>NC_092811.1:60672798-63478507 GCF_040954645.1 Diabrotica undecimpunctata
TAAACATATTCCTCCCGTTCACTGCACACATTTACTGCTCCGTGACGCTGTGACGAGAATGAGATAGGATTTAACAAATAAAATGACAGAAAACTAAACAAGACAGTGTGTCAAACGTGGAATGCGTCGTAGAACGTGAAATAGCGTAAAATTATATGATGGCCATAGACGTTTCTTTAATACCCAGCAAACGACTCGCTTTTGTAAAGTTACATAGGCGGGATCTGTGCGAGAAAAAGTCGATCATTCGTTTTATAATCCAAAGGGGACCATAAAATATTCAACGTTAAAATGTGACATAATGTAACGTTATGACAAATCTTTTTTCTCCCGCACGGGTGCATGCCTGTGTACCTATACGAGGGGAGTCGTGCATAACCTTTAAGTTGATCTTAATACATAACTGCAACAACAAGTATGTTGACGGTTTGGGTTAGTATATACAGTGCATTCCGTACGTTTTTTAAATATGATTAGGAAATTGTTGACTGGAGGCTATTAAAGAAGTTCTTAAAATTTATGCGGGTCACCCCCTTTTCTGTAAATGGAGTGAATATTGTTATCCGTTTAATTTTTTCCCCAGTTGAATAATTCCTGCTGGTATTTGGTCTAAGCTTACTTCTTTTCCCCATTTAAGCTGTTTCATAGCTAATTCTACTTCCTCTTTATAGTACCCTGTTCACCTGGCAATTTCGGACTATTTCATCTCTTATAACATAAAACAGTTGTTTCAGATATCTTTATCACGTTTCCTTTTTTTATGGATGAATATGCTGCCGTTTTCATCTTTTACTATTTCATATGGAGCTACACGATTAACAATTCCAAATCAAGAAAACACAAGTAACACTCCGAATTATATTATACAACTAATAGTCGAAAAATGAAGAGCAAGAGTTAGATGACCAAGAAGCCGAAATCTTAATGACGAACACAAATATAATCGACTAATCAGACAATTACCATCAGCGCTACATGACGCACGCAATGCCACATTTGAACACTACATTAGTACATTGTCTAAAGAAGATCATTCAGTATGGATACCAACAAAAACACTTAAAGAGACCTGAACAACACAACCCACAAATTAAGAAAGATGACGTTAGTTGAGGAAGATCAGACCAGGAAAAAATGTCAACATTTTCAGAATATCAGATAATAATAATCAAGCAATAGAACACTGAAAACTTTTGTTTTTAACTGTACGCCCTTCGTGAATGACATACCATTTTTTTAAATAACACTTAATATTGCACATTTTTAGTGTATTTATTTCATGTTTCAAGATAATTCTTTTAGGAATATATTTATTTATAACATACGGTCTTATGGTCTTATTACGGCTTTCAGATTATACGACATAAATGTATCTTGTACCGCACTGCTAATTAAGAATTACGTTTGTAATGCGATAAGAGGTCCAGATATACGAGACACCAGTGACTCATGCCGCACTGATAAAAAGCCGACAGGAATCTGCATTTCTATAAAAAAAATAGATTCATTTGTTTTGTGTATTAATTTAGTTTAGGTCGAACAAGAGTTGCAGTAGAAGATTTTTCTAAATATAGAGTGTAAACCATATTTCCAATGCTTTATGAAAGAGAACCAGTTTATAATATTCCGGACGACGTAATAACACCTTATTTTAGAATATTGGTCGATGAATTGAAATCATTGTTCAAGAAACGAATGATTCATGTGCAGATGTTTTACTCTAAAAACATGTAAAACTAAAATCTCGATTAAAAAAGTTGCAACCAGTTACTCTCGATGAAATTTAACCCCATTATTGATTTTACGAGTGATGAAATGGGTCGACAAAAGACCAGTTTTAATCCTTGCAACATTTAAACATAATAGTTGTATCTTGGTTTAATCAAATAAAAAGAAAAATTATACACAAGTACTAAAACCACAAATTATTCTCGATTATAACTTGGTGAAAAAGAGTGTTGATTTTAGTGATCAAGTGGCTTCTTACCAAAGCCCAATACGCAAAATTCTGAAGTGGTACCGGAAAGTGGCAATGGAATTAATATTTAATACCGCAGTAGTGAATGCTTAGTTGTTAAATAATAGAAAACGTAAAAAAAGCGACAACCTATCCTTGAGTTCAGACTGGAGTTCGCGAAGGCATTTACAAATAAAGAAATGTTGTAACCCTCATGACCAGTTACACCCAAAAATACCATCTAAGGCAAAGCGATGTAGATAATACAAAGAGAAGAAAGTGTACAAGATGTTACAAAGTTTTAAGAAGAAGCATGACTAGTAGAAAGGCCGATAGAAAAGTTAAAAAAGTTAAAACATACTCTGAAGAATGTGATGGCAAAACTGAAATATATCTAGTGTGCTCCAATGAAGCACATTTAAAAACAATTTTACTTATACAGGAACTATTATTGAGTAAAAACGTATTGTGCCTCAAGTGGCCTTATAGTATTGGAAGTCGTAAGTTGATAGTTTCCAGTAGAACGTTTTTATTGTTAATTACCTCCGTAAAAGTGAGTTATAGTATTTATAAAGAAATAGATGTAAATAATATGCCTTCGACATCTAAAAAAGGTAGATGTGAACATAAACGTAGATTGACCACTGCTGAATTACAATCATTGTTAGAAGCATCGGGCGAGGACGATGTAGATTAAATGAATGGGGGAAGTGACTGACGAAATACTTGCACAAAGTCGTTCAGAAAAATCGAGGATTGCGTTTTGGAAAGAGACAACACAAACAGAATTTAAGACTTTTCTCGAGCTTATGTTCCATATGGGGACAATTAAAATGAACCGTCTGCATGACTACTGGAAAAGTATAGGTAACTTCTCTAATAGTGTTGACTTGACTAGACAATTGTTCATAGCCCATATGAAGAAATAACCGAATCCTCACTTGTCAAAGAAACTAAAAAAACGTTAAGTGGTCTAAAAACTAAAAAGTCCCCTATTCAAACTGGTTTTTAATAAAAAATTTAATAATATGTTAAAAGTTTTTTTAATATACCCTAAAACTGAAAGCGCAAAGAATCGATTGCAAGTTACAAAATACTTATAGAGTCATACGAGTTTAGACAAGTACAGTTATTTAAATAATCGCTTTCTGTGATAAACAAATTGAATAAATTGTAAAATATTTTTTGATCTGCTTGATATTTAGCACACTTTAATAACTCATAAATTACCATGATTTCAAGTAGCTATATTATCTGTCGTTAGTCAAAAAACAAAGTTATTAACATTTATAAATTACTACAAACATATAATATCTTAGAGTTTATGGTTTTTTGGAATTATCTCAATTATTTATGTATTTAAATTTGGTATTTCTCTACATAGAAAACTTTTTATGGTCTACAACTTTTATTTAAATTATTTTTCTTTAGAATTTATACAAAACGTTTTATAAGCAAAATTTTTTTTTGCCTTTTAAGATTGTTTAAAAAAACAAAGCAAAATCAACTGTACGTCTTTACGAATTTGTCGTCGGCTACCCCTCATACTATTTAGAATTTAAATTTCTGTAAGATTTTTTAAAACTATTTAGCGAGGTTCCGTTAACTACTTATGGCATGGTCAAAGTCAAATATTATTTTTTTATGTGATTATGCCACAATTATTGGTCGATATTGAGATAAAAATTACATTTTTAATTAACTAATATTTAACGATACGATTTCCAATATTTAACCTTGTTTATTGTACAAATGATGTAAAAATGTGTATACACATTTTGTATAAAAAACGTTTTTTGAGAACGATTTCCTGAATTGAAATCAAAATGTTAAACATTAGATAATTAAAAATGTGATTCTCATCCCAATCACAACCAATATTTTTGACCTAATCCCATAAAAATCTAATATTTATCTTAAACTATTCACTGATAGCTTCGATTAAACTGCTTGGAAATTGAAATATGTAAAATATTCCTCTACACAACTCTCTGGGAAAAAATATCTAAACTGAATAAATATAACAACTGAACGTTGATATAAAAAAACTAGTTGGTTGACCCCAGCCGGTCGGCAGGTAGTTTCAATGTCTTCATTTGAACCCAAACCGATCGATATTTTTATGTTTTCGAATATTATTTAAGTATTAACACTGGCAACATCTATTGGCTTTAAAATGATACCAAATACAGTAATTTTACCTCCCAATGTTAAAATGATGGTTTGATGTAAAAAATTTAATTTATAAAAAAATCGGATTATTGAAAAACCGACAACGGTGCCAAGCCTACAAAGGTGCACTAAACGAACATACACGACTTATAAATAGAAAATGATAGCATTTCTTGGTGATGCTAAATTACTGCAACGTGAAAAGAGCTTAAAACGATAGTGGGATGTATATATATATATATATATATATATATATATATATATATATATATATATATATATATATAAAATAATGATTGAAATACTTATGCTTGTTAAAAACATTATATCACCACTTAAGAAGCATGACTAAACATCATCGTGCAATATAGTTATATTGAAAAGGTAGGAAAAATAGGAGGCCCACCACCTACCTCTGACTTTTCAGCAGCGTCTCCTAATAAATAAAGTATTGTAGAAAAAGTGAAAATTTTAGGTACTTAGAATCAGTATTGCAAATCAGTGGAGGGGTAGATATAAATGTGAGTGGTAAAATAGTAGAACCGATGAAATGAAAAAGCGAGTGGAATGTTGAGTGAACGAAAAATACCAATTAAACTGAAATGCGGTGTATAAGACAGCTGTATACTTAGATAGATAAAATCAGGAATGAGTAGGTATATTAGATGAAGTCTGGTGTGGCACCTATAGGAACGAAAATGAAAGAGCATAGATTTAGAGGAAGGGCACATTCAACACATATATGGAAATCATCCTATACGAAAAGCAATTACGTACCAAATTCCTGGAAGGAAACGAAGACGAAGATTAAGAAAGACGTGGAGGAAACGTTAACCAATATACTGAATTGTAATAAAATATACGAACAAAATTAAGAACATAAATTTATAATAGGCAGTAAAACAATATTTTGCCTATTATTAATAATGTAGAATTGCATTCGTCATCAAATAAACTTATCATCATCAATGGCGCTACAGCTCTTCGTGAGTCTTTGCCGCGTTTACCGCCGTGAGTCTTTGCCGCCTTCCATGTTTGTCGATCCTATGCCAGTAATTCCCATTGTCGCATTCCCCTATTCTCTAGATCTTCTTTGACTGCATCTTTCCACCTTTTCTAGGCCGCCCTACAGACCTTCTTCCGTCTGGTCTTTCCCAGAACACATTGTTAATAAGGCGATTGTCGTTACTGCGTATCACATGCCCTGCCCATCTGAGTCTATTGGCCATTATATATCTGACTAGATTTTCTTTTCTTTTTTTTTTTATTTTGTATTATTTGCATTAGTCATCAAATACACTTATTACAAAATCGAACCGCGAGCCGAAAGCCAGAGTTAAGTAACATTGCTGAAAAAAAAAACGCTGTATATAGTGGGTCGACGGGAGGTCGAGTACAGTGTAAATAGAACACTCAAGACGAAGAGTTGATATGTCTACATATTTTTGCTATTAAGCCGCGGTCCTATTTCAACTTATAGTTACTGTTTACATTAGTTGTATATTGATGTAATTTATGAGTTAAACAATAAAGGGTTTGTTCTAATTCGGATCGACCCGTGGCCATTTAATTAAACCCTAGACAACAATAAAAAACTCTACATTTTGCGGGCCTGTCCGGGATAGCAGATAAAATATAGAAGATAGGCTATACGATATCGACAGGATTGAATGTGAAATCAGCTGACTCAACCACTGTTTTGAATTGGGTTGTTTATGCCGACACAGCAACGCCTTGTTTACTAACTCAAGTAGATGTGCCAAGAACGAGAAACAGGATCAAGGAGGATAAAATCTCAACCGATGAAAGATAGTAACGAGTTAAAAAACTATTAAAGATGATTTGCTAAGGTAAGAGTTATTTTTCAACATTCTACCAAGCAAATAGAGAAGAAAGAAGATAACATTATTTGTATCTAGTATTCAATGACATTTGTGTTTTGAAACTTTATGCTTTTGTTTATATAACAAAGAACTCAGTAAAGACGCACGTGTTTCTATATGAACTATTGAACTAATGAACTATTTTTATTTCACCTAGATTTAATTTCGTGACTATAATAAAAACATTTTCATACATTTGAACATTTATGGTATCCGGTTTATAAACTTTAACGAGTGAATAGAACAAGTATCCCTGTTCTTACGAAATTTATTTTGGAAGAACCTACGAAATGGTATAAAATTGTTGACAGGGTACAAAATGCATTGAACTCTACCTATCAACGAAGTATAGGTACTACACCTATCGAAGTATTAGTTGGCGTAAAAATTAAAAATAAAGAAGACATTCGAATCAGACAACTCCTAGAGGAAAAGGTGATATTAACATATATGATGAAGAAAGAAAAAAACTTCGAGAAATATGTAAAGAACAAATATGTAAGGTACAAGCTGAAAACAAAAGGGGGTATAATTCAAGAAGAAAACGAGCAAAAATTTATAAGGAGAAAGATTTAGTTGCAATAAAAAAGAACCCAGTTCGGCCCAGTATTTAAACACAAGATAAAGTTCTTAGGTCCTTACGAGATTGTCAAGGTGAAAGATAACGATCGTTATGATGTTGGAAAGATTGGTGAGCATGAGGGGCCAATGCGAACATCAACGGGTTCTGAGTATCTTAAACCGTGGGTCGACAATGAAAGCGACGAATCCGAGTCGGATTCTGAATAGGATGGCCGAGTGTAAGATTGCATTAGTCATCAAATACACTTATTAAAAAATATTTTTTCCATTACCAATTCCTAACTTCCGTTTATCACGAACCGCGAGCCGAAGGCCAGAGTTAAGTAGCATTGCTGAATAAACAAAAAAACACTGTATATAGTGGGTCGACGGAGGGTCGAGTACAGTGTAAGAAGAACACTTAAGACAAAGAGTTGATATGTCTACATATTTTTGCTATTAAGCCGCGGTTCTATTTCAAGTTATAGTTGCTGTTTACATTAGTTGTATATTGCTGTAATTTATGAGTTAAATAATAAAGTGTTTGTTCTAATTCGAATCGACCCGTGGCCATTTAATTAAACCCTAGACAACAATAAAAAAAACCCTACATTAATTAATTCCTTTTTTACGAAATTACAGTGGTGTTAAAAAGTCCTGCATCACCTAAGTGCTTTATAGTTTTTGAGGTTTAATACAAGTTTTTTTTGTATATTTTCGCTAATTCATTTTAAGTTTGTGCTTATAATTAGTATTATCGGTATACTTACTAATGTTTTTTTAATTACTAACTCAAAATTCTACAGAAAATATTAAAATAATCGGATTGAAGGGATTTCCCATAATCCGAGAAAATTATGAGGTGATTATTAAGTCGTTAAAGTACTATTAAATTGAATCTTAATGACAAATTTGCCACATATTTTGACTATATAAACACTGTAGTTACCGTAACACAATTATTCGCTCTTTGATTTTTGATAAAAAAGTCAAAATGTCATCCCAGACCAAACAAACTAAATTATCGGACGAAAAGCGTTTTGAAATTATTTTTCACCATAAAAACGACAAATCTAATCGAGACATAGCATCCGCAGTAAACTGTAATCGAGTCATTAAGGAATATGTTGAACAAGAAAAAATCGAAGACAGACAGCGTAGTGGCCGACCAAAGAAAACTTCTGATCAGGATGACGCTGCATTAAGAAGAATAAGTCTGGCAGACAGAAGCCTTAATTCCAACCAATTAACGAAGCTGTCTGAATCTACGGATGTAAGCGTCTGCATTTCCACTATGAGAAAAAGACGGCTTAGTTTTGGACTTAGAGGATGTAAAGCACGGAAGAAACCACAGCTTTCAGAGAAGCAAAGGTTGCACCGTTTGAAATGGGACAAGGAACATAGAATCTGCTGTAATCATGCTGGAAATGCCTACGTCAGAAGATTTCCTGGTGAAGAATTTTGTCGAAAATGTGTTCTCCCCACAATTAAACATCCAACCTCCGTTATGATATGGGGTTGCATGTCCGCTCGAGGAGTTGGTCGCCTACACGTTGTTTTTGGGATGATGAATGCTATTAAATACATTGAGGTACTACAGAATAAGATGCTGCGTAGTGGAAAAGACCTGTTTGGTGAAGAAAAATTTATTTTTCGGGATGATAAGGCTCCTTGCCATAGAGCAAAATTGGTTAAAGCTTGGATGGAGAGTAATGAAATTGATATTATTGACTGGCCAGCGCAATCCTCGGACCTCAATCCCATCGAGAATTTGTGGCAAAGGATATCAAACATCATTTCCAAAAGCAAACCCACAAATTAAACGAAATTAATCGAATCTCTAATCCACGCTTGGCATCACTGTATTTCCATGGAGGAACTGCAAAAACTAATAAAATCCATGCCCAAAAGATGTGAACTAGTTATTAAAAACAAATAAATATTAAAATTAGTTTAAATTACTTCAATGTGATGTACAATATCGTCTTGATGTAAATAGCCTATATTTTGTAATATTGAATAAATAATTTGCCGAACTACATTTTGTTTTATTAATCAAAATTTTTGCTGTTTCCATTTTAAAATATTGTGTTTAAGTGCCTGTTTGATGTAGATAGTAAATGGTTAAAAAATATTTAAGGTAAATGCCTTAAACTTCTATTTTCATGTATTTGGTAAGGTGATGCAGGACTTTTTAACACCACTGTAAATACTGGCTGATAATTTATGGATTTAATGTTACCCTGAAACACAACAATAAATAATTTGGCCCTCAATTAATACTAAGTGTAATTGAAATAATAAATAAATAATACTAAAAAAATATCATTTTAGCCCAAAAACTAAATAGTAACGTCCCATGCCGCGTTATAAATAACAGCCATACCAAATTCTCGAAATTAGGTTAGTTAGTTTGAAAATGACAGTCACAATCAACATTTCATAACAATATTTAAAATATCTTACACATACTATCTCAGCGCTCTGTTTTTAGCGTGCTTACGGTCCTTTCACATTACACGATTTCACACGTGTGGGAAAAAACGCCCAGGAAATTTTTCTTGGTCGACTGTTGAAGAGCACGAGACCTTTCACATTGCACGATTAGAACACGGGCACGTTTTGTAATCATGTTGCAGCCGTCCAGTGCCCAGTGGCACTAGAACCGCACGGCTACCGTATCGTCCTCTAGCTCAGTGGCCTACGTGACCAAATGCACGCTTTCACACTAGACGGTCTTCAGTCGTACGGGAACTGTCACCAGTATTGTTTCTACTGCATTCAGTTTTGGTGGCTTGTTTTCAAATTATGGAAGGGGTTGACACTGAAGTTTTAATATCGCTAGTTGAAGCAAAACCTGTGTTATGGGACAAAACTTTAGAAATTTATAAGGATAAAAATGCAACAAGGAAAGCCCCGGAAGAAGTATGTTTAGCACTCAAAATCCGGATTTGGAGAACAATGGCGATGGAGAAAAAAATGCATTTGGTAAGTACTATACCTATTAACTTTCTATTAAGCAAACTAAACTTACTTTTTGGATGTATGTATATTGTATTTTGTAATGTATATTGGTGTTGTATTTATTGTATTCTTCACTTGATTTCCTCTCTGTATCTACAACAGAGACACTTTCTATTTTTATTTCATTTATTTATTTTCAGATATATGACAAATTATACTTTAGACATTTGCCAGGATACACTTCCGACTTCTGTCAAAACATATAAGGTAAGCACACTTCTGATATTGTTTGCTTCCAAGCCTCCTCGTATAGTGCTTCCCCCTAATACATCTTCCAGGCCTGTGATCGTCGTTGTGTCCTCAACAAGATATCCGTCTCTGTCACGTAAATAATTGTGCAATACGATGCACGCATTGACGATGAGCACTGCAAAATGTGGCTGAACGTTGATAGGAACACACGTGATTTATTGCTCAGGGTGCCAAACGCACATTCCACATATCTTCGTGCTCTTTACAATCTATAATTAAAGGCCATTTTTTCAACTGTATAGCGTTTTTCTCCAAAGGGTCTCAGTAGATGTCTGTGTCAACAAAGAAGTTTGGTATTTTAGGACTCTCAGGTAATGGTGGAGGACCACTTTCTATTGATTTCCACAATTTGGACTTAAATATTGACGAGTCACTCTCTTTACCATAGCTCCCTATATCAACGTAAACAAATCTGTACTTTGTGTCTGCTACAGCCAGAAGGACACTAGAGAAGTAATCTTTGTAATTAAAATACACTAATCCTGAGTCAAACGGACAAGTCAGTCTTATATGCTTGCCGTCCACAGCTCCAAGGCAGTTAGAGAAGTTTGCGATACTTTCAAAGTAGGAAGCAATTGACTGCCACATATCACAAGTTGGTGTCGGTATACACTCTTCTCGCATTTCTGACCAAATCGTAGCACATACTTCTTCAACTATGTTTTTTGCTGTTAAAATTCCAACTCTGTAGCTGTAGTGCAAATCCGTAAACGTACAGCCACTCGACAAATATCTGAAATAAAGTGAACATTATCATTAATAATTATCATACTGAATTGATTGTATTTATTTATTTATTTTATTTAATTTTTTTTTACAGGCAAAGAAGTGATGAAAAGGTGGACTAACCTCCGAGATTGTTTCGCAAAATCGAAAAAAGATGACAAATCTGCTAAAAAAAAAGTGGATCTGGGGCTAAAAAACGTAAGAAATATGTGTTTTCAGATCAACTTCAACTTTTGAATAAGATCTACACCGAAAAAGAAACGGTAGACAGCTTGAATCCAGAAATTGTATCAGGAACACTCGAAGAAGATGAAGAGCCTGAAGGCACAACTCGTGAACCTGAAGTTTCTACCAACATAAACCTGCCATCCAAGCCCGCAGGAACAAGGAAACGAAAGAACTAGATTAGATTGAGGTGAAAATGCTTAAATCTCTGGAACCTAAAACGCCCTGCAGTAAAATATCCTTCCTTCAGAGTTTTATGCCTCATTTGACAAACTATTCCAACAGTGAATTCCTTTCAATTTCAAGTGGGAGTGTTAAACGTAATAGAAAACATAAACAAACTAAAGGAAACTCCTCATCTTCAATCAAAGAACCCCTCTTCTGTGCCATCTTATCAACCACAACCTCAGTACATGCTTCCATCTCCCGTTAACCAACCGCAAGCATTTTTTTTTTTTTGTGGCATTGACTTTCGTCATTCAGCCAGTCTCGAAAGGTTATAATATATTCCTTAAAAAAGTATAGACAGATAAGTACAGATTATTTCTCTCAGACAAATGCACAGCGATATCCCTAAAACGAAATAGACGAATAATTAATAGAAGAACAAACCGCAAGCATTTGTCCATGTTCAACAACCTCCATTTAACCCTCAACAATATGCAAATCCTAGTTTTTCGGGCAACGTTCAAAATAGCGTACAACAGCTTCACTTTTCTCAATATGTACGTGAACAGCAAAATAAATCAAGGCCAACGCAGCAATCAACGCCTAAAATCAGATTTACAATCGCAACCGGATACAGCATCCGCATCTCAGTATCTACAGGGATTTTGTTACAGCGACTGTTCACAAACTGAAACTGAGCATAGTCCGTCTATTTCTGTTTCACGAGATTCCTCGATTTCTGATATATTTTGAGTGATTAAAACTAAATAAAGTATATTTGCTTATTCAAAAGGTTTTATTATATTACCTACTACTGCAATATTAACTTACAATAAAGAAATATAATAATATAAGATTATGATGAAGCAATTTGTCACTTAAAACACTAAACTTAAATGTAGCATTAACTTCAATGGCATTTTCATTCAAACAACGGTATAAAAACAAAGCTGTATTTAAATGCTTACCTTAAATATATTGCCAGCATTTCAACAGGTTGTATACAGGTTCTGAACTGCGTGTTTTGTCGTTGAAGAACACTCTTCAGTTTCCAATGTAACTCATCAAAGGAACGAACTGACATACATATAAAGCAGTTGGAAAACTTTTGGTCATCGTTTCTACGATCTTCAAATAATGTGTGGAACATCCCGACTTCCTCTCGTCTCTGATTAATTGGGTGAATCCAGTGAAGGCGACTGCGCCTTTGTCTTTTCCGACGCCGATACAGTATCCATAACGCAATAACTTGTTCACGATCCATTAGTTTTTTCTCATCCAGACCAGACCAAATTTTCCGATGAACTAATAAAAATGTACGATTTCCATCGTTCAATGTGAAAGTAACAAAACCACGATTAAAAATCGGGCGATTTTTCCCGCACGAGCGAACTCGTGTAATGTGAAAGTACGCTTAGGGTTTTAACGGATAGTACATAAATGTAGATATTCTTTTTTGTTTTCTCATGCGAAAATATAAAATTATTCATCAATATCATCATCATCATAAGTGGCTCGACAATCCGTTGTGGATCTTGGCCTGCTCACAAAGAAGTCGCCACTCATGTCGATTCCTGGCAACTTCCCTCCATCTTCTAACCCCTCGAATATGTAGGTCTTCTTCCACATCATCAATCCATCTCATTCGTGATCGTCCTCTGCTTCTTGTGTCCTCTGATTTTGAAAATGTTAATCTCTTCGTGTATTCGTGACCTGACATCCTAGCAATGTGTCCAGCCCATCTAAGTCTCTGCACTTTACAATATCTGGATCGGTGTATAACTGGTACCTATGAGAAGAGCAGTGGCTTAAGGCTGATAAAGGCTTCTTACGTTCCAGGTGCAAATCTTTAAATCATTATCCTTATTTCGTTTGCGAGTTCGTCGTAGGTTAGACAGTCCGGTTTCCTTCTTTGTAGCTCTCGTCAGTTCCCAACCCAACTTTCCACCCGGGTTGGATACCGAATCTCCAGTTGGGTTGCCCGGTTTACAGGGGATACCAGCATGAAGGTGAGAGTCGGATTTGAGTAGAAGAGACTAATTGGAGTAAACTGGATTCAACACCATGTTTTCACCATGTTCATTGGTTGAAATAAGGGTTATTCCAACTTTTGAGCAATTCAATTTTTTCATTGGTCGGTTTTACGGAAAGTCCACTTTCATACGTCATAATCCTCCAGAACAAAGGATTTTCGTGTATAAAAGAAGGTGGATTTTCTGTAGTCGGCCAGTTCGAGCTCACCCTCGTATTCTAAGACTCTAGGTACGGTGCCAGTCATCCACCTAGAATCTGAATTTTATTTACCATTGTCTGATATTGATTTTATTGCTATATTTTCTGTGCATTTTGATATATATATATATATATATATATATATATATATATATATATATATATATATATATATATAAAATAAAGGTAAAAGATATAGGCAGAGCTCGCAATAAAAAGTGAAAAATATAATAATGTATAATTTTATTATATTTTTCTCTTTTTATTGCGAGCTCTGCCGATATCTTTTACCTTTATTTTACTATAAACTCGCATTATCCTTTTATATATATATATATATATATATATATATATATATATATATATATATATATATATATATATATATATATATATATATATATATATATATATGTATTTTTGTTCTATTTTTCTGCTGTGATATTTCTTATAGATCATACACAGAGAAAATACCATTTACTTTTGCTATTTTATTATTGCATATTTACTGTTTGAATATATCTTGTTGCGACATCTCCCTAGCGGACCATACGCTCAGATATATTCCCATTTTTATTTGCTATTTTATTATTACATATTTACTGTTCGAATATATCTTGTTGCGACATCTCCTTAGCGGACCATACGCTCAGATATATTCCTATTTTTCTTTGCTATTTTATTATTGCTTTTATTGACATAAATATTTCCGCTGCGATATCTCTCTTTCTAGAAACCATACGCTCGAAATATTTATATATTTCTGTGTGCTTGTTGTCTCCTTCCGTAAGTTAAGAAGTTAAGAAGAAGAAGTTATTTCGAGGATTCCTTCCGTGAGTTAAGGAATCTCTCACCTATTTTTGCCTTATTATTGTTGCATTCTATTTTCTATTTGTGTACACAAACATTTCCGTATATTTTATGTTATTTTTCGTGCAGAAAACACGCTTGTGGAACTTCTACTCCGTAGACTAAGCACAAGAAGTGTTTGCACCCATTTCAAACTTACTTATTTTAACATATATACATATATCTTGCACTTGTACGCTTTTCTGTGGCATTTCGCATCGCGATCACGCACTCAAAGCACACAAATCTTCTCAGATTTGTAATAGTTTCAAGCTGAAACATACACGAATCCGAGTATCACCTACGAGGCCAATCATAACCAGACGAACTGCTCAACCAAAGATAGTGGACACTCGTAGCTCTTCCCGGTCCAGTTCCCGAGACCGTAAGAAGCCCGTAGAGCAGGAGACAGGTCAAACTGCAGCCCTCTACGCCTCACGGCAACAAACATCATTACAACTATTTTTCTTCATTCCGTTTCAGGTATTCTTAGTGATCGGACGTGCTTTGGTGAGTTTTGTAATATTTAAAAACTCTAATTTTTAATAATTTTATAAGATTTAAAAAATGGAAAATTTTTTAATTGTTAGAGATCAAGTTAAAAAAATTCATAAATTCGGAGTTCAGGGGAGAATTCTGAAATTTAAAATAAAAAATGTGCCTGAGGGATCAGATCCAGTTAAATGGACCAAAATGGCAATAGAACAAATTGTGATGAAGGGAACAGAGAACATTAAACCGCAGGATCAGGTTGGTTTCACGTTCTGTAGCAAAGATTTTTCAAGAGGACAGGGATGGATGCGATTTAGACCGGCTGCCAATGTAACTAAGGACGATGTTTTTAACAAAATATCATCAATTTATCAGTCCAATTCTACAGGTCTTAACACCGAGACATTTTGTCTAAGGATTACAATCGTTAAGATGCCTAAAGGTCAGGGAAGACCACGCAAGTTTAATACGTTTGATGAGGAGTGTACAAAACGACAAAGTATAATGGTCATTAAAAATAAGGATAGCCTTTGCCTTCCTCGAGCTTTGATTGTAGCTAAAGCGTACGTAGACAAAAATCCTAAACTTTCAAAAATTCGTCAAGATGTAGGTAGAACGCAAGAGATAGAAGCAATAAAATTGACAAAGGATGCGGGTGTTGTTATTCCTATTGACGGCGCTGGCATTCCAGAATTACAACAATTTTGTTAATAAACAAAAAATGCATAAATAAATAAATACATAAAAATTTTGTAATAATAAATTACATCTTAATAATTACAAAATTGCTGTATACGATTATGGAAGTAAGGGCCGTGATATGGTTTTTGAAGGATTTGGTGATGGACCGAAATTGAATCTTCTGTTTCACGAAGGTCATTATAACGTAATCAGTTCTCTGACTGGTGCTTTTTCATGCGGCTATTATTGCGAGGAATGTCATAAACGTTATAACAATAAAAATGAGCTCAGGTGTGGTGGTACATGCTTTGCTTGTCGTCGTTCACCGGTTTGTTCTAAAGATACTTTGAAAATTCCCTGTTGCAAATGTGGGCGAAGTTTTTATGGAGAAGCGTGTTTCAATGCCCATATTTCATATGTCTGTGAGAAAATTAAAAGATGTAGGGATTGTTTCAAGATCTACACGAAAAACCATGTGTGTGGAGAGATATTCTGCAAAACTTGCGGAAAAAATTGTCCTAGTGATCATCTTTGTTATATGCAAGCAGATTTCGGTACTCCTCCATTAAAAGATTTTCTTTTCATTTTTTACGATCTTGAGACAACTCAGGAAACGGTAATGCCTGATGGTTAACTTCTTCAAGAACCCAATATGTGTGTTTTTAAACAGTACTGCGACAAATGTTTCGAATCCGATACCAGCATGTGTATAAGATGTGTTCGTCTGCAGGTTTTAAAAAACAACCCTATTGAACGGTTTGAGTTTGTATTGAATCAACGTAAACTTTTTAAAAGAGTCGTTGTTATGGTCCATAACGGCATAACGGCTCTGATTTCGATCACCAGTTTGTGTTAAATTATATTCTAACAAAGACTAATGTTACTCCTGACTTGATTATGCATGGTACAAAGCTGGTGTCTATGAGTGTTGGAAATGTTAGGTTTCTCGACAGTCTTAATTATTTTCCTATGGCCTTGTCAGCTTTGCCTTGTCAGGCTTGCTTAAGTTTTAGGAAACAGCTGCTTGACACGTCAAATGTTTGCCCTTTTTTGGAAGCTACAACTGTAGCCTCGACTTGCAATAAGGTATATAGACGTAATTTCCTACAGCCTGACACTATAGGTCTTATTCATAAAGGTGGTTATCGTTTTAAAGACAATCAGTCAAAAATAGCTATGCGTGGCTACTGTGGGAAGAGAAGCAGAGTGGAATTAAAATACAACATGCTGCAAGGGGATCAGAAGCTTTGATAGGAAATCTCAAGGTAGATGGTCTTCACGATAAGACCATTTTTGAATTTCAGGGCTGTTATTATCATGGATGTCCTAGCTGTTACCCCGAAAAGAGAACGTCTCCTCTTCACGACGATCCTTCGGATTGTATGGAGAATCGTTATGACAAGACAAATCTTAAAAGCCAATATTTGCAGTCTCAAGGTTATGAAGTAGTGGAAATGTGGGAATGCACTTTTAGAAAAATAATAACACCAGAAATAGCATCATACACCGAAAACCATTATCTTATGATGACTTTACCTCTAAATCCTAGGGATGCTCTCTACGGTGGCAGAACCGGTAATACTGTTGAATATTTTACTTGTAGTAAGGATGAAAAGATAAAATATGTTGACGTTTGCTCACTTTATCCGTTTATTTGTAAATATGGAAAGTTCCCTATCGGACACTCAAAGAAAATATATGTTGGGGAGGAATGCAATGCTGCAGACATTTCTGATTTATCTGGATTGATAAAGTGTAAAGTATTACCACCTACAACTCTTTACCAGCAAAGTTTTACCTGCTTTACCAGCAAAGATGAATAGTAAATGTATGTTTGTTCTCTGTCGTAAATGCGGTGAGGATTTTGTACAAACCGAATGTGAGCATTCAGATGAAGAACGAGCTCTCACAGGAACATGGGTAATTGAAGAAGTTGTGAAGGCTTTAACGAAGGGTTATAAGTTATTGTATGTGTATGAGATATGGTCGTACTACAGTTTAAAGTTATCGAAATCTCAGAAAGGTCTTTTTTCCGATATAATGAACAAATTCATCAAACTCAAACAACAAGCTTCTGGTTGGCCTCGTGGATGTGAATCTGATGAGCAGAAAAATCATTATATTGAAGAGTTTTTTCAACGAGAAGATGTAAGATTGGACTTTTCAGAAATATCCGGGAATCCTGGTCTTAGATCTTTGGCAAAGTTAATGTTGAATTCTTTTTGGGGAAAGTTCGCTTAGCGTGAAAATCTTCCTAAAACCTCCATTATAAAACAGCCAAATGAATTTTTTGCTATGTTGGTGAACCCTTCGCTTTATGTCAACACCGTAATTCCTGTAAACGATGAGACACTTGTTGTAACTTGGGAATATGTTGAAGAAGCGACTTCAATGTCTCCCACAGTAAATGTGGTTCTAGCCTCTTATGTGACAGCTTTGGCTCGTCTTAAATAATACTCCTATTTAGATTTGGTGGGGGATAGGGCTTTTTATTATGACACTGATTAAATTATATACATGACTAAGCCAGGTTTAAAGGACCTTCCTACCGGCCAGTGTATTGGTGATCTTACGGATGAGTTAGGTGGTGGATCTATCTCTGAATTCGTTTCTGGAGGACCTAAAAATTATGCCTATAAATGTATTCTTCCTGATGGTCAGCAGAAAATTTGCTGTAAAGTTAAGGGGATATCACTGAACTATGCAGTATCTAAAACCATAAACTTTGATAAAATTAAAGAAATGGTTCTCGAAAAGGTTGATCCTGTTTCTATCGTTACTAAACAGATACAAAGGACCCAAGATCACTGTTTCATTACAAAAACTCTTGAAAAGATATATACACCTAACTCTACCAAGAGAAAATTTTTCGAAGATTACACATCGGTAGCTTACGGTTACAAAAAACTCAAAATTTAATATTGGTTTTTTTTAATTTAGAATATTTTTATATAGATTATAAGAGTTTTAGTAAATTATAATATTAATGTATTATTATTTTTTATTTTTCAGATTAAATTAATTTACTTTCCTTATCCTTGTGGTATAAGCGCTTATCTGTTTTCTAATATTATTTTCAAAATAGCTCAAATATAATCCAAACTATAATAAAAGATGTTCAACAGATCATAAAAAAATATATCATAAATAAATATAATAATATTTTACATAATTTAAAAAAAAAGATGGTCAGCACAAGCCACAAAAAGATGTCTGTATGGACCACTCAAATTATTTACATTTTGGATCCTAAAAGGTATGCTAAAATAATCGCAAATTTAATAAAAGATGTTCGACAGACCATAAAAAGATGCTTACTGACCCATATTTTGTATAATTTAAATAAAACAAGATGGTCAGGAAAAGCCATAAAAAGATGTCTGTATGGACCACTCAAATTATTTATATTTTGGATCCTAAAATGTATACTAAAATAAGCACAAATCTAATAAAAGATGTTCAACAGACCATAAAAAGATGCTTACTGGCCCATATTTTGTATAATTTAAAAAAAAGATGGTCAGATAAGCCACAAAAAGAATCTGTTCTGAACCACTCAAATTATTTACTTTTGGAACCTAAAATGTATACTTAATAATCCAAAAACTAATAAAAGATGTTCAACAGACCATAAAAAGATGCTTACTGAACCCTTATTTTTGTAATATGATTTCAATACTGATTTTTTTACTTACTAAAATATGTATCGGATAACAGATAAGCATACCTTCACCTACATACTAACTGTTTGTCCTATACTAATATTACCCCTTCCCGGTAGTCACTGAATTATGCCTTCTCGTGGCAACTACTGTTAAAAGCAAAATTTAGTTATTTTAGAAATAATTGTTGTCTCTGAAAATTTTACAATTTTATGGAAAAGCTTACATAAAGTGAGAAAATAACTATAACAAATGAATGTTGCTTGAACCAAATTGATTAAAAGTCCGAGCCCTTACACTTTTGCGTACATTTTTTGTTATAGGTATACTTCAATAGCTAGGAACCACTACTGAACGTAACAATTAAATTTAACAACCAGAGTACAGTTTATTATAAGACAAAAACACTTAATATTTAAACCTTATCTTTACAGACACTACATATAGCCAACATAGATTGATTTTTTCAATATAGCCAAGCCGTAAACAAACATAGAGACGATTTATGTGTCCAATACCCCAGCACACAAAAGCTGGTAGAATGTAAGTTGCCTATAATATTTTTCATATTATATAATTATCTAAAATCACATAGATCAGTGGTTCTCAACCTTTTTGAGTAATGTACTCTTTTTTTTATTAGTTTTGGTACTACCTAACTTAAATAAAACAGTATTTTAACAATGCCCCGTGTGTTAATTTTAGAGTGACCTACTAAACTATTATATTATATATATTATATTATACTAAATATTAGTAAAATATTATTATTTTTTGTGTTATTTTATGTGGTGTTGATTTTAGCTGTTTTTGCGTACCAACGCAAAATAATGATATATACCACCAGTGGTTGAGAACCTCTGGACATAGATGATTTTTCTCTAAGGAACTATATCTTTGTTAAAACATGTAACTGTTGTATAATTTATAAAATTAAAAGTGCAAAATCACATTTAGTTGCTATTGTAATTTTTTGAGGTTACTTGTCACTATTGAATGGATATCTATCAACCAAAAAAAGTTGAATAATGTATGGCTTGATAGACCGTATACAGACTATGCTGAAAACCTACTACATAATACTATGCTTTTTAAATAAAACACATTTTTTATGTTTTGCCTGTCCAGCTCTACGCCTTAAATTTCTAAAAAACAAAGTAGGTTGATCCATTGTAAATCGGGGGTCAATTATCACTAATGTTTTTATTCGTAAATTAAATTTTTGGTAGCGAATCGACTGATTTGGACAGAACTTGTGTGATCTTAAAGTATTTTTGACTAAACAATAGAGATGTTATTTTTACTTATATTTTTCTCCGTTTTCAAGTTTTTGGAATCTATCACCCATGAATTGTATCATATTAATATTTTCAGTTGTAATTCATTCTTTTTTTTTGTTGGAAGGGTCGAGGCATTTGGGACCGTTTATTGGTCTTAGCAGCTTCTTCTGGTCGAGTCCTGGACCGTATGTTTTCCATATTCTTGAGTTATCCGGTTTCTTCCTCTCTCTTTTCTTTAATATCCTCGATCGATCTTCGTAGTCTTCCTATTGTTTATGTGCTATTTCCCCACTTACCACAATGTCATTTAGATTTTGCGATAGCTTTAATCTGTTTTGTTCTTATATCTTCGTTTCTCAAATGATCTCTTAAGCTTACATTTTAACATCTCTCTCAATAGCTCTTTAAGTCTGACAATTAAGTGTCATGGTTTCAGGTCATAACAGGAAGGATACATGTGCCAAAAACCTTTCGTTTTAAATTAACTGGATCTTTTATAATAAAGCTGAATTTACCTACTATTATCCCTTTGGTTCTTTTAGTCATTTTGCAATTTGATTTTCTTTCTTATTTTATATCCCGTAAATATTTATTAATTTTCCTATCGTCAAGAGTCTACTTCTTCAGCGAACATTACGTTAATTTTCTCAATATGCTGTCCTACTATCCCCGATGCTTAAGCCTTTTAACGTTTCTTATATCTCCTGTAGACAAGTACTAGTAATTAGTACAATGTCATCTGCAAATCACAAGTGATGCGTTAAGTAACTTTTTGTTCCCATTCCAGTTTGTTTTTTAAATATCCTTTAAATCAATTGTAAATAGCTTGGAACATATCGTGTCTCCTTGTCTGACTCCTCATTAACTTGTTATATTAATTTTTTACTTATTTTAATGCATGAACTACCCATTGCCCATTGTTCTATAAAATCGCAAGCTTTATTAAAAATGCCGACTTAAGTGGAATCTTTGCATTTTTCCAAGTATGTGTGATAATCGTTTGTTTCTATCCTTGGTGGAGTTCGTCTTTGGTATAAATTTAATTTGTTATAACCTTTGTTATTAATTTCTATGGGTGTGGTAAAAGACTAATTGGCCGGTTCATGTTTATTCGATCTCTATTCTTGAGTGTTGTGCCATGACTATGGAGTTTGTTAGGCATCTGTTAAGGATTTTTATTGATTCTAGAGTTATCCACCTATTTTGACCATTTCTGTTGTTATTCCGTCTTGCAAAGCGATTTTTATTGGTAACATGATTAAGTAATAGAGTAAGAATCATTCATTAAAAGTTGATGCGATGGCCGTCGCGCGCGCACATGTGTGTGTTGTGTTTAAAATGACAATTGTTTAGAATAACAAAGACAAATGAAAGTTCTGAAAACCCCGTTCATAAAAATTATATCTGGTATTATTCCAATTGCTAGATTGAATGAATGTTATTAAATTCCGAAACGAAAATTTGTGTTTCTTTTTACACTTATTGTTTTTCTAAATTTGGTATTTTGCTTTGATATAATGAAACTGATTTTACAAAAAAATCTATCGAAATCATCAGGCTTCATTCTAATAAAAAAATCGAAAACTGTGCTAGATCCTCCATAATGCATTCAGAAAGACACCGTATTTTTTACATCTCAAAATCATGTATATTTATTCATCATAGCGAGATAAAATAAACACTTCGCAAAGAAAGACGATACAGGATAAAAAAGTATTAAGTATCCGCAAAATATAAATATCCTCGTGTACGTAAATGGACCGTACATTTATCTCAGATTCAGCATTTCTAGAAATGTAGTATGCTTATCAATGATATAAATTCCTAGTAATTTCTCTCAGTATGTAAACACGAAAGCAAATTTATGTCTGACACTTGACATCTATTTACTAAAATTGTTTTATACTTTTAGATGTAAATACATCAAAGTTTTAAAACATTTCATTTCAACAAGGCATAATATTATATATTTTTCATTATAGAATACTGTTATTAATAGTCTCTTCTTCAAATATTTAGTAGGACCTGTTCAAATAGTTCAAACAACCAAAAATTGTTAGTAAATTTTAACTTTATAATTTAAATTGTTCATAGCACACTGCAAATGCGGAAACCAGATAAAATGCACTTTTTACGAAGAGTCAAATCTAGTTAAAGTTAAAAGCAATATCACTGGAAAAGATAATAATTTAAAATGTGAAAAAATACCATTAAGAGAGCCTTCCAGAACAGATATTTGTAAAATGTTGGAAACGAAAAGTGTTGAAAGGTACCGGGCAGAAGAAACTTCCAAAAATATGCTTCCAAATGGTAAAGAGCCTTCAACTCTCTTTACAGCTTCTGTTTTG
Organism: Diabrotica undecimpunctata; assembly: GCF_040954645.1. Lineage (NCBI taxonomy): Eukaryota > Metazoa > Arthropoda > Insecta > Coleoptera > Chrysomelidae > Diabrotica > Diabrotica undecimpunctata. The sequence goes on from NC_092811.1 coordinate 60,695,311, forward strand.
ACTACAGCAAAAAGCACATACAAAGCATCGAGCTATTTGGATAAAGATCCGATTACAGCTTTACTGAAAATGTAATATGGAATTCATGCTAACAATATTCAGGATATTAGATATTATCCATTTTATGTCCGATATCCAACAAATAATCAGCTTCAAGCTACTAAAAAAAATTTTATTCAAGAAGGAAAGCTTAGGGGTTGCGTCGATAGCACTGGGTGGTTAGTGCACTCTATTAAGTACCCAGTAACTATTCCAGCGAAACATGCATTTATGCATGCTTTAAGTATAAAAAGTAATGCTAGTCAGTTAATGATTTCGCAGATGCTCTCAGTTTCTTCCACAACTTTAGATTATGAAATGTGGTTTAATTCTAACATTCAATTGGTAAGCGATTATAGAAGACCAATATTAACTGCTATGGTTAAGGTTTATAGCAGATGCAAAACAGTTAAAGAATACGCTGATACTTTAAGAGATGACGAACTGCAACCCACAAAAATTACAATTAATATTGCTCATTTTATGAAAAAATATGCAAATTTTCTTAAGGGATTAAACCGCAGAGTTAAAACATTCTATTTATGTCTAATTGGTCATATATCTCAATGTACTACAGTCAAAGAAGCTGAAATATTATTAAAAAAACATTTATTGTAAGTCAGTCGGAAAGTGAAGGCTATTTACAGGATGGCTCACCAACAAGAGTTAAAAAAGCAATAGAATTATTGGAGGCAGAAGTAACAGGTATGTCTTATTATTTTAAAAGCTTTATCCGCTTAATATTTATTTGCATGCTTACTTGTTCATATTTATATCATTATTTATATGTATTTTGTCTTAATTTGGAATGCTTATTTTGTGATTTTTACAGATAAGAACGATTACAGTAAGTATATTGACGTCAGAGTAGAAGATGAAGAGATATCAAATACTCCAGAGGAACAAGTATCTGGAAACAATAACTACTGTGCAAAATGGACTAAAAGCTTAAATAATTCTATTACGCCATGTTTGAAAGAAATAGGAAATCGGTGCAATGGTTACTTTCTTCACGATCTGAAATTCACTGATCTTCTAATTAAAGATTTAAGTTTGTTTCCTTTGTGGTCGATAGTATATAATGAGAAGTATGAATTTGATTTGAAATCTCCAACAAGTTGTCAGGTTGAGTCAGATTTTCGAATCCTAAAGTGGGCTGTTTTCCTAAAAGGTCAGTTACCACTAAGAGCAGATAATTTTGTATCACAACATATAGACTACTTAACAGGAAAAAGTTTAATAGTCATAAGTAAATCTATTGAAATAGAAGAAGAATCATTAAGAAACCAAGTAGAACAAGAAACTATTCATGAAAATTCTTCAAATTGTGACGAACCCTCAAAAGAATCTACTATTTATGAACGATGTTCGGAGAAAGCGCAGTGTTTATTATGTTATCTAATAATTATAAGCCAACGGGTTCCCACAAGTGCATTATTTGTCTTTCGAATGTTCATCCTCGTAGTGATTGCTCCAAACTATATACTGGCGAAAACGATGAAAAATTTGGACATGAACAGCGAATTTGTTTAACATGCGACAGGAGAAGTAAACCAAATTTTAGAAATGCGAAGATTTGACAATTGGAAAAATTTAGCCGCAAGAAACAACTTGCGAAAATAAAACGTCAAAATCCTTAAGATTTTTTAAGTTCTGTACCAAAAAGTAGTAAGATAACCAAATCAATCAAAAATCAAACTACTACTACTAAAAAAAAGTCAACAGAGTATTGTTCAGCAGATTTCGAATGCATTATGTGCAATGATGGCGACAAACCTGAGGGTGCACACAAATGCTTTTTTTGTGATAAATTTGTCCATGCATTTGGCTGCTCAAAGCCTTATGACGATAATAATAATTCTGAAGGATATGGACAAAAACGAGTTTGAGAGGACTATATATATATATATATATATATATATATATATATATATATATATATATATATATATATATATATATATATATATATATATATATATATATATATGTATAATTTTAGATTGTTTACGTCAGTTTTAGTTTTAAAACCAATATTGAATAAACCAACCTATAATCTACCAGAATAACTGCAAGACTTCCTGAAATAATGATTTTTAGTATTTTTTCATGATTTATGAAATTTACTGTTTTTATAAAATTCTGATCTTCAACTTTTAATTTCATTTTAAATATAATAAAAAGATCTTTTTTCAATATTTTTTTTTCTATTTAGTTATTAGTATGGTAATGAATGTAATTGTCTTTATATAAAACGAATTTGTTTTTAAAACGTGTCAAAAGTATAGCTTTCTAATACTTGTTCCCAGAATGGGAACGTTGGCATGTTTTAGTAGGGAAATCCGGCAACAATAAAGAAACTTCTCCTTCCCGCTCAAAGTGTTCGTAACGTATTACCGATAACAAATTGTAGTTGGTTCGTTCTAGCAGTGTAGTGTTGTAGTGTTTGCTCAGCATAATTTAAGGAACATTTTAAAATTAGAATATTTAGTTAGCTTATTTTCCAATTTTACCATGGACCCAAAAACGTTTTACGGGTAAGTTATACTTTTTATTATAGAGTATTCTTGTTAGCATCTTTTGTACAGTTACGTATAATACATAACATTATATGTTTCATTATGTAAGCTACTTATCACTCAAAATTAGCACTCAAATTTGCTAAGCAATAAGAGTCTTCAGTGTAACCAGATGTAGAAATAATTTTACTTGTTTATTTTTTATCATTTGTACGCAAACACGTTTATTTTGTTTTTCAGTGACTTTTTTAGAAGATATAGATTTCTGAGTGAGGCTATTGATTCATTGGCTTCTTCCTCATAAGGAACAGCTGACATAGTTCTTCTGCCACCTGATTCTGGAGACAAAGCCAATGAAAGCGACGAGGATGGGGGAAATGATGAACTACTATTAGACAATCCAGGTCTACCCAAGGAAGTTTCTGGAGAAGTAGAGGTGCACGAATCAGATAATGACTCTTTCAGTAACACAGAAGAACCAGGACCTTCCAAAGCAAAACGAACTGGTAAGAATTTTTCTAATAAAGAAATTACATGGAAAAAGCAAGAGAGTGTACATATTCAGACTCCATCAGTCGCGCCTAGAAAAGTAGGAGAGGAGCACCTTGGAAAGTCACCTTTTGAAATCTTTGGCCTGTTTTTTACACCGGATATTATGGGATTTATCTTAGAACAGACATTATTGTACGCTCATCGAGAAAAGAATAATCCATCCTTTCAAATTACTGATCAAGAACTGAGGCAATTTCCTGGATTATTGCTACTCAGTGGCTATGACTCTCTTCCTAGCGAGAACGATTGCTGGTCTACGGCAGAAGATCTGTCTGCTCCATTATTTGGACAAACTATGCGCAGAGAAACATTTCGCTCTATCCAAAAATAGTTACATACATAAGACAATCAGAACCTCACTCCGTCTAAAGTAGCTAAGGTCCAACCTTTGTATGACAAGCTTCTAGCGCAATTTCAACAATTTGGATTATTTCACGAATTATTAAGCATAGATGAAGAAATGGTTCCATATCAGGGACACCATTCTGCAAAAATGTTTATAAAAAATAAACCTATAAGATTCGGGTCCAAGTTATGGATGCTTTGTGGAGTAGACGGTTATCCATACAATGCTCAAATCTATTGTGGGAAATCAGAAAATTGTTCAGCGCCACTGGGAACGCGTGTTGTTAATGATCTCCTTGCCGTTGTTCAAAATCCTCAACAACATTTAGTGTTCTTTGATAATTTTTTCACAAGTTACAAATTATTGACAGGTTTGGCAAAGCAAGGAGTCCGAGCTTGTGGAACAATTCGCGAGAACCGTACTGCTAATTGCCCGCTAATGAGCTCAAAGGAGATGAACAAAAAACAACGTGGTTTTTACGTCTTTCGTTCACGGTTTCGTTTGGTTTTGTGTCAACGTGGAATGATAACTCTGTCGTTTCAGTCGCAAGTAATCATTTCACAGTTCAAACCAGTCCACACAGCGAAACGAAGTGTCTGTGTGTGTGTGTGTGTGTGTGTGTGTGTGTGTTATGTTTCAAGTTTTATTGAATGCATATAATCGTTATTTTAATTTACATTTAATTTTACAATTTTTTAATTTAGATATTTCAGTTTATTTAAAGTATTCTTTAGAATTAACAACAATGATATTTTAATCTTAGTTTTGTAACTCATCAAATAACCAAAAAAATTAATGTAGATCCTACCTAACTGTGACACTTTGTAAAACACTTAATTCCTAGAATAACTGTATCTTACTCATTTCTAGTATAAACTACATTGATACTGATACGTGCTTAATATAAAATGTTTCTAAATATATGTATCTAGATTTTTTCTTAAACATGGCAACACTGTTTTCCAAACAGATTTAATTTTTTAATACTTTTGATTGAAGGCATTATAAATATGTCACCAATTAAGGTTTTCCGTCAAATATGGAATGACGAGGTAATGAGCTGTTTAGTGGCCTGCACGAATCTTTACGGAACAAAGCTTGTAAACACAGTGCGTCCTAAAACAAGACACAGTAGATCGCGCGAATTTAAGCCTGTGACCGAAAAGGAAATTGAGAAATTTCTGGGTCTGTGTCTGCTTCAAAGCATGGTAAAAACACCTGTCATTCGAAAGTTATTCACGTATAGTCCCTTATATTACCATCCCGTTTTTTTGCATGTTATGAGTGGACGCCGATTTGAGCAAATTTTAAGTGTGTGTGTGTGTGTGTGTGTGTGTGTGTGTGTGTGTGTGTGTGTGTGTGTGTGTGTGTGTGTGTGTGTGTGTGTGTGTGTGTGTGTGTGTGTGTGTGTGTGTGTGTGTGTGTGTGTGTGTGTGTGTGTGTGTGTGTGTGTGTGTGTGTGTGTGTGTGTGTGTGTGTGTGTGTGTGTGTGTGTGTGTGTGTGTGTGTGTGTGTGTGTGTGTGTGTGTGTGTGTGTGTGTGTGTGTGTGTGTGTGTGTGTGTGTGTGTGTGTGTGTGTGTGTGTGTGTGTGTGTGTGTGTGTGTGTGTGTGTGTGTGTGTGTGTGTGTGTGTGTGTGTGTGTGTGTGTGTGTGTGTGTGTGTGTGTGTGTGTGTGTGTGTGTGTGTGTGTGTGTGTGTGTGTGTGTGTGTGTGTGTGTGTGTGTGTGTGTGTGTGTGTGTGTGTGTGTGTGTGTGTGTGTGTGTGTGTGTGTGTGTGTGTGTGTGTGTGTGTGTGTGTGTGTGTGTGTGTGTGTGTGTGTGTGTGTGTGTGTGTGTGTGTGTGTGTGTGTGTGTGTGTGTGTGTGTGTGTGTGTGTGTGTGTGTGTGTGTGTGTGTGTGTGTGTGTGTGTGTGTGTGTGTGTGTGTGTGTGTGTGTGTGTGTGTGTGTGTGTGTGTGTGTGTGTGTGTGTGTGTGTGTGTGTGTGTGTGTGTGTGTGTGTGTGTGTGTGTGTGTGTGTGTGTGTGTGTGTGTTTCATCTACAAAATGTCTAAATAGAGAGGAACGTGAACACGTGCTATTGAATGATACGACTTTAAATGGTAAGTATATGTAATATTTTTGTACTTTAGTTTGACTATTCAATTCAATATATCTATCCACCTATTTCACCTTCTTCTTCTTCAAGTGCCATCTCCGCGGCGGAGGTCGGCAATCATCATAGCTATTCGAACTTTTGAGACGGCTGCTCTGAAAAGTTCATTTGATGTACATCCGTACCACTCTCTCAGGTTGCGCAGCCATGACATTCTACGCCTCCCTATGCTTCTCTTTCCTTGGATCTTTCCCTGCATGATCAGTTGAAGCAAGGTGTATTTCTCTCCACGTGTAATATGTCCAAGATATTCCAATTTTTTTGTTTTTATTGAATTTAAAATTTCCATTTCTTTGTTCATCCTTCTCAGAACCTCTTTGTTTGTGACGTGTTCTGTCCATGATATTTTCAGAATTCTTCTGTACACCCACAGCTCAAATGATTCCAGTTTTTTCATTGATGTAGCATTCAAGGTCCAAGATTCCATTCCATAAAATAAGGTCGAAAAAACATAGCACCTCGCCAACCTAACTCTTAGTTCCAGTTTTAAATCCCTGGTACATAGAACTCTTCTCATTTTGTTGAAATTTGCTCTAGCCTTTTCTATTCTTATTTTTATCTCCTGATTGTAATCATTTGTGGAGTTAATCATTGTTCCCAGGTATGCATATTACCTATTTCACCAGTCAGATTTAAAAATCACTAAATGCAATTTACGTTTCACCACGCCATATATACAGTGCGTCTATAAAGGCATTCATTCATGATTAGTTAAATAAACGATAAAATTAGAAATGCCTGAAACAGGTTGATTTTAATTTACTATTTGTTTAAATCATAATCTAGTGTACAGGGTGAACCACATTCGTGTGATTACATCATCACCATTTTGAAGCTTGCTTCTTATTGCACGACATAAGAACTTTTTCATTTTCTTAGATCAAACTACAAATAGTACAAGCTAATTTTTTTAATTATACCTCGACGTTGTATTAAATCGTTTAGTTGTTTATTATTTTTAGTAAGATGGTACAAGATAGTAAGATAGTACGATAAATTTAAAATACAAGTTGCCATTTATTGAAAGCGGCAAATAGCTTTCCAATCGAATTACACACTATTTTTTCTACGACTACACGATATTAAAGAAATAGGCATTTTCTAGTTTCTTCGACAAGACTAAAAGTTGTAATTTATTGAAAGCGGCAAATAACTTTCCAATCGAATTATCCACAATATTTTTCTACGACCACGCGATACCAAAGAAATATGACTTTTCATTTCCGCAGAACAAACTGCAAGTTTCCATTTATTAAAAGCGATAAATAGCATTTCAATCAAATTACACACAATATTCTTTCTACGACTACACGATATTAAAGTTGCAATTTATTGAAAGCGGCAAATAATTTTCCAATCGAATTACACAAATGATTTTTTCTACGACCACACGATATCTATTCTATTGTGCAGAAGAAGCAAGCTTCTGTCGGCGGTCCTACGACCGCTCACCTTTTGTGTTAAATGGAAGCCCTTTTTTTCAATTTCCGGATTTGCCTTGCTGAGCTGATTTCAAAAATGTATAACACGTTGCTTAAAATTGGTACAGGGTGGGCATAAATACAAAAAAAGTTTATGAAAATTGTTTATGGAAAGTAATCCGTTACTAAATGTAATAAACAAATTAAATGGAATTATATACTTTTGCAATTACTGTGATCCACTACCAAAATCAAACAAACGAATATTTACAATAAATGTTCAAATTGTTCTTCATTGATCGTTAGACAATGACTGAACCGGGCATTACTTTCGTATCTAACATTATGTAGTATTGCGGGTATTATATGTCTTTCTTGTCTAATTCGTCTTGTAGTTGTCGGATATTTCCAGGTTTCTTTGTAAAAAGATATCAGATATTAAATAACCCCCATAAAAAGAAGTATAATGGGCATATATCAGGTGATCTACCGAAACATTCCACTAGTCCCATTATTTCTATCCACCTTTGTGAAGAAGTTCTGTTTAAAAATCGCGCATAGTTACTGCGAAATGTGGCGGTGCGCCATCCTGTTGAAACCAGATTCAGCGGTTTAAAACAGTGGGTATTTGAATATACCAGGAAAAAGCTGGATCAGATCAGGAATTAATAAATTTTATAGGGAATCCAGATATAATGGTCCTGTTGAGTTTTCGTCAAAAATATGGAACAATAATTGTATTTCTCACAATACCAGCCCATGCGTTGGTTTTTCGTGGTCTTTGCGTATGGGACACTTGCATTCAGTGTGGATTTTCATCAGACTAATAACGAGTGTTTTGCTGGTTAACACTACCTTTCAAATAAAACGTTGCCTCGTCCTAAAATAAAACGCTATCAATGAAATTGTTATTTTGGTTCATCATATTATAGTCGCAGAATTCAGTTCTTTGGTCAAAGTTGTCTTCAGCCAATTCATCGATAACACGTACTTTATAAGGGTGGTATCTTATTCTTTTTGATACTGAAGACTTTCCAATACCAAAATCCCTTGATAATCTCCGCATTGTATATTCATCAACTGTTGGTCTATCTTGCAATTTGCATCCCTCACATGTCCTAATTCTCTGTATTTACTGCTCACCGTAGATTGTGAAATAGATTCACGATCTAGGTGCACAAAGAGTGATCCGGAAATAAAAAAAGAGTTTCCATTTAAAAAAATGGTGATGACGTCATTACACGAAGATGGTTCACCCTGTATGTTAGATTATAATTTGAAAAAAAAAGTAAATTGAATTCAAAAATTAACCTGTTTCGGGAACATCTAATATTATTGTTTATTTAGGTAATAATGAATTTATGCGTTACTTTATGGACGCACTGTGTAAATAATATCTAAGAGTGACATTATTAGGTATTTCCTATCACGTAAATTGTATATAGGAATTCCTGTACCTATGTATTACCTAAATTTATGCAATGGTTGGTGGAATCGAACATGAGTGAAACTGTCGCGTATTGTATGAGTAGCGTGTTAATTTGTATACACATTTTATCCCAATTTTTTCAGATTCCTCTGAAAGTGAACCTAAAACTAGCGGCAGCGAGTATATTCCATCGTCTCATTGTTCAGACAGTCCGCCATCTAAGAAGATACACGTTATTCAAAATATCGAAATTAGCGAAGGAAATTTGAATATATTAACTGAAAATAATCAAAGCGATAAAAGTTTTGTTATAAACAAGTATCTTACAAGCCTCAACTATAGTGAAAGCCAAAAACCTATTGATATAATATCTAATTGTCATGATGAAGATTTAGCTGTTAGTGAAGGGTTAATTTTAAACCACAATGGAAATAAAATCGTTAACGTAACTGAATTATCTGAAAATGTTTCTAATTGCAATAATAAAGATCTACCAGCAAGTGATGGGTTAAAAACACACTATGAGACATCTGATAAATTTAGTAACAATATCAAAAATCCTGACAGTGGAGGTACAACAAACAGTTGTCAGCTTACTGATAAGTCCATAACGTACAGGAAAAAAAATTGTCGGAATGAAATTGAAATAAAGCAGCAATTAGAAAAAGTGGTAAAAGAGTAAGAAATAAAATGCATGCTTGTTACTACTGTAGTAAGCAAAATATACTTATGGTAAGACACTTCGAAACCGTTCGTTCCGAAGAATCAGAAGTAAAAAAATGTTTACTTCATCCCAAGGGGTCTCAAAAGAGAAAGCAAGCTTTCTTAGAATTGATTAGGGTGGGAGACTTCTATCACAATTGCAACGTTCTTTCTACAAAAAAAGGTCAGCTGATAGTAATTAGACGGCTAACAGCAGATGAAGCACAATTTGTTAGTGATATCAATTATGGTCCTTGTCCCAACTGTCTAGAATTTTTATTGAAAAAACATATCTGGCATCATGTGAAATATACATGCAAGGAAAAAGTTAATATTGATGACCAGAAAGAATCCCGTCATGTTATTGCCGAAAGCAATGCTCTCGTAGCTGATATATTCGAAATTGGTTTTACTAAAGATTTCACAAATTCAACAATAGCAAAGTTTAAAAACGATGAAATTGGTAACACCTGCAACAATGATATTTTGATATTGAAATATGGAGTCATGCAGTACGAGAAGTATGGTGATACTCAAAACGAGTTAATAAGACAAACCATGAGGCAGCTAGCTCGTATAGTTATATCCCTTAAGAAATTAACTAACAGTAGGTCGCAAACGCTTGGCGATTTTCTGGTTCCTGAGAAATTCGATGTGGTTGTTCAAGCAACTAAAGATATTAGTGTGACCATGGAAGCTAGTAGTAACTGTAGACCAGAATTTCATACTCCGAGTTTAGCTTTAAAATTGGGTTATGCTCTTAAGAAATGTGTGGCTATTCAGAGAGGCAGTGCTTTAAGAGCAGGAAATATGGAAAAAAACAAGTCATTGTTATCATTCCTTCAGCTGATGAAAATGGAATGGAGCATACGAATATCTTCCAATGCTATATCCACACTTTACCGAAGAAAATTGAATTCCACTCAACTTTTGCCAATTACGACCGATTTAGTGAAACTTAGTAATTATATCGATACAAACATGTTAAAGGCTAAACAAGAATTAATACAAGACTACACTAATAATTATAAGTGGACACGGCTTGCAACGTTAACTTTATCTAGAATAATATTGTTTAATAAACGCAGATCGGGTGAAGCAGCAAAAATGAAGCTAACCGATTATATTTCCCGACCAACTTGGGCAGAGCAAAATGCGAACGAAATAAAAAATTCTCTCACAATAATCGAAAAAAAAAAAACTGGCAGAGTCATTGACAGTAGTGGAAATTGAAGGGAAACGTGGCAAAAAGGTCCCAGTAATCCTAACTCCAAATACGAAACAATGTATTGATATTTTGATTCAACATAGAGTTACATGTGGTATTTCAAGTCAAAATGTATACATTTTCGCCAGATCTAATCCATCTAGTTCAAATCTTAGGGGGCATGATTGCTTGAAAAAAATATGTGAAGAAATTGATTTGCAGAATCCTTCAGCAATAACGGGAACAAAGTTGCGTAAATATGTAGCAACTGTATGTCAACTATTTGACATGTCAGAAAATAAATATGACTGGTTAGCTTGTCACTTAGGTCAAGACATCAAAGTACATCGTGATTTTTACAGAATGCACGAAAGTGCGATTGAACTCATCAAAGTAAGTCGATTGCTTATAGGTGTTGATAAAGGTGAAGTGAACAAGTTTGCTGGAAAATCTATTGACGAAATAGAAATAGGGGCGTTGTAAAAACATGGCAAATTAAAATGAGAATACTATTTTTTGCTAACAATATAATTTATTAATTTATTGTTTATTAATTTTTTTAGTAACCAAAGCAAAAAAGTCCAAAAAGATTTCCAGAGTTCCAGTTCCATGGACGAATCAAGAAAAGGAAGCCGTCTGCAATTATTTTAAACTTAATACTAAGAAGGGAATTGTACCAAACAAAAAAGAATGTGAGAAATGCATTGAGCTACATCCCATATTAGTTGAAAGATGTTGATCAAAGATTAAATTTTGTGTTAAAAATGAAATTACTAAACTTATGCGCAATAAAAATAGCAAAAAGTAACTAATAATGCTGGATTTTTAGATGTCCTAGCAGTTTTATTTCAAGGTTTTACATTAATTTCTTGGTCCTAATAAGACTAGATTTATTTGAATTATTCACCAAGAATTTTTTATGTTTCAAGTTTTATTGAATGCATATAATCGTTATTTTAATTTACATTTAATTTTACAATTTTTTAATTTAGATATTTCAGTTTATTTAAAGTATTCTTTAGAATTAACAACAATGATATTTTAATCTTAGTTTTGTAACTCATCAAATAACCAAAAAAATTAATGTAGATCCTACCTAACTGTGACACTTTGTAAAACACTTAATTCCTAGAATAACTGTATCTTACTCATTTCTAGTATAAACTACATTGATACTGATACGTGCTTAATATAAAATGTTTCTAAATATATGTATCTAGATTTTTTCTTAAACATGGCAACACTGTTTTCCAAACAGATTTAATTTTTTAATACTTTTGATTGAAGGCATTATAAATATGTCACCAATTAAGGTTTTCCGTCAAATATGGAATGACGAGGTAATGAGCTGTTTAGTGGCCTGCACGAATCTTTACGGAACAAAGCTTGTAAACACAGTGCGTCCTAAAACAAGACACAGTAGATCGCGCGAATTTAAGCCTGTGACCGAAAAGGAAATTGAGAAATTTCTGGGTCTGTGTCTGCTTCAAAGCATGGTAAAAACACCTGTCATTCGAAAGTTATTCACGTATAGTCCCTTATATTACCATCCCGTTTTTTTGCATGTTATGAGTGGACGCCGATTTGAGCAAATTTTAAGAGGTTTTAGTGCCACTTCCAACAATTTTGATCCTCAAGACCGTCTCCACAAGGTCAGAGATTTGTTGAATTTAATCATTCAAAACAGTAACTCCGTATATTCACCTGGTGAAGCATGATCTCTAGACCAATCAATGTTGCTTTATAGAGGACTCTTAGTTTTTAGGCAATACATTAAAAATAAAAAAGCTAAATACGGAATAAAATTTTATTCTCTTACTACATCCAATGGTTACATTTTAAACCTGGAAATATATCAGGGACGAGCTCATAATGAACCAAGGAACAAGCAGTTTCCAAAACTAAAGCGCTTGTACTACGGCTTCTTAGACCTTACCTAAATAAAGACCATCATGTTTATATGGACAATTTCTATAATAGTGTCTCGTTATCATCTAAACTGCTTGCATACAAAACCCACACAACTGGGACATTACGTTCTAACCGACGAGGCAATCCAGCAGTTGTCATTAAAAAAAAACTTAGGAGGGGGAGCACATATGGAGAAAAAAACAAAATGTCAGTGTGTATGTGAGTAAATGGAAGGATAAGCGCGATGTGCACGCAATTACAACGGCCTATCAGCCCAGCATTGTAAATGTAAGAAATAGATATGGGGTTGAAAAAATGAAACCTTGTGAAATAGATGGAGACAATCAAAATATTTCAGGCGTTGATCGAAGTGATCAAATGCTTAGTTACTATAGCTGTCCCCGGAAAACCATTCGGTGGTATAAAAAGGTAATATTTCACCTTTTCGATATAGCAGTCTGGAACTCTTACCATTTGTACAATTCTAGTACAAAGAAGATCAAATGAAATCGTAGGCTTCCACGACCAGAGTCAGAATTATAGTTTTGAAACTATAAAGAAGATCAAGTTCATTGAGTTTAGAGAAGCAGTGGTAAAATCACTAATACAGATAGAAGACGCTAATGATGGTAGAAGTTTTGTGCATTACCAAAAAACAAAAAATAAATCAAAAACATCTACTGTGCAACACTTTTTGGAAGAAATCCCTCTTGCCGACAATTACAAGAACATTTTTCCTGAGATGCAGACAGTGTACTGTAGAAAAAAAAAACGGGTGTGGCAGTCCAGTGGGACTGCCGGTCGAAGTTACACTTCTATACACGCATTCGCCGTTATAAATTTATTTGGGAGTCAATCTGCACAATCATTACATATGTAATTCTATAGGTAAGACATAACAGAAAGAGAAACGGAATTATTAACAACTTACTAACAATGAAGGATTGAATCAATATTTTGATGAAAATGTATATTTTTATTTTCATATATGTATGAAAGGAGTTAAATGCAAAAATTTTTTTACATATACTCTGCAGTAAAATTCATTGTTTATTTTGTTATTAATATAATAATACAATACAAATTAAACTGCAATATTCATAAGTATTTAAAAATGACAATAATATACATAAAAAAATACACTACAATACAGTGCAACATAATTCCATATAATAATACAATACAAATTAAAACGCAATATCCATAAGTATTTAAAAATGACAATAATGTAATAATATTAATAAAAAAGCCCTCTCCGTCTGGGAATCGAACCCCGGTCTCCCGCGTGACGACGGGGATACTGACTACTATACTACCGAGGACATGATACAAGTATATTTCAAAATTGACAGTTCTGAATCATACAGTGATTTATTGAGATTATTATTTTGAAATACAAAAGACTAATATAATTATGAACATTTAATAAATAATACAAAACATATCACCTAAATAATGATATTAATAAATATTTTATTATATGTATATATATATATATATATATATATATATATATATATATATATATATATATATCTTTATATAATATATATATATATATATATATATATATATATATATATATATATATATATATATATAATATTAAATTATATATACAAAAGGAACATTTTTATATTCGAGAGAGGACGAGAGAGAAAATATATCTTCTGTCTCTCTCTTACTCATTATCTTACATATGTAATGATTTCACAGATTCACTCCCATACAAATTTCCAACGTGGAGCGTGCGTATAGAAGTATAACTTCAAAAACGCAAGGAGACAAGATACAGATGCGAGTCATGTACAGAGAAGCCACCCCTATGTCCTGCACCTTGTTTTAAGTTGTGGCATCAATAGTATTATGTAAGAAAAATAAAGGTTATTTTGGCAAAAGCAAGAAGACGTCTATAGCCGCCTGTGTCACAAATGGTACAGAAAAATGTTTATATATATCGTCGTTAGGAATGAAATATCTCCAATGTAAAAATATCCTAATTTTACAGGAGACACAAAAAAACAGTTTACATTGTATTAAATTAGTAATTGATTTTTTTGGCCAAACTAAGATTGATATTGATATTAAGGTGAAACTGATTCCTTAAATCAGTACAAAACATTAAACTAATAAAAAAAATATTACAAACGCGCACATTGGAGAAATTATAAATGATTGAACCGGTACATAGTAGGTATTTCAAATATTGTGTATGGCATGTCATAGTACTATACACCTTGAATTTGGTATTATTGGGGAAACAAGAGTCATATAAACAGTAAAGTGATTTGTATTATCTTTATTTTAAATAAACAAACTTCGACATGTAGTATCAGTATATGATATTTTTACGAACACCCCTGAAAGTATTATTTTTTGTTGATTTTAGGAAGAGTATCGTAAAAGTGATGATGATCTTTTTCAATAACTGATTTGAGGTCTTGCAGATGTTTGAACTTGTCTTTTGATATTTCAGGAGGTGTCTTGTGGAGCGAGTTTTCATAAACCGACTGGTCTTGGCTTTCTCTTCTGTGTGGTAGTAGCTTCCAGTTGTCTGAGTAATCAGTGCATTAGATATAGAGATACCAACAAGCGAGAAAGAGAGTTTTTTGGAATCCTTACAAAAAAGTAATGAAGAGATTGCAAAAATAGAACAATCTACCATGGGCCAATCTACAAATTTTTTTGTGGAAAGAATACAGGCATAATCGTTTAACAGCCTCTAATTTTGGAATTGTATGCAAATTGAGGAAATCTACAAATCCTGCAAACACCACAAAAAAAATATTGTTTTCAGATTTTCACGGATCTGCTGCTACAAGGTGGGGACAAGAACATGAGGCAATTGCAAAACTGGAATTTGAAGCAAAATATAATTTAAAAGTACGAACATTTAATAATGTGGATTATTCATTTCTGCAGAAAATCCGTTTCTTGCAGTAAGTCCCGCTGGTATTATTGATGACGATCATATCGTAGAAGTAAAATGTCCCTATTCGGCTTGTAAGTTGACCCCAGAAGAAGCTGTTAAATTAAAAAAAATTAAATACCTAAGACGCGAAGAAATACTTTAAATTAAAACACACCGACAATTATTTTTATCAAGTTCAAGGACAGCTAGTAATAGCTCAGAAAAAATATTGATACTTTATTGTTTGGACACCTATTATTTTATTGTTGATAAGGTACATATTTATATTAGTTTATAAACTTATTAGAAACTTTTTTTTTCATGTCAGAATTTTTAAGATATTCAAACAATATTTTTATGATTACTATTATTATTTATCATACACTTAATACTGATACCTGCACATACTAAACTACACCAATTAATAAATATTTTCTAATTACAGATATAAACCCAACCGGAATTTTGGAAGCAAATATTGCCAAAATTGAAAGATTTTTATATTGAAAATATGTTGCCACGTATTTTAATTAGTTAAAAACAAAAGCATTTTCAGATTACTTTCTTCTTCAGAATAAAATACAAAACAGTGTGTTTTAAAATAAGACAGAAAACTATCCACGATTTGTGTTTTATTCATCAATTGGATACTTTTCTTATGTAACTGCAACCTATAAATATATTAAAATAATGTATATTCCATTCAGAGAACTTTTTCCTCACAGTGCGTCCCCTCGAAATACTTGCCAGATAAATACATTTACTATTATGATGGTTTTGCAGGTACCAATTTTTTATAGATAAATTAAAATATTTTTTGTTTAATTTTTATTACGTTAATATCAGTTTTCTCTAATAAATAACTTCATAAAACCATTTTTAAGCTATAACTGCGAAATTGTTTATTGGTTTGTGACAACAAATTGTAATTTTTTTGATATTTTTATGTTATTTTAAATTTATTATAAATAAACGCTACGATGTTTTTTGCAGTCACGTTTCACAAATTTTTATTCAATACTATATTTAGCTAAGACATATAAATTAAAAATGTGATAATTCTTTTTAAAACATTATCTACGATAATCAATATAAAAAGGCATTCCCGACAAAACTTATTTGAATGGAGAATAATGCATTTGTTGTCAATAAACTACCCGTCGGCCGGCAAACATCGAAACAAGTTAACACTGTAGATTTCAAATTAGGGAGTTTTATGTAATATATTTTACTATCAGATCTATAGTACACTACATTAATCATATTCATCAAAAAGAAACTATACGCGTTACTTAGATTAGTAGTTTTTGACTTTTTCTGAATTTACTACCGAAGGATATTTTTAATTAATTACCTATTTGAATGTTTTACAGGTGAAGATCTAAAGAAACGATGGAAGAATTTGAGAGACTGTTACTCCAAATACCTCCGTTCTGAAAAGACTACAACTGGACAGCAAGCGAAGACTACTAGCCGCTACAAGTCCTGCCCTTGGGCACAACATATGGAAGCTTTCCGATCCTTCTTGCAGTTTGCTCAAACGGAGTCCAATGTTTTAGATCCTGGCGTTGCAGAATCATTAGAAATAATGAATGAAGAAGTAGTCACTAGTCAGAACGAACCTTCTCCAACAGAAGAAAATTTGTCAAATGAGATGGTCACTGTCAAAGATAAACCAATAGAAAAGTTGAGAACTAATTGTAATAAGAGAAAACTTTCGCAAGAATTTCCACATTCTGCAGTTGATAAAGTTATAGCCTCTTTGAATAAACGGCGCAGTAATGATGAAGAAAATGCTGACGAAATCGATCTAGTGTTTCGGGGTTATGCAGCGAGCGTTAAAAAACTATCACCACAACGTCAAACGCTCATTAAATATAAGATTGCTAAATTAATAATGGAAGAGGAATTATCTCAGCAAGCAGAAATCCGACCAGGGACAAGTAATTCCTTCAGCTCTTCTCGATCATCCTCCACTTTACCTCTTTATTCAGCAAACGATCAACAGTGTGTTTACAATGCAAGACCAGAAGATTCTAGTAACAGCCATTCTTCTGCACAATGGTACGAGGATTTTGCTCACAGTAATGTGCATAATTAAATATAAAAAAACATAAACATCTTTGTTTTTATATAAGTATTCTTGTAAAAATTATTTTCTCTCTTTTTAGATTTTACATATTCGAATAATTTTTATAAAGTATTTCGTATTGATAAATAAAAATATGCCTACTATCTACATCTTATTCATCACTAAAACTTATAACTGTGTGTTATTTAAAATAACATTGATTTGCAGAGAAAAAATATGCAGAATTTTGTAGTACCTTAAAGTAACAGCTAATCGTTCTGTAGCATCAACTGGTTCCCTAAAATGTGTTTGTCGTTTGGTGATATCATTTTTTATCCGATCTAAAATTTCATCAAAACTTTCAAAATTCATTCTAAAATATGTATAGAAACGGTTCTCATCTCTGCAAAGTTCTGGGCACAATTTATGAAATTATCCTTGTTGCTTGCGCCTCAAGTTAATGTCATGTACCCAAACATCTCTTCTTTTCCTTCAAACACCCAAACATCTCTATTCAAACAATATTTTTATGATTACTTTTATTATTATTTATCGTATACTTAATACTGATACCTGCACATACTAAACTACACCAACTAATAAATATTTTCTAATTACAGATAGAAGCCGAGCCGGAATTTTTGAAGCAAATATGACCAAAATTGAAAGATTTTTATATTGAAAATATGTTGCCGCGTATTTTAATTAGTTAAAAACAAAAGCATTTTCAGATTAGTTTCTTCTTCAGAATAAAATACAAAACAGCGTGTTTTAAAAAAGACAGAAAACTATCCACGATTTGTGTTTTATTCATCAATTGGATACTTTTCTTATGTAACTGCAACCTATAAATATATTAAAATAATGTATATTCCATTCAGAGAACTTTTTCCTCACAGTGCGTCGCCTCGAAATACTTGCCAGATAAATACATTGACTATTATGATGGTTTTGCAGGTACCAATTTTTTATAGATAAATTAAAATATTTTTTGTTTAATTTTTACTACGTTAATATCAGTTTTCTCTAATAAATAACTTCTTGAAACCATTTTTAAGTTATAACTGCGAAATTGTTTATTGGTTTGTGACAACAAATTGTAATTTTTTTGATATTTTTATGTTATTTTAAATTTATTATAAATAAACGCTACGATGTTTTTTGCAGTCACGTTTCACAAATTTTTATTCAATACTATATTTAGCTAAGACATATAAATTAAAAATGTGATAATTCTTTTTAAAACATTATCTACGATAATCAATCTAAAAAGGCATTCCCGACAAAACTTATTTTAATGGAGAATAATGCATTTGTTGTCATTAAACTACCCGTCGGCCGGCGCCACTGAGTAAACCTCGAAACGAGTTAACACTGTAGATTTCAAATTAGGGAGTTACCTAGGTCTGACGTAAGCAGTGTAGAGAAGTAAGTGATACGCCCATTTCTAATCGCAGTGTGCTTCAACTGCTAAAACAGCTTTAAAGTTAAAATAGACGTGTGTTTTGTGTTGTCGATATTTTTACTTGTGTAAATTTGCAAATACTGCCAGACGGCTGTTTTTTTCAAAGTTTCATTTACCAACTAAGGCTAATTTTATAATTCAGATATACTTTTTATAACTGATTTTTCATGGATTAAGTAAGTGATTACGTTGTTACTATACGATCATAAGATGTGAATTTTTAATAGTAGACCATTATTTTTAAGATATTACCATCGATATTGTATTACTGCTCATGTAAGTAATATTTTCATTATTATTCTTATTCTCCTTTCTAAGAATTCTGAGTTGCAAGATCTTCTTTTATAATGTCTGGCGTAGTTGCAGATATAACTTTTATTTCATTAAAAATTTATTTAAAAACAACAACATTTAGCAGAGCCTCAATACTCAAGGCCGAGAATTATGATATGCAAAATACCGATTGTTGGACTATAAATTCTGGAGGCTAATATAAGAGAATGTGGATTGCGAAGTATCCCCTATGGTGTTCTCTTTTTCTTTTATCCAACACATTTTAGTCCTGTTTTAGTAGTATGTTTCAGTTTAGTAGTATGTTTAATTTATTATGTGTATCGAACAGGAATCACAAAGTTGATTCTTATATTTCAAATTAAAACAAGTATTTACTATGTCCCGATTTTACAAATCGTGTAAAATAAATATACAACATGAGAGGTCACTTTTTGGCCTTCTCTTTTAATTGAAAAAACTTCACTAATCCTTCTAAAAGAGTATTACTCTGTCAGATTTGGACTGGTGCTGTTTTGTAATTACAAAACGAAACTTTTATACTTACAAAAGATCAAATTGCGATGTTTCTTTTTCAATTTTTCCAAAGATAAGGTAAGGTAAGAAATATGGATATAATACAGATAGCAGTTTAAGTTAAGATTTTTTTTCGTATTTTAATTTTATTTATGTACTTGCCTACAATCAAATATTGGTGAAAAAGTTTTTTTTTGTGGCATAGACTTTCGTCATTTAGCCAGTCTCGAAAGGTATATATTCCTTAAGAAAGTATATACACATAAGTACAGACTATTTCTCTCAGACAAATGCACAGCGATTTCCCTAAAACGAGTTAGACGAATAATTAATAGAAGAACACGTCGAAGGAAAATACAAGCAGATGAAAAAGTTGACAAAAGTTGAATAGCTATAATTTATGTGAGGCTCATTTTGAAAAGAATTTTTTCAAAAATGATTTGAAAAGCCGTTTTTATCCAGATAAATGGCAATGCCAAAAATATTTCCTTCATTGGAAAATTGGAATAAAGAGAGCCAGAATGAACATAAATATTCTTACACTGGTACTCATAGTGCGTCGCCAGGAAGAGTCACCGGCGGCTTTTCAGTTAGCGAACACCCCATCGAGATTTCATCGCCTGTTTCATAGTAATCCTCGGAGAACCGCTAGTGGGCGGTCGGTTACTTACTACTCGATATGAAAACGTAGATGTATTTGTTGTGTTTAGGATGCCGAACACAAAGCATTTTATTGTAATATCCTCGCCCACGACTGCAAGGTTCATATTTTTTAAAAATAAATTTAATTTCTATTCCAAAATGAGTGCTATTGTTGCTTATACAAGGGGGGGCAAAGAAATTTTAATAGAAATTTTAAAGAAGTATCCGATAATTGAAAATAAAAATACGGATGCTACTACAATAAAGAAAAAATCGGAAGCTTGGAATGCAGTTATGCATGATTATAATGCTGTGAGAACTGAAATAGTAAGTAAAAGCATTAACCTGCATAATATTTTAACTTACAAAATAAATTATTTACTGTAGTAAATGATAACTATAATCAGTACATGTATCTTTTGACTCATAGTTACCTACATAAATATATTAACTAACCCTTCAAATTTTTAGAGAACTGTTACGCCGATTAAACGTTGCTGGGACAAAATAAAAAGACAGAAAAAAATGGAGTTGTCCAAAGACAGGCAAAATCGCATGTCTACAGGTGGAGGAGGAGGACTTTCAGATATAAATATTCTGCCGGATGTAGAGGTAATTGCCACCCATTTGTCAGAGGAAGTAACAAATTTAGTGGATAGCGAAGCCCAGTATATGGGAAATAAACTTTGTAAGCAAATTGCAAATAAAACTTAATGAGCTATTTATAAAAATAAAGAATTTTAGGTTCAAGAAGTAGAAGTCCTGTGTTTCGGAATAATCCTGTTGCAAGCTGTGATATGGTTACGGTAAAAGGTAATTTACAATATGATACTTAAAATGTGAATCTAATTTTATTATGTTTTTAGAAACTTCCTCGACAAGTATACTGAACGAGGAAATTTTGTCTCCTAGATGTCTTATCATGGACACTGAAAAAAGTAATGTTTAACTAACGATGTTTATAAAATTTGTAACTACATTATTATGTTTATTTTTAGCAAATACTACTGTCACACCCCAAAGTAAAAAAAAACTACTGTGGACAAGCTCATGGAGATAATGATTGACAATGCCTTAATAGAACGGAAACAAATGACAGAATTGCATGAAGCTAGGATGCTGGTTGAAAAAGCCATTAAAAAAAATAGAATTGGAAAAAAAATTATTATCTTCGAAAACAGTTGATTAATTATGTGTTTTTCATTTTTTTATTAGTTTAATTTCAGTAAGGTTATTATTATTTTACTCGTATTTATATTTGTAGGTTATTATTACTTGTAATTACATTTACAGTTTATTATTACTCTTATTTTATACACATTCATACGTTATAATTACTCGTACTTACATTTATTTTTCTTGATTTGTTTTTTATTTATTAATATTATAATAGGAAAAGTGGTAGGTTCGTATGGAATTTTGAGTAGTATTGAGCAGGAAAATTTGGAATTTTAAAACGGGAGAGTTGTAGATATTTATCAATTACTTCAACACAGCTAAGTGAAAGAGCGCCAAACGGCGTAACAAAAAATTGAAATCAATTAAAATGTTGTTCAATGAGTCTTTTTCTTACGTATGTGAGGTTCATTATCATCTAGTTCTTCTTCCACATTTTCTTGTTCATCATTTACATCGTTCACTTTGATTACAATATTATGAAAAACTGCATATGCCACAATTATTTCTGGAACTCTTTCCAATTTATTATTTAAACCCCGACTCAAACAACAAAATCTTTTTTTCCACAATCCAAACAATCTCTCAACGGTATTTCTCGTTCTAATATGAGATCTGTTATATCTTACTTCTTGTTCAATTCCAGTATTTAAAAGAGGCGTCATTGAATACGGTAAACAAGCATAGCCACTATTTTCAAGAAGAAATCCTGTTAAACTGCCATTCTCGAAACGGTGTTTCACTGAACTATTTATTATTGAAAATCATCGAATCATTTCTCTTCCAGGCTAACGAGCTACAACATCGAAAATTTTTAAATTGGGTCCACCCACTACTTGGACGTTTATTGAAAAATATCTTTTCCTGTTTCTATATACCTCGACCATATTCCCTCCAGGACTTTTTATTGGTATGTGGGTACAGTCTATACACTAGTGTTGAGTGAAAACTGGCTCGAAAAAAGAATATCCCTAAATCAATTGACCTATATGTGGAAAAGTTGCCTAATATAATGGTCTATTCTAGAAAAAATAAGTGACCTAAAATATTGCCATCCTCTACTGCCCATTTAACCATGAAATTAAAAAAAAATAAAGATAAATATTTTTTAATGCCGTGATGCAGCTCATCGCTTATTTCCATAAAAAATTCGTAATTTTTGATGGAAATAACCCAGAACTCACCGCGTGGAGGTAGCTGCATATCGAGTTCCACCGCACTCCCACCCTTATTTGTACTTTTGTGATTAATTTTCATTAAAAACTTGAAGATATTGACTTTTTGTCTCGAATACTGGCAAACTAGCTCTAGAAGCAATTCGTTCCCTTATAAATCCATCCCTTGCTGTATTTCCACATACAGCAACTGAAGCTTCTGTTACTAATTTGATGCACCTTTCCACTGCTTGCGTGTGGCATGGATATTTTAGAATTTCAATTTCAGCTGGAACATCTAAAATCATTTCTTCTAGTTCTTCATTGGAAATACATTTTGTCAGGGGAGGTTTTGTTATTGTTGTCGACTGCCAGTCAATCGTATCGATGTAGTCTTCAGCATAAAAATTTAAAGATGGCAATTTGAATTCCCGAATTTCTTGTTGATTTGCTGTTTTCCTACACTTCAATAATCTTCTAAGGCCTAATTCTCTCACTGTTTTGCGACTATCAGCCGACATAGCCAATTATACATTTTCAGGATGACCGAAATAGCCATTTCTTTGAATTACTGGGTCTATGATCTTTCTCAAATCTCCTGGTAAAAATCTTGATTTTTCAATCATACCAGATAGATGCTTGCTCCCGTGTCGACATGATGGTTGCATTTTGATTGCAAACCATGTGGTGGCATATACTTTCATGACATATTCTGTTAGAATAGTTAGATTTTGTGATGGTTTCGCTGTGGAGACATATAATCGTAAAATCCGGTCGTAAGCCATCTGGAATGAGCCATTTTCCCGGGGTTCCTTTTCGACAACTTCAAAGAGATGTTACCTTTTGAAATGGCATTACAAATTTCATATAGGTATTGTTGGTCGGTTGCTAAGTTGATCAGTACTAATTTCAGGCAAAGTAATTTCTATCCTTTTACAATTTGTAGGTTGTAAGGTTTCACATTTTTCTAATTGCTTTCCTATCTCGCCACGAAATCCTTTTGGACCAGTTGTTTTTCCGTCCAAATGTTGCAGCAAATGTCTTAAAGGTAGTTCGTTTGCGTGCAATAGGCAAACAAACCATTGTAGGGATCGATTCAGCGAAAGCTCAAGCTGTCTAATAATTCCATTCTTATTACCAGTATTTACTGCTGTACCATCACAACCTATAGCCTGCAAATTTGAAACGTGAAAATTATGCTCCAAAAATTCTAGAATGCTCTTCTTTATACTTTGCGAATTGCCAGATGCAAAAGTCAAATGACCAATATATTTGGATCTTGGTTCTGAAACTAGGACTATATCGTCTGTTGACAAGAAAAAGTCATTAAGTACACAAATTAGCTAAACACAGCTTTTCTCACTAACTACTTTTATTTTCTTGTATGTTTTGCTGGAAAAGCTCACTAACTACAATAATCTACCAATAACAGAGTTATATACATCTAAAATTTATTAAGTGATTTTTTCTTTTCTATTTACGGCAGGCAAAAGTCAGTTGAACACTTAGTGAGGTTAAGCTGACAGCATTTTAGTAAAGTCATTTGCGGCATCGCATGACAGTTAATGAGTTAACATAAAATCGATTGCAAGATAGAAACACAGTTTTTTAGGGATTTTTGTTATTGTTTGTGAAATATTACTAGAAGTAATATTTAAAATGTCGTCAAGGAGCCGGAGAATGTTAGAAATAGTTTACCGTAGAAAAGAATCTGAAGAAAACATGCAAATCGTAGTAAGTTTTTGAGGTTATGTTGGCTGGTGAATTATTGTATTTTAAATAATATTATTTCCAGAATAACGAAAGTGTACAACAGTCCGTTGATCGGCCAGTACTGAATGCAACAGGTGATTTTCTTGAAACAAAACAGCCACATAAGGTGAGTGATACAATAATAATTATTGTTTTCCTTTTGATTCAAGTCCAGAACCGGCTTAAATAAATATTTTGATGCAATATAACTGTTGTGCGTATGCTCAGAAAGGTTGCTAAAATAGTAGAATCTGTGTTTTCTTTCTTCTTTTATAGGTTTATGCCACGCAATATGTATGTCTTTGTAACAAAATATTTTTCTGAAGGCATATTTGAATGTTGATCATTTAATTTAGTTGTGACTACGAAAAGTACTTACGCTTTATTTATTTATGTATGTTATATAAAAATCGTTAAGATAAAAAAATAACGAAGTTCAGTAAAATATTTTTTTTGCTTTAGTTCAGTAAAATATTTGCTTAAACTAATGGAGAAACCATCTCATGTTTAATTCGTTTCAGGTGAAACGCAACCGCCTTGTGGACTATGATTGTGAAACAGATAGTGAAGCTGACTCTTCTGGAGATTCTGATAAAGATCCAATATTTCAAGAGGAGAACTGGTCTGATATTATTGATTTCTCAGATTATGAAATCCCAGAAACGAAAGGCAAAAAGTTGACAAGGTATAGAACCAACGAACCAAAAAACTGGAAAGTTAATATTACGAAAGAAAAGCGAGCTAAGTGTCATCATCATCATTTTGGCTTTACAACCCTGTGTGGGTCCTAGCCTCCCCAAGAATTTTTCTCCAGTCGTCCCTATCCATCGCCTTCCTCCGCCAAGCACGTATTTCCATATTTCTCATGTCTTCATCGATGTTATCTAGGAATCTTGTTCTGGGTCTTCCTCTTCTTCTTTGACCAATAGGTCTATCAAGGAGCGTTTTTCTAGCTGGGTCGATTTGCTCCATCCGCATTACATGGCCTACCCACCTCAGACGTCCTATCTTTATGTGTTTTACGATATCTGGTTCCTGGTATATCCTATAGAGTTCGAAGTTGTATCGTCTTCTCCAGACACCATTTTCATTTACCGCTCCATAGATGCGCCTTAGTATTTTTCGTTCGAAACATCCTAACATGTTCTCATTGCTTTTTGTTAAAGTCCAGGTTTCTGAACCATATGTTAGGACTGGGCGTATTATTGTTTTGTAGAGTTTTACTTTTGTATTTCTTGATATAACTGTAGATTTAAAAAGGAGATTAAGCCCAAAATAGCATCTATTAGCCGTGCAAATTCTGCGGTTTATCTCTGCGGTAGTGTCATTTTCAGTATTGACGAGCGTTCCCAGGTATACAAATTCGTTAACTGCTTCGATGACGTCATTTTCTATAACAAGTGGCCGTAGTGTTTGTGGTTGCGTACCTATTTTCATGTATTTTGTTTTATTGGTGTTTATTATTAAACCCATTTTTGTAGCCGCTTCCTTTAATGCTACGTACGCCTCTCGTGCTGCGTTTTCCGTTCTCCCAACAATATTGATATCATCAGCATATGCTAAGATTTGCACAGATTTGTTATATAGAGCTAAGTGTCTCCCGTATAAAAACCAAAAAAAAAAATGCCCTGCAAAGTTTCCTAAGCAAGTTGATTGCAGTACTTGTAGGTTTAAATGCACTTCCAATTTTACGCAACAAGAGAGAGAAACTATTTGTAAAACTTATTGGGGACTGGGTAATTTTCTTAGGCAAAAAGACTTTATTTTAAAATACGTAACACGACTGGAACCTAAACGCAGAAAAGTAGCAGAAAACAGCAACGCTCGAAGTATCTCAAAATTTTACTTTTTGGAAAATGATCGAGGTAGATACAGGGTGTGTGTAAAATTTTTTGAGAAAACACTTTGTATTTCAAATGGCCCTGTTAACACCGCTATTACAAATCAAAGTGCTGTTGGGTGTTTTGTGGGAATAGACAAAAGAGGCAAAAAAGCTCCTGCAAACAAAAGTACCGAGAATCAAATTGCTATGGTAAAAAAACACATTGAACAATTTCCAGCAATGGAGTCACACTATGTCCGTAAATTAACCAAAAAACTCTACTTAGATAGCAGGTTGTCAATCTATAAAATGTATAACCTATACAAGAATGATTTTTGTAAAAAAATAACTTGGATAATCCAGTCAGTGAAAAAACTTATCGTAGAATATTTTGCAACAGTTATAATTACTCTTTCTTCAAACCAAAAAAGGATCTTTGTTCAACATGCTCCAAATATAAACAAGCTTGGCCTACTGAAAAACGTGAACTGGATGCTCAATATACTTTTCATTTAATGAGAAAGAATCAGTGTAACGAAGCAAAAGACAACGATAAGATACGCTGTAAAAACGACCCTACCTTTACTATGTGTTCCTTTGACCTCCAAAGTGTCCTGCAATTACCTTCCTCTGGTGTTTCTGTGTTTTATTATTCCAGAAAAATTTGTGTATACAACCTCACTATTTATGTTGGTTATGGGGAGAAAGTACATTGCTTCACCTGGAATGAGCTGAATGGGAAACGGGGGAGTAATG
The DNA here is from genome assembly GCF_040954645.1 of Diabrotica undecimpunctata. Taxonomy (NCBI): domain Eukaryota; kingdom Metazoa; phylum Arthropoda; class Insecta; order Coleoptera; family Chrysomelidae; genus Diabrotica; species Diabrotica undecimpunctata. The sequence goes on from NC_092811.1 coordinate 60,722,147, forward strand.
AAATAGGGTCAATTTTGTTCAAGTTTTTACAATCACTCCCTTCCGTAGTTAATCATGTTTCTCTCTTTTGTGATACATGCGGAGGGCAAAATAGAAACCAAAATGTTGCTGCGATGATGTTGTATGCTGTACAAATTATTCCAAACCTAAAGATAATTGAAATCAAATTTTTGGAGTCAGGGCATTCTCATATGGAATGCGACTCAATGCATTCAGCAATAGAGTCTGCAAAAAAATATGAGAATGCCTTTACTATGAACGATTGGGCGAGAAAATATTTAAATCTGCTCGTTCCTTCAACCCAAAAAATAAAAAGAAAGGTAAATATGAGGTGCATATCCTTAAATATACAGACTTTTTCAACCTGCAAAAGTTATCCTCAAAACTTATTAAAAACAGAAATAAAGATGAGAATGGGGAAACAGTTTCATGGTTGAACATCAAATGCTTGAAGTTTGAGAAGGAAAATCCCGAAGCATTCTTTTACAGATATGACCATTCAAGTGACTATAAAAAAGTAAATATCTCTGGACGAGGTCGACCTAAACAGTTACCAGTTCAACTGAAATCTGCATATCAGCAACTTTTACCGATTTCAAGTAAAAAAAAATCTGATCTTTTAAAATTGGTCACATCAGGACACATACCAGAAGAAGTAGCTGCCTGGTATACAAACTTACCTTCAGTTGAAACAACCGGCTCAGATCGTTTACCGGAACCTAATCATAGTGACTCTGAAGATGAATGACTTCATTTATTCAATTTTTTATTCATTTTTTATTACAAAAGAAGAATTTGTTTATTTATTCAGTTTTTTAGTCAATTTTTGTTATAAAATTTCACTATAATAAAATCGCAATCCAGTTCATTAATTGTTTTATTTAAGGTTTTAGCCAATTTACTTGCAGAAAAAAATCATTAAGTACTAAAACTCCAAAAACTTCATAAATATCAACAACAGAGGTAAATTATTACCTTGGTATTATAATTAGGCATATTTACGTCAAAACTTTCAAGTTTCATAACAATCAAAACAAAAATGAAATTTTAGTCAAATAAAAAGTGTTTAAGTCCAATTTTCTCAAATAGTTTGTGGCAGCACTTAGTGACTTTTTCTTGTCAACAGACGATATGCTCCTCAAACTTCGTTTTTTTGGACAAACTTCCTTCTTCACTAGTTTGAACTAACGTTTGGTCTTTTCTTCCATCAAAATATATTCCATATACCAATTCAGAACCGTCTTCTTTATCTTTTCTCTTGAGCTCAAATCGAGCTTTTGCCCTTTCTCTACGAATTTTGCTGCGGTCGACAATTTTTGATGAATCTTCTGTAGTAATTATTCCTATATCTTTTAACGCTGCACTAGCAAGAATTGCTACCGTCCTATCTGAAACACCCGTTCTGTCACATGCCTGTGCTACACTTGGTAGTTTTATTCTCATCTGAGAAGTTGAAGGAGTATCGACCCTGTTTTCTAATTTAATGATATTTTCTTCTGATGAACTGTTGTTTGAAGTCTCTTCTTCTAGATTAGATGACACTGACTGGTATGCTCTGCCAATTAAAGATTCTTTGTATTTAGCATAATATTCATCATGCCTGATTCTCCTTTCCTCGGTTTTACTTGTACGCTTCCATCTCTTTTCGAGTACTTTTGTAGTTTTTTGATCAACTCTATCGATTACCATTTTACGCAAAGTTCTTTGGTAGGTTAGAAATTCACGTTCAAGTACAGGCACTTTTATTGTACAAGAACAGCTTAAAAAGTCTTTACATTTGCATAAAGATATATCAAAGAGTTTCTTCTCGGCCAATTCTCTAAATAAAACAACCTGTTTTGAATTATTAAGTTTACCGTCCTTTTTTAGCCGTTTCATTATGTTACGATATTTACCGTGGTATTCTCGAATTTTATGTAATATTTGTTGGTCTGATACGACACAAATGGAACTTTTCTGTCACAAGTTTTTCAAGTCTTCTATTAAACGGGAACAGACATCATCAGCGAAACTAGGTCTTTGTTTACTTTGTTGTACAACAATTTCTTGTCGACGATATAAGTAGCATTTAATAATATCCGCGTAGGTCGGCAACACATTGTTCTTAAATGGTTGTGGTACACCAAACACAGGGCACAATGAATCACGTCGCGTAAACGACATTTTTTACATACGTTAACTGTTCTAATGCTGCCAAACAACTAAAATATTTCAACACCATAAATCAACGGGGGCAGACGATACGTAGGTCTACGACCACAACCGATTTATTGCGACTGAGTTCTGTTAGCCTCGTTGGCGCAATGCCGTGTCAAAGAGCATGTAGTATTGTTTCAAGGTCATTATATTGATCTGCTATTTGGTTCTAGAAATGTTTTGTAATACCTTCTTTATGTAATTATCCAGTAATAATTATTCATAAGATATTAGTGACAATATTACTATTACTCCTTCTAGTTTGAAGACATCAAGAGACAAGGAAATATTTACTTTAGGAAATATGCACCAATAAACGTCTGGCCATCAACAATTATACTTTATTCCTTCTTACATACAGAACAATACAAAACTTGACTGACAGTAGTTTATGACCTATTTATGACATTACGCATTGAACTGTTAACAATGTCACTTCATATAGAACAACTATAGGACAACATCCACTTTTTATTTGGATATTCTAACACTCTCCCTCAACATGAAAAACCTTAGCAAAAAACATTATTTTAAATTCAAATTCTGACAGATTAACTGCAATTTCTTTGAATTTAACGACTTATTCAACGTATCAGCCACCATTTCATTCGTTGACATATATTTTAATTGAATATCATTGTTAGCTACTACTATTCACTTCTTGATTTTCACTCGCACTTTCTTCTACACTTTTTATATTCTCAGATTCCACAATTTCACCGATACCACTTTTTACTTCTTCGGAGTTTTCATTTACACTAAAACATTCCGACTGATGTTGGTTCACTGATTTGGCTTCAACAATTCGCAAATTGCATATAACCTCAGGTTTAAATCGTACGTCGTGGCTCGATACGATTCGTCCTTCAGATGGAATCCATATCCTAAAACCACCCCTGTCATTCAAATAAACAACTAAATAACCATGTATCGCCTTGTCATCAAATTTACTGCGAAGATTCTTGTTACCGTGAACATAACAGTCAGTGCCAAATATTCTTAAATGTTTCAAACTTCCAATTGGCTTTCCATAACACAATTCATAGGGACTTTTACTTTGAATTGATGATTTTCCTGTGCGATTCAGAATGTACACTGCAGTATTGCATGCTTCTGCCCACAATTGTTTGGACAACTTACATGTGTTTAACATGGAACGTGCGCACCCTACAATGGTGCGGTTTTCCCTTTCAGCAACACCATTCTGCTGAGGTGTATAGGGTGGAGTGATACAATGCTCCATACCTCTCTTCGCAAGAAGTTCAGATACCTTTCTATTGTCAAACTCTCTCCCTCCATCGTATCTCAGTTGCTTTACTACATGGCCATTTGTACTAGCTTCATTTAAAAATTGTTCTAAGAAAGTACATACCTCACTTTTGTGTTTCATAAAGAAAACTTTCCAAAACTTACTAAAGTCATCTTTAAAACATACGTAATAACGTGCTTTTCCCAGTGATTCTATAGACATGGGCCCATTCACATCTGCATGGATCTGCTCACCAGTGACTTATGGTCGATTGATCCTAGATTTGAATGGCAATCTATGCATTTTTCCAATTGCACATCCATCGCAAAAGCTTTCTTTGCACCTATCAATGTCTATATTAATTTTCTTCAATACCTTCTTTACATGTTGCTTATGCTGATGACCAAATCTTTCATGGTACACTGGCAACATATCTGTTGACTCTGCTAAGTTTACTTGAACGGGATTTGTCGGTTTCATAACACGTATATCAAGTGCATACAGGCCATTACTGAAGTACCCAGTCATTACAGATTCACGTTTTTATCATATATATTTAAACCTTTTTCATCAAGTACTGTAATAAAACCCCTTTGTGCAGCAGCTTTCACAGAAAACAAATGAGCACTTGCTTCAGGAACATAAAAAACATTCTTCAAGTCAGCACCTTTCCATTTATTATTCAGATGCGTTTGAATTTTCTCTGTTCCTTGTCCATGGGCTAACATACATACATCCTTCTTACCAAGTGATATACTTTCTGGTTCAGCAAATTCTGTATAGGATGAGAAATATTGCTTATCTGTAGTGATATGATTTGTGGCTCCACTGTCACAATACTATTTTCCAGCTTCAATACAATTGTTAGAACTCAATTGTTAAAACAACAGACAAAAAGGCAGTATCATTACTTTTATTCTTACCTAAATTCTCAGCTGATTTTTTCAACGAACACTCTTTCGCCCAATGGCCTAATTTCTTGCATTTATGACATGGAAATTTTTCTTTTGCACGATGTACATTTTTCTTTGACTTAATACTTTGGTTCTGATTGTATTTTTCTGTCGGGCTATTGCGTGCAACAAACGCAAAAGATTCTACAGTACTTTGGTCACGTAATTCAATGGTACACAATTTCTCAATCAGTAAATTCAAAGTTTGATTCTTTGATGGTATCGTGTCCCACAAATCTTTGAAATTATCAAAGTCCTTACCCACAGTTGATAAGATCCGACCATTTAACATTCTTTCGGATAAAACATTTTCATCATTCTTCTGCAGTTCATCATTTAAATCTACAAACAGTTTCAGCAACTTCGCAACATGTGTACTAATATCTTCTTTTTCATCACGTTGTACTCTAAAAAAGGCTTCAATTAACATGTTTAACCGTTGCGTATTGCTACGTTGAAATCTCGCACGCAATTTGTCCCATATTTCACTAGCGTGAGTACATGTCAACACGAGCTCGGCAACAGTTGTTCCTAACGTACCTGCTAACAAACTTGCCGCTTTCGCATTGTCTTTTAACCACTGCTGATGCTTCTGTATTTCCGCTGAAGTTGAATCTTCACTAACCTCAGGACACTTACACATACCGTTTACAATGTCTTCAAGTGCATACGAACGTAATAACATCGAAACGTGCCATTTCCACTTTGCCCAGTCTTCAGGACCCTCGAGTTTGTCAACTTGAATTTTATAATCGTTATTGCTGGTCGCCATATTTTATTCACCGACAATAACAACAAACAAAACTGGATGAAGTACGAACCTAACCTGTTCACAGTTCAACACGTGGACTGGGCCCAAAACCTGTTATAATTTAAGTTAGGTGAAGTCCTCCTTCTAGTTTGAAGACATCAAGAGACAAGGAAATATGTACTTTAGGATATATGCACCAATAAACGTCTGGCTATCAACAACTAGACTTTATTCCTTCTTACATACAGAACAATACAAAACTTGACTGACCGTAGTTTATGACCTATTTTTGACATTACTCATTGAACTGTCAACAATGTCACTTCATATAGAACAACAACTATAGGACAACATCCACTTTTTATGTTGGATATTCTAACAGTTCTTTCTCTGGTTTTCGAGACCTTCAGGAAATTTTATATATGTGGGTAATAGCTGAGCAAGTAAAGGAGAGTTTTTAACATTGCTTCTCGAAACCGTGGGTTGTGAAAATCCTCTAAGATCTCCAGTTAAAATCTAAAAATTAACTATACGATCTATCATATATATATATATATATATATATATATATATATATATATATATATATATATATATATATATATATATATATATATATATATATATATTGTTATGCTATGTAAAATTGAAAATAATATTGGTGTGCTCTTAATAGATTTCAAAGTACAAAATATAATAATTCAAATAATTCAACTAATAAACTATAAAAGATATTTCGAAGAAATGAAAGTCGATTATCCTGGATGGCCTGTAGTAAACAAAATTTAAGATATGCATAAATTATTTTCTTTGTAAAATATATTCGAGTGACGTGAGTAAGCTTAAGTGAAGTTATAGAACAATGCGACCGGGTTTTCCAAATGGACTTGTACAGTGAATAAGACAATAGAATAGATTATTTAGAAATTATATTTCTCCGTTAGTTCTTAAGAATTTGTAGAAACCGATTAGCATGTTAATAGTTTTTAGAAAATTTATAATTGTAGGTAAAATTGTTGTTTGTTATCTAAATGGTAGATAGGGATAAGTGTGACGAACTCTGATTGGAGGAGATTGAAAAAAAGTGGGATAGGTATGTAGGAATGAGAGTTTAGCTAGTTTTTTGAGAGAAAAAGATACTCAGTTTTTTTCCAAGGGTGCAAGGCGAACAGTCGTTGTTCTCTGGTGGTTCCCAAGTGATAGTAAGCATTAGAAGTGAATGTTTGTGAGTTTTCTTGGAGTAAGTGTATCTGACGGAAGCTGATCCAGTAAAATATTGTAAGTTATACTTTTCTACTTATATATTCCAAGAGTCTTATAATGTCTGTAATTGTAAACCGAAAAGACCAGATCCTCGAAATAGAACTTTATATTTTAAAATACCAACAGAAAAATAATATAATTAAAAAAAAATAACAAAAGTGCAATATATTTTTCATTTTACGTTCACGCATATTTCCTGTGTGTTTTAAATACAATGAAAATATTGCGAAGTACAGAGATTCAGAAATACAAATAAGAAGACAGTGAAGAATGAAAAGAACCCAGACAGTACCTATTATTCTCTCTGCTACTGGTGATATCCAAGCAGACCAACGTTGCAAAAACAAAAAAAAGGCTGTGGATGGAAACGTTATTAAAAGACCTAGAAGATAACAGTAAAGACAGCGCTAAACCATTTGGATACCTAAAAGCTCAACAAGGAAAATGCTTTCCATATTATTTTCCATAAACCTACAAAACAGTATACAAGTATACAAAAAATCTCGTTAAGTTGTGGTGCAGAGAGGCTACTAAATAGCCTTAGGACCCATACAATAAAATTTCAAGTTCAGAAGTTCCCGGTGAAGTGAAATTTACCCGGAATTTATAGTAACATCATAAATTAAATTAGGTATACTGAATGGATGATGATTTCTGACCATGTAGCACCCAAATATAGACCCAAAAATTACTTTTCAAATGAATATTTGGCCAACAGAAAAATGGGACAGAAGAAACATTAGACTCAAACTACAGGGTTATATATCGTACATACACAAGTCTAAAATTGCACTACAATTATACAAAATTGATTAAAAAAATACTTACCTATTGGTGTCACAGCTATTTGTGCTAGAGCTGGACGGTTGTTAAAGCAGCCTGGGAATTGTCTCTAGGAATAAAGGTAGGCAATCCGGTAGCTCAGCTACCAAGTAATATCACCCAAGTTAGAAATTATTTGACCCATTGTTAAGATCGCGTTTTCCTTAATTGCTTTATCCATATGTACAGGTATTAAACTCTCTAATGTACAAGTATAAATATCTTTGTAAATGACGTGAAATCGAAGCCATAATCAACATAAACAGGTCGTATTACATTTACTAATTATTTTAATACCTGCAAAGCTTCCGCAGCGATTTTATAAAAACTATGCCCAACGGCACTTATAATTACAGGTACCAAAGTGTCAACACACGGGTAAACATATTGATATTCGTAAGTATCGAGTAAGAAATATATAAATAATAAAACTTCAGTCTTGAATTTTCTATCATCAGTTTCAGTAATGCAGTCCATGATGCAACCTATTATGTCCCCAAAACGTGTACTCAATATTCCTGAAAAAGTTGTACACAGTAGTTCCTTAAGCAAATTTAAGCAATTCTCTTTAGCTTTAATGTTTGTTTTACGTAATTCATCCTGTACTCCGTTATTTCTGCTTACTCTTCTGCGATAGAAAACTCTTCTCCATGATCCCTTATCATAAGCACCTGGATATATGTTTTTGCTTACTACATATTTAATTTGCTTCAGAATAGCCATGTACGCATGGAAAATATCGCCATGCACGTATTGATTTCGTTCTATAAAGAAAAAATATCAATAAAAAAAGAGTGTGACACTGTTATTACTATATGTAAGTTAATGAGATTTTATGTCTGCTTATTACTGAATTGTTAATATTTTTATAATAACATTAAACTTTGAGTTCTTTAAAATTAAAAAATGTAAACTAATTTTTTTCTTTACAAATTTTGTTCAATGAGTTTAGCAATTTTCAAAATTTGTTAAATATACTTAATTTTATTTAATTTTTTATAATTTTTCATAATTATTTATAATTTTTTTATAATTCTTTATAAATTTTTATGATTTTTTACATATATATATTTTTTATAATTTTATTTATTTTTACTTAATTTTGCTTAAGTTTATTTAATATATAATTCCACATAATTTTATTTAATTTTGATTATTTTATTTTATTTCATACAAATATTTTAAAATTAGCCTAATGGATCAGTCGTTCTCGAGTTGAAAAAAAATATATTATATACAATTATAAGTGTATAGGTATGTATATTGTGTATATTACGGTATACCGAACGGTTACTGCACGCTGTCTCGATTTTTTGGGTCATGCTAAATAGGATTCGGGCCCGTGAAAAACATCATACCGAGCGAGTATTAACTTCAAAATATAATTCGATAATTAAATAAACATTACGGGATTGGTCCTTTGGAATGGAGTCCGGAAATTAGTGTCTGATTCCACTGCAGAACATATTTTATTGAAAATATTTTATTAAATTGTGTTACATTAACTAATTAAATAAAAAACAAACGATTGAAAAATAAAATTTAATTAAGAACTATTGAACGGTACAAATACTTTACTTTTAAAGAAAAAAAATGGTCATTCTACAAGAAACTAAAATATTTAAAAAAAATTAGTACTGACATCAAAAATTAACTGTTTGAAAATCATAAAACAAAGAATTCTCTAACTAATTAAAACTTATTTTTCATTATAAGAAGTGCAAATCAATTTCATATGTTTCTGGAAAATTGTTTGCAAAAATTGCAGTGGCTCATTGTATCTATATCTTTCGAGCGAGGACAAACAGTACATCGTTGCTTTTTGTTGGCGACAATCCTTCATAATTAGGCTCTGGAACATTCAGCATAATTTGAGTGGTATAGGTAATGATAGTCCGCCCCTGGTAGTCGTTTGGTGAATTGAGTAGTTCTGTAACTATCAGTGCCGATCCCAAGCCCGGATAAAGGAGGAGGGTTTGCTCCTGTCCTCGCTCGAAAGATATAGATACAACGAGCCACTGCAATTTTTGCAAACAACTTTCCAGAAATATATAAAATTTATTTGCACTTCTTGTAATGAAAAATAAGTTTTAATTAGTTAGAAAATTCTTTGTTTTATGATTTCCAAACAGTTAATTTGTGGTGTCAGTACTAATTTTTTTAAATATTTTAGTTTCTCGTAGAATGGCCATTTTTTTTTTCTTTAAAAGTTAAGTATTTGTAACGTTCAATAGTTCTTAATTAAATTTTATTTTTTAATCGTTTGTTTTTTATTTAATTAGTTAATAGAACACAATTTAATAAAATATTTTCAACAAAATATGTACTGCAGTGGAATCAGGCACTAATTTCCGGACTCCATTCCAAAGAAACAATCCCGTAATGTTTATTTAATTATCGAATTATATTTTGAAGTTAATACTCGCTCGGTATGATGTTTTTCATTGGCCCGAATCCTATTTAGCATAACCCAAAAAATCGAGACTCGTGCAGTAACCTTCCGGTATACCGTAATATGCACAATATACATACCTATACACTTCGATCGATTAGGCTAATTTTAATTTAAAAATTTTGATAAAATATTTGTATGAAATAAAATAAAATAATCAAAATTATATAGAATTAAATATTAAATAAAATTAAGCAAAATTAAGCAAAAATAAATAAAATTATAAAAAATAAAAAAAATCATAAAAAATTATAGAGAATTATAAAAAAATTGTAAATAATTATGAAAAATTATAAAAAATTAAATAAAATTAAGTATATTTAACGAATTTTGAAAATTGCTAAAATCATTGAACAAAATTTGTAAAGAAAAAAATTAGTTTACATTTTTTAATTTTAAAGAACTCAAAGTGTAGTGTTATTATAAAAATATTAACAAATCAGTAATAAGCAGACATAAAATTTCATTAACATATATAGTAATAACAGTGTCACAGTGTTTTTTTATTGATATTTTTTCTTTTTAGAACGAAATCAATATGTACACGGCGATATTTTCCATGCGTACATGGCTATTCTGAAGCAAAATAAATATGTAGTAAGCAAAAACATATATCCAGGTGCTATGATAAGGGATCATGGAGAAGAGTTTTCTATCGCAGAAGAGTAAGCCGAAATAGCGGAGTACAGGATGAATTACGTAAAACAAACATTAAAGCTAAAGAGAATTGCTTAAATTTGCTTAAGGAACTACTGTGTACAACTTTTTCAGGAATATTGAGTACACGTTTTGGGGACATAATAGGTTGCATCGTGGACTACATAACTGAAACTGATGATAGAAAATTCAAGACTGAAGTTTTATTATTTATATATTTTTTTATCGATACTTACGAATATCAATATTTTTACCCGTGTGTTGAAACTTTGGTAACTGCAATTATAAATGCCGTTGGGCATAGTTTTTATAAAATCGCTTCGAAAGCTTTGCAGGTATTAAAATAATTAGTAAATGTAATACGACCTGTTTATGTTGATTATGGCTTCGATTTCACTTTATTTATCAAAGATATTTATACTTGTACATTAGAGCGTTTAATACATGTACATATAGATCAAGCAATTAAGGAAAACGCGATCTTAACAATGGGTCAAATAATTTCTAACTTGGGTGATATTACTTGGTAGCTGAGCTACCGGATTGCCTACCTTTATTCCTAGAGACAATTCCCAGGCTGCTTTAACAACCGTCCAGCTCTAGCACAAATAGCTGTGACACCAATAGGTAAGTATTTTTTTAATCAATTTTGTATAATTGTAGTGCAATTTTAGACTTGTGTATGTACGATATATAACCCTGTAGTTTGAGTCTAATGTTTCTTCTGTCCCATTTTTCTGTTGGCCAAATATTCATTTGAAAAGTAATTTTTGGGTCTATATTTGGGTGCTACATGGTCAGAAATCATCATCCATTCAATATACCTAATTTAATCTATGATGTTACTATAAATTCCGGGTAAATTTCACTTCACCGTGAACTTCTGAACTTGAAATTTTATTGTAGGGGTCCTAAAGCTATTTAGTAGCCTCTCTGCACCACAACTTAACGAGATTTTTTGTATACTGTTTTGTAGGTTTATGGAAAATAATATGGAAAGCATTTTCCTTGTTGAGCTTTTAGATGTCCAAATGGATTAGCGCTGTCTTTACTGTTATCTTCTAGGTCTTTTAATAACGTTTCCATCCACACCCTTTTTTTTGTTTTTGCAACATTGGTCTGCTTGGATACACCAGTAGCAGAGAGAATGATAGGTACTGTCTGGGTAATAGGTAATTGTTGAAACATCGAGATACTTTGGGGTTAATTCAATAGCTACTGCGCTGTTTATTATTCAAAATGAATTATTGGGGTTGGTCGGTAACTCTAGGTTATCTAATCTTAAAACTGGGGATTTCTCCGACTCCTGTTTTGTGACAGGCTACCGAAGACTTAAAACTAAATCGAGGAAAAGAGACCATTAAGTTAACTGATCCTTTTGCTAGGAGGCTTCACGAGCAACGGCTCCGGAGTTAACCAGAACGGTTCATTAATTTGCCAGTGGGCTAGATTAGATATCTTTTATTGGTATTAACTGAACATCTTCTTAACCCTCTAACCGCTAAGTCGTCCCTGAGGATGACATTCCATTAATTCAAATAATTTAATAAGTAACATGTGTCGATCAAACCGTTTAGGCATCTTTTAGTATGTTTCAAAGTAATTCATTGTTGGCCGTTTGAAAATTGTACGATGCGTCATTCAAAATTTATTACCAGTCGAGTAGGAACAATAAGTGAGTAGACACGTATTTATTATTGCTCCGTATTACAAACAAATAAGAAATTGTAACAGATATTTCTAAGTATCGGATTACACTAGGAATTTTTGTGGTAAGTATATAAATACATATATTTTCCTAATTTATTGTTCAATATTGTGCAATATGTAGTTTGTTCTCTGTATTTGTTATATTGTATTGTCATTCTCAGGGATGACAAACAGTTTACGTGAATTTTTTTTTTAATTCATTATTGTTCTTGATAAACATTTTTGTTAATTTTGAGTTGTTTTTCTCACCTAAATTTATGTTTGTTGGTTTGTAGAAAGACAAAAAGAAGAAGCAATTTGACGGACAGCTACCACAACGTTTTTTCATTAAAATGTACATATTGTAAAGACTCCGTAACCCAGTGTGTGTGGGCGAAAGAAATGTAAATATTGTAAAGACTCCGTAACCCAGTGTGTGTGCCAAAAGTGCGACCTACATTTGTGTTGCTCTAACTCAAAAAATTGTTTCTACGATTATCATCATAAATAATGTAATTTCCTTGTCTGTTATTTTGTTCGAATAAAAATACATTTAACCAAATATGCTGTTTTATTTCACTTAAACCGTTTTGTAGTCCTTGAGGACGTCTTACGTTTTTTTTTTACCTGGCGAATCAGCCAATAAAAAATCTTTATGGGAACTTCATATTCGTCACTGTCATAGCAAGATTAACTAGAAACAAAAATGTATACATGAAAATATGCACTATTTCAGATTTTACGGTTAGAGGGTTAAACTATATACATATGTATGGTTCAGCAGACATCTGTTTTATGATCTGATAGCCATCTTTTATAATGAACGGCTGCACGAACACATAACTCTGGAGTTAACCAGAACGGTTCATTAATTCGCCAGTGGTCCATATCGAATATCTTTTATTGGTGATAATTCTGCAGCCTCTTCAGAATATTCTGACGTTAATTTATTGGCTTAAACGTTATTCTAGTAGTTCGGTCTCTACGTACCTCTGTCTACGTGTCATAGATGGTCTCTGCATATTTCTGCGTACCTCTGTCTACGTGTCACACAGGGCCACCCTCCCACGTCCCGTCAATACGTCGCGCGTCACGTCAAAACTACACATTTTAACCTCAAAAACGAAAACAAAAAAAAAATTTTTTTTCAAGTCCATACCCTGAAAATGGACCTAAGTAGAGGAGCTCTCGATGTTTACTCCGAAGCCCTCTACAGAGCATCCCGGGATATCAGAAGGTGTTTAGACCCTTATTTGTTCCCCCAAGATGACATGGCGCCCGACAACGTGGTTAAAATCCGAACCCACGATCCAGCTCGAATTCACAGAAGCCAACACAACATTGACTTCAACATGGGTTGAAGTCAAGAGAAGAATAGGGAGAACCACGTAGTGCTAGAAAGCTATACTCTAACATTCCGACATCGAGGTCTTCTGCAGACCTGATGTCTTCGGCGGGCAGACACCTTTGACGAGCCAGGCAGCTTCGAAGTTAGAAGCCCCAGATGCCGATGGAAGTCCCGGAGTAGACCCAGTCATCGACCCCCTACCGAAAGTGGTCGGACGACCACGTAGGCTTCGGCTTTATTTCTTTTAACAGATTATTTGTCTAACATTTTATTTACTGTTTACTGTTTGGACAGTATACTTTGAAATATTTCGAGACAAAAATAACATTATTTATTTTTCACATTTCATAGTATTTACTAATTTGACTTAGGATAAATTTATTGTTTTCTCTTTATTGATATTTTATTTTTGGAACTTTGAAATATTTTCAGACCGAAAATAACTTTAGTAGAATTTTTGCATTATTTTCTCTTCTAGGGACTTTAAAAATATTTCTAATATTTTATATCTTTTCAGGATAAAATAACTTAGATTATTTTTCTAACATTTTATTTTCTGTTTGGACTTTGAAATATTTGGATACAAAAATAACTTAGGATTAGTTTTCACATTTCAGGTCTTTCGACTTAGAAAATTTTTCGATATTCGAAGATTGTTAATAACTTTTTTATATTGATATTTTGTTGCATGTCTTTGTTGATTCGTCCCGAAGTCACTACGACAAATATTTATATCGCATTTTGAACGAAATCTGACACATAGAAATCACACTTGTTTTTTTCTGAAATTTAGAAAAATGTTTCTTTTGCATTAATTAGTCTTAGGTGTGATAACTAATAACCTTCTCTTACAGATTCTTAGTTCTAAGACTAATTAACTCCTTATTTGCAGATTCTTAATATTAAGATAACTAACACTGTGTTTACAGATTCTTAGTTCTAAAACTAATCCACATTTATTTGCAGATTCTTAACTTTAGTAAACATTTATTTGCACTTCAATAAAAGGTATTTTCCGTCCAGCTTAGTGTTCATATACGATCTATATGTCCACGGACCGTGATCCTTACATGCTCCGGTCACTCCCAGCTATGGATAGTGCGACTGGACTACCTTCCCTCATTCCCGAGAGTCCTATCCAGTGACACCTCTGTCGCCAAGGTCACCAATCACGACAAAGATTGTTACTTTGGCCGGCCAATCACAGCGCTCGTTATTAACTACGCTGTCATTGGTCTCTCGGCGGAAGATTGCTGCAAATTCTCAAACACGATGTATATAAAAAAACAGCACATCTTCCGATCGGGATCCAGTCGTCATATACTACTAGCCCCGCTAGACCTTGTTGGCCTGGTGTGCTACCGCGCTACTTTGAGTTTTATTATTTAACCAATATCCTGCTTTCGTCGAATTCAAGAAGAATTTATCCAATTTAGAAGTTAAAAATCAACAAAAGCACAAGATCCGGCGTATCAACTACGAACACTCCCTGGCACGATTTTTGAAATAGGAAAAAGATTTTTCTTAGAACTATTTTAAATTGTGTCGAACTGACCACAGCATTCTTTGGGACCTGTCACGGTAAAGAGCAAATAAACGTACCTCTCTCGAGGAGAGATTTGAGACATACGAATACGCATCAGAATTGTAACACAAATATTAAGTCATTGTAAGCATACTGTCTGCAAGAAAGCTCGAACTGTTAGAGAATTCTGATTGCCAGTGCCCCCTCACCTACCACAGAGGCTCGGCGAAGCTTTTCACTTTATTCAGAAAACCAGGAGAACGTTACACCCGTACGAAACCAATCAGCGTGCGGGAAACATCTCCAAACATAAAAAAATTGTCCATTGGTTGGAATAAGGGTTATTCCAACTTTTGAGCAATTTTAATTTTCCATCGGTCGATTTTACGAAAAGTCCACTTTCATACATCATAATCCCTCAAGACAAAGGAATTTCTTGTATAAAAGAAGGTGGATTTTGGTTGTATTTAAGACTCTAGGTTCGGTGCTAGTCATCCACCAAGCACCTGCCTTATTATTTTACCTTATTTGCTACTGATTTTTATTGATATTTTATGTGCATTTATTGATATATATATTGTTTCTGTGCTATTTTCTGTACTTTCTGCTGTGGTATTTCTTATAGATCACGCACAGAGAAAGTGCACATTTATTTTATTGATTTTGACTTGTCTTGATCTTTCAATCAATCTTTTATTGATTTAAACTTAGGTCCGAGAGATAGAAGTTTTAAGATATTTCTAGGGATTTGGATGTTTGTGAGATTTTTAATCCATTTATCGTGAAATGGTAGTTTGTGAAATGTGGAAGTTCAATAATCGTGCTCTTACCTATGTGTTGATGACATCTGCTCCTCTGTTTAATTTGTTAGATAGTGTTCCCATGGTGGACTGCATGAGGTGGTCGGTGCGATCATTTAAGAACCTTGGGTATCTCTTCGTCGTTCTGCATTGAATCAGGAAGGTCTTTTTTGCTTCAGTTCAAGTTTCATTAAAACATAAATTAAAAATAATATATAAAATTTTTCAGCCATACAAAACCACCCGTCCAACTAATCATGCAATGACCCCTGTAGAAATTCATAATTGTCTCAAACCTTGGAATTTGGTGACATATGGCCCTTTAAAAAGTTTTTGGTATCGCGTCACGTTGTTTGCATAGATTGCAATAAATCAGAGCTTGGTTTGCCTTCAGCGGAGAACCATCTAAATGAAGCCAAACGTTCGTTTAAAAAATTTTTAAATCTTCGTATCTAAGAATATGAACATTATTTTCTGCAGAGTTTGTGTGTTTTTTGTTTTGTTTTTTTCGTTAAGTTAGTTTTAAATAATGAGTAAAGTTTACAGTAGATATATAATAACATCGATAATATACTACATATTGAGTTGTAAGTTATGAACTATAAACATCTGTATTTCTTATAAACTCTATGTCATCTTTTATATTTTAGAGAACTGATGAAGCTTTAGAAGTATAAAGCGAAACGTCTTCGATAAACTTATGAAGTAGTTGACTTCTTTTTTTATTTTTTTTTCCAACCTGAATGACCGATTAAACCTCTGAATTCACTAGTTGAATACTAATCAACGCGGTAATCACGCACTACAAACCGCAGACAACGGATTGGTGACAGTTTCGTCCCAGAAACATACACAAATCCACATATCTTCACCAATATAAACATTAGCCATACGAATTGTTCGGTGACGAATGGTGGACGCTCGTGGAACATCCAGGTCCAATTTCACGGACCGAAAGAAGCCCGTAGAGCAGGACTCTAACCAAACAGCCGCCCTGCACGCCCCTCGGCAACAGCATTGAGGTATTTTCTTCATTCTGTTTTAATATTCCTAGAGTTCAGACGTGCTCTGATAAGTGTTTTAGACTTGTGATCTGGTGGGTGATATATTTTGAAAATTTTTGAATTTTTTGCAAATTTTAGATTTTTTTTGACAATTTTTGGTTTTTTGATAATTTTTCTAAAAATTTTTGATTTTTAAATAACTTTTTAATTTTTAGGTTTTTTTTTAATTTTGAATTTTAGTTTTTTTTGTGTAAACATGTTGGCTAAACTTATTACACTTATATCATCCATCTTAAGGCGCATCCACATTATGCCATAACTTGCCGATCGGTATTGCCGATCGGCAAAACCGATTGGTGTCGCTGGTGTCCACACAATATTTGTAGTGTGTACGTAGCAGTTGTACAGTGTTGCGTGTCAATAATGAGTTCAGAAGAGGATGATATGATTCTTGCGGCTGCAGCTGTTGTAATAATTGCCTCTACTTCATATAAACGTCCCAAGAGGTTTTGGGTTCGCCCAAGCCTCAGAAGTCGTAATAGGTACAGTGCCACGGATCTTATGAAAGATTTGATTTCTGACGACGCAGATGAATTAAATTTGGAATATAGATGTGACGCAGGATTCAGAAATTTTTTTCGAATGACCAAAACAGATTACCAAACATTGTTAGATTTGATTGGACCTGTTATTTCAAAAAAAGATATGTCATTTAGAGCAGCAATTCCTGCCTCTGAACGACTTGCAGTTACGCTACGTTTTTTTGCCAGTGGAGATTCCTACCATTCTCTCATGTATACCTTCAAAATATCTAAGCAAACTATTTCAAAATGTGTTGCAGAGGTATGCAAAGCGCTCATAGATGCTCTTCAAGATTACGTAAAGGTAAGAAAAAATAACTATTCATCGTAGTTTGTTATATATTTAAAAATATAAGAAATTACAACTGCAATAAGAGAGTGTGAATGTCCTCATCTTGATTAATAGTAGAAGTTGATGTCGAACTCCGACCACTTAATGTATTGGGGTAATGTCCTGGAGATGGTATTGAATTATGGGCAACATTGAATGATTGCAGTGGATATGCTTGTGGAGTAGATGGATGAGAATGATTTATGAAATGAGGATTATCGTATTTGCCCATTCCTGCTTCAAATAGAACAGTATTAATTATATTCTGAACGGAAAATCTAGCAAATGGCGACACAATTTTTCGAAGCTTCATTGCAACTTGTTCACCAAACAATGAAAATTCATCCTTTTCAACCCTTTTAGTAGTAATAGATCGCATAAGATTCACTGCCTCGTTTACAATTGGTAAATTAGTAGCCATACTTTTTCGACCACTGGACTTCACAATGTTAATTGAGTTTGATTTAGATTGAGATTGAGCTGTTGTTCCAACATCATTTTCGGAACCATCAATGCTCTGTTCCAATACTTGTAGCGACTCTTCTCCATCGTCTGTTTCTACTTCTTGTGAATCTTCTTCCTTTCGTTTTCGTTTACCCTGAAACAAAATATTAATTTCTAAATTAATCCACTTTTTTGCTTTGCAATTTATGGTTCGTTCGTCTGTTTATGGTATGTAACTTTTATTTTCAGATGACTAAAACTAACGAAAGTTGGTACTTTATAGCCAAGCAGTTCAACGACAAATGGAATTTTCCAAATTGTGTCGGAGCTATGGACGGCAAACATATATCAATACAAGCTCCTATAAATTCAGGAACCGATTTTTTCAACTACAAGAGCTTCTTTAGCATTGTCTTGTTCGCTGTTGTAGACGCAAATTATAATTTTATATATGCAAACGTGGGATGTCAGGGACGAATATCGGACGGGGGCGTATTCAACGATTCATATTTCAAAGAGTGCCTTGAAGAAAATACCCTAAACCTTCCACCTGCTTGTTCATTACTAGGACGAAGCACTAATGTTCCATTTGTTTTTGTGGCGGATGACGCATTCCCAACTGCAACGAACGTAGTTTTGGCCTTAATTCACCTACACAATTTCTTGCAAAAAAACACTTCAAGAAATCTTTACACTCCACCTGGAATGATTGATGTAGAATGTTCGGATACTGGAGCAATTAATCCTGGGCTTTGGAAACGAAATGCTTCCTCTAATGAATTGCTCAGTTTTGGCAGAAGGGCAAGAAGGAGTGGAGCTGCGGCACAAAATGTCAGAAACGAATTGGCCGAATTCTTCATTTCTCAAGAAGGAGCATTGCCTTTTCAATATGATAAATGAAATACCATATACCAATATGATTATATCAATATTTTCAAATGTATGTATAAATATGAAATCAATTATTAAGAATGAATAAAGTATCTACTACAGTGTAAATATGATATACATACCTCTAAATCTTGCGTTACAATAGGTTTATTCTTATCCTTCAGAAATTCCATTAACTTATACGCAAACCATTTACTTTTGTAAGTTTCTTCGGTTCCATTACCACTCTTTTCCGAATCTTTCTCTTTTTTTACTTCCCGTGCAAAGTGACTTAAGAGATATCTAATCTTTTTTTCGATTTCCTCTTTCTCCACTCCAAAAGATACGCTTATTTCCAACAATGCATCGCGACGTTTGTTCCGGTCTTTATAATCTGCCAATCGGCTGTTCCACAGAACGGGGCGCTCACGATACATTTCAAGTAGGTTTTGTGTATTTTCTTCATTCCACTCCATTTCCCGAATAACAATAAAGCACGCAATTATTGTGAATCGACAGGCCACGAGATGTCTTCGTGATCAATTGCACTGACCCCTCACTGAATGCCGACGAGGATTGCCTACATACAAACGTACACACTACACTGATCGGTACGATTCTCTTTCATCGAGACTGCCATCAATCGGGTTGGAATCGGTTCGGCTTTCGGCCCCGAACCCAAGCCGCAATTGCGTCCGTACTACATGCGGCTTTGCCGATCGGCAATACCGATCGGCAAGGCATGGCATAATGTGGATGCGCCTTTAGGCTTAATCAAAAATAACTATAATGATAAACAGATAAAAGAAGGACTCTTAAAATGTAATAAGGCAATCAAAAAGATCAGGGGCTCTATGAGATACGTCAAGACGATTGGCGAAAGCAGCACCTTGAAGCCCAGATGTTAATGTTAAAACCAGATGTTAAAACTCGGCGAAATCAGTTCAAGGCTGAACAGAAGAAGGGGGCGGGACTCACACCTACTAAGCAGACTGAAAAGCATAAGATACAATGGGATGACTCTTTACCAGCTTTCAACTCGAGGATAAGAACGAGAGTCATCTCAAATCTTAAACAGAAGTATCCAGGCAGTTTTCTTGAAGATTGCAAAGCCCTGTTTAAGCGGAGAATCCAGAACGCACTCAAGAAAGACGAGGCAGTAAAAGTTAATACAGCTTTCGGCGGGGAATTCGAAATTACACAAGGTGATAAGATTCTTACAGATACGAAATATTTTACGACTTCAAACTCGGCCATCTATAGAGACACCAATATTGATGAATGGTTCGAGAAAAAAGTAGTATTCGTGATTTCGGATGGGTACTAAAGGCAGTTGTTAACCTGGAGGTCAACATTAACAAATTAACGCCGCAACTAGGCTCCTCATACGTCGAACTTCCTCCTCAAATAAAAAGGAAGAAGGCATGTATTAATGTTAAGAATGATGACGAAGCATGCTTTGCATGGGCCGTCGTATCAGTGTTATATCCTGTTAGTGAACATCCACAAAGAGTGTCAAAATATCCCCACTACCCCAACGTGTTAAAGTTGAAGGGAATTTAGTGGCCGATGACAAACAAATTCCTAACTTTGAAAAGCAGAATGACATTTCAATTAATGTATACATTTTAAAAAAAGAAAAAAGATATTTTAGGACCCTCCCAACACATTTAACGAAAGAAAAGAAGGATAAACATGTAAACTTGCTATTAATTGAAGATAAATACGATGAGCAAGGTCCGATTAGATATCATTACGTTTGGATAAAAAGCCTATCTTGCCTATTATCAAAACAGTTAAGTAATGAAAATGGAACAAAATATTTCTGTGATGGCTGCCTCTATTATTTTCGATCGCAAGAAAAGGTAAATTTTCATAAGTCTGTTGCAAAGGACGATTAGATCATATCTGTGATAGGTGCTTACGACCGTTTTCATCGGCTATTCAGCTAGAAGCACACCTAGTAGATTGTATAAGAATTAACGAAACAGCTAACAAAATGCTTGAGGAAAGTAATACGATGCTTAGATTTAAGAATTACAGGAATAAATTAAAAGCCCCTTCGCCGTTTACGCGGATCTTGAAAGTGTTCTGGAACATAGCGTGGAAAAGACCGCCTATCGAAAACATATTCCTGCGGTTGTTGGCTATTTCTTCAAATGCTCGTACGACGATTCTTTGTCGTTTTATAAATCATATCGTCGAAAAGATTGTATGCGGTGGTTTGCAGATGAACTTAATCAGCTTTCTGAGGACGTCTCCACCGCATTTCTTTGTTCATATCCGATCCATGTCAGCAGATGATGAGCAAATGTTTCAGACTGCTACACACTGTCATATCTGAGAGCAGCGCTTCTCCCCCAAAGATAAGAAAGTCTGAGACCACGATCACCTCATACCAGAAAATAACTACAGAGGTGCGGCTCATGAAGGGTGTAACATTAATTACAAAGACGCTCACACTATCCCAGTGATATTTCATAACCTCTCTGGATATGATGCACATTTCATTATTAACGATATTGCCTCACATATAAAAGGACCTGTAGACCTTCTTCCTATAAATAAGGAAAAATATATCTTTCACTAAACACATTGATTATGCTCGAATTAACTTTAGGTTTATCGACAGTTTTCGATTCATGGTGTCTTCCCTCGATAAACTATCTTCGGATTTGCCTAAATATTCAAATCTTCGCGCCCAATTATCTTCGCTTTCTGAAGAGCAATTTAATCTACTTACTAAAGAGCGTATCATGCCATATGGCTATATTGATTCTTTCGATCGCTTCATTGAAACATGTCTGCCGCCACAGGAAGCATTTTAGAATAAACTTGAGGATAAACCATGTCCTCGCTGCCATTATTGTATAGAAGAAGTCGCCAAGAAGTCTGGTCATCATTCTCATGTTCCACTCTCGGGGATTATGTAGATCTCTACATGAAAACCGACATCGTTCTTCTTGCCGACGTTTTTGAGCGGTTAGCCAAAACCGCAAAACTATCTGCCAAGTACTTTAATTAACTCAAGGATTCTTCTGTAATTCCAAATATATTTGTTAGATGAGAACGTTCATTAAGTTGTCAATCGTCTCAATTTTTAGCGGAAAGGATGTACCGTCTTTCTTTTATCTCTTAAAACGTCAAACCGTTAAGACGTGATTTTGTTTTGTGGTCTCTTAAAAGAGACCCTTATCGTGAGGCTAGAGATGTTAAATAATATACTTATTTGACTCGAAGTAATACATTCTAAACTCAGTCCAGTAATTCCTAATGGTATAAAAGGATTCCTAATAAAATGGTTTAATCCAATCAATACTTAGAGGGTAAAAAGAGCCTTTTCTTCCTAAACACCAGCAGTTGGATAAATCAGGTCGTACCAAATTTCATATTTCTATTCTCTATTGATCAAGCGAGGAATATTTATGAACTTTTAAAATTAGTGAAGTGTTTTATTTTTTTTCTAATTATAATATATATTCTTAGTTAATAAATAACTATATTTCTTTGAATGTGAACGAATTTCGAGATTTGGGATAATACATAAAATTCATTCTGAGTTTAACATCATGATATAGAACGCTTGTTTACATACGATTCTAAAATTAGCTTTATATAAACACTTCTCATCATAACCAAATAATGTAAATATAAGTTAATATTTTAATGTCTTTTTGGAATGACGTAACTTTTAAAGTGATATCTTTTAATATTGTTTTTTTTTTGTTCATTACTTAGAAATAAAAGTGTTTGTTGTAAAACTTTCCCTGAATTTTTATTTTTTTCTTCTCGTCCCCCTTCGAGATTAACCAGAGGTGATGCCCAATAATAAATTCTAAAATAATGCACAGTTTCTATATATGTTTGAAAGAACCACGCCCACCTCTCTCCGACAAGAGCAACCTGTGGCCTTGGATATAAATTTGTAAGTACTCTACGCTACAATGTATTTGTATGATTTTGAAATAATACTTATAATTTTAGGTTATACTTTTCATGACATGTCTTACAAGCATGAAGAAAAAACTTAATGAAAATAAAACTAAAAGAAGAACAGGGAGGTGCAAAGAGCTTTATTGTTTTCAATTATTTAAAACAGAAACATGTCAAACGGACATGTCAGAAGAGCAGACCAAAATCGGTGGATAAATAGAATAACAGAGTGGAGCCCGATAGGAAGAAGAAAGAGAGGCAGACCCCGAAGATCTTTCAGAGATGAAGTGGACGAAGCAATGAGTAGAAGAAACCTACAGGAAGGGGACTGGCTAAACAGGAAAAATTGGAGAAAACGGTTGATGAAGGAATACAGTGAAAACTGTGGAAATCCTTTTATATATATATATATATATATATATATATATATATATATATATATATATATATATATATATATATATATAATGAACAATCTTTATATAGAATGCTACAATTTTTTTTAAACTCAGCAGGCCCAGATATTAAAGATTTTTATTAAATATTCTAGTTTTAGACAATTATAGTCACAACATTAGAAATTGGGCCTATGCACATAGATTAAATTGTGGCATCAATACTAAAGCTGGATTTATAGTTTAACGGACTGCAGACGCAGACGTACTGGAAAAAGATCAACGTAGACTTTTGTGTGCTCTTATTTATAAATGAACGCAAACGCATGACGGGATATAAGCGAAACGCACTGTAACGGAAGAGTTGGTCAACTTTCATCTTTTACAGTGCGTTACTTGCGTCTGGCCATTCAAAAAAAAGAATTTTGTGTTGTCAATTGTCAACCAAAGCGAACTGTCTGGCCCGCCTTCCATTTTGATTTTGTAAAGTAGGTAGCGGGTAGGAACTCTTCGAACAGATCAGGGAAAATGAATCGTTCCCTGCCTTCCGCAGATTCCAGGGGTTTCCTGACCCAGGAAACTGGCACCTGTTTAGGATCCCTTCGTTAGGCGGAGAAGCAAACCTTCCGTACGGTGTGGATGGCGGAAGTAGCAATCCCGTGATTTTAGGGCTGGTATAGAATCAAGCAGCGTCTGATCCAGAATGGGCGGCTGCAAACAGCGTCTGACTCCAGGTGAACAGTGTAGTTAAGCCGACTCTGTACGCGGCATCTACGCGCCGACTCGTGGCAAGGTGTCATGTCAACGAGGAGACAGAGCCAAGATGGCGAACAAGAACTGACAGTTTTTACGTTTTTAGTTTTACATTTAAGTTTTAAGTTGTAATATGTATTTTTAAAATAATAAAAACCAAATATACAGTCCACTTAAGTCGTACGGATTTATCATACCCAACTACTGCTATCCACACAAAACATGGTCTTCGAGACGAATTAATGGATTTTTACACACAATTGGCGCCATTTTCCGGCAAAAACACATTGTAGAAGTTATAAAGGAAATATATTATCACACATTGGGAATCGAAGAAAGTCGATATTCACACATACACAATTCAGCTGCCCCAAGTAGAAACACTGTATATCCATTTTTTTTTTTAAATAGCTTTTATTGCATTTTTGGATATGGGGTGATATTATCTACCATTTGACGAAGAAAAAAAAATAAAAAAATTTGCAGAACCACAATTTATGGTTGCTATGAAACACTGTATATCACATTCCAACTTCATTTTACCAATTTAAAACACATTATATCCATATTCCCAAGTATAAACACTGTATATACGGGATATACAGTGTTTTTATTTAGTTTTGGGATTTACAGCGATTTACCGTGGGAATCATAGAGTTTACATTTGCCAAAACTCAATACTGTAGATTTCATCAAAATTATATTTATGTTGTTTATATTCTCTGAGACCGTTGAAGTTGCAATCATTACACATTTTTTAGTCGTTTGTTAGTTTGTGTTAAGTGAAGTACAAATTTGTCGGCATATTATAAATATGAATAAAAATCGAAGAACTCAGTTAATACTAGATATGAGTCGAAATCTGGACAACAATGACTGGGGAGAATCATCCACAAATGATACTCAAAGGTAAACGATTTTTTTATAGATAATATAGAACTTTTTATTCTTCTTCTTCTTCTTTTGCTTCTTGGAGATTATTCGATCAGTTTATCTGCCTGTGGCAGCTTCAGAATGAAGCATCATAAATAAAACTAAAAATAAAACTAACATAAAACTACATATCATAATATATTCAAAACTTTATTCTCATTATTGTTTTGGTTTTAGGGAGGAGCAATCGATTTATACCAAAGCTGATAGCAATAATGGTTACCCTCAAGAGATTGATGAAATGCTTAGACGTGATTTGGAGGTTTCATCTTCAGAAGGGGATAGTGATGATAGCATTACCGACCCACATTACCAACCTGACTCGAATCCTGGAAACGTGAGTGATCATCCAGATTCGACATCTGAAAGCATACCTACTGAACGCCAAAGCATACCTACGGAACGAAAAGTCACTAAGAAAAGGAGACAAATGTCAGCTATAGAAAAAAGTATAGATAACAAAAATAAACATCCCATTTTGCCTAGATGCACTGTGTAAGAAGTCTTGCTCTCAATTCAGCGAAGAATGCCGAGCAGATATTTGGAATGCATATTGGGATGCAGATTACACAACTCGAAGGATCTGGCTTGCAAAATGTGTTTCATTCAGACCTGTTTTCCGTAGAAGAGTTCCAGCAGCTGCTAATAATGTGTATAAGAAAAATGAAACAAGGGTATTTTATTTAGCTAAGAAGGATAACACCGAATTTCTGCC
Source organism: Diabrotica undecimpunctata (assembly GCF_040954645.1). NCBI lineage: Eukaryota > Metazoa > Arthropoda > Insecta > Coleoptera > Chrysomelidae > Diabrotica > Diabrotica undecimpunctata. Next base: position 60,747,811 of record NC_092811.1, read on the forward strand.
AGTATGCAAGCTATTTTTACTCAATACATTTGGTTATACCAGTGATTCGGTTATCAATGAATTAGCATATGCTATCAAAAAGGAGCCGCTTAACGCATATGTAAAGGAAATTCGAGGTAAGAAATCCAGTAACATCCGTAACAGGGACATAATAGTAAACCATATAAACTCTTATAATCCCTGCGTGAGTCATTACCGCCGCAAAAATGCTCCTTTCACTAGATATTTGCCTTCAAATTTAACAGTTGCTTCAATGTTTAATGACTTCAAATTAAAGCACCCAGGTATATGTCAAATTGAAACTTACAGAAAAATGATGAAGACAATGAAAATATCTTTACACATGCCCCAAATGGATTCATGCTCTGATTGTTTAGAGTACAAAAATTTTGTAGAAGCAAGCAGCACAGGCACAGAAAACTCGATCGAATCTTCTACCGAAAAAACTCAATGGGAGGCACACAAAAAGAAAGCAGATGATGCTAATAGATATTACAAAATTGATGCAGAATTACCAGAAACTAATAAAACTAAGTATTTTTCTTTTGACTTGCAAAAAGTATTATTGTTACCAGTTATGCCAGGAAACAAAGATGTCTTTTTTACAAGTCGTTTAGTTGTTTTTAATGAAGTCTTCGCTTCTTTAAAAAAGAAATCAAATTCCAACTATTCAGTGGTTTGGCATGAAGCATTTGGCGGTCGTGACGCATCTAACATCATCGATGCAATATACGCTTTAATTAAAGAAGAGCGTGATACGAACAATTTTGTTTTTTGGGCAGATAATTGCACTGCCCAAAATAAAAACTGGTATTTGTTTACTGCATTAGCGATTATGGTAAATAATGATACCCATACCTCTCATGTAAACAACATAACATTCAAGTATCTTACCAAAGGTCATACACACATGACTGCAGATGGTGTTCATGGCAACATTGAGCAACAAATTAAAAAAGCACGAGATGTATTTGACTTTCAAGATTTATTGTCTGTTATAAGACAATCACGAAAAAATTTAAATGTACTTCAGGTACAAACTTCATTCCAATGGCTAAAAAAGAAACGGCAGCATCGAAAGGGAGATGAAAATGATCCTTTGAAAACATTTTTAATAAATCCCATAGTAGAAGCTAACTTTTCACGAGGCTCTAGATCCCTTAAATTCAAAACCAACTTCGAAGATGAAAACTATCAGGAGCTTGATTTCCTGCAAGTCAGGTTCGTGGTGTCAAATTTTCCACAAAGCACCAACGTACGAGGTATTCGTAAAAGCAAAAAAGATGAAATAATACAGAAACTTATTCCTTTGATGCCCGAGAACAGAAGATCCTTTTGGCTTAATTTGTCGGTCGCTGAGACAGCAGTGGACGATCTCCTCCATAACCGTGGATTGCAGCAATTAGAGGACAATGACCATTAAAATGTTTTTAAACCAATTATACCTATATTTGTTAAATTAACGTGAATAAAGTATAATTTTTAGTACTTAGTATCATTGCAAATTGGGATATTTTATTTTATATTTTTAGGTTTCCCAAATAAAAACACTGTATGTGTTCAAAACCTAGTCAGGGCATAAAATACAGACATAAAAATATTTGCTAAAAAACAAGAGTATTTTATGCTATATTAATGTGTATTCACTTTTATTTTAAACAAAATAGAAATTTGAAAAGCAGAGCCCTTCACGTTTCCTGCTCTGGTGAACAATTTTCGAATTGGCGCTTACAGTGTTTCTACTTGGGACAGCCGAATTAAGTAAAAACAAAATTCATTATTTAGGGCAAAGGTAACCAGAAACCAATATACATACATAAAAACACCACGTGAGTACACAGTATCCTTTTTTAAACAAATCATTTCCATACCTATTATTGAAACAAATTTACATGATCAGTCTGTGTCAGTTTCTTGTTCCTTTCTTATTAAGTTATTAAAACATCTCTGGGTTATATACTACTTGTAATAGATAGTATAAAAAGGTAATAAATTCAATAACAACCATGGCAGAACTCACAAATTAAAAAAAAAGAGGAGCACAATTAAAGCACAAATGACACGATTTCAAACATTTTTAAATAATTATTCAGATGCTAGTGCATCACAGCTACGAAGTAGAATTGAAAAATGTAGAGAGTGGTGGAGAGATTTTGATATTGCATAAGAAAACATTGAAAAATTTGCATCTTGCGAGGGCATTGATATTGACTCAGATTTTGATTCACAGATAAATGAAAGATTAGATTTTCAGGATTTATATTTTGAATTAATTGGCATAATAGCAGAAGGGTTTTTGAATAAAACTGACTCTGTTTCAAACCAATCAGATACACAATCTGATACAATGAAAGCCTCATCAAAAAATGTAAAACTACCTCCTTTAGAGGTACCGTAAACAGGGGTAACTTTGCCTCTGCCAAGGTAACTTTGCTCCATTACTAAAAAAAGTTTCATTTTAATTTGCCTATGAATTAAAAACCGTCTTCACAAAACGCGCATCGCCGTTTTACTGGTTGCCTATTGACAAATTCTCCCCATGTGCAGCATCGACTTGCTCTTCCATTTACATGCCTACAGCGAGTCGAGAAGGTGGTGGTGTAAAAACTTCGGTAAAAACTTCGGTAAAAACTACGTATAAAATTTGGTGTGTGTAGAAAGTTGTGCTATTATCTCACAAGTAAGTATTTGTGTATGCGTTAAGTGTATACTGTTTATCAACTTTTTTACTAAATTGTAACTTATAAATGAACAAATGATCAACTTTTCTTTTTCTAACCTAAGTTTACAAATTATCAGGTGACTCGGGGTAACTTTGCTCCAAAAAGTGGCTCAAAGTTACCCCGAAATATATATTATGTTTAATATATATTTTTGTTACAGATATGCCTAGAACACCTAAAACAGTACTAGGATCACAGCGCTATGCTGACTATAGACAAGAAACTCTACAATAGTGTTTAAATGAAATAAGAAGAGGTGAAATCTCACACAGAAGGGCAAAAGAAAAATATGAAATTCCAAGAAGGACCATTTTAAATAAACTGAAAGGGAAACATTCCAAAATGCTAGGGAGGCAAAACGTATTTACTCCCGGCGAAGAAAACCAATTTGTCAATTGCCTGATTTATATGGGAGAGTATGGGTTACCTACTAACGCAAGGGAACTGAAAAACATCAAAAATTATTTAAACCGTTGTGGAAGAAATGTCAAAATTTTCAAGGATAACTTCCCTGGAGAGGATTTGATCAAAAAAATTATGGTGAGACATCCTGAAATTTCCCTACGTTTTGCAGAAAATATTAAACGTGTACGAGCAGGAGTTGATGAAAACATATTGAGAAGTTTTTTTGAAAATCTGGCAGTTGAGTTAGGCGGCGTTGCTCCAACAAATATATGGAATTGTGATGAAACTAATCTCACTGTTGATCCCGGCAAAAAGAAAGTCATTGTCAAGAGAGGTTGCAAGTATCCAGAACTAATTAGAAACGCTTCAAAGACCTCTGTGTCCATTATGTTCTGTGGAAACGGCAAAGGTGAACTTTTACCACCCTATGTTAATTACCGGGCTACTAAAATGTGGACTACTTGGGCTGATAATGGGCCAAAAGGATGCCGTTACAACGCTAGCAGTTCCAGATGGTTGGATGCAAATATTTTTGCAGATTGGCTTGAATTCCAGTTGGTACCTATGTTTAGGAAGCTGAATGGTAAAAAGGTATTATTATACGACAACCTCTCTTCACATATTACAGTACATGCACTTCAACTCTGTCGTGAAAACGACAATCATTTAATTTGTCTGCCTCCAAACAGTACAGGTTTGACGCAACCTCTAGACGTGGCTTTCTTTCGGCCCCTAAAAATACCCTGACGAAAAATTTTGTCAGTTTTGAAAAGTACTGAAGATGGCATTCGCAACACTAATATACAGAAGCAACACTTTCCTCCATTTTTGTCAAAGGTGATGGACTTGCTTGGTCCACAAATCAAATCTAATTTAGAGGAAGGGTTTCGAAAATGCGGAATATTTCCCCTGAATGTTGAGGAAGTACTCAGCCGAATACGCTGCTTTCTTTTTTAGTTTTTTTTTGCACAAATAATATTTTTGGAGCAAGGTTAATATAAGCAACCCATTAGCTTTGCTCCAACTATACGTTACTATACAAAATTTCATGCTTTTATGAGGTGGAGCAAAGTTACCCCACACTATAGGTAACTTTGCTCCACTTTTTATTAAAAAAAAAATATGTAATTAATTATTTTTAGAATAAAAAATACCATACAATAATTACATTGTATACCTTCTTCATCAGTTATTAAAAAAAAACATAATACTAGTAGAAAGTTTATACACTTTTCCTCGCAATTCCTTTAATAACTCCTAAAAGTGGAGCAAAGTTACCCCAGTTTACGGTACCAACATTTAATGGTTCATTTCATAGTTGGTTAGAGTTTAGGGATGAGTTTACAAGTTTAATAATCAATAATTCAGAATTAACTGATGTAGACAAACTACACTATTTGGAAAAATCATTAGTTGATAGGGCAGTTGGGGCATTGGATGAGTTACCAACTACAAACACAAATTTTAATTTTGCATGGCATTTATTAGGTGAAACATATGAACGCAAAAAGTTAATAGCACGCAGTTACATTGATAAGTTAAATGAATATCCACATATAAATAATGAAACCTCATTCGATTTAAAAAAATTCTCTACTTCAATTAAAAAAGACTTAAAGGCATTAAAGACATTGGGTTATTCAGTAGAACAATGGGATGTTATTTTAATTTGTATATTAGAAAAAAAATTGGATAAAAACACAAAAAGGGAATGGCAAAAAATAGGGCCACTTAATGAATTTCTGACAATTACAGATTTTTTATCATTCTTAGATCAAAAAATACACAGCCTAGAGAACTCAGAAGATGATCCCAAAGTCATCCTCTGAGACAAAACGTAAGTATGAAAAAGCTCCTTTTTCAAAAACATTTTTAGCATCACACAAACAGTGTCATCTTTGTAGACAGTCACATTATCTTTATGGGTGCAAATCATTTCAAAAATTGTCTATCTCATTAAGACGAGCGGAAGTTGACAAAATCAAGGGTTGTTGGAATTGTTTACGGGAAGGTCATACAGCTTGTGGTAGAAAACATAGTACACTTCTACATTTAGATTCACATTCATCGGGGCACAATGAACACAATTGGGAACGAAATACGCAAGGCAAAGATAGAACACATCCACATCGTCAAAATACAGTTCAACTTCAAGGTTCACAACCACCAATACACATAATCAAACTCAGGGTATACATTCACAGGGACAATTTACACATTCTCGAACACTAGAGCCAAATAAGCAAGGGCAAGTTACACATATTCAGGCACATGAGGTACACTTACAGGGACAAAGCACAAATTTTAAGGGGCAACATGATTTAGGTTATGGGGTACCTCACTCAGTGTATTTGGGACAGGTTAAGACTAAGGACTATAGCACTATAGAAGATAGGGTACAAGTTAGCAAATGCAATCATACCAATTCAATTCATACAAAAACAGAGATTCTGCTTTCAACAGCATTAGTTTACATGCAAGACAATTTTGAAAACTTTCATGAATGCAGAGCCTTGTTAGATTGTGGGTCTCAATCAAACTTTATTTGCAAATCATTGTTAGAAAAACTCAATATCCCAACGGAAAAGGTAGACATTCCAGTGGCAGGTATCAATCAAGGTATTACAAAAATTACACGGGCCATGAAAGGTATAATACAATCTAAAACATGTAGTTATAAAGTAAGTGCATTTATGTTAGTTATAGATAAGATATCTTACAATTTACCAGCTTTTAATCTTAATTTAGAAATGATTGACATACCAAAAAACATTATGTTAGCTGATAGCTCTTTTGGAGTTTCAAAACCGGTTGAATTGTTAGGTTCATCTATATTTTGGCAATTACTATGTGTAGGGCAAATAAGACTGGGAAAAGACAAACCTATACTTCAGAAAACCAAATTGGGATGGGTGGTATCAGGGCCTGTGAGAACAATTGACAAAGGGGTACATTTTTCGGGTATGGTTTCATGTGACTTTTCTGCACTCAGCTTGAATGAACAGATGGAACAATTTTGGAAAATTGAAGAATTGGATATACATAAAAAATCCTTATCAGTAGAGGATAAATATTGCCAGGAACTGTTCAACTCAACCACAACTAAGGATTTACATGGACGTTATATAGTACAATTACCACTTAGAGAAGATATTACAAAACTGGGGGATTCTTACAGCACAGCAATGAAGAGATTTCAAAACTTGGAGAAGAAACTGAACAACAATTCGAGTTTGCAAGAGCAGTATCACAAATTCATGGAAGAATATTTAGCATTAGGACACATGACAAAAATAGATGACTGGGAGCTACACCAAAATATTATATACCACATCATGGGATACTAAAGACATCATCTACTACTACCAAGCTTAGGTTAGTCTTCGATGGATCTGCTAAAACAGACAATAATTTGTCATTGAATGATGTATTAATGGTGGGACCAAGGCTTCAGGAAGATTTATTACACATCTTGTTACGGTTTAGAAAACATAAAGTTGTCATTGCTTCTGATATTGGAAAGATGTATCGGCAAGTTCTTATTTCTTCAAAACAAAGGGATTTACAAAGAATTTTTTGGAGATTTTCATCGGACCAACCTATAAGCACATACAAATTAAACACAATAACAAATGGTTTAGCACCATCAGCCTTTCTCGCAATAAGATGTATACAACAAGCAGCACATGAACAAATGTCAAATTTACAAGAAGCTTGCCAAACTATTTTGAAGGATTTTTATGCAGATGATCTATTATCAGGAGGGGACACAATTGAAGAAGTTAGGAAGTTAAAACAGGACATCAGTTTCATTTTGAGCTCAGCAGGATTTCAGCTCAGAAAATGGGTCTCAAATAAACCAGAAGTCTTTGAAGGGGACTTACAAAATAATCAAAAAGTTGAGCAATATTTGTCTGAAGACATCACTAGTAAAACTTTGGGTTGTACTGGAATACTCAATTGGACATCTTGCAGTACAATATTAATTTTAATATACAATCTCGGACAACCAAAAGGTCAGTATTATCAATGATTTCTCAAATATTTGACCCTCTGGGTCCTGTGGGACCAGTCATAATCACGGCTAAGGTAATTATGCAATCATTATGGAAGCTCAAATTGGATTGGAATGAGTCATTACCTCAGGATCTTCACACCGCTTGGAACAAATTTAAGGAAATAGTTTCAGATTTACACCAAACACAAATTCCAAGACATGTGTTATGCTTACAACCAAAGGACATTGAACTTCACTGCTTCAGTGATGCATCGGAAATTGCATATGGGGTAGCAATTTATGTACGGTCAATAAGTCACGATGGGTTATATCATGTGCATCTACTATGTGCTAAATCAAGAGTAGCTCCGTTAAAGACAATCTCATTACCAAGGTTAGAGTTATGTGGGGCGTTACTCAGCGCAAAACTTGCCAGGGAAGTTATACATACAATGGACATAAGATTTAATAAAGTGCATTTTTGGACAGATTCGACAAGTACATTACATTGGATAAAGGGCGAGGCTTCAAAATGGAAAACATTTGCATCACATCGGGTTTCGGAGATTCAAAATTTGACTAAAACATATGAGTGGCATCACATCCACTCCAAAGAAAATCCAGCCGACATCATATCCAGAGGGATGGAACCAAAATTGCTTAACGATTCTTCACTTTGGTGGAATGGTCCAAAATGGCTAATGGAAGATAAGGAGAAATGGCCTTATTTTAATATAAATGACTTAAGTACATTGGAAGTGCCAGATAAAAGGCCAGTTAAATTTTCATTAATTGTTACAACATTGCATACAATTTGGGATAGATTTTCAGGTCTTAACAAGTTACAAAAAACCACAGCTTATATTCTGCGATTTATAAACAATTGTAGATTGCCAATAGGTGAACGTAAATGGGGTATACTTACTGCTGATGAAAGGGAGGGCGCACTAAGAATTCTAATCAAAATAGCTCAATTGGAAACATTTGGTTCAGACATTTTGTCAATAAAAAGATTGGGCTCATTATGTAAGACAAGCAGTCTCATCTCATTAAACCCTTTTTTAGATTCAGAGGGTATTTTAAGAGTTAGTGGACGTTTACAAAATTCAGATTTACCATTTTCACAAAAACATCCAATTATCTTACCAAAAAATCATGTGCTCACACGGCTTATCGTTACTTCATATCATCTTAAACATTTACATATGGGACAACAAACTTTATTATCTATTTTACGGCTAAAATTTTGGGTTCTTTCAGGGCGTAATACAATCAGACATATTCTGCACAAGTGCATAACATGTTTTAGGGCAAGGCCAGTTACGATAAATAATCTAATGGGTCAATTACCTAGATCACGAGTAGTAGCATCCAGACCTTTCCTTAATTGCGGTATTGATTATGGTGGTCCCTTTCAGTTAAAAACAAGCAACCTAAGAAACTGTAAAATTGTTAAGAGTTACATTTGTATATTCACTTGCTTTACTACTAGGGCAACTCATATTGAATTGGTTTATGAGTTAACTACAGAGTCATTCTTAAACTGTTTCAAACGTTTTGTTGCTAGAAGGGGTCTCTATCAAAACTTGTACTCTAACAATGCTACAAATTTTGTGGGAGCAAACAATCATTTGAAGGAACTGTACTCATTTATAAGTGATACAAATATCAAGTCAAAGTTTCTCCAGCATTTTGCTGATCACCAAATCAATTGGACATTCATACCTCCCCACTATCCTCATTTTGGCGGGGTATGAAAGTCAACTATTAAGTCTGTAAAATATCATTTAAAAAGGGTATTGGGGGAAAACAAATACACATATGATGAGATGTATACTCTCCTGACACAGGTTGAATCATGTTTAAACTCACGACCTCTCTTACCATTGTCCAATGATCCACTTGACCTTGGTGTACTCACGCCAGGACATTTTTTAATTGGAGATTCCTTAATGGCTGTACCACAAGAGGATCTCACAGATGTTCATACAAACAAACTCAAGCGATATCATCACCTTACGCAAGTTATTCAACATTTTTGGGCTAGATGGTCGCGAGAATATTTGTCAACTCTTCAGCAACGTACAAAATGGAAGCAGCAAGTCCTAATATCCAAAGGGGCTCGATGGTTATTCTCAAAGATGACAAACTTCCTCCAATGAAATGGGAACTAGGAAGAGTAGTCGATGTGTATCCAGGCAGCGATGCGATAGTGCGCGTTGTGTGTGTTCGTACTGCTCACGGTACATTCAAAAGAGCGAGCGTACATGCGCGAAACTATGTGTTTTACCGATTAGTGACAATTAGCTCGTCCGGTTATATAGTTGTTGACTATTTCGGTCTGTTGAAAGGCATGTGTTACTTCCGCCTTTCAAGGGGGGCGGCATGAACAGTGTAGTTAAGCCGACTCTGTACGCGGCATCTACGCGCCGACTCGTGGCAAGGTGTCATGTTAACGAGGAGACAGAGCCAAGATGGCGAACAAGAACTGACAGTTTTTACGTTTTTAGTTTTACATTTAAGTTTTAAGTTGTAATATGTATTTTTAAAATAATAAAAACCAAATATACAGTCCACTTAAGTCGTACGGAGTTATCATACCCAACTACGGCTATCCACACAAAACACCAGGTTAGGGGCGGCTGAAATCTAAACTCGGCAAGCGTGGCGTTTTAATTGCCATTTTCCCTTCAATATATTCATGAATAAATCGAGACTCAAAAATATAGTACCCCAGGTGGGTAGAGTTTATAACTCAGAATCCCACTCCAATATGGACTGCCTCACGGATTCTGGGGGAGGCAGAAGATCGAAAATACATGACAATAATAAACAAATTAATGAGAACGAACGACCATCTAGAGGAATTAGAGCAGGAACTAGGGGCTATTAAATGGGATATTGTAAGTTTATGTGAAACGAGACTTCAAGGAGAGAAAAAGACCACCCTAAAATCTTGGCACACTCTAAACCAATATAATTCAGAAGAAAACCACGGCCAAGGAGGAGTGGCTTTCATGGTCAACCGAAGAATAGAACAGCAGATTGTAAAATACTCAGCAGTGTCGGAAAGAATAATATATCTTGTATTAAAACTGAATAAACGATATAGCTTACAGATAATACAACTCTATGCTCCAATTGTAACGTTGCGCACCAATTTGTGACGTTCCAACGAACATTCATTGGGTGCCAATTTGTAACCCTTCGAGGCTCAATTTGTAACATCCCAACGTTGAGCTGCTGTTGTCAACTTTTAACCGCCAACCTTAGTTTGCTGCTACAACCTGACTAACATCACTAACAACGTTGGAGCGACAAATCGTTTCCCGTTGGGACCAATTTTTAACGTCATAAGTTCTACACAAAAGACATTAAAGATACTGCATAAAATTTGGCTTACTTATGATAAAGGAAAATACAAAGCAAAGATAAGATAAGTTGTGGTAATATCATATAAAATTGCTATAACACTAAACACTATCCAGGGATCTACACAAAAGAAATAGAACTAGAACTGCATAAATATAGACGTATGTATTTAAAATGTTAAAGACAATTCAAATGCAATCAAAAACTTCAAAGCTTCATAATCTTACACCAGAGGTTTCTATAAAAGAAGATATATGCATAAGATTACTTTCACTCCAAAAGATAAAGAATTCTGCCTAACGCAACACCCCTAATGGGTAAATGGAAAATATTAACGCCCTTGTTAATAGTTTTCCTGCAGTGACCTCAAGTCCCGCGAAGATAAATCATCCTAGGCAATTTTTATGTGCTTGTCCGAACAAATCTCATATTTGAACCCACTCAACGGAAAAACAAGACACTTGCACTAGGTATGAAAATTAGACATAAGTTATTACCGCAATAGTTTTAATAACACCATAAAGGTAATACAAGTAGCTAACTTGTAAAGGTGAGATAATGTGTTATTAAACGAAGATAAAGATAAGTAAATAACAGTCAAACTTGTGAAAGGTAGTAGATAAATTTTCTAGCAAAGGTTCTCATAACTAAATATTTTATTGAAAAGTCCATAAATATCTAAGATATTTGTTAACGCAGGTAATAAAAATATGTATAAGCTTAACAAAAGAGATAAGAAGATAATTTAAAATATATGCAATACAAGATATATGTAAGTTTAAATTACACTTAAAGGTAAGATATAATAGTATAACTGCAAGTTTTACTCAAAAGATATATTTTTAATATGCATTACTGATTTTCATCGTCACTAGAATCAGTGACATCTAATTTGATATCCCTGACATGAAAATTTCCAAGATCATTTCCATCTAGATCCTTTAAATTGTAGACTAATTTAGACAAAACTTTATTGACAATACAAGGGGCAAATTTTGGCGCTAGTTTTGCAGAGAATTCATCGACAGCTTTTGATAGGACAAAATTTTTCTTCCAGACTTTATCACCAACGTGATATTTGACATCACGTCTACGAAGGTTATACCTGCTAGAATTCGTCGCATAAGAGTGACGTATTCTCTTTTGCACTTCTTTGAAAATAGAAGACATATTTTCTAGTGGTCTTGGGTCGAATAGCTTGTTATTAATATTAATGACATTGCTTGCTTTGTCTTCTATTGCACCAAAGAAGGAACCGTCCAAAGGGATATTTTTGGCAAAAGTTAGAAACGAAGGACTAAATTGTGTAACTTCGTGTTTGGCTAGGCGAATAGCCTGGGCAATCTTAAAGATTTCTTTGTCCAAATCGTTATGATTATCATGTATAAAAGAACGAATAGCTGTTACGATAGTTTTGTTAACTCTTTCAGTAGGATTTATTTGAGGAAAATATCTCGCATTATACCAAATTTTTTGTACTTTATATTTATTCATTAAATTTTTGAAATCATTGGAAACGAACTGTTTCCCATTATCAACTGCGAAAATTTGTGGTACCCCAAAGATAAGAAAAACTTGATTTTCAATAAATTTAACAATATCTGTAGAGGTAGCATTTGCCATTGGATGGACAAAAATAAATTTCGTGAACCAGTCGACAACAACTAAAAGAAAACGATTTCCATTTTTAGATCTAGGATAAGGACCTAATAAGTCAGCAGATAAAAACTGAAATGGAAAATTAATATCTCTGTACTTTCCCATTAAACCAGCAGGAGGTACATTTCCTGGATTACTAGCAGCACAGATTTTGCACTTACTGATATAGTTTGCGACATAAAGTCTCATTCTAGGCCAGTAATACAATTCCGTGATTCTAGAGAGCGTTTTATATACTCCTAGGTGAGCAACTGTAGGATCATCATGAAAGAGTTTCAAAATATCTTTTCTGTGAGGAGACGGAACGAAAATTTTCCATTCTGGGGAAGGATCTGAAAACTTATTCCTTGAAAAGATATGCTTGTAAAGAACATTACCATGAACTTTAAAAGCAGGAAATTGATCTGGATTATTTTGTACTTTTTGTACCATATTACCATACCAAGTATCTGTTTTAAGATTAGATAAATCTAAAAGAGAAATTTCAGGATATTGTTCAGGTATTCTAGAAAGGGAATCAGCCACAACATTTAAAGAACCACTACGGTGAATGACAGTGAACTTGTGACAGGATAGTTTCATTATCCATCTGGCAATTCTAGGAGAAGGGTTTTTCATGGAATATAACCACTGTAAGGATGAGTGATCAGTAATCACATTGAAGTTTTCACTTCCTTCAATATAACACCTAAATTTTTCAATAGATAATAAAATAGCCAGCAGTTCTTTCTCAGTAGTAGTGTACTTACGTTGAGCTTTAGAGAGAGTTTTACTAAAGAAAGCTATAGGATGCTTTAAACCATCTTCTTTTTGAAATAATACACTCCCAACACCAGTGTCACTTGCATCACAAGTAAGATAAAAATGCTTGTCAAAGTCTGGACTAGCAAGAACAGGAGCAGATGTTAGTGCCTGTTTAATCTGACTGAAAGCTAAGTTAGCTTCTGGAGTCCAAACAATAGACTGTCCTTTCTTTTTACCCTTGAGTAAATCAGAAATGGGAGTACAAATGGATGCAAAATTATTCAAAAATCGACGGTAATAACCTATCAATCCGATAAGTCTACGAATTTGAGTAGTAGTTTTTGGAACTGGATATTCCAAAATAGCTTCTACTTTAGCTGGGTCAGTTCTTAACCCTTGTTGATCTACAAAAAAAACCAAGAAATTTAAGAGAAGGTCTACAAAACTGACACTTTTCAAAATTGACTGTAAGATTTGCATATTTAAGTCTCTTAAACAACATTTTAAGAATTTTGATATGACAATCAAAGTCAGGAGTAACAACAATAATATCATCAAGATAATAGAAAACATAAGGCTCCAGTAAAGGACCTATAACTGAATCCATAACTCTGCACATAGGTTGTGCACTATTATTTAAGCCAAAAGGTAATATATTAAAACAGAACAAACCTCTATTTTGAACTGTAAATGCAGTCTTTAATTTGGATTGATCATCCAAAGGTATCTGATAAAAAGCTTGTTTTGAATCGATTGACGAAATAAATTTAGCATCTCTTACTTTAGATATGATTGAATCTATTAAAGGCATGGGGTAACTATCAGGAACTGTTATCGAATTAAGTTTTCTACCATCAAAACAAACTCTATAGGAACTATCTTTCTTCGGAACCAACCACAAAGGAGACAACCAAGGTGTACTGGTTGTTAATGGTTCGATGACTTTTAACTTAAGCATCTCATCAACTCCTTCGTTGAGAATTTTCTGCATAGCAGGCGAAAGAGGATATTGTCTTTGCCTAATTGGTTTCGCATCACCAGTGTCTATATGGTGAGTATACAAGTGGGTTCTACCAATAGAATCTGTTGGGCCTATTTCCTTAAACAGTTTGACTACCGAATGTAGTTGTGAAAGCTGATGGGTGGATAAATTCTCTGAACTTACTATAGTATTAACAACACAAGTTGGCAGTTTAGCTGTACTATACGAAAAATTTGTGAAATCCAAAGAAATTCTAAACAATTTCATAAAATCCATACCTAAAATCATTTTATGTGAGATAGAAGGAACCACTAAAACTTTTAACTTTTGTGTGCTACCAGATAAGGTAACAGGTAAAAACACATAACCTAAGGTACTTTGGACATTACCATCAGCAGTAGTTAGCTGTACTGAAACATCACAGTGAAGATGCAAATTCAGCTTCTTAAGAAGAAATAAGGCTGGAGAGCCAATAATAGAGACATTACTACCAGAGTCTACAAGTGCAGATATTGTTTCACTGCCAATATTTATTGAAATATATGGTCGATTATCCTGTGTACGAATATCGAGAAGAGGATTAGTTCTACATAAAGTATCAGACGTTGAAATCAACGGAAAAGAAATATTCGCAGGATTTAAAGAAACATTGTGCGTTGTATCTATGGGAGTTTTGTCTATAGGTAAAGGATTAAAATCACAATTAGAATCAGAAGTTTCAGCTCGCGTTTTAATAATAGGTGGTAGTTGAAATGTTACTCTGCTTGTCCTTTGTTTGAAGTTTTCTTCAAATTTTTTCCTGGTATGTTCTTCCCTTTTAGGTTTGATGCAGACATTTGACTGCAATAAGGTTGATTCCTGTCCACTATCGAATTTAAACTGCGTATATTATGTTGTAAAACGTATTTGAATGGAAGTAAACTCTGAGTGTCTGTTCAACATATAATTATTTCCATAAATTACGATCAATTATAGTGTATCAAGGCTCAATACGTGATCAAACTTAAGACACACCACATCACCCCAGTTGAATAAGCTACACACACGCATATTAGTTGGTAATATCCGCATAAGCATGGAAGTAAAAATATACACTAGTAAAATATGTTGTAGAATTTAGTATAATATCTGCATTAAAAAGTGCTTTATTTTTATTTTTGATTTTAAAAGTTTTCAGGAAACAAAGGGTTAATAAAATAAAAAAAATATATTAGAAATATATTAAATATATTAAAAATAGATACTGTAAGAAGATGGGATAGGAAAACAAAGACTTACATTGAGGTTCAAAGGCCACAGGCTATTATTCAGTACAATCGGTTCATGGGTGGCGTAGATTTATCAGATAGAATGATTGCTCATTATCCACATGCCATCAAAAACAAGAAGTTCTATCTGAGAATTGTTTTTCATTTCATGAATGTTGCAATTATAAATACTTGGTTGTTGTTCAGAGAAGCCAAATCGTCAAAAATATCTTTACTAGAATTTAAAGCATCTATTGCTTCAACTTTAATTGAGTTAAATGGAAATGCAAGAAAACGAGGAAGACACTCATCCGAAAATTCTGCTCCAAAAAAGAAAACGACGTGGACAAAAGTTGCACCTGAAGTTCGCTTGAATGGATTGGGACATTATTCAATGAAAATGGACTACAAAAATCCACCAAGATGTCATGACAGAAATTGCAAACGCAGAACAAGATATAGATGCAAGCAGTGTCAGGAAAGTGTGTGCCCAGAGTGCATGGAATCGTTTCATCAATAGATCATCCGCCCATTGGCAACATATGTGTACGTTTTCATTTTTGACTTTTACAATGTCAAATTTGACAATATTTTTTTTTGCAATTTTTCATGTATCCGGATGTTAATAATTAAAATATACAAAAATATTGGACTTTTTATTATTCAAAGAATTAATTCGTCCCTGAAGAGGTTAAACTGGGTATATTATTTTGTAAAACATATTTGAATGGCAGTAAACTCTGAGTGTCTGTTCAACATATAATTATTTCCATAAATTACGATCAATTATAGTGTATCAAGGCTCAATACGTGATCAAACTTAAGACACACCACATCACCCCAGTTGAATAAGCTACACACACGCATATTAGTTGGTAATATCCGCATAAGCATGGAAGTAAAAATATACACTAGTAAAATATGTTGTAGAATTTAGTATAATATCTGCATTAAAAAGTGCTTTATTTTTATTTTTGATTTTAAAAGTTTTCAGGAAACAAAGGGTTAATAAAATAAAAAAAATATATTTTGTAATAAAAATTCCATATTTCGTCTTTAGCGCTGTAAACTGGGTATATTATTTTGAAAAACATATTTGCATGGCAGTAAACTCTGAGTGTCTGTTCAACATATAATTATTTCCATAAATTACGATCAATTATAGTGTATCAAGGCTCAATACGTGATCAAACTTAAGACACACCACATCACCCCAGTTGAATAAGCTACACACACGCATATTAGTTGGTAATATCCGCATAAGCATGGAAGTAAAAATATACACTAGCAAAATATGTTGTAGAATTTAATATAACATCTGCATTAAAAAGTGCTTTATTTTTATTTTTGATTGTAAAAGTTTTCAGGAAACAAAGAGTTAATAAAATAAAAAAAAATATATTTTTTTTTATTTTATATGAATATAAAATGAATATAAAATATAATATGTGCGCCTATAGACACACGCCAATGTGTCTATAGGCGTCAAAATAAAAGGTTTGGTGCATGCGCTATAACCGTAACAGTGGCTATATACTAATTTTTTTAAATATTTTAATTTCTTGTAGAATGACCAATTTTTTTCTTTAAAAGTAAAGTATTTGTACCGTTCAATAGTTCTTAATTAAATTTTATTTTTCAATCGTTTGTTTTTTTATTTAATTAGTTAATGTAACACAATTTAATAAAATATTTTCAATAAAATATGTTCTGCAGTGGAATCAGGCACTAATTTCCGGACTCGAATCCTATTTAGCATGACCCCAAAAATTGAGACGGCGTGCAGTAACCATTCGGTATACCGTAATATACACAATATACATACCTATACACTTCTTACAATTTTATATAATATAATTTTTTAACTCGAGAACGACTGAAATTAAGTATATTTACCGAATTTTGAAAATCGCTAAAATCATTGAACAAAATTTGTAGAACTTAAAGTGTAGTGTATTATAAAAATATTAACAATTCAGTAATAAGAAGACATAAAATTTCATTAACTTACATTAAGTAATAACAGTGTCACTCTTTTTTATTGATATTTTTTTTTATAGAACGAAATCAATACGTGCACGGTGATATTTTCCATGCGTACATGGCTATTATGAAGCAAATTAAATATGTAGTAAGCAAAACCATATATCCAGGTGCTATGATAAGGGATAATGGAGAAGAGTTTTCTATCGCAGAAGAGCAAGCCGAAATGCTTATTAAAGAAGTACAGGATGAAATACGTAAAACAAACATTAAAGCAAAAGGGAATTGCTTAAATTTGCTTAAGGAACTGTGTACAACTTTTTCAGGAATATTGAGTACACGTTTTGGGGACATAATAGGTTGCATCATGGACTGCATTACTGAAACTGTTGATAGAAAATTCAAGACTGAAGTTTTATTATTTATATATTTTTTACTCGATACTTACATATATATATTTTTTTACCCGTGTATTGAAACTTTGGTAACTGCAATTATAAGTGACGTTGGGCATAGTTTTTATAAAATCGCTGCGGAAGCTTTGAAGTTATTAAAAGAATTAGTAAATGTAATACGACCTGTTTATGTTGATTATGGCTTCGATTTCACGTTATTTATCAAAGATATTTATACTTGTACATTAGAGCGTTTAATACATATAGATCAAGCAATTAAGGAAAACGCGATCTTAACAATGGGCCAAATAATTTCTAACTTGGGTGATTACTTGGTAGCTGAGCTACCGGATTGCCTATCTGTATTCCTAGAGACACTGAGAAATGATATGACTGCTTTAACAACCGTCCAGCTCTAGCACAAATAGCTGTGACACCAATAGGTAAGTATTTTTTTAATCAATTTTGTATAATTGTAGTGCAGTTTTAGACTTGTCTATGTATGATATATAACTCTGTAGTTTGACTCTAATGTTTCTTCTGTCCCATTTTTCTGTTGGCCAAATATTTATTTGAAAAGGAATTTTTGGGTCTATATTTGGGTGCTACATGGTCAGAAATCATCATCCATTCAGTATAGCTAA
Organism: Diabrotica undecimpunctata; assembly: GCF_040954645.1. Taxonomy (NCBI): domain Eukaryota; kingdom Metazoa; phylum Arthropoda; class Insecta; order Coleoptera; family Chrysomelidae; genus Diabrotica; species Diabrotica undecimpunctata. The sequence continues at coordinate 60,765,962 of NC_092811.1, forward strand.
TTTAATTTATAAATGATGTTACCATAAATTCCGGGTAAATTTCATGAATATGAACTTCTGAACTTGAAATTTTATTGTAGTGTCCTAAAGCTATTATTGTAGTTTTTATAAAATCGCTGCGGAAGCTTTGAAGGTATTAAAAGAATTAGTAAATGTAAAACGATCTGTTTATGTTGATTATGGCTTCGATTTCACTTTATTTAAAAGGTCCAGATGGACGCCAATGTGTCTATAGGCGTCAAAATAAAAGGTTTGGTGCATGCGCTATAACCGTAACAGTGGCTATATACTAATTTTTTTAAATATTTTAATTTCTTGTAGAATGACCAATTTTTTTCTTTAAAAGTAAAGTATTTGTACCGTTCAATAGTTCTTAATTAAATTTTATTTTTCAATCGTTTGTTTTTTTATTTAATTAGTTAATGTAACACAATTTAATAAAATATTTTCAATAAAATATGTTCTGCAGTGGAATCAGGCACTAATTTCCGGACTCGAATCCTATTTAGCATGACCCAAAAAATCGAGACGGCGTGCAGTAACCATTCGGTATACCGTAATATACACAATATACATACCTATACACTTCTTACAATTTTATATAATATAATTTTTTAACTCGAGAACGACTGAAATTAAGTATATTTACCGAATTTTGAAAATTGCTAAAATCATTGAACAAAATTTGTAAAGAAAAAAATTAGTTTACACTTTTTAATTTTAAAGAACTTAAAGTGTAGTGTATTATAAAAATATTAACAATTCAGTAATAAGAAGACATAAAATTTCATTAACTTACATTAAGTAATAACAGTGTCACTCTTTTTTATTGATATTTTTTCTTTACAGAACGAAATCAATACGTGCACGGTGATATTTTCCATGCGTACATGGCTATTTTGAAGCAAATTAAATATGTAGTAAGCAAAACCATATATCCAGGTGCTATGATAAGGGATAATGGAGAAGAGTTTTCTATCGCAGAAGAGCAAGCCGAAATGCTTATTAACGAAGTACAGGATGAATTACGTAAAACAAACATTAAAGCAAAAGAGAATTGCTTAAATTTGCTTAAGGAACTGTGTACAACTTTTTCAGGAATATTGAGTACACGTTTTGGGGACATAATAGGTTGCATCATGGACTGCATTACTGAAACTGATGATAGAAAATTCAAGACTGAAGTTTTATTATTTATATATTTTTTACTCGATACTTACGAATATCAATAATTTAACCCGTGTGTTGAAACTTTGGTAACTGCAATTATAAGTGACGTTGGGCATAGTTTTTATAAAATCGCTGCGGAAGCTTTGCAGTTATTAAAAGAATTACTAAATGTAATACGACCTGTTTATGTTGATTATGGCTTCGATTTCACGTTATTTATCAAAGATATTTATACTTGTACATTAGAGCGTTTAATACATGTACATATAGATCAAGCAATTAAGGAAAACGCGATCTTAACAATGGGCCAAATAATTTCTAACTTGGGTGATTACTTGGTAGCTGAGCTACCGGATTGCCTATCTGTATTCCTAGAGACACTGAGAAATGATATGACTGCTTTAACAACCGTCCAGCTCTAGCACAAATAGCTGTGACACCAATAGGTAAGTATTTTTTTAATCAATTTTGTATAATTGTAGTGCAGTTTTAGACTTGTCTATGTACGATATATAACTCGGTAGTTTGACTCTAATGTTTCTTCTGTCCCATTTTTCTGTTGGCCAAATATTTATTTGAAAAGGAATTTTTGGGTCTATATTTGGGTGCTACATGGTCAGAAATCATCATCCATTCAGTATAGCTAATTTAATTTATAAATGATGTTACCATAAATTCCGGGTAAATTTCATGAATTTGAACTTCTGAACTTGAAATTTTATTGTAGTGTCCTAAAGCTATTATTGTAGTTTTTATAAAATCGCTGCGGAAGCTTTGAAGGTATTAAAAGAATTAGTAAATGTAATACGATCTGTTTATGTTGATTATGGCTTCGATTTCACTTTATTTAAAAGGTCCAGATGGACGCCAATGTGTCTATAGGCGTCAAAATAAAAGGTTTGGTGCATGCGCTATAACCGTAACAGTGGCTATATACTAATTTTTTTAAATATTTTAATTTCTTGTATAATGACCAATTTTTTTCTTTAAAAGTAAAGTATTTGTACCGTTCAATAGTTCTTAATTAAATTTTATTTTTCAATCGTTTGTTTTTTTATTTAATTAGTTAATGTCACACAATTTAGTAAAATATTTTCAATAAAATATGTTCTGCAGTGGAATCAGGCACTAATTTCCGGACTCGAATCCTATTTAGCATGACCCAAAAAATCGAGACTGCGTGCAGTAACCATTCGGTATACCGTAATATACACAATATACATACCTATACACTTCTTACAATTTTATATAATATAATTTTTTAACTCGAGAACGACTGAAATTAAGTATATTTACCGAATTTTGAAAATCGCTAAAATCATTGAACAAAATTTGTAGAACTTAAAGTGTAGTGTATTATAAAAATATTAACAATTCAGTAATAAGAAGACATAAAATTTCATTAACTTACATTAAGTAATAACAGTGTCACTCTTTTTTATTGATATTTTTTTTTATAGAACGAAATCAATACGTGCACGGTGATATTTTCCATGCGTACATGGCTATTATGAAGCAAATTAAATATGTAGTAAGCAAAACCGTATATCCAGGTGCTATGATAAGGGATAATGGAGAAGAGTTTTCTATCGCAGAAGAGCAAGCCGAAATGCTTATTAAAGAAGTACAGGATGAAATACGTAAAACAAACATTAAAGCAAAAGGGAATTGCTTAAATTTGCTTAAGGAACTGTGTACAACTTTTTCAGGAATATTGAGTACACGTTTTGGGGACATAATAGGTTGCATCATGGACTGCATAACTGAAACTGATGATAGAAAATTCAAGACTGAAGTTTTATTATTTATATATTTTTTACTCGATACTTACGAATATCAATATTTTTACGCGTGTGTTGAAACTTTGGTAACTGCAATTATAAGTGACGTTGGGCATAGTTTTTATAAAATCGCTGCGGAAGCTTTGCAGTTATTAAAAGAATTACTAAATGTAATACGACCTGTTTATGTTGATTATGGCTTCGATTTCACGTTATTAATCAAAGATATTTATACTTGTACATTAGAGCGTTTAATACATGTACATACAGATCAAGCAATTAAGGAAAACGCGATCTTAACAATGGGCCAAATAATTTCTAACTTGGGTGATTACTTGGTAGCTGAGCTACCGGATTGCCTATCTGTATTCCTAGAGACACTGAGAAATGATATGACTGCTTTAACAACCGTCCAGCTCTAGCACAAATAGCTGTGACACCAATAAGTAAGTATTTTTTTAATCAATTTTGTATAATTGTAGTGCAGTTTTAGACTTGTCTATGTATGATATATAACTCTGTAGTTTGACTCTAATGTTTCTTCTGTCCCATTTTTCTGTTGGCCAAATATTTATTTGAAAAGGAATTTTTGGGTCTATATTTGGGTGCTACATGGTCAGAAATCATCATCCATTCAGTATAGCTAATTTAATTTATAAATGATGTTACCATAAATTCCGGGTAAATTTCATGAATTTGAACTTCTGAACTTGAAATTTTATTGTAGTGTCCTAAAGCTATTATTGTAGTTTTTATAAAATCGCTGCGGAAGCTTTGAAGGTATTAAAAGAATTAGTAAATGTAATACGATCTGTTTATGTTGATTATGGCTTCGATTTCACTTTATTTAAAAGGTCCAGATGGACGCCAATGTGTCTATAGGCGTCAAAATAAAAGGTTTGGTGCATGCGCTATAACCGTAACAGTGGCTATATACTAATTTTTTTAAATATTTTAATTTCTTGTATAATGACCAATTTTTTTCTTTAAAAGTAAAGTATTTGTACCGTTCAATAGTTCTTAATTAAATTTTATTTTTCAATCGTTTGTTTTTTTATTTAATTAGTTAATGTCACACAATTTAGTAAAATATTTTCAATAAAATATGTTCTGCAGTGGAATCAGGCACTAATTTCCGGACTCGAATCCTATTTAGCATGACCCAAAAAATCGAGACTGCGTGCAGTAACCATTCGGTATACCGTAATATACACAATATACATACCTATACACTTCTTACAATTTTATATAATATAATTTTTTAACTCGAGAACGACTGAAATTAAGTATATTTACCGAATTTTGAAAATTGCTAAAATAATTGAACAAAATTTGTAGAACTTGAAGTGTAGTGTATTATAAAAATATTTACAATTCAGTAATAAGAAGACATAAAATTTCATTAACTTACATTAAGTAATAACAGTGCCACTCTTTTTTATTTATATTTTTTCTTTATAGAACGAAATCAATACGTGCACGGTGATATTTTCCATGCGTACATGGCTATTCTGAAGCAAATTAAATATGTAGTAAGCAAAACCATATATCCAGGTGCTATGATAAGGGATAATGGAGAAGAGATTTCTATCGCAGAAGAGCAAGCCGAAATGCTTATTAACGGAGTACAGGATGAATTACGTAAAACAAACATTAAAGCAAAAGAGAATTGCTTAAATTTGCTTAAGGAACTGTGTACAACTTTTTCAGGAATATTGAGTACACGTTTTGGGGACATAATAGGTTGCATCATGGACTGCATTACTGAAACTGTTGATAGAAAATTCAAGACTGAAGTTTTATTATTTATATATTTTTTACTCGATACTTACATATATATATTTTTTTACCAATTTACCAATTTTTTTCTTTAAAAGTAAAGTATTTGTACCGTTCAATAGTTCTTAATTAAATTTTATTTTTCAATCGTTTGTTTTTTTATTTAATTAGTTAATGTCACACAATTTAGTAAAATATTTTCAATAAAATATGTTCTGCAGTGGAATCAGGCACTAATTTCCGGACTCGAATCCTATTTAGCATGACCCCAAAAATTGAGACGGCGTGCAGTAACCATTCGGTATACCGTAATATACACAATATACATACCTATACACTTCTTACAATTTTATATAATATAATTTTTTAACTCGAGAACGACTGAAATTAAGTATATTTACCGAATTTTGAAAATTGCTAAAATCATTGAACAAAATTTGTAAAGAAAAAAATTAGTTTACACTTTTTAATTTTAAAGAACTTAAAGTGTAGTGTATTATAAAAATATTAACAATTCAGTAATAAGAAGACATAAAATTTCATTAACTTACATTAAGTAATAACAGTGTCACTCTTTTTTATTGATATTTTTTTTTTATAGAACGAAATCAATACGTGCACGGTGATATTTTCCATGCGTACATGGCTATTATGAAGCAAATTAAATATGTAGTAAGCAAAACCATATATCCAGGTGCTATGATAAGGGATAATGGAGAAGAGTTTTCTATCGCAGAAGAGCAAGCCGAAATGCTTATTAAAGAAGTACAGGATGAAATACGTAAAACAAACATTAAAGCTAAAGAGAATTGCTTAAATTTGCTTAAGGAACTACTGTGTACAACTTTTTCAGGAATATTGAGTACACGTTTTGGGGACATAATAGGTTGCATCATGGACTGCATTACTGAAACTGTTGATAGAAAATTCAAGACTGAAGTTTTATTATTTATATATTTTTTACTCGATACTTACATATATATATTTTTTTACCCGTGTATTGAAACTTTGGTAACTGCAATTATAAGTGACGTTGGGCATAGTTTTTATAAAATCGCTGCGGAAGCTTTGAAGTTATTAAAAGAATTAGTAAATGTAATACGACCTGTTTATGTTGATTATGGCTTCGATTTCACGTTATTTATCAAAGATATTTATACTTGTACATTAGAGCGTTTAATACATATAGATCAAGCAATTAAGGAAAACGCGATCTTAACAATGGGCCAAATAATTTCTAACTTGGGTGATTACTTGGTAGCTGAGCTACCGGGTTGCCTATCTGTATTCCTAGAGACACTGAGAAATGATATGACTGCTTTAACAACCGTCCAGCTCTAGCACAAATAGCTGTGACACCAATAGGTAAGTATTTTTTTAATCAATTTTGTATAATTGTAGTGCAGTTTTAGACTTGTCTATGTACGATATATAACTCGGTAGTTTGACTCTAATGTTTCTTCTGTCCCATTTTTCTGTTGGCCAAATATTTATTTGAAAAGGAATTTTTGGGTCTATATTTGGGTGCTACATAGTCAGAAATCATCATCCATTCAGTATAGCTAATTTAATTTATAAATGATGTTACCATAAATTCCGGGTAAATTTCATGAATATGAACTTCTGAACTTGAAATTTTATTGTAGTGTCCTAAAGCTATTATTGTAGTTTTTATAAAATCGCTGCGGAAGCTTTGAAGGTATTAAAAGAATTAGTAAAAGTAATACGATCTGTTTATGTTGATTATGGCTTCGATTTCACTTTATTTAAAAGGTCCAGATGGACGCCAATGTGTCTATAGGCGTCAAAATAAAAGGTTTGGTGCATGCGCTATAACCGTAACAGTGGCTATATACTAATTTTTTTAAATATTTTAATTTCTTGTAGAATGACCAATTTTTTTCTTTAAAAGTAAAGTATTTGTACCGTTCAATAGTTCTTAATTAAATTTTATTTTTCAATCGTTTGTTTTTTTATTTAATTAGTTAATGTAACACAATTTAATAAAATATTTTCAATAAAATATGTTCTGCAGTGGAATCAGGCACTAATTTCCGGACTCGAATCCTATTTAGCATGACCCAAAAAATCGAGACGGCGTGCAGTAACCATTCGGTATACCGTAATATACACAATATACATACCTATACACTTCTTACAATTTTATATAATATAATTTTTTAACTCGAGAACGACTGAAATTAAGTATATTTACCGAATTTTGAAAATTGCTAAAATCATTGAACAAAACTTGTAAAGAAAAAAATTAGTTTACACTTTTTAATTTTAAAGAACTTAAAGTGTAGTGTATTATAAAAATATTAACAATTCAGTAATAAGAAGACATAAAATTTCATTAACTTACATTAAGTAATAACAGTGCCACTCTTTTTTATTTATATTTTTTCTTTATAGAACGAAATCAATACGTGCACGGTGATATTTTCCATGCGTACATGGCTATTCGGAAGCAAATTAAATATGAAGTAAGCAAAACCATATATCCAGGTGCTATGATAAGGGATAATGGAGAAGAGTTTTCTATCGCAGAAGAGCAAGCCGAAATGCTTATTAACGGAGTACAGGATGAATTACGTAAAACAAACATTAAAGCAAAAGAGAATTGCTTAAATTTGCTTAAGGAACTGTGTACAACTTTTTCAGGAATATTGAGTACACGTTTTGGGGACATAATAGGTTGCATCATGGACTGCATAACTGAAACTGATGATAGAAAATTCAAGACTGAAGTTTTATTATTTATATATTTTTTACTCGATACTTACGAATATCAATATTTTTACCCGTGTGTTGAAACTTTGGTAACTGCAATTATAAGTGACGTTGGGCATAGTTTTTATAAAATCGCTGCGGAAGCTTTGAAGTTATTAAAAGAATTAGTAAATGTAATACGACCTGTTTATGTTGATTATGGCTTCGATTTCACGTTATTTATCAAAGATATTTATACTTGTACATTAGAGCGTTTAATACATATAGATCAAGCAATTAAGGAAAACGCGATCTTAACAATGGGCCAAATAATTTCTAACTTGGGTGATTACTTGGTAGCTGAGCTACCGGATTGCCTATCTGTATTCCTAGAGACACTGAGAAATGATATGACTGCTTTAACAACCGTCCAGCTCTAGCACAAATAGCTGTGACACCAATAGGTAAGTATTTTTTTAATCAATTTTGTATAATTGTAGTGCAGTTTTAGACTTGTCTATGTACGATATATAACTCGGTAGTTTGACTCTAATGTTTCTTCTGTTCCATTTTTCTGTTGGCCAAATATTTATTTGAAAAGGAATTTTTGGGTCTATATTTGGGTGCTACATGGTCAGAAATCATCATCCATTCAGTATAGCTAATTTAATTTATAAATGATGTTACCATAAATTCCGCGTAAATTTCATGAATTTGAACTTCTGAACTTGAAATTTTATTGTAGTGTCCTAAGGCTATTATTGTAGTTTTTATAAAATCGCTGCGGAAGCTTTGAAGTTATTAAAAGAATTAGTAAATGTAATACGATCTGTTTATGTTGATTATGGCTTCGATTTCACTTTATTTATCAAAGATATTTATACTTGTACATTAGAGCGTTTAATACATGTACATATAGATCAAGAAATTAAGGAAAACGCGATCTTAACAATGGGCCAGATAAATTCTAACTTGGGTGATTACTTGGTAGCTGAGCTACCGGATTGCCTACCTGTATTCCTAGAGACACTGAGAAATGATATGACTGCTTGAACAACCGTCCAGCTCTAACACAAATAGCTGTGACACCAATAGGTAAGTATTTTTTTAATCAATTTTGTATAATTGTAGTGCAGTTTTAGACTTGTCTATGTACGACATATAACTCTGTAGTTTGACTCTAATGTTTCTTCTGTCCCATTTTTCTGTTGGCCAAATATTCATTTGAAAAGGAATTTTTGGGTCTATATTTGGGTGCTACATGGTCAGAAATCATCATCCATTCAGTATACCTAATTTAATTTAGGATTTGAACTTCTGAACTTGAAATTTTATTGTAGTTTCCTAAGGCTATTTAGTAGCCTCTATGCACCACAACCTAACAAGATTTTTTGTATACTGTTTTGTAAGTTTATGGAAAATAATATGGAGAGCATTTTCCTTGTTAAGCTTTTAGGTATCCAAATGGTTTAGCGCTGTCTTTACTGTTATCTTCTAGGCCTTTTAACAACGTTTCCATCTACAGCCTTTTTTTTTGTTTTTGCAACATTGGTCTGCTTGGATATGACCAGTAGCAGAGAGAAGAATAGGTACTGTCTGGGTTTTTTTCATTCTTCACTGTCTTCTTATTTGTATTTCGGAATCTCTGTACTTCGCGATATGTTCATTGTATTTAACACACAGAAAATGTGCGTGAATGTAAAATGGAAAAATATTGAACTTTTGTGAATTTTTTTAGTTATATTATTTTTCTGTTGGTATTCTAAAATAGAAAGTTCTACTTCGAGAATCTGGTTTTTTTGGTTTACAATTAGAGACATTAAAAAATAATTTAGAATCGAGAAAATATAATTATAAATTCATGTAGATAAAAAGTTCATTCTGTTGATGTCAGACGTTTGTGTCATGTCAATGTCAAAATGGCCGCAAGTAAAATAAAATTCAAAACTGGTAATTTATTAAATCGCGAATTTTAAATTTAAGTTTTTGGAATAAAGTATTTTTATATTTTCAATATTTAAACATTAACAAAACAAATATTAGTTAGCATAGATTAAAATTTGAAAATGTTTTTTAGGGTAGTTGAGAAAAACATGACTAGGCTGGTAAAAATATAGTAAAAATCTAGCAGAACACTCTTTTGTTTCCAAAAAGATTTTTTATTCACCTAGCCACAATGTGTACCTTGTTCAATGTTTCTCATTAACTAAGGCTTAGGGGGTCAACAATTATAAGGGTGGATCAAATTCAGTAAAAACCTGGCAAGCGATTTATATTTTCAGTTACAAGTAGAATACAGTAAAATTATAGAAACAGATTTTTTATCACCCTAAATTTTAACCTAGCAGATTTATTGACTCCTCATATAGGGTAGTAGAAGGGTGAACAATTACTAGGATGGTAATATAATAGTACAAATTTAGCACAATACTGTAGTATCTCGTATTTCCGAAAAGATTGGCTTTGTATTCAACTAGCGTAAATGTGTAGATGGTGGAATTGGTGAAGTTAATTAACATTTAGTAAAAACTAACCAACGCAGTTTCTTATTTTATTTATAAATAGTTCATAAATATAAATAATTCAGTAAAATTATAAAATAATACTTTTTCACCTTTAATTTAAGCCTAGCAGAACTATTGACTTCCAACAAGGGTTAGTCGAGGGATAAAAAATTACTAAGTTATAAATTCGGTAATAAATTCGTAAAAATCTAGCAAAACACTGTGGTTTATCACAAATACTTTTTTTTAATTCCGCTGGCTCGAATATTAAGCTAGCAGGAACGTTTCCAAATAAGATTGGTTTAGGGATGGAAACTTATCAGGGTGGTCAAAGTTTATTAAAAACTTAACAGAATACTTTTTTATGTCAGTTATAAGTAGAGGACAGTGAAATTGTAAAAAAATTGTTTTCACGTTAAATTTTAACCTAACCGAATTATTGACTTCTCACAAGGAATAGTTGAGGGGTGAAAAATTATTGGGGTGGTAATAAATTAGTGAAAAATGGTTGAAAAAATATGCCATCAACAAAAAGTTTTTTTATTTAATTATTCTGCTAGCTTGAACCTTAAGCCAGCAGAATCGCTCCCATTAAGGGTGGTTTGGTGGTGAAAAATTATTAGGGTGGTAATAAATTAGTAAAAAATGGGTGAAAAAATATGCCATTAACAAAAAGTTTTTTTTTTGAATTCTGCTAGCTTGAACCTTAAGCCAGCAGAATCGCTCCCCTTAAGGTTGGTTTGGTGGTGAAAAATTATTAGGGTGGTAATAAATTAGTAAAAAATGGGTGAAAAAATATTACGTAGGTCAAATTGAATTCCGCTCATGTGTCCTCGATAGCTTGATGGTCCTTATATAAAGACTGGAGTCTCCCATAAGAAAAAAAAGTTATTCGAATAGCCCTGAGAATAAATGCATTGAAGTAACTCGCTCTATACTAAGACAAGTAGTGCACGGTTTTTTTATGGACAATATTCCTTCAAACCCTTGACGTAGTACCAGAAAAAATTAACGAAACGAAGCATCTTCCGAATTTTTCTAAGAGTACATTGAGAAGACTATTTCACATGGGTTTTATATATGGGAACAGGGTAGAAATTCAATATTAATAGAAACACAAGAAATAGTCGCTTGGAGACGCCACTTTCTCAAGGAAATACAGATAGTTTTACATTTGAAATTAAATGTAACGACTTGTATAAAGAAATTATATTTACTGATATTCATAGATTTGATACAAGCGACTATGCTCCTAACAATCAATATAATATACCCCTATATAATAAAAAAGTTCCAGGTTTAATGAAAGACGAAGCTAGTGGTAGAATTATAACGCATTTTGTTCGTTTAAGATCTAAAATGTATATAAATGTGAAGATAATACTATTGTAAAAAAATCAGTTAAATATTGAGTTATTAACAACAAAATTACCTTTAACGAATACATAGAATGTCTTCAACAAAATTCGAAAAAATATATTCCTCAATGTTTAATTCGTTCAGATTCTCATGTTTTTAGCGTAGAACAAACAAAAATTGGTTTAAGTCTTTTTGATGACAAAAGATTTTTAATTAATAATTCATTTGATACCCTTCCTTGGGGGCACTATAATTTAAATCTGACATTTTAAACATCAATAATTATGTAAAACATTGAAAATAAATAATACTCTAACTGTTCTTGTTGTTGTTGTATTATCCCAACCTTTGTAACTACAATTGTGGGGACATTGAAATTACAAATGATTGCATCAATTTTAATTATGAAGAGTGGAAACAATTTCTATCAACTAAAAAGCTAATTGACGTTTATTTTAACTATTCCCAAAAATGAGAAAAAATAAAATTTGAACAGATTTGGTTGCAGTTTGAAAATATTGATAACATGAAGATGCTAAACATATCTAGGGATAGAAGTACATTTTAGATAGAAACAATCTCTATTTTGGAACTGTGGAAGGTATAGGGGAGAAGAGGGAGATTTGATCATATGGGAGACTTGATCACTCTTTAAAATTTCAGTAAATAAGTAGCCTAAAATTATAAAACCGGCAACAAAGCGTAGCTGTTAGTATGTCTGAAGATCCCATTTAATTTAGTTTGTATTAGAATCCACAACGAAGAGTACGTGTTTATTACAAGTTTTTTGTCCCTACCGAGAAGTGTTTTCAGAATTATTTCAAGTTGATTTTCTTTAATATTCGTTAAGGTGAGTTTTTCGTATAATTTTTATTTAACACTATAATCATTCAGTTTACGTTTTGCACATTTTGCAATGAGTTCTAGTTTGTCGTCATATTTTTATAGACAAAAATATTCAAATGACGTCTTGGGGGAGACTTGATTACATCTTATCTGGGAGATGTGATCCCGGGATCAAGTCTCCCAGAAACTCCTTATAGATGAGTGTTTTTTATTTTATAGATATGCCACGTCAATACAAAAGGAGGGAAGGAGCAAAGAAAAGAACACCAGTCGACAGCCAGAAGTTAAAAGAAGCTGTATTAGACGTTATTAATACCGGAACGTCTCTCAAGGGAACGGCAAGTCGTTATCAAATAAATGTTATGACATTAAAAAGATACGTTCGCCGACAACGATCTGAAAATGTTGAAATAACCTATTATCCTGATTACAAGAAGGCTCAAATTTTTACAAATGCAGAGGAAAATATGTTTAAAGATTATTTAGATGTTGCCAGCAAATTACACCATGGCCTTACAACCAAACAAGCAAAAGAACTAGCATACGAGTTTGCCGTAAGAAATAATAAAAAAATACCTGCTTCGTGGAATAAACATAAGCAAGCCAGTTACGACTGGTTATACGGATTTCTGAAGAGGATGAAGACCTTATCACTACGATCTCGGGAAGCAACCAGTCTTACTAGAGCAACTAGCTTCAACAGAAACAATGTATCAAAATTTTTCATAAATTTAAAGACAGTTCTTGAAAGCAATGGAATTGGACCAGAAGCAATTTGGAGCATAGACGAAACTGGCCTTTCAACTGTCCATAAGCCAAAGAAGATTATTGCATGCAAAGGTGCAAAACAGGTTGGTAAAATTACGTCAGGGGAACGTGGACCAACAGTAACTCTTTGTGGTGCAATCAACGCAATTGGAAATCATATACCGCCTTTTTTGGTTTTTCCTCGAAAACTTTGGCAAGATCGCATGATTGATCATAGCCCACCAGGGACCACCGGCGTAGTTTATGAAAGTGGATGGATGACCGCTTCTAATTTCGTCAAATTTTTGGAACATTTTCAAAAACATGTAAAGGCGACTACCGACAATAAATCTTTAATCATAATGGACAATCACGATAGCCACGTTAGTCTGGAAGCCATAACGTATGCCAAAGCACACGGAATAGTTCTTCTTACCATACCACCACATACGTCGCATAAGTTCCAGGCGTTAGACACGATTGTATTTGGCCCTCTCAAGAGTTTTTATAATACTGCCTGTGATGATTGGATGGTGGCGCACCCAGATAGGACAATTACAATATATGAAGTCGGAGGATGCTTAGCTTACGCTTTCCCCCTAGCTTTTACTCCACGTAATATTGAGAGTGGATTCAGAGTTACGGGTATATGGCCTTTCAATTCCAATATTTTTACCGATGAAGATTTTATGTCGGCGTATGTTACTGATCGCGAAGATCCGGAAAACAAATCCACTTTATCCCAGTTTGATGTTGCACAACCAGCCATAGATAACAATAATCAACCCTCCACTTCTACTGGCACTTTCACCACCCCTGAAATTATTAGACCACATTCCTCAAGTGGATCCATTTCACATAATCAACAACTACGACGAACACTAATTGAGGACAAAAATCAGCCTTCTACTTCTACTGGTACTTTCACTACACCTCAAATAATTAGATCCCATTCTGTAAATGGAGATACTTCACAAAATTAACAGCTACAACAAACATCAAAAGAGCACAATAACCATTCTTTCCCTTCTGCCACGTTTACTAGCCCAGAAATGATTAGACCCCGCCCTAAAACCGGGCCCAGGACTTCAGCAAAGGGTAGAAAGCGAGCAACTACAAAAATTCTCACAGCAACACCAGAAAAACTTGCGCTTGAAGCTGAAGTTAAGGCTAAAGAAGAGAAAAAATTAGAAAAAGAGCAAAGGGCCAAAATAAGAGCCCTAAAAAGAATAACTAAACAAAAACTTAAGGATTTGAGGGAATCTTCAAGTTCGGGGGGCAGTGACATTATACTACCATCGTCAGAGTCTGAATATGATCCTAATGATGAAATGCAAGTAGAGACAGATAGTGAATGTGAATCGGAAGCAGAAGGTGACGAGTTTGAGTTGAGTGTGCAAGATTGGGTAATTGTCAGCTTTGTCTCCGAAAGAAACTTAGTCCATCGATACGTAGGACAGATAATGGAAAAAAAGAACGAGGATTTTAAAATCAAATTTGCCCAAAAAAGGGATGAAAAAACCTTTAAGTGGCCAGAAAAAGAAGACATGGGTGAAGTTCCACGTGACCAAATTTTAAAAAAGTTACCACGCCCGACTTTTAGGAGCTACAGTAAGCGCATAGGATGTTTTGTCTTTCCCAAATCACTAAGGATGTTCAATATTCGAGAATAATTTTTTTTCTTTTATCATTTTTCAGTATAGTCTTTTGCCAGAAAGTGTTATATATTTTTAATAACATTATTTGTTATAAGTCATGACTGAGTAAAGTTAGTTTTCAGCATCCAATTTTTGGTTTTATTTTAATATCGTAAATCTGGAAAGGTATAATCAAGTCTCCCATACACAAGGATCAAGTCTCCCGGAGTACGGGGAGACATGATTAGTTTCTCCATGTTACGAAATTCTACAAAAACTCGTTTTTTATTAGCAGTATCTTTTTCGGGTGTACAATACCCAAAACTGTGATAAATTTGTAATGTTCCACTAAATTATCAAGGTTCTAGATTGGTTGTAAAAGGAGCTATCTGAAAAAATGTAACGGTGGGATCAAGTCTCCCTCTTCTCCCCTAACCGTTATTAAATTACATTTTGGAATCGTATAAAAATATCAATTTTATCAATTCTTTTAAAATTTTGCAGTTGGGAGTTAAAAATTGCAGTGATATTACAGATACTGGTTTAAACGTACTTAAATATATAAAAGATACAAATCCGCTAGTATACACCATAGCAGTAGAAATTATTTATAGATATCCTGAGCTACTTACATGAAGAAAGTCACATTTAATAAGAATAATCAAATGTATATACTACGCACTTGGAGTTTGGCTTATCAAGAGGCTAGAAAATGAAATTGGGAACAAGATGCAGTTGATAGGTATCGGCTTAATCGTCGGATCAAAGAAGTGGAAAAATATATTTCTCCAATTTTAAATAATAGTCATAGAAATAAAATGTATACAAATTATTATCGTAATGAATAAAACACAATATATTATTTATAAGTTTTTTATTTAAATATATATATATATATAAATATATATATATATATATATATATATATATATATATATATATATATACATATATATACAATATATTATTTATAAGTTTTTTATTTAAATATATATATATATATATATATATATATATATATATATATATATATACGTCGGTTTACAATGGGTTCCCATTTGCCGAGTGTCTCCAGGTAGTGTAGAAGCTTTTTGTGGTAACTGTCATTACATTTTTTACCAGATTACTACAGCAAACTTTTGCAACAATTTTAATAATGTTACCTACAGTCAAAATTAAACTAAATTATTATTCTACTGTTGGAAGAGTGATCTTGTGATCTTATTAGTTTTGTCAGCAAATACTTATTTTTTACCGTATTTTTTAAGTTTTTTACATACTTTTTTTTAATTACATGTATAATAACCACATGGTTGTTTTGCTGTTCTAAGTTTGTGTTAAATTGTAAACTGTACTTAGTTTCAATTGATTGTTTATACAACTTAACTATTTAATGTCTAATGTCTTAAGCTTCTTTACATTTTATACCATTGACTGTTACATGTCTTTTTGAGGCAACATGTTTGTATTAACCTCTCTATGGATGTTTGGTTTTTCATATTATTCTGTTTAGATGAACTGATGATGATGCTTTCTAATTAGATAGCGAAACGTCTTCAAATAAATAGATGAAGTAGCCACCTTCTTTGTCTTTCTCTCCAGCTGTTGACCGAAAAACCCACCACTCTTCGAGTGATCCTTAATTTATATTGGATTAACGGTCGTACTCCTTTTCTCGATGATTATATATCGCCGAACGTTTTCGCCAAAGAGAATTAATTTGGCTTCTTTAGGGTTGAAAGAGAATAAATTATAATTAGCTACCATATATTATCTATTAAAAACATTATTGATCTTACCGTAACTTAGAATTGTAGAGTTAGAATGTTAAAAAACTTAGCTAGTAACAACATAGTGGTGTTTTTTGTTACTATGTGCAAAAAAAAGTTTTTTTTAACGTTGGAAATGTATGGTAGCTTTGAACTTAAAACGCAAAGGTTTACCCAAGGTTAATCAAAAAACCCAATGTAACTACATTTAAAAGGAGGTACTTCTTTGAATTGTCGGCAATAACTAAATTTTTGATTGTTAGAAAGTTTAAATGTGAGGTTCTGTTTTAACCAGAACGCACGTGCAGACAATTCAAGTAGTTCTTTTGAATCTTTATGTCGTTAAGGTTCATTGGTAAAACCGAATGAAATTAAATCCCAGTATAGGGAAATATTATTTTAGATTTTCTTTTGTAATTATATTATATTGTTCATGTATTATTATAATAATATCTTATTGAGATGTATCTAAGAAAAGCAAGGGAATGTTATCTTTTTTAGTTAATGGCAATTAATTATTAAAGTAGGTTAGTTGTTAATGGATATATCAGTCAAGTTAGTTATCTGTGATGTTGTATTGTTCTTGGTATCTGATTTAAGTAAGAAGTGGTATATATCGCTTAGATTCTTAATGTCACTCTTAACATTGATGGAGAAATCGTTAAGGAAAATATAAGACATTTCAATGAACTCTCTTTTAGATTTATTGTTCTCACGGTGGAAAATTGTAGTGTTAGTATAGTCCATAAGATGACCAGTGGAATGGACATGGTTTGCTAATGCACAGCGGTCAACACTTAAAACTCTACTGTGTTCGCCTCCAGTTTTAAGACAAGCGGACAGCAGACTACCCTATATATTACGCACAGATGCTAGTGGTTATGCAATCGGTGCATGTTAACTCCAGGGGGAGAACGACGATGAACGACCAGTGGAATACGCATCTAGACTCTTGACTTCCGCAGAGCAGAACTACAGCACGACGGAACGTGAAGCTCTTGCTGTTGTGCGGGCTGTAAAGAAATTCAGAGGTTACCTGGAAGACGCTACCACCACTGTTGTTCAAAGCGACCATCAGCCCCTCAAATGGCTGATGTCTATTAAATTACCAACCGGACGCCTCGCCAGATGGGCTCTAGAATTAATGCCTTATGATCTGCGCATAGAATATATTGTTGGCAAGAAAAATGTGGTTGCCGATACACTTTCGCGACCGCCACGCAATGAAACTGAAGAAACAATAGGAGTATGCACTCCTATTGTGCCGGAAACAATGCCGATACAGCAGGTCATTGTGGTGTCGAACGCACATATCAACGCATTTCTAAAAGATATTTTTAGCTTGGTATGCGCAGGACAATAGCTGACTACTTACGTAACTGTGTAGACTGCCAGAAATTTAAGCCTACCAACTTAAAACCTGCAGACCTACTACAGACGCCTATACAGTCCCAACGCTTCGAAGTACTTAGCATAGATTTGTTTGGACCATTACCAGAGACTGCAGATGGTTACTGCTGGGTATTCATAGTTGAAGATGTCGCAAGTCGATGGGTGGAACTCTTTCCGCTAAAAACTGCAACCGCTGCCGCATGTGCCAAGTGTTTAATCGACGAGGTCATACTGAGGTACGGATTGCCTCGACGATTAATAAGTGACAATGGCGTACAATTCGCCGGATTCGTAATGCAAACGGTCGCAGAGTGTTTCGGTTTCAAACAATCGCTGATTCCTGTGTACCACCCCGCATCGAACCCTGTCGAGCGTAAAAATCGCGACATGAAAACCCAATTAGCTATCTTATCTAAAGATGATCATACGATTTGGTCAGATAAACTTTCCGCCGTACGTTTCGCAATGAAAAAACTCTGCCAAGTGTGAATCCACAGGTTTTTCACCGGCGTATCTAACATTCGGACGCGAGTTACGCACCCCGGATGATGCCAATCGAGACTTTCGTGCGATAGTGCAGACTGAAAATTTTGTGCCGCAAATCACTCCGTATTTGCTTACTCTTAGTGATTCGTTACGCGCCGCGCGCGAAAAGCATGAACTAACCCAGGACCGTAGAAACATTTATCAGGACTCTCATCATCTTGACGTTGCTTTTAATGTGGGTGATCGAGTTCTCGTGGACACTCACGTCCTAAGTAATGCAAGCAAGATGCGTACATCTAAATTTGTGCCGCGTCGTGATGGACCGTATCGCATTCTTCGAATAGTGACTCCTACAACCTATGAAATCGCTTCTGTCAGCAACCCAGATACACCTGTTGGAAAGCACCACGTATCTGCGCTGACACCCTATCATGCAGATCCTGGAGAAGTCCCTCCAGAACCCATTGGGCCTATCCGTAGAAGAGGACGTCCTAAGAAGAATACCCCCTCAAAATAGATTCTTGTCCCACATTCGGGACGATTATGTGGTGCAAAGGGGGAGACTATAACAGCCACCTGTTATTTACCTACTAATCTCCCGTACTATGCACTCAGCCGCTTCGTCGACTTCCCGAGTCTACACGAAGACCCGCGAGAGCCGGCAGTTCAACAAGTGAAGCGAACCAAAAAACAACTCCTCGTGGTTCCTTCGCGTTATGCATTTTATTTTATTGTGACAATGTTTTAATCGCTAATATAATCTACAGTAACAAGTGTTAAAAGTATATTTCGTGTACCTACCCCCATCCCACCTTATAGAGTTTATATATATATATATATATATATATATATATATATATATATATATATATATATATATATATATATATATATATATAAGAGTAAGAAAAAAGAAGTACTTGTGACTCGTTTGGAAAAAATATATAAATGTTTTGGATGGGTTGGAGTCAATAAAAGGGGCTATTGGTTAACTATTTATTATCTCGAGCTTTCAATTGTGTTTACAATTATTATAAAGAGCTGCTAAAAAAGACAAAATATCTTACAAAGTTGAACTAGAAAGAAAATTTTTTTGTTAACTCACCAAATAAAATTAGTTTGGTTAATAAAATTGCTTGCTAATACATCTCGAAAAGAATTAATACAAAAATGTACTTATCTAATAAATCATTCTCTGAAATTTTAATATAATTTTGAAAACACTTCCTAAACACAAAACTCATGAAACAGTCAACATTTTCAACAATCATAATCAACATATACAATTTACAGTTGAGGAAGAGGTAGATAATTCTCTACCATTCCTTGACATGAGAATTGTAAGAAATACAGACAATATGTTCAAAATCAGATGGTTCAGAAAACCCATATGTATTAATAGATTTATAAGCTATTACTCTCATCATCCAAATAAGATGAAAATGAACCTTATAACAGGATTAAAAGAACGAGTGTTAAAGCTTTCTCATCCAGATTATCTAAAAGAAGATCTTCAATTGTTAAAAAATATTTTAATTGAAAACTCTTATTCTCCAGATATGCTACATAGGATGTTTTTTTCTAATATTGTTAATATAAATAACTTAACACCATTTTTTGCTAAATCTCATAACATTGTATCTAACAATGAGAACATCTATTATCATTCACTACCTTTAATACCATCATTAACACCTAAATTAATACAAACACTAAAGGTTATTGACAATATCAAAATAGCAACAAACATTTCATCTTTATATTCCAAAACTAAATATCCTATAGACAAATTTGAAAAAACAAATGTAGTATACAGCATTAGTTGTACTCAGTGTGAAGGTGAGTATGTTGGTGAGACCGGAAGAAATCTTTCAAATCGCATTATTTCTCACAAAAGTGATTGCAGAATTAACAAACCATCTTGTGCTTTGGCAGAACATGCAATCGATAAAGACTATATTATGGATTTTGATAACATTAAAATTTTATGTAGTGAAAGTAATAAATTCAAAAGGACTTTTTTGGAAATGGTTTGTATTAGCAAAAGTGATAATAATTTAAACAAAAAATCAGAAATTCAAAATTTAAGCCACATTTATAATTATATTATTTCTTTATAATTTATCTATGAAACTTGTAAAATATCACATTTTGATTTAATTTTCCATATATCTGTTACATTTTTCAGACATCTATCAATGGAGAATAAATCTTCTTCTTTTTTGTTACTAAATAAAAAAGAATTTTTAAACAAAATTTTAATTTTGGCAATATAATTGTCAAAAATAAAAATTTTAGGTTGGCATTTATGACATTGAGGCTTATTTGTAATTGGTCGCTATTTTAACTTATTTATAAATTCAATTGTTTTTGTGTTAAGAAAATGTTTTCAAAATTATATTAAAATTTCAGAGAAGCATTTATTATATAAGGACATTTTTGATGAAAGCTCGAGATAATAAATAGTTACCAATAGATTTTTATTGACTCCAACCCATCCAAAACATTTATATTATATATATATATATATATATATATATATATATATATATATATATATATATATATATATATATATATATATATATATATATATATATATATATATATATATATATATATATATATATATATATATATATATTGTTGTAATCTGCTTTATGATGTTTTATTATTGATTAACACTAATTTAATTAATCCAATTATTTAATTAATTAATTCACTAATTTATGCAGAGTCATACAATTCAATTACTATTAAAAATTCTCAGGGTGCCTTTTTACTTTTACTTTAATCAGTTTACTTTATATATCTCTTCTAGTGGGTTCAGTATCTCCTAGTTGCTCATAATCGGGATAGAACAGGAAACGGAACTAACATTAAAACAACATAAATATGCACACAAATTATTATTTATTTTCAATAAGCAATACGGTGAATGTTAATAAATAACTTTTTGTGGGCAATTATCTTTCCCAACAAACTCCTATACTCTAAATTTAATTTTAATTAACAAACTATCTATTGATCTGTTTTATAATAATATCTACTAAAAAAAATGTCCATATAAAATATAATTTATTCACAAAAAAATAACTCTTTAAAACTTGGAATCTTAGTTCGTATGCTTATATTTGATTTTATCTTTAGAATATCTTAAAGTTTTCTTTCATTCAAATTATTTGATTGACCTTTATTTTTTACACCAATGATGTCTCCTCTCGATCAAAACACAGTTCCTTCCTTGATTGATTATGTCCGGCTACCATCAAATCTTTCCCGTTCTCAGCATCGATCCAAAACCGCATACCAGCAAACTACTCCTCCGAAAACACAAGCCCAAGCCTCTTTTGACCGGTACTCTTTATTCACAAATTCTCCTTTCTTTCTCAATTAGATCTCGTGGACTATGCAGACTCAAAAGAGGTATTAATCTTCTCGTTTTTGATCTGCTCTCAGCTTCCACCTTTTTCACTAACAAACGAAAAAAACACTGGTACTCCGATTGACTACACGAAAAAAACGTCTTCTCTTCTGGTCTGCCGGTAACATAATCTTTTCAATCTCCCCAGACAACCTTCTCCACTCTCTCATTCCCCATCATTCCTTTTTAACCAATCATAAGCATTCATCTTACCCACTAATTTTCGATTTAGAAAATTTCCAACATATTTAAAACAAATAAACTACTTTCACTCAAATTACTTTTCAGAAACCATTAACAATTTTGCCGTTTTCAACAGAAATAAAATTCCAAATTCTTGTTATCTCATATCTAAATCTAATTCTTATTTACTTTCGAAAAATGTCCACCGCAAAATACAATTACAAAGTTTATTCCTTAAATATATAATTATACGGGTTCCATTGTCCTATTACTATTCACTCAGTCTTTCAAGGAAAAACTGTTCCGTCGCGGAAACAATGTCTTCTCTTATTCTAACTATTACAAATAAGTACAGGGTTGTATTTTAACTTATATGCCCGCGGTATATTAAAATAATAAAAAAATTCTTTATTCTATTTCTGATCGATAAACTGATCCATAACAATATATATATATATATATATATATATATATATATATATATATATATATATATATATATATAATATATATATATATATATATATATATATAATATATATATATATATATATATATATATATTATATATTATATATATATATATTATATATATAATATATATATAATATATATATATATATATATATATATATATATATATATAACTTTTATTCTCTATAAAATGATATGTGTTCGTTGGAGAATTAAATAACGTAACTCTGAATGAAATGCACAAATTTATTTAAATGTTAACAGTTTAGGGTATAAGACTATACTAACTTAAGAATTACAAGCTATCCTAAAAACCTCTCGTAGTTCTTGATAATATCGTAAACACCTCGAGATACTCAGCGTGGATGTTTATCATCTTCTAAGTAGTCTGAATATTGAGATAAAACACACACACACACACACACAGTGGCGTGCTCGCCATAACACCTCCCTCCTGAAGACCGAAGCTGGGGTGTCCAAGAAGGGCTTCTTTTGCAGCTTCGAAGTTTTGACTTGTAGTGAAGAGCCTCTCATAATCCGTACAGGGCAGGTAGGTCCACATGGAACAAAAAAAACCAACCGGCAATAACTTATTCTACTTTTGTTGTTATGAGAAAGCCGTAGATGAAGTGTACCACAAGGTAATCGAATTATATATTGCAGTCATTATTGATTAAAATTCCTTTATAATATGGATAATTAAAGCTCATATCTACTACTTGTCGTGTTACACTTCAACTTCGTTTAGTTAATCGCATCAAAAATGGTTTTACATTATTAAAATGAAATTTTCGAAATGATATACATTTCTGTCATTCTCATCGTATAGATATAAAATATTCTTATTGTTAACGTCTAAGATTTGCTCATTAGAGTAGGAGAAATTATTTAAATTTAAGTTAGTTTTAATATTCTCAAATTCGGTATATTCATTTTGTTTTTGATGGACATGGTTTAATCGAATTCTTGGCAGAGCTTCTAATTTTAGTTTACTTACAATAGTATCGATTTTTTTAGTTACGTCAATAACATTATTACTTCGGACTTGATGTTCGTGTATATTATTTACACTAAGTATATTATGTTCCTGATCAGATTGAAACAATGGGATTTCCTCGCGATTAGCAAATAAAGTATTTAAACCAAAGTCAATAACACATTTATTCTTTTCTAAAAAATCATAACCAAGTATTCCATCAAAAGGAGAATTTATGTCAACTATATAGAATTTTTGAACACCCGAAAATAACTTAAAGTTTACGCTCTTTGTAACTTGAATTGGTTCGTTATTAATACCAAATATTTCAAAATTTTCATGATTAAAGTGATAAGTGTCTAAAATGTTACCTGGTTTCAATATTGATACAGCTGCCCCTGAATCAATTAATAATTTTATATTCAAATTTTTAATATGCGCGTAAAGAAGCGGTTTATTTGCTACTTGGTAAACTGTAACGTTGTCAGCGGCACTTGCTCTAAAAAAATCCTGATCAACTTCGATTTCTATTTCTTTTTCTGAACTATCGTTGTCGCAATAGGTATTATGAACAACATTGTGAGATTGTGGTTTACGATAACATTTTTCTGCTTTATGTCCATATTTATGACAAACAGTGCACTTTGGAATGGTTAATTTAATTGGTGGATTTATCGATTGATGTGCTGAACCGGGATCAGAAAATGTTTTTTGCGTACCTGCAGTACTTGAAAAAATTTCATTGTCATTATTTATAATTAATTTAGAAAAATTGTCATTTGTTTGTTTGAAATATTGTTGGTTTTCATAATCGTTTAAAATTTGCTTAATTTGAATTAACGAACTAGGATTTAAAGAGCGAAGCATTTGACACAAAGGTTCTTTTATGCCCGTAATAGCGGTCAGAATTGCAGTTTTACTGTGAAAATTATTTAAACATTTTTTCTCAACATTGTTCAAATTTGAATCGTATTTGATAACTTTATTGATTCTTATTAATTGTTTTTCAATTCTATCAACGAAATTTGTAGGTTTTTCATTAGAACGTTGCTTAAAATGACATAACTCAAAATTTAGACACTGCAAATCCAAATTTTCACCAAACTGAGAAAGGAGAGCATTTTTTATCTCTTGCCATGTCGAAAATTCTTTCGAGCCAATGAAATCAAGAGCTTTTCCCTCTAACCTGCTTTTTACTATAAAAGGAAAAATTTGCAATTCCGCTGGGTCAAATTTTGCAAAAATGAAATCAACAGAATCTATAAAATAATGTAATTTTGAAGAGGGCCCATCAAAAACATTTATAAGCTTGATAGCTTTGTCACAATTAATATAATTATTAGAAGTGGTAGCGGAAATTATTGGCGTAGTTGCTGTTACGTCGTTAGTTGCCATTGTATTATCAAAAATAAGTTAAACAATTAAAAAAATGCAAATACTAGATATGATAGCTTAAGAGTTTGAAAATTGCGAAACAGAGTAAATAAAAAAAATGAAAACAAATAAAAAATTAATATAATTCGACTAACCTCAAGTATTTCCGTGAGAACGTGGCTTTACACCGGAACTGGTCGAAAACGTTGCAGCGTCTCAGATCAAGTGGATTTACACTGGAACGGGTAGAGAACGGGTGAAGAACGTTGTACCTTCTGGATCAACTGGGTTTACACTGGAACTGGTCGAAATTCTAAATTGTATGTAGTCGGAATGGTAGCCGAGATGTTGCTTCTTCTGTGGAAATGCTTCACCGTTTCCAGGGTCGAGTGGCTTTTCACTAAAGCTGGTTGAGAAGATTTCACGAAGTTGCTAGTTGCGCCTCCCCAGAACTTCCGAATTACTTTGTGGCTTTACACAACAAGTGGCCTTACACTTGGAATTCTTCGAAGTTGCTTACGGGTTCATTCAGTTTTCCTTCCTCGTGGCCTTACAGTCGGAACTCAAATACTAAGTCACTAATTCTCCAATTTTCCAATTAACGATAAAAATCGATTAAAAAAGGCTTTACTTTTTCTAATTGGAAATTCTACTGACTGCGCTACTTTTATTCTCTATAAAATGATATGTGTTCGTTGGAGAATTAAATAACGTAACTCTGAATGAAATGCACAAATTTATTTAGATGTTAACAGTTTAGGGTATAAGACTATACTAACTTAAGAATTACAAGCTATCCTAAAAACCTCTCATAGTTCTTGATAATATCGTAAACACCTCGAGATACTCAGCGTGGATGTTTATCATCTTCTAAGTAGTCTGATGAATATTGAGATAAAACACACACACACACAGTGGCGTGCTCGCCATAACATATATATATATATATATATATATATATATATATATATATATAGACTGGTCCAACGAAGACTGTAGTAACTCAAATTTTCCACTTTTTGAGTTACGAGCGCAAAACAATAAAACATAATGATATCTTCTCCAGGAAAGAATCGTATCTCAGTAAACGTAGTTATGCAACCAATATTACGTGTAAGAGTTTTATAGTATCTCCGATTTATGAAAAACAACCGTAGAAAATCATCGTATCTTGAGTTACAATAGTCTTCGTTGTTATCTGAGGCGATAGCATAGGTATCGTAACATGAGTTACTACGGTATTCTGCGTTAGTTTAAGGTTATGTTCAAAAGTTTAGTTTTGTTATAATTGCCATAATGTGTTCCAGAAGTGAGTTAATATTGGAATTAGCTGAGAAAGCGTATAAAAACACTGAAACGGATATTTCTTATCGTTCTTTTGAAGGTAAATTTATAATAAACTTTATTTAAAATAATAACAGCAAAGTAAAAACCTACTTATTTTTTAAGGTAAACATATTGCTGAAAGTATTGTAGAAGAAAGCAAATACAAAAAGGCGAATGAGGATCCTGGTGACCACGAGACTGATATTAATCCTGAATGTTCTACAGGTTGGTTTAAATTCCGCATGAAAAAATATTACGTAGGCATTTACCTCATTTTTGTTTAATTTTAGTAAGCTTAGAAGAGAATTAAGCCAATAGGAATGAAAATGAAATAATTGAGAAGGAAAGCGATGAGGAACCATTTCATGCAGACTCTGATACTGACCCAGATTACATTCCGACAGAAGACAAAAACATCCCTGAAGTAATAATTGAACCTAATAAGAATATAACTGAAGCAACCACAAATAGAAAGACAAGAAGCAGAGGCAATATAGAGAGAGTAAGTAGGAAAAGAATTAGAGACGTTAGTAAGTGGGCGGATGAAAAATCTAAAACAAGTCTAAACCTGGGACTTGAACATGAAAATCGAAAAGGTATTCAAATTAAAGGAAGACAGATGGGTGCACCATGCGCAAACACATGTAGACTAAAATGTGCTACCAAAATAGCTAAAGAAGATAGAGACCTTTTTTTCAATGAATTTTGGAAGTTAAAAGATCATACGAGAAAGTGGGATTTTATTGCTCGTCATGTGTGACAGGTTGCCAAAAAACAAGTAACTATTACTGCAGAACAACGGTCTCGAAGAAATTACTCTCGTGAATATTACTTCTACATTCGCAATGAAAAACAACGTGTTTGCAAAACTATGTTTTTGGAAACCCTTAACGTTTCAGAAACTTGGATCACTACAGCATTAAGGAAACTGAAAGATGGTGGATCATTAGAGGAAGATAAACGTGGAAAGCACACTAACAGACCACATAAACTATCACCAGAACTTATAGACAACGTAAAAAATCACATAAATCAGTTTCCTGTAGTACCTTCCCATTATACCCGTAAGAATACGATGAAGATGTACCTTGAAGAAGGGTTAACTATCCAGAAAATGTACCGATTGTACAACGAGCATTGCGAAAAAAATAACATCACTACAGCTGCCACGTCACGCCAGTATAGAGATATTTTCAATGAACAGTTCAATATTGGGTTCTTTAAACCAAAAAAGGACCAGTGTACTGTTTGTTCTGTTTTTAATATGGCTAGTGATGCTGAAAAAGCAAAATTGCTCGAACAATATGAGTCCCATATGAAAAACAAAGAAGTTATCAGAAACTTAAAAGACATAGACAAACAGCTTGCACTAGATGATAAGAGCTTGTGTGTGGCTTGCTTTGACCTTCAAAAGGTTTTAGCTACCCCTTTGTCTAACGTAAGTGATTTTTACTACAAAAGCAAATACTCTACATATAACTTTACAGTTTATGATGTTGGAAATAATCAGGGTTACTGCTATGTATGGCACGAGCAGGTGGCTAAAAGAGGTCCTAATGAAATTGCCAGTTGCCTCTGGAAATTTTTAGATCTCAAGGCACAACAAAGTGTTAAAACGATAACATTCTACTCAGACAACTGTGGGGGACAAAATAGGAATCGTTTTGTGTTTTCGATGTTTGCTTTTGCTGCTGCTCATTTTCATATTGATATTGTTCACAGATTTCTGGAAAAAGGCCACACTCAGAACGAGGGTGACAGTATGCATGCTGTTATCCAAAATGCAAAGAAAAGGCAATCGGTTGTATATGTGCCAGAACAGTGGGTTACATTAATTAGAATGGCTAAAACTACAGGAAGAGTTTATGATGTTACGGAAATGTCCCAAGATAATTTTTTTAATTTTAAAAAACTGACTGATACCGAGAATTGGAAACTTGACAACGAAAAGAAATCAATAAAAGTTAGCAAAATACGAGAAATAAAATTTTCGCATGAACATCAAAATTCTATAATGTTTAAATACGAATTCGATGATGGTTTTAGAGGTTGTGACATAAAATTAAATCGAAAATCCAGAGGACGGCCTTCCACTACTATCAAATTTCCACCGAAACTGTATGATGCACCATTACCAATTGAAGAAAAAAAGCTAAAAGGATTACTGTGGCTGTGTAATACCGGCAAAATACCCACAATGTACCATGGATTTTATAAAAATCTTAATTCAAAGAGTTATGTACCTCCTAAAGTCGAGCTCGCTTTTTTTTTTTATTAAGAAGAAATATTGCCGCATCCACCAAAAGGTTATTAGCGGCATTACACAGTAAACAAAACTTTAAATCTGATACAAGATATTAATTGACCTTAGGTAATTTAATAAGTTTTTTACGTGGCAGTTTTCTCCTAATAAATCTGGTAGAGTATTTGGTATATTGTTTATGGAACGTTCTCTATGGTATTTTGGACACTCGATTAACAAATGGACGACAATAAGAGGCGTAACACATAGGTCGCACAGCGGGCGTTCACTGGCCGAAAGTAAATACGAGTGTGTTATCTTAGTGTGTCCTATACGTAGGCGCGTTAGAACCGTTTGAATAAACCGTGTGCTAGCACTAGTTTTCCACTGTCGTGTATCTGGTTTTAGCGATCTTAATTTAGATTGCGATAGAAACCATTCGCGCTGCCACTGACCCATCACTTTTTGTTTAAAAAACGATTTGAGATCTTTACACACACTCTCACGCACTAATTCAGATTCCGCACTTGTTGCTGCATCACGAGCACTACTGTCTGCCTCTTCATTACCGATAATTCCTATATGCGATGGGATCCATATAAATTTAGGAGTTATGTGGTTCTCTTGGGCGATTTGTAGTTCAGTTTTTATTAGTTGCTCCAATGGCTGTTTAGGATACAGATGCTGTATTGCAAGAAGAGAGCTGAGCGAGTCAGTGAGAAACAGAGGTTTTGGAATTCTTGAGAGGTTTGCATGTTTTAGGGCACGGTACAAAGCAAACAGTTCAGCGGTGAAAACACTTGAGCTAGGCGGTAGCTTAAATTTGAAAGTAGACGTTGGAGTAACAAAAGCACAACCAATGCCATCAGTAGATTTAGATGCATCGGTAAAGATGTTTGTGCAGTTAAGGTAGTCTCGTTCAAGAATCTCATTTAGTTTGTTTTTGATTATTATGTTGTTATTGCATTTTTTGGACAACTCTATTAAAGAGGTGTTGCAATTTGGGATGCTTATCAGCCATGGAGTCGGATGTTGGATGTTACAGTGAAATACATCTGGGATTGTTGTGTCAAAATTATTTAGAATTGATCTTACTCGTGTGTAATAAGGTTTTCCAGTACGAGGTTTATTAAAGAGAAAGTCAAGATTGTTTTTAGAAAAAGTATTTTCGAAGGGTGGATGATCCTTATTAGCAGCTACAGAAGAAGCATGTGAAAGTGTTAAAAGTGCCCGCCTATACTGCAATGATGGTTCTCCAGTTTCGGAATGTAAGCTTTCTATGGGAGAAGTGTGAAAAGCTCCGAGAACGATCCGAAGTGCGGCATTGTGGATTGTATCTAATGGTTTTAGGGTACTCTTGGTTGCGGAGGCATAAACGATTGAACCGTAATCGAGCTTGGATCTAATTAGTGTTTTATACAGAAGGAGTAGTGTAGAGAAGTCGGAACCCCAGAAACGATTTGATACGGTTTTAAGTAAATTGAGTCTTTTGTTGCATGTTAGCGCCAAATGTTGTATGTGCTTTTTCCAGGAAAGTTTTTGATCCAGCCACATACCAAGGAATTTTACGGAGTTTTGGAAGGGAATTATGCTGTTGTGAAGATAAAGGACTGGTGTAATGCATGATTTTTTCGTAAACACCATACCAGTTGTCTTTGTAACGGAGAATTCGAAGCCTGTACTAGCTGTCCATTCATCTAGTTGGGTTAAAAATGTCTGTACTATTCTGCACATAGATTCTTTTTGTGCTCCTTTAATGTATACCACTAAATCGTCGGCATAGAGGCGAGCTTTGAGAGGTTTCTGTAATTTGTTTAATATGTTGTTTATGGCAACTAGGAATAGGGTAGGACTAAGTACTGAGCCTTGTGGGGTACCGTTTTCTGCAGTATAAAAATCAGAATAAACGTTATTAACTCTTACTTGGAAAGAAAAGTCTTTTAACAAATTTTCGATATAGGCTAAGCAGTGTCCTCTAATATTGGATGCGTGCAATTTTTTAATGATGTTGAATCTCCAACACGTATTGAAGGCTTTCTTTATATCGAAGAAAATAGCTATGCACATTTGATTCATTGCTAACGCTTCTTGGACATCACTTTGTAAGTCTACGATATTGTCCATTGCTGACCGATTACGTCTGAAGCCGTTTTGCTCTGGTAAGAAGAAATGAGATTTTTCCAGTGTCCACATAAGCTGGGCATTGACTATTTTCTCCATTAATTTAGCCATGGCACATGTTAGAGAGATGGGTCTGTATGATTCTGGATCAAGTCGAGGCTTTCTGGATTTTAAAAAAGGCAAAATTGTGGCTTTTGCCCATATAGACGGATATTGTCGTTGTTGCCAAATTTGATTGAAAATTTGCAGTAGATGTTGTTTTGCTAAGATTGATAAATGCTTCAGGAATACGACAGGAATATTGTCGGGTCCTGGACTTGAGTTTTTCATATCTTGTAAGGAGTTATTTAGTTCTATAATAGTAAGAGGTTGAGATAGGGGGTTTTCGTGGGATTCTTCTAGAGACAAGATGGTGCGTTCTTTCTTTAGCTTGTAGTCCCTAAAATTAATGTCGTAGTTTTCGCTAGAGGAATGTTGTTCAAATGTGAAAGCAAGAGTGTTAGCCACTAGCATGGCTAACAAGCATCTTGTCTTTACGAAAGCATATGTATTGTTTAGGACTGTATTTCTGTTGAGGTTTTAAATTGGTCTCTTGGAGACAGATTATGTCTGGACAGTTTTCGGCAACGATAATCTGTAGCATAGCCAAGCGATGGAAGAATCCATCGATATTCCATTGTATGATCGAGTTGAATGTAAGAAATAAAAAAAATTAAATAAAAAAAAATAAAAACTAAACGGTAGCTGCTAATAAGTGCTGGTTTGTGATGCATCACTTTCTACTTCAGAGCCCACCTCTCCAAGATAAGCAAATATTTTTTTGTTTAAGTTAGTTAGTCTCGATTTTATTGACCTTTCTTTTAAATAGGGACGGATTTGTTTTAACATGTGAGAGACACCTAGCAAATCAGGAGTGAAATCCTTGATCGAGATTATAGGATTAGATAAGCCGGCAGTGTTGTCTAGTAGGAGGGCTAATTGTTCACTGTTCAGTGGAAATGGTGGTTCGTGATTATTGATGAAGGTTTTGGCTGGTTCTATCTTGGATGAAAAGGATAAATCCGAATGCGTTTCTACAAGTTTAGTTTTCTTTGGCTTTTTTCGAGTTCCTGTAGATTTTGGTGTAACAAATGGGCTTTCTTGAGGTGCAGTGTCAGTTTCTGGAGAGATGACTTCATTTATAGATCGTTTTGAATGCGTTTCTTTATTTCCTGTTTCTTCTGTATTTACATTGGGTAATTCTGACTCGGTATGTTGTAAAATGGTACTTTGGTGTGATAATAGAGGTAGAGTTTGGTTAGACGGCGACGTTGAAGGTTGGCTAATTTCACTGGCAAAGGAATCCATAGAACATTCTTCAACATGAACTTGTGAGTTTTCATTGCAGCGATGGGCAGTATGTCCGGTCTTTTTGCAGTTGTAACATACCATACTATCTTGAGACAGAAAGATTCGATATGTTGTTTCGTCATGATTTATAGTAAACGAATCAGGTAGTTCTATACTATGAGGACTTACATAGACCTGTCTTCTGAAGCTGAGAATATGACTATACTCAGGTGATGTAGCGCTGATTTTTAAAAATGTTATTGGAGATACCATGTTAAGTCCGATATTTTGTAGGTAGTTGATTAAGAAACTATGCGGTATGGTGGGACACACATTTGAAAGAACAATACGTTCCGCAGGGGTGATTAATCTTCTAGCCTGTACAGTTAAATTTTGAATTTTTATATGACCGTGGTTTGTCATGAAGTCATCAACAACTTTTTTATTTGCTAGATACATACAAATACGGTTATTTGATAATCTGGATGAAAATATTATATTCTTAGGTTGAATTATCTTGCCCAATGGAATTAAATAGTCCTGCAACTTAGTGTTATCCAAGGCACTGAAGACAATCGCTTGTTCTTTCGATGGGAACTGCATATTTGCTACTGCTGATGAGTACGTTGAGCTATTAGAGTTTGTTTCAGACATTAGTAGTGAGGTAGGTGAGATGCTGCTGTTAGTAGCCATATTTAATTTTCCTCCAACGTATTAAAATTATTGAAGGATTTAATACGTCTGTGGCCAGCTTTACAGCTGGCCGGTGAAACTGGATTTAAAACGAAAAACTAATAAACTATTTTGTAGTTGTTGATAGTTTTTTTAAAACACTACTAGTTGAAATTTTTTATAGACGATAGATAGTCCAAAATTTATAATTATTTATTCAATATGTAGAATAAAAAACTTACTGACTGTTAATCACTTCATATGCAAACATACAAATATTATTTCACATTTTATCAACTGTATTAAACGCCAACATTAAATATCAATTAACAATATAATTGATTTAAAGCGATAACGTGTTCACTGTTAAAAGGTTCGAAATCAACTGATTAAAACAATATTTAAAATTACAGTTTTGTTTACTATGAATAACAAATATAAAATATGCAATGTTAGTATGGTTTTCAAGGAAATCCAATGCAGCAACTTAAAATATTTGTCATAAACGAAAATTTTATATTAAAAAAAATCTAAAAAAACAAAAGTTAACGCTGGTTTAAATTGTGAGAATTGCGACGCCTATGTTAATTAGTCATGTTCTATTGATTTTACAGTTGCTACTTGTTTTAGCAAGAATCTTTGAGTCTAAGGCTTTCAGTTGGTTGCATCACACAATTAGTGAACGTTCCTTGAATCGTTGTACTTATTTTTTACTTTTATTTCCTACATTGGTTCTTAGTTTTTAAATACCTATTAGTATTAATATTTGTATTTTATTCTTGTTTTGTTCTTTCAAGTAAGTATGGTGTTTTTATAGATTAATATTCATATAATTATTTTTAAATATCGGTAGGTTCAATTAAAAAAAAAATCGGTTGCCTGTAAAGTCGGTTTTACGGGCGAAAATTTTACGTGACAACGTCTTTTTCTCGGTAGAATATTTATTGATATGAATATTATTAAATTGCACAATAGGAACAAGGAATTGCCGCTATAAACTCAGTTTCTCAACTTTTGTGTCAATCTAACAATTAATCAATCAATCATAGTTTACGATAATGAAATATTAGTGTACAATTATTTACCTTTATTGTTGTAGTTGTTGTAAATGACGAATCTACTCACGAATTGAAGACAAATCTCACGATCTCACGATTAAGGTCTTACATCTTACGATTTTTAAATTTTTTTTTAAATTTCAAGTGTTTCTAATAAAATGCATGGGAGGAAATCAGCTTTTTTTAGATTGTCACCTTGAAATATCCATAAATTGACTGTATTTTTGTATCAAAGTGGGCTACTCCAATTAACTCAATTAATATACACAAAATAATATAAACAAAGCTTAAAAGGTTCTTTATGCTTTGAAAGTGGTTTATAAACAACTGAATTGTAATGTATATTTTACCGCCTTTAATAAATATGAAGTATAGACTAAATTTTGTGTAAAGAACAAACATTCAACAGACCTAATAGTAAAAACATATTGATTTAAGTGTGAATTTGAGATAATGTGCTGACAAAATGTTAAATCCTAAGAAAACAAAATTATGTTTTTATGTATATTCATTATACTTAATACTCTTGGGTAAAATACCTCATATTATATATGTCTTTAGACACAGTTAATAATTTTCATTGAAGTTTAATCTATAAAGAATGTTTACAATCATTGCTCAATATTAAATGGATAAATCCATAGCAATATTATAAAAGAATATAGGTCCCTAGGTAATTTCCTAAAATTATATCTGATACTGGTGGTTCCCCCTAAAATAGGACACTGTAAGCACTCCACATTTTCACTACAGACACAGCTGACGATACTTTCAACGATTTTCAACTTTAGCCTAATTCTCTAGTGCCGCGCGCAGCGGACCGATCATGTTTGAGTGGGAGAGAGACGCAAGGCATTCGCCGATCCGGCGGGCCTCTCTCTCGTTCGGTGACTCACTGTAACAGACGTGAGCGGGCGTTACACTTTTTCTTAAATGACTCCGAGCCACAACCTAATTTAAGACGTTGTCACGTCAAAAAAATCAAATATGTCCAGCACCGATACAGCTGACGAGGTTGCCAAAATAAGTCTCAGTCCTCCAAGAAAACGAACAAAAAATCCCATCTCGATGTCAAAACCAAATAAATTATTTTAAATATTTACAAGTGCGAAATAGAAGAAAATCCTACTCTAGCAATAGATGAGTCGATAATAAGAGTTGCACATAAGTCAGGTGTGTGCAAGCGAAGTATTTATAATATACTCAGAGAATATAAAAACACTCACACATTTTCAGAGCCAAAAGTTAGTCGAACTCGTAACAAAATAATCGATTTAGTAGACAGAGCTGATCGTAATGCCATAAGAAGAAAGGTGCATGCATTTTATTTTAGAAATGAGATTCCTACTGTAGACAAAGTTTTAAGAGAAGTTAATGAGGATAATGATCTGCCTAATTTTAAAAGAACAACATTTTATAAAGTTCTTAAGACACTTAATTTTAAGTATCAAAAACGAGAAAGACAGAGCATGTTGTTAGAAAAAGATGAGATTGTTTTGTGGAGGAGGGAATATTTAAAGAAAATTAAAGCTTACCGAAATGATGGTCGTAAGATATATTACCTAGATGAGACGTAGGTTAATGCTGGACATACGAAATCTAAAGTTTGGGTCGATAAGTCTATCGTTTCTTCTAGGCAAGCCTTTCTGGATGGTTTGTCGACTGGATTAAAAAATCCATCAGGTACGTTTAAATGTCTGTTGAAAGTTTCACATCCAGTAACTGCAAAACAAATTTCGTTGCACATCATCTCATTAGAACGTATGTTACTGCATTATATCCGTAAATAATGGTAACAGTCGGTTTCACTTTAAAGATACGAAGTTATGAAGTTAAAAATTATTCTTCGTTATCGTTTATAGATAATGTAAGACAGTATCATATGTTTTAAGGTAATGACATGTAACGATAAATGTCTTGCATTTACTATAGTAGTTAATTTCCAGTTCAAAAGTAAATTAAAAATCGCTTTATTTTTAGGTAAAGGAAAGAGGTTGATCATTTGTCACATTGGTAGTGAGGACGGGTTTGTTCCTGATGCCTTATGGGCTTTTGAGTCAAAAAAATCTGGCGACTATCATGAAGAGATGATTGGCGAGTCATTTGAAAAGTGGTTCTTTTCGATATTAGAAAAATTAGACAAAAATTCAGTTATTGTTTTAGACAATGCACCGTACCACTCAAGAAGAGTGGAAAAAATACCGACAACCGCGTCGAAGAAAGCGGACATTCAAAATTGGCTACGATCAAAAAATATAAATTTTGACAACTCGCTTCTAAAAGTCGAGCTTTTGGCTATTGTAAATAACCATAAAAAAGAATATACTAAGTATATTGTAGATGAAATGGCTAAAGAAAAAAATCAAATAGTATTGAGACTTCCGCCATACCACTGCGAGCTTAATCCGATTGAGTTAATTTGGGCAGACTTAAAAAATTATATTGCAGAGAAGCATACTACGTTTAAATTTTCAGATATGAAAAATCTTTTTCATGAAGGAATTACGCGTATTAGATCTGCCAAATGGCAAAAATGTATACAGCATGTTCAGCAGAAAGTCGAACAAAAGATGTGGGATCTTGACAATATCATTGAGACTCAAGTTGAACCACTGATAATTAACGTAGTTAATAAAAAAAGTGGTTACATCCTTTTTAGGACACTGATGATGGAATATGGATTCCGAAAACGTTCTGTCTTTATGACATAGTCCGGTAGCTATATATCTTTTATAAAGGATTTTATTAAATTTTTTGTGATATATGGTATACAGCCAGCTACAGGAATTTAGTTTCCTTGTGGATCTTCTTACATGATTTGTAACATTGGCTTGACCATTTCGGGTTTTTTCTATTTAGTCTTATTTTTTGAACTGATGAATCTAGCGGCAATTAATTCTTATATTCTTTATGAAATCAATACTCAGTCATCTATGGAGCGGCGTGTATTTATGGAACTGCTGGGGTATGAATTAGTCCAAGAACACCTGTTGCGAAGAGCCCAGCAAGATAACCTCCCCAGAGCTCTTCGATTGCGACTAAAGGAAATCATTGGCCTCAACGTCCAAACTGATCCACTAAATCAAAATAAAACCCACGGAAGATGTAAAGATTGCGAAACAAAAAAAAACCGTAAAACATGGACTGTGTGGTGACTGTTTTCAGAATCATAACGTAGATGAATAATTTCAGTTTATTCTTGACGGTAGCTTAATGTTAGTAAAGAACATCCCAGAGGTACTTTTCAGTGCGTCACAGTTTTTCGATATCTTTCTAATGCATTAAGTTGGATGTGACAGAAAAAGCGGTAGTTCCGTGATTAAACAGAACTATATTGCAGCGTTAGAATAAGCTTACATACATAAGCGGTTCTTTCCTAACCTACGTTTGATTCGTTGATATTTAGATGCGTGCTTTCTCTAGCCAATCAAATACGCCTATAGTGACAGTTGAAGTAAAACTACGTCCATGCTGGCCATTCTTTCGAAGTGTTGAACAGCAAGTGACGGCTGTCGTTCAGGTCAGTATTTGTACATAGTATTGGGTGTTTATTTGTATTTGTGTAGGGCCAAGATGACAAGATATACCGAAAAAGAACAAGTACTAATATTAAAATTGCATAAATATTTTCAGTTGGAAAAGGAAGCTGGACAAACATTATTACCAATTTCTGCTGTTCGTGAAGTAAGTTGAAAATTACCCTGAAAATAAAATTGTTTTATTTACTGTTTATTTCAGCGTGTTGCTGAGGCGTTAGAAATTTCTTTGCCAACTATAAGGCGATTAGCAAATGAAGGAATCCAAAAAGATTCTGATTATACCAACAAAGTAAGCAAATCAGTAGCCACTAGTTGTGAACCCAACTTGATTTTATATAAATACCAACATACCATTAGGACTCGTATATACGGAATGTTTAGTAAAGGTTGTAAAGGTAAGTTAAAGTCTCTATGTATATATATATATATATATATATATATATATATATATATATATATATATATATATATATATATATATATATATCGGCCATTGTTTGTATTTGGCCACATAGTAACCACCTTTGATTGTAGTTTATAAGCTTATTACTCAATAAACATCAGTATACTTATAAAAGTTATTATTGGAATATCCCTATATTTGAAACAATTTGTATGCTAGAAATATTATAAATAATATAAAATTAAGGGACACTTAATGCTGCTCGTCCACCCATTGTAGAAGAACCAAATAATTGTTGTATTTCTGTTTATTAATGGTAATTAAACTATTTATCCTTATTTTATCTATTTACACCTTTTTGTTTTGCAAAAGGTAAAAACCTAAAAGATATGGACATCTGACTTTTTTAAATGAATCTATCTCATGTCCTTACTATAGAAATGATATTAACTTAAAATCCAGAAAAATTGACATCTGCCCTTTTTATTCCAAGCCACAGATAATATATAATTAATAATAATATAATTTAAACATATTTCTGTCTGTATCATATGTAGAAAGGCAGGAGCAACTAACTTTCCAGATACATTTCTTTTAATAAATTGTTACTGACAACTAGTTACATAATATATAAAATATATAGAAGTGAAAGATGATTATAA
The DNA here is from genome assembly GCF_040954645.1 of Diabrotica undecimpunctata. Lineage (NCBI taxonomy): Eukaryota > Metazoa > Arthropoda > Insecta > Coleoptera > Chrysomelidae > Diabrotica > Diabrotica undecimpunctata. The sequence continues at coordinate 60,803,927 of NC_092811.1, forward strand.
AAAGAATAATACTGATATAAGTACCAAACTTCTGTGGTAAATGGGTAAACTTACTTACAATATTGTAATAAAGATTTAAGAGTCCTCTTTACGTTTTTGCTGAAGTTTATCCATTTAAATCATACATTTTAGCAAAATATGCAGATATATTTTTATAACTATTACACTTTGAATTATACAAATATGATTACTAAGATTTATGAACGGAGTACTGTTTGTTGCATATACCATTTAAATAGATAAATTCCAAATATTGTTTCTATAAGAATCACTATAGTGTCTTATCAATTTTTCTTTGTTCGTCTTAGGAGAGCATGTAACTCTCTATACGCTAAAACAAAAGCTCGAGGAAGTGGATGAGGTTAAAATTTCTATTTCTGCACTTCAGCGAGTTTTAAAAGTATTAAAATTCAGATGGGTGAATTGTAATATTTCAAACAGGAAGTATTTAATGGAGCAAACACATGTTACATTAAAGAGACTCCAGTTCTTAAAAGCATACAAACAGAATGAAATGGATGGATACCTCTTTAAACCAGTTTTCCTGGATGAGACGTGGATATTTAGTAAAGAAGGATTCCGGAAGAGCTGGCAAGATGGCAGTAGTTATGCAGTCCGAAAGAAGAGTGGACAATGTACGATACATTGTCCTTCATGCAGGTTCTGAAAATGGGTTTATTAATAACTGTGAACTCATTTTCAAAATTGGAAGTAAATCTGGTGACTACCATGATTCGATGAATTCAGATAATTTTGAAAAATGGTTTGTGCATCAGCTTTTACCAAACTTAGAAGAACCTTCGTTGATTATAATGGACAATGCATCGTACCATTCAACTTAACTTGAAAAAATTCAAAATGCAAGTTGGACCAAACATTCTTTAATAGAATGGTTGAAAAACCGAAATATCAATTATTCAATGTCTATGATGAAGTTTGAGTTAATGGGTATTGTAAAGAAGCATTTACCAGATAAAGTATTTAAGTATGTATTAGAATTTATTTATTAAATGGCATTTTTATGTGTTTTGTTTTACAGGTTGGATAGACTGTCCCTTCAATATGGCCATCGTGTCTTGAGACTCCCTCCATGCCATTGTCAATTCAATCCAATAGAGAATGTTTGGTCTGTTTGAGAAAGGTATTACGATGCTAATATAACTTCTGCTGGCGTTACAAATGAAGCCACAGTTTTAAATCTTTGGAAACAATCTTTACAACAGGTAAATTAATTTTTTTTAATTCTGAGGTAATAACTTTGCTCTAATTTTAGGTTACACCAGAAAAATGGAGGAACTATGTTAAACATGCGGAGAAACTTATTAATGAGTATTGGGAGACTGCCAAAAGAATCGACATAAACCCCATAGCTCCAGTAATTATCGATTTAAATGAATCGGATTCTGACTCTTCAGATGACGATTTTGTGGAAATGACAGAAATAGGCTGATACTCAACCGTTTTTCTTTTGATGTTAGGGTTACATTTATTACTATGTTCAAAAAAATATATTTTTTTTCAAAAACATTTTGAAATACAAGGGCGTCCTCTAATGGGGACATTAAGGTATTTGTATGGTATTTTTCAAAACACCATTCAATAGACACAGTTTTTTTACCATTTTGCGACCTTTGTGTTTACTTGACCTAGTGGTTCAATGATATCATAATTGGATAACATAGAACACTATTGTCATACCATTTCACGCAAAAAATTCATTAGTTATGTCAAATCTATTATCATATGCATTTTTCTTCATTAGCTTTCTCCATTACTGGACATTTTTGCACACGAGTTTCTCTTACAGTTGTAACGAAATATTTTGCCTACCACACGTGGCATTAATACAAGGGGTAGAAAATTGGGGGAAGAAACTACTGGGGGTGGAGAAGGGCAAGCAAAATAATCGAAACATATGCGAACGGCACTCAGGTTTTGGTAGGAGAGCTGGGGTCGTGGATAAGTAAAAGACAAGAGGGTTAGATTGGGGCAACTACAAAAATATGAAACAAACGGTCATGAATCTCTTGGGACAAAATAAAAAGAAACAGGAAACACCTCTAGTAATTTATAAAGAGCGCCACTTCAAGGTGCCTAATTATAACTATTACAACAACTAGTTGTAACTTGAGATATAATTATTAAATATAAAAAACATATCTTTTCCAAATGGAAACTCAAAAAAGGATTAGTTAAAAAAAGAATAAACAAAATGTTAAGAAACAAAATTTAACATTTATTTTTGTGTCGTCACAAACAGTTACAAAATAGACAGTGAAAAAATAATACAACAATAGTCGCAAAATAGAGAGCAACATCTTATAGTAAGGAACAGCTGCAAAAAGCACTGGAAGATATCAGTTCTGGAAAAACAACACTACATACTGCAAGCCGAAATTATGCAATTCCAAAAACAACATTGCACAATCATTTAACTGGTGTCAAAGGAAAAAAAAGTGATTCATTAGGTAGAGGACCAGTTATTCATGCCGAACATGAACGCAAGTTAGCCGAAGGATTGAAAACTCTAGAAAAATGGAGCTTTGGATTGTCAAAACGTGAAGTTCTGTTGATTGTCTCTGATTTTGTTACACAAAATAATATTTAAGAACGCCATTTAAAAATAATATTCCTGGTCATGACTGGTTCACCGGCTTTAAAGCAAGATGCAAGTTATCTCTCAAGAAACCCCAATCGGTTGAGTACGCAAGGAAGAAGATGTGTGATCCATTTCCCATTTATAAGTATTTTGAGATCTTAAAGAACACTTATGCGTTGACCCATCCCGAGTGAAGGTGCTAGGAGCCAAAGGTAAACCGTGTTCGCGAACTACGAGTGGTCCAGGTAAGGAGAAGTAACAATATTATCTGCGGCAAATGCATTTGGACACAAAGTACCACCATGTATTGTATTTAAAGGAAAGTTTGTATGGGACCAGTGGATGGCAACACAGGACCCAGATAATCTTGATATAGTATATGCAGCTACTCCAAACGGCTGGATGGAAACGGACGTTTTCGTCAATTTCTTAAAAAATAAATTTTTGAATCTGTGGGACAACAAAAACCACTATTATTGATATATGATGGTCATAGCACTCACGTAAATACAAAAGTCATCGAATTAGCTCGTGAAAATGAGATTACCATTCTCAAGTTGCCGCCACACACATCGCATTTACTACAACCCTTAGATTTGTCCGTGTTTAAATCCTTTAAGACTGAGTGGGACAAAAAATTGGTGGCTTGGCAGCGAAGAAATCAAGGAATAAAAATGCCGAAGCGAACATTTTCTGAACATGTTCGTGACGTGTGGTATGGTACAAAGCCAGAAATCATCCAAAGCGGATTTCGGAAAGCGGGAATATTCCCATACAAAAATGACGTTGTAGAAGAAGATAAATTTCACCCCGATGCCTATAAACGTTGGAAGGAGATAAATAACAAAACTGCGAATCAAGGTGACGAAAATATGGAAGCAACTCTAGAAGATTTACCGCCATCGGTTTCTTTTGAAGACTTGCTTTTGAAAACAGTCAAACCAATGCCTCGTTTAGAACCAGTAAAGAAAACACGAGTAACTCCTGGTGCCGAGGTTATAACCAGTAAGGATTATTACCAAAAATTACAAGAAAAAGCAAACAATAGTATTGAAGCAGTGCCCAGCACCAGTGGGGTAAAGTATCAGCGGAAAATAAAATCTAGACGACGAAAACAGCATAGTTCTAGTTCTAGTGACGAGTTATCTGATATAGATCCACTGTTAGATGATGATTCGTTAGATGAGCTATCTGGTATATATCCACCGTTAGATTGTAACCGTTTCAAAAGATTTAAAAGAAACTCATTATATATTTCGATTATATTTTTTTTTAATAAAACTAATAGCCCCATCTATCTGTCAAGTACCTACCTGTAGCCGACTCAAGGATTCTTCTGTAATTCCCAAATATATCCGGTAGATGAGCATATTTTTCAACTTGTCACTCACGCCCAATTTCCAGATTCAGGCGCCATGATAGCGCTTCGCTCTTTTCTGTTAAGACCGTCCAACCGTTAAGACGTGTTTCCAAAGTGGGTCTCAATTCAGAGGTGAGCTAATAAATCCTTTTCTTGTCCATATTTCAGATAGATATTTATTTTTTTAGACCCTTATTGGAGAGGCTATAATGCTGATATTATATTTCTAATACTCGTCGCAAGATAGTATTGCTATGGAGTTATTCCAGATCATGGCCTAGTAGCAGTATCTTTTTATGGAATCCCTAACCCCTCTTATCTAGGATGGTGGTGATTTGATATAGTACGTAGCTGAATCAATGGTTTATTTGGTGACTGATTAAATAAGAAGAGAAACAGAGCAGATTAAGGTTGTACCAATTTTTATTATACCTACTTTCAAGACAACGGAAATGATTATGACTCAAAAAAAAATGAAATTATAGTGAAGTGTTCTAATTTTATTTAAAGGTTTATTTTCTTCATTGTTCCTAGTTGATAAATAACTATATTATTTTCAATGTAAACAAATTTCGAAATTTGGGGTTAATATATATATACATTCATTTTCTTTATAACCAATTCTTAAATTAATACGATACAAAGATTTTTTGTTTATGATAATGTTAACATAAAATTATATTTTGGAATCCCTTTGGGATGACGTAACTTTTAATGTTTTCTTTTTGTTCATTACTACTTTTTGTTCATTACTAAGAAATAATAAAGAATAGTTTTCTTGTAAACTTTCAATAAATCTTAATTTTTTTTGCTCTTCCCCTTCGAGGATAAACCAGGGGTGGCGTCCAATAATAAATTATAATTTCATATTATCTAATTGTGCTTGAATTTAAGATACGATATAGTTTCTATATGTTTAAGAAAACCCCGCCCAATTCTCTTCGACAGTGAGCGATTCAGGCCTTGTATATATTATTGTAGCACGGCAAGTGTTACAAAATGGCGCCCCCCAACGTGGGGCATGTATTAGATTTGCTCCATTTGTACCTTCGTTACAAAATGTCGCCCAGCGTGTGGGGCTTTTGAATATTCCTGTATCTTCAGTTTTTTTTTTCAATATTATTAGTTGTTTTGTACCCCCTGTATATGTGGTTAATTAAGTCCACTTTGAACCATTTTTTTGGTTAAATTGTGTATTTGTTTTATCCAATTTTTCATTCAATCAACACTGCTACTACACTCTGGGCCAAAATTAACCGGCCACCTTAAAAATGGGTAATTTTTGATGTCTTATATCTCCTAAACCTGTTGTCCGATTTAAGTGATTTTTTTAATATGTTATGGCCTTATTCCTTGACAATATCTTTATAATAATAGGGTTACTAAACAGGTAAATTTTTATTGTATAGCGGGTGTACGAATTAAACTGTGTTTTTTTCTTAAAGTTTGAATCACCCTGTGGAATATTCTAGCATTTATAAAATATTGAAATTAAAACCTAACTATAGACTCATGTTTTCTCAACATTTTCTTTTTTGATTCATTCGCTTATGTTGGGTAATTCAAAAGTTAGGTAGTTTAACAACTAGCCATGTTTTTCATCAATACAGACAATTTAACTCACCAGCAAAATTAACCTCACCACCTTTATTATTGTTTTGTTTACATTACCTGTGACAGTTTGTTTCCTAAATTCGTGTCATGCACGCTAGGGCAGTGGCTTTAGTTGATTCTGGTTACAGTCAATGTCATATCGCTGGTATACTCGATGTACCCAGGACTACGGTACAAGAGGCCATCAGACGATTTCGGGAGACTGAATCGTACAACCGCAGGCCAGGTCAAGGCCGAAAACGATAAACCTCAGTTCGAGATGACCGCTTCATTGTCACTAAAGTATTAAGAAATCGCTTTTGCACCGCTTCTGAAGCTCGTAGGTCTCTTCTTGAGGTGGGAAACGTTAGTATGAGTAGACAAATGATTAGAAGAAGACTGTCAGAAATAAACTTGAGGGCTCGCGCACCACAACTGCTCCCACAACACCGTAGGGCTAGACTTCATTTTGCGCGAGAATATGCTAACTGGACTATGGCAGAATGGAAGAATATGCTGTTCTCAGATGAGAGGAGAATATTCCTAAAAGGTCCAGATGGACGCCAACGTGTCTATAGGCGTCAAAATGAAGGTTTGCTGCATGCGCTGTAACCGAAACAGTGGCTTACCGAGGAGGGTCGATAATTATTTGGGGAGGTATTTCTTACGAAGCGCGTACTGATCTTGTTGTGTTCGGTAGAGGCAGTGTGAATGCCCAAGTATACGTGCAAGAAGTTCTCCAAGACCATGTCATGCCTTTTGCACCATTCATTGGTGATAGCTTCAGACTAATGCATGACAATGCACGTTGCCATACAGCAAGATCTACCCGTGAGTACCTTAATGAGGTCGGGAATTAAGTTCTACCATGGCCAGCACACAGTCCCGATCTTAACCCAATTGAGCATATCGGGGACAACCTCTAAAGACGGATAAGAGCAAGAGTACCAGCCCCTGCATCCTTTGAAGAGCTGAAGACAGCTGCAGGCTGTGTAGAGGAGTGGCACAATATCCCCCAATCTGATATCCAAGATATCATTAATGGTGTGATGGTAAATGGTTTGATTGGTGGAGCCAAACCGGCTCCAAGAAGTCCTAAGGGCTAGAGGCAGCAACACACATTATTGATACCCAATTTTTTCCAATTAGACTTTGATTTCCAAAATATTCTTAATTTGAAATTTCTTTGAAGATTTTATTCATTGGATTTTTACTGTAACAAATGACTTTTTTTCAAAAAGATTATTTTTCTCTTCCGCGGAAATAAAAATTGATAAAAAACATGTCTAGTTATTAAAGCACCTAACTTTTGTATTATCCAACATAAGCAAATCAATCAAAAAACAAAATGTTGAGAAAGCATGAGGCTATAGTTATGACTTAATTTCAGTATTCTACAAATGCTAGAATATTCCACAGGGTGATGCAAACTTTAAGAAAAAAACACAGTTTGATTCGTACACCCGGTATATAATGAAAATTTACCTGTTTAGCAACAATATTATTATAAAGATATTGTTAAGGAATAAGGCTATAACATATTAAAAAAATCACTTAAATCGGACAACAAGTTTAGGAGATATAAGAAATCAAAAATTACCAATTTTTAAGGTGGCCGGTTAATTTTGGCCCAGAGTGTATTTTAGAATTTTTTGCAAAGTATTTATATGTATTCGTTTTTAGTCTTCGTAAAATTACGTAGAAATATTTCCGTCTATTTTCTGAGATCAAAATAAAACGTATTTGGAATGATGTGATGTAAACATTCACTGCTTAATTTCTTTTTGTCGGTATTTACAGACTCGTCTAAAATAAACATTCCATGTTAGAGAAATGAATTTTGTTTATGTCCATATTTCGAAGTGTTTAGATTGATTGAAACCTTGAATTTATTCCGGCTAATATGTCTCAACAATTTGTATATATTCTAGTCCTCAATTCATTTTCTTTGCAGTTCAGTCTTTTGTTTATAGAACAATAATAAATATATTCCTCAATGTGTTTATTTTAAATAAACGAAATGGCTCTTAGCGTTCGTTATTTGAAAAATCAATTAAGTGAATTTTATTTCTTGGCCTTGATTCATGGTTTTTATTTGCGGCAAACAGCCGGGAATTATATCTATATACAGGCTGTCCCGACCTACCTAATTTTAAAATGTGTTATCTGGTTTCGTGCAGAATAATTACGCGAAATATTTTTTTGCGAGGATTTAAAGTTGAGTTCTTTGATCTTGGATGTTTTTAATATGTTTAATCTGTTACCTGATAAATTTTCTTTTTAATTTGTTTTTCGTTTATTTTAAAAATGTATTTTTTCATAGTTTAACTTTTTCGTACTTTGAAAAGAAAATTTTATTTCCTGAAAAGGAAAATGCTTTCTATATTTTACAGTCCATGGTTCTTTTGTTTTGAATGTATAAGGAAGTAATGATATGACTTCGTTTTTCTCTGCCTAAGGCGTCTTTGTTGAGAATATAGAGCGGAAATATTGTTACTCTCCTTCTGTTATGTTAATTTTATGTCTTTGTGTGGTCAGATGTAGTAGAAGTATGTTTTTGGTACTGGAATTTATTGTTATTTGTGGTTTTACCTTTTTCTTTTCTCGAGATGTCCTGTAGGACGTACAGGCACGTGACCTGTATTATTGTATCTTGAGTTATTTGTGTGATGTCAGACTACTGGTATACCCAGCAGCTTTCTTTTTTTTTGTCGTTGACATTTTTGCGGTCTTCTAATAGTTTATTAGACCACATATATCTTTTGCTTTGAGACTTTTGGCTAAGGCTCAAAAGCTTTCATTTATTATCTTGTGTTCACGATATGGTACAAGTGAGGTTGAAGTAGTTTGCTGTTGTCTATTGTGACTCTTTGTATATACAGAGGTGAAACAACCCGCTGCCGCCTATTGTGAATTTATCTTTTATCTTTATGTCGACGTTAAGACCACGTTTGTTTAACAATTGAAATAGTTCTGGTGCTACCGTAAATGACCCACTGAGAATTAAAAGTTTATATTATTTTGACTCTATTGGAGTTCTGCTAAAGAATGGTAAACATTTCTTTGTGATTTGCATGACGACCATATTGGATTCAATTAGGTGTCAAAAATGTTTTACTGTTCAACCTTTTTTTATTGTTGTGGTGTGTTACACCCAACATCATGATTTTTTCATTATTGACGATGGACTGTAATATTTTTCTATTTCTATGGAAGATTGTAATAATTCTTCCGTTCCTTTTAAGTCTTATCGTAAGTTTTTGTTTCGTGAAAGACTCTTACGATTCTTTTTTTGTTTCTTTTGGAAACATCAGTCTTAGACTGAACTGTTTGTGTAGCGATTGTGGCTTGTATGCCATATACCCATTTTCTTTCTTCTTCTCCAAGATGTGTATTAACGGTTTGGATTTATTTTCTTCTTTTGTCCTTTTGCCAGTCTTCTTGCTTGGAAATTTTCCGCTGTGATCAATCACAGAGGATATTCTTATGGAACTATTGGCCATCCTGTCTTTCTTCTTTTGCGTTAGTTTAATTTTCAATCAGTGGTTGGAAATTCATTCATTGCTTGACTGTCATAGTCAACTTTATTATTGTTTGATGCTATTTAGGTTGTCTACCTAGTGGATAACCATAGCGAAACTTGCTAAAACTATTTAGTTGGCCACCCGCCTTTGTTGAGCTGGAAGCATCCTTCTTTTCGTTCCCAGAAACTTTAACACTGGTCTGTTCCACACTTTTGGTTAGGTTAGAGCCATATTTATAGAAATCTGCCATTGGTCGTTGTGCCTAATAGCCAACGAACTGTACCTGATGTCGATTCATCAAATCGAGCATCCAGTTTAATTTTGCATGTAAATATGTCGTGATTTTTGTTTATATTTTTTTGTTTTATTCAGACCTAAAACTTATCTAAGTCAGTGTTTCGTCGGATAATTCAGATTTGTTTGAAACCGAATAAATCGGTTTTCTTAAAATTTTAATACCTTTCTTCTAAAATGTTCAGTCCATTCTTAATTTTTAATTTTTTAGTTGATTCCCTTTACGCCTTTGCGTACTTAATCTTTGCTACCTTCTCCAGCGACTATTCAACCCCTCCGTGGTCCGTGTACAGGAAGAGTTGCGCTAACGCAAACTTTATCCTGGAGAGGATTCGTTTCCTTTCCAAATTTTTTTGGCGTGGGGTCAGTACAGCACTGATACCCTAGTACTTAGTACATTGAATACCACTTTGCTTCGGCAAATCTGTCCCTTAGTGCTTCTTTCCCTTCAGGAAGTTGACACGTTTCAAGTTTTTTTTGAGCTGTCTCGACAACCCTTGTTTTATGTCGGTGGTGTTGACTATTAGTCAGGGAGCATCCTGCTATAGTCAAGTGGATTAGTGGACCTATCTCTATTCCAATTAATAATTTTGTGTATCTCAGATGTTGTCGCAAAGAGACGAGCCTCTGGAAGTAGTGTAGGAGACTCCGCACGTCGATCTCCAGAGCAACTCAGTTTGGCTCGCACCCCAGTTCGTTGAACTGTTTTACTTTTTATTATTATAATATTGATCATTTATTGTGTTCAGTATGTCTATATATATATATATATATATATATATATATATATATATATATATATATATATATATATATATACATATATATATATATATATATATATATATATATATATATATATATATATATATATATATATATATATATATATATATATATATATGTCGTATTTCTTTTCGACATAAATTTTATTTTTATCTTATCTTATTCTACTTCGGTATTATTCTCTCTCTAGTTTGTATTGATCGAGATCTTGAGTTTGTGCTACCCCGACCAAAAACCTATATTGATTTTAAGGGTGTTTGCAAAATTTAATCTAGAATGTGATATTTTTATGCTTATGGTAGTTTATATTACAATGAATTGTACATACCTTTAGTTGTCTTCAAGTGGATACAAAATTCAGTTTATCTTATTTTACGGACTTATAAATCCAAGTAATTTTTTTTGGTATCTATACCAAAGATATCAAGATTCCTCTGTCTAGTTACCAATGATAGTTCATTATAGTATCTGTTCATTTTGCCTAAGTTTTACTCTTAGTGTGAAGACCTTCGAATTTCGACTCTCTATTCGAAACCCCCCAAAATAATGTTTGAAAAGATTATTGCTGTCTAACATCCTATATTCTGAATGGCCAGACACTGAGGAAGGCTAGGGATGAAGTAAGCGGATTCCCGCTAGTTGACTCGTCGGAATGATAAGCCATTCATAATTTTATTTCAGTAATAAATCTAGAATAACAGCCTCCCGCGTCAGGAAACTTTTTTAGTTCTCCAATACTTGTTTAGTTATGTAATCTAGAATTATTTAGACCCTACCCGAAGTTAACCCTGCCCGAAGTTGACCTACCGATGTTGTCCCTATTATAGGCGGATGATACACGTTAGTTATCACAAATTCTAGTTGTCATACTAATAACTAAACATCAGCCTTTTTTTGTTTCTAAATATAGATGTGTCTTACAGAAATTCTGATGTCTACCTCTCCCAGTAAACTTATTAAGGCTTGTCTTTGTAGAACTTTAATGTACCAATTTTGAACTATTAGTAACTCTTTCCTTTTATTTGTGTATTTCTAAATGTGTCTTTAATGACGCGCTGCGTTATTACCTTATGTTATTCGTGGATTAATTCATAGATGAAAGACTCTATGCTTCCGAACAAACGATGACACATTTGTATTTTGTATCTTATGGCGTTAATGATACGATTGTATTATTATTCTTATGTTATTCGTGGATTAAGTCATAGATGAAAGACTCTACGCTTCCGAACAAACGATAACATTATTTTTTTTTGTGTTTTATTGTGTTAGGTCTCATAACGACTACGCAGTAAATTATCTGTTTTGTATCTTGGTGACAACACTAGTATGTTTTGCTTTATATTACTTATGAAATTTCAAATGGTAATATCTTAATTATATTATTTCAATTGAATGCGAGCATTTGGTCTCAAATAATGATTTGTAGATATGTTTTGTTTTATTCCGCTTTGTTCATGATATTGGTTATAGGTGAAATACCCTATGCATTTTGAGAGTGAGCATGCAATTTTTTTGTTTACATTTTTATAGTTGAGTCATTTCTATGCGTTCTGTTTCGCTTTGTTCTGAAATCTTTGAGTTGTTCCCACGTGAGTTGTGAAAGAAGGATTCTGTGAGTCCAGATTGTAGCTACATTTGTCCATTCTGTTTGTCTTACCTCTCCGTATATCTATTCCCACTTTTGAAAAGGTTAGTATGGTGTGCCACCATGCCTAGTCCGATTCCACGCTGGTACCCAGTTGAAATCGTGGGGAGGGCTGTGTAACCGTTTCAAAAGATTTAAAAGAAACTCATTATATATTTCGATTATATTTTTTTTAATAAAACTAATAGCCCCATCTATCTGTCAAGTACCTACCTGTAGCCGACTCAAGGATTCTTCTGTAATTCCCAAATATATCCGGTAGATGAGCATATTTTTCAACTTGTCACTCACGCCCAATTTCCAGATTCAGGCGCCATGATAGCGCTTCGCTCTTTTCTGTTAAGACCGTCCAACCGTTAAGACGTGTTTCCAAAGTGGGTCTCAATTCAGAGGTGAGCTAATAAATCCTTTTCTTGTCCATATTTCAGATAGATATTTATTTTTTTAGACCCTTATTGGAGAGGCTATAATGCTGATATTATATTTCTAATACTCGTCGCAAGATAGTATTGCTTTGGAGTTATTCCAGATCATGGCCCAGTAGCAGTATCTTTTTATGGAATCCCTAACCCCTCTTATCTAGGATGGTGGTGATTTGATATAGTACGTAGCTGAATCAATGGTTTATTTGGTGACTGATTAAATAAGAAGAGAAACAGAGCAGATTAAGGTTGTACCAATTTTTATTATACCTACTTTCAAGACAACAAAAATGATTATGAACTCAAAAAAAATGAAAATATAGTGAAGTGTTCTAATTTAATTTAAAGGTTTATTTTCTTCATTGTTCCTAGTTGATAAATAACTATATTATTTTCAATGTAAACAAATTTCGAAATTTGGGGTTAATATATATATATATATATATATATATATATATATATATATATATATATACATTCATTTTCTTTATAACCAATTCTTAATTTAATACGATACACAGATTTTTTGTTTATGATAATGTTAACATAAAATAACATTTGGGAATCCCTTTGGGATGACGTAACTTTTAATGTTTTCTTTTTGTTCATTACTACTTTTTGTTCATTACTAAGAAATAATAAAGAATAGTTTTCTTGTAAACTTTCAATAAATCTTAATTTTTTTTGCTCTTCCCCTTCGAGGATAAACCAGGGGTGGCGTCCAATAATAAATTATAATTTCATATTATCTAATTGTGCTTGAATTTAAGATACGATATAGTTTCTATATGTTTAAGAAAACCCCGCCCAATTCTCTTCGACAGTGAGCGATTCAGGCCTTGTATATATTATTGTAGCACGGCAAGTGTTACAAGATGAGGATCTTTGGATAATGATTCGCTAGATGATTTGGTTGAGGACATCGTAGATGACGATATGGGCAACAATATTGAAAATTTAAAGGAAGATTTTGAGTCTGGACAGTGGCTTGTAGTGAAATATACCGGAAAGAAATCTGTGAAACACTTCAATTGGAACAATAGTGGGATTTGACCAGGAAAACAACAATCCAATTGTTAAATTCACGAAAAAGAAGAATAACAATTATACATGTTACTGGCCAGATAATAATGACACTGACACTGTTTCCAGGGAAAATATTGTCATGATATTGCCAGATCCTGTAGAAAATAGAAGAGGAAAATCGTTCCAGTTCAGTGTATCTTTCAAAGGATTGAATTTCGTATGCTAGGAAATTTAGCTTTTATATTTTGTTCTCATCAAAAAATTTTGGACTTTTTATAAAAATAAATATTACTGACACTAAATTTTATGTTTCTTATTCGCAATTGCCCCATAGATAGTGAAATACACAACACATTCCCACTTGCCCCACAGTCTGGGGCAATTGAGAATATTTGATCAGGTAATGAAAAAAAAATTGTATTTGATAATGTTTGCATAATTAACACGTGTTACTAAATCAGTACTAATTAGAAAGTTCTAATGACTTTATATACTAATTGTGATTATTCTAGAATGCATACTTTAGTTTTAATAGTGACATGAACATCATCTCTAGAAAAATGCGTTCGCTCTTACCCTGACTTACCTTACAAAGAGTTGTTCGACAGGGGTGTATACATTCACCACTATTTTTTAATATATACTCGGAAGACATATTAAGTTAGGCAATGGATTAACGAAATGTAGGCATTAGAATTAATGACATGATACAGTTCTTTTAGCCGAATTACATGAAGACTTACAGATACTTCTTAATTAGGTGACCGCAGTAAGCGAAGAAGAATATGGACAATCACTCAACAGAGCAAGAAATATATGATAATAACAAAGACAACTCAGGACATTCGTGAGATATATGTGCAGAATCAGCCTATTGAAATAGTAAGAGAATTCAAATACCTAGATACAACTATTAATGCAAACAATGACAGCTCTCAAGAAATACGAATCAGAATCGAACAGTCCAGAAGCGCATTTACAAGAATACAGAGGCTTCTCTGCTGTAGAAACTTAAACCTTAAGTTAAAAATACGACTGCTGAGGTGCTATGTGCTATCCGTATTATAATACGGGATGGAAGCGTGAACACTGAAGAAAATTGACGTGAGGAGACTGAAGGCAATGAAGGCATTCGAGATGTGGATGTGCCGAAGAGTACTAAAGATCTTGTAACAGTCGTTATTTTCCCTACAATTTATATTAAAATAATTTCAGAGATGTAGTATGGGTTGCCTAACTTTAAGTGTTCATTGACTCATTAAGTGTGTATTTTTAATAATTTAAGTTGTCACTCTGATCGAATTTGGTACCATTGCGAACCAGAGAGATGACAGGAGATTAGGGGAAGTGGAAACTGGCTCTTGGTTAATTAACTGTGAATTAAAATTCACTTTTGATCGAGAGTTTGAAGTGGTACAAAGGTGGTATTTAGCGAAAGAAAATCCAATTAATGCATAGAATTTCCTTCACTTCAAGAAGTTAAATGTTTTAAGTATAACCGTAACCATTTAATTGACGCTGTTTTCGGAAACTCGGGAGGCTGAAGTGAAATTTCTAGCACGGAATTGATTAGCTATCTGGTAATTTTTTTTTATATTATAAAAACTAACTTTTTGTTCCCACATCCCACATCCTTAAGGTATTCAGAATGACCTTGGGTCACGAATTCAAGCATAGTATGGCCGCTTACAATCATTCTGGCATGAATCTGATTAAAATTCGGATTTTTCCCAAAAATTCATCTATTACAATTTCCACAGATATTTTAATGAACATTAGAGTATTTTATCCATTCAGATTCATTATTTCATATTTTAATATAGTATTTTGTTCAAGGCCATTATATTTTTACTCTATGTGAAGCAAGGTCACGCTACATCCGATTGGATGGGTTTTTTTCATCTACTATAATTATCTTTTTGTTTCGGTTTCTTATGCTGAAAGAAACTTTCCTCACTTCTTCTTTGATTTCTTTTTATCAATATTGAGACTAGAAGTAACGGGGAATTGTTTTCAGCCACCTCCCATGGAATTATAAACTTCCCTCAGAACATCCGAGGGAGAGTACCACTTCAACTCTATAAGAATCAGGGTCATTGGGACAAGCCAGGGAGTATTGTCTACTCCACCCTCATTTTTTCTCCAGTCTGCACCTAGAGGTAGGGCAGGACCGTAATCATCGGAACTGAGCCAATTAGCACCAGCTCCGTGCTAATTTCGGACCTCAAGGAGGACTTCGCTGGGACACCGAAGCCATTCGGGAGTATCCTTCCAGACAACTGTTTCACCTAGGAGGACAGTTGGTTTTTGCTTCAGAACTATATATATATATCTTGTTTCATAGTTTTTTTTATAACATATATATATATATATATATATATATATATATATAAATATATATATATATATATATATATATATATATATATATATATATATATATATATTAATATAACTCCCCTTGGTGTAAGGTATCGGTAAGTTTGAGCTCAAATTCTACCCAGAGATTATGTTCCATTGTTTTTTTTTGTATTAACCATTTATTTCATTATTAACTTTAATTATTTCATTATTTGTTTACTTAACTAATTTTTTTTTATATTTCATCTTGCGTTATTAACTCTGGTTATTATCCCTTCAGGATAATAAACCGTTTCAATTGTTTAACTTGGCTTGTTCCCATTTATGTATTACTTTGTTTGTATTTGAATTTAGAGGTGTTTAACAATATTGTTGGTCATATTGTAGGTTAGTATATATTTACTTGGCTATACGTTCTTCCAACGTTAGTATTATTTTGTTTAAGGTTGTTTTTTAACCTAGATGTAGGTTGTACACTCTATATCAGAGTTATTCTGTGTAATTTTCAACTTTTTATTATAGTTGTTTTCAACATTTTTTTTTAAATATTATATTGTGAAATTTTCATATACTTTTTGGTAACTAAATTTGTTTTGCATATAATTTTTTATTAATATTTCCTTACCTTTTTACATTTACAGCATTTTTGTTTATTAAATCAACTTTAATTAATATTAGCAGTATTCGATACCTGGAAGAGTGACCG
Organism: Diabrotica undecimpunctata; assembly: GCF_040954645.1. Taxonomy (NCBI): domain Eukaryota; kingdom Metazoa; phylum Arthropoda; class Insecta; order Coleoptera; family Chrysomelidae; genus Diabrotica; species Diabrotica undecimpunctata. The sequence goes on from NC_092811.1 coordinate 60,820,246, forward strand.
TTACTCTTTTTAGAGTAGTATCCCTCTTCTGGCGCCCTCAATTTGTTTTCTTTGTTAATTTTCATTATATCTATTCATTTTTCTTATCTTCTTTTCTAGCCATCATACATATTTTCCTGATTTACTGTCTTTAAAAGGCATGCAAATTGGCCGTATCCATCCTTGAGTTTCTAGTGGTCATTCTCTTGCCTACATTGCTAGCCTAGCCACATTCCGTTCAATATTTTTTTTCATACTTCTTTACTTAATTGTTATCTATTTTACTTCTATCAATTTTATCCCATATATATAGACCACTCTTCTTCTCTCCTCCTACACACCCCAGTTTTTGCTACATCGGCGTCCCAACGCGGTGCCTTTTCTAAGTTTTTGGTTTTAAGACAGTAGCTTTTAGCTGATTTCTTTTTTTTTCTTACTTGAGTTTTTGTATTTTTGCTTTTTTTTTACTCATATTATTGCTGATTTATTCTATCTTTAAATTTTTTATTAATACTAAACAGGTATACTTATACTGCTGTATTGATTTATTAGTTTTATTTATTAGATTTATTAGTTATTAATATTTTGAGACCTCAGTGATAGGTTATAGTAGTACAACTTACATTCTAGGTTGAATTTTGTATTTTTATTGAGAACTTATATTTACTTACTTACCTACACATACTTATATCGTATATTATATAAACTTTTATTCCTACAGCCAACAGTATTATACTTATAGGTACTATTAATTGTTGCATATATATTAATATTTGGTTTAGAATAGTTATAATTTACATATGACTAGAAATTATTTTGATTATTTTAGTAAGATAACTAAGGTATTTATTTGATTATATATATATATATATATATATATATATATATATATATATATATATATATATATATATATATATTATTATATATATTATATTATATAATATATTATATATATATATATATATATTTTTGCTGGCTATTTTGATCTTGGTGGTGTGTTGCTAATAATTTGTCCACATTTTTTTTTACAACTTAGGTATAATTAATAATTAATATTTCATATTTCTGATCTTGGTATCACTTTGTCCATATTTTTCCTCTCATCATGTGTGCTTTCAAAGTTGAGCATCTTTTGGTAAACGAATTGGATTACGAATTGAATGTTAGGGGTATAACGCCTGCAGAGTCGGCAAAGGTTGAAGACAAACGCAAGATTTTGCGTGGAAGTTTAAAGCAGAAACAGAACAATAGGAGTTTTACTCAGATTTCTGCTACACACATCCCTTTCGATGACCAACAGAAAGGAATATCCGAAACCTTAGATGATTTGTCGACGAGAATAGGAGATTTCAGGGGAACTGTACAAGATAACTTGTATGCGCGACTAACTTCTCGTTTAGCTCACATTTCTGTGACACAGAAACTGAGGACAATTTAGAAGTCAACAGTGACGAGGAATCAGATGCAGAACCTACCGAAGTGGACGATAATATTAGTGAGGTTAGTGGTCCAACATATACATCCAAATCTGGAATGCAGTGGAATAGCCTACCTTTCGTGAGATCCAAGAGGCAACAAAAAAATATTATAAATGTACATCCAGGCTTAACAAACTATAGTAAAAATTCCAACACGTTTTTAGACTATTTCAATTTATTTTTGACCGAAGAGATGAAGAATGTCATATGCCTTCATACTAATGAAGAAGCTGTTTGGCGTTATCAAGAGTGGAACGAAAAACATCCGAATAACAAAAAAGAGTGAACGGTACTTACCAACAATGAACTGGATAGCTTTTTAGGAGCACTTATCAAAGCTGGTGCTTTAAGGTGTGGGAAAGAATCGACACGAGAGATATGGTCTACAGACACCTCAATACGCCGGTCATTTTTTACAGCCGCATTCGCTAGGAACCGATTTCAAGAATTATCGAGTTTCTTGAGGTTTGATGACAAAGTGACCAGGGTGGAGCGGAAGGAACAGGATAAGTTAGCGGCGATACGAGTAATTTGGGACATGTTCGTCTCTAACTGTGACAAAGCCTTTGAACCATACGAACATATAACCGTTGACGAACTGTTAGTGAGTTTTAGAGGAAAGTGTCCTTTTAGACAATATATAAAATCAAAACCTTGCCGCTATGGGATAAAAATTTGGGCTGCCGCGGATGTTAAAACATCTTATTTATCAAATCTTCAGGTGTACCTTGGAAAACTACCAGGTGGTAGAATAGAGAAAAATCAGGGATTTCGTGTTGTGAAAGATCTGGTGGAACCATATCATGGCAGTTGGAGAGGAATTACAACTGACAACTTTTTTACCAGTGTTCCTCTTGCTCAATATCTTTTATCTAAAAACCTTACTTTACTTGGGACCGTCCGCAAAAATAAACCTGATACACCACCACAACTAAGTTTGACAAAAAGACCTGCGGAGTCGTCAATATTTGCTTTTACTAAAGAATTAGCTATGGTTTCGTACATACCTAAAATACACAGGATGGTACATCTTCTTTCAAGTCAACACGATAGTGATATAATTTGTCAAGACTCTCAAAACAAACCCTTGATGATTTTAGACTATAATAATACCAAGGGTGGTGTTGATAATGCCGACAAACTGATTAGGGAATATTCCTGTAAAAGAAGAACTGCTCGTTGGCCATTCAGGCTCTTTATGAATATTATAGACATATGTGCACTAAATGCCTATATTTTATACATTGAAAAAAATCCTGATTGGAAGAAAAATAATTTTTCACGAAGACGTATTTTCCTGTTACAATTAGGGGCTGAGCTTGCTCGAAACAACATGGAAAAAAGAGCGAAATATATAAAACATAAAGCCTATGTAAAATCTGCTCTAAAAGATTGTGGCATACCAATGGTAAACCCAACTACCGAAGTTGCAACTCAATCCGTCCATTCAGCTAAGAAACGTGCTCGTTGTTACCAGTGTCCGCGAAACTGTGACAGAAAAGTGAATACCGTTTGCTCTTTTTGCAAAAAATTTATATGCCAGGTGCACAGAAAAGAAGAAAAAACTATTGTATGTAAAAATTGCAACTAAAAGTTATATGCTTATATTATTATTTAATTTTAATTTTGTTCGAATTGAAAATAATTTGTTTCTAGAAAAGCCGTTAATTTTGTATGAAAAATAAATAAAAATTATTCAAATATGCTTAAAATTATTTTTAACCGTGTTTTCCTTTTAGTCAGTGCTAAATGACGTTACTAAATTGAAAATTTTAGTGGGGTCCCTAGGAGACCCCACATGGGCATTTATGGTTATTTTCATATCACGGGCATTTAAGGGTTAAGTGATTACAGATGGTCAACTACCAATTCTTCTTTACCCAGTAGTGAAATAGTTCCATTATCAGTATCAACTTCTAGGTTTGTTGATGATGATGATATGTCTACGGTTGTACCATATAATATTTATAACCAATCAAATACTTTAGATTTAGATTTAAATTCTTTACTAGTTAGGAAGGTTAATGATAATAGGCCTTATTTACCCATTAAGATTTTAGGACAAGCATGCTTAGCGTTGTTAGATAGTGGCTCTAATATCTCATTGATAGGTGCACATTCGTTATATCTATTGAAAAATGCAACTTCTTCCATTATGCCCATTTCATCTTTGCAGGTATCTACTGCAGATGGTACAGTTCAGTCTATTACAGGCAAACTTCAAACTGAAATCACTGTTGCAAATATATGTAGAGAAATCACATTTTATGTTATTCCTTCTGTACAGAATTCTATAATTTTAGGCATGGACTTTTTCAATGCTTTCAATAGCACGTTAAGTTGTTCTGATTTTTCGTTTTCAATTTCTGAATTTAATTTAGCTACTCTGAGTGCTATTCATGATTTTTCTAGTCTATCTAGTTCTGAACAAAGGCAATTAGAGAACATGATCTCTAAATTTACTACTCTTTCTTCCAAAGACAAACTAGGTCGTACGTCTTTAATATCTCACACTATTGAGGTGGGAAATCCCACTCCTTTTAGACTTTATCAGTATCCCATACCTCAAGCATGGTAGGCTGATTTAGAAACAGAAGTCGATTCGATGCTCTCGTTAAACATCATAGAACCTTCTACCTCGTCTTACTGTAGCCCTCTATGGTTAACGAAAAAGAAGGATGGATCCTTTAGGATCTGCTTTGATGGTCGGAAATTGAACAGTATTACCACTAACCGGGATGCTTATCCTATCCCCAGAATAGATGTGATTTTGAGCAAACTTCAGAATGCCAAATACATCTCTTCTATTGATTTGTCTAAGGCCTTCTTACAGATCCCATTGAGTGAAGAGAGCAAGAAGTATACTGCTTTTGCCGTCAGTGGCAAAGGACTATTTCAATTTGTCACTATGCCTTTTGGTCTTGTTTCTGCTCCCCAGACAATGTGTCGTCTGATGGATTTAGTCATTGGTCCTCAGTTAGAGCCCTATGTTTTCTATTATCTGGATGATATTTTAGTTGTTACTCCTGATTTTTCCCTTCATATGGAAATTTTAGATAAGTTGTTTTTACGCCTTAAGGAAGCTAATCTAACGATTAATTTAGATAAATGTCAGTTTTGCCGTCCTAGTCTTAAGTTTTTGGGTTATGTTGTTGATAATCAGGGTCTAAGGACTGATCCTGATAAAATTGTTGCCATTAAGAATTTTCCTATACCTAAGACCACAACCCAAGTCCGTAGGATATTGGGAATGTGTGGTTATTATCGTCGGTTTGTGCCATCTTACTCTACCTTGTTGTCACCTCTTACTGATCTTCTGAAGAACAGGAAAAAGGGACAAACTATTACTTGGACTCCTGAGGCAGATGAAGCTTTTAGGCGCGTTAAAGATGCTTTAACGAGCGCTCCAGTCATGATGTCACCTAATTTTAATGAGCATTTTTATTTAATGACTGATTGCTCTAATACTGCTTCTGGTGGCGTGTTATTTCAGTTGAAAGATGGCTCTGAACACCCCATCGCTTATACGAGCAAGAAGTTGAATAAGGCACAGAAGAACTATTCCACTACGGAGAAAGAACTCTTAGCTATTATCCATGGGTTAGAAGCATTTCGTTATTATTTGGAAGGTCGTAATTTCACTATCATTATAGACCACAGTTCTTTAGTATGGCTTCATAGCATGAAAAACCCTTCACAGAGACTTTTCCGATGGATCTGTAAACTGGCTGCCTATTCCTATAAGATTATCCATAGAAAGGCAAACGGGGTAGTAGTTGCAGATGCTCTTTCCCGTGTCCATGACATTAACGTCTTAGATCTGTCCTCTTTAACTCCTGACGCGTGGTATCAGAATATGATTGATATGGTTACTCAAGACCCACAAAAGTATCCTGATTTTAAGGTAGAGAACAATGTGCTGTACAAACACATTTTAGGTCCGGTAGAGAAGAGACATTATCTAATATGTCCGACTGGAAAATAGTCGTACCTACGCCAAATCGGGAAAACATTTTGCATATGTTTCACGATGAGGTTACTGCTGGTCATTTTGGCTTTTATAAAACGTATCACCGTATTGCAGAGTTATATTATTGGCCCGGCTTGCGCAAATCTGTAAAAAAGCATATTGCTAAGTGCATGGTTTGTGCTACTTGTAAACCAAGTAATTTACCACAAGCTGGACTCATGGGTTCCTTCAGGAACATTGATTTTCCTTGGCAAATGATCTCGTTGGATCTCATTGGACCATATCCTCGTAGCTACAAAGGAAATACCTATTGTTTAGTAGTTGTGGATTATTTCACTAAATTTCCTTTAGTTTTTCCTATTCGTCAGGCCACAACTCCAGCAATCGTGAAATATTTGGAGGAACAAGTCTTTTTGTTGTTTGGTGTTCCCCAAATTGTTTCCTGTGACAATGGTCCACAGTTCGTGTCTAAGGCTTTTAAAGACCTTCTAACCAAATACAAGGTTCAGAAGATCTTTTATAATGCTGCGTACCATCCGCAAGCAAACCATACTGAGAGAGTGAATCGAAGTATTGTCACAGCCTTGAGATCATACACTTTCCCAGATCATAGAGCTTGGGATCAATATATTCACTCCATAGCTCAAGCCATAAGGACTTCTGTCCATGAAGTGACACAGTGCTCCCCATCATACTTGAATTTTGGCAGAAACATTGCTTTATCTGGTGACTATTTTGGGTTAATTTCTGAAAATTCCGCAAATCTCCCTCAAATATCCGAGAGACTTCATCGTCTAGATGACCTTCAGACTCTACCTCCAATTTTTGCTGATATCAGGAAGAAGTTAAAAACTTCTTACCTCCGGAACAAAAGTCAATACAATTTGAGGAAGAGAGATTTGCGATTCTTTGTTGGCGATAGAGTTTTAAAGAGAAACTTTGTAAAATCAAGTAAAGGTGATGCTATTTCGGCAAAATTTAGCCAGAAATACATTCCGTGTACGGTTGTAAGGGTAATATCTCCTTTGGTATATGAATTAAGGGACAATTCGACCAACAAACGAATTGGTCAATTTCATGTAGAGGATTTACTGCCTGATAACACCATCGACGAGGTTAGTTCTTCATCCTCAGAAGAAGACTAACTTAACACTTTCGTCTAAGCTAATCTCTTTCTCTGTTTGTCTTTAGCTTATTTTGATTATATTTTGCATTTTAGTCTAAGATTTTCTTAATCACCAGATAACGTAGGTACACCGCTATTTTTTGTATCTTTTGGCAATGGTTAATGACTTCTATAACTTATTAGATAATTAGTATGTATGACTTACATTTTTTTTTGTATTATAAATATTATCATGAATTAATATTCTTAAGTACTAATTTTCCCAGGAGAATTACTCCTTTTAACCTCTTATGATACGAGGGTTGTTTAGTATATATTTACATATTTAGATTTATACTTATAGTTAATCCTATTACTGATAAGGAACTATGTTGTTACACTACTGGATCATATATTGTGTGTTATATTTTTGATATTTGATTCCTTAGTATTTGTTTTGATATATTTGTTCAATATTTGCCAATTTGGAAAGATGTGATTTTTTTTTATCTTTGGTCTGCTTTATTCTCACTTGTCACGAAAATCTTAAATACTCTACAATAATTTATGTCCTGATTCCATATACAGGATGGTTCTGGAATTAGTTTGGAATTTTGAAGTAGGTAAGGATGACCGGTCTCCTTCTTATTTCTTCTTATTTATTCTTCTGAATTTTCTGTCAATGAATCTGTCAATACTCAGCTTTAGTGAATACGTGGGTTCGAGATTGTTGCTCAGCAACTGATCACTGCTGCTCAATTAGGTTCGTACTATATGTGTTTATTGCAGAATAGGCAGATGTTTATGCCTCATAATATTTCTGGTCAGGAAATGCTCGCGACATGTCCTAACCATTCTTGTGTGATTGTCCAAATATTCCAGTTACCTTTTCACAACTTGATAGGGAAGTTTAATTAGTTCATATTAGTTATCTTACTTCAGGTTATGTTTTTTTTTTTCTTTAACTATCCCTACACATGTCAAGTTAGTCATTTTCACTATTTAAGAGTTTAGACAAATGAGTTCTCTTAGTGTAATCCCACTTCTTTCCTTAGGCATAAATTGCTGTTTAGATTTAGGACTATTCCCGGATAATTCCATGCTGCGAGAACTTGTTATAAATCTACAGTTTTGTTCAAAATTGGTTGCTTGTTCTCGACATATTTTTTTTTCTATCGTTAGTAATGGTATTATAGGAAAAGTCCACCACTTATATTTTCTTAGGATTTTTATTGGGATTTTATCGGTGTCTGGCTATTCTCATACATCTGTTGTAGCCACATGCTATAGTTAGCGAATACCAGCACACTCAAAATTTATTTAGCCTCTGAATTCCTTTAGTCCATTTTAGACTTTAGACTTTAGGTATTTATCTTTATCTTTGGTTTAGTTCAGTTACATATTACATTACTTAGTCTGAATAAGTGTGACAATGCTGCTTCACACTTTAGGAAATTTTGCTTTATTGTAATTACTTAGTTTGTCCTCGACGCATCAAGGAATTTGGATATCGGTTAAAATACTTGGGAATTCCAAGGTTGGCCAAATCCAAATTTCTAATTGATTCGACGCAGGGAAATTCCACTTTCGCTACGTAAAACAAAGGATTTGTTTTACATAAAAGCAGGTAGATTTTCTCTCATCGGTCAGTCGAGCTTGCCTCTTCTACTGTAGACCTAGTCGGTGCTATTATTGTTCCTACTAAGTTATTGTTTTATTTCTGATTTTTTTATATACCATTTTATTTTAGCATTATTGTATATTCAGACCTTTTCAGGTTAGAATAATATATTGATCTATATTTGTTTTGATTGTTTATTTTTCTTGTATTTTGTGTCTAAGTTGTTCTTCCGTAAGTTAAGAACACTTAGAAATATTTATCTTGCTTTTTCTATTTTATATTTTGATTTGTACTTTGTCTAAGTAGTTCTTTCCGGTAAGTCAAAGAACTCTTAGAAATATTTCTCTGAATATTTGACTTGTTATTTTAATTGTGCGTTTAAGTCGTTCTTTTCCGGTAAGTCAAAAGAACACTTAGAAATATTTTCATAATCATTGTTGCATTATTATTTCCGATATTTTATCTAAGATATTTTCTTCCTTAAGTTAAGAAAATACTTAATACATTTGTCTCTTTCATTTTCTATTTTATGCTAAGTTGTTTCTTCCGTAAGTCAAGAAACACTTAGCAATATTTCCACATCTTTTCTGTATTTGATTTTTCGTATTTGTAAGTCGCTTCTTCCGTAAGTCAAGAAACACTTATAAGTATTTGTATTCTTATTTTTCCATATTTGATTCTCTTGTTTGTTTTCACTCTAAGTTGTTTCTTCCGTAAGTCAAGAAACACTTAGAAATATTTCCATACCTTGTTTCATATTTACATATTTCATTTATCTGTATTTCTGTCCTAAGTTGTTTCTTCCGTAAGACAAGAAACACTTAGGAATATTTCTGCACTTTTCTATTCTTTTATCTTGTGTATTTTACTTTTCATTCTAAGTTGTTTCTTCCGTAAGTCAAGAAACACTTAGAAACATTTTCTTTGCATTGTACTTTTATACCATTTTATTTTTCTTGTTTACTAAGTTATTCCTTCCGTAAGTCAAGGAATACTTAGACTATTTTACCTGTTCTGTTTTCTATTTTTGATCTGTTATTTTGTAACTGCTCCTTGGAACTGTTACCTATAACAGATACTTGTCACGGTAACCGTTATTTTATACCAGTAGAAGTATTAAACCATTTTATCAGTGACAAGCAAAGATGGTCAACACCCGGTCTAATCCCGAGGACAGGAAGAAGTCCGCAGAGCCGGCGATGGGTCCTACAGGCCCAAATGCCCCCTCTCGGCAACAAGTTGGTATTGGCTCATATTACCGGATGAGGGTAAGAGCTAATTTAGTTATTAGCATTAGTGAGAATTGGTCCTTTCCTGATCGTTCTTCTTTGGATATGCTCTATTTATAAATCTGGTGTCCATCGATAGTCCGATTTTGGATTCAGTGTCTGATTCCTCACTTATTTGGTTATGTAGGTTCGTATCACCAGATGTGGGTGTACGTAGACCTCATTTAGTTTTGAGATTTAGTATTGGTGTGAATGGGTCCATAAATCTTCCTGGTCGTTCTTCTTTGGATATGCTTTTATGAATCTGGTGTCCATTGATAGTCTGACTTTGGATTGAGCGTCCTATTTCACATTTATTTTGGTTATTACGTCTTTGATATACTTTGGTATGTTTACGATTTAGATTACTATTTGTGTTAGTTGGTTTGGTGAGAATTGCTCCATAAATCTTCCTGATTGTTCTTCTCTGGATATATTACTATGAATCTGGTGTCCATTGTTAGTTCAATTTTGGATTAAGTGTTCAATTCTTAACCTATTTAGTTTATGATTTCTTTGATCTTAGTTTAGTATATCTCCGGGTGAGATATTGTTTGAATTGGCTCATACATTTGCCTGGTTGTTCGTCCTTGCATATACTTAGTATTATAGATCTGATGTCCATGGATAGTTCAATTTTGGATTTAGTGCCCAATTCGACATTTATTTGTCAGCAAGAATTTAGTTGGTATATTTAATTAATATTTGGCTTTTAAGCATATTGTCGATTGAGATTTGGATTCGACTTTGAGTCATCTGAGTTTGTGGTGACTGGCGCCATGACCATTCTTTTTTTTTTCGTGATCTTTAGTTCGTGGTTATTTTTTTTGGGTAAACTTGCAGATCAACGTGGAATGTTAGGCCAGTACACTTAGTTATTGATACTTTTAATTTTAGGAACAAAAAAAAAAAATTTTTGATTAAATTTTTTTTTTCCCGACTAGTAGGGGAATGTAACAGTCGTTATTTTCCCTACAATTTATATTAAAATAATTTCAGAGATGTAGTATGGGTTGCCTAACTTTAAGTGTTCATTGGCTCATTAAGTGTGTATTTTTAATAATTTAAGTTGTCACTCTGATCTAATTTGGTACCATTGCGAACCAGAGAGATGACAGGAGATTAGGGGACGTGGAAACTGGCTCTTGGTTAATTAACTGTGAATTAAAATTCACTTTTGATCGAGAGTTTGAAGTGGTACAAAGGTGGTAGTTAGCGAAAGAAAATCCAATTAATGCATAGAATTTCCTTCACTTCAAGAAGTTAAATGTTTTAAGTATAACCGTAACCATTTAATTGGCGGAGTTTTCGGAAACTCGGGAGGCTGAAGTGAAATTTCTAGCACGGAATTGATTAGCTATCTGGTAATTTTTTTTTATATTATAAAAACTAACTTTTTGTTCCCACATCCCACATCCTTAAGGTATTCAGAATGACCTTGGGTCACGAATTCAAGCATAGTATGGCCGCTTACAATCATTCTGGCATGAATCTGATTAAAATTCGGATTTTTTCGGAGTTCTTCTAAATTTGCCAACTAAATTTTTAGCTTATAACTATCACATGTGGCACATGTATCGGTTCGTGGAAGACCAAACTTAAGATTGTACTCATTTTTGAAAACTGCCCAATACACTGCTGTACTGTACTGCCCAGTACATATGAAACTTGTATTTGATACAATTGTAAAAATAATTTATACATTTTATTTACCGACAAATCCTCAGGCAAATATCTACAGTTGGGATTTTTTTTCAAAGAATAATGTGATTGTCGTGTACTAAAAGACTCAATATGATAGCGGATTAACTTCAAAATTTAATCTGGCGTTTTCTTATACCGGTTTGTCTTGTGGCTGCCTCTCTTGTCTTTAGGTGTTAATATATTTACAGGAGGGTTTACAGGTCGAATCTTCATGAGTGTGTCTATAAGATGTTGCTTGTTGGTCTCTGTGTCCACCGAAAAGAGACTCTTAAGCAGTTTGTTACGTACGACTGTCTGGATTCCACTTTTGATTTCCCGTCGGAGGAGGGCCTCAGGTTGAAGAGGTGTTGGAATGGGCAAACACTGGGGGTCCTTTATTAGTGCTTCCCAATCAGGGCTCTTCATAATCAAATTGACCCATCTCGACAAATGAGGGCGCAGCTCTGGATGAGTGCAAGCGGTGCGCACGAGGTGAAGACTCGAGGTTAGAGGGTCCTGGACTGATCTCGTACAAAACGATGAGTAGAGGCCAACTGGCAAGCCGCCGAGGTAACGGGAGACGAGAAGACATGATGTTGTACATTCCGGAGGCATAGTGGCTAACCAGGGCATCTTTCTGCGTATCAAGTAGGCTGCCTCGACTGACGTACACCAGTAAGAAGGCATGGGGTGGGAATCCTTTGCGGCCGCTGCAGCCCCAGCGGAATAGAGACTAGTGAGATCGCCGTTGAGTGTGGGCAATGTTTGATTCGCCTCGCTGGAGAGTCGACTGATCCTTTTAAGTGCTGAACTTACACATGTGCCTTCAAGATAGTACTCCCGGGAGTACTCAAAGAGGTTCTTCGATCTGCAGGTTTCGTTTCCTTTTATTGGGAGTCCGCACATATTGGAGTAATCAACAAGACGTGTGACAAACTGGTTGACATAACCCTCCTCATCCAAGTCTAGTCGGCGGAGCTTGGCGACCGACGGAATTCTGAGCAATATAACCTGGTTGTCGCCCTGCCCAATCAATGAGGCGGTTGTCCCGCATTCTTCCGCCACCTTGTTTATTAACATGATGGTTATTACTGTCCATCCCTTCTGTCGTAAGCCTTCTTGCCAAGCCTCCGGACCATACAGACACCGAGAGCCTTCTACGGGCAAGCCGGTGGCCGCATCTTGTTCTGGTGGACAGAATCTATCTTGGAACACGAGAATGCTGTTGAGATGGAACAGATGCGTTGCACTGTATACATGTTGTAGGCCGAACAGTCGATCGAAGCAACGAAATGTGGGAGTGGCCAATTCGAATCTGAAATTGGTGCACCACGAAGAGAAGTCCACTACAATGTAGCGATAGTCAGGACTGGCTGGATCCGCCTTGGGACTAGTCATTCGTGTTATTGTCCTGACGAGTTGCTCCTCACCCATGGTCATCGTTTGTTGCGGGATGTAGGGCATTATTTGTGTTGCTATATTGCTCTCGGTCGCTGTCTGGTACAGCCTCATTTCTGGTGTCATCTTTGCATAGAAACGAGCGTTATCTCGTTTCTGCTCTCGCTCCTTGGCAACCGCTACAATCACTCGCCATTCCTCGGGGATGACACCTGCGTCGATGGCTCTTATGATCTCACCTACATCAACCTCCTCCGTTTCCAGGAAGGCGACTATTGCGCTTTTGCTTGTGGCTGGAGGGCCTTGTGGAAATCTGCCATAGAGTGTTCTGTGTACCTGCTTGTCATACTCATAGATCCACTGGGATCTAGATGGTATGATTGACTTGTCGTGGAGAAGATCTGTCACCTCCACGTGCATGTCGAAGGTGAGGTTTTGCTCGAAGATTATGCCAGCGAATTCTGTAGAAGCCCAGGGCCATCTTTTGTCCTCATCCCATGTCCCTCTCTCATAGCTATCACGAACCCTCGGGCTTGTTTTATCCGAGTGACGAAGTTTGGGCCAGGCACGTTTCTCTCTAAAGTAGTTACGGCAGAAGACAAGCGAGAACATGTTTACCAGCTCAGCCGCCTGCTTGTCCAAGTCTTCCTTAAGACACAGGCCTTTGCTCGCCCAGGCCTTCACACTGCGATCCATGTTGATGATGGGGTGGCCAAAGCATTTCCACAGACCGCTGAGTTCCAGACGCATGTGAGCATCGCTCTGAGATAGCACGGGCCTACTCAGATAATCGTACAGAGTGGAGTGAGCATAAGGGGCGGTCTCCTCTCTCAAGCTGTCGTAAAACATCTGCCTGCCTTCAGTGTCTCGAAGGATACAGGCTATGGCGATCGACGGCCAAGCTTTGAGAAGAGAAGGGAGGTGATCAAGATGACTTTCCGCGAAGTCCGTCATTAGCTGGATGATCATTTCCACCTGTCGTAGGAGACTGAATCCTGAGTACTTGTGATCATTGATAGATGCATACAGCAGCACGTCAAACCAGGAGTTGAACATGTCGCGAACACCCGCCAGATGGGCATGGGTGATGACCAAAACTTCCTTGCAACTTAGGTGAATGACATGAAGGTTACCGTAAGCACAGCCATAAACAGAGCCAACCTTCCATTCTCGTTTGAATACAGTATCGAAAATAACGCTATCGAACACCGAGTCTAAAGCACACTTGATATTGAACACTTGTTTCAGCGGCCTCACATCTATGTGTCGTCCCTTGACCTTCACTCCTGTGTAGTCCTCTTCGGATGTTTCTGTGGCTTGAGTGGCTATGGTAAGTAGTGTATTTAGTTCTGCTATTCTGTTATGTAGTTGCTATTTTGTTCATTTTTACCTTAAAAATTGGATATTTATAAGATCTTAACGGAAAATTTTGATATACAAACTAAATGTCATAATGACATTATTCTGTGATTGAAGAAAGAACACATTCAACTGCTAGACGACATCCAAGGCAAGACAAGAATACATCCCAAGCACACCTATACCTGGTTCATGAAGAACGCAAGCGCCCTGGCAACTCCCGACAGAACGGCAGAACTAAATACACTACTTACCATAGCCACTCAAGCCACAGAAACATCCGAAGAGGACTACACAGGAGTGAAGGTCAAGGGACGACACATAGATGTGAGGCCGCTGAAACAAGTGTTCAATATCAAGTGTGCTTTAGACTCGGTGTTCGATAGCGTTATTTTCGATACTGTATTCAAACGAGAATGGAAGGTTGGCTCTGTTTATGGCTGTGCTTACGGTAACCTTCATGTCATTCACCTAAGTTGCAAGGAAGTTCTGGTCATCACCCATGCCCATCTGGCGGGTGTTCGCGACATGTTCAACTCCTGGTTTGACGTGCTGCTGTATGCATCTATCAATGATCACAAGTACTCAGGATTCAGTTTCCTACGACAGGTGGAAATGATCATCCAGCTAATGACGGACTTCGCGGAAAGTCATCTTGATCACCTCCCTTCTCTTCTCAAAGCTTGGCCGTCGATCGCCATAGCCTGTATCCTTCGAGACACTGAAGGCAGGCAGATGTTTTACGACAGCTTGAGAGAGGAGACCGCCCCTTATGCTCACTCCACTCTGTACGAGTATCTGAGTAGGCCCGTGCTATCTCAGAGCGATGCTCACATGCGTCTGGAACTCAGCGGTCTGTGGAAATGCTTTGGCCACCCCATCATCAACATGGATCGCAGTGTGAAGGCCTGTGTCTTAAGGAAGACTTGGACAAGCAGGCGGCTGAGCTGGTAAACATGTTCTCGCTTGTCTTCTGCCGTAACTAGTTTAGAGAGAAACGTGCCTGGCCCGAACTTCGTCACTCGGATAAAACAAGCCCGAGGGTTCGTAATAGCTATGAGAGAGGGACATGGGATGAGGACAAAAGATGGCCCTGGGCTTCTACAGAATTCGCTGGCATAATCTTCGAGCAAAACCTCACCTTCGACATGCACGTGGATGTGACAGATCTTCTCCACGACAAGTCAATCATACCATCTAGATCCCAGTGGATCTATGAGTATGACAAGCAGGTACACAGAACACTCTATGGCAGATTTCCACAAGGCCCTCCAGCCACAAGCAAAAGCGCAATAGTCGCCTTCCTGGAAACGGAGGAGGTTGATGTAGGTGAGATCATAAGAGCCATCGACGCAGGTGTCATCCCCGAGGAATGGCGAGTGATTGTAGCGGTTGCCAAGGAGCGAGAGCAGAAACGAGATAACGCTCGTTTCTATGCAAAGATGACACCAGAAATGAGGCTGTACCAGACAGCGACCGAGAGCAATATAGCAACACAAATAATGCCCTACATCCCGCAACAAACGATGACCATGGGTGAGGAGCAACTCGTCAGGACAATAACACGAATGACTAGTCCCAAGGCGGATCCAGCCAGTCCTGACTATCGCTACATTGTAGTGGACTTCTCTTCTTGGTGCACCAATTTCAGATTCGAATTGGCCATTCCCACATTTCGTTGCTTCGATCGACTGTTCGGCCTACAACATGTATACAGTGCAACGCATCTGTTCCATCTCAACAGCATTCTCCTGTTCCAAGATAGATTCTGTCCACCAGAACAAGATGCGGCCACCGGCTTGCCCGTAGAAGGCTCTCGGTGTCTGTATGGTCCGGAGGCTTGGCAAGAAGGCTTACGACAGAAGGGATGGACAGTAATAACCATCATGTTAATAAACAAGGTGGCGAAAGAATGCGGGACAACCGCCTCATTGATTGGGCAGGGCGACAACCAGGTTATATTGCTCAGAATTCCGTCGGTCGCCAAGCTCCGCCGACTAGACTTGGATGAGGAGGGTTATGTCAACCAGTTTGTCACACGTCTTGTTGATTACTCCAATATGTGCGGACTCCCAATAAAAGGAAACGAAACCTGCAGATCGAAGAACCTCTTTGAGTACTCCCGGGAGTACTATCTTGAAGGCACATGTGTAAGTTCAGCACTTAAAAGGATCAGTCGACTCTCCAGCGAGGCGAATCAAACATTGCCCACACTCAACGGCGATCTCACTAGTCTCTATTCCGCTGGGGCTGCAGCGGCCGCAAAGGATTCCCACCCCATGCCTTGTTACTGGTGTACGTCAGTCGAGGCAGCCTACTTGATACGCAGAAAGATGCCCTGGTTAGCCACTATGCCTCCGGAATGTACAACATCATGTCTTCTCGTCTCCCGTTACCTCGGCGGCTTGCCAGTTGGCCTCTACTCATCGTTTTGTACGAGATCAGTCCAGGACCCTCTAACCTCGAGTCTTCACCTCGTGCGCACCGCTTGCACTCATCCAGAGCTGCGCCCTCATTTGTCGAGATGGGTAAATTTGATTATGAAGAGCCCTGATTGGGAAGCACTAATAAAGGACCCCCAGTGTCTGCCCATTCCAACACCTCTTCAACCTGAGGCCCTCCTCCGACGGGAAATCAAAAGTGGAATCCAGACAGTCGTACGTAACAAACTGCTTAAGAGTCTCTTTTCGGTGGACACAGAGACCAACAAGCAACATCTTATAGACACACTCATGAAGATTCGTCCTGTAAACCCTCCTGTAAATATATTAACACCTAAAGACAAGAGAGGCAGCCACAAGACAAACCGGTATAAGAAAACACCAGAGGAAATTTTGAAGTTAATCCGCTATCATATTGAGTCTTTTAGTACACGACAATCACATTATTCTTTGAAAAAAAATCCCAACTGTAGATATTTGCCTGAGGATTTGTCGGTAAATAAAATGTATAAATTATTTTTACAATTGTATCAAATACAAGTTTCATATGTAGTGTATTCGGCAGTTTTCAAAAATGAGTACAATCTTAAGTTTGGTCTTCCACGAACCGATACATGTGCCACATGTGATAGTTATAAGCTAAAAATTCAGTTAGCAAATTTAGAAGAAATAGACATACTTAAAACTGAGCACAAACTGCATTTAAAGGTTGAAAAGTTTACTGAAATTAAAAAAAAAACTAAAGCAAGATGCCCAACAAAGTAAGATAATGTTGCTCACCTTTGATTATATGCAAAACCTACCTTTGCCACACATACGTACCAGTGATGTTTTTTATTGTCGCCAGCTGTGGATGTTTGTATTTGGGATTCATGATGTTGGTAAAAATAATGTTGTTTTAAACAATTACTTAGAAACACAGGGTAAGAAAGGTCAAAATGATGTCACATTATTACTCAGATATTTAAATCACAATGAAATTTATTCCAGAAATTTAGTATTGATAAGTGATGGATGCTCAGGACAAAACAAAAATTATGTTATGGTTTATTTTCTGTACTGCTTGGTACATGCTATCGGTCTGTTTGACTCCATTAAATATGTGTTTCCTATTAGAGGTCATACATATTTACCCAATGACCAAGATTTTAGTCTAATTGGTACCAAGAAAAGATCTGAGTACTGCTGGGGTTCCAGAAGATTGGAACGATATAATGAATAATGCTCGGGTACACCCATCTCCTTACAAAGTTGACACAATTACACATGATGCCTTCTTAACTCGTTGACTACGCATGACTCGGATCCGAGTCGGCAGCGCTGTGCGCTTGATGCTCATGACTCAGATCCGAGTCGAAAGCATAGAGAAATTGAAATCATTATTGCTCTGTTAGCATTTGAGTAAAGTTGTCGATTTTTTGTGAGCGTGTGGGTGAAATAGTGTATATTCGAAAAGTGCTGTTCGTTTTCATTTGACATTAGTGTATCAAGGATATTTGTAACAGATATGGAGCATGATGAACCTGGACCTTCGGGCATTAAAAACGTGAAATTGCAGAGAAATGAACGGGAAAAACTAACACAGGATGAGTTATATAGTATATTAAACAACTCATTTAGCGACGATGAGTTTGATGTGAGTGACGATGGCTCCGAATCTCCCTGACAATAATTATTCCGGTAAGTAAATTATATTTCTTTTCATTAATCTTAGATAATAAGGGATCATTTATTGTTGTATAGACGATGACATATTTGATGAAATGGCTGGCATTATGGACCGAGACCAAGACAATGACGCACCTGAGGAAGAGGATGTCAGAAACCGAGCTGCAACTTGGAAAGATGATGTTCCTGAAATTCGAAGTTTGCCATTTACAAAACGTGCTGGCTTATTAATTGATCCTCCACTGAATGCGAAGCCAATAAATTATTTCAGACTAGTAGCTGATGATCATTTTTTAAACATGGTGATAAACGTGGCAAACATACACCATCCAACAAAATAAGTAAAGAGAGACGTGATGACGTCATATCTCACATCAAAATGTTTCCGAGATATAAGAGCCATTATTCTAGGTTACAAAATTCTGCCTCCAGATATTTAGCAACTGATCTAAATATCAAAAAAAAATCTACGCCCTCTATCTTGAATGGTGCTCAGAATTAAATAAATTAGTAAACCAGTAAAGGAAACATACTATAGGCATATTTTTTGTACTGAGTTTAATTTGAAATTTCATAAGCCCCATTCAGATACATGCAATACATGCGATCGGTTGAATAACTTAATAAGATATGGCTCCAGTAGCGAAGTCATTACACAAAGTAAAACAGAGCTGGAGGTACATCATAGAGTTGTAGAAAGTGTTGTAGCTGCCAAGAAAAAGACATTGAATATTGCACAGAACACTCTCTCTCAACTCGCTTAATATCCTTCGACTTAGAAAAAACGCTAGCCACACCCCTGCTCACTACTAATGGACATATAATTTTTACATATATGAAGTAATTTCTGGTAAATCTTACATTGCTGCACGAGGCTCTCAAGAAATTGGTTCTTGTCTGGTGAAGGTAAATTTTATTACTCCTATATTTGTTTGAAAATTTAATGCTACTCTTTTTATTTAATTTTTAGTATATTAAGCAGCTGCCCCCAGAAGTTAAACATCTAGTTGCCTATTCTGATTCCTGTGGAGGACAAAATAAAAATAAAAACATAGCTAAGCTGTTCATGTATCTGGTGCAATGTACTAGTCTGGAAAGAATAGACCACAAATTTTATGGAAGTGGGCATTCATACATGGAATGCGATAGATCGTTTGGCCAAATCGAAAAAAGGAAGAAGAAATACCCTCAAGTATTTATACCTGATGATTGGGTTGACATTATTAAAAAGACAAGTAAAAATTTCATTGTCACCTGCATGAGTGACGCCGATTTTCTCTCATTCCAATATCGTCATGATAACATAAAGGATCCAAAGAGAGATGAGGAAAACCGAATATTCAGATGGCGTCAAAATGTCTGGTTTATTTATACAAAGAATGACTTTTTGAAGTTTTCTTTTAGGGTGTCCAGAAATGGAAGCTGGACTCCAATGTATACCGAAAGTTGCTCTAAGCTAACAAGGGGAAGACCAACCTTCACATTGGAAAACCTCAATAAAAAACTCTACAACGCATTAAAAATTTCATGTTAAATTAAATGTTAAATTATTAAAAATTTCATATTCTAATCTATTATTTTTAAAATATCTTTTACAAAGTTAACTGGCACCATGTATACATAAACATATCTTTAGGGAGACGAACGTGTTAACATGACTGTAACCACGTTCTATTCGGTATTTGCTTTTGTATACTACAGTAACTAGAAGCGTTGGTATAAGTATGTTGTAAGCAATATTCGTTCAAAATTGAAACTTCTCGGTCACATTATAACCACGTGCTTTAGATTTGTTTGTAGAATCTTCTTGTTGATATAATTCTAATTTCTTGTTTTATAATAATCATAAATTGACTTTTTAAATTTGAAGTCAATGCTAACCTAATGATTATTATAAATAAATATATTATATACAGGACGTCGTCATTGGTGTTGAAAATCCTTGATACTGATCTACCAGTTTTCAGGCCTTAAAAATACATATTGAATTTCGCTTCTCTACTCCTTATTCTATAACCATAAATCGACTGTTTTAAATTTTAAGTTGACACTAACGTAATGATTATTACAAATAAACTTGTAACATATGAAGGGTATAGATGCAAAAGTCACATTCTCCACTTTTTGTCAAAAATTTATTTTTAGTTATTTCGTATTCTCCACATCGAAATACACAATTTTTCAAAATTTTAGAGAGAGCAGAAGTAACGGTCTCTTATACAAATTAATGAATAAAAATCGCATTGTTATCTCAAAACTATCATTCACCGCCATATTAACTTGCAGAACTCACGTTCTCCCTTTCAGCATATGAAACTGGAGGGTTACGGTCACGTGCCACCTAGGCTGATTCTTAGCTGTAGTGTTCGCCTTTCGGCTTAGTTTATTATGAATTAGTTACACACAAGCGAATTTCTTTTTATAAGTTATTGTCGTTTTTTGTTCGATATTTAAAGTAATAAAATACAAAAATAATGGATGTAACTGTACGACCAGTAAACAAAAATATTGGCGAAACTGTTAGGAAACGAGTGAAGGCACCAGAAAAATGGAAGAGAAGTGAGGCAAAGAAATGCATGTATTTAACCTAACTTTAATCTCAACTGTGCATTGTTAAATTCAAGATGTCTAGCTTAACTTGAATGTTCAGATAAAAAATAGATAATAGCCAATCTAACCGATATTTATCTTCCGTTATTTTTTTACATATGCGGCAAAAGGCTTCGCGACATGCAACCACCATAGTGGAGCACTATTACGCAGAACAATATCAGCCCAGGATATTAGACGCTTTCGCTCAAAGTTTTATTCAACACAGGATAAAATATCGCAAGATAATTTTATCTTAAAACATTTGACTATGCAGCAAATCCAAAGAAGGCGTCCTAAAAATAATATGAATACGGTACAGCAAGCTAGAGCGAAATATTTTAAATGAAACAATGAAAAGAAAAATGTCTCAGTTTACTATACTACATTTTTGGAAACCTTAAATGTATCCAGGTTTAGGGTGAATCGCCTATCCCAAAGGTATCTTTACTACTGGTGAAATGCCAAATAAAAGAAAGGGATAGAACTGCTCACAAGTTTACAGCCAAAAAAGCTAGTGTTATGCGTTTTTTGAATAGCTTGAACTGTAGCGAAATACATTGTTGTGCAAATAAGATGGGTCGAAAGTATCTCTCAGCTGAACTTAATGTACGGAAACTTCTTGTTGATATAATTCTAATTTCTTATTTTATAATAATCATAAATTGACTTTTCAAATTAAGTCAATGCTAACCTAATGATTATTATAAATAAATATATTATGTACATCACGTCGTCCTTGTTGTTGAAAATCTTGGATACTGATCTACCGGTTTTCAGGCCATAAAAATAAATATTGAATTTCACTTCTCTACTCCTTATTCTATAACCATAAATCAATTGTTTTAAATTTTAAGTCGACGCTAACGTAATGATTATTACAAATAAACTTGTAACATATAGACTACTTTGACTTTTCTAACATGTGCGGTATTACCATGGTACACTGTAAAAAGTGTGTTAACATTGCTGGAACCACGTTTATTCGGCATTTGCTTTTATATACTACAGTAACTAGAAGGGTTAGTATAAGTATATTGTGACCAACATTCGTTCAAAATATAAACTTTTCTGTAAAATTATAACCAATCTTTGATACTGCCTCACTTAAGTAACTTTCATCCTTTTCATCTCCGATAAGACTATAATGTGCTTCCAATTTCTTGTTTTATAATAAGCATAAATTGACTTTTCAAATTTAAAGTCAATGTTAAACTATGATTATTATAATAAATATATTATGTACAGGACGTCGTCATTGGTGTTGAAAATCCTTGACGATGATCTACCATTTACCACTTCAAAAAAATGCAATAAATACCTTTTCGTAAGTACTATCGGCGTCGTTTGAATTTTACATGTCTCTATTCCTTATTGTATAAGTATAAATCGATTTTTTAAAAATATAAAGCCGACACAAACACACTGATTATTAAAAATAAACTTATAACATATCTACTACTTTAATTGTTCGAACAAAACTTGATAAAACACCATAACAAACAATATTTAATATTAATAATATATTTATACAATAGACCCAAATGTTGACTGCTTTTCACCGTTATCTCTTTATTTTTTCTAAACACAAGCGACTATTTCTGCTTTAATCCTGCTATCATTTCTTATATTCTACATTCAATTAATCGTTGATCCGATACACCAGCATATTGATTCTACGAATCCATAAAAAAACCAAACTTAAAATTACATCTTCTGTAGAAAGACTTTAGTAAGCAGAAAATCAAACTCGATGATGTCTGCACTTCTTAATAACCAAAAATCCATTTAATGTATTCAGACAGTGATTTGCGCACGGCTTCTGCTTTTGACCTGAAACAAAAAATAATAAAGTTATAGTAAATCAACACCTATTAGTTGGCTTTGTTTTAAATAATATTAAAAGATGAAGGTTAGTATAAACATGATCTGGCTATATGTTAATGTTAATTTATCAGCAGATTTGTACAATTCCTTTCATGAAGCGCTTTTAAGGCATTTCCTAATTTTAATAACCCTTTAAACTTCGAAAATAGTAGACTAATGTTTGGATTGCGAAGCTCAAAACTAATTTCCAACATCGTTGCCTATCTTAAGCCAATATTAAGCAAGAGAGTTTCACGTTAAGGCCAACTATCAGTGGAATAAAAAATTAGTGATATTAACTATCTTTAATGAGAATTGATCACAATTGCAGTTGAAAATATGTTTAATTTGACGTTTTAATTTCCACTTTGAAAATTGTTCTCGGAAATAATAAATACTTAAGTAATAACAGAAACAATTGTTGATTCTGTCCATCCATCCAATGGCACTACAGCCCAAATCGGGCCTTGGCCTCCTTCAACAGGCTTCTCCAATCATCTCGATTTACTGCCGTTCTTTTCCATGAACACGTTCCCAGACAGTTCCTGGCATCCTCATCGACTACGTTTTCCCATCTCTTTTTAGGTCTTCCAACAGGTCTTTTTCCCTGCATTCTTGCATTTAATAATTTTCTGGGGATTCTACTCTCAGGCATGCGGACCACGTGCCATGCCCACAGTAATATCTGCAGTTTAGTGGTTTAGGTTCGCTATATTGCTCGTATATTTATTGTTGATTCTGTGGTATCACATATTTCATCTTTTCCGAAATAAGATTGTAAGTACAATCGGAAAAAGTCCACAGAGAATTATCTTGGGCCTGATTTAAACATTAAAAAAATGTATAAATTATACAAACAGGAAAAAACAGAATAATGATGCTACTGAACTCATAACAAAGCCATGGCTGTATTGTGATATATTTAATAAGCAATTCAATTTAAACCTCCAGAAGTAGACACGACTGCGACGATTGCGATATATTTGCAGCTAAAATAAAATCAACTGATAATGATTCTGACAAACAACTGATTGAAAATAAGAAAGATATGCACTTAATAGAAGCAGAGTGCAGATATAAATTTAGATCTGTTAATATGACCCAAGCAAAAGCAAATATCAAGCACAAAGTACTGACTGGTGATCTACAAAAGTGACTTCCAACGCCATTTTTGACCAATTGTGTAAATTTTTATAAGCGAAAATTATGGACTTTGAATTACACTTTATACGATGGATATAACAGTGCTGCGTATTGTGTAATGTGGGATGAAACTAAAGCGAACAGAGGAGGAAATGAAATTGCTTCAGCAATTTTAAAGTGAGCTGATCTAAATACTCCTTCATCTGACGTTGAATGTGTCACCTTATCACCATATAACTGTTGGGGCTAGACCAAAAAACTATGTGTAGTTATGTATGCACTTTACCTCATACAAAGATATCTGAAACTACAAATAGATTGTAAATTATTAAAAATAAAGTATTGAAAGAAAACGGATTAAACTACCCAGTCTAACTATATTAACACCCTGGGACTGGCAACAATTTATTTGTCAGTGTTCTAGTAAATACTAAGTTGTGAACATGGAACTCAATGATTTTAAAAATTTTGAATACTTATATTCTTCAACAGGTCCATTTATTAATCGGAAAATAAATACTGACAGAGTCATTTCAAATTTCAAAACTAGTGATCGTAAGAGTTACCAAAGAAAATTTTGGATATCTTCAACATAAAACTTCATTCAACAGTGGCACTTTTGAAATGGTTGTCTTAAGACGAAATAAAAGAGAAGACATCATTTTGCCAGAAACTTTACCATACATTTATTAGAGAAGAAAGTATGTGTAATATTAATATTGATCCTGTAATCATTAACATTGGAGATAAAAACACATGTTTAAAATCTTACAACAATATTATTTGAGCTAATTAATGCTTCATTTTTAAAGAATTTTACTGTTAGTTATTACATTAACACACTGTAAATATTACTGTATATTTAATTATATTTTTTTATAGATTGTTTATTTATTTATAAATCACTAATGATATTAAAAGAATTTATTAAACTACTTCAAATGTGACTGTAATTTTAAAACAAAACATTTTACATTCTATTTATTTGATAAAATCAAATTTTATAATATAATCCGTGAATAGAGCAGTAGCTATTTTCTCTTGCTCAGTCACTTGCTGTTGCATGGAGTAAATTGCATGGAGATGACACACAGGTAAAGAACCATGGACTTAAATGGGGGTTTATGCCAAATAAACAAGATAACTTGGAGTGTTGACAGAGTACAAAACAGTATATGACAGGGAAATAATACTGCAAAAGTGGTTGAAGTGCCCAGACTATCGAACACAACCTTAACTCTCTAACCATTATATAACTGTCTGTAGACAGTGTTTACTTTTGTTCTAGTTAAATCCAGAATTGTTAATACATAAATAGCTTAAATGGTATTGTTTGTTTTTAAATATATATAAATATATAAATTATTGTAATCTGAAGAGAATTTTCATATAAGTGAAAAAGTGGTTTATAACGTCTATATTTTGCTGAAAAATTTACTGTATGTACATCATGATATATATTTTTGGAATATATTGTTGGTTTTACAAAAATAAATAAGCTACAGTTTTTAGCATTATAATTGATAACCATCTATGGTCATAACAGTTTACTTCATGTTTTTTTTTATCGCCACTGTATAAAAGAAAGTAGTCATAAAGTATATGATCTTTCTAAAATTCTAAAATGACTAATGAAGTGACTAATATATATTAGATTCAGTAAAAAATAATTATTCATCTGACACTGATGAGAACTGAAATATGATGAGACTACTCAGTCCGCTGTGTCTCATTATCTTAAGGAAATGGACTTTATAAATGATAATTTACTACTGAATTTTAGCAATGTCAATGAAGAAGCTATTCCATGAATATCATCTCCTATTATGACTGGTGCAGCCATGTCATCAACATTGTACTCTGCTGAGCCTACTGCAGAAATTTCATTGCAAAAATGTCCAGTTAAAACTACTACACTTATTCCAATACAATTACTGCTAAAATTAGGAAAAAACAACCTCATTTACCATTACCAGAGGTAGAATGGGATGGCTCTTTTTCAAATTAAACTGCTAGTGGATTTACTGAGCAGGTTTGTATTGCAATAAACATATATACAACAGTCGTATGGATGGTGTCGATCTTATGGATGGTCTACTGGACCACATTCAACTGAAAACTCAACATCCCATGCTACGGATATTTTATCACCTGATTAACATAGAAGTGACCAAGATCAAGTTGCCACTGTTTCCCTAGCCAATAGCAGCTGGTGTCTGCAAATATGCATAAATCTGTGCTGTAGGAATACCCTCAAATCAGAAAGTCTAGCCCAGTATGTCTAAGACTGGACCAAACTTGCTTCAACTACCAGATAATATACAATATGACGGCATAGATCATGATCAAGGTATTCACCACAAAACCAGAAATAGAAGGTGCAAATATTTTAAAAAGGCTGATACTCAGATGTATTGCATAAAGTCCAATATCAATTTATGTATTACACTAGAAAAAGTTGCTTCTGTAACTTTAATCATAGATAGTTTGATGATGGAATTCATATATTATATATTTCTTATATTTTTTATATTGTTTTACTTTCTTATTTTTATATTTTGTTAGATTTTTGTTTTTATTTAAACAATAAAAATCATTTCTTGAGTTATTCTATTCAAATAAAACCTCTTCTAATTCTAATCTAACACTCAAATGAAAAATGAAATTGTGCACAAGAAATTAAATCTAACAATCAAATTACCCTAATTAGAAATTATCAGTTATAAGTTAGACATAAGTGAATTTATCAAAAGTTAGAAGAGGAGATTGGTGGGTATAATAGAGTAGTGCTATAATAAACTATTTGATGATAACATTAATATATGGTGATAACAACACTCATGTTGACTATAAAAACGTTTAGATGGAGTAAGACAGCAAAACCTAATAGCAATACTCATTAATAAGAACAATCTAATTATAAATACAAACCAAAGATAGCAGAACCAGAGTGCTACAGTACAATCTGATGGACTGACAATAAAAAATTACTTAAAAACTTACAATATGCAGATGACATTGATGGTTGCAAAGAGCAGTGGAAATCTTGAATATAAATTGTGCAGAGATGTGAATTGATATAAATGTTAAACAAATGGAATATAGTATGCTTATTACAAAAGAATCACAAAATATTTAACAAATATTGACAATAAATGGCAACATGATAGAACAAGTAGAAAAATATCAATACTAAGAAACTTTGACAAAGAAACAAATAATGGCAGATCAGCATTTATACAACTGATACTCCTAACATACATCTCAATTTAAAATATGTACAATATTAAATGCTATATATTTTCAATATTATCATATGGAGCTGAGACATGCATATTAAAAAAATTTACATTCAAAAGTTGGCTGTCAACAGCCACAGTAATGTCAGAAAGACTTAAAGAAGGATGCAGATAACAAAAAAATATAATAGTTTAATTAGCAATTTCAGATCTGATATAAACACAAAAACCTAATGCCAAATATAAAAAGCCATGATAAGACTGACTGACAATAATGTATGGTGCAGATGATATAATTTTGAACTACAGACAGCATACAAAGAACCAAACATTATAACATGTAAGTATAAAGATTGGAAATTTACGTTGGATGAGCCATGCACATCAGAAGCAAAAGGAAAACACCAAAGAAAATATTGAGAGGACACCATTGGGAAAAAGGTCAAATGGAAGATCCATACAATGTTGGAATAAAGCAAAGAACAGATCAGAATGGAGGAAAAACATGGAAGAAAACAATAAAGGGTCGGCCAGCTATAATGGACAACCCTTTTTATGATATGTTTGGGCATAATGGCAGGCATTAGCATTAGATATGTCTATTTCCTGTAAAATGATAAAATTAACAAGTTGTCACTTTAAGACTCACTCTGATTTTAACATTCATTAATATATTTACATTGGTTTTATGAAAATTAGGTAAATCATTACATTACATAATGTCCCAAGTGGCCATGCACAAAGGGTGTGGCTTCATATATCCTTATATTGAAAATTTTAATCACTAGATCACCTACCAACACCAAAGTCTAGATTAACTATTCCTAAGTAAAAAGTAAAATAAATCCCGATTTAACAAATAATAGAGTAATGCTTACACAAAAACGCTTGGGGATGTGATATTTGATACCGTGCACCATCTTGATTTTTTATTTATGTGGAAATGTATGCAACTAAGCATAGGATTAATATTAAAGAATAGGATTAAAGTTAGGAAAATACAGAGAAAACATTAAGAATAGGATGAATGAGTAGTTATGATCTAAAAATATTACTTACATTCATTGTACCAGGAAAAAATACATTCATTGTTGCAGACATTTATGTGTGGTCAAATACACATTCAAAAGTTTGATTAGAGAAACATCTTTCCGAGAGAATGACCCTGTAGTTGTAAAAGATGACTCTCCTGCATATTAACTTAAAAAAACATATTTTCTTTCGCAATTAACTAGCACCTACACCAATTAGCATTACGTGGCATTACGCCATATCTGTACAAGTACAAATTAGGGATGGGATGGGTTGCGAAAGCAGTAGCAGTTATTTCACTGAAGCTGCTTCACACTGTTACACCATTTTCAAAATAACTGCTTCGTACTATCGTGAAGGCCCTGATCGACAGGCGAGTGGGAGTAAAACCGCGGTTTTGTGGCTCCTCGCCAAACACACCCAAAATAACAGTTTAGATTTTTAAACTGCTGCAGATAATGCTACTCTACGTAAGGACGTGATCTATGGTAAGGACTGAGAACAACTTGGATATTCTTGCGAAGCAGGGCTGCCAGGTCTAGGGATTTATCCCGAATCTAGGGATATTTCAGTATAAAAGGGACAAAGGGATTTTTTTGATATTTAGTGTATAATCTAGGGATTTTTGACCGACTCAAATATTTACCTACATAGGCCTATTGTAATAACATTTTCTTTAATTCAGGTATAAAACCACTTCGTATTAACAGTATTAAATAAGCGATCTTTCATTACAAATAATTAAGCTACCAGTAAACTACTTGTATTGAGGATTTTATTATCAGATGTCGCTAACTGTCCACGTTCTGGGAATCTTCATTTTATGCTACCAAATAGATTTCTGCTAAAAATAGATTCCTATATATTTTCAGAAAGGAGAAGCAAATTCTGGAGCAGGAATTAGGGGATTTACAAAAATCTTAAGTTTTATAAAATAAATAATTACGGCATTAACAGTAGGAATCGGGTGAATTACAGGATTCGTGGAAATATATAAATAAAATTCTATGCTTCACCTTCTCATTTCTCTTCGAAGTTGTATTTTGTATTAATTAGATTAAGTGAATAATACATAAGAATATAATAAATAGAATATTCAAAGCCAAAAATAAGTACGTTATTCTGTTTTTGTTAAATTTATTCAAATCATCGCTATTGTACCGTATAAAAATTTAATGTTTTTGAAATAAAGGTATAAAACAACAATTATTTTTTTATATCCACGTTATTATATTAGGCAATCATCAATACATCTTATCATTTTATTCAGAATTAGGCAACCATATATACATTTATTCCAATCTAGGGATTTCTAGGGATATTTTAATGTTCAATCTAGGGAGAACAAAAATTTTCACCTGGCAACCCTGTTGCGAAGTTGCCCGCTGTCTGTCATTGTTAATTTTATCAAAGAATATAGACGCTTATAAGCGTCTATATTCTTTGATGTTATGTTGGAGTAATTAATGTAAAGGTTAATAAAAACAGTGCCAGAACTAAAGGTGATAAATTATTATTGTAAATGATTTATCAAACAAAAAAAAACAATTAGTTTTTTATATTTATTAGATATATATATATATATATATATATATATATATATATATATATATATATATATATATATATATATATATATATATATATATATATATATATATATATATCTTATTTATTTATTAAATTAGAGATACATATTAGGGAATAACAAAAAATATAAACAATTGTGTGCCAAAAACTAATGTATAATTTACAAAAACAAAAATGCAAACTTAAAAATTGTGCAAACAAAAAAATATATATATATATATATATATATATATATATATATATATATATATATATATATATATATATATATATATATATATATATATATATATATATATATATATATATATATATATATATATATATATATATATATATATATATATATATTATAATATATATATATATATATATATATATATATATATATATATATATATAATGTGTATATATAATATAACATATAGATTCGGCAAATTTTCAACTACCGTATACGTTATTCAGTATGTGGAACAAAGATAACACTTAATTGTTTGAATACGAGTGAGACACAATCCACGCACTTGGAGTAGCGAGTCTTATTTTTAAACAGTGTTGCGAAATTTCTGTAACATAACTCCTTCTAAAACATTAGTCGGATACATGAGTGTAACATAATGTTTAAATGCACTACAATTCATTGTAGAATGAAAATTAATATTGCTCCAACAAACCTTACATGAAGTAATCATGTAAGTATTATTTTTTAAACGATTATATCATTACTTCATTAATTAACAAAGAATACTGAATTGAGAAATTGAGATGCGACAACAGCGTGAGCTAAATAAATATCGCACTTCAGTAGACAGACAAATAGTATAAACCATTTGCCCCCTCTACGACTTCCCCTCAAAAGAATAGGCGGTCCTTATCTGTACAGCAGGTTTAAGGTCAATAAGGTAAGGTCTATTTCTTTGATTTTTAGCTGTCGTGGTAAAAGGTTGAAAACAAATAATTAACATGCCAAGCGTATACAGTAGAACCTCGATAAGTTAAATTCCAAGGGAAAAACCAAATATTTTAAGTTATGCAGGTTTTAAGTTATGTTATGTGCAAGGGTCTATGTTGTGATGGATTAATATAGGTCAGAAGTTCATTAAAATATAGGCATTTATTATACACTACATACACTACATTCATTTATTATATTCGTTACAAAAAGTTAAAGCAATAATTAAAGGTATAGTCTACTAAAAAAAGTCTGTGATTTTCTTTTGATTTAAACAATTCATAGATTCTAAATCGATTTGATTTTAAATAACATAGAGAAGAAAATACGTTATCTTTTATGTTTCTACACTGCTCTATAAATGATCGTACAGTCGTTATAGCACTCTTGCTTCGTTGATTGATATGCTCTTAGATGAAGTTTATGGGTCGTCATTAAATTCATCGTCTTTATAACTTTAAATACAGTACATGTTGTTATTCCATTATTCAGGATCATTATTATCTTCCTCTTCAAAATGATTTCTTGAGGTTCTGAAGAAAAACCACAGGTTCTAAAGCGGTTTTTCACTGTGAGGAGTGTTACGTTTTGCCTTGTTTTGTTCATTATCCTCATTACCTGAAGAACATTGATAGAAGAAATCGTATTTTGCTCCATATCAGCTATCATTCTTCTAACAACTTCTTTTCTGTATAATGTTTTACAATTTTTAATGATACTCTGATCCAAAGGTTGAAGTTGTGATGTTGTGTTTGGTGGAAGAAATTGTACTTTGATTGCCTTTAATGGTGGTATGTCTCCGTGTGCTGTTCAGTTGTCGATGAACAGAACAATTTTTCTATTTCAAGTTGCCCTTTGCTAATCTATATTATTCAGCCATTTTTTAAAAAGTTCTGCTGTCATCCATGCTTTTTTATTGGCTTCATAATCCATGGGTAGTGATTTTAAACCTGCAAAACACCGAGGTTTTTTTGACTTACCTATATAATTAAAGGTTTGAGTTTTTCTGTGCCCGTAAGTCGTTCCTTGCTGTGTTTTTCTCCATGACATTTTTTATTTTTGAATGTTAATGTTTTTTCGGGAAGACATTTAAAAAACAGACCAGTTTCATCAGCATTAAAAACATCATTGGGATCATAATTATTCACTAAATTATGCAAGTCAGATTTCCATTCTTGGCAGACTGATTTGCTTACGCTCGTACTTTCGCCGCACATTTTTTTAAGGCTAAATCATTCGTTTATTGAAATTCTCTAACCAGCCATTGCTGGCTTTAAAATTATCGATTTTTAGTGAATTAGCGAACTCTATAGCCTTTTCTTTCAGTATGGGTCCACTGATACTGATGTTTCTGTTTCGATATTGTTTTAACCACGTAAACAAACACTGTTCCAAATAAGGGAATTCGGCAATTTTTGTCTCCTGATTCTTGTTTTTTCAATAGTTCGGTTTCTTTTTTTATGATGATTGATAATGTACTCTCGTGTATTCCAAACAGAGCCACAACTTCTTTTCTTTTGAATCCATTTTTCACTGCTTCTATAGCTTTTAATTTATCAGCATATGTTAGCGTTGTTAATTTTCTTTTTGAACTCATTTTAAGCAAGGTATCACACAGTACCTAAATCGATGTTTCTAGAACAGTGATTAAAACTTATGATACAGTAAGCTGTTCAGCTGTCATTGGTAAACAATTTTATGTTATAGGGATTGTGAAAACATTTCTTTAAGTTACTGAGGGCTAATATTGATATTATTTATTTAAGTTATCAAGATTGTGTATTTTAAGTTGTAGAGGTTTTGGGCTCCGATGGGAAGGGAACATATAATTTTTTGAAGTTATAGAGGTTTTTAATTTATTGAGGTTTGACCTATCGAGGTTCTACTGTATTTTCAAAAAGAAAAGATTCAAATGGTGAAATGGTATTATGGGAACCATTCTATTGTAGAAATAATACAGTTATTTATTGCTGCTTTTTAAAAACAATAACTTTTAAAAAAATGTTTTCCGATGAATCTTCATTCACAATCCATAAACGTCATAATCCATCTGTCGTGCGCTATTGGTCTAGGGAAAAGAAACATTTGAGTATTGCTGTGAAAACACAATTCCCAAAGAAATTAAATGTGTGGACTGGCATTTATAACGATAATATAATTGGTCCATTTTTTATTACGGGAAATCTGAATGGGCGAAAGTATCTAGATTTATTACGCAATCAGATTATTCCAGCTGTTCGAAACCTTGCGGTCAACTTCGATGATGTTTGGTTTCAACAGGATGGTTGCCCAGCACATAATGCAATCGAAGTTACCAATTATTTGGAACAAACATTTCCTGGACGAATAATTTCTACACGAGGAACAATAAAATGGCCCCCTAGATCACCAGATTTAGCACCTTTGGTATTTTATTTCTTAGGAATGCTAAAATCAAAATTATATCGGCATGATTTCGAACGAGCCACCAATTTAGCAGAATTGTAAGAAAAAATTGTTCAACTTTGTAGTAGAGTACAACCAAATCAGCTAAATGCAATGAGACTTGCTTTAATTGATAGATTCGGATTTTGTTTAGCTTAAAATGGTGGTTTGTTTGAACATTTAATTGGTTAGAGATTTTTTAAAAATGCCTTTAATTTTAATTATTTAGAATAATTTTTTTGATTGGTTTTTTTTCTTATAAAAATAATATTTATATTTAGTTAATGTTTGTTAAGTTAATTATTGTTTTATTTCCTAGCTACCAGAGCTAAAAATCTACAAAAATTACATTTAAAACTCGAATTCCTATAAGTGTTTGAGTTTTTCTGAAAGATTTACTGACGGAAAGTTGGCGACGAAATAATTTTATGAAAAGAACTACACCCCATCAACGTCCGATAATTACTGTCGGTCATCGGTGTATTTTTATGCCGCTTCGCACTGTAAAAGAAGGCGTTGCTTAAAATTTCAAACTCTTCAGGGGAATAATGCTTTGTTGCCACACATAAATTACTTAAATCACTGTTCTTTGTTAACTAATAAAGTAATTGATAAAATCGATTAGAAAATAAGAATTACGTGGCTACTTTATTTGAATTTTTTTGGGACAATATTAATTTTTATTCTACAATGAACTGTAGTGGATTTAAATATTATTTTAGACTCATGCATCGGACTAAAATTTAGAAGGAAAGATGTAATAGAAATAATAGCAACACTGTTTAAAAGTCATACCTACTACGTCGAGATGATGACTGCCTCTCACTTCTATTCAAACAATTAAGTGTTATCTTTGTTCCACATACTGAATAACGTATACGGTAGTTGAAAATTTGCCGAATCTATATGTTATATTATATATACACATTATATATATATATATATATATATATATATATATATATATATTATAATATATATATATATATATATATATATATATATATATATATATATATATATATATATATATATATATATATATATATATATATCTTATTTATTTATTAAATTAGAGATACATATTAGGGAATAACAAAAAATATAAACAATTGTGTGCCAAAAACTAATATATAATTTACAAAAACAAAAATGCAAACTTAAAAATTGAAGTTTCAGTACAAATTTAACAACAAAAATTAAGTTTTCTTAAGAATTACTCCTAATAAACATGATTTGCTTAACTTTTTCGTCAGAAAGTCTGCTTCGTTTGGCTGATAAAATTTCGCCAGTTTTAGAAAACAGTCTCTCACATGGCACAGATGTGGACACTGTTCCAAATTTGTTACGAACAATAACACTTAAATTTGGATAATTGTGCCGATTGTCTTTCCACCAAGTTAGTGGGTTGTTTTTTCGGTTTAGAAGAGGTTCTTCAATATATCTTTGCACCTCCATTATTGCTTTACAGCGACTGTTCCCACCAGCAGGTTTAAAATGGGAGGCTTGCTTATCAAAGTCTCCCCAGATAGAAAACTCGTCCTCAGATGAATCATCATCCTGTAATTGATTTACTATAGGTGCTGTTGTTTGTTTTGAGTTTTTTTCCAAAAGATTAGTCAGCAAATTTATGACTAAATTTTTTGATCGCTCAGCAACACTTTCATCTGAGAAACCGATATTTTTAAACCTCGGATCCATAAATGTTGAAACAATTAAACTGTTGCTATTTTCAAAATTTTTAAATCTCATCTGGCTACTGTTGAAGATAACTTCAACAACTTTTGTCGGTCTTTCGGCAAATGATGTCCCTGGATTGGTAACTAGACGGTGATATATTTTTCGTAAGTTATTTGCTATAATAATTACAGATGAAAGTGTTACATATTTTTCTCCACTCATTGTTCTGGTGGCGGATTCTAAAGGTCCTAATATTTTAATTAACTGATTTATTTCTTCAAAATCAGTATTGGTGATACATGGAACATTTTCATTCCCTAGTACCGCAATAGAAGCTCTAACTTCTTCTTTGAGATTAACAATTCTCTCCAGCATATAATAAACGGAGTTCCATCGTGTAGGAACAGCCTGAATTAATTTTTTGGGATCTTTGCCGTTTTGCTTCTGATACCAATCAAGCTTCTCTTTAGCTAAATTGCTTCGCTTAAATAAACTAACGACAAGTTTAACTTTTTCAATTAAACTCTCGATTACTTTTAAACCATCTTGAGCTATTAAATTAATAGTGTGTGCTAAACAACCCAAATGTTTTAATTGTAACTCTTCTAAAATTGCTTTTTTTACATTTGCAGCATTGTCAGTAATAACTATAAAAATTTTGTTGTGCAAATCCCATTCAGTTATAACTCGTCGTAGTTCATTTGCTAAGTTTACACTCGTATGAGATCCCTCGAACAGACAAACTTCCAAAAGAATTGACTCAAGTTCGAATTTATCATTTATAAAATGAGCTGTAACACCTATAAAACTATCACTATTCCTTGATGACCACATATCAGTAGTTATCGTTACCGATTCGGCGGTTGCCATAATTTCTCTAGTTTTATTTAGAGTCTCTAAATATTTGGCAGGAAGTAACGTCTTTGTTAATGTTTTCCTACTGGGCAAAGTATAGCCCACAGCGTCACAAAATTCTCGGAAACCCTCATCTTCCACTATGGAGAAAGGTTGAATGTCTTTAACAATTAAGTTTAAAAGTTTGGCGTCGATAATTTTTTTTTGTGTTAAATTTACCTTTTTAGATACTTGAAGTTGGGACTGAAACAACTTCCTTTTCTTTGGAATTTCTAAGCAAGCGCCACTGGTACTTGGAATTTCAGTATCGGATATTTTTTTTCCATCACCAGTTTCGTCATTGTCAATAGGTACGCTATCTTGATCTTTTACACTTTTACACTGAACTGATTCCTGAAATGTAATAGATGGATGTTTCCTTTGTACGTGTTGACGCAAGTTAGTGATACTTGTTTTGTAGGATAATACTTGACTGCACATATTACATTTCGCTCGAGCATCATCTTTTATAGTAAAAAAGTCCCAAACTATGGAAGTTTTCTTTTTAGAATTCATATTTTGTTCAAAATCTAAAAATAATTTATAAATAATAATGGGAAAATATTTAAAAATAAAATGCACGTAAAGGTAAGCAGCAAAATACTTCAATTCCGATTTTTATAATACACAAAATAAATTGTCTGCTTAATAAAACTAGCTTGTGTCAGTGGCTCAATATTTATTAGAAAAAAATTACATACTAAAATTAAGTTAACTACTACAATTATTTTAAAATAGTATAAGCTATTTTTTGGGTTTCAAATATAGCATACCTAAATAACAATATATATGCCGAACTGTCGATGAACATTTATTTACCATTTTGGATATGTCTCTTTGGCTACATCCATTTCTATGGTTAGTAATAATTAAATTTCTTTCACAAATCGTAGTTCGGCACCTATTCTCAAATAATTTTGTTATCCGCCTAATAAATACTTTGAAATGTGAAATGAAACACATACATAACTGCAATATGAATTTAATGCAACGTCTACTTCGCAAATTTCAAATTGATAAGTTTTGTAATTGTAATACTTCATCTTATCTGCATCATTCTAGCTGTGACATCAAAATCATGCATAAAAGAATTAAATATTTATTGTTATTTAAGTATGATATATTTGGAACACAAAAAATAGCTTTTGCTATTTAAGAAGACGTATAGTAATTTAATTTCAGTATGTAATTTTTTTTTTCTAATAAATATTGAGCCGCTGACACAAGCTAGTTTTATTAAGCTGCTAGCCGCTGTATCTGTTTTTTATAATAATATATCAATATCAATCCTTTGCTTCTGAATACAAAATATTGTTTAATATTTCTAGATGTAACGTCACTAAAAGCTGCTATATACTTAATGGAAATAATGAAATAAACTTACGTATATGAATGAATTATATTAATACACAACTGGGAATTCCACAGCACAAGCTAAAAACAACAAAACAGGAGATTTCCTTTCAAAAACAGTAGATTTTGAAATAAAATTTAACGTATATCTAATTCAACTATACAGTGAGGACGTTTACAATTTACAGTGAATAGTGCGATTTGATACAAAAAGACACAGAACACGAATGGTGTCGATGTCCGTTATAGTTTTCGTTTTCGAATCTCACCAAAATATTTCAACCTGTTTGATCTATTATATCTTTGGTGTCCTTTATTCTCAAAAAGGTTTTATTTGTGAAAAGATTCAACATTCAACCCTAGAATAACAGAGACACATAGAAGCGACATAGCGGTCCAAAAGCGTGTACCATTTTTGTATACGCATGCCCGATTCTGGTTGTATTACTGTCAAAAACACGTGCTTATTCTTTAATTCTGGTTGTTTTCGATAGTCCGTAGGCGTCTATGGTAAATACTCGACACAACAAGTGCATTTGACCATTTATATAATTTATTTATAGTTAAAAGGTTATAGTTATAGTTTATAGTTAAATATATAAGTTTATAGTTATAGTTTATAGTTAAAAGTTTAATTTATATTTAAAATGTCTGGATATATTTGTGCGATTCGCGGATGTTCATCTGTGACAGGAAAAGGAATAAGTTTATTTAGATTTCCTAAGAATAATAACAGGTAATTACTATTACTTTGGAATTATTATTAGTTATTACTAATTACATAATAGTATTGGTTTGACTTTCGAACAGTAAGCCGACGCCGACGTGTCTGTCCGAGCTATAAAAAAATAAACTTTGGTCTGCCAAGGGATACCTAGTTCAAAATGAAAACATTAAATTTGGTGTCAGTGCTATTTCTTTTATTGAAAGACGCAAGTCTCCGAAGGCTCAGGTCAAAAAATCAACAGATGGTGGCCAAATGTCGGCGCGCTCGAAGACAACAATACGAATATAGTATTTTTAAGAAATAAAAATAGAGGGTTTTATACACGAGAATATTTGATTTAAGAGCGTAGGCGCAAAATTTGGGGCAAATGTTTTTTAAATGTATTCATTTTTTTCGAATCCTGAAAAAACTAATAAGTATTTTTGAAAAATTTAAACGCAGAATGAAAGACCACATTATTACTGAGGGCCAAAAGTCCCCGAAAACTTTTATAATGTTTATTTTAATAAGTTATATATATATATATATATATATATATATATATATATATATATATATATATATATATATATATATATATATATATTGTTATGATATGTAAAATCGAGAAAAATATTGGTTTGTTTAAAAATATTTCAAAGTTCAAAAACATTAAAATAATTCAGATAAGTAGGATAATATCCAACAAACATTTCGGAGAAGGAAAGTTATTAAATCCTTGAATTACCTGTACCAAACAAAATGTAAGCTTTACATCAATCATTTCTTTGTTAAACTTGAGTGACCCGCATAAGTTTAAGTGAAACAAAAGACAAATTGAAACGGGTTTTTACAAATGCATTAGTGCAGTGATTAAAGACAATAGAAGATATTTTAGAAAGAGGTTTTTGTTAGTTTTAAGATTTATAGAAAAATATTATTTGTAAATAAGTTTTAGGAAATTTATAATTATAGGTAAAAATTTGTTTGTTATCGAAATGAAGAAATGGGGGAATTGTGACGAGTTGTGATTGGCGGAGATTGAAAAAGGTGGGATAAGTGTGTGGGAGAAAGTTTAGCGAGATTGAGGAGAGAGAAAAGATAGCAGTCAGTTGGTTTTCCAAATCTGTAAGAGGAACAAGGATTGTTCTCTGGCGGTTCCTGAGAGGTAGCAAGCAGTAGTGTTGAATGTTAGTGAGTTTTTGTGGAGTTAGTGTATCTGACAGAAGCTGGAGCAGCAAAATATTGTAAGTCATATTTTCCTACTTATATTCCAAGAGTCACTGTTCAGGCCAACGAGAGATTCAGTTTATCGTAAAGAGAAGATATTCCAAGAGTCATTTTTCACTCGGGCCAACGAGAGATTCAGTTTATCGAGAGGAGAAAGGCTGAATGATTTGTGCTTTTGAAGGAGATCATTAAAGACGATATACTTGCAACAATCTGTTGTACGATTGCTGATTACATAGGGAGCGGTTGAGAGGAGATAATATAGTCTACAAGGAACAAGGATTTGGACCACTCATCATCAGAGAGAGATATTTTGTTTCTGCAGTTTTTTTCCTTTTATTGATAACACAATTTTTACACGTAATTTAGAAAGGATATAAATATTTTGATTAGGAGAGTTAGAATAGTTTGGATTTTGAGTTTTCAATTAATATTGTTTGTACCATTAATTTTGATTGTTCACGTACGGAGAACAAAATTTTGAGAATCCTTATATGAGATTTGTTTATTGAAAACTTTTGAGTGTGAATTATTTCATTAATTTTTTTCAATATATAGTGTTAGATCATATGTGTTTTTTATTATTCCGGTATTCTCTGGACCTTACCTTTCACATGTAATAGCATAAATATTGAAGCACGAATTTTAACCCTGAGATAAAAGAATTAAAAATTGTGATAGAGTCATAATCACATCATTGAAATAATTTTAATTAATCAAAAATTAATTAGCTAATTATTCCTTGGCGCACCAAGACTTTAAATATCACAATAACTGGCTTCCAAAACGTGGGGCTTGAAAATATCGCAGCTTTACATTTGAAGGAAGGGAAAGAGATCTGGAATAAGTACAGGTGATCCAGAGATAAAAACATAACATTGAGGGAATTTGAATTTGAAAGTATTTTGACAATTTTCCAGGGAATATAAATTTGATTTATTGATTGATCGTAGTTAGTGGATATTTACTGCTATTGAATTATTTTATTTTATTTTCTTTACCAATCGTACATTTGATATTTATTTTGAATTATTTGAATTTTACTGATTGCATATTGGATATTTGTCGTGAAAATTTAATACAGTTGGGGAGAAATATTGTCGTGTTCTGAAACATATAGAGTGTTGTAAAATTTCACATTTGGCGGGGACAAAAACAGTAACGAAAAGAAACAACATGTCGACCACAAGGAGTCAAAGTAAAACGCAAGAAAGGAAAGAGGATAAGATAGAAGAGGAAACAATTATTGATGAAGGATCGGATAATGAAGGAAATGCCACAATAATGGAGGAAAGAAAAGAAACAGGAATGCTGAAAAAATTATTAGCAATGATGCAAATACAGACACAAACAATGAATGAAACATCAAAGAAAATGGATAGAAATCAACAAGAAACATCACTAAAAATGGAAGAAAACCAACGGGAAACAAAACAAACAATGAGCAATATAGAGCAGCGTCTGGAAAACTATGAACAGGAAATTAGAGGATGTGTTGAGGGGATAAAGAAAGAACTGATACACCAAATAGAAGAGATTAATGAAATTAAAAATGATATGAAAGAACAAGAAATGAGAATTAAAGATAATTTGGAGGAATTAGAAAGCAAACTTGAAAATGTAATGAAAGAAGACAAGAAAGAAATAGAAAAACAAATTGAGGATATCAGAAAACAACGAGAGATGGGAGACAGGAGAGAAGTACTCATCCAAAGTCCGGGTGACATAAAAATACAGTTTGGCGGGGATATTCGGAAAACACACCCAGTACCGTTTGTTAAAAATTTGAAAACCAAATTACAACATATTAGATATTTTGACGATTGCAAAGAAACAATTAGAAACCATTTGAAAGAAGGAGCAGCGTTATGGTATGAAAGCAAGGAAGATGAGTTTGAAAATTGGACAGATTTTGAAAATAAATTTCTCAACTATTTCTGGGGAAAAAATAAACAGAGAGAAATCAACCAAGAGCTACAGAATGGAAAATATCACGAAAAAATGGGAATATCTGAAGAAAGATATGCTTTGCAGATATATAACAATTCAAAATATCTAGAATACAAA
Source organism: Diabrotica undecimpunctata (assembly GCF_040954645.1). NCBI lineage: Eukaryota > Metazoa > Arthropoda > Insecta > Coleoptera > Chrysomelidae > Diabrotica > Diabrotica undecimpunctata. Next base: position 60,860,984 of record NC_092811.1, read on the forward strand.
TATTCTACCGAACAGCTGGTAGAAATGATCAGCAGACATTTTGAGGAAACGTTGGAAGATCACGTGATTTTGAGAAATTATCAAGATATTGATAGTTTGTGCCAATTCCTTCAATTAAAAGAAGCGAAAAGAAAAGAAATGAGAAATAGAAGACAACATGACCAATATAATGGAGCGGAAAGAAGGTATTCATCAAATTATGACCAGAGAAACCGACATCCCAGATCAACAAACGAATATAGGCCGAGAAATTACAATAATTACAATAGACAACAAAATTACGATAACCGGAATGATACACAAAATAGAACAAATGAAAATCACAACAGGAATAGAGATGCACAAAATCCTCCGAATAGGAATACGAACGAACAAAGGGACGATAGAAATAATCAGAGATTCCAACGACAAAACAGAAGAGAGATGAATCATGTGGCAATAGAAAAGGAGGAAGAAGAAGTATTCAATGAATCCAGACAGGATTTTCAATAAGGCATCCACTAAACAAAAGTAAAAAACTCTCCGGTATATTTTGTCACCCGAGAGAGTTTATACAGTTGGCGGGAAACGAAAAACAAAATTCTAATTCCAGTCTAATTTTTTTAGATGCATTTATAAAACATAAAGCGATTAAAATTCTGATTGATTCTGGATCGGAAATTTCGTTAATCAATAAAAAACTAGTAAAAGAATTAAATATGGACAGATTTGTGTATAAGATTCCGAGGGTTGCTTTAGTGGGTGCAAATAATAAAAAATTGACGACAGTAAACGAAGGTTTAGGAGTACGGATCAGAGTGGGAGACAAATTCTATATTATGCAATGTGTGGTAATCGAAGATCTAAATCATGATATGATAGCGGAAATCGATGAATTGAGTGAAAAACATATCACCATCAATTTTTCGGAAAATCAACTGGAAATCAGAGCAGAACCAGACAACATAGAAGAAGAAAAGGAAACAGATAGGAGAAAATTTTCTGAAAGGATAAATGGACAAGAAAAACATAAAGAAATCAATATGACGGTAGAGGATAAATCGAAAGCTCAAGAAAAAAATCAATCCGAAGAGGAAAAGAGAATAAAAAAAAAGAAGAAGAGTTCGAAAAGAAAGCAGGAAAAGAAGGAAGTTATAAGCAGAAAAATGGAAGGAGCCGAAACATGGTGCTCGGAATACCAGATAGAAATTAAAGATAAAGAAAAAATAGAAGAAGAAATAACGGAAGAGGACAGAGAAGAAATGGCAATTATGGACGAGAATCCAGAATTTTGTGAAGAAGTAATACGGACAGTGAACACATGTGAACAAACTGAGGATGAAAGAAAAATAATATGTGGAGAAAACATGGAGAAGGAAATAGAGAAGATTTTAGAAAATTATGGAGATCTTATTAATGAAGAAAGCCGAGTGGCTAAAAATTATGAACATTCTTTTAAAGTTAAAAACTTAGAAAATTTTAAATCGAAAACATATCCAATCCCGTATAAATACAGGCAAAGCGTCGGACAGGAAATTGAAAATATGATCAAAGACAAGGTGATCGAAAGATGTGACTCTCCATATATCAACCCGATAGTATGCGTAAAAAAATCAAATGGTGATTTGCGATTATGTTTAGATGCAAGAAACATTAATTCGCACACAATCGCGCAATACGAAGAGCCTTTGAACATAGAAGCTATTTTTGGACGAATCACAGGATCACACATTTTCTCCAAAATCGATTTGAAACACAGTTTTTGGTTAATACCTTTGGCAGAAAAGTGTCGAAATTATACCGCTTTTTCTATCGACGGAGTGGTGTACCGATTTAGGGTAGTACCATTTGGACTACAAAGTGCATGCGCTGCTTTGGTTCGCGCATTACACACAATTTTAAATAGGCATGGAGAATTTGTTGTACATTACATAGATGATTTATTAATTTTCTCACCGGATATAACAAGCCATCTACGACATATTCATACTGTTCTCGAAGAACTTGATCAAGCCGGATTAAAATTAAATATTCAAAAGTGTCAGTTTTTCCAAAAAGAGGTATTGTATTTAGGATTCAAATTAGACACAAAAGGGATTAGTCTTGCAGAAGATAGAGTCGAAGTCATAAACAACTACCCTAGGCCAACCAATTTAAAAACTTTACGGGGATTTTTAGGAATGGTAAACTATTTCAAAAAGCTGATACCAGACCTCAGTACAAAAGAAATACCGCTAATAGCATTACTTAAGAAAAATGTCAGATGGAAATGGGGAACGGAACAAGAAATCGCTTTCAAAAATTTAAAAGGAGCTTTTTCCACAGCTGTAAGAGTGCACCACCCAAGATATGAGCAACCTTTCATTCTCAGGACCGATGCTTCCATAAAAAAATTTGCAGGGGTGTTATCACAGATACAAGACGATATAGAGGTGCCAATATGTTTTGTTTCCCGTGTAACCAAAACGTATGAGAGAAAATACAGCGTTACTGAATTAGAGTTTGCCAGTGTATTATTTTGTGTAAACAAATTACGTTTTTACCTACTTGGGGCAAGATTCACCATTGAAACGGACCATGCAGCGTTGGTACACATAATGAAAAATAGGTTGGTAAATAATAGAATTCATAGGGGCATTCTTTTACTCCAAGAATATGATTTTGAATTTAAATATATCAAAGGAACGGACAATATTTTGGCTGATGCATTGACGAGAGATGAACAATTCCGCAAAGAGGATCACAAAACTCTCCACGTAGGCATGAACATAATGAGAGAAGAAGCAGGCTTATTTTCTTTGGCCAAAATCAGGGAAAATCAGGAAGAATTGAATGAAAGAGAAAAGCAAAGGGCTGAACAAGAAAATAACCTATATTTTAAGAGGGTCGATGGTAAAGAACTCTATGTAATCACGGAGCAAATGGCAAAAGAAGTTTTTTTAAAGTTACACTGTGACAACGGACATATTGGAAGTAGAAAGGTGTGGCTTATGTTCAGGGAGAACTACATTTGTCGACAGGACTATACAATAGCCAAAGAGGTGACTCGAAATTGTGTGACATGCCAAAAGTGTAAAAGTAGGAACTTTAAAAATGAAAACGTCACAAAAAACGTCGTAGCTCGGAGGAAACTGGATATTGTTGCTATTGATATGTTGAGCGATTTGATACCAACAACTCAACGGAATAAACACATATTAGTTATGGTGGATCTTTTCTCAAAATATGTTAAATTGTACGCATGCAGAACCACAAAAGGAATTGAAATACTTAGGAAAATAGACAATTTTATAGAAACGGTGGGAAGACCAGACAATATTTTATTGGACAATGCGACATATTTTAGGAACGAACGTTTTAAAAGGGAATTAAGAGAGAGAGGCATCGATACAAAATTTATAAGCATCCGTCATCCACAGAGCAACCCATCGGAGCGTTTTATACAAGAAGTCACAAAATTTCTACGAATTGCCGCGGAAGAACATCATCGACATTGGGACAGAAAAGTGTTTGAGATCGAGACCTATTTGAATTGTGCTCCAAATACGGTTACCAAAGAGACGCCTTTATATATAATGAAAGGAACAATGCCTACAAGACCGTGGGAAGACACCGCCCCCAAACAATACGAAGAAGTGATCGAATTGGTTCAAAGAAGATTGAGACGAAGTGGAGAGAAATATCTCCAAAGACAAGAGAGAACCCGAAGAAGAAGGCCGATCAAATTCCAGAAAGGAGATAAAGTCTTAGTGAAGGCACTGAGGGTGTCGAATTTACAAAATGGTATTTGTGCTAAATTGATGCCGATATTTGAAGGTCCATATAGGGTCAATACGGAAAATGGGGTAAATAGTTATGAATTAGCGCACATAGAGACAGGAAATATACGGGGTATTTTTAACATTCACGACATCTATCAATATCATGAATAGATTTTAATAACATAGTGAAATAATTTGATCCTAGAAAACTTTTGTCATTTTTAAAATTTAACAAAGAGTTTTCGGCAGATCAAATGGCGGGGATTTGTTATGATATGTAAAATCGAGAAAAATATTGGTTTGTTTAAAAATATTTCAAAGTTCAAAAACATTAAAATAATTCAGATAAGTAGGATAATATCCAACAAACATTTCGGAGAAGGAAAGTTATTAAATCCTTGAATTACCTGTACCAAACAAAATGTAAGCTTTACATCAATCATTTCTTTGTTAAACTTGAGTGACCCGCATAAGTTTAAGTGAAACAAAAGACAAATTGAAACGGGTTTTTACAAATGCATTAGTGCAGTGATTAAAGACAATAGAAGATATTTTAGAAAGAGGTTTTTGTTAGTTTTAAGATTTATAGAAAAATATTATTTGTAAATAAGTTTTAGGAAATTTATAATTATAGGTAAAAATTTGTTTGTTATCGAAATGAAGAAATGGGGGAATTGTGACGAGTTGTGATTGGCGGAGATTGAAAAAGGTGGGATAAGTGTGTGGGAGAAAGTTTAGCGAGATTGAGGAGAGAGAAAAGATAGCAGTCAGTTGGTTTTCCAAATCTGTAAGAGGAACAAGGATTGTTCTCTGGCGGTTCCTGAGAGGTAGCAAGCAGTAGTGTTGAATGTTAGTGAGTTTTTGTGGAGTTAGTGTATCTGACAGAAGCTGGAGCAGCAAAATATTGTAAGTCATATTTTCCTACTTATATTCCAAGAGTCACTGTTCAGGCCAACGAGAGATTCAGTTTATCGTAAAGAGAAGATATTCCAAGAGTCATTTTTCACTCGGGCCAACGAGAGATTCAGTTTATCGAGAGGAGAAAGGCTATCATAATTTGAATGATTTGTGCTTTTGAAGGAGATCATTAAAGACGATATACTTGCAACAATCTGTTGTACGATTGCTGATTACATAGGGAGCGGTTGAGAGGAGATAATATAGTCTACAAGGAACAAGGATTTGGACCACTCATCATCAGAGAGAGATATTTTGTTTCTGCAGTTTTTTTCCTTTTATTGATAACACAATTTTTACACGTAATTTAGAAAGGATATAAATATTTTGATTAGGAGAGTTAGAATAGTTTGGATTTTGAGTTTTCAATTAATATTGTTTGTACCATTAATTTTGATTGTTCACGTACGGAGAACAAAATTTTGAGAATCCTTATATGAGATTTGTTTATTGAAAACTTTTGAGTGTGAATTATTTCATTAATTTTTTTCAATATATAGTGTTAGATCATATGTGTTTTTTATTATTCCGGTATTCTCTGGACCTTACCTTTCACATGTAATAGCATAGATATTGAAGCACGAATTTTAACCCTGAGATAAAAGAATTAAAAATTGTGATAGAGTCATAATCACATCATTGAAATAATTTTAATTAATCAAAAATTAATTAGCTAATTATTCCTTGGCGCACCAAGACTTTAAATATCACAATAATATATATATATATATATATATATATATATATATATATATATATATATATATATATATATATATATATATATATATATATATATATATATATATATATATATACCCGGTATTTAGGCGTTCGACGCCCTTCCGGTAGGGATCTATGGAGGAGTATCACCTAGCCGCAAGCCGTTATCTCTTGCCGTACTGCTCCACCATAGGCCGATCAGATACCAGCATATTCTAGACTAAGCCGCAGATTCATTTTAGAATTTTAAACTGCTGCGTTAGCCTTTTTGTTTTCTGTACACCGAGCCCGGGGATTGAACTGACATCTCTCGCATTGAAGCGAAGGAGAAGCCAGCCGCCCAGCCCGCTTGGCTAATCCGATCCGATTTTAATAAGTTACAGGGGTGAAAAAATAGAGAAAATTTAGTGTGATGTTTAATTTCAAATATCTCATTCAAAAAAACTTTTTGTTTATTCTAAGGGACTTTCGGCCCTCGGTAATAATGTAATCTTTCATTCTGTGTTTAAATTTTACAAAAATATTTGTTAGTTTTCTCAGGATTCCAAAAAAATGTTAAAAAGCATTGGCCCGAAATTTTGCGTCTATTCTCTTAAACGAAACAAAGAAATTACTAAAATGCTCAAACTAAAAATTGTTGGAAACATAATTAGACCGATAATTGGGAAAATCTTAAAATTCCAACAGAACAAGACTTCAAAATTGCAAAAACATGGTTGCAAATAAACAAACTTACATTAAATTATGAAAAAACTAAAGAGGTACTCATCTACTTTTTGTAGGCATCAGGCATCATTTGGTGGCATCAGTAAATTACCTTTTGTAAATAAAAAATAATTACACCATTAAGAATGTCAACAAAAGTCGGCCCTGCAGGTAACTATTTAGTGCAATATTTCATATTTATTGAAGGTCAACATAAATGCTCAATTTGATTTAAGAGCGTAGGCGCAAAATTTCGGGCCAATTCTTTTTAAATGCAATCATTTTTTTTCGAATCCTGAGAAAACTAACAAATATTTTTGAAAAATTTAAATACAGAATGAAAGATTACATTATTACCGAGGGCCGAAAGTCCCTTAGAATAAACAAAAAGTTTTTTTGAAGGAGATATTTCAAATTAAAAATCACACTAAATTTTCTCTTTTTTTTTTCACCCCTGTAACTTATTAAAATAAACATTATAGAAGTTTTCAGGGACTTTCGGCCCTCAGTAATAATGTAGTCTTTCACTCTGCGTTTAAATTTTTCAAAAATACTTATTAGTTTTTTCAGGATTCGGAAAAAATGAATGCATTTAAAAAACATTGGCCCGAAATTTTGCGCCTACGCTCTTAAGAATTTATATTGTGTGATATGCCCACTGACTATTAATTTTCTGGTTGTTAGCTGTAATTGGCGGCTTGGCCACGTAACTTCAAAGGACTGTCGCTTCTCTGTGTTGGGTTGTTCTCTGATTCAACTCTCGGTCAGTCTCGCATAGCTATTAAGTAAATGCAAAACAGATGTTACAGTTTCTTCATCTGTTTTTACAATATATATCTGCCCTTATTTCGATGGTTTAGCAAAATATTGTTTTTTAAGGATATAACCTTATCTACTTATTTAGATTATTTTTATTTAGAATTGATCCCAAATAAATGTTTTGACCCAAATCAATTTTAAAAAGAACATTTTTCTTGAATCTTGAGATATTACAAAAGTTTGTAAAAATAAATTTAAATATAAGTAATTTTTAAATAATTTTAAAGTGTTTAATAATCACAGATCAGACGTAGAATATCTTTGTAACTTATTTATTAAATTTAATATATTTGACATATTGTACGACGTGTATTATGGGTTATGGTACCTATTCTTTAAAGTAAAAAATAAATTAATTCAACGTTTTACTCTTTTCAATGATCTTATTTTAATTTTTATTATTTATTTTATTTTTTATTATTTTATTATTTATTAGGATCTTATAATAGGTACCTAACAAATACAAATTATAGTTTATAGATTATTTTTATATATATACAAAAATATTTAATGTCATTCATCAAAATAAAAGAATAAAATCTGTGTTTACAATAACTCTCTATTGACGACATAAGCATTAGGGAAGCATTTCAAACTTTCAAGTAAGTATGTAGTGTCAATAACTTACTGTGTTATATGACACAATAGTGTTGACACACTGAGTTGATACAATAAGCAATAAGCTGCGCCAGAAATTTTGTGTGTTACTCATGGTTATCAAAAATTAAATACCTTAAATAATTAGGTTGAAGTTATTATTCCAAACATCCATAATTCAAATGTTATGGGACTAAAGGCTCACATCAGAATTTAGGTCGTATTTACTATATTTACATAAAAGTTTAAGGGTGGTGAATGATTTATGGTTACCAATAGGTGCCAATACCGAATTATGTTAATTGTTATGGTTTAGGTATCAAATTACAATCACGATTTTCCGGGATTTCTCATTCTTTACATGTAATTTTTAAACAATACAGGAAAGTATCAGATAAATTTTAATACAAACGTATTAAAAGTACTATCAAATTTTTTTTGATGATAACAAATTTACACAGATTTCCGAATAGAAACAGAAGAACAGTAGATTGCTTCTAAAAACAGTATAAACAGTAGATCTCCTGTTAGAGCATAAGAAATGGTAGCGTTTTCGTTTAACATAACAATTTAAGCATCACTTCCATCCCTTCCCTTTATTCTTAAACTGCTACTTTTAAGCAGCTTTTTCATCGCTGTTATTTTCAAATAGCAGTAGCAGTTATAACTGTTATTTGAAAGTAGCACTTTTGCCCATCACTAGCTACAAATACGCCGGCCGGCCGGCGGCAAAAAGAGAAAAGAGGGAATGTAAAGGTAGTGGGGGCAAAAATATTGTTAGACAGGAAGTGCCATCTTGAGAGGTCACACACAGATGGTACAAAGTACAATTCAATGCCAGCACTTATTGCCAGGAGAGCGTTTCTAGCGCTAAATGCGGACGGACCAAGACTAATTTCATTTGGCGGCAAATTCAAAACGTAGGTTCTGCCTAAAATATGCTTTTAATGGAAAAAAAATATAGTCATAAAATAAAAAATAAAAAACTTATTCTATGCCACAAATATATCGCTCACTGGATGCAATAATGGCACATCTAATAAATTAGACTTTGTAGAAAATAAAAGTTTTGTAATTTAAAAATAGTAAATTGAGATTTTCGTGAATATTTTTATGTCAGTTCTAAATATTTTTCTCATGTTTTGTTATTTATAAACAAATACATATAAAATGATAAAAAAAATTTCTTTATTTTTAAGAGAAAAAATTAAATTATTAAAAATGTGCCATAATTGACATTCATATTTTCTTTAAAACAATTGTTAAAATAAGTAACAACTTGAAGACGAAGAATATAAAAATAAATAAAATAAAATTCTTTTATTCGGATTTTTATTAGACAAAATATTATAAATCGTTTCTGTAAAAAAACCCTATTTCTAGAAAAATGAAAGAAACAAACTCTACCAATAAAAAACCTAAACATTTTAAAAAAAACTGTCTGCATAAATTTCTAGTATAGTGAATAAAAAACAAAAAGCTACAACTATAATCATAAAAAAAATACTACCAAATAATATTTTTGTATAACTAAGTCAACCCTTTAAAATATGTTCTTAACTTATTTTGAACACATTGTTACACCTTTTTTTAAGTGTGCGACAATACATTAAAATTATAGTTTGCAAAAAACTAAGGTAATAAAACAAACACAATATAAAAATAGTGCATTCTTCTTCTGCTTAAATAGGAAAAATCTCAACACAAACAACGCAAAGTTTGTTGCAGTTGATTATTATTCTTTATAGGGTTTGAGACTGTTGTAAAAATGTGGATGGCACTTTTTAATAACATTGGTCCGCAATAATTCCATTAGGTCTTCATATTTTCTTTTAGGTATCTCTAGGGGCGCTTTGTAAGCACATTCTAATTTTATGTTTCTAAAATTCAGAGACGCAGTGTTGTTTGTTCGTAGATTTTTTCTTTGTTTAATACTAACAGCTCTATATTCAGACTGACTGAATGATGTCTTATAGTAAAATTGGTCCAAATTATCTCTTTCAACTTTAAACACGCATGCTTCACTAAACTTCACAGTATCATTTAAAGAGTCTTTAGTAAAATTAAAGGAAGTTTGCAAAGTTAACTTTTTTTATATCAAAAAAGTCATCGTAACTCATTTCACTCCGGAAAAAAGGTTCTCCGGTTTTCCCTGACTTTTGCGTTAATGTTAGTGATCTGGTGCTGAAATTGGCCCTGATCTGACTCCTTTTTATATTTTTTTCTATGCGGGAGTGGACATTGTCTCCTTTATTTTGAGTATGTCCAGTAACCAGGTCTTCTTCTTTAAGTGCTGTCTCCCGATCGGAGGTTGAATAGAGAAGGAGGAGCTACCTAATAACCTCTAGCGTTGGTTTACCTATTTCAGTTTGTATGCTATTTATCAGAGTTGTTTTGTACGCTGCAAGTATAAACCTTAGTGAGAAGTTATGTAACGTATTAAAAGGTTTTAACGTTGTTGTGCTGGCAGATCTGCTGGCAACACATCCGTAATCAATGTTAGAACGAATTAAAGATCTGTATAACAGGAGTAGTGTTTTACCAAAGAATAGCGTCTATATTCTTTGGTTTTACTATCGGTATCCCAAGTTTTGTGAGCTAGGTACTTTAAAAAGTTTAGGCCATTTCAATATTAAAGAGCTAACTGCTGGATATAATTCGGTTTATCCTAAATATGTATTTTTGAAAATATTATACATTTTCATTTATTATAGCAAAATCTGAAACCGGTACTTAGGGACCAATTTATTAGTTTATTTAAGTGTTCTTGTAATATTGACGCCATACGATTATCTTTTTTGCCTTTGATGTAAATAATTAGGTCATCAGCATATAGTCTTGCCTGAAGAGGTTTTGCAATGATTTTTGTTATATCGTTTATTGCTAATAAAAATAGAGTAAGACTGATAATCGATTCTTGTGGCATTCCGTTTTGTTGTTTTCTAAGATAGGGTATAGCACCAATCGCTCGGACTTGAAATGTTCTATGAGTTTAAAAATTGTTTATGTAGGCCAAAATATTTGCTTGTCTGAAGCTTAGATTATTTACCATCATCGTTCTTAAAGGTTCTATACAAAAGATCATCTTTTAGTACTAGGCAGTTCCATTAGGTCCAGTAAGACTTGACTTCTGGACTACATGTACTAATGTCTTGCCAAGAAGGTCTTTCACTTCGACGCATCCAATCTAATACTCTTTTTATACATGGATCAATTTTAGCGTCTTGTAGCTATTGAGGCTGCCACTGATCATTAATTACGGTGGTTCGTCTCATGGGGCAAAGTCATTTTTCTAGTTTAAGACACTGATTACAATTTGCACTGCACGGCCGTCTCGAAAGAGCATCAGAATTTACGTGAACTCTTCCAGCCCTGTGTTCGATCTTGTAATCATATTCTTGTTATCGTTCTAACCATCTTGCCATCTGGCTCTCTGGACTACGGAATTGTAAAAGCCCTTTTAGATCGGCGTGATCCGTACGAAGAAGGAACTTTCTACAATACAAGTATCTATGGAAATGCTACGCCTAGCAATTCTCTCCTGGTAACGCAATAATTTCTTTCTGGTTTCGACAAGACTTTGCTAAAGTAAGCGATGACTCTTTCCTGTCCATCTTGTCTGTTGTCTTGCCTGTTGCTAGCATCGGTCTCCAACATAAATTTTTCTGCCTGTCTAGGGTAGCTTAAAATCGGTGCACTGATCAGAGCCATTTGTAGTTTTTCGAAAGCTTTTTGACACTTTTCACTCCAAGCATATTCTTGGCATTCTTCTGTCAATTTTGTTAATGGCTTGGAGATATTGGCAAATCCTTAAACAAAACGTCGGTAATATGTACATATACCAAGAATACTTTTAATTTCATGTTTATTATTCTTGGTACTCGCCAATTCTTAACTGCTGCAGGTTTTTCAAGATCAGGTGTTACACCATTACTCGCCACAATATGCCCCAAGTACTTCACTTCTCTTCGAAACATGTGATATTTCTTCGGACTTAACTTCAAATTCGCTACTCGCAGTCGTTGAAAAACCTCTGTCAGATCGTTGGCATGTTCATTGAAGGATCTTCCCACCACAATTACATCATCCAAATAAACCAGGCATGTTTTTCATAGACCTCTTAAAACTGCCTCCATTAATCTTTTAAATGTGGCAGGGGCATTACATAAACCAAAGGGCATGACCGTGAACTGATCCTATCGGTTTTTTCTGATCAGATGGCTCCATTTCTACTTGCCAATATCCACTTTTTAGATCGAGTGTGGAGAACCAACGAGAACCAGAGATAGTATCCAATGTATTGTCTATTCTGTTGATATACAAAATACAAAAACGCGTTGAACCATTTTTCTTCTTGACCAGAACTACGGGTGATGTCCATGAACAGTTTGATGGTTCAATTACCCCTTGTTTGTTTATATCTTTGATGATATAATCGGCTTCCTCTCTTTTTGCAAATGGAAGTCGTCTAGGTTATTGTCTGATTGGCTGAGCGTCTCCGGTATTAATTTTATGCGTTACGATGATTGTTTTGCTCTTATTTTTCGTATCAATGGCAAAAACATCTCGAAATTATATCAGCATAAACTTCACTTTTTTAGTTCGTACATCATTATGACCTTGTCACGTTTTAATCACCGTCTTATCAAGTTCTTTTGGATACTTAGATTTCGATGATTTCTCATTAATACTCATAGAACAAATAGAACAAGTGGCCGAAGCCACGGGAACACACTGTCCGATCAAAGTTCTTTTACTTAACTTAATAGCAGTTCCCTTTAAATTCAAATTTCTTACAGGAACGATATCTTGAACTCTCACCAAAGCTTTTGTTGCTAGGAACTCTGCATTGTTCACATCTTCGACCATCCTTAAACTTCCCTCTCTGCAGTGACCATCAAGTCTGGTCATCAGAATTTTCTCGCTATTGCCGGGTATAGTTACATCACAAGTAGTTAGTGAGCTGATAACATCTTCGTTATTTTCATGAAATGGCAACTTTTCACCATTAACCTCGAGAACTCCATTTTTGACGTTCAATACAGCCCCAACTTTTCTTAGTAAATCCATCCCTAATATGAACTCATCGGGGATCTCTGCAATTAATACTCCCCCAATTACTACCCCCAATTGTTGTATCAGTTCTTGCAATTACGGCGAATGCGACCTACACAATTCTGACGTCTGGACTCGCGTCTCTTTGGCATCGTTCTTACTCGATGAGTACGTGAAGTTTGACTAGCTGTTTCATGTTCCAAGGCAATAGCGAGCGCTTCATCTAGAACTTTCGGTCTTGCTAGTCGTAAAGCTTTCTGTAATTCATTGTCTTTTAACCCATCGACGAAGATATCTGCAGTAATTTCTTCCAAAATGTTGTCTGGTGCCTCTGGATAAGCTACCGCACTATATGTGCAACATCCGCTTCAAACTCTTGCAAATTTTTACTTGCTCGTTGAATTCTACTTCTTAGTTGTGCTTTGTAGACTTGTTGTAGACAATAATGGGCATCTCCGTAACGTTTGTCTAGTCGAGTGAACAAGGTCTCTTAACACTTTTCTTGGCCCTTAGGAATTGATCTTAGGATATCCGCAGCATCACCTCGTAAAGCAGCAGTCAAGGAAACAGCTTTTTATCGTTCTGTCCAATGATTGGCTGTTGCAATAACTTCAAATTGTCTAAGGTATATGGACCAAGAAGACTTTCTATCAAATGGTGGCAATTTGAATCTCATATGATGTGTCGTTTCGTCTCTAGGTATATATTCTTTCACTACAGGATGTAATACGACTGCAATAACTGGTGGTAGCACTTTTGTATTAGTTATCATGGCTCTCTAGTTATTTGATCTTCTCTTCTACCTTATCGACTGTTCTAGAAACTTCTTCAAATTTCTCATTGTTCTGACTACATACTTCGTTGAATCTTCTAGAAACATTTCGAATTTCTCGTCGTTTTGTCTAGCTACTTTTTTAATAGTTTAAGACGTTTCATCGAATTTTTTTTTTGGAAACATTCTCGAATTTATAATTATTTTTTCTAGAAGATTCTTCGATCATTTGCGAGACATTTTCAAATTTCTTATTCATTTTTGTTAAAACTGTTTCTTCTGCTGAATAAAAATGGAATGTCTCTGGGTCATCCTCATTCTTGTTAAGAACATTCTTCAGTCTTCTTGGGCCTGATCAGTATTATAGTAGTACAAATCGATTTTTTAAAGTTTTCGAGGTTTTCCAAAAATCAGCCTGGTTTTTGTATTTTTTAATACATATTTATGGTATGTTACCATTTATGAAATTAATTTGCAACTTTTCGAAGAACTGCCATAATAATTATTTTATTATAAGCTTAAATTGAGATAATTCCCGGGAGTTGGATGTATGCCACATTAGTAATAAAACTCGAAGTAAAAATCATCTCTTGTAAGTGGTATAATGTGTAATTAAAAAATTAAATTAAAAATTCGAATGGAATATAATAAAGTTCAGAACGTTTTCAGGACACATCAGTCCATCTTTAATGAACTTTGAACTTAGTACTTGCGTAACTACCCCAAAACCAAATAGTGGTTAGGTTTACATTGAAGAAAACATACTTATACTTAAAAATATTAAATTATGCGGCAAAATACGAATATAATTAGATTACTAACCGGGAACATACTCGAAATAAATTATTTCTACATCCGAAGTTTAGAACAGGACTTTTATTATAATTTTTTAATATTCTTTGAAACTGATGGAATATTTCTCTAGGAGAAAATGCAAGAACTCGCATGTTCTCCTAGTCCATTCTAAATGTGTTATCCCGGAGTCGATCCAATATTGGAACTAGGGCCAGTTCAACCCGGGAATGCAAGCGGTGCCAGGCGACCGGGTGCCAAGTCCAAGGGGCTCAAGCTGAACACTTGCTAGACTCAAACTTACGCGTTTTGTGTCCTTAAAAGGATAATCATCAATCAGCCCTGAGTTGTCCATTGATGAACATAGGCCTCCTCTAGACTTTTCCATCTACTTCTGTTCTGCGCCTCTGCTATCCAATTGGTCACGATTCTTTTGAGGTCGTCGGTCCATCGCGTTGGGGGTCTTCCTCGGTTTCGCTATCAGCTCGTGGTCTCCACTCAAGCAATTTTTTTTGTTCAACTGTCGTCTTTCATTCTTGCAACATGTCCTGCCCATCTCCATTTTTGCCTTGTAATATGTTCGATAATGTCTTAAACTCCGGTTCGTCTACGAACTTCCTCGTTTCTTATTCTGTTTCTTAAGCTTATTCCAAGCATTGATCTCTCCATCTTTCGTTGTGTCCTCAATTTTTCGGCTAATGTTTTTGTGAGAGTTAAGGTTTCTGCTCCGTATGTGAGGACTGGTAGAACGCACTGGTTAAAAGCTTTTCTTTTTAAATGGATCGGTATATTTGTTTTAAATACGTCTCTCATTTTTCCGAATGCGGCCCAACCCAGACTTATTCTTCTGAGTAGCTCGCATGTTTGGTTATCTCGCGTTAACCTTATTTCGTGACCCAAATACACATATTTTTCCACAAGTTCTATGGGCGACTTTTCGATTTCTATTAGCTCATTGGGGACGAGATTGGTCATCATTTTTGTTTTTCCATAGTTTATTTTTAAACCGACTTTCTGGGTTACTTGCTGTAGTTGTTGTAGCATAACTCTGGCTTCTCCTAAGTTGTCTGTTATGAGAACAATATCATCGGCATATCTGAGATGATTGAATATCTTTCCATCGATGCTAATACCCTTTGATTCCCATTCTAGCCGTTTAAATGCGTACTGCATAACTGTTATAAATAGTTTTGGCGACAAGGTATCTCCCTGCCCTACCCCTCTGCCAATTTTTATCTTCTCAGTCATGCAATGGAGGTTAACGGTTGTTGTCGCATTTTCGTATATATTTCGAATAATATTTGCATACCTGTGATCTATTCTGCATTCTGATAGTGCTTTTAAGATAGCAACTGTTTCGACTGTGTCAAATGCTTTGTGGAAGTCGACAAAGATAAGAGCAAGGGGTCTGTTATATTCGATAGATAGACTTTTCAACTAGAGTTTTAAGGCATTGCAAATGGTCGTTTGCTCCGTGTCCCGCTCGGAATCCTGCTTGTTCTTCTGATTGATAGAAATCGAGTTTTGCTTCTAATCTGTTTGTCAGTGTTCGAGTAAAGAGCTTGTATAGGTGGTTAAGCAAACTAATTGGCCTATAGTTTTCGAGATCTGATTTATCCCCTTTTTGTGGAGGAAGATTGTAACCGAATTCTTCCATTTACTTGGAATGTTTTCACTATGCAGACATAGATTAAAAAGTGTTTGGATTCGGGACATCAAAAGTGGACCTCCTAGTTTAATTGTCTCAATGACTACACCATCTTCCTCTGGAGCTCTATTATTTTTCATATTTTTGAGGGCATGTTGTATTTCCTCTCGTGATATATCTGGTATATCCTCCGATCCTACATTATGTACCTTTTGTATTGGTTGTTCGATGAGCTCTGGAATAACTTGACTTTTATATAATGTTTCATAGAAACTTTCCACTATATGTAATATGCTTGGTCTATCTGAGATAATTTTTCCATTTTTGTCTTCAAGTTGGAAGATTTCTTTTTTGCCATTTTCCATTTTTCTCCTCAATGCTTTCATGCTTTTGTTGTCTTCTATAGTTTTTATAATTTTCTCGTTATTGTATTTTCTAATATCCCGTCTGATGGCTTTAGAGATTTCTTTATTGATGCTGTTTATATCTTGTAAGTCAACATTTCCTTGACTTCTCAGCATTCTACGATCTTCCATTTTTTGTTTCGTTTCTTTACTAATTCTTTGTTCTTTTCCATGTTTAGGGCCAAATTTTTTCCTGAGCTTGTGTTAATGTATCTACTATTTCTTCGTTTAGGTTATTTACGTCTTCTCTTGTTGTATTTCTGAGTAAGTACTGGTGATATATTTTTCAAACTCAAGTTCATTCGTTGGGCGCATCCAAGGTTTGAATTTTTTACTTTTTATCATCTTCAGTCTTTCTTGCTTAATATTGATTTCTACAGTTGCTCGGACCATTCTATGATCGCTTGCAATCGAAAATTAATTTAAGACTGTAACATCTTTGGTTATATGTTTTTTGTCAGTGATGATGAAGTCGATCTCATTTTTTGTCTTACCATCGGGGCTCTTCCAAGTCCATCTTCTATGGATCTTCTTATAGAAGAAGCTATTCATTAAATATGTATATAAAAGATAGTAAATAAAAGAGGTCTCAAAATAAACGAAGCAAAAACGAAGTATATGACAGTCGAAAGAATAACTGACAATGAAAATAATATCACAATAGACAACTATACTATCGAACGAGTGGATGCCTTTACATATCTCGGCACAGAAATCAATCAGAATAACTCCGTAAGTAGCGAAATTAATGCACGTATTTCCAGCGGGAATCGTACATACTATGCTAATAAAAGATTGATGACATCGAAATTATTAGACAAAAGAACCAAAATGACTATTTACAGAACACTGATTAGACCCGTAGTAACCTATGGATGTGAAACTTGGGTAATGACGAAAAAAGATGAAGCCCAACTCAGGACATTCGAGAGAAAAATACTGAGAAAAGTATATGGCTCGGTACAAGAGGAAGATGGCACATGGAGAATCAGGAGAAACGACGAGGTTAATGAGTTAAATGAAGGTTATGACATTGTAAGATTTGTGAAAAGTCAAAGACTGTCATGGCTGGGACATGTGCAGAGACAAAACGATGCAAAAACAACAAAGAAAATGTTACAATGGAAGCCCATAGGAAGGCGAAAAAAAGGAAGGCCCAGAACGAGATGGTTGGATGACGTGGAAGACGACCTGAAAACAATGAACATAAGACAATGGAGAAGAAGGGCACAAGAGAGATCTGAATGGAAGGACATAGCCAGACAGGCAAAGACCCATCCAGGGTTATGATGCCAAAAGAAGAAGAAGAAGAATTCATTAAATATAGATTGTTTTCTAATAGAAAATTTAAGAGTATTTCGCCCCTTTCGTTTCTACCTGGTGTGCCAAAATTTCCGAGGGCATTTTCAGCTGGGTCAGTGCTTATTCCTATTTTGGCATTAAAGTCGCCACATATTACCGTAAAATGTTCTTGGTCTTCTGAAACAGCTGTGTATAAGTCATCATAGAACTGTTCTATTTCTTCGTCAGCGTGACTCGATGTTGGTGCATAGACTTGAATGATCTTTATGGAGTAACGGGTGTTTAGTTGTAATTTTGCAAGTATAACTCTTGTGGAAACTGCTTTTACTGATATGATATTCTCAGCTAGTTTTTTATTAATAAAGAGCCCAATGACTCCATTCCCATCGTTTTCTCCGACATGATAGAAAATGTGACAGGATTTTAAAGTGGTTAGGCTTTCTCCTTCTGACCTCAGCACTCCAACAATGTCCCAATTGATTTTATCAAGTTCAGATTCCATTTCTATGAATTTTTCTTCTGATAGCAGGGTTCTTGCATTGAAAGTTGCAATTTTTAGAGATATATATCTGTTAGATGGTTTTCTAAAATATGTCAGAATTTTGTCCCCCCCCAGAATCCGTGGGACTGACTGATAGTCTATCAGTGTGAGATTCTGAATTTTTCTTTCTACTCACCTGGGGTAAATCCGTTTTTGTATTCGTATCTGACATATTAAATAAAAAGGTAATAGCAATTAAAACGCCACGCTTGCTTTACGTGTTGACGAGTTTTTTGTTCAGCCGCCCATTATGGGTACAGACGCTGTTGACCGCCCAATATGGGTCAGACGCTATCGGTTTGATTTTATACCATCCCTAAAATCCAGGGATGCCACTTCCGCCATTCACGTCGTACCGAAGATCTTCTTCTCCGCCGTGCCTACCGTTGTGGTCTTCACCTGTATCCCTAGGTAGGGGTCGTGTTATACCCCACAGAACTGGCTCCCGATCTGGACTTGGCCATCTATTCACTCCGGCCTACTGAAATGATAGATGCCCACCCCCGCGACATGGACGCGCCAGATTGGAGTTACCCACGTGAGCGACAGAGAAGGCGGCTCTGTGCTCCGTGAACCGGGTTAACGGACATGTATGATTCCATGACCAAAGGCCATGACCAAATTCCTTAAAAAGATACAAATAACAAAATATAAATTATAAAATTAATTTTCGTGGCAAGGGCGTATTTCGGGTTTCCAGCGTGCATTTGTTTACAGAGTATGTAGCTTGAAGTTAAATAGATTGTAATTTTCGTCATTACGTTTGCGGCACCCGTCGTAACTTGTGTACTTTTATAAAAGAATAGTGAGAACTTAAAAGTAGTGACTAATCTTTTAATTTTCAATTTAAAATAAATAAACTTTACAATCTTCTCCTTCTTCTAGTGCCAACTCCACTAATGAAGGTTGGCTATAACCACTGCAAATTCATCTCTATTCAACCCGGTCCAGTCAAGTATGTTTTTGACCCCTTTTTCCTCCGATTTTGCCCTTCATCAGCTGCAACAACTCGTACTTCTCATTTCTAAGTATGTGTACCAAATATGCTGTCTTTCTCCTTTTAATTGTGATTAAAAGTTCTCTATCTCTTTCCATACTGTGCAAAACCATTTTGTTCGTAATATGATTGGTCCATAATATTTTTAAAATTCTTCTAAAAATCCATATCTCACAATCCAATTCTCATTAATGAGAAAGCCAGCTTTCTAATTAAGTCAACATTAACACTTCAAGCTTCGGTACCATAAAGAAGAATAGAGTGGATATAATATTTTACCATCCGATATCGGACTTGCAGATTCAATCTTTGGTTACTCATAAATTTCCTCATGATCAAAAAGGCTGCTTTTGAATGCTCTATTCATATATATATATATATATATATATATATATATATATATATATATATATATATATATATATATATATATATATATATATATATATATATATATATATATATATTAATGTGATATTAAAAGTCAGAGGTGCGCCAAACAATTAATTAGCTAATTAATTAATTAATTAAACTTATTTAAATGATGCAATTATAATTTTATCACACTATTTAATTCTCTTATCTCAGGGTTATATTCGTGCTTCAATATCTATGCTTTACATATGATAGGTAAGGTCTAAGGAATATCGCAATAATAGTCATATATGATACAAAATTATATATTGAACTAAAATTCACACTCAAATATCTTAAACAAAAAATATCTCATACAATGATTATCAAAATTTTGTTCTACGTACATGAACCTTCAAAAATTAATGTTATACTATATAGTTTAAAATTTCAAATCAAAATTGTTGTTCTATATCTCCCGATAAATATTTCTATCTTTTCTGAAGCAATTAAAAGAAAAAACTTTTTTGATAAAGAAAAACTGACGAAAGAAAAAAAAACTATCTCTCTGAAGATGAGTTGTCCAAATTCTTGTTCCTTGTAGCCTACACTATCTATTCTTCGCAGTTCCCTAGGTAATCAGCAATATTACAACAAATTATTGCGAGCCTATCGTCTTTAATGATCTCCTTCAAATGCACGTATCGTTTAAATGATGCTAGCCTCTTCTCCTCTCGATAAACTGAATCTCTCGTTCCGGCCTGAACAGTGACTCTTGGAATATAAGTAGAAAAATATAACTTACAATATTTTACTGGATCAGCTTCCGTCAGATACACTTACTCCACGAAAACTCACAAACATTCACTTCTACTGCTTACTACCTCTGGAGAACTACCAGAGAACAACGACTGTTCGCCTTGAACCCTTGGAAAAACAACTGATTCTATTTTCTCCCTCAAAAATCCAGCTAAACTCTCATTCCTACATAGCTATCTCCCTCTTTTTCAATGTCCTCCAATCAGAGTTCCTCATACTTCCCCCCCATCTACCATTTAGATGACAAACAACAATTTTACCCACAATTATAAATTTCCTAAAAACTATTAACATGCTAATCGGTTTCTACAAATTCTCAAGAACTAACGGAGAAATATAATTTCTAAATTCTACCCTATTGTCTTTATTCACTGTACAAGTCCATTTGGAAAACCCGGTCGTATTGTTCAATTCACTTAAGCTCCGTCACTCGAATATATTTTACAAAGAAAATAATTTATGCATATCTTTAAATTTTGTTTACTACAGGTAATCCAAAGATAATGGACTTTCATTTCTTCGAAATATCTTTTATAGTTTATTAGGTGAATTATTTGACTTATATTTTGTATTTTGAAATATTTTAAAAAAACAAACCAATATTATTCTCAATTTTTACATAGCATAAAAACTCTCCAGGATATCTTGAAAATTTATTTAGATGGTCTATTTAGTAATTTTAATTTTATCTTTGGCTGATAAAATGAACCATAACAATATATATATATATATATATATATATATATATATATATATATATATATATATATATATGTATATTTATATATATATATATATATATATATATATATATATATATATATATATATATATATACATATATCTTTAAGGTATATGACCGTTTAATTTAATATAAAAAAATGTGCACTCGTAAGTGAATGGGATGTTATCGGTCTGGAGATAAAAAAGACAAGAGTTGTGCTACTTTATCTATTTATTGAAGACGTTTCGCCTATTGTTCAATAAGCATCATCAGTTCATCTAAAAGAGTGTTATTAGCGATACATCTAATATGAAAAAACAATTAAGTAAATGATCTTACCTTTAAAAGATCTGTAGCATTACAATGTTGTTATTGCAAAGAAACATCAAAAAATTAATATAATAAATATAACAGCAAAAAATATAGAAACACAGAACGCTGGAAGATTCCCAATTTAACTAATTTGTTTTAAATTTCACTTTTGAAAACATTGATTGATTAAATCCATCAAAAAATATAATTGTCAATTTTGAATTGTTATATAAACAACGGCACGGCTAGGGTTCTTGACTGTTATGATCATATATCATGAAAATGAAGTATTTGAAAGCTCGACTGTCAGAAATGACAATCAGCTGGTGAGATTGAAGGAAAAGTTTTATAGATGTCAACATAAATGTTATGATATAATAAAAGAAGTTGAAGAAGAAAACAATAATTAAAAGTAGAATACGGAAGAATCAATTTTGTAGTATTAGTGCATGGTAAATTTGGCTTAAGTTGCTGATATCAGTTCTCTTATTTAATGCATTAGGTTGTTTCAAAATATGACACATCTCCATAAATTGTCTCTTATTAAGGTTACGTTCCTAACAGAGAATTCTAACATCATCAAAATTAACAGTATGTTTGGTGTTGATTGCATGTTCTGCAAGGGCACAAGTATGTTTAGAAAGTTTAATGTCACTACGATGTGAAGTAAGGCGTCCTTTAAGGGAACGGCCAGTCTGACCAATATAACATGCATCACATTCAGAACAGGGTATGTGATAGACTACATTCACTTGTTCCAAAAAGGAAAGAGGTGTTTTAATTTTAGAAAACAAGTTCCTGACAGTCTTAGCATTATTGATAGCAATCTTAACCGGGATATTGTTCTGTTTGTACAATTTAATAAGCTTTTCAGTAACATATGGGAAATAGGGTAGTGAAGAGTAATGGGTGGTGGAAGTTGCAATGTTAGGAGAAAGTAGAGTACTGTTGTTCATAATATTATTAGAAATTATTCTTAGTTGATCACCATCAGGTAAATCATCAATAGAAGACCCAAAACTTGTTGAAAAAAGGTATTTATTTATGAGAGATGTAGGGTAAGAATTGTCAGATAGTATATTTCTGAGTAACAAAAGAGAATCCCTTTTGTTATCAGGATGTGTTAACCTATGTAGCCTACAGCTGAGTGCTTTTATGAGATTTATTTTGTATTTGAACGGATGGCAAGAATGATAGTTAAGAAACCTATTACTAGCCATAGGTTTCCTGTACCAACTTGTAGTTAGTGTATTGTCACTATTTCTAAAGACACGCATGTCTAAGAAAGGAATACTATTGTTAGAAGGATCCTCAAGTTCATAAGTAAACTGTATTATTAATAAGTAAATTTGCATTTATTAACAATTTCAAACTACCAGTTAATTACATTTTGGTGAGCTTTGATGTAGCATCACTTTTCACTAACCTTCCTTTTTCTAGTGTTCTCACTTCTTTAAGTAATCATTGGAACACTATCCAACTAAACTCCCCCGTTTCCTGGGACGTGTTTGCAGAGCTTTTGCAATTGGTGTTTGACACTAATTTTTTGGTTTTCAATGATAAATATTACTTACAAATTTTTGGTACACCAATGGGTTCATCCATATCTCCCATCCTTGTTAACTTTGTCCTTGATGACTTGATATCTGAATGTTTGGGTCTTATAGATTTCCATATCCCTTTTGTTAAACGGTACGTTGATGACCTTTTGTTAGCCTTACCCCCTGACAAAGTAGAGTCTACCTTATCGATTTTTAATGGTTTTGATCCTCACTTACAGTTTACTTATGAACTTGAGGATCCTTCTAACAATAGTATTCCTTTCTTAGACATGCGTGTCTTTAGAAATAGTGACAATACACTAA
The DNA here is from genome assembly GCF_040954645.1 of Diabrotica undecimpunctata. Classification (NCBI taxonomy): domain Eukaryota; kingdom Metazoa; phylum Arthropoda; class Insecta; order Coleoptera; family Chrysomelidae; genus Diabrotica; species Diabrotica undecimpunctata. The sequence continues at coordinate 60,884,110 of NC_092811.1, forward strand.
CTACAAGTTGGTACAGGAAACCTATGGCTAGTAATAGGTTTCTTAACTATCATTCTTGCCATCCGTTCAAATACAAAATAAATCTCATAAAAGCACTCAGCTGTAGGCTACATAGGTTAACACATCCTGATAACAAAAGGAATTCTCTTTTGTTACTCAGAAATATACTATCTGACAATTCTTACCCTACATCTCTCATAAATAAATACCTTTTTTCAACAAGTTTTGGGTCTTCTATTGATGATTTACCTGATGGTGATCAACTAAGAATAATTTCTAATAATATTATGAACAACAGTACTCTACTTTCTCCTAACATTGCAACTTCCACCACCCATTACTCTTCACTACCCTATTTCCCATATGTTACTGAAAAGCTTATTAAATTGTACAAACAGAACAATATCCCGGTTAAGATTGCTATCAATAATGCTAAGACTGTCAGGAACTTGTTTTCTAAAATTAAAACACCTCTTTCCTTTTTGGAACAAGTGAATGTAGTCTATCACATACCCTGTTCTGAATGTGATGCATGTTATATTGGTCAGACTGGCCGTTCCCTTAAAGGACGCCTTACTTCACATCGTAGTGACATTAAACTTTCTAAACATACTTGTGCCCTTGCAGAACATGCAATCAACACCAAACATACTGTTAATTTTGATGATGTTAGAATTCTCTGTAGAGAACGTAACCTTAATAAGAGACAATTTATGGAGATGTGTCATATTTTGAAACAACCTAATGCATTAAATAAGAGAACTGATATCAGCAACTTAAGCCAAATTTACCATGCACTAATACTACAAAATTGATTCTTCCGTATTCTACTTTTAATTATTGTTTTCTTCTTCAACTTCTTTTATTATATCATAACATTTATGTTGACATCTATAAAACTTTTCCTTCAATCTCACCAGCTGATTGTCATTTCTGACAGTCGAGCTTTCAAATACTTCATTTTCATGATATATGATCATAACAGTCAAGAACCCTAGCCGTGCCGTTGTTTATATAACAATTCAAAATTGACAATTATATTTTTTGATAGATTTAATCAATCAATGTTTTCAAAAGTGAAATTTAAAACAAATTAGTTAAATTGGGAATCTTCCAGCGTTCTGTGTTTCTATATTTTTTGCTGTTATATTTATTATATTAATTTTTTGATGTTTCTTTGCAATAACAACATTGTAATGCTACAGATCTTTTAAAGGTAAGATCATTTACTTAATTGTTTTTTCATATTAGATGTATCGCTAATAACACTCTTTTAGATGAACTGATGATGCTTATTGAACAATAGGCGAAACGTCTTCAATAAATAGATAAAGTAGCACAACTCTTGTCTTTTTTATCTCCAGACCGATAACATCCCATTCACTTACGAGTGCACATTTTTTTATATATACATATATATATATATATATATATATATATATATATATATATATATGTATATTTATATATATATACATAATATATATATATATATATATATATATATATATATATATATATATATATATATATATGTTAAGATATGTACAATTGAAAATAATATTGGTTTGCTTTTAATATATTTCAAAGCACAAAATATAATAATTCAAATAATTCAACTAATAAACTATAAAAGATATTTCGAAGAAATGAAAGTCCAGTATCCTGGATTTTACGTAGTAAACAAAATTTAAAGATATGTATAAATTATTTTCTTTCTAAAATATATTCGAGTGACGTGAGTGAGCTTAGTGAAATCGTGAACAATGCGAGCGGGTTTTCCAAATAGACTTGTACGTGGATATACAGTGAATAAGACATCATCATCATCATCTTGGTGCTACAGCCCTTAGAGTGCCTCAACCTTCTCAAGCTTTCTACGCCAATATGTTCTGTCCCTTGCTTGCATTTTCCAGTTACCGACTCCGATCTTCTCCGCATCTTGTGTTACCCCATCCATCCACCTTAGCTTTGGTCTACCCCGTCCTCTCATTCCCACGGGTTGCGCTGTTAGAATCGTTTTTATCATATTCGATTCAGGGGCCCGGGCTACATGTCCTGCCCACTGCAGGCGGTTTCGCTTAATTATAGTGGTAATATCTTTACCACCAAACGTATGCTTGTAGATATTCTGCAGTTCAAAGTTATATCTACGCCTCCATATTCCGTTCTCACAGACCGCTCCGAATATCTTGCGTAGCACCTTTCTTTCAAAAATGAATAGAGCGGATTCATCTGTTTTCGTTAGCGTCCATGTCTCTGATCGGGGACTATCAGTGTTCTATACAGCCTTATACGAGTTTTTTGAGACAGACGTTTGTTAGCTAAGTACTTTGATAGACCATGATAATACCTGTTTGCAATTATTATTCGCCTTTTGACTTCCTCAAAAGTGTTATTATTGGGGTTAACCGATGTCCCTAGATATAAGATCTCTTTGACTGCTTCGAAGTTTTGGTCATTGATGATTAAATTTGTGTCAACATTTCCAGCTCTTGTGTTTGTGTTAGTCGCCATGAATTTGGTTTTATTTTGATTTATCTGTAACCCCATTTGTTCTGCTGCTGCTACTAGCTCGGTTAGGATTTCCGCAGTTCTCGCCCTAGTTCTTGTTATAATGTCCACGTCGTCTGCATATGCTAGAATTTGGACTGATCTATTAAATATTGTTCCCCTGCTATCTAAATTAGCGTCTCGTACAACTTTTTCTAAGGCGACATTAAAAAGCTGACACGCCAGCGCATCTCCCTGCCTTAACCCCCTATGTATTTGAAATGGGGTTGACGAGTCGTTTTGAATTTTTATTGCTGATAGCATCTTCGCCATTGTCACTTTTATCAAACATATGAGTTTTTTTGGAATTCCTAACTCATTCATAGCGTTGTAAAGACTTGGTCTTAAGACACTGTCATATGCCGCTTTAAAATCGACAAAAATATGATACATATCTATGTTAAACTCTTGCGCTTTTTCGAGGATCTGTCGTAGTGTAAAGATCTGGTTAATGGTTGAACGTCAACGCCTGAATCCTGCTTGATATTCTCCTAGAAACATTTCAGTATAAGGCTTTAGTCTCTTGTGCAGATATTTGACAATATCTTGTATGCTGTATTCAGGAGAGTTATTCCGCGGTAATTACTGCATTCCAGTTGGTTTCCCTTTTTGTGTAACGGGCAAATTAAGCCTAAACTCCATTCTTCAGGCATTTGCTCCTCAGACCAAATTCTACAAACAATTTCTCGCATCACCTTGGTGAGCTGCTCTCCACCGTGCTTAAATAACTCTGCTGGGATGCCATCGCTACCTCAGGACCTATGGTTCCTTAGTTTTCTATAGATATTTGCACTTCGTCTACCGAGGGGGGTTTCACGAGTTCCTCATTTCGGTACTCCAGCTCTATATTGTTGAATAAGACAATAGAATAGAAATATTTAGAAAATATAATTCTCCGTTAGTTCTTAAGAATTTGTAGAAACCGATTAGCATGTTAATAGTTTTTAGGAAATTCATAATTGTAGGTAAAATTGTTGTTTGTTATCTAAATGGTAGATGGGGATAAGTGTGACGAACTTTGACTGGAGGAGATTGAAAAAAGTGGGATAGGTATGTAGGAATGAGAGTTTAGCTAGATTTTTGAGGGAGAAAAGATAATCAGTTGTTTTTCCAAGGGTTCAAGGCGAACAGTCGTTGTTCTCTGGTAGTTCTCCAGAGGTAGTAAGCAGTAGAAGTGAATGTTTGTGAGTTTTCGTGGAGTAAGTGTATCTGACGGAAGCTGATCCAGTAAAATATTGTAAGTTATATTTTTCTACTTATATTCCAAGAGTCACTGTTCAGGCCGGAACGAGAGATTCAGTTTATCGAGAGGAGAAGAGGCTAGCATCATTTGAACGATACGTGCATTTGAAGGAGATCGTTAAAGACGATAGGCTCGCAATAATTTGTTGTAAGATTGCTGATTACCTAGGGGACTGCTAAGAATAGATAGTGTAGGCTACAAGGAACAAGGATTTGGACAATTCATCATCAGAGAGATCGTTTTACCATTCGTCAGTTTTTCTTTATTAACAACGCATTTTTTAACAATTGCTTTAGAAAAGATAGGAATATTTTGATCAGGAGATTTAGAACAACAATTTTGATTTAAAATTTTAATTTATATTGTATATACCATTAATTTTTGAAGGTTCACGTACGTAGAACAAAATTTTGATAATCATTATATGTGATATTTTCATTGAAGATATTTGACTGTGAATTTTATTTCAATATATAATGTATCATATATTTTTTTATTATTCCGGTATTCTTTTGACCTTACCTATCATATGTAAAGCATAGATATTGAAGCACGAGTATAACCCTGAGATAAGAAAATTAAATAGTGTGATAAAATCATAATTGCATCATTTAAATAAGTTTAATTAATTAATTAATTAGCTAATTAATTTCTTGGCACACCTCAGACTTTTAATATCACATTAACATATAATATATATATATATATATATATATATATATATATATATATATATATATATATATATGTATATACACTCAGGTGCAAAAAAATCGATCCATTCCTTATTTATCATTTATTTGAAGTTGTATAATTTTAGAGACATTAAATTACGTATGTAAATTTAGGTGTACCCTCGTATACGAGAAATAAAATGATATTTTTAATATTGCTTTTTATATTTCTTAAAACAAATTGGTATTTCAGGTTTTTGTCAAAAAGGGTCTGAAGCAAGTAGATATTATTTATTGAATGTTGTTTTTAATTCAACAACCATACTAGTGTAGTGATTTTATTTTTAAAACGTGTTACATTTTTATTTAATTATCCTTCCTAAATGTCTCTAACTCCGACAGATGCTGCAAGGGTGGTGACTTTAGTTCAAGATGGTCGTAGCCAATATTATGCAGCTGAAATGTTGGGTGTTAGTCGATCTTCGGTTCAAAGAGCAGTTCGGCGTTTTATCGACACCGGTAACTTCACAAGAAGACCAGGATCAGGTCGTAGAAGGGTAACATCCGAAAGAGATGATCGATTTCTGGTTTCATCATGTTTGAGAAATCGGCATCAAACTTCAGTTGAACTGGCAAATCGTCTGAGCGAAGTGAGAAATGTAGATGTAAGCAGATGGACAGTTCGTCGACGACTTGTAGAAGGTAATTTATTATCCAGAAGCCAGCCCCATCTCCAATACTATCCAGAGAACATCGCAGAGCTCGCCTTGCTTTTGCAAGAGAACATGAAAACTGGAGTGATGCAGATTGGAGCAATGTATTGTTCTCAGATGAGTCCAGATTTTGTCTAAGGTCACCAGACGGCCGAGAAAGGGTTTGGAGAAGACACGGAGAGCGATATTTTCAATGTAATATTGCGGAAAGAATAAGTTATCGGGGGGGCTCCGTTATGGTTTGGGCTGGTATCAGTTCAGAAGCCCATACTGATTTAGTTATTCTAGATAGAGGTTCTATGACTGCTGCAAGATACATAACAAGTATTTTAGATCAGCATGTGGTACCTTTTGCTCCATTCATTGGACCTAATTTTATTTTCATGGACGACAACGCGCGTCCTCACCGTGCTAGAATCGTCAACCAATATATAGAGGAGGTGGGAATTGTCCGTATGAACTGGCCAGCTTGCAGTCCCGATCTCAATCCCATAGAACATCTATGGGATATGATGGGAAGACGTCTTCGAGCACGAGTACCCCGTCCAAACAACTTGGCTGAACTTACAGCGGCTCTTCAAGAAATATGGGACCAATTGGATCAATTTGATATCCAGAGGTTAATTACCTCAATGCCTAGACGTGTACAGGCTGTTATAAGGGCCCGAGGGGGAAACACTAGATATTAATTACTTATCAATGTTTTTCTTAATTTCAGAAAGTTTTGAATATTCTTGTATTTTTGAGTTTTGGCGTATGTCTCTATAAATAAATGATTTTTTTGTATATTCTGTAAAAATTATTTTAATCTAACATATACTTACATATATACCTGATTTAAAACTAATATCTTCAAACGTTTTCTTTTTTCAGCAAATAATACCCATGGATCGATTTTTTTGCACCTGAGTGTATATATATATATATATATATATATATACATATATATAAATATATATATATATATATATATATATATATATATATATATATATATATATATAAGTAAAATGTAATGTAAGCGAGATTCCTACAGCCCCTGCCACTTCTCGCATTTCGACCGACATCGTTTTCTGTCCATCCATTCGTCTTCTTTGATGGTTCTATCTCTCATTATGTGCTGTACATTTTCTTCCCAGGAAACTGAAAGCCTTTCCCTTCTTCTTTTTTGTTCTGGAATATAATTTAAAGCTTTCTTTGGCCATCTATCTTCATTGTTGTCATGTTTCAATTCTGTCTACATTGGAATATACAGTATTTGTCCTTCTTCTAATATCTTTATTCCTGATATGATCTTTTTTGGATACACCATACGTTCTCCTTAGAAAATCCATTTCTACTACTTCTATTCTTTTTCTATCTTTTTGCGTGATCTGTCAAACTTCTGCCCCATAAGTCATAATAGGCTCTACCAAGGTTCGATAGATTGTCAATTTCGTTTCTTGTCTAATATCTTTAGACCATAGTATAGAGTTTAGAATGTTTACCGCTTTTTTCCCTGCTGCGTTCTGTTTTCGATGTCTCTTTTGGTAGTGCCTTCTTTAGATATTATAGATCCGAGATATTTATATTCATTGCATGTTTTTGTGTTTCTAATTTCTAACTCTGAACCTTCTTCATCATCTCCTCTTTTAAGATACTCTGTCTTTGACATATTCATATTAAGGCCCCATTTTTCATATTCTTTCTTTAGTTTTCTAAACATGTAGTCCATGTCTTCCTCGTCATTCGCTACGACTAACTGATCATCTGCGAAAAATAAAGCATAAAGGAAATACCATCAAAAAAGTAAGATAGAACTATTTTAATAATTTAAAATTAGTCTTAAATAGATGAATATTTTAGAAGAAGTAAAATGACACAACGTACACCCTCTAAAAGTGGCACCAAGAGAAAGGAAGAGAAAGAGGATGATCAAAATCATCCTCATGATTTTGAGATCATGATTAAAATGATGCTCAACTAATGGAAAAAAATGAAAAAATGATGAAGGAAATAAAGCAAATTTTACAAATTTACCATAAATTGTGAAAACTTTTATTTTCATTTAAATACTGCCCTTATTTATAAACTTGGACTAGTCCCTCAAAACCAGTCCATTCTCGGCCCTGAACTATTAACAACCAACTGCAACCAACCAGTTCCTCAAAAATATAGTCGTCAAGCAACCTTCGTAAGAAAAGGTCCGACAAGCAAGAGCTTGCGACCAGTCAGTTTCATTTTCGTAATACACTATTTCTCCATTATAAGTTTTCTAGTTTTGTGGCCAGTATTGTTGGCAGTAAGTGAATGTGCTAAAAAGAATTAGATGCTGTTCCTATTGTAAGCAATAATCAAACTTATATCTACTTATTCAACCTCTCAATTGTTCTAAGTCGCGGTGTTGCCATAACGTGTCGCGAGTGCATATAAAACGATTTGCCGATCCAACAACGGTTTGAATATGACATAAACATTTACATTTAGTTCTTATCTATAAATAATAAACTTGTCTTGATATTTTCTACATTGGTATATGATATTTTCTACAGTGCTATAGGCTATTATTCCTTTTAATAAAGATACATTTTGGCTAATATTAAATAAGACTTTTACCAATTTAATGTTTACCCCTATTCCTTGTCAAGGGAACGACCTGTCAGGTGCTGGATTCCCCAGCCGGTCCTTCGAAGCTAAGGAGTACCTCAGAAGCTTTGTGCGGTAAGAAAAAATCTTCAATCGAACCAGCAAAGTTCGCTACGGCGAACTCCTTATTCGTACACAAATAAGAAAAGAACAAATGGAAAATAATAAACAACTACAAGAGATAAGTGAGGAAAACAGAAAATTAAAACACGATGTGAAACAATTACAAGACAGAATAGAACAACTGGAGAAAACGATTAAAAAGAAAAGTTTGATTATATCGGGTTTAAAAATAGATACAAATCATGATAATAAACTAAAAAAAAAGCATGGGAACATTCATATCACAAGAACTGCAGGCGCAAATAAAACTGAGGAACGCAACAAAAATAGGAGAAATAGTCTATGCCATAGAAAGAGAAACTTTCACGGATAAAATTGAGATACAACTAGGAAAAGTAAATTGAAGTATCATAAAGATCGCATCTACATAAATAATGATCTGATAACAAAAGAAAAAGACATACAGAAAGAAATAGTTAAAATAGCAAAGGAAGAACAAAGTCAAGGAAAACAGATAAAAATAGGCTATAAGAAGTTGTTCATGAATGGGAAAGGATGGATATGGGATGAAAAAAAAACAGCAACTAAAAAAAATACCAAAGAAAAATTGCCAAAAAACTAGTAGAAGAAAACAACCGGAAAGATGTGATACCGAAACGGCAAGGCAAAGGAATACGACCATGGAAAACGGAAAAATAAACACAAAAGAAAGGCAACAATCCAAGGATATAATAGAAAAGTAAAGAATTTTCAAATGCTACAATGTTTGTTACGTTGATTTTAAAAAAGCATTTGACAAAGTAAGATATGAAAAATTAGTCCAAATTCTAAAGACAAAAAACATAGACCATAGGGACTTACGAATAATAACAAACCTTTACTGGAATCAAAAAGCACAAATCGTAATAGATAACGAACCCAGTCCAGAAACTGAAATCAGGAGAGGCAGGGATGTATTATGTCCCCATTAGTCCCCATAGTGAAGCCATTTTGGAAGAAGCATTACTATCTCAAAGTGAAGAAATAATAATTAACGGAAGATCTATTATCAACATAAGATACGCAGATGACACCGTGATTATGGCAAGCTCTGCTGAACAACTACAATTACTGCTAAACAAAACAAACAGTTTCTGTGAAAAATATGGACAAAAAATGAATATAAAAATTACCAAATACATGATAATAACAAAGAAAACAAATATACCAACAAACATACATTTGGAAAATGTACCGATAGAAAGGGTTGATAAATACAAATACCAAGGAACCTGGATTTCAGACAATAATGATCAAACAACCAAAATAAGAGCAAGGATAGAAATAGCAAGAAATGCGTTTGTAAAAATGAAAACAATTATCTGCAACAAAGACCTTAGATTAGAACTGGGAGTAAGAGCACTGAAATGCTACGTGTTTTCGATACTGCAATATGGACTTGAAGCTGAACATTAAAGTAAGAACACATAAATACATAAAGAACACATAAAGTTACAATATCTGGGACACGTAAAGAGGGAACTGCGATATGAACTGTTAGGCTGATAATACAGGGAAAGATAAGAGTAGGAATGAGTATAGAAAGAAGCAGAGTGTCATGGTTGAAGAATTTAAGGGATTGGTTTAAATGCAGTTCTATAGAACTCTTCAGAGCAGCAGTAGATAGAGTAAAGATAGTGATGATGATATCCAACCTCCGATCGGGAGACGGCACTTAAAAAAGAAGAAGCATGACACAATTTACCATCAAGAGGAATCAGTGAAATATTGTATGAATCAGTAACATAACAGTAACTTCTTAAAACTAACAGAATGTATTTCCAATTTCGACAATACGCTATAAAACCACATTGCACGAATTATCTTCGACACGAATAATAAGTATAGTTGGTGAAAAAATTAAATGCACAATTGGATGGCGTTATGCAGAAAGCTACCAACCCTAAATAGTGAAAAACTGAGATAATCAAGTTTTTATTGATTTAAAAAATCTGTAGGATATGGTGCTATTATTTTGTTACTTTTTTTTTTAGATGAGATTTAGATACTGTAGATAGTTATTTTGGTATTTTCTACATGTTTGAATATTTTAATTGTAAATTAAAAAGAAAAATGGGAAATTTTTGTGGATTGATAGGTTTTTGCATTTTGCAAAGTGAGAAATAAATACCAACAATATTCAATAAAAATAAAAGTTAGAAAAATTATTTTTATTTACTGAAAAGTTAAGGATTTGATTATTCAACGTATTAATTTATTAAATTTTAATGTTAATCTACGTCATCCACTTCAAAATCTAAATCTTCAGTAGTGACATTGTAATCCTCAACATCTTCAGTTATATTGGCACCCTGCAAATTTTGATAAAAAGGCAGTGCATCGGCAGGAATAAAGTGCATCATTTCCTTTAAATTTTGTAATTTCGCCTCAACGATAGGCTTTCCGTTAGGCCACAGTGGTATAAATGCTAAAGATTTCTTCGTTACCAGTTCTACCTCGAAAAGATTTTTTAATAGAAATTTTTTGATAAGGTTGTGAAAAATCGCATTGTTGTATCATTAGCCGAAATGGTTCTGGCTTTTCTATTTTGATTGACCTAATCTTTAACTAATTAATTTTTTGTTTATCTTCTGTCGCTTTGCAATTAGTAACTTTTTTTCAATGTTCATTACGCCTAAAAAATCTTCGACGTGCATTTGTGTAACAAACAATGGTCTCTGCTTTCTGCAAGAACGCATTACCTCGATGTTGTCATTTGGGGTGTATAATCTTTGCTGTCGGTTAAGAGCCGACTCAATATCACTGAAATTAGTGTCGTTGGCCAGAAAACTATAACCAGAACAGAGATATTTTACCGTAATGATTTCTAAGTTTGTGCGTGTCCCATGCAAAATTAATTTAAGCATAAATGTCAACTTAATATTTCGATTTTGGTCGTCGCAAGAATCACACCAAAGGGTAAGATGTTTGACTTCTGGAGTTAATTTACTTGTTACAGGTTTTATAAGGCAACAGCCTATTTCTTGGGCGCCCCTTCCAGCTGAACCTACTACCCAAATGTAGAAGTATCCTCTATTTTCTTTAGCATTGTGTATTCCTGCATTATACACCCAAAACTGACGCTTATAAAATACTATGCCTGTAGGTATTTGCAGTATTTTGGGCACATTGCTAGAAGAACAGGTACGATGGAAAAACTGGTAGTCGAGGGTAGAGTTGAAGGAAAGAGACCTAGGGGAAGATCTCCAAGCCGTTGGGTATATCAAACAAAAATACTGATTAACCACGGGTTACATGAAGCAGAACAACTAGCCCAGGACAGAGAAGGATGGAGAGAAATCGTAAACAAAATGTAAAGGTCTGATGGTGTCACCACATCCCAAAAAGGATTAGGACTGAGGAGAGGTAGGTATTTTTGCAAGTGGTAGGGTTTTTTCTAAGTCAAAACTTAAACAAACCCTTTATCTATTTGTTTAGTCGCTATCTTGACATCATCTCTTCTCATTTTCTGTGCCTTCTCTACAACTTGCAAATGCTTATTATGTTTCTGCTTGAACTCTTTTTTTCTATTCTTTCACTATCTTTTCACTATCTATTTTCATTTTAAAAGTATCACAAACATTGCAGGTGTCTTTTTTTAATGGCTTTATTTTCAAATTAAACTTCGTGTTGAATATGTTCTTGTATGACATTAAGCTTACGGAATTGGCTTCTTCCTGCTTATACATGTCATACATTTGTTGTAAAGTGGTACCAGGTGGTAAATATTTCGCCTCAGTTTGTTCCCGACGGTAGTATGAAATGTATTTAGGTATTTTATTAATTTGACTAACAACTGCTTGAATTCTTTCATCCGATAATTTGTTTTTACCTCCCTGCTTTAAATCTCCTTTCCTTTAAGTGTCCTTTATTTTATAAATTCGAGAGTATTTAATTTTTCGATATTTCTACCATAAGTCCTTTGTTTTCAGTCTCGGATACACTAGCAGCAATTAAATTAGTTTCAGCATCATATGAATTTGGCGACCAAAACCTCTCAAATTCAGATTTTCGACTTTCAACAGAAATATTTTCTGCACAATTTGATATACAGTTACAATGAAAATCAGCGAACTCCGTAGAATGGAATTGAACACTTTTATAGTTAAAATATGGTTTATTGGTGTACCTACATCCTTATCTTTTTTTTCTAATTTGATTGGGAAATTTTAGCTTTCTTGTTTTTTTTTTGGCCTTTCATTCAAAGCTAGATTAATTTTTTGGATATCATCGACTTGTGGATCGTTATCTGCAACAACATGGACGGGAATATTTTTGTCACTGATATCTTCGGGTTATTATATTTCTCTATTTCTATTTCTGATAAAGAATCTTCCTGTTTAACTTTATAATGGGGATCTGCCAATGAGTCATCACTATTTTCTATAAAAATTTTCTCACAAATATTGTCGCATATATCAAAATGTAGAAACACCAACAGATGCAACAGATGTAAGAGTTATTAGAACATTATTTTCAGATACTGTGCCTTCAGTTGTGGCAGTTTGAACAGCAAACATTGGCGAATCTGTTGCTTCCTGATCCGGTCCATAAATATAGTCTAAAAAGATAAAAGGTATTACTAGGGTACACTAGTAAATAATTTTATTTAGAATAAATGAGTAATTTATCGTATTTATCTGCTGAAGTTAAAGTAAAAAAAATAATAATAAAAGATACTTACCTGGATTTATCTTCTTTGCAAGAGTAGCCTTACTCTCTTCTACAAATGTTTCCTCTGAAAATTTGTCGCATTTAATAAGCGTAGCAATTAAAAAAGGTGTGAGAGTTGTTGAATCATCATGATAACTTAAAGGTAGTGTGTTCCCAGATATGTTGATTTAAACGGCAACATTTGGCGGATTTGGTCCTACTACTGTTTCCTCATAAAATTCATAAAATATTTTATCTAAAAAAATATATTTTATCAATGCGCAAGTTCTGACGCATGTTATAATAGATAATACCAATCGTAGTGGACCCAGGACCCAAAAACAAAACCACAAATATTTAGACTTATTTTAAGTAAGTAAATAATTAGACTACCTAATTTATTTAGTCTGGTTTGTTTAGTTACAATCGGTCAGTAAGCTTTTGTACCAAAATTTAAACGAAAAACTAAAAAATTATAAAAATACAAGATACTTACCTGAATTTTCCTGTATTGTAAGAGCAGCTCTTACTTCGATTTTACCAACACTTCGATTACTGTACATTATGCTAAATAAAAACTGTACCTTCAACCACTTTTTCACTGTATTCAAAGTTCTTTTTAAACCATCTAGACCACTACTACTAAAACTGAACACATTAAACACACCGGCGATTAAACTTACTAAATAAAAATAAAACAACACATAAAATTATTAGTTCAGGTTTTTATAATTATAGAGTCCAATATTTGCAGAAAGGTGGTTGCAAAGTTGCACAGATGTTACAGATGTGCACACGTAGAAAAACGGGATTGTTACCACTACACATCCAAGAAGTCATAAAGCCAGTTCAAAACCTTCTATATGGACAAGACATCCAGAATACACATGAAAAGCAATTCAGGTTAGGAAACAAACTTTTAAATTCAGAAATTTGTAATAATCACAAATTAATAAAAAAATTAGAGTCCTTAAATAGTTCATTAAAATTGGAAATTTCAAACTTAACAAATAGTGACATTTTTGATCATTTTTACAGTTCTCAACTTATGATGTACAACAGAATTTTTCATGAGACGAAAGAAAAAAATCTTAAAAAATTTAATAAATTATTAAATAAAGAACTAGATTCTAAACTCAAAACTAATCCAGGTGGATTAAAAATCTTTCGGATGTTAATATACCAGACGATATTATGAAATTTCTGTCTCTAGGTCCTAAGTTTAGTATTCAACCACAAATTGGTAAAGATATCTCTATAAAAAGAATTTTAGCAGACATTGATAACATTCTTATAAATGGATCTGATAAAGACACTAAAACTATCCTTACAGCAAGATCAGTAAATATTTTAACGAATTCAGTTAACAATTCCAAACTTAATAACTCAATATTTAATCTTTTGTTAATAAAAACTAAAAAATTCTTAAAAGAAAATCCCAATTTGATAGTCACAAGATCATATAAAGGAAACATCACTGTTATTTTGGAAAAACAAAAGTATTTAGATCTTTCTGTTGCTATAATAGAAAATGATACATCATATACCACATTAAATAATGATCCAACTTCATCAATTAAACAAAAATGTAATAAAATAGTAAAATCGTTGTTTGACAATAAAAAAATAGATGAGGCCACAAAAAAGAGATTATCTAACTATAAAAGTATATCTGGAAAGTTTTATTGTCTACCAAAGGTACACAAAACCCCATTCTCTGTTAGACCCATTTTAGCCTCTATTGGAACACCTACAGAAAACATTGCTAACTACTTAACAGATATTTTAACGAATGCATATAATTGTGAGAATGAATACTATATTAAAGACTCATTTCAAGTTAATCAATTATTTAATAACATACAATTGCCAGAAGGCTACGTTATTGCGAGCCTAGATGTAGTATCCCTATTTTGCAATGTTTATCTAGATATTATGTACACTTGCCATTAGTAATAAATGGGAGATTATTGCTCAACATTGTAACATTGATAAGGACACATTGTTCAAACTGTTAACTTTTCTGTTCGAAAACAATTATTTTTCATTTAACAACAAATTTTACAAACAAAATTTTGGTACATATATGGGGAACCCTATATCACCAATAATTTCCTGTTATGTAATGGACCACATACTAGACACCATCATCCTTGTCGTACCTTATAAATTTCATTTTATAAAAAAATATGTTGATGACATAATATTAGCATTACCAAGCACAGGGATAAATGATATACTTTGGTATTTCAATAGTTACAACCCCTACATTTAATTCACATTAGAATGGGAAGATACTACAGGTTCAGTACCTTTTTTAGATACCAAATTAATATGAAAAGGTACCGATTTGCTGGTTGATTGGTATAGAAAACCTCTCAGTTCAGGCAGATATCTCAATTATTGGTCATACCATAAATATTCAATGAAACTTAATTTAGTTAAAGAAATGTAAAATCGTGTCCTTTTCTAAAAATCCTTTATAACCTATTTATTGAAAACTCATACCCAAGTATACTACTGTGATGACTTTATTTCAATGTCTATTTAATTTATAATGTCTTGTTCTTATCTTAATTCATTCAAAAGCACAATAACTGATATTAATTTATTTATCACTAAATATACATAATTTATTAAAAAGCGAACGTAACATTTTATCGCGAGCGCGTCTTCAGAATTAACTGGCTTCTCCATATAAAATTTTTCCTTTATATAAACCTCCGTTAGTTCCGGAATTCCCTATAGCAGACTCGAACATAACGGGAACGCCATCGAATAAATTAGAAGCAGGTCAACAGCTGAAACTAGTTTTTCAACTGGTCGTGGCCCATTTCAGGTAAATTTCTGCCGGCTAATCGAAGGCTCTCGTAAAATCTACAACAGAACAGAATTAGTCATAATATATTTTACAGTTATTTTTAGGCCAGGATATTTATCGTAACATTGCCCCCCTCTTAAAAGATGGTTCCTCCTGGAACCTTGTCGGGACTGGAACCGGAACTGCATGCTGGTATCGGCAACTGGACCCTCTTTTACAACTTCCAGTTGTATAAAAATGACAAGGGACGGTTTTCTCTCCGCACCAGTAACTATGCGGATTGCAACAGACTAACACCTGGACTTCGGTGTCTTTGAAGATCTCCTCCACCATATTTCGGATAACCCTCCAATCTAATTGGCGGCACTCCAACTTTGGCATGGCTAACTTTTGCACGTCGGACTCTAGTACGTGCTCTCTCAATTGAAGTAAGGCTTCCCATACATCTCGGTAGGTAGGTTGGTCACGGGCAGTGTCTTTTGTTACCAGGTAGAAAAGGTAACGTGATGCATCTTGGAGTTTCAAGGTTTTACCGGGAGCTGGCACTTGGCATTGAAGTTCTGCAACTCGACCAAACTTCCTTCGAAAGACGGATGCCAGCCCTGGTGCGTCTTTGATACTGGCCGGGATGGTAAGGGCCAGCGAGTAGTCATCGGGGAGCGCGAGTAGATCTTGCTTTTCTTCAGTGGTAACACCATGTCTTGCTTTACCGGTACCTCCATAGGCACCCATGAATTCCTCAAACGTGAGGTCAGACACGTCTTGGACTTGGTTTACTTCCACTTCTTCATCTACGTCGTGGTCACCTTCGAAAGACGCCAGCCGGTTATGGTGTACTATCATCGGCTTTCCCCTCGGAATCTTGCTTATTCGGTAGATGACATCGTTGATCTTCTCCATAATGAGGTATGGACCTTCCCAAAACTGCTGCAATTTGGGAGAACAACCTTTTCGCTTCTTGGGATTATACAGCCATACTTTGTCGTTCTTCTTAAAGCAACCCTTTTCGGCTTGTGTATCGTACCGTTTCTTCATTCTGTCGCTAGCGATCTGAAGGTGGGAACGGACCAACTCATGTACATCGTCCATTCTTCTTCGTAATTCGATCACATAATCTTCACCTGCTACATCTTCTCCAGGTTTACATCCAAACTCGAGATCACAAGGTAGTCGCATTTCGCGTCCGAATAGGACTTTGGCTGGTGTCTGGCCTGTTGATTCGTTAACAGCAGATCTGTAGGCCATTGTGAAGAACGGAAGGTATTGGTCCCAGTCTCGCTGATGATCGGACACCATCTTTGTCAAATACTTGCCAACTGTCCTATTCATTCGTTCTACCATACCATCCGATTGCGGATGATACGCGGTAGTTCTCGTTTTCTTCATGCCTAGTCTATCACATATTCCTTGGAATAGATCGCTTTCGAAGTTCCTGCCTTGGTCACTATGTATCTCCAAAGGCACTCCAAATCGGCTGATATATTCTTGGATCAACTTATCTGCAACGGTGGCGGCCTTCTGGTCGGGAAGTGCGTAAATCTCGACCCACTTAGTAAAGTAATCCATTACTACCAGCATGTACTTGCCTCCATTTTAACTTTCTGGAAATGGCCCAGCGATGTCCAAAGCTATTCTTTCAAACGGGCTTCCAACATTATATTGTCTCATAGGAGCTCTCCTTTTTCGGTAAGGCCCGTTACTCGTGGCACAAATAGTACATTTCTTACACCAGTCTTTTACATCGTCGGAACTGTTCATCCAATAAAACCGTTCCCGAATTCGCTGAAGGGTTTTCCTTACACCAAAATGCCCTCCCGATGGACTGTCGTGTAACTGACGAAGTACTTCGGCTATTCTGCTCTTTGGGATCACCAACTGTCTTCTCTTCTCTGAACCGTCATCATTTTCCAGGACTCGTTTGAGCAAGCCATCTTCGATGATAAATGAGTCCCACTGGGCCCAATACGTCGTAACTACTGAGCATAGGTTTGATATTTCCTGCCAAGGTGGTCGACGGTTTTCCTCTTTCCATTTTCGGATTTTCTGTATAACTGGATCTCTCTCTTGTTCTGCCCTTATCTTAGTAGGCGTCCAGTCGTCGTTGACAATCGTCGTTCTTAGCACTGCTGCTTCCTTGGATTCCGTTTTGTTGCAGTGGGAACACTCTGCTGGGCATGGCCTTCTGGAAAGAGAATCAGCGTTTCTGTGGCTAACTCCGGCCCGGTGCTCAATCTTAAAATCGTATTCTTGGAGTCGTTCGATCCACCTGGCTATCTGACCCTCTGGATTCTTAAACTGCATCAACCACTTAAGGGCGGCATGGTCGGTTCGGATTAGAAACTTTCTGCCATAGAGGTATTGATAGAAGTGCTCTACTGATTTAACTACTGCTAGAAGTTCTCTTCTCGTGACGCAATAATTCCGCTCAGGTTTTAAAAGAACTTTACTAAAATATCCGAGGACTCGTTCCTGTCCTCCTTGAATCTGAGACAGCACTCCTCCAATTCCCACATTACTTGCATCCGTATCTAAGATGAACTCTCCTTCTGGCAGTGGATACCCTAAAATTGGTGCTGTTATTAGATGTTTTTTTAAGGTCTCAAAGGCATTTTGGCAGTCTGTATCCCAGCGGTATTCTCTTGCTTCCTCTGTAAGTCGCGTTAATGGCTTAGCGATATCTGCAAACTTCTTAATAAACCTCCGGTAGTAAGTACATAGTCCAAGAAAACTTCTCACTTGATGTTTGTCAGTTGGTGTTGGCCATTCCTTAATGGAATCGATTTTTCCCTTATCCACGGCCACTCCTTCTTTACTGACTATATGACCCAGATAATTGACTTTACCTTGAAATAGCTGGCACTTCTTGGGGTTTAGCATCAATTGGGCAGCTTTAAGTCGATTAAAAACGTTTTCTAAATTCTTCAAATGATCTTCGAATGTCTCCCCCAAGACGATTATGTCATCTAAATAAACCAGGCATGTTTTCCAAGATAACCCTCTCAACACATTTTCCATAAGCCTCTCAAATGTCGCAGGAGCATTACAAAGTCCAAATGGCATAACGTTGAATTGCCACAATCCAGATCCTGTGGTGAAGGCTGTCTTTTCTTTATCGACTGGGTCCATTTCTACCTGCCAGTATCCAGACTTCAAATCTAAAGTAGAAAACAATTTACTTCCAGCCAATGTGTCCAATGTGTCATCGATCCGAGGCAGAGGATAACTATCTTTCTTGGTAACGTTGTTCAGCAAACGGTAATCCACACAGAACCTCGTCGTTCCGTCTTTCTTCTTAACCAGGACCACCGGAGAGACCCATGGACTCGTAGAAGGTTCTATCACCCCGTCTTTCTTCATTTCCTGAACAATCGTTTCAGCTTCCTCTCTCTTCGCCTGTGGTAATCGTCGAGCTGTTTGACGAATTGGCTTAGCATTACCAGTATCAATTTTATGCTTAACAACGGTAGTTCTTCCCGTCTTTCCTCCTTTTGGTACGAAAATATCACGATACTGCTGAAGAAATTCCCTTAATTTCCTTTTCTCCATCTGATTTAGAGACTGTCCTGCAACTGCAACCATTTGGTCGAATTTGTCGTTGGAATTATCAGATGTTGTCGCCTGACGGATTATGGATGTCACAGGTACACAAGTTCCTACTTTTGTCTCTTTCTTTATGGTCACTGGGTAGTCGTTGACATTGATAAGTCTCACAGGAATTTCCTTAGCCGAAGTCACCAATTCCTTTCCAATTATGATTCCACGGCCAACCTCATCGTCGTGGTTCCAAGGCTCCATCATAACAGGTCTCCCTTCGTCTACAATTCCCTGTAGTCGCGCTACTATGATCGTTTCGCTTCTCGCAGGCACGACTGTATCTTCTGTAATGGCTGCTTGCACAGTGTTGTCATTATGTGGATGAAGAAATACCTCCTCGTTGCCAACTTTGATTACCTTATTCTTAAAATCCAATTGGAATCCATGCATATTCATTACGTCCATTCCTAATATAACATCCTCTTCGATGTCAGCAACTATAACAGTATGGACGAACTTTTCTGCTCCAATTCCCAATTGTACCTGGATTTCTCCATGAATGTTGGCATTTTCACCTGTAGCGGTCCGAAGTCGCAACCTCGTTGGTAACAGTTTCTTACGGCTGTTTATAACTGTTGGACGTATAATGGTTCTGGTCGCTCCGGTATCCACCAACAACGTATGTCTTTTACCATTTATTTCTCCATCTACATATACACTATCTTCACGACATTTCAAAGAAGCTATTAGTATGAGAGGGTCTTTGGAAAAGTTTTGGGTCGAAGCTGCCCCCTAAGGCTGACCCGTTCTAGTTTTCCTGATGGTGAGTTTCTTGATTTGCGTCGTACCTAGTGTGTTTACAGGAGCTTCGTACGTGTCCTATTTCGCCACAATTCCAGCATCTGATGGTCTTCGTTTTCTTATATGTCATGCTTTTCATCATATTAACGAGCTGGTCAAGTTTATCTTCATCTCCTTCCTCTTTTACAGTCCTAACTTTACTGTACCCGCCAGAGGCCTGCGTAGCTGACTCGTATTCGAGGGCGGCGGATAAGACATCAACCAGCGTCTTGTGACGAGCTAATCGTAGTGTTCTGTGCATTTCATGATCACGAAGACCATCAATAAACGTTTGAACGGCCAATTTTTCCATCATGTCTTCGGGAGCTGTTGGATAAGCATATCGTACTAATCTGGCAATATCTACCTCATATTCTTGAAGAGCCTCATCTTTCTTCTGTCTACGATTTTTAAGCTGCGACTGATATACGTGCTCCAAATGTTCGTGGCCATATCGCATATTTAACCTCTTCTTCAGTTGTTCGAAATCATCGGTCTCCTCTACGGCTATGGTCTGAAGCACATCTAAGGCATCTCCTCGAAGAGCGATAGTCGGGTTTACCGCCTTTTCTTTTTCAGACCATCCATTTGCTCTTGCGGCTGATTCGAACTGTTTCATGTAGTTGTTCCATGACGATTTTCCATCGAAAGTTGGGACTTTCACATGGACAGAACCTCCACTTCCTTTAAATTTCGGCCGTGTTTCCAACTTACATTTCGTCTCTTCTTCTTTTGTCTCCACTGTAATTGGATTGTTTCCTCTCTCTGCTGTCCCTGTTTCCTCCATCTTCCTTTCCATCTCTTTAATCTTTTCTTCGAAGGCCAACATATCGGCAGCAACTTGGTTTTTTAACGAAGACACTCTATCGTCAAGAGCAGATATCTCTGAAGTGACTTTAGAGATGTTAGCAGAAACTTTGCTTTCCAGAGAAGAAATCTCGTTAGAAACTTTGCTTTCTAAAGAAGCGATGTCGCCGGATACTTTGTTCTCCAATGATGCGATGTCGCCGGAAACTTTGGCTACATCACCAGAAACTTTGGCTACATCAGAAGAAACTTTCGAAATATCGTCAGAAACTTTGTTCTCTAATGATGCGATGTCACCAGAAACTTTGGCTACATCAGAAGATACCTTCGAAATATCGTCAGAAACTTTGTTCTCTAATTTCTAAATCGACGAGATAACAGCATCTTCAAATATATAAGTCTCTGGATCTAGTCCTTCTTCTAGCAAAGCGTTCTTTAGTCGTTGGACTAACTCAGCCTTTTTTCCGGTGGAAGCTAATTCTCTGTCTTCAAGATGTCTTCTTAAATTAGTCACTGTCAGCTCATAAATCGTAGCCATTTTCACAATTTATTTTATATTCACTTGTATTATTATTATAAGGCTAATTTATGTTCGATCTCACTTCTTACACCACTGTGATGATTTTATTTCAATGTCTATTTAATTTATAATGTCTTGTTCTTATCTTAATTCATTAAAAAGCACAATAACTGATATTAATTTATTTATCACTAAATATACATAATTTATTAAAAAGCGAACGTAACATTTTATCGCGAGCGCGTCTTCAGAATTAACTGGCTTCTCCATATAAAATTTTTCCTTTATATAAACCTCCGTTAGTTCCGGAATTCCCTATAGCAGACTCGAACATAACGGGAACGCCATCGAATAAATTAGAAGCAGGTCAACAGCTGAAACTAGTTTTTCAACTGGTCGTGGCCCATTTCAGGTAAATTTCTGCCGGCTAATCGAAGGCTCTCGTAAAATCTACAACAGAACAGAATTAGTCATAATATATTTTAAAGTTATTTTTAGGCCAGGATATTTATCGTAACACTACTAAAGAAAATTTTGTTTAACACTCTACAAAATTTAACTAGTAGTTTAAGAAACGAGGGAAATCTGTCTCTATCACAAGATAGAATTGGACCTGTAGATCCTTTACCAAAACAAACTACAATTAGATATGGATCTCTTCCATACATTAAGGACATTGGACAGAAACTAAGTAGAATTTTTTCATCAATTAATAATATCAAAATTGCATATAAAACGGTACTAACAGTTAACAAAGTTTTTTCTAAACTTAAAGACCAATCCGCACTCTTTTCTTTAACGGATGTTGTTTATTGTATACCGTGCGGATCATGTGAACAAGTATACTGTGGTCAAACATCAAGATGACTTAAAAACCGCATTACATCCTACAAGTCTGATAATAGACTACATCCTGAAAGAAGTGCATTGGGTGAACATGCATTTAAAAATGGGCATCAGGTAGATTACAATAACATCAAAGTAGTAGAACAGGAAAGTAACTTCGCCAAAAGACTTTTTCTTGAAATGGCCTACATTTGCCAAAATAACAGCGCAATGAATCATAGAACGGATATTGGTCATCTAAATGAAATGTTCTCCTATTTGTTACTACTAGATAAGTGCAACAATAACACAAACAATAATGTATCAATTGACATTTAAAGACATTTTTGTTTTACAAATAAAGTTTTGATTCCTATTTCAGAAGCCAACGAGTGAACATCAGGCTTCTACTAATAGTATTTTTAATAAAAACTTGTTAGTTTAATGTGATTGTTTATCAAGTAAATATTGGTAAGTCGATATTACTTAAATACTTTCGACAAATAAAATTAGGCCAGTCGTTTCTGGCCATACTTAATATTTTGGCATCCAAAATATTAAAATCAAATTATGGCATCATCATCACAAACAGCTCAACCTAGCTTCGCTGTAATTACCAAAATCACACAGAAAAAATCTATAACAGCAACATCATGTTTCAGTAGAACTTAAGCTATTGTTATGAACGCTATCCCAGACGTAGTGCTTTTTGATAACATAAAGGCAATCGGCGAAATTGTTACCCCTAAAGAAATAACCTTTACTTCACGTATTTCCAACCAGCGTATATGCATCTATCTTTCTTCCGTAACCGTAGTAGATAATATTCTAAAAAATAATCCGACTATTTCTGTTAGAAATCAAATAATATCTATTCGCAGACTTATCACACCTGCAAAGAGGCTACTACTTTCTAACGTGTGTCCTTCGATCCCGCACCCATAAAAATGAACTTGGATTACAACTTGCTTCCCCTATCTCACTTATCCGTTGTAGTTCACCGGAAGACGAATATGCTCACATCTTCAGTTTTTGATGCTCAGTCTTTGTGATACCAGATAAAGAATACTTTGAGTTAAATACTTCAATTGTAATTTCATATGAAAATACAAATTATAGGATCTTTATTACTTCGGACAAACTAGAATGCTTTTTATGTAAGCAATCTGGACACACTGCAGACTCCTGCCCTAACCCTCAAGAAATAACTAGCAATCCCTCTCCAAATACAACTTCTAGCCAAATGCCAATTGATCCTCCTTCTAGTATATCTCCTCTTTCACCCTCCTCAAAAGAAGAAATCTATTCAAATAACCTACCTACTGACATAACAAACCCAAATGAACAGTCTATAATACCATTATCTGTCCTTTCTAACTCTGGCATAAAGGAACTCATTCCACTGACACAAGTCTTAAATCACCTTCTTTACTGGTTACCGCTAGCCCACTAAACTTAAACTCTAATAACACACCAAATACAACAACCTTCGCAACTCCTAAATCAGCTCCTAAAAAGAAAAACAAAAACTGATGAAAAAGAAATTGGTAAAATTAATCTATCTGCCCATTCAAGTATTGAAAAATTAATTTGTGCTAATCCAGAAAAATTTTCGTTATCAGCAATACAAATAATTGCCTTCCTAGAAAATTCCTTTGGGAGTAGTGATCCTCTCAAAGAAGCTCATAATTTCACCACGAACATTCATTCTCTCCTCGAAGATCTTACACAAATATACCAAACTGTATCCGATAGATCACTTAAAAATCGCATTGCAAGCATAACGAAAAAGTTAAAACGCACATTAAATCCTATAGAAGCTGACGAACTTACCAGCCTTACGTCCAATAATTCATGTGACTCTAACTGCAATGATATGGATCTTTTCTAAAATTACGTTATTAGTACAAGGTATATTCTTTCTACTAACTAAATAAGTTTTTAAATTCACTATTTTACAATGGAACTGCGACGGATACTATCCGCGCCTTGAACACATTCAATATCTTATATCAATTTACCATCCAGATTTTCTTTGTCTCCAAGAGACTAATTTTAATACAACTAATATTCCTCATCCTAAATCCTTTGAAGGATACCACTTCATTAGGACGAACTGCTTCAAAGCTAGTGGAGGTGCATCAATATTTGCGTCCAGGGAAATCTTCTCAACAATGCTACCATTAATAACGAATCTTGAGGCAATTGCCATAACTACTTATTGCCCAAATAAACTTACCATCTGCTCCATATATATTCCCCTAAACCATTCTCTAAAAGAAGAAGAGCTCCTAGACCTTATATTCCAACTTCCACAGCCGTTTATACTCACAGGCGACTTCAATGTACATAACATTATGTGGGGTTTTCAATCAACATTTGGACGGGGAAAAGTAGTTGAAAATATTATTAACTGCACAAACTCATGTCTTCTTAACACAGGATCTAACACTCATTTTAATATTTCCTCTGGATCTTTCTCTGCTATAGATCTTAGTATTAGTAACCCTAAATCTGCACCTTTTTTAACCTGGCAAACTGCTGACGATCTCTTTGATAGCAATCATTATCCTATAATAATTTCCAACAATTGTAACGGAACTGCCTCTGCCAAAAGCTACTGGGGCCTAAATAAAGCTAACTGGCCAGAGTATTCAAAAGCTGTTGACACTCTTTTGCTAGCTCATGATCATCTAATAATCAATGATGTAGACTATTTGTTAACGTCAATAACAGACACTATTCTTTTAGCTGCTAAGACTCACATTGGCAAAACATTATTCTCTCCAAATCATAAAGCAGTTCCTTGGTGAAACTCTTCTTGTGAAGAGGCGATTCGTCTATCCAAAAAAGCTTTAAATCAGTACCAAACAAACAGAAGCCTTGAAAATCTAATAAATTACAAAAAAATCAAAGCCAAAGCCAAACACGTAGTTAAAAAAAGTAAAAAATCATCCTGGCAAGATTACGTATCATCTATCAACGAAAACTCCAATCCTAGCCAACTGTGGAAAAAAATACGACAAATTCAAGGTCACAAAACTAATAATAAAATTACTCGTTTAATTTTAAATGGTATAGAGATCACTTCACATGAACTTATTCCTAACGCTTTAGCCAAACATTTCGAAGAAAAGTTCAGGAATAAAACCAATAATATTACTTTATCTCATCATGACTTATATCGTTGATTTTGGGTTATTCAATCAACGCTTATATTCACACAGAAATCGTCTGATATCATCTGAATATAGTAGATCCCTTAATTCTCCTTTTACTATCCATGAGCTAATATCTGCCTTAGCTAGTAGTAGAAACACTGCAGCTGGGCCCGATGATATTCCTTATGCATTCCTAAAGCACTTGTCTAATTATGGTCTTAATAAACTCATTAATTTATACAATATAATCTGGAGCTCCCATAAATTTCCATCTCAGTGGAGCAAATCTATTATTATACCAATACTAAAGCCAAATAAGCCAACTATCTTTCCACAATCTTACAGGCCCATCTCTCTCACATGCACTATGTGTAAGCTAATGGAAAAAATGATCAATAAACGTCTTTTATGGTATTTTGAAAAACACAAGATTATTCCAAAGGAACAATCTGGCTACCAAAGACAGCGCTCCACAAGAAATAATCTGGTAATACTCCAAACCCATATCTCCAACGCAATAAATTGCAAGCAAGATTTGATAGCAACTATCTTTGATATAGAAGGTGCATTTGATACCATTTCTAGAAATGCAATTCTTGACAAACTTTTTGAATGTAACCTTACTGGCAACATATACGCATTTATCAAAAACTTCCTAACATCTAGATCGTTCAGGGTTTCTGTCAATAATTTCCTTTATTCTCCACACATCCAACATGATGGAGTTCCTCAAGGTTCAGTTTTAAGCACATCCTTATTCATTCTTTCGATTAGCAAGTTAAGTGAAAATATAGCTCCACCAATCAAATGCGTATTATATGCCGATGACCTAATAATGTACTGTCATGGTAAATCCAACGCAACTACTAGTAAAATTCTACAATTAGGAGTAAATGACCTACAAAACAAAGTAGCTTCTCTAGGACTTACCCTCTCCCACTCTAAATCCAAAGTAATTAAATTTAGCAGAAGAATGAGTTCTTTTGATTCTGAAATCATTATCAACAACTTCAAATTACCGGTTGTTGATAATTGCAAAATATTAGGGCTGATATTTGATTTAAGATTAACCTGGAAACAACACATACAGGAACTTAAAGGAGTTTGCCTAAAAAGGTTAAATATAATCAAAACACTCTCACATTATCATTGGGGCGAGGAAGAAACTACGTTACTGAAAGTTTACAGATCACTTATCCGCTCCAATCTCGACTATGGATGTTTTGTCTATATGTCTGGTACCAAATCAATCTTAAATTCACTAAATACAGTACACAACACAGCTATTCGTCTATGTCTTGGTGCATTCCGTTCTAGTCCGACAGAAAGTCTTTACTGTGAAGCTAATGAACCTCCTCTATGGCTTAGGCGAGAACACCTTCTTCTCTCCTATGCTGCTGCAATTTCTTCCAATCCGTCCAATCCAGTATATCATTTAATTACATCATCACACCATTCCCATAACAACCCTTCATGTAACTTAATTATAAATCCTATTCCTAGTCTTCTACAACCGTTACACTAAAAGATATAAATTTGTCTGAAATCAGAACTCTACCTTTCTCCAATAATCCCTATTGGACCAACATACTCCCACATCATGATATTTCCCTCACCAAGTTTAACAAGGAAAATACCAGTTTTAGTACATTAATAATTCTCTTTCTAGAACTTATAAACAAAAATAAATATAACATAGTTCTTTACACTGACGCGTCAAAGACTGAAAGTGGTGTTGGATATTCTGTAACCACTGTACAACAACCTATCGAACTATCTAAAATTTCTCCTTGGTGTAGCATTCACACTGGTGAACTACTAGCTATCTCACATGCTTTCAAATATGCCCCACAATATCCAAATACACACATAGCCATATGTTCTGATTCACTTTCCTCTATACACTCCATTAATGCTATATACACCAACCATCCTATCGTCCAAGATATTCATGACGCATATCAGCTACTTATAAATCAAAATACAACTATCACTCTGATATGGGTACCATCCCATGTTGGTATTAGTGGTAACGAAAAAGCTGATTGCCTTGTCAAAAAAGCCGCATCATCCACGGACACCATTATGAATATACAAATTTGCAACGATCTCAAAGCTAGACTGAAGAAGCTGAATCTATCCACCTGGCAGATTCACTGGAATAATGATACTTCAGCGCTGCATGAAATTAAACCCTCAGTGAACCTTCTTACCTATCCCAGTTTATCTCGAAAAAATATGACAATCATACGGAGGTTGCCGATAGGACATACCCGTCTAACTCATGGCTACTTGATGACATCATCTCCACAACCAAAATGTCAGCACTGCAATACGGCTCTCCGAATCAGGCATATACTTATCGAATGCCCTTTTTATGCCAAAATACGCATAACAGGTCGATATCAGTACCAACTTCAAAGAGGTCCTAAACAGCACAGACCAAATCAACAAGGTTATCAAATTCCTCGAGAAAAGTCAACTGCTCAACAAAATATAAATGTTATATTATAAGTTTTTATTATTTTCTCTTTATGTTAAATGTTAACTACAGTATTTTGTAATTAATATGATATTACCATGTAAATCGTAACTAGTGCTAATGACCATAGATGCCACATGCACGTTAATCTAAATAAAAAAAAAAAGTTATTTTACAAGTTAGTAATTTTTGTATACACAGATACTGGGGTCATACAAAACAAAATCACAATCAATCTTAACGTTTTTATAATTATGAGCTTGTTTCTTTAGGTTAATTGAATAAGCTATGTGTCGAAACACAGACAGGTTAAAATTTCACTCCTGTATGATATTAATAAATATAAAATAATTTATATTGCCACGATACACCTAATGATAGGCCTATAATTTGCTGTACTGCCAGTTGCTTGATATTGGAGGAGTGGGATTTTCACTTGTCAATACTAATATTTTTAAATTTATAACACGAAGATTTTTGAAAAACCAAGAATAAAAACCAATGGATTGTTTTGACAAAAACCAATGGCGATAGAGTAAAATTAACAATAATAATGTCATGAATGTGTTTAGAATAATTAAGTGTTGTGGATGTACAGTAATTTTTCAATTTTAAATATATACAGAAATTTTTTTAGGTTTTTTATATTGAACAAAGATGACAGACTGTGATAAATTTTATCAACATTACATTACATCATTGATGATACAACCTCATTAAGTTTGTAAGTAGTGAATTTTTTAATTAATTATACCAACGCTAACAATTTATTCATCACATTTGTAGCTCCCTGATGAAGGACATAACCAATGTCCGAAAGCTTGGAATAAAAATTTACAAGAGTACACGTTTCATTTTTTATTGCTGCAAACCCAATATTTAATGTTTACTTCTTCTATATAAGTTTTTATAACTACTTTCCGGTCATGCCCGGATAACACTTAACCTAACTTATTCCTAACCCTCAATCTTTACATGCCATCTACATGCCATCTATATAGGCAACCAAAGATACTATCGACTAAGGTCGGGTTTGACAAATTATATTTTGTATATTGCTTGTGTTCAAAATTAATATAATTATTATGAGTGCCTACGGACTCTGTTGATACTAATGTTGGAGAAAACCGACTGGGTTTTACGTAATAAGGTGCTGGTATTAAATGCCACCTATTACGGCGGTAAAGCTGACCTGAATTTGATTCTATTAAATAAGATCTAGGTTGATCTAAAAGATCCACAACTTTAGCATAAATCCTAAGATCAGTTACCCAGACATATTCCGCAATTGTTAGATCCGGCAATGTTCTGGTCCGATGTCTTTTGTTAAACTGTTCTGCACTGCTATCCTTAGCTCTATTCTCCTTTTCCCTTAGGACAGAGTTTCCCAAACTTATCTAAACCGCGACCCCTTTTTGCTAAAAAATTGCACGTACTTCTCTCTTCAAATGGACGAATCCACAGATATATCTTACTGTGCCCAATTCATTACGTTTGTAAGATATGATACAAATAATGGCATTCAAGAAGATATTTTATTTTGTTCCCCATTGGAGACCAATACCACTGGAAAATGTTTACTCGACACTTTTGTGAAACGTACAAGTAAATATGATATTGACTGGGGTAAATGTATTGCTATATGCACAGATGGCGCTAAAGCTATGACAGGACATAAATCTGGTCTTGTCGTCAAATTACAAGAAATAATGCCTAATGCCAAATGGAGACATTGTTTTTTACATCGAGAAGCTCTTGCGTCCAAAGCTTTACCTCTTGAAATGGCCTGTGTTATGAAAACCATCATTAAAGTTGTAAATTCCATTAAAGGAAAAGCTTTGCAGATCCGTATTTTTAGAAAAATTTGCGAAGACGTGGGTGCTTTATTTATAAATCTTCTCTATCACACCAAGGTGGCTTTCTAGGGGCAACCTCTTAAAAAGTGTATTTCACTTAAGAGGAGAGCTTTTGATGTATTTGAAAGATGAGAAGTCCCCATATGAAAATCAATTTTCCGATCCTATTTGGCTTCTGAAACTAGGTTTCCTTGCTAATATTTTCGAGCAAATAAATATTTTGAACAGTAATTTACAAGGTCGCGACATTAATATAATTACAGCCACAGATAAAATTAAGGCGTTTCTAAGAAAAATCGATTTATGGTCGACCTCACTTGGCAAAAAACAACTCGATTCATTCCAGTGCCTTCAGGAAATTATGGAAAATGTATCCAATTACAGTGCTACAAATTTTGAACAAGTTTTTGCTGACATGCATGTTACTTTGCTCAATTTAAAACAACAGCTCTGTGATTATTTCCCCGAAGAAATTCAAAACAGTTCCGACAGTTGCAGATGGATACTAAATCCGTTTTTAGCCGATTCCTTTCAGCATGTTGAAATACCAATAAACATGAAAGAAAAACTTTATGAAATATCAAGTGATGGAATTTTGAAGCTCCAATTTTTTTCCCAGAACTCGGACCAATTTTGGACCGAAAAGATGCAGGAATACCCCCAGTTGGCGAGTGAAGCTGTAAAATGTTTGGTTCCATTTGTAACATCATATTTGTGTGAGTTAAGTTTCTCGTCTATGACTGCCATTAAAACAAGAGTTAGAAATCGTCTCGTACTTGAAAATGATATAATTGTGTGTGTCTCAAATACACAGCCTAGATTTGAAAGATTAGTTTCACAGAAACAGGCGCATAGCTCTGATTAAGATTATAATATTTGACTTTGTTTTACTCTTGTATTTTTACGGACTTTAATATTTAGTTTTATATTTCGTCTGATAATTTATTGTTAATTTCTATTTACGGCGTTGTTAAAATAAAAATACATCATCTAACAAAGTAGTGCTTTTGTCTTATTTTGGAAATGTTCGGCGACCCCCCTAGTACCTCATGGCGACCCCCCAACGGGTCGCGACCCCCACTTTGGGAAACACTGCCTTAGGAGACTCAAATCGACAGGATTATTTAAGTCACTTGGTAACAGAGGAAGAAATGACCTTATCTTTCTTCCATATAACAATTCAGCAGGAGAAAACCCACATTCTACCGGAGTAGTTCTATAAGCTAAAAGAGCTTTATCTCGCTCGCTTCTAGCCTCAACAAATCCATTGGACTGTGGAAAAATAGGGCTGCTGGTTATTAATTTAAAATCATATTCTTGTGAAAATTTTAAAAATTCATTTCGAAATTGTGGGCCATTATCAGATCGCACTATTTCACATATGCCATATCTAGAAAAAATTTCTTTGACCCTCTCAACTATAACTTGTTCTGTCATTTTTGTAAGTTTAAAGAATTCAAAAAACCTTGAATAGTAGTCTGTAATTATTAAATACCATTTATCATGACATTTATATAGGTCACGAGCTGCTTTCTGCCATGGTCTATCAGAAAACTTATCAGCAATCATAGGTTCTTTAAGATTAGTTCTATTTTCAATACACTGGGGACAATTTCTAGGTTCTCTATGTGTGTAGACAAACCTAACTACCATACTGAAGTTTTAGCACGGTTTCTACATTTAACGATACCAAAATTACCTTCATGAATGAGTTTCAAAACTCGTAGTTGCTGTGCATAAGGTATCACAATGCAAGATCCTCTAAGCAGAATATCCTCTGACAATAAAAATTTAAACCGATATTGGTAAAAAGGGATTAATTCAGGATTTAACTTGTTTTTATTTGGCTATCCTTCTGCAGTATACTGTATTATTTGAGATAAAATATCTAGCTTTTGCTCCTCTTTTGTTTGTTCCAGAAAACTAGAGGTAGCTGGTTAAAATAAGCTTATTTTGATGTTTAGATTTTTAATTCGAAAATCGTACTTAAAATACGAAACATTAATAATAAATTTTATTTATATAAAACGATTTCCGAAGTGAAAATCAAAATGTTAAATAACACTTATTGTAAAGTAAAATTGTGGCATATTTCCAATAAAAAACAGTAAGCTGCCATTTAAATCCATTTCGCCCAAATTTTATTATCTTAGAACATTGTTCAAGCGCTAAAAAGACAACAGGTCAAATAAAACCAATAAGTTTGGCAACGTTGAGTTTCTCCTTTTTTATTATTTCCACTCATGTATTTTCGGCGATATTTAAAAGACGGACCTAATATACCTCTCTCTTTTTAAACAGGTGTTTCTCACTCCATCTCACGTAAGGTCCATACTGACCATAAACTTTTACCTACACTGTATATATAAAATAGCCGTTATTCTGGAGTCCCCTCGAATTCTGACGATGACCTGTGCTGGCCCTTCTCGAATAGGATGGAACGTCAGACAGGTTTTTAGCGGATCGGAGAGCCTGTTAGAAAATACTTGTTAGAATAATGAAATGTTTACAGGTTAAATATGAGTCACATTTATGGTAACAATATAAATAAAGAAAGCGAACATAATATTATGTTTAATTTTAGCGTACTTATAACCTATATAATCTTCGTTATGGGGTGCAAAGATGAGGTTTGCACACCGGCGCCGTGTATGCTTAAGCCAGCCTGATTGGTATAGTCAAAATGCGAGAAACTAACTGATTCTTTTAGCATTAAACTGTGGTCATACCATATAATATACCCAGCCGCCCAGGCCAGCTATCCTTCCAAATGTATGTCTAGGTAGTTCTTTTTCCGAGGTGCCTGCATACGTTGTTGCGGATCAAATCAAAGCGGAAATCAAATGAGCGCAAAGGAACGGCCATGGACGGCTATCTTTAGATCGAAAAATAAGAAATGGCAATCATGCCAGCCTGCTTAAACAATGCCTACTTTTAGGTGCAATAGTGAGCCTTTAGCAGAAATGATGTAATTATATTTCTCACTTATAACACTTTTAAAAAATCCACAAGGAAACTAAATTCCTGTAGTTGGATGTATAGCATGTATCACAAAAATTGGGTAATTGTTTCGATAATTGATTCGATTCGAGAATCGATTAGAATCGATAAATTTCTTAAGTGACAGGAAGAGTGTTGTTAAAATGAGAGATTCAAGCTCAGAACCATACACGACAAATAAAGGAGGAAAAGACCACAGGGATCCGTGCTGGGACCATTATTATTCCTAATTTTTATTAACGACCTTCCAGATCACATAAGGGCACTTTTAATATCAATGTTTGCTGATGATACCTCGTTAATAGTCTCTGCACGTACACTCGAGGAATTAAAAATGACAATGAAGACTGTTGTTGGCTGCTTTATACGCTGGTGTAATACCAACAGCACAGAATACATCATCCAACAAGAAGCGAAAGCTTTGTCGGTACCTTTGATGTTCGTAGGACAGAAATTTCGGTGTGACAGTGACAGTTAAACTACTTAGTACACTAAGAAAAGTAATGAAGAAGTCGTTCAAAATTGTAGCGTAGTAAAATTATAGTTACACTGAGAAACGAAGTAATCATTAAAACTAATGGTATTTAAGTAGATCTGTTTTGTATGAATTGTATTTTTCTCTGTAAAATTTAATACTGATAAATAAAAAAGGTCTTAAGTCAAAAATATCGATTTGTTTTTTTTTAACAAACAAATAATGTACTAAAAGTTCTTTAGTACGTTAAAATACCGATAAAAAGCGATTGAATTTGGGAGTTAATTTCAAGATAGAGATTCAGTCGATTTCTATTACTTTTATTAATATAGGTATTAAAATATGTATATACAAAATATGTATAACAGTATTATTCTTTTTTTTTACTATTATATTATAATTTTTAAGGTATTAAAATATGTATATGTATATAAAAAATATGTATAACAGTATTATTGTTTTTTTACTGTTACACAACACACACGAAACAACACTTCTCAATACGTAAACAAACTTCAGTTTTTATAGATTGACAGATAAACTATTTAGAACATGGCGGATCTCACACAAATTTGGATTGCGAAAAAGCCCTTCGTTTCGCTTCTTGTTGGCTGATGTATTCTGTGCCAACAGACTAATATTAAACATTGACAAGACAGAAATTATTTATTTTCATTCATACAACTCATCTACCTATGACTATATCTTAACCATCCGTGATAGAAACAATATGTTATCTTCCACTCACTCTACAAAGTTTTCGGGTGTGTTCATTGATTGTAATCTCAAATGGTCAGAGCTAGTGAATTCAGTGAACATGAAATTGAATAAAGCTTTTTATGCTATATCTAGAATTAAAAACACAAAAATTTTATTAAACATCAAATTTTAACTTTCTACTGCCTACATATCTATAAATGTTTACTTTATGTAAAAGAGGAAATCAATACATTTCCAGTAAATTCAGACAATCTATATTACAATACAAGAAGTACTGAATATTTACGAGTTCCTAAACACAGCACATCCAAATTTCAAAATTGCTTCTGATATATGGTACTGACCTTACAAAATCATTTGCCAAAAACTGTGAAAGAACTACGGCTTTCCTCTAAATTTAACAAAAATGTTAAAGATTTACTCTTAAGAAAAGCACATTATTCTATAAATGAATATCTTGAGGACAAACTGCAGTAGCTTCATATTTTACTTGTAAAAATGTTATTTTATATATTTTATGTTTTGTCAATTTTGTTACATTGTGAATATTGTATTATACACATTAATGTTTTTTATACTGATTTCTGTAGTAACGTATCCTATACATTTATTTTGAATGTCTTAAAGGATCAATAAAGTATGACTATGACTATGACTAATCGATATTTTATTCGATTCGATTCTGTTCAATTCGATATGATTAGATTGTATTTTATTTTATTTTATGTTATAAAATATATAAAGATAAACTTATTTTAAGTTTAAATTGTGGCGTATTCCCATCAAAAACAGTAAATTTTATTTTATTTTATTTTACTTTATTTTTTTTATATTATTTTATTAAGGAACACGCATGGCGTGTTCTTTGCCTTTACTATTCCACGTAATGTGTGGTTGCGCGATGTGTTGTTACAGTCGTTAGTTTTATTTTTTTCACACCTTCACCCATCGAGTTACCTTCACCGCTCCGTCCGTAGCCTCCAATAAGAAATCTATACTTACGAAAATAACACCTGAACATAATGTTAAGAAAAAACAGTATGCTGTCAGTTGTGAAATTAATGAAGAAATCGAGGAAGTAGTCAATCTAACGTATTATGATTGTGCTGCTTTATTAGGTAAGCACTTTTATAAACAGATATTTATTTTTAATACCTAATAATTTCTAATCGGAGAGAAACTTAGGGTATTTACTTTTATTTTTCATAGTAAATACATACAATCCAAATCCAATTCAAAAACTGTATCAACAACCAGTATAAACAAAATGGTTTATATTTTTATACGAGACAGGAGACCTATCATTACATAAACATACTTTATGACGTCACAAGTGGCCGCGCACTTTCTCGACTTTTGAAATGATTTTTTTTTATTTACATAAAGTGCCTCGACACCTATGGCCATTGGTACAGGAACAATATTATTAAATTTATAAAAATAAAGAAAACAAATAATAATTATTTCATTTTAACTAATGTCTATTAGGTTAAATCTTGTGGTAGAGTTGAGAGGTTTTTAGAAACTGTATAGTTTTGTGATCTCTGTAGGGTTGTTAAGCATTTTCTTAAGAGCAGGTTTTAAGTCCAGTGCTTTATACATGTTGGTAAATTGTTTGCAGTCGGTGAGGATGAGGTTTTACAGTGAGGTAAACATTGCAATGGTAGCAAGTTAAACGAGTTCCAGAGCACATCAAGAAACTATGGGTAAGTTTGGTGTGGTTAATTCGGGGTCTTCTAATAATCGATACTTCTCTTCTAGTTAGAAAGTCCAGGGAGAGATTACCAATGAACGGTTGGATTTTATGAAGACACTGATGATGGAATATAGATTGCGAAAACGTTTTGTCTTTATGATATAGCCCGATTGGGTTTTTTAAATATATACCTTTTATAAAGGATTTTAATAATTTTTTTTATTTACATTTCAATGATAATAATTTGATGGTACCAAGAGATCCGCGAAACCGCATGAATGGGAATACAAATTGTATCTTCTCTGTGGAACAGATAGTTTTTCATCTATCTTTAAAATTTATACATGTTCAGAAAACGATTCGAAATATTTCATTAACTATTCTATCTATTCTATATATTATTATTAATAGAATGGGATCTATTAAATGATTCTATTAAATTTCAAATTCTTATCGTATGAGCAAACCCAAATTTGATAGATTAATTACAAATTTTAAAATGTCAACGATCAATGTCATTGCTCAGAACAGTATAAATGAATGTGATATGTTCTATATTCATCGACCAAACGATCAAAAATTCCAACAAGTCAGAATTTGAAAACTTAACGATCGCGATCGGTCTCTGTAAGTGATGGACAGTCTACCAGTCTGACTCTGCCCATACATTTTTATGGACTCATAAAAACCTCGCCCATTTTGACGTCAGAGCATTCTGTGGTCACGGTTCGTAGACTTACTAAGTAAAGGCGGCTAGACAATTGTCCGAGAACGGGTACGAGAACGAAAACGGGAACGGGAAAAAAGTTAACCTCTACGTAAATCAATGTTTAGATGCACAATAACCGAGAACGAGAAGCCATTCGGTAATAAGAACGGGAAAGTTCCTGGAACCAATCAGAAAGCAGTATTTAAAATACTGTCAAATGCCAAATAAAAATTTGCTTACATTGTGAGTGACATAAAATATTTGAATGATTATGATATGCTTTTTATCTTTATGCTGACACACCTTCTTTGTGATTGCACACATATTGCGTAAAATTGTTGCAAGATCATAAAAAACGAAAATATTAAAAGCTCATTAAATAAATCCATATTTTCAGAGTTATCAGACATCCTCTTTTAATAAAACTAGAAAAAGATTGTTCCACAAAATTTACTTTGAGAAAAAAATAATTAAGTGACAGTGACACAAAACATTAAACTATTCGTAGCACAAAACACCTTGTTTACCCTTAACACATTCCGTGTGAATGGCATACATGTGAGCCACAAGGTGCCTTTACCAATATGCGGACAGCGCGCATGTATGCCACTGATTATACACATTTTTAATGTGTTTTTTTTACAGTAATGCGCCGAATGATTTAAATTTACTATTCGGTTGTTGGATAAGGTATTCTTTCACTTATAGTTACAATGGTTTTAGAATACATAAACAAATGAAATATCTGTCAACAAATAAAAGTAATGGTTGTGCTGGGTAATATTTTAAGAAATAAATTTTGAAGTGTATAAGATATTGTATATAATTATTATCTCTAACTGATATATATATGCCAGACGAGAATCCACTTATGAATAAAAAAGGTTGAAATCACTTATGCTCTTCAAATCGAAGTTAGTGTAAAAGAGTCGGTGAAACTATCAAGTATCTTAATATTTTTAAAATTGTCGTTTGTATAGAAAACGTTGAAATACACGCAGCTCGTGGTAAATTGCAATTATTGGAATATATTATAAAAAAATGAGTGACTTGGAGGCAAGTCCGTCGCGACATAAAACTTCTAAATCAAGTAAAATATCTGATAAAAAATCAAAAAATTTTAGTGAAGAGGAACTATTACACATGTTATTAGAAAGTGATAGTGAGATAGATGAGTTTGAACGTAGTGATGTTTCTTACAAACCTAGTGACGAGGAAAGTTCTGATGATGACTTAGGTAAAAATTAAGATTTTTAAATTTTCGAAAATGTATCTCTTATTATTTTTAGATGATAATATCACTAATATTGAGGAGGTAATAGAACCACATATCGCTAATATTGAGGAGGTAACAGAACCACCTATCAATGACAAAGTAACCGTTACTCCTAAAATAACAAATAAAGTTAGGTAGGCATCAGACTGATCGACCGACCACGACCAACCGTCCGACGGCGATCAACCAACTTTTTTATTTTTATTTTTAAACTCACATTACTCGATCGTTTTCCATCTATCGACCGTCAAAACGTCAGGAGGCTGTAGCAACATAATCACATTTTTGTAATATTCTTATGTGTTATATCCCATTCTGTTAAATTTCAAAATTATTATCGCATTAGCAAGCCCAAATATTATAGGTTTATTATAAATTTTGAAATGTCAATGGTCAATGTCATTGCTTAAAGCAGTATAAATGAATGCGAAATGTTCCATATTCATCGACCAACGATCAAAAATTCCAACAAGTCCGAATTTCAAAACTGGACGATCGCGGTGGGTCGCTATAAGTGATGGACGGTCCACCAGTCTGACTATGCGCATACATTTTCATTGACTCGTAATGTTGGTCGATCGTGGACGGTCGCTCTGGTCGAGCAGTCTGATTCCTCCCTTAGAGTCTGGAATGAAACTCAATGTTCCATGAAGTCCATTCCATTTACGAGAGCACAGAACTTTTTTGTGGACATGGGTAAGCATAAAAATGCAATTGATTTCTTCTGCCTACTATTTGATGACTAATTAGTGCAACTTATAGTTAATCAAACTAATATATACGCGGAAAGCGAATTTACATTAAAAAGTAGTTATCAAAAATCTTGCATATCTTCATGGAAACCTGTGACTGCTGAAGAACTGCGTTGTTTTATT
The DNA here is from genome assembly GCF_040954645.1 of Diabrotica undecimpunctata. Lineage (NCBI taxonomy): Eukaryota > Metazoa > Arthropoda > Insecta > Coleoptera > Chrysomelidae > Diabrotica > Diabrotica undecimpunctata. The sequence goes on from NC_092811.1 coordinate 60,922,270, forward strand.
GGTTTGCTGTTTTACACTGGAACAATAAAATGTTCAAGATTGCCAGATTATTGGAGAACTCATAGATTATTTAGTTTGTGTTTTGGACAATATATGAGTGGAGATTGTTTTCAAACATCTTAAGGTACTTGCATTTCTCTCCTCCAACAGAAATTCCTGTAAATGATCGGCTATATAAAATCCGATCCATTGTTGATTATTTTAACGAAATAATGAATAAAATCTATTACCCTGGAAAAAACTTATCTTTGGATGAGTTCACGGTCCTGTGGCGGGGCAGACTTATGTTCCGACAATACATAAAAAATAAGCTAAACAAATATGGGGTTAAGTTTTATATTTTGGCCGAACCTGATGGCTTACCTTTAAAAATTGTTATATACACGGGTCAACTGGATGAACTGGGAGGATCAGGTCATACTGAAAAAGTTGTCATGCATCTAATGACGGAAAAATTAAACGTGAGACATTCTTTGTTCATGGATAATTTTTATAACAGCACAAATTTAGCAGAAATTTTGCTTCAAATATAGAAAAGATCTGCCACAAGAAGTAGTTTCGGTATCTCTCAAGAAAGGAGAAACTATAGCAAGATACTTAAACGACGTAATGGTAGGAGCATGAAAAGACAAAAGAATTGTCTATTATATGTCTACCGAATTTAAAAATGAGTTGAAAGAAATCCAGAACAAAAAGAGGAAAAATGTCAGTAAAGCCTCGTCCCATTATAGAATATAATACCTATACGAGTAGAATCGATCGTTTCGACCAACTAATGTCCTATTACCCTTGTAGCCGTAAAACTATGAGATGGTACAAAAAAATCGGTATTCATATTTGGGAAATGCTTTTGTATAATTCATATTACCTATTTAGAAAATATTCAGGGAACAATAATTTTACTTTTTATGATTTCCGTATGTAAATAATCGACAAACTTATACCACCACTACACCGGCAACTTCCAAGGGCTCCCAACCCTCAAACAAGTCACAATTTAACAAGAATTCAAGAAAGAGATGAAAGAGGACGGACATTACGAAAACGATGCCGATACTGCTCCCGAAATAAAAAAAGAGTTCTATCATTATACCATTACCTTATGTGTCCGGAAAAACCAGGCTTATGTGTTGGGACATGTTTTGCAAATTTTCACAAGACCTAAAAATATTTTACTTATAATGTATGCCTTTTTGTATGTATACGAGTATAAGAACATATATTTTGAATCTTCTCCCTGCGACATACATGTGCGCCATCCGTTCCTGGTGCAAGTACCTTTATCGTATACCTGGTGGCATACAAGTAAGCCATGCAAAATTTTTTTATTATTTCAATATAATTTGGTATTAATAATTAACTTTATAAATTTTATTAAATAAACTTTATTAAATTACTAATAAACATTTATTAATTATTTTTTAGAAGTTTTATTAAAAAATAAGTTTCAGGCCAGAGCATAAGTCTTAGGATCAGACATCCGCACGCAACGTGTTAATTGTGAATCTGCTGATGCTTTCAGTTTCCGTTCTCGTTCCCGTTTTCGGTCAATTGTGCAGCCGCCTTAAAGCTGGATTTATAGTTTGACGGACTGTAAACGTAAACGCACTGGAAAAAGATCAACATAAAATTTTGTGTACTCTTATTTATAAATGAACGCAAACGCATGACGGAACGTAAGTAAAACGCACTGCAACGGAAGAGTTCGCCAACTTTCATCTTTTATAGTGCGTTACTTGCGTCTGGCCAATCAAAAGGAAGAATTTTGTGCTGTCAACCAAAGTGAACTGTCTGGCACGCCCACCATTTTGTAAATTTATTTATCAATATAATCGAATTTTGATTTTGTTGATTATTTGTTACAATGAACGTTAAGAATTTATAAAATAATAATAATAAATTATAAAAGGATATTATAGTATCATGGGCACCAACTCTAGCCACTGTTTCTAAACATGCGAAAAAATTCCACTCCGTCGATTTATAAATTGAAATAATCTTTACAGTCCGTTTGTTACGTCTGCAGTGCGTCTACGTCTACAGTCCGTCAAACGCCAAACTATAAATCCAGCTTAAGTCTACGAACCGTGTTCTTCTATGGTAAGACGCGCTGTCAGCTGTCAATCATTTGCGTTAATGGCTAATCTGCGCGTGGTAATTTGGGATGCGTCATGCGCATGTCATGCGCCGCCACCGTTACTTCCGTCACGAACACGAAAAGAAAATGGAGAACTCAACCGAACGAAGATAAAGGACAACGCCGCCACAGCGTGCGTCACAGCGTCACCGACTCACCGATATTCCAGTTGCCAGTAAATACTCGCAAGGTTTTACGGTTTTTTAACTTAGTTTTACTATAATGGACATGGATACTTATATAATAGTACGTGGATTTTAAGTTGATATGCAAGAGTAAACTTATACATTTGCAGACATGTACATGAATGAATGTAAGTAATATATTTAGTTCATAACTACTCATTAATGTTATCCTTAGTTTTTCTGGGTATTCTGTGTTACCTATATTATATATCTTTAGAAAATAATAGTTGTCGCCTATTAATTATTCCAAATTGGCAAATTGCATATATTTCCATATTATATATTATACTATAATATAAAAAATCGAGTTATGGTCGATCAAACTTGCCATACTGTTCCAAATCTGTCGCCAAATTCCCAAGCCTGTTTGGAAATAATTTAATGACTCATGGGGGCCATGTCTGACATGTCATACTTCAGGATGAATCTGTTAAATCCCGATTTTTTTTGTGGGGTATAGTTAATAGAGACTTTAGCTAGGAGGCCTAGTCATTATATGCACTTTTCCACAGTTCCAGTAACTTCTATTACCTAAATAATGCAAGAAATAATATAAATTTAAATGATGAATTAACATTAAGTATAATTTTGTTCTAAACAGTATTTGCAAACTCTCAGTAATGAAATCTTGTTAATTGTTTCAGACCATAAAAGAATTTATATGAGGTTTCTTAAATATTAAAATTGAATAGCATTATCCTAGATGTAGATTTTCCATTTAGTTTATTTGCTACATATTCTGTTTTGTTATACATATATTAACATCAGAAATATCATCAGCTGGACAACCCTTTCTGGGTCTTGTTTTCTTCCAGGGTTTTCCTCCATTCTGATATGTTCTTTTGCTTTGTTATTTCAGCAGTAATTTTTAAGATATTCATTCTTCCATTCAACTAAGTTTGTCTCATACCTATATGTCACTGTCTTATTTTCTTAGGTGTTTTTTTGTGAAACATTCTATTTTAAATATACATTCATAAACATTGAGCATTAACTATGTTGGTTTTATAAGTATACATTCACTACATTAAAATAATGGTATTAAGTAAGTTTAAATAAGATGTTTTATTTAATGCTAATATATTATTATATGCTATAAAATGTGATTAAGTTATTTATATTAACACAGAAATGTATTAGGCTTTACAAAGTATGAGGAAGTTCAAGTTAATTCAAAACTGATTGGTCTTGAAAGTAGTTGTCAGGAAGGGATTCTTTTATATCAAATTTAAATTGCCCTATAATATTGCCTTGTAGTTGATTGTTCTTGATATTATTAGGCAGTTTATTATGAAAGAGCAGGCCATCTCAATCTATACTTCTTTGTACACCTGAAGTTGGCATACTTGCCATATGAAAAGTACTTCTTTGCTTGGTATGGTAGTCATGCATATCTTCACTCAGTGTTAGGACAATATTTGTCTATGCTTGAGAAAGCTTACATTGATGAATAAGTACACAAACTGGCATGGTATACATTGATTCCATGTTGAGTATTCTTTTTGAATATGATAGGCCTTCAGTTGGATGAAGATGTGGCAGTTCAAAAACATATTTAATAGCCTTGTTCTATAATACCATAAGAGGATGAAGCTGTTATGATTGGTATTAACCCATTTGATAGTTAAATAGGACAAATGTGAGTTCATTATAGGATAATACATTCAACTATGCCTACTGCTGGAGATATTTAGAGGCATATCTCTAATATGTGTTGTTCCCAAGTAAGTTGTTTATTAATCTATAATCCAAGATACAGCTTTTTTCAAATGCAGTGGCAAGATTTTCTGGGAACATATGCCTAACATATGTTAACAAAGCACTGGAGTTCCAAAAATTACTTACGATTTACAACAGGTTAAATTGTTGAAAGTATTTACAAAATAAATGCGATGTATTAAACAATATTAGATTAGAGAGAGAGAGAGAAATATTTACTATATTGACACTATGTACCAAAAGGCTATTGATCAAAGTCTTTCAGCCAATTTACAAAATTAGTATAGAAGGTACTTAAATTATTTTTTAAGACTAAACATAATAAAAAATATAAAAAAAAATAGTGGTAATTACAATATTGTTAGACTATTAAGTTACAACCATTAAAGAGAAGACACTAAAAGAAAATTGTTTATTGTCTTGGTATTTAGAGTGTTTTTTCAAATAGAGTTCCCTTGGGATATCTACTGTGAGAGTTTTCAGGTTTGTTCATAATGTGAGGCTCAAGCTTTTATTGTAAAACATTATATTTGAAGGATTATGATGTGGGTTATCAGAATGATGCATTCTATTCATTTGTGTTAAGCTAGCTATTTTGGTCACTTTTATATTATTTTTAGCAGAACCTTTACAATTGTAGAAAATTATAGAACCATATTTCACATTGTTGTGCAAATCATTTAATACATATTGGCAGCAGTTTCAATCATAATTCCCCTCAAGAAAACTTAACAGTTTCCTTTAAATAATGCTTCATCATATTCTTCTGTGTGATGATCTGAAGGGCATTCAGATTATGATTGTTCTTATAAAAATTTCTGAGCTAATTATCCATGTAATGTTAGGTATCTATCAGTTATTGTCTTCACTAAATTTGTAGGTTTCTTGAAAATACTTTGCAATATCATTACATTTTTCTTCATTCCTATTGTATGACTGGCTGGTATAAGGTAAATGACCAGTCATTGCCACTATAAGAATGGTATAACTAAAAACCATATAAAGACAAAAAACCAATAATTGCCACATTTATCAAAATACCAATTATTGCCATCTTCTTTAAGTTCCACCTTCTATCGAAGGTTGGAAATCATCATGGCTATGCGGACTCTGTTAACTGCTGCTCTGAAAAGTTCTGCACTACTGCATTCATACCATTCCCTTAAGTTCTTAAGCCAGGATATTCTTCGTCTTCCCACATTTCGCTTTCCTCGGATTTTGCCTCGCATAATAAGTTGTAATAATGTGTATTTTTGTCCTCTCATCACATGTCCTAAGTACTCATGCCATCCAGTCATTGCAATAAATAAATAAAGATATTTTAATGAAAAATCTTGTTTGTTAATAAAAATCTAAACCAAAATAATTAATAAAATAATGAAGCCTTCCAATGTAAAATACATATTGATATAAAAAATAAATTACACTATATACCTAGTGCTTTCCATAGGTTTTAGGCCTCAAATATATCCACCGGTTCCGTTTACCAGTAGATAAAATAATAGGTGTTGACAGTATGCCTAAAATATGATTTTCAATAACAAAAGAGATATTTTTTTCATCACAACATATCTGTATGTTATGGATTTTCTTTTACCTCCTATGAATTACACAAGCACATAGTTTCCTCACTAAATTCTCAGTGAGTTAGTAGGCAAAATTCTTTGTTAAGGTCTTCATAAAAGTCTATTTCATTACAGCTTCTACCACTCTCGACCCACTCTTCATCCTCCATATATTGTTGATGTATTCAAAAAATGTACTAAAACACATCCATCCATTATCTGAAGTTCCCAGAGCCCATTCTTTTGGAATACTTGTGATACAGATGGTGGAATTCTTTCACATGCCAACACAATCATTGGAGGGGCAATTTTTCCAGCAGCATTAGCTGTTACCAAAACTGTTATACATATTTTGTATATAAATTTAAACTGACTATATTCCTCAACTTGTCTGAACCACTGTTTCAAATTGTATTCACTTATATTTTTCTGACTGGAAGTTAAATTTTATGACACTCTTTGGGATATTTCTGGATGTCTTCTCTAAAACAGGTGAAACCATTTCTATGGAGGGCGGTACAATGGTCACAAGTCACAAAATTACTGTATTGCTTATAACATACAGAACACACCGCAATATTTTTTTCTACCGATTGGTATAAAAGACATAAGTCAATGCACTCTCATAAGAATTTTAGAGCAATGGTTAAAAGGTACTAACTGGGAAATCATTGAATAGGGGGCAGTAAAAAAGTATTAAGTCTGACTTATGACTTTTATACCGTTCGATTTATGAACGGTTTAGTTCATTGCCATTGGGTTTAATCGGTACAAAGGACATGAGTCAGTGACTCGGTTAAAAAAAAAGATTAGGTATTCCAAGAAGATTTAACAAGTAAGTATTGTTAAGACATTCCAATGCTTGTCTAATGCAATACAATTCCGGGAACTTGGGTTTCGTTTATTTCATTCTTAGTCGCTTGACACACCATGCTTGGGGTGTAATTATTATTGTGCAGTTAGATACACAACAATGACTAATTAAAACTTTTAATAATTTTTCTATAATAAAAGAAATTTATTGTAATAAAGAAATGGGATTTGTTTTATTGTTGGGGGTCAAACTACTAACCAATAATAGTTAATCACCACTGGCAACGTACTGAGAATGAAATTGTTTTAATAACCCTCAGAAAGTTTGGAAATTGACAACAATATTACGCAGTTCTCTGTTAACAGTGTGTAAGTAAAGAAGTGCAGTTATGGGAAGCAGAGGTAAAAAGTTGATAGACATGGTGTTGAGGGAGACGAGTCAATCGAGATATTTACCTGATATATCACAAAATCACGAATCTGATACAGTACATTCTTCACCAGCTCCCTCCGTTGATCCCGAATTAATGGGCATTTTTGATGAATTCAGTGACAGTGATACAAGCTATGTTCCTGACGGAGATTCTGACAGTGAAGAATCACACCCAATACCAACAGCTAAGGCTGGTTCGTCTACAGAAGTGAGCCACTGTTCTACCAGTATATTAGAAAGTCCATTTATGGAAGTGGATGACTGCGTCCAGAGCTCAAGTCAAACGGACAATGATATTCATGCGGATACAATGCCATCGATCCATTCCAACGCAGAAAAAATTATGAAACCATTTGCTAGAAAAGTGCGAAAAAATAGAAAAGAATGTCTGCATAGCGGTAAAGAATTTATAACTGCAAAAGGCAAGAAAGTAAAAGCAAGGAAAAGGCTAGAGTTGAAGGAATGTCGAAATAAGTGTTATCTGAAATTGAGTCCAGAAATTCGAAGTTCACTTTTCCAAGAATACTGGAGTTTGGGCTCTTATGATAGATGAGTTACCTACATTGCGGCTCTCATCAATAGTGCACCAAAAAAAACTATTCGTTCGAGAAATTTGGATAATCCCAAAAAACGTGAAGTGACACATCAATATTTTTTTGAAATAAGTGGAAGCAGAATTTCTGTATGCAAAGCATGTTTTTGTGCAACTCTAGATGAGAAACCAAGATTTATACGTACTGTTATAAACAAAAAAAAGTCAAGTGTATCAGGCATTCCAAGCTCTGACGCAAGAGGACACAACCCACCACCACATACAAAGACGCCAGAAGATATGGAAGGTGTTAAAAAGCATATACTTTCATTCCCATCGTACGAAAGTCATTACACTAGACGTACTAACGACAAGAAATACTTGCAATCTCATCTTAACCTACGAATTATGCACGACCTATACTGCCAAGACAAGGAGAATCCAGTTAGTCGAAAAATTTATGAGAAAACTTTCCGATCACTAAATTTATCCTTTAAAAAACCTAAACAGGATACATGCTACACATGCGATTTATTGACCATGAAAATGAAGACGGCAGTTAGTGATTCTGACAAAGCTGCCCTTACAATTCAACGCGAAGAGCATCACTCCAGTGCAGATAAGGCATATAACATGAAAAAATTCGACAAAGAAGAATCAAAAACAAGTGACGAAAAAGCATGTTATACGTTTGACCTACAGCAATGTTTACCAACACCTTTTCTTGGATCTTCTGTTGTGTTTTATAAAAGGTAGTTGTGGACATACAATCTCACTATTCATGATGGAGCTTCAGGGAAATCCAAACATTACATGTGGCATGAATGCATAGCTCGTCGCGGAGGAAATGAGATAGCGTCGTGCCTATATCACTTCTTAAAAAATCATCTATCACCTACAGTAAAGTTTGTAACGTTTTATTCCGACACCTGTGGTGGTCAGAACAAAAATTCTCATGTGTCGGCGATGTTTTTGAAATTTATAGAGGAATCCACCACTCTACAGACTATAAACCACAAGTTCTTAGTTCCGGGGCACACACATATGGAGTGTGACATAGACCATGCCCTAATAGAAAAACAAAAGAAAAAAAGTGAAATTCCAATATACCATCCACATTACTGGTTTCAGCTTGTTCGATCTACGGGGAGAAAGAACAAATTTGAGGTGTGTGAAATGAAGCAAGAAAACTTTTTTGACTTTTCCAAACTCTTCAATGACCAGCTAGTTTTGAAGAAAAAGAATGAAAATGGTTTGGCATTCAAGTGGCATGATGTGAAGTGGTTGCAATATAATGTTAACGAGCCAACGAAAATCAAATATAAGAAAAACCTGACTGATGATACCTTTGATATGATCAACTTTAGATGCCGTGGAAAATTTTCAACTCTCTCCGTATCTCACAGATATGATTCACCACTAATATCTAAAGAGAAAAAGAGAGATTTAATTTCAATTATTAATTTGATACCGCCTATTTTCCACGAATTTTATAATAATATATTGACATGTGACAATATTGCAGATGAAGACCCTGATCTTCAATATGAAACAATGAACTTTAGTGACATGTGCGTGTGTTTTAGTTTTATAATTTAGTTTATCTACTTATTTCAACTATATGTAAGTACCTATAAATTTCAAATTTTTATGTTTTGCTTCTAAATGGTTTTTAATAAATGTGTATTTCTTGACTTAGTGCTTTATTACCAAGCTATACAATACAACTTTGACCGGTAGAAAAGTCACAAGTCACAAAAATGTCTAAAATATTAAAATTTATCTAGGTTACATACTAGAGTTTCACAAACATACATAAATTAATAACAATCCGCATCATTTAAAGATCATAGACAAAAAAATCGATTTAGGAAAAAATAAATAAACTTTAAAGGTCTCTCCTGTAAAAGTTACATTTTGGACTACTAGATTTGTCATGGGACAACTATGAATAAATGATTTCTCCTGTTCTGTAGAATTCATTATTTTTTGAACTGCATCCAAATGCTGAACTTTTAAAAAGTCTTTCTGATAGATGTAAAATCCATTTTACTAGGACTGATTTCTCTTCTTTGGTTAAAATTGTAGAAGGGACCATAGAACAAACTAACGGTGATTTTCCATCCCTTTTATGCCTCAAAGTACTACAAGGAACTCATCATTTTTTGCTGCAGTAGCTGCTAGGAATCCCTTTTTCACATCCTCTAGAGCTTTGGCCAATTGCTCTTTCGAATATTTTCTTTTAGGTGCCATTTCTGGAATGTACAAAATACTCATATCAAATATTAATGGAACTTATGATTGCCACTTTAGAACCAGTGATTGCCACCATTGGCAATAACTGGTAAAAATAAAGTTTTTGTAATAAAAAACTAGTACCAGCACAGTCATTTTAAATAGTAAATAAAGTGAATTATGGCCGGTTTCACCAACGACAAATAGCAGTCTATTCAATGAATAAAGTTATTCGACGAATAAAACTGACACATCTGCGTTTCACCAACGTCAAATAACACTTATTCTACGAATAAACTCAAAATAAGTTATTCGTTCATTATCGGCCAAATAAATATTTATTCTTTGAATAAATTGACAAGCTAACCTTACTTTAAATACCATAATAAATAAAATTCGTCAGTTTAACTCGAAATTATTAAAAATGTATTGCAGGTAAACGTGATTATATTAGACGGTTTGAATTTTGTTTATATATATATATATATATATATATATATATATATATATATATATTTATTTTAGATTATTATCATCATCCTCATCATCCTCTGATGAAGACAGAAATGTGCAACAAGAGAGAAGACAACGCTTGTTGCTGCAGAGAAGAAACCCTTTTATTGAATTTGATGATGTAGATTTTAAAAGTAGGTTTAGACTATCTAAAACTTCAATAGATGAGTTACTACACTTGATCGGTGACCAATTGCATCCTGTAAGTAACAGAAACAGACCCATCGATGTGCGAAATCAATTGTTAATTGCTCTTCGTTTTTATGCTACAGGATCATTTCAAATATGTACTGGAGATCATTTTAATGTGTCGAAGGCAACAGTCTGCCGAATTGTGAGAAAAGTATCTCATTACATTGCTTTATTACGTCCTCGGTTTATACAAATGCCCCAGAACCGCAATGAATTAAATAAGGTGCAAAATGATTTCTACTCAACTTCAAGATTTCCAAGGGTCCTTGGAGCGATAGATTGTACACATATCAAAATACAAGCCCCTGGAGGAGAGCATGGTGAGTTATATAGAAATAGGAAAGGATGGTTTTCTATAAATGTCCAAGCAACATGCAATGCCCAACTAAAATTCAGTGATATAGTTGCTCAGTGGCCTGGAAGCGTACATGACTCCACAATTTTTAATGATTCCCACTTACGGGCCAGACTTGAAAATAATGAATTCCCTGACTGCTATTTATTAGGTGATAGTGGATATGCTTGTAAGAAGTATTTATTAACACCACTGCTGAATCCACAAACACGTTCAGAACAAGCATATAACAGGACACATATACGAACTCTGAATGTTATAGAGAGAGCATTTGGAGTTTGGAAGAGACGTTTTCCATGTCTTTCAGTGGGTATGCGGACAACATTAGCTGTAATAGTTGCAACTGCTGTGTTACATAACATGGCAATTGGAATGGGTGATGAAGTACCAAATGAAGAAATACCAATTGAATTAGAACAACCGGAACTTCCACTTCAAGAATTGCCAAATAATCACAATGCTGTAAGAACAGCATTAATTAATACAGTATTTTAGTTTGGCGTTCTGTCAATATGTTAACATGGTTTACAATATTTACATAGTTTTCAAGTTTTAGATTTTTAAGTTTATTGTAAATAATTGTTTGGTAGTTTAATTTATATAAATACTTATGCACAGATGGTATAAAGAATAATTAATTATAATGAAAACACATTTTCTAAGGTAGGAAGTATCTATTTATTTATTTAAGTCTTTTTTTTTCTAAATCAGTTTGGTGTTCTGTCAATATGTTAACATATATTTACATAGATTTTAAGTTTTAGATTTTTAAGTTTATTGTAAATAATTGTTTGATATTTTAATTTATATAATTTATACAAATACTTATGCACATATTGTATAAAGAATATTTAATTTGTATCTAAAGTGAGGAATGCACAATATCACATGTTATTCAAGTTGGCAAAGTGTCCAGTTGTCATCAAGCTAGACCAGTCAAAGTTATATGTAATGATAATACAATTGGCTCTTAAATCTAGTAATAAACTTTGAAATACTGTTTATAGAATCTCGTAAGGTTCAAACTAAAATGGAGCAATACACTTACAAGGCAGCTAAAAAGGAACTGGATGAAAGAAAATCCGTTGGCAGTGAAAATCTATGTATTAGATACTGCAGTGGTGTTCCTACACTTTGTGAAGTTAAAGAACAACAAAAACTTGTGTCTTTCCCATTAACAGTTTTTTATCAAAATGTTGAAGGCATTCATACAAAGATTTCCGAGATCCCGAAAAGTATTTACTACTGCTTGTAAAATATAATTATTTTAGTGGAGAGTAACTAGTGATAACATAACTGATTCTGAAATTAAATGTGATGGTTTTAGTATCTACAGGTGTAATATATAGATTTCTCCATTGATTCAACAATATTAGTGTATTGTTGCTTAGTTAGAACTATTTTGGAATACTGTTCAGTTATTTGGTCACCCTATTTTCAGAACAATATTGATACCATAGAAGAGTCCAGCATAAATTTTTGAGATTTTGAGCTTACCATGTTCACACTACTATTGAACATCATGATTATCCCCGTATCAAACAATTATCTTCACCCTCATTCAAGAACAGTCTTGATATGTTAGGAGCTATATTTATATATAAGATCATACATGGATTTATTGATTGTCCAAACCTGTTAAGCCAGATTAACTTTAATGTTCCCCATTAAGCTATATGTTACCATTAAATGTTCTCGATTTTGATATTTTCAATATTAAAAAGATCTCTTTCTTTGTGATATGTATATTAGTATTGTTGAATTTTGTTCTTGTTATATTTTTAGTATGTAACATTTTTAGTCTCGTTTTTGAAACATTTTGATATTGATTTTATATTATCAGTCATTTCAAGTTTTGAATCCTAACTGTGATATTGTATATTGTAATTTAAACTTTTAATGGGGTTATCCTGTGTATTAAATAAATATTTGGACAGTTTTTTTTATTTCATTCCAGTATGTTTTACATTTCATGTAGTTCCATCTTGGAAGAAATAATAAATCCTACAGTAGTAATATTTGCTCCTTATTTACTTTAAATAATGCTGATGATCTGAAGGGCATTTGGAGTATGATTGTTCTTATAAAAATTTCTGACCCATTATTTACATAACGTAAAGTATCTCTATCAATATTATTGTCTTCACTAAATTTGTAGGTTTCTTGAAGGTACTTAGCAGAAGCATTACATTTTTGTTCATTCCTATTGTATGACTGACTGTCACACTAGTTCTGAAATTTGTTATCTAAATGATTTCAAGAAGTCACAAAGATCAGCACAGTTATGGTACTAGGCACAAACAGAATATGATACGGGCATTTGAAAAGTGTCAAAATGGGCCAGGGCATTGGGCAACAAAATGTTTTAATGGTCTGCCCGAGAATATCAGAAACTTGAATGAAAAGGGAATTTGAGAATATGAAATTTAAATAAAAAGTTGATAAAAACTGTGTTTTATACAATTCATGAATTTTTACAACATAATTTTTTTTTAATTGAGGTTTTGTACATATTTGATGTGTGTAAAACTATTTGGGCAGTTTTTTTTTATTCCATTTCAGTATATTTAACCCTTCATAGAGTTTATATTCTTACATGTTAGGATACATTTATGTATGTAGTTTAAATTGTGGTATAAGTTTGTGAATATCTTTGTTTAATTCATTAAATTGTGATTTTAATGCACATGCATCATTGATTTGGATCTGCCTGAGTGACTTAGTATAATTAGAGATAAAATCAATGGTGGAAGATTGTAATTAAAAGGCGATTTCTTTTGTGTGAGTGAGTTTTCTATTAATAATTTCGACAACATAGTGTTGACATTTTTAATGTAGTCTGGACCAATATCGCCTTACATTTAAAAACTCCTTCATTCTACTATTTAGATTTTGTACATTACATTTTTGCTGTTAAAAAAGCTTAACTTCATTAATATGATTAGGAACAAGTTGTAGATTAAAATAAAATTGCAGATCTAGATGATCACTGCCCAGATCGGCAGTTACAAGTATATTTGTGATATTATTTATAACATTTTTAGAACATAGCATTGTATCCAGCGTTGTGCTTGGGTTACCTGCCATAATAAACAGGAGCTATAGGCATTTGACAAAAATTGGAATTTTGAAGGAAACATTTGATTTGATTTATACATGACTGTGGGTTAAAATTGCCAATGATTATTGAATAATCATAAAGGGATGATTTAGTGAAGAGTGTATCTTCAGTTAAAGAAGAATTATGAATGTAGATAACGAAATTATGTAATTGAGAGGCTTTGATGGAGAATGAAACATAGATGCAGTTATTGAAAGAGTTCCTGGAGGATTTTCTTCACCCATTTTCAATAGTTTTCGGAAATGTACAAGGTTGTCTCCTCTAAAGTTTTGGCTTAATATAATTTCTTTTTGTTAGGTTTTACACCAGTCATAACATGGATTAATGAAATTTTCATTTTTGCTGTCCACACACATAAAACTATAGATATTCTTATTTTGTATATAGTTGTATATTAAGAATTTCTTTGGTTGACAACTGTTTATATCTGAATTTGAAGAAACCTTACGTTATGAGACATTCCTGTGGCATAGTTGGTGAGTCATTGGTTGGTTTTTCCTTATCCAACATGAGTATAAATTTTGAATTTCTGCTAAATACTGGGGTAGTATCAATATTATATAGATTTACAAATCTCTTTTTTAGTTTAATGAGATGAGGAAATGAAGCAGTAAAATTCCCAAAACCTACCAACTTTTTGCAGTTGGATGGATCTCAATGAAACTTGTATTTGATTCGTAAGAGTGTTTTGTGAACAAAATTATAATTTGGAAATGAAAATTGCAGTACTCAACAAGGAAAATGCATTTTCCACAGTGTGTTTAAAAGTTATAAAAAATTTGTAAATCGGAAGTAATTGAAAGAAATTAGTTCAATATTACTACTCAGGATCAGGAGTTTTTGGGGTCACTGAACACGAAAATCATGACGGCGATGGTTTCCAAGGCATCTGGTGTTCAGTATGAACCTCATCTGGAGTTTTATAAACATTTGAAATGCATTAGGAATTTATTCGATAGGTTTAGTTGATCTGTTAGGACATTGGTCAGTTGGTCTGTTAGGACCATGCTTGGTGGTCCTCGGAATTGCATGACAAACATTTCTCCGAAAGGGTAGAGGTGCACATTTGTGTTGAATGTTTTCCTTGGCATTTCCTACAGCTTGTTAAGGTGATCAAGTTCTTTGTGTTGTGGGTATATAATAAACATTTGGAACATGGTGTAGGAGAAGGTTAAGGAAGATGATGGTATAAGCAGGATAGTGGTTGTTTTTAAAGAACACTCCCTCACTTCATAGTTTGTGAAATTTTTAGTACTCTCCTTTAATTATTCTAGTCAGAGGTGTAAGTTTCCCGGTTTTCCTTGATGTAATTATTTTTCAGTGTCTGGTTTATTCCGTTATTTGTAGGGTGCTTTTTTATATGTGTATTTTAATAATAAAAAAAAAAATTGCAACCAATCAAGAGACCCATCTCATGTTTGTTGACCTCCGTAAAGCATACGATAGCGTTCGTGTGACTATATTGTGGAAATCACTACAAGAAACTAACATTAGCTACACTCTAATCAAAGCTTTAAAAAATCTATGAAAATTCTACCTCACAAGTAAAAATTGGCAACAGATTATCTAAAAAGTTCATCGTTAACAAGGGTCTGCGCCAAGGATGCTGTATTTCACCAACGTTGTTTAAGATATATGTTGCAAAAGTGCTAAATCAGTGAAAACGTAAATTTCATGGTATGGATGTAGACCTCGGGAGAGGTTTGTTTATATACCTTACAATTTGTTGATGACCAAGTCATCATAGCTAATGATAAAGACGATCTAGAGTATATGGCAAGGAAACTAAAGGAGGAGTATGAACATTGGGGCTTGGAAATTAATGTGGAAAAACTAAATACCTACCCATAGGAGTTGAGCAATGTATATGTATATGTGTATATGTAATTGGCAATATTAAACAAGATATTACAATTTAGTGTCTTCAATGTTCTCCTTCGAATGCACGTACCTTTCCAATGATGCCAGCCTCTTTTCCTCACGCCAAACTTAATCTATCTTTCCGAAATAAACAACGATACGTAGAATACAAGTAGGAAAAGTTTACTTACAAATTTGTACCAGATCAGCTACCGTCGGACACAATTACTTCACCAACTCACAACTTATTCTTTATCACTTACTACCTTTGGATACCACCTCGAAAACCAACCATTCACTTTAAGAAACTGGAATTAACTGACTCTCTCATCTCCTCTATCCATTCATCCAACCTCTCATTATACACACACATCACCACCTCCCAAATTCTCTGCCAATCAGAAATTTGCATACCACTCCCACAAAATCGGAAATACTTACAAACTTTCCTAATTCATATTATTTCTACAAGGACACTTAATTTCTACTGGGTATTTACGTATTCCGAACAATCATTTATTTATTAACTATTTTTATTGTCTTGTTCATGGCGCAATCCCGGATTACTGAACACTTTATGGCTTATGGGGAATAACCATCGTTAACTTCTATTCATTGTACCCGCACTATTCACTTGTTATATTTATACAAAAGATTATTTATGACTAAGATTACGTTTGTTTAATTCCAGGCAGCTCGGAGTATTTTTATTTTCTATAATTTCTGAAATATTGATTTCACCGTACATTTAATATTTTTACTCTTCAATTTTGAATACCACAGCAATATATATATATATATATATATATATATATATATATATATATATATAATAATAATAATAAATGTCTTTATTAACAACAGTTAAATTTTCTTTACAATGAAATATTATAATATCAGTAGGGCGAGATTCAGTTTGTGTACCACTGTGCAACAGCGGCACACAACTGCTCTTCCATCTAACCCCCCGAAAATAGGATAGATAGACTATATCTAAATAATGAAGTTGTATTTACAATAAAACATAAAAATATTAAGTACATATTAAATTTATAAATTATAAACTATTTACTTTTTTAATTCTTAAATTTTTAAATTACTGTTCAGCTAACAACTGCTCATAAATTAATCTCTTGAACTTGACTCTAGACAGATTTTTAATATTGTAGGACAAACTGTTAATATTGCAAGCAATTGAATATGAAAATGAACGTTTAAAAAAGGATGTTGTATGTTTAGGTAAAGTGAGGGTATTCTTGTGTCTAAGATTAAGATTATGAACGTCCGTCCTATAAGTTATTCGATTGTACAGGTATGGTGGAACTCTCTCTTGAATGATTTTATGGTAGAAACATAAAGCATGGAGTTTCCGACGATTTTTCATATTTAGCCACTTGACTACAGTGAAAACATGACTTATCCTTTGAAATTTCCTGATGCCAAAAATCAAACGCAAACAAGAATTTTGCAATTTCTGTATTCTCCATGAATCAAATTCAGTGAGACACGCATTGTAAAGCACGTCACAATAATTTAATTTTGATAGTACCAGAGCATTACATAATAATGACTTTGTGGCCCTACTTAATAAATTGCGGCTTTGATACAGTAATTTTAAAACGGCGTAAGCTCGTTGTAAACAAATACTTACATGATATGTAAACCTTAAATCTTCGTCGAACCAAACCCCAAGGCTTTTAATCTTTTTGCTAAAAATTAAATTGTCATTTCCTAAGATAATTCGATTGGCATAATTCTCTAAAAATATTTTCCTATGGAGATTCCTCCCAAAAATGATACCCTGAGTTTTTGATGTATTCAATTTTAAACAATGATTTTGAGAAAAAATCTGCAGCTGAAGAAGGTCATGATTTATTGCATTTACCGCTTGATCACACTCATTTGGATAAAATGACATATAGAGTTGGGTATCGTCTGCATAATGTTGTGAACAGGACAAAAACACAGAAGGAAAATTAGATGTGTATATAGAGAATAAAATTGGACCTAATATAGATCCTTGAGGCACACCAGTATTAAGATCTAGAAATGAAGAAATATTTTGATTAAGTTTTACTGCTTGACATCTATTAGAAAGATAGGATTTCATTAGATCAACTGCTCTCGCTTCTAGACCAATATATTTTAAAATAGAGAATAACAAATTATGGTTAATTGTATCAAAAGCTTTTGAGTAGTCAAGAAGAATTAGAATTGATATTTTGTTTTGGTCATAAGCTCTAAAAATATCATCTGTAATATTTAATAAAGCAGAAAGACAGCTATATCTGGACCTAAAACCGGACTGCATCATAGGGATTATATTGTTATTTTTTAAATGCGTTTGTAACTGAATATCAATCACCTTTTCCAAAATTTTAGATAATGTAGGCAGTACACTTACTGGTCTTAATTCATTCATGCTTCCTGCATTTTTAGTCTTCGGTAACGGAATAACATGTGCCCGTTTCCATTTAGTGGAAAAAATTGAATTTGTTAAGCAAAAGTTAATGATATGAGTGATATACGGTAGAAGAAAGGGAATACACAGTTGAAGCGTTAATATGTTAATACCATCATCACCAATAGCTTTACTTTTAATATAATTAATAATATGTAAAATATTAATTTCAGATACTGTTTTAAAGGTAAGAGAAGAACTGAGGGAATACTTAAAGTTATTTTCATAGAATATTTGTGTATCAATGTCTGCTTTCATGTTTGGTATGACTTCAATAAAGTGTTTATTTATCTCATTTGCATTCCACAAGTTTTTTTTCAAAGTTATTTTTGATATTGCAATTATTTACCAAATATTTTAAATTATTCCACATATCTTTAGAAGATTGATCATGTATGTTTTTAAAATAGATGTGATTACATAATCAAGCAGAGTCGATGTGAACTGGGTGATTCTAGTTGCTTGATTTACCATCTGCTTTAGTCCAAGACCATCTAATACATCTGTAATGAACTGTGTGGAATAATTATTGGTATTTAACAGATCAACATTAAAATCGCCCAAACAGAGTAAATGATCTACACTTGGCAGTACTGATGATACAGTTGTTTCCAAAATTCCAAAGAAAGTTTTATAAAATGCTCCATAAGGATTATATAAAACACCAATAGCTAGTGTTTCATAACGAAGAGAGAGTTTTAACCATATCTGTTCAATTTCATTTGATGACTCAATCAGCACATAATTTATATTACATTTTATGTAAATACCTACACCTCCACCTGTGTCATTTTTATTCCTGTCTACTCGCTCAAAGTTATAGCCAGGTATATTAATGTTCTTACTGGATATTGATTCCTTTAACCATGTTTCACTTATACCCAAAATATCTAAATCATTTTTCAAAATAAGTTCTTTTACATCAATAAAATGCGCAACTAGCGATCTAGAGTTTATATGAGCACACTTTAAACTACTCATGTTAAGCTTAGGTTAGATCCTTACTAAATTGGTACAAACCAATATATAAGGTTTTATATTGTGTAAATAATATAAGCAAAATTTGTAGATGATTATTATTTGCATAAACAGTAATTCACATGGTGATGTATTAACAGTGTAAAAAAAATAAATAGATATTACTCTTAATTCAAAACACAGTATAAACTAAGGATTTTTTACTAAATAACTCAAGATGTACAGTTAAATTTGAATTGAAGCGTAAAGAAAATAATCTAAAAGTAAATAAATTTAATTCGCCTAAGTTCAGATAATTAAAGCAATAATTAAAAAGAAACAAAAATAAAATGTTCAAAGAAAAATGAAAATAAAGTAAGTACCTATATATATATATATATATATATATATATATATATATATATATATATATATATATATATATATATATATATATATATATATATATATATATATATATATATATATATATATATATATATATATATATATATATATATATATATATATATATACAACTTAAATGGATTTTTATATGAGTTTGTTGTTCATGAATTTCATGAAGCCATCACAATGTGGGTTCGACTCTGAAATAAAAGAGAGAAAAAGATTAGTAAATTGTTAAATAAATTAATTTTGACTTACCTGGTATAGTGTTAATAATTTCTGAATAGTATAGTTGCCTAGTGTATAGGTGAATCGTCTAAACCTTAAAAAGAACAAAAAAAGAAGAATTCTTAAAAATATTTAAACATAGAAATTTTAAAAAAACGTCAGAAAATAAACTGTCAAGCAAGTCTGTGGGAGCTAAATTAATAGGGGTTTTGTTAAATAAGAAATTACAATGATGTGGAGATGAAAATAATAAATTGTATTAGCATTGTAATAGAATAAGTTTTATATCTGAACATTTTTTTTTTATAAATTCCCAAATTAGATGTGATTAAAGTAATTATGAGAAATTAATGTGGATTGACAAATGTGTCAGAACAGGACAGTTTTATGGTTTAAAAAAAAATAGAAGAAAAAAAGAAAAGAACGTTGGTTGCGGTTAGCAACGAATGATAGATTTTGGGAGGCCGACAAGAAATTTTGAAAGGAGAGTCCTGAAATTGTGGAATAGGTCGGGAGTGGTTTTTTAACTCGTCTAAAGAGAATTTTAGTTTTTCCACAGTTTCCACAGCAGAGATATCCAGAATTTGTTCCAGAGAGTAAGAGAAACAATTTAACTTATAAATTATTATTGGAGTACAGAAATGTCATTTAAATTGAGAAAATTAAAATTCATGAATTAACATAATTGCGATAGGCCTTAAAAAAATTGAAAATATTAATGATCATTAAATTAAAAATAGAATAGTACGTACCTTAACTTCCGAAGAGAGGATTGATATTCCAATTATTTTGCGAGTAGTTAGTTTTCTTTAAATTTTTGATTATATTTGAATGCAAGTTAAAAGTCAGCGGAATAAAGTGTTCATTTTCTTTTCTTTATAGTTCATTTAAACACTTTATAAAGTTGCAATATTTATTTAGTTTTTAGGTACTTGTATAGAGTCTCCACATTTTGTAATAAATTTTTATTGTCACGACTCTAAACCACATTAAGATTTATACGATTCCTATTTTTGTAAATTTTTAAAGGCAACCCAAGTTGCAGACGAATTTTATTGTTTATATTAAATTTGTTCAATATTAATAAATAACGTGCTTCATTTGGGTTAATTTATCAAAGGTCTAAAGTAAATTTTGGTTTAATTTCTTTTTGAACTCTACCAGGAGACTACAGAGTCGACGTCACACAGTGACAGATTGCTTAGAACACATAATTGAGCTAGCTGAGGTATATATTAAATTAAACAACGAACCACAGATTTTAAAAATTACAACATTTATTATAAATAAAAATAAAATTAATAAAATAAACTTTTTCAATATATATATATATATATATATATATATATATATATATATATATATATATATATATATATATATATGTATATATATATATATATATATATATATATATATATATATATATATATATATCTTTAATATCCAAGTCTATGAATGATATGAAGCAGACGAAAGTTGATGTGTGATTTATTTGGTGGTTAGAATAAATTAGTTTATTTGTATTCTTTGACCACGTTTGACTGGGCTAATCATTTATGCTGTGCTCAGCTGTGATTATGAGCTTTTTAATCCAAGCATTCGTCACTAATTTAAGAGTTAAAATTCTAAAATGTATCAAAAATACTTCATAAAAGGATTAAAAATCTGATGATAAATCAATATTTTATTTATCCTGTAATATTATTTAAAATATGCAATAGATGTTGATTTACTCTAACTCTATTTTTTTTTAGGTTAAGACCAGAAGCCGTGCCTAAATCACAGTGTCTGGATACATATAAATGAATCTTTGGTTAGTGCAGTCATCATGAAATTTGGTTAGCTGCTTAGCAAAAAAAATGTTTTGCTAGAGATGAAATTTTAAGTTTGGTCTTATTTATGGATCCGTAGAAATAATTCGCTGAAGTATCAGAGCGATATTGAATTGGCTGTAGAATATAAGACAGGATAGCAGGATTAGAACAGAAATAGCCACTTGAGTTTAAAAAAGATACAGCCACATATAACATTCAAAATTTTGATCTGTATAAATGTAATAATGTGCTCTCTAAAATATTGTTAATATTAAAAGTTGTTATTGTGTTTTTTTATAGCCAGTTTCAGGTTTTTAAAGTTTTTAAACAGTAAAGTAGTAGATATGCTACAAGTTATTTACGTTTTTATACGTTAGCGTCGACTTTAAATTTAAAAAATCGATTTATACAATACAATAAGTAAATAGTACATAGCCAGTACTAACTAAAAAGCTGAATTTCTATGACGTAAAAAATGCTAGATCAACATCAAGGATTTTTAACACCAAGGACGTTCCTCTACGTATATATTTATTTATAATAATCATTAGGTTAGCATTGACTTCAAATTTGAAAAGTCGATTTATGATTATTATAAAACAAGAAATTGGAATTATATCAACAAGAAGATTCTTCAAGGAAATCTATACCACTTTCTCATCTACATCAGAGATGAAAAGATTGAAAGTTATTTCATATGTCCGGCAATATCAAAGATTGGTTATAATTGGACAGAAAAGTTTCTATTTTGAAAATAGTTTGTGGCTGTGGATCAACTTCCAGGATTTTTAACACCAAGGACGTTCCTCTACGTATATATTTATTTATAATAATCATTAGTTTAGCATTGACTTCAAATTTGAAAAGTCGATTTATGATTATTATAAAACAAGAAATTGGAATTATATCAACAAGAAGATTCTTCAAGGAAATCTAAACCACTTTCTCATCTACATCAGAGATGAAAAGAATGAAAGTTATTTCATATGTCCGGCAATATCAAAGAGTGGTTATAATTGGACAGAAAAGTTTCTATTTTGAAAATAGTTTGTGTCTCTTAAATTAAGATTACACACGTGATCAAAATAAGAAAGGTTTTTCAATTAAATTTTCTTTCCATCAGACTCCATCGGACGGGTGAATACATAAAAACACTCGCGAATGGGTTAAGCCTATTAGGTACAAATTTTAAGTATCCTAAAGAGGCTTTTTTGTTCTTTTTTTTTTATAAAGAACTGAGTTTTGATTAATTTTGTTGAAAACTTCCAAGTTTTCAATGTATTTATTCTAACCTCTTTGACAAAAACAAACTGACAATAAATTGATAAAGAAAAACACTTCTGGCACATCATGTTATTTATGTCGATGATTACCGTAAAATACTATATATTAACTATGTTTAAAAAAGTCCTATATAAATAAACTAACCAGAAGACAAATTCAAACTTAAC
This sequence comes from Diabrotica undecimpunctata, assembly GCF_040954645.1. NCBI lineage: Eukaryota > Metazoa > Arthropoda > Insecta > Coleoptera > Chrysomelidae > Diabrotica > Diabrotica undecimpunctata. The sequence continues at coordinate 60,945,252 of NC_092811.1, forward strand.
TTTAAACAGAAAATATTTAGGCTTAAAATTAAAGTTCATTTTTTTTCGACGCATTCACCACAGTAGGCAATAATGTGCTTCATATAAAGCCACGATTTACAAAACTTGCAAAAATATCTCGTTTGCCGTTTCCTACAGTAATTACAATATCCTCTTTTGTTTGGGAGGTGGATCCCAAAGACCATCTACTCCATAGACGGTTCACGACAATGCTTTAGTTCTATCCAAATTTTGCGCCACCTGGGGATGGATATCTGAACTATTTCTAATGGCGGGGAATTTAAACGAAATTCTAAACCGGGAATTTCAAATATTAAACCCAGGGCCGGATTAACACTTTTGCCGCCCATGGGCCAGAGGTCTGCCTGCCGCCCTAGCGGGGGTGCAACACCGGGGGGGGGGGGTCCGGGGCCCCCCCCGAAAAAAATTGAAATTTAGAGGCAAAATAACGCATTTTGGGACATTTTCCAGCGCTCAACTGTCTCTTGATATTGTAATGGTTTTAGTACCTCTCATGATGAAAACAAGAAACTATGTCCTAAAATTGCGTTTTATTAATTAAAATAAAGTATTTGACAAAACTCCGTTAATTACGAAACCATTTTCTACAACCGTGATATTCCATTACTTAAGATTACAATAATAGTAAATAAAATCGTTGTTGATATTATTTTGTGAAACATCATGCAGCTCGTAATTCCCAAACTCAACAATTCTTTTATAGTTTTATGACTATTTTGGCTGAGAATGATTGATTTGGAATGAAGTGAAAATTCGGCTTCGTTACTCGGCGACGGCTCACCTGTGAATGTGCCCGCAGGCTTTGAGCCATAATCGGTCATTGCTGTCGATTTATGGGCAAAAACAGTACAGTTAGGAAGGGGCTAAAATTAGTAAAAGGTGTACAGAGTAAGACTGCAAAATAAATGATAATTTCTGTATTGAATATAGAATAATAACAAATATATACAACATCGAAATATAACTGTTCATAGCATACAAATCACATATCCAAACAAATAACTTACTCACTAAATTAGCTTTGTTAAAGTAAATATAACTTAAAACTTCTTCTTTCTTGCACGTGCATTGGAAAAATCATCAACAACTGCACTGAAATCGAGTTTTGTTGTCAGTTCATGTTCTATGGCTAAAACAGCCAGGCTGACGAGTCGTTCTTGAGTCACTGTTGAACGCAGATAGTTTTTGACTCTTTTCAAGGTCGAAAACGATCTCTCAGCAGAACAGTTTGTAGCAGGAGTTGTCAAAAAGATTTTCAAACCAATAGCCACGTTGGGAAACAAGTCCTGTAGATTTTTTTCTATCAAAAATCTGTACAAGTTTGATAGTGAAAAGTCTTTTTCGGCTTCTTTGTAGTTTCCTCGGATCAGAAGTCCTTTCAGATGGATGCACTCGCATATAAACTCTGACTCTTCAATGTCTTCAATATAGATTTTCTGCAAAGACGTCGCGTTAGCAGTAATTTCTTCGGTAGTTAGAGTCTTTAATTTTGTTAGAAATGAAAACTTTGCAACGAAGTCTGTGTACACAGAGATCCTTTTGTCTAACTGAAACTGAAGTGTTTCCACGATGATGTCATAACTTTGTTGAAGACAATTTCCCCTAATGTCATCATCCTCATCATAAGTTCTTTCTTCATCTTCTTCTGAAGATTCATCAAAGAACCTCTTTCTTTTCGCCTTTCTTTTTGGGCGATCAAAATCTTGCTGCACCTGCGGCTGCGTCTCTTGTGGAAGTTCTGGCTCATCGTTCTGTCTCATTTCACCTTGCGCAATTTGCAGTTTTTTTTCGCCCTCTTTCTTATAGTGGGTAAACATGTCTTTCATGTTCATCACATACTCTGTGAGTGAGTTGTACAGGATTACAACGCTGTCCACGGTCATATTTTCAGCCTGGATCTTTTCACTGACTGAATTAAATTTTTGAAGTACATCTCCCCAAAGGGCTGCCATGAAACATGTTTCTAGAGACATTAGTTTTCGCAACAACCCTTTGGCTTTGGATTGTGTCTGTTTGTTTTCATGATTGCTTGAAGTCATGTCTATCAGCGTCTTGACCATGGGTTTGTAGTCTTTATTAAGGCTTTTGCAAGCTTCTTCCCTTGCAGACCATCTTGTAACACTGAGAGACTTCAACGACGTGTTCTTGTCCTTTCCTGTGGCCGTGAAATTTGACAGAAGAAGATTCCACCTGTGCGTAGAAGACGAGAAAAAATTGTACAATCCTTGCAAGAGATCAAAGAAATGTTTTGCAAGAGAACAGCATTCTGCTGCGCTTGATCCCACTAAATTTAGTGAATGCGCTGAACAAGGCACATAAAATATCAAGGGATTCTTTTCTTTAAGTCTTGCCTGCAACCCCGAGTACATTCCTGACATATTTGACGCGTTGTCATAGGACTGTCCCCTACAGTTTTGTATGTCCAATCCTTTCGACTGTAGGAAAGAAAGCACTGAGTTCACTAGTTCTTCACCTGTATGACCTTGATTTTTCATAAATTCAACAAAATGTTCTTCAGGGATTCCCAATTCATTCACATACCTTAATATGAAAGACAATTGATCAATGTGTGTTACATCAGGGGTAGAATCTACTATTATAGAATAGTACTTGCTTTTCTTAGCATCATTCAAAATTGTATCAATAACGGTTTTTGCCATTATTTCGATGAGTTCTTCACAAATGGTTGATGATAGGTATGACTGATTGCCTTTACCCGCTTTCCCATATTTTTCAATGTGTGCTTTCAAAAATGGATCAAATTCGGCAATCAGCTCCAAGCACATCATATAGTTGCCATTTGAAAAAGAACCAAATTTTTCGTCAGTCCCCCTAAAGGCAAGACCACGCGAGGCAAGTTTTTTTATTACGGCCACCACTCTCTGGAGAACTGCCTTCCAATACCTTATTTCTTATTATCTTATCTTATCTTATTTCAATACCTTATTTAAACCGCGAAATTTAAATTGTAAATAAAGCGGGAAATTTAAAACTTTTATACAGATTTAGTAGATGATCTCCGATTTTCATGAAATTTGGTATATTTGCGTATTTTTAGCTGCTGATCACGAACATAAATATAAAACATTTTTGGGGGAAATGGATAGTTTTTGAGTTATTGTATTTTCGTAGTATCTTTCACTTTAATCGCGTCAAGTGCTTCTTTAAACACGCTGTGTATAACATACTTCCTTCTTTTAAGGACTGCCTTACAAAAACTTATAGATGGTTTATTTTATTTTTATATTTATTTATATCAATTTAGAGATAGTGTATTAAAACGGCAATGTTTGTTGACGAAAGCCATGCTAATTTTTAAATGCGATGTCACAAAGAACATTGTGAAGTTCAGAAGTTTTATTGAAATAAAAAAGAATAAAAGAGTTATAACCATTTTTTATATGGTAGTATGAAGAATTAAAAGAAGAAAGTATATATATATATATATATATATATATATATATATATATATATATATATATATATATATATATATTATAATGTGTTGAAACAAATAATACCTGACGCCGTTAAAGTGAGAGATAGATAATAGCGCCCGAAAAAAGACTAACTCAAAAACTATATATTTCCCATAAAAAATATTCGTGATTTATAACCCAAAACATGTAAATATGCCAAATTTCATAAAAATCGGATAGGAGCCTGTCTACTTAACAGTTATCAAAACTATAATAAAAGGCACAGGGATGAAATTATCTTTTTTTAAAGGAGGAAAAATAAAGAAAAATTTTAAGACAATAAGTGATCATATTTATTTACTTATATAAAGTAATAATACAATGAAAACATACAAAGTATAAAGTATTTATCTGAAATAATTATGTTGGTAGCCTCTATAATATAAAATATACAAAATAGAAAAATATGTAACACAACTAAACATAACACAATGGCATAGAAAGCTTCAGAAAGTCGAGGCCCTTTAAGGGCTGTAGTACCACGAAGATGATGAAAGTTTCAGAAATTTAAATAATATCATTCAGTTTTTTTATATTTTTCTTCTTCAACCTATTTGTGTAAATTTTATTAGCTTCCACTTTAACTGTGTTTGTACCTGTATATTTCGGCTTTCCTTGTAAAATTAAATTAACGTTTCTGCACCAGTTGTGCAATATTGTTTTAATAGAAAATTTACTGATTAATTTTATAATTTTGATTTTATGTTCATTAGCACTACAATTTAAATAATCAAAATTAATTTTCCTTTGTATGAGGTTTTCAATTTCATGAAGTAAGATTTTTGATTGAGGTTGTTTGTCAACACAAAAATTTATTATTTTAAAAATACTGTAAAAACAGCATACAAAAGGTTGAGTAGGGTATGATAGTCGCCTAGACCAACCATTGTTATATTCCCTAGTTGCAATTAATGCACTTTGCTCAGCTGCGTAATTTTTTGAAAATAATGAATTTCTACAGTCACTACAATTAATAATTCGTTTTAATTTTTTTAAAATAAAACCAGCTACATAACTGGTAGCTAGTTCTTGTAGCTTTTGGTTAAATGTAGCTTGTGTCTCAGATTGATTTAAGGATTGTTTGCTTATATCAATTGAACTTTCCAATGGAGAGTTTTTATCTTTACTATTATCATACATACTGTCAATCATTTTTTTTAAGGAAATAAACATTTGTGTACAATTATCATCTTCACAATTAAAACTGTGTTTATATAGGGATACAGTTGTATTAATACATAAAGTTTTAAAAATTCCTACAAACTGAGAAGCTGTTGGGTTCATGTTTAATGCTCCAAAGCTTCTTATTTGACCAAAGGCATTTTCCAAAGGATCTTGGTTTAAACGCCTTGTTAATAAATAACTGAAACCATCACCCTTAAGAATTTGCCATATGGCTTTAATGTTTTTTATTGAAAATGACCAATTTTTAAGGCTTGGAGGTTTTGATTGTTGATGGGGTGTTTTCTTCTCAAATTCCATCGTTTCAAGAAATGGCAGAGCTTCATTATTCCAAAATTGGATATGGGCAGATACATCAGTCAAGCCACATCGTAAGGTTTTGCCACGTTCTGCATTTTTGGTAGAACCGTTTAAACTGTCAAAGAGTCTATAAAAAAAATACAGCAACTCTGCTGTTGCTTGTACTTCACTTTCTGTCTGATCTTGAGAATCTAAAAATAATATATGTAGGTAAATAATAGGTAGTAGTAAATACTGTAATCATATGGGTCTTGTAACATAAAAATCAAAAATAATGCATAAAGCACAAAAAATATATTTATCCCATAAGTTACCACACAGGAGCTAAGCACCTAAATTGCGAACAAATAAAAAGTTGATAATAATTGTTGTCACTGTAATATTGGGTAATAAACATAATAGTCAATGTGTAATTTAAACAATTTAATTTATATAAATTATAAGTAAAACATGAATTGAAAACAAGAAGATCGTGATAAAAAATCCTCCTTATTCCGTGTGCCCTTGGTAGGGCATGGTGACACTCACCACGATAAAAAAATATATAGATCAAAACTGAAATTGCTTTGAAACTCTTGTGCATGCAAGGATAAATTACATAATCTTCATTTTTATGCTATAGTTTGTCCATTCTTTGTCAATAAATTATATAAATTACATACATTACAATTATATTTAGGGTTGTTTATAGGTATAAATATCCTTGATTAAAATTATTTTATACTTACATAATTTTCCTGCCAGCTGGAGGGTAGCAGAAAATCTTTGACTAAATATTTGGGCCAGGGACGTATTTATAGTTTTTTAATGGGGGGGGATCCTAATTTCCAAATTAAGTAAAACCGGGGCTTGGTTTTGAAATACCTTTGAAAAAAGTAATAAAAACAAATTTCTAAAAATTTTATTAAAACTTAAAATACCGTTTTACAAAATTAAATTCATTCTCTTCCTTCTTTCAGCTAACTTATTTACAATTTCTGAGGAATTTAGACCTATTGTCACATTCCGATGAATACTCATGAGAGCTAATCCTGTAAGCCTCTCGTCTCCCATTCTATTTCTAAGATAAGTTTTTAACCGTTTAAGTGATGAAAAAGTACGTTCAGGTGTGGCAGTAGATACTGGAAGTGTTGCTAAAATTTGAAGAAGTTTCCTAACCGTTGGAAAAAAAATTTCATCACATCGGTCCATAGCTTCTAGTGCAGTAGACGGCTGTTCTTGATTGCACCAGTGGTTGTGCCAAAGCTCATACTCACTTACTAAATGTTTTATTTCAACTTCCCTGAGAAATATTTCTCCGATTCCTGCTATACATTTCTTTGCTCTCTCAGTATTTTGAGTGCGATCCGGTAGAAGCAACTGAATTCCTGAAATTGCTTCTTCGTGAGGTTTAAAGCGAGCATCAAGCTCGGTCACTACATGTTGTATAAATGGATAAAATATATTTCGCCGATAGTAAACTTCAGCAGTGTCCCCTGGTATATTATTGCGGTTCAATTGTCTCCTACTTACTCTTGGAACAGTTATATCTGCTGAAATTAATTTTTTTGCTTTCTCAAAAAGATTTGAGAATTCACGTTCGTTACGAAGGTTCTGTAAAGTGGTTTTTATTGTTTTTACGTAACTGCAAGAGTCGGTTAAATCTACATTGACTTTTTGTAGGGTTCGGTTTAAGCTTGACGTATAGGAGAAAACCTTCCTTAAAATAGTTAGTGAAACTATAAATTGACTGTTTTCCATTGCGACTTGTAACTGGTAAGCTTGGGTTGCAATTTCCCTTCCAGATTCTTGAAGTTCTTGAAGCACGGAATTTACTACAGGAAACATCTCAGCAAATCTTTCGACGGCTGTATGTTTTTCTGTCCAGCGTGTCTCACAAAGCGAGATAAGCGTTGAATGAGGTGCTTCAATCTCGTCCGCAGTTCTTTTTAAAAGTCCATCCCGGAGTGCAGATTGCCGAAAGAAGTTAATTATACTTTTAATAGTTCCGATGCAGTTTCGTATTGCAGGGATCTCGCATGAATGACCCAAAACTAAGTTTAATGTGTGCGCCACACAGTGTACGAATAGTGCTCGAGGATATTTGTCCATGATTATTGTTCTTACTCCTTTAAATCGTCCGCTCATCACAGCCGCACCATCATAGCCCTGGCCAACTAAATTATCCAAATCTAATCCAAACGACTTAAGTTTATCGATGATTGTCGTAGCTAGAGCTAATCCTGTTACTTCATCAACGTGTATAAATTCAATGAAATCCTCTCGAATAAGTGCCTTTCCAGAAGAGCAGTCTACATACCGAAGGCAAAGTGAGAGTTGTTGGTGACGCGAAATGTCTTGAGTTTCGTCAGCAAGTACAGCAAAGAAACCTGATTGTTTCACTCTATTTATTATTTGCTCCTGAACAGCATTTCCACACAAATCAATAATTTCATTTTGAATGACGGACGATGTGTACATAGCCCGAGAATGATTGCTTTGAGAAATAAGGTGATTTTTAAGTACTTCATCACCAGCTTGCGCACGAAAACGAAGTAGTGCACGAAAATTACCGTCATTATGTAGAGGATCTATAATACCGATTTCACCAGAGTCTTGATTTCCTCTCAAAGGCAATTCCTGCCGTCCGCAAAATAAGATTGTGTCCACTATGGCACATAGCCTCTCTCTATTTTCTCGGGCAATTTTTTTATTTTCTTCATTAAACGACTCTGTAATATCACGAGTTTGACCTTCCATAACGCTTACAAAATTTCTTGCCCGTTCAACAGCATATTTATGATAATTTGTATTTCGATGATGTTCCATTTTTTCCAGAGCTTTTTTCCAGTTATTAAATGGTTTTGTGACAAAACTTCCAAGTTTTTGATCACCGCGACCACCTTCGGTCTGTCCAAATAAAACGCACATTTTGCATAATGATCCTTGTAACATATTTGAATATACTAACCATGGATTCTTTTGGGTCCAATGACGTTGAAAACAAAGTTTTCTTTTACCACAGACGGGGAACTTAAAAGTCTCTGGAGGGGTCCAAGTTTCTTTTAAAACTGTTAATTTTTCTTCGTCATTTTTTGGATTATTTGATAAATATTTACCAAAATCGTAGTCCATACCAGAATCCAGACCAGCTAAAAAAAATGCTTTAAAATGGTGAGAGATTAAAATTAAAGTAACTTACCATTGCTTGGTTCTCTGTTTCTATCTGAGGTGGAGGGAGTTGGAGCATCCCCATCTGTACTAATATCCATACTCGGCGTAGTTAGGATTTTATCGTTTTGAGGATTCGGTTCATCATTAGTTTTCCCCTTCTTTGGAAAAAATCCCAAAAGCGACTGCTGTAAAGTTCGTTTCATACTTCTTTCACTAAAACATTAATATTAAGCAATATCCAAATAATAATTATTATATTATCTATATATACGTAACGACACTGTAGATACTTACACAAACACCACAAAAATTTCGACAAATACAACAGTTTACTGGATTTGTACTTGTACGATAGCAACAAAATAAAGAAAACAATACACAAATCCACATATGCACCGGCCGGCCGACAAACAAGACTGGCACTAGACAGACAGCACTAGACTGCGACTCATATATAACCACCGTTCAGTGATAAAATAAGTTGGGTCACTCTCGATTTAGCGCCGGTTTACCTGCCCCCGTCGTCTCACGCCCCGTACCTACCAAATTCTCACCGGTCAGTCCTCTCTAAATTTCTATCGTTCAGGCACCGTTCAATGTATTTGCGGAGCGTTCAATATCATTTATGACTACCGGCAAAAAATCTTTCGGCAAGAGCCGAGATCAAAAGAGTGAACCTACTATTTGGAATAGGTGTACGGTGATATAACTACTAATAGCGTTCTAATTCTAATAGGTATTAGTTTATCTGTATCTACGCTGCTACTGCGGACCGACAGCATCCGTGCGCTGACTCATTAATTTATTTTTATTTTTTATACATGTAATATTGGATTAAAAGTAATAGTTTTGCATGGACTGCAAGGAGGGGGTTTGAACCCCCTAAACCCCCCCCATAAATACGTCCCTGATTTGGGCAGCATTTTTTACCTTCATCTTCTTGATTTTGTTACAATATATGTGTTCATCTGTTATATGAGATAAAACTCTAAGCCCATCAATTGGACCATTATCAGACTCATACAACCACTGTATGTGCTCCCATTTTGCAGATTTTTTTACACCATTTTTAACAAAATTAAGATTTTTTTTTAATAAATTGTTTCTTATTCCCTTTAGCAAATGTGGAGGATCAAATATTGGGTAAATTCTTAAGTCTACTATTTCAAAAGAACCACTTCTATATTTATTTAGTTGTCCATTTCGCATATAAATCTCTTTGGTATCTTTTATCAAACTATTTATTACAGCACTATTATTCTGGTCACATATTACTGTAATTGGTTTAAGATTAATGCTTCTAAGTTTCTGAATTATTTCAATTAATAAATTTTTAATTTGAAATGTTTTTGCACCACCCCTACTTGCAAAATGGTACGAAATAGGTGCTTTCCATGATTTTTTTAAACCTCTTACCATGAACATTAGAATATGGTCACTAATGAAAATATCCCTATTTTCTCCCATATGCTCAAATCCTTCTATAAGGCCATGTCGTTCATTAAAATGGAGTCCTGGCATGATTGCCATTTCATCAAAGATTAAACCTACATATTTTTCAGAGGAATCCATTTTCGCTGTCGTTTCTTGTAGGGATTGAAAAACTACCTCATTTATACCTGGTCCTCCAATAATATTTGCAAGTAGTCTATTTAAAGTAGACTTACTAGGTAAAATGAATATTTTTGACAACAAATTGTAGGACTTAGCACTCTGCTTATACAATGTTAATGCCATCAATTTCTCATTTAGCGAAAATCGCCTCAAATGTTTTGATTTATTTGATTCTCGTATTTGACAGCGAATAAACATAGCTGTCATAGTGTTTAAGTTATTTAAATTATCATCAAAAAGATATTTCTTTTTAAATTCAGCTGCTTCAAAAAGCCTGCGTTTTAAAGTTTTTGTGGTATTTTTCACCACACTGTATTTTTTGTGAAGATCCTTAACAGCAGAATATAGTTTGGCTTTTCTTGGTGACAATGTTTGTTTGGAATTACCTGACTTCTTCAGTATTTTCAGAGGGGACAAGAAGCCAAGAGGTTGTTCTACAAAAAAAATATTTGGATAAATATATTATGTATCAGAGCTGAGATAATTACTCAAGAAGAATAAATTAGTTACAATATCATAATTACTAACTGAATTACGTTTCTCAAGTAATTCTGCCAGCTGTGCTATGTATTCTGAAGAAGTAACTAAATCAAAAACTAAAATTTGCATACCTTTTGTAACCACTTTTTGCAGTCCAGAACTTTCCCCAGTTTCGATGGGCATATGCGTTTCATCTAAACTAGATTTAGAAGCATCAACATAATCTGTAAAAGAAAAAAATGTCTTAATTAGTGAATATAATGGAGATCATAAATGTTGTTAATGTAACAGTATCCAACAGCACATAATTATATAAATATATTTACCTTCTGTAGTCAATGTTTCCAACTCAGAAGGTCCAACAATATCAAGTTTCACATTATCAATAAGTTCTTCATTCACTATTGTTGATTGAGAACCACTGCATCCTGGAACAAAGTAAACCTCAATTAATCAATAAATTCAACAAAATAATATGGTTCTAGGGTATTCAATACATATGGAGTATTATTTTTTTAAGACACCCAAAGATCAAACTATTAAAATGTATTAAAAAAACTGCTGTGGATATAACACCTGATATGAAAAACATTGTAAGCACAATGTTTGTTTTCCATATAAATTCTCACCTCTCTTAACTGGTTTATTATTATATTAAAGAAATAGTCAGACAGTCAACCCATTTACCTTTCTTGGATACTAAAATTTTAAACTAACAGAAACTTACTTTAACTAACTTACAGAAAAATATATTAAAGTTAATTCTAATTACCTAGAGTATATTATTTTTGTATTGTAAACTGTATTTATTTTGACATACCAAAATTACAATATGCTGCATTTTTCTTTCAATTTTTTTTATTCCATAATTTTTTGTAAAATACAATAAGTAGGGCTAACCATCTAAAATCGTCCTGAATACAAACTTGAATGAAAGGTTGTATTATTATTACAATTGAACATTTATTTGATTGAAGCAAAGTTTATCCTGCCATATGAAAAATGTAGCAAATCATGTGTTTTGGTGAAAAGAAATTCTCTATTGTAGAAGAATACTTTATAAATAGATTGAGTTGAGTGTTTATGTGGAGTATGTTTTTAATATATGTGAAAAAAGATAGAATGTGCTCCAACCAATTTGATCATTTTGTTTCAATGACATCAACTGCTTTACAGTAAAGACAAATTTACATTATATAGGACATTTACTCATTCTTCCCAAATCTAAGTGTTTTCGTGTTTATTGCAATTTATTAAAAAAAATTAACAATAATTTGAAGATTAAACTGTAGAGGTTATGAAAGTAATCTGGCATATAAACTTTGTTTGGTGGAATGATGTATATGTATCAGACTTACCAGTTAAGTATAATGTAGGAACTGCATTTTGATGAAGTCTATGCGATGTTGAAGAACAAAATAATTGTTCAAAATGTCGATGGCACACTCTTTTCCTGGAGTATATGGTCTGTGGATTCATATTTGCCAATTCTGGATTATTGATATTCTCTACCCATTTTCGAAACCGTTCCATATCAATAGTGGGTCTTGGAAATTTGTGGCGTATTGGTGAAGAATCAGGAGTGCCACATTGTGGTACACAACAGTTCACCAAGAATGGCATGGTTTTTTGTTGACGCCTATAGAAGATTTTTAATTGGATGTAGATATAGAACAGGGAACCAAGAACCATCAAGTAACAGCTGAGAAAATCAACAAAATTGTTTGTCATCAGTTAGAATCGATTATTTTGAACAACGGTTATTTTAAGATATTGTAGGTCACGTCCAATATTAGTATAGGTAATTTATACTTCTGTTGTCTGAAAGTTGTTTAAAAAATATCATTCATAAAATAAATATGCTACTTGGTTCCTTTTTAAAAAATTAAATTTCAATATTTTTATACAATTTTAAAAAGAACCAGTCACTTGGTTCCATGTATAAATAGGAATATTTTTTTTATAAAGAAACACAAAATATTTTTATTGATAAAGTAACAACGAGTGGGTTTCAGGAAACACAAGAAAATGTCAAGTCACCAAATAAAACACGTTTATTTTCCAACAAAGTAATGTGGTTCCTTGTACAAAAACGTAAAAACAATATTTAATGCTACAAACAGGTATCAATAAAGGTAAAAGAAAAGAAAAAAATGGTAATTAGTATTTTTGATAGAACTTTTTAACAAAATCTGCTTCATTATTCACTTTCAGTTTCAAACTCAAAATCAACGTCACCATCATAACCATCTACATCATCTATAATAGCGTCATTAGCAAGCAATGATGTAAAAAAGTTTTGCTCGTTTTCAGGAATCAAATGCATAATAGATTTAATATCATTTAACTTGGGCGTAGAAATAGGTTTTCCAGTCGGCCATGATAGCTCCAAGTCAGTTGTTAATGACAGCTGTGGTTTACCTTTAACTTTTGGTTTTAAATCAACTTCCGTAAACTGTTCATCATCATTATGTGAGAATTTAAAAAATAAACTAAATGGACGTTCCTTTTCGATTTTAATTTTTCGAACCAACAACCAGTTTACTTTTTGTCCTATAATATCGGTTTTTCTGTTGACAATCATTTTTTCTAGAGTACTTGAACTTAAGAAGTCATTGGTAGTCATGGTGTTCACTGTTATTGCATTTTTTTTCCTGCAGCTTCTCATGACATTTGCATAATCTTCTGGCCCATACAATCTTTGCTGAAATTTTATGGCTTTTTCTATATCGCTAAAATCAGCGTCATTGGGCAAAAAACTGTGGCCCGATTCCAAAAAATTTATTGTTATCTTGTTTAATGTACGGTGATTATGTAAGGCATGCTTCAGTAACAAACATATTTTAATGTTGCGGTTTTGGCCGCCGCATGAATCGCACCAAAAACGAATTTCTTTGATCTCGGGGCCTAGATAGAGATCTATAAACTTTTTTAAACAAGATCCAACCTCCTGCGATCCTCGTCCAGCGACACCTTCTGGCCAAATAAAACAGTGGACTTTGTTGGTGGTGGCTGTATGTATCCCGAGGTTGTACAACCAAATCTGTCGCTTGTAGAAAATAATGTTGGTTGGAATTTTTGGCATTGGTAACGTTTTCTCAAGATCAAATGTTATAGTTTCCACAAGTTGATTAGATTTTGCTTCATTAAAATCTTCTTTCATTTGCTTTCTAGCTTTTTCGGCTGCTTCCAAGTGTTCATAATGTTGTTGGTTAAAATTTTCTACATCACTAACGATATTTGAAGCCGCTGATTTTGCAGAAAAAGTATCACATTTATTACATGTATCCTTTTTTAAAGGTTTACGTGTAATGTTAAACTCTGTGTAGAAAATACGCCTATAATATGAGAAGCTTACAGGACTATTGTTTTCTGATTTATATAAGTTATACATTTTTTCAAGTGTCATATCAGTAGGTAAATATTCTCTATCTGTTTGAGTTCGTCGGTAATGAGATTTATACCTTGGAATTTTGTTAATATGTGCCTTAACCTCTTCCTTTTTCATTTCAGACAACCTTTTATGATGTTGATGCTTACCGCGGTTATCTTTTAAGTCTAATACTCTTGATTTTTTAAGTGCTGTATTTACGCGTTTCGTGGATATTCCTAGGGTTTTTACAAACATATCGCGGCACACCGTAAACCTATTCATCGTGTATGTTCTTGAATGCAATCTTAAATGACTACCTTGAATATGATTTCTTCGTCTTTTAACTGAATTTTCTTGAACCAAGGCGGTAATAAATGATGTTTGAAGATCATAACTACCAACATTCCAGTATTTCTCAAAAATTTCTCTGCGGATGTCACTATTAATTTTTGTGTAACATTTTTCTTTACAGTTACATTTATAGTCAATAAACTGTTTAGAATCTATGTGTAATCCTCTTTTAGAAATATATGGTTTATTGGTGTTTTTTAAAGTTTTCCGAATTGCTTCTGTTTGTCCAATGTACTTCCGTTTTCTTCCTTTTCTTGGTCTTCCTTTCCTATGCTCTTCTTGGTTTACTTGTTGAGGATCATTTTCGTTGTTAGAATAGTGTCCCGTATTGGCACTGCTGTCTGACGAATCATCGGTACTTTCTGGATATGGGGCTTCATCATTTTGAAAATCAGGATCTGCAATATTGTCGTCAAAGTCACTCTCCTCAGATAAATCGGTGTTCCGGCCTTCCACAGTTGTATTATGTGCTGTACTAGCTGCACTATTGTCCTCACTTGCACCATGTTGCTTACCATTTGGATAACTATCTTTGTCGTTATCTAAGCTATTATTATCCTGAAACAAAGTTATAATAGATAAGTGAGGTATTTACACAGTAACCAGTATTTTTTTCAAACTGACTGTAAAAAAATGGTATCTATCTAAATATATTTTGATTTATTACAAAACACCAAAGTAATTATGTCTGACTACCAAATTTGTGTGCATCGAAAAGATGATTAGGAATATTATCGAGCAAATCCTACTTCAAAAAACATCTTAGCAAAATACGAAAACATCTAGGTACCTATGTGCACATCACGTCAGATTCCTTAAATATCACATTTCTGAACAAAGAACCAATAAGAAGAGAATCCATATTATTCCTACTAGACATTTTAGAACATGGAACCAAACAACAATAAAAAGTACCAAACCCCCATATTTCACTTAACTTCATTATTGAAAAAGGAACCACGTAACATATTTGAGGTTATAAAATCCATATAAATAGTAATCTTACCTGCTGTTTATTATGTGCATTGGATGGTTCTGGCAATACTTCAGAGGCTTTTAAAAGATTTAATATTTGTTTTCCACGCGACATTCTTATAACCTTTCAGACTATTTCGAAATCACTAAAACGTGGTCCAAAAACTGTGGATCTTTGTTCTAAAATTATTATTTCGCGAAACTGTACAAGAACATGGACCTTTTATCAATAGATGGCGCTAGGGGTATTATTTAAGATTTATATTCTGGAGCTGGGTGCAGGAGTATTTTGTAAATCTATTTAACGACAGAACTGAATATTTCAAAATTTGGCGGTTGGTTCCCTGTTCTATATCTACATCCAATTTAAATAAGTATATTTTTTGAATGCTGTGTCATACGTTAATAACAAAAAGTCATTAAGTATACATTACAGTAATTGACCACCTATCTCAATCAACCAATAGCATAATCTATATTATATAGGTTTTGCTATATTATATGGCTGATTATGGCGGTTGTTAACCTTTTCTTGCAAAAATGCAACAAACTTTTAACAGTGGCAAAGCTGTCATTTACTGAAATGTGTACATAATGAGTTTTTCTTTATGATGATAAACTATGATATCAGACGATATTATAGTTTTTTTTCTGAATTTAAATATGAATTATATCTTAAGTAGTAACTCTCCTTGTTTTATTTATTTAAGAGTAACAGATACAGGTAAAAATAAAAAAATGATTAAATTTTATTAATAAATATATACATTAACCTTTCCGGAACCGTGCTATAAAAACTTAGGTTGCAGGCCGTGCGGGGTAACTATGGTACCCCACTAAAATACTTTAATAATTCATTTAAATTATACATTATTGTTTGGAAAGTTATATAATAAAGCGCTAGTCACTGAAATAATTTGTTTTTATTATTAAAAAGATGTAAATTTTTTTTATTTTACCTGTAATTACAATAATATGATCTTATTTATCATTTTTACAGTCAGGGCAAAAAAATGTTTTAGTTTCTTCTCGATGTATGTTGCATATGGGTTTTCTGCATGTACTACATGATATTTTAGTCTTTCTGTCCCGTGTTCTGACACAAAAGCTGCATCTTCGATTTGTATATTGTTGAATGTCTCTGGCAGGGGTTTCTGACACAGTGGCATTGCTATTAGAGAGAAATAAATCTATTGCACTTTTTACAGTTTTGTGAAAATTTTTATTATTCTGTTTCCGGTGTAGAATGTTTTGGAGTGAAAGTTCTTCTGCCAAGTTTTGTAAAAAAATTCTTCGCCTACTTCGGTCATTACTCTTCCAATCGGGAAACTTTTTAGTAAATATAATATAGGAATTGAGTGCAGCCATATCAATAATTTCCATAAAAATCCTAAATGGCCATCTCCTAGTTGAACGAACAGATGTATATTCTCTAGTCATTTTATCTCCGGTGTCAACTGACCCTTTGGTTTTATTGTAGTGTAAAATAATTTCAGGCTTACGTTTTTTTTTTTTCATCAGAGGATATTTCGTCGCTGTGAAACTGTGTCGATAACAAAATGACAGCTTTCTTTTTTGTAGGTACATAGGATACTAATGTGAGATCATTAGAAAATCCAAAAATAGAGGAACAGAATTCTTCGCGCGCAGAATTTGGAGCAAATTCAGCAGGAATCTCCTTTTTGTTGGCCCTTCGAGTTCCCGTAACTGTAAGTTGACGTCTTAGCAGTTCTTCGGCTAGGGGAACAGAGGTAAAAAAATTGTCTGTGGTAACTCCACGCCCTGATCCAAAATAGGGTTTAACCATGTCTAGAACTACCCTAAAACCCTGATTTATTTCTCGTTGATTTTCTATCATTCCAGTGTATATCTGACTGTTCAAAATATAAGCAGTATCAGAGTCCGAACAAACCCAAATTTTTATTCCATATCGACCAGGTTTACTTTTTATATAAACTCTAAAAGGACATTTTCCTCTGAATGTAGCTAATCTCTCATCGACTGTGATATTTTCACCAGGTGAATAATTATCAACGCAATTTTTTACAAATTGATCGTATGTATTGCGAATTGCTTGTAGTTTATCTTTTGTTTCTATTATTCTATTTGCTCTTGTTGAGGGGTCATTAAATCGCAAGTGTCTATATATCATTTTGAATCTATTTCTAGACATTACAGCAGTAAAGAATGGTTGTTTGAATAGTTCATTTTCGGCCCACATTTCCGACAAGTGGAGTTTTCTTCCGTGATTCCTCCCACTTGCTATAAGCACTGCAATGAAAGCGTATAATTCAGTAATTGTAACATTCTTCCAACGCATTTCATCATCAGGATGAGTTTCATTAAAATTTTTCAGAATATACTTCTTTATGTCGATTTGTGTGAGTGCATATGTCAGCTAGCATATTGTCATTTAGATAGCATTGGAATGCTTCTTTTATTGAAGTTAGAGCCATGCTAAAACGAATTGCGAATTAATCAAAACATTTGTTTATTTTCAAAATGTATACTCACCTATTATTTTGTAAACCTTCTCGACAATTTAATATATTATGAGCCTTGCGCCTTGTAGGTGCAGGGGGTTGCGTTTTCCATTCATATCCTGATTTCGATTTTAGTATTTTCGCAATTGGCTCAAAAGTAGACTTTTCACTTTCGTTTTCAGAGACTGTAATTTCATCTAGAACTGGTTGTTGTTCTTCGACATTGTCGGTACTTTCTGATTCACTATCGCTGATCTCGTATTCATCATTGTCACTCTCTTCTAAAATTCTACGTATTTCCTCTTCAGTATAATATTTACGTCGCGTCATTTTCTTCGAAATACACAAATACGTACCGCAAAGCAAAGAAATTACTACTAAGATCGACTAAAGTAATCTAAACCTGATTATTTTAGTCTAACAGTAATCTAAAAATAGAATATTGTTTACATTTAATTTCGTTTACATCATATTTGGCTGGCCGACGACAGGAATATACGCGTATGATTTCAATACGCAGCAGGCCGTGCGGGGTAACGGAGGTACCCCAAGGAATTAATTTCAATTTTACTATAAATTGAAATTATATTTAATAATTTTTACAAAAAAATGATTTGGTAATATATTTTCTAAGATTACCTGGAGGGATAAAGAAAAATAAAAATATTTTGAAAAGTTATAAAAACAAAACCGCATCTGGGGTACCTAAAATACCCCGCACGGCCACGGAAAGGTTAAACTTAAAACTAGGATTCACTACCATGTACAGACTAGCAATAAATTGGAAAGGTTAAGAAATCAAACTTACAGCTACAGTTCCTTATATCTAAATAATGTTTATATTCTATTAAAATAATCGTCGACAAGCTCCCTTCGAAAATCCCTAATAACATTATTAGGGACTAGTGCTGCAGGTATATTACCATTTTGTATAAGCTCTTCAAACTCTTCTGCATTAATATTATCAAGAGGAGGTTCAGGTTCCCCATTTAATTGTGCAATATTATGCAAAACTGCAGTTGCAACAATAATATTTAAAGTTGTTTGAAGTTTTAAACGACAACCATATGCCAAAATAGGAAACCTCCTCTTCCAAATACCAAATGTGTTTTCCACCTTTACCCTGCTTTGAACTAAGCTAATGTTGTATTGCCTTTCACCTTCGGTAGTTGGATTTAAGAAAGGAGTCAGTCGATAATTGTGCACCATATATCCGCTATCTCCTAAAATAAAAATTATGATGGTAAAATGCTGTAAACATATTTTATTTTGGCCCACAATATTTTTTATTATGGGTGCAACATGTTTGTAGGATTTATGATGTATCAAAGTAAATTACAGTAGATTAAAAGTATAGATACCTAACAAGATGCTGTTTCCAAATTCTCCTTCAAATCTCTGTTTTATCCTGCTATTATTGAAAATTGTTGAGTCATGGGCAGAACCTGGCCATCTAGCTACTATGTCTTGAAATAAAAAATTTGCACTGGCTACTGCTTGAACATTTATGGAAAAATATGATTTTCTATTTCTATAGATTTCACCATCTTCTCCCCCTACAAAAAGATTTCATTTTGCAATAGTTATTTTTTAATTTTGATTTATATTTACCTGGACGAATTATTTTTACATGACAACCATCAATCGCCCCAATGACTCTAGGAAATCTAGCAATTTGGTAAAATTGCTGTTGTCTTTGATTTATGGTTGGTTCGGTTTGTGGCATCTCAATATAATTAGGCCGTAAAGATGCCAAGCATTCTGTAACTCTCTTCACAATCCTAGACATAGTAGATTTGTCAGCTTCTATAAAATCACCTATTGCGACCAAATGTGTTCCTGTCGCATACAGCCTCAAAGTTACCAATAGTTGATTGATGGGACTGAGGGAATTATTCCTGTAAATATAAGTACAATCAAAGCAATCTCACTTTTGTACTTCTACTTGATATCATTTATGTTCTTTTTTTTTCATTTTATTATTATTTATTTATAATAAATAAAGATTTTTTTACTTACAAATTATGCATATATTCTAATTGTGGTTCCACAATTTCCAAAATATGCAGGACACGTCCTTTTGTTAGACGAAATCGTACAAAAAATTCTGCATCCCCGTATTTATCAAAGGGATTATTACGAACAAATACCTTACGAGGGATATTCGCAAATAGTGGTTGTAACGTTATAAACGTCACATCTCTATTAATTTATATTTAAATAATTATTTCATTTTAATTTGTTTATTAATTTATTAATATCTTTATCTTCAGTTTAATTTTTACTATTTTTTTTTATTTATAAAAATAGTTGGCGCCCCTGTTTTTCTCTTCTTCCTCTGTCTTTATTTTCTTTCTTTCTGTCCCATAGAATAAATATTTGCCCTCTCACTTTTGTTCGGCAGACTATTCTGTTCTGTGTTGACTGACAAGCTAGTTTCATGATATCTATACCAACATTCTATGACATCTGTGCTAACTTCATTCAGTCTCCCACTTTCTGTCAAAACAACTTTTCTGTAGTGGGATTATTTTTTGCCTCTTTTTGAAATTTATAAAAGAAGGCAAAAATTATTATAAGACTCTTTTTATGGTCTACAACTTCTCTTGGGGTAAGTACTTTCATTGTGATATTTATTCTATAATCCTGACCGCATTTCCAATGTAACCTTACTTTCTTTCGAAAGCACATTTTTTTTTCTGATATATCCATTAGGACTCTTTAACAGAATTTAACTAAGTAGTAACATTCATATTTCATTTTATCCTTGCCATACGCTATTTGTTTAAGTGTAATTTTGTAAGATGGCAAGGAAGTTAAACCTTTCTTTTTGATGTGTTTCTAATGCATGTTGTTTCTTATCCTTTTAGTTTATTGGAGATATAAAACTTATTGGTTTACTGGACAATTTAATTGGTTTATTGGTTTTATTGGCATATTTGGAGTTCAATAATTGGTCCGGACATACAGCCACGTGTGACTGCAGCTCTCCAGAAGCCACAACTTCTAATTGGAGGATCCAACAGCTAGAACACACAAGCCGCCCATCGAAGCAATAAGTAACACTTATAACTGTTAAGCTTTGGCAGGGTTAATTATTGTTTTTTTTATTGATTTAAATAAATATGATTGGTTAAAATTTGTCTTATTTGCTATCAACTGAGAACTCATGTTCAATCCCTAGTTTAAGACAAGACGAACTCACCCTTGAGATACTGAGCTAGGCAAGGTATATACGATAAGCTCCCATGGTTGATTGAGGTATTATTTTTACAATAGTATTTCAATTCTCTTTGGTTGTCTTATCGTTACACATTGGCGCCCAACCGTACTTGTTTTATTCAGGGAATTGTGCTCTGGGTTTTTGGTTTGGTGGCAGATAACAAACTTTGATAAATACTTTCTTATTTATATTTTTTGTGTGTTCATATTATCATTATTTGCAGTTAATTTTAATATTTCCATATTTTTGACTGTTTTTATATATTTTCACATGTTGGGTTAAAAAGTATTACCATTTTTATATATTTCAGCATATATATTTTATACTCAGATATTTTTATATGTTTTTTTTTTGATGGTAGGTACTTTTATACTGTTGTAAGTGGTTTGTTTTTTATTAACTTAACCAGTTTTTGTGGATAGTGTATTTTAATTACTTTCTTAATTTTTTAAATTATTTCTTCAAGATGCTACCTAAACATTTAAAGACAGATGAATTATCATATGAAATTCTTATTAGGAATGTCTCTGTCCCAAATACAGTAGAGGAAAAACGAAAGATCCTTGCTGGACTTCTTTCTCAAGAAGCCAGTAACCGCAGTTTTTCTGATGTTTCTGTTAATCTATCTTTTGATGTTGATTACCAACAAGCTTTAGCTTCCTATTCTGACCTATTAAGTCTTATATCTGATTATTCAGGTACAAAATCTGATAGTAGATTCAAAGCTTTCAGTTCTCGTTTAACTCATTTGTCTGGTAGAATCTCCCGTCTACAGCCAACTTCTGTAGACGAAGAAAAATTAAAAAAAGCTATCCGCTATGATTTGTTGAAATTAGAAGGTACTTTGTCTGACATTGTAGATCAACCTGATATGGTAGACCAACCTGTTGCTTCTACTCCTGATAGAGTAAACCTTAATTATTCTCAATCTTCAGCCTCACCTGTTAAGTCTGTTCCTGTTTATAAATGGGGTATTAAAAAATTTTCTGGTAAAGAACCTCTAATTCCATTTCTCGAACAGATTGAAACTTTAAAGTTTTCTAGGAACTGCACTGATGAAGATTTGTTCATCTCTGCAGGAGACCTATTTGAAGGTGCTGCTTTTACTTGGTGGCATAATCACTTTACAAAAAAATCTTTTAATTCTTGGTCTGAATTAGTTGCTTCCTTAAAGGAAACTTATTTACCTTACAATTATGAAAGAAATTTGTGGGAACAAATACGTTCTACAAAACAGTCTTTCAAACAACCTGTCTCTGCATATATTTCTTATATGGAGTCTTTGATGCTCCGGTCTTCAAAATCTATTCCTGAGTGTGAAAAAGTAGATGAAATCATTAATGGTTTTCTTCCTGATTATGTCAAGGCTCTTGCTTTCCAGGATGTGGAATCAGTTGCAGACCTTACAAAGTATTGTAAGAGATTTGAAGCCGCTCTTACTATTTCTTCTCGCAGTAAATTTTCTGTTGAGTCTCTTTCTTCTTCTGCTACATGTTGGAACTGCAACATGACAGGCCATACTTTTCAAGTATGTAATAAACCCAAGAGAAAGTTTTGTCATAGTTGTGGGTTTAAGAATATCACCACAAATGAATGTAGCAAATGTTCAAAAAACGGTTTGCGAGGTCAAGCTCCGACAGACAGCATGCCTCAAAGCAGCCAAACGTCTGTCCCAGGAACATCGAGCAAAGGCAAGAACATCCCAGGGAAAACTTTTCAAAAACGTTCAAACAACCAAAGTCAGTAACCGTTTCTAAGAAAGTTATACCTAAAATTGCTTCTTCTTTTATATCTAATGATAATTTAAGTACTTTTTCTTCTGTACAATCTAAAACTTTACCTTCTTCTAGTACCTCTGTTCTTTCTAGTGGTCCTTTAAATTCAAAGGTACCTTTCAATTCCAGTCCATTACTAGATGTCCATACTAACGATAATAGACCATATATTTCTATTTCTGTAGGTGATGAGACAATCTCTGCACTTCTTGATAGTGGCAGTAATGTTAGTATTATTGGTTCTCCTTCTTTATTTTTACTTAAAAAGCTTAATTTAGCACTTAATTATGATGTCTCAGTTCAACTCACTACTGCTGATGGAAACATTCAGAGTACTTTAGGATATGTTTGGTTACCTGTTACTTTATTGAGTAAAACTCAATCACTTAAAGTGTTAGTGGTTCCTTCTATTGCACATAAAATGATATTAGGTATGGATTTTATTCATTTGTTTAAACTTTCTTTGGATTTCTCAAATTTTTCATTTAAGGCTACAGATTTATCTACTTGTGTAGTAAATACTATTATCAGTTCTGAAAATCTTTCTGACATTCAGCAATCACAACTCAACTCTGTTATTAAGTTGTTTAAAGAAATAGGTCCTACAGATTCCATTGGTAGAACTCATCTATATACACATCATATAGATACTGCCAATGCTAAACCTATTAAACAGATAGTATCCATTGTCACCTGCTATGCAGAAGGTTTTAAATGCTGGAGTGGATGAAATGCTAAAACTTAAAGTTATAGAACCCTTAACTACAAGTACACCGTGGTCTTCCCCATTTATGGCTTGTGCCAAAGAAAGATGGTTCACACCGAGTTTGTTTCAATGGTAGGAAACTCAATTCTGTTACAGTTCCTGATAGTTATCCTATGCCTTTAATTGATACAATTATTTCTAAAGTAAGAGATGCTAAGTTCATATCTTCTATTGATCTTAAACAGGCTTTTTATCAAATTCCTTTAGATGAAGAATCTAAATTAAAGACTACTTTTTCTGTGCAAAATAGAGGTTTATTTTGTTTTAATGTTTTACCTTTTGGTCTTAATAATAGTGCTCAAGCTATGTGTAGAGTCATGGACTCAGTTATAGATCCTGGTAAGGTCCAGTCTATTTTGGAATACCCTGTACCCACAAATACAACCCAGATACGTAGGTTGATTGGCTTAATTGGTTATTACCGTAGGTTCCTAAACAATTTTGCTACTATTTGCAGTCCCATTTCTGACTTGCTCAAAGGCAGAAAGAAAGGTCAACCTATTACGTGGACTCCTGAAGCTGATGAAGCTTTTCAGAAAATTAAGCAGGTTCTTACAACAGCTCCTGTTCTTGCAAGTCCTGATTTTTCCAAGCATTTCTATCTTGCTTGTGATGCAAGTGACTCTGGTGTTGGTGGTGTATTATTTCAAAAAGATGATGGATTAGAACATCCTATTGCTTACTTTAGCAAAACTTTAACAAGAGCTCAGCGAAAATATACAACTACTGAGAAAGAATTGTTAGCAATTTTGTTATCAATTGAAAAATTTAGATGCTATATTGAAGGTAGTGATGATTTTACTGTTATTACAGATCACTCCTCATTACAGTGGTTATATAGCATGAAGAATCCTTCTCCTAGAATTGCTAGATGGATAATGAAACTGTCTTGTCACAAATTTACTGTTGTTCATCGTAGTGGTTCTTTAAATGTAGTAGCTGACTCTCTTTCAAGAATTCCTGAAGCATCTCAAGTTTCTCTCTTGAATTTATCTAATTTAAAAACAGATGCTTGGTATAGGAATATGATAGCAAAAGTTACAGATAATCCTAACTTATATCCTGCTTTTAAGGTTCAGGATAATGTTCTCTATAAACATGTTTTTTCTAGCTCAAAGTTTTCCAATTCTTCTCCAGAATGGAAAATTTTTGTTCCTTCTCCACATAGGAAGGAAATTTTGCAAATATATCATGATGATCCTACAGCTGCTCATTTAGGTGTCTTTAAAACCCTTTCTAGGATTTCAGAATTGTATTACTGGCCTAAAATGAGATCATTTGTGGTGAACTATGTTCATAAATGTAAAGTTTGTGCTTCTTGCAAGCCTAGTAACTTACCTCCAGCTGGTCTTATGGGACAATATCGTGATATTAATTTTCCTTTTCAGTTTTTATCTGCTGATTTACTTGGTCCATATCCTAGATCTAAAAATGGAAATCGTTATCTTTTAGTTGTTGTTGACTGGTTTACAAAGTTCATGTTTGTACATCCTTTGGCTAATGCTACTTCTAAAGCTATTGTCAAGTTTATCGAAAATCAAGTTTTTCTTATTTTTGGTGTACCACAGATCTTTGCAGTTGATAATGGAAAACAATTTGTTTCCAAATATTTTAAAACTTTGATGGAAAAGTACAAGGTACAAAAAATTTGGTATAATGCTAAATACTTTCCTCAGATTAATCCTACTGAACGAGTTAATAAGACAATTGTTACTGCAATTAGGTCTTTTATTCAGGACAATCATAAAGATTGGGACAAGGAAATTTTTAAAATAGCCCAAGCTATTCGTCTAGCTAAACATGAAGTAACACAATTTTCTCCTTCATTTTTAACATTTGCTAGAAATGTTCCTGTTGATGGTTCATTCTTTGGTGCTATTAAAGAAACATCTAATAATATTGTTAATATTAACAATAAATTGTTTGATCCCAAGCCTTTAGAGAATATTTCTCCTATATTTAATGAAGTTCGGAAGAGAATACGTCACTCTTACAATACCAACACTAAACGCTACAATTTACGTAGACGTGATGTAAAATTTCATGTAGGTGACAAAGTCCGGAAGAAAAATAATATCCTTTCAAAAGCTGTGGATGATTTTTCTGCTAAATTAGCTCCCAAATTTATTCCCTGTATTATACATAAAGTTTTATCTCCTTTAGTATATAATCTTAAGGATCTAGATGGTAAAGACCTTGGTAATTTTCATGTGCAAGATATTAAGTTAGATGTTACTGATTCTAGTGATGATGAGTCTCAATAATGTTGTATAATATAGTAAAGCATTATCTTTTATCCCTTTATATTTTGATATTTCTGTAGTTATGATAAACATATTAATCTTATTTATTTGACATTACCCTAACTGTTTATATATTTCTATTATTTTACTTTGGGTAATTGTTTTTGATTTTGATACAATTAAAAGCCTCATCCAGCACTTTATGTATGACAACATGGTTAGTTGCATACATGGTGTTTTAGTTTTCCTAGGATACATATATCCTAAGGAGATTTTGGGCCAGATTATATGGATCTGTGTTCCTTTTTGGTCTTTTAGAGACAATTAATATACCGTAGTAGGTATATATTTTTTTTTGGATGATGTGTTTTTTCTTATTTCTTTTGGAGTTAAAATAATTCTATGCATCTACTTTTAGAAATCTGGTGTAGAATTATGGCGCTTTGAAGTTTGATTGTAGTATACCTACTTTCACTTGTTGTCTTCTATTTTTGTAAACTATATTTATGCAGTACTTTATTCTTTTGTGTAGATCCCTGGTTTATATTTAGTGAGAATAACATTTCTTATGTATCATTATCTTATTTTCATTATTAACTTACTCTTAGTCTTCTAAGACTTGTTTTATGCAGTTACTATATCTCTTTTGTGCAGAACTTTGTCTTATTTGACATATCAAGTAAAGTTTATTATGTATTTTTGAGTTGTTTATCAATAATTACATTTGCATATCAATGTCTACATGCTTTTACTCATTTTATATTTTTGATATTATTGTTGCCTTACTTTAGGTACTCAGTTATCCTGAGTACTAATTTTTTTTTGAGATTCATTCATTAGCAGTATCCATTAACTATTCATTTTTGTGAGATATGATCTCTATATTATGTATTTACCTGACTTTGCTTATTTGTCTTTATTTTTGTATACTTACCTTTGACTTTGATTATTAACTAGACTTCATACTATGTGTATAGAATGCTATTTTGCAAAGGAAGTTGTTGTACTTCCGAAGAAGACAGAATTCTTCAACAATGTATATCTGAATATATCAGATGCATTGCCCCTTTGTTATTATTATTTTTGTTATTGTGGGCCTGAGCTTTGATGCAGATGTACATTCGTACCACTGGATCTTCCTTAAATGGTGGGTTGTCTCCAGGGTATGGCGTCGGCGGGTTCATGGCACATAGGGCTGTCGTCTCCGAGGAGCGCTGTCGTGGTTTAACCGTGGGCTATGGGCTACTGCGTTCATACCAACATGGTTTCAATTGATCCTTTGGTAGGGTCCATGTACAGTACCAAAGTCTACAGACACCTGATTAGTTTAAATTAATATTCTCTATTCATTTTAAGTCTGATGAATACTAAAATTCATTGGGTAATATGCATTCATATTCCCCTGAGCATTCCCCTCAAAAACTGTATATTATAATTATTAAATTTTTATTATAAACTTTATGCTACACCATCTTACTGCTTACTTTATAACAGTACCTATTTAATTTAATGAATACTGAAATTCATTGAGTAATTTTTTTTATTTTTCCAGAGATAATCTCTGTAGTAATTTATTAATATTAGATTAATAATTTTAGTGTGATGAATACTACAATTCATTGGGTAATTTTTTTTATTTTCCCCAGATTAACATCTGAAAATTATTTTGTTATTTTTTTTAAATATAGCAAATTTGAGTTATACTTTAAATTTTCTATGAATAGTAATGTATACTAATTACTTATATTCATTAATTTAATTATTTTGTTATATAAATTTTTTAAATAACATAACAAATTTTAGTTTGACGGATACTACAATTCGTTGGGAAGTATTCAATTTCCCTGAGTAATACTCTAAAATTTTTTTTTATGATCATTCTTTTGTTATTATATTCATTAACTTGATTGCTTTGTTATAAAGTATTTATTTTTGATTTGTTACTACGGATTACTACTGCATATATATATTCCTAGGTAGAACATTGTGTTCTTGTTTTCTTTGAGAAAAATTTCTCAGTTGTGTTCGAAATTTTTCTGATGGGTGGTAGGAGTGTGTAACGTTATAAACGTCACATCTCTATTCATTTATATTTAAATAATTATTTCATTTTAATTTGTTTATTAATTTATTAATATCTTTATCTTCAGTTTAATTTTTACTATTTTTTTTTATTTATAAAAATAGTTGGCGCCCCTGTTTTTCTCTTCTTCCTCTGTCTTTATTTTCTTTCTTTCTGTCCCATAGAATAAATATTTGCCCTCTCACTTTTGTTCGGCAGACTATTCTGTTCTGTGTTGACTGACAAGCTAGTTTCATGATATCTATACCAACATTCTATGACATCTGTGCTAACTTCATTCAGTCTCCCACTTTCTGTCAAAACAACTTTTCTGTAGTGGGATTATTTTTTGCCTCTTTTTGAAATTTATAAAAGAAGGCAAAAATTATTATAAGACTCATTTTTATGGTCTACAACTTCTCTTGGGGTAAGTACTTTCATTGTGATATTTATTCTATAATCCTGACCGCATTTCCAATGTAACCTTACTTTCTTTCGAAAGCACATTTTTTTTTCTGATATATGCATTAGGACTCTTTAACAGAATTTAACTAAGTAGTAACATTCATATTTCATTTTATCCTTGCCATACGCTATTTGTTTAAGTGTAATTTTGTAAGATGGCAAGGAAGTTAAACCTTTCTTTTTGATGTGTTTCTAATGCATGTTGTTTCTTATCCTTTTAGTTTATTGGAGATATAAAACTTATTGGTTTACTGGACAATTTAATTGGTTTATTGGTTTTATTGGCATATTTGGAGTTCAATAATTGGTCCGGACATACAGCCACGTGTGACTGCAGCTCTCCAGAAGCCACAACTTCTAATTGGAGGATCCAACAGCTAGAACACACAAGCCGCCCATCGAAGCAATAAGTAACACTTATAACTGTTAAGCTTTGGCAGGGTTAATTATTGTTTTTTTTATTGATTTAAATAAATATGATTGGTTAAAATTTGTCTTATTTGCTATCAACTGAGAACTCATGTTCAATCCCTAGTTTAAGACAAGACGAACTCACCCTTGAGATACTGAGCTAGGCAAGGTATATACGATAAGCTCCCATGGTTGATTGAGGTATTATTTTTACAATAGTATTTCAATTCTCTTTGGTAGTCTTATCGTTACATGGTACATATCGTTCTTCGTCTACAATGTCTCGACATTGTCTACTAAATCCACAAAATTAATATCCATTTTTAATATAAAAGTGTATCTGTATTTCACAACAAAACTGTAAATTTTTTGAGGTTAGATTGCTCATCTTAAATATTCAGACAGCAGCTTAAGCTGAGAATAACGGCGACTTGAACTTAAGATAGGTTTAAGCTGAAAATCGAACTAAGACTCAATGGTGCAACGCGTATGTTTCGTAAGTGGAGCTTAAGGCACGTCTTAAGCTTAAGATATGTTGGTGCAACCAGGCATAAGTGTGCCAAACAGGTGTTCGTAAAGATCGTATTCGTAATTAAAAGATTTTATAATGATGAGTGATAGTAATACTGGTAGTGCTACTGAAACTGAAACTGATCAGAACCAACTTGGACTTAGTTCAGCTAAAAGGAAAAAGGTTTACAAACAACATTTTAAAAAAGATTGGGTGAAATTACCAGGATACCATTGGGTAGAATGCAGTAAAAAGGGAACAATGTATGCATGGTAAGAAATTTTAAATAATGTAATATGTATTTATATGGTTTTTACAAAATATACCTAGGTACGCGTATATCTAAACAAATTTTATTTTAGGTGTAAAATATGTAGATGCGACATTAATATAACTGCAGGAAAAGTAGAGCCTTTTTAAACATTTAAAATCCAGTAAACATAGAAAATCTGTGCAAAATATTGAAGCAAATAGTGGAAGGCAGCAAAATATTACCGATATGTTTTCAGCGAGCACGAGTAAATTAAACGTTGAGGAAAATGTGAAAGAAGGGCATTATATATTCCAATGAATTTAATGGAACATTTCACTGATTACCTGAATGCTGTTTGTAAAGATTCGGAGATAGCCAAAAAAATGAAAGCAGGAAGAATCAAAATAACTAGGGTCTTCAAAAAAGTTCAGGAACATCACAAAAGATATATTTGATTGAGCTGATGAAAACTAAAAAGTTTAGTTTAATAGCTTAGGAGTCGGCAGATAATTCCTGTATTAGGCATATGTGTTTAGTGGTTAGAATGGCCATTGAACCTAAAGTAGAAGATACCTTTTTAGATCTGATGCCGGTAGTAGAGACTACAGGAGCTGTACTTTATGAGAAAATCATAAATTTTTTCACAAAACACGATATACCTTACAAAACAAATTTTATTGGTTTAACTTCTGATGGAGCTAGTAATATGGTGGGTATTAGAAATTCATTAGTCAGTAGGCTACAAGAAAATATAGCAGGCATATTCACAGTCAAATGTATTTGCCACAGTTTCCACCTTTGTGACTCCTATGCGTGCAAAAAGCTGCCAAAAGTTAAACAACTAACAAGAGAGGTAAATATTAATATATTAAAGTAAAAATTTGTTTTGAATAAATATGTTTTTAGTTTAACTTTTTTGCAAAATAGTCCCAAAAAGAGTTGAGGAACTAAAAGAGTTTCAGGAGTTTGTCTTCCTGCTCTTGCTAAATTCTTGCTAAAATTCTTCACCCAAGTCAAACACAAAATTGGAAGCATTTGAGATGTAGCTATATCGGAGAATACTTAAAATACCGTGGACTGACCGAGTCACCAATGAGGAGGTCCTCAGAAGAATGAAGAAGAACCGAGAGGTACTGACCACCATCAAATCTCGAAAGTTACAGTACTTTGGACACATTATGCGAAATGAATCCAGATATGCCCTTATACAAGCCATCCTGCTAGGAAAGATATTTGGACAACGAGGTCTAGGAAGAAGAACGTCCTGGTTGAAGAACCTCAGAACCTGGTTCAACACAACATCTATGCAGCTTTTCCGCGCTGTGGGAGATAAGGTGACGATTGCCATGACGATCGCCAACATTCGTCACCGATAGGCACATCAAGAAGAAGAGAACTCATTTTTCATGTCGGCAAACTTAAAAGTTGTATTTTTAGCTGCTACATAATTTTATCATACTGTTTTTTATGTATATTAACAAGTGCTGAAAGTTGCACTTTGAGAAGTAAGTCGTCAAAGGGGATGCTTTTTAGATGTAGCCATTCTTGGATATCCGCTTTTCTAGAAGATGTGGTGGGGATCTTTTCAGATTTTCTGGAATGATACGACGCATTGTCCATTACAATCACATAATTTGCTTCCAATTTGGGTAACGTTTTCTCAAACCAACTCTCAAAACCTTTTTCATCAATTTCCCATGGTAATCTCCACTTTTCTTTGATTCAAAACTCCATAGAGCGTCAGGAACAAATCCGTCTTAGCTGCCTATGTGACAAATAATCAATCGCTTTCCTTTACCTAAAAATTCAAATATTATTTATCAATTTCAATGTTCAACAAAAAATATTACCTCGTGGATTTTTCAGACCTGTCGAGAGTCCATCCAAAAATGCTTGTCTTGATGAGGTGACTGACTTATCAATCTATGTTTTTCATTTAGTATGACCGGCGTTAATCCAAGTCTCATCTAAATAATATATTTTACGATTGCCATTCCTATGATCTTTTATCTGCTTTAAAAATTCTCTTCTCCAGGTTACAAGGTCATCTCTGTTTGTAAGCATACTGTTCCTGCCACGTTTTTCAAATTTGAATTGAAGTTTTTTCAAAAGCTTGTAAAAAGTAGTACGTTTGACATCAGGTAGATTGGGGTCGTCGTTGACCTGTTGTAGAACTCTATCTATCGTGCGAATTTCATTTCTAAAAAAGAATTGATGCACTATTCCTCTTATTGCTACCTTGTCAAAATCATCTACAGATTCGAGTTTGCCTTTACGAGTGGTAAATTTTTTTGGTGCAGCTAATGTGTGTGTAGTTTTATAGTCTCTAATAACTTTAAACAGAACTATCCGATACTCCAACTTTATCGGCTACTCTTTTCTCCACGGCGGACAATATTAACGCCAGATTTTTTTGTAACTCTTGTTTATACACGTTTACAATTACTTCAGTTGAGAGAAAACAGCAAACATCTTAAAAATGTTCACAGTTCTAAGTTTATTTAAATAACACTATAATTATAAACCAACACTATAATTATACCAACACACACACACACACACACACACACACACACACACACACACACACACACACACACACACACACACACACACACACACACACACACACACACACACACACACACACACACACACACACACACACACACACACACACACACACACACACACACACACACACACACACACACACACACACACACACACACACACACACACACACACACACACACACACACACACACACACACACACACACACACACACACACACACACACACACACACACACACACACACACACACACACACACACACACACACACACACACACACACACACACACACACACACACACACACACACACACACACACACACACACACACACACACACACACACACACACACACACACACACACACACACACACACACACACACACACACACACACACACACACACACACACACACACACACACACACACACACACACACACACACACACACACACACACACACACACACACACACACACACACACACACACACACACACACACACACACACACACACACACACACACACACACACACACACACACACACACACACACACACACACACACACACACACACACACACACACACACACACACACACACACACACACACACACACACACACACACACACACACACACACACACACACACACACACACACACACACACACACACACACACACACACACACACACACACACACACACACACACACACACACACACACACACACACACACACACACACACACACACACACACACACACACACACACACACACACACACACACACACACACACACACACACACACACACACACACACACACACACACACACACACACACACACACACACACACACACACACACACACACACACACAGATATATATATATATATATATAGAGCTATTAAAAGTAAAAATAATATTTATATAATTAAATTCAACAGACATAAATGTGATTCGTAAGGATTACTGAATCCATATTCATATCTGTTAAAACTGCAAATTATGCGTCTTTGTTTAGAGGTGTAGATTGTCGTTACTTGTGAGTTTCTACTTGTTACTTTTGATACGCTTTTGTATATAATCTGTTACAGTATAAGTGATTTTGTAACAAGTAGATACTTGTTCAGTATCTCTAGATTTTGGGAATGGATATATCACGAGTCCGTAGTGTTTATATTCCACTTTTCTCTTAGGCGAATATAATATAGGACAAGGTAAAATTGAATAGTATATATTTGTAGCTAATATAAGACTTCGTATTTAAATGAAATTGTTTAATACTGCTCGTATGGTAAAAAGGTTAAGTGAGTCTAATAAATTGAATAAAGGGTTAGAAATCTTCCGGCTGAAGGAATTAAAGTTATAACATATGGAATTAATTTAAAATTGAAAAGGCTGAGCTCCTCAGAGACTTGATAAGAATAAAAGTAAAGGAAATTACTAAATAATAAAGGGGAGGGGGTTAAAGGAAAATAAATGAGTTAATCAACAAATTAGAGATAATAGAGGTCCTTTATGCTTAAAGCATCTAGCACCCTGAACAAAATATATTTTGGTTGTATTAAATTCGGTTTATAAAAGCCTGAAATTTGATTTGTGAGTGTGCTATACTAAGTTGTTGACTAAGAGAGGGAAGCAATGGTTGATTAAGGATTTTGGTAAAGTGGGAAATAGTGAATTCTGATAAATTGTTGGGTTATGTTTAAATGATTACTGAGTTTAAAACTAATGAGTAGATGGTTGATATATGAAATGACAGAGAAATAGCAAAAGAAAGAAGAATGGACAGGAATATGATGTAGACGTAAAGAGTGTAAAAATGATGAAATAGTGAGGTATGATAGGTGTGGATGGTTATGAAGTTAACAATAGGGTCGGAAAAATTGGGGGGGGGGGGGTTGTGACAATGGTTTAAAGAGAATGGTTGTTTAAAGAAGCAACAATTATTGAAAAGGATTAAAGGTGTTGACGTTTATAGAGGAAGGTCAGGCAAAGAAGATGAGGCAAATTTGGGAAGTGTGGGTTATGAGAAGAGTTGTCAGTGTAAGGGTTGAAAGTCACGGTTGAAATTTACATGGCGATTAACGCAGTTGGGGCTTCTTTGCTTTTCTTTGACTATTTCCTAGTCTTCATATAGATCTAATTTTAGAAAAATTTTTTGAGGGATATTGTGTAACAAAGAGACGTCTTCTGGGATGTTGAGGGTATGTTTATGTTGTGCGAGATGTTGTGAGAAGGTGAAAGTGTTCTCTTTTTTAGTGTTTTCTAGGGACGGGAAGTTAGTGATCTACAGCTTCTACCTATATATGTAGCATCACAATCAGAGCACTGTAATTTGTAAACACCACTACGATCCATGTAGTTGATGCGTTTTTTTGAATTGGTTAAACATTGTCCTAGATTGTTCAGGACTTTAAAAAAAATGTGGGTATTCTCAACAGATCTTTTTAGGATATATCTGATATCTCCAGAAAGACGTTCTTGAAGGTATGGTAAGGAAGCATAATGAGGTTTGATGGTCAAGTCTCTGGGGAACGCAGCCGCTCTCAATAATTTGAGTTGTCTCTTATGGATTAGTTTGTTAATGAGGTTGGGGTCATACCCATTGTTGGATGCTATTTGTTTAGAATATTGAGTTCTGTGTGGTAGTTGGATTGTGATAGTGGGATTGTGATAGTGGGATCCACTATCCAAATTCTACCACTACCCAGAAGTTCTTGAGACAAAGACAAGACAATTTGTGTTGAGACCAATACATATTTATTTTCGGTTTGTTCTTTCTCCTTGCCCGCATAAAGGCTAAGATTCCATGTATAGCCATTATTACAGCATAACTTAAACATTTTTATGCCATATTTGTGAGACTTCTGTGGGTTATATTGTTTGAAAATTAAAAGACCCTGGTAGGGTATAGTGGTCTCATCAATACAGAAAGTTTTATCGGCAGTATACAACTTCTTGAAGTTTGATATTAGCTTGTCTAATAAAGGCTGAATTTTGAACAAGCGATCTCCTTCAGGACAAAGATCATTATCAGAAAAGTGGAGCATTTTTAGAAGATTTTCAAAACGATTGCGGCTCATTACACTGCGACAAACTTCGCTTTTTAGGAGCCATTTAGTAGACCAGTAATCTCGGAGGGAGTTCATCTTGACAATGCCCCTATAACCCAATATGCCAAAGAAATGTAAGATTTCTGTTCTATCTGTTGGCTCCCATTGTTGCATGCGGGCTTTATTAGTAAGGCTAACATTTTCTATAACATATTGAGTTGCGTAGTGATTTGTTTGGTCAACGATTAAATCTAATACTTTAAAATCAAGGAATGATAAAAAATATTGAATTAGTTTTTCCCCTTTCAACGCGCCCTGCCATACTGCATTCATTCCACTTGAAAAAGTTTCTTTAAAAAATGCATGCTTACCACAAACAGGCCCCCAAGTTGATTGTGAGAGATCTAGAAAAAGGTTACTTTCACTTTCCATTATTTGGCGACTATCAGTATTTTCCAAGTTTGGTTCTTGTGTTGAACTGGCTTCTGTTTCACTTTCCATTCCTTGAGGAGTAAACTTTTTTGTAGTTTGAATGGGAGAAATCTGGCGAGAAGCACTGGATGGGCCTGGATCTGATTGTTCAAATATTTTGGATGTTTTTTTAGGCGGTTGATAACCATTTTCATCCTCTGTATCACTACTAGAATAATCTTCAGAGCTCCCATTAGAAATATACCCTGGATCTTCTTCAGAATCCGTATCGTAAGGATCTAAAATAAATAAGAACCTATCATCAGATACGTGGGAAATATAGTAGATAAGCTTTTGAAAAACAGTACAGCATTTGTGCAAAAAAAACAATAAAATGTGTTGACATTAGCTGCGCTTTTCGTTTGTTGGTTTCACTTAAACAACTCTGTGTAGTAATATAGACGTTCTACTTACCTGCAGAAGCATCACCAGAATCTTCTTTTGAATGTAATACCATTTCCACCATCCTTTTTCCACGATTCGTCATTTTGAACAGTACATGCACCTGTTTATCACCACGTGTAATAACAAACTACCCTAATTTACGTCGAGGCAATGTGTATGAGCGGTAAAATTGCAAGATCGGATATCGAATCGGAACATTTCGACGACACTTTGGATCGACACAAGTGCAAACGGCTGGGCCAAAGCAGACACCGGTGCCTGCTTCGCCGTTCTATAGGGCCAAAGCAGACACCGGTGTCAGCTGTGTCAACCTGTAGGGCATAGCAGACACCGGTGTCTGCTCGATTTTTCTCAAAAACTAACAAAAAAAAAACCAAAAATTTTTCGCGCGGAAGTCATAAGATACAAAAAACTAAAAGAAAATGACAAAAAACGGTGTTGGTCCACGGGGAAGTTTTGGCTTTTATGCATCGGCGCTCAACCTGTTAAGGTTGTCGTCAAGTAGTTTTGATTTTTTTTGGTCAGATATACATATCTCTGGTTTTGGCTAAGTTTGAAAAGTTCGTGATAAGAATACAAAAGACATCATCATCATCATCATCATCCAGCCTTCATTTATCACGTCCACTGCTGGACATAGGCCTCCCTTAAACTCATCCATTCTTTGCGATTTTGTGCTCTTTGTTGCCAATTTTTCGTGATACGCCTGATGTCGTCAGCCCAACGTGTAGGTGGTCTTCCTCTACTACGTTTGTCTGCCCTTGGCCTCCAATGTGTAATTTTACTCGTCCATCGTGAGTCATGCATTCTCACTACATGGCCTGCCCAATTCCATTTAAGTTCCGCTATGTGTTCCACAACATCAGCAATACTCGTCCTTCTTCGCAGATCTTCGTTTCTTATTCGGTCCCGCAACGGTACTCCCAGTATAGATCGTTCCATTCGTCTCTGTGCCACTATCAATTTCGAAGCCGTAGTCTTGGTTAGAGTCATAGTTTCCGCCCCATAGGTCATGACCGGTAATACGCATTGGTCAAAAACTTTTCTTTTGAGGCTAATTGGTATGTTGGCTCTAAGTGTGTCTCGCAGTTTTCCAAAGACTGCTCACGCTAAAGTAATTCGTCTTTGGATTTCGCATGTTTGGTTATCCCTGCTAATTCTTATTTCGTGACCCAAATACGTATATTTCTCCACCAGTTCTACTACTTTGTTTTGAATAGTTAAATGATTATTGGGGACCATATTTGTCATAAACTTAGTTTTGGACAAATTCATTCTGAGGCCCACTTTCTAACATGCAAAGTCCAATTCATTTAACATATCTGTGGCTTTTCCTAAATCATCTGTGATAATGACAATGTCATCTGCGAAACGTAGATGGTTATGTATAAACCTCTTTTTGAATGGAAGATTCAGTAATATTTCCCTAACTAAATTAAAAAACTATTTTATTTACCGTATATTTATAACATAAAGTTTTACAATAAAAATAATCAATGATTAAAAATTAAAAAATATTTTCATTGTCCAAAAAATAATGTCATTTTATTATGAATAATTCTTTTACTTTTACTAGTATCTATAATTATTTTATTATAATGATGAATTCGGACGTTAATGTAGGTGAAAATTATTAATTTTAATAAATTGGAATAATGTGACTCTAAAAAGGAATAATGTTTGAAATGGTTGTTTAAGTTCTTAAATAATAATTGTTCTGTTAATTTTTTAATATTTGGATCTTAACAATACTAGCATTAATACGTTTATTAACGTTTATGTGGACTACTTATACAAAATTGAAATTCCAAAACTCCCATTTTTCTATTGTTTTCACAAAGCTTTACCCCATCAACTAAAGTTAAGGGTTTTAAATATTCAGCAGTTTCATTTAAAAGTCATTAATTTTGATATAATTATCTGTATTTAAGGGCTTTTTATAATCTTTTTGTGACATCTGTCTGGAATTAAAAACATCAAACAAATTTTATTTAAGATGCGAATAAAATTAACCGTAGCAGCAGAGTTACTAAATTGTTGTAACTGTAAAACTTGTGTTAAATATTCAATAGCATGTGCCACAGGTTACTACGTGAGTGTAACACATATGTGCTACATGAGTTACTAAATAATTGTATTGCCAACCTTACCTTCATTTTTTGATTTTTATAATTAATATGAGATTTTTTAAGTTTATTTCGTAAATGAACTTTTATTCCTCTTGGAGTTTATTTAATTCCTTAATATATTTCCACTCTACAGTTTCACCATTATCTTCAATTAAAATTAGTTAATCTCCTAGGGTGTTTCTTAATAATTTTATCATATGAACAGAACTGCAATTTCTTTATTTGAATTTTGTAAAGTAAATGTAGATTTTAATGAATTTAATTAAAAACCACACCCTAACTCCTTTATCATTGTCACATTATTTGATGCACTATCAAAAGTTACTGATATCACTTCTACACCAGATTGATTTACCAAATTTAAGAATTGTAATATTAAATTTTGTTTTTGTTTGCCAGTTAATGAATTCAATTAAGAAATACCCTACAGAAAGTTTCCAAGAACAATTAATACAGACTAACATAAATACTATTGCTATTAACATGCTGATGAATAGCCATCTCATCAACTGTTAAATTACAGAGCAATTTATATGATGTATTCGTGGCCTTTATCTTCAACAGTTCAAAAACTTTTTTGAAAAACCAGCATCTCCATTGACACTTTGGTACCACCTTGATATTATTTTGGGATGGGGTAATGCAGAATTAAAAGTAGTTCTTACATAATTATA
Organism: Diabrotica undecimpunctata; assembly: GCF_040954645.1. Taxonomy (NCBI): domain Eukaryota; kingdom Metazoa; phylum Arthropoda; class Insecta; order Coleoptera; family Chrysomelidae; genus Diabrotica; species Diabrotica undecimpunctata. The sequence continues at coordinate 60,983,700 of NC_092811.1, forward strand.
TGCTTTAACGGAGTAAAAATATGTTAAAGGAAAAGTTTTCAGTTCACTACCATATTTTCTTTTAGTAGACAGTTGTCTGTAAAAATTTCGTATTTGGTCCTATTACAGTTAACTTTTTTTTAATTCAATATCTTTTAATCGTTGTATTTTACAACGAGGCTTTTAGTTTGATATTTTACACCATATATTTATTCATTATATATCTATTAAAAAATAATAAAGAACTTACCGATTTTCTTCTTTTCAAATTGAAGATAAATCCAATTATATCAAAAATAGCAATGGTACATTATGGCACACTAGTAATTGTTTTATAGTTTATGTTTTTAGTAGAATTTTATCAATACATACGTGAAACTAAGGAATGCAAACGAAAAAACACTACAAACAAAATCGCCACAACAATAATTGCATTATAGGGTCTTACGAACTAACTACACACAGAGCCAAATATATTATTTTTTTTATAAATAAGCTCGATTCGTCGATTTTTTTTTAAAGCAAACTTGTCTATAACTTTTTCATTAAAGTTTGGTATTTCTTTTATAAGTGTCTTTTCTACTGACAACATGGTTAATGCTACAAGTCTGTCTTTAGTCATGGAATTTCTCAAGAATGTTTTAATCCGTTTTAAACTCGAAAAGCACCTTTCAGCTTCTGCCGTACTCATGGGCACTGTAATTAGAATTTGAAGCAGTTTTACAGTTTCTTGAAAAGGCTCTGTTAAATTATTTTCAATTAAAAATTTTAAAAAAGGTATTGCCCCATTAATGTCTCTACAGTCTCTTCTAAAATAAATAACAGATAATTCAGTCTTCAAGCGCTCCCTATCTAAATTTGGACATGACGCGCAAGTCAGGCTTAAATTATCATCTGGGAAATTATCACAATAATTATCAAATTGCTCAGGATAAAGCAATGAAGTTGCAAGTAGCTGATTTTTAAAAGCAAATCTATCATTTGCACAATTTATGATTATATCACAAACTTCGATAGATGCTCTCCGATGACCTACTGGACTGTTATCCTTCCATAACCTTTTAGTTGGTAATGGTTCAACGCATAAACTAGAACCTTGGTCAATGGTATCATCTATTGAATTTCTAACTGAATTCATGTATCTTTCGAAATCTGTCACCTTTTTATTGATTTCCAAAGGATCCGTTTTAGTCTTTTGAAGGGCATTATACAAAACGTCTACTTGTGGCATTATGCCATGGAAAAATGTTAACCAAAAAACAAAATTTTGATCCACTAGTATTCTTCGAATGGAAGACCCTGAACTACAGACAGCTGCCTTATCAAACGATTCTTCTATTTCTTCCATACATTCGATAAAAGAAGATCGATGTTCAAACACAACATTAACAGTTCGAATATTGAAGTTCCAGCGAGTTGGAGCGCCATGAGGAATTTTCTTTTGGACGATTTTATCTAAAACTGCCACTCGTTGTGGCGAATTTTTAAAAAAGGTAGGGATTTCATTTAAATTTCCAAAAAAAAAGTCTAACTTGAGAGTTTTCGGAACAAGCCTTAGACATTATTAAATTTAATTGATGCGCGTAAATTAAATTTAATTGATGCGCGTAACAGTGTACAAAATGAGCAAATGGATATTTTTCTTTGATTCTGGCTTGAACTCCTGCGTGCTGTCCACACATGACCGCTGCCCCATCATAACTCTGAGCAATTAGTTTATTATTTGAGTTTTCCAGGATAGGATCCAAAACACTGAAAATGTTTTTGCTTAAAGTATCTGCATTTAATTTTGAAGGTACCAAATATGTCCAAAATCGTTCTACCGGTGCTCCATTTCGACAATATCTAAATACTACAACCATTTGTGATTTTGCTGAAATGTCTGTAGTCTCGTCGGCCATGACAGCTAGATATGGAGATTCCCGAATTTCCTCCAAAATTTTATCCTGGCATAATTCCAACATGCAGTCCAAAATATCATTTTGAATTTCTTTAGAAATGCCCTTAAAAACCGTCGATTCTTCCAAGTGTTGTGCTAAAATTTTATCCAATTCAGCAGTAAAATTTATGAGGCCGCGAAAAATTCCAGGATTGTCGGATGTTTGTGTCTCGTCGTGTCCCCGAAGCGCCAATTCGAAAACACTACAAAATTTTATGCAGTCTATAATTTTTGAGAGAACATACCTATTTTTTGTTACAGCTTCATTGAATTTTTGAATATTTATCCAGTATGCAGAATCTAACTGTTCTTTAATATTCACGGAGCCTAATAAAGCATATTCCATTTGATTGTGCAAATGATGCTTAGAAGTTTCGTGCTTTTTTATTTTATCACTTAAATGTACTAAGTCTGTTACACCAACTTGCGTCCATGATTTATCACCTCCAAAGAGTAGGGTAGACTGGGGCTAGTTGTGCCACTTTGGACAAAATAATTTTTAACATTTTTTTCGTAATTTTTAGGGCTGTTAGATTACTTTAATGAGGTACTATTTTTAATTGGGAATCATTATTTGGGAACATCAGCAATTTTTAAGCAATACCTTACAGTATGTAAATAGTTTTACAAAATGCACATATTGTCACAATTTGCCCCAATATGGGGTAAGTTGTGACGAACTTGGGGCAGGTTGTGACAGTAAATATTTTTAAATATAATAAACTTTAGTTGGAGAATAATAACAAAGTTTCCATAATAAATTTATTTTATAGTTAAGTATAGATACATAAATGTTTGATAAATGTTTATGTAAGAAACAAATGTGTAGAAAAACATCTAGTGAATTTAAAGTAAAATAAAAAACTTAATCGCTATCGTCAATTTGTGCTGATTCTACTTGTAGTTCTGAAGAGTGGCAGTTTATACAAACATAATAAAGATCATCTTTTGTGCACTTTACATGAGCCCACCTCTTGCATTCCATACATTGCACCCAGTCTTCTCCTAACCTAGACTTTTTATATGGTCCCATACAAACTAAGCAAAAGTAATCTTCTTCCTCTTCTTCTGAGCTGTCTTCTCTTTTTCTTGTTGCGGTCTCTTTCTTTGGCGCTGCTTTTTTCTTAGGCAACAGTTGTTTTGAGTCAAATAATTTTTTCTTTATTTTATCCTCTTTGCACTTTATTGTTTCCTTCCTCTTTAACTCTTCACTGCGAATTGTCTCCTTGACAGGTGTGCTAGTCAAAATTGCAGATGTTAAGCTCTTGCGTTTTTTATTTTTTCGAGGACCAGCTTTTGGCAGAGGTCTTATATCCATAGGGCTGACAGGCAGAACTTCGGCATGGAATGATCCTGGTAGGTTGGCCTGCGATGATCCTTGTTGATATGGTCCTGGTTGATAGGTATGGGAGGGTCCTGGCTGGTTAGCATAATATGACGACGGTTCAGGTTCATCGAGATGCTGAAACTCTTTAAGCTGCCCAGCACTGGCTTCCTCATTACCATCTACGATGTCAATAGGCCTATTCAAAGGTCGGTCGGTCACCGAAGAACACAGAAAGTCTTCTTCATTAAAAATGTTTCTATTGAATTCCCATATTCCTGTAGAACGAAATCCTGCCTGAACATTTGTTGGTGTTACAGCTTTAGGTAATGCTGTTTTCACTATACTTGGGATGTCATAAATTGAGACTGTGTTTCCAGGATGAGATTTCATCCATCCACACATGGCGTCGTTTAAAAACTTCTTAAATGGACCAAAAACGGAAACATCCAGTGGTTGAAGTCCATTTGTTGTATGGGGAGGGAACGATAAGAGAGTAATACCGTGCTCTGTACAATAGTCAAGGACTTCGATATATAGGTGAGCACTGTGGTTGTCTAACAGAACTAAAACCGGTGATTTCTTTGAGCACCTTACTTTTTTTACAAAATGCTTCATAAAAAACAAAAAGTCCGGGCCTGTTATCCAGCCACTTGGGTTAGCAGTACCACAACAACCTACTGGCCCATCACGTACAAAATGCTCCTTGTAAAACTTACGTGGAAAAACGAACATAGGAGGAACTGAGTTACCCTCTGCGTTAATAGCAAGAACCATAGTAACATTGGTCCCCCTCTCAGCTGAAGTGACACCACCAACTCTTTTCTCGCCTTTCTTCGCTATGATTTTTACCGGTTTTTGGACAGTCCCAGTCCCTGTCTCGTCTATATTCCAAATATCATTAGCTGTAAAATGGTTTTGACTTAATACTAATTCGAGGTTATTAAAAAAGAGTCCGACATTGTACTTGTTGAAACTTGTACTCCGACTTAAGCTGGTAGCCTCAGGAACACGAATAGACACATTATTGTTACGTTGCATGAACTTTGTAAACCAATCATTACTGGCGTGTTTTGTTGCTACCCAATTCTCAGGCACAAGAACTTTGTTCGCTATAGCAAATTCAAAAGCTAAACTTTTCATTTCTTTTGGGCTAATACCATAAAATATTTTCGCTGCCTGAACAGCATATTCACAGAGCTCTTCTTCTTGTTGTTGTGAAAATATCATTCGAGGTCTTTTGTAACCCATTTCTACCACTCCATCTGGATTGGTTTGTTGTTTTTTTATATATCTAAGTAAGGACATCCGGTTAACGCCATATTTTTCAGCTGCTTGCCTTAAACTACACGATCCAGACTTAACATCTAACGAAGCCGACTCGTAACTGTTTATATTACTCCGACCACGTTCCGTTTTCCTTTTATAATTTCTCACCATTATCTGTAACAAACCCATAAACATGCATTAAAATTAGTAGGGGCATGTTGTGACACTGTCACAATCTGCCCCAAGCCTTTCGTCACAACTAGCCCCACCGTACGCCATTTTACATAAAGCCACTTGCACAGACCTTGACACGTCGTATAGAAACCAAACTGTGTCTTACTAGAGAGAAATAAACAAACTATCTACTACAACTAGAATAAGTTTCTTACCTTGTGGTTTGAAAGTGAAATAACAATTCAAAGACAACAGCAAAATTTTACTTCGTTACAACGAAATGACATATAATTTTATAAAGCGGCAGAAACGCATAGCATCACAACCAAACTACACAAACAGACTGAGGACATGCGGACGTGGAATTCTGGGTAACCTGGCGACGCTGCTACCTATGGTTAGTCTATAAAACTATTTGTCACAACATGCCCCTGTCACAACTAGCCCCGATCTACCTACTCAAGGAAAACAGAAAAGAGCGTTTTTTCTGTTGCAGCCACATATCCAACTATTTCTCGTATAAATATCGCAATTAAATTGTCGTTTGTAATTTTTCCCTCGGCTTGATCCTTCTTTTACGATTTTAATATCCGGCAAAGGACGTCCTTTGTATTTTAATTCTAGTTTTTCGTCATAAGAATATTTAAAGAATCTCTTAACATTAATCAAATTATAAATAACATCCATCCTGAACAGCACTTTTATTCTCATATACTTAATATAAATACCGAATTACGTGCAGGACAACTTATTTTAACAGTCGTCGCGTCGCGATCACCGATTATTTAAAATTACAATAAACGTAGGTTTGTACACACTAGTTCGAACTGCGACAAATGCAGCTCAAATATTGCTTTCAGTCGTCGCCTGAAAAGTGTAGGCGAGGGGTTGAGCGGGTGTTATCGGGGATATCTTTAACAGTTCACAGCTCGGAGTAGCACCGGTCCGGTCAAATAAGTGGGACTTGCTGTCGCCATGAGATGCGACGGACGACAGATTAAAATAAAGGCGGCCATGCACGAAAACCATCTAAATGAATTTAAATTTTATAAGTAGTGATATTTTTTATTTAATTTTCAAAGTAATTTTGTTTGGATTATTTTGGTGGTTCTGCAGCTCCGCAGCACTTATATACCAACCGCCACTGATAATAATAATAAAATCAAATTAGCAATAATAATAATAACAAAGTAATGGTTATTGGCCCGTTGAAGGCAAAAAATATAATTACAGCAGCCGAAATCCGAACATATAAAAACAATAGCTAGGCCAACGGTGTTTTATGCATGTGAAACATGAACTATGAACCAGAAAGAAGAAAAAAAAGTTGTATAAAGGGAGCTCACGGTGAATTGCATACGAGAACTTACCAGAGCTGATGGAGATATATATGACACCAAAAATCGGAGAGTTCGATAATTGGAACCTGTTTTACTAATGTCAAAGGAAAGAATATGGGCCTATAAGAGGTTGGAATGGAATCTGGTTTGTCGTGTTTTTTAATTGGGACGATAATATACTCCTTCCAACTTTTAGGGATTGTTGTTTGTCCTGTCCGTATTGCATTATATATACTTAACAAAGATTTTTTCTGATATATTGGCATATGAAATATTTATGCCAGAAGAGCTATTGTTAGTATGTTTGATACTTCGTTCCAGTTAGCAAATCAGAAATCTATCGTTTAGATAGGTCGTATTCCTTGGTACTGACGAAATTTGGAGAACATATTCATCTTGGTTGGTTGGTACCCATGGCGGTGAAATTTTAATATGGAACTGTTCTAACCAGTTCGAATTTGGGTCTATTACGGACTCTCTACGACCAACATTGTAATTTTTAAAACTAATAAACTTTCCCTCTTTGAACCAAGTTTCAGGCAACCCCGCAAGAGCAGCATCATTCTCATGAAGAAGGAATTCCAAGTTTTCTTTATTTGAAACTGCTGATCAGCAGTTCCATTGAATATTTATTTTCTATTTATCTGGGCATAGAGTCCAAGGTAGACAATAAATTTCGCGATGGGTTATTTCTATTGGGTCTGGGCTATTTGGTCTCAACCTTTTAACTGGCTTATGAAACGTAACAGTTGATTGTTTGTTATAACACTCGATATCACCGGCCGAAATATACACGTCTGTTTCGCTCGAATACCAATACAGAACTCAGAACTTGACTTAACAGCCAAGTTTCCTAAAATCCGCATTATTGTGAGCCTAGTTTCCGTAGACTTCCTGAAGCAATTACCATGTTTTCGCCAAACTTTACGCAATATTTTTGTTTACAATATTAATTATCTCAAAAGATATGATTGATCACATTAAAAAGATCAGCTTTAAGATTTTTAACAGAAGTATTAACGTTTTTTGCATATGCAATAACGTTTATACGAGCGCTTTATAATAATTTTTTATTGCTACCTGATTCTTTAGCCATTTCATGAAAATGTTTGGTAATATTTTTTGTTAAATGATTGACAAATTTGATTTTTCTAATTTTAAGGCAATAAGGAACTTTTTCAACAATTTGAGTGGATGCTGGAATGACCATCACCAATGAAGATTGTATATTGAAGGTTATGCATGCTTTAACTTTTTAATAAGTATATCAGCCTCATTTGCTGGTGATGATCCAGTCCAATTTTTGTTACAAATATGAGTAGGGTTCATAGTTTGTTTTCGTTCATTAATTGCACATACTTATACTTATCACATAATACTTATTACGAATTCTTAAAAAAGTTGTGTTTTTTTTTGTTTGAACTCCAATAATATATATATATATATATATATATATATATATATATATATATATATATATATATATATACATATATATATATATATATATATATATATATATATATATATATATATATATATATATATATATATATATTATTGGAGTTCAAACAAAAAATATATCAGCACCTCAGAGGTAAAGTGTACTAAGTCACAAAAGTGAATTATTGAGAAAATGACGATTGAAGTTGTTATCTATCTTCAAAGCACTATTGTTAGTAAGTAGTAAAATAAAATATTTTGTAATTCGGCCAAATGTTTCTGTAACAGTTATATTTTTTGACACTAAACATAAAAAAACATTGAACCTAGAATTTTTTGAAAAAAAATGACTTTATACATTTTACCTCGATTTTATTTATTCAAAAATATGACTTAATACTGAAGTAATAAAGGTGTCTTCAACTATTCCTCTGTCTTTTTTTGCTAAACAGATGCTCATGAATACCTAGCTTCAATATTCTCCAATATTTCGAGACACATATTATTTAGTATTCCAACAATTAAAATTATCTGTAAGTGAAAGTAATAGAAGTAAACAAGCAGTGGTGGATTAATTTTTATTTCGTAAATTATACAAACATACAAACATTTTGTGATGTCCTCTCGTGGGAGTCACTATCCGGGTAGCTTTTAGACAGTCAGAGACAGAGTTCAAAATAAAAATAAAACTTTATTGTCTTCCTTAAATTAAATTGACAAAAATCTTATGTACATATTTACAATTTGGTTTAGTCTTCTCAGTACCTGGCCTATTTATTCAAATTAAGTTTGACCTTGTCATATGAAATTAGTCTTATCGGCAAGCGAGTGTGTATTTGAAATTTTACGGGAACGTTGTATCGATTCAATAACAGCGGACGATAGGTACAAAGAAAGGAAAGGAACTCAACACGTCCCTTAAGTGATTCGGGTTAATAGGACACTCCTCGACAGTCTCAACACGACTGCTTCAGAGTACGGGTAGTGAAGAGCTCAACGCGCTCTTCGGGTAACGGCGGTATGGGACGGAACAACTTGTGAACTCAACACGTCCACAATCCGGGGTAGGGAAGAAGAGAACCTTCAGTCAACACCTGTCGATTCTCTCTCTATGAGGAAATGTTGCGGTTTATATAGCGGAGCTTGGTAATTAGTTTTGACCTTTCTACTGTCGATACATTCCTACTTCATGGGTTGGTTCGCGCGCACGCTGGTTTAACGGTGATGGCTTGGACTCATCGTTACACCCCCTCTTCCTGGGAAAAAAAAATTTTGGAACAAAATTTTTTTATTTTTATTCCTTGCCAGGTACTTGGTTACCCTAAAAAAAAAATTTACAATACATCGAAATAAAAAATGTCCGCCCTAAAAAAAAATAAATATCGTCTTCTTAAAAAAAAAATCGTCTTCCTCTCTCTTAAAAAAAAAAAAACGTCTTCCTTCGTGGGACTTCAATTATTGGTTTTTATCCTCAGCACCCGGTTCGGGAGTCTCAGTCTGTATTTTTTTCCTTTATGCTGCGGCGGAATTAGTGAGAGCAGCGGGATTGACACTGGAATTGCCTGGACTTTCTGAATTTTTGTGATGCCCATGGTTGGTTCATCGAAAAGGTTTTTAAATTTGGAAATAGCCTTTATCAGGGGCTCGCAAGCCTTTGCCCGGGGTGTTAGGTTTTGGTGTGTTCCCCAATGGTGATATTAATTCTGGAACGGTGTATGGTGGCGGCGTAACTGTGCCGTCCATTTCTATGTCACTGTAATATATTTCTAACGTGTCTGACATTATATTTGAAGGTTACTGGTAAACTGTATTAAAATATACTGTCACTACTTGGTGTTGACTGTAAGTGCTTGGACTGATTAAGGAGTAGGGAAATCGGTAAATGCGGGTTTTAGGTCTTTGATATGAGCTGTTATTGTACGGTTTTTATCGTCGTGTTTTAATTTGAATATTACATTAGAACACACTTTTGTTATAGTATATGGGCCTGAAAATTTCGGTGCTAATTTGGCGTTAAAATTTTTGGCGGCATTTGAGAGTTGGTATTCCCTTTTCATGACTTTGTCGTTTATTGTGGGTTTCCACTCTCTTCGTCGTAAGTTGTAGTAATGGCTTTGAGTTGTAAAAGCTTTTGCCAGGTTTGTACGTACTAGTTCGAATGTTTCTCGTAGTTTATGCCATTGCTGGGGAGAAACCCGTTGAATCGTGTTTAGCTGTATTATATGCGAATAGTAGTTCTGGAAGGCTCGTGTCCCATTTCTTATGGTTATTATCGCAGAACTGAGCTATCATTGTTTTGATTACTCTGTTTGTTCTTTCTACTGGATTATTCTGGGGTGAATATGGCGGAATGTTTCTTTTAGAAATCTGGAATTCGTCTAGCAACCTTCGTACTTCCCTGTTATCGTATGTTCTTGCGTTGTCTGATATTAGCTCTTTGGGTGATCCGAATCTCATAATGATTTTATCTTTTAAGTTCTGACAGACTGATTTTGCCGTTGCTGTTCTGATCGGTATGGCTTCGACCCATTTTGAAAAGGTGTCCTGGAATGTCATTATATATTTGTTTCCTTTGCTGGATGTTGGAAGGGGTCCTATGATGTCGGTTGAAACGGTGTGCCATGGATGTGGCGGAATTTGTGTAGATTGCATGCGGCCTGGAGTTAAGCTTTGTTGCGGCTTAAATTTCTGACAGTTCTTGCAGTTCCTGACGAACTTTGCGGCGTCTTTAAACATCCCTGGCCAGTAGTATTTTCTAGCTAGGCGGGTTATTGTTTTGGCTATTCCTAGATGTCCTGCGGTCGGTTGCTCGTGGTTTTCTGCCAGGAGTTGTTGTCTCTTGTGATTTGGGATGCATAGTTTCCAGGGGTTGGATACCTCTGTCTCTTTTAAATCGTATTTGTCCCAGAAGTGTCGATAGAGAAGTCCATCTTTGATAGAGTAGTCTGGAAATAGTTGCGGATTTGTCTGGATTTTATTTAAAGCTTTATTGTACCATTCGTCGGGTTCTACATCTTCTACGTTTATTATGCAAACCAGATCTACTGGTTCTCTAGAGAGCGCGTCGGCCAGGACGTTCTGGGAGCCCTTTCTGTAAATTACATCGAAGTCAAATTGTTGCAGCAGCATTGCCCATCTAGCTATTCTACCTGTAGGGTTTTCCATTGTTTGTAAGTATCGTAGACTTTGATGATCTGTGATAATTGAAAATGGGTATCCTTCGATGTAGGGTTTCATCTTTTCTACACCGAAGATGATCGCTAGTAGTTCTTTTTCTGTCACGCTGTAATTTTTTTCGGCATTTGTTAGGGTTCGACTTGCGTAAGCGATGACTTGTTCCTGTCCTTCGTCGTTTGTTTGTACTAAAGCTACTCCTAAACCGTGGTTCGAAGCGTCCAATTGTAAAAAAAATCTTTTCTGGAAGTCCGGGCAGATCAGTATTGGAGCTTGTGTCAGTAGTAATTTTATTTTGTTAAATGCTTCCTCTTGGTCTCTGTCCCAAGTCCAATGTTGTTTTTTCTTTAGTAGCTTTGTTAAAGGGGCTGTAGTTCGTGAAAAATCTTTTATAAATCTCCTATACCATGAGATGATGCCCAAAAATCGGCGTAGTTGTTTAACGGTTTTTGGTGCGGGATATTCGACTATAGCTTTTGTCTTGTTGTCGTCCACTTTTATTCCCGTTTTGTTTACTACATGGCCTAAATAATTTATCTCTTCTTTGCAGAATTTACATTTGTCTATATTAATTCGTAGTTTGGCCTGCTGTAGTCTGTGAAGTACTTCTTTTAAGTTTTCCATATGTTCCTCGAACGGTTTCCCCAGTACTATTATGTCGTCTAAATAGGCGAATGCATGTGGTTCTATTTCTGGGCCGATTATTGTATCTAGTAATCGTTGAAAAGTAGCGGAGGCGGCGTGTAATCCGAATGGAAGTACTTTGAACTGGAATAGTCCTTTTCCTGGTGCTATGAAAGCGGTCAAGGGTTTGCTTGCTTCGGAAAGTGGTACTTGCCAATATCCATTTTTTAGATCTAACGTGGCAAAATATTTTGCAGATTTTAACTTTTCTAGGATATGATTGATGTACGGTAATGGGTAGGCATCTTTTTCTGAGATGTCGTTGATTTTCCTAAAATCGATGCAAAATCTGTATCCGTTGTTATCCTTCTTTTTTACTAGAACGATGGGGGAACTGTACGGGCTATTAGATTTTTCTATCACGTTCTCTTCTAGCATCTTATCTATCTCATCGTTTATGATCTTCTGCATTGCCGGGTTTCGGGGCCTGTATCTTTGTTTGATCGGTGTATTATGTTTGAGTTTTATTGTATGTTCGGTTAGATGTGTTGTTCCTTTAATTTGTTTAAATTTCTCCAATTCTGTTAGTAACAATTCCTGTAATTGTTTTTTTTTCGGTATTGTTTAGTGTAGTACTGATGTCGAGCTGCTCTCGTTTCGGACTGTTCGTGAATTCCGGTATGTATGACGGAATATCTTCGGTCTGGTCGTCGGCCGCGGTATCGGTCGGTAGTTCGGTATATCTTCGGTCTGGTTGTCGACCGCGGTATCGGTCGGTAGTCGGTATATTTTCGGTCTGGTCTTCGACCGCGGTATCGGTCGGTAGTCGGTAGGTTGTTTTGTTATATATTTTGCTTCTCTGTTGGAGCGGATATCTTGCGGTTGGTGTTTCGTTGACCCTGGAATTGGTCGGTATTCGGTTATTGTCTGCATTGTACGATCTGGATCCGTGTTCTGTCCTGGTTGGGTATTGTTCTCTCCTTCTTACGCGATTTCTATTTAAGATGTTTGATAAATCAAGGCCCCATCTTGTTATTTCATGCATTCCCAGTACTACTTCTGAAGCTAGGTTTGGTAAAAAATGTAGCTTGGCTTTTCTCCAAACGTTGTCTATGGAACATTTTGCTGTAAAACAGATTTCTATGTTGCTGGTTTTTCCATCTGCCAGCGTGATCTTTAAAGCTTTTCTGTCGCTTTTTGTTCCACATTGTTCCAATATTTTTTTACCTTTTTGTCCTATAAACGAATTTTGGGCTCCTGTGTCTATTGGTGCTCTTAACTTTTTACCGTTGCTGAACGTTATCGTTGTGTGGGGTCGTTGATCTGTATAGTGTGCGTAGCTGGAGGTTGTTAGGGAGGACTCTAAATACTGACTGGGTTGCCTCCTTCTTGTCCAGTCCTGTTGGAGTTTTCCGGTCGGCTTCTACATTGGCAGTTATTGGATGTTGTTCCTCGGGTTCCGCAATGGCTGCAGAAGAGTACAGCGATAGCTCTGCAGTTTCTTCTATTGTGGCCTCTGCGGCCGCATCTCCAACAACAAGTCTGTCTGTCGAAATTCTGTATTTTGTTATTACGACTATTTGCCTGTGTCCAGTCACACCTTGTATTGTTTCTGTTATATATTTCTTTTTGGACCATATCATGGTCCACCATTCTTCCGCTAGTCTGATGATGTCCTGTGTTGACGATACGTCTCACCTCTTTATATACAACTTGTATTTCGGGTTCATATTGGTGTATATCCTGTTTAGTTCTTCTTGGTGGTTGAATTCACCATGTCTTCTGATCATTGTTTGAATATCAATGATGTAGTCTTTTACACCTTCGTTGTTTCGTTGGAGTCGGTTCCGGATTTGAGCTTCCAGAGATTGCGTGAGAACGGAGGAAACGAAGAAATTGCGAAAATCTTGTTCGAAGTCTTTTAATTCGTTCCAATATTTATTATTGTTTCTGTACCATAGTAATGCTTTCCCGTTTAATGTTTCTGGTAGAGCTTGTAAAACGTGGGTGTCTTGTAGACCGTAAGCTGTCTGGAGTTCTTTCAACCGTTCTATGAATTCTATTGGGTCTCTTGAACCGTCAAAGTGTAACCCCCATTTGCGTACTATTTCCATCTTTCTTTGTCTGTCTTCCATCTGGTTTTCTTCTATTTCCTCTGGGTTTTGGCCTTTTTGAGTTGGTGCCTTGATGATCGCAACTAATCTCGCTCTTAGCTCGCTGAAATTCCCTTCCGTCGGCTGTTCTCTGTTTGTTAATTCGGCTATAAGTTCGTCTTTCTTTAATAGGTACACCCAACTAACCTTCGACGTTTCCGGAGCGTCTGTCATTTTTGAACTGTGAATCACCCTGTATTTGATTAAAATTTGAAATGTAGTACTGTCTCATGAAAATAAAATTCGGAATTCGGTCGGTATTATTGTTTAAAACGTATTTTTCTGCTCGGGCGCCATTTGTGATGTCCTCTCGTGGGAGTCACTATCCGGGTAGCTTTTAGACAGTCAGAGACAGAGTTCAAAATAAAAATAAAACTTTATTGTCTTCCTTAAATTAAATTGACAAAAATCTTATGTACATATTTACAATTTGGTTTAGTCTTCTCAGTACCTGGCCTATTTATTCAAATTAAGTTTGACCTTGTCATATGAAATTAGTCTTATCGGCAAGCGAGTGTGTATTTGAAATTTTACGGGAACGTTGTATCGATTCAATAACAGCGGACGATAGGTACAAAGAAAGGAAAGGAACTCAACACGTCCCTTAAGTGATTCGGGTTAATAGGACACTCCTCGACAGTCTCAACACGACTGCTTCAGAGTACGGGTAGTGAAGAGCTCAACGCGCTCTTCGGGTAACGGCGGTATGGGACGGAACAACTTGTGAACTCAACACGTCCACAATCCGGGGTAGGGAAGAAGAGAACCTTCAGTCAACACCTGTCGATTGATTCTCTCTCTATGAGGAAATGTTGCGGTTTATATAGCGGAGCTTGGTAATTAGTTTTGCCCTTTCTACTGTCGATACATTCCTACTTCATGGGTTGGTTCGCGCGCACGCTGGTTTGACGGTGATGGCTTGGACTCATCGTTACAATTTTACAATAGAATTAATCGTAATCGTCATCAATAGTTTCATTTGATAAATTATTAGAATGTGGTAAATTAATATAAAAACTATGGAATACCTTGGGAACCCATTTTAATAAATTCTGCAAATGTTGGTATTTAGTAGAGGGTAATGGATTCAGTCCTTCACGGATAAGAGGCAAATTAATGTCACCTAATTTTGGATTTCTCCTAAGTCTATTGAGATCCAGCTCATAAAAGTCACTTTCAAAATCTGTTTGATAAAATAAATAACCAGGTGCATCTGCTCTCACTTGCAATTGAACGCCCTTAGATATTAAAAACTGTTCTCCATTTGTCGATTTTTTACGTGCTACATAAGACGACTGTTGAGATGTGTACATACTTTTAAAGTTCTTAAAATCGTTCGTTTCCATTGCTAACACTTCATAGGGATTTTTTTTGTTACACATTCTGGCGATCTGTTGCCAATCCCAAGGTGTCATGATATGAAACTGTGGCTGATTTTTTGATTCACTTTCTATTCTTGCATGATGCGAATCCACCTCTAGATGTGTATGTCCTCTCAATAAGAATTTATGACTTATACTTTTAAGATTGGGACAAATTTGGAGGATATAAAAGTAGCACATAACCATACCGAGGTTTCTATTTTGTGATGGGCAATTATCGGACCAAATTACTAAATCTTGAACAGTAGGTGATATGTTTGAGAACAATATCCATTTCAGCAAACAGGAGGCCATCTCGTTGACTCCTCTTCCAGCGATTGACTCATCCCACATCCATCAATATACATTTTTGTTACTTGTATCGTGGATGGTGTAATTAAATGTCCACAGTTTTAGACTATAGAAACTCTGTGCATTTTTTAACACAGGAGTAGGTAGGCACTTTTCAAGATCAACCATTATGACTTTTAGACTAGGAATTGTGGAAGACCTCTCTTTATCAATTTTTTTGAGATTGTATCGGTTAGATGCTTCTACCAGATGTCTATCATATTCATCCTGTAAGCTTTTCCTTTCTTCCAGCGTTGACGAATCACGCAGTTTAATTTGGAAACAGTCACAAGTGTCGCACGTGTCATTAATTGACGATTTAAAGGAATAGTTGAACTCTGTGTTAAATATTTCATTATAAAGCCATGGCTTGGCTATATTTTCCAATGAAATATTCTGTTCCTCACACTGTTGCTTGTAGAGTTCATACATCTTGGAAATGCGACCCTAGATAATTTTTATTTGTCTTTTCACGCCGGTAATGAGACTGTTCAACAGGAAATTGTAAAATATGTTCTCTTACACTACGCCTTACTTCTTCGTTAATTTTGTTGGGCGGAACCTTTTTTCCTCTTCTATCTTCAGATACTACACCGCTAGTTCCTTTCTTAGACAGAGCGGTTCTAACGAAAGTTTGCGAAATATTTAATGTATTCAAGTAAAATATTTTACACACTACTATGTATGTTTGGTCTTTTGCGAGTGAATATCGTAATGTTTTGTTTCGCTGATTTCTTCTTGTTCCCGTTCTTTCGCGTCGTGTATGGATGGGCTCGACTTTAACAATAGATGCGACAAATTGACGTTTCTGATTAATGTCAATTTGAGCAGACCAAAACTGTTTTAAAATATCGTGACGATTTTCTTCTGAAAACTGCTCAGTACATTTCAATTTACACGTTTCTTTACATGTTGGACCCAGTACCCGTGGTTTCATTAACTTATTCTTTTTTGATACATACTGTTCACCACCTGCTCGTTTTTCTTTTCTAACTGTCGACTTCCATGTTTTGTAATTTCTCTTACGTTTACGTGTCTTGATTTTAATATTTTCTTGGTCTTCGTTATTGAGAACATTGCCGTTTTCATTATTATCTTCTTCATTTGTACCGGAAATACTCGAATTATCAGACAACTGGTAATTTGGATCTTCATCTGAGTCGTCAAAGATTTCGTCTAATTCAGCTTCAGAGCAACTATCTCGCTCATCAATTGGGTTTGGTTCCGTTGATACTATGTCAGATGTTTGCTCATTTTGTGTATGCTCAGTTATGCTATTAAGTGATATAGCACCATTATGATCTGCTTTAGTCACAAATTGATTAGAGTTATCATGTAATGGTTTTTCTGGCGGTATCATGTTTTCTGTTAAAATAGATGAGCAAGTATCTGACAATTTACTGGAAACACATACTCCCGTTGCAATATTTCTAACATGTCCCTGTTGTAGGTCACCTGAAACAAGTCTCGTATAAGTAGGAGTATTACGGTAACATTAAAAATGCAAAGCAACTAAAATATATTCAAAAAGTGGGCACCAAAAAATTTATTTAAGGGAACTGATTGTTCTTACTCTTTTTTGAATGGTTATCTTGTAATTATATTGTTTAAAAATGTTTGTGTAATTATCACTTTCAAAATTGCTAACTAAAATAACAGTATCATGTCACATACATCAACCAACAATTTGAGAAGTGTAGTGTACTAAGTCTCTCAAATTGTTTCATTTACCGAACTTTTAAGAAGTGCTTTGAATATTTGAATTTATCTTGTAATAATTATATTGTTTAAAAAATGTTTTTTGTGTAATCTGCAGATATCTATTTATAACTTTTCAACCTACAAAATAGAAATTTTCACTTTCAAAATTGCTAACTAGAATAAAAGTATCATGTCACATACATCGACCAATAATTTTAGAAGTGCATTGTACTAAGTCACCCAAATTATTTCATTTACCCAACTTTTAAGTGCTTTAAATATTTGAATTTATCTCGCAATAATTATATTGTTTAAAATGTTTTTTGTGTAATATGCAGATATCTATTTATAACTTTTCAACCTATAAAAATAGTAATTATCATTTTCAAAATTGCTTACTAAAATAAAAGTATCATGTCACATACATCGACCAATAAATTAAGAAGTGTTGTGTACTAAGTCATTCAAACTGTTTTATTTACCGAACTAGTAAGTGCTTTACATAAGTACATTGATTAAATTTTACTTGTTCACTTTAATATGATGACAACGATTAGTTAAGTATTAACGAAAAATAAAATACAAAATAATTACCTGATATATTATTTCCAAGTGAGGTTATGTTGGCACGTTCTTCCAACCATTCTTCTTTTGGGGTCGTCTGAATATCATTTATATTCTGTACTAAAGCACACAAACGTTGTCCACGGCTCATTTTGTCAATACTTTTTTTAAATATCGTATAACAAACACAGTCACTAAGTTCAAACTTATCTTCAGAATATTTATTAATCACCTAGTACTCGTAAACGCAATGACAATTTAATACCAAGTCAGACACGTGACTACAGGCATTCGAGGTAAATAGTATTAACTGACATAATACAGTTTACTTCTAATACACTCTGTGGGTTAGTACTGTTTAACGCCACCTATCTTTAGAATAGAACAGAATTGAACGGAGATCTGTTTACCACAGAAAATAGCATGAATATTAAGTCATATGGTACTGAAATCTCATTTTTGATAAAATAGTGACTTGGTACTGTTTACCTCTGAGGTGCTGATATATATATATATATATATATATATATATATATATATATATATATATATATATATATATATATATATATATATATATATATATATATATATATTGGGATTTGCAGCGGTGAAATAAGTGTACTCTTTTAACTAAGTTTCAAGCTTTCGAAAATGTTTATTTTCATCATCAGGAAAAACTGAAATAAAGTGCTACTGTTAGTAAAGCATCCTCGAAACCTATTAAGAATGTAAAAGGTTATAAAAACTTACGTTAATGAGATTTGTCTTTCGTGGATGTTCTACTCACATGTGACAATATCACGCACCACTTATTGATTGAGTCAATAATTAAATAATCTATAAATTGCATGGTGTAAAAGACCAAACTTGACAATTATATTTACTTTTAACACATAAGGTAAAGACGATTACAACGATTTAAAACGGCCATAAACGATAATGCTTTAGTCTTCAAGTATCTATCAACATTAGTTTCAGTAATGCATTTCGTGGTGCAACCTATTATGTTCCCAAGATGTTTACTTACTACTCCTGGAAAAGTTTTACACAATTCCTGAAGTAAATCTACGCAACTCGTGCCGGCCAACAGTGGAGTGTTAGGTTAAGAGTAGCTGTCATTCCTGGACATGGCAAATGACGGAACTTCTTCTTGTTTTCTTTATCTTATGTAGTACTACTATATTACACATCAAAATTTAACAAAGATTGTATTTAGGTTGAAAGAACAATTATTATTTATATTAAGATGAGAAATTACTAAATGAAGAAACCTGGAAACTTTACAATGACTCAGATTTTGAAACATTGACATGTGAATGTGTATCCAAATATAATAGGTAGGAGTAAATGGAGCTTAACTGATTAATGTCACTCCTTTTGTTCATTGCGTTTGAATTCTGAGCAATGAATGCCATTTCTAAGAAGATTCTTTTTTTGTAATTGGTTTCAGTAGCTAAAACTTTGACTGATTCATAATTCATTATGTGATGTTCTTTATTTACATGTTCTGCAAGGGCAGATCTTTCCGGATATAGTCTGCTGTCGCTTCGATGACTGATTAAGCGACTACCTAGGCTACGCGTGGTTTGTCCCACATATACCAAATTACAATTGTTGCAAGGAATCTGGTACACTACGTTGGAACAATCTTTGATGTCACTTTTATCTTTGACTTGGGAATATATTGATCTCGCAGTTAATGAAGTTGTAAAAGCTATTTTTAAATTAGTGAAATCTTTAAAAAGTCTTGTCAATCTGGGTGTTATGCCTTTTATGTATTTTAATGAAGTATGTGAGCAATTGGCATTTTGTTCTCCACTTGTGACAATAATTTGCACCTCATCATTATGGCGTGCTATTTTCGGGGTCAAACTAAATAAAATCTTGGTGACTAGGTGTTGTGGGTATGAATTGTCGATGAAAAGGTTAGAAAGGATTTTCAGGTTCTTCTGATGGAAAGAAGGATCACTGATTGCTATGATTCTAGCTTTTATTTGCTTAAGCAAATTGATTTTAATTGAATGTTTATGATATGACCAATAGTTAAGGAAGCGTCCAGAACTATGAGGTTTTCTATGCCAGTCGATAATCAGGGAGTTGTTCTGGGTTCTGATGAACCGGGTATCAAGAAAGGGGACTGAGCATAGATCATCCTCATGTTGGATTGTGAACTGTAATAGAGGGTCATAACTATTAAATACATTCAAGATTTCTGTGGATCCATTGCTAGGAATAGCTAGGATTAAGTCATCCACATACTTTTTTACAAAGGGAATATGGAAGGACAATTCTGGAATCACCATATCTAGTAAATGATCCATCACATAACAGGCCAAGATGGGAGAGATGGTACCTCCCATAGGGGTTCCTTGTGTTTGTCTGAACACAGTATTATTGAATGTGAAATAGGTGTTGTTGAATAAAAAAGAGATAAGTATTTTGAAGTATACTAAGCTGATATTGCAATGAGAACTAATAAAATTCCAATTGTTTTCAATAGCTATTAACGCTGCATCTAGATGTACATTAGTGAATAATGAAACTACATCCAGACTGACAATCACATAGTTTTCAGGTAACTGATAGTTATTAAAGTTGTTAAAAACATCAAAAGAATTTTTTATGTAATATTCATTAGAAACATAAGCATTGGTTAAGATCTCAGTTAAAAAAGATGCTAGTAAATTAGTGGGAGCACCAAAACATGCAACAATGGGACGAACCGCAAGCTGTGGTTTATGGATCTTAGGTAAAGCGTAAAATTTGGGTATAACACCCTTATAGCTAGTTAGTTTTTTGTCAATGATGTTTCAACATCTGAGTCATTGTAAAGTTTCCAGGTTTCTTCATTTAGTAATTTCTCATCTTAATATAAATAAAAATTGTTCCAATTGCCTCGTGAGGCTTTCCTTCCAGGCTGTGTTTGATACCAGTTTTGCCGAAGCTGCCTTCGGTATTGATATGTTCATTGCAGTTTTATGATATAAAAGATTTAACTGCAATCCCTTTATAATACCTGTTTTACAGGTGCTATTATATTCACCAGCAATTTTTTCCTATGTTGAATGCTTCTATGTGGACCAACCACTGCCAATTTTAGTGTTTTCAATGTTTTTAAACCTTTTAATTATTGAAATTAGATTTTTTTTCCTCCTAAATAATTTTTGATTATTTCACGTTTTCTGACCATTTTCAGTAATCAAACAAAGATTTTTTATGTATTGTGACAGAGAGCAACCAAACATTATAGGAATATATATTTGATTACAGTGTTAAATAAATGTAATGCGCTTGCGCCAATTTTGTTTTCATTTGCAATCCCTGATATAAAAGATTTAACTGCAGTCATCAGTTGTTTTCAAACCATAATAAACCATGAATTCACTGCTGTGAGATTTTTGTAATAAATACCGGTTGCTAGCCTCTGTGGTGGAGCAGAAGTGTCGTGTTAATTATGTTCCAAATTATATTCCAAATGTTGTCGCTGTGACGTCCCCTGTAGGAGGCTAAGCAATGCCAGCCATTGTGATGTATTTTGCCTTTGAGTTGAAAATGCCGGAGCTTGCAGTAAACTGTTTACTTACTGGTAATATTCCGAGAGAAGGACCATTATATGTTGTGTGAATACAACGTTTTTTATTTGTTTGGATTGGGTTGACTATTCTAACTAAAACTCCTCGATTAAACTCAAATTACATTAATTTAAATGTAAACAATTCACTGCGATATGCCGTTCTTTCTATGGCTGGCAGTAGACAGTAATCTGATTTGGTCAAATGCGTCGAGAGCAGCGCAATCGATGACGGCCGAAGGCACAGTGCGGTAACAATTTGAACAAGTTGAACATGTATGTACCTTCAAACACTTTTGAATATAATATCCACACACATATCTGGCAGTATTTTGTGAAATTATATCTAATTTTTGATAATCTAAACCAATATTAGTTAATTCAACTGTTGTGGTTGCTGCAGGTTGATTATTTAATGTTAACGGAAGGTCGTTGAGTTTCAGTAAAACTGCATCAGGATCTCCTTGGAAATTTTGTGCTCCAGAATTCATTAGGCCAACACACAGTAATTTTCTAAATGCCATTTGAAATTGAAATGTGGTTGGACTTAAATTATTTCCTATTTGTTGTCTAATGGAACCAAAAAAATTCTACAAAGAGTCGTGATTTAACCTTCTCGTTAACAAAAAAGTATAGCCAGCACTTTTAAATTTCTCCCACAACAATTGTAGGGGAAAAGCGTGTACCTTGGGACAAAATTTACTTTTAAATTTTTATGTTTTTTTCTTTCATCTGAAACTGAAATGTATTTGATCCATGTAAAAGAATGAAGATTTAGGCACTGGACTGATATTAAAAATATCGATAATAACCAACGAGTAAATCAGTAATTACCATATAAGTGTACAGTGATATTAGTCCCAAGGTTCAACCTGTGGTTTACCCTTGGGACAGTGTTGTTTGTACATTGGGACATGAACTGACTGTATTTATATAAATAAAACAAATATTGAAATAACTTTTTTAATGATGAAAAAACCAATAAAAGTATTTTATTGTATTTATATATTATTTAAAAGAAATATTTTGTGGAAAGGCAATGTTGAATGAATGAAATCCTCGCCGTATTTTGGGCACAGGCAACACTTTCACTATGCTTGAATGCTTCACGACGGCAATATCTTCAACATTTGGGAAGACAAAATAAACTTTCCGTTTTCGGAGAAACTTCACAGTAACTTCTTGGTTTATGCTTTCTTGAACCAAACCAGCATAGTAAACATCAGTGGATGTAGCTTTTCCAGTGACTTCAAATTTTACCACAACCCAGCTGCCAATGGTAAAATTGAGTGCAACTTTGTCTGATGGAAAGAAATCAGGAACATCTTCATCTTCGGAACTTGTGTCAAATCTGCTTCCATCAGAGATGTCTTTAAGCTCGAGCTCGTCTTCATCTTCAGACGAAGAAGAAGATACAACTAGTGCTCTTTTGACTGCCTCTTTTTTCCTCGGGACTGGCTTACATATTTTAATTTTCTGCTCCTTGATTTTCTGCAACTCCGGTGAGTCTGTGACAATCATACATCTTCCCGGTCTCCTTCCCCTTCCACCAGTCTTACGCGGTGGAACCTTCGGAAATGGGCGAATTTGTTCAGGGGTCATTCCAGTAGTGGAACATGGCGCACTGCTTGTTGATGGTATGGCTTCATCAACTTCCATAAGTTCTGTCTCTTCAATATCAGTTTGTTTTGGTTCATATGGCCTGTTGGTCACCTCAGCTGGTAAGAACTCATGGTCTCAGAACACGTTTGCATTAAATGGCCATATACCTGCTACTTTGAAACCTGACGAAATGTTATTTGGGGTAAACGCCAATGGGAATGCTTTTCCTATCAGCTCTGACATGTCGTAAATAGATATAGGCTTTCCCGGATGGTTCAGCATCCATTCTTTGCTAGCATTATTGAAATAATTTTTAAATGGCCCAAACACAGACCTATCCAACGGCTGAAGTTTGTGACTGGTATGCGGAGGAAAGGTTAAAATTACTATTCCATTATCCCTAGCTATGTGTATAGCAGCCAATGAGAGGTGGCTTTCGTGGTTGTCGAGGATAAGCAACACTTTATTTTCAGGAGATGGCTTCACAACTGAAATGAAATGTTGAAGATATTCAACGAACAATTCAGCATTGGACCAACCACTAGAAGTTGCCATACCAATAGTTCCAGGTGGTGCGTTGTTAATCATGTGCTCTTTGAAGTGAACACGTGGAAAAATTATACCTGGTGGAATAAATGTTCCGGCAGCGCTAACGCAGGCTATCATAGTAACATTAATACCCCTCTCGCCAGAAGTAGCTGCTCCAATTTGCTTAGCTTTTATATCGCCAAGCACACGAACTGGCTTGTGAACAGTAGGGCAGCCGGTCTCATCGAGATTCCACACATTTTGAGGTGTTAACTTTAATCTCGAATAAATTTCTCCCAATTTATCAAAAAATATTAAAACGTTTGGCTTGTTGAAACAGGCCATTCGACCTAAGCTTGTGGCTTCAGGCTTCCGAAGAGATATTTTGTTATTATAAGAAGTTCTAAAACATCGGTACCATTGTCTACCAGCAGTTTTATTATTATCCCATGATTCAGGGTAGTTCACATTGTTGAGTTTGGCGTACTGATATGCTAGTTTTCGCATTTCTTCAACAGTGACGCCATAGTTCCACTGTGCAGCTTTGATAATGTAAGTGAGCAGTTCGTTTTCTTGTTCAGTACTGAAGACTTTGCGTGTTGAATTATTCGCTTCATACTTGAAAGTCGCTTTCATAGACACTTTATGTTTTTGAATATGCCTACCAAGAGTACTTTTTGAAACACCATACAGATTAGCTATTTCTCTCAAAGGTCGACTATGCGCCAGTATCTCATTGGCAGCTGCTTCTAATGCTTCTGCAACAATAAGATTAACATTAACACGGTGAAGAAAAATATCTGGTTGTACCTTGGGACAAGTCCCTATGTACAACCATAACAACGTCCCAAGGTACAACCAAGCACATGTTTTACTAAATCTAACCTCATCAATTTAAAGTAAAGTTTTTTCTTATAAAATATAGTTTACAGTGAGCATTAAATATATAAAGACGAAATACGCCGAAAAAATTCAACCAATAGTTCTTACCGTGCTTTTCCTATTATTTTATAAAGATGGATAAAATTTACTTCACGGACACCAAAACGTTTTACACTTGTCGTCACATCAAATGGCTGCTGACGGAAACGCGAATGTTTGATGTAAGTGGAGACAGTGTTGCCATCATATTACAAATTTCTCAGATTTCTCGCTACAACGGTTACATTTTTATAATGATTGTCCCAAGGTAAAACCGTCCCAAGGTACACGCCTTTCCCTACACCACGAATTGTAATTCTCCACGATTTTAAACATTTTATACGACTTGTAACAACTTTATTTTTATTATTTTTCATATTTTTCTAAAAATTGCTTTTGGTATTCTAAGTTTTTACATGCCTGACCATACTTTTTAGAATGGTGCAGTGAAGATTTAATAAATCAAACAAATTATCAAATTATAAAAAAACTTCTGAAGTACCTTCGGCAGCAGCTGGAATGATACCAAATCAAATATATAAATTTAAACTTGCAGCAACTGTGCTACTAAGAACTTGTGAAGTCAGCTTTACCTTTATCTTCTGGAAGGCGTTAGGATTTATATGTGCATCTGTCAATTTCGGAGCAGCTCGGTTTGCATATTTATTGTGATGCACATAAAAGGCTTTAATATGCTCCCACGAAGTTGTTTTTTTTTTAATATTTGCTTCATTGATAAATACAAAGTGGTTTTTTAATAAATTGATCCTTGCCAACTTTATCAGATGAGGAGTATTAAACATGAAAATAATTTTTTTATCTTCCTGAGAGTTTTCCTTAAAAATAAAATACAGATTTTCAGGAGTTATATTCATGCTATTAGCAAATTTCCAATTATTTGAGCCCAAGTCACTTATTATGGCACAAACATTTAAACCACATCTGAATAACGACTTTATGGTCTCTGTCAAAATTACCTGCAATTTTCCTGTAGGACATGAAGAATGATACAGGAATAACATAATGGTTGTTTCCAATTGTTCATTATACCCCTCACCATTAATACAGTAGCACTTACTGCAGGAACAATTGATTTTTCACCAGCTCCTAAATCTTCTATGCCAACAACTTCATCTGATCCTCGGTTGTATAATAAATTTGCCTTAATTGCCATTTCATAGAAGCATAAGACACACATTTTATCTTGTTCAGAAAAATTACTCACTTTAAGAGTAGTCATCTGAATAATATTTTCATTAAGTCCAGGTTTTATCTTGATTTCCTCAGTGTACCTCCTTAATGTGCGAGGATTAGGAAGATAAAAAAGTTTCATTAATTTGGTTTTATATACCCTGGCTGCTGTAAAATACATCTTTAGACATTCTTGCTTAAAAGCATTTGAATAGCGGCGACCTCGTGGTTTCTTGTTTGTCTGGGCAATCTGTATTGATATAAAACCGGCAAGTTTTTTTTATACACAATTTATAAATCAACTACTGACAATCCTCTGCAGACAATGAATTAAGAACATCTGCCTTTTTGCATCAGAACTTGAGTCTCAAGTTCATTTATTTTTTGGGACAAACGATAATTTTCATTTTTCAATTTCTTTACTTTTAATCTGAGAACTTCCTTCCTTGGAGTATGGAAAGATAGAGGTGAAGGTGTTTGAGTGCTCAATGTTGGAGAAAATTCTGGCAGTGGTGAAGTTGTCTGATTGTTTACATTATCTGTAAACAGGAAAAAATGTATTATACATAAGTCAATACTCTTGTAATAATAGGAAAAAAGTCCAAGTTATAAATGTTATAATGTATGGTATATTTCTTTAGGAAAAAGAGTACTAATTCTATTACTTGATATGACTGCAGTCTCTGAATGTTTACTACTCTCATTAAAATTCATATAACTTTTAACAACTTTTATTTTTAACTGTTTTTTAAAAATAGGATTATACATAGAATGGATCAAACAGACTAAATAACCATATATAACATGTAGAGCATTTTTAACTTTGATATATGAAGAGTCCAGGGGAAAAACCCCGTCATTGATGCAAAGCTGATTTTGAGAAAAATAAATTTGAAAGTTGACCAACTTTAAAGAACCTTTAAAATCGATTTAAAAAATACATAAATTTTGTTTTTGAACCATTAAATATGCAGATTCAAAATAAGTTTCCCGGATAACCATTTTTCAAGCTATTGAATGATATTTTATACTCTCTTTTACCCCTAAACCAAACAATGGAGAGAATGACATATTTTGAAGAATGCAAAAACGTATTTTATTATCCTCAAACTACACAAAAACTTTCTTTGTACAATTATTTGTAAACTGCGTACTTCTCTACTAGGTTTTAAAACAAATTTACCCGACGTGTACGAAAAAAAAAAGTTTTTTAGCAACGAAAAATACGGTTCCAAAAAATATTGTGGATTCACTGAAGTTGATTATTGGCGGATTCACCGGTCATCTTCTGAGTTTTCAGCGTCAATGGGAGGGTCGTCGATGTAAATGTCGCCGTCGTCGTCTTCTGTCGCAAGTCCATCCGACCTCAGGCTTTGGTAAAAACGCCTCGCTTCAGGGTTATCCAAAAATTGTGCCAACTTAAGCAGATCTTTGAGTTTGGCGGCTTTAATAGGGATTGTCCCATTGGGCCTATAACTGGCTTTGGACCTTTGCTCAAATTCAGCTCAAATACTCGCTACAGGCGTCAACTTAACTTTATTAGTTTTAACATTCATATACTGTCCACTCAACAGTCGATTTTTTTACACGTACGACGAGTCTGTAGCAAAAAAGGAGCCGACGAGGTTTGCTCTATGTTGCATCATTTCGTATGCAACATTTTGTCCCCAACGGTGAAGGAACTTACGATATTTTGCGACTCTTGCGGAGGGCAAAACAAAAATTTCACGTTAATAAGGTTTTTGCACAATTTGGTAACCAAAGAAGGGAAGTTGGAAAAGATCAAGGTTGTTTTCCCGATTCGAGGCCACTCGTACTTGTAGGTATTCAGGCACGTCCGCGTGAAACCGACTCCTTTCCAAGTGGTAGATTGTGGCCTGGACCTAGATATTTTTCAAATTTGGACTGAACATCTGTCGTCCATTTACCTAAAAAAGACGTGTCCTTTCCCCACCAGACCAATAAGAGTTCTCAAAATAAGTGCCACCAGCAAAAATTTGGTTTGCCACAAAGCCACGTACTCTGGCCCGTACACAAGTTCTCCATTATTGGTTCCACTGCCAGCTACGAAAACTTTGTCGAAGACTTCGAAAAAAAAAAAAAAAAAATAGAAACATCACCAGATAAGGCAAAATTTCGACCAAAATTTAAATAAGCTGGAGAACACTGCATAACTTCGTGGATAGAAGTTCTTATGGCTTGAGCTATGGGGTGGATATAATGATCCCAAGCTCTGTGGTCTTGGTATGTATATGATCTTAGGGCTGTAACAATACTGCGGTTTACACGCTCACTATGATTAGCTTGCGGATGGTATGCAGCATTATAAACAATCTTCTGAACCTTGTATTTAGTTAGAAGGTCTTTAAAAGCCTTAGATACAAATTGAGGACTATTGTCACAAGAGACAATTTGGGAAACACCAAATAACAAAAAGACTTGCTCCTCCAAATATTTCACAATGGCAGGGACTGTGGCATTACGAAGAGGAAAAACTAATGGAAATTTAGTGAAGTAATCCACGACCACTAAACAATAGGTTTGCCCTTATAACTACGAGGGGTATGGTCCAATCAAATCCAAAGATACCATCTGCCATGGGAAGTCAATGTTCCTAAAAGAACCCATTAAACCAGCTTGTGGCTTATTAGTTGGGTTGCATGTAGCGCAAACTTTGCATCTAGAAATATATTTCTTAATACAGTCGCGCATACCTGGCCAATAATATAGCTCCGCTATCCTACTAAATGTTTTAAAGGAACCAAAGTGACCAGATGTCACATTATCATGAAAAGTATGAAGAATTTCATCCCTATTTGCGGTTGGGACGACAATTTTCCAATCCGACATATTAGACGAGGCTTCGATCGAACTAACAACATGTTTATAAAGGATATTATGTTCCACTTTAAAATCAGGGTACTGACCAGGTTCTTGAGTAACCTTCTCCAACATTTTCTGGTACCACGCATCCGGAACCAAAGTGGATAAATCAAGAAGATTGACATCAAATGTTCGAGACAAAGCATCAGCTACTACAACACCATTTGCCTTACGGTGGACAATGTTATAGTCAAACGCTGATAACTTACAAATCCAGCGGGACAACCGTTGGGATGGGTTACGCATAGAATGCATCCACAACAACGAACTATGGTCAGTGATCAAAGTGCACTTACGACCTTCTAAATAATATCTGAAAGCCTCCAAGCCATGAATTATAGCAAGGAGTTCCCGCTCAGTAGTGGAGCAATTTTTCTGGGCCTTATTGAGCTTCTTACTAGTGTACGCTATGGGGTGTTCAGAACCATCTTTCATCTGAAAGAGGACACCACCTGAAGCAGTATTAGAACAATCTGTCATGAGGTAAAAGTGTTCACTGAAATCAGGAGAGGTCATGACAGGAGCACTGGTAAGAGCTTCTTTAATACGATGAAAAGCATCATCAGCCTCAGAGTCCAGGTAATAGTCTGCCCCTTTTTCCGATTCTTAAGAAGGTCAGTAAGAGGTAATAATAAAGTGGAATAAGAACGTACAAACCGTCGATAGTACCCACACATACCCAAGAGCCTACGTAACTGAGTAGTTGTTTTAGGTATGGGGAAGTCCTTGATAGCGGTTACTTTGTCAGGATCTGTCCTCAAACCTTGACTTTCAACAACATATCCGAGGAATTTAAGATTAGGACGACAAAAATTACACTTATCTAAGTTAACAGTGAGATTAGCCTCTTTAAGGCGTGAAAATAATTTCTCTATTTCAATATGCGAAATAAAATCAGGAGTAACAACTAAAATATCATCTAAATAATAAAATACAAATGGTTCATGTTGTGGACCACTAACCAAGTCCATTAAACGACACATCGTCTGAGGAGCTGAAACTAGACCGAAAGGCATCGTGACAAATTGAAATAGTCCTTTTCCACTAACAGCGAAAGCAGTATATTTCTTACTCTCTTCACTCGGAGGAATTTGTAAGAAAGCCTTGGATAAGTCGATGGAAGAGATGTATTTGGCATTCCGAAGTTTGCTTAAAATAACATCTATTCGAGGGATAGGATAAGCGTCCCTATTCGACATGATACTGTTAATTTACGACAATCAAAACAAACATTGAGTAACCAGAGCATTGAATCGATTTCTTTACCTAAATCTGCTTGCCATGCTTGAGGTATGAGATATTGATACTGTCTGAAAGGAGTTGAAGTTTTCACTTCAATAGTGTGACATTAAATGCGTACGGCCTAATTTATCTTTAGACGAAATAGATGAAAATTTAGAGATAATATCCTCTGTTTTTTTTTCCATTACAGACAAACTAGAAAACTCACGAATAGCACTTACGGTTGATAAATTAAAGGAAGATATAGAGAACGAAAAGTCTGAACAATTTAGTGTGCTATTAAATGCATTTAAAAAATCCATGCCAAGAATTATAGAATTTTGCACAGAAGGTATAATATAAAAGGTAATAGTTTTGCAAATATTTGCAACTAAAATTTTAGTTTCAAATTTACCTGTAATGGACTGAATGGTACCATCTGCAGTAGATATTTGCAGAGAAGAAATAGGCATAATATTAATATTAGTGTTTTCTAACAACTGTAACGAATTGGAACCTATTAAAGAAATATTAGAGCCACGATATAATAGATCCAAACAAGAATGTCCCGTATATCTCAATTTTAAGATAAGGTCGGTTATCATTATGTTTTCTGACTAATAAAGAATTAATATCAAAATCTAAAATATCAGATTGGTCATCCAAATTATAAAATGGTACTAACTTAGACAAAAGACAGACGTCTGACCTTAAGATAATTCGCCAACGCACTATAGGTGCACGGCACCATAAGAAGAAGAAGAAGAAGACTAACTTAGACATGTTATCATTACTAACAAATTTACCAACAGGTGTGGAAAATGGAACTGTTTCCCAGTCCTGATTATGTTCACTACTAAAATTATAACTTAAGACTGGTGGAGATAATCCATGGTCAAGCAAAAAGTCCGAGTTAACTATTTGACTTCTCAACGAATTTTCATGAAATGCAGCCCTATGCTAATCAAGATTTTTTATCTGCAGTGATATGAACCGCACCAGGGGGCAAGTTCATAGCTGCTCTTGGCCAGCCTGCACGCATTGCCCTTTGTCTTGAATCTTCCGCATCTGCATTGCCAGGTGCAACCTGCACAGCGGGGGCAGCCTGGGCCCTGGGGATTTGAAACACCTCATCGGCTATCTCCTCGTAATCAAAGTCTCCCCAGCAGTCTTTCGCCACTGAAATTGAGTGAAGGAGCTCTCAATCACATCTGCTGATCGCTCCATGATCATATGGGCAATTTTTATGAGTTCCGCTTTAGTCTTACTCGCTCGGGAGTAGTGTTGGCTAGTGAGTCGATGTTTCGAAGCAATGAGTTGAATCACAGAACTGTTTCAATGTTTCGATACATTAAACATTTACTGTTTCGAAACATAGAGTCAATACGTGTCATATCTGATAATGATAAGTATTCATTTAAAAATGGTAATGAAAATCTATACTACCGAGAAAACTAATTAAATAAAATCACACTAAACATATCTAACCTACATCTTCTTCTTCTTCTTCATGTGCCCTGTCCGCTACGAACGTTGGCAATCAACATGGCTATTCTGACTTTGTTTGCGGCAGATCTGAATAGTTCAGCAGATGACAATCCGAACCATTGCCGCAAGTTTTGGAGCCACGAGTGTCTTCTCCTCCCTGGACCCCTCCTGCTGTCTATTTTCCTACATCCTACCTACCTACATCTGAAACAGTAAATTTGTGCTTAGCAAGCTCAAATCCCTAATCGTTCAACAATCCTCATAACAATACTTTAACAAGCACATTGCTGTCACATGCCTTACAGAAAATGAATCTGCACGAAATATTGTATCTTTGCATAGCGGCCGACAATGAATTGTTATGATATGAAACATGAAGTTACAGTATCAGGTAAAATATGTCAATTGTTTCAATGATTCGAAACATTCAAATGAGTCATTTCGCCCATCACTACTCGGGAGAGAGGATCTCCTCTATAGTCTGTGTTCTTCTTAAGATCGCCCCCTTGAAGAGATATAAGAACACCAAGGTAAGCTAAAGGTGTCCTGTCAACGAGCTTGTTGAACTGGTCATGTGGTAGCATTCTCATTAAGAGACGGAGAGGCATGAATGTTAGTTTGCAGCATACATCAGCAAAGGCAACTGCCGCAGCTATATTGTGGACTATGTTCTGCTCAATGATCCATTTAACCGGGCTTATTTCTTCTCCATGGAATATATTCTATGCCAGTCTGGCCATCTTGTATACTGTTTCATGACTCATCTGAGCTGTCGAGAACAGAAATAGACTTACCCAGGTTCATTTCCTTTGGGGACTTTTTTTGAAAAAGCTATTCATTCCAAAGAGGCCATTTCGTACCAAGAAACTCAAAAACATTTCGCCTCTTTCATTTCTTTGTGCGAAACCGTAGGGACCTATTGCAACTTCGGTCCCGTCCAATTTACATCCCAACTTAGCATTAAAGTCACCCATTACTAGGTTGTGTGTAGTAGGCGCCAGTTTTACTGCATTTTCTAGGTCTTCATAAAAGGTTTCCACTTCCTCGTCCGAGTGTGTAGATATAGGTGCATAGGCTTGAATTATTTTAAGGCTGGTTTTTTAGTTAAGCTTCAGTATGCAGAGTATTATTCTTGGGTTGATACCTTTAAGTTGTTGAATATTTTTAGTGTGTCTTATGTATAAGAAGTCCAACTCCTACTTTTTCTTTGTTTCCTATATAGAAAAGTTGATGCCCTGATTTAAGAGTTATACAGTCTTCTTCTTCGCGTCTTACTTCACAGAGACCCATAACGTCCCATTTGATGTGTTGTTAACTCTTTTTCTAATTCCAGTAATTTTTCTTCAGATGACAGTGTTCTTACATTGTACGTGGCGATATACATTTGTCGTCGTCCGTGTTAGCCTGATCTGAGTCGGGGATTCTTCGCACCCTCTGTTTAAATAGAGAATTTGTTCGTGTAGTAAAGAAGCTATTTCTAATTAAAATTTGAATAGCATAGTGATGAAGACTTTAGTCTTTAGAGTAAGTATTTATTTTTATTCTAAGCTGAACAGTTATCAGTATAAAATATAACATGTTTTCCTACACAGTTATCTTTTAAAAATAAATAAATACATGTAAAGACTTCACCGCAACCTTTGCCTCATAACGGCTCATTCCATAAGTAGCAGTTAGCAGCTTTTGACAGAACATCACAGACAGTGCAGTTGTATATATTTAACCTTCTTTTATAGAAAAAAATAGAATCATCTCCGGAGGGTGTTTGCAGGACAACTTACGTGGCATAACAGCATATTATTTTACTTCAATCATTTTTGCATGATGCTATGTCAGCTCTTTTTTCTTCTCGGCACAAAATCCCTTTCCTTCAAATGCTGTTCGCAGGCACACATTAATTGTATCTTCTCATCCCCTGTATCATTTTGATTGGATAAACACAAAGAGCTTTGATCTTTCTTTGGCTTATGAAACGCAATGTTAAATTGATTTCGAAAAATGTGTTCATAAGATCCTTGTTTGACTATAGATTTACTGTTTTGATGACACCATTCCTTATATTGGCGGTACATCAAAGCCAAGTTCAAATCACCGTCTAGGTATTCCTTACTTGAAGTTGCTCGACAATAATGTAACTCTTTTCTGGAGTAAGAATTTATGTGTTCTCTGACACTATCTTAAACATGGTCTGATAGACACCTACCAGTGTTACCGTGATGTCCTCTACGGTCCACCGATATTATCCCTTTCTAATAAGATAGCTTATTAACTGTAGCTAAAAACGAATGTCCTATATCCAACGTAGCTGTATAGAATCGTTTATATACTCGAATTTTCTCTTCATGTATTGTAAAATGATTTCGGCTGAACTACTCCCATGCAATTTTTAATGTGGTAGCGCTGTTTGGTTAGGTCACCGATATTCCAAAAATCTTCTTTTACGGTTTGCTAGGTTTTACCACTATTCTTTAATTGTTTTTTCACTTTTTTAATCCACTTTTCTGGCTCTCTCTTTCTCTTTTTAGTTTTATTCACATACATAAACATTTCTATCTTGTGGTTCTACGTTAGCCAAGTTTATATCATTTTCTGTATCTGTTATAGGCTGTGATTCTACCAATTCATCTCCTGAAAGTTAAAAAATATTCTTAATTTAGAAGCTTTAGAAATGTTACATAATAATTATTAATAAAAAAAAACTAGTAATGGGGTTCTTGTATACCAAGAGTCGACGAGTATTTGATTCCTGAAAGTTTATAAGATATCTCGTTAACTTAAATCCAAGTATTATATATCTGAGGAAGCGGTCGCAATTTAATTAAGCTACTTGGTCTGGGTACTCGGATGTGAGCAGCTATTTTAAAACGGGGTTGACGCGGCCCAATGTAAGTGGAGAAGTTAGTTTTGTAAATAAATATTTTTAGAGGTCAAATAAATAAACTAACGTAATGAAAATTTCGCAACGACAAATTCTACTATTCTGCATTCTGCTGCATAACTAATATAATATTTATTTTTAATCGGATTCCCCATTAAACAAAGAAAACGTGCTTATTCTCAAGATCATAAAAACGGCTAATTTGGACTATCATATTTCTGTAAACATATTTCAGTGACTGAGTCATTAACGAATATATATACATTAAACAAATAAGGAATTGATGAATCTAACACAGTTTTTAATTTAAATCAACTTTACAAATGAACAAATTTCTCAGTTCTCGACACTCGAAAAAGTTTTTGATTCTTAGAAGTTCTCGAGTACCTACTGAGTTCTCGATTGTTGAAAGTATTCGATTCTGCTTATCAAAAAAACATTTAGTATTACTTTAACTAAATACATTTATTCAGAACTGAAAACGCTGTATGAGAGGCGCAGGTAGCATTAAAAGAATCAGCTACAAAAATGGGTTTAATAACAAACACCAACAAAACGAAGTATATGAAAATACGCACGCAACTACAAATGTTAGGATGAAAGAAAAGTATTAAGGTAAATCTATGGAGCAGTGAATGACAATGACGTTTGAAGAGGACAATACAACTTCGAACTTTATAGAATCTACCAGGAACCAGATATCCTAAACCATATTAAAATAAAACGTCTGAGATGGATAGGGCATGTAATGCGGATGGAACAAAATGACCCAGCTAGAAAAACGCTCCTAGATAGACCCATTGGTCAGAGAAGAAGAGGAAGACTTAGAACAAGGTTCCTTGATAACATCGATGAAGACATGAGAAATATGGGAATACGTGCTTGGCGGAGAAAGGCGATTTATAGGAATGACTGGAGGAGGATTCTTGAGGAGGCTAGAACCCACGCAGGATTGTAAAGCCAGAATAATGTAACACGCACAATTACCCGACCTATTCGGCCAATGGTGCGCAGTAATAGAACTTAAAAATGACCTTCGAAAATGTAATTTATTATAAACTACATTTATGGCAATCTGGCAAACTGACTATACCAGTGTCTAAAATGGTAAATAAATAACGTGCATATGTACTTTTTAAACTAAATTTATATCAAGAAACAAACCAACCAAAGAGAAATTTATATTAGAGAATACAACCACTTTATACTCTACGTGCCAAATACGCAAACTCTATAGAGCCATCCGAATCAAACTCTACTGTTGCAACAATGGTATTTTCTTCCTTCTCGCCTGAGGAGTCAGAGTCTATCTCTATGATTTCAGGCTCTGCCTCCAGGTGCTCTTCAGACACTTTAACCACTTGTCCTAAGGTCCCTACAGCCTCAGAGCCGAGCTCCATATTGTCTTGCGTATCCTGTTCTGCTTCAGTATAAAGATTTTCTGCAAAGGCAAGTGGTGTAGCAGCCAAACTTTCTCGCAGAGCCTGTGCTTTTTCCGACATACGCCGACTTTCGCTTAGTTGAAGATTCAGACTCGAGCTGAAACTCGTGTCCTCCTCCTCGCACACCGGAGAGACTCTCCCGCTGGTGGACAAGCCACCTACGGCCAGAGCCTTCTTCCGGGTGTCCATGACACTTTTCACTTAAATCTACCTACTTACAGCTATTTATATTACACTATGCACTAGTACCTATATATAGGAAAAATGGAATATATATATTTTAGGGAACGAGCACCATTTTTGTTTTTCTTACCAAATCTAACAGCTTTGACAGCTTTAATATCCTCTTGAGTAATATTTTTGAAAATTGAGGTCACAGTAGCCAAATCATCAGAAGCAGCATTTCTTCTATCCACAGATTCACCAGATTATGAATGATTAAGTTGTTCATTCTCTTTTGTCTTTCAAATATCTCACTTACAATATCCTCTTCTTGGTTTTTAGAATTCTGCAATTTCATATCATTAACCTCATTCTGCAGTTTTTCAATTAATTTGAACAGTTTTGGAACAAGTTTCATTCCAGATTTACACTCTTGGCACAAAAACTGTAGAACACGATTCTTCTTTAACTCCATAACCCTAATTTCTGATGAACACAGACCAGAACAATGAGTATCTTTGTGAACTGGTCGGTCACAGCTATCACAATAAAGCATTTCTTCTTCAGTACCATCTTTCTTGCATTCTATACACTTCATTTTCTAAATTAAAATTTGAAAGCCGGTCCTGTACACTAATGAGCTTTATCAATTATTGCCTACAGATAATGGACAGTTTTTTCGTGATTTGTAAATTACCACAAAAAAGGGCAAAAACACTGAGTTATTTTCTGTTAATTGCAGATTAACCAAGTATTACACAATTGTATTAATAACGATGTGAATGCAAGAGATACCATAAAAATTAGCTTTAAATTGATACTAGATTTATAATTAGTTTCACTGTTTAACTTAAGATACTATGATTTATTTACAGGAAGGTTAATTAAGGTGTGTATGCTGAGACTAGCTTTTTGACTAATTATTCCCATTTTTTATATTTATAATTAAAAATAAACCTAATTATAAATCCCTAATCCTAATTGAATAAAATACAGGCCCTACTCAAGTAATGTTGAGTTATTGTAACTTTTACGATTTTTACATACGTCTAGCTACTTCCATATAACATTTGGCCTCTACAAATGTTAGACTAAACCTACACCTCAATTATACCTACACCTTAACAATACCTCCCCCTTTGTTAATTAATTAGAAAATAAGTTGCAAGCTGAGGACCTCGGTTTGCACACAAGAACGTGAGCTGCTTACCCTCAACCTTGTGTGCAATCCGCCTCCTCAAACTTACCTAAAATTAATCCTATTCTAACCTTAACCTTAGTCTATGTGCGGTTCGAATCCGCCTGAAAGGGGGAAGAAGCACGACTTCCTGGCAGCTCTGGTGAACCTTAGGCCCTTAGTCCAGAACTTTTTCCAGCAGTTTC
Source organism: Diabrotica undecimpunctata (assembly GCF_040954645.1). Lineage (NCBI taxonomy): Eukaryota > Metazoa > Arthropoda > Insecta > Coleoptera > Chrysomelidae > Diabrotica > Diabrotica undecimpunctata. The sequence continues at coordinate 61,020,369 of NC_092811.1, forward strand.
CATCGTGCTTCCCCGCTCCACCATCATACGTGGTACAGTTAAGCACTTATTTAAGTGTTCGATAAATGTGTTTACGTTTATGGATATTTGATATCTCCTTGGATAGGTATCTCAGATATTTTTACTTCAGATTTTGGTGTTTTATCTGATAAGTCGTCTTCTGTTGTTATAGAGTTCCAATTGTTTCTTGAAAACTCTGTCAGCAAGTTCATTTATGCATATGTATTAGGGATGGCATGATGGAACTGGAGCGGGTACCCCGGAATAGGTTTCAACCGTCTATTCCACGCACCAGTGACAAAACGTCGGCGGCATCGGTCTCGATTCCATCGGCGCCGCATTAGTTGAGTACACTTTGCGCATCGGCCGGTCAAGAAATTTACAATGAAACTGGTTTCTCGAAATAGGTTTTAGATATTAGTTAAGCGCAACGTAGAGATTAGAGAACGCATCGGCAGGGTTCGTTTCGATTCCAATATCGTCGCTCGTCGCTTTAGTTACAAGAAATATTCTGTTAAACGTGATGGGTTCAAAAGAATTTCAGGTCGGTACGGCTGCAACAGATTTCTAATTTATGGCAAAAATACTTGTCATGTAGAAAAGCGTTTTAAACTGTTATAATTTTAACTTTACGCATTTTGTTTTTATTTGTATGACTAAAATCTAATCTAATCGATCTTATCTTCTTAAATAACTTAGTATCTTTATTTACCATTTGCATAAATGAATTCTGAATAAACCTCGATTACGAATTGTAGAAAAAAAAATGTTAAGAAATATAAATATATTTAAAAATCAAACTAAATGCATCCTCTAAATTAAAAATACATGTACATTTGCTCCAGGAAGGAAAGGTTACTCTAAATGTCAATATGTTTTCCTTACAAAATTCATAGTTATAATTTAAGAACAACAGTCCTTGAACCTTTTTTGAGCTAAGACGATTTCTTCTGTTGTTTAAAATCTGGCCTGCTTTAGAAAATAAACTTTCACATGGCATTGATATTGCAACAGGACATAAATTTTTCCTAGCTAAATAACTAAGATTTGGGTACATAGACTGACAACTTTTCCACCAATCTAAAGGATCTTATTTCGGTCCAAAATATCATTTTCTAGATATCTCTGAACCTCTATTGTAGACTTGGCAGTAAAGCTGATCGATATGAAATGTTTTCACGTCGGAATCAGAAACTCACATTAGGTTTCTGGAATAGGTACGTGTTTGGAATAGGTTCAGTTCCAACCTATTACCGAAAAATACTATTCTGTACCATCCCTAATGTGTATAATTCGTATTCTTCTAATGCTTCTCTTATGGTCTTTCCCTCTAATCGTTGACGCAGATCTCGTACGTCTTCGTATATTGTGCAGTACAGTAACGCATGTTCCGGAGTTCCAACCTGTCCACATTCGCACAGATCATCCTTTTTGAGGTTGAATCTATGCAAATAAGTAGGGTATGGGCCATGTCCTGTTAGGAAGTGTACCAACCCCGGTTTTGGGTTGAAGTGCGTCGGAATTTCGCTTAATCTTGGAAGAAATTGATGCAACCTTCTGCCTTTCGTGGACACTTCCCATTCAGTTTGCCACTTTCGCATTATTAGATTATATAATTCTTTTCTTGTGTGTATTTCTACACCAAGAAGTTCGTTGATCTTATTATGTTTATTTTACTTTAACCAATAAAGGCTTTCTCTTTTTCTGACTTCCAAGTGTAGTGGCAGGACGCCCGTGAGCACCGTTAGAGCTATAGTTAATGTGGTACTAAAGGCTCCCGTCATTCTGACAAGGAAGCCTCTTTGTGCCCTATCAACTTTTTCACTATTTTTAGAGTCTGTGCGCCCACGTGCTTGCCCCATACCCTATTATGGATGCTAGAATTGTATTAAGGTATACCCTTACTTGATGAAACGGTATTCTGTAGTCCCTCTGTGCCAAGCTCGCAATGCCGTGCATCAACCTCGTTGCCTTCTCACAGACGCTTGTGATGTGTTTACTGAAGAGCCTTCCATCGATCCTTATTATCGGATCTCTTTCTAGCCTACCCTTGACTAAGCTGTATACTGTTTTGTTGTTTGAAATCGAAAGTTTCACTTTCGATGTCCAAACTCTAATTCGTTCTAGTACATTGTTTGTTTTGGTTTCCAATACTCCTCTGTTATTTGCGTCTATGACAAGTAAGAGGTCATCCGCGTAGGCAACGCACCCTAGCACTTCCGGACTATCAGACATTTCATCAAGCAACTCCTCGAGCATGAGGTCCCAAAAAATAGGACCACATACTGAGCCCTGAGGGCACCCTTTTGTTATATGCCTAGTTTTCTTGGCATTCGGACATCCCAAGCTCGCGTATCTGTCTTGACAATAATTTCTGAAGCTTCCGTACAAGTCCGATGGACACCGCATACCTCGAAGTCTTTCGAAGAACGCAGGCCACCAGAGATTGTCAAAAGCTCCAGAAATGTCTATGAATACCGTCAAAGCGTATTTCAGTTCACTACCGTCAATTATTTCATACATTCTATAAATAGCGTCTTCTGTAGATTTCCCGCTCCTGTACCCGTACTGGTCGGGATGCATGCCGTTTACAGTTCTGATTTGGTTCAATCTTGCACATAATAGTTTTTCATAGAGTTTACCCATAGTATTTAGCAGACAAATGGGTCTGTATGATTTTGGTTGAGTAGGATCTTTATCCTCTCCGTTGCTTATGATTACAACATCAGCCTGTTTGAATACATTCGGGAATTTTCTTTGCTTGTAGCACTTCCACGTGTATACTGTCAGGCCCAGGGGCCTTTTTCCTTTTCATGTTCTTTAGAATTTCTGATACTTTGTGTTCCGTGAAATCCTCAGTCCTCGGCACATCAGGCGTCTCATACTGTCGTATCATTGCTCCTCTTATACGTGAGTGTTCTTCAGTCTCGTTGTCCAGATCATCATGAGGCAGCAGTACATTTAGTAATGTTTCCGCTGATTCCTCCCAATTCTCTGTCATCGAGCCATCCTCTTTCAACAGGGTTGAAAGCATAGTTGGGCTTCTGATTTTATTTGATACGATCTTATATGGGACCCCCCACATGTCAAGTTCCAGGTTTCTGGACACGAAGTTCTCCCAGCTCTTAGCTTTAGTATTTTCAATTTCCCTTTTATATTCATCTTTTATCCTTCTATATTGTTCCAAAAGTACTTGCCTCTCTTCGAAGATTCCACATCGCTGGTAACGCTTTCTCGCGTACCGAACTCTGCTTCTCTTCCTCGTGAGGCTTTCCTTCCAGGCTGTGTTTGATACCAGTTTTGCCGAAGCTGCCTTCGGTATTGATATGTTCATTGCAGTTTTATGATATAAAAGATTTAACTGCAATCCCTTTATAATACCTGTTTTACAGGTGCTATTATATTCACCAGCAATTTTTTCCTATGTTGAATGCTTCTATGTGGACCAACCACTGCCAATTTTAGTGTTTTCAATGTTTTTAAACCTTTTAATTATTGAAATTAGATTTTTTTTCCTCCTAAATAATTTTTGATTATTTCACGTTTTCTGACCATTTTCAGTAATCAAACAAAGATTTTTTATGTATTGTGACAGAGAGCAACCAAACATTATAGGAATATATATTTGATTACAGTATTAAATAAATGTAATGCGCTTGCGCCAATTTTGTTTTCATTTGCAATCCCTGATATAAAAGATTTAACTGCAATCCCTGCAATCAGTTCTTCCCCTTTTTTTTTTCCTACTTCTAACCCGCGTTGCCTCTGACTAATCTGTCCCTATCTCAATCTTTGTGTCTTTATCCTATTGGGACACATCCAGCTATTGTAATCCGTTAGTTCTCTCAGCTTTCTGTTGGGGTGGTTTCTTAACTCATTGAAGATTTTGAAGTCGATTTTGAGATCGTTGTAAGTCTCTTGTTGCAAAGTTTACATTCTTATTGCTTGTTGCAATTGCTGTATCGTCTGCGTCTAGGCTAAGTAGTGTTTTGTGGTCACTAGGTGTGTCTGCCGTATATATGGTGTATAGATATGGAGATAACACCGCTCCCTGCGGCACACCTGCCTCCAGAATTCCGACTTCGATCAGGGCAGGCCCTATTCGAAATCTGAATCTCCGGTTTATCAGGTATGACGCAAGGAGACATGTCATTGCCTCACTATATCCATATTGGTTCATTTTATAAAGCAGGCCTTCATGCCAGACTCTGTCAAAGGCCTTACTGACCTCTAGGAAGGCTGCAGCTGTATGTACATTCTGTCATTGTAACCTTTAGTGATGAATTCGGTTAGCCTAAGTACTTGTAGTTCGCAGGAGTGATTGGATCTGAAGCCGAATTGCGATTCTGAAATCGTTCCGATTGCTTCTGTCTCTGTTTGCAGTCTCTTTAGAATAATCCTTTCGGCTATCTTACTTAATGAAGATAGGAGACTAATTGGTCGATAGTTCTGTGAAAAGCTCCCGTTTTTCCCCGGTTTTCCTATCATAATTACTTCTGCTTCTTTCCATCTGTCTGGAAAGTATCTTAGTCTTAGAATGCCGTTGATTATATTCGTGATGTACACTATAATTTTGTTGGGTACGTTTTTGATTGCCCTGTTAGTGATTTTATCTGGCCCAGCTGCTTTCTTTGGATTTAATACTTTAATTATTTCTTTAATTTCATCCGGACTTGTGTGTTCTAGGCCAATTATGCCCTTTCTTCTCCTTAAGCGTCTGGCGCTTCTTTCTACTTCCTCCGTGAAGTCTAGGTCTTCTGCCGGGTGAAAGTTTTTCGTGTTATTAGATTCTAGTGTATCTCGCATTACCTCTACTTTTTCTTGTTCAGTATATACCATTCCGTTTTTTCCATGTAGAGGCGGTATGGGTTTTTTTGTCTTTTCTAAGTATTTTTGATACTTTCCAGAATGCAGATTTAGTAGGATTTAATTCTTAGATATATTTGTCCCAATATTCGCTTCTGTGTTCGTTTAGTTTTCTTTTGACTTCTCTGTCTAGTTCGTTAGCAATTCTTTTGTCTTCTTGATTCCTTGTTCTTTGGGCTCTTCTTCTTTTCCTATTCTTTTCTTTAATGAGATCTTTTATCTCATTTGATATTTCTTGAAATCTACCTTTTAGTGTTGGTTTTGTCTCAGTTTTTGAGCTGGCATCGATGGCATTTATTATTGTTTGCTCTAGTCTTGCTATGCTTTCTTCCAGTTCTTCTATGCTGTTAATTGTTGGGATTGCCCCGATGTTTTCGCTCACTACTCTCCTGAAGTTAGGCCAGTTTGTTTTCTTTATTTGATGGGGCTGCAGTGGATTTAGTTCCACTGCGCTTAGGGTCATGACGATTACGTTGTGTGTGGAATCGCCTTCATTTATTGATTTTATTTCGTATTGTTGCCCTACATTGTGTAGAATTGCTAAGTCTATGTGTAAGGGAAGTTCTCCGTGGAAACATGTTGGGTCCATTGGAGCCGCTACAATGGTGTTGTTTTTGTTTTCGAGATGGGCACAGAGTCGTCTACCGTTCGCATTTGTCCGACTGTCAAACAAGTTGGGCGACCTAGCATTCAGATCGCCGATAATTATCGTGGGTTCGTCTGAATTTAATATTAAATCTAAGTCTTCTCTTAGTACCGGCTCGTTCGGTCTTACGTACGCCGAAACTATTTTCAGCGTCTCGTTGGCCGCGAGGATTCGGACTATTGTTGCCTCCATGGTGACAAGGCCATTTGGCGTGGGCAGTAGATGATGGTCTATTTGCCTTCTTACCATAATGGCCGTGCCACCAGAGTTCGCTCTGTGATCGTTTCTATAGATGTCATAGCCTGGAATTTTTGTTTCAATTCTTTCGACTAATTTGGTCTCTTATGTTAATTTTATACCCATGCCCTCGATACTCATCGCATCGAGGGCATGGGCGAATTTTTCAAACAAACCTGTGAAGTGGTCTGTGATATGCTTCAGTTTGCTGTTCATAATTTCCATAAGTTCGTCGCTTGTTATGTTTGTGCTTGCTACAGGGGCAGTTTTTGGTTGTTCTGCTGCCTTTGTCGCTGCGGCATAACTAATGTTAGGCCGTGTGGTTGGTGCACTTGGTGCATCCTTGTACTTTGGTTGTACCGTCGTATTTGTTTTCTTTTTGGGTGCTTTTGTGCGCCCCCTGTAGCTGGCTGTATGAGCTCCGTCGCAGTTCGCACACTTGGCCGGTGTTTCCCTGTCTTTTGGACAGTCTGAAGACCTGTGGTAGTCTCCACATTTTACGCATCGCGAGGCGCAATGGCAGGCACTGGAACCATGATAGAAGTCCTGGCAATTATAACACTGAACCACGTCACGTTGTTGTTTATATTCATCTTCGATTCTTACTCGAAGATAGCAGAGGTTGTTTATTTTTCTGTTTTTTTCGGCTTCCTCTTCAGGAACCGTGATTTTAAATAGTGGGAGTTGTACTTTTCTCCCATCTCTTATTCCTGAGACAGTTTCAACTTTGATAACGTCGATGCCTTTGTTTTCTAATTCGATTGCGATTGTTCGCAACTCGACATTGGTTTGCAATCCTCTGATTACAAATCTTTTGTTCTTTGGTACGTCGATAGGATAATCTACAAAGTTTATAGCCGGTCGATGTTCCTCTAGGATTTTTACCATCCCCAAATATCCCTCTCTGCTTTTTGTCTGTATTATAACAGACCGACCTGATTTTGCGAACTTGTTGTCCGATTAAATGGATTTCTCTGCGGCTTTCCGCAGGATATTCTGGCTTTCATTCACCGACTTTAGAATTATTGCTGGAGGTTTCGGCATTTTTGTTGCTTTTTCAGCGGGTACCACTGGTTCTTTGCTTGTGCTTGGTTTTGTTTCTGTCTCATTTTTTAGGGCTTTTTTGGATTGGTGTGATCCAATCACGTCATCCATTATTTTTTCTTGTCTTTTCTCGACGATTTCGCATTGTTTTTGCGCTACACTCACAGTTTCTGTGGGCGTGGCTTCGTCGATGGTTTTAGCAGTGGTTTCCCTCTTTCTCTGTTTCTTGGCTATTTTTTGCCAGGACTCATCGCATGCCTCGTTGTTTTTTACAACAGTAATCGGTTTTTCAACCTTATCGAGCTGTTTGTTGGATATTTTTTCGGGTTGTTCTACCCTTTTGTCAGTGCTTGCCTCGCGCATGCGTTTAGTGGGGAATGTAGTCTCCTCCTTCTTCTCAGTTAACTGCACTATTTGTGCAATTAACTTTTTATTTTCTTGTCTCAACTCATTGAGTTGATCAAGTAGAGCCTCGATTTGTTTGTTATGGGTGCGTTGCATATCATCCATTTTCTGGATGAGAATATGCAACGTAGAGTCCTCTTCTCTTTGTTTCTTTGATTCTGTTTCAGGGTTTTCCCCTGGACTGGAGCATGGCCTTTTTCTTAACATGTCCTCGTTGCGACGAGCAATGTAGACGTTGTTCGCGTCGAAAAATTGTCGTTTGGCTTGAAAATCCGCGGTGGAGTTATCTCCGTCTATGTTTGAGTAAATTTCCTGAATCGTGTCATTACTATATTCGTCTGAGGATAGACGCTCATGGGTATCCATTTCAGATTGCTCTGAAACGGTTGGAGATGAGGGATGTGGGATAGAGTCTGGAGCTGTATCATTATCTGACACATACTCTGACTCGAGATCGGGTAAGAGGGCGGGGTTTTCAACGACATGAGCTGGAAGCTCGGTGGTTTCAGGTGAACTTTTTCAGGTTTCAGGTGACTTTTTTGCATCTCATCCATTTTCTGGATGAGAATTTGTAGTGTTGATTCTTCCTCTTCTCTTTGCTTTTTCTTATCGGTCTCACAATTTTTCCCTGGACTGGAGCATGGCCTTTTTCTCATGTCCTCGCTGCAGCGAGAAGTGTAGACATTGTTCGTGTCGAAAATTTGTCGTTTTGACTGTAAGTCCGCGGTCGTTCTGTCATCAAAGTTTGATACTACTGACTGACGTTCAGAGACATCATACTATATTCATTGTCAGACAACAAGAAGCCATCGACAAGGGTGTCCATCTCTGAGATGGTTGGGGATGCTGGGATAGAATACGGTGCTGTATCATGAGATACATACTCCGATTCAGGGTTTGGGTTAGGTTGTGGGGAATTCACAACTTGAGCGGAAAGCTCGGTGGTCTCATAAGAAACCGACGACATTTGAGATCTGTCTACTTCGAAGACTGTAGTTTTTTGTTTGTCCACCCGACACGTGTCGAGTGGATTCTGGGTACCTTCCCAGGCCCTAGCGCGGTTGTTCACTCTTGTCTCCAGGAGGGTGCCTCTTGACGTTTCTCGCTCTGTAAGCGCAGGGGCCGTTGCTGTCCGACCTAGATTCAAAACTAGGCCTTACAGTGTCAGTCCTGTCGACACCATACAGAGATCCCGAGTCTTCGTAAATGCTATTTATTATAGCCCTCCGAGAGAGGCCTATACATAAAACCTCTCTGCGGTTCAAGCTAATAATACAATCGCATTCACTCTTTGCTTTGAATTATCTCAAGCGCCCAAGCCACTTGAGGTGTCTTACCCACCGCTAGGAGCTGACAAGCTCCGTTGACTTAGGTCGGTTGCGACTCTCCAAAAACGCGTCTGCACTGCTCGGCTACTCGAACCGAACTGATATTATAAAGGCACACACACAGTATCAGAAACAGTATCCGGCTTTTCGATTTTTTTGGGCTTTGGTTTTGGTTTTGTCCCTGTTTCAGTTGACTTATTTTCTTTTGTTATTTCTGCTTGTTCGCAGTTGTTTTTGGAGTGACTTCGTCAGTTTTTTCTACTTTTTTAGTGCTGTTGTTCTTCACTGTTTTTGTTTTTTCGGTTTCGTCTGTCTTTTCGACAGGTTTATCGGCTTTTTTCGCCTTTTTTGATTTTCTGTTTTGTTGTATTTTTCAATCTGAGCTTGGTTGGTTTTCTTCTATGTCCATTATTGTCTCTATATCAGAGTCTTTTCCCTGGTCTTCAGGCTCCTCACTACGGATGGCTGTTTGCTTTTGGCTTGGCTGTTTTTTATCGTGTTTGGAGATTATGTCGCTATATATTTTTAGTATCTGCGTTGTTAATTCGCTATTTTGCTTGTCTTTGAAGTCAATGGTTTTTTGTAACTGATTTATCTGACTACTTGCCATTGCATTATCTTCCACTTCTTTCGATTTTTTGGTTTTTCCTTCCTCGGAGTAGATATCTCTTATAGCGTGATGCCTTTTGTTTCTTTGTTTATTTGTAACAAACTCATCTACGGCGTCCTGAGCAGTTCCTAGATTGTCATTATGGTTAATTTTCTCTACAAAATTAAGTGCCTGAGGGGCATTTATAATTGCTTCGTACGTTACGTTTTCTTTTAAGTTATTTAAAGTGTTTACAATCGGAGTTAAAAATATTTCGTTATCCTGAAGGAAATTTATTTTAATGTTATGGATATTTTCTAATACCTGAGGGGTCTGTTTTTCATTTATACTTGTGTTAAAATTGGTTTCTATTGCCTGAGAGGCCTGTAATCCGGAATAAATTACCGTTAGCGGTTCGGTTTTATTGACTTGTTTACGTTTTACGAAAGATTCCGTGACGTCAGGGTATTGTTGTTCGTCAGCATCTGTCTCCGATTCAGATGCGGGCGCTGGGCTGCAAGGGGCGGAGTCAAAAGCAGTCTCGTCTAAGGACACTAACTCTGAATCCGTTGAGGGATCGGGGAAAGCGGGGGAAGGTTTTCGATCTCGTAAGCGGAAGCGCTTGGTGATTGCATGTTGCAATCGACAGAATTTTTAGATTTACTATTTAAAAAACTGTTTTTTGTTTTTCCAATCGACCGCTGTCGATTGGATTCTGGGTGTCTCCCAGGCCCTTACACGGTTGTTCACTACCCTATTAAGGCAGGGTTCCTCTTGCTGTTCTCTGAACACAGGCACAGGGGCCGTTTCCGCCAACGTTAAATGCAATTATTCAACGTTCACAGTGTCATCCCTGAACGGACACTGTGTTTACTTGTACCGGCTTTTCCTGATGGAGCAATCTGGAAGTTGTTATGGCCTAACAACTTGGCTACTTCTTTGATGAATGCAGAGTAACTTCCAATTTGTCCTGCAATGACAATTGGAGGCACTCTTTCCTTTTTGGTGGTCGTTGTAGTAGTTTCTTCTGTATTAACGGTCGTTAGAACTTGCGTTACCGTTCCGGAACTGTTACTCGTAGATGGCCGCTGTCTGGCTCCTGCAATGGTCTCGTTGGAATTTCTTCTTTGGCATTTTACAGTCTGGAAAGGTTCTTCTTCCATAATTTCGACTTGGTTTGAAGCCATCGTGTCCGTGGTTTCGTATTCTGAACTTTTAACTTCGTCTACTTCGTTCCTTTGTAACGGTTCCTGTTCCTGGGCGGGTCCACCTCTCCTTGAGGTGGGCCTGAATTTTCTTGACCTGAAATAATTTCTGTGGATTGGATATTCCTTCCTAATTGGATTGGTACCTGAAATAATTTTAGCTAATTTATCTGAAAATACAGTTTTATCTACTTTATATTAGTCTTGACAAAGACTAATTTAGTGATATCCTGATTATTTTCTACATGAACAAATTCAGTCAACGTAAACCGTTCAGTTTACCGCCGACTGGTTTGGGTTGGGGTAGCTGTTGTTCTCGTGCGCTCGCATTAACTGGCCAATCGGCGTACGGGCAACATCTCCTGACATGAAAAAAATTGTTCATTGGTTGGAATAAGGCTTATTCCAGCCTTTGAGCAATTTAAAATTTACCATTGGCCGATTTTTACGGAAAGTCCACTTTCCTACGTCATAATCCCCTAAACAAAGGATTTTCGTGTATAAAAGAAGGTGGATTTTCTGTAGTCGGCCAGTTCGAGCTCACCCTCGTATTTAAGACTCTAGGTTCGGTGCCAGTTATCCACCTAGAATCTGCCTTATTATTTCTACCATATATTTTTGCTATTATTGTTGATATTTGTGCATTTTTGATATATATATATATATATATATATATATATATATATATATATATATATATATATATATATATATATATATTGTTATGATGTGTTTTTTGTTTGAATGATGAGCAATGAGTATTTTTAATAATATAGGGTTTTTATCGCGGTTCTCAAAGAATTAGCTTGTAAGTACTTTTTTAAATTATCTTTATTATAACTATTATGAAACACACATATATATCTAACCTAGTCAATGTAAATTTAAAATAAACTATCTTTAAATTGATATTCTTATAAAACTAATTAAATTCTATAGACAATCTAAAATTTAAACAAAACTATCTTCAAAATTGAAATTGTTATGACACTAACTAAATTATATTAACAAAATTTTGTACCTTTCTTTCACTGAATGCCTAAATGAACTGTTTTCCACTATATATATTCTAATCACCACTGAAAGTCTTCGTACTTCGGTTATCCTTGTTTTTTGTGAAATTACTTTTTTCAATTATCAGCTTCTACCAATTTAAGATATAGTTTTCTTCACCAGCATTTATACACCACCAAGCTAACCAGCAAACAGCATTTATATTTATTCTTCTTTTCAATATACCAATATCCAATTATTATAAGTTGATTTATACTAATCTCCAACCATAATATAATTTAATTTCTTCCAATATACCTTTTTTTATCTTCAATAATTATTTGTGTATAATTATAAATGTGCATTAAATTATATGCATAATTTTTAATCTTCATTTAACTCACTATATTAAACAATTGGACTATTTGTACTTGATTCACTGACTCTAACTAACTTTCATAATAAACTGCTTGACTTCTGACTAAAAAACTTAAAAACTGACCAAAAACTCTTCTGACTGCACTATCTAAAACTTTTCTGACTAAAAACTTTCAAAAACTGCCATCTTGAATCCAAATCACGGGTATTTATATCTTTTGGACATTCTAGAACCATCTCGTAAGAGATCATGTTCCAATTTGTTCTATTTCATACTTGTATGAATTTTCTGGAACAAACCATTTCGCAAACATGGCCATCTCCGGAGATCCAGAGAATTCCATTCTTTTCTATTAATAATTTTGTTTACATTTAGGCTTTTCAGATCAGAATATATAATTAAATTAGTAACTTAACATTCTAATTTAATAAAATACACATTTCAAACAATATATTATTATAACCCACTTATATTCGTAAATATTCTTAAACGTCACTTCAGAGTATAAATATCTGTCAATCTCCGAGAGTATTTTTGGTTACCTAAGCACATGGCTCACTTATATATATTTACAATATTAAAATACAACTTTTTATAATTATTATATGCTAATTTCTTAAAATGCCCTCACATAAATATATTTTTATAAAATTCTCTAGTATATAACTTATTTAAAATAATCAAATACTTTTTTATATCTAATATTATGTAGTATATAACTTATTAATTATTTTCTATAAACCCTAATCGTCACAATACCCCAAAAATAATATTTAAAATAAATAATTTACTTGTTATTTTTTTAAATATTAATTTTCTCATACCTTATTAAATTTAATAAATCAAAATTTTTTTTATTTAAAATGTGTTAAATACATCCCTGTTCGGTGTCTATATCAAAACAGAGAACAATGGATCACAGTTCGGCTATTCTATGGTCAAACTGTCATGTCAAATGGAGAGAATAAAATATAACCTTAATTAAAAATATAATCTATATTATGTTATGTTTATTTATAGACAAAATCTAGGAATTATTTCCATTCAACAGGCTTTTATCCATATGAATTGGTAAGTTTTACACTTTTTATAAAGACATTTACACAATCAATTCTGTATCTAACCCCAAATTATGATTTTTAGGGTACCAAACAATTTCCATATGTACAAAATTCAACAAGTATGATGTCAAATTTATTTACAACAAAAAAATCTACCATCTATCTATGAAATGGATCTATCAGTAAGTTTTTTTTTTTTACATTCTTTTCTTTGTTTAGTTGACATATTTGGCATTGGGTAGTAATTTCTTTTGCTATACTTATGTCATTCTTTGTAAAATAATTGTCCCTAAATAGCATCCATAGCTTTCTTGAACCAATATGCATATAATCGTTATGTAAATTTTTCAATATTTTCTTTGCTAAAGTTCTAGTTATTACATATACTTCTATGCCATTTATTATTTTATAATATACCCCATCTTTCCTAAGGACTTTTTGTTTTTCACTCAAATTGATCTGATCTCTTATAATTTCTTCTTTAGAATATATACCAATACTTTCTACTAATTGATTTAATCCAATTTTTATTGTTCGCTGCCCTTTTTTTGATGTATTTTCTAACCTTGATAAAGCATCTGCCACTATATTGGATTTTCCAGAAATGTATTTGATTTCAAAGCAGTATTCACTAAGTATTAGACTCCACCGATGTATTCTACTGTTTCCATATTTGTTATTTAATATAGACGTTAAAGCTTGGTGATCTGTTTCTATTGTAAATTCATTACCCAACAAATAAAATCTTAATTTTGTGACACAGTGTATTATACTTGCTAGTTCTAATTCTGAAACTGAGTAACCCTTTTCATGTGGCTTTGTAATTCTTGAAATGAATTGTATTGGGTATTCGACCCCATCATGTATTTGTAATAATACCCCTGATAATCTCTCTATTGATGCATCTGTTCTTAATATGAATGGCTGTGTGTAGTCAGGATAGTATATTTTCAAATTTGACAGAAAAATGTTTTTAATTTCTTGGAATGCTAGTTCTCTTCTCTGATCCCATCTCCATTTTACACCTTTTCTCAGTAGTTCAAGTAATGGAATTTCTTTTATACTTAGATCTGGTATCATCCTTTTATAATAATTAATTATTCCAATAAATCCTCTTAAAGTTCTTAAATTGTGTGGTGTTTTATATTCCTGAATGACTTGTGTCCGTTCTGGATCCATTTCGATTCCCTTAGTGTTAAGTTTATAACCTAGATATATGACTTCTTTTTGAAAAAATGTACATTTTTCTTGATTTATTTTTAGTCCAACTTTGTCTAATCTATTTATTATAATTTTTAGGTGTTTCTCATGATCTTCAGCCGTTTTAGAAAAAATTAATATATCATCAATGTAGTGAATTACAAAATGTTCATATTGATCCAAAATATCATGAAGACATCTACATAGAGCACTGCAAGATGATTGAAGTCCAAATGGTACTACTTTGAATTGATATACTACTCCATCTATCTGAAATCCTGTATACTGTCTACTTTTTCTTTCTAGAGGTATTAACCAAAAGCTATGCTGTAAATCAATTTTAGTGAAAAATGACATTCCTGTAATTCTTCCTAATATTCCATCTATACTCATTGGTGCTTCAAATTGCTTTTCAGTAATCTTGTTAATATTCCTTGCATCCAAACATAACCTGATTTCACCTGATCTTTTTCGTACTACTACTATGGGGTTAATAAAACGTGTGTCTGCCTTCTCAATGATCCCATCTTCTAACATATTATTAATTGTTTTGTTTACTTCTTCTCTGTATTTATATGGTATTGGGTATGATTTTGTTTTAAAATCTTTTTCTTCTTTAACTTTTATACTATGGATATAATTTTGTGCAATTCTATTTTCTTTATTGACAAGTCCCTTGTGTTGCTGCAATATGGAAATGACTATTGATTTATATTCTTCAGGGCAATTTAAAACTTTCATCATATCTTCTTCTTTACAAATAACATTATTCTTCATTATGTACTCATTATTCCTTGCTTCCAATTTTACGCACTCCGCCTCGTAGGCATCCATCTGCTTAAAATTTCCATTCCTTAAATATTCACTACAATAATTATTCTTTACATTCTTCTGGGACATTTCCCTATCATCAAAATACATTTCTTCTTCATAAATATCATTATTTTCTTTTAATAATATCCTATCAACTCTTATTCCTTCTTCTACCTCATCTTTCTGCATAAATTTAATTATTTGCCCTTCCAAAGTTACCATTTTTTCTTCAAAATCTATCTTTACTTTCTTCTTTTCCAATTCATCATTTCCCATTAATATATCAACACATAAATCCTTGACAATAAATCCTTGCATATTAATTTCTTTATTAAGAATATTAATTTTAAAATTGGCTAGTTTATCAATTTCATCCAACTTCTTATTATTTGCACCAATAATTTTAATTTTTGGAATCTTTATTATATCTGATAGTTTTAATGTATTAAAAATAAAATTCTCCTAGACTAAAGTACTTTCTGAACCAGTATCTATCATAATCTTAATCATTTTATTTTTGGCCAAAGCATTTATATAAATTAAATTAATAGATTCAATAATTTTCTCTTCATCTAAAGAAATAAATTCAGAAGGTTTTTCATAATAGCAATGGCCTAACTTGTAATTCAGAAAGTTTACTGCACAAAATTTTGATTATTAGAATTGTCAGATTGTATCTGACCACTTGAATCTGATGTCCTATGTCCTTCCCTACTATGACTTCTACTCACATTTTCTTGCCTTGTACTATTTCGTTCCCTGTCTTCGCAGCTTCTATTCCTTCGAACACAATTTACCTGTCTGTTATAGTTAGGTCGCTCTGTATTTCTTCTATTGTTAAAATCTTGTCTATTATTATTAGTACTGTTATTAAAATGTTGTCTATTATAATTAGTATTATTATTAAAATTTTGTCTATTATAACTAGTATTATTATTAAAGTTCTGTCTATTTGGATTACTGTTATTATTATTAAAATTTTGTAAACTATCACCATATCTATTATATGATTGTCTATATTGTTGATTATCATTATTATATTGAAAGTTATTATTGTTTTTTCTGTTGTTATTATTACTTGTCATATTGCCTCTTTGTATTCTTTGAATAAAATTAATAAAACTATCTATTGTTTGAATATTTTGTACAGTTACGGTTTGCACAACATCAGCATCAAAATGTCTAGATACATTTAAGACTGTTTCATCCTCTCTAAGTGGTGGTTCTAAATATTTTGCAACTGTTATCAATTTCAATGCATAATCTACCATATTTGATTTTAAATTTTGATTATACTTTCCAAAATATAGAATTTCTCTAAACTTTGCTTGCTCTAATTCACCCCAATAATAATTTAAAAATTTATTTTCAAATGTTTGAAAGTTATCTAAATCATTTTCAATACTAGCAAACCAAGTTGCTGCATTGTCATTTAATGTCATTCTAATATAATCTTTAATATCATTAATATTATTCACAAATCTTAATTTATGTTTTAAACTATTTATGTATACTCTAGGATGCAAATTTTTTATATTACCAGAGAATTTAATCCCAGTCTCATTTGTTAAATTTAAGTAAGGTCTCCCTATGTCTCTCATTTGTGAAATATCATCTATTCTCTGTTCCACATTTCTTATTTGATTATTATTTATTTGGATATTTTGTTGTATATCATCTAATTTTTCTTCTGTGTTTCTCCTGTCTTCGTTAATTTTTACTTCTAAGTTACATTTCTGTAACTCTATTTTCTGTTCTATATCTATCTTATTATCTTGAATAATCCTCTTTACTTCTGTCCTCTCATTTTCTATCCTTTTCTTGTAGTCCTTCCGTATACTTTTTATTTCATTTGCAACTTTTTTTTCTGCAGCTTCAAGTTTTTTATCCATTTGTTTTTCCATTTGTTTTACAATTTTATTATTATTATCTTCTATTTTCTTTTCTAATTTTCTATAATTCTCTTCCAATTTCTGTTCCATTTTTTTCATGTCTTCTTTGACTTCTTTTGAATTCTCTTCCAATTTTTTTATGTCTTCTTTGATTTCTTTTGAATTCTCTTCTATTGTCTTGTTCATCTGCATCATTAATGACATCAAAGCTGCCATATTGACATTTTCCTCTCTTTCTGGATTCATTTCTGCAGTATCTTGTGGAACTTGAAATAAACTCTCCTCTTGTATAGGTTGTGTTTCTACTTCCACATCTTCTTCATTCTTTTTGCTTTTTGTACCTTTCTTTCCTTGAGACATTTTGAGACTTTACTTGTTCAAATATAATTAAAAATAAAATCTATAATTTTTCCTTTCTACTGATGATTAATTTAATTATATGAGAGCACTTATCTTCCCAAACTAATTCTTTTAAATAGAGAGCCACCGCGTTGGGTGCCAAATTGTTATGATGTGTTTTTTGTTTGAATGATGAGCAATGAGTATTTTTAATAATATAGGGTTTTTATCGCGGTTCTCAAAGAATTAGCTTGTAAGTACTTTTTTAAATTATCTTTATTATAACTATTATGAAACACACATATATATCTAACCTAGTCAATGTAAATTTAAAATAAACTATCTTTAAATTGATATTCTTATAAAACTAATTAAATTCTATAGACAATCTAAAATTTAAACAAAACTATCTTCAAAATTGAAATTGTTATGACACTAACTAAATTATATTAACAAAATTTTGTACCTTTCTTTCACTGAATGCCTAAATGAACTGTTTTCCACTATATATATTCTAATCACCACTGAAAGTCTTCGTACTTCGGTTATCCTTGTTTTTTGTGAAATTACTTTTTTCAATTATCAGCTTCTACCAATTTAAGATATAGTTTTCTTCACCAGCATTTATACACCACCAAGCTAACCAGCAAACAGCATTTATATTTATTCTTCTTTTCAATATACCAATATCCAATTATTATAAGTTGATTTATACTAATCTCCAACCATAATATAATTTAATTTCTTCCAATATACCTTTTTTTATCTTCAATAATTATTTGTGTATAATTATAAATGTGCATTAAATTATATGCATAATTTTTAATCTTCATTTAACTCACTATATTAAACAATTGGACTATTTGTACTTGATTCACTGACTCTAACTAACTTTCATAATAAACTGCTTGACTTCTGACTAAAAAACTTAAAAACTGACCAAAAACTCTTCTGACTGCACTATCTAAAACTTTTCTGACTAAAAACTTTCAAAAACTGCCATCTTGAATCCAAATCACGGGTATTTATATCTTTTGGACATTCTAGAACCATCTCGTAAGAGATCATGTTCCAATTTGTTCTATTTCATACTTGTATGAATTTTCTGGAACAAACCATTTCGCAAACATGGCCATCTCCGGAGATCCAGAGAATTCCATTCTTTTCTATTAATAATTTTGTTTACATTTAGGCTTTTCAGATCAGAATATATAATTAAATTAGTAACTTAACATTCTAATTTAATAAAATACACATTTCAAACAATATATTATTATAACCCACTTATATTCGTAAATATTCTTAAACGTCACTTCAGAGTATAAATATCTGTCAATCTCCGAGAGTATTTTTGGTTGCCTAAGCACATGGCTCACTTATATATATTTACAATATTAAAATACAACTTTTTATAATTATTATATGCTAATTTCTTAAAATGCCCTCACATAAATATATTTTTATAAAATTCTCTAGTATATAACTTATTTAAAATAATCAAATACTTTTTTATATCTAATATTATGTAGTATATAACTTATTAATTATTTTCTATAAACCCTAATCGTCACAATATATATATATATATATATATATATATATATATATATATATATATATATATATATATATATATATTGTCTGTGCTATTTTTGTACTTTCTACTGTGGTATTTCTTTTAGATCACGCACAGAGAAAGTGCCCATTTTATATGTGCTATTTTATTATTGCATTTATTTGATTATTTGAATATATTTGCTGCGATATTTCTCCAGAGGATCATACGCTCCAATATATTCCCATTTTTGCCTTTTTCTGCTGTGGTATTTCTTTCGAGATCACGCACAGAGAAAAATACTTATTTGTTGCTACTTTATTATTGCATTGCTTTGATTTACTTTGAATATAATTGCTGCGATATTTCTCTCGTAGATCATACGCTCAAGTATATTCTCATTTGCTATTTTATTATTGCCTTTGTGATTTTTTTTGAATATATCTGATACGATATTTCTCTTAGGAGATCACACGCTTCATATATTCTCTTTATTACTATTTTATTATTGTATTTCTTTTATTTATCGTTTAAATACATTCATTGCGACATCTCTCCTCACGGAGACCATACGCTCTGAAGTATTTACATTTAGTTGTGATCTCCTTCCGTAAGTTAAGGAGACACAAGAAATTTTCGAGAATTCCTTCCGTAAGTTAAGGAATCTCTCAAACTGCCGTTTTACTGTTGCATCTTTATTTCTTTTATGTTATTTGTGTAAATATTGTTTATTTCATTTTCTTTTATCACTGTCGTGCAGATAACGCTTTAGTGGGATTTCTACTACGTAGATCAAGCACAGCAAAGACGTTTGCACCCAATATTTCAAACTTACTTGTCGTTTTTGCACACATACAATTATATTTTTATATGTATATTATCTACGAGGTTTGCTGTGGTATTTTACAGTGTTAATCACGCACTACAAACCTCTGATTCTGGAATTGTGACAGTTTTTCTACCGAAAAACATACACAACTCCACCTACCTCGTCCAGCATCTACCTCCGACCCACTATTTGTTCCGTGAAGAATGGTGGACACTCGAGGAACAAGTGGGTCCAATTCCACGGACCGCAAGAAGCCCGTAGAGCCGGAGATAAGCCAAGCAGCCTTCCTCCACGCCTCTCGGCAACATGGCGCCCAACCACACAAACACGAATCCACGACCCAAGCTCAGCAAGCAGGCCAATCATCCACGAGCCAGGAACAACAGCCCAACCCTGAGACATGGATGACGACCCTATTACAAGCCCTGACGGCCCTCTCAGTAGCTCAACCCGCAACTGCAAGCAAACCAAGGATATGGACCTCCAAACCACCAAGGTTCGAAGGAAGAGAGACCGAAATCCCAGGACAATTCCTATCAAAAGCAGAAGAATTCCTAACCTACCACGAAGTAGACGAAACCGACTGGATCGACTACCTGATAGCAAACTCACTACACGGAGAAGCACGGTTATGGGCAGAGAGTCAAGGTACAGCCGAGATAGGCTACCAGACATTTAAGACTCGCTTCCTAGAGAAGTACGACGACCCAGCACTTTTATCCGCCCTAACCGTAAAGCTATATGGACAGAACCAGGACAAAGAACCAGCAGAGGAATTCGTCACCCGAAAAGCAGCCCTCTTTAGACGCCTCCTACCAGACATCCCGGAAGATCAAAGATGCAGAGTAATTGCCAATCAACTGTTACCACAAACTAGAATCTGTTTAAGAATCGGGATGCCCACAACAGAGGACAGCCTAAGACGAATTGCGAGAGAAATGGAAAGCGACGCCCAACATTTAAGTCACAGAAAGCCGGAGAAACAAGAACATCAACAACCACCCAGGCGTTCCGAAGACGATAAATGAATGGCGAAACCGCAATCCACATATAAACCACAACAACCGCCAACAAGACAACCAGAGGCCGGAAAACTCCAACAGGGGCGCCAATTAACTCCTGTTGAAGAAATGGTGCCCCAACTGAATCCGATCTATCAGCGGTCGATGACAGCAGGACTCCCCAACCTCGACGGAAGGATCAACCAACACCGAGTCAAAATCTTAGTTGACACCGGCGCCTCCGGAAACTTCAAACACCGGAAGCTGATCCAGAGACGAGACCTGCAGACTCGACCCGGACAGATTCAGCTGGCATGCACGGGAAGCACGTCCCAAAGCTTAGGGACTGCTGAAGTAAAAATACAACTGGACAACTTCTCCACCACCGCCCAATGCATCGTCTTGGAGAAGTTAAACCACGATGTCGTCCTAGGAATGCCATGGTTAGAACAGGAGGAGGCCAATGTGGACATACCTCGAAAATGTCTGCACGTAGGCACCACCACCAGAGCCACAGTATACTGGAGAAACCATGACAAACCAAAATCAGCAAACCACAACCTAGAGGAGCACCAAGCCCCAGCTTTCGCTTTCACAAAAATCAAACAGCTGATCGAGGACTACAGCGACGTATTTGACGACCGTCTACGCCAGCCAACGACTAAGGCAACGGAAATGGAAATTCGAGTGACCGACAACCGACCCATAAACATCAAGCCATATAAATACTCTACCGAGAAGAAGAAAATCATGTCAAGAGAGGTGAGAGAGATGCTAGCCGCCGGAGTGATCAAGCCCAGCAAATCTCCCTACAATAGCCCGGTGGTTATTGTAACCAAGAAGGATGGTACCCCTCGCTTCTGCGTAGACTACAGAAAGCTGAATGAAATAACGGTCGACGAAGCCTCCAGTATGCCACCAATACATGATAGCATCAAGGAAATCGGTACCTCGAAGATATTCTCAACAATTGACCTGAAGAGCGGATTCTGGCAAGTCCCGCTACACGAAGACTCCAGCCCAAAAACGGCGTTCAGCTTACCAGATGGCTCATCATACGAATTCTCAGTGATGCCCTTCGGACTCAAAAATGGACCAGCAGTATTTCAGAAGTTAGTAACAACCGTCTTCGCAGGATATATAGACGAATTTATTAAAGTCTATATGGATGACATTATAATATACTCTGAAGACTGGGACCAGCATCAAACACACCTGCACTTGGTACTGGAAAGACTCAGAACGCATGGACTATGGGCATCACTGAAGAAGTGCAGATTCGCAGCCAACGAACTAGAATACCTTGGGCATAAAATCACCTCAAACAACACTCAACCTTTGGAGAAACATGTGGAAAAAATCAAAGGATTCGACACACCTCACACGATGAAACAACTCCAGAGTTTCATTGGAACGGCAAACTGGTTAAGAGACTTTATTCCCCGATTCGCTGAAATAATCACACCTCTAACGAACCTCACGACAGGGAACGAAAGACGCTTGAAGTGGAACGACACAGCAGAAGAAGCCTTCAAGAATATCAAACAAGCAATCGAGGGAGACCTGCAATTATACAGACCAGATGCCTCCAGACCATTTAGCCTACAAACGGACGCCTCCGAAATTGGGATGGGTGCAGTATTATTCCAAGGAACACCAGAAAACAAAGAAGTGATCGCTTACGCCTCCACCAAACTGAAGCCAGCAGAGAGACGTTACCATATCAACGAAAAGGAATGCCTCGCGCTGGTTTGGGCACTGAGAAAGTACAAACTTTTTTTGCAAGATCAACATTTCAATCTATACACAGACAGCCAAGCTCTCCTTTGGTTGAACAAATACAAAGAGGGCAAAGCCAAGCTTTCAAGATGGGCCTTATTACTCCAGGAGTTCAACTTTACCATTCAGCACATACCTGGAAAAGAGAACGAGCTCCCGGACCATCTGTCAAGAAATCCGATCTCCGAAAGAGAAGAAGAAGAGGATTTGGATGAGGAAGTAAATAGACTAAGCTGGCCCACACAGACCACAGACCAACAGGACGACGACTCCTTCCCACTACTCTGCATGCTGGAAGACGTAGAGGAAGGAGAAAATCATCCAATCTTAGACGACTTATCAGACCTACCACTCCAGGCAAGAATCAAAAGGGGACACACTACCCACCACGGAATGAGAAGATTCACCAGGAGATGGCAGAAAGTCACCGCCAGGGGACCAAGAGGCCAAGCTGAAGAAGACCTCCTCAAAGAATTCGTAGTAATAGACGATGCTGTCTACTACAAAATGAAGCCAGACCACAATGTACTAGCTGTACCTCTACCCTATCGCATGGAGGTGATGCGATTCTACCACGACTCGGACGAGGCAAATCATCCAGGGCAAGATGAGACCGTCCGATCAATCAAAAACATTTACTACTGTTCTACCCTCACGAAGGATGTCAGAAACCATGTCAGATCCTGTCTAACCTGTGCCACAACCAAGGCCGCAGCTAGGCAACCAGCAGCCCCTGTCGTCCCCAGAGAACCCAGTAACCCATGGGAAAGGGTTGCATTCGACGTACTTGGACCATACCCAGCAGCCCGCGGCACCAGAAACAGATTTGTCCTATTAGCCACGGATTGCCTTAGTAACTGGGTAGAATATAGATGCGTCCAAACCGCAAAAAGCCGGCAGGTGATTACGTTCCTC
Organism: Diabrotica undecimpunctata; assembly: GCF_040954645.1. Classification (NCBI taxonomy): domain Eukaryota; kingdom Metazoa; phylum Arthropoda; class Insecta; order Coleoptera; family Chrysomelidae; genus Diabrotica; species Diabrotica undecimpunctata. Next base: position 61,043,445 of record NC_092811.1, read on the forward strand.
CAAGAAGAGATATGCAGCAGATGGGGAAAACCAAGTGTCATCATCACAGACAATGGATCCCAATTTCGAACCGACGCGACGCCTGGGAAAGGTTCCTGAGACGAAATAACATCCGAGCAGAGTTCAGTCCCATATACCACCAGAGGGCCAATCCGGTGGAAAGACGCGTCCAGGAACTGAAGAAAGTGACTCCGGGCCAGGTGCAGGTCAGCCGATGACCCCAGATGGGACACTTACATTCCGGATATCATCTTTAGCCTGAGGACAAGGAGGAACGAAGCAACCCAGGAAACACCTGCCGAGCTTCTACTTGGATACCTACCTCGAAGATCGGAAGAAACAGAACGGGAACGGAGGGAAGCCAACACTGCAGCCAGACGCCAAGTGAGGGTCGAACAAGCAGTCCAGAAGGCTACAGTGTACGCCCGGAATCTGTTTCCAGACAACCCAAACGCCCCACCAGCCAGAAAATTCATCCCAGGCGAGCAGGTACTCGTAAGAAACCACAGCAAAGGGAACTTCGGAGCCACATGGACGGGTCCACACACCATCCTGAGAGTACTAGGTGACCATACATACGAAGTGCATCGGGACCAGGACATCAACAGGACCATCCATGTGGACGATATAAGACCTGTTCCGCCACCCAGGGAAGAAATGGAAGAAAATTAAATTACACACATAAATTGTAAAAAATTTCTTTCTGTATTTTGAACAACTTGAAAAATTATATTCAATAAAGTTAACCGACACCTAGAGTCTTCAAAGGGGGGTGTGTTCTCGTGCGCTCGCATTAACTGGCCAATCGGCGTACGGGCAACATCTCCTGACATGAAAAAAATTGTTCATTGGTTGGAATAAGGCTTATTCCAGCCTTTGAGCAATTTAAAATTTACCATTGGCCGATTTTTACGGAAAGTCCACTTTCCTACGTCATAATCCCCTAAACAAAGGATTTTCGTGTATAAAAGAAGGTGGATTTTCTGTAGTCGGCCAGTTCGAGCTCACCCTCGTATTTAAGACTCTAGGTTCGGTGCCAGTCATCCACCTAGAATCTGCCTTATTATTTCTACCATATATTTTTGCTATTATTGTTGATATTTGTGCATTTTTGATATATATATATATATATATATATATATATATATATATATATATATATATATATATATATATATATATATATATATATATTGTCTGTGCTATTTTTGAACTTTCTACTGTGGTATTTCTTTTAGATCACGCACAGAGAAAGTGCCCATTTTATATGTGCTATTTTATTATTGCATTTATTTGATTATTTGAATATATTTGCTGCGATATTTCTCCAGAGGATCATACGCTCCAATATATTCCCATTTTTGCCTTTTTCTGCTGTGGTATTTCTTTCGAGATCACGCACAGAGATCTCGAAAGATAAAATACTTATTTGTTGCTACTTTATTATTGCATTGCTTTGATTTACTTTGAATATAATTGCTGCGATATTTCTCTCGTAGATCATACGCTCAAGTATATTCTCATTTGCTATTTTATTATTGCCTTTGTGTTTTTTTTTGAATATATCTGATACGATATTTCTCTTAGGAGATCACACGCTTCATATATTCTCTTTATTACTATTTTATTATTGTATTTCTTTTATTTATCGTTTAAATACATTCATTGCGACATCTCTCCTCACGGAGACCATACGCTCTGAAGTATTTACATTTACTTGTGATCTCCTTCCGTAAGTTAAGGAGACACAAGAAATTTTCGAGAATTCCTTCCGTAAGTTAAGGAATCTCTCAAACTGCCGTTTTACTGTTGCATCTTTATTTCTTTTATGTTATTTGTGTAAATATTGTTTATTTCATTTTCTTTTATCACTGTCGTGCAGATAACGCTTTAGTGGGATTTCTACTACGTAGATCAAGCACAGAAAAGACGTTTGCACCCAATATTTCAAACTTACTTCTCGTTTTTGCACACATACAATTATATTTTTATATGTACATTATCTACGAGGTTTGCTGTGGTATTTTACAGTGTTAATCACGCACTACAAACCTCTGATTCTGGAATTGTGACAGTTTTTCTACCGAAAAACATACACAACTCCACCTACCTCGTCCAGCATCTACCTCCGACCCACTATTTGTTCCGTGAAGAATGGTGGACACTCGAGGAACAAGTGGGTCCAATTCCACGGACCGCAAGAAGCCCGTAGAGCCGGAGATAAGCCAAGCAGCCTCCCTCCACGCCTCTCGGCAACACTGTTGTTCTCGGGAGCGTTCATTAACGCACCAATCAGCAACCGAGGAACATCTCCTGACATGGGAAAAATTGTTCATTGGTTGGAATAAAACTTATTCCAACCTTTGAGCAATTTAAAATTTCCCATTGGCCGATTCTGCGGGAAGTCCACTTTCCTACGTCATAATCCCTCAAAACAAAGGATTTTCAGATATAAAAGAAGGTGGATTTTCTGTAGTCGGCCAGTTCGAGTTCACCTCGTATTATAAGACTCTAGGTACGGTGCTAGTTCATCCACCTAGAATCTGACTTTTATTTTACCTTTTTCTACTGTATTTTTATTATTGATTTTGTGTGCATTTGATATATATATATATATATATATATATATATATATATATATATATATATATATATATATATATATATATATATATATATATTTGTGTATTTTTTTGTATTTCTCGCTGTGATATTTCCTCCGGATCATACACAGAGAGAATACACATTTTGCTATTTGATTATTGCATATAATTTTGTTTGAATATACTTGTTGCGACATCTCTCACCGGTAGACCATACGCTCAAGTATATTCCCATTTTACTTTGATTTCTTTTGCTATTTTATTATTGCATATATAAATACATTTGTTGTTTGAATATACTTGTTGTGATATCTCTCGTAGTAGACCATACGCTTAAGTATATTCTCATTTCTTTGATTTTGTGGCTATTTTATTATTGCTATTTACAGAGTATTTTCGTTGCGATATTTCTCGAACAGATCATACGCTCGAAATACTTACATTTATTGTCTGCTATTTTATTATCGCATTATTGTTGTTTCTAAATATATTCGATACGATATTTCTCTCCGGAGATCATACGTTCCGAAATATTTACATACTTTTCTGCTCTTGTACCTCCTTCCTTAAGTCAAGGAGACACAAGTTATTTTCTGAGTGTCCTTCCGTAAGTTAAGGAAACTCAGGCCTATTTTTATGTTCTACTATTTTGTATACACATATCTTTTCTGATTTATTGTGATTTGTCGTGCAAAAACGTATCAAGTGGAACTTCTGCTACGCAGATTAGGCACCTATACGTTTGCACTCATATATACTATCATATTATCGAGACTTACTTCTGTTTGCTATATATATATATATATATATATATATATATATATATATATATATATATATATATATATATATATATATATATATATATATATCTATTTGTGCATTATAAGAGCTTTAGGTGGCATTTCGCTTAGCGATCAAGCACTAAAGGCCTGTAGACACAGCTGCTTTGTGACAGTTCCTAATCAGAACATACACAAACCTGTGTATTTCTTGCGATACGTTATATTCCAACACGAATCGTTAGTATAAAGATGGTAGACACCCTTACCACCTCCAGATCCAACTCCCAGGATCGAAGGAAGACCGCAGAGCCAGATGTGGGCCATTCTAACCCCATCGACGCCTCTCGGCAACACTGTTTGCCGTCAGTCACTCGGACCTAAGCCAAGAAGCGGAAAATAGACTGTGATACTGTATGCGACCTCTCAGTAGCGAGTCTCACCGTCTACACACACACACAATCACGCTAAGCGATCAACCCAACCCCTAGGAACATGTGTATACCAAACTAAGTATGGGATCCATATGTCCGAAGATCAAACCGGTCACACTTCACTAGTTGAAGTGGTACCTATCTGACCCCCAGGTTTTTCCACCACCCCTCCTCATCGTGTGACTTACGTGAGCAGGCTTATGATCTGAAAGTTACTAGAGGTGCCTTGGGTTTTGAGACACCTCCCGTTTTTAGTTATTGTGGTTATGCCACCTGACTGTAGGGGTTTTCTAGGCTTTTCTCCCTATTTACTTTACTGACTCTATAGATTTTACTCTAACTTCACTTCGGGACTTAAGTCCCTAAACCAAAAAGAAAAAGAGCGTGTGTTCCGTCCATGAAGTCGACAGCCTGGTCGACTTCATGTTCGGAAAGTGCTCGGGTGTCGCGAAAGGATCAGTATCACTCGATCTGCCTTAAGGGCATACTCTGCATCAGCGGTATATAGAAGGCCTGGCGGGCCTTCTATATGGAAAAGTTAAAATGAATTACGTTAGAACGTTTAATGATATAAATTGAATCTATAATTACTGAATTTAAAAGAAAAACAACCGATTTTTTTTTGTGGGGGTCTTCCTTGGCGTTGGGACTATGAAATGCCGGCACAATTCTTACACCCTTTTTGTTCTTACATGATAATTGGTGTGGGTGTGTTGGGGTGTGCATTGCAGGGTGTATATGGCCTCCACACACCCCGGTGTATATTGTCCTTATCTAAGTGCCTTGGCACCTGTATTCTCTCGCCAGAGTCCTAAAAAATAGAAAAAATTTTTTAGTTGGTTGTTTTTCTGATGACTGCATTCTTTTGTTTGACGTCTTTGTGACCATCTCATTCTTCATTTATTCATTGGGGACCCTATATCCGGCTATTTGCTGTTAAGGTCTTCTGTGTACCGTCCTGGTATTTGCGTTGTAGTTAGTCAGCTCTCTTAACATGCTACTTGGGTGGTTGTTTAGTCCGTTGAAAAGTTCGTATGCCTTTTTGTCCATTGTGTGAAGGATCCTTGTTTGTCCTGAGTCTCTGTATAAATTTCTCAGAGGTACATATCTCGGTAAGTTCAGGGCATCTCTTATTAATTGATTTTGTGCTGTTTGTATTTTTTTCCTGTTTGTTTTACAGGTGTGTCCCCATGCAGCAGAGGCATACGAGAGGACTGGCAGGATAATACTATTCGCAATCCTGATTTTGGTTTTAAACCTTAGCTTGCTTCTTCTCCCAATAAGCGTTGAGGGCTGACTTTTCAGCGCTTTGGCTCTATACGTTTGCTGATTAATATGCTGCGTAAAAGTGAGTTTTTTGTCTATGACTATGACTAGGTATTTGGCCTCGTTTGTCCATTGTACTGGGGTGTTTCCAATCGTTAGTTCTTGGTTCGGTACACTTTTTCTGTGACTAAACATTACAGCCTGTGTTTTATCTGGGTTTAAGGCTATTTTCCAGTTGATGCACCATCTTTCGAATCTATTAAGTGCTCTTTGCAGATGATTAGCTGCATGATTTGGATTTCTCCAGCTAACAGCTATTGCCGTGTCGTCGGCGTAAAGACTTAACAGGGATCCTGGTTCTTTTGGCGTGTCGGCTTTATAGATGGTATACAGGTAAGGCGACAAAACAGCTCCCTGAGGCACACCTGCCTCCAGGGTCCCGACTTCGGACAGGGTTGCCCCTGTCCGAACCCTGAACCTTCTGTTGGCTAAGTATGATCCAAGGAGGCATGTCATCGCCTCGCTGTATCCCATAGAGTTCATTTTATAATTGAGTCCATCATGCCAGACCCTGTCAAATGCTTTACTGACGTCCAGAAATGCTGTTGCCGTGTACATTTTATCGTTGTATCCTTTTGTTGTGAATTCGGTGAAACGTAGAACTTGTAGTTCGCATGAGTGTTCGCTTCTGAATCCAAATTGAGCTTTCGGTATGATGCCTAGTGCTTCCGATTCGTCGTTTAGTTTTTTAATATAACTCTTTCCGCTATCTTGCTTATTGATGATAATAAGCTGATAGGTCTGTAATTTTGCGGAAATGTGCTATCCTTCCCTGGTTTTTTAATCATGATAATTTGTGCCTCCTTCCATCTATCTGGAAAATATCTTAGTTTGAGCATGTTGTTTACAATGTTCGTTATGTAGACAATAGCTTTGTTGGGTAGGCTTTTTAGTGCCTTTTTTAGTGATGTTGTCAGGTCCTGGGGCTTTTTTGGCGTTTGTTAGCTTTATTAGCTTTTTTATTTCTTCGGGGGATGTATGTGTTATTCCTACTCTGCCCTTTCTTCTCTTTAGTCTTCTGGCTGTTCTTTCTACCTCTTCTTCGAAGTCTATGTCTTCATTGGGATTTTCGATATTTCTACATGCCCTTTCTAATTCGTCCTTTAGGACTTCAGCTTTGTCTATCTCCGTATGAACAATCCCGTTTTCTCCATGTAAGGGAGGTATGGGTTTCTTGCCCTGTCGAAGCATTTTCGATAATTTCCAGAAGGCGGATTTGTTGGGGTCTAATTCTTGGATATAGTTGTCCCAGCTTTCATTTCTATGGTTTCGTAGTTGTCTTTTAACTTCCCTATCTAGCTCATTTGCGCATTACATTTATTTAGCACTGTAATCAAATATATATCCCTATAATGTTTGGTTGCTCTCTGTCACAATACATAAAGAAAATCTTTGTTTGATTACTGAAAATGGTCAGAAAACGTGAAATAATCAAAAATTATTTAGGAGGAAAAAAATCTAATTTCAATTATTAAAAGGTTTAAAAATATTGAAAACACTAAAATTGGCAGTGGTTGGTCCAAACAGAAGCATTCAACATAGAAAAAAAAATTGCTGGTGAATATAATAGCATCCGTAAATCAGGTATTATAAAGGGATTGCAGTTAAATCTTTTATATAAGGGATTGCAAATGAAAACAAAATTGGCGCAAGCGCATTACATTTATTTAGCACTGTAATCAAATATATATCCCTATAATGTTTGGTTGCTCTCTGTCACAATACATAAAGAAAATCTTTGTTTGATTACTGAAAATGGTCAGAAAACGTGAAATAAGCAAAAATTATTTAATTCTAAGGTATTATAAGGCACACACACACATACACACGCGAGGCGTTCAACCCAACCCCTAGTGACATGTGTATACCACTGCTAGTCAGTGGGATCCACATGTCCGAAGATCAAACCGGTCTCGCTCCAGAAGAGCTAATCATTCTGGATCGGTACCTATCTGACCCCCAGGTTTTTCCACCACCCCTTTGCTACGTGTGACATACGCAGCAAAGGCTTATGAACTTTACGTCGGGCTATTTGGGTAATGAATAAAACCCTCCTTATCGATATGTTTGTGGTTAGGCCACCTGAAATTAAGGGGTAGCTATAAGCTTTTCTCCCTATTGACTTTACTGAATTTAATTTGGCATGAGCATTACTTTGGACCTGATGTCCCTAAAAAGTGTGTGCCCCTGCACGGAGAGGCACCAACCTTAGTTGGTGCCCCTCCGTACAGGGAAATGTGTGTGTTCGGACACTCAGCCGCCGATTTGGCAAAAGTTAATTTGTTCTCCTCGCCGGCTGAGTACCCGACCGGTCTATAGAGGTGTGCTTATTAGTTCTTTTAGACGAACTAGTTCAAGCGAACTATTTCACAAAAATGAACTAGTTCAGTGAACTAGTTCGCGAAAGAACTATTTGTAGGACCGAAATCGAAATCCAACCCTAACATAATTGGTTGCCAGATGTCTCGTCTTATCATCACACAAGCTCGGCGCCGGCCGCGCGTTTTCTTCGGTTTTCAGTCAGTCTTTCACTCTTTCACTACCGTACAAGTAGTTCGCATTCGGAACCATTTCTTTCGATCGTATGTTTAGGTTTAAATGTTTTAAATTTATTTCTCAAATGTTTTGCAAATAACATTTTTTTTATTTGCAAAAAATTATTAAGATTTGTTTTTTATTAACCGTTTTAAATATAAATATGGTTCACGTATGATTTATTTTTATATTTACGTATACTCATAGGTATCTATATTAGGTTATTTCTAAAAGAACCTTACAAAAAAAATCAGTGAATTTTTTAGGAACATTAAATAACACATTTTCATTCTCACTTTTACATAAAATTATATTTTATGTAGATGCATCAATCATTTTAACCACAACTTAAAATTGTTATTTCAAAATTACAATACGAGAAACAGTACAGCATGTCAACGTTCAAGCCAGTGCATGGGCATGGCATAAGATCCGAACCATTATGATATTAAGATAAAACTGTTTATGTTATTGTCACGTTCATAAGAATTATGATCTGTTATCTGAGACTAATCGGCACTTCTTTTTTTAAACTAGTCAGTCGGTCAGTCCATCCCATTCACAAAATAATAAATATATGATCTCATTCATTCATTATTTTCTTCTTTAAAAGTTGAGACACAATTTATAATGCAAATCGTTCGCAGTGAACTAGTTCTATGAAAATTAATGAACTAGTTCAATTAGTTCAGTTTAAAGAATCGTTCATTTGAACTATTTCGATGGTGAACTACACATCTCTACCGGTCTGGCCACCGAGCCCATGCTTGTCGCACATGGCCTCGATGCTCAGAGGTCGCGCGCTGGTCTCTCAAATTGGACCTGCCATAAGGGCCTAAGCCAACAAGTTGGCTGTACAAAGAGGGCAGATGGCTCTCTTTATACCATTTACTCGCTTGTATAAATGTGTGCCGTGATAGGGATCAATATCACTTAATATATCGCGCCCGGGTTATGAATATATAATTCATTGACACTATAATTCGTTCGCGGAAATTAGAGGGTCTTTTATCGGATTTTAATAAACTAAAACTAGAACTTAAAACTAAGTATTTTTTTTGGTGGTAATTCCTGGTGCCTGGAACTCTAAAATGCCAGACCCCAGTTGTTCCCTTTTTTTTTTCTACCTCTAACCCGCGTTGCCTTAGACTAGTCTGTGCCTATCCTTATCTTTACTGTGTTTATGCTATTGGGACATATCCTGCTATCTGTTGTTTAGGCCGCCTATGTGTCGTCCTAACGTTTTCATCATAGTCTGTTAGCTCACGCAGCTTTCTGTTGGGGTGGTTTCTTATCTCATGGAAGATGTCATGTGCTCTTTCGTTCATGGTGTGAAGAATTCTTTTCTGTTTTGTATCTCTATATAGGTACCGTAGAGGTACATATTTAGGTACATTTAGTGCATCTCTGATTAGCTGATTTTGTGCTACTTGCAGTTTCTTTCTGTTTGTTTTACATGTGTGTCCCCATGCTGCTGATGCGTCAGTTAGCGTTGGAAGTATTATACTATTTGCTACCCTTATCTTCGTCCAGAAGTTTAGTTTGCTTTTCTTACCTATTAGTGAGGCAAGTTGTATCTTTGTTAATTTAGCTTTATGTACTGCTTGATTTACATGTTCCGTGAATGTGAGCTTGTGATCAAGGGTCACTCCTAGGTATTTAGCTTGATTGCTCCATTCTATGTCTTCATTTGCTAAATTTAGTTGCAAGTTGGGTATTTGTCTACGTTTTCTGAACATGACGGCCTGTGTTTCATCCGGGTTAAGTGCGATTTTCCACTTTATGCACCATGCATATAGCCGATTTAGGGATCGTTGTAGGTTTCTTGTTGCAAAGGTTATGTTCCTGTTGCTGGTTGCTATCGCTGTGTCGTCCGCATACAAGCTGAGCATTGTTTTGTAATCGCTGGGTGTATCTGCTGTATATATGGTATACAGGTAAGGTGACAACACAGCCCCCTGAGGCACACCAGCCTTCAGAGTTCCGACCTCGGACAGGGTAGACCCTATACGAACTCGGAACCTCCGGTTTGCTAGGTATGACGCAAGAAGACATGTCATCGCCTCACTGTACCCGCTGTGATTCATTTTGTATAGTAGGCCTTCGTGCCATACTCTATCAAATGCTTTACTAACATCGAGGAAAGCTGCAGCTGTGTACATTTTTTCGTTGTACCCTTTGGTGATGAATTCCGTTTATCTGAGCACTTGTAATTCACAAGAGTGTCTGGATCTAAAGCCGAACTGTGCTTCTGGAATCATACCGATTGCTTCAGACTCTGTTTGAAGTCTTTTTAAAATTATTCTTTCGGCTATTTTGCTTAAACATGATAGTAAGCTTATAGGTCGGTAATTTTGTGGAAAACTCCCTTCTTTTCCCGGTTTTCCAATCATTATTACTTCCGCCTCTTTCCATCTGTCTGGAAAGTATCTTAGTCGCAATATTCCGTTAATTATGTTAGCAATGTACACTATGATCTTGTTTGGTACATTTTTTATAGCCCTGTTTGTGATTTTATCAGGACCTGCTGCTTTTTTGTGATTTAATATTTTGATTAGATCTTTGATCTCTTCCGGACTTGTATGCTCTAGGCCTATTATGTATTTTCTTCTTCTTAAGCGTCTAGCGCTTCTTTCTACTTCCTCCGTGAAGTCTAGGTCTTCTGCCGGGTGAAATTTTTGTGTATTATTGGTTTCGAGTGTTTCTCTCATTACTTCTGATTTTTCCTGATCAGTAAATACTCTGCCATTTGTTCCGTGTAATGGTGGTATGGGTTTTTTATCCTTTCTTAGTATTTTTGATACTTTCCAGAATGCGGATTGGTTTGGATTCAATTCTTGGATATATTTGTCCCATTGTTCGCTTCTGTGCTCGTTTAGCCTTCTTTTGACTTCCCTGTCTAATTCATTAGCAATTCTTTTATCTTCTTGATTTCTAGTTCTTTGTGCTCTTCTTCTTTTCCTGTTCTTTTCTTTAATGAGATCTTTTAGCTCATTTGAAATTTCATCGAATCTGCCTTTTGGTGTTGTTTTGTTATCTGTTTTTGTACTGGCCTCAATGGCATTTAACATTGTTTGCTCTAGTTTTATGATGCTTTCTTCGAGTTCTTCTATGTTATTAATAGTCGGAATTGCTCCGATATTTTCACTTATTACTCTTCTAAAATTTGGCCAGTTTGTCTTCTTTGTTTGGTGGGGCTGCAGTGGGTTTAGTTCCACTGCGCCTAGGGTCATGACGATTACATTGTGTGTAGAGTCACCTTCATTTACCGTTTTTATTTCATATTGTTGCCCTATGTTGTGCAGAATTGCTATGTCGATGTGTGAGGGAAGTTCTCCGTGAAAACATGTTGGGCCTGTAGGACCCGCTACTACGGTGTTATTTTTGTTTTCTAGATAGGCACAGAGTCGTCTACCGTTTGCGTTTGTTCCACGGTCGTACCAGTTGGGCGATCTAGCGTTCAGATCGCCGATAATTACAGTCGGTTCATCGGAATCTAGTATTAGATCGAGGTTCTCTTCTCTTAATATCGGCTCATTAGGCCTAACATACGCTGAAACGATTTTCAGCGTCTCGTTAGGCATAATGATTCGTACTATCGTAGCTTCCATTGTGGCCAGGCCAAGTGGTGTGGGCACTAGATGGTGGTCTATTTGCCCTCTTACCATAATGGCCGTGCCACCTGAGCGCGCTCTGTAATCGTCTCTATAGATGACATAGCCCGGAATTTTAGTTTTAATTCTTTCGACAAGTTTAGTCTCTTGAAGAGCCATGACATCTATAGCGAGTCTGTTGGTAAACTCGTCAAGGATGTTAAGTTTCGAACGAATCCCGCCCGAATTCCACGATCCGATCTTTAGCTCGTCCAACTGTACTGGCATTATTTCGGTCCGCATTTACTCATCGCCTCGAAAGCCTTGGTGAAATTTTCAAACATGCCGGAGAAGTGATCCGATATTTGTTTGAATTTGTTGTTCATAATTTCTAGAATATCGTCGTTTGTTATTGTTGTTTTTGCTACAGGGGCAGCTGTTGATGGTGTTGCTGCCTTTGTCGCCGCGGCATAACTTGTGTTAGGCCGGGTGGTAGGTGCACTCGGTGCATCTCTGAATTTCGGTGGGGCCGTTGTTTTTGGCTTCTTTTTGGGTGCTTTGGTGCACCCCCTGTAGCGTGCTGTATGCGCTCCGTCGCAGTTTGCGCATTTAGCAGGGGTTTCTCTGTCCTTGGGACAGTCCGACGATCGGTGATATTCTCCGCATTTCACGCAACGCGAAGCGCAGTGGCAGGCACTCGAACCATGGTAGAAATCCTGGCAGTTGTAGCATTGAACAATATTTCTTTGCTGTTTAATCTCGTCCTCTACTCTTATTCTTAAGTAGCAGCGGTTTGTCAGGTTTTTGGCTTTTTCTGCATCTTCTTCCGGTACAATTATTTTGTATAGGGGGAGTGTTACTCTTACTCCCTCTCTCATGGCTGTGACGGTCTCTATTTTAATCGCATGTACACCTTTATTATCGATTTCGTTTATAATCGATTCCATGTTCATGTTTTTGTGTAATCCACGGATTACTAATCTTTTTGTTTTGGGTGTATCTATAGGATACGCTATAAAGTTCACCGCCGGTTTGTGGTTCTCTAATTTGTTGACCATCGCTAGGTATCCTTCCCTTGTTTTAGTCTGTATGACTACAGACCGCCCAGATTTCCCAAACTTGTTGTCGGATGCGATGGATTTCTCTGCAGCTTTGCGCAGGATGTTCTGACTCTCTCCGACTGTTTTTAGTATTATCGCCGGCGGTTTTGGCGTTTTTGTTTGCTTTTCGGCAGGCACCACTGGTTCTTCTCTTGTTTCGTTCTGTACCTTTTGTTGTCTTTTAGATTGATGAGCTTTTATCTCATCATCCATCATTTTTTCTTGTCGTTGTTCGACAATTTTCCTTTGTCTCTGCGCAGCGCTCACATTTTCTGTGGGCGTGGCTTCGCTGATTTTAGCAGTGGTTGCCTTGTTTTTTTTGTTCTTAGCTACTTGCCATTCTTCCTCACATGGTTTGTCGGTTTTTGATACACTCTTCGGCTTTTCGACCTCCTCGTGTATCTTAACCGATTTGCCGATTTGACTGTCATTCGTTCTGTTAGCACTGGCCTCGCGTGCGCGCTTTGCGGGAACAGTGGGTTCCCCTTTCTTTTCCGTTAGTGACACTATTCGTGCCACTAATTCTCTATTTTCGCGGTCTTTTTGCTTTATTTCGTTTCTCAGCTCTTTTAGCTGGTCTAACAGCTCCTTTATTTGCCTATTATGGCTGGTTTGCATCTCATCCATTTTCTGGATGAGGCATTGTAGTTGGGTTGCCGTGCTTTCTTCTTCACGCTGTTTTTTGTTTTCTTGCTCAGGGCTTAGCCCTGGGCTGGAGCATGGTCGTTTCACCTTTTCGGGGCGACGAGTATTATACACGTTTTCGCGGTTGAAAATCTCGCGTTTGGAATTAAACTCCACGGTGGATAATTTATCTACAAAATTATATGATTTGACTGACTGAAGGTCAGTCGCATCGTTACTATACTCGTTATCGGTGATATCGGGGGAGTCATATTGCTCGTCCATATCATCGATGATAATGGACGGCGAAGGAGAGGCTGATGGGATCGAGTCCGGAGTAGTGCCTTCCGACACACACTCTGACTCGTTAAGGTTAGGGTTTGGGGGGTTTGCAAATTCTAACAGCTGGAAGCTCGGGGGTTTCATCAGAAACCAACGACATTGAAATCTGTCTGCTTTGACGACCGCAGTTTTTTGTCTCTCCACCCGACACGTGTCGAATGGATGCTGCGTGCCTTCCCAGGACCTCACACGGTTGTTCACTCCTGTTTCCAGGAGGGATCCTCTTGCAGTTCTCACTCTGTAGGGCAGGGGCCGTTTCTGTCCGACTTTGATGCAAACAACAAAGCCTTACAGTGTCATCCCTGACGGCACCGTACAGATATCCCGATATTTCGTGAATCGCTAAATTTTTATTATAGCCCTCCGAGAGAAGCCTATAAAAATCAACCTCTCTGCGGTTTAAGCTAGTAAAAATCGCATCCACTCTTCGCTTTAAATTGTCTCAAGCGTCCAAGCCACTTGCGGTGTCTTACCCACCGCTAGGAGCTGACAAGCTCCGTTGACTTAGATCGGTCTCGACTCTCCAAAGCACGTCCGCACTGTTCAGCTACTCGAACTGAACTGATAAGACTGGTATTATAAGGGGATTGCAGTTAAATCTTTTGTGTAAGGGATTGCAAATGAAAACAAAATTGGCGAAAGCGCATTACATTTATTTAGCACTGTAATCAAATATATATCCCTATAATGTTTGGTTGCTCTCTGTCACAATACATAAAGAAAATCTTTGTTTGATTACTGAAAATGGTCAGAAAACGTGAAATAATCAAAAATTATTTAGGAGGAAAAAAATCTAATTTCAATAATTAAAAGGTTTAAAAACATTGAAAACACTAAAATTGGCAGTGGTTGGTCCAACCAGAAGCATTCAACATAGAAAAAAATTGCTGGTGAATATAATAGCATCCGTAAAACAGGTATTATAAAGGGATTGCAGTTAAATCTTTTATATAAGGGATTGCAAAATGAAAACAAAATTCGCGCAAGCGCATTACATTTATTTAGCACTGTAATCAAATATATATCCCTATAATGTTTGATTGCTCTCTGTCACAATACATAAAGAAAATCTTTGTTTGATTACTGAAAATGGTCAGAAAACGTGAAATAATCAAAAATTATTTAGGAGGAAAAAAATCTAATTTCAATAATTAAAAGGTTTAAAAACATTGAAAACACTAAAATTGGCAGTGGTTGGTCCAAACAGAAGCATTCAACATAGAAAAAAAATTGCTGGTGAATATAATAGCATCCGTAAAACAGGTATTATAAAGGGATTGCAGTTAAATCTTTTATATAAGGGATTGCAAAATGAAAACAAAATTCGCGCAAGCGCATTACATTTATTTAGCACTGTAATCAAATATATATCCCTATAATGTTTGGTTGCTCTCTGTCACAATACATAAAGAAAATCTTTGTTTGATTACTGAAAATGGTCAGAAAACGTGAAATAATCAAAAATTATTTAGGAGGAAAAAAATCTAATTTCAATAATTAAAAGGTTTAAAAACATTGAAAACACTAAAATTGGCAGTGGTTGGTCCAACCAGAAGCATTCAACATAGAAAAAAAAATTGCTGGTGAATATAATAGCATCCGTAAAACAGGTATTATAAAGGGATTGCAGTTAAATCTTTTATATAAGGGATTGCAAAATGAAAACAAAATTCGCGCAAGCGCATTACATTTATTTAGCACTGTAATCAAATATATATCCCTATAATGTTTGGTTGCTCTCTGTCACAATACATAAAGAAAATCTTTGTTTGATTACTGAAAATGGTCAGAAAACGTGAAATAATCAAAAATTATTTAGGAGGAAAAAAATCTAATTTCAATAATTAAAAGGTTTAAAAACATTGAAAACACTAAAATTGGCAGTGGTTGGTCCAACCAGAAGCATTCAACATAGAAAAGAAAATTGCTGGTGAATATAATAGCATCCGTAAAACAGGTATTATAAAGGGATTGCAGTTAAATCTTTTATATAAGGGATTGCAAAATGAAAACAAAATTCGCGCAAGCGCATTACATTTATTTAGCACTGTAATCAAATATATATCCCTATAATGTTTGGTTGCTCTCTGTCACAATACATAAAGAAAATCTTTGTTTGATTACTGAAAATGGTCAGAAAACGTGAAATAATCAAAAATTATTTAGGAGGAAAAAAATCTAATTTCAATAATTAAAAGGTTTAAAAACATTGAAAACACTAAAATTGGCAGTGGTTGGTCCAACCAGAAGCATTCAACATAGAAAAAAAAATTGCTGGTGAATATAATAGCATCCGTAAAACAGGTATTATAAAGGGATTGCAGTTAAATCTTTTATATAAGGGATTGCAAAATGAAAACAAAATTCGCGCAAGCGCATTACATTTATTTAGCACTGTAATCAAATATATATCCCTATAATGTTTGATTGCTCTCTGTCACAATACATAAAGAAAATCTTTGTTTGATTACTGAAAATGGTCAGAAAACGTGAAATAATCAAAAATTATTTAGGAGGAAAAAAATCTAATTTCAATAATTAAAAGGTTTAAAAACATTGAAAACACTAAAATTGGCAGTGGTTGGTCCAACCAGAAGCATTCAACATAGAAAAAAAAATTGCTGGTGAATATAATAGCATCCGTAAAACAGGTATTATAAAGGGATTGCAGTTAAATCTTTTATATAAGGGATTGCAAAATGAAAACAAAATTCGCGCAAGCGCATTACATTTATTTAGCACTGTAATCAAATATATATCCCTATAATGTTTGGTTGCTCTCTGTCACAATACATAAAGAAAATCTTTGTTTGATTACTGAAAATGGTCAGAAAACGTGAAATAATCAAAAATTATTTAGGAGGAAAAAAATCTAATTTCAATAATTAAAAGGTTTAAAAACATTGAAAACACTAAAATTGGCAGTGGTTGGTCCAACCAGAAGCATTCAACATAGAAAAGAAAATTGCTGGTGAATATAATAGCATCCGTAAAACAGGTATTATAAAGGGATTGCAGTTAAATCTTTTATATAAGGGATTGCAAAATGAAAACAAAATTCGCGCAAGCGCATTACATTTATTTAGCACTGTAATCAAATATATATCCCTATAATGTTTGGTTGCTCTCTGTCACAATACATAAAGAAAATCTTTGTTTGATTACTGAAAATGGTCAGAAAACGTGAAATAATCAAAAATTATTTAGGAGGAAAAAAATCTAATTTCAATAATTAAAAGGTTTAAAAACATTGAAAACACTAAAATTGGCAGTGGTTGGTCCAACCAGAAGCATTCAACATAGAAAAAAAAATTGCTGGTGAATATAATAGCATCCGTAAAACAGGTATTATAAAGGGATTGCAGTTAAATCTTTTATATAAGGGATTGCAAAATGAAAACAAAATTCGCGCAAGCGCATTACATTTATTTAGCACTGTAATCAAATATATATCCCTATAATGTTTGATTGCTCTCTGTCACAATACATAAAGAAAATCTTTGTTTGATTACTGAAAATGGTCAGAAAACGTGAAATAATCAAAAATTATTTAGGAGGAAAAAAATCTAATTTCAATAATTAAAAGGTTTAAAAACATTGAAAACACTAAAATTGGCAGTGGTTGGTCCAACCAGAAGCATTCAACATAGAAAAAAAAATTGCTGGTGAATATAATAGCATCCGTAAAACAGGTATTATAAAGGGATTGCAGTTAAATCTTTTATATAAGGGATTGCAAAATGAAAACAAAATTCGCGCAAGCGCATTACATTTATTTAGCACTGTAATCAAATATATATCCCTATAATGTTTGATTGCTCTCTGTCACAATACATAAAGAAAATCTTTGTTTGATTACTGAAAATGGTCAGAAAACGTGAAATAATCAAAAATTATTTAGGAGGAAAAAAATCTAATTTCAATAATTAAAAGGTTTAAAAACATTGAAAACACTAAAATTGGCAGTGGTTGGTCCAACCAGAAGCATTCAACATAGAAAAAAAAATTGCTGGTGAATATAATAGCATCCGTAAAACAGGTATTATAAAGGGATTGCAGTTAAATCTTTTATATAAGGGATTGCAAAATGAAAACAAAATTCGCGCAAGCGCATTACATTTATTTAGCACTGTAATCAAATATATATCCCTATAATGTTTGGTTGCTCTCTGTCACAATACATAAAGAAAATCTTTGTTTGATTACTGAAAATGGTCAGAAAACGTGAAATAATCAAAAATTATTTAGGAGGAAAAAAATCTAATTTCAATAATTAAAAGGTTTAAAAACATTGAAAACACTAAAATTGGCAGTGGTTGGTCCAACCAGAAGCATTCAACATAGAAAAAAAAATTGCTGGTGAATATAATAGCATCCGTAAAACAGGTATTATAAAGGGATTGCAGTTAAATCTTTTATATAAGGGATTGCAAAATGAAAACAAAATTCGCGCAAGCGCATTACATTTATTTAGCACTGTAATCAAATATATATCCCTATAATGTTTGATTGCTCTCTGTCACAATACATAAAGAAAATCTTTGTTTGATTACTGAAAATGGTCAGAAAACGTGAAATAATCAAAAATTATTTAGGAGGAAAAAAATCTAATTTCAATAATTAAAAGGTTTAAAAACATTGAAAACACTAAAATTGGCAGTGGTTGGTCCAACCAGAAGCATTCAACATAGAAAAAAAAATTGCTGGTGAATATAATAGCATCCGTAAAACAGGTATTATAAAGGGATTGCAGTTAAATCTTTTATATAAGGGATTGCAAAATGAAAACAAAATTCGCGCAAGCGCATTACATTTATTTAGCACTGTAATCAAATATATATCCCTATAATGTTTGGTTGCTCTCTGTCACAATACATAAAGAAAATCTTTGTTTGATTACTGAAAATGGTCAGAAAACGTGAAATAATCAAAAATTATTTAGGAGGAAAAAAATCTAATTTCAATAATTAAAAGGTTTAAAAACATTGAAAACACTAAAATTGGCAGTGGTTGGTCCAACCAGAAGCATTCAACATAGAAAAGAAAATTGCTGGTGAATATAATAGCATCCGTAAAACAGGTATTATAAAGGGATTGCAGTTAAATCTTTTATATAAGGGATTGCAAAATGAAAACAAAATTCGCGCAAGCGCATTACATTTATTTAGCACTGTAATCAAATATATATCCCTATAATGTTTGGTTGCTCTCTGTCACAATACATAAAGAAAATCTTTGTTTGATTACTGAAAATGGTCAGAAAACGTGAAATAATCAAAAATTATTTAGGAGGAAAAAAATCTAATTTCAATAATTAAAAGGTTTAAAAACATTGAAAACACTAAAATTGGCAGTGGTTGGTCCAACCAGAAGCATTCAACATAGAAAAAAAAATTGCTGGTGAATATAATAGCATCCGTAAAACAGGTATTATAAAGGGATTGCAGTTAAATCTTTTATATAAGGGATTGCAAAATGAAAACAAAATTCGCGCAAGCGCATTACATTTATTTAGCACTGTAATCAAATATATATCCCTATAATGTTTGATTGCTCTCTGTCACAATACATAAAGAAAATCTTTGTTTGATTACTGAAAATGGTCAGAAAACGTGAAATAATCAAAAATTATTTAGGAGGAAAAAAATCTAATTTCAATAATTAAAAGGTTTAAAAACATTGAAAACACTAAAATTGGCAGTGGTTGGTCCAACCAGAAGCATTCAACATAGAAAAAAAAATTGCTGGTGAATATAATAGCATCCGTAAAACAGGTATTATAAAGGGATTGCAGTTAAATCTTTTATATAAGGGATTGCAAAATGAAAACAAAATTCGCGCAAGCGCATTACATTTATTTAGCACTGTAATCAAATATATATCCCTATAATGTTTGGTTGCTCTCTGTCACAATACATAAAGAAAATCTTTGTTTGATTACTGAAAATGGTCAGAAAACGTGAAATAATCAAAAATTATTTAGGAGGAAAAAAATCTAATTTCAATAATTAAAAGGTTTAAAAACATTGAAAACACTAAAATTGGCAGTGGTTGGTCCAACCAGAAGCATTCAACATAGAAAAGAAAATTGCTGGTGAATATAATAGCATCCGTAAAACAGGTATTATAAAGGGATTGCAGTTAAATCTTTTATATAAGGGATTGCAAAATGAAAACAAAATTCGCGCAAGCGCATTACATTTATTTAGCACTGTAATCAAATATATATCCCTATAATGTTTGGTTGCTCTCTGTCACAATACATAAAGAAAATCTTTGTTTGATTACTGAAAATGGTCAGAAAACGTGAAATAATCAAAAATTATTTAGGAGGAAAAAAATCTAATTTCAATAATTAAAAGGTTTAAAAACATTGAAAACACTAAAATTGGCAGTGGTTGGTCCAACCAGAAGCATTCAACATAGAAAAAAAAATTGCTGGTGAATATAATAGCATCCGTAAAACAGGTATTATAAAGGGATTGCAGTTAAATCTTTTATATAAGGGATTGCAAAATGAAAACAAAATTCGCGCAAGCGCATTACATTTATTTAGCACTGTAATCAAATATATATCCCTATAATGTTTGATTGCTCTCTGTCACAATACATAAAGAAAATCTTTGTTTGATTACTGAAAATGGTCAGAAAACGTGAAATAATCAAAAATTATTTAGGAGGAAAAAAATCTAATTTCAATAATTAAAAGGTTTAAAAACATTGAAAACACTAAAATTGGCAGTGGTTGGTCCAACCAGAAGCATTCAACATAGAAAAAAAAATTGCTGGTGAATATAATAGCATCCGTAAAACAGGTATTATAAAGGGATTGCAGTTAAATCTTTTATATAAGGGATTGCAAAATGAAAACAAAATTCGCGCAAGCGCATTACATTTATTTAGCACTGTAATCAAATATATATCCCTATAATGTTTGATTGCTCTCTGTCACAATACATAAAGAAAATCTTTGTTTGATTACTGAAAATGGTCAGAAAACGTGAAATAATCAAAAATTATTTAGGAGGAAAAAAATCTAATTTCAATAATTAAAAGGTTTAAAAACATTGAAAACACTAAAATTGGCAGTGGTTGGTCCAACCAGAAGCATTCAACATAGAAAAAAAAATTGCTGGTGAATATAATAGCATCCGTAAAACAGGTATTATAAAGGGATTGCAGTTAAATCTTTTATATAAGGGATTGCAAAATGAAAACAAAATTCGCGCAAGCGCATTACATTTATTTAGCACTGTAATCAAATATATATCCCTATAATGTTTGGTTGCTCTCTGTCACAATACATAAAGAAAATCTTTGTTTGATTACTGAAAATGGTCAGAAAACGTGAAATAATCAAAAATTATTTAGGAGGAAAAAAATCTAATTTCAATAATTAAAAGGTTTAAAAACATTGAAAACACTAAAATTGGCAGTGGTTGGTCCAACCAGAAGCATTCAACATAGAAAAAAAAATTGCTGGTGAATATAATAGCATCCGTAAAACAGGTATTATAAAGGGATTGCAGTTAAATCTTTTATATAAGGGATTGCAAAATGAAAACAAAATTCGCGCAAGCGCATTACATTTATTTAGCACTGTAATCAAATATATATCCCTATAATGTTTGATTGCTCTCTGTCACAATACATAAAGAAAATCTTTGTTTGATTACTGAAAATGGTCAGAAAACGTGAAATAATCAAAAATTATTTAGGAGGAAAAAAATCTAATTTCAATAATTAAAAGGTTTAAAAACATTGAAAACACTAAAATTGGCAGTGGTTGGTCCAACCAGAAGCATTCAACATAGAAAAAAAAAATTGCTGGTGAATATAATAGCATCCGTAAAACAGGTATTATAAAGGGATTGCAGTTAAATCTTTTATATAAGGGATTGCAAAATGAAAACAAAATTCGCGCAAGCGCATTACATTTATTTAGCACTGTAATCAAATATATATCCCTATAATGTTTGGTTGCTCTCTGTCACAATACATAAAGAAAATCTTTGTTTGATTACTGAAAATGGTCAGAAAACGTGAAATCATCAAAAATTATTTAGGAGGAAAAAAATCTAATTTCAATAATTAAAAGGTTTAAAAACATTGAAAACACTAAAATTGGCAGTGGTTGGTCCAACCAGAAGCATTCAACATAGAAAAAAATTGCTGGTGAATATAATAGCATCCGTAAAACAGGTATTATAAAGGGATTGCAGTTAAATCTTTTATATAAGGGATTGCAAAATGAAAACAAAATTCGCGCAAGCGCATTACATTTATTTAGCACTGTAATCAAATATATATCCCTATAATGTTTGGTTGCTCTCTGTCACAATACATAAAGAAAATCTTTGTTTGATTACTGAAAATGGTCAGAAAACGTGAAATAATCAAAAATTATTTAGGAGGAAAAAAATCTAATTTCAATAATTAAAAGGTTTAAAAACATTGAAAACACTAAAATTGGCAGTGGTTGGTCCAAACAGAAGCATTCAACATAGAAAAAAAAAATTGCTGGTGAATATAATAGCATCCATAAAACAGGTATTATAAAGGGATTGCAGTTAAATCTTTTATATAAGGGATTGCAAAATGAAAACAAAATTCGCGCAAGCGCATTACATTTATTTAGCACTGTAATCAAATATATATCCCTATAATGTTTGGTTGCTCTCTGTCACAATACATAAACAAAATCTTTGTTTGATTACTGAAAATGGTCAGAAAACGTGAAATCATCAAAAATTATTTAGGAGGAAAAAAATCTAATTTCAATAATTAAAAGGTTTAAAAACATTGAAAACACTAAAATTGGCAGTGGTTGGTCCAAACAGAAGCATTCAACATAGAAAAAAAAATTGCTGGTGAATATAATAGCATCCGTAAAACAGGTATTATAAAGGGATTGCAGTTAAATCTTTTATATAAGGGATTGCAAAATGAAAACAAAATTCGCGCAAGCGCATTACATTTATTTAGCACTGTAATCAAATATATATCCCTATAATGTTTGGTTGCTCTCTGTCACAATACATAAAGAAAATCTTTGTTTGATTACTGAAAATGGTCAGAAAACGTGAAATCATCAAAAATTATTTAGGAGGAAAAAAATCTAATTTCAATAATTAAAAGGTTTAAAAACATTGAAAACACTAAAATTGGCAGTGGTTGGTCCAACCAGAAGCATTCAACATAGAAAAAAATTGCTGGTGAATATAATAGCATCCGTAAAACAGGTTTAAAGGGATAAAATAATAAAAATAAAGGGAAGATAAAATAAAGGGATTGCAGTTAAATCTTTTATATAAGTGATTGCAAAATGAAAACAAAATTCGCGCAAGCGCATTACATTTATTTAGCACTGTAATCAAATATATATCCCTATAATGTTTGGTTGCTCTCTGTCACAATACATAAAGAAAATCTTTGTTTGATTACTGAAAATGGTCAGAAAACGTGAAATCATCAAAAATTATTTAGGAGGAAAAAAATCTAATTTCAATAATTAAAAGGTTTAAAAACATTGAAAACACTAAAATTGGCAGTGGTTGGTCCAACCAGAAGCATTCAACATAGAAAAAAAAAATTGCTGGTGAATATAATAGCATCCGTAAAACAGGTATTATAAAGGGATTGCAGTTAAATCTTTTATATAAGGGATTGCAAAATGAAAACAAAATTCGCGCAAGCGCATTACATTTATTTAGCACTGTAATCAAATATATATCCCTATAATGTTTGGTTGCTCTCTGTCACAATACATAAAGAAAATCTTTGTTTGATTACTGAAAATGGTCAGAAAACGTGAAATCATCAAAAATTATTTAGGAGGAAAAAAATCTAATTTCAATAATTAAAAGGTTTAAAAACATTGAAAACACTAAAATTGGCAGTGGTTGGTCCAACCAGAAGCATTCAACATAGAAAAAAATTGCTGGTGAATATAATAGCATCCGTAAAACAGGTATTATAAAGGGATTGCAGTTAAATCTTTTATAAAAGGGATTGCAAAATGAAAACAAAATTCGCGCAAGCGCATTACATTTATTTAGCACTGTAATCAAATATATATCCCTATAATGTTTGGTTGCTCTCTGTCACAATACATAAAGAAAATCTTTGTTTGATTACTGAAAATGGTCAGAAAACGTGAAATAATCAAAAATTATTTAGGAGGAAAAAAATCTAATTTCAATAATTAAAAGGTTTAAAAACATTGAAAACACTAAAATTGGCAGTGGTTGGTCCAAACAGAAGCATTCAACATAGAAAAAAAAAAATTGCTGGTGAATATAATAGCATCCGTAAAACAGGTATTATAAAGGGATTGCAGTTAAATCTTTTATATAAGGGATTGCAAAATGAAAACAAAATTCGCGCAAGCGCATTACATTTATTTAGCACTGTAATCAAATATATATCCCTATAATGTTTGGTTGCTCTCTGTCACAATACATAAACAAAATCTTTGTTTGATTACTGAAAATGGTCAGAAAACGTGAAATCATCAAAAATTATTTAGGAGGAAAAAAATCTAATTTCAATAATTAAAAGGTTTAAAAACATTGAAAACACTAAAATTGGCAGTGGTTGGTCCAAACAGAAGCATTCAACATAGAAAAAAAAAATTGCTGGTGAATATAATAGCATCCGTAAAACAGGTATTATAAAGGCACACACACACACACACACACACACGCGAAGCGTTCAACCCAACCCCTAGTGACATGTGTATACCACTGCTAGTCAGTGGGATCCACATGTCCGAAGATCAAACCGGTCTCGCTCCAGAAGAGCTAGTCATTCTGGATCGGTACCTATCTGACCCCCAGGTTTTTCCACCACCCCTTCACTACGTCTGACATACGCAGCGAAGGCTTATGAACTTTACGTCGGGCGATTTGGGTAATGAACAACACCCTCCGTATAGACTTGGTTGTGGTTAGGCCACCTCAATTTAGGGGTAGCTAAAAGCTTTTCTCCCTAGTTACTTTACTGATTTTAATTTTGTGATTAGCATTACTTTGGACTGAAGTCCCTAAAAAGTGTGTGTCCTGCACGAAGAAGCATCAACCTAAGTTGATGCCCCTTCGTACAGGAATAGTGTGTGGTCGGTTGCTCAGCTGCCGAATTGGCAAAATTTAATTTGTTCTCCTCGTCAGCTGGGCACCCGACTGGTCTGGCCATCGAGCCCATGCTTGCCGCACATGACCTCAATGCTCAGAAGTTCGCGAAGATGGTCTCCCAATTAGACCTGCCTTAAGGGCCTAAACCAAAAGTTTGGCTACACGAAGAGAACTTATGGTTCTCTTTGCGTTATTTTCGCGTGGTGCGCATGTGTGTGACAGGATCAGTATCACTACATTCTTGTTGGGTTGAGGACCCGGGTGCTATTTATATTTATTGGTAACTGTTCGTTCGCGGAAACAGAAGGTGTTTTTAGGTGTTTATGACTAATACTAAAACTTAAAACTAAAACTATATATTTTTTTGGTGGTAATTCCTGGTGCCTGGAACTTTAAAATGCCAGACCCCAGTTGTTACCTTTTGTTTTTTTTTTTTTTTTTTTTTTTTTTTTTTTTTTTTTCCACTTCTGTCCCGCGTGCGTTTGACTAATCTGTGCCTATCTATGTCATTGTGTCCGTTATTCTACTGGGACATATCCTGCTATTTGTTGTTTAGGCCGCCTATGTGTCGTCCTGATGTTCTCGTCATAATCTGTTAGCTCTCTCAGCTTTCTGTTGGGGTGGTTTCTTATTTCATTGAATATTTCGTACGCTTTGTCGTTCATTGTATGAAGGATTCTTTTCTGTTGTGTGTCTCTGTAAAGGTATCTCAATGGTACATATTTCGGTACATTTAGCGCGTCTCTTATTAGCTGATTTTGTGCTACTTGTAGTTTCTTCCTGTTGGATTTGCAGGTGTGCCCCCAAGCTGCTGATGCATAAGTTAACGTTGGTAGGATTATGCTATTGGCTACTCTTATTTTCGTGTAGAAGTTCAGTTTACTTTTCCTGCCTATTAGTGAGGCGAGTTGAGTCTTTGTTACTTTTGCTTTGTATACCGCTTGGTTCACATGTTCAGTGAATGTGAGCTTATGATCAAGGGTTACTCCTAGATATTTAGCTTGATTGCTCCATTCTATGTGTTCGTTGGCTAAGCTTATTTCCATGTTGGGTATACTTCTTCTTTTCCTAAACATGACGGCCTGTGTTTTTTCCGGGTTAAGTGCTATTTTCCACTTTATACACCACGAATATAGTCGATTTAGAGACCTTTGTAGGTCTCTTGTCGCAAAGTTAACATTTCTATTGCTTGTTGCAATTGCCGTATCGTCTGCGTAGAGGCTGAGCAGTGATCTGTGGTCACTAGGTGTGTCCGCTGTGTAGATGGTGTATAGGTATGGCGATAACACCGCTCCCTGCGGCACTCCTGCCTCCAGAGTTCCGAGCTCGGATAGGGTGGACCCTATACGGACTCTGAATCTCCGGTTTGTCAGGTATGACGCAAGGAGGCATGTCATTGCCTCGCTATATCCATTTTGGTTCATTTTATGTAGTAGTCCTTCGTGCCAGACTCTATCAAAGGCCTTACTGACGTCTAGGAAGGCTGCTGCAGTGTACATTTTATCGTTGTATCCTTTCGTGATGTATTCGGTTAGCCTGAGTACCTGTAGTTCGCAGGAGTGTCTAGATCTGAATCCGAACTGCGATTCTGGGATCATTCCTATTGCTTCTGATTCTATTTGTAGTCTTTTAAGTATGATTTTTTCGGCTATTTTGCTTAGTGCTGATAGGAGGCTTATTGGTCTATAGTTTTGTGGAAAGCTCCCATTTTTCCCCGGTTTTCCGATCATTATTACCTCTGCTTCTTTCCATCTGTCTGGAAAGTATCTTAGTCTTAGTATGCCATTGATTATGTTTGTGATGTACACTATTATTTTGTTGGGCACGTTTTTGATTGCCCTGTTTGTGATTTTATCTGGCCCTGATGCTTTTTTTGGGTTAAGTATTTTTATTATTTCTTTGACTTCTTCCGGGCTAGTATGTTCTAGGCCGATTATGCCTTTTCTTCTTCTTATGCGTCTAGCGCTTCTTTCAACTTCTTCTGTGAAGTCTAGGTCTTCCGCGGGATGAAAATTTTTCATGTTGTTCGATTCTAGTGTATCTCTCATTACTTCTACCTTTTCTGGTTCGGTATATACCATACCGTTTTCTCCGTGTAAGGGTGGTATGGGTTTCTTATCTTTCCTAAGTATTTTTGATACTTTCCAGAATGCAGATTTGTTAGGGTTTAATTCTTGGATGTATTTGTCCCAGTATTCACTTCTGTGCTCTATTAGCTGTCTTTTAACTTCTCTATCTAATTCGTTAGCAATTCTTTTGTCTTCTTGGTTTCTTGTTCTTTGGGCTCTTCTTCTTTTTCTATTTTTTTCTCTAATGAGTTCTTTTAGCTCATTTGATATTTCCTGGAATCGGCCTTTCATTGTTGTTTTTGTTTCTGTCTTGGAGCTGGCATCGATGGCATTTAGTATTGTTTGTTCTAGTTTTACAATACTTTCTTCAAGTTCTTCTATATTATTGATTGTTGGGATTGCCCCGATGTTTTCGCTCACTACTCTTCTAAAATTGGGCCAGTTTGTTTTCTTAGTTTGGTGGGGCTGTAGTGGATTTAATTCCACTGCGCCCAGGGTCATGACGATTACGTTGTGTGTGGAATCGCCTTCGCTTAATGATTTTATTTCATATTGTTGACCAATATTGTGTAGAATTGCTATGTCTATATGCGAGGGAAGTTCTCCATGGTAGCATGTTGGGTCTGTGGGACCCACTACTGTGGTGTTGTTCTTGTTCTCTAGATAGGCACAGAGTCGTCTGCCATTTGCGTTAGTACGTCTGTCAAACCAGTTGGGCGACCTGGCATTTAGGTCACCGATAATTATAGTGGGCTCGTCTGAGTTTAATATGAGGTCTAGATCTTCGCTTAGTACCGGCTCGTTCGGCCTTACGTACGCTGAAACTATTTTCAGCGTATCGTTGGCCGTTACGATTCGGACTATAGTCGCCTCCATGGTGACCAGGCCAAGAGGTGTAGGCACTAGATGGTGGTCTATTTGCCTTTTCACCATGATGGCCGTGCCACCTGAATTTGCTCTATGATCGTCTCTATAGATGACATAGCCTGGAATTTTTGTCTTAATTCTTTCGACTAGTTTAGTCTCTTGTAAGGCCATGACATCTATATCGAGTCTGCTGGTAAACTCGTCTAGAATATTGATTTTCGTACGAATCCCGCCCGAATTCCATGACCCGATCTGCACTTCGTCCAACTGTTCTGGCATTACTCGTTTCTACACTTGCTCATCGCATCGAGGACGTGTGTTATTTTCTCGAACATGCCCGAGAAATGATCAGTAAGTTGTCTTAACTGATTATTCATTACAGCGATAAGTTTTTCGCTGTCGACGGAGGCACTTGCTTGTGTTGCGGGGGCGGTTTTTGTTGGTTCCGTTGCTTTTGTGGCTGCGGCATAACTTATGTTAGGCCGTGTGGATGGTGCACTTGGTGCTTCTCTGTACCTAGGCGGTGGTATTGCCCTTGTTTTCATTTTGGGTGCTTTGGTGCACCCCCTGTAGCTTGCTGTATGTGCTTCACCGCAGTTGGCACATTTTGCTGCAGTTTCCCTGTCTTTTTGACATTCAGTTGATTTGTGATTTTCTCCGCATTTGACGCAGCTTGAGGCACAATGGCAGGCACTTGACCCGTGGAAAAAGTTCTGGCAGTTGTAGCACTGCAGGACGTCTTTTCGCTGTCTTGTTTCATCTTCAATTGTGACTCGAAGGTAGCAGAGATTGTTCACTTTTCGCATGTTTTCTGTTTGTTCCTCAGGTACTGTCACTATGTATAGTGGCAGTACTTTTTTGTCTTGTCTTCTGGAGACAACAGACTCAATTTTTATTAAGTCGATGCCTTTATCTTCTATGGCTTCACTTATGTTTCTTAAGTTCATTTGTACTTGTAATCCTCTGATTACTAGCCTTTTGCTTCTTTGTACGTCTATTGGGTACGCTATGAAGTCTACTGTGGGTTTATGTTGTTCGAGAATTTTTACCATTGCAAGGTACCCTTCTCTGCTTTTGGTTTGTATGATCACTGAGCGTCCTGATTTTGCGAACTTGTTATCGGATGCAATGGCTTTCTCTGCGGCTTTGCGCAGGATGTTTTGGCTTTCGCCTACTGTTTTCAGTATAATTGCTGGTGGTTTCGGAGCTTTTTGTGCAGGTACCACTGGTTCTTGCGTTGTTGTTGGCGTATTTGCTGTTTCTTTTTGTGTTCGCTTTTGCTGGCGTGCTTTGATTTCTTCATCCATTTTTTGCTCTTGCCGTTTTTCGACAATCGCACGTTGTTTTTCAGCAACGCTCACAGTTTCTGCGGGCGTTTTTGCTTCGTTGTTATTTTTAGCAGTGGTATCTTTGTCTTTGCGTTTTTGTTTTTTTGGTACTTCCTGCCAGTTTTCTTCTTCCACGGGTAAAGTGGTAGGTTGGTCGACCTTTTTGTTCGTAGGCCTGAATTCATTTGCCTCGCGCATGCGTTTGGTGGAGGTGGGCGTGGCTTCGTCTTTTTTCTCGGTTAGACTCACTATTCGCGAGACTAATTCTTTATTTTCTTTGTCCTTTTCCTTGATGATTTCTCTGAGTTCTTTTAGTTGAAGCATAAGAGCTTCTATTTGTTTATTATGCGTTGTTTGCATCTCATCCATTTTATGAATAAGATGTTGCATTTGGGCTGCCATGTCGTCTTTCTGCTTTTTCGTATCTGTAACGGGGCTTTTCCCTGGGCTGGAGCATGGTCTTTTCGTCGGTGCCTTGTCCTCTCCGCGACGAGCATTGTAGACGTTTGTTGTCTCAAATTGTGGTTTCGCGGGTCTATAATAAGTGGTTGCCTGAGGGGCTGCATTTTCAATGATATGCGAATTGGATGACTGAGGGCCATCCATTTCGTTGCTAATTTCGTCGTCCGAAAAGGTGTAAATTTCCTCCAGTTCCAATTCCATTTCAGACTTGTCTGAGATGGATGGAGGTGAGTAGGCAGGAGCAGAGTCTGGAGCTGTACTTTCCAGTACACACTCTGACTCGGAGGGTGAGGTGGGGTAGGGGGATTCAACTGAGTGAGCTGGAAGCTCGGGGGATTCTATGGAATCCGACAACATTTCAGAGCTGTTTACTTGGTAGACCGCTGTTTTTTGTTTTTCCTCACGACACGTGTCGTGCGGATTCTGGGTGCCTTCCCAGGACCTTACACGGTTGTTCACTCCTGTTTCCAGGAGGGTTCCACTTGCAGTTCTCACACTGTAGGGCAGGGGCCGTTTCTGTCCGACTCTGATGCAAACAACAGAGCCTTACAGTGTCATCCCTGACGGCACCGTACAGTTATCCCGAATTTTCGGTGAAATGCTATTTTTTTATAGCCCTCCGAGAGAGGCCTATAAAATCAGTCTCTCTGCGGTTTAAGCTAAGAAAAATCGCATCCACTCTTCGCCTTAATAAAAGTCAAGTGCCTGCGCCACTAACGGTGTCTTACCCACCGTGGAGCTGAAAAGCTCCGTTGACGTCAGGTCAGTTGCTCCTAGTAAAGCACGTCCGCACTGTTCAGCTACTAGAACTGAACTGAAACTGTATTATAAAGGGATTGCAGTTAAATCTTTTATATAAGGGATTGCAAAATGAAAACAAAATTCGCGCAAGCGCATTACATTTATTTAGCACTGTAATCAAATATATATCCCTATAATGTTTGGTTGCTCTCTGTCACAATACATAAACAAAATCTTTGTTTGATTACTGAAAATGGTCAGAAAACGTGAAATCATCAAAAATTATTTAGGAGGAAAAAAATCTAATTTCAATAATTAAAAGGTTTAAAAACATTGAAAACACTAAAATTGGCAGTGGTTGGTCCAACCAGAAGCATTCAACATAGAAAAAAATTGCTGGTGAATATAATAGCATCCGTAAAACAGGTATTATAAAGGGATTGCAGTTAAATCTTTTATATAAGTGATTGCAAAATGAAAACAAAATTCGCGCAAGCGCATTACATTTATTTAGCACTGTAATCAAATATATATCCCTATAATGTTTGGTTGCTCTCTGTCACAATACATAAAGAAAATCTTTGTTTGATTACTGAAAATGGTCAGAAAACGTGAAATAATCAAAAATTATTTAGGAGGAAAAAAATCTAATTTCAATAATTAAAAGGTTTAAAAACATTGAAAACACTAAAATTGGCAGTGGTTGGTCCAACCAGAAGCATTCAACATAGAAAAAAATTGCTGGTGAATATAATAGCATCCGTAAAACAGGTATTATAAAGGGATTGCAGTTAAATCTTTTATATAAGTGATTGCAAAATGAAAACAAAATTCGCGCAAGCGCATTACATTTATTTAGCACTGTAATCAAATATATATCCCTATAATGTTTGGTTGCTCTCTGTCACAATACATAAAGAAAATCTTTGTTTGATTACTGAAAATGGTCAGAAAACGTGAAATCATCAAAAATTATTTAGGAGGAAAAAAATCTAATTTCAATAATTAAAAGGTTTAAAAACATTGAAAACACTCAAATTGGCAGTGGTTGGTCCAAACAGAAGCATTCAACATAGAAAAAAAAAATTGCTGGTGAATATAATAGCATCCGTAAAACAGGTATTATAAAGGGATTGCAGTTAAATCTTTTATATAAGTGATTGCAAAATGAAAACAAAATTCGCGCAAGCGCATTACATTTATTTAGCACTGTAATCAAATATATATCCCTATAATGTTTGGTTGCTCTCTGTCACAATACATAAAGAAAATCTTTGTTTGATTACTGAAAATGGTCAGAAAACGTGAAATAATCAAAAATTATTTAGGAGGAAAAAAATCT
The DNA here is from genome assembly GCF_040954645.1 of Diabrotica undecimpunctata. Taxonomy (NCBI): domain Eukaryota; kingdom Metazoa; phylum Arthropoda; class Insecta; order Coleoptera; family Chrysomelidae; genus Diabrotica; species Diabrotica undecimpunctata. The sequence goes on from NC_092811.1 coordinate 61,074,725, forward strand.
AATTTCAATAATTAAAAGGTTTAAAAACATTGAAAACACTAAAATTGGCAGTGGTTGGTCCAAACAGAAGCATTCAACATAGAAAAAAAAAATTGCTGGTGAATATAATAGCATCCGTAAAACAGGTATTATAAAGGGATTGCAGTTAAATCTTTTATATAAGGGATTGCAAAATGAAAACAAAATTCGCGCAAGCGCATTACATTTATTTAGCACTGTAATCAAATATATATCCCTATAATGTTTGGTTGCTCTCTGTCACAATACATAAACAAAATCTTTGTTTGATTACTGAAAATGGTCAGAAAACGTGAAATCATCAAAAATTATTTAGGAGGAAAAAAATCTAATTTCAATAATTAAAAGGTTTAAAAACATTGAAAACACTAAAATTGGCAGTGGTTGGTCCAAACAGAAGCATTCAACATAGAAAAAAAAAATTGCTGGTGAATATGATAGCATCCGTAAAACAGGTATTATAAAGGGATTGCAGTTAAATCTTTTATATAAGGGATTGCAAAATGAAAACAAAATTCGCGCAAGCGCATTACATTTATTTAGCACTGTAATCAAATATATATCCCTATAATGTTTGGTTGCTCTCTGTCACAATACATAAAGAAAATCTTTGTTTGATTACTGAAAATGGTCAGAAAACGTGAAATCATCAAAAATTATTTAGGAGGAAAAAAATCTAATTTCAATAATTAAAAGGTTTAAAAACATTGAAAACACTAAAATTGGCAGTGGTTGGTCCAACCAGAAGCATTCAACATAGAAAAAAATTGCTGGTGAATATAATAGCATCCGTAAAACAGGTTTAAAGGGATAAAATAATAAAAATAAAGGGAAGGTAAAATAAAGGGATTGCAGTTAAATCTTTTATATAAGTGATTGCAAAATGAAAACAAAATTCGCGCAAGCGCATTACATTTATTTAGCACTGTAATCAAATATATATCCCTATAATGTTTGGTTGCTCTCTGTCACAATACATAAAGAAAATCTTTGTTTGATTACTGAAAATGGTCAGAAAACGTGAAATCATCAAAAATTATTTAGGAGGAAAAAAATCTAATTTCAATAATTAAAAGGTTTAAAAACATTGAAAACACTAAAATTGGCAGTGGTTGGTCCAACCAGAAGCATTCAACATAGAAAAAAAAAATTGCTGGTGAATATAATAGCATCCGTAAAACAGGTATTATTAAGGGATTGCAGTTAAATTTTTTATATAAGGGATTGCAAAATGAAAACAAAATTCGCGCAAGCGCATTACATTTATTTAGCACTGTAATCAAATATATATCCCTATAATGTTTGGTTGCTCTCTGTCACAATACATAAACAAAATCTTTGTTTGATTACTGAAAATGGCCAGAAAACGTGAAATAAGCAAAAATTATTTAATTCTAAGGTATTATAAGGGGATTGCAGTTAAATCTTTTATGTAAGTGCAAAAATTGGCGCACGCGCATTACATTTATTTAGCACTGTAATCAAATATATATCCCTATAATGTTTGGTTGCTCTCTGTCACAATACATAAAGAAAATCTTTGTTTGATTACTGAAAATGGTCAGAAAACGTGAAATAATCAAAAATTATTTAGGAGGAAAAAAATCTAATTTCAATAATTAAAAGGTTTAAAAACATTGAAAACACTAAAATTGGCAGTGGTTGGTCCAACCAGAAGCATTCAACATAGAAAAAAAAAATTGCTGGTGAATATAATAGCATCCGTAAAACAGGTATTATAAAGGGATTGCAGTTAAATCTTTTATATAAGTGATTGCAAAATGAAAACAAAATTCGCGCAAGCGCATTACATTTATTTAGCACTGTAATCAAATATATATCCCTATAATGTTTGGTTGCTCTCTGTCACAATACATAAAGAAAATCTTTGTTTGATTACTGAAAATGGTCAGAAAACGTGAAATAATCAAAAATTATTTAGGAGGAAAAAAATCTAATTTCAATAATTAAAAGGTTTAAAAACATTGAAAACACTAAAATTGGCAGTGGTTGGTCCAACCAGAAGCATTCAACATAGAAAAAAATTGCTGGTGAATATAATAGCATCCGTAAAACAGGGATTATAAAGGGATTGCAGTTAAATCTTTTATATAAGTGATTGCAAAATGAAAACAAAATTCGCGCAAGCGCATTACATTTATTTAGCACTGTAATCAAATATATATCCCTATAATGTTTGGTTGCTCTCTGTCACAATACATAAAGAAAATCTTTGTTTGATTACTGAAAATGGTCAGAAAACGTGAAATCATCAAAAATTATTTAGGAGGAAAAAAATCTAATTTCAATAATTAAAAGGTTTAAAAACATTGAAAACACTCAAATTGGCAGTGGTTGGTCCAAACAGAAGCATTCAACATAGAAAAAAAAAATTGCTGGTGAATATAATAGCATCCGTAAAACAGGTATTATAAAGGGATTGCAGTTAAATCTTTTATATAAGTGATTGCAAAATGAAAACAAAATTCGCGCAAGCGCATTACATTTATTTAGCACTGTAATCAAATATATATCCCTATAATGTTTGGTTGCTCTCTGTCACAATACATAAAGAAAATCTTTGTTTGATTACTGAAAATGGTCAGAAAACGTGAAATAATCAAAAATTATTTAGGAGGAAAAAAATCTAATTTCAATAATTAAAAGGTTTAAAAACATTGAAAACACTAAAATTGGCAGTGGTTGGTCCAAACAGAAGCATTCAACATAGAAAAAAAAAATTGCTGGTGAATATAATAGCATCCGTAAAACAGGTATTATAAAGGGATTGCAGTTAAATCTTTTATATAAGGGATTGCAAAATGAAAACAAAATTCGCGCAAGCGCATTACATTTATTTAGCACTGTAATCAAATATATATCCCTATAATGTTTGGTTGCTCTCTGTCACAATACATAAACAAAATCTTTGTTTGATTACTGAAAATGGTCAGAAAACGTGAAATCATCAAAAATTATTTAGGAGGAAAAAAATCTAATTTCAATAATTAAAAGGTTTAAAAACATTGAAAACACTAAAATTGGCAGTGGTTGGTCCAAACAGAAGCATTCAACATAGAAAAAAAAAATTGCTGGTGAATATGATAGCATCCGTAAAACAGGTATTATAAAGGGATTGCAGTTAAATCTTTTATATAAGGGATTGCAAAATGAAAACAAAATTCGCGCAAGCGCATTACATTTATTTAGCACTGTAATCAAATATATATCCCTATAATGTTTGGTTGCTCTCTGTCACAATACATAAAGAAAATCTTTGTTTGATTACTGAAAATGGTCAGAAAACGTGAAATCATCAAAAATTATTTAGGAGGAAAAAAATCTAATTTCAATAATTAAAAGGTTTAAAAACATTGAAAACACTAAAATTGGCAGTGGTTGGTCCAACCAGAAGCATTCAACATAGAAAAAAATTGCTGGTGAATATAATAGCATCCGTAAAACAGGTTTAAAGGGATAAAATAATAAAAATAAAGGGAAGGTAAAATAAAGGGATTGCAGTTAAATCTTTTATATAAGTGATTGCAAAATGAAAACAAAATTCGCGCAAGCGCATTACATTTATTTAGCACTGTAATCAAATATATATCCCTATAATGTTTGGTTGCTCTCTGTCACAATACATAAAGAAAATCTTTGTTTGATTACTGAAAATGGTCAGAAAACGTGAAATCATCAAAAATTATTTAGGAGGAAAAAAATCTAATTTCAATAATTAAAAGGTTTAAAAACATTGAAAACACTAAAATTGGCAGTGGTTGGTCCAACCAGAAGCATTCAACATAGAAAAAAAAAATTGCTGGTGAATATAATAGCATCCGTAAAACAGGTATTATTAAGGGATTGCAGTTAAATTTTTTATATAAGGGATTGCAAAATGAAAACAAAATTCGCGCAAGCGCATTACATTTATTTAGCACTGTAATCAAATATATATCCCTATAATGTTTGGTTGCTCTCTGTCACAATACATAAACAAAATCTTTGTTTGATTACTGAAAATGGCCAGAAAACGTGAAATAAGCAAAAATTATTTAATTCTAAGGTATTATAAGGGGATTGCAGTTAAATCTTTTATGTAAGTGCAAAAATTGGCGCACGCGCATTACATTTATTTAGCACTGTAATCAAATATATATCCCTATAATGTTTGGTTGCTCTCTGTCACAATACATAAAGAAAATCTTTGTTTGATTACTGAAAATGGTCAGAAAACGTGAAATAATCAAAAATTATTTAGGAGGAAAAAAATCTAATTTCAATAATTAAAAGGTTTAAAAACATTGAAAACACTAAAATTGGCAGTGGTTGGTCCAAACAGAAGCATTCAACATAGAAAAAAAAATTGCTGGTGAATATAATAGCATCCGTAAAACAGGTATTATAAAGGGATTGCAGTTAAATCTTTTATATAAGGGATTGCAAAATGAAAACAAAATTCGCGCAAGCGCATTACATTTATTTAGCACTGTAATCAAATATATATCCCTATAATGTTTGGTTGCTCTCTGTCACAATACATAAACAAAATCTTTGTTTGATTACTGAAAATGGTCAGAAAACGTGAAATAAGCAAAAATTATTTAATTCTAAGGTATTATAGGGGGATTCATCATACATTGTTCATTCTCAGGAGGATAGGGTAAAGGATTCTTTATTATGAGGGAGAGAATGTTTGAAGTGCCCGTTTAGGGTCGGTTGACCCTCTTCAGGCTTGAGTTTGAATGTTGTTGTTTGAATAATGGCGTACACACAGCTAAAACAGCCCGAAAAATCACCGGCGATTTTTGTTCTTCTTTCTTCGTCACTTTTCAGCAGCCAGCGAGCCAGGGGCGAGAGGGTTTGACTGGAATCGATGTTCTTTCCAGTGAATGTGTTGGTTTTTGAGCTAGATACGACAAGCCCTGTCTCTAGTGACCATTGGTCCTGTGCAGTCTCGAGCTTAACTCGGCCCCAAAACCAGTGTATTGCACTGAAATTTTGTGATCGAGTGTGCTCGTGAGTGGAGGCGCCTCGGCTTTCGAGAGTTGACTTGTCGCATTTCGCTCAGTGTGAATGTGTGTGTAAATCAAACAGTGACGGCCGCTGCCATTTCGATGTTACAGATTCCGTCAATCACTTAGATTATCTCCGGCCGCCCACAGACTCCGTATAAAGTAACGGAGGCTGCAGACGGCCGGGGGTCTCGGTGATGAGGATATTTCGGTAGCAGAAAGAGTGCCCCTTTCACTGTTTGATTTGTGTGTGTGTGTGTGTGTGTGTGTGTGTGTGTGTGTGTGTGTGTGTGTGTGTGTGTGTGTGTGTGTGTGTGTGTGTGTGTGTGTGTGTGAATGTGATTTAGTGTGTATGTGTGCGAGTCTGAATCGACAGAAGCTAAAACCGTGTTCTCTAGTGACCATTGTTCCTGCAGCCGTTTATGCGTTTGCAACCGACTTCAGGACTAGTGTATTGCACTAAAATTCTGTTTTCGGTCGCTTACGCTAACGGCCAGGCCTCGTCGGAGTTCGATAGACGGTTCCAGCAATTGTCGATTCAGTTGAGAAAATAGTTGCGGCTATTTTCTCAGGGACGGACAGGTATCATTGAGTAGTGAGATTGGGAAACCGCAAAAAACCAATCTCCCCCTGTCCGGGGTAGGGAATAGGATGTGATATTTATGGGGTTCTGTAGGCAAGTGGAGTGGCCTCGAGGATGTCGACATATTCACCAGGAAGTTCGTCGTCTACGCATGTCTGCAGTAGAATTGATGGTGGATGAGGATATTTGATTTTAGGTATTCGGGTGGATATGTGACCTAGGAAGGAACAGGAACTTTTTAGGGTATTTTGTGTGATGGAAATGGGGCCGTTGATTGTTTTGAGGGTGAAGTTCCTGTTGAGAGATTTTATTCTCTCGATGACGGGAGTGGTATTTGCTGTGCGGTGGATTTCACGGGAGGGGAAGTGCCAACGTTTTCTGCGCGTTCTACGCAAGATTCTACGCTCCGCAGCAGACAGTTTGTTCCTTTGATAACCCTTAAGAAGGCAATATAAGCTAGACTTATACTCAATAACGGGTCGAATGAATGTTTTATAAGTGTGTGTGAGAGTTTTATTGTTGGTTTTGCCAAACGTCGCTGATAATGGGACTAGGAGACGGGCTCGGTTTCTGACCCTATCTAAAGTTGCCTTTAGATCAGGTTCCCAGTTGAGTGTTTTAGTAAATAAAACACCCAAGTAGGTAGCTGTCGGGCTAAAAACGAGTCTTTCTCCCATCAAAAACAGGGGCGTTTGGTCGGCGCGATTGCGCATAATACCAGATGATGAATGTGGGCAGCGAAACACGATAGTTTGTGTTTTCGCCGCGTTTAGTGTGACTCTCCACTTATTACACCATTCTTCAACACCGTTTAAAAGAGTTTGTGCTCTTCTAAAAGTTGTCTCAGGGGCAAATCTGCTCGCTGTTGTAAGGAGGGCTGTATCGTCTGCATAGAGGTACATTTGCGTGTGCGGTAGGTTTGGGATAGGGATAGAACTGTTGTATGTGATGTACAACAGGGGTGCGAGAACTGAGCCTTGAGGTACTCCCGCTAGGGGAGTGAATGGGGTGGAAACTTTATCGCTTATTCTCACTTTCACTGTTCTATTCGATAAGTAAGAGTGTATGATTTTAATGAATTCTAGGGGTAGCCCGATGTCCATAAGCCTCCGAATTAGTCCGTCGTGCCAGACTTGATCGAAGGCTTTCTGTACATCAAGAAAAGTGGCTATGGCGATACCGTTACTGTTTAACGTCTGAGTGACTTTAGAGGTGAAATCTACTAATGCATTTTTTGTGGATCTATTAGGTTGGAATCCGTATTGAAATTTTGGAATGATATTGTGACTGTCGAGAAAGTCGCTGAGCCTCTCTTTTAGGATTAGCTCAAGAACTTTTAATGAATTTATTAAGGAGATAGGTCGATATGATTCCACGTTAGTAAGGGGTTTACCTTTTTTAGGTATCATGATTGTGTCTGCTATTTTCCAAGGAGTAGGAAAATAGTAGTATTTGAGACATGCATTAATGATTTTTGTGAGAAGTGGGATTATACTCTCTGGAAGTTGCTTTAGACACCTTCTACTGATATTGTCAGGTCCGGGAGAGTTATTTTTGCCTATTTGGCAATAACTCTCCGTTTCTCTGTCAGTAATAGGGTCCATAATTGGGACGTGGTTTGGAGTTTGGTGCAAGAGAGTATTTCTTACTGCGAATTCAGTTTCAAGTTTAAATAAGCGATCAAAGTTTGGTTTGTCCGGGGTGCGAAAATTTTCGTTGAGTGAGTTTTTGAATGCCTCAGCTTTTAGTTCGGGAGAACTAATAATTTGGTTATTAATCAACAGATGAGAGGGTTGAGATAGTTTTTGTTTTGTTAGGACTTTAAATTTATTCCAGAATTTACTCCCATCTCTGTAATCCAATTTCGAGGTAGCATCTTCCCACTGGCGAGCCTGTAGGATAGATATTTCTCTCTTAATTCGAGCAGAGATGCGATTATATTCTGTTTTAACGAGGGGGTCTCCGTTGATTTTGTATTGACGTAAAAGCCGTCTTTTTTGATGTATTTTGGCAATGATGTATTGTGGAAGTGCCGGTGAGAATGGTAGAATGGTTTTCATTGGAATTGAGTGATTGATTGCCTCGATTATGAGGTTTTCAATTTGGATAACACTCTGATCGATATTTTCGGTTGAATTTAATTCGCCTAACTCAGGAATGTTGTTATTTATGAAGTTTTGGAATCGTGGCCAGTTTGCGTGACGATAATCTCTTATTTGTCTGGGAGGAGGTGGGATTTGAGGAGACATGATATCAGAATTAACTAATATCGGGAGGTGGTCGGACGTTATTGTATCGCCTATGTGACATCTATCGTCGAACCTGTGCATCACGCTACCTGTAACAATGATGTGGTCCACTATAGATGCCCCATTTGCGTTCAAAAACGTGAAGTTTGTATTTGTGATTCTTATGATTGGAAGGTCTAGAAGTATATCAGTTAGTCTGATGCCTTCCGGATTTGTGGAGTGATCACCGAATTGAGTGTGTCTACAGTTCAGGTCGCCCATGAGAATTGCTTTATTTAGAGTAGAGAAATACTCTAAAAGTTCTAAAGAAAGCGGGTTTGCTGGATGTCTGTAGTAAGAGATTATCGTAAGGGTTTGGTTGTTAGGGAGATGCAGATCAATTGCCAGGAAGTCCACGTTGGGTGGAGGGACGTTTTGTGGAAATACGTGGGGGGAGTGTGGTAGTCCGTGTTTGATAAGGATACCATTCCCACGGGAAACCTGACAGCGGCTTCGATAGATTGTAGTATATCCTGCAAAAGTCGGAGTGTTTTGACAAAGTGTGTCAGTTAGGGCGAGGATTTGGATGTTGTGATTTTGCAGGATATGTTTGATTAGGGGTCTCTTTTTAGAGATCCCTTGGCAATTAACTGCACCAATTGTGAAATCCATTAACAGCGGATTTAGTAGTTAGGATGGAAGGAGATATCTACGGTGTTATTGTGGCCAGACAATACAATTGTGTGGCCGAATATCTTTTCAATCACAGAGCTTGTGATTGAAGTGATGAGATCTCTCCTTTCGGGAAGGATATTGAGAAGGACAAGGGTACTAAGTTTAATGGTGTTTTTTAAATCGGTGGTTAGGTCGAAGGGTGGAGTTGATCTTTCGATCGTCAGAGTGTGTCTTTTCCAGTTTGCAGAGATTTGACTCTCCACAATCTGGAGACAGGAATTTCTTGCTCGATTAGGATTTGTTTTATTTCTTCCTCGTCGTAATCGTGTGAGACGTTCACTATGAGGAACAAATAATTAGAAGGTTTGGGAGCTTGATTTGTGGAACTGTGATTTCTAGATGAGATTTTAATTTGAGTCTGTCCTGTTGCTTTGTGTATTTTTAACTGCATTTCTTCAGCGTTTAGGGAGTGAAGGGTTCTGAGATGGGCTATGCCGTGGCTTAAGACTTTTAGAGAGTGTATCTTTTGATACAATAAAGGAATGCAGTTGAGAACTCTAAAGAAAGTGCGTTGATTGCACAAATCTTGCGGTATGTCCTTTATAAGGTATTCGAATGTTTTTGGGTTGTTAATTGAGTTTGTGATATTGGGATTGGTTCTAGGCTTGTAAGTTTGTGGAGCTTTGATGGCATTAGCGAAGGATTTTGAAGTGGAGGGTTGAGGTTGAGTGTTGGACGTGCTAGGTTGAATTTGAGAAGATGATGTGGGTGTTTTTTGAGGAATTTGAGGAATTTGAGGTGATGAAGTGTGAGTATTTTGAGCGGCTGTGGATTTTTGTGATTGTGATCGAGATTCAGGAGCTGGTGTGTGTTTGATGGTGAGTTTTTTGTGGGTAGGAGGTAGAGGAGGGTATTCGGAGTCGTGTTTGGCGAGCATCGGATGATTTGGGTCGTGTAGTTCCACTTCCCTGCGCTTCATATTGAAGCGAGTTTGGAGGATAAGGATTTCAGCCTGGAGTTGCTTTAATTCGTGGGCAGATGCAGCGGGATTGTAGGATTCTTCGTGTTCTTCGGGTTCAGGTTCGGATTGAATAAGAGGCGCCTAAGGGTTTGACGAAAGTGCCGCGGTCTGTGATCTGGTCACAGACCGGGAGGATATGGCAGACCTGGTTGAACCAGGCATTTTCACTATGATTGGAATGCAAAGCACAGACTATAAGCAGGCCCCGCAGCCTCACGGAAGCCAGGGGGTTGTAAACCCCCCGAAAAAAAGGCTTGTTCTACTTAACGTGTGCTTTGTTGACTTGATACTGGCCTTACTCACCGCGCGTTACCACGCTGCTAAATGGTCCCTCGTTGTATGTCTTGTACCGGAATTATAAGTCGTCGTTCTCGCCTAAACGCCCTGCGATTTTGCCAATAAATGGACAATTTCCGGGGCCAGTATATTCTACTGAAACCCCGTACTTTCGAACTTTTATTGCCTACCACTGGGTACCTCGGCTTGTCTGACGCTTACTTCCAAGACAATCTATGTACTGCAATTTTCAGAGTATACACTCTCTCAAATTTCCCGCCGACGTTGTTTAGAAGTTGGTATGTTTCCAGTGACCTACTCCTTCAACGTCTCGTACAGGAATGTATAAGGGGATTGCAGTTAAATCTTTTATGTAAGTGCAAAAATTGGCGCACGCGCATTACATTTATTTAGCACTGTAATCAAATATATATCCCTATAATGTTTGGTTGCTCTCTGTCACAATACATAAAGAAAATCTTTGTTTGATTACTGAAAATGGTCAGAAAACGTGAAATAATCAAAAATTATTTAGGAGGAAAAAAATCTAATTTCAATAATTAAAAGGTTTAAAAACATTGAAAACACTAAAATTGGCAGTGGTTGGTCCAACCAGAAGCATTCAACATAGAAAAAAATTGCTGGTGAATATAATAGCATCCGTAAAACAGGTTTAAAGGGATAAAATAATAAAAATAAAGGGAAGATAAAATAAAGGGATTGCAGTTAAATCTTTTATATAAGTGATTGCAAAATGAAAACAAAATTCGCGCAAGCGCATTACATTTATTTAGCACTGTAATCAAATATATATCCCTATAATGTTTGGTTGCTCTCTGTCACAATACATAAAGAAAATCTTTGTTTGATTACTGAAAATGGTCAGAAAACGTGAAATAATCAAAAATTATTTAGGAGGAAAAAAATCTAATTTCAATAATTAAAAGGTTTAAAAACATTGAAAACACTAAAATTGGCAGTGGTTGGTCCAACCAGAAGCATTCAACATAGAAAAAAATTGCTGGTGAATATAATAGCATCCGTAAAACAGGTATTATAAAGGGATTGCAGTTAAATCTTTTATATAAGGGATTGCAAAATGAAAACAAAATTCGCGCAAGCGCATTACATTTATTTAGCACTGTAATCAAATATATATCCCTATAATGTTTGGTTGCTCTCTGTCACAATACATAAACAAAATCTTTGTTTGATTACTGAAAATGGTCAGAAAACGTGAAATAAGCAAAAATTATTTAATTCTAAGGTATTATAAGGGGATTGCAGTTAAATCTTTTATGTAAGTGCAAAAATTGGCGCACGCGCATTACATTTATTTAGCACTGTAATCAAATATATATCCCTATAATGTTTGGTTGCTCTCTGTCACAATACATAAAGAAAATCTTTGTTTGATTACTTAAAATGGTCAGAAAACGTGAAATAATCAAAAATTATTTAGGAGGAAAAAAATCTAATTTCAATAATTAAAAGGTTTAAAAACATTGAAAATACTAAAATTGGCAGTGGTTGGTCCAACCAGAAGCATTCAACATAGAAAAAATTGCTGGTGAATATAATAGCATCCGTAAAACAGGTATTATAAAGACACACACACACTTACACGCGAAGCGTTCAACCCAACCCCTAGTGACAAGTGTATACCACTGCTAGTCAGTGGGATCCACATGTCCGAAGATCAGACCGGTCTCGCTCCAGAAGAGCTAGTCATTCTGGATCGGTACCTATCTGACCCCCAGGTTTTTCCACCACCCCTTCACTACGTCTGACATACGCAGCGAAGGCTTATGAACTTTACGTCGGGCTATTTGGGTAATGAATAAAGCCCTCCGTATCTACATGGTTGTGGTTAGGCCACCTGAAATTAAGGGGTAGCTAAGAGCTTTTCTCCCTAGTTACTTTACTGAATTTATTTGGTATTAGCATTACTTTGGACTTGATGTCCCTAGAATGTGTGTGCCCTGCGCGGAGGGGCATCAGCCTGAGCTGATGTCCCTCCGCACAGGAATGTGTGTGTTCGGTCACTCAGCTGCCGATTTGGCAAAAATTAATTTGTTCTCCTCGCCAGCTGAGCGCCCGACTGGTCTGGCCACCGAGCCCATGCTTGCCGCACATGGCCTCGATGCTCAGAGAGTCGCGTTTTGGTCTCCCAATTAGACCTGCCTTAAGGGCCTGAGCCAAGAGTTGGCTGTACGAAGAGAGCAGAAGGCTCTCTTTGTACTTTTCACGTGTTTATGTGTGCATGTGACGGGGATCAGTGTCACTAGAATTACCGTAACCGAATTACCGAATTATGAATAGCTAGTCTATTCATGGTCACTATAATTTACTCGCGTAGTTAGAAGGTCTTTTAACGGATTTTATTAAACTAAAACTAAAACTTAAAACTAAATATTTTTTTGGTGGTAATTCCTGGTGCCTGGAACTTTAAAATGCCAGTCCCCAGTTGCTACCTTTTTTTTTTTTTTTTTTTTTTTTTTTTTCTACTTCTAACCCGCGTTGTGTTTGACTAGTCTGTGCCTATCTCAGTCTTAACGTTTACTTTTATGCTACTGGGACATATCCAGCTAATTGATGTTTAGGCCGTCTATGCGTCGTCCTGATGTTTGCTTCATAGCCCGTTAGCTCTCGGAGCTTTCTGTTTGGATGATCTCTTATCTCGTTGAAAATGTCATGTGCTTTTTCGTTCATTGTGTGGAGAATTCTTTTCTGTTTTGTATCCCTGTATAAGTATCTTAATGGTACGTATTTCGGTACATTTAGTGCATCTCTAATTAGCTGATTTTGAGCTACTTGTAATTTCTTCCTGTTTGATTTGCATGTATGTCCCCATGCTGCTGATGCGTATGTTAGTGTTGGAAGGATTATGCTGTTTGCTACCCTTATTTTTGTCCAGAAACTTAATTTGCTTTTCTTGCCTATCAGCGAGGCAAGTTGTATCTTAGTTAATTTTGCTTTGTGTACTGATTGATTAACATGTTCAGTGAATGTGAGCTTGTGATCAAGGGTCACTCCTAGGTATTTAGCTTGATTGCTCCATTCTATGTTTTCGTTTGCAAGATTCAGTTCCATATTGGGTATTTGTCTCCGTTTTCTAACCATGACGGCCTGTGTTTTATCCGGGTTTAGTGCTATTTTCCACTTTATACACCATGCATATAATCTGTTCAGAGAGCGTTGTAAATCTCTGGTTGCAAAATTTATGTTTCTATTGCTTGTTGCTAACGCTGTATCGTCTGCGTACAGGCTAAGCAGAGTTTTATGGTTGCTGGGTGTATCAGCGGTATAAATGGTATACAGATACGGAGATAGCACCGCTCCCTGAGGCACACCTGCCTCCAGAGTTCCGACTTCGGATAGGGCATGTCATCGCCTCACTGAATCCATTTTGACTCATTTTGTGGAGAAGGCCTTCGTGCCATACTCTGTCGAAAGCTTTACTAACATCTAGAAACGCTGTAGCGGTGTACATTTTCTCATTAAAACCTTTAGTAATGAACTCTGTAAGCCTAAGTACCTGTAGTTCACAAGAGTGTCTGGATCTAAAGCCGAACTGCGCTTCTGGTATCATTCCAATTGTTTCAGACTCTGTTTGTAGTCTTTTTAAGATTACTCTTTCGGCTATTTTACTTAGGCATGAAAGTAGGCTTATTGGTCTGTAATTTTGTGGAAAGCTCCCGTCTTTTCCCGGTTTTCCAATCATTATCACTTCGGCTTCTTTCCATCTGTCTGGAAAATATCTTAGTCGTAATATACCGTTTACTATGTTTGCAATGTACACTATGATCTTGTTTGGTACATTTTTAATTGCCCTGTTAGTGATTTTATCAGGTCCAGCTGCTTTCTTTGGATTTAATAATTTAATTAGATCTTTAATTTCCTCCGGGCTTGTGTGTTCTAGGCCTATTATGCCTTTTCTTCTTCTTATGCGTCTAGCGCTTCTTTCTACTTCCTCCGTGAAGTCTAAATCTTCTGCCGGGTGAAAGTTTTGCATATTGTTTGTTTCGAGTGTCTCTCGCATTACTTCAGCTTTTTCTTGTTCGGTAAATACTCTACCGTTTGGTCCGTGTAGGGGCGGTATAGGTTTTTTATCTTTTCTGAGTATTTTTGATATTTTCCAGAATGCGGATTGATTTGGATTTAATTCTTGGATAAAATTGTCCCAGTGCTCGCTTCTGTGCTCGTTTAGTCTTCTTTTGACTTCTCTGTCTAATTCATTAGCAATTCTTTTGTCTTCCTGATTTCTCGTTCTTTGCGCTCTTCTTCTTTTTCTATTTTTTTCTTTAATGAGGTCTTTTAGCTCATTTGAAATTTCTTTGAATCTGCCTTTTTGCGTTATTTTATTTTCTGTTTTTGTGCTGGCATCGATGGCATTTAGCATTGTTTGCTCTAGTTTTGTGATACTTTCTTCTAGTTCTTCGATGTTATTGATTATTGGAATTGCTCCAATATTTTCGCTTACAACTCTTCTGAAGTTAGGCCAGTTCGTTTTCTTTATTTGGTGGGGCTGTAGTGGGTTTAGTTCCACTGCGCCTAGGGTCATGACGATTACATTATGCGTGGAATCGCCTTCATTTACTGATTGAATTTCATGTTGTTGCCCTATGTTGTGCAGAATTGCTATGTCGATGTGTGACGGAAGTTCTCCATGGAAGCATGTTGGGTCTGTGGGACCCGTTACTACGGTGTTATTTTTGTTTTCGAGATAGGCACAGAGTCGTCTACCGTTAACGTTCGTGCGTCTGTCGAACCAGTTGGGCGACCTAGCGTTCAGATCGCCGATAATTATCGTCGGTTCGTCGGAATCTAATATTAGATCGAGGTCTTCGTTTAGTACCGGATCGCGTGGTCTAACGTATGCTGAAACTATTTTCAGCGTTTCGTTAGCCATAACGATTCGAACTATTGTCGCTTCCATGGTGACCAGGCCAAGTGGTGTGGGCACTAGATGATGGTCTATTTGCCCTCTTACCATAATGGCCGTGCCACCTGAGCGTGCAGTACGATCTTCTCTATAGATGACATAACCAGGAATTTTTGTTTTAATTCTCTCGACTAGTTTAGTCTCTTGTAAGGCCATGACATCTATAGCGAGTCTGTTGGTAATCTCGTCTAGAATGTTAATTTTCGAACGAATCCCGCCCGAATTCCACGATCCGATCTTTAGCTCGTCCAACTGTTCCGGCATTACTCGTTTCTACATCTGTTCATCGCATCGAGGACAAGTGTAATTTTTTCGAACATTCCCGAGAAATGATCTGTGAATGCTCTTAACTGATTGTTCATGGCAGCGATAAGTTTATCGCTGTCGGTGGAGGCGCTCGTTTGTGCTACAGGGGCAGCTTTTGGGGGTTCAGCTGCTTTTGTCGCTGCGGCATAACTTACATTAGGCCGGGTGGTGGGTGCACTTGGTGCATCTCTGAATTTGGGAGTAGTTGTTACTCTAGTTTTCCTTTTTGGTGCTCTTGAGCACCCCCTGTAGTTTGCTGTGTGTGCCTCTCCGCAGTTGGCACATTTGGCTGCAGTTTCCTTATCCTTTTGGCATTCAGATGATCTGTGTTGTCCTCCGCATTTTACACAACGCGAGGCACAGTGGCAGGCACTAGATCCGTGATAGAAGTTTTGGCAATTGTAACATTGTACCACATCTCTTTGCTGTCTAGTTTCATCTTCTACTCGTATTCTGAGGTAGCAGAGGTTGTTGACTTTTCTCATTTTTTCTGTTTCCTCTTCCGGAACAGTGATTTTGTAGAGAGGTAGGAGTTTTTTCCCCTCTCTCAGTGATCTTACTGTTTCAATTTTGATAAGGTCTATGCCTTTGTCTTCAATTGCTTCCGCAATTGTCTTTAGGTCCATGTTGACTTGTAATCCCCTGATTACAAGTCTTTTCGTCTTCGGTGTGTCTATAGGGTAAGCTATAAAGTCGACAGCCGGTTTGTGGTTTTCAAGGATTTTTACCATCTCTAGGTACCCCTCTCTGCTTTTTGTTTGTATTACTATGGAACGCCCAGATTTTGCAAATTTATTTTCTGATGAGATGGATTTCTCTGCCGCTTTGCGGAGGATATTTTGGCTTTCGCCTACAGTTTTTAGAATTATTGCCGGTGGTTTTGGCAATTTAGCTTGTTTTTCAGTAGCTACCACTGGTTCGTCGTTTTTAGTACTTTTGCTTGTACTGGGCATTGTTTGTATGTTTTCCTTCTGCGTTTTTTGGCTTGACGGGCTTTAATCTCGTCATCCATTATCTTCTCTTGTCTTTTTTCGACAAGAGTTCGTTGTCGTTGTGCTACGCTCACTGTTTCAGTGGGCGTGACTTCGTCGTTGTGTTTAGCAGTGGTAGCTTTCTTGTTTTTTGGTTTTTTGGTCACCTCTTGCCAAACTTCTTCACGGGGTTCTACACCTGTCGGTTTTTGGACCTTTTCGTGGTGTTTCGCCAGTTTTTCGGGTTGTTCGACCCTCTTATCATTGTGCCTGCTGGCACTTGCCTCGCGTGTGCGCTTTACGGGAACTTTATGCTCCTCCTCCTTTTTCTCTGTTAGTTGCACTATTCGCGCAACTAACTCTTTATTTTCCTTGTCCTTTTGCTTTATTTCGTTGCGAAGCTCTGACAGTTGTTCCATCAAAGCCTCGATTTGCCTATTATGGCTTCTCTGCATTTCATCCATTTTCTGGATGAGGATGTTCATTTGCGAAGCGACGTCTTTATCATCGGAACTTTGTTCCGGGCTGTAACATGGCCGCTTGATGGGGGCCTTCCCGTCCTCTCTGCGACGAACAGTGTAGATGTTATTTTTTTCGAAAACCGACCTGGTTTTATAAAAGTCCGCGGCGGAGTTGTCTGCGTTGTTGGTTAAGTCAAGGTCTGAATAGATTGACTGAGTGTCAATCGCATCATTGCTATATTCGTCTAACGACAAACGCTCGTGGGTGTCCATTTCAGATTGCTCTGAAACGGTTGGAGATGAGGGATGAGGGATAGAGTCTGGAGCTGTATCGTGAGATACATACTCTGACTCGAGATCAGGTAAGGGGGCGGGGCTTGCAACGACTTGAGCTGGAAGCTCGGTGGTTTCAGATGAAACCGACGACATTTGGGAGCTGCTTATTTTGAAGATTGCGGTTTTTTGTTTTTCCTCTCGATACGTATCGAGAGGATTCTGGGTACCTTCCCAGGCCCTGTCACGGTTGTTCACTCCTGTTTCCAGGAGGGTGCCACTTGCAGTTTCTCGTCCTGTAGGCGCAGGGGCCGTTGCTGTCCGACTTAGATTCAGATATCTAAGCCTTACAGTGTCATCCCTGTCGACACCATACAGACTTCCCGTATTTTTCAACGGAATGCTATTTATTATAGCCCTCCGAGAGAGGCCTATAAAATCAGTCTCTCTGCGGTTTAAGCTAATAACAAAATAACATCCGCTCTTCGCTTTAAAAGAAAGTCAAGTGCCTGCGCCACTAACGGTGTCTTACCCACCGTAGAGCTGAAAAGCTCTGTTGACGTCAGGTCAGTCGCTCCTAGTAAAGCACTAACTGTTTAAAAACATTGAAAACACTAAAATTGGCAGTGGTTGGTCCAAAAAGAAGCATTCAACATAGAAAAAAAATTGCTGGTGAATATAATAGCATCCGTAAAACAGGTATTATAAAGGGATTGCAGTTAAATCTTTTATATAAGGGATTGCAAAATGAAAACAAAATTCGCGCAAGTGCATTACATTTATTTAGCACTGTAATCAAATGTATATCCCTATAATGTTTGGTTGCTCTCTGTCACAATACATAAAGAAAATCTTTGTTTGATTACTGAAAATGGTCAGAAAACGTGAAATAATCAAAAATTATTTAGGAGGAAAAAAATCTAATTTCAATAATTAAAAGGTTTAAAAACATTGAAAACACTAAAATTGGCAGTGGTTGGTCCAAACAGAAGCATTCAACATAGAAAAAAAAATTGCTGGTGAATATAATAGCATCCGTAAAACAGGTATTATAAAGGGATTGCAGTTAAATCTTTTATATAAGAGATTGCAAAATGAAAACAAAATTCGCGCAAGCGCATTACATTTATTTAGCACTGTAATCAAATATATATCCCTATAATGTTTGGTTGCTCTCTGTCACAATACATAAAGAAAATCTTTGTTTGATTACTTAAAATGGTCAGAAAATGTGAAATAATCAAAAATTATTTAATTCTAAGGTATTATAAAGGCACACACACATTAACACACGAGGTGATCAACCCTACCCCTAGGAACATGTGTATACCAATATAAGACAGGGATCCACATGTTCGAAGATCAAACCGGTCACACCTCGCTAGTCGAGTTGGTACCTATCTGACCCCCGGGCTTTTCCTCCACCCCTCCTCAGCGTGTTAATAACGTGAGGAGGCTTATGATCTTAGAATTTACTAAGGTACTTTGGGTAATGAAGTACCTTCCGTTTTTAATAATTGTGGTTATGCCACCTAACTGTAGGGGTAGCCTAAATGTCGGCTTTTCTCCCTATTTACTTTACTGTTTCTTTTTATTTATCTTAACGTCGGGACTGGAGTCCCTAAAAAATTTCGTGTGTTGTGGTCAGAGAGTCCCCAGTCGTGACTAGCGGCTCTCTGACCAGAAGTGTTTTGTGGGTGCTCGTTCGCTCAGCCGACGATTTGACAAAAATGGATTTTGTTCTCCTCGTCGGCTGGGCGCTCGATGGGATTGTCCGGCCATCAAGCTCATGTTTGCCGCACATGGTCTCAATGCTCGGAATTTGCGATTTTTATGCCTGAAGGGCCTGTGCCTGTTGGCTATGACTATATTTTTATATTGCTTATCATTTTTGAATTTGTAACTGTATGAAATCGACATACAGTTTTTTCAAAAATTTTTTTTTATTTTTAAACATTTTTTCATCGGTTTATTAATTATCTCCGTTCTATATGGCGGTTAGCCACAGAATCAGACGATAAAATTCCCGGTTTCGCGGGTTATGCTAGTTTTCGTCGTTGTCAGTTCGTATACTTTTTCCCGGTTTTTAACGATGGTGTTAAGTAAGGTGCGTTTTTAAATTTTTTTTATTTTTTATTGGCGTGGCTTTGTTAGCCAGTGAGCATTTTATTATTTTATTATCTACCTATGCTAACCTAACTATGGAGTGTGCATTCCCAAGTGTATAGCGCTCTCACACACTCCGTGTATATACCTATATCTAACTTAGTTCTATTCTATCAGCTATGTGTGGGTGTGATTGAGGTGTGTATTCCCGGGTGTATAGTGCCTGCACACACCTCGGTGTATATTGTACTTAAAAACTAAAAAATTTTTTTGTTGCTCACTGTCTACCTTTTTCTTTCAGTTTAATCTGTGGCTATCTCTTTTCTTCATGTTTATTAGTTCCTATATCCTATGAGCTGTTGCATTGGCCGTTTATGTACCAGTCTGTGGTTTATATCGTAGTTTGTCAACTCTCTTAATTTTGTATTAGGATGGTTTCTGGCTTCGTTAAAGATCTTATGGGCTCTTTCGTCCATGATTCTTAATATTCTTTTTTCTCCTGAGTCCCTGTAGAGGTATCTTAGCGGTACGTAGCTTGGTAGGTTCAAAGCTTCTCTTATTATTCAATTTTGTGTTGTTTGGATTTTCTTTCTGTTGGATTTGCATGTGTGTCCCCAGGCGGCAGATGCATAAGTTAAGGAGGGTAGTATTATGCTGTTAGCTACTCTCATTTTTGTTTTAAATCGAAGTTTGCTCTTTCTGCCTATTAGCGGTGAGAGTTGACTTCTAAGTGCTTTTGCTTTGTAGACAGTTTGTTTGACGTGGTTTGTAAAATTGAGTTTACTGTCTAGTGTGACTCCGAGGTATTTAGCCTCGTTCGTCCATTCTACAGGGGTGTTTCCTACCGTGATCTCCCTGTCCGGTCTCTTTTTTCTGTGTTTGTACATAACGGCTTGTGTCTTGTTCGGGTTTAGTGCAATTTTCCACTTTATACACCATCTTTGGAATCTATTCAGAGCACTTTGCAGGTGGTTTGCAGCCAGGTTTGGGTCTCTGCTACTGGCTGCTATGGCTGTATCGTCCGCGTACAGACTAACCAGTGTTCTGGGGTCTGTCGGAGTGTCAGCAGTGTAGATAGTGTACAGGTAAGGCGACAGCACCGCCCCCTGGGGCACACCCGCCTCCAGAGTCCCGAGCTCAGATAGTGTTGGTCCTATCTTAACTCTGAACCTTCTGTTGGCCAGGTATGACGCAAGAAGACATGTCATCGCCTCACTGTAACCTAGGTTACTCATTTTATAAAGTAGACCCAGATGCCATACCCTATCGAACGCTTTACTCACGTCGAGGAACGCAGTTGCTGTGTACAACTTTTCGTTGAAGCCTTTAGTTATGTGTTCTGTTAGTCTCAGTACCTGAAGTTCGCAAGAATGTTCAGATCTGAATCCAAACTGAGATTCTGGTATAGATCCCAAAGCTAGAGATTCATCATTGAGTCTTTTTAAAATGACTCTCTCTGCGATTTTCCTTGACAGTTTCCAGAAACCGGATTTGTTTGGGTTTAGCTCTTGAATATAGTTATCCCAGCTTTTGTTTCTGTGATTTTGCAGTTGTCTCTTGAATTCTCTGTCCAGCTCGTTTGCAATCCTCTTGTCTTCTTGATTTCTTGTTCGGTAGGCTCTACGTCTTTTTCTGTTTTTTTCTTTGATCAGGTCCTTTAGTTCGGTACTAATGTCCCTGAATCTTCCGCTTATCGTATTAACTACAATTTCTTTTGAGCTGGCATCGATGGCTTTTTTAATTGTGTTTTCTAATTTAACCACACTATCTTCTAGTTCGGCGATGTTGTTTATAGTGGGTATCGCACCGATGTTTTCGCTCACTATTCTTCTGTAGTTTGGCCAGTTTACTGTGCTTCTCTTGTGAGGCTGCAATTGATTAATATCAATAGCGCCTAGGGTCAGGACGATTAGATTATGAGTGGAATCGCCTTCATTTAATGAGTGTATTTCATATTGTTGACCCACGTTGTGTAGGATTGCAATATCGAGATGAGTGGGTTCTGCTACTCCGTTGTAGCATGTTGGATCTGTTGGTCCGACTGCATATGTGTTATTCTTTGTCTCGAGATAGGCACAGAGCCGTCTGCCATTCGGATTCGTCCTTCTGTCGTACCAGTTCGGTGATCTCGCATTTAAGTCTCCTATGATTATCGTGGGTTCTTCTGAATTCAGGATTTTGTTGAGGTCCTCGTCTAGGATCGGTTCATTAGGCCTAACGTATGCTGAGACGATTTTTAGTGTCTCGTTTCCAGCGATTAGTTGTACTATCGTGGCTTCCATTGTGACCAAACCATCGGGTGTAGGTATGTTTTGGTGCTCTATTCCTTTTTTGACCATAATGGCTGTTCCTCCCGAGTTCGCTCGGTGGTCTGTCCTGTAGATGTCATAGCCTGGGAATTTTGTTTTCTTCCTCTCCACCAGCTTGGTTTCTTGTAGGGCTATGATATCTAATTCTAATCGATTTGCGATTTCGTCCAGAAGATTTATTTTTGTGTATAATCCACCTGAGTTCCAAGACCCAATGCGTAGATCTCCCGATTGGTGTACTAACATTGCTTACCGAAGGAGCTTATTACTGTCATAACTTGTGTGAGTTGCTCCAGCATTGTGGAGAAGCGTGCCATTTTGGCGTTGATATCGTTGTTAAAATTTGCAATGAGAGCTGCAGCTTCTGTAACTGCAGTTGTGGATTCGCTTTCTTTCTGGTTCTTTGTTGCTTGTGCATAGCTGACTCCGTTATTGGTGGGTTTACTGTTTATTTGTTTACTTTGCTGTGTCCTGACTGGGACTCTTCTTTTCGGTGCCTTTGTGCATCCGCGGTAGTTGGCGGTGTGTTCACCGTTGCAGTTGGCGCATTTAGGCGTGAATTCGCCCTCCATATCACATTCGCTGCTGATGTGGTTTTTTCCACATTTGACACACTTAGCTCCACAATGGCACGCCTTGGAGCTATGATAGTAACCTTGGCAGTTGTAACACTGCATGGTTTCCCTTGTGTTCTTGATTTCGTCCTCTACATGAATTTTCATGTAGCAGATGTTAGTTAGAGATTTAATTTTTTGATCGTCTTCCTCACGGATGGTGATCAAGAACATAGGTAGCGGCTTTTTGTCCTCTTTCTTAGAGATGATGTTTATCACCCTAGTGGCTTCTATGCCTTGTTCCTGTAGTTCATTTTGTATAATTTTTGGGTCAGTAGTGGCGGCCAGCCCTCTGACTACTACACGTTTCATTCTGTCGCCATCTATTGGATAGGCAACGAATTCCAATTTTGGTTCATGATTTTCAAGGATCTTGACCATTCCTAAGTAGTCTTCACGTGCTTTCGTTTGTATAACGATCGTCCTTCCCGATCTTGGAAACTTATTCACGGAGATAATTTTCTTCTCAGCGGCTTTTTGGAAAACTCGCTGGTGTTCATTAACGGACTTCAAAATTATGGCCGGTGGTTTTGGCGCAGGTTTTGTAGTCTTTTCTGTATTTATTTCGGTGTTTTGTGTTTTACTGGTGCCTTGTTGCATCCTTTTTTCTTTGTCTTGACGTTTTTCATGGATTTGTTTGATATTAGAATCCATTTCCTTTTCCTTTCTCCTTTTTATTATTTCTGTCTGTTGTTCGGCTACGCTGACAACTGTCCTTGGTCGTTTGCATTTGGGCGATTGCCAGTCACTTTCTTGAACCGCATTCTTATGCCATTCATCTTGTTTGGTGGTGTCCATTTCGTTGTTGTCTTCTGGTTCGTGGTTTTTAACTTTCTTTATTTCTGTTTTTGGTTTTTCTTCGATTTTTTTCTTCTCGGTTTCCTTAGCGGGTTGTTTTGTTGCTTTGGTTGTTTTGGATTCCGTTTTTTTCACCGGAATCTCCGTCTTCTTAGATTTTTCTGTATTCTTGACGGTTTCGACTTTTTCATTTTTTTCTCTCGTTTCGAGTAGGGCCATTATTTTGTCCGTAAGGCGTCTGTTTTCAGCGTCTTTTTCTTTTATTGTTGTTTGTAGTTCCTTAATTTGTGCTTGCAGTTCCTCCTGTGTCTTCCTATAACACTTGTGCTGCACTTCTATAATTCTGTTTAGTCTCTCGATGGCTTGAAACAAATCCATCTTCTCCATCGTTTCCAGGTCGGTTTTTTCACTCTTTTCAATTCGTCGGAGTCTTCGTCCGAGTCGACTGGGAGGGCTCTTTTTTTCTGGGTACCATCATCCATGATGTCCTCTGATGCTTGTGCGTATTCTCGCGGTTTACTAATTTCATATCTTAATTAACTCATTATTTAGCATTTCGTATGTTTCGGATACAACGACCTCAGGGGTGGGCGACAAGGGATTGTCGCTTACTTCATCTTCCTGTTCCGACACGTACGTGTCGGGACTGTCTGGGGGGGAGTTTACTCGTGCCATGTAGCCTTACGGCAGTGAACTATAGTTCAAACGAAAGATTATTATCTTACTTAGAAGACTCTGTTTTTTTCGTCCGTGCTGGCCGCTGCCAGTCCGGATTCTGGGTGCCGTCCCAGGAGCCTACTCGGAGGTTCACTCCCTGTGTTGACAGGGAGGGTTCCACTTGCAGTTCTCTATACCACAGGGGCAGGGGGCTGTTGCTGCTCGACTTGAATTGCTACTATTCCAAGCCTCGCAGTGTCATCCCTTGCGGACCCACTGTGGTTAACCCGTGTATTTTTCAGAAATTACCGCCATTACCGGTATCCGTGGAGGCACCAATAAATTCAACGGTCTCCAACGGTTTACTGATAACAACGGCTCATTCGCTGTTCTTCTTTGTTAGAAAACAAAGGACAATCACTTACTGTGCTTACATACACAGGGTGCTGATAAGCACCATGAAAGCCCTATTGTTCTCTTATCACTGACGTCACGATCGCTCGGTTGCACGTCCGCACTGTTTGGCTGCTAGAACCAAACTTCCTAGTCTGTATTATAAAGGGATTGCAGTTAAATCTTTTATATAAGGGATTGCAAATGAAAACAAAATTGGCGCAAGCGCATTACATTTATTTAGCACTGTAATCAAATATATATCCCTATAATGTTTGGTTGCTCTCTGTCATAATACATAAAGAAAATCTTTGTTTGATTACTGAAAATGGTCAGAAAACGTGAAATAATCAAAAATTATTTAGGAGGAAAAAAATCTAATTTCAATAATTAAAAGGTTTAAAAACATTGAAAATACTAAAATTGGCAGTGGTTGGTCCAAACAGAAGCATTCAACATAGAAAAAAAAATTACTGGTGAATATAATAGCATCCGTAAAACAGGTATTATAAAGGGATTGCAGTTAAATCTTTTATATAAGGGATTGCAAAATGAAAACAAAATTCGCGCAAGCGCATTACATTTATTTAGCACTGTAATCAAATATATATCCCTATAATGTTTGGTTGCTCTCTGTCACAATACATAAAGAAAATCTTTGTTTGATTACTGAAAATGGTCAGAAAACGTGAAATAATCAAAAATTATTTAGGAGGAAAAAATCTAATTTCAATAATTAAAAGGTTTAAAAACATTGAAAACACTAAAATTGGCAGTGGTTGGTCCAAACAGAAGCATTCAACATAGAAAAAAAAATTGCTGGTGAATATAATAGCATCCGTAAAACAGGTATTATAAAGGGATTGCAGTTAAATCTTTTATATAAGGGATTGCAAAATGAAAACAAAATTCGCGCAAGCGCATTACATTTATTTAGCACTGTAATCAAATATATATCCCTATAATGTTTGGTTGCTCTCTGTCAATCAGTATCAGTAGTTCGGCTCTAGCAGTCGGACGATACGGACGCGAGTCAGCGAAGTGTGCTTAGGTGGGGACAACTGACCTGCTGTCAACGGAGCTTCTCAGCTCCCGGTGTGTAAGACACCGTGCGTGGCACAGGCACTTGTTTTTCAAATAAGCGAAGAGCGGATGCGAGGCTGTTATTAAGTTAAACCTCGAGGGGTTGCCTTTATAGGCTCCTCGTAGGAGGCTTTTAATAGCTTCGTGTTTGCGAAAATTATACGGGTTCATCTCAGTGGGTCGACAGGGATGACACTGTAAGGCTTAGTATTTAGAATCTAAGTCGGACAGAAACGGCCCCTGCCTCTGAGGTGAGAGAAACGGCAAGAGGATCCCTCCCTGAGAAATCAGGAAGTGAACTACCGCGAGGTTGCTGGGACGACACCCAGGAAAACTGTCAGGCAGCGGCTTGACAGGAAGAAAAAAACAGAGTCTACTAAGTAGCAAATTCCAACAGTCTTTTGAACCTATGTTCACAGCCTTACGGCACTATGAGTGACTTCCCTCCCCAAAACAACTTATACAATAATTTTACCGCGAGCTTGAACAATCCTACGGATAATCTCCCAACATCATCCGATGACGACTCCTCCTATTCGCCCGAGTCCGAGGACGAGAAAATCAGTGAAGACGATATGGACGAAGCCATCCCCGACGAAGCATTGAACGCTGAGTCGGACGAACCGTTGAACGTTCAGTGGGACGAACATCTGAACGTCCAGTCGGACGTATCATTAAACGCCGTAGCCCCGCCCCCACAGGAAAACAACGTTGAGATGGAAGCCCCATTGAAACAGCTTAAAAGACAGCGTGCCCCGGAAATCGACGAGGATGAAGAAGAGAGGAAAAAGGCCAAAGAGATGGAAGCCATTGAAAGGGCCAAAGAGCTAAGTAGGTCAGTCAATGCACTGACCGAACAGATGAAAGAGATGAAGAAAGAGATGCGAGCCAGGGAAGAAAAACTTCTTACTCAGTTAAATGAGCTAAGAAGGGAGAATCAAGAAAAAGATCGGGAAGTCAAAAGACTAACCGATAAGATCCTAGAGTTAATGGATGCATTAACTCAACAAAGAAATGAGGCAAAACTCGTAAAAGAGAATGCAGAAAGCATCCAAGTACAACCTCCAACGCAAGAAAAACCCGTCAAGACGAGCTCGACTAAAAAATCAAAGAAAACAAATAATAAAGAAGTCATACCCATCATACCTAATGATGACGGTATAGAAATCGAAGGAGAGGAAAACTGGCACTCCACCGTACCGAAGAATGGATAACGGTCGAAAAAAAACCCAAGCAAAGCGCAGCGGAAAAGCAAACGCAGCTTATCCAAAAGCGCAAAGAAGAAGAGATGGACAGGACCATCAAGGCCAGGCAGGAAAAGAGAAAAACTCTAGAAAATAAACCAACAACAAAGCAGCCGCAACCTCCTATCAAAAAAGTTGATACTAAGAAAAAGGAGGCGCAAACTCCTACCAAAAAAGTTGTCAACATGGAGTCACAACCTCCAAACAAAAAAGTTGAAGAAAAAGCGACCCCTGAGATCACACCTGAAGTGGTCTTTACTCCCAAACAACTAAAACCACCGGCGATAATTCTAAAATCAGTCGGCGAACACCAGAAGATACTGCAGCAATGAAGATAATCTCGGCAAATAAATTTGCCAGATCAGGAAGGTCTATTGTTATCGAAACAAAGACCAGGGAGGATTACCTAAAAATGGTAAGACTCCTAGAGACGTACACCCCAAAGGTAGATTTTATCGCGTATCCCATTGATACCGATAAAATGAAACGAGTAATTATTAGAGGACTATCGGCAAAAACCGATACAAATCTAATCCTAAATGAAATCTTAAGTAAAGGAGTAGAGGCCACTAAGGTCATTAACATGATCTCCAAAAAACCAGACAGGAAACCACTCCCACTGTTTCTGGTAACAATTAAGGCAGAAGAGGACGCCAAAATCAAAAGCATTTCTGACCTATGCTACATGAGGATCAGCATAGAGGACGAGATGAAGACAAGACAAGAAACAATCCAATGTTTTAACTGTCAAGGCTTCTACCACAGTTCAAAATCTTGCCACTGTGGTTCTAGATGCGTAAAGTGCGGAGGAAATCACCTTAGTAGCGAATGCGAAAAGGACAGAGAAACTGACCCAAAATGCGCTAACTGTGAACAAGCGCACACAGCAAACTACCGCGGATGCCCAAGAGCTCCCAAGAAGAAAGCCGCCCCACAACAACAAAGGGCAAGGCCTATCAACACAAGCAACACCAACAAAGGTGTTAGCTACGCTCAGGCTACTAAACAGCCTGAAAGCGTGACCACAGAAGAAAAAACAGCCAAAAACGAAGCGGCCGAACTAATCGCCAAATTCAACGCTGATCTAAATGCCAAAATGGCACATGTCACCAACATGTTAGATCAAATGCAACAAGTTATGACAGCCATAGGAA
Organism: Diabrotica undecimpunctata; assembly: GCF_040954645.1. Classification (NCBI taxonomy): domain Eukaryota; kingdom Metazoa; phylum Arthropoda; class Insecta; order Coleoptera; family Chrysomelidae; genus Diabrotica; species Diabrotica undecimpunctata. Next base: position 61,101,855 of record NC_092811.1, read on the forward strand.
ACATAGGTCAGAAATGTTAGTACACCAAACGGAAGATCTTCGCATTGGGTCATGGAACTCCGGCGGACTATCCAAAAAAATCAACCTTCTGGATGAAATGATAAATAGATTAGAGCTCGATATCGTAGCCCTACAAGAAACCAAATTAGTGGAAAGAAAGAAAACAAAATTTCCCGGCTACGATATCTACAGGACGGATCACAGAGCACTATCAGGTGGAACAGCCATACTTGTGAAAAAAGAAATCGAACACGAACACATCCCAACACCAGATGGACTGGTCACAATGGAAGCCACACTCATAAGAATAAAAGCAAACAACGACTCACTAAAAATAGTGTCTGCATATGTCAGACCTAACGAACCGATCCTAGATGAAGACTTGAGCCTAATATTAAACTCAGAAGAGCCTACTATAATAATAGGAGACCTTAATGCGAGATCTCCCAATTGGCACGACAGGACGACCAATAACAACGGACGACGACTATGCAACCATCTGGAAAACAGACCAAATACGTACGTGATCGGACCAACTGAGCCGACATGCTTTCACGGACAACTTCCCACTCACCTAGACATTGCAATCCTACACAACGTGGGTCAACAATATGAGATACACTCTCTTAACGAAGGCGATTCGACACATAACTTAATCGTCCTGACCCTGGGCGCAATAGAAACAAACTATTTGCAGCCCCACAACAGAAAAAAGACTAGTTGGCCAAACTACAGAAGAATTGTGAGCGAGAACATCGGTAATATCCCCACAATCAACAATATAACAGAACTGGAGGATAGTGTAATAAAACTAGAGGAAACAATTATCAACGCTATCGATGCCAGCTCCAAAACAGAAACTATAACCAGACAAAAAGGAAGATTTAGGGATATAAGCACAGAACTTAAAAACTTAATCAAACAGAAAAACCGGAAAAGAAGAAGAGCATACCGCACTAGAACGGTAGAAGACAAAAGGATTGCAAATGAGCTAGACAGGGAAGTGAAAAAACAACTTCAAAATCATCGAAATGAAAGCTGGGACTCCTATATCGAAGAGCTAAATCCAAACAAATCTGCGTTCTGGAAACTATCAAAAATTCTACGTAAAGACAAAAAACCCATACCCCCTCTACATGGAGTAAACGGGATTGTCTACACAGAAATCGAAAAAGCAGAAGTCCTAAAAGACGAAATAGAAAGGGCGTGTAGAAACAACGAACACCCCAACGAAGATATAGACTTCGAAGAAGAGGTAGAGAGGACAGCAAGAATACTAAAAAGGACAAAAGGCAGAATAGGGATACTTCATACATCTCCCGATGAAATAAAAGAACTCATAAAGCAGACCAACGCCAAAAAAGCCCCTGGTCCAGACAACATCACAAACAGGGCGCTGAAAAACCTACCTACAAAAGCTATTGTCTATATTACCAACATCATAAACAATATGCTGAAACTAAGATATTTTCCAGACAGATGGAAGGAAGCTCACATAATCATGATTGCAAAGCCAGGGAAAAATGGCACATTTCCTCAAAACTACAGACCAATCAGCTTACTATCATCAATAAGCAAGATTGCGGAAAGAGTAATTCTAAAAAGACTGAATGAAGAATCTCAAGCATTACACACCATTCCAGAAGCTCAATTCGGTTTCAGAAGTGAACATTCCTGTGAATTACAAGCACTAAGACTCACAGAATTTATAACCAAAGGATTCAACGAAAAGGCATACACAGCAACCGCATTTCTGGACGTCAGTAAAGCATTTGACAGAGTCTGGCACAAAGGACTCATCTATAAAATGAACTCATTGGGATACAGCGAGGCGATGACATGTCTCCTTGCGTCATACCTTGCTAACAGAAGGTTCCGAATTCGTATAGGGGCAACCCTGTCTGAAGTCGGAGCCCTGGAAGCGGGTGTGCCTCAGGGCGCTGTGCTATCACCATACCTGTACACCATCTATCTATACGGCCGACACGCCAACAGAACCCGGATCTCTGTTAAGTCTTTACGCAGACGATACAGCAATAGCGGTTAGCTGGAGAAACCCGGATCATGCAGCTAATCACCTGCAAAGAGCACTAAATAGATTCCAACGATGGTGCATAAAATGGAAAATAGCCTTAAACCCAGACAAAACTCAGGCTGTAATGTTTAGTCATAGAAAAAGTGTACCAAACCGAGAAATTACGATAGACAACACCCCAGTCGAATGGACCAACCAGGCAAGATACCTAGGAGTGTTACTCGACAAGAAGCTAACATTCACAGAACATATCAACCAACAGGTATACAAAGCCAAAGCGCTGAAAAGTCAGCTCTCAACGCTCATAGGAAGAAGAAGCAAACTTAGATTTAAAACCAAAATCAGGGTTGCAAACAGCATCATCATGCCAGTCTTAACGTACGCCTCGGCAGCTTGGGGACATACCTGCAAGTCAAACAGAATGAAGATTCAGAGATCTCAGAACCAAATCATTCGATACTACGGACGCTAGACGAAAGAGCATACGATATATTCAACGGACTTACAAACCACCCTAGTAGGATGCTAAGAGAGCTGACGAACTACAACGAAAACATCAGGACGGTACACAGAAGACCAAAGCAGCAAATAGCAAGATATAGGGAGAACCCAAACGAATAACAAAGGATGCAATGGTGCATAGTCGTCATAACCTCAAGATGAAGATAGATAGGAGACCAACCAAAAAAATATCTCTGGCGAGAGGGTACGCTTTTTCTTTTAGGTTTTTAGGTTTTTTAGGTAGAATTAAGTCCAATATACACCGGGGTGAGTGAGAGCAGTATACACTTGGGAATGCTCACCCCAACACACGCACACAAATAGGATTAAGGAATAAAAAAGGAAAGAATTGGGACCCAGGCATATTATAGTTCCGAAGCTCCAAGAAAGTCCACAAAAAACAAAAAAATAAATAAAAACAAAAAACAAAAAAATATATAAAACGGTCTCTCTATTTGAATCACTCGGATTCATCCATTACTTAAACCTTTGTCACTATATTTCCGTAAATTCACTTATCATTGACCAAATATGGAGGGCCCATCAGGCTCCACATATACCGTTACAACGGACTAGGCCCCTAAGGCGGATCAGATGAATACTGATATTCTCGCGAAATCCGAGCACTGAGGTCTTGTGCGGCATACAAGGGCTCAGTGGCCGGACCCTACTCGGACGCTCGGCCGGCGAGGAGAACAAAATTTATTTTGCCAAATCGGCGGCCGAGTGACCGAGCACACACTCTTTTCCGAACATAGAGTCGTCAGCCACGGCTGGGGGCTCTATGGTCGGAACACACGCTTTTTTTTTTCTTTTTGTTTTAGGGACTCAAGTCCCGAAGTCATGATAGAGTAACTTCAATAGAGTCAGTAATGTAAATAGGGAGAAAAGCCTAGATGTGGCTACCCCTACAGTTAGGTGGCATAACCACAATAATTAAAAACAGAGGGTGTTCCATTACCCAGGACACCTTAAGTAACTTTCAATCACTCAGATCATAAGCCTCCTCACGTAAGTCACACGATGAGGAGGGGTGGAGGAAAAACCTGGGGGTCAGATAGGTACCACTTCGACTAGCGAAGTGAAACCGGTTTGATCTTCGGACATGTGGATCCCATTCTTAGATTGGTATACACATGTTCCTAGGGGCAGGGTTGATCACTGCGTGTGTGTGTGTGTGTGTGTGTGTGTGTGTGTGTGTGTGTGTGTGTGTGTGTTGCTCTCTGTCACAATACATAAAGAAAATCTTTGTTTGATTACTGAAAATGGTCAGAAAACGTGAAATAATCAAAAATTATTTAAGAGGAAAAAAATCTAATTTCAATAATTAAAAGGTTTAAAAACATTAAAAACACTAAAATTGGCAGTGGTTGGTCCAAACAGAAGCATTCAACATAGAAAAAAAAATTGCTGGTGAATATAATAGCATCCGTAAAACAGGTATTATAAAGGGATTGCAGTTAAATCTTTTATATAAGGGATTGCAAAATGAAAACACAATTCGCGCAAGCGCATTACATTTATTTAGCACTGTAATCAAATATATATCCCTATAATGTTTGATTGCTCTCTGTCACAATACATAAAGAAAATCTTTGTTTGATTACTGAAAATGGTCAGAAAACGTGAAATAAGCAAAAATTATTTAATTCTAAGGTATTATAAGGGGATTGCAGTTAAATCTTTTATGTAAGTGCAAAAATTGGCGCACGCGCATTACATTTATTTAGCACTGTAATCAAATATATATCCCTATAATGTTTGGTTGCTCTCTGTCACAATACATAAAGAAAATCTTTGTTTGATTACTTAAAATGGTCAGAAAACGTGAAATAATCAAAAATTATTTAGGAGGAAAAAAATCTAATTTCAATAATTAAAAGGTTTAAAAACATTGAAAACACTAAAATTGGCAGTGGTTGGTCCAACCAGAAGCATTCAACATAGAAAAAAATTGCTGGTGAATATAATAGCATCCGTAAAACAGGTATTATAAAGGGATTGCAGTTAAATCTTTTATATAAGGGATTGCAAAATGAAAACAAAATTCGCGCAAGCGCATTACATTTATTTAGCACTGTAATCAAATATATATATCCCTATAACGTTTGGTTGCTCTCTGTCACAATACATAAAGAAAATCTTTGTTTGATTACTTAAAATGGTCAGAAAACGTGAAATAAGCAAAAATTATTTAATTCTAAGGTATTATAAGGGGATTGCAGTTAAATCTTTTATGTAATTGCAAAAATTGGCGCACGCGCATTACATTTATTTAGCACTGTAATCAAATATATATCCCTATAATGTTTGGTTGCTCTCTGTCACAATACATAAAGAAAATCTTTGTTTGATTACTTAAAATGGTCAGAAAACGTGAAATAATCAAAAATTATTTAGGAGGAAAAAAATCTAATTTCAATAATTAAAAGGTTTAAAAACATTGAAAACACTAAAATTGGCAGTGGTTGGTCCACCCAGAAGCATTCAACATAGAAAAAAAATTGCTGGTGAATATAATAGCATCCGTAAAACAGGTATTATAAAGGCACACACACACATTAACACACGAGGTGATCAACCCTACCCCTAGGAACATGTGTATACCAATATAAGACAGGGATCCACATGTTCGAAGATCAAACCGGTCACACCTCGCTAGTCGAGTTGGTACCTATCTGACCCCCGGGCTTTTCCTCCACCCCTCCTCAGCGTGTTAATAACGTGAGGAGGCTTATGATCTTAGAATTTACTAAGGTACTTTGGGTAATGAAGTACCTTCCGTTTTTAATAGTTGTGGTTATGCCACCTAACTGTAGGGGTAGCCTAAATGTGGGCTTTTCTCCCTATTTACTTTACTGTTTCTTTTTATTTATCTTAACGTCGGGATTGGAGTCCCTAAAAAAATTTCGTGTGTTCTGGTCAGAGAGTCCCCAGTCGTGACTAGCGGCTCTCTGACCAGAAGTGTTTTGTGTGTGCTCGTTCGCTCAGCGGACGAATTGACAAAAATGAATTTTGTTCTCCTCGTCGGCTGGGCGCTCGATGGGATTGTCCGGCCATCAAGCTCATGTTTGCCGCACATGGTCTCAATGCTCGGAATTCGCGATTTTTTATGCCTGAAGGGCCTGTGCCTGTTGGCTATGACTATATTTTATGTTGCTTATCATTTTTGAATTCGTAACTGTATGAAATCGACATACAGTTTTTTCAAAAAAATTTTTATATTTTTAATCATTTTTTCATCGGTTTATTAATTATCTCCGTTCTATATGGCGGTTAGCCACAGAATCAGATGATAAAATTCCCGGTTTCGCGGGTTATGTTAGTTTCCGTCGTTGTCAGTTCGTATACTTTTTCCCGATTTTTAACGATGGTGTTAATAAGGTGCGTTTTTAAATTTTTTATTTTTTTGTTGGCGTGTCTTTGTTAGCCAGTGAGCATTTTTTATTTTATTATCTACCTATGCTAACCTAACTATGGAGTGTGCATTCCCAAGTGTATAGCGCTCTCACACACTCCGTGTATATACCTATAACTAACTTAGTTCTATTCTATCACTATGTGTAGGTGTGGTTGAGGTGTGCATTCCCGGGTGTATAGTGCCTGCACACACCTCGGTGTATATTGTACTTAAAAATTAAAGAAAATATTTTTTTTGTTGCTCACTGTCTACCGTTTTCTTTCAGTTTACTCTGTGGCTATCTCTTTTCTTCATGTTTATTAATTCCTATATCCTATGAGCTGTTGCATTGGCCGTTTATGTACCAGTCTGTGGTTTATATCGTAGTTTGTCAACTCTCTTAATTTTGTATTAGGATGGTTTCTGGCTTCGTTAAAGATCTTGTGGGCTCTTTCATCCATAATTCTTAATATTCTTTTTTCTCCTGAGTCCCTGTAGAGGTATCTTAGCGGTACGTAGCTTGGTAGGTTCAAAGCTTCTCTTATTATCCAATTTTGTGTTGTTTGGATTTTCTTTCTGTTGGATTTGTGTGTGTGTCCCCAGGCGGCAGATGCATAAGTTAAGGAGGGTAGTATTATGCTGTTAGCTACTCTCATTTTTGTTTTAAATCGAAGTTTGCTCTTTCTGCCTATTAGCGGTGAGAGTTGACTTCTAAGTGCTTTTGCTTTGTAGACAGTTTGTTTGACGTGGTTTGTAAAATTGAGTTTACTGTCTAGTGTGACTCCGAGGTATTTAGCCTCGTTCGTCCATTCTACAGGGGTGTTTCCTACCGTGATCTCCCTGTCCGGTCTCTTTTTTCTGTGTTTGTACATAACGGCTTGTGTCTTGTTCGGGTTTAGTGCAATTTTCCACTTTATACACCATCTTTGGAATCTATTCAGAGCACTTTGCAGGTGGTTTGCAGCGAGGTTTGGGTCTCTGCTACTGGCTGCTATGGCTGTATCGTCCGCGTACAGACTAACCAGTGTTCTGGGGTCTGTCGGAGTGTCAGCAGTGTAGATAGTGTACAGGTAAGGCGACAGCACCGCCCCCTGGGGCACACCCGCCTCCAGAGTCCCGAGCTCAGATAGTGTTGGTCCTATCTTAACTCTGAACCTTCTGTTGGCCAGGTATGACGCAAGAAGACATGTCATCGCCTCACTGTAACCTAGGTTACTCATTTTATAAAGTAGACCCAGATGCCATACCCTATCGAACGCTTTACTCACGTCGAGGAACGCAGTTGCTGTGTACAACTTTTCGTTGAAGCCTTTAGTTATGTGTTCTGTTAGTCTCAGTACCTGAAGTTCGCAAGAATGTTCAGATCTGAATCCAAACTGAGATTCTGGTATAGATCCCAACGCTAGAGATTCATCATTGAGTCTTTTTAAAATGACTCTCTCTGCGATTTTACTTACTGATGAGAGTAAGCTTATCGGTCTGTAGTTTTGTGGAAAAGTGCCGTCTTTTCCCGGTTTAGCAATCATCATTACGTGGGCTTCCTTCCATCTATCCGGGAAGTATCGCAGTTTTAGTATGCCATTCACGATATTCGTGATGTATACTACTGCTTTCTTCGGTAGATTCTTGAGGGCCTTGTTGGTAATGTTATCCGGTCCTGGTGCTTTTTTCGCATTTGTCATTTTAATCAGATTTTTGATTTCTTCAGGGGACGTGTGGACTAGTCCTATTCTTCCCTTTCTCTTTTTTAGTCTCCTAGCGTAGTTTTCGACTTGGATGGTAAAGTCGATGTCTTCATGCGGATGTTCGTTATTTTGACATGCCTTTTCCAATTCGTCCTTTAGTACTTCGGCTTTGTCATCTTCTGTGTAGACGATTCCATTTTCTCCGTGTAGCGGTGGAATCGGTTTTTTGTCTTTTCGTAGGACTTTTGACAGTTTCCAGAAACCGGATTTATTTGGATTTAGCTCTTGAATATAGTTATCCCAGCTTTCGTTTCTGTGATTTTGCAGTTGTCTCTTGACTTCTCTGTCCAGCTCGTTTGCAATCCTCTTGTCTTCTTGATTTCTTGTTCGGTAGGCTCTACGTCTTTTTCTATTTTTTTCTTTCATCAGGTCCTTTAGTTCGGTGCTAATGTCCCTAAATCTTCCGCTTATCGTATTAACTACAATTTCTTTTGAGCTGGCATCGATGGCTTTTTTAATTGTGTTTTCTAATTTAACCACACTATCTTCTAGTTCGACGATGTTATTTATAGTGGGTATCGCACCGATGTTTTCGCTCACTATTCTTCTGTAGTTTGGCTAGTTTACTATGCTTCTCTTGTGAGGCTGCAATTGATTAATATCAATAGCGCCTAGGGTCAGGACGATTAGATTATGAGTGGAATCGCCTTCATTTAATGAATGTATTTCATATTGTTGACCCACGTTGTGTAGGATTGCAATATCGAGATGAGTGGGTTCTGCTACTCCGTTGTAGCATGTTGGATCCGTTGATCCGACTGCATATGTGTTATTCTTTGTCTCGAGATAGGCACAGAGCCGTCTGCCATTCGGATTTGTCCTTCTTTCGTACCAGTTCGGTGATCTCGCATTTAAGTCTCCGATGATTATCGTGGGTTCTTCTGAATTCAGGATTTTGTTGAGGTCCTCGTCTAAAATCGGTTCATTAGGCCTTACGTATACTGAGACGATTTTTAGTGTCTCGTTTCCAGCGATTAGTCGTACTATCGTGGCTTCCATTGTGACCAAACCATCAGGTGTAGGTATGTTTTGGTGCTCTATTCCTTTTTTGACCATAATGGCTGTTCCTCCCGAGTTCGCTCGGTGGTCTGTCCTGTAGATATCATAGCCTGGGAATTTTGTTTTCTTCCTCTCCACCAGTTTGGTTTCTTGTAGGGCTATGATATCTAATTCTAATCGATTTGCGATTTCGTCCAGAAGATTTATTTTTGTGTATAATCCACCTGAGTTCCAAGACCCAATGCGTAGATCTCCCGATTGGTGTACTAACATTGCTTACCGAAGGAGCTTATTACTGTCATAACTTGTGTGAGTTGCTCCAGCATTGTGGAGAAGTGTGCCATTTTGGCGTTGATATCATTGTTGAAATTTGCAATGAGAGCTGCAGCTTCTGTGACTGCAGTTGTGGATTCGCTTTCCTTCTGATTTTTTGTTGCTTGTGCATAGCTTACTCCGTTATTGGTGGGTTTGCTGTTAATTTGTTTACTTCTTTGCTGTGTCCTGACTGGGACTCTTCTTTTCGGTGCTTTTACGCATCCGCGGTAGTTGGCGGTGTGTTCGCCGTTGCAATTGGCACATTTAGGAGTGAATTCGCCCTCCATATCACATTCGCTGCTAATGTGGTTTTTCCCACATTTGACACACTTAGCCCCACAATGGCACGCCTTGGAGCTATGATAATAACCTTGGCAGTTGTAACACTGCATGGTTTCCCTTATGTTCTTGATTTCGCCCTCTACATGTATTTTCATGTAGCAGATGTTGGTTAAAGCTTTAATTTTTTGATCGTCTTCCTCTCGGATGGTGATCAAGAACATAGGTAGCGGCTTTTTGTCCTCTTTCTTAGAGATGATGTTTATCACCCTAGTGGCTTCTATGCCTTGTTCCTGTAATTCATTTAGTATGATTTTTGGGTCAGTATTGGCGGCCAGCCCTCTGACTACTACACGTTTCATTCTGTCGCCATCTATTGGATAGGCAACGAATTCCAATTTTGGTTCATGGTTTTCAAGGATCTTGACCATTCCCAAGTAGTCTTCACGTGTCTTCGTTTGTATTACGATCGTCCTTCCCGATCTTGCAAACTTATTCACAGAGATAATTTTCTTCTCAGCGTCTTTTTGGAAAACTCGCTGGTGTTCGTTAACGGACTTCAAAATTATGGCCGGTGGTTTTGGCGCTGGTTTTGTAGTCTTTTCTGTGTTTACTTCGGGGTTTTGTGTTTTACTGGTGCCTGGTTGCATCCTTTTTTCTTTGTCTTGGCGTTTTTCATGGATTTGTTTGATATTAGAATCCATTTCCTTTTCTTTTCTCCTTTTTACTATTTCTGTCTGTTGTTCAGCTGACAACTGTCCTTGGTCGTTTGCATTTGGGCGATTGCCAGTCACTTTCTTGAACCGCATTAATTTTCCAATCATCTTGTTTGGTGGTGTCCATTTCGTTGTTGTCTTCAGGTTCGTGGTTTTTAACTTTCTTTATTTCGGTTTTTGGTTTTTCTTCGATTTTTTTCTTCTCGGTTTCCTTAGCGGGTTGTTTTGTTGTTTTGGATTCCGTTTTTTTCACCGGAATCTCCGTCTTCTTAGATTTTTCTGTGTTCTTGACGGTTTCGACTTTCTCATTTTTTTCTCTCGTTTCGAGTAGGGCCATAATTTTGTCCGTAAGGCGTCTGTTTTCAGCGTCCTTTTCTTTTATTGTTATTTGTAGCTCCTTAATTTGTGCTTGAAGTTCCTCCTGTGTCTTCCTTTAGCACTTGTGCTGCACTTCTATTATTCTATTTAGTTTCTCGATGGCATGAAACAAATCCATCTTCTCCATCGTTTCCAGGTCGGGTTTTTTTACTCTTTTCAGTTCGTCGGAGTCTTCATCCGAGTCGACGGGGAGGGATCTTTTTTTCTGGGTTCCATCATCCATGATGTCCTCTGATGCTTGTGCGTAATCTCGCGGTTGACTAATTTCGTATCTTAACTCAGTTAATTCATTATTTAACATTTCATAAGTATCTGATACAACGACCTCAGGGGTGAGCGACAAGGGATTGTCGCTTACTTCATCTTCCTGTTCCGACACGTACGTGTCGGGACTGTCTGGGGGGGAGTTTACTCGTGCCATGTAGCCTTACGGCAGTGAACTATAGTTTAAACGAAAGATTATTATCTTACTTAGAAGACTCTGTTTTTTTGTCCGTGCTGGCCGCTGCCAGTCCGGATTCTGGGTGCCGTCCCAGGAGCCTACTCGGAGGTTCACTCCCTGTGTTGACAGGGAGGGTTCCACTTGCAGTTCTCTATAACACAGGGGCAGGGGGCTGTTGCTGCTCGACTTGAATTGCTACTATTCCAAGCCTCGCAGTGTCATCCCTTGCGGACCCACTGTGGTTAACCCGTGTATTATTCAGAAATTACCGCTATTACCGGTATCCGTGGAGGCGCCAATGAATTCAACGGTCTCCAACGGTTTACAGATAACAACGGCTCATTCGCTGTTCTTCTTTGTTAGAAAACAAAGGACAATCACTTACTGTGCTTACATACACAGGGTGCTGATAAGCACCATGAAAGCCCTATTGTTCTCTTATCACTGACGTCACGATCGCTCGGTTGCACGTCCGCACTGTTTGGCTGCTAGAACCCCTGTATTATAAAGGGATTGCAGTTAAATCTTTTATATAAGGGATTGCAAAATGAAAACAAAATTCGCGCAAGCGCATTACATTTATTTAGCACTGTAATCAAATATATATCCCTATAATGTTTGGTTGCTCTCTGTCACAATACATAAAGAAAATCTTTGTTTGATTACTGAAAATGGTCAGAAAACGTGAAATAATCAAAAATTATTTAGGAGGAAAAAAATCTAATTTCAATAATTAAAAGATTTAAAAACATTGAAAACACTAAAATTGGCAGTGGTTGGTCCAAACAGAAGCATTCAACATAGAAAAAAAAATTGCTGGTGAATATAATAGCATCCGTAAATCAGGTATTATAAAGGGATTAACTATATAAGGGATTGCAAATGAAAACAAAATTGGCGCAAGCGCATTACATTTATTTAGCACTGTAATCAAATATATATATATATATATCCCTATAATGTTTGGTTGCTCTCTGTCACAATACATAAAGAAAATCTTTGTTTGATTACTGAAAATGGTCAGAAAACGGGAAATAAGCAAAAATTATTTAATTCTAAGGTATTATAAGGGGATTGCAGTTAAATCTTTTATATAAGGGATTGCAAATGAAAAGAAAATTGGCGCAAGCGCATTACATTTATTTAGCACTGTAATCAAATATATATTCCTATAATGTTTGGTTGCTCTCTGTCACAATACATAAAGAAAATCTTTGTTTGATTACTGAAAATGGTCAGAAAACGTGAAATAATCAAAAATTATTTAGGAGGAAAAAAATCTAATTTCAATAATTAAAAGGTTTAAAAACATTGAAAACACTAAAATTGGCAGTGGTTGGTCCAAACAGAAGCATTCAACATAGAAAAAAAAATTGCTGGTAAATATAATAGCATCCGTAAAACAGATATTATAAAGGGATTGCAGTTAAATCTTTTATATAAGGGATTGCAAAATGAAAACAAAATTCGCGCAAGCGCATTACATTTATTTAGCACTGTAATCAAATATATATCCCTATAATGTTTGGTTGCTCTCTGTCACAATACATAAAGAAAATCTTTGTTTGATTACTTAAAATGGTCAGAAAACGTGAAATAAGCAAAAATTATTTAATTCTAAGGTATTATAAGGGGATTGCAGTTAAATCTTTTATGTAAGTGCAAAAATTGGCGCACGCGCATTACATTTATTTAGCACTGTAATCAAATATATATCCCTATAATGTTTGGTTGCTCTCTGTCACAATACATAAAGAAAATCTTTGTTTGATTACTTAAAATGGTCAGAAAACGTGAAATAATCAAAAATTATTTAGGAGGAAAAAAATCTAATTTCAATAATTAAAAGGTTTAAAAACATTGAAAACACTAAAATTGGCAGTGGTTGGTCCAACCAGAAGCATTCAACATAGAAAAAAATTGCTGGTGAATATAATAGCATCCGTAAAACAGGTATTATAAAGGGATTGCAGTTAAATCTTTTATATAAGGGATTGCAAAATGAAAACAAAATTCGCGCAAGCGCATTACATTTATTTAGCACTGTAATCAAATATATATCCCTATAATGTTTGGTTGCTCTCTGTCACAATACATAAAGAAAATCTTTGTTTGATTACTTAAAATGGTCAGAAAACGTGAAATAATCAAAAATTATTTAGGAGGAAAAAAATCTAATTTCAATAATTAAAAGGTTTAAAAACATTGAAAACACTAAAATTGGCAGTGGTTGGTCCAAACAGAAGCATTCAACATAGAAAAAAAAATTGCTGGTGAATATAATAGCATCCGTAAATCAGGTATTATAAAGGGATTGCAGTTAAATCTTTTATATAAGGGATTGCAAAATGAAAACAAAATTCGCGCAAGCGCATTACATTTATTTAGCACTGTAATCAAATATATATCCCTATAATGTTTGGTTGCTCTCTGTCACAATACATAAAGAAAATCTTTGTTTGATTACTTAAAATGGTCAGAAAACGTGAAATAATCAAAAATTATTTAGGAGGAAAAAAATCTAATTTCAATAATTAAAAGGTTTAAAAACATTGAAAACACTAAAATTGGCAGTGGTTGGTCCAAACAGAAGCATTCAACATAGAAAAAAAAATTGCTGGTGAATATAATAGCATCCGTAAATCAGGTATTATAAAGGGATTGCAGTTAAATCTTTTATATAAGGGATTGCAAAATGAAAACAAAATTCGCGCAAGCGCATTACATTTATTTAGCACTGTAATCAAATATATATCCCTATAATGTTTGGTTGCTCTCTGTCACAATACATAAAGAAAATCTTTGTTTGATTACTTAAAATGGTCAGAAAACGTGAAATAATCAAAAATTATTTAGGAGGAAAAAAATCTAATTTCAATAATTAAAAGGTTTAAAAACATTGAAAACACTAAAATTGGCAGTGGTTGGTCCAAACAGAAGCATTCAACATAGAAAAAAAAATTGCTGGTGAATATAATAGCATCCGTAAATCAGGTATTATAAAGGGATTAACTATATAAGGGATTGCAAATGAAAACAAAATTGAATTAAAAACATTGAAAACACTAAAATTGGCAGTGGTTGGTCCAAACAGAAGCATTCAACATAGAAAAAAATTGCTGGTGAATATAATAGCATCCGTAAAACAGGTATTATAAAGGGATTGCAGTTAAATCTTTTATATAAGGGATTGCAAAATGAAAACAAAATTCGCGCAAGCGCATTACATTTATTTAGCACTGTAATCAAATATATATCCCTATAATGTTTGGTTGCTCTCTGTCACAATACATAAAGAAAATCTTTGTTTGATTACTGAAAATGGTCAGAAAACGTGAAATAATCAAAAATTATTTAGGGGGAAAAAAATCTAATTTCAATAATTAAAAGGTTTAAAAACATTGAAAACACTAAAATTGGCAGTGGTTGGTCCAAACAGAAGCATTCAACATAGAAAAAAAAATTGCTGGTGAATATAATAGCATCCGTAAATCAGGTATTATAAAGGGATTAACTATATAAGGGATTGCAAATGAAAACAAAATTGAATTAAAAACATTGAAAACACTAAAATTGGCAGTGGTTGGTCCAAACAGAAGCATTCAACATAGAAAAAAATTGCTGGTGAATATAATAGCATCCGTAAAACAGGTATTATAAAGGGATTGCAGTTAAATCTTTTATATAAGGGATTGCAAAATGAAAACAAAATTCTCGCAAGCGCATTACATTTATTTAGCACTGTAATCAAATATATATCCCTATAATGTTTGGTTGCTCTCTGTCACAATACATAAAGAAAATCTTTGTTTGATTACTGAAAATGGTCAGAAAACGTGAAATAATCAAACATTATTTAGGAGGAAAAAAATCTAATTTCAATAATTAGATAGATAATAAGGATAGATATTTCTCTCTTAATTCGAGCAGAGATGCGATTATATTCTGTTTTGACGAGGGGGTCTCTGTTGATTTTGTATTGACGTAAAAGCCGCCTTTTTGGTGTATTTTGGCAATGATGTATTGTGGAAGTGCCGGTGAGAATGGTAGAATGGTTTTCATTGGAATTGAGTGATTGATTGCCTCGATTATGAGGTTTTCAATTTGGATAACACTCTGATCGATATTTTCGGTTGAATTTAATTCGCCTAACTCAGGAATGTTGTTGTTTATGAAGTTTTGGAATTGTGGCCAGTTTGCGTGACGATAATCTCTTATTTGTTTGGGAGGAGGTGGGATTTGAGGAGACATGATATCAGAATTAACTAATATCGGGAGATGGTCGGACGTTATTGTATCGCCTATGTGACATCTATCGTCGAACCTATGCATCACGCTACCTGTAACAATGATGTGGTCCACAATAGATGCCCCATTTGCGTTCAAAAACGTGTAATTTGTGTTTGTGATTCTTATGATTGGAAGGTCTAGAAGTATATCAGTTAGTCTGATGCCTTCCGGATTTGTAGAATGATCGCCGAATTGGGTGTGTCTACAGTTCAGGTCGCCCATGAGAATTGCTTTATTTAGAGTAGAGAAATACTCTAAGAGTTCTAAAGAAAGCGGGTTTGCTGGATGCCTGTAGTAAGAGATTATCGTAAGGGTTTGGTTGTTAGGGAGATGCAGATCGATTGCCAGGAAGTCCACGTTGGGTGGAGGGACATTTTGTGGAAAAACGTGGGGGGAGTGTCGTAGTCCGTGTTTGCTAAGGATACCATTCCCACGGGAAACCTGACAGCGGCTTCGATAGATTGTTGTATATCCTGCAAAAGTCGGAGTGTTTCGACAAAGTGTGTCAGTTAGGGCGAGGATTTGGATGTTGTGATTTTGCAGGATATGTTTGATTTGGGGTCTCTTTTTAGAGATCCCTTGGCAATTAACTGCACCGATTGTGAAATCCATTAACAGAGGGTTTAAAAGTTAGGATGGAAGGAGATGTCTACGTTGTTGTTGTGGCCAGACAATACGATTGTGTGGCCGAATATTTTTTCAATCACAGAGCTTGTGATTGAAGTAATAAGATCTCTTCTTTCAGGAAGGATATTAAGAAGGACAAGGGTGCTGAGTTTGATGGTATTTTTTAGGTCTGTGGTTAAGTCAAAAGGTGGAGTTGATCTTTCGATCGACAGAGGTTGGGTTTGACGGGAGTCTGAGGGTTTTTCCTGCCTTTTCGGGCATTTGTTGGAGTATGCGGGGTGTTCGCCGCCGCAGTTAGGACATTTTGGATTAGTTTGTGTAGGACACTCACTGGACTTATGATTTTGTCCGCAATTAGGGCAGACGAAAGTTCTGTGTCGGCATTCAGAGATGGTATGGCCATTTGTGCAGCATTTGCTACAATATTTTGGAGTAGGAATGACGGGATTTGCTCCGTGAGGGAGCTCAGTATAATGGATGAGTCCATCAATTGGGATGCCGTAGTTGAGCACGTGAGAGTATTTGTCGGAAGAGGGAGTCAGGACTTTGATGAGACGAGTGTCTTTTCCAGTTTGTAGAGATTTAACTCTCCACAGTCTGGAGACAGGAATGTCTTGCTCAGTGAGAATTTGTTTTATTTTCTCCTCGTCGTAATCGTGCGAAACGTTCACAATGAGAAACAAATAATTAGATGGTTTGGGGGCTTGGTTTGTGGAGCTGTGGTTTCTCGATGTGATTTTAATCTGAGTTTGTCCTGTTGATTTATGTATTTTTTGCTGCATATCCTCGGCGTTTAAGGAATGTAGGGTTCTGAGGTGAGCTATGCCGTGGCTTAGGACTTTAAGTGAGTGTATCTTTTGATACAACATAGGAATGCAGTTAAGAATTCTGAAAAATGTGCGTTGATTGCACAAATCTTGCGGGATGTCCTTGATGAGATATTCAAAGGTTTTTGGATTGTTGATTGAATTAGTGATATTAGGATTGGTTTTAGGTTTGAAAGTTGGTGGTGCTTTGATTGCATTTGCGAAAGATTTTGATGTGGAGGGTTGAGGTTGAGTATTGGAAGTGATTGGTTGAATTTGTGGTGGTGTTGCGGATGTATTTTGAGGGACTGTGGTTTTTTTGGATGTAGATTGTGATTGAGGGACTGATGAGTGTTTAATTGAAAGTTTTTTGTGGGTAGAGGGCAATGGAGGGTATTCAGAATCGTGTTTGGTAAGCATTGGGTGATTAGGATCGTTTAATTCGATCTCCCTGCGCTTCATGTTGAAGCGAGTTAAAATCTCCGTCTGGAGTTAAGATAATTCATGGGCAGAAGCTACGGGATTATAGGATTGTTCAGGTTCGGGATCGTTATCGGATTGTAGAAGTGCCGCGGTCTGTGATCTAGTCACAGACCGGGAGGAAATGGCAGACCTGGTTGAACCAGGCATTTTCGATTAGATTTGATCGCAAAGTACAGAGCGTTTAGCAGGCCCCGCAGCCTCACGGAAGCCAGGGGGTGGTAAAACCCCCCGAAAAAAGGCTTGTTCTACTAAACGTGCACTTCGTTAGACTTAGATATTGGCCTTACTCACCGCGCGTTTTACCACGCTGCTAAATGGTCCCTCGTTGTACGTCTTATACCGGAATGTGTAAGTCGTCGTTCTCGCCTATTCGCCCTGTGATTTTGCCAATAAATGGACAATTTCCGGGGCCAGTATATTCTACTGAAACCCCGTACTATCGAACTTTATTGCCTACCACCAGGTTCCTAGGCTTGTCTAACGCTTACTTCCAAGACAATCTGTGTGCTGCAATTTTCAGAGTATAAAACTCTCTCAAATTTCCCGCCGACGTTGTTTAGAAGTTGGTTTGTTTCCAGTGACCTACTTCTTCAACGTCTCGTACAGGAATGTTGTGAAGGGGATTGCAGTTAAATCTTTTATATAAGGGATTGCAAATTAAAACAAAATTGGCGCAAGCGCATTACATTTATTTAGTACTGTAATCAAATATATATCCCTATAATATTTGGTTGCTCTCTGTCACAATACATAATGAAAATCTTTGTTTGATTACTGAAAATGGTCAGAAAACGTGAAATAATCAAAAATTATTTAGGAGGAAAAAAATCTAATTTCAATAATTAAAAGGTTTAAAAACATTGAAAACACTAAAATTGGCAGTGGTTGGTCCAAACAGAAGCATTCAACATAGAAAAAAAATTGCTGGTGAATATAATAGCATCCGTAAATCAGGTATTATAAAGGGATTGCAGTTAAATCTTTTATATAAGGGATTGCAAATGAAAACAAAATTGGCGCAAGCGCATTACATTTATTTAGCACTGTAATCAAATATATATACCTATAATGTTTGGTTGCTCTCTGTCACAATACATAAAGAAAATCTTTGTTTGATTACTGAAAATGGTCAGAAAACGTGAAATAAGCAAAAATTATTTAATTCTAAGGTATTATAAGGGGATTGCAGTTAAATCTTTTATATAAGGGATTGCAAAATGAAAACAAAATTCGCGCAAGCGCATTACATTTATTTAGCACTGTAATCAAGTATATATCCCTATAATGTTTGGTTGCTCTCTGTCACAATACATAAAGAAAATCTTTGTTTGATTACTGAAAATGGTCAGAAAACGTGAAATAATCAAAAATTATTTAGGAGGAAAAAAATCTAATTTCAATAATTAAAAGGTTTAAAAACATTGAAAACACTAAAATTGGCAGTGGTTGGTCCAAACAGAAGCATTCAACATAGAAAAAAAAATTGCTGGTGAATATAATAGCATCCGTAAATCAGGTATTATAAAGGGATTGCAGTTAAATCTTTTATATAAGGGATTGCAAATGAAAACAAAATTGGCGCAAGCGCGTTACATTTATTTAACACTGTAATCAAATATATATTCCTATAATGTTTGGTTGCTCTCTGTCACAATACATAAAGAAAATCTTTGTTTGATTACTGAAAATGGTCAGAAAACGTGAAATAATCAAAAATTATTTAGGAGGAAAAAAATCTAATTTCAATAATTAAAAGGTTTAAAAACATTGAAAAGACTAAAATTGGCAGTGGTTGGTCCAAACAGAAGCATTCAACATAGAAAAAAAAATTGCTGGTGAATATAATAGCATCCGTAAAACAGGTATTATAAAGGCACACACACACATACACACGCGAGGCGTTCAACCCAACCCCTAGTGACATGTGTATACCACTGCTAGTCAGTGGGATCCACATGTCCGAAGATCAAACCGGTCTCGCTCCAGAAGAGCTAATCATTCTGGATCGGTACCTATCTGACCCCCAGGTTATTCCTCCACCCCTTCACTACGTCTGACATACGCAGCGAAGGCTTATGAACTTTACGTCGGGCTATTTGGGTAATGAAAAAACCCTCCGTATCGACATTGTTGTGATTAGGCCACCTGAAATTAAGGGGTAGCTAAGAGCTTTTCTCCCTAGTTACTTTACTGAATTTAATTTGGCATGAGCATTACTTTGGACCTGATGTCCCTAAAGAGTGTGTGCCCCTGCACGGAGAGGCACCAACCGTAATTGGTGCCCCTCCGTACAGGGAAATGTGTGTGTTCGGACACTCAGCCGCCGATTTGGCAAAAGTTAATTTGTTCTCCTCGCCGGCTGAGTATCCGATCGGTCTGGCCACCGAGCCCATGCTTGCCGCACATGACCTCGATGCTCAGAAGATCGCGTACTGGTCTCCCAAATAGATCTGCCTTAAGGGCCTAAGCCAAAAATTGGCTGTACGAAGAGAGCATAAGGCTTTATTTGTACTGTTTTCGCGTGTTATGTATGCGCGTGACAGGGATCAGTCACTTGAATCAATTGTAATATGAATAGTTTTTGGGCTATTCATTGTCACTATAATTCGCTTGCGGATTTAGAAAACGGTTTTAAAGCTAAGACTTAAAACTAGATATATTTTTTTGGTGGTAATTCCTGGTGTCCAGAACTCTAAAATGCTAGACCTCAGTTGTTACCTTTTTTTTTTCCTATTCTAACCCGCGTTGTGTTTGACTAGTCTGTGCCTATCTCAGTCTTTACATTGTCTTTTATGCTACTGGGACATATCCAGCTATTTGTTGTTTAGGCCGTCTATGTGTCGTCCTGATGTTTGCCATAATCCGTTAGCTCTCGCAGCTTTCTGTTGGGGTGGTTTCTTATCTCATTGAAGATGTCGTACGCTTTTTCGTTCATTGTATGAAGAATCCTTTTCTGCTTTGTATCTCTATATAGATATCTTAGAGGTACGTATTTTGGTACATTTAGTGCATCTCTGATTAGCCGGTTTTGTGCTACTTGCAGTTTCTTCCTATTTGATTTACATGTGTGTCCCCATGCTGCTGATGCGTATGTTAGCGTTGATAGGATTATGCTATTTGCTACCCTTATTTTTGTCCAAAAGTTTAATTTACTCTTCCTGCCTATTAGCGAGGCGAGTTGTATCTTTGTTAGTTTTGCTTTATGTACTGATTGATTTACATGTTCAGTGAATGTGAGCTTGTGATCAAGGGTCACTCCTAGATATTTAGCTTGATTGCTCCATTCTATGTTTTCGTTCGCTAGGTTTAGTTCCATGTTGGGTATCTGTCTCCGTTTTCTAAACATGACGGCCTGTGTTTTTTCCGGGTTTAGTGCTACTTTCCACTTTATACACCATGCATATAATCGATTCAGAGAGCGCTGTAAGTCTCTGGTTGCAAAGTTTATGTTTCTGTTGCTTGTTGCTAGCGCTGTATCGTCTGCGTACAGGCTGAGCAATGTTTTATGATCGCTGGGTGTATCTGCTGTGTATATGGTATACAGATATGGGGATAACACCGCTCCCTGAGGCACACCTGCCTCCAGAGTTCCGACCTCGGACAGGGCAGGCCCTATTCGAACTCTGAATCTCCGGTTTGCCAGGTATGACGCAAGGAGACATGTCATCGATTCACTGTATCCACTTTGACTCATTTTGTAGAGTAGGCTATGTACACTATGATCTTGTTTGGTACATTTTTAATTGCCCTGTTTGTTATTTTATCAGGTCCAGCTGCTTTCTTTGGATTTAGTAGTTTGATCAGTTCTTTTATTTCTTCCGGACTTGTGTGTTCTAGGCCTACTATGCCTTTTCTCCGTCTTAAGCGTCTAGCGCTTCTTTCTACTTCCTCCGTGAAGTCTAGATCTTCTGCCGGGTGAAAGTTTTGCATGTTGTTCGTTTCGAGTGTTTCTCTCATTACTTCAGCTTTTTCTCGTTCTGTAAAAACCCTACCGTTTGTTCCGTGTAAGGGTGGTATAGGTTTTTTATCTTTCCTGAGTATTTTAGATACTTTCCAGAATGCTGATTGATTTGGATTTAGCTCTTGGATAAATTTGTCCCAGTGCTCGCTTCTGTGCTCATTTAGTCTTTTAACTTCTCTGTCTAGTTCATTAGCAATTCTTTTGTCTTCTTGGTTTCTTGTTCTTTGAGCTCTTCTTCTTTTTCTGTTCTTTTCTTTAATGAGATCTTTTAGCTCATTTGATATTTCTTTGAATCTGCCTTTTTGTGTTATTTTATTTTCCGTTTTTGTGCTGGCATCAATGGCATTAAGCATTGTTTGTTCTAGTTTAATTATGCTTTCTTCTAGCTCTTCTATGTTGTTGATTGTTGGGATTATTCCGATGTTTTCACTTACTACTCTTCTGAAGTTAGGCCAGTTTGTTTTCTTTATTTGATGAGGCTGCAGTGGATTTAATTCCACTGCGCCTAGGGTCATGACGATTACATTGTGCGTGGAATCGCCTTCGTTTACTGAATGTATTTCATGTTGTTGCCCTATGTTGTGCAGAATTGCTATGTCTATGTGTGAGGGAAGTTCTCCGTGGAAGCATGTTGGGTCTGTGGGACCCGTTACTATGGTGTTATTTTTGTTTTCGAGATAGGCACAAAGTCGTCTACCGTTCATATTTGTGCGTCGGTCGTACCAGTTGGGCGATCTAGCGTTCAGATCGCCGATAATTATCGTCGGTTCGTCGGAATCTAATATTAGATCGAGGTCTTCGTTTAGTACCGGGTCGTGTGGTCTAACGTACACTGAAGCTATTTTCAGTGTCTCGTTAGACATGACGATTCGGACTATTGTCGCTTCCATGGTGACCAGGCCAAGTGGTGTGGGCACTAGATGATGGTCTATTTGCCCTCTTACCATAATGGCCGTGCCACCTGAGCGCGCAGTGCGATCTTCCCTATGGATGACATAGCCAGGAATTTTGGTCTTAATTCTCTCGACTAGTTTAGTCTCTTGTAAGGCTATGACATCAATAGCGAGTCTGTTAGTAATCTCGTCAAGGATGTTAATTTTCGAGCGAATCCCGCCCGAATTTCACGATCCGATCTTTAGTTCGTCCAACTGTACTTGCATTATTCGGGTCTACATTTACTCATCGCTTCGAGGGCATTGGTGAATTTTTCGAACATACCTGTAAAGTGGTCCGTTATGTGCTTTAATTTGTTATTCATGATTTCCATGAGATCATCGGTTGTTATGTTTGCTACAGGGGCAGCTTTTGGTTGTTCTGCTGCTTTTGTCGCTGCGGCATAACTGATGTTAGGCCGTGTGGTCGGTGCAGTTGGTGCATCCTTGTACTTTGGTTGTACTGTTGTGCTTGTCTTCTTTTTGGGTGCTTTTGTGCACCCCCTGTAGCTGGCTGTGTGGGCTCCGTCGCAGTTTGCACATTTGGCCGGTGTTTCCCTATCTTTTTCGCAGTCTGAAGACCTATGGTAGTCTCCACATTTAACGCATCGCGAGGCGCAATGGCAGGCACTGGAGCCATGGTAAAAGTCCTGGCAATTGTAGCATTGGACCACATCTCTTTTTTGTTTGTATTCATCTTCGATTTTTACTCGAAGATAGCAGAGGTTATTTAGTTTTCTTAAGTTTTCGGCTTCCTCTTCCGGAACCGTGATTTTAAATAGTGGGAGTTGTACTTTTCTCCCATCTCTTATTGCTGAGACAGTCTCTACTTTAATGACGTCGATGCCTTTATTTTCAAGTTCGATTGCGATTGTTCGCAATTCGACATTAGTTTGCAATCCTCTGATTACAAATCTCTTATTTTTTGGAGCGTCGATAGGATAGGCTATAAAGTTTATGTGTGTTCCTCTAGGATTTTAACCATCCCTAAGTATCCCTCTCTGCTTTTGGTCTGAATAATAACAGACCGCCCTGATTTTGCGAACTTGTTGTCCGACTGGATGGCTTTCTCTGCGGCTTTCCGCAGGATATTTTGGCTTTCGCTTACAGTTTTTAATATTATTGCCGGAGGTTTCGGCGTTTTTACTGTAGTTTCGGCAGGTACCACTGTTTCTTTGTCGTTGTTTGTTTTTGCTGTCTCCTTGTTTGTCTTTTGGGCTTTTTTGGATTGGCGTGATCTAATCACGTCATCCATTATTTTTTCTTGACGTTTTTCAACGATTTCTCGTTGTTTCTGCGCAACACTCACAGTTTCTGTGGGCGTGGCTTCGACGGTGTTTTTAGCAGTGGTTTCCTGCTTTCTTTGTTTTTTGGCTACTTTTTGCCAGGACTCCTCACATGCCTCGGTGTTTTGAACAGCATATGTCGGTTTTTCAACCTTATCGAGCTGTTTTTTTGGTGTATGTTCGGGTTGTTCTACCCTTCTATCCTTGCTTGGTTCGCGCATGCGCTTAATGGGGACTGTTGTCTCCTCCTTCTTTTCAGTTAAGTGCACTATTTGTGCAATTAACTTTTTGTTTTCCTGTCTCAACTCGTTGAGTTGTTCAAGTAGAGCTTCAATTTGTCTATTATGATTTCGTTGCATATCATCCATTTTCTGGATGAGTATGTGCAGCATAGATTCCTCTTCTCTTTGTTTCTTCGTATCTGTCTCAGGGTTTTCCCCTGGACTGGAGCATGGCCTTTTCCTAATTGTGTCCTCGTTGCGACGAGCAATGTAGACGTTGTTCTCGTCGAAAAATTGCCGTTTGGATTGAAAGTCCGCGGTGGAGTTGTCTTCGTCTAGGTTTGAATATATTGACTGAATCGCATCATTACTATATTCGTCTAAGGACAAACGTTCATGGGTATCCATTTCAGATTGCTCTGAAACGGTTGGAGATGAAGGGATGTGTGGGATAGAGTCTGGAGCTGTATCATTAGATACATACTCTGACTCGAGATCGGGTAAGGGGGCGGGGTTTACAACAACTTGAGCTGGAAGCTCGGTGGTTTCAGATGAAACCGACGACATTGAAAAGCTGTCTATTTGGTAGATTGCTGTTTTTTGTTTTTCCCCTCGATACGTATCGAGAGGATTCTGGGTGCCTTCCGAGGCCCTGTCACGGTTGTTCACTCCTGTTTCCAGGTGGGTGCCTCTTGCTGTTTCTCGTCCTGTAGGCGCAGGGGCCGTTGCTGTCCGACTTAGATTCAAATATCTAAGCCTTACAGTGTCATCCCTGTCGACACCATACAGACTTTCCGTATTTTTCAACGGAATGCTATTTATTATAGCCCTCCGAGAGAGGCCTATAAAATCAGTCTCTCTGCGGTTTAAGCTAATAACAAAATAACATCCGCTCTTCGCTTTAATAAAAGTCAAGTGCCTGCGCCACTAACGGTGTCTTACCCACCGTAGAGCTGAAAAGCTCTGTTGACGTCAGGTCAGTCGCTCCTACTAAAGCACGTTCAGTTACTCGAACTGAA
Organism: Diabrotica undecimpunctata; assembly: GCF_040954645.1. Classification (NCBI taxonomy): domain Eukaryota; kingdom Metazoa; phylum Arthropoda; class Insecta; order Coleoptera; family Chrysomelidae; genus Diabrotica; species Diabrotica undecimpunctata. The sequence goes on from NC_092811.1 coordinate 61,126,290, forward strand.
CTGTATTATAAAGGGATTGCAGTTAAATCTTTTATATAAGGGATTGCAAAATGAAAACAAAATTCGCGCAAGCGCATTACATTTATTTAGCACTGTAATCAAATATATATCCCTATAATGTTTGGTTGCTCTCTGTCACAATACATAAAGAAAATCTTTGTTTGATTACTTAAAATGGTCAGAAAATGTGAAATAATCAAAAATTATTTAATTCTAAGGTATTATAAAGGGATTGCAGTTAAATCTTTTATATAAGGGATTGCAAATGAAAACAAAATTGGCGCAAGCGCATTACATTTATTTAGCACTGTAATCAAATATATATTCCTATAATGTTTGGTTGCTCTCTGTCACAATACATAAAGAAAATCTTTGTTTGATTACTGAAAATGGTCAGAAAACGTGAAATAATCAAAAATTATTTAGGAGGAAAAAAATCTAATTTCAATAATTAAAAGGTTTAAAAACATTGAAAAGACTAAAATTGGCAGTGGTTGGTCCAAACAGAAGCATTCAACATAGAAAAAAAAATTTCTGGTGAATATAATAGCATCCGTAAAACAGGTATTATAAAGGGATTGCAGTTAAATCTTTTATATAAGGGATTGCCAAATGAAAACAAAATTCGCGCAAGCGCATTACATTTATTTAGCACTGTAATCAAATATATATCCCTATAATGTTTGGTTGCTCTTTGTCACAATACATAAAGAAAATCTTTGTTTGATTACTTAAAATGGTCAGAAAATGTGAAATAATCAAAAATTATTTAATTCTAAGGTATTATAAAGGGATTGCAGTTAAATCTTTTATATAAGGGATTGCAAATGAAAACAAAATTCGCGCAAGCGCATTACATTTATTTAGCACTGTAATCAAATATATATCCCTATAATGTTTGGTTGCTCTCTGTCACAATACATAAAGAAAATCTTTGTTTGATTACTGAAAATGGTCAGAAAACGTGAAATAATCAAAAATTATTTAGGAGGAAAAAAATCTAATTTCAATAATTAAAAGGTTTAAAAACATTGAAAAGACTAAAATTGGCAGTGGTTGGTCCAAACAGAAGCATTCAACATAGAAAAAAAAATTTCTGGTGAATATAATAGCATCCGTAAAACAGGTATTATAAAGGGATTGCAGTTAAATCTTTTATATAAGGGATTGCAAAATGAAAACAAAATTCGCGCAAGCGCATTACATTTATTTAGCACTGTAATCAAATATATATCCCTATAATGTTTGGTTGCTCTTTGTCACAATACATAAAGAAAATCTTTGTTTGATTACTTAAAATGGTCAGAAAATGTGAAATAATCAAAAATTATTTAATTCTAAGGTATTATAAAGGGATTGCAGTTAAATCTTTTATATAAGGGATTGCAAATGAAAACAAAATTCGCGCAAGCGCATTACATTTATTTAGCACTGTAATCAAATATCTATCCCTATAATGTTTGGTTGCTCTCTGTCACAATACATAAAGAAAATCTTTGTTTGATTACTTAAAATGGTCAGAAAATGTGAAATAATCAAAAATTATTTAATTCTAAGGTATTATAAAGGGATTGCAGTTAAATCTTTTATATAAGGGATTGCAAATGAAAACAAAATTGGCGCAAGCGCATTACATTTATTTAGCACTGTAATCAAATATATATTCCTATAATGTTTGGTTGCTCTCTGTCACAATACATAAAGAAAATCTTTGTTTGATTACTGAAAATGGTCAGAAAACGTGAAATAATCAAAAATTATTTAGGAGGAAAAAAATCTAATTTCAATAATTAAAAGGTTTAAAAACATTGAAAAGACTAAAATTGGCAGTGGTTGGTCCAAACAGAAGCATTCAACATAGAAAAAAATTTCTGGTGAATATAATAGCATCCGTAAAACAGGTATTATAAAGGGATTGCAGTTAAATCTTTTATATAAGGGATTGCAAAATGAAAACAAAATTCGCGCAAGCGCATTACATTTATTTAGCACTGTAATCAAATATCTATCCCTATAATGTTTGGTTGCTCTCTGTCACAATACATAAAGAAAATCTTTGTTTGATTACTTAAAATGGTCAGAAAATGTGAAATAATCAAAAATTATTTAATTCTAAGGTATTATAAAGGGATTGCAGTTAAATCTTTTATATAAGGGATTGCAAATGAAAACAAAATTGGCGCAAGCGCATTACATTTATTTAGCACTGTAATCAAATATATATTCCTATAATGTTTGGTTGCTCTCTGTCACAATACATAAAGAAAATCTTTGTTTGATTACTGAAAATGGTCAGAAAACGTGAAATAATCAAAAATTATTTAGGAGGAAAAAAATCTAATTTCAATAATTAAAAGGTTTAAAAACATTGAAAACACTAAAATTGGCAGTGGTTGGTCCAAACAGAAGCATTCAACATAGAAAAAAAAATTGCTGGTGAATATAATAGCATCCGTAAAACAGGTATTATAAAGGCACACACACACTTACACGCAAAGCGTTCAACCCAACCCCTAGTGACATGTGTATACCACTGCTAGTCAGTGGGATCTACATGTCCGAAGATCAAACCGGTCTCGCTCCAGAAGAGCTAGTCATTCTGGATCGGTACCTATCTGACCCCCAGGTTTTTCCACCACCCCTTTGCTACGTGTGACATACGCAGCAAAGGCTTATGAACTTTACGTCGGGCTATTTGGGTAAAGAATAAAGCCCTCCGTATCTACATGGTTGTGGTTAGGCCACCTGAATTTAAGGGGTAGCTAAGAGCTTTTCTCCCTAGTTACTTTACTGAGTTTACTTGGTATTAGCATTACTTTGGACTTGATGTCCCTAGAATGTGTGTGCCCTGCGCGGAGGGGCATCAGCCTGAGCTGAGCATTGTGTGGAGAATTCTTTTCTGTTTTGTGTCTCTATATAAGTATCTTAATGGTACGTATTTCGGTACATTTAGTGCATCTCTAATTAGCTGATTTTGAGCTACTTGTAATTTCTTCCTGTTTGATTTGCATGTATGTCCCCATGCTGCTGATGCGTATGTTAGCGTTGGAAGGATTATGCTGTTTGCTACCCTTATTTTTGTCCAGAAACTTAGTTTGCTTTTCTTGCCTATCAGCGAGGCAAGTTGTATCTTTGTTAATTTCGCTTTGTGTACTGATTGATTAACATGTTCAGTGAATGTGAGCTTGTGATCAAGGGTCACTCCTAGGTATTTAGCTTGATTGCTCCATTCTATGTTTTCGTTTGCAAGATTCAGTTCCATATTGGGTATTTGTCTCCGTTTTCTAAACATGACGGCCTGTGTTTTTTCCGGGTTTAGTGCTATTTTCCACTTTATACACCATGCATATAATCTATTCAGAGAGCGTTGTAAATCTCTGTTTGCAAAGTTTATGTTTCTATTGCTTGTTGCTAACGCTGTATCGTCTGCGTACAGGCTAAGCAGAGTTTTATGGTCGCTGGGTGTATCTGCGGTATAAATGGTATACAGATACGGAGATAGCACCGCTCCCTGAGGCACACCTGCCTCCAGAGTTCCGACTTCGGATAGGGCAGGCCATATTCGAACTCTGAATCTCCGGTTTGTCAGGTATGACGCAAGGAGACATGTCATCGCCTCACTGAATCCATTTTGGCTCATTTTGTAGAGAAGGCCTTCGTGCCATACTCTGTCGAAAGCTTTACTAACATCTAGAAACGCTGTAGCGGTGTACATTTTCTCATTAAAACCTTTAGTGATGAACTCCGTAAGCCTAAGTACTTGTAGTTCACAAGAGTGTCTGGATCTAAAGCCGAACTGCGCTTCTGGTATCATTCCGATTGTTTCAGACTCTGTTTGTAGTCTTTTTAAGATTACTCTCTCGGCTATTTTACTTAGGCATGAAAGTAGGCTTATTGGTCTGTAATTTTGTGGGAAGCTCCCGTCTTTTCCCGGTTTTCCAATCATTATCACTTCGGCTTCTTTCCATCTGTCTGGAAAATATCTCAGTCGTAATATTCCGTTTACTATATTTGCAATGTACACTATGATCTTGTTTGGTACATTTTTAATTGCCCTGTTAGTGATTTTATCAGGTCCAGCTGCTTTCTTTGGATTTAATAGTTTAATTAGATCTTTAATTTCCTCCGGGCTTGTGTGTTCTAGGCCTATTATGCCTTTTCTTCTTCTTATGCGTCTAGCGCTTCTTTCTACTTCCTCCGTGAAGTCTAGATCTTCTGCCGGGTGAAAGTTTTGCATGTTGTTTGTTTCGAGTGTCTCTCGCATTACTTCAGCTTTTTCTTGTTCGGTAAATACTCTACCGTTTGTTCCGTGTAGGGGCGGTATAGGTTTTTTATCTTTTCTGAGTATTTTTGATATTTTCCAGAATGCGCATTGATTTGGATTTAATTCTTGGATAAAATTGTCCCAGTGCTCGCTTCTGTGCTCGTTTAGTCTTCTTTTGACTTCTCTGTCTAATTCATTAGCAATTCTTTTGTCTTCCTGATTTCTCGTTCTTTGCGCTCTTCTTCTTTTTCTATTTTTTTCTTTAATGAGGTCTTTTAGCTCATTTGAAATTTCTTTAAATCTGCCTTTTTGCGTTATTTTATTTTCTGTTTTTGTGCTGGCATCGATGGCATTTAGCATTGTTTGCTCTAGTTTTGTGATACTTTCTTCTAGTTCTTCGATGTTATTGATTATTGGAATTGCTCCAATATTTTCGCTTACTACTCTTCTGAAGTTAGGCCAGTTAGTTTTCTTTATTTGGTGGGGCTGTAGTGGATTTAGTTCCACTGCGCCTAGGGTCATGACGATTACATTATGCGTGGAATCGCCTTCATTTACAGATTGAATTTCATGTTGTTGCCCTATGTTGTGCAGAATTGCTATGTCAATGTGTGACGGAAGTTCTCAATGGAAGCATGTTGGGTCTGTGGGACCCGTTACTACGGTGTTATTTTTGTTTTCGAGATAGGCACAGAGTCGTCTACCGTTAACATTCGTGCGTCTGTCGAACCAGTTGGGCGACCTAGCGTTCAGATCGCCGATAATTATCGTCGGTTCGTCGGAATCTAATATTAGATCGAGGTCTTCGTTTAGTACCGGATCGCGTGGTCTAACGTATGCCGAAACGATTTTCAGCGTCTCGTTAGCCATGACGATTCGAACTATTGTCGCTTCCATGGTGACCAGGCCAAGTGGTGTGGGCACTAGATGATGGTCTATTTGCCCTCTTACCATAATGGCCGTGCCACCTGAGCATGCAGTACGATCTTCTCTATAGATGACATAACCAGGAATTTTTGTTTTAATTCTCTCGACTAGTTTAGTCTCTTGTAAGGCCATGACATCTATAGCGAGTCTGTTGGTAATCTCGTCTAGAATGTTAATTTTCGAACGAATCCCGCCCGAATTCCACGATCCGATCTTTAGCTCGTCAAACTGTTCCGGCATTACTCGTTTCTACATCTGTTCATCGCATCGAGGACAAGTGTAATTTTTTCGAACATTCCCGAGAAATGATCTGTGAATGCTCTTAACTGATTGTTCATGGCAGCGATAAGTTTATCGCTGTCGGTGGAGGCGCTCGTTTGTGCTACAGGGGCAGCTTTTGGGGGTTCAGCAGCTTTTGTCGCTGCGGCATAACTTACATTAGGCCGGGTGGTGGGTGCACTTGGTGCATCTCTGAATTTGGGAGTAGTTGTTACTCTAGTTTTCCTTTTTGGTGCTCTTGAGCACCCCCTGTAGTTTGCTGTGTGTGCCTCTCCGCAGTTGGCACATTTGGCTGCAGTTTCCTTATCCTTTTGGCATTCAGATGATCGGTGTTGTCCTCCGCATTTTACACAACGCGAGGCACAGTGGCAGGCACTAGATCCGTGATAGAAGTTTTGGCAATTGTAACATTGTACCACATCTCGTTGCTGTCTAGTTTCATCTTCTACTCGTATTCTGAGGTAGCAGAGGTTATTAACTTTTCTCATTTTTTCTGTTTCCTCTTCCGGAACAGTGATTTTGTAGAGAGGTAGGAGTTTTTTCCCCTCTTTCAGTGATCTTACTGTTTCAATTTTGATAAGGTCTATGCCTTTGTCTTCAATTGCTTCCGCAATTGTTTTTAGGTCCATGTTGACTTGTAATCCCCTGATTACAAGTCTTTTCGTCTTCGGTGTGTCTATAGGGTAAGCTATAAAGTCGACAGCCGGTTTGTGATTTTCAAGAATTTTTACCATCTCTAGGTACCCCTCTCTGCTTTTTGTTTGAATTACTATGGAACGCCCAGATTTTGCAAATTTATTTTCTGATGAGATGGCTTTCTCTGCCGCTTTGCGGAGGATATTTTGGCTTTCGCCTACAGTTTTTAGAATTATTGCCGGTGGTTTTGGCAATTTAGCTTGTTTTTCAGTAGCTACCACTGGTTCGTCGTTTTTAGTACTTTTGCTTGTACTGGGCATTGTTTGTATGTTTTCCTTCTGCGTTTTTTGGCTTGACGGGCTTTAATCTCGTCATCCATTATCTTCTCTTGTCTTTTTTCGACAAGAGTTCGTTGTCTTTGTGCTACGCTCACTGTTTCAGTGGGCGTGGCTTCGTCGCTGTGCTTAGCAGTGGTAGCTTTCTTGTTTTTTGGTTTTTTGGTCACCTCTTGCCAAACTCCTACACGTGGTTCTACACCTGTCGGTTTTTGGACCTTTTCGTGGTGTTTCGCCAGTTTTTCGGGTTGTTCGACCCTCTTATCATTGTGCCTGCTGGCACTTGCCTCGCGCGTGCGCTTTACGGGAACTTTATGCTCCTCCTCCTTTTTCTCTGTTAGTTGCACTATTCGCGCAACTAACTCTTTGTTTTCCTTGTCCTTTAGCTTGATTTCGTTGCGAAGCTCTGACAGTTGTTCCATCAAAGCCTCGATTTGCCTATTATGGCTTCTTTGCATTTCATCCATTTTCTGGATGAGGATGTTCATTTGCGTAGCGACGTCTTTATCATCGGAATTTTGTTCCGGGCTGTAACATGGCCGCTTGATGGGGGCCTTCCCGTCCTCTCTGCGACGAACAGTGTAAATGTTGTTTTTTTCGAAAACCGACCTGGTTTTATAAAAGTCCGCGGTGGAGTTGTCTGCGTTGTTAGTTAAATCAAGATCTGAATAGATTGACTGAGTGTCAATCGCATCATTGCTATACTCGTCTAACGACAAACGCTCGTGGGTGTCCATTTCAGATTGCTCTGAAACGAGATTGGAGAGTTGGAGATGAGGGATGAGGGATAGAGTCTGGAGCTGTATCGTTAGATACATACTCTGACTCGAGATCGGGTAAGGGGGCGGGGCTTGCAACGACTTGAGCTGGAAGCTCGGTGGTTTCAGATGAAACCGACGACATTTGGGAGCTGTCTATTTGGAAGATTGCGGTTTTTTGTTTTTCCCCTCGATACGTATCGAGAGGATTCTGGGTACCTTCCCAGGCCCTGTCACGGTTGTTCACTCCTGTTTCCAGGAGGGTGCCACTTGCAGTTTCTCGTCCTGTAGGCGCAGGGGCCGTTGCTGTCCGACTTAGATTCAGATATCTAAGCCTTACAGTGTCATCCCTGTCGACACCATACAGACTTCCCGTATTTTTCAACGGAATGCTATTTATTATAGCCCTCCGAGAGAGGCCTATAAAATCAGTCTCTCTGCGGTTTAAGCTAATAACAAAATAACATCCGCTCTTCGCTTTAATAAAAGTCAAGTGCCTGCGCCACTAACGGTGTCTTACCCACCGTAGAGCTGAAAAGCTCTGTTGACGTCAGGTCAGTCGCTCCTAGTAAAGCACGTCCGCACTGTTCAGCTACTCGAACTGAACTGATCTGATTGTTGTGAAGGGGATTTCAGTTAAATCTTTTATATAAGGGATTGCAAATGAAAACAAAATTGGCGCAAGCGCATTACATTTATTTAGCACTGTAATCAAATATATATCCCTATAATGTTTGGTTGCTCTCTGTCACAATACATAAAGAAAATCTTTGTTTGATTACTGAAAATGGTCAGAAAACGTGAAATAATCAAAAATTATTTAGGAGGAAAAAAATCTAATTTCAATAATTAAAAGGTTTAAAAACATTGAAAACACTAAAATTGGCAGTGGTTGGTCCAACCAGAAGCATTCAACATAGAAAAAAATTGCTGGTGAATATAATAGCATCCGTAAAACAGGTATTATAAAGGGATTGCAGTTAAATCTTTTATATAAGGGATTGCAAAATGAAAACAAAATTCGCGCAAGCGCATTACATTTATTTAGCACTGTAATCAAGTATATATCCCTATAATGTTTGGTTGCTCTCTGTCACAATACATAAAGAAAATCTTTGTTTGATTACTGAAAATGGTCAGAAAACGTGAAATAATCAAAAATTATTTAGGAGGAAAAAAATCTAATTTCAATAATTAAAAGGTTTAAAAACATTGAAAACACTAAAATTGGCAGTGGTTGGTCCAAACAGAAGCATTCAACATAGGAAAAAAAATTGCTGGTGAATATAATAGCATCCGTAAATCAGGTATTATAAAGGGATTGCAGTTAAATCTTTTATATAAGGGATTGCAAATGAAAACAAAATTGGCGAAAGCGCATTACATTTATTTAGCACTGTAATCAAATATATATCCCTATAATGTTTGGTTGCTCTCTGTCACAATACATAAAGAAAATCTTTGTTTGATTATTGAAAATGGTCAGAAAACGTGAAATAATCAAAAATTATTTAGGAGGAAAAAATCTAATTTCAATAATTAAAAGGTTTAAAAACATTGAAAACACTAAAATTGGCAGTGGTTGGTCCAAACAGAAGCATTCAACATAGAAAAAAAAATTACTGGTGAATATAATAGCATCCGTAAAACAGGTATTATAAAGGGATTGCAGTTAAATCTTTTATATAAGGGATTGCAAATGAAAACAAAATTGGCGAAAGCGCATTACATTTATTTAGCACTGTAATCAAATATATATCCCTATAATGTTTGGTTGTTCTCTGTCACAATACATAAAGAAAATCTTTGTGTGATTACTGAAAATGGTCAGAAAACGTGAAATAAGCAAAAATTATTTAGGAGGAAAAAAATCTAATTTAAATAATTAAAAGGTTTAAAAACATTGAAAACACTAAAATTGGCAGTGGTTGGTCCAACCAGAAGCATTCAACATAGAAAAAAATTGCTGGTGAATATAATAGCATCCGTAAATCAGGTATTATAAAGGGATTGCAGTTAAATCTTTTATATAAGGGATTGCAAATGAAAACAAAATTGGCGAAAGCGCATTACATTTATTTAGCACTGTAATCAAATATATATCCCTATAATGTTTGGTTGCTCTCTGTCACAATACATAAAGAAAATCTTTGTTTGATTATTGAAAATGGTCAGAAAACGTGAAATAATCAAAAATTATTTAGGAGGAAAAAATCTAATTTCAATAATTAAAAGGTTTAAAAACATTGAAAACACTAAAATTGGCAGTGGTTGGTCCAAACAGAAGCATTCAACATAGAAAAAAAATTACTGGTGAATATAATAGCATCCGTAAAACAGGTATTATAAAGGGATTGCAGTTAAATCTTTTATATAAGGGATTGCAAAATGAAAACAAAATTCGCGCAAGGGCATTACATTTATTTAGCACTGTAATCAAATGTATATCCCTATAATGTTTGGTTGCTCTCTGTCACAATACATAAAGAAAATCTTTGTGTGATTACTGAAAATGGTCAGAAAACGTGAAATAAGCAAAAATTATTTAGGAGGAAAAAAATCTAATTTAAATAATTAAAAGGTTTAAAAACATTGAAAACACTAAAATTGGCAGTGGTTGGTCCAACCAGAAGCATTCAACATAGAAAAAAATTGCTGGTGAATATAATAGCATCCGTAAAACAGGTATTATAAAGGGATTGCAGTTAAATCTTTTATATAAGGGATTGCAAAATGAAAACAAAATTCTCGCAAGCGCATTACATTTATTTAGCACTGTAATCAAATATATATCCCTATAATGTTTGGTTGCTCTCTGTCACAATACATAAACAAAATCTTTGTTTGATTACTGAAAATGGTCAGAAAACGTGAAATAAGCAAAAATTATTTAATTCTAAGGTATTATAGGGGGATTCATCATACATTGTTCATTCTCAGGAGGATAGGGTAAAGGATTCTTTATTATGAGGGAGAGAATGTTTGAAGTGCCCGTTTAGGGTCGGTTGACCCTCTTCAGGCTTGAGTTTGAATGTTGTTGTTTGAATAATGGCGTACACACAGCTAAAACAGCCCGAAAAATCACCGGCGATTTTTGTTCTTCTTTCTTCGTCACTTTTCAGCAGCCAGCGAGCCAGGGGCGAGAGGGTTTGACTGGAATCGATGTTCTTTCCAGTGAATGTGTTGGTTTTTGAGCTAGATACGACAAGCCCTGTCTCTAGTGACCATTGGTCCTGTGCAGTCTCGAGCTTAACTCGGCCCCAAAACCAGTGTATTGCACTGAAATTTTGTGATCGAGTGTGCTCGTGAGTGGAGGCGCCTCGGCTTTCGAGAGTTGACTTGTCGCATTTCGCTCAGTGTGAATGTGTGTGTAAATCAAACAGTGACGGCCGCTGCCATTTCGATGTTACAGATTCCGTCAATCACTTAGATTATCTCCGGCCGCCCACAGACTCCGTATAAAGTAACGGAGGCTGCAGACGGCCGGGGGTCTCGGTGATGAGGATATTTCGGTAGCAGAAAGAGTGCCCCTTTCACTGTTTGATTTGTGTGTGTGTGTGTGTGTGTGTGTGTGTGTGTGTGTGTGTGTGTGTGTGTGTGAATGTGATTTAGTGTGTATGTGTGCGAGTCTGAATCGACAGAAGCTAAAACCGTGTTCTCTAGTGACCATTGTTCCTGCAGCCGTTTATGCGTTTGCAACCGACTTCAGGACTAGTGTATTGCACTAAAATTCTGTTTTCGGTCGCTTACGCTAACGGCCAGGCCTCGTCGGAGTTCGATAGACGGTTCCAGCAATTGTCGATTCAGTTGAGAAAATAGTTGCGGCTATTTTCTCAGGGACGGACAGGTATCATTGAGTAGTGAGATTGGGAAACCGCAAAAAACCAATCTCCCCCTGTCCGGGGTAGGGAATAGGATGTGATATTTATGGGGTTCTGTAGGCAAGTGGAGTGGCCTCGAGGATGTCGACATATTCACCAGGAAGTTCGTCGTCTACGCATGTCTGCAGTAGAATTGATGGTGGATGAGGATATTTGATTTTAGGTATTCGGGTGGATATGTGACCTAGGAAGGAACAGGAACTTTTTAGGGTATTTTGTGTGATGGAAATGGGGCCGTTGATTGTTTTGAGGGTGAAGTTCCTGTTGAGAGATTTTATTCTCTCGATGACGGGAGTGGTATTTGCTGTGCGGTGGATTTCACGGGAGGGGAAGTGCCAACGTTTTCTGCGCGTTCTACGCAAGATTCTACGCTCCGCAGCAGACAGTTTGTTCCTTTGATAACCCTTAAGAAGGCAATATAAGCTAGACTTATACTCAATAACGGGTCGAATGAATGTTTTATAAGTGTGTGTGAGAGTTTTATTGTTGGTTTTGCCAAACGTCGCTGATAATGGGACTAGGAGACGGGCTCGGTTTCTGACCCTATCTAAAGTTGCCTTTAGATCAGGTTCCCAGTTGAGTGTTTTAGTAAATAAAACACCCAAGTAGGTAGCTGTCGGGCTAAAAACGAGTCTTTCTCCCATCAAAAACAGGGGCGTTTGGTCGGCGCGATTGCGCATAATACCAGATGATGAATGTGGGCAGCGAAACACGATAGTTTGTGTTTTCGCCGCGTTTAGTGTGACTCTCCACTTATTACACCATTCTTCAACACCGTTTAAAAGAGTTTGTGCTCTTCTAAAAGTTGTCTCAGGGGCAAATCTGCTCGCTGTTGTAAGGAGGGCTGTATCGTCTGCATAGAGGTACATTTGCGTGTGCGGTAGGTTTGGGATAGGGATAGAACTGTTGTATGTGATGTACAACAGGGGTGCGAGAACTGAGCCTTGAGGTACTCCCGCTAGGGGAGTGAATGGGGTGGAAACTTTATCGCTTATTCTCACTTTCACTGTTCTATTCGATAAGTAAGAGTGTATGATTTTAATGAATTGTAGGGGTAGCCCGATGTCCATAAGCCTCCGAATTAGTCCGTCGTGCCAGACTTGATCGAAGGCTTTCTGTACATCAAGAAAAGTGGCTATGGCGATACCGTTACTGTTTAACGTCTGAGTGACTTTAGAGGTGAAATCTACTAATGCATTTTTTGTGGATCTATTAGGTTGGAATCCGTATTGAAATTTTGGAATGATATTGTGACTGTCGAGAAAGTCGCTGAGCCTCTCTTTTAGGATTAGCTCAAGAACTTTTAATGAATTTATTAAGGAGATAGGTCGATATGATTCCACGTTAGTAAGGGGTTTACCTTTTTTAGGTATCATGATTGTGTCTGCTATTTTCCAAGGAGTAGGAAAATAGTAGTATTTGAGACATGCATTAATGATTTTTGTGAGAAGTGGGATTATACTCTCTGGAAGTTGCTTTAGACACCTTCTACTGATATTGTCAGGTCCGGGAGAGTTATTTTTGCCTATTTGGCAATAACTCTCCGTTTCTCTGTCAGTAATAGGGTCCATAATTGGGACGTGGTTTGGAGTTTGGTGCAAGAGAGTATTTCTTACTGCGAATTCAGTTTCAAGTTTAAATAAGCGATCAAAGTTTGGTTTGTCCGGGGTGCGAAAATTTTCGTTGAGTGAGTTTTTGAATGCCTCAGCTTTTAGTTCTGGAGAACTAATAATTTGGTTATTAATCAACAGATGAGAGGGTTGAGATAGTTTTTGTTTTGTTAGGACTTTAAATTTATTCCAGAATTTACTCCCATCTCTGTAATCCAATTTCGAGGTAGCATCTTCCCACTGGCGAGCCTGTAGGATAGATATTTCTCTCTTAATTCGAGCAGAGATGCGATTATATTCTGTTTTAACGAGGGGGTCTCCGTTGATTTTGTATTGACGTAAAAGCCGTCTTTTTTGATGTATTTTGGCAATGATGTATTGTGGAAGTGCCGGTGAGAATGGTAGAATGGTTTTCATTGGAATTGAGTGATTGATTGCCTCGATTATGAGGTTTTCAATTTGGATAACACTCTGATCGATATTTTCGGTTGAATTTAATTCGCCTAACTCAGGAATGTTGTTATTTATGAAGTTTTGGAATCGTGGCCAGTTTGCGTGACGATAATCTCTTATTTGTCTGGGAGGAGGTGGGATTTGAGGAGACATGATATCAGAATTAACTAATATCGGGAGGTGGTCGGACGTTATTGTATCGCCTATGTGACATCTATCGTCGAACCTGTGCATCACGCTACCTGTAACAATGATGTGGTCCACTATAGATGCCCCATTTGCGTTCAAAAACGTGAAGTTTGTATTTGTGATTCTTATGATTGGAAGGTCTAGAAGTATATCAGTTAGTCTGATGCCTTCCGGATTTGTGGAGTGATCACCGAATTGAGTGTGTCTACAGTTCAGGTCGCCCATGAGAATTGCTTTATTTAGAGTAGAGAAATACTCTAAAAGTTCTAAAGAAAGCGGGTTTGCTGGATGTCTGTAGTAAGAGATTATCGTAAGGGTTTGGTTGTTAGGGAGATGCAGATCAATTGCCAGGAAGTCCACGTTGGGTGGAGGGACGTTTTGTGGAAATACGTGGGGGGAGTGTGGTAGTCCGTGTTTGATAAGGATACCATTCCCACGGGAAACCTGACAGCGGCTTCGATAGATTGTAGTATATCCTGCAAAAGTCGGAGTGTTTTGACAAAGTGTGTCAGTTAGGGCGAGGATTTGGATGTTGTGATTTTGCAGGATATGTTTGATTAGGGGTCTCTTTTTAGAGATCCCTTGGCAATTAACTGCACCAATTGTGAAATCCATTAACAGCGGATTTAGTAGTTAGGATGGAAGGAGATATCTACGGTGTTATTGTGGCCAGACAATACAATTGTGTGGCCGAATATCTTTTCAATCACAGAGCTTGTGATTGAAGTGATGAGATCTCTCCTTTCGGGAAGGATATTGAGAAGGACAAGGGTACTAAGTTTAATGGTGTTTTTTAAATCGGTGGTTAGGTCGAAGGGTGGAGTTGATCTTTCGATCGTCAGAGTGTGTCTTTTCCAGTTTGCAGAGATTTGACTCTCCACAATCTGGAGACAGGAATTTCTTGCTCGATTAGGATTTGTTTTATTTCTTCCTCGTCGTAATCGTGTGAGACGTTCACTATGAGGAACAAATAATTAGAAGGTTTGGGAGCTTGATTTGTGGAACTGTGATTTCTAGATGAGATTTTGATTTGAGTCTGTCCTGTTGCTTTGTGTATTTTTAACTGCATTTCTTCAGCGTTTAGGGAGTGAAGGGTTCTGAGATGGGCTATGCCGTGGCTTAAGACTTTTAGAGAGTGTATCTTTTGATACAATAAAGGAATGCAGTTGAGAACTCTAAAGAAAGTGCGTTGATTGCACAAATCTTGCGGTATGTCCTTTATAAGGTATTCGAATGTTTTTGGGTTGTTAATTGAGTTTGTGATATTGGGATTGGTTCTAGGCTTGTAAGTTTGTGGAGCTTTGATGGCATTAGCGAAGGATTTTGAAGTGGAGGGTTGAGGTTGAGTGTTGGACGTGCTAGGTTGAATTTGAGAAGATGATGTGGGTGTTTTTTGAGGAATTTGAGGAATTTGAGGTGATGAAGTGTGAGTATTTTGAGCGGCTGTGGATTTTTGTGATTGTGATCGAGATTCAGGAGCTGGTGTGTGTTTGATGGTGAGTTTTTTGTGGGTAGGAGGTAGAGGAGGGTATTCGGAGTCGTGTTTGGCGAGCATCGGATGATTTGGGTCGTGTAGTTCCACTTCCCTGCGCTTCATATTGAAGCGAGTTTGGAGGATAAGGATTTCAGCCTGGAGTTGCTTTAATTCGTGGGCAGATGCAGCGGGATTGTAGGATTCTTCGTGTTCTTCGGGTTCAGGTTCGGATTGAATAAGAGGCGCCTAAGGGTTTGACGAAAGTGCCGCGGTCTGTGATCTGGTCACAGACCGGGAGGATATGGCAGACCTGGTTGAACCAGGCATTTTCACTATGATTGGAATGCAAAGCACAGACTATAAGCAGGCCCCGCAGCCTCACGGAAGCCAGGGGGTTGTAAACCCCCCGAAAAAAAGGCTTGTTCTACTTAACGTGTGCTTTGTTGACTTGATACTGGCCTTACTCACCGCGCGTTACCACGCTGCTAAATGGTCCCTCGTTGTATGTCTTGTACCGGAATTATAAGTCGTCGTTCTCGCCTAAACGCCCTGCGATTTTGCCAATAAATGGACAATTTCCGGGGCCAGTATATTCTACTGAAACCCCGTACTTTCGAACTTTTATTGCCTACCACTGGGTACCTCGGCTTGTCTGACGCTTACTTCCAAGACAATCTATGTACTGCAATTTTCAGAGTATACACTCTCTCAAATTTCCCGCCGACGTTGTTTAGAAGTTGGTATGTTTCCAGTGACCTACTCCTTCAACGTCTCGTACAGGAATGTATAAGGGGATTGCAGTTAAATCTTTTATGTAAGTGCAAAAATTGGCGCACGCGCATTACATTTATTTAGCACTGTAATCAAATATATATCCCTATAATGTTTGGTTGCTCTCTGTCACAATACATAAAGAAAATCTTTGTTTGATTACTGAAAATGGTCAGAAAACGTGAAATAATCAAAAATTATTTAGGAGGAAAAAAATCTAATTTCAATAATTAAAAGGTTTAAAAACATTGAAAACACTAAAATTGGCAGTGGTTGGTCCAACCAGAAGCATTCAACATAGAAAAAAATTGCTGGTGAATATAATAGCATCCGTAAAACAGGTTTAAAGGGATAAAATAATAAAAATAAAGGGAAGATAAAATAAAGGGATTGCAGTTAAATCTTTTATATAAGTGATTGCAAAATGAAAACAAAATTCGCGCAAGCGCATTACATTTATTTAGCACTGTAATCAAATATATATCCCTATAATGTTTGGTTGCTCTCTGTCACAATACATAAAGAAAATCTTTGTTTGATTACTGAAAATGGTCAGAAAACGTGAAATAATCAAAAATTATTTAGGAGGAACAAAATCTAATTTCAATAATTAAAAGGTTTAAAAACATTGAAAACACTAAAATTGGCAGTGGTTGGTCCAACCAGAAGCATTCAACATAGAAAAAAATTGCTGGTGAATATAATAGCATCCGTAAAACAGGTATTATAAAGGGATTGCAGTTAAATCTTTTATATAAGGGATTGCAAAATGAAAACAAAATTCGCGCAAGCGCATTACATTTATTTAGCACTGTAATCAAATATATATCCCTATAATGTTTGGTTGCTCTCTGTCACAATACATAAACAAAATCTTTGTTTGATTACTGAAAATGGTCAGAAAACGTGAAATAAGCAAAAATTATTTAATTCTAAGGTATTATAAGGGGATTGCAGTTAAATCTTTTATGTAAGTGCAAAAATTGGCGCACGCGCATTACATTTATTTAGCACTGTAATCAAATATATATCCCTATAATGTTTGGTTGCTCTCTGTCACAATACATAAAGAAAATCTTTGTTTGATTACTTAAAATGGTCAGAAAACGTGAAATAATCAAAAATTATTTAGGAGGAAAAAAATCTAATTTCAATAATTAAAAGGTTTAAAAACATTGAAAATACTAAAATTGGCAGTGGTTGGTCCAACCAGAAGCATTCAACATAGAAAAAAATTGCTGGTGAATATAATAGCATCCGTAAAACAGGTATTATAAAGGGATTGCAGTTAAATCTTTTATATAAGGGATTGCAAAATGAAAACAAAATTCGCGCAAGCGCATTACATTTATTTAGCACTGTAATCAAATATATATCCCTATAATGTTTGGTTGCTCTCTGTCACAATACATAAACAAAATCTTTGTTTGATTACTGAAAATGGTCAGAAAACGTGAAATAAGCAAAAATTATTTAATTCTAAGGTATTATAAGGGGATTGCAGTTAAATCTTTTATGTAAGTGCAAAAATTGGCGCACGCGCATTACATTTATTTAGCACTGTAATCAAATATATATCCCTATAATGTTTGGTTGCTCTCTGTCACAATACATAAAGAAAATCTTTGTTTGATTACTTAAAATGGTCAGAAAACGTGAAATAATCAAAAATTATTTAGGAGGAAAAAAATCTAATTTCAATAATTAAAAGGTTTAAAAACATTGAAAATACTAAAATTGGCAGTGGTTGGTCCAACCAGAAGCATTCAACATAGAAAAAATTGCTGGTGAATATAATAGCATCCGTAAAACAGGTATTATAAAGACACACACACACTTACACGCGTTCAACCCAACCCCTAGTGACATGTGTATACCACTGCTAGTCAGTGGGATCCACATGTCCGAAGATCAGACCGGTCTCGCTCCAGAAGAGCTAGTCATTCTGGATCGGTACCTATCTGACCCCCAGGTTTTTCCACCACCCCTTCACTACGTCTGACATACGCAGCGAAGGCTTATGAACTTTACGTCGGGCTATTTGGGTAATGAATAAAGCCCTCCGTATCTACATGGTTGTGGTTAGGCCACCTGAAATTAAGGGGTAGCTAAGAGCTTTTCTCCCTAGTTACTTTACTGAATTTATTTGGTATTAGCATTACTTTGGACTTGATGTCCCTAGAATGTGTGTGCCCTGCGCGGAGGGGCATCAGCCTGAGCTGATGTCCCTCCGCACAGGAATGTGTGTGTTCGGTCACTCAGCTGCCGATTTGGCAAAAATTAATTTGTTCTCCTCGCCAGCTGAGCGCCCGACTGGTCTGGCCACCGAGCCCATGCTTGCCGCACATGGCCTCGATGCTCAGAGAGTCGCGTTTTGGTCTCCCAATTAGACCTGCCTTAAGGGCCTGAGCCAAGAGTTGGCTGTACGAAGAGAGCAGAAGGCTCTCTTTGTACTTTTCACGTGTTTATGTGTGCATGTGACGGGGATCAGTGTCACTAGAATTACCGTAACCGAATTACCGAATTATGAATAGCTAGTCTATTCATGGTCACTATAATTTACTCGCGTAGTTAGAAGGTCTTTTAACGGATTTTATTAAACTAAAACTAAAACTTAAAACTAAATATTTTTTTGGTGGTAATTCCTGGTGCCTGGAACTTTAAAATGCCAGTCCCCAGTTGCTACCTTTTTTTTTTTTTTTTTTTTTTTTTTTTTTTTTTTTTTTTTTTTTTCTACTTCTAACCCGCGTTGTGTTTGACTAGTCTGTGCCTATCTCAGTCTTAACGTTTACTTTTATGCTACTGGGACATATCCAGCTAATTGATGTTTAGGCCGTCTATGCGTCGTCCTGATGTTTGCTTCATAGCCCGTTAGCTCTCGGAGCTTTCTGTTTGGATGATCTCTTATCTCGTTGAAAATGTCATGTGCTTTTTCGTTCATTGTGTGGAGAATTCTTTTCTGTTTTGTATCCCTGTATAAGTATCTTAATGGTACGTATTTCGGTACATTTAGTGCATCTCTAATTAGCTGATTTTGAGCTACTTGTAATTTCTTCCTGTTTGATTTGCATGTATGTCCCCATGCTGCTGATGCGTATGTTAGTGTTGGAAGGATTATGCTGTTTGCTACCCTTATTTTTGTCCAGAAACTTAATTTGCTTTTCTTGCCTATCAGCGAGGCAAGTTGTATCTTAGTTAATTTTGCTTTGTGTACTGATTGATTAACATGTTCAGTGAATGTGAGCTTGTGATCAAGGGTCACTCCTAGGTATTTAGCTTGATTGCTCCATTCTATGTTTTCGTTTGCAAGATTCAGTTCCATATTGGGTATTTGTCTCCGTTTTCTAACCATGACGGCCTGTGTTTTATCCGGGTTTAGTGCTATTTTCCACTTTATACACCATGCATATAATCTGTTCAGAGAGCGTTGTAAATCTCTGGTTGCAAAATTTATGTTTCTATTGCTTGTTGCTAACGCTGTATCGTCTGCGTACAGGCTAAGCAGAGTTTTATGGTTGCTGGGTGTATCAGCGGTATAAATGGTATACAGATACGGAGATAGCACCGCTCCCTGAGGCACACCTGCCTCCAGAGTTCCGACTTCGGATAGGGCATGTCATCGCCTCACTGAATCCATTTTGACTCATTTTGTGGAGAAGGCCTTCGTGCCATACTCTGTCGAAAGCTTTACTAACATCTAGAAACGCTGTAGCGGTGTACATTTTCTCATTAAAACCTTTAGTAATGAACTCTGTAAGCCTAAGTACCTGTAGTTCACAAGAGTGTCTGGATCTAAAGCCGAACTGCGCTTCTGGTATCATTCCAATTGTTTCAGACTCTGTTTGTAGTCTTTTTAAGATTACTCTTTCGGCTATTTTACTTAGGCATGAAAGTAGGCTTATTGGTCTGTAATTTTGTGGAAAGCTCCCGTCTTTTCCCGGTTTTCCAATCATTATCACTTCGGCTTCTTTCCATCTGTCTGGAAAATATCTTAGTCGTAATATACCGTTTACTATGTTTGCAATGTACACTATGATCTTGTTTGGTACATTTTTAATTGCCCTGTTAGTGATTTTATCAGGTCCAGCTGCTTTCTTTGGATTTAATAATTTAATTAGATCTTTAATTTCCTCCGGGCTTGTGTGTTCTAGGCCTATTATGCCTTTTCTTCTTCTTATGCGTCTAGCGCTTCTTTCTACTTCCTCCGTGAAGTCTAAATCTTCTGCCGGGTGAAAGTTTTGCATATTGTTTGTTTCGAGTGTCTCTCGCATTACTTCAGCTTTTTCTTGTTCGGTAAATACTCTACCGTTTGGTCCGTGTAGGGGCGGTATAGGTTTTTTATCTTTTCTGAGTATTTTTGATATTTTCCAGAATGCGGATTGATTTGGATTTAATTCTTGGATAAAATTGTCCCAGTGCTCGCTTCTGTGCTCGTTTAGTCTTCTTTTGACTTCTCTGTCTAATTCATTAGCAATTCTTTTGTCTTCCTGATTTCTCGTTCTTTGCGCTCTTCTTCTTTTCTATTTTTTTCTTTAATGAGGTCTTTTAGCTCATTTGAAATTTCTTTGAATCTGCCTTTTTGCGTTATTTTATTTTCTGTTTTTGTGCTGGCATCGATGGCATTTAGCATTGTTTGCTCTAGTTTTGTGATACTTTCTTCTAGTTCTTCGATGTTATTGATTATTGGAATTGCTCCAATATTTTCGCTTACAACTCTTCTGAAGTTAGGCCAGTTCGTTTTCTTTATTTGGTGGGGCTGTAGTGGGTTTAGTTCCACTGCGCCTAGGGTCATGACGATTACATTATGCGTGGAATCGCCTTCATTTACTGATTGAATTTCATGTTGTTGCCCTATGTTGTGCAGAATTGCTATGTCGATGTGTGACGGAAGTTCTCCATGGAAGCATGTTGTGTCTGTGGGACCCGTTACTACGGTGTTATTTTTGTTTTCGAGATAGGCACAGAGTCGTCTACCGTTAACGTTCGTGCGTCTGTCGAACCAGTTGGGCGACCTAGCGTTCAGATCGCCGATAATTATCGTCGGTTCGTCGGAATCTAATATTAGATCGAGGTCTTCGTTTAGTACCGGATCGCGTGGTCTAACGTATGCTGAAACTATTTTCAGCGTTTCGTTAGCCATAACGATTCGAACTATTGTCGCTTCCATGGTGACCAGGCCAAGTGGTGTGGGCACTAGATGATGGTCTATTTGCCCTCTTACCATAATGGCCGTGCCACCTGAGCGTGCAGTACGATCTTCTCTATAGATGACATAACCAGGAATTTTTGTTTTAATTCTCTCGACTAGTTTAGTCTCTTGTAAGGCCATGACATCTATAGCGAGTCTGTTGGTAATCTCGTCTAGAATGTTAATTTTCGAACGAATCCCGCCCGAATTCCACGATCCGATCTTTAGCTCATCCAACTGTTCCGGCATTACTCGTTTCTACATCTGTTCATCGCATCGAGGACAAGTGTAATTTTTTCGAACATTCCCGAGAAATGATCTGTGAATGCTCTTAACTGATTGTTCATGGCAGCGATAAGTTTATCGCTGTCGGTGGAGGCGCTCGTTTGTGCTACAGGGGCAGCTTTTGGGGGTTCAGCTGCTTTTGTCGCTGCGGCATAACTTACATTAGGCCGGGTGGTGGGTGCACTTGGTGCATCTCTGAATTTGGGAGTAGTTGTTACTCTAGTTTTCCTTTTTGGTGCTCTTGAGCACCCCCTGTAGTTTGCTGTGTGTGCCTCTCCGCAGTTGGCACATTTGGCTGCAGTTTCCTTATCCTTTTGGCATTCAGATGATCTGTGTTGTCCTCCGCATTTTACACAACGCGAGGCACAGTGGCAGGCACTAGATCCGTGATAGAAGTTTTGGCAATTGTAACATTGTACCACATCTCTTTGCTGTCTAGTTTCATCTTCTACTCGTATTCTGAGGTAGCAGAGGTTGTTGACTTTTCTCATTTTTTCTGTTTCCTCTTCCGGAACAGTGATTTTGTAGAGAGGTAGGAGTTTTTTCCCCTCTCTCAGTGATCTTACTGTTTCAATTTTGATAAGGTCTATGCCTTTGTCTTCAATTGCTTCCGCAATTGTCTTTAGGTCCATGTTGACTTGTAATCCCCTGATTACAAGTCTTTTCGTCTTCGGTGTGTCTATAGGGTAAGCTATAAAGTCGACAGCCGGTTTGTGGTTTTCAAGGATTTTTACCATCTCTAGGTACCCCTCTCTGCTTTTTGTTTGTATTACTATGGAACGCCCAGATTTTGCAAATTTATTTTCTGATGAGATGGATTTCTCTGCCGCTTTGCGGAGGATATTTTGGCTTTCGCCTACAGTTTTTAGAATTATTGCCGGTGGTTTTGGCAATTTAGCTTGTTTTTCAGTAGCTACCACTGGTTCGTCGTTTTTAGTACTTTTGCTTGTACTGGGCATTGTTTGTATGTTTTCCTTCTGCGTTTTTTGGCTTGACGGGCTTTAATCTCGTCATCCATTATCTTCTCTTGTCTTTTTTCGACAAGAGTTCGTTGTCGTTGTGCTACGCTCACTGTTTCAGTGGGCGTGACTTCGTCGTTGTGTTTAGCAGTGGTAGCTTTCTTGTTTTTTGGTTTTTTGGTCACCTCTTGCCAAACTTCTTCACGGGGTTCTACACCTGTCGGTTTTTGGACCTTTTCGTGGTGTTTCGCCAGTTTTTCGGGTTGTTCGACCCTCTTATCATTGTGCCTGCTGGCACTTGCCTCGCGTGTGCGCTTTACGGGAACTTTATGCTCCTCCTCCTTTTTCTCTGTTAGTTGCACTATTCGCGCAACTAACTCTTTATTTTCCTTGTCCTTTTGCTTTATTTCGTTGCGAAGCTCTGACAGTTGTTCCATCAAAGCCTCGATTTGCCTATTATGGCTTCTCTGCATTTCATCCATTTTCTGGATGAGGATGTTCATTTGCGAAGCGACGTCTTTATCATCGGAACTTTGTTCCGGGCTGTAACATGGCCGCTTGATGGGGGCCTTCCCGTCCTCTCTGCGACGAACAGTGTAGATGTTATTTTTTTCGAAAACCGACCTGGTTTTATAAAAGTCCGCGGCGGAGTTGTCTGCGTTGTTGGTTAAGTCAAGGTCTGAATAGATTGACTGAGTGTCAATCGCATCATTGCTATATTCGTCTAACGACAAACGCTCGTGGGTGTCCATTTCAGATTGCTCTGAAACGGTTGGAGATGAGGGATGAGGGATAGAGTCTGGAGCTGTATCGTGAGATACATACTCTGACTCGAGATCAGGTAAGGGGGCGGGGCTTGCAACGACTTGAGCTGGAAGCTCGGTGGTTTCAGATGAAACCGACGACATTTGGGAGCTGCTTATTTTGAAGATTGCGGTTTTTTGTTTTTCCTCTCGATACGTATCGAGAGGATTCTGGGTACCTTCCCAGGCCCTGTCACGGTTGTTCACTCCTGTTTCCAGGAGGGTGCCACTTGCAGTTTCTCGTCCTGTAGGCGCAGGGGCCGTTGCTGTCCGACTTAGATTCAGATATCTAAGCCTTACAGTGTCATCCCTGTCGACACCATACAGACTTCCCGTATTTTTCAACGGAATGCTATTTATTATAGCCCTCCGAGAGAGGCCTATAAAATCAGTCTCTCTGCGGTTTAAGCTAATAACAAAATAACATCCGCTCTTCGCTTTAAAAGAAAGTCAAGTGCCTGCGCCACTAACGGTGTCTTACCCACCGTAGAGCTGAAAAGCTCTGTTGACGTCAGGTCAGTCGCTCCTAGTAAAGCACTAACTGTTTAAAAACATTGAAAACACTAAAATTGGCAGTGGTTGGTCCAAAAAGAAGCATTCAACATAGAAAAAAAATTGCTGGTGAATATAATAGCATCCGTAAAACAGGTATTATAAAGGGATTGCAGTTAAATCTTTTATATAAGGGATTGCAAAATGAAAACAAAATTCGCGCAAGTGCATTACATTTATTTAGCACTGTAATCAAATGTATATCCCTATAATGTTTGGTTGCTCTCTGTCACAATACATAAAGAAAATCTTTGTTTGATTACTGAAAATGGTCAGAAAACGTGAAATAAGCAAAAATTGTTTAATTCTAAGGTATTATAAGGGGATTGCAGTTAAATCTTTTATGTAAGTGCAAAAATTGGCGCACGCGCATTACATTTATTTAGCACTGTAATCAAATATATATCCCTATAATGTTTGGTTGCTCTCTGTCACAATACATAAAGAAAATCTTTGTTTGATTACTGAAAATGGTCAGAAAACGTGAAATAATCAAAAATTATTTAGGAGGAAAAAAATCTAATTTCAATAATTAAAAGGTTTAAAAACATTGAAAAGACTAAAATTGGCAGTGGTTGGTCCAAACAGAAGCATTCAACATAGAAAAAAAAATTGCTGGTGAATATAATAGCATCCGTAAAACAGGTATTATAAAGGGATTGCAGTTAAATCTTTTATATAAGAGATTGCAAAATGAAAACAAAATTCGCGCAAGCGCATTACATTTATTTAGCACTGTAATCAAATATATATCCCTATAATGTTTGGTTGCTCTCTGTCACAATACATAAAGAAAATCTTTGTTTGATTACTTAAAATGGTCAGAAAATGTGAAATAATCAAAAATTATTTAATTCTAAGGTATTATAAAGGCACACACACATTAACACACGAGGTGATCAACCCTACCCCTAGGAACATGTGTATACCAATATAAGACAGGGATCCACATGTTCGAAGATCAAACCGGTCACACCTCGCTAGTCGAGTTGGTACCTATCTGACCCCCGGGCTTTTCCTCCACCCCTCCTCAGCGTGTTAATAACGTGAGGAGGCTTATGATCTTAGAATTTACTAAGGTACTTTGGGTAATGAAGTACCTTCCGTTTTTAATAATTGTGGTTATGCCACCTAACTGTAGGGGTAGCCTAAATGTCGGCTTTTCTCCCTATTTACTTTACTGTTTCTTTTTATTTATCTTAACGTCGGGACTGGAGTCCCTAAAAAATTTCGTGTGTTGTGGTCAGAGAGTCCCCAGTCGTGACTAGCGGCTCTCTGACCAGAAGTGTTTTGTGGGTGCTCGTTCGCTCAGCCGACGATTTGACAAAAATGGATTTTGTTCTCCTCGTCGGCTGGGCGCTCGATGGGATTGTCCGGCCATCAAGCTCATGTTTGCCGCACATGGTCTCAATGCTCGGAATTTGCGATTTTTATGCCTGAAGGGCCTGTGCCTGTTGGCTATGACTATATTTTTATATTGCTTATCATTTTTGAATTTGTAACTGTATGAAATCGACATACAGTTTTTTCAAAAATTTTTTTTTATTTTTAAACATTTTTTCATCGGTTTATTAATTATCTCCGTTCTATATGGCGGTTAGCCACAGAATCAGACGATAAAATTCCCGGTTTCGCGGGTTATGCTAGTTTTCGTCGTTGTCAGTTCGTATACTTTTTCCCGGTTTTTAACGATGGTGTTAAGTAAGGTGCGTTTTTAAATTTTTTTTATTTTTTATTGGCGTGGCTTTGTTAGCCAGTGAGCATTTTATTATTTTATTATCTACCTATGCTAACCTAACTATGGAGTGTGCATTCCCAAGTGTATAGCGCTCTCACACACTCCGTGTATATACCTATATCTAACTTAGTTCTATTCTATCAGCTATGTGTGGGTGTGATTGAGGTGTGTATTCCCGGGTGTATAGTGCCTGCACACACCTCGGTGTATATTGTACTTAAAAACTAAAAAATTTTTTTGTTGCTCACTGTCTACCTTTTTCTTTCAGTTTAATCTGTGGCTATCTCTTTTCTTCATGTTTATTAGTTCCTATATCCTATGAGCTGTTGCATTGGCCGTTTATGTACCAGTCTGTGGTTTATATCGTAGTTTGTCAACTCTCTTAATTTTGTATTAGGATGGTTTCTGGCTTCGTTAAAGATCTTATGGGCTCTTTCGTCCATGATTCTTAATATTCTTTTTTCTCCTGAGTCCCTGTAGAGGTATCTTAGCGGTACGTAGCTTGGTAGGTTCAAAGCTTCTCTTATTATTCAATTTTGTGTTGTTTGGATTTTCTTTCTGTTGGATTTGCATGTGTGTCCCCAGGCGGCAGATGCATAAGTTAAGGAGGGTAGTATTATGCTGTTAGCTACTCTCATTTTTGTTTTAAATCGAAGTTTGCTCTTTCTGCCTATTAGCGGTGAGAGTTGACTTCTAAGTGCTTTTG
Source organism: Diabrotica undecimpunctata (assembly GCF_040954645.1). NCBI lineage: Eukaryota > Metazoa > Arthropoda > Insecta > Coleoptera > Chrysomelidae > Diabrotica > Diabrotica undecimpunctata. The sequence goes on from NC_092811.1 coordinate 61,152,098, forward strand.
CTTTGTAGACAGTTTGTTTGACGTGGTTTGTAAAATTGAGTTTACTGTCTAGTGTGACTCCGAGGTATTTAGCCTCGTTCGTCCATTCTACAGGGGTGTTTCCTACCGTGATCTCCCTGTCCGGTCTCTTTTTTCTGTGTTTGTACATAACGGCTTGTGTCTTGTTCGGGTTTAGTGCAATTTTCCACTTTATACACCATCTTTGGAATCTATTCAGAGCACTTTGCAGGTGGTTTGCAGCCAGGTTTGGGTCTCTGCTACTGGCTGCTATGGCTGTATCGTCCGCGTACAGACTAACCAGTGTTCTGGGGTCTGTCGGAGTGTCAGCAGTGTAGATAGTGTACAGGTAAGGCGACAGCACCGCCCCCTGGGGCACACCCGCCTCCAGAGTCCCGAGCTCAGATAGTGTTGGTCCTATCTTAACTCTGAACCTTCTGTTGGCCAGGTATGACGCAAGAAGACATGTCATCGCCTCACTGTAACCTAGGTTACTCATTTTATAAAGTAGACCCAGATGCCATACCCTATCGAACGCTTTACTCACGTCGAGGAACGCAGTTGCTGTGTACAACTTTTCGTTGAAGCCTTTAGTTATGTGTTCTGTTAGTCTCAGTACCTGAAGTTCGCAAGAATGTTCAGATCTGAATCCAAACTGAGATTCTGGTATAGATCCCAAAGCTAGAGATTCATCATTGAGTCTTTTTAAAATGACTCTCTCTGCGATTTTCCTTGACAGTTTCCAGAAACCGGATTTGTTTGGGTTTAGCTCTTGAATATAGTTATCCCAGCTTTTGTTTCTGTGATTTTGCAGTTGTCTCTTGAATTCTCTGTCCAGCTCGTTTGCAATCCTCTTGTCTTCTTGATTTCTTGTTCGGTAGGCTCTACGTCTTTTTCTGTTTTTTTCTTTGATCAGGTCCTTTAGTTCGGTACTAATGTCCCTGAATCTTCCGCTTATCGTATTAACTACAATTTCTTTTGAGCTGGCATCGATGGCTTTTTTAATTGTGTTTTCTAATTTAACCACACTATCTTCTAGTTCGGCGATGTTGTTTATAGTGGGTATCGCACCGATGTTTTCGCTCACTATTCTTCTGTAGTTTGGCCAGTTTACTGTGCTTCTCTTGTGAGGCTGCAATTGATTAATATCAATAGCGCCTAGGGTCAGGACGATTAGATTATGAGTGGAATCGCCTTCATTTAATGAGTGTATTTCATATTGTTGACCCACGTTGTGTAGGATTGCAATATCGAGATGAGTGGGTTCTGCTACTCCGTTGTAGCATGTTGGATCTGTTGGTCCGACTGCATATGTGTTATTCTTTGTCTCGAGATAGGCACAGAGCCGTCTGCCATTCGGATTCGTCCTTCTGTCGTACCAGTTCGGTGATCTCGCATTTAAGTCTCCTATGATTATCGTGGGTTCTTCTGAATTCAGGATTTTGTTGAGGTCCTCGTCTAGGATCGGTTCATTAGGCCTAACGTATGCTGAGACGATTTTTAGTGTCTCGTTTCCAGCGATTAGTTGTACTATCGTGGCTTCCATTGTGACCAAACCATCGGGTGTAGGTATGTTTTGGTGCTCTATTCCTTTTTTGACCATAATGGCTGTTCCTCCCGAGTTCGCTCGGTGGTCTGTCCTGTAGATGTCATAGCCTGGGAATTTTGTTTTCTTCCTCTCCACCAGCTTGGTTTCTTGTAGGGCTATGATATCTAATTCTAATCGATTTGCGATTTCGTCCAGAAGATTTATTTTTGTGTATAATCCACCTGAGTTCCAAGACCCAATGCGTAGATCTCCCGATTGGTGTACTAACATTGCTTACCGAAGGAGCTTATTACTGTCATAACTTGTGTGAGTTGCTCCAGCATTGTGGAGAAGCGTGCCATTTTGGCGTTGATATCGTTGTTAAAATTTGCAATGAGAGCTGCAGCTTCTGTAACTGCAGTTGTGGATTCGCTTTCTTTCTGGTTCTTTGTTGCTTGTGCATAGCTGACTCCGTTATTGGTGGGTTTACTGTTTATTTGTTTACTTTGCTGTGTCCTGACTGGGACTCTTCTTTTCGGTGCCTTTGTGCATCCGCGGTAGTTGGCGGTGTGTTCACCGTTGCAGTTGGCGCATTTAGGCGTGAATTCGCCCTCCATATCACATTCGCTGCTGATGTGGTTTTTTCCACATTTGACACACTTAGCTCCACAATGGCACGCCTTGGAGCTATGATAGTAACCTTGGCAGTTGTAACACTGCATGGTTTCCCTTGTGTTCTTGATTTCGTCCTCTACATGAATTTTCATGTAGCAGATGTTAGTTAGAGATTTAATTTTTTGATCGTCTTCCTCACGGATGGTGATCAAGAACATAGGTAGCGGCTTTTTGTCCTCTTTCTTAGAGATGATGTTTATCACCCTAGTGGCTTCTATGCCTTGTTCCTGTAGTTCATTTTGTATAATTTTTGGGTCAGTAGTGGCGGCCAGCCCTCTGACTACTACACGTTTCATTCTGTCGCCATCTATTGGATAGGCAACGAATTCCAATTTTGGTTCATGATTTTCAAGGATCTTGACCATTCCTAAGTAGTCTTCACGTGCTTTCGTTTGTATAACGATCGTCCTTCCCGATCTTGGAAACTTATTCACGGAGATAATTTTCTTCTCAGCGGCTTTTTGGAAAACTCGCTGGTGTTCATTAACGGACTTCAAAATTATGGCCGGTGGTTTTGGCGCAGGTTTTGTAGTCTTTTCTGTATTTATTTCGGTGTTTTGTGTTTTACTGGTGCCTTGTTGCATCCTTTTTTCTTTGTCTTGACGTTTTTCATGGATTTGTTTGATATTAGAATCCATTTCCTTTTCCTTTCTCCTTTTTATTATTTCTGTCTGTTGTTCGGCTACGCTGACAACTGTCCTTGGTCGTTTGCATTTGGGCGATTGCCAGTCACTTTCTTGAACCGCATTCTTATGCCATTCATCTTGTTTGGTGGTGTCCATTTCGTTGTTGTCTTCTGGTTCGTGGTTTTTAACTTTCTTTATTTCTGTTTTTGGTTTTTCTTCGATTTTTTTCTTCTCGGTTTCCTTAGCGGGTTGTTTTGTTGCTTTGGTTGTTTTGGATTCCGTTTTTTTCACCGGAATCTCCGTCTTCTTAGATTTTTCTGTATTCTTGACGGTTTCGACTTTTTCATTTTTTTCTCTCGTTTCGAGTAGGGCCATTATTTTGTCCGTAAGGCGTCTGTTTTCAGCGTCTTTTTCTTTTATTGTTGTTTGTAGTTCCTTAATTTGTGCTTGCAGTTCCTCCTGTGTCTTCCTATAACACTTGTGCTGCACTTCTATAATTCTGTTTAGTCTCTCGATGGCTTGAAACAAATCCATCTTCTCCATCGTTTCCAGGTCGGGTTTTTTCACTCTTTTCAATTCGTCGGAGTCTTCGTCCGAGTCGACTGGGAGGGCTCTTTTTTTCTGGGTACCATCATCCATGATGTCCTCTGATGCTTGTGCGTATTCTCGCGGTTTACTAATTTCATATCTTAATTAACTCATTATTTAGCATTTCGTATGTTTCGGATACAACGACCTCAGGGGTGGGCGACAAGGGATTGTCGCTTACTTCATCTTCCTGTTCCGACACGTACGTGTCGGGACTGTCTGGGGGGGAGTTTACTCGTGCCATGTAGCCTTACGGCAGTGAACTATAGTTCAAACGAAAGATTATTATCTTACTTAGAAGACTCTGTTTTTTTCGTCCGTGCTGGCCGCTGCCAGTCCGGATTCTGGGTGCCGTCCCAGGAGCCTACTCGGAGGTTCACTCCCTGTGTTGACAGGGAGGGTTCCACTTGCAGTTCTCTATACCACAGGGGCAGGGGGCTGTTGCTGCTCGACTTGAATTGCTACTATTCCAAGCCTCGCAGTGTCATCCCTTGCGGACCCACTGTGGTTAACCCGTGTATTTTTCAGAAATTACCGCCATTACCGGTATCCGTGGAGGCGCCAATAAATTCAACGGTCTCCAACGGTTTACTGATAACAACGGCTCATTCGCTGTTCTTCTTTGTTAGAAAACAAAGGACAATCACTTACTGTGCTTACATACACAGGGTGCTGATAAGCACCATGAAAGCCCTATTGTTCTCTTATCACTGACGTCACGATCGCTCGGTTGCACGTCCGCACTGTTTGGCTGCTAGAACCAAACTTCCTAGTCGGTATTATAAAGGGATTGCAGTTAAATCTTTTATATAAGGGATTGCAAATGAAAACAAAATTGGCGCAAGCGCATTACATTTATTTAGCACTGTAATCAAATATATATCCCTATAATGTTTGGTTGCTCTCTGTCATAATACATAAAGAAAATCTTTGTTTGATTACTGAAAATGGTCAGAAAACGTGAAATAATCAAAAATTATTTAGGAGGAAAAAAATCTAATTTCAATAATTAAAAGGTTTAAAAACATTGAAAATACTAAAATTGGCAGTGGTTGGTCCAAACAGAAGCATTCAACATAGAAAAAAAAATTACTGGTGAATATAATAGCATCCGTAAAACAGGTATTATAAAGGGATTGCAGTTAAATCTTTTATATAAGGGATTGCAAAATGAAAACAAAATTCGCGCAAGCGCATTACATTTATTTAGCACTGTAATCAAATATATATCCCTATAATGTTTGGTTGCTCTCTGTCACAATACATAAAGAAAATCTTTGTTTGATTACTGAAAATGGTCAGAAAACGTGAAATAATCAAAAATTATTTAGGAGGAAAAAATCTAATTTCAATAATTAAAAGGTTTAAAAACATTGAAAACACTAAAATTGGCAGTGGTTGGTCCAAACAGAAGCATTCAACATAGAAAAAAAAATTGCTGGTGAATATAATAGCATCCGTAAAACAGGTATTATAAAGGGATTGCAGTTAAATCTTTTATATAAGAGATTGCAAAATGAAAACAAAATTCGCGCAAGCGCATTACATTTATTTAGCACTGTAATCAAATATATATCCCTATAATGTTTGGTTGCTCTCTGTCAATCAGTATCAGTAGTTCGGCTCTAGCAGTCGGACGATACGGACGCGAGTCAGTGAAGTGTGCTTAGGTGGGGACAACTGACCTGCTGTCAACGGAGCTTCTCAGCTCCCGGTGTGTAAGACACCGTGCGTGGCACAGGCACTTGTTTTTCAAATAAGCGAAGAGCGGATGCGAGGCTGTTATTAAGTTAAACCTCGAGGGGTTGCCTTTATAGGCTCCTCGTAGGAGGCTTTTAATAGCTTCGTGTTTGCGAAAATTATACGGGTTCATCTCAGTGGGTCGACAGGGATGACACTGTAAGGCTTAGTATTTAGAATCTAAGTCGGACAGAAACGGCCCCTGCCTCTGAGGTGAGAGAAACGGCAAGAGGATCCCTCCCTGAGAAATCAGGAAGTGAACTACCGCGAGGTTGCTGGGACGACACCCAGGAAAACTGTCAGGCAGCGGCTTGACAGGAAGAAAAAAACAGAGTCTACTAAGTAGCAAATTCCAACAGTCTTTTGAACCTATGTTCACAGCCTTACGGCACTATGAGTGACTTCCCTCCCCAAAACAACTTATACAATAATTTTACCGCGAGCTTGAACAATCCTACGGATAATCTCCCAACATCATCCGATGACGACTCCTCCTATTCGCCCGAGTCCGAGGACGAGAAAATCAGTGAAGACGATATGGACGAAGCCATCCCCGACGAAGCATTGAACGCTGAGTCGGACGAACCGTTGAACGTTCAGTGGGACGAACATCTGAACGTCCAGTCGGACGTATCATTAAACGCCGTAGCCCCGCCCCCACAGGAAAACAACGTTGAGATGGAAGCCCCATTGAAACAGCTTAAAAGACAGCGTGCCCCGGAAATCGACGAGGATGAAGAAGAGAGGAAAAAGGCCAAAGAGATGGAAGCCATTGAAAGGGCCAAAGAGCTAAGTAGGTCAGTCAATGCACTGACCGAACAGATGAAAGAGATGAAGAAAGAGATGCGAGCCAGGGAAGAAAAACTTCTTACTCAGTTAAATGAGCTAAGAAGGGAGAATCAAGAAAAAGATCGGGAAGTCAAAAGACTAACCGATAAGATCCTAGAGTTAATGGATGCATTAACTCAACAAAGAAATGAGGCAAAACTCGTAAAAGAGAATGCAGAAAGCATCCAAGTACAACCTCCAACGCAAGAAAAACCCGTCAAGACGAGCTCGACTAAAAAATCAAAGAAAACAAATAATAAAGAAGTCATACCCATCATACCTAATGATGACGGTATAGAAATCGAAGGAGAGGAAAACTGGCACTCCACCGTACCGAAGAATGGATAACGGTCGAAAAAAAACCCAAGCAAAGCGCAGCGGAAAAGCAAACGCAGCTTATCCAAAAGCGCAAAGAAGAAGAGATGGACAGGACCATCAAGGCCAGGCAGGAAAAGAGAAAAACTCTAGAAAATAAACCAACAACAAAGCAGCCGCAACCTCCTATCAAAAAAGTTGATACTAAGAAAAAGGAGGCGCAAACTCCTACCAAAAAAGTTGTCAACATGGAGTCACAACCTCCAAACAAAAAAGTTGAAGAAAAAGCGACCCCTGAGATCACACCTGAAGTGGTCTTTACTCCCAAACAACTAAAACCATCGGCGATAATTCTAAAATCAGTCGGCGAACACCAGAAGATACTGCAGCAATGAAGATAATCTCGGCAAATAAATTTGCCAGATCAGGAAGGTCTATTGTTATCGAAACAAAGACCAGGGAGGATTACCTAAAAATGGTAAGACTCCTAGAGACGTACACCCCAAAGGTAGATTTTATCGCGTATCCCATTGATACCGATAAAATGAAACGAGTAATTATTAGAGGACTATCGGCAAAAACCGATACAAATCTAATCCTAAATGAAATCTTAAGTAAAGGAGTAGAGGCCACTAAGGTCATTAACATGATCTCCAAAAAACCAGACAGGAAACCACTCCCACTGTTTCTGGTAACAATTAAGGCAGAAGAGGACGCCAAAATCAAAAGCATTTCTGACCTATGCTACATGAGGATCAGCATAGAGGACGAGATGAAGACAAGACAAGAAACAATCCAATGTTTTAACTGTCAAGGCTTCTACCACAGTTCAAAATCTTGCCACTGTGGTTCTAGATGCGTAAAGTGCGGAGGAAATCACCTTAGTAGCGAATGCGAAAAGGACAGAGAAACTGACCCAAAATGCGCTAACTGTGAACAAGCGCACACAGCAAACTACCGCGGATGCCCAAGAGCTCCCAAGAAGAAAGCCGCCCCACAACAACAAAGGGCAAGGCCTATCAACACAAGCAACACCAACAAAGGTGTTAGCTACGCTCAGGCTACTAAACAGCCTGAAAGCGTGACCACAGAAGAAAAAACAGCCAAAAACGAAGCGGCCGAACTAATCGCCAAATTCAACGCTGATCTAAATGCCAAAATGGCACATGTCACCAACATGTTAGATCAAATGCAACAAGTTATGACAGCCATAGGAAACATAGGTCAGAAATGTTAGTACACCAAACGGAAGATCTTCGCATTGGGTCATGGAACTCCGGCGGACTATCCAAAAAAATCAACCTTCTGGATGAAATGATAAATAGATTAGAGCTCGATATCGTAGCCCTACAAGAAACCAAATTAGTGGAAAGAAAGAAAACAAAATTTCCCGGCTACGATATCTACAGGACGGATCACAGAGCACTATCAGGTGGAACAGCCATACTTGTGAAAAAAGAAATCGAACACGAACACATCCCAACACCAGATGGACTGGTCACAATGGAAGCCACACTCATAAGAATAAAAGCAAACAACGACTCACTAAAAATAGTGTCTGCATATGTCAGACCTAACGAACCGATCCTAGATGAAGACTTGAGCCTAATATTAAACTCAGAAGAGCCTACTATAATAATAGGAGACCTTAATGCGAGATCTCCCAATTGGCACGACAGGACGACCAATAACAACGGACGACGACTATGCAACCATCTGGAAAACAGACCAAATACGTACGTGATCGGACCAACTGAGCCGACATGCTTTCACGGACAACTTCCCACTCACCTAGACATTGCAATCCTACACAACGTGGGTCAACAATATGAGATACACTCTCTTAACGAAGGCGATTCGACACATAACTTAATCGTCCTGACCCTGGGCGCAATAGAAACAAACTATTTGCAGCCCCACAACAGAAAAAAGACTAGTTGGCCAAACTACAGAAGAATTGTGAGCGAGAACATCGGTAATATCCCCACAATCAACAATATAACAGAACTAGAGGATAGTGTAATAAAACTAGAGGAAACAATTATCAACGCTATCGATGCCAGCTCCAAAACAGAAACTATAACCAGACAAAAAGGAAGATTTAGGGATATAAGCACAGAACTTAAAAACTTAATCAAACAGAAAAACCGGAAAAGAAGAAGAGCATACCGCACTAGAACGGTAGAAGACAAAAGGATTGCAAATGAGCTAGACAGGGAAGTGAAAAAACAACTTCAAAATCATCGAAATGAAAGCTGGGACTCCTATATCGAAGAGCTAAATCCAAACAAATCTGCGTTCTGGAAACTATCAAAAATTCTACGTAAAGACAAAAAACCCATACCCCCTCTACATGGAGTAAACGGGATTGTCTACACAGAAATCGAAAAAGCAGAAGTCCTAAAAGACGAAATAGAAAGGGCGTGTAGAAACAACGAACACCCCAACGAAGATATAGACTTCGAAGAAGAGGTAGAGAGGACAGCAAGAATACTAAAAAGGACAAAAGGCAGAATAGGGATACTTCATACATCTCCCGATGAAATAAAAGAACTCATAAAGCAGACCAACGCCAAAAAAGCCCCTGGTCCAGACAACATCACAAACAGGGCGCTGAAAAACCTACCTACAAAAGCTATTGTCTATATTACCAACATCATAAACAATATGCTGAAACTAAGATATTTTCCAGACAGATGGAAGGAAGCTCACATAATCATGATTGCAAAGCCAGGGAAAAATGGCACATTTCCTCAAAACTACAGACCAATCAGCTTACTATCATCAATAAGCAAGATTGCGGAAAGAGTAATTCTAAAAAGACTGAATGAAGAATCTCAAGCATTACACACCATTCCAGAAGCTCAATTCGGTTTCAGAAGTGAACATTCCTGTGAATTACAAGCACTAAGACTCACAGAATTTATAACCAAAGGATTCAACGAAAAGGCATACACAGCAACCGCATTTCTGGACGTCAGTAAAGCATTTGACAGAGTCTGGCACAAAGGACTCATCTATAAAATGAACTCATTGGGATACAGCGAGGCGATGACATGTCTCCTTGCGTCATACCTTGCTAACAGAAGGTTCCGAATTCGTATAGGGGCAACCCTGTCTGAAGTCGGAGCCCTGGAAGCGGGTGTGCCTCAGGGCGCTGTGCTATCACCATACCTGTACACCATCTATCTATACGGCCGACACGCCAACAGAACCCGGATCTCTGTTAAGTCTTTACGCAGACGATACAGCAATAGCGGTTAGCTGGAGAAACCCGGATCATGCAGCTAATCACCTGCAAAGAGCACTAAATATATTCCAACGATGGTGCATAAAATGGAAAATAGCCTTAAACCCAGACAAAACTCAGGCTGTAATGTTTAGTCATAGAAAAAGTGTACCAAACCGAGAAATTACGATAGACAACACCCCAGTCGAATGGACCAACCAGGCAAGATACCTAGGAGTGTTACTCGACAAGAAGCTAACATTCACAGAACATATCAACCAACAGGTATACAAAGCCAAAGCGCTGAAAAGTCAGCTCTCAACGCTCATAGGAAGAAGAAGCAAACTTAGATTTAAAACCAAAATCAGGGTTGCAAACAGCATCATCATGCCAGTCTTAACGTACGCCTCGGCAGCTTGGGGACATACCTGCAAGTCAAACAGAATGAAGATTCAGAGATCTCAGAACCAAATCATTCGAGACGCTTTAAAAATACCAAAATACGTACCCCTAAGGTACGTATTCAGAGATTCAGGACAAACCAGGATACTACGGACGCTAGACGAAAGAGCATACGATATATTCAACGGACTTACAAACCACCCTAGTAGGATGCTAAGAGAGCTGACGAACTACAACGAAAACATCAGGACGGTACACAGAAGACCAAAGCAGCAAATAGCAAGATATAGGGAGAACCCAAACGAATAACAAAGGATGCAATGGTGCATAGTCGTCATAACCTCAAGATGAAGATAGATAGGAGACCAACCAAAAAAATATCTCTGGCGAGAGGGTACGCTTTTTCTTTTAGGTTTTTAGGTTTTTTAGGTAGAATTAAGTCCAATATACACCGGGGTGAGTGAGAGCAGTATACACTTGGGAATGCTCACCCCAACACACGCACACAAATAGGATTAAGGAATAAAAAAGGAAAGAATTGGGACCCAGGCATATTATAGTTCCGAAGCTCCAAGAAAGTCCACAAAAAACAAAAAAATAAATAAAAACAAAAAACAAAAAAATATATAAAACGGTCTCTCTATTTGAATCACTCGGATTCATCCATTACTTAAACCTTTGTCACTATATTTCCGTAAATTCACTTATCATTGACCAAATATGGAGGGCCCATCAGGCTCCACATATACCGTTACAACGGACTAGGCCCCTAAGGCGGATCAGATGAATACTGATATTCTCGCGAAATCCGAGCACTGAGGTCTTGTGCGGCATACAAGGGCTCAGTGGCCGGACCCTACTCGGACGCTCGGCCGGCGAGGAGAACAAAATTTATTTTGCCAAATCGGCGGCCGAGTGACCGAGCACACACTCTTTTCCGAACATAGAGTCGTCAGCCACGGCTGGGGGCTCTATGGTCGGAACACACGCTTTTTTTTTTCTTTTTGTTTTAGGGACTCAAGTCCCGAAGTCATGATAGAGTAACTTCAATAGAGTCAGTAATGTAAATAGGGAGAAAAGCCTAGATGTGGCTACCCCTACAGTTAGGTGGCATAACCACAATAATTAAAAACAGAGGGTGTTCCATTACCCAGGACACCTTAAGTAACTTTCAATCACTCAGATCATAAGCCTCCTCACGTAAGTCACACGATGAGGAGGGGTGGAGGAAAAACCTGGGGGTCAGATAGGTACCACTTCGACTAGCGAAGTGAGACCGGTTTGATCTTCGGACATGTGGATCCCATTCTTAGATTGGTATACACATGTTCCTAGGGGCAGGGTTGATCACTGCGTGTGTGTGTGTGTGTGTGTGTGTATGTGTGTTGCTCTCTGTCACAATACATAAAGAAAATCTTTGTTTGATTACTGAAAATGGTCAGAAAACGTGAAATAATCAAAAATTATTTAGGAGGAAAAAAATCTAATTTCAATAATTAAAAGGTTTAAAAACATTAAAAACACTAAAATTGGCAGTGGTTGGTCCAAACAGAAGCATTCAACATAGAAAAAAAAATTGCTGGTGAATATAATAGCATCCGTAAAACAGGTATTATAAAGGGATTGCAGTTAAATCTTTTATATAAGGGATTGCAAAATGAAAACACAATTCGCGCAAGCGCATTACATTTATTTAGCACTGTAATCAAATATATATCCCTATAATGTTTGATTGCTCTCTGTCACAATACATAAAGAAAATCTTTGTTTGATTACTGAAAATGGTCAGAAAACGTGAAATAAGCAAAAATTATTTAATTCTAAGGTATTATAAGGGGATTGCAGTTAAATCTTTTATGTAAGTGCAAAAATTGGCGCACGCGCATTACATTTATTTAGCACTGTAATCAAATATATATCCCTATAATGTTTGGTTGCTCTCTGTCACAATACATAAAGAAAATCTTTGTTTGATTACTTAAAATGGTCAGAAAACGTGAAATAATCAAAAATTATTTAGGAGGAAAAAAATCTAATTTCAATAATTAAAAGGTTTAAAAACATTGAAAACACTAAAATTGGCAGTGGTTGGTCCAACCAGAAGCATTCAACATAGAAAAAAATTGCTGGTGAATATAATAGCATCCGTAAAACAGGTATTATAAAGGGATTGCAGTTAAATCTTTTATATAAGGGATTGCAAAATGAAAACAAAATTCGCGCAAGCGCATTACATTTATTTAGCACTGTAATCAAATATATATATCCCTATAATGTTTGGTTGCTCTCTGTCACAATACATAAACAAAATCTTTGTTTGATTACTGAAAATGGTCAGAAAACGTGAAATAAGCAAAAATTATTTAATTCTAAGGTATTATAAGGGGATTGCAGTTAAATCTTTTATGTAATTGCAAAAATTGGCGCACGCGCATTACATTTATTTAGCACTGTAATCAAATATATATCCCTATAATGTTTGGTTGCTCTCTGTCACAATACATAAAGAAAATCTTTGTTTGATTACTTAAAATGGTCAGAAAACGTGAAATAATCAAAAATTATTTAGGAGGAAAAAAATCTAATTTCAATAATTAAAAGGTTTAAAAACATTGAAAACACTAAAATTGGCAGTGGTTGGTCCACCCAGAAGCATTCAACATAGAAAAAAAATTGCTGGTGAATATAATAGCATCCGTAAAACAGGTATTATAAAGGCACACACACACATTAACACACGAGGTGATCAACCCTACCCCTAGGAACATGTGTATACCAATATAAGACAGGGATCCACATGTTCGAAGATCAAACCGGTCACACCTCGCTAGTCGAGTTGGTACCTATCTGACCCCCGGGCTTTTCCTCCACCCCTCCTCAGCGTGTTAATAACGTGAGGAGGCTTATGATCTTAGAATTTACTAAAGTACTTTGGGTAATGAAGTACCTTCCGTTTTTAATAGTTGTGGTTATGCCACCTAACTGTAGGGGTAGCCTAAATGTGGGCTTTTCTCCCTATTTACTTTACTGTTTCTTTTTATTTATCTTAACGTCGGGATTGGAGTCCCTAAAAAAATTTCGTGTGTTCTGGTCAGAGAGTCCCCAGTCGTGACTAGCGGCTCTCTGACCAGAAGTGTTTTGTGTGTGCTCGTTCGCTCAGCGGACGAATTGACAAAAATGAATTTTGTTCTCCTCGTCGGCTGGGCGCTCGATGGGATTGTCCGGCCATCAAGCTCATGTTTGCCGCACATGGTCTCAATGCTCGGAATTCGCGATTTTTTATGCCTGAAGGGCCTGTGCCTGTTGGCTATGACTATATTTTATGTTGCTTATCATTTTTGAATTCGTAACTGTATGAAATCGACATACAGTTTTTTCAAAAAAATTTTTATATTTTTAATCATTTTTTCATCGGTTTATTAATTATCTCCGTTCTATATGGCGGTTAGCCACAGAATCAGATGATAAAATTCCCGGTTTCGCGGGTTATGTTAGTTTCCGTCGTTGTCAGTTCGTATACTTTTTCCCGATTTTTAACGATGGTGTTAATAAGGTGCGTTTTTAAATTTTTTATTTTTTTGTTGGCGTGTCTTTGTTAGCCAGTGAGCATTTTTTATTTTATTATCTACCTATGCTAACCTAACTATGGAGTGTGCATTCCCAAGTGTATAGCGCTCTCACACACTCCGTGTATATACCTATAACTAACTTAGTTCTATTCTATCACTATGTGTAGGTGTGGTTGAGGTGTGCATTCCCGGGTGTATAGTGCCTGCACACACCTCGGTGTATATTGTACTTAAAAATTAAAGAAAATATTTTTTTTGTTGCTCACTGTCTACCGTTTTCTTTCAGTTTACTCTGTGGCTATCTCTTTTCTTCATGTTTATTAATTCCTATATCCTATGAGCTGTTGCATTGGCCGTTTATGTACCAGTCTGTGGTTTATATCGTAGTTTGTCAACTCTCTTAATTTTGTATTAGGATGGTTTCTGGCTTCGTTAAAGATCTTGTGGGCTCTTTCATCCATAATTCTTAATATTCTTTTTTCTCCTGAGTCCCTGTAGAGGTATCTTAGCGGTACGTAGCTTGGTAGGTTCAAAGCTTCTCTTATTATCCAATTTTGTGTTGTTTGGATTTTCTTTCTGTTGGATTTGTATGTGTGTCCCCAGGCGGCAGATGCATAAGTTAAGGAGGGTAGTATTATGCTGTTAGCTACTCTCATTTTTGTTTTAAATCGAAGTTTGCTCTTTCTGCCTATTAGCGGTGAGAGTTGACTTCTAAGTGCTTTTGCTTTGTAGACAGTTTGTTTGACGTGGTTTGTAAAATTGAGTTTACTGTCTAGTGTGACTCCGAGGTATTTAGCCTCGTTCGTCCATTCTACAGGGGTGTTTCCTACCGTGATCTCCCTGTCCGGTCTCTTTTTTCTGTGTTTGTACATAACGGCTTGTGTCTTGTTCGGGTTTAGTGCAATTTTCCACTTTATACACCATCTTTGGAATCTATTCAGAGCACTTTGCAGGTGGTTTGCAGCCAGGTTTGGGTCTCTGCTACTGGCTGCTATGGCTGTATCGTCCGCGTACAGACTAACCAGTGTTCTGGGGTCTGTCGGAGTGTCAGCAGTGTAGATAGTGTACAGGTAAGGCGACAGCACCGCCCCCTGGGGCACACCCGCCTCCAGAGTCCCGAGCTCAGATAGTGTTGGTCCTATCTTAACTCTGAACCTTCTGTTGGCCAGGTATGACGCAAGAAGACATGTCATCGCCTCACTGTAACCTAGGTTACTCATTTTATAAAGTAGACCCAGATGCCATACCCTATCGAACGCTTTACTCACGTCGAGGAACGCAGTTGCTGTGTACAACTTTTCGTTGAAGCCTTTAGTTATGTGTTCTGTTAGTCTCAGTACCTGAAGTTCGCAAGAATGTTCAGATCTGAATCCAAACTGAGATTCTGGTATAGATCCCAACGCTAGAGATTCATCATTGAGTCTTTTTAAAATGACTCTCTCTGCGATTTTACTTACTGATGAGAGTAAGCTTATCGGTCTGTAGTTTTGTGGAAAAGTGCCGTCTTTTCCCGGTTTAGCAATCATCATTACGTGGGCTTCCTTCCATCTATCCGGGAAGTATCGCAGTTTTAGTATGCCATTCACGATATTCGTGATGTATACTACTGCTTTCTTCGGTAGATTCTTGAGGGCCTTGTTGGTAATGTTATCCGGTCCTGGTGCTTTTTTCGCATTTGTCATTTTAATCAGATTTTTGATTTCTTCAGGGGACGTGTGGACTAGTCCTATTCTTCCCTTTCTCTTTTTTAGTCTCCTAGCGTAGTTTTCGACTTGGATGGTAAAGTCGATGTCTTCATGCGGATGTTCGTTATTTTGACATGCCTTTTCCAATTCGTCCTTTAGTACTTCGGCTTTGTCATCTTCTGTGTAGACGATTCCATTTTCTCCGTGTAGCGGTGGAATCGGTTTTTTGTCTTTTCGTAGGACTTTTGACAGTTTCCAGAAACCGGATTTATTTGGATTTAGCTCTTGAATATAGTTATCCCAGCTTTCGTTTCTGTGATTTTGCAGTTGTCTCTTGACTTCTCTGTCCAGCTCGTTTGCAATCCTCTTGTCTTCTTGATTTCTTGTTCGGTAGGCTCTACGTCTTTTTCTATTTTTTTCTTTCATCAGGTCCTTTAGTTCGGTGCTAATGTCCCTAAATCTTCCGCTTATCGTATTAACTACAATTTCTTTTGAGCTGGCATCGATGGCTTTTTTAATTGTGTTTTCTAATTTAACCACACTATCTTCTAGTTCGACGATGTTATTTATAGTGGGTATCGCACCGATGTTTTCGCTCACTATTCTTCTGTAGTTTGGCTAGTTTACTATGCTTCTCTTGTGAGGCTGCAATTGATTAATATCAATAGCGCCTAGGGTCAGGACGATTAGATTATGAGTGGAATCGCCTTCATTTAATGAATGTATTTCATATTGTTGACCCACGTTGTGTAGGATTGCAATATCGAGATGAGTGGGTTCTGCTACTCCGTTGTAGCATGTTGGATCCGTTGATCCGACTGCATATGTGTTATTCTTTGTCTCGAGATAGGCACAGAGCCGTCTGCCATTCGGATTTGTCCTTCTTTCGTACCAGTTCGGTGATCTCGCATTTAAGTCTCCGATGATTATCGTGGGTTCTTCTGAATTCAGGATTTTGTTGAGGTCCTCGTCTAAAATCGGTTCATTAGGCCTTACGTATACTGAGACGATTTTTAGTGTCTCGTTTCCAGCGATTAGTCGTACTATCGTGGCTTCCATTGTGACCAAACCATCAGGTGTAGGTATGTTTTGGTGCTCTATTCCTTTTTTGACCATAATGGCTGTTCCTCCCGAGTTCGCTCGGTGGTCTGTCCTGTAGATATCATAGCCTGGGAATTTTGTTTTCTTCCTCTCCACCAGTTTGGTTTCTTGTAGGGCTATGATATCTAATTCTAATCGATTTGCGATTTCGTCCAGAAGATTTATTTTTGTGCATAATCCACCTGAGTTCCAAGACCCAATGCGTAGATCTCCCGATTGGTGTACTAACATTGCTTACCGAAGGAGCTTATTACTGTCATAACTTGTGTGAGTTGCTCCAGCATTGTGGAGAAGTGTGCCATTTTGGCGTTGATATCATTGTTGAAATTTGCAATGAGAGCTGCAGCTTCTGTGACTGCAGTTGTGGATTCGCTTTCCTTCTGATTTTTTGTTGCTTGTGCATAGCTTACTCCGTTATTGGTGGGTTTGCTGTTAATTTGTTTACTTCTTTGCTGTGTCCTGACTGGGACTCTTCTTTTCGGTGCTTTTACGCATCCGCGGTAGTTGGCGGTGTGTTCGCCGTTGCAATTGGCACATTTAGGAGTGAATTCGCCCTCCATATCACATTCGCTGCTAATGTGGTTTTTCCCACATTTGACACACTTAGCCCCACAATGGCACGCCTTGGAGCTATGATAATAACCTTGGCAGTTGTAACACTGCATGGTTTCCCTTATGTTCTTGATTTCGTCCTCTACATGTATTTTCATGTAGCAGATGTTGGTTAAAGCTTTAATTTTTTGATCGTCTTCCTCTCGGATGGTGATCAAGAACATAGGTAGCGGCTTTTTGTCCTCTTTCTTAGAGATGATGTTTATCACCCTAGTGGCTTCTATGCCTTGTTCCTGTAATTCATTTAGTATGATTTTTGGGTCAGTATTGGCGGCCAGCCCTCTGACTACTACACGTTTCATTCTGTCGCCATCTATTGGATAGGCAACGAATTCCAATTTTGGTTCATGGTTTTCAAGGATCTTGACCATTCCCAAGTAGTCTTCACGTGTCTTCGTTTGTATTACGATCGTCCTTCCCGATCTTGCAAACTTATTCACAGAGATAATTTTCTTCTCAGCGGCTTTTTGGAAAACTCGCTGGTGTTCGTTAACGGACTTCAAAATTATGGCCGGTGGTTTTGGCGCTGGTTTTGTAGTCTTTTCTGTGTTTACTTCGGGGTTTTGTGTTTTACTGGTGCCTGGTTGCATCCTTTTTTCTTTGTCTTGGCGTTTTTCATGGATTTGTTTGATATTAGAATCCATTTCCTTTTCTTTTCTCCTTTTTACTATTTCTGTCTGTTGTTCAGCTACGCTGACAACTGTCCTTGGTCGTTTGCATTTGGGCGATTGCCAGTCACTTTCTTGAACCGCATTAATTTTCCAATCATCTTGTTTGGTGGTGTCCATTTCGTTGTTGTCTTCAGGTTCGTGGTTTTTAACTTTCTTTATTTCGGTTTTTGGTTTTTCTTCGATTTTTTTCTTCTCGGTTTCCTTAGCGGGTTGTTTTGTTGTTTTGGATTCCGTTTTTTTCACCGGAATCTCCGTCTTCTTAGATTTTTCTGTGTTCTTGACGGTTTCGACTTTCTCATTTTTTTCTCTCGTTTCGAGTAGGGCCATAATTTTGTCCGTAAGGCGTCTGTTTTCAGCGTCCTTTTCTTTTATTGTTATTTGTAGCTCCTTAATTTGTGCTTGAAGTTCCTCCTGTGTCTTCCTATAGCACTTGTGCTGCACTTCTATTATTCTATTTAGTTTCTCGATGGCATGAAACAAATCCATCTTCTCCATCGTTTCCAGGTCGGGTTTTTTTACTCTTTTCAGTTCGTCGGAGTCTTCATCCGAGTCGACGGGGAGGGATCTTTTTTTCTGGGTTCCATCATCCATGATGTCCTCTGATGCTTGTGCGTAATCTCGCGGTTGACTAATTTCGTATCTTAACTCAGTTAATTCATTATTTAACATTTCATAAGTATCTGATACAACGACCTCAGGGGTGGGCGACAAGGGATTGTCGCTTACTTCATCTTCCTGTTCCGACACGTACGTGTCGGGACTGTCTGGGGGGGGAGTTTACACGTGCCATGTAGCCTTACGGCAGTGAACTATAGTTCAAACAAACGTATATTATCTTACTTAGAAGACTCTGTTTTTTTCGTCCGTGCTGGCCGCTGCCAGTCCGGATTCTGGGTGCCGTCCCAGGAGCCTACTCGGAGGTTCACTCCCTGTGTTGACAGGGAGGGTTCCACTTGCAGTTCTCTATAACACAGGGGCAGGGGGCTGTTGCTGCTCGACTTGAATTGCTACTATTCCAAGCCTCGCAGTGTCATCCCTTGCGGACCCACTGTGGTTAACCCGTGTATTATTCAGAAATTACCGCTATTACCGGTATCCGTGGAGGCGCCAATGAATTCAACGGTCTCCAACGGTTTACAGATAACAACGGCTCATTCGCTGTTCTTCTTTGTTAGAAAACAAAGGACAATCACTTACTGTGCTTACATACACAGGGTGCTGATAAGCACCATGAAAGCCCTATTGTTCTCTTATCACTGACGTCACGATCGCTCGGTTGCACGTCCGCACTGTTTGGCTGCTAGAACCCCTGTATTATAAAGGCACACACACACACTTACACGCGAAGCGTTCAACCCAACCCCTAGTGACATGTGTATACCACTGCTAGTCAGTGGGATCCACATGTCCGAAGATCAAACCGGTCTCGCTCCAGAAGAGCTAATCATTCTGGATCGGTACCTATCTGACCCCCAGGTTTTTCCACCACCCCTTTGCTACGTGTGACATACGCAGCAAAGGCTTATGAACTTTACGTCGGGCTATTTGGGTAATGAATAAAGCCCTCCGTATCTACATGGTTGTGGTTAGGCCACCTGAATTTAAGGGGTAGCTAAGAGCTTTTCTCCCTAGTTACTTTACTGAATTTACTTGGTATTAGCATTACTTTGGACTTGATGTCCCTAGAATGTGTGTGCCCTGCGCGGAGGGGCATCAGCCTGGGCTGATGCCCCTCCGCACAGGAATGTGTGTGTTCGGTCTCTCAGCTGCCGATTTGGCAAAAATTAATTTGTTCTCCTCGCCAGCTGAGCGCCCGACTGGTCTGGCCACCGAGCCCATGCTTGCCGCACATGGCCTCGATGCTCAGAGAGTCGCGTTTTGGTCTCACAATTAGACCTGCCTTAAGGGCCTGAGCCAAAAGTTGGCTGTACGAAGAGAGCAGAAGGCTCTCTTTGTACTTTTCACGTGCTTATGTATGTATGTGACGGGGATCAGTGTCACTAAAATTACCGTTGTTGGATTATGAATAGCTAGTCTATTCATGGTCACTATAATTTACTCGCGTAGTTAGAAGGTATTTTAACGGATTTTAATCTAAATCTAAAGCCTAAAACTAGTAATTTTTTTGGTGGTAATTCCTGGTGTCCAGAACTCTAAAATGCTAGACCCCAGTTGTCCTGATGTTTGCATCATAGTCCGTTAGCTCTCGGAGCTTTCTGTTTGGATGATCTCTTATCTCATTGAATATGTCATGTGCTTTTTCATTCATTGTGTGGAGGATTCTTTTCTGTTTTGTATCTCTGTATAAGTATCTTAATGGTACGTATTTCGGTACATTTAGTGCATCTCTAATTAGCTGATTTTGAGCTACTTGTAATTTCTTCCTGTTTGATTTGCATGTATGTCCCCATGCTGCTGATGCGTATGTTAGCGTTGGAAGGATTATGCTGTTTGCTACCCTTATTTTTGTCCAGAAACTTAGTTTGCTTTTCTTGCCTATCAGCGAGGCAAGTTGTATCTTTGTTAATTTCGCTTTGTGTACTGATTGATTAACATGTTCAGTGAATGTGAGCTTGTGATCAAGGGTCACTCCTAGGTATTTAGCTTGATTGCTCCATTCTATGTTTTCGTTTGCAAGATTCAGTTCCATATTGGGTATTTGTCTCCGTTTTCTAAACATGACGGCCTGTGTTTTTTCTGGGTTTAGTGCTATTTTCCACTTTATACACCATGCATATAATCTATTCAGAGAGCGTTGTAAATCTCTGGTTGCAAAGTTTATGTTTCTATTGCTTGTTGCTAACGCTGTATCGTCTGCGTACAGGCTAAGCAGAGTTTTATGGTTGCTGGGTGTATCAGCGGTATAAATGGTATACAGATACGGAGATAGCACCGCTCCCTGAGGCACACCTGCCTCCAGAGTTCCGACCTCGGATAGGGCAGGCCCTATTCGAACTCTGAATCTCCGGTTTGTCAGGTATGACGCAAGGAGACATGTCATCGCCTCACTGAAACCATTTTGGCTCATTTTGTAGAGAAGGCCTTCGTGCCATACTCTGTCGAAAGCTTTACTAACATCTAGAAACGCTGTAGCGGTGTACATTTTCTCATTAAAACCTTTAGTGATGAACTCCGTAAGCCTAAGTACTTTTAGTTCACAAGAGTGTCTGGATCTAAAGCCGAACTGCGCTTCTGGTATCATTCCGATTGTTTCAGACTCTGTTTGTAGTCTTTTTAAGATTACTCTCTCGGCTATTTTACTTAGGCATGAAAGTAGGCTTATTGGTCTGTAATTTTGTGGAAAGCTCCCGTCTTTTCCCGGTTTTCCAATCATTATCACTTCGGCTTCTTTCCATCTGTCTGGAAAATATCTCAGTCGTAATATACCGTTTACTATATTTGCAATGTACACTATGATCTTGTTTGGTACATTTTTAATTGCCCTGTTAGTGATTTTATCAGGTCCAGCTGCTTTCTTTGGATTTAATAGTTTAATTAGATCTTTAATTTACTCCGGGCTTGTGTGTTCTAGGCCTATTATGCCTTTTCTTCTTCTTATGCGTCTAGCGCTTCTTTCTACTTCCTCCGTGAAGTCTAGATCTTCTGCCGGGTGAAAGTTTTGCATGTTGTTTGTTTCGAGTGTCTCTCGCATTACTTCAGCTTTTTCTTGTTCGGTAAATACTCTACCGTTTGTTCCGTGTAGGGGCGGTATAGGTTTTTTATCTTTTCTGAGTATTTTTGATATTTTCCAGAATGCGGATTGATTTGGATTTAATTCTTGGATAAAATTGTCCCAGTGCTCGCTTCTGTGCTCGTTTAGTCTTCTTTTGACTTCTCTGTCTAATTCATTAGCAATTCTTTTGTCTTCCTGATTTCTCGTTCTTTGCGCTCTTCTTCTTTTTCTATTTTTTTCTTTAATGAGGTCTTTTAGCTCATTTGAAATTTCTTTAAATCTGCCTTTTTGCGTTATTTTATTTTCTGTTTTTGTGCTGGCATCGATGGCATTTAGCATTGTTTGCTCTAGTTTTGTGATACTTTCTTCTAGTTCTTCGATGTTATTGATTATTGGAATTGCTCCAATATTTTCGCTTACAACTCTTCTGAAGTTAGGCCAGTTCGTTTTCTTTATTTGGTGGGGCTGTAGTGGATTTAGTTCCACTGCGCCTAGGGTCATGACGATTACATTATGCGTGGAATCGCCTTCATTTACTGATTGAATTTCATGTTGTTGCCCTATGTTGTGCAGAATTGCTATGTCAATGTGCGACGGAAGTTCTCCATGGAAGCATGTTGGGTCTGTGGGACCCGTTACTACGGTGTTATTTTTGTTTTCGAGATAGGCACAGAGTCGTCTACCGTTAACGTTCGTGCGTCTGTCGAACCAGTTGGGCGACCTAGCGTTCAGATCGCCGATAATTATCGTCGGTTCGTCGGAATCTAATATTAGATCGAGGTCTTCGTTTAGTACCGGATCGCGTGGTCTAACGTATGCCGAAACTATTTTCAGCGTCTCGTTAGCCATGACGATTCGAACTATTGTCGCTTCCATGGTGACCAGGCCAAGTGGTGTGGGCACTAGATGATGGTCTATTTGCCCTCTTACCATAATGGCCGTGCCACCTGAGCGTGCAGTACGATCTTCTCTATAGATGACATAACCAGGAATTTTTGTTTTAATTCTCTCGACTAGTTTAGTCTCTTGTAAGGCCATGACATCTATAGCGAGTCTCTTGGTAATCTCGTCTAGAATGTTAATTTTCGAACGAATCCCGCCCGAATTCCACGATCCGATCTTTAGCTCGTCCAACTGTTCTGGCATTATTCGCTTCTACATTTGCTCATTGCATCGAGGACTAATGTGATCTTCTCGAACATGCCCGAGAAGTGGTCTGTGAAAGCTCTAAGGTGGTTATTCATGGCAGCGATAAGTTTATCGCTGTCTGTGGAGACACTTGTTTGCGTTACAGGAGCAGCTTTTGGTGGTTCGGCTGCTTTTGTTGCTGCGGCATAACTTACGCTAGGCCGGGTGGTAGGTGCACTTGGTGCATCTTTGAATTTTGGAGGAGCAGTTGTTTTTGTTTTCCTTTTTGGTGCTTTAGAGCACCCCCTGTAACTGGCTGTGTGAGCCTCTCCGCAGTTGGCACATTTGGCTGCGGTTTCTCTGTCCTTCTGACATTCCGATGATCTATGGTACTCTCCACATTTCACGCAGCGCGAGGCGCAGTGGCAGGCACTGGATCCATGAAAGAAGTTCTGACAGTTGTAGCATTGAAGTACATCCCGTTGTTGTCTGATTTCATCTTCGATGTGAATTCGTAGATAGCAGAGGTTGTTTATTTTGCGTACTTTTTCTGTTTCTTCCTCAGGAACAGTAATTTTGTACAGAGGTAGAAGTTTCTTCCCCTCTCTCAGCGATCTGACTGTTTCTATTTTAATTAGGTCGATGCCTTTATCCTCAATTGCTTCTGCAATTGTTTTTACATCCATGTTGACTTGTAATCCTCTGATTACAAGTCGTTTCGTCTTTGGTGCGTCGATTGGATATGCGATGAAATCGACCGCTGGTTTGTGGGTTTCCAGTATTTTTACCATCTCTAGATAATTTTCTCTGCTTTTGGTCTGTATTACTACAGATCGCCCAGATTTCGCAAATTTATTGTCAGAAATGATGGCTTTCTCTGCCGCTTTGCGGAGGATGTTCTGACTTTCACCCACTGATTTTAGTATTATTGCCGGTGGTTTTGGCAATTTTGGTTGTTTTTCGGTGGGGGGAACCACTGATTCGTTGTTTATGTTTTGGCTTGTTTTGGATCTATATTTTCCTTCTGGGCTCTTCTAGTTTGACGAGCTTTGATTTCGTCATCCATTATTTTCTCTTGCCGTTTTTCGACAAGAGTTCTTTGTTTTTGAGCTACGCTCACAGTTTCTGTGGGCGTGGCTTCGTTGCTGCTTTTAGCAGTGGTTCCCTTTTTCTTATTTGACTTCTTTGCTACTTCCTGCCATCCTGTCTCACATGGATCGTTTTCAGGCTCCACGATTTTCGGTTTTTCGACCTTATCGTGTTGCTTGGAGATTTTTTCGGGTTTTTCGACCCTTGAATCTTTTTGGCGGTTGCCACTTGCCTCGCGCGTGCGTTTTTCGGATGCCTTTGGCTCCTCCTTCTTCTCGGTTAGTTGCACTATTCGTGCAACTAATTCTTTATTTTCACGGTCTTTCGTCCTGATTTCTCTTCTTAATTCTGTTAATTGTTCCATCAGTGCCTCTATTTGCCTATTATGGCTCGACTGCATTTCATCCATTTTTTGGATGAGTAATTGGATGTAGTTTGCAGTATCGTCCTTTTTCTGTTTCTCAGGGCTTCGCCCTGGACTGTAGCAAGTTCTTTTTGTTGGAGCTTTACCGTCCTCTCCGCGCCGAGCATTGTAGACGTTAGTTGTGTCGAACATTAGACACTTCTTAGCGAATTCCGCGTTGGATCTTTCGTCCGCGTTTGTCATAATGGCTGTGTTTGATTTGATTGACTGAAGGTCAATCGCATCGTTGCTACTTTCTTCCTCAGAAAATTGGTAAATGATCTCAGCATCCATAACAGATTCCTCTGAAATGGATGGAGATGGAGGGATTGGGATTGAGTCGGGAGTTGTACTCTGACGTACATACTCTGACTCGGTATGGGTTTGGGGGTGGAGTTCTACGAGATGAGCTGGAGGCTCGGTGGTTTCAGCAGAAACCGACGACATAATAAAATCTGTCTACTTTGAAGATTACTGTTTTTTGTCTCTCCACCCGACACGTGTCGAATGGATGCTGGGTGCCTTCCCAGGACCTCGCACGGTTGTTCACTCCTGTTTCCAGGAGGGTTCCACTTGCAGTTCTCACACTGTAGGGCAGGGGCCGTTTCTGTCCGACTCTGATGCAAACAACAGAGCCTTACAGTGTCATCCCTGACGGCACCGTACAGTTATCCCGATTTTTCGGTGAATTGCTATTTTTTTTATAGCCCTCCGAGAGAGGCCTATAAAATCAACCTCTCTGCGGTTTAAGCTAAGAAAAATCGCATCCACTCTTCGCCTTAATAAAAGTCAAGTGCCTGCGCCACTAACGGTGTCTTACCCACCGTGGAGCTGAAAAGCTCCGTTGACGTCAGGTCAGTTGCTCCTAGTAAAGCACGTCCGCACTGTTCGGCTACTTGAACCGAACTGATTGTATTATAAAGGGATTGCAGTTAAATCTTTTATATAAGGGATTGCAAAATGAAAACAAAATTTGCGCAAGCGCATTACATTTATTTAGCACTGTAATCAAATATATATCCCTATAATGTTTGGTTGCTCTCTGTCACAATACATAAAGAAAATCTTTGTTTGATTACTGAAAATGGTCAGAAAACGGGAAATAAGCAAAAATTATTTAATTCTAAGGTATTATAAGGTGATTGCAGTTAAATCTTTTATATAAGGGATTGTAAATGAAAACAAAATTGGCGCAAGCGCATTACATTTATTTAGCACTGTAATCAAATATATATTCCTATAATGTTTGGTTGCTCTCTGTCACAATACATAAAGAAAATCTTTGTTTGATTACTGAAAATGGTCAGAAAACGTGAAATAATCAAAAATTATCTAGGAGGAAAAAAATCTAATTTCAATAATTAAAAGGTTTAAAAACATTGAAAACACTAAAATTGGCAGTGGTTGGTCCAAACAGAAGCATTCAACATAGAAAAAAAAAAATTGCTGGTGAATATAATAGCATCCGTAAAACAGGTATTATAAAGGGATTGCAGTTAAATCTTTTATATAAGGGATTGCAAAATGAAAACAAAATTCGCGCAAGCGCATTACATTTATTTAGCACTGTAATCAAATATATATCCCTATAATGTTTGGTTGCTCTCTGTCACAATACATAAAGAAAATCTTTGTTTGATTACTTAAAATGGTCAGAAAACGTGAAATAAGCAAAAATTATTTAATTCTAAGGTATTATAAGGGGATTGCAGTTAAATCTTTTATGTAAGTGCAAAAATTGGCGCACGCGCATTACATTTATTTAGCACTGTAATCAAATATATATCCCTATAATGTTTGGTTGCTTTCTGTCACAATACATAAAGAAAATCTTTGTTTGATTACTTAAAATGGTCAGAAAACGTGAAATAATCAAAAATTATTTAGGAGGAAAAAAATCTAATTTCAATAATTAAAAGGTTTAAAAACATTGAAAACACTAAAATTGGCAGTGGTTGGTCCAACCAGAAGCATTCAACATAGAAAAAAATTGCTGGTGAATATAATAGCATCCGTAAAACAGGTATTATAAAGGGATTGCAGTTAAATCTTTTATATAAGGGATTGCACAATGAAAACAAAATTCGCGCAAGCGCATTACATTTATTTAGCACTGTAATCAAATATATATCCCTATAATGTTTGGTTGCTCTCTGTCACAATACATAAAGAAAATCTTTGTTTGATTACTGAAAATGGTCAGAAAACGTGAAATAATCAAAAATTATTTAGGAGGAAAAAATCTAATTTCAATAATTAAAAGGTTTCAAAAAACATTGAAAACACTAAAATTGGCAGTGGTTGGTCCAAACAGAAGCATTCAACATAGAAAAAAAAAATTGCTGGTGAATACAATAGCATCCGTAAATCAGGTATTATAAAGGGATTGCAGTTAAATCTTTTATATAAGGGATTGCAAAATGAAAACAAAATTCGCGCAAGCGCATTACATTTATTTAGCACTGTAATCAAGTATATATCCCTATAATGTTTGGTTGCTCTCTGTCACAATACATAAAGAAAATCTTTGTTTGATTACTGAAAATGGTCAGAAAACGTGAAATAATCAAAAATTATTTAGGAGGAAAAAAATCTAATTTCAATAATTAAAAGGTTTAAAAACATTGAAAACACTAAAATTGGCAGTGGTTGGTCCAAACAGAAGCATTCAACATAGAAAAAAAAATTGCTGGTGAATATAATAGCATCCGTAAATCAGGTATTATAAAGGGATTAACTATATAAGGGATTGCAAATGAAAACAAAATTGGCGCAAGCGCATTACATTTATTTAGCACTGTAATCAAATATATATATCCCTATAATGTTTGGTTGCTCTCTGTCACAATACATAAAGAAAATCTTTGTTTGATTACTAAAAATGGTCAGAAAACGTGAAATAATCAAAAATTATTTAGGAGGAAAAAAATCTAATTTCAATAATTAAAAGGTTTAAAAACATTGAAAACACTAAAATTGGCAGTGGTTGGTCCAAACAGAAGCATTCAACATAGAAAAAAAAATTGCTGGTGAATATAATAGCATCCGTAAATCAGGTATTATAAAGGGATTGCAGTTAAATCTTTTATATAAGGGATTGCAAATGAAAACAAAATTGGCGAAAGCGCATTACATTTATTTAGCACTGTAATCAAATATATATATCCCTATAATGTTTGGTTGCTCTCTGTCACAATACATAAAGAAAATCTTTGTTTGATTACTGAAAATGGTCAGAAAACGGGAAATAAGCAAAAATTATTTAATTCTAAGGTATTATAAGGGGTTTGCAGTTAAATCTTTTATATAAGAGATTGCAAATGAAAACAAAATTGGCGCAAGCGCATTACATTTATTTAGCACTGTAATCAAATATATATATCCCTATAATGTTTGGTTGCTCTGTCACAATACATAAAGAAAATCTTTGTTTGATTACTGAAAATGGTCAGAAAACGTGAAATAATCAAAAATTATTTAGGAGGAAAAAAATCTAATTTCAATAATTAAAAGGTTTAAAAACATTGAAAACACTAAAATTGGCAGTGGTTGGTCCAAACAGAAGCATTCAACATAGAAAAAAAAATTGCTGGTGAATATAATAGCATCCGTAAATCAGGTATTATAAAGGGATTGCAGTTAAATCTTTTATATAAGGGATTGCAAATGAAAACAAAATTGGCGCAAGCGCATTACATTTATTTAGCACTGTAATCAAATATATATCCCTATAATGTTTGGTTGCTCTCTGTCACAATACATAAAGAAAATCTTTGTTTGATTACTGAAAATGGTCAGAAAACGTGAAATAATCAAAAATTATTTAGGAGGAAAAAAATCTAATTTCAATAATTAAAAGGTTTAAAAACATTGAAAACACTAAAATTGGCAGTGGTTGGTCCAAACAGAAGCATTCAACATAGAAAAAAAAATTGCTGGTGAATATAATAGCATCCGTAAATCAGGTATTATAAAGGGATTAACTATATAAGGGATTGCAAATGAAAACAAAATTGGCGCAAGCGCATTACATTTATTTAGCACTGTAATCAAATATATATATCCCTATAATGTTTGGTTGCTCTCTGTCACAATACATAAAGAAAATCTTTGTTTGATTACTGAAAATGGTCAGAAAACGGAAAATAAGCAAAAATTATTTAATTCTAAGGTATTATAAGGGGTTTGCAGTTAAATATTTTATATAAGGGATTGCAAATGAAAACAAAATTGGCGCAAGCGCATTACATTTATTTAGCACTGTAATCAAATATATATCCCTATAATGTTTGGTTGCTCTCTGTCACAATACATAAAGAAAATCTTTGTTTGATTACTGAAAATGGTCAGAAAACGTGAAATAATCAAAAATTATTTAGGAGGAAAAAAATCTAATTTCAATAATTAAAAGGTTTAAAAACATTGAAAACACTAAAATTGGCAGTGGTTGGTCCAAACAGAAGCATTCAACATAGAAAAAAAAATTGCTGGTGAATATAATAGCATCCGTAAAACAGGTATTATAAAGGGATTGCAGTTAAATCTTTTATATAAGGGATTGCAAAATGAAAACAAAATTCGCGCAAGCGCATTACATTTATTTAGCACTGTAATCAAATATATATCCCTATAATGTTTGATTGCTCTCTGTCACAATACATAAAGAAAATCTTTGTTTGATTACTGAAAATGGCCAGAAAACGTGAAATAAGCAAAAATTATTTAATTCTAAGGTATTATAAGGGGATTGCAGTTAAATCTTTTATGTAAGTGCAAAAATTGGCGCACGCGCATTACATTTATTTAGCACTGTAATCAAATATATATCCCTATAATGTTTGGTTGCTCTCTATCACAATACATAAAGAAAATCTTTGTTTGATTACTTAAAATGGTCAGAAAACGTGAAATAATCAAAAATTATTTAGGAGGAAAAAATCTAATTTCAATAATTAAAAGGTTTAAAAACATTGAAAACACTAAAATTGGCAGTGGTTGGTCCAACCAGAAGCATTCAACATAGAAAAAAATTGCTGGTGAATATAATAGCATCCGTAAAACAGGTATTATAAAGCACACACACACACACACGCAGTGATCAACCCTGCCCCTAGGAACATGTGTATACCAATCTAAGAATGGGATCCACATGTCCGAAGATCAAACCGGTCTCACTTCGCTAGTCGAAGTGGTACCTATCTGACCCCCAGGTTTTTCCTCCACCCCTCCTCATCGTGTGACTTACGTGAGGAGGCTTATGATCTGAGTGATTGAAAGTTACTTAAGGTGTCCTGGGTAATGGAACACCCTCTGTTTTTAATTACTGTGGTTATGCCACCTAACTGTAGGGGTAGCCACATCTAGGCTTTTCTCCCTATTTACATTACTGACTCTATTGAAGTTACTCTATCATGACTTCGGGACTTGAGTCCCTAAAACAAAAGAAAAAGCGTGTGTTCCGACCATAGAGCCCCCAACCGTGGCTGACGACTCTATGTCCGGAAAAGAGTGTGTGCTCGGTCACTCGGCCGCCGATTTGGCAAAATAAATTTTGTTCTCCTCGCCGGCCGAGCATCCGAGTGGGGTCCGGCCACTGAGCCCTTGTATGCCGCACAAGACCTCAGTGCTCGGATTTCGCGAGAATATCAGTATTCATCTGATCCGCCTTAGGGGCCTAGTCCGTTGTAACGGTATATGTGGAGCCTGATGGGCCCTCCATATTTGGTCAATGAAAAGTAAATTTACGAAAAATAATGACAAAGATTTAGTGATGAATGAATCTGAGTGATTTAAATAGAGAGACCGTTTTATATATTTTTTTGTTTTTTTTGTTTTTTGTTTTTATTTTTTTTGTTTTTTGTGGACTTCTTTGGAGCTTCGGAACTATAATATGCCTGGGTCCCAATTCTTTCCTTTTTTTGTTCCTTAATCCTATTTGTGTGCGTGTGTTGGGGTGAGCATTCCCAAGTGTATACTGCTCTCACTCACCCCGGTGTATATTGGACTTAATTCTACCTAAAAACCTAAAAACCTAAAAGAAAAAGCGTACCCTCTCGCCAGAGATATTTTTTTTTTTGGTTGGTCTCCTATCTATCTTGATCTTGAGGTTATGACGACTATGCACCATTGCATCCTTTGGTTATTCGTTTGGGTTCTCCCTATATCTTGCAATTTGCTGTTTTGGTCTTCTGTGTACCGTCCTGATGTTTTCGTTGTAGTTTGTCAGCTCTCTTAGCATCCTACTAGGGTGGTTTGTAAGTCCGTTGAATATATCGTATGCTCTTTCGTCTAGCGTCCGTAGTATCCTGGTTTGTCCTGAGTCTCTGAATACGTACCTTAGAGGTACGTATTTTGGTATTTTTAATGCATCTCGAATGATTTGGTTCTGAGATCTCTGAATCTTCATCCTGTTTGACTTGCAGGTATGTCCCCAAGCTGCCGAGGCGTACGTTAAGACTGGCATGATGATGCTGTTTGCAACCCTGATTTTGGTTTTAAATCTAAGTTTGCTTCTTCTTCCTATGAGCGTTGAGAGCTGACTTTTCAGCGCTTTGGCTTTATATACCTGTTGGTTGATGTGTTCTGTGAATGTTAGCTTCTTGTCGAGTAACACTCCTAGGTATCTTGCCTGGTTGGTCCATTCGACTGGGGTGTTGTCTATCGTAATTTCTCGGTTTGGTACACTTTTCCTATGACTAAACATTACAGCCTGAGTTTTATCTGGGTTTAAGGCTATTTTCCATTTTATGCACCATCGTTGAAATCTATTTAGTGCTCTTTGCAGATGATTAGCTGCATGATCCGGGTTTCTCCAGCTAACCGCTATTGCTGTATCGTCTGCGTAAAGACTTAACAGAGATCCGGGTTCAGTTGGCGTGTCGGCCGTATAGATGGTGTACAGGTATGGTGATAACACAGCACCCTGAGGCACACCCGCTTCCAGGGCTCCGACTTCAGACAGGGTTGCCCCTATACGAATTCGGAACCTCCTGTTAGCAAGGTATGACGCAAGGAGACATGTCATCGCCTCGCTGTATCCCAATGAGTTCATTTTATATATGAGTCCTTTGTGCCAGACTCTGTCAAATGCTTTACTGACGTCCAGAAATGCGGTTGCTGTGTATGCTTTTTCGTTGAATCCTTTGGTTATAAATTCTGTGAGTCTTAGTCCTGTAATTCACAGGAATGTTCACTTCTGAAACCGAATTGAGCTTCTGGAATGGTGTGTAATGCTTGAGATTCTTCATTCAGTCTTTTTAGAATAACTCTTTCCGCAATCTTGCTTATTGATGATAGTAAGCTGATTGGTCTGTAGTTTTGAGGAAATGTGCCATTTTTCCCTGGTTTTGCAATCATTATTATGTGAGCTTCCTTCCATCTGTCTGGGAAATATCTTAGTTTTAGCATATTGTTTATGATGTTGGTAATATAGACAATAGCTTTTGTGGGTAGGTTTTTCAGCGCCCTGTTTGTGATGTTGTCTGGACCAGGGGCTTTTTTGGCATTGGTCTGCTTGATGAGTTTCTTTATTTCTTCGGGAGATGTATGAAGTATCCCTATTCTGCCTTTTGTCCTTTTTAGTCTTCTTGCTGTCCTCTCTACCTCTTCTTCGAAGTCTATGTCTTCGTTGGGGTGTTCGTTGTTTCTACACGCCCTTTCTATTTCGTCTTTTAGGACTTCTGCTTTTTCGATTTCTGTGTAGACAATCCCGTTTACTCCGTGTAGAGGGGGTATGGGTTTTTTGTCTTTACGTAGAATTTTTGATAATTTCCAGAACGCAGATTTGTTTGGATTTAGCTCTTCGATATAGGAGTCCCAGCTTTCGTTTCGATGATTTTGAAGTTGTTTTTTCACTTCCCTATCTAGCTCATTTGCAATCCTTTTGTCTTCTACCGTTCTAGTGCGGTATGCTCTTCTTCTTTTTCGGTTTTTCTGTTTGATTAGGTTTTGTCTGGTTATGTTTTCTGTTTTAGAGCTGGCATCGATAGCGTTGTTAATTGTTTCCTCTAGTTTTGTTACACTGTCCTCTAATTCTGTTATATTGTTGATTGTGGGGATATTACCGATGTTCTCGCTCACAATTCTTCTGTAGTTTGGCCAACTGGTCTTTTTTCTTTTGTGGGGCTGCAAATAGTTTGTTTCTATTGCGCCCAGGGTCAGGACGATTAAGTTATGTGTCGAATCGCCTTCGTTAAGAGAGTGTATCTCATATTGTTGACCCACGTTGTGTAGGATTGCAATATCTAGATGGGTGGGAAGTTGTCCGTGAAAGCATGTCGGCTCAGTTGGTCCGATCACGTACGTATTGGGTCTATTTTCCAGATGGTTGCATAGTCGTCGTCCGTTATTGTTGGTCGTCCTGTCGTGCCAATTGGGAGATCTCGCATTAAGGTCTCCTATTATTATTGTAGGCTCTTCTGAGTTTAATATTAGGCTCAAGTCTTCATCTAGGATCGGTTCATTTGGTCTGACATATGCAGACACTATTTTTAATGAGTCGTTGTTCGCTTTTATTCTTATGAGTGTGGCTTCCATTGTGACCAGTCCATCTGGTGTTGGGATGTGTTCGTGTTCGATTTCTTTTTTCACAATTATGGCTGTTCTACCTGATAGTGCTCTGTGATCCGTCCTGTAGATATCGTAGCCGGGAAATTTTGTTTTCTTCCTTTCCACTAATTTGGTTTCTTGTAGGGCTACGATATCGAGCTCTAATCTATTTAACATTTCGTCCAGAAGGTTGATTTTTTTGGATAATCCGCCGGAGTTCCATGACCCAATGCGAAGATCTTCCGTTTGGTGTATTAACATTTCTGACCTATGTTTCCTATGGCTGTCATTACCTGTTGTACTTGATCTAGCATGCTGGTGACATGTGCCATTTTAGCATTTAGATCGGCGTTGAACTTTGCTATTAATGCAGCTGCTTCGTTTGTAGCTGTATTCTCTGTGGGTACGCTTTCAGGCTTTTTGGTAGCCTGAGCGTAGCTAACACCTTTGTTGGAGTTGCTTGCATTGATAGGCCTTGCCCTTTGTTGTTGTGGGGCGGCTTTCTTCTTTGGAGCTCTTGGGCATCCGCGGTAGTTTGCTGTGTGCGCTTGTTCGCAATTAGCGCATTTTGGATCGGTTTCCCTGTCCTTTTCGCATTCGCTACTAAGGTGGTTTCCTCCGCACTTTACACATATTGATCCACAGTGGCAAGATTTAGAACTGTGGTAGAAGCCTTGACAGTTGAAACATTGGATTGTTTCATGTCTTGACTTCATCTCGTCTTCAATGCTGATCCTCATATAACATAGGTCAGATATGTTTTTGATTTTGGCGTCCTCTTCTGCTTTTATTGTTACTAAAAACATTGGGAGGGGTTTCTTATCCGGTTTCTTGGAGATCATATTGACGACCTTGGTGGCCTCCACTCCTTTGCTTATAATTTCGTTTAAGATTAGATTCGTATCGGTTTTTGCCGATAGTCCTCTAATGATAACTCTTTTCATTTTATCGGTATCAATAGGATACGCGATAAAATCGATCTTTGGGGTGTAAGTCTCTAGAAGTCTTACCATTTTCAGGTAATCCTCCCTGGTCTTTGTCTGGATGACGATTGATCTTCCTGATCTGGCAAATTTATTTGCCGAGATTATTTTCATTGCTGCAGCTTGCTGCAGTATCCTCTGATGTTCGCCGACTGATTTTAAGATGATCGCCGGTGGTTTTAATTGTTTTGGAGTGGAGACCACTTCAGGTGTGATCTCAGGGGTCGCTTTTTCATCAACTTTTTTGTTCGGAGGTTGTGACTCCGTGCTGGCAACTTTTTTGGTAGGAGTTTGCGCCTCCTTTTTCTTTGCGTCAACTTTTTTGGTAGGAGGTTGCGACTCCTTTGTTGTTGACTCTTTTTTATTTTCGGGAGTTTGTCTGTTCTCCTGCCTTGATTTGATTGTTTTTGTCATTGCTTCTTCATTTCGCTTTTGGATCAGCTGGGTTTGCTTTTCCGCAGCGCTTTGTCTTGGTTTCTTGTTTTCTACTGTTTTCCACTCGATGTTGCAGGTGGAGTGCCATTCATCTTCAGCTTCGAGTTCCATAGCGTCATCACTAGTGGTGATTGGTATGACTGTAACTTCTTTGTGAGTTACTTTTTTCGAATTCGTTTTTTTCGCCGAATTCGACTTGGCTGGTTTTTCTTTTGGTGGTGGTGGTTCTTGGATTGCATCTGCTTTCTCTTTTACGAGTTTTGCCTCATTACGTTGTTGTGTTAATGCGTCCATTAACTCGAGTATTTTGTCGGTAAGTCTCTTGACCTCCCGATCTTTCTCTTGGTTTTCTTTTCTTAGCTCGTTTAGCTGGCTAAGAAGTTTCTCTTCCCTGGCACGCATTTCTCTTTTCATATCCTTCATCTGTTCGGTCAGTGCATTGACTGACCTACTTAGTTCTTTGGCTCTTTCGATGGCTTCCATCTCTTTAGCTTTTTTCCTTTCCTCTTCGTCTTCATCTATTTCTGGGGCACGCTGTCTCTTCAGTTGTTTAGATGGTGCTTCCATCTCGACATTATTTTCTTCTAGGGGCGGGGCTACGGCGTTTAATGGTACGTCCGACTCGACGTTCAGATGGTCGTCCGACTGAACGTTCAACGGTGCGTCCGACTCAGCGTTCAAAGCTTCGTCGGGGATGGCTTCGTCCATATCATCTTCGCTATTATTTTTCTCGTCCTCGGACTCGGGCGAATAAGAGGAGTCGTCATCGGAGGAAGTTGGTAGATTTATCGTGGGGTCGTTAAGGCTCGCGGTGAAATTATTATACAAATTTATTGCAGCTGAGACAGATGGGGTGGATGACTGGGGCCTGTCATCATCTTCTTCTTCGCATGTTGCCACCTGCGTGACAACATTGTTTTGGGGAGGGCAGTCACTCATGTTGCCGTAAGGCGGTGAACATAGGTTCAAAAAAGACTGATAGAATTTACTACTTAGTAGACTCTGTTTTTTTCTTCCTGTCAAGCCGCTGCCAGACAGTTTTCCTGGGTGTCGTCCCAGCAACCTCGCGGTAGTTCACTCCCTCATTTCTCAGGGAGGGATCCTCTTGCCGTTTCTCTCACCTCAGAGGCAGGGGCCGTTTCTGTCCGACTTAGAATACAAATTACTAAGCCTTACAGTGTCATCCCTGTCGACCCACTGAGATGAACCCGAATTTTTCGTAAACACGAAGCTATCAAAAGCCTCCTACGAGGAGCCTATAAAGGCAACCCCTCGAGGTTTAACTTAATGACAGCCTCGCATCCACTCTTCGCTTATTTGAATAACAAGTGCCTGTGCCACGCACGGTGTCTTACACACCGGGAGCTGAGAAGCTCCGTTGACAACAGGTCAGTTGTCCCCACCTAAGCGCACTTCGCTGACTCGCGTCCGTATCGTCCGACTACTAGAGCCGAACTATACTGATGCTCGTATTATAAAGGGATTGCAGTTAAATCTTTTATATAAGGGATTGCAAAATGAAAACAAAATTCGCGCAAGCGCATTACATTTATTTAGCACTGTAATCAAATATATATCCCTATAATGTTTGGTTGCTCTCTGTCACAATACATAAAGAAAATCTTTGTTTGATTACTGAAAATGGTCAGAAAACGTGAAATAATCAAAAATTATTTAGGAGGAAAAAAATCTAATTTCAATAATTAAAAGATTTAAAAACATTGAAAACACTAAAATTGGCAGTGGTTGGTCCAAACAGAAGCATTCAACATAGAAAAAAAAAATTGCTGGTGAATATAATAGCATCCGTAAATCAGGTACACACACACACACAATCACGCTAAGCGATCAACCCAACCTCTAGGAACATGTGTATACCATACTAAGCATGGGATCCACATGTCCGAAGATCAAACCGGTCACACTTCGCTAGTCGAAGTGGTACCTATCTGACCCCCAGGTTTTTCCACCACCCCTCCTCATCGTGTGACATACGTGAGGAGGCTTATGATCTTGAAAGTTACTAGAGTTGTCTTGGGTAATGAGACAACTCCCGTTTTTAATTATTGTGGTTATGCCACCTAACTGTAGGGGTAGCCACATCTAGGCTTTTCTCCCTAATTACTTTACTGATTCTATAGATTTTACTCTAACTGCACTTCGGGACTTGAGTCCCTAAAACAAAAAAGAAAAAGTAGCGTGTGTGTTCCGTCCATGGAGTCGACAGCCTGAGCTGTCGACTTCATGTTCGGAAAGAGTGTGTGCTCGATCACTCAGCCGCCGATTTGGCAAAAATAAATTTTGTTCTCCTCGCCGGCTGGGTGTCCGATGTGGGTCCGGCCACTGAGCCCATGTTTGCCGCACATGACCTCAGTGCTCGGGTGTCGCGAGAGGATCAGTATCACTCGATCCGCCTTAAGGGCCTATTTCGCATCAGCGGTATATAGAAGGCCTGAAGGGTCTTCTATATGGAGAGATTAAAGTGACTTTACGTTAAAACGTTTAATGATTAAAATTGATTAAAAACTAACTGAATTTAAAAGAAAACAACCGATTTTTTTTTTGCGGGGTCTTCCTTGGCGTTGGGACTTTAAAATGCCGGCACAATTCTTACCCTTTTATTTCTTACATGCTAAATTGTGTGGGTGGGTTGGGGTGTGCATTGCAGGGTGTATACGGCCTCCACACACCCCGGTGTATAGTGTCCTTAACTAAGTGCCTGGGCACCTGTATCCTCTCGCTAGAGTCCTAAAAGAGAAGGATTTTTTTGGGTGGTTGTTTTCTGATGACTGCATTCTTTTATTTAGACGTCTTTGCGACCATCTCATTCTTCATTTATTGGTTTGGGACCCTATATCCGGCTATTTGCTGTTTAGGTCTTCTGTGTACCGTCCTGGTGTTTGCGTTGTAGTTTGTCAGCTCTCTCAACATGCTGCTTGGGTGGTTATTTAGTCCATTGAAAAGTTCGTATGCCTTTTTGTCCATTGTGTGTAGGATCCTCGTTTGTCCTGAGTCTCTGTATAAATTTCTCAGAGGTACATATCTTGGCAGATTCAGGGCGTCTCTTATTATTTGGTTTTGCGCTGTTTGTATTTTCTTCCTGTTAGTTTTACAGGTGTGTCCCCACGCAGCGGAGGCATACGAGAGGACTGGTAGGATAATGCTATTCGCCATCCTAATTTTGGTTTTGAACCTTAATTTGCTTCTTCTGCCAATTAGCGATGAGAGCTGACTTTTCAGCGCTTTGGCTCTATACGTTTGCTGGTTTATGTGCTGCGTAAATGTAAGCTTTTTGTCGAGTAACACTCCTAGGTATTTGGCCTCATTTGTCCATTGTACTGGGGTGTTTCCAATTGTTAGTTCTTGATTCGGTACACTTTTTCTGTGACTAAACATTACAGCCTGTGTTTTATCTGGGTTTATGGCTATTTTCCATTTGATGCACCATCTTATGAATCTGTTGAGTGCTCTCTGCAGATGATTAGCTGCATGGTTTGGATTTCTCCAGCTAACAGCTATTGCCGTATCGTCAGCGTAAAGACTTAACAGGGATCCTGGTTCTTTTGGCGTGTCGGCCGTATAGATGGTGTACAAGTAAGGCGACAGAACAGCTCCCTGAGGCACACCTGCCTCCAGGGTCCCGACCTCGGACAGGGTTGCCCCTGTCCGAACTCTGAACCTTCTGTTGGCTAGGTATGATCCAAGGAGGCATGTCATCGCCTCGCTGTATCCCATGGTGTTCATTTTATAGATGAGTCCATCATGCCAGACCCTGTCAAATGCTTTACTGACGTCCAGAAATGCTGTTGCCGTGTACATTTTTTCGTTATATCCTTTAGTTGTGAATTCTGTGAAACGTAGAACTTGTAGTTCGCATGAATGTTCGCTTCTGAATCCAAATTGAGCTTCTGGTATGGTGCCTAATGCTTCCGATTCTTCATTGAGTCTTTTTAGTATAACTCTTTCCGCTATCTTGCTTATTGATGATAATAGGCTGATAGGTCTATAATTTTGCGGAAAAGTGCCATCTTTCCCTGGTTTTTTGATCATAATTATATGTGCCTCCTTCCATCTGTCTGGGAAATATCTTAATTTGAGCATGTTGTTTACTATGTTCGTTATGTAGACAATAGCTTTGTTGGGTAGGTTTTTGAGTGCCCTGTTTGTGATGTTGTCAGGTCCTGGGGCTTTTTTGGCATTAGAGAGTTTAATTAGCTCTTTAATTTCATCAGGAGATGTATGAGTTATTCCTATTCTACCCTTTCTTCTCTTTAATCTTCTAGCTGTTCTTTCTACCTCTTCTTCGAAGTCTATGTCTTCATTGGGATTTTCGTTGTTTCTGCATGCTCTTTCTAGTTCGTCCTTTAGGACTTCTGCTTTATCTCTCTCCGTATGAACAATCCCGTTTTCTCCGTGTAAGGGAGGTATGGGTTTCTTGTCCTGTCGGAGTATTTTCGATAGTTTCCAGAAGGCGGATTTGTTTGGGTCTAATTCTTGGATATAGTTGTCCCAGTTTTCGCTTCTATGTTCTCGTAGTTGTCTTTTAACTTCCCTGTCTAGCTCATTTGCAATCCTTTTATCTTCTAGAGTTCTAGTACGGTAGGCTCTTCTTCTTTTTCTATTTTTTTCCTTTATTAGGTTTTGTAGTTCGAGACTAATATCTCCGAATCTTCCTTGTTGTCTGGTAGTGTTTTCGATTTTTGAGCTGGCATCGATAGCATTATTTATGGTTGTTTCTAGTTTAGTTACACTGTCTTCTAGTTCTCTTCTAAAAACCCTTCTGAAGTTTGACCAGTTTGTAATCTTCTTTTGGTGGGGCTGCAATTAGTTTAGTTCTATTGCACCCAGGGTCAGGACGATTAGATTGTGCGTTGAATCGCCTTCATTTAGAGATTGTATCTCGTGTTGTTGACCCACGTTGTGTAGGATTGCAATGTCTAGATGTGTTGGGAGTTGTCCGTGAAAACAGGTCGGTCCTGTTGGTACGATCACGTAGGTGTTAGGTCTGTTTTCGAGATGGCCGCAGAGTCGTCTCCCGTTGTTATTGGTTGCTCTGTCGAACCATAGGGGAGATCTCGCATTGAGGTCTCCTATAATCACTGTGGGCTCTTCTGTATCGAGGATTAGGCTCAAGTCTTCATCGAATATCAAATCGTTAGGTCTGACATAAGCTGACACTATTTTTAGTGTTTCGTTGTTGGCCTTTAATCTGACTAGCGTGGCTTCCATTGTCACCAGTCCATCTGGTGTTGGTATGTGTTCATGTTCTAAGCCTTTTTTAACTAGTATGGCTGTTCCTCCTGATATCGCTCTATGGTCAGTTCTGTAGATATCGTAGCCTGGAAATTTGGTTTTCTTCCTTTCCACTAATTTGGTTTCTTGAAGGGCTACGATATCGAGCTCTAATCTGTTGATCATCTCATCCAAAAGGTTGAGTTTTTTGAAAATTCCACCGGAATTCCAGGACCCTATGCGTAGATCCTCCGTACGGTTCGCTAGCATTGTCGGTGTATTTCTCCGAATGCAGTCATCATTTTAGTTGCACGGTCCATCATGGACATCATCTCCATCATCTTCCTATTGTACTCCGTATGAAACGAAGCAATAAGTGTGGCAGCATCTTGCATGGTAGGAGCTGCTTCTTCTGTAGTTGTTTTGGCAGCTTGAGCGTAGCTGAAGCCCGTTGTTGTTGTTGCTGGTGTGATCGGTTTGCTCGCCGGTTTTACGGGGGCAGGGATCTTCTTCTTGGGAGCTTTGGAGCATCCTCTGTAGTTGGCTGTGTGTGCTTGGTCACAGTTGGCACATTTTGGGGCTGTTTCCTTGCTCTTTTCACAATCATTGCTTAGATGGTTTCCACCACACTTTACGCATCTGGAGACGCAGTGGCAGGCCTTAGAACTATGATAGTAGCCCTGGCAGTTAAAACACTGTAGGGTGTCCTTTGTTGTTTTGAATTCATCTTCAAAACGAACTCTCATGAAGCACAAATTTGTGACTCCGCGTATTTTTTGTATGTCATCCTCTTTGAGGGTGATCAGGAAGATAGGCAAGATCTGTTTTCCTTCTTTTTTAGAGTACATGTTGCTGACTCTTGTTACGTCAACATTTTTTTCTTTTAGTTCGTTGAGAATTACATCTGTTTTAGTATTTGCAGATAGCCCTTTTAATATGACCCTCTTTAGTTTTTCATTGTCAATTGGGTAGGCAATATACTCTACCTTAGGTGTGTGTTCTTCTAGTATTTTGATTACTCCTAGGTAGTCTTCCCTTGACTTTGTATTTATTACAATGGTTCTACCAGATCTGGCGAACTTATTGTCTGATATAATACCTGCTTTTGCCGCTTTTTGCAGGATTGCTTGATGTTCTGCGACCGTCTTTAGGATGATCGCAGGAGGTTTCGGTTTTCTTACGTTAACCTCGGCAGGTTTTTGAGGGGTTTCGTCGTTCTCTTTTTCTACTTGGGTTTCTTTTGGAGTCTCCAAGTTTTTGTGGGCTTTTTGCTCACTTCTTTTTTTCAGATCTTTGGCGGCTTTTGTGAGCGCTTCGTCGTTCCTTTCTTGGATCTTTTGAGTTTGTTTTTCTGCAACACTCAAAGATTTTTTTGGTTTCTCGTTACTGTTTGTAGGTTTCTCAGTAACGGTGCCTTTCTTTGCCTTTTCTTTTTTTTGGACTTTTGTCCATCCTGCTTCGTTTTTCTCCGTTTCTTTTTCCTGTGTTTTCCGTTGTTCTTTCGGCTTTACTGCGCCTCCAGACGTGGAAGGAGTGGCTTATTCCATCTTGCGTGGAGTTTCTTCTCTAGGCTTGTGAGTTTCCCACAAGGCCTTATCCCTTTCTTTTTCTTCCTGTACCAGCTTTTCATTTCGCTCGGTCAGGGCCATTATATGGCCGATCAGTTTCTTGATTTCTATGTCCTTCTCTTGATTCTCCTTCCTTAACTCAGTCATCTGAGTTAGGAGATCCTGGATTTGGGCCTGCGCCTGTTTTTCGCGCTGGCGACTCTCTTTCTGCAGTTGTCTTATCTGCTCTGTTAGCAGGTCTACCGATTTGTAAAGACCGCTTTCGTCTTTATCCTTTGATTTTTTGGATACTTCTTCTTCATCAGAGAGTTCTGCAGTTGGCCTTTGCCTTTTTTGTTTTTTGCCTACCTCCGGCTCGGCATCGTAGACGGTGGAGATGATGTCCACCGTGGGGGCTTTCATTTCGATGTTACTTTCATCTAGTGGGGGCGGGGCTTCGGCGCTTAATGTTGCGTCCGTCTGGGCGTTCAGGTGGTCGTCCGACTGGACGTTCAGGTGGTCGTCCGACTGGACGTTCTGGGGTTCGTCCGACTGGACGTTCTGGGGTTCGTCCGACTGGGCGTCCATGGTGGTTGAGACGCTATCGTCTGTTTCGACCTCGCTGTATGCTTCATCTTCGTTCGGGACGAACGATTCATCATCGGAAGTATCTTCGATTAACTCGGATTCAGGGGATAATTTGGATGTGAAGTTGTTATATAGCTTAATCGCTGAAGCAACCGTAGGGGTGAGTGACTCGGGATAGTCACCTTCTTCTTTTTCTTGTGATGTCACCTGCGTGACATCACTTTTTTGGGGGGGAATTTCACTCATCTTGCCGTAAGGCAGTGAACATAAGTGTTCAAAACTAGAATTGGAGTTTATTACTCAGAAGACTCTGTTTTTTTTCTCTCCGCCAAGCTGCTGCCTGACGGTTTTCCTGGGTGTCGTCCCAGCAACCTCACGGTAGTTCACTCCCTGATTTCTCAGGGAGGGATCCTCTTGAAGTTTCTCTCACCTCAGAGGCAGGGGCCGTTTCTGTCCGACTTAGAATACAAATTACTAAGCCTTACAGTGTCATCCCTGTCGACCCACTGAGATGAACCCGAATTTTTCGTAAACACGAAGCTATCAAAAGCCTCCTACGAGGAGCCCATAAAGGCAACCCCTCGAGGTTTAACTTAATGACAGCCTCGCATCCACTCTT
This sequence comes from Diabrotica undecimpunctata, assembly GCF_040954645.1. NCBI lineage: Eukaryota > Metazoa > Arthropoda > Insecta > Coleoptera > Chrysomelidae > Diabrotica > Diabrotica undecimpunctata. The sequence goes on from NC_092811.1 coordinate 61,193,908, forward strand.
CACTTATTTGAAGAACAAGTGCCTGTGTCACGCACGGTGTCTTACACACCGGGAGCTGAGAAGCTCCGTTGGCAACAGGTCAGTTGTCCCCACCTAAGTACACTTCGCTGACTCGCGTCCGTATCGTCCGACTGCTAGAGCCGAACTGATCCGTAAATCAGGTATTATAAAGGGATTAACTATATAAGGGATTGCAAATGAAAACAAAATTGGCGCAAGCGCATTACATTTATTTAGCACTGTAATCAAATATATATATATATATATCCCTATAATGTTTGGTTGCTCTCTGTCACAATACATAAAGAAAATCTTTGTTTGATTACTGAAAATGGTCAGAAAACGGGAAATAAGCAAAAATTATTTAATTCTAAGGTATTATAAGGGGTTTGCAGTTAAATCTTTTATATAAGGGATTGCAAATGAAAACAAAATTGGCGCAAGCGCATTACATTTATTTAGCACTGTAATCAAATATATGTCCCTATAATGTTTGGTTGCTCTCTGTCACAATACATAAAGAAAATCTTTGTTTGATTACTGAAAATGGTCAGAAAACGTGAAATAATCAAAAATTATTTAGGAGGAAAAAAATCTAATTTCAATAATTAAAAGGTTTAAAAACATTGAAAACACTAAAATTGGCAGTGGTTGGTCCAAACAGAAGCATTCAACATAGAAAAAAAAATTGCTGGTGAATATAATAGCATCCGTAAAACAGGTACTATAAAGGGATTGCAGTTAAATCTTCTATATAAGGGATTGCAAAATGAAAACAAAATTCGCGCAAGCGCATTACATTTATTTAGCACTGTAATCAAATATATATCCCTATAATGTTTGATTGCTCTCTGTCACAATACATAAAGAAAATCTTTGTTTGATTACTGAAAATGGTCAGAAAACGTGAAATAAGCAAAAATTATTTAATTCTAAGGTATTATAAGGGGATTGCAGTTAAATCTTTTATGTAAGTGCAAAAATTGGCGCACGCGCATTACATTTATTTAGCACTGTAATCAAATATATATCCCTATAATGTTTGGTTGCTCTCTGTCACAATACATAAAGAAAATCTTTGTTTGATTACTTAAAATGGTCAGAAAACGTGAAATAATCAAAAATTATTTAGGAGGAAAAAAATGTAATTTCAATAATTAAAAGGTTTAAAAACATTGAAAACACTAAAATTGGCAGTGGTTGGTCCAACCAGAAGCATTCAACATAGAAAAAAATTGCTGGTGAATATAATAGCATCCGTAAAACAGGTATTATAAAGGGATTATCATCATCATACATTGTTCATTCTCAGGAGGATAGGGTAAGGATTCTTTATTATGAGGGAGAGAATGTTTGAAGTGCCCGTTTAGGGTCGGTTGACCCTCTTCAGGCTTGAGTTTGAATGTTGTTGTTTAATAATGGCGTACACACAGCTAAAACAGCCCGAAAAATCACCGTCGATTTTTCGTTCTTCTTTCTTCGTCACTTTTCAGCAGCCAGCGAGCCAGGGGCGAGAGGGTTTGACTGGAATCGATGTTCTTTCCAGTGAATGTGTTGGTTTTTGAGCTAGATACGACAAGCCCTGTCTCTAGTGACCATTGGTCCTGTGCAGTCTCGAGCTTAACTCGGCCCCAAAACCAGTGTATTGCACTGAAATTTTGTGATCGAGTGTGCTCGTGAGTGGAGGCGCCTCGGCTTTCGAGAGTTGACTTGTCGCATTTCGCTCAGTGTGAATGTGTGTGTAAATCAAACAGTGACGGCCGCTGCCATTTCGATGTTACAGATTCCGTCAAATCACTTAGATTTTCTCCGGCCGCCCACAGACTCCGTATAAAGTAACGGAGGCTGCAGACGGCCGGGGGTCTCGGTGATGAGGATATTTCGGTAGCAGAAAGAGTGCCCCTTTCACTGTTTGATTTGTGTGTGTGTGTGTGTGTGTGATCACATCATTTTACCAGATGATGAATGTGGGCAGCGAAACACGATAGTTTGTGTTTTCGCGGCGTTTAGTGTGACTCTCCACTTATTACACCATTCTTCGACACCGTTTAAAAGAGTTTGTGCTCTTCTAAAAGTTGTCTCAGGGGCAAATCTGCTCGCTGTTGTAAGGAGGGCTGTATCGTCTGCATAGAGGTACATTTGCGTGTGCGGTAGGTTTGGAATAGGGATAGAACTGTTGTATGTGATGTACAACAGGGGTGCGAGAACTGAGCCTTGAGGTACTCCCGCTAGGGGAGTGAATGGGGTGGAAACTTTATCGCTTATTCTCACTTTCACTGTTCTATTCGATAAGTAAGAGTGTATGATTTTAATGAATTGTAGGGGTAGCCTGATGTCCATAAGCCTCCGAATTAGTCCGTCGTGCCAGACTTGATCGAAGGCTTTCTGTACATCAAGAAAAGTGGCTATGGCGATACCGTTACTGTTTAACGTCTGAGTGACTTTAGAGGTGAAATCTACTAATGCATTTTTTGTGGATCTATTAGGTTGGAATCCGTATTGAAATTTTGAGATGATACTGTGACTGTCGAGAAAGTCGCTGAGCCTCTCTTTTAGGATTAGCTCAAGAACTTTCCCTAATGAATTTATTAAGGAGATAGGTCGATATGATTCCACGTTAGTAAGGGGTTTACCTTTTTTAGGTATCATGATTGTGTCTGCTATTTTCCAAGGAGTAGGAAAATAGTAGTATTTGAGACATGCATTAATGATTTTTGTGAGAAGTGGGATTATACTCTCTGGAAGTTGCTTTAGACACCTTCTACTGATATTGTCAGGTCCGGGAGAGTTATTTTTGCCTATTTGGCAATAACTCTCCGTTTCTCTGTCAGTAATAGGGTCCATAATTGGGACGTGGTTTGGAGTTTGATGCAAGAGAGTATTTCTTACTGCGAATTCAGTTTCAAGTTTAAATAAGCGATCAAAGTTTGGTTTGTCTGGGGTGCGAAAATTTTCGTTGAGTGAGTTTTTGAATGCCTCAGCTTTTAGTTCGGGAGAACTAATAATTTGGTTATTAATCAACAGATGAGAGGGTTGAGATAGTTTTTGTTTTGTTAGGACTTTAAATTTATTCCAGAATTTACTCCCATCTCTGTAATCCAATTTCGAGGTAGCATCTTCCCACTGGCGAGCCTGTATGATAGATATTTCTCTCTTAATTCGAGCAGAGATGCGATTATATTCTGTTTTGACGAGGGGGTCTCTGTTGATTTTGTATTGACGTAAAAGCCGTCTTTTTTGATGTATTTTGGCAATGATGTATTGTGGAAGTGCCGGTGAGAATGGTAGAATGGTTTTCATTGGAATTGAGTGATTGATTGCCTCGATTATGAGGTTTTCAATTTGGATAACACTCTGATCGATAATTTCGGTTGAATTTAATTCGCCTAACTCAGGAATGTTGTTATTTATGAAGTTTTGGAATCGTGGCCAGTTTGCGTGACGATAATCTCTTATTTGTCTGGGAGGAGGTGGGATTTGAGGAGACATGATATCAGAATTAACTAATATCGGGAGATGGTCGGACGTTATTGTATCGCCTATGTGACATTTATCGTCGAACCTATGCATCACGCTACCTGTAACAATGATGTGGTCCACTATAGATGCCCCATTTGCGTTCAAAAACGTGAAGTTTGTGTTTGTGATTCTTATGATTGGAAGGTCTAGAAGTATATCAGTTAGTCTGATGCCTTCCGGATTTGTAGAGTGTTCACCGAATTGAGTGTGTCTACAGTTCAGGTCGCCCATGAGAATTGCTTTATTTAGAGTAGAGAAATACTCTAAAAGTTCTAAAGAAAGCGGGTTTGCTGGATGTCTGTAGTAAGAGATTATCGTAAGGGTTTGGTTATTAGGGAGATGCAGATCGATTGCCAGGAAGTCCACGTTGGGTGGAGAAACGTTTTGTGGAAGTACGTGGGGGGAGTGTGGTAGTCCGTGTTTGATAAGGATACCATTCCCACGGGAAACCTGACAGCGGCTTCGATAGATTGTAGTATATCCTGCAAAGGTCGGAGTGTTTTGACAAAGTGTGTCAGTTAGGGCGAGGATTTGGATGTTGTGATTTTGCAGGATATGTTTGATTGGGGGTCTCTTTTTAGAGATCCCTTGGCAATTAACTGCACCGATTGTGAAATCCATTAACAGCGGATTTAGAAGTTAGGATGAAAAGAGATATCTACGTTGTTATTGTGGCCAGACAATACGATTGTGTGGCCGAATATCTTTTCAATCACAGAGCTTGTGATTGAAGTGATGAGATCTCTCCTTTCGGGAAGGATATTGAGAAGGACAAGGGTGCTGAGTTTAATGGTATTTTTTAAATCAGTGGTTAGGTCGAAAGGTGGAGTTGATCTTTCGATCGTCAAAGGTTGGGTTTGACGGGAGTCTGATGGTTTTTCCTGCCTTTTCGGGCATTTGTTGGAATATGCGGGGTGTTCGCCGCCGCAGTTAGGACATTTAGGGTTGGTTTGTGAAGGACATTCGCTGGATTTGTGATTTTGTCCGCAATTAGGGCAGACGAAAGTTCTATGTCGGCATTCTGAGATGGAATGGCCATTAGTGCAGCATTTGCTACAATATTTCGGGGTAGGAATGACGGGATTTGCTCCGTGAGGGAGCTCAGTATAATGGATAAGTCCATCAATTGGTATGCCATAATTGAGCACATGCGAATATTTGTCAGAAGAGGGAGTCAGGACTTTGATTAGACGAGTGTCTTTTCCAGTTTGCAGAGATTTAACTCTCCACAATCTGGAGACAGGAATGTTTTGCTCGGTTAGAATTTGTTTTATTTCTTCCTCGTCGTAATCGTGTGAAACGTTCACTATGAGGAACAAATAGTTAGAAGGTTTGGGGGCTTGGTTTGTGGAGCTGTGGTTTCTAGAAGTGATTTTAATTTGAGTCTGTCCTGTTGCTTTGTGTATTTTTAACTGCATTTCTTCGGCGTTTAGGGAGTGTAGGGTTCTGAGATGGGCTATGCCGTGGCTTAAGACTTTGAGTGAATGTATTTTTTGATATAACAAAGGAATGCAGTTGAGAATTCTAAAGAAAGTGCGTTGATTACACAAATCTTGCGGTATGTCCTTTATAAGGTATTCGAATGTTTTTGGATTATTAATTGAATTTGTGATGTTGGGATTGGTTTTAGGCTTGAAAATTTGTGGAGTTTTGATGACATTTGCGAAGGATTTTGATGTGGAGGGTTGAGGTTGAGTGTTGGACGTGCTAGGTTGAATTTGAGAAGATGATGTGGGTGTTTTTTTAGGAATTTGAGGTAATGAAGTGTGAGTATTTTGAGCGATTGTGGATTTTTTAGAAGTAGATTGTGATTGTGATTGAGATTGAGGAGCTGGTGTGTGTTTAATAGTGAGTTTTTTGTGGGTAGAAGGTAAAGGAGGGTATTCAGAGTCGTGTGTAGTGAGCATAGGATGATTTGGATCGTGTAGTTCGACTTCTCTGCGCTTCATATTGAAGCGAGTTTGGAGGATAAGTATCTCCGCTTGGAGTTGAGTTAATTCGTGGGCAGATGCAGCGGGATTGTAGGATTCATCAGGTTGTTCGGGTTCTGGTTCAGGATGAAAAAGTGGCGCGTAAGGGTTTGACGATAGTGCCGCGGTCTGTGATCTGGTCACAGACCGGGAGGATATGGCAGACCTGGTTGAACCAGGCATTTTCACTAAGATTGGATCGCAAAGTACAGACTATAAGCAGGCCCCGCAGCCTCACGGAAGCCAGGGGGTTGTAAACCCCCCGAAAAAAAGGCTTGTTCTACTTAACGTGTACTTTGTTGACTTGATATTGGCCTTACTCACCGCGCGTTACCACGCTGCTAAATGGTCCCTCGTTGTATGTCTTATACCGGAATTATAAGTCGTCGTTCTCGCCTAAACGCCCTGCGATTTTGCCAATAAATGGACAATTTCCGGGGCCAGTATATTCTACTGAAACCCCGTACTTTCGAACTTTTATTGCCTACCACTGGGTACCTCGGCTTGTCTGACGCTTACTTCCAAGACAATCTATGTACTGCAATTTTCAGAGTATACACTCTCTCAAATTTCCCGCCGACGTTGTTTAGAAGTTGGTATGTTTCCAGTGACCTACTCCTTCAACGTCTCGTACAGGAATGGTACAAATAAATGATAAAGGCACACACACACACATACACACGCGAGGCGTTCAACCCAACCCCTAGTGACATGTGTATACCACTGCTAGTCAGTGGGATCCACATGTCCGAAGATCAAACCGGTCTCGCTCCAGAAGAGCTAATCATTCTGGATCGGTACCTATCTGACCCCCAGGTTTTTCCTCCACCCCTTCACTACGTCTGACATACGCAGCGAAGGCTTATGAACTTTACGTCGGGCTATTTGGGTAATGAAAAACCCTCCGTATCGACTTTGTTGTGGTTAGGCCACCTGAAATTAAGGGGTAGCTATAAGCTTTTCTCCCTATTGACTTTACTGAATTTAATTTGGCATGAGCATTACTTTGGACCTGATGTCCCTAAAGTGTGTGCCCCTGCACGGAGAGGCACCAACCTAAGTTGGTGCCCCTCCGTACAGGGAAATGTGTGTGTTCGGACACTCAGCCGCCGATTTGGCAAAAGTTAATTTGTTCTCCTCGCCGGCTGAGTATCCGACCGGTCTGGCCACCGAGCCCATGCTTGTCGCACATGGTCTCGATGCTCAGAGGTCGCGCGCTGGTCTCTCAAAATGGACCTGCCATAAGGGCCTAAGCCAACAAGTCGGCTGTACAAAGAGGGCAGATGGCTCTCTTTATACCATTTACTCGCTTGTATAGTGTGTGCTGTGATAGGGATCAGTATCACTCAATAATCGCGCCCGGGTTATGAATATTTAATTCATTGACACTATAATTCGTTCGCGGGAATTAGAGGGTCTTTTAACGGATTTTATTAAACTAAAACTAAAACTAAAACTTAAAACTAAATATTTTTTTGGTGGTAATTCCTGGTGCCTGGAACTTTAAAATGCCAGACCCCAGTTGTTACCTTTTTTTTTTTTTTTCCTACCTCTAATCCGCGTTGCCTTAGACTAGTCTGTGCCTATCTTTATCTTTACTGTGTTTATGCTATTGGGACATATCCTGCTATCTGTTGTTTAGGCCGCCTATGTGTCGTCCTAACGTTTTCATCATAATCTGTTAGCTCACGCAGCTTTCTGTTGGGGTGGTTTCTTATCTCATGGAAGATTTCATGTGCTCTTTCGTTCATAGTGTGTAGAATTCTTTTCTGTTTTGTGTCTCTATATAGGTACCGTAGAGGTACATATTTAGGTACATTTAGTGCATCTCTGATTAGCTGATTTTGTGCTACTTGCAGTTTCTTTCTGTTTGTTTTACATGTGTGTCCCCATGCTGCTGATGCGTAAGTTAGCGTTGGAAGTATTACACTATTTGCTACCCTTATCTTCGTCCAGAAGTTTAGTTTGCTTTTCTTGCCTATTAGTGAGGCAAGTTGTATCTTTGTTAATTTAGCTTTATGTACTGCTTGATTTACATGTTCCGTGAATGTGAGCTTGTGATCAAGGGTCACTCCTAGGTATTTAGCTTGATTGCTCCATTCTATGTCTTCGTTTGCTAAACTTAGTTGCAAGTTGGGTATTTGTCTACGTTTTCTGAACATGACGGCCTGTGTTTTATCCGGGTTAAGTGCGATTTTCCACTTTATGCACCATGCATATAGCCGATTTAGGGATCGTTGCAGGTTTCTTGTTGCAAAGGTTATGTTCCTGTTGCTGGTTGCTATCGCTGTGTCGTCCGCATACAAGCTGAGCATTGTTTTGTAATCGCTGGGTGTATCTGCTGTATATATGGTATATAGGTAAGGTGACAACACAGCCCCCTGAGGCACACCAGCCTCCAGAGTTCCGACCTCGGACAGGGTAGACCCTATTCGAACTCGGAATCTCCGGTTTGCTAGGTATGACGCAAGAAGACATGTCATCGCCTCACTGTACCCGCTGTGATTCATTTTGTATAGTAGGCCTTCGTGCCATACTCTATCAAATGCTTTACTAACATCGAGGAAAGCTGCAGCTGTGTACATTTTCTCGTTGTACCCTTTGGTGATGTATTCCGTTAATCTGAGCACTTGTAGTTCACAGGAGTGTCTAGATCTAAAACCGAACTGTGCTTCTGGAATCATACCGATTGCTTCAGACTCTGTTTGAAGTCTTTTTAAGATTATTCTTTCGGCTATTTTGCTTAAACATGATAGTAAGCTTATAGGTCGGTAATTTTGTGGAAAACTCCCGTCTTTTCCCGGTTTTCCAATCATTATTACTTCCGCCTCTTTCCATCTGTCTGGAAAGTATCTTAGTCGCAGTATTCCGTTAATTATATTAGCAATGTACACTATGATCTTGTTTGGTACATTTTTTATAGCCCTGTTTGTGATTTTATCAGGACCTGCTGCTTTTTTAGGATTTAGTATTTTGATTAGATCTTTGATCTCTTCCGGACTTGTATGTTCTAGGCCTATTATGCCTTTTCTTCTTCTTAAGCGTCTAGCGCTTCTTTCTACTTCCTCCGTGAAGTCTAGGTCTTCTGCCGGGTGAAAGTTTTGTGTGTTATTGGTTTCGAGTGTTTCTTTCATTACTTCTGATTTTTCCTGATCAGTAAATACTCTGCCATTTGTTCCGTGTAATTGTGGAATGGGTTTTTTATCCTTTCTTAGTATTTTTGATACTTTCCAGAATGCGGATTGGTTTGGATTTAATTCTTGGATATATTTGTCCCATTGTTCGCTTCTGTGTTCGTTTAACTTTCTTTTGACTTCCCTGTCTAATTCGTTAGCAATTCTTTTATCTTCTTGATTTCTAGTTCTTTGTGCTCGTCTTCTTTTCCTGTTTTTTTCTTTAATGAGATTTTTTAGCTCATTTGAAATATCATCGAATCTGCCTTTTGGCGTAGTTTTGTTTTCAGTTTTTGTACTGGCCTCAATGGCATTTAACATTGTTTGCTCTAGTTTTATGATGCTTTCTTCGAGTTCTTCTATGTTATTAATAGTCGGAATTGCTCCGATATTTTCACTTATTACTCTTCTAAAATTTGGCCAGTTTGTCTTCTTTGTTTGGTGGGGCTGCAGTGGATTTAGTTCCACTGCGCCTAGGGTCATGACGATTACGTTGTGTGTAGAGTCGCCTTCATTTACCGTTTGTATTTCATATTGTTGCCCTATGTTGTGCAGAATTGCTATGTCAATGTGTGAGGGAAGTTCTCCGTGAAAACATGTTGGGTCTGTAGGACCCGCTACTACGGTGTTATTTTTGTTTTCTAGATAGGCACAGAGTCGTCTACCGTTCGCATTTGTTCCACGGTCGTACCAGTTGGGCGACCTAGCGTTCAGATCGCCGATAATTACAGTCGGTTCGTCGGAATCTAGTATTAAATCAAGGTCTTCTCTTAATATCGGCTCATTAGGCCTAACATACGCTGAAACAATTTTCAGCGTCTCGTTAGGCATAATGATTCGTACTATCGTAGCTTCCATTGTGGCCAGGCCAAGTGGTGTGGGCACTAGATGGTGGTCTATTTGCCCTCTTACCATAATGGCCGTGCCACCTGAGCGCGCTCTGTGATCATCTCTATAGATGACATAGCCCGGAATTTTAGTTTTAATTCTTTCGACAAGTTTAGTCTCTTGAAGAGCCATGACATCTATAGCGAGTCTGTTGGTAAACTCGTCAAGGATGTTAAGTTTCGAACGAATCCCGCCCGAATTCCACGATCCGATCTTTAGCTCGTCCAACCGTACTGGCATTATTTCGGTCCGCATTTACTCATCGCCTCGAAAGCCTTAGTGAAATTTTCAAACATGCCGGAGAAGTGGTCCGATATTTGTTTGAACTTATTATTCATGATCTCTAGGATGTCGTCGTTTGTAATTGTTGTTTTTGCTACAGGGGCAGCTGTTGATGGTGCTGCTGCCTTTGTCGCCGCGGCGTAACTTGTGTTAGGCCGGGTGGTAGGTGCACTTGGTGCATCTCTGAACTTCTGTGGGGCCGTTGTTTTTGGCTTCTTTTTGGGTGCTTTGGTGCACCCCCTGTAGCTTGCTGTATGCGCTCCGTCGCAGTTTGCGCATTTAGCAGGGGTTTCTCTGTCCTTGGGACAGTCCGACGATCGGTGGTAGTCTCCGCATTTCACGCAACGCGAAGCGCAGTGGCAGGCACTCGAACCATGGTAGAAATCTTGGCAGTTGTAGCATTGTACTATGTTACGTTGCTGTTTGATTTCGTCCTCTACACTTATTCTTAAGTAGCAGAGGTTATTCATTTTCCTGGTTTTTTCTGCATCTTCTTCTGGTACAGTTATTTTATATAGGGGGAGTGTTACTCTTACTCCCTCTCTCATTGCTGTGACGGTCTCAATTTTGATTGCATGCACACCTTTATTGTCGATTTCATTTACAATCGATTCTAAATTCATGTTTTTGTGTAATCCGCGGATTACCAATCTTTTTGTTTTTGGTGTATCTATAGGATACGCTATGAAGTTCACCGCCGGTTTGTGATTCTCTAGAATGTTTACCATCGCTAGGTATCCTTCCCTTGATTTTGTCTGTATGACTACAGACCGTCCAGATTTCGCAAACTTGTTGTCGGATGCGATGGATTTTTCCGCTGCTTTGCGCAGGATATTTTGACTCTCTCCGACTGTTTTGAGTATTATCGCCGGCGGTTTTGGTGTTTTTGTTTGTTTTTCTGTAGGCACCACTGGTTCTTCTCTTGCCTGTACCTTTTGTTGTCGTTTAGCTTGATGAGCTTTTATCTCATCATCTAATATTTTTTCTTGTCTTTTTTCGACAAGTTCTCTTTGCTTCTGCGCAGCGCTCACATTTTCTGTGGGCGTGGCTTCGTTGTTTTTAGCAGTGGTTGCCTTTGTTTTTTTGTTCTTTGCTACGGTTTGCCAATCTTTCTCGCATGGTTTTTCGGTTGATACATCTTTCGGTTTTTCGACCTCCTTATGTATTTTCGCCGATTTGTTGATTTGATTTTCATCAACTCTTTTAGCACTGGCTTCGCGTGCGCGCTTTGCGGGGACCGTTTCCCCTTGCTTTTCTGTTAGTGACAATATTTTTGCCACTAACTCTCTGTTTTCCCGGTCCTTTTGTTTAATTTCTTCACGAAGTTCTTTTAGCTGGTCTAGCAGCTCCTTAATTTGCCTATTGTGGCTGGCCTGCATCTCATCCATTTTCTGGATGAGGCGTTGCGTTGCGTCTTCTTCTTTTTGTTTTTTGTTTTCGAGCTCGGGGCTTAGCCCTGGGCTGGAGCAAGGACGTTTTACTGTTTCGTGGCGACGAGTATTATAGACGTTTTCACGGCTGAAAATTTCGCGTTGTAATCCACGGTGGATCGTTTATCTGCAAATTTGTAGGATTTGACTGACTGAAGGTCAGTCGCATCATTACTATACTCATCGTCAGCAACGGGGGAGTCGTATTGCTCGTCCATATCATCGATGATAATGGACGGCGAAGGAGAGGCTGATGGAATCGAGTCCGGAGTAGTGCCTTCCGACACACACTCTGACTCGTTGAGGTTTGGGTTTGGGGGGTTTATAAACTCTGAGTGAGCTGGAAGCTCGGGGGTTTCATCAGAAACCAACGACATTAAAAAGCTGTTTATCTAAAAGAGCACTGTTTTTTGTCTCTCCACCCGACACGTGTCGAATGGATGCTGGGTGCCTTTCCAGGACCTCGCACGGTTGTTCACTCCTGTTTCCAGGAGGGTTCCACTTGCAGTTCTCAAACTGTCGGGCAGGGGCCGTTTCTGTCCGACTCTGATGCAAACAACAGAGCCTTACAGTGTCATCCCTGACGGCACCGTACAGTTATCCCGATTTTTGGGTGAATTGCTATTTTTTTATAGCCCTCCGAGAGAGGCCTATAAAATCAACCTCTCTGCGGTTCAAGCTAAGAAAAATCGCATCCACTCTTCGCCTTAATAAAAGTCAAGTGCCTGCGCCACTAACGGTGTCTTACCCACCGTGGAGCTGAAAAGCTCCGTTGACGTCAGGTCAGTTGCTCCTAGTAAAGCACGTCCGCACTGTTCAGCTACTCGAACTGAACTGCAGTAAATGATAAAGGGATTGCAGTTAAATCTTTTATATAAGGGATTGCAAAATGAAAACAAAATTCGCGCAAGCGCATTACATTTATTTAGCACTGTAATCAAATATATATCCCTATAATGTTTGGTTGCTCTCTGTCACAATACATAAAGAAAATCTTTGTTTGATTACTGAAAATGGTCAGAAAACGTGAAATAATCAAAAATTATTTAGGAGGAAAAAATCTAATTTCAATAATTAAAAGATTTAAAAACATTGAAAACACTAAAATTGGCAGTGGTTGGTCCAAACAGAAGCATTCAACATAGAAAAAAAAATTGCTGGTGAATATAATAGCATCCGTAAATCAGGTATTATAAAGGGATTAACTATATAAGGGATTGCAAATGAAAACAAAATTGGCGCAAGCGCATTACATTTATTTAGCACTGTAATCAAATATATATATCCCTATAATGTTTGGTTGCTCACTGTCACAATACATAAAGAAAATCTTTGTTTGATTACTGAAAATGGTCAGAAAACGGGAAATAAGCAAAAATTATTTAATTCTAAGGTATTATAAGGGGTTTGCAGTTAAATCTTTTATATAAGGGATTGCAAATGAAAACAAAATTGGCGCAAGCGCATTACATTTATTTAGCACTGTAATCAAATATATATCCCTATAATGTTTGGTTGCTCTCTGTCACAATACATAAAGAAAATCTTTGTTTGATTACTGAAAATGGTCAGAAAACGTGAAATAATCAAAAATTATTTAGGAGGAAAAAAATCTAATTTCAATAATTAAAAGGTTTAAAAACATTGAAAACACTAAAATTGGCAGTGGTTGGTCCAAACAGAAGCATTCAACATAGAAAAAAAAATTGCTGGTGAATATAATAGCATCCGTAAAACAGGTATTATAAAGGGATTGCAGTTAAATCTTCTATATAAGGGATTGCAAAATGAAAACAAAATTCGCGCAAGCGCATTACATTTATTTAGCACTGTAATCAAATATATATCCCTATAATGTTTGATTGCTCTCTGTCAGGATTCGACTAGTAGTATCCACAGTCCAGAGTTCGACTCCAGCAGTCGAACACAGCAGACGTGCCGAAGAGCGACTAGCGACACCGCCGAGGAGCTGCAGCGACCAAGTCCGAGCCGAACTTATCAGTTCGTGCCGTGTATGTAAGCACGGTAGCGGAGACTTGGCGTTAACAGCGCCTAGGCCTGAAAAAGAGAGGCAAAATCCTACGTCACAACTAGGTTAGCCGGGGAGATTTGTTTTTTAAATCAGATCTTCACGGAGGCCAAAATTGAGGCGTAGGAAAGCGAAAAAGCATACGACGTACCCATACCATACCATACGACACACGATATACGTACCGTCGACGATACGCCACGATTGTGATTGTGATTCTTATGATTGGAAGGTCTAGAAGTATATCAGTTAGTCTGATGCCTTCCGGATTTGTAGAGTGTTCACCGAATTGAGTGTGTCTACAGTTCAGGTCGCCCATGAGAATTGCTTTATTTAGAGTAGAGAAATACTCTAAAAGTTCTAAAGAAAGCGGGTTTGCTGGATGTCTGTAGTAAGAGATTATCGTAAGGGTTTGGTTATTAGGGAGATGCAGATCGATTGCCAGGAAGTCCACGTTGGGTGGAGGGACGTTTTGTGGAAATACGTGGGGGGAGTGTGGTAGTCCGTGTTTGATAAGGATACCATTCCCACGGGAAACCTGACAGCGGCTTCGATAGATTGTAGTATATCCTGCAAAGGTCGGAGTGTTTTGACAAAGTGTGTCAGTTAGGGCGAGGATTTGGATGTTGTGATTTTGCAGGATATGTTTGATTGGGGGTCTCTTTTTAGAGATCCCTTGGCAATTAACTGCACCGATTGTGAAATCCATTAACAGCGGATTTAGAAGTTAGGATGAAAAGAGATATCTACGTTGTTATTGTGGCCAGACAATACGATTGTGTGGCCGAATATCTTTTCAATCACAGAGCTTGTGATTGAAGTGATGAGATCTCTCCTTTCGGGAAGGATATTGAGAAGGACAAGGGTGCTGAGTTTAATGGTATTTTTTAAATCAGTGGTTAGGTCGAAAGGTGGAGTTGATCTTTCGATCGTCAAAGGTTGGGTTTGACGGGAGTCTGATGGTTTTTCCTGCCTTTTCGGGCATTTGTTGGAATATGCGGGGTGTTCGCCGCCGCAGTTAGGACATTTAGGGTTGGTTTGTGAAGGACATTCGCTGGATTTGTGATTTTGTCCGCAATTAGGGCAGACGAAAGTTCTATGTCGGCATTCTGAGATGGAATGGCCATTAGTGCAGCATTTGCTACAATATTTCGGGGTAGGAATGACGGGATTTGCTCCGTGAGGGAGCTCAGTATAATGGATAAGTCCATCAATTGGTATGCCATAATTGAGCACATGCGAATATTTGTCAGAAGAGGGAGTCAGGACTTTGATTAGACGAGTGTCTTTTCCAGTTTGCAGAGATTTAACTCTCCACAATCTGGAGACAGGAATGTTTTGCTCGGTTAGAATTTGTTTTATTTCTTCCTCGTCGTAATCGTGTGAAACGTTCACTATGAGGAACAAATAGTTAGAAGGTTTGGGGGCTTGGTTTGTGGAGCTGTGGTTTCTAGAAGTGATTTTAATTTGAGTCTGTCCTGTTGCTTTGTGTATTTTTAACTGCATTTCTTCGGCGTTTAGGGAGTGTAGGGTTCTGAGATGGGCTATGCCGTGGCTTAAGACTTTGAGTGAATATATTTTTTGATATAACAAAGGAATGCAGTTGAGAATTCTAAAGAAAGTGCGTTGATTACACAAATCTTGCGGTATGTCCTTTATAAGGTATTCGAATGTTTTTGGATTATTAATTGAATTTGTGATGTTGGGATTGGTTTTAGGCTTGAAAATTTGTGGAGTTTTGATGGCATTTGCGAAGGATTTTGATGTGGAGGGTTGAGGTTGAGTGTTGGACGTGCTAGGTTGAATTTGAGAAGATGATGTGGGTGATTTTTGAGGAATTTGAGGTGATGAAGTGTGAGTATTTTGAGCGATTGTGGATTTTTTAGAAGTAGATTGTGATTGTGATTGAGATTGAGGAGCTGGTGTGTGTTTAATAGTGAGTTTTTTGTGGGTAGAAGGTAAAGGAGGGTATTCAGAGTCGTGTGTAGTGAGCATAGGATGATTTGGATCGTGTAGTTCGACTTCTCTGCGCTTCATATTGAAGCGAGTTTGGAGGATAAGTATCTCCGCTTGGAGTTGAGTTAATTCGTGGGCAGATGCAGCGGGATTGTAGGATTCATCAGGTTGTTCGGGTTCTGGTTCAGGATGAAAAAGTGGCGCGTAAGGGTTTGACGATAGTGCCGCGGTCTGTGATCTGGTCACAGACCGGGAGGATATGGCAGACCTGGTTGAACCAGGCATTTTCACTAAGATTGGATCGCAAAGTACAGACTATAAGCAGGCCCCGCAGCCTCACGGAAGCCAGGGGGTTGTAAACCCCCCGAAAAAAAGGCTTGTTCTACTTAACGTGTACTTTGTTGACTTGATATTGGCCTTACTCACCGCGCGTTACCACGCTGCTAAATGGTCCCTCGTTGTATGTCTTATACCGGAATTATAAGTCGTCGTTCTCGCCTAAACGCCCTGCGATTTTGCCAATAAATGGACAATTTCCGGGGCCAGTATATTCTACTGAAACCCCGTACTTTCGAACTTTTATTGCCTACCACTGGGTACCTCGGCTTGTCTGACGCTTACTTCCAAGACAATCTATGTACTGCAATTTTCAGAGTATACACTCTCTCAAATTTCCCGCCGACGTTGTTTAGAAGTTGGTATGTTTCCAGTGACCTACTCCTTCAACGTCTCGTACAGGAATGGTACAAATAAATGATAAAGGGATTGCAGTTAAATCTTTTATATAAGGGATTGCAAAATGAAAACAAAATTCGCGCAAGCGCATTACATTTATTTAGCACTGTAATCAAATATATATCCCTATAATGTTTGGTTGCTCTCTGTCACAATACATAAAGAAAATCTTTGTTTGATTACTGAAAATGGTCAGAAAACGTGAAATAATCAAAAATTATTTAGGAGGAAAAAAATCAAATTTCAATAATTAAAAGGTTTAAAAACATTGAAAACACTAAAATTGGCAGTGGTTGGTCCAAACAGAAGCATTCAACATAGAAAAAAAAATTGCTGGTGAATATAATATCATCCGTAAAACAGGTATTATAAAGGGATTGCAGTTAAATCTTTTATATACGGGATTGCAAATGAAAACAAAATTGGCGCAAGCGCATTACATTTATTTAGCACTGTAATCAAATATATATCCCTATGATGTTTGGTTGCTCTCTGTCAGGATTCGACTAGTAGTATCCACAGTCCAGAGTTCGACTCCAGCAGTCGAACACAGCAGACGTGCCGAAGAGCGACTAGCGACACCGCCGAGGAGCTGCAGCGACCAAGTCCGAGCCGAACTTATCAGTTCGTGCCGTGTATGTAAGCACGGTAGCGGAGACTTGGCGTTAACAGCGCCTAGGCCTGAAAAAGAGAGGCAAAATCCTACGTCACAACTAGGTTAGCCGGGGAGATTTGTTTTTTAAATCAGATTTTCACGGAGGCCAAAATTGAGGCGTAGGAAAGCGAAAAAGCATACGGGCTTGCCCGTCGGGATATTCTCTGTGCCTCCGTTGGGATGACACTGTGGGATATAGTTGTTTAGAACTCTATATCTGGCAGACACGGCCCCAGGGTCAGAGAATTGAGAAACTCAAGAGGATCCCCGCTTTAGTTCTGTCTAAAGCGTGAACTACCGCGAAAGAGGTCACTGGGTGGCACCCAGAAACCGTGCTGGCAACGGGCTAGACGGATGACAAAAAAAGCCCTCATTCACATTCATATATCCGTCCCCCAAAATGGATCGCTCTCGATCCCCGCCTGACAGAAAGGCACCCCCCAGTCCCACCCCATATGGTTACAGTGAGAGGAAACTCCACTGTAACATCTACGACGCACTACCCCCCATGGATGATGACAGCGCAAACTACGAAATATTCAAGGAACTGCCGATAGAAGACGAAAAACAAGAAAACGAAGGGGAATTCAAACGTCCCAAAAACAAGAAGAAGAGGACAGATTCGTATCTCTATATAAGTACCTCAGTGGTACATATTTCGGTACATTTAGTGCATCTCTAATTAGCTGATTTTGTGCTACTTGTAATTTCTTCCTGTTTGATTTACAGGTGTGCCCCCAAGCTGCTGATGCATAGGTTAATGTTGGGAGGATTATGCTGTTTGCTACCCTTATTTTCGTATGGAAGTTTAATTTGCTTTTCTTGCCGATTAGCGAGGCAAGTTGCGTCTTTGTTAATTTTGCCTTGTATACTGTTTGGTTCACGTGTTCAGTGAATGTAAGCTTGTGATCAAGGGTCACTCCTAGGTATTTAGCTTGATTGCTCCATTCTACGTTTTCGTTAGCTAATCTTAGTTCCATATTGGGTATTTGTCTTCTTTTTCTGAACATGACAGCCTGTGTTTTTTCCGGGTTGAGTGCAATTTTCCATTTTATGCACCATGCGTGCAGTCGATTTAGAGATCGTTGTAAGTCTCTTGTTGCAAAGTTTACATTCCTGTTGCTTGTTGCAATTGCTGTATCATCTGCGTATAGGCTAAGTAGTGTTTTGTGGTCACTAGGTGTGTCTGCCGTATATATGGTGTAAAGGTATGGAGATAACACCGCTCCCTGCGGCACCCCTGCCTCCAGAGTTCCGACTTCGGACAGGGCAGGCCCTATTCGAACTCTTAATCTCCGGTTTGCCAGGTATGATGCAAGGAGACATGTCATTGCCTCACTATATCCATATTGGTTCATTTTGTAAAGCAGTCCTTCATGCCAGACTCTGTCAAAGGCCTTACTGACGTCTAGGAAGGCTGCAGCTGTGTACATTCTGTCATTGTAGCCTTTAGTGATGAATTCAGTTAGCCTGAGTACTTGTAGCTCGCAGGAGTGATTGGATCTGAAGCCGAATTGCGATTCTGGGATCGTTCCAATAACTTCTGTTTCTGTTTGCAGTCTTTTTAGAATAATCCTTTCAGCTATCTTACTTAATGAGGATAGGAGACTGATTGGTCTATAGTTCTGTGGAAAGCTCCCGTTTTTCCCCGGTTTTCCTATCATAATTACTTCTGCCTCTTTCCATCTGTCTGGAAAGTATCTCAGTGTTAGAATGCCGTTGATTATATTCGTGATGTACACTATAATTTTGTTGGGTACGTTTTTGATTGCCCTGTTTGTGATTTTATCTGGCCCAGCTGCTTTCTTTGGGTTTAATACTTTAATTATTTCTTTAATTTCATCCGGACTTGTGTGTTCTAGGCCAATTATGCCCTTTCTTCTCCTTAAGCGTCTGGCACTTCTTTCTACTTCCTCCGTGAAGTCTAGGTCTTCTGCCGGGTGAAAGTTTTTCGTATTATTTGATTCTAGTGTATCTCGCATTACTTCTACTTTTTCTTGTTCAGTATATACCATTCCGTTTTCTCCGTGTAGAGGCGGTATGGGTTTTTGGTCTTTTCTGAGTATTTTTGATACTTTCCAGAATGCAGATTTATTAGGATTTAATTCTTGGATATATTTGTCCCAATATTCGCTTCTGTGTTCGTTTAGTCTTCTTTTGACTTCTCTGTCTAGTTCGTTAGCAATTCTTTTGTCTTCCTGATTCCTTGTTCTTTGTGCTCTTCTTCTTTTCCTATTCTTTTCTTTAATGAGATCTTTTAGCTCATTTGATATTTCTTGAAATCTACCTTTTAGTGTTGTTTTTGTTTCTGTTTTTGAGCTGGCATCGATGGCATTTATTATTGTTTGCTCTAGTTTTATTATGCTTTTTTCCAGTTCTTCTATACTATTAATTGTTGGGATTGCCCCGATGTTTTCGCTCATTACTCTCCTGAAGTTAGGCCAGTTTGTTTTCTTTATTTGATGGGGCTGCAGTGGGTTTAGTTCCACTGCGCCTAGGGTCATGACGATTACATTGTGTGTGGAATCGCCTTCGTTTATTGACTTTATTTCGTATTGTTGCCCTACATTATGTAGAATTGCTAAGTCTATGTGTGAAGGAAGTTCTCCGTGAAAGCATGTTGGGTCCATTGGACCCGCTACAATGGTGTTGTTTTTGTTTTCGAGATAGGCACAGAGTCGTCTACCGTTCGCATTTGTCCGCCTGTCAAACCAGTTGGGCGACCTAGCATTCAGATCGCCGATAATTATCGTGGGTTCGTCTGAATTTAATATTAGATCTAAGTCTTCACTTAGTACCGGCTCGTTGGGTCTTACGTACGCCGAAACTATCTTCAGCGTCTCGTTGGCCGCGACGATGCGGACTATTGTTGCCTCCATGGTGACAAGTCCATTTGGTGTGGGCAGTAGATGATGGTCTATTTGCCTTCTTACCATAATGGCCGTGCCACCAGAGTTGGCTCTGTGATCATTTCTATGGATGACATAGCCTGGAATTTTTGTTTTAATTCTTTCGACTAGTTTAGCCTCTTGTAAGGCCATGACATCTATAGCGAGTCTGTTGGTAAACTCGTCTAAGATGTTAATTTTCGAACGAATCCCGCCCGAATTCCACGATCCGATCTGTAGCTCGTCCAACTGTTCTGGCATTATTCGGTTCTACATTTGCTCATCGCATCGAGGACATGTGTAATTTTCTCGAGCATACCCGAGAAGTGGTCTGTGAAGGTTTTCAATTGGTTGTTCATGACAGCAATGAGCTTGTCACTGTCTGTGGGTGCGCTTTCTTGTGTTGAAGGGGCAGTTTTTGGTTTTTCCGTAGATTTCGTGGCTGCGGCATAACTTATGTTATTCCGTGTGGTGGGTCCACTTGGTGCATCTCTGTATT
The DNA here is from genome assembly GCF_040954645.1 of Diabrotica undecimpunctata. Classification (NCBI taxonomy): domain Eukaryota; kingdom Metazoa; phylum Arthropoda; class Insecta; order Coleoptera; family Chrysomelidae; genus Diabrotica; species Diabrotica undecimpunctata. Next base: position 61,213,932 of record NC_092811.1, read on the forward strand.
TAGGCGGTGGTGTTGCCTTGGTTTTCCTTTTGGGTGCTTTTGTGCACCCTCTATAACTTGCTGTGTGTGCCCCTTCGCAGTTGGCACATTTCGCTGCTGTCTCTCTATCCTTCGGGCAGTCGGAAGATCTATGGCTGTCCCCGCATTTGACGCAACGCGAGGCACAATGGCATGCACTTGAACCGTGGAAGAAGTTCTGGCAATTATAGCATTGTAGTACATCTCTTTGTTGTCTCATTTCGTCCTCTATGTATACCCGTAGATAGCAGAGGTTTGTTATTTTACGGACTTTGTCTATTTCTTCTTCAGGTACTGTCACTATATATAGTGGCAGTACTTTTCTGTCTTTCTTTTTCGAAACGACAGATTCGATTTTTATTAGATTTATTCCATTATCCTCTACTGCCTCTGCTAATGCGTTGAGGTTCATGTGAGTTTGCAGTCCTCTTATTACGAGCCTCTTTGTTTTAGGAACGTCGATAGGGTATGCAATGAATTCTACTTTCGGATTGTGCTTCTCTAGAATTTTGATCATTGCGAGATACCCCTCTCTGCTTTTTGTCTGAATGATTACAGATCTTCCTGATTTGGCAAATTTATTGTCTGAGACAACGGATTTTTCCGCTGCCTTTCGTAATATATTTTGGCTCTCGCCTACCGACTTTAATATGATAGCCGGTGGTTTCGGTGCTTTGGTTGGTTTTTCTGTGGGTACCACTGGTTCATTATTCGCCGTGCTGGTGCTTGGCGTGTCTTTTTCTTTTTGGGCTCTTTTTTGTTGTCGAGCTTTTATTTCATTGTCCATTTTCTGCTCTTGTCGTTTTTCGACAATAACACGTTGTTTCGCTGCAGCGCTCATAGTTTCTATGGGTGCTGTGGTTTCCTTGATTTTAGCAGTGGTATTTTTGCTTTTTTTGTTTCTCTTTGCTACTTCTTGCCAGTCTTCTTCCTCTGGTTTGCTTTCAGGTTGTTCGACCTTTTTCATTTTTTGTTTGCTGACACTTTCAGGTTGTTCTACCTTCTTATCATTGTGTCTGCTGACACTTGCCTCGCGCGTGCGTTTTACCGGGACGGCTGTCTCTTCTTTTTTCTCTGTGAGTTGCACTATTCGTGCAACTAGTTCCTTGTTTTCCTTGTCCTTGTTTTTGATTTCTTGCCTCAGCTCTTTCAGCTGTTCCATTAGCGCCTCTATTTGTCTGTTATGACTATCCTGCATTAAATCCATTTTATGGAATTATTTCTGCATCTGTTCTGCCATATCGTCCTTCTGTTTCTTCTTTTCCGTCTCAGGGTTGCTCCCTGGACTGGAGCATGGTCTCTTTGTTGGTACTTTGTCCTCTCCGCGACGAGCATTGTACACGTTTTTTGTGTCGAACATTAATCTTTTGGCTTCAAAATCAGATGCCTGAGGGGCAGTACTATCCTGGGTTTTCAATATGGTTGACTGAGGGTCTTCCATATCGCTAGTTATTATTTCCTCGTCGGAAAATTGGTATATTATCTCCGCGTCCATCACGGACTCGTCCGAGATGGATGGAGATGGGGAGGGAGGGGGAATGGAGTCTGGAGCTGTATCTTCCGATACACACTCTGACTCGGTGGGTGAGTTTGGATTTGGGAGTTCCTCGACTTGAGCTGGAAGCTCGGTGGATTCAATGGAATCCGACGACATTTCAAGAGCTGTCTATTTAGAAGATTGTGGTTTTTTGTTTCTCCACCCGACACGTGTCGTGTGGATTCTGGGTACCTTCCCAGGCCCTCGCACGGTTGTTCACTCTTGTTTCCAAGAGGGATCCACTTGCTGTTCTCACACTGTAGGGCAGGGGCCGTTTCTGTCCGACTCTGATGCAAACAACAGAGCCTTACAGTGTCATCCCTGACGGCACCGTACAGTTATCCCGATTTTTCGGTGAATTGCTATTTTTTTATAGCCCTCCGAGAGAGGCCTATAAAATCAACCTCTCTGCGGTTTAAGCTAAGAAAAATCGCATCCACACTTCGCTTTAAATTGTCTCAAGCGCCCAAGCCACTTGCGGTGTCTTACTCACCGCTAGGAGCTGAAAAGCTCCGTTGACTAGGGTCGGTCTCGACTTTCCAAAGCACGTCCGCACTGCTCGGCTACTAGAACCGAACCTATTATAAAGGGATTGCAGTTAAATCTTTTATATAAGGGATTGCAAAATGAAAACAAAATTCGCGCAAGCGCATTACATTTATTTAGCACTGTAATCAAATATATGTCCCTATAATGTTTGGTTGCTCTCTGTCACAATACATAAAGAAAATCTTTGTTTGATTACTGAAAATGGTCAGAAAACGTGAAATAATCAAAAATTATTTAGGAGGAAAAAAATCTAATTTCAATAATTAAAAGATTTAAAAACATTGAAAACACTAAAATTGGCAGTGGTTGGTCCAAACAGAAGCATTCAACATAGGAAAAAAAATTGCTGGTGAATATAATAGCATCCGTAAATCAGGTATTATAAAGGGATTAACTATATAAGGGATTGCAAATGAAAACAAAATTGGCGCAAGCGCATTACATTTATTTAGCACTGTAATCAAATATATATATCCCTATAATGTTTGGTTGCTCTCTGTCACAATACATAAAGAAAATCTTTGTTTGATTACTGAAAATGGTCAGAAAACGGGAAATAAGCAAAAATTATTTAATTCTAAGGTATTATAAGGGGATTGCAGTTAAATCTTTTATATAAGGGATTGCAAATGAAAACAAAATTGGCGCAAGCGCATTACATTTATTTAGCACTGTAATCAAATATATATCCCTATAATGTTTGGTTGCTCTCTGTCACAATACATAAAGAAAATCTTTGTTTGATTACTGAAAATGGTCAGAAAACGTGAAATAATCAAAAATTATTTAGGAGGAAAAAAATCTAATTTCAATAATTAAAAGGTTTAAAAACATTGAAAACACTAAAATTGGCAGTGGTTGGTCCAAACAGAAGCATTCAACATAGAAAAAAAAATTGCTGGTGAATATAATAGCATCCGTAAATCAGGTATTATAAAGGGATTGCAGTTAAATCTTTTATATAAGGGATTGCAAAATGAAAACAAAATTCGCGCAAGCGCATTACATTTATTTAGCACTGTAATCAAATATATATCCCTATAATGTTTGGTTGCTCTCTGTCACAATACATAAAGAAAATCTTTGTTTGATTACTGAAAATGGTCAGAAAACGTGAAATAATCAAAAATTATTTAGGAGGAAAAAAATCTAATTTCAATAATTAAAAGATTTAAAAACATTGAAAACACTAAAATTGGCAGTGGTTGGTCCAAACAGAAGCATTCAACATAGAAAAAAAAATTGCTGATGAATATAATAGCATCCGTAAATCAGGTATTATAAAGGGATTAACTATATAAGGGATTGCAAATGAAAACAAAATTGGCGCAAGCGCATTACATTTATTTAGCACTGTAATCAAATATATATATCCCTATAATGTTTGGTTGCTCTCTGTCACAATACATAAAGAAAATCTTTGTTTGATTACTGAAAATGGTCAGAAAACGGGAAATAAGCAAAAATTATTTAATTCTAAGGTATTATAAGGGGATTGCAGTTAAATCTTTTATATAAGGGATTGCAAATGAAAACAAAATTGGCGCAAGCGCATTACATTTATTTAGCACTGTAATCAAATATATATCCCTATAATGTTTGGTTGCTCTCTGTCACAATACATAAAGAAAATCTTTGTTTGATTACTGAAAATTCTCAGAAAACGTGAAATAATCAAAAATTATTTAGGAGGAAAAAAATCTAATTTCAATAATTAAAAGGTTTAAAAACATTGAAAACACTAAAATTGGCAGTGGTTGGTCCAAACAGAAGCATTCAACATAGAAAAAAAAATTGCTGGTGAATATAATAGCATCCGTAAATCAGGTATTATAAAGGGATTGCAGTTAAATCTTTTATATAAGGGATTGCAAAATGAAAACAAAATTCGCGCAAGCGCATTACATTTATTTAGCACTGTAATCAAATATATATCCCTATAATGTTTGGTTGCTCTCTGTCACAATACATAAAGAAAATCTTTGATTACTTAAAATGTTCAGAAAACGTGAAATAATCAAAAATTATTTAGGAGGAAAAAAATCTAATTTCAATAATTAAAAGGTTTAAAAACATTGAAAACACTAAAATTGGCAGTGGTTGGTCCAACCAGAAGCATTCAACATAGAAAAAAATTGCTGGTGAATATAATAGCATCCGTAAAACAGGTATTATAAAGGGATTGCAGTTAAATCTTTTATATAAGGGATTGCAAAATGAAAACAAAATTGGCGCAAGCGCATTACATTTATTTAGCACTGTAATCAAATATATATCCCTTTAATGTTTGGTTGCTCTCTGTCACAATACATAAAGAAAATCTTTGTTTGATTACTTAAAATGGTCAGAAAATGTGAAATAATCAAAAATTATTTAGGAGGAAAAAAATCTAATTTCAATAATTAAAAGGTTTAAAAACATTGAAAACACTAAAATTGGCAGTGGTTGGTACAACCAGAAGCATTCAACATAGAAAAAAATTGCTGGTGAATATAATAGCATCCGTAAAACAGGTATTATAAAGGGATTGCAGTTAAATCTTTTATATAAGGGATTGCAAAATGAAAACAAAATTCGCGCAAGCGCATTACATTTATTTAGCACTGTAATCAAATATATATCCCTATAATGTTTGGTTGCTCTCTGTCACAATACATAAAGAAAATCTTTGTTTGATTACTTAAAATGGTCAGAAAATGTGAAATAATCAAAAATTATTTAATTCTTAGGTATTATAAAGGGATTGCAGTTAAATCTTTTATATAAGGGGTTGCAAATGAAAACAAAATTGTCGCAAGCGCATTACATTTATTTAGCACTGTAATCAAATATATATCCCTATAATGTTTGGTTGCTCTCTGTCACAATACATGAAGAAAATCTTTGTTTGATTACTTAAAATGTTCAGAAAACGTGAAATAATCAAAAATTATTTAGGAGGAAAAAAATCTAATTTCAATAATTAAAAGGTTTAAAAACATTGAAAACACTAAAATTGGCAGTGGTTGGTCCAACCAGAAGCATTCAACATAGAAAAAAATTGCTGGTGAATATAATAGCATCCGTAAAACAGGTATTATAAAGGGACACACACACACAAACACGCAGTGATCAACCCTGCCCCTAGGAACATGTGTATACCAATCTAAGAATGGGATCCACATGTCCGAAGATCAAACCGGTCTCACTCCGCTAGTCGGAGTGGTACCTATCTGACCCCCAGGTTTTTCCTCCACCCCTCCTCATCGTGTGACTTACGTGAGGAGGCTTATGATCTGAGTGATTGAAAGTTACTTAAGGTGTCCTGGGTAATGGAACACCCTCTGTTTTTAATTACTGTGGTTATGCCACCTAACTGTAGGGGTAGCCACATCTAGGCTTTTCTCCCTATTTACATTACTGACTCTATTGAAGTTACTCTATCATGACTTCGGGACTTGAGTCCCTAAAACAAAAAGAAAAAAGCGTGTGTTCCGACCATAGAGCCCCCAGTCGTGGCTGACGACTCTATGTTCGGAAAAGAGTGTGTGCTCGGTCACTCGGCCGCCGATTTGGCAAAATAAATTTTGCTCTCCTCGCCGGCCGAGCATCCGAGTAGGGTCCGGCCACTGAGCCCTTGTATGCCGCACAAGACCTCAGTGCTCGGATTTCGCGAGAATATCAGTATTCATCTGATCCGCCTTAGGGGCCTAGTCCGTTGTAACGGTATATGTGGAGCCTGATGGGCCCTCCATATTTGGTCAATGAAAAGTGAATTTACGAAAAAAAGTGACAAAGATTTAGTGATGAATGAATCCGAGTGATTTAAATAGAAAGACCGTTTTATATATTTTTTTGTTTTTTTTGTTTTTTGTTTTTATTCCTTAATCCTATTTGTGTGCGTGTGTTGGGGTGAGCATTCCCAAGTGTATACTGCTCTCACTCACCCCGGTGTATATTGGACTTAATTCTACCTAAAAAACCTAAAAACCTAAAAGAAAAAGCGTACCCTCTCGCCAGAGATATTTTTTTGGTTGGTCTCCTATCTATCTTGATCTTGAGGTTATGACGACTATGCACCATTGCATCCTTTGTTATTCGTTTGGGTTCTCCCTATATCTTGCAATTTGCTGTTTTGGTCTTCTGTGTACCGTCCTGATGTTTTCGTTGTAGTTCGTCAGCTCTCTTAGCATCCTACTAGGGTGGTTTGTAAGTCCGTTGAATATATCGTATGCTCTTTCGTCTAGCGTCCGTAGTATCCTGGTTTGTCCTGAGTCTCTGAATACGTACCTTAGAGGTACGTATTTTGGTATTTTTAATGCATCTCGAATGATTTGGTTCTGAGATCTCTGAATCTTCATCCTGTTTGACTTGCAGGTATGTCCCCAAGCTGCCGAGGCGTACGTTAAGACTGGCATGATGATGCTGTTTGCAACCCTGATTTTGGTTTTGAATCTAAGTTTGCTTCTTCTTCCTATGAGCGTTGAGAGCTGACTTTTCAGCGCTTTGGCTTTATATACCTGTTGGTTGATATGTTCTGTGAATGTTAGCTTCTTGTCGAGTAACACTCCTAGGTATCTTGCCTGGTTGGTCCATTCGACTGGGGTGTTGTCTATCGTAATTTCTCGGTTTGGTACACTTTTCCTATGACTAAACATTACAGCCTGAGTTTTGTCTGGGTTTAAGGCTATTTTCCATTTTATGCACCATCGTTGAAATCTATTTAGTGCTCTTTGCAGATGATTAGCTGCATGATCCGGGTTTCTCCAGCTAACCGCTATTGCTGTATCGTCTGCGTAAAGACTTAACAGAGATCCGGGTTCTGTTGGCGTGTCGGCCGTATAGATGGTGTACAGGTATGGTGATAACACAGCACCCTGAGGCACACCCGCTTCCAGGGCTCCGACTTCAGACAGGGTTGCCCCTATACGAATTCGGAACCTTCTGTTAGCAAGGTATGACGCAAGGAGACATGTCATCGCTTCGCTGTATCCCAATGAGTTCATTTTATATATGAGTCCTTTGTGCCAGACTCTGTCAAATGCTTTACTGACGTCCAGAAATGCGGTTGCTGTGTATGCTTTTTCGTTGAATCCTTTGGTTATAAATTCTGTGAGTCTTAGTGCTTGTAATTCACAGGAATGTTCACTTCTGAAACCGAATTGAGCTTCTGGAATGGTGTGTAATGCTTGAGATTCTTCATTCAGTCTTTTTAGAATTACTCTTTCCGCAATCTTGCTTATTGATGATAGTAAGCTGATTGGTCTGTAGTTTTGAGGAAATGTGCCATTTTTCCCTGGTTTTGCAATCATTATTATGTGAGCTTCCTTCCATCTGTCTGGAAAATATCTTAGTTTTAGCATATTGTTTATGATGTTGGTAATATAGACAATAGCTTTTGTGGGTAGGTTTTTCAGCGCCCTGTTTGTGATGTTGTCTGGACCAGGGGCTTTTTTGGCATTGGTCTGCTTGATGAGTTCCTTTATTTCTTCGGGAGATGTATGAAGTATCCCTATTCTGCCTTTTGTCCTTTTTAGTCTTCTTGCTGTCCTCTCTACCTCTTCTTCGAAGTCTATGTCTTCGTTGGGGTGTTCGTTGTTTCTACACGCCCTTTCTATTTCGTCTTTTAGGACTTCTGCTTTTTCTATTTCTGTGTAGACAATTACGTTTACTCCATGTAGAGGGGGTATGGGTTTTTTGTCTTTACGTAGAATTTTTGATAATTTCGAGAACGCAGATTTGTTTGGATTTAGCTCTTCGATATAGGAGTCCCAGCTTTCATTTCGATGATTTTGTAGTTGTTTTTTCACTTCCCTGTCTAGCTCATTTGCAATCCTTTTGTCTTCTACCGTTCTAGTGCGGTATGCTCTTCTTCTTTTTCGGTTTTTCTGTTTGATTAGGTTTTTAAGTTCTGTGCTTATATCCCTAAATCTTCCTTTTTGTCTGGTTATAGTTTCTGTTTTAGAGCTGGCATCGATAGCGTTGATAATTGTTTCCTCTAGTTTTGTTACACTGTCCTCTAGTTCTGTTATATTGTTGATTGTGGGGATATTACCGATGTTCTCGCTCACAATTCTTCTGTAGTTTGGCCAACTGGTCTTTTTTCTTTTGTGGGGCTGCAAATAGTTTGTTTCTATTGCGCCCAGGGTCAGGACGATTAAGTTATGTGTCGAATCGCCTTCGTTAAGAGAGTGTATCTCATATTGTTGACCCACGTTGTGTAGGATTGCAATGTCTAGGTGGGTGGGAAGTTGTCCGTGAAAGCATGTCGGCTCAGTTGGTCCGATCACGTACGTATTTGGTCTATTTTCCAGATGGTTGCATAGTCGTCGTCCGTTATTGTTGGTCGTCCTGTCGTGCCAATTGGGAGATCTCGCATTAAGGTCTCCTATTATTATTGTTGGCTCTTCTGAGTTTAATATTAGGCTCAAGTCTTCATCCAGGATCGGTTCGTTAGGTCTGACATATGCAGACACTATTTTTAATGAGTCGTTGTTCGCTTTTATTCTTATGAGTGTGGCTTCCATTGTGACCAGTCCATCTGGTGTTGGGATGTGTTCGTGTTCGATTTCTTTTTTCACAAGTATGGCTGTTCCACCTGATAGTGCTCTGTGATCCGTCCTGTAGATATCGTAGCCGGGAAATTTTGTTTTCTTTCTTTCCACTAATTTGGTTTCTCATTTCTCTGTTTATCATTTCGTCCAGAAGGTTGATTTTTTTGGATAATCCGCCGGAGTTCCATGACCCAATGCGAAGATCTTCCGTTTGGTGTACTAACATTTCTGACCTATGTTTCCTATGGCTGTCATTACTTGTTGTACTTGATCTAGCATGCTGGTGACATGTGCCATTTTAGCATTTAGATCGGCGTTGAATTTTGCTATTAGTGCAGCTGCTTCGTTTGTGGCAGTGTTTTCTGTGGGCACGCTTTCAGGCTGTTTGGTAGCCTGAGCGTAGCTGACACCTTTGTTTGTGTTGTTTGCGTTGATAGGCCTTGCCCTTTGTTGTTGTGGGGCGGCTTTCTTCTTTGGAGCTCTTGGGCATCCGCGGTAGTTCGCTGTGTGCGCTTGTTCGCAGTTAGCGCATTTTGGATCTGTTTCCCTGTCCTTTTCGCATTCGCTACTAAGGTGGTTTCCTCCGCACTTTACACATCTTGATCCACAGTGGCAAGATTTAGAACTGTGGTAGAAGCCTTGACAGTTGAAACATTGGATTGTTTCATGTCTTGACTTCATCTCGTCTTCAATGCTGATCCTCATATAACATAGGTCAGATATGTTTTTGATTTTGGCGTCCTCTTCTGCTTTTATTGTTACTAAAAACATTGGGAGGGGTTTCTTGTCCGGTTTCTTGGAGATCATATTAACGACCTTGGTGGCCTCCACTCCTTTGCTTATGATTTCGTTTAAGATTAGATTCGTATCGGTTTTTGCCGATAGTCCTCTAATAATAACTCTTTTCATTTTATCGGTATCAATGGGATACGCGATAAAATCGATCTTTGGGGTGTAAGTCTCTAGAAGTCTTACCATTTTCAGGTAATCCTCCCTGGTCTTTGTCTGGATGACGATTGATCTTCCTGATCTGGCAAATTTATTTGCCGAGATTATTTTCATTGCTGCAGCTTGCTGCAGTATCCTCTGATGTTCGCCGACTGATTTTAAAATAATCGCCGGTGGTTTTAATTGTTTTGGAGTAGAGACCACTTCAGGTGTGATCTCAGGGGTCGCTTTTTCATCAACTTTTTTGTTTGGAGGTTGTGACTCCGTGCTGACAACTTTTTTGGTAGGAGTTTGCGCCTCCTTTTTCTTTGCATCAACTTTTTTATAGGAGGTTGCGACTCCTTTGTCATTGACTCTTTTTTATTTTTGGGAGTTTGTCTATTCTCTTGCCTTGATTTAATTGTTTTTGTCATCTCTTCTTCATTTCGCTTTTGGATCAGCTGGGTTTGCTTTTCCGCAGCGCTTTGTCTTGATTTCTTGTTTTCTACTGTTTTCCACTCGATGTTGCCGGTGGAGTGCCAGTCTTCTTCAGTTTCGAGTTCCATAGCGTCATCACTAGTGATGATGGGTATGACTGTAACTTCTTTGTGAGTTACTTTTTTCGAATTCGTTTTTTTCGCCGAATTCGACTTGACTGGTTTTTCTTTTGGTGGTGGTAGTTCTTGGGTTGCATCTGCTTTCTCTTTTACGAGTTTTGCCTCATTACGTTGTTGCGTTAATGCGTCCATTAACTCGAGGATCTTGTCGGTTAGTCTCTTGACTTCCCGATCTTTCTCTTGATTTTCTCTTCTTAGCTCATTTAACTGAGTAAGAAGTTTCTCTTCTCTGGCACGCATTTCTTTTTTCATGTCCTTCATCTGTTCGGTCAGTGCATTGACTGACCTACTTAGTTCATTGGCCCTTTCGATGGCTTCCATCTCTTTGGCTTTTTTTCTTTCCTCTTCATCTTCATCTACTTCTGGGGCACGTTGTCTCTTGAGTTGTTTAGATGGTGCTTCCATCTCGACATTATTTTCTTCTGGGGGCGGGGCTACGGCGTTTAATGGTACGTCCGACTCGACGTTCAGATGTTCGTCCGACTGAACGTTCAACGGTGCGTCCGACTCAGCGTTCAAAGCTTCGTCGGGGATGGCTTCGTCCATATCGTCTTCGCTATTATTTTTCTCGTCCTCGGACTCGGGCGAATAAGAGGAGTCGTCATCGGAGGAAGTTGGGAAATTTATCGTGGGGTCGTTAAGGCTCGCGGTGAAATTATTGTACAAATTTATTGCAGCAGAGACAGATGGGGTGGATGACTGGGGCCTGTCATCATCTTCTTCTTCGCATGTTGCCACCTGCGTGACAACATTGTTTTGGGGAGGGCAGTCACTCATGTTGCCGTAAGGCGGTGAACATAGGTTCAAAAGACTGGTTGGAAAAGCTACTTTGTAGACTCTGTTTTTTTCTTCCTGTCAAGCCGCTGCCTGACAGTTTTCCTGGGTGTCGTCCCAGCAACCTCGCGGTAGTTCACTCCCTGATTTCTCAGGGAGGGATCCTCTTGCCGTTTCTCTCACCTCAGAGGCAGGGGCCGTTTCTGTCCGACTTAGATTCTAAATACTAAGCCTTACAGTGTCATCCCTGTCGACCCACTGAGATGAACCCGAATTTTTCGTAAACACGGAGCTATCAAAAGCGTCCTACGAGGAGCCTATAAAGGCAACCCCTCGAGGTTTAACTTAATGACAGCCTCGCATCCACTCTTCGCTTACTTGAAAAACAAGTGCCTGTGCCACGCACGGTGTCTTACACACCGGGAGCTGAGAAGCTCCGTTGACAACAGGTCAGTTGTCCCCACCTAAGCACACTTCGCTGACTCGCGTCCGTATCGTCCGACTGCTAGAGCCGAACTATTATAAAGGGACACACACACACACACACACAAACACGCGAGGCGTTCAACCCAACCCCTAGTGACATGTGTATACCACTGCTAGTCAGTGGGATCCACATGTCCGAAGATCAAACCGGTCTCGCTCCAGAAGAGCTAATCATTCTGGATCGGTACCTATCTGACCCCCAGGTTTTTCCACCACCCCTTCACTACGTCTGACATACGCAGCGAAGGCTTATGAACTTTACGTCGGGCTATTTGGGTAATGAAAAGGCCCTCCGTATCGACATTGTTGTGGTTAGGCCACCTGAAATTAAGGGGTAGCTAAAAGCTTTTCTCCCTAGTTACTTTACTGAATTTAATTTGGCATTAGCATTACTTTGGACTTGATGTCCCTAAAGAGTGTGTGCCCCTGCACGGAGAGGCACCAACCTTGATTGGTGCCCCTCCGTACAGGGAGATGTGTGTGTTCGAACACTCAGCCGCCGATTTGGCAAAAGTTAATTTGTTCTCCTCGCCGGCTGAGTACTCGACCGGTCTGGCCACCGAGCCCATGCTTGCCGCACATGACCTCGATGCTCAGAAAATCGCGTAAAAGGTCTCCCAAATAGACCTGCCTTAAGGGCCTAAGCCAAAATTTGGCTGTACGAAGAGAGCATAAGGCTTTCTTTGTACTGTTATCGCGTGGTTATGTATGCGCGTGACGGGGATCAGTCACTTGAATCAGTTGTAATATGAATAGTTTTTTAGGCTATTCATTGTCACTATAATTCGCTCGCGGAGTTAGAAAACGGTTTTTAAAACTAAGACTTAAAACTAGGTATATTTTTTTCCAGAACTCTAAAATGCTAGACCCCAGTTGTTACCTTTTTTTTTTTTTTCCTATTCTAACCCGCGTTGTGTTTGACTAGTCTGTGCCCATCTCAGTCTTTACATTGTCTTTTATGCTACTGGGACATATCCAGCTATTTGTTGTTTAGGCCGTCTATGTGTCGTCCTGATGTTTGCATCATAATCCGTTAGCTCTCGCAGCTTTCTGTTGGGGTGGTTTCTTATCTCATTGAAGATGTCGTACGCTTTTTCGTTCATTGTATGAAGAATCCTTTTCTGCTTTGTATCTCTATATAGATATCTTAGAGGTACGTATTTCGGTACATTTAGTGCATCTCTGATTAGCTGGTTTTGTGCTACTTGCAGTTTCTTCCTATTTGATTTACATGTGTGTCCCCATGCTGCTGACGCGTATGTTAGCGTTGGTAGGATTATACTATTTGCTACCCTTATTTTTGTCCAAAAGTTTAATTTACTTTTCCTGCCTATTAACGAGGCGAGTTGTATTTTTGTTAATTTTGCTTTATGTATAGATTGATTTACATGTTCAGTGAATGTGAGCTTGTGATCAAGGGTCACTCCTAGATATTTAGCTTGATTGCTCCATTCTATGTTTTCGTTCGCTAGGTTTAGTTCCATGTTGGGTATCTGTCTACGTTTTCTAAACATGACGGCCTGTGTTTTTTCCGGGTTTAGTGCTACTTTCCACTTTATACACCATGCGTATAGTCTATTCAGAGAGCGTTGTAAATCTCTGGTTGCAAAGTTTATATTTCTGTTACTTGTTGCTAGCGCTGTGTCGTCTGCGTACAGGCTGAGAAGTGTTTTATGATCGCTGGGTGTATCTGCTGTGTATATGGTATACAGATACGGGGATAACACCGCTCCCTGAGGCACACCTGCCTCCAGAGTTCCGACTTCGGACAGGGCAGGCCCTATTCGAACTCTGAATCTCCGGTTTGCCAGGTATGACGCAAGGAGACATGTCATCGCCTCACTGTATCCATTTTGATTCATTTTGTAGAGTAGGCCTTCGTGCCATACTCTGTCAAAAGCCTTACTAACGTCTAAGAAAGCTGTAGCGGTGTACATTTTCTCGTTGTAACCTTTGGTAATGAATTCCGTTAGCCTGAGTACTTGTAGTTCACAAGAGTGCCTGGATCTAAAACCGAACTGTGCTTCTGGAATCATTCCGATTGTTTCGGACTCTGTTTGGAGTCTTTTTAAGATTACTCTCTCGGCTATTTTACTTAGACATGATAGTAGACTTATAGGTCGGTAGTTTTGTGGAAAGCTCCCGTCTTTTCCCGGTTTTCCAATCATTATAACTTCGGCTTCTTTCCATCTGTCTGGAAAGTATCTCAAACGTAATATTCCATTTATTATGTTTGCTATGTACACTATGATCTTGTTTGGTACATTTTTAATTGCCCTGTTTGTGATTTTATCAGGTCCAGCTGCTTTCTTTGGATTTAGTAGTTTGATTAATTCTTTGATTTCTTCCGGACTTGTATGTTCTAGGCCTATTATGCCTTTTCTCCTTCTTAAGCGTCTAGCGCTTCTTTCTACTTCCTCCGTGAAGTCTAGATCGTCTGCCGGGTGAAAGTTTTGCATGTTGTTGGTTTCGAGTGTTTCTCTCATTACTTCAGCTTTTTCCTATTCGGTAAATACTCTACCGTTTGTTCCGTGTAGGGGCGGTATGGGTTTTTTATCTTTCCTGAGTATTTTAGATACTTTCCAGAATGCTGATTGATTTGGATTTAGCTCTTGGATAAATTTGTCCCAGTGCTCGCTTCTGTGCTCATTTAGTCTTCTTTTAACTTCTCTGTCTAGTTCATTAGCAATTCTTTTGTCTTCTTGGTTTCTTGTTCTTTGAGCTCTTCTTCTTTTTCTATTCTTTTCTTTAATGAGATCTTTTAGCTCATTAGATATATCTTTGAATCTGCCTTTTTGTGTTATTTTATTTTCCGTTTTTGTGCTGGCATCAATGGCATTAAGCATTGTTTGTTCTAGTTTAATTATGCTTTCTTCTAGCTCTTCTATGTTGTTGATTGTTGGGATTATTCCGATGTTTTCACTTACTACTCTTCTGAAGTTTGGCCAGTTTGTTTTCTTTATTTGATGGGGCTGCAGTGGATTTAATTCCACTGCGCCTAGGGTCATGACGATTACATTGTGCGTGGAATCGCCTTCGTTTACTGAATGAATTTCATGTTGTTGCCCTATGTTGTGTAGAATTGCTATGTCTATGTGTGAGGGAAGTTCTTCATGGAAGCATGTTGGGTCTGTGGGACCCGTTACTATGGTGTTGTTTTTGTTTTCGAGATAGGCACAGAGTCGTCTACCGTTCATATTTGTGCGTCGGTCGTACCAGTTGGGCGATCTAGCGTTCAGATCGCCGATAATTATCGTCGGTTCGTCGGAATCCAATATTAGATCGAGGTCTTCGTTTAGTACCGGGTCGTGTGGTCTAACGTACACCGAAGCTATTTTCAGCGTCTCGTTAGACATGACGATTCGGACTATTGTCGCTTCCATGGTGACCAGGCCAAGTGGTGTGGGCACTAGATGATGGTCTATTTGCCCTCTTACCATAATGGCCGTGCCACCTGAGCGCGCCGTGCGATCTTCCCTATGGATGACATAGCCAGGAATTTTTGTCTTAATTCTCTCGACTAGTTTAGTCTCTTGTAAGGCTATGACATCAATAGCGAGTCTGTTAGTAATCTCGTCGAGGATGTTGATTTTCGAGCGAATCCCGCCCGAATTCCACGATCCGATCTTTAGTTCGTCCAACTGTACTTGCATTACTCGGGTCTACATTTACTCATCGCTTCGAGGGCATTTGTGAATTTTTCGAACATACCTGTAAAATGGTCTGTTATGTGCTTTAGTTTGCTGTTCATGATTTCCATGAGGTCATCTGTCGTTATGTTTGCTACAGGGGCAGCTTTTGGCTGTTCTGCTGCTTTCGTCGCTGCGGCATAACTAATGTTAGGCCGTGTGGTTGGTGCACTTGGTGCATCCTTGTACTTTGGCTGTACTGGTTTGGTTGTCTTCTTTTTGGGTGCTTTTGTGCACCCCCTGTAGCTAGCCGTGTGGGCTCCGTCGCAGTTCGCACATTTGGCCGGTGTTTCTCTATCTTTCTCGCAGTCTGATGACCTATGGTAGTCCCCGCATTTAACGCAACGCGAGGCGCAATGGCAGGCACTGGAGCCATGGTAAAAGTCCTGGCAATTGTAGCATTGGACCACATCTCGTTTTTGTTTATATTCTTCTTCGATTTTTATTCGAAGATAGCAGAGGTTAGTTAGTTTTTTAACATTTTCGGCTTCCTCTTCCGGAACCGTGATTTTAAATAGTGGGAGTTGTACTTTCCTCCCATCTCTTATTCCTGAGACAGTCTCTACTTTTATGACGTCGATACCTTTGTTTTCGAGTTCGAATGCGATTGTTCGCAATTCGACATTAGTTTGCAATCCTCGGATTACAAATCTCTTATTTTTTGGAGCGTCGATAGGGTAGGCTATAAAGTTTATAGCCGGTCGGTGTTCCTCTAGTATTTTAACCATCCCTAAGTACCCCTCTCTGCTTTTGGTCTGAATAATAACAGACCGCCCTGATTTTGCGAACTTGTTGTCCGACTGGATGGCTTTCTCTGCGGCTTTCCGCAGGATGTTTTGACTTTCGCCTACAGTTTTTAAGATAATTGCCGGAGGTTTCGGCGTTTCTGCTGTGTTTTCGGCAGGTACCACTGTGTCGTTGCTTGTTTTTGCTGTCTCGTTATTATTTTTTTGGGCTTTTTTGGATTGGCGTGATCTAATCACGTCATCCATTATCTTTTCCTGTCTCTTTTCAACGATTTCTCGTTGTTTTTGCGCAGCGCTCACAGTTTCTGTGGGCGTGGCTTCGATGATGTTTTTAGCAGTGGTATCCTTTCTTTGCTTTTTGGCTACTTTTTGCCAGGACTCCTCGCATGCTTTGGTGTTATGTTCAGCAGTTGTCGGTTTTTCAACCTTATCGAGCTGATTTTTGGTGCTTTGTTCGGGTTGTTCTACCCTTTCATCATTTTTTGCCTCGCGCATGCGTTTAGCGGGGACTGTTGTCTCCTCCTTCTTCTCGGTTAAATGCACTATTTGTGCAATTAACTTTTTATTTTCCTTTCTCAACTCATTGAGTTGATCTAGTAATGCCTCTATTTGTTTGTTATGGGTGCGTTGCATATCATCCATTTTCTGGATGAGAATATGCAACGTAGAGTCCTCTTCTCTTTGTTTCTTTGATTCTGTTTCAGGGTTTTCCCCTGGACTGGAGCATGGCCTTTTTCTTAACATGTCCTCGTTGCGACGAGCAATGTAGACGTTGTTCGCGTCGAAAAATTGTCGTTTGGCTTGAAAATCCGCGGTGGAGTTATCTCCGTCTATGTTTGAGTAAATTTCCTGAATCGTGTCATTACTATATTCGTCTGAGGACAGACGCTCATGGGTATCCATTTCAGATTGCTCTGAAACGGTTGGAGATGAGGGATGTGGGATAGAGTCTGGAGCTGTATCATTATCTGACACATACTCTGACTCGAGATCGGGTAAGGGGGCGGGGTTTTCAACGACATGAGCTGGAAGCTCGGTGGTTTCAGGTGAAACCGACGACATTTCAAAGCTGTCTATTTTGTAGATCGCTGTTTTTTGTTTATCCCCTCGATACGTATCGAGAGGATTCTGGGTGCCTTCCCAGGACCTCACACGGTTGTTCACTCCTGTTTCCAGGAGGGTTCCACTTGCAGTTCTCACACTGTAGGGCAGGGGCCGTTTCTGTCCGACTCTGATGCAAACAACAGAGCCTTACAGTGTCATCCCTGACGGCACCGTACAGTTATCCCGATTATTCGGTGAATTGCTATTTTTTTATAGCCCTCCGAGAGAGGCCTATAAAATCAACCTCTCTGCGGTTTAAGCTAAGAAAAATCGCATCCACTCTTCGCTTTAATAAAAGACAAGTGCCTGCGCCACTAACGGTGTCTTACCCACCGTAGAGCTGAAAAGCTCTGTTGACGTCAGGTCAGTCGCTCCTAGTAAAGCACGTCCGCACTGTTCAGCTACTCGAACTGAACTGATTATATTATGAAAACAAAATTGGCGCAAGCGCATTACATTTATTTAGCACTGTAATCAAATATATATCCCTTTAATGTTTGGTTGCTCTCTGTCACAATACATAAAGAAAATCTTTGATTACTTAAAATGTTCAGAAAACGTGAAATAATCAAAAATTATTTAGGAGGAAAAAAATCTAATTTCAATAATTAAAAGGTTTAAAAACATCGAAAACACTAAAATTGGCAGTGGTTGGTCCAGCCAGAAGCATTCAACATAGAAAAAAATTGCTGGTGAATATAATAGCATCCGTAAAACAGGTATTATAAAGGGATTGCAGTTAAATCTTTTATATAAGGGATTGCACAATGAAAACAAAATTGGCGCAAGCGCATTACATTTATTTAGCACTGTAATCAAATATATATCCCTATAATGTTTGGTTGCTCTCTGTCACAATACATAAAGAAAATCTTTGTTTGATTACTTAAAATGGTCAGAAAACGTGAAATAATCAAAAATTATTTAGGAGGAAAAAAATCTAATTTCAATAATTAAAAGGTTTAAAAACATTAAAAACACTAAAATTGGCAGTGGTTGGTCCAGCCAGAAGCATTCAACATAGAAAAAAATTGCTGGTGAATATAATAGCATCCGTAAAACAGGTATTACAAAGGGAGTGCAGTTAAATCTTTTATATAAGGGATTGCACAATGAAAACAAAATTGGCGCAAGCGCATTGCATTTATTTAGCACTGTAATCAAATATATATCCCTTTAATGTTTGGTTGCTCTCTGTCACAATACATAAAGAAAATCTTTGTTTGATTACTTAAAATGGTCAGAAAATGTGAAATAATCAAAAATTATTTAATTCTTAGGTATTATAAAGGGATTGCAGTTAAATCTTTTATATAAGGGGTTGCAAATGAAAACAAAATTGTCGCAAGCGCATTACATTTATTTAGCACTGTAATCAAATATATATCCCTATAATGTTTGGTTGCTCTCTGTCACAATACATAAAGAAAATCTTGGTTTGATTACTTAAAATGTTCAGAAAACGTGAAATAATCAAAAATTATTTACGAGGAAAAAAATCTAATTTCAATAATTAAAAGGTTTAAAAACATTGAAAACACTAAAATTGGCAGTGGTTGGTCCAACCAGAAGCATTCAACATAGAAAAAAATTGCTGGTGAATATAATAGCATCCGTAAAACAGGTATTATAAAGGCACACACACACACTTACACGCGAAGCGTTCAACCCAACCCCTAGTGACGTGTATACCACTGCTAGTCAGTGGGATCCACATGTCCGAAGATCAAACCGGTCTCGCTCCAGAAGAGCTAATCATTCTGGATCGGTACCTATCTGATCCCCAGGTTTTTCCTCCACCCCTTCACTACGTCTGACATACGCAGCGAAGGCTTATGAACTTTACGTCTGGCGATTTGGGTAATGAACAACACCCTCCGTATCTGCATGGTTGTGGTTAGGCCACCTGAAATTATGGGGTAGCTAAAAGCTTTTCTCCCTAGTTACTTTACTTGGTATGAGCATTACTTTGGACTTGATGTCCCTAGAAAGTGAGTACCTTGCACGGAGGGGCATCAGCCTAAGCTGGTGCCCGCAGGAAATGTGTGTGTTCGGTCACTCAGCTGCCGATTTGGCAAAAATTAATTTGTTCTCCTCGCCAGCTGAGCGCCCGACTGGTCTGGCCATCGAGCCCTGCTTGCCGTACATTGGGGCCTGAGCCAAAAAGTTGGCTGTACGAAGAGAGCATAAGGCTCTCTTTGTACTTTCCGCGTGCTTATGCATGTATGTGATAGGGGTCATTATCACTTGAATTTTCCTTGAATTATGAATAGATGTTGGTCTATTCATTGTCACTATAATTCACTCGCGAAGTTAGAAGGTGTTTAACGGATTTTATTCTAATACTAAAGCTTAAAACTAAATATATTTTTTTGGTGGTAATTCCTGGTGTCTAGAACTCTAAAATGCCTGACCCTTTTTTTTCCTACTTCTAACCCGCGTTGTATTTGACTAGTCTGTGCCTATCTCAGTCTTTACCTTTGTTTTTATGCTACTGGGACATATCCAGCTATTTGTTGTAAGTATCGTAGAGGTACGTATTTCGGTACATTTAGTGCTTCTCTGATTAGCTGTTTTAGAGCTACTTGCAATTTCTTCCTATTTGATTTGCATGTATGTCCCCATGCTGCTGATGCGTATGTTAGCGTTGGAAGGATTATGCTATTTGCTACCCTTATTTTTGTCCAGAAGTTTAATTTGCTTTTCCTGCCTATTAACGAGGCAAGTTGTATCTTTGTTAATTTCGCTTTATGTACTGATTGGTTAACATGTTCAGTGAATGTGAGCTTGTGATCAAGGGTCACTCCTAGATATTTAGCTTGATTGCTCCATTCTATGTTTTCATTTGCTAGATTTAATTCTATGTTGGGTATTTGTCTTCGTTTTCTAAACATGACGGCCTGTGTTTTTTTCCGGGTTTAGTGGTATTTTCCACTTTAAACACCATGCATATAGTCGATTCAGAGAGCGTTGTAAATCTCTGGTTGCAAAATTTACGTTTCTGTTACTTGTTGCTAACGCTGTATCGTCTGCGTACAGGCTAAGCAGAGTTTTATGATCGCTGGGTGTATCTGCAGTGTATATGGTATACAGATATGGAGATAACACCGCTCCCCGAGGCACACCTGCCTCCAGAGTTCCGACTTCGGACAGGGCAGGCCCTATTCGAACTCTGAATCTCCGGTTTGTCAGGTATGACGCAAGGAGACATGTCATCGCCTCACTGTATCCATTTTGACTCATTTTGTAGAGAAGGCCTTCGTGCCATACTCTGTCAAATGCCTTACTGACGTCTAGAAACGCTGTAGCGGTGTATATTTTACAATAAATTCTCATTTCATTGGTGTCAGAAGTGGGATTTAAAATAAATTGTGAAAATGACGACGATTTATGAGCTCACAGTGACGAATTTAAGAAGACATCTCTAAGACAGAGAATTAGCTTCTACCGGAAAAAAGGCTGAGTTAGTCCAACGACTAAAGAACGCTTTGCTAGAAGAAGGTCTAGATCCAGAGACCTATATATTTGAAGATGCTGTCCTCTCGTCGATTTCGAAAGTTTCTTCTGATGTAGCCAAAGTTTCAGGTGACATCGCATCATTAGAGAACAAAGTTTCTGGCGATATTTCAAAAGTTTCCGGCGACATCGCTTCTTTAGAAAACAAAGTTTCTAACGAGATTTCTTCCCTGGAAAGCAAAGTTTCTGCTAACATCTCTTCGGAAATCTCTAAAGTCACTTCTGAGATGTCTGCCCTGGACGATAGAATATCTTCGTTAAAAAACCAAGTTGCTGCCGATAAGTTGGCCTTCGAAGAAAAGATTAAAGAGATGGAAAACAAGCTGGAGGAAACAGGGACAGCAGAGAGAGGAAACAATCCAATTAGAGTAGAGATAAAAGAAGACGAGACGAAATGTAAGTTGGAATCACGGCCGAATTTTGAAGGAAGTGGAGGTTCTGTCCATGTGAAAGTCCCAACTTTCGACGGAAAATCGTCATGGAACAACTACATGAAACAGTTCGAATCAGCTGCAAGAGCGAATGGGTGGTCTGAAAAAGAAAAGGCTGTAAACCTGACTATCGCTCTTCGAGGAGATGCCTTAGATGTGCTTCAGACCATAGCCGTAGAGGAGACCGATGATTTTGAACAACTGAAGAAGAGGTTAAACATGCGATATGGCCACGAACATTTGGAGCATGTATATCAGTCGCAGCTTAAAAATCGTAGACAGAAGAAAGATGAGGCTCTTCAAGAATATGAGGTAGATATTGCCAGATTAGTACGATATGCTTATCCAAAAGCTCCCGAAGACATGATGGACAAATTGGCCGTTCAAACGTTTATTGATGGTCTTCGTGATCATGAAATGCAGAGAACACTGCGATTAGCTCGTCACAAAACGCTGGTTGATGTCTTATCCGCCGCCCTCGAATACGAGTCAGCTACGCAGGCCTCTGGCGGGTACAGTAAAGTTAGAACTGTAAAAGAGGAAGGAGATGAAGATAAACTTGACCAGCTCGTATGATGAAAAGCATGACATGCAAGAAAAAGAAGACCATAAAATCAAGAAACTCACCATCAGGAAAACCAGAACGAGGCAGCCTTAGGGGGGCAGCGCCGACCTGGAACTCTTCCAAAGACCCTCTTATACTAATAGCTTCTTTGAAATGTCGTGAAAATAGTGTATATCGTCGGCTTACTGCCAAAACCAACTAACTCCACTTTTTAAAGTTTTGAGAAATCTACGTTTTAAACTTTAAGTTGAAATGAAAAATCGTGTAAATTTAAAAATGATTTAATGACTGAAAAATATTAAAGTAAATAATATTATAAACAAAACATTTTGTAAAAAAATTATTAAAATGAAGCAAAAGTTAAAAAATAGTAAAAAAAACATATTTTTTTCCGGCACTTGTCAGGTTTTGGCTGTACAAATTTAGTCAACTTCCAGGTCGCTTTGAACATCACTGTCCTCCATATCAGGCTCAGGTATACTGTCGTCGATGTCGTTCGAGGTCGATAACGACTTATAGTATTGATGAAATTCATCTGGAATGACTCCTGTTTTGCACAGTTTTAATAGATCCTGTTTTTTTTTAAACTGATGGGCCGAGGTTTGGAGTATGCCTTTTTAAAATCTATTTCTCTCAGATTAAGAGGACGATCTTTACCAAAAATTTTTATTTCTTTGTATTCCGAACTGTGATCGTACCTGTACAACACAGTGCCTGGTTTGGATTTTAAATATTTCAAGCATTTTACTTGTAGCCAGTTAACTTTTTCTCCATTTGTATTTTTTGTTCGATTTTTCATTATTAGTTTTGACAGCTTCTAAGTCAAAAAAGTCCTTATACTTCAGTTCTTCTACAATATACGGTTTCTTGCCAGATCTACACGTCCTTGCCATACGGAAAATATTAAGCCAATCATGCATGGTGTAAACTGGAACATACTTTTGCGCCTTTTCTATAGCACTATGCATGCTGTCTACCTCCATGTAACTATGTCCACTCTCGAGAAATTTTTGTTCTATCACAGATAAGTTGGGATTTGTTTGTACTAAATACAAAAGCAAGGCACTAATATTCTGATTGCGGTTCTGTCCGCTGCAAGTGTCAGAGAAAAGAGAAAGTTCAGTAATATCTGTCGAAAGTTTATCGATATACTTTAATAGACACGTACCGATTTCCAGACTTCCTCTTTTTCCATTTAGCTCGGTCCATGAAAAGCAGTATGAGTTGTTGGGTATTGCCAACTCATACACCGTTAAGTTGTAAGTACAAATCTTACGGCTATAATACATCGGACTTACATCGCTACTTGGAATCTGTAATACGCATTGCAGATCAAAAGTGCAGCACATAAAGTTACTCTCTCTATGTGCTCTTTCTTTATCTTCCATTTTGGCCCTGTAACAATCGTTCTTTCGCATAATGTGACTTTCGTAATTCTCTTCCAATTCCTTCCTTTTCTCCAAATCAGCTGTTTTATATTTGGCACATATCTGACATTGATCTTTTTTAGGTGTGAAAAAAGACATATTATAATTGTTGCAGAATACTCTTCTATAAGTTATTTGGGAAACCGGCGTTAGATTCTCATTTTCGCACATCTTTTTATACAAGCTGTACATTTTTGCAATACTCAATTTGCAGTCAAGGTACTGCCTCTTCGTAGATTGTCTAGTATAGTGGGATTCCATAGTGGGAAAGCTTTCAATGTGTTTTTTAACGACTTCTAAATCAGAATCAGCTGTTTTATTATGGGGTACATTTTTACCCCTTTTGTCATTGCCAACAAATAAACCTCCTTCTCCTTTAAACCTGAAGGCATGTTCAACAACGTCTTTGCATACACAAAGTGTTTTTATAAAAAAGTCTCTACAGACTCTTATTCTATGATTGTCAAGTTCAAGAAAATATTTTTTAGAATCTGCTCGTTGTTTCTTAACACTTCCTGCTTTTGCTCTTCTTCGTTCAGGAACATGGCTTTCAACTTTACTTAAAATGAAATCTTTTCGACGGTTAAAATCAGTCAACCAGTAATTTGCACAGATCACGCTTCTCGCATCTTGAGAGAATTTGTCTGTACATCTGAAGCGGCATTTACTGCAATCAATCGATTTAGGTGCATTGGCTTCAAGTTTTTGACGTTGTTTAATGTTCTTCTTCCATTTGCTGGGGTCACATTTTTTACAGCGTGTAATTGATTGTGTAACATCTTTCGGCAAAGTATTATTTAGGGTAAGTGTAACAAAAACAAATGAGGAAGGATGTAACAAACAAATAAATTAAAGCTGGCTAGCTGAATGTGCCGGAGAGTGACTACTTAACACTCAAAGGAGGATTCGGCAAATTTGCATGCCCTACAGAGACCGTAGAATAAAAAAATGAATGACAAGGTAATAAACAATCTATAGGTATATAACTGAGGTAAATAAAAATGATTATAGAAGTTGCTCCAAAATGTGAGTGGGCGCCAGGAAAGTATTAACATAAACTTTCCAAGGTATCTTGTAAAGCTATTTGCTGAAATACAAAAAAAAGGATACAGGTATGAATTGAAATATTTAGTTTTCACCAAAAATTTAATCCCTATCCAATATATACAATCTAAATTTACCCTAAAATACCCACCACCAATTATGTACAGTCAACTTAGTTAATTATCTACAAAAAAGTAAATGCCCTAGTTGTACGCAACTGATCCTTGATGATCTAAATTTACCAATAATAAGATATAGAAAAAATTGTAATGATTGACCTAAAAAGGTAATTACTTGCCTCAGAGATGCAACTCTGTCATTTGGCTTTCAATCGAAGGTTGTAATAAAGTAATGAGGACAATATCCTGAAGGGATAAATGTCCAAAGGTTTGAAAATATAATAATAATAAAATCTTAATAAGTAACTCTCTGATTAGATGTGTACACATAAAATCGTACAAATTGAGTTAAATGGGAGGATTTAAAACCTCGACCTGGACGTGACAATTTTACTGCATATATATATTATAATTATTTAGAAAAAATGACGGGTCTTTATTATTAAATGAAACAGTATGATTTAAGATTGGAAACAAAATATTATAAACAAAATTATTAACAATTAATGAATAAAAAAAAATATAAAAAAAAATGAACAATGTTCCACCCTCTAAATAAGGGAGGTCTTTCGGGCTGGTATCCTGAAGTGGTCCGAGAGTAGTCTGAGAGAGCTTTGGACCTCTGATGGAACAGACGGGCAAATGGGCAAATTCAAAAACGCAAATTCTTTTCCTCCTTGTAAAAAAAATCCCCAAAAATAAATGAGAAAAAAAAATCCTCGATCCTGGATTTAACTTCTTGTGGTAGGCTAAAAAGAACAGTTGTGTTACAATTCCTCCTTACGCTTAATAAAAAGAAGGGAAAAATACAAGGTTTATTAACAAATGAAATAACTTGAAAAATATTACAAAAAGTTGCTGGGAAGCTTGTATCAAAGAAAAAAGCTGTAATGATTTTGTAGATAATGTGACCTTCGCATGGTCTGACAATATTTGATGTAAAATATATTGATCAAATAGATAATTTTTAACGAAAACTTGCTACGGAAATATTTTTGAATGTAAAAGAACGATATGAGGCAGAATATTTTTACAGATAGACTTAATAGATAATAGATAGTTTTAAAAATGGATACCTAATTATATGTTTTTAAGGCCGGGAAGTAAAATAGAAAATTGATATGATTTTATAACATTACTATATCTAAATCCAGAATGTTTCTTAATGAAATAATGTGATAAATGACAGATAGATATATCCCTAACGAAGGGAAAAATGAAGATATTATAGAAGTTAAAATGGCTGGTGGTTTTTACACTGTTATTTATAATTGAATCAACTTACCGACTAGAAGTGGCTTATAAATCAACGGGTATACACTACGAAACAACTAAAACTGTATATATTCTTCCTTCCCAACGAAATTAATATTCTTTAAAACAAATTTAGCCTTCTTCTGTCGCCTACCCTTTTTTTTGTTAAACGATGTTGTCTACCAAAAGGTTAAAACCAGAATGAGCGCTAATTGCTAGCCGGATGATCATGTTGACCTACATCATCGTAGGTGTCGCTGTTTAAGCCAACTTAGAAATTCAAAATTCAGAAAAGCATTAAGAGGATTGGGATTTTAAAATTGTATTTAAAAATGTTTACGGATTATTAAAGTAACGGACTCGTTACCCTCCCCTCTTACTCGGAGAAAAAAAAATTTTTAAATACAAATTTTTTTTTTCATATCTAACAACAATCGTAGAATAGGTATGAACCGTGCGTCATGGCACTATCTCGAACAGACGCTTAACTGTTTGTTAGCCAAAGTTTCCATCACTGTAGTAGAAGCAAAGGATACAAACCAATCTAAAATTTAAATTTTTAGCCATGGCACTAGTTTGCCAAATGTAGCTAAAATACACTAACTTAAAACTAACTTCCGAACAATCTACATCGATTCGCAAGATTACAAGTAACCACAGATTATGAATAATGTAGAAAGAAGGAGACATCTAAAGATATCCAAATATTACTAAGTGACTTACAAGTCATCCTATCAATAGTACATAAACTACATTAAGCTTCCATGTAGCCTAAAATAGTCGTAAAGACAAATACTCATATATCTCAAAATAATGTGTAATCGGACACTGATTCCAAAATTGACTATTCGGTGGACAACAGATTTATAGTAGAATATCCAAAGATAATCAATCAGGCAGAGGTGTGGACCGATTCACAATTTATAAGTAACGATAAAAAAAACAAAACATATATAATAATTATTTAAGTATTGAATTGGCCACTAAATCCGAAATTGATCAACCAGTGGACAACAGATTTATAGAATAGCATATCCAAAGATATAATCAACCAGGCAAATGAGTCACCAATCTCTTACTCTAACCAAATAATCCAAAAAGTAACAATAAGAAAAATGCCAAATATGTATGGACCAGTTTAAGTGTTGAATTGGGTACTAAATCCGAAATTGATCAACCAGTGGACAACAGATTTATAGAATAGCATATCCAAAGATATAATTAACCAGGCAAATGGGTAACCAATTCACACTATAATCAAAATAATCTAAATAAATTAGGTCAACATATACCCACATCCAGTAATATGTGCCTACACCACAATATTCATAGACTAAATCATTGAATCTAAATCAACATCAAACAAATTAACTCATGCTGATATTCACTAACTATAGCAGGTAGCTACAACAGATTTATAAGAATATCAGACATAAGTGAGTTACAAGGCATTTAGTAAGCCAATAATAACTACTTAACATATCCAAAAAGTAATAGTTAAAGAAGTAAGTAATCAAGTAAATAATAAGTAAGTAATCAACAAACAAAATATCAAGAACGAACAGGCCAATTTCTGTAGAAACTGCAAATTACTAATTCGTTCTGACATTACTACGAAAGAACAAGATATGTTCTAATTCTAAATCCAAAATCAATAAGTGAATGCCTAAGGAAAGAAGTGAATGTAACTGTAAACGGTCATTTGTTGACTAAAATATAAATTACTAATTTCAGAAAGCAATCTAACTATGCTAGCCATAAAGGTAGCAATGTCAAGAATATCTTAACATAAGTGAGACTAAGAAATCAGCTAAAGGAAATCTTTTGTTAATTACAATTGAACATAGTCTGGAAAGACTCAAGATTAAAACCAAAATGTTCAAATTAGAATTCAAATTGAAGATGGTTAACTAATTATGAACGAAACATCTTACTGCCCAGTTATATACATAACCTGTCATGAAAATGGTGAATTCCGAAACTCATCGAACAACTGAGGCCTCTAATTGAACAACAACTTCGAACCCACGTATTCAATTAAGTATGCATAGGCAGAATAGTCCATATGATATAAGAGTATACAAAAACCTACAAATTAAGTATATAAATAATTCCTAGTAACTGATTTTAGAATCCTTCCATATAGTACATGAAGATATTAATTAAAATAAAGCATGACTATGACCAATAAAGTGACTAAATCTATACACAAAAAAAAATCACAACATTCTTTCCAATATGGCAACCAAATAACAAAAGATGATAATCAAATTAACAAACAAAATATATAATAGTAGTATTTAATATAGTTCCATACCAGTATAAAGTAAACAAAGATAAGTGTACCTAATAATAAGAATGAAAAGGGTTAATAATTTTAACTTATATAACCAAATAATAAGCAAGGAATAAGCTGTACATATACAATGTCTGGTGATTAGTAATAAAGTTCCAAGCAAATACCAAATCGTAATCAAAACCGAGCCAAAACAATAATAGTCACAATGGTAGATTAACTTTATTAGACAAACTTAAGTTAATCTTCATCTGAGGAAGAGGATGCTATGTCATCCACTGTATTATCTGGAAGTAAATCCTTTATATGAAATTGACCAATTCGTCTATTTGTCGAATTGTCTTTTAATTCATATACTAAAGGAGAAATTACTCGAACGACAGTACAGGTAATATATTTCTGGCAGAACTTAGCAGAAATGGCATCACCCTTACTTGATTTTACAAAATTTTGCTTCAAAACTCGATCGCCAATAAAAAATCGCATGTCTCGTTTCCTCAAATTATACTGACTCTGATTTCTAAGGTAAGAAGCTTTCAACTTCTTCCTAATGTCAGCGAAGATTGGAGGTAAGTTTTGGAGATCTTCCATACGGTGAAGTTTCTCAGAAATTTGAGGAAGAGTTGTTAAATTTTCAGAAATTAAACCGAAATAATCACCTGACAATGGAACATGCCTACCAAAATTAACATAAGCTGGAGAGCACTGAGTGGTTTCATGAACAGAAGTTCGAATGGCTTGAGCAACTGAATAAATGTACTGATCCCAAGCTCTATGATCAGTGTAAGTGTAAGATCGAAGAGCAGTAACAATGCTACGATTTACACGTTCAGTGTGGTTAGCTTGCGGATGATAAGCTGCATTGTAGAATATCTTTTGGACCTTATATTTACTTAAAAGATCTTTAAAGGCTCTAGAAATAAATTGTGGACCATTATCACATGATACTATTTGGGGAATACCAAATAGTAAGAACCCTTGCTCCTCTAAGAACTTCAAAATAGCTGGAGTTGTAGCCTTACGAAGAGGACAAACTAAAGGAAATTTGGTGAAGTAATCTACAACTACCAAGCAATATGTATTACCTAAATAACTACGTGGATACGGTCCAATAAGGTCTAAAGAGATCATTTGCCAAGGAAAATTAATGTTCCTAAACGAACCCATTAATCCAGCTTGAGGTAGGGTACTCGGCTTGCATGTTGCACAAACTCTACATCTAGAGATGTATTTCTTAACTGAGTTACGCAGACCAGGCCAGTAATATAACTCAGCTATTTTACTAAATGTTTTATAAAAACCAAAGTGACCTGATGTCACATCATTATGAAAGGTTCTCAAGACTTCATCCCTATTTGCTGTTGGGACTACTATTTTCCAATCAGACATAGTCGATAAAGATTCAACTGGACTGATTACATGTTTATAAAGGATATTATTCTCTACCTTGAAATCAGGATATCTAGTAGGTTCTTGGGTGACATTATGAATCATAGTTCGATACCAATTATCTGGAGATAAAGTGGACAGATCTAAAAGATTGATATCGAATGTACGTGACAACGCATCTGCAACCACAACACCATTGGCTTTGCGATGAACAATATTATAATCAAAGACAGAAAGCCTACAAATCCAACGGGATAAACGTTGTGACGGATTTTTCATGGAATGTAACCATAATAAAGAACTATGATCTGTGATGATAGTAAACTTACGACCCTCAAGATAGTACCGAAAGGCATCAAGACCATGGATAATTGCAAGAAGTTCTCTCTCTGTGGTGGAATAATTTTTCTGTGCTTTATTGAGCTTTTTGCTGGTATAAGCTATTGGATGTTCCGAACCATCCTTAATTTGAAATAGTACACCACCTGAAGCAGTGTTGGAACAATCTGTCATGAGATAGAAATTCTCTTTAAAATTCGGAGATGTCATGACAGGTGCACTAGTAAGAGCTTCTTTTATACGCCGGAAAGCATCATCGGCTTCTGAAGTCCATGTAATAGTTTGGCCCTTTTTCCTATTTTTAAGGAGATCGGTAAGTGGGGACAACAAAGTAGAATAAGACGGCACAAACCGACGATAATATCCACACATGCCTAATATCCTACGGACTTGGGTAGTAGTCTTAGGTATAGGAAAATCCTTGATAGCAGCAACTTTATCAGGATCAGTCCTTAAACCTTTACTATCGACTACATATCCTAAAAATTTAAGACTAGGACGACAAAACTGACATTTATCTAAATTAATCGTTAAATTAGCCTCTTTGAGACGTAAAAACAACTTATCCAAAATTTCCATATGAAGAGAAAAATCAGGAGTGACAACCAAAATGTCATCCAAATAATAAAAAACATAGGGCTCTAACTGAGGACCAATGACTAAGTCCATCAGACGACACATTGTCTGAGGAGCTGAAACAAGACCAAAAGGCATAGTGACAAACTGAAATAATCCTTTCCCACTAACTGCAAAAGCTGTATACTTTTTACTTTCCTCACTTAAAGGAATTTGTAAAAAAGCTTTAGACAGGTCGATAGAAGAAATATACCTAGCATTCTGGAGTTTACTTAGAATGACGTCTATTCGGGGAATAGGATAAGCATCCCGATTTGTAGTAATATTATTCAACTTTCGACCATCGAAGCAAACCCTAAAAGATCCATCCTTTTTCTTGGTTAACCACAAAGTTAATCAATTTCCTTTTCCAAGTCAACTTGCCAAGCCTGAGGAATAGGATACTGGTATTGTCGAAAAGGTGTGGTATCTCCCACCTCGATAGTGTGAGATATTAAGGATGTACGACCTAACTTGTCTTTCGACGAAAGAGTTATAAATTTAGAGATCATATTCTCTAATTGTCTTTGTTCGAGACTAGATAAACTCGAAAAGTCCTGAATAGTACTAAGTACAGACAGATTAAATTGAGAAACAGAAAAAGAAAAATTAGAACAATTTAGTGTGCTATTAAAAGCATTTAAGAAATCCATACCTAAAATGATAGAATTCTGAACTGAGGGAATAATGTAGAATGTAATTTGCTTACATAAATCTGCTACTGTGATTTCAGTTTCAAATTTGCCTGTAATAGACTGAACTGTACCATCTGCAGTAGATACTTGCAGAGAAGAAATGGGCATAATAGAAATTTCAGCATTTTTCAGTAAAGCTAATAAATGTGAACCTATCACAGAAATGTTTGAGCCACTATCTAAAAGAGCTAAATAAGATTGTCCTAAAATCTTAATAGGAAGATAAGGTCTATTATCATTATTGTGGCGTACAAAACCGAATCTATATAAAAAAAATTATAAAATGTACCAAATATAAATCAGACGTACACCCGGAAAGAAAAGTACTATACGGTGACAGTCTGGGAATGGCTCGCGGCTAGACAAAACAGTGGAGATGGTCGTGCGGTCCACAAAACAAAAAAAAATCCGAAGTTATATCAGGGGCGCCAGGTAAATTGGCCCACAGCCTTCCCTACGTTACTATTCAATAAACCACCAACTTACCAATAGGTTTACTACTAAAATACTAAGTAACAGTATACAACCTGAATAAATAAAAAAAAAATAAATGAAATTGTCAGATTAGAATTTAGTCAATTTTAATAAATAGATTCCCAAAATAGTTGAAAATAAATACATACATACTACATATTACAATATTATTTAACTTTACCATAGGCTTAATAAAAAAATAATATAAAAATGCGGCTTCTACTTGCCTAACAAAAATTCATAAGTTATTTCTATTTAACAGAACAAAATGAAAGGTAAGACGTATCAAAAGTACCGGACGCTAAGGGGTGTGCGGTTCAATACCAACCAAAAAAAATAATTAACGCAAATAGGACACCACGTGAGCTCAAGTGCGTGCGCAGAAAATAATATAAAAAAAATAAATCTCAAATATATAACCCCCCCTTAGACGCAGTTTACAAAATTAAAATAGGTATGTGTAAATATTGAATTAATAAAATAAACCGCAAATTATCTTTAAAAAAAATCTGTAAAGTATTTGTAAATATGAAAATAAAAACTAACAGCAAATAATCTTTAAAAAAACTATTGTATTCCGCAAACCAAATTAGACGGTGCTTAAATCTTCCGTTGAAAATTAATTATCGATCCATACCTCGAATTTTCATATACTTCACCGTGTGGAATTCCAGTTATAGTTCAGCGTGTCTTCAATCCAAAATCCCATACGCTTGTCGCTGTACATAGACTTGTGTGACAATGTTGAAAAGTTAAAAATTACAGCCAGACGGAAAAATACGAAGAAGAAGAAGCAGAAAAAAACAAACAAACCAACCAACCCTGAAGCAAGAAAACATTAATTACCATCTGTGTCTAAAATAATTATTTGGAAATAAATATATTGATTTTAACACTTTGTTTATCTGCCTTTTGGCGATAATGGAGCAATACAAAAAAAAACTTGTCTCCGAACTTGAATGTATGAAAACTGATAAAAATGTGAATAGCTTTTTAGAGATGGGATAAAAAAATAACTACAACTTTTTAATTAATTAAAAACGAAATGTTCTAACACTCACCCTTCTTAGCCAGATTAGGGGTTTGAAATATCCCAAATTGGACCGAAGCGTAGCCGGCTATTTGGACTCGTGATTAAGGCTAATTTCTTGATCTAAATACGACTCCCGGTATTCACGTGTACTGTAGATCCGCTTTTTTTAGCGAAATTGTGGATATTCCAAAAAAACCCTTCCACGAAGGCAGCAAATCCCCTTGAATATCCACACGGTTCGGACTAGTCCAGATCCCACATGGAACAGCAGCAAAAGCAAAAAAACAAAATGCCGTTTTTAATCTAGCCCAACCTTTCAGTAACACCGTCAAATCTGGAATCACTTTCTTTCCGTCGTCTTTCCGAACACTTGACAACTTGACACACGGAGGTCACCGAATAATACCGAGATTCAAAAATTTCAATTTTATGATCCCAATTCTTCCAAGATAACTCTAGAAAGAACGATCTAAATTAGTTTCTTCACAAAAAAGAGGACGTGTTCCCTTAACTTCAGCACAATTTGCCAGACATTACCCCTATTTAAAAATTACTAATTTTATTTTCGCCACCTTGCTTATAATATATTATAGGCAACCGCTCTTACACGTCCTGAATTATTTAAATTTTGATAAAATAGAGGTGGGACTTTCTACTTTAAATTTGGAACGTAACAACACCTCCCTTTCCCAGAGGAAAATTTACGAGGAAAAACTAGACGAAGAAAATTTTCCCTCGCGCTAGCGACACACTACCTAAACTCTGAGCGAAGTCCACACAATCCACACAATCATCATCCACACCGTCTTCACCATGCGCAAGTACTTGGACAACGAAAGACATACCAACCTCAAACCACACGCACAAAGCAACAACTTACTTACAACACTTACTCCACTTCCACACAACAGTCATCTCTCATCGTATGAGATCAAGTAGAATAGTTTCAAATTCCAACGTCAATCTGACAACACTGATTTGGTCGGTTACTGGATGTTGCCCTTATTCGCGACCTCCCAGCTCTGGGGCATCGCTAGTACTTCACTATACCTCGCATAACATGAGTCCATAAGAAACTCTCCACCACTCGACTCTTACTGATACTGCGAGAAACATCTACCGAAACAGTAGTGTAATTCCAATTGTTCATTAAAATAAAAATGAGATAGGTCTTTCAGAATTTAAATCCGTATACAACGAAATTTAGTGAATCATCCAAAACTAAGCTATTATCCAACAAGATTCACCAAAACATAATTATGTGGCTTCGAAAAAATCCCAATTAAATAGAATGGCTTACTAACATCAAAACAAATCCCAACGCCATATCATCGAAGACAACATATTTCTGACCAAACCTAAGTGACATTCAATTCCATAAATCAAAAGAAATTAAGGCTACCGCAACCCTACGACTTCGTATTGGCTACCTAACACAAAAAAAAACGAATCGGTTGACCATCCAAATACATCCTAAGAACCGATCATAGCCAACACTCAGTCATCCTTCACGGACACAACAAAAAAAAATAAATACAACCAATTTCAGAAGAATTTACTTAGACTAGACAAAACTTTGCTAGTCCGTTCTACTCCGACCTAAATCCTATCGGGATCACCAGTCGGGTTACTAATCCTTAAATCCTTAATATTCCAAATACCTTGATCCTTGCCATTTTCATCCTCTAAACTATATGTCCAGGGGGAAACTTTCTTCTTCACGAAGTAGGGTCCTATCCATCTAGGAGCTAACTTTTTCGTGAAATATTTAGCGGCATCTGACAACACAAAATTTCTCCGCCATACTGACTGATGGGGCTGAAATTCCTCTGGACGTCTCCGTAGATTATAGGTCTTCTCACACTTAGCCGAAGCTTTATCTAAACGTTTTCTAACATCAACAAATAATTCCTGGAGTCCACGCGATCGATTATATCCCATTTTAGCTACTTCGTCCTCCGGGTCTCCGAGTTTGTCCTTTCGGGAAAAATCTCGTCCATCCACTACCATCTTCCGACCGAAATTTATGAAGTAGGGATCTTGACCAGTCGACTCGTGGTATGCAGTGCGCGTAGCACATGCTAGTTTGGCCAAATTTTCATCCCACTTCCTATGGTTGTCAGCTATATAAGTTGCCATCATTGTTTTAAGGGTTCGGTTATAGCGTTCAGATGGATTGCACTGTGGATGATACAACGCATTATAACGAACTGAGACACCATAGGTTTCCATCATTTTCTTGAAAATACCCGAAGTATACTGGACACCATTATCACATAGTAACAGACGTGGAACTCCAAATACGAGAAAAACTTCTTCTTCTATTTTCTTAACGACATGCACGGCTTTTGAGGATCGCAACGGAAATACCAAAGAAAATTTACTAAACACATCCATTACCACTAAGATAAACTTATAGCCTTGAGTTGATCTTGGGAAAGGTCCCATAAGATCGGTTGCTACTATCTCCCATGGTTGAGTAGCTTTAGGTTGAGGAGTCATAAAGCCTTTGGGCTTACCTTGTTCCACCTTATGCATGGCACACAGTGAGCAACGTCCAACGTAACGAGACACATCACTCCGCAGTTTCGGCCAAAAATACTTCTCGTTAATACGCTTATAAGTTTTCAGGATCCCCATATGACCTGCTAAAGGACTATCATGACACAACTTCAGCACTTCCAATCGTTGACCCTTAGGAACGACTTCCTTCCAATTGTCCGCTTCCTCGACCAAAAATCCATAACTGGGACGGATGTATTTATAAAGTTTGCCACCAGACATTCTCCACTGAGGATACTTCAAGGGATTAGACTCGATTTTTCTACAAAGTTTATCATACCAACTATCACCACTAGGAAGCGGTACAACCTCTTCAACCATATCAAGCACGGGAACTGACCGAGATAACAAATCGGGGACAACATGTTCTTTTCCTTTCCGATGCACAATCTTAAAGTCATATTGTTGCAATCTTACCGCCCATCGAGCTAATCTTCCAGTAGGATCCTTCAAATTTTGAAGCCATACGAGGGATGCGTGATCAGTCACGACCGTAAACGGAACACCCTCCAAATAAGGACGCAGTTTTTCGACTGCCCATAACACAGCTAAACATTCCCGTTCCGTCGTGGAAAAATTCCTTTCTTGACGCGTTAGTGATCTGCTCAGGAAACTAATTACTTCGTCACCATCCGGGCCTGGCTGCAATAACACGGCGCCCACTCCATATCCTGAGGCATCACATTGGACAACAAAAGGCAAATTGTAGTCAGGACAATTAAGTATCGGAGCAGAAACTAGACATTCTTTTATTTTCTGAAAAGATTCTTCACAACTCGGGGTCCAATTGAATTTTCTTCCTTTCTTCAATATCGCTGTAATTGGAGCTAGTAGTGTCGCAAAGGAAGGAATAAATCTTCGATACCAGGAAAATGTGCCTATGATGCTACGAACTTCCTTGACGGATGTGGGTGTTGGGATACGTAGCATAGCCTTGACCTTATCACCATCAACATGTAGTCCATTCCTATCAACCACATGACCCAAATACTTTAGTTCCGGTCTACAAAATTGACATTTATCCCAGCTAACGGTTAACTTAGCTTCTCTCAAGCGTCTAAAGACTTCCTCTAAGATCCTTACATGTTCTTCAATAGACTTTGTCACGATGACCACGTCATCCAAGTAAGTAAAAACATAGGGTTCCAACTCCGGACCGAGGACACGATCTATCAACCTCTGCCATGTAGCCGGGGCATTATGTAATCCAAAAGGCATTCTGCAAAACTGAAAAAGACCTCGACCAGGAACCGTAAAAGCAGTATAAGGCCTGGAAGCCTTAGCAACAGGTACCTGCCAATACGCCGACTTAATGTCTATGGTGGAAAGATAATGCGCGTTCTTTAATTTATTTAAAATATTAGAGATGTACGGTAATGGGTAGCCATCCCTCTCTGTTACGGCATTAAGCTTTCGATAGTCTACGCAGAACCTCCATTTTGGTTCTTCACCTTCTGGAACTTTTTTTCTTCACCAAGAGAATCGGGGACGACCAAGCACTATTCGATCGCTCCACTACTCCTTTCGCCAACATATCTTCTAGCTCTTTATCAATATGGCTTTGGATTACTGGGGATACAGGATAGTAACGTTGTTTTATGGGTGCAGATTTACAAACAATCACATGCTCAGTGACATCAGTACAACCAAGAGAAGTGCCCATTAGTTCACGACTTCTATTAATAACTTCCTCCAATTGCGACTTCTCTGCATCGGTCAAAATAGTTTGACCTCGGAGATGATCCACTGAACCTACCATTGCTGGAGCGTCCGAAAAATACCATTCGTTATGCCTCAAATCTGGAACGATACCCATAACACGCCAAAAATCAGATCCTAAAATCAGAATGTGCGGTACGTCCAAAATAACTAATACTGGCAAGACACGCAAGCGATCCCTAACCATGAAAGGTACTAAACATTCCCCCAACGATTCACACATCTGACCATTCGCCACTCTACAAACGGTCTTCTTCGAAGTATCCAACTCTAAACCCAAGTTTTGTAAAAATTTCCAACCAGTTCTTCCTACAATGGTCTTTGAAGCACCAGAATCCAATAATCCCAAAATTTCCTTTCCTAAGACTTTAACTTTCAAATATGGACGTTCATCTCCTTCGGAATGATGTAAAATAAAGTCTAAAATAGGACGTAGGTTGGTCGAGTCAACGTCGGCAACACCTCTTCGACCAGTTAGGTGCGCTTCCTTCCGTTTCCCGAATTACACGAAGGACAAGTTCTGACTGTAAACCCTTCTTTCTTACACTTAAAACAGTGAACAGCCTCCTTCTTCATTAGACACCCTACTGCCTTATGGCCTGACTGATTACAACGATAACAGATTAAAGTCCTAAACTTTCCTCTAGCGGACTCCGATTCGGATGAAACAACAGGACCCTCACTAACACTACTACAACTTTCAGCATCCACACTGATATAAGCTAGGTCCTTTTCCAAAGTATTCATTTTCCTACTATTCGGTTCAACATAGTTCCTAATACAATCACGTCTTTCCTCCATACTGCGACATAGAACACGAAGTTCCTCCAAGGTAGCTGGCAAAGGATCACGTAATCTATCTTGATAGAACGGATGCAAATTCCTAATAACTATAGACAATTTAACTTCCTCTGGAACATGACAACGCAAGCGATTAAAGTAACTATTCATTATTGCCAAGTAAACTCCAATAGTCTCAGACGAATGCTGAGTTCTCCTCCGAAGCTCTTCAAAAAGCGCTTCCCCATGGTGAGCTGACAGGTACTCCCTACGAAACTCTTCAACTAATTCAGCCCAACTCCCTACACGTAGACGAACATCTTTATAAAACTGATAGGCTTTATCCGAAAATAATTCTATACCTGATTCCAAAAGTATACTATCTGGTACATGACGAGCGAGACTCAATTCATTCACCTTCTCAAAAAATGCAGAAATAGACATACCCCTAGCAGAACCTGAAAACTTTTCTATTCCCCATTTATGAGGAAGTATCATCCCAGAAGAAAAACTAGAGACAGACCCTGAAAAAACATTATTACCAGCTTGTGACATCGCTCCAGGAGAAGAAGCATGAACTTGTCCTACCCCTGCCTGAAAAGACTGATTTAAAACCGAAATCACATCGAGCGCTACTGGTACCGAACCAGATCCGATTGGATGCTGCTTATCATGTAAATCCTGTGACAACTTCAAAATCTCAGCAAGAAAGTCTGACTTAACAACCTGGGCTGCGTCTGCATCGTCACCTGTTGGCAATACCATAAGATCAATTCTCCCCAAGACATGGTTAATCTGTGTCCGCAATCTCAAGGACTCAGCACAAGTAGGAGTTCCGGCAAACTTTCCAACAGCCGTATTCAGCTCCGCAAGTTTAGTCTCGATTGCAGTTTTATCCTGTGAAAAGGTGAATGGGTGCTCAGGGTATCTAAAGCTTTCATTTGCTGCCTCACGACTAAGTGCATCAGACAGACTAGACCTCATAGACTCAACAGTGCCAGTAGACACTCCACGAATTTTGAGTTCATATTCCAGTTCCTCTTTCCTTAAGTAGTTGGGTACAAGTTTTCGCACCATCTTGCCAAAGTTCAAAATTTAAAAAAAAATGTATCAACCGAAAGGAGCAAATATTCAAACAAAATCAAGATATAAGTAAAAATATTAACACACAGGTACAGTTTACTTTATTAATGGGAGCAAACCAAAAGCAAAATAAAAGTAATAGTCGCTTTATTCAATCTATAAAATTTCACAAAAGATTTTCAAAATTTCATTGTTTCAGAACAAATTACAAGTCACAACATAATCTCAAAAAAAGATTTTACATTCCCTAACATAACTAAGTTAAACCACAATGTAGAATTTCGAAGTCCAACTTCTCAAAAAAATAAATTTGAACTCCAACTGAAATAGAAATATTTCAAAGTCCTAATATATCCATAATTCTTCTAAGTTCCACAACACCACTTCAAAGTATCTTCTTTTAAGTTCCATTTTTGGCTTCTTCCAACTTCACGTCACACAAAAAAAAAACTAGTAAGCACTTCTTGGCATACACTTCCACTAAACACGAAGTTCTAAGACTACTACTAAGTGCAAAACCAGTGGTAAAGTAAATAAATCAAAGTTAGTCAATTAAAGCCCAAACACGTTAGGTTAACTAATTAAAAGGAATCTACACAAGGGGTTGACAAAAAAACGGTTAATTAATTAAGGGCCCCACGTTGGGCGCCAAAATATGTGGCGTACAAAACCGAATCTATATAAAAAAAATTATAAAATGTACCAAATATAAATCAGACGTACACCCGGAAAGAAAAGTACTATACGGTGACAGTCTGGGAATGGCTCGCGGCTAGACAAAACAGTGGAGATGGTCGTGCGGTCCACAAAACAAAAAAAAATCCGAAGTTATATCAGGGGCGCCAGGTAAATTGGCCCACAGCCTTCCCTACGTTACTATTCAATAAACCACCAACTTACCAATAGGTTTACTACTAAAATACTAAGTAACAGTATACAACCTGAATAAATAAAAAAAAAATAAATGAAATTGTCAGATTAGAATTTAGTCAATTTTAATAAATAGATTCCCAAAATAGTTGAAAATAAATACATACATACTACATATTACAATATTATTTAACTTTACCATAGGCTTAATAAAAAAATAATATAAAAATGCGGCTTCTACTTGCCTAACAAAAATTCATAAGTTATTTCTATTTAACAGAACAAAATGAAAGGTAAGACGTATCAAAAGTACCGGACGCTAAGGGGTGTGCGGTTCAATACCAACCAAAAAAAATAATTAACGCAAATAGGACACCACGTGAGCTCAAGTGCGTGCGCAGAAAATAATATAAAAAAAATAAATCTCAAATATATAACCCCCCCTTAGACGCAGTTTACAAAATTAAAATAGGTATGTGTAAATATTGAATTAATAAAATAAACCGCAAATTATCTTTAAAAAAAATCTGTAAAGTATTTGTAAATATGAAAATAAAAACTAACAGCAAATAATCTTTAAAAAAACTATTGTATTCCGCAAACCAAATTAGACGGTGCTTAAATCTTCCGTTGAAAATTAATTATCGATCCATACCTCGAATTTTCATATACTTCACCGTGTGGAATTCCAGTTATAGTTCAGCGTGTCTTCAATCCAAAATCCCATACGCTTGTCGCTGTACATAGACTTGTGTGACAATGTTGAAAAGTTAAAAATTACAGCCAGACGGAAAAATACGAAGAAGAAGAAGCAGAAAAAAACAAACAAACCAACCAACCCTGAAGCAAGAAAACATTAATTACCATCTGTGTCTAAAATAATTATTTGGAAATAAATATATTGATTTTAACACTTTGTTTATCTGCCTTTTGGCGATAATGGAGCAATACAAAAAAAAACTTGTCTCCGAACTTGAATGTATGAAAACTGATAAAAATGTGAATAGCTTTTTAGAGATGGGATAAAAAAATAACTACAACTTTTTAATTAATTAAAAACGAAATGTTCTAACACTCACCCTTCTTAGCCAGATTAGGGGTTTGAAATATCCCAAATTGGACCGAAGCGTAGCCGGCTATTTGGACTCGTGATTAAGGCTAATTTCTTGATCTAAATACGACTCCCGGTATTCACGTGTACTGTAGATCCGCTTTTTTTAGCGAAATTGTGGATATTCCAAAAAAACCCTTCCACGAAGGCAGCAAATCCCCTTGAATATCCACACGGTTCGGACTAGTCCAGATCCCACATGGAACAGCAGCAAAAGCAAAAAAACAAAATGCCGTTTTTAATCTAGCCCAACCTTTCAGTAACACCGTCAAATCTGGAATCACTTTCTTTCCGTCGTCTTTCCGAACACTTGACAACTTGACACACGGAGGTCACCGAATAATACCGAGATTCAAAAATTTCAATTTTATGATCCCAATTCTTCCAAGATAACTCTAGAAAGAACGATCTAAATTAGTTTCTTCACAAAAAAGAGGACGTGTTCCCTTAACTTCAGCACAATTTGCCAGACATTACCCCTATTTAAAAATTACTAATTTTATTTTCGCCACCTTGCTTATAATATATTATAGGCAACCGCTCTTACACGTCCTGAATTATTTAAATTTTGATAAAATAGAGGTGGGACTTTCTACTTTAAATTTGGAACGTAACATTATGTTTCTTCACTAATAAGGAATTCAAATCAAAACAACCATTATCTGATTGGTCAAAATTTTTAAATGGTACCAAACTAAATTTATTATCTCTACCAACACAATCAGAGGATGCAATAGGAAAACAAGAAGAATCAGAAATAAAAGAATCCTCCTGACCTGTGGTAGACTCTGGTATGCATACTGGAACTACTACACTACTACTATCACGTTTAACACTAAAATTTGGGGAAGATAATCTATGCGAATCAAATGTTTTAGATTGGGAAGTTACTCTTTTGAGTGATTCTGTGTGGTGTGTGTTGGTTTTTTCGTGTAAACCCCTTTTCCTTTTCGACTGGAAGATGGGTTTGAATGGTTGGACGTGGTTGGAACAGTTGCTGTGTTTGGTGGATCGGTTTGGCTCCCTGATGGGGGTGTGGACGGAGAAACGCTCAGGGGACGGACCTCCGATCGTTCGTTTCCCGAACACTTAAAACAATTACGTTTGAGAGTATTTTCTTTACCGCAACCATGGCAGAAAATACGGGTACGAGGGATACCGCAATCATAAAAAGTATGACCAGACTCACGACAATTCCAACAAACTACAGAACTCAATGCGGAAATATTACGTTCATGGCCTTTGGATTGCCAAGAACGGTGTTTGGAAGTATCTAGGTGACGTGAAGAATTAAAAGAAGAGGGTCGAGAAGTAGAAGGAAGGTGAGAAGACCAAGATAAAGTTTCTTCTAAACGTTTACACTTCTCCGTAATATCAGCTATACTAGTGATCTCTACAAGAGCCAACTGCTGATGATAAAATGGCAATAGACATTTCAGGATGATCTTTATCTTTGCAGAATCTGTCAGAGGTGTTTCAAGGCGACTACACATACCTAAAATATTATTAATGAACATCGGAACAGACTCGTGTGGCTTCTGTTTACGATTTTTAATTTGATCTAAAAGGTCGTCTTGAAAAGAATAAGGTAGAAAATCAGACTTAAGTTTCTGAGCTAGATCAGACCAATTTGAAAAATTATTGCGGTTATTCATAAACCACGTAAAAGCTGCACCTGAAAACAATTCTGCAGACGCTGCGAAGAGATCATCTTCACTCACTCCTCTCGATACACGAAGACATTCCACTCGATCCAAAAAGGAAATAACCTGGTCATAATGACTTTCACCAGAAAATGTAATGCCCCATTTATGAACCTGAACAGGTTTGGGTTGTAGAAATGCATTTGCCGCTTGGACAGAAGAGATTGGAGTTGATGTTGCTATTGGACTCACTCGAGAATCAAGTTCGCCCTCTAGACTTAGGATTCGGACAGAGACAGAGCGTTGGAAGATTTGTTGTGCATCATCTGAACAAGATAATAAATGCACACGACCTGAGATGTGAGCTAGGCGTGATATTAGCCTGGAATATAGGCTATCTTGGACAGTCCCTCTAAAATCGGCTATCCTTTTCGCCAAATCATCCACAGTCTCTTCAATCTCCTGTTGTTGGACCTCAAAAGGAATATTTGAGGCGGAAATCTGTCGGAAACTCCTGTTTCCTTCTTCCTGCCTTAAAGCTCCACGCAATATTTTGCGTTTTAGATCAACATTGGAAGACTCATCAATATTGATGTCCCTAATCCTTAACTCGTAATCCAGTTCCTTCACTAACAAATGTTCTACCTTAAATGCAGACATTATGAAAACAAAAAAAAAACAAAAATAGATGAATATAAAGGATAGACAAAATAAATAATGTACTAACACGCCACAAAGTCAATCGAAGAATAATCTAAAGTTTTTTAAAAAAAATATGAATATATATGTACCAACACACCACAAAATCAATCAAGGAACTAAAGTTATCCAAAAGAATATATCTATATATAATTAAGTGTTTAAAAAGAATTAAGTAAAGTTAAGTTAAATATTTAAAGTTGAATCCCTAAAGCACATACAGTGGTTTCAACAAATATATGGTCAACCAGCAGTTAAATACCAAAAATACACTAAGATTGGCTAATATATAAAAATAGCAATGTCTAAATAATTAAATTTTTTATCATACAAAAATAGTAAATAACTAGTCAACTGTACACAATGATATCAAAATAGGTGAGGGTTTAAATATGACTATAACTGCAGCAATACAAGTATACCTTAAAATAGTAAATCTTATAAGGAAAAATAAATAAATAAAGAAGTTAAAAAAATTGAACAAAGAGCAACAGGAACAAATTAGAAATAATAAAGAATATTTTGCAAAGAGAAATATACTACAGAATGTACGGTCTGAACTGAAAATAGGCCCCACGTTGGGCACCAATGTAACAAAAACAGTTAACTTTTTCTCCATTTGTATTTTTTGTTCGATTTTGCATTATTAGTTTTGACAGCTTCTAAGTCAAAAAAGTCCTTATACTTCAGTTCTTCTACAATATACGGTTTCTTGCCAGATCTACACGTCCTTGCCATACGGAAAATATTAAGCCAATCATGCATGGTGTAAACTGGAACATACTTTTGGCTGAATAAAAGTGTCATCATTGGAGTTAGTTGTTTTGAGACCCTTCTGTTTCTCACATTTTTAAAATCTGTCTGGACGTGTCTGGTTTCATCAGTACATTCTTTGATAATTATTAAGTACAAAGGCGTACTTAACTCAGAATTGACAAAAAGTGGAGTTAGTGGGTTTTGGCAGTAAGCCGACGATATGTAGATGGAGACATAAATGGTAAAAAGCATACGTTGTTGGTGGATACCGGACCAGAACCATTATACGCCCGACAGTTATAAACAGCCGTAAGAAACTGTTATCAACGAGGTTGCGACTTCGGACCGCTACAGGTGAAAATGCCAACATTCATGGAGAAATCCAGGTACAATTGGGAATTGGAGCAGAAAAGTTCGTCCATACTGTTATAGTTGCTGACATCGAAGAGGATGTTATATTAGGAATGGACGTAATGAATATGCATGGATTCCAATTGGATTTTAAGAATAAGGTAATCAAAGTTGGCAACGAGGAGGTATTTCTCCGTCCACATGATGACAACACTATGCAAGCAGCCGTTAAAGAGCAAGTCGTGCCTGCGAGAAGTGAAACAATCATAGTAGCGCGGCTACAGGAAATTTTGGACGAAGGGACACCCGTTATGATGGAGCCTTGGAACCATGACGACGAGGTTGGCCG
The DNA here is from genome assembly GCF_040954645.1 of Diabrotica undecimpunctata. Classification (NCBI taxonomy): domain Eukaryota; kingdom Metazoa; phylum Arthropoda; class Insecta; order Coleoptera; family Chrysomelidae; genus Diabrotica; species Diabrotica undecimpunctata. Next base: position 61,258,032 of record NC_092811.1, read on the forward strand.
AGGAATCATAATTGGAAAGGAATTGGTGACTGCGGCTAAAGAAATCCCTGTGAGGCTTATCAATGTCAATGACTACCCAGTGACCATCAAGAAAGAGACAAAAGTAGGAACTTGTGTACCTGTGACATCCATAATCCATCAGGCGACAACATCTGATAATTCCAACGACAAATTCGACCAAATGGTTGCAGTTGCAGGACAGTCTCTAAATCAGATGGAGAAAAGGAAATTAAGGGAATTTCTTCGGCAGTATCGTGATATTTTCGTACCGAAAGGAGAAAAGACGGGAAGAACTACCGTTGTTAAGCATAAAATTGATACTGGTAATGCTAAGCCAATTCGTCAAACAGCTCGACGATTACCACAGGCGAAAAGAGAGGAAGCTGAAACGATTGTTCAGGAAATGAAGAAAGACGGGGTGAGTAGATATGATAGGTTACTTCTGGAGCGGAAGTGACGTCACACGTCGATCGTCAAGCGTACGTATCCTCATGGGTCAAGGCCACGCCCCCCTCGTGACGTAGGAACGTGCCTAGGGTCTCGAGGCCACGCCCCTCGACCAATGGTGACGTAGGAACGTACCTCGTGTCTCTAGACCACGCCCCTCGGCCAATGGTGGCGTAGGAACGTCCCCCCATGTCTTGCTGACCAATGGTGGACGTCCTCGTGACGTCGGAACGTGTCGTCGACCAATGGCAGCATAGCAGCGTCAGTGGTGGGAATAGCAACACCCCCAGCGACCAATGACAGCTCAGAATTTGAATAAACATCATAGAAATGGCGGTATAGCGATGAGGGACCAATGGTGACATAGGAACGCCCTCCTCGTGACGTCGGAACGTGTCGTCGACCAATGACAGCATAGCAGCGTCAGTGGTGGGAATATCAGGCCAATGGTGGCATAGTAACGCCCTCCTCGTGACGTCGGAACGTGTCGTCGACCAATGACAGCATAGCAGCTTCAGTGGTGGGAATAGCAGGCCAATGGTGGCATAGTAACGCCCTCCTCGTGACGTCGGAACGTGTCGTCGACCAATGACAGCATAGCAGCGTCAGTGGTGGGAATAGCAGGCCAATGGTGGCATAGGAACGTCCCCCAATGTCTTGCTGACCAATGGAGGACGTCCTCGTGACGTCGGAACGTGTCGTCAACCAATAACAGCATAGCAGCGACAGTGGTGGGAATAGCAGGCCAATGGTGGCATAGGAACGTCCCCCAATGTCTTGCTGACCAATGGTGGACGTCCTCGTGACGTCGGAACGTGTCGTTGACCAATGGCAGCATAGCAGCGTCAGTGGTGGGAATAGCAACACCCCCAGCGACCAATGACAGCTTAGAATTTGAATAAACAACATAGAAATGGCGGTATAGCGATGAGGGACCAATGGTGACATAGTAACACCCTCCTCGTGACGTTAGAACGTTTTCCTCGACCAATGATGCCACAGAAACGTGTCCTCGACCAATGGCGGACATCCTCGTGACGTTGGAGGCCAATGGTGTGCATCAACGGCCAATGAGAAAGACGTGCATCGACTAATGGTGGAGTCGTACCACAATATTAACGAAAAGACGCCCCCAGTCCCCCCCATTCCCCGAAAAGACGCTCCCAGTCCCCCCATTCCTCCCGAAAAGACGCCCCCCCAATAATAACAAAGCTACACGTCCAACGTAACCAATGAGAACGATGTTCAATCGCTGGTCGGTGACTGCATTCTATGAATTGACAAAGAGAAGAAGACGAATGACAGACAAAGAGAGCAATTTTTCCTCGTATTTTTTTTGTAATTAAAACCTACAACCATTAGCGTAAAACTTCTAAATTTTTTCAATTTATATTTTACGAGTTACCTCGTATATATTTTATCGATTACCATAATAAAAAAAATTCGTTTATTTTTCAATTTATACTTTACATGATCAGTTGAAATCTTTATAAAATATATCTTGCTACTGAGAATAATGACATCATCGGATACGCCGGCTATTAAAAATGTCTCACGCGATCACGATATATAGCCGGAAACACGTGCAAATTCCAATTCGATTATTTAATGTAAGATAAAATATATTTTCTCATGGAGGCAGGAAGTTAATAATTAAGCCCGGCATGTGATGCATAAATGAATAGTCTTACGAAATATTGCGCAACATAGTTTTAGCGTGGGAGAGGCAGGTGTGGAGAGGTAAGAAGATATAATTAAACGTGTTCATGTTCACAGCGTTATTTCGTAAAACGTAGTCATTACAACATGAACAGTGTGGAAGTAAGAGCCAAAAGTGAAATGATGCTGCTTAATACTTTGTATAATTTTGAGCATTTAAAAGTATTAGTTGGATTAAGTTCAGCTCGATCATTTGGACCAGGTGTTAAATTAAGCAGCGAGAATAATGAGATATCGTTCGGTATATGTGATTGGATCCAATTCATCGATGAACTTAATCGTAAATATAATCAGTTTTTCCTGATGCCTCTGCAATGCTATTGTGAAGATGAACCTCCAGAATGTTGTGAATTGTTAGCAATTGAAACTCAAGCGACAGATCAACTTAAATGGCTCAATGTTAAGAAACTTGGTGTTACTTTGCAGATATTTGAAAAAGATGTTAAAAATCTTATTGAAGGAAATGAAAAGTTAATTTTACCACGCATTCGTTTTCTCGAAGGACTGAGATTTTTAGATTACTATTGCAATGCGTTAAAAATTGCTACTTCATTCAAAAACGATTTACAACCAATAGACATTTTATATTCATTTTGTGAGGCTTCTTGTGATACTAGTATTGTAAGTTTAGCATTAAGGGAATATTTGTATTATTATAAGGAAGATACAATTAGTGAATTAAATAACAGTATTTTTGAATAAAGGATTAAAACATTTATTTCTATTTATTATACCAGGGTAGTGGGGGTGATTAAGAATATTATTTATATTGGCTTTTGGAGCGAAAGACATTTATTTCATCGATGACTTCCATACGGTGTAGATTAGAAGAGTTGTACGAAAAAATACAAAAGTTAAAAGCCGATATACAGTGGTACGAAGATAGAACTGCAATTGAAAAACGATTTGCAGAGTTTAATTTGTCAGAAAGAAAGTTACCAAAAACAACACAATACCCGTTAAAAAGAATTCAACCGACAAGATGCCTCCACTAACAACCTCATTCATCATCCTTACAGCTATTGTTAACAATGTCCTTTATACAAACGTTCCAAACAACGTTAAGAACCAGGCGATATGTTTTAATGATGAAAAAACTGATTGTAATCGACCGAACTGGACTCTAATGGATCATGAAGTGGTGAATTATGGACAGCTTCCAGTATTTTTCAAAGCGATACCAAAATCAGGAGGAGCATTCTATAAGATCAAGCTAATATCCCCAAATAACACCGAAAGTGATTCAAAATGGTACAAAACTAATAATGATGACATCGATCAATATGGTTTATCGATTATACTCTTAAGTATTATATTCGTAATAAATGCCTTTATAGCGATTAATATCATTAAAAAATTTCTTGTAAATCGTAAATGCGAATCATCTTGCATTAAAATAAATATGTAAAACTGTTAAAATAAAACTAAAATAAAACTTTTAATCTTTTATTAAAAAAAAAATCCAATTTATATAGGTAATATTTTGTTACACAGCCATTGACGGAGGTGATCCACATTTATCGAGGAGCAGGAAAATAGTCCAGTAGCGTGGCAGTTGTATTCATGTGGAGCAAAGCCTCCAGTGGAGTATGGAGAATCATCAAACTTGCAAACATCAATAATTATGGGACAGACGTCAAGCATATAACATTTGTATCTTAAAAATTCTGCTTGTTGTTCTCCGCGAACGTAGATGTAGTCAGCTGCATACAACAACTTAGATTCCAGTATTTTATTTATTTTTGAATATTTAACATCTCCATTAGAATACCGAAGACCATGCACGTTTTTCTCCAAGTACACAGCAGTCTTCTTATCTTGATTACTTAATGTAGCAAACGGTTGTGGAGGTTTAAATATATAATGGCAATGTTTAAAGCCAATTTCAATGCTGAGTTCTTTGGGAACAAACCACCCATCTACGGTGAATCCTTGAATGTCAACTAATGCGATCCTCATGATGGCTGATAGTATACTGAATTGGATATGATTGAATAAGTCAAGTTAAATGATATTTTTGATAACTTCAGTTAGAGGAAAGTATTCGAGTAGACTGTCGTGGACAATTAAACAGTACGCTCGAGTGCCTGCAGGAAAACCTTCATCTGCTTCGATTTCCAACTTAATATCAACGGTTCCCGATCTAAATGACGTATCATCCTGTTTGGAGCAGTCGAAAGTAAACAAAGCATATTTTTTAAAAGCATTATAATCCAAGATTGGATGTTTTGTTGACGAATGAGTATAACTGGGAAAGAATTGGGTATAGTTGTAGTGAGCTATAGCATAATCATTTTTCGCAAAATCCAATTGCATTCTCTCGTTAGGCCAATATTCACCATTAATAACCACTCGTACGCTGGACACCTTAATGTTATCGAATAACGTTGGATTGGCGTGAATGTCATCTCGTTTAGAAGTTTGAAAAGCTACAATGACATAGCGTGGACGTTCAACAGCTGAAGTTGTCTTTACACTCCATATCTCACGTCGGGATCCAGCCGTAAGTGAAGGTAGTTCATTAAGTTCCCATTTACGGAAAGGTATGGTTATCGGCGTATTATTCTTAATCGGAGTCATTAGGTCAATTTTCACATCGTCATTCGGAAAGACATGTTTGACCTTCAGTTCCATGCTGGTAACAGTTAAAGACACTGTTGTTGTTGTTGTGGCATTAGGTTCTTCCACTAAAATACTGTCTCTATCATTACGTGCTCGAACAAATCGAAACACTTGACGACCATAGGTTAATTTATTGTAATCGTTGAAAATGTTGAAAATATGTTTTATCGGAATCAGTAAACTAAAGCTGTCTCCCGATAAATGTGGATTATTGGGATAGTTCCATCCTGCAGTACTGAGATACTTGGAATCGTCAGGAGTGTAACACAACAAACTGCGAATAGTGCTAACTACACCAGGATCTCGAACTATTTCCATGTCGTGTGAACTTTGGATGTATGTACATGTATCAAACAAGAAGGCTCCAGCATTCGGTGCAAGAGAAACAGTTCCAGTACCCACTTTCTTTATACTTCCTTTAATTTCCAAAAGTGTTTCGTGTATGGCAAAAAATGCATCTGATTGATTGATGATAAACTCGACAACGTCGCTATTATTAAATGACTTGATGTAAGGTGTATATGTACGAAATTCTTCTTTTCTAATAGTATCGTCGAACTGAGGTTTCTGGTACAGATCTAAAATAGGTGGTTGAGGTTCCTGAACCTGTCGTCGAATGTATTGACGTTTTGACATCTTTTAGCTGTAATCCAATGGAAACGAGAAAGGCTTTATTGACAGCAGACACGTCACGTCGCTTGTAAGATTTGCGTGAGACTAATGGATATTGATGCGTAGAGCTTTGTTTTATAATTAAACCCATCTATATCGTTTCCTTAAAATCCAAATGAAGTGTACTTTTCTCTCCTCTAAAGTTGACTGGTCTTAAATCTTGATCGAGTACGCTAACGGTAATGTTGGCAATTTCACGTATGCTATGGCTTACTGGTATGTATATAGGATTATGAGGACGTTCGTCAATAGAGAAACCAGGATCAACACTTATCGGAAAATGTAGAACGGTGTGCGCAGGTCTGTCCTCGTAAAAGGCTCCTTCGGTAATGTTGCATTCAAAAAGTAGGCTCGATACTTTTATAATGTTTACAGGTTGGTCCGAAGAATGCATTTTTCCTGGCACCAATATTCTGTTTGATGAGAAACCCAATATTTTGCCGAGACTGTCATCTTTCTCGAAAGTAACAGCATGATCTTGACTAAAGATTTCACACTTGAGCGTATTGTTGTTGGGTCTTAAGATGAACTCATTATCTCGAATCGAATTATATTTATCGATTAATGCGTTATAAATATACGTTTCGATATCGGTAATTTCATAAGATCCAGACGGAATATCGATGCTACACAACTTTTTTCGATCATTTTTCTCGTAGTAGTAAAACTTTTCGCCATCGATGTTTGGAATCGAATTAAATGTATGAAATCCCAACACTGCTACATAATACTGTCGGTTAGGGTCAAGCACAAGAGGTACTTGAGGAGTAAACGAAAACTCGTTGGAAGTACTTGTCAAGGTCAACAATCGAGACATGACTGATACATTTGAATAGGTGTATGAAATTAAATAGCAAAATATGTTAAAAATTCCTTTATTTATTCTTATACTGTTACAAGTTTTTCTCATAATATGACACATTACAAAATACACATCTACTTTCCATATACATGCCGCAAACATCACTCCATTCATGTCTATCATAGTCTTTCTTGCAGGGTAAATAATCTTCTAGTGCGCGACGAATATCTTGAGGTAGTTCATACCAAACAACGCACGTTATATTTTTCATAAAAATGCAAATGGCACTTCTCAATATATCGTTAGACGGTTCCATTGTAGAGAAACTTTAAACAAAGATGTCCACAGTTAATTTGGTTATAACTTTGATATTGGTCGTTATTGTAGAAAATTCTTCCACCGTTCAAGTAGGATACTAGTTCTCGCGGTGGTTTCAAGCAACCATATGAATCAAAGTACTCTATATCGTTGTTTATCTTTCTGTAAGCTACCCAATGTGTACCGGGGTTTGTGGAAATGTCGAGATTAATAATAGCACATTCATGTTTACGAGGGCTACGTGGTAAATTATCTCGCATGAACACGCCGCGGAAATTTGAAATTTTAAGTAGTTTAACAAATCTATTTAAATCCACATTGGTTAAAGGCCTATTAGGTAGCTTCAGCGGAAGTTTTTTGCCTTTTTTAAATATAATCCAAAGCCACCTTTAGCGTTTTTTCGTAGGTATAATCCTTTGCCTAGATGTTCCATTGCATTGTTGTGACGTTTATCTTCTTCTAGTTTCTTTTGAGCATTCTTTGAATCGATAACAGTTTTCGCTATCGCGCTTGCGCCCCCAGCGAGGCTTCCGAGAGCTGATAGGCCTGCAAAGATTGGGATTAAAGGTAAAATCCCACCAGATTTTGGTTCAAATGGAATAATTCTTGGAACACGTACATTTTTCTTCCCACCTACATTCTTAACGGCTGTTCTAGCTGCTGCAAGTGCAAGTAGAGCGGATTTACGCAGATTTGGTGACGGAGGAGCACGTTTCAATGTTTTGATAATTGGCTGTAACACATGTCGCTTAAATGAACCAACACCTTTACCACGTTTCATACCCATACCCAGTTTTCGTTTAGCTTTCATTGCTGTAGTAGTTAACCAGGCAGCGGTTTTTTCACCCAAAGATGCGTCTTTTGCTTTAACTCGTTCCCACGCTTTATTTTCCAACACCCAATCTGCTTTATGTCGATCTTTCAATGAATTACTTTGGGAATATGCGAGATCGTGATCTCTCGCAGCTCGATCTAACGGATTTATCCCCGGATCTCCACGAGCTAGACGTTTCTGTAATTTAGTTCCAGGTCCTAGATATTGGTAACCAGGAGCATGCAATTCAAACGGTAGACTATTGATCAGAGAATTCAACACTCCTTCACCTTGAACGATCAACATTGAAATGAATCGCTTTTTGAAAAATGTCTTTATATAACCATGTGTACAAAATACATCTCAATCACAAGATGAAGGTCATTCAACAAGACAAGACACTAGCAGTGGAAAACTTGGATTTTGTCGACAACGTGACAAGAACCAGCAAACATGGTGCATTGCTACCACATTCATTTCGTGCTATCATATGTGGTCCAAGCGGATGTGGAAAAACTAATGTTATGTTGGCATTACTTTTTGACCTGAATGGCGCTAAATTCAAAAATGTTTACGTTTATTCAAAGTCGTTGTTTCAGCCCAAGTATCAATTTTTGAAGGAAGTGTTGGAGTCTGTGAAAGAAGTAGGTTATTTTCCATTTAAAGATAATGATGATGTTATAAGCCCAAGTAAAGCTAAACCAAACTCAATATTCATATTTGATGACGTATCAACGGATCCACAACAAACAATACGTGAATATTACTGTATGGGTAGACATAAAGACATTGATTGTGCATACCTATGTCAATCATACAGTCGAGCAGGCAAACAACTTTTACGTGATAATGCGAATCTTATTGTATTGTTTAAGCAAGATGAGCTCAATTTGAAACACGTCTTTGATGACCACGTATCACCTGATATGACATTTGAGCAATTTAAACAATTTTGTTCCGAATGTTGGAAGGACAAATACGGTACATTCGTCATTGTTAAGGATTTCGATATTTCTAACGGACGATATCGTAAAGGTTTCGACAAGTTTATAAAACTGTAGGTATGATCGAAAAACACGCATTGTATAACAATATGTCAGACAAAGAGGTAGCTGCGCGCACGCGTAAAGTTGCCGAACTAGCTCGTGTCATTCGCAAAAAGTATTTGGCATTAAAGTTAGGTAAAACAGAACAAGATGAGTCGCTAAATAAACTCTTTAAGCCCATAGCTAAACCTCTAACAGATATTGCGCAATCGTCAAAAACGTTGCATCATGCTATTAATAACAAGCTTAGACACGTTAAAAAAGAAGAGGTGAAAACGGAGGAAGAGATAAAAAAAGAAGCCAGAGATGACGATGTATTTTCCGATGCAGTATCAATCGATCAAGTTAACGAACATGATATATTTGATCCTAATAATGTTTCGAAAGAGGCTATTGATGAATATATCGAGCAATATCCTCCAATGAGCCATAAGTATATAAAAGAATTTTGGATGAAAGATAATAAAATTGATAAAAACTACGGACCTATTTACAATGATGAAATTGGCTGGATGTTGGGTAAACGACGAATAAACTTTAACAAAAACAAAGGTAGTATACAAGTCATCAGTGATGGTAGTGGGGAAGGAGGATGGGTGCCGGGAACGCCAGGTCTATACCAACTAATTTTCTATGATAACCCTGAAGATTATAATGATACAGATTTAAAGCACTATAAAAGTTTATTAAATAGTACAGAAGTTCATCTGGATTCCAAAGGTCGTCTTAAAGGTGCAACTGGGAAAAAATATCATCATATTATCAAACCGCTATTTAAACCTACCGATGAAACAACAAAGAAATCGCCACCGAAAACTCGATCTACTGCATTAAAGAGACAACCTTTCGAAGGTCTTGTTCGTTTAGCAAAAACGACTCGTTCATCATCGATGACAACGTCTCCTCGAACATCGTTATCTTCACCATCTAGCTCCAAAGGGTCAGGGCTCGTCGATAATTCTCATTTGATCTACAACGATAATCCTATTGAATATGTATATTGGGATGATCCAAACGAACTATGCGACAGACTCAAATTGCTGGTTGCTTCCCAAGAAGCAGGAAACACATCTCACAATAATGAAATTGTTGCCATTATCAACGAATTACGTGAAGCAGATATTATATATTAATGTTTGGATTATTGGAACATCATTTCCAACATGAGTGTTGACAAGTTTGGTCGTCATCATTACCGTTCTAATGAACAAGTTGTTAAAAAGCTACGTGAAGGCTTAAAGCAATCCATTTTGGATTTACAAAACCAGATACATGAAGTACATAAAGACATTACACGAGATCCTCCTGTAGCAGGTAATCATCTTTCCAATAAGAAATATGTAGATGACAGCATTGTTCGTGCGAAAACTTTTCTAAGAAAAGAGATTAATTTGATAGAAAAAAATAGAATTCAAAAAGATACTCAACTCGAACAAAAAATCTCAAACTCCATTAGTAAAATAGAAGTTAATTTAAGTAAAAAAGTTAACGAGTTGTCTGATGAGAATAAAATGACTGCTTCGAAAATATCTGATTTATCAAAACAAATGCATGAATTTAAAAATGATCTTGATATATTTAAACAAGAAATGACGAATAATATTACAGATGCCGCCAACCAAAATGCACAAATTATGATGAAAACGTTGGAAATAGAAAAAAAGATTAAAACGGCGGATCTTAAATCACATGATTTAGATGAGCGTCTTAATGTAATGGAAGATTACCTCTTACATTATAAAGCTAACGGAACAACGAATTAGCGTTAGTTCAAAGAATCGAATCGTTGGAAGCTAGACATGGCATTTACCGAGGAGAAGATACAACTAGTTAACGAGCTACACAAGCCTGCACGAAAAAATTATCCTCGTCGACGAACAATCATTAAAGGACTAGACGATTTGTGGCAAATGGACCTTGCTGAGATGAGGCCTTATGCCAGTCAAAATAAATCTTACAAGCTCATTCTTGTTGTAATTGATTGTTTTTCAAAGTTTGTGTGGACTCGACCATTAAAGACGAAAACAGGTGAGGAAATTACTCGAACATTTTCGGATATTCTCGCTCATACTCGACGATGTCCGAAAAATTTACAAACAGACCAAGGCACAGAATTTTTTAATTTCAAGTTTCAAAATCTCATGAAACAGCATAGTATTAATCACTATAATACCTTTAGTGTTAAAAAAGCAGCCATATGTGAACGAGTTATTCGAACATTGAAGGAAAAACTTTACAAGTATTTCAGTCTTAATGGAACTTACAAATGGATTGATATCTTGCCTCAAATTACAAAAGAGTACAACAACACGAAACACAGCAAAATTCGACTTAGACCTATTGATGTTAATAAATCTAACGAAAATGAAATTTTACGAAAATATTATACTCACTTGAAAATTGCCGGTCCAAGAAAATTGAAAGTTGGTGACGTGGTTCGCATTAGTAAAAATAAACACATTTTCGATAAGGGATATAAACCGAATTGGACAACAGAACTGTTTAAAATTACTGAAATTAAAATAACGAATCCCACAACATACTTGATTGAAGATATGACTGGAGCGCCTATCAAAGGAGCATTCTACGAAGAAGAATTACAGAAAACAAAAAATAAAGACATATATTTAGTAGAGAAAGTACTGCGCAGACGTGGAAATAAGATGTATGTTCAATGGTTGGGATTCGATAGTAGCCATAATAGTTGGATTAACGTTAAAGATATCATTTAGGATCTACTTTTACATACACCGCGTAGATATACACTAAATGAGTGGGGGGTGACAAAAAGTATAAATTTCATAAATGCTGCAAGCTCATGCCCAGTTGTTCCTGCCAGTTCATCAATATGAGTTCTCAAGATAGTGGTTATAGTTCATCAGACGATATGGTGGTAGCTGCTGCTTCACCATCAGATGATATCGATTATGAAGCTGAATTAGATGGAGTTTTGGCGACATTCGAAGAAGCAGCCAAAAATGAACCATATTATTTACTAGAAGCATCCTTTCCGCTTGACAAGTGTATAATCAAAGTTGGCCTTTCTCCAGCTCGTCATTTCTCATCAGCCATTATTTTGTGTCAGCACAACAAGAATGCAAGAATTAGTTTAAACACGTTCGAGTGGGATGATATAATCGGAATTTTTAAGCAGAAGATTTGCGATTTCTTTAACAGCACCTCTCAAGATGATTACAATCCTATCGAGTTTCAGTGTGGAGACTATTGTAAAATTAAACAAATAGTGTATGATTCAACCAAGTTCCTTGTTATTGAAAAGCATGGTCTGGAATACTATCTAGATGAAAGGGATGTCAACCAAATCCTAGAAGTAAACAGCAGTCTGGTGTGTCATCGTGTATCGTTATTGGATAATTTACACTTTCATGCTTATTATAGAAATGTTATCGATTTGATACAATCAAACTTTTGCAGCAGAAGCAGTTTATATGGACCACTTGAAGCTTTAACTGCGTTTTGCGAAATTTCCACAGACACTTTGTTAAGTAATGCTTTAAGAGAATATTTATATTATTATAAAATTAAAGTTGTAAATGATTTTATGTAATAATCAAAATAAATGCTATTTATGCAAACATGTCTTTTTTATTTTCACGTTGAATGTCTCACAACGCTGGAAAAGATAAGCTGAGACTTAAAATTACAGGAAAACAATGTATATTTTTTAGAGTTTTTATTTTCTACTTATAATAATTACAAATGTTGATTTTCACTAAATTACAATTATCATTCTACATATTCATTTAACAAATAGCCAATCCATTTTCGTGTGGAGATTGATAAAGCTATAAAAAAATTGGTTATGTTTTCATTTATTAATTTTTGTTTTTACTCAATCATTGTGGTTTCATAATGACCCCAAGGTAAAGTGTCATGAGAATTTTGTTGCAAGTAACGTTTATCGTCATACGGACTTAATGCAATTTTTTCTTGTGTTATTGTAAAAAGATCATGGGCGTAGGAACGAAACGTTGATTGGGAAACACTTTTAGTTGTAAATTCGTTTAAACACTTAACATAATCATCGAAAGTAATGTCATTTTTTACCGTTGAATATTTTACACCCTTAGATTTTTTTGTGACGCCTAAATTATTTGCAAGTCTTTCAATATTTGCATCATCCATATTATTCTTGTATTTATCCCACAATGCATTTCGATCCTCATCCGTCGTACTAATCTTAAACGAATACATTTTAGATCTAAGTCCGACAAAATGAGTCATAATGCGACCGTTTGCCTCATCTTTCATCATTCCGAGAACTTTTTTGTTGACTTGAGGTATTCCATAAATATTATTCTCAGAATAGTCTGATGTATCGAATTTGGATAAATTTGCTTTAATAACATCTCTGTAAACGTCATCACATTTTAATTCATAGATAAAACTATCAGTGTCCCCATACATTAGCTTACAATTTTCAACTCCCATATATGGCAGCATAAAGTTATAATGAAAATCGTACATACACACTTTGGATATATCTAAAATTGACATGCCGATGTACAATGGTTTGTTGAAAATGAGCTCTGTTTTGTTAAGTTCGATTGCCATTAAATTTTCATTAAACACAGTTCTATTATGAAATCTTGGACTAGCAATCAAATTTTTCGCTCCATATCTTCCATCCCATTTTGATACAAGTTTTACAATGCGATGTTTCCTAATGTTTTCCATCGTTTTACCAAATATGGCGTTGTTGGCTAACTTGTACAAGTCTTTTTCAAATGCTGTAGTTGCTGCAGTTCGCAATTTTGTATTAAGATCGATATATGGCTTAAGCCAAGCGCTCTGTTTGAATTTCAACACTTTATGGATTTTTGTTAGTTTGAGTCCTGCATTCAGAGCTTGTTTTAGATTGCGATAATGCAAAGTGTACTCTTTTTTATGGTACAAGGTGGTCATAAGTTTTGGAAGCTTACTTCTTGGTGGCACACGATGTTCGCAACAAAACGGTAAATCTCGATGTAAGTCATGCAAGTGTTCTGGGTATTCCAAATCCACTTGTAGTATGTATCCTGTATCTCCATCGTCAGGAATAGACAAGACATCAATATTGGTATCGACCCACTCGAAACCCCCATATGGTAAGAATTGAGACATTGCCCAACCATACAAATTGTTGACATCTAAATATAGCACATATTTACTAGGCTTTGATGGATCATAATTATGCATGTATTTGTTATTTGCCTCAGAATACCGATTACTTACTTGACTTATACCACCTCGGATAGCTTTCTCAATAAACATGATTTTATCGATATCATTCAGCAGTTCAAGTTTACATCCAGTATATTTAAGCATTGCATCCCAAGAAAATCCAGGCATGGTATAGTACCATGCAGGATCAAGACTGTATGTACTTCGACATTTTTGTCGAAAATTTTCAAAAATGCAAGTCAGTAACATAATATCAGTTTTCATGTACAACATACTATATTCCAAAATATTTTTAATACCGAATGACTGCCAAACATTCTGAGCATGATGATACATATTTTTGGAGATGTGTTCACCCGATAATGAGCTGTAAAATTTATCAATTGATGGTAGTTGCGTTTCATTCAATTTATTGAAAGACTCAATATATTCGTACGGGAATATGCCTTTTCGTTTCAATAATTCCATTTGTTCGGGAGTGGTATTTGGAAATTCGCTAGCTAAATATCTTAAATCCTCAGGTTGCAATGTGGCAGCCAACTTGTCCAATGATGAATTTAAAAATCTCAGTGAATCAACGAACCTCAACTTAATACTGACCTCAGAATCGTATATTGTAAATGAAATATACTTTTCCTTATTTATTGGTAGTAAGCTGATACTACCATTTTTCGCAAGATCTCTAATCATCATATGCGAATCGTAACCGCTAAGATTATGAAAAAAAATTGGGACAACGAAAAGTTTTTTGAAATTTAAGTTACACACTTGGTGTGCGAATCCTCGAAAATCTCCGGTAAAATGGTCATGATCACGAACAATTACATCCTTATCTGAAAACGTTTTTTCGCAAATGTGACAATTAGATGCATTAAAACTGGGTGTGACATTCATAGGTACAATATCTTTAATTTTTCCTTGCACAAATGCCGCCAACAACGTCATTTCCTTGGCAAACCACTCCATGCAATCTTCACCTGCGTAACTTCGGTAAAACGATAGAGATTCATCGTAAGAGCATTTTACGTAATAACCTGCACTAAAGGCTTTATGCTGCTGATACTTAATTGTTTTGCATTTTAATGGACTATTTTTAACTTTGTTCAACATTGACTCAAAATCGGCATAGACTACAAAAGGAGTTGTTTGTTTATAAATATGATTTTTAAATTCAACATTCTGATATGATGGAAAAGAAACTTTACATTTATTAATTTTCTCACAGTATTTTGCATGATCATTTAATCTGTCAAAACTACTAAAATAATTCAAACACCTATCACATAAAAATTTTTTATTACGTTTCTTACTTAACTGCCTGGACATAAGTCGAGACATATCTTTAATCATGCAATAATGATACTTAATTTCTACAGATTCATCGTGAGCCATAGGTGCTTCGTAGTCATTCAATTTTGGAAAATATTTATCTTGTACAATCAATAAATTTACATGTTTAGTTAATTTGGTTTTGCATAGCCTTACCGGCGTTGTTACGTAAAATGTTCTCTCTTTAGCAACATTCATTTCTAACCCGTACACGTTTACAGAAATATTATTTAACTTTTCAAATTTTGAAATACCCTTTATAGTCATAGGTGTCTCTAGCCCATCGATATTTAAGACAGTCGCATAATGTGGATATGAAGATGTACGATCTGAACTGCATTTAGCTGGATAAATCGCTGAAACTATGCTCCAAAAAAAGCATGCTTCATCATCGTTTTTGATATTAATACATGCGTGCTTCTTTTGGATTTGTTCTGGTAGTCTAATGAACGACGTAGCTCCATTTCCCACTTCATATTTATTTATATTGACTTCTAAAGAAACAATTTTTTTCAAAGCCCACCCTGATCCCGTTTCTTCAAATTCCGATAGCTTAGACATTAATTTATCGACTATGTTTGTGTGAAACCATAAAACCAAGTCCGTTCCTGCGTCTATGGCTTCGTTTTTGGTATTAAAATATTTAAATTGGTTAATATCACCTCCTTGATTTGATTTTCTAATAAATTCTCCACATAATGTCATATTACATTTTATCATATTTAATTTTTTTAAAATGTTTTTAATTCGAATTCTAAATAACTTAAAACAATCCCCGAAAAATTGCATTAAATCTTTGTGTGCTAGATTAATAATTATACCTGTTCTGATTCTACTCTTGAATGCGGAATTTACATCTTCCCATTTAACCCGACGATGTTTAGTAATTCCACCACCCACGCGAAGACCGAAATTTTGAATTTCCGATTTAATTGTCTTTAAATGCCCCGCGTTTGTCTGTAGTTGCCGTAATTTAGCTAAATCCAAGTCCCCACACCGAATCGCTTTAGTAAACAAAGTCAAATGCCTTTTAATGTGATTTAACCAAATATTCGCTTCTCGCGGTGTATAATTTCGAAACAAAACATCACGCGCTTGAATTAAATGTTGTACAATGTCACTACTAAGATCACCAATGTTACTCATGATTAAGTAAAAAGCAATAAATCAATAAATGAAAAACTCACCAATATTTTTTTTTTATCCTCTAATTTTCTATTATTTCAAACGAGGCGGCTGGCTGCACCTTTCCAGTGGCAACGTTTCCTCGGAACACCAAGCTGTACTTTCCCTCGCTGAAATGTTCCAAATGCGGCCTGTAGAGTTCAACCACCCTTTGCGGCAAGAACGTCACCTCCTTTTCTAATTCAATAAGGATGGATTTCCCAAATTTCGTATCGACTTCTCTTGCCGCAATTATCTTCTGGGGTACTCCTACGGGTAGGCTGTTTAGCTTTCTAATTGGCTTGATTGTCTTCTCTGTAAGCAGAGAGGATGCATTAATCTTTTTTAGGTCCATCTGCAACAATATATATTTTCTTAATTTAACAGTAACATATCTTTGACTAGCAATTTCTTAATTTAACAGTGAAATATCTTTGAGTAGCAATATTATTTTACAAAAATTCTATCTATTATAATATGTATATTTTTTAATTTAACAATGAAATAGTTTTAACTAACAAAACTTTCATAGAAACAAAAAATTACAAATACCGCACTATTTACAAACATTTTTTTTTTTAGAACGGAGAATATAACCAAGTAATTTGAATAAAATGTTTAAATCAGAAAAATTATTAAGAATTGGAAATTAGTAAAGATAATGATGAATTCTAAATGATATAAAAAAGGTTAAGTATTATAAAACTTACTTTTGTATATATAATTGCCGGCACTTCACAAACACAGAACTTCTCCGAACGGTACTTTGTATAATTGCTGACGCTGCACAAAACACACAACTTGTCTGAAGGATGATCAGAATTGAACTGACGATATGTAGTGCATCTGCTCTTTATCTAACTGCCTCTCCCACGCTAAAACTATGTTGCGCAATATTTCGTAAGACTATTCATTTATGCATCACATGCCGGGCTTAATTATTAACTTCCTGCCTCCATGAGAAAATATATTTTATCTTACATTAAATAATCGAATTGGAATTTGCACGTGTTTCCGGCTATATATCGTGATCGCGTGAGACATTTTTAATAGCCGGCGTATCCGATGATGTCATTATTCTCAGTAGCAAGATATATTTTATAAAGATTTCAACTGATCATGTAAAGTATAAATTGAAAAATAAACGAATTTTTTTTATTATGGTAATCGATAAAATATATACGAGGTAACTCGTAAAATATAAATTGAAAAAATTTAGAAGTTTTACGCTAATGGTTGTAGGTTTTAATTACAAAAAAAATACGAGGAAAAATTGCTCTCTTTGTCTGTCATTCGTCTTCTTCTCTTTGTCAATTCATAGAATGCAGTCACCGACCAGCGATTGAACATCGTTCTCATTGGTTACGTTGGACGTGTAGCTTTGTTATTATTGGGGGGGCGTCTTTTCGGGAGGAATGGGGGGACTGGGAGCGTCTTTTCGGGGAATGGGGGGGACTGGGGGCGTCTTTTCGTTAATATTGTGGTACGACTCCACCATTAGTCGATGCACGTCTTTCTCATTGGCCGTTGATGCACACCATTGGCCTCCAACGTCACGAGGATGTCCGCCATTGGTCGAGGACACGTTTCTGTGGCATCATTGGTCGAGGAAAACGTTCTAACGTCACGAGGAGGGTGTTACTATGTCACCATTGGTCCCTCATCGCTATACCGCCATTTCTATGTTGTTTATTCAAATTCTAAGCTGTCATTGGTCGCTGGGGGTGTTGCTATTCCCACCACTGACGCTGCTATGCTGCCATTGGTCAACGACACGTTCCGACGTCACGAGGACGTCCACCATTGGTCAGCAAGACATTGGGGGACGTTCCTATGCCACCATTGGCCTGCTATTCCCACCACTGTCGCTGCTATGCTGTTATTGGTTGACGACACGTTCCGACGTCACGAGGACGTCCTCCATTGGTCAGCAAGACATTGGGGGACGTTCCTATGCCACCATTGGCCTGCTATTCCCACCACTGACGCTGCTATGCTGTCATTGGTCGACGACACGTTCCGACGTCACGAGGAGGGCGTTACTATGCCACCATTGGCCTGCTATTCCCACCACTGAAGCTGCTATGCTGTCATTGGTCGACGACACGTTCCGACGTCACGAGGAGGGCGTTACTATGCCACCATTGGCCTGATATTCCCACCACTGACGCTGCTATGCTGTCATTGGTCGACGACACGTTCCGACGTCACGAGGAGGGCGTTCCTATGTCACCATTGGTCCCTCATCGCTATACCGCCATTTCTATGATGTTTATTCAAATTCTGAGCTGTCATTGGTCGCTGGGGGTGTTGCTATTCCCACCACTGACGCTGCTATGCTGCCATTGGTCGACGACACGTTCCGACGTCACGAGGACGTCCACCATTGGTCAGCAAGACATGGGGGGACGTTCCTACGCCACCATTGGCCGAGGGGCGTGGTCTAGAGACACGAGGTACGTTCCTACGTCACCATTGGTCGAGGGGCGTGGCCTCGAGACCCTAGGCACGTTCCTACGTCACGAGGGGGGCGTGGCCTTGACCCATGAGGATACGTACGCTTGACGATCGACGTGTGACGTCACTTCCGCTCCAGAAGTAACCTATCATATCTACTGGGGTGATAGAACCTTCTACGAGCCCATGGGTCTCTCCGGTGGTCCTTAAGAAGAAAGACGGAACGTCGAGGTTCTGTGTGGATTACCGTTTGCTGAACAACGTTACCAAGAAAGATAGTTATCCTCTGCCTCGGATCGATGACACATTGGACACCTTGGCTGGAAGTAAATTGTTTTCTACTTTGGATTTGAAGTCTGGATACTGGCAGGTAGAAATGG
Source organism: Diabrotica undecimpunctata (assembly GCF_040954645.1). Classification (NCBI taxonomy): domain Eukaryota; kingdom Metazoa; phylum Arthropoda; class Insecta; order Coleoptera; family Chrysomelidae; genus Diabrotica; species Diabrotica undecimpunctata. Next base: position 61,276,986 of record NC_092811.1, read on the forward strand.
ACCCAGTAGATAAAGAAAAGACAGCCTTCACCACAGGATCTGGATTGTGGCAATTCAACGTTTTGCCATTTGGACTCTGTAATGCTCCTGCGACATTTGAGAGGCTTATGGAAAATGTGTTGAGAGGGTTATCTTGGAAAACATGCCTGGTTTATTTAGATGACATAATCGTCTTTGGGGAGACATTTGAAGATCATTTGAGGAATTTAGAAAACGTTTTTAATCGACTTAAAGCTGCCCAATTGATGCTAAACCCCAAGAAGTGCCAGCTATTTCAAGGTAGAGTCAATTATCTGGGTCATATAGTCAGTAAAGAAGGAGTGGCCGTGGATAAGGGAAAAATCAATTCCATTAAGGAATGGCCAAAAACAACTGACAAACATCAAGTGAGAAGTTTTCTTGGACTATGTACTTACTACCGGAGGTTTATTAAGAAGTTTGCAGATATCGCTAAGCCATTCACACGACTTACGGAGGAAGCAAGAGATTACCGCTGGGATACAGACTGCCAAAATGCCTTTGAGACCTTGAAAAAGCATTTAATAACAGCACCAATTTTAGGGTATCCACTGCCAGAAGGAGAGTTCATTTTAGATACAGATGCAAGTAATGTGGGAATTGGAGGAGTGCTGTCTCAGATTCAAGGAGGACAGGAACGAGTCCTCGGATATTTTAGTAAAGTTCTTTCAAAACCTGAGCGGAATTATTGTGTCACGAGAAGAGAACTTCTAGCAGTAGTAAAATCAGTAGAGCACTTCTATCAATACCTTTATGGTAGGAAGTTTCTAATCCAAACCGACCATGCCGCCCTTAAATGGTTGATGCAGTTTAAGAATCCAGAGGGTCAGATAGCCAGGTGGATCGAACGACTCCAAGAATACGATTTTAAGATTGAGCACCGGGCCGGAGTTAGCCACAGAAACGCTGATTCTCTTTCCAGAAGGCCATGCCCAGCAGAGTGTTCCCACTGCAACAAAACGGAATCCAAGGAAGCAGCAGTGCTAAGAACAACGATGGTCAACGACGACTAGACGCCTACTAAGATCAGAGAAGAACAAGAAAGAGATCCAGTTATACAGAAAATTCGAAAATGGAAAGAGGAAAACCGTTGACCACCTTGGCAAGAAATATCAAACCTATGCTCAGTAGTTAAGACGTATTGGGCCCAGTGGGACTCATTTATCATGGAAGATGGCTTGCTTAAACGAGTCCTGGAAAATGATGACGGTTCAGAGAAGAGAAGACAGTTGGTGATTCCAAAGAGCAGAATAGCCGAAGTACTTCGTCAGTTACACGACAGTCCATCAGGAGGGCATTTTGGTGTAAAGAAAACCCTTCAGCGAATTTGGGAACGGTTTTATTGGATGAACAGTTTCGACGACGTAAAAGACTGGTGTAAGAAATGTACTATTTGTGCTACGAGTAACGGGCCTTACCGAAAAAGGAGAGCTCCTATGAGACAATATAATGTTGGATACCCGTTTGAAAGAATAGGTTTGGACATCGCTGGGCCATTTCCAGAAAGTGAAAATGGAGGCAAGTACATGTTGGTAGTAATGGATTACTTTACTAAGTGGGTCGAGATTTGCGCACTTCCCGACCAGAAGGTCGCCACCGTTGCAGACAAGTTGATCGAAGAATATATCAGCAGATTTGGAGTGCCTTTGGAGATCCATAGTGACCAAGGCAGAAACTTCGAAAGCGATCTATTCCAAGGAATATGTGATAGACTAGGCATGAAGAAAACAAGAACTACCGCGTATCATCCGCAATCGGATGGTATGGTAGAACGAATGAATAGGACATTTGGCAAGTATTTGACAAAGATGGTGTCCGATCATCAGCGAGACTGGGACCAATACCTTCCGTTCTTCACAATGGCCTACAGATCTGATGTTAACGAATCAACAGGCCAGACACCAGCCAAAGTCCTATTCGGACGCGAAATGCGACTACCTTGTGATCTAGAGTTTGGGTGTCGACCTGGAGAAGATGTAGCAGGTGAAGATTATGTGATCGAATTACGAAGAAGAATGGACGATGTACATGAGTTGGTCCGTTCCCACCTTCAGATGCTAGCGACCGAATGAAGAAACGGTACGATACACAAGCCGAAAAGGGTTGCTTTAAGAAGAACGACAAAGTCTGGCTCTATAATCCCAAGAAGCGAAAAGGTTGTTCTCCCAAATTGCAGCAGTTTTGGGAAGGCCCATACCTCATCATGGAGAAGATCAACGATGTCATCTACCGAATAAGCAAGATTCCGAGGGGAAAGCCGATGATAGCACACCATAACCGGCTGGCGTCTTTCGAAGGTGACCACGACGTAGATGAAGAAGTGGAAGTAAACCAAGTCCAAGATGTGTCTGACCTCACGTTTGAGGAATTCATGGGTGCCTATGGAGGTACCGATAAAGCAAGACATGGTGTTACACTGAAGAAAAGCAAGATCTACTCGCGCTCCCCGATGACCACTCGCTGGCCCTTACCATCCCGGCCAGTATCAAAGACGCACCAGGGTTGGCATCCGTCTTTCGAAGAAAGTTTGGTCGAGTTGCAGAACTTCAATGCCAAGTGCCAGCTCCCGGTAAAACCTTGAAACTCCAAGATGCATCACGTTAGTTTTTCTACCTGGTAACAAAAGACACTGCCCGTGACCAACCTACCTACCGAGATGTATGGGAAGCCTTACTTCAATTGAGAGAGCACGTACTAGAGTCCGACGTGCAAAAGTTAGCCATGCCAAAGTTAAAGTGCCGCCAATTAGATTGGAGGGTTATCCGAAATATGGTGGAGGAGATCTTCAAAGACACCGAAGTCCAGGTGTTAGTCTGTTGCAATCCGCATAGTTACTGGTGCGGAGAGAAAACCGTCCCTTGTCATTTTTATACAACTGGAAGTTGTAAAAGAGGGTCTAGTTGCCGATACCAGCATACCGTTCCAGTTCCAGCCCCGACAAGGTTCCAGGAGGAACCATCTTTTAAGAGGGGGCAATGTTACGATAAATATCATGGCCTAAAATAACCGTAAATATATTATGACTAATTCTGTTTTGTTGTAGAAATTTCGGCGAAGGATCTAGAGACCCAAATTATCATGAATCATCTGAACGAGGTGTCCAGGTAGACCAAAATAAAACCGCTTTGAGCTTCTGGGGAGATCGCCGCCGTTCTCGAATAACAGGATTTCCTATATAATAACGGAACTTTAATTGAAGAGGACAGTTAATTCTGAAGACGCGCTCGCGATTTAAATGTTACGTTCGCCTATATAAATTATGTATGATTCGTCAAATAAATTGATATAAGTTATCGTGCTTTTTAATAAATTAAAATAAGAACCTTTAAATAAAGACATAGCAGTTAAATAAATTCTCATTTCACTCTGTTTGAAGTCTTTTTAAAATTACTCTCTCGGCTATTTTACTTAGACATGAAAGTAGGCTTATTGGTCTGTAGTTTTGTGGAAAGCTCCCGTCTTTTCCCGGTTTTCCAATCATTATCACTTCGGCTTCTTTCCACCTGTCTGGAAAGTATCTCAGTCGTAATATTCCATTTATTATGTTTGTAATGTACACTATGATCTTGTTTGGTACATTTTTGATTGCCCTGTTTGTGATTTTATCAGGCCCAGCTGCTTTCTTTGGGTTTAATAGTTTGATTAGTTCTTTGATTTCATCCGGGCTTGTATGTTCTAGGCCTATTATGCCTTTTCTTCTTCTTAAGCGTCTAGCGCTTCTTTCTACTTCTTCTTTCCTCCGTGAAGTCTAGATCTTCTGCCGGGTGAAAGTTTTGCATGTTGTTTGTTTCGAGTGTCTCTCGCATTACTTCAGCTTTTTCCTGTTCGGTGAATACTCTACCCTTTGTTCCGTGTAGGGGCGGCGGTATAGGTTTTTTGTCTTTTCTGAGTATTTTTGATACTTTCCAGAATGCGGATTGATTTGGATTTAGCTCTTGGATAAAATTGTCCCAGTGCTCGCTTCTGTGCTCATTTAGTCTTCTTTTGACTTCTCTGATTGATTTCTTGTTCTTTGCGCTCTTCTTCTTTTTCTATTTTTTTCTTTAATGAGATCTTTTAGCTCATTTGAAATTTCTTTAAATCTGCCTTTTTGCGTTATTTTATTTTCTGTTTTTGTGCTAACATCGATGGCATTTAGCATTGTTTGTTCTAGTTTTGTGATAATAATAAAGGCACAGAGTCGTCTACCGTTAACATTCGTGCGTCGGTCAAACCAGTTGGGCGATCTAGCGTTCAGATCGCCGATAATTATCGTCGGTTCGTCGGAATCTAATATTAGATCGAGATCTTCATTTAGTACCGGATCGTGTGGTCTAACGTATGCCGAAACTATTTTCAGCGTCTTGTTAGCCATGACGATTCGAACTATTGTCGCTTCCATGCTGACCAGGCCAAGTGGTGTGGGCACTAGATGATGGTCTATTTGCCCTCTTACCATAATGGCCGTGCCACCTGAGCGTGCAGTACGATCTTCTCTATAGATGACATAACCTATAGACTAGTCTAGTCTCTTGTAAGGCCATGACATCTATAGCGAGTCTGTTGGTAATCTCGTCAAGAATGTTGATTTTCGAACGAATCCCGTCCGAATTCCACGATCCGATCTTTAGTTAGTCCAACTGTTCTGGCATTACTCCTGTCTACATTTACTCATTGCATCGAGGACGTGTGTGATTTTTTCGAACATGCCAGAGAAATGATCGGTGAGTTGTCTTAGCTGGTTGTTCATTACAGCGATAAGTTTATCGCTGTCGGTGGAGGCGCTTGTTTGAGTTACAGGAGCAGCTTTTGGAGGTTCAGCTGCTTTTGTCGCTGCGGCATAACTTAGGTTAGGCCGGGTGGTGGGTGCACTTGGTGCATCTATGTATTTAGGAGGAGTTGTTGTTTTTACTTTCCTTTTTGGTGCTTTTGAGCACCCCCTGTAACTAGCTGTGTGTGCCTCTCCGCAGTTGGCACATTTGGCTGCTGTATCTCTGTCTTTCTGGCATTCGGACGATCTGTGGTATTCTTCGCACTTTAAGCAGCGCGAGGCGCAGTGGCAGGCACTCGATCCATGGTAAAAGTTCTGGCAGTTGTAACATTGAAGAACGTCACGTTGCTGTCTTATTTCGTCTTCGATTCTTATCCGAAGATAGCAGAGGTTACTTAGCTTCCTTACTTTTTCTGTCTCTTCCTCAGGAACTGTGATTTTGTAGAGAGGTAGGAGTTTTTTCCCCTCTCTCAGTGATCTTACCGATTCTATTTTAATTAGGTCGATGCCTTTATCTTCAATTGCTTCCGCAATTGTTTTTAAATCCATATTGACTTGTAATCCTCTGATTACAAGCCTTTTTGTCTTTGGTGTGTCGATAGGGTACGCTATAAAATCGACAGCTGGTTTATGGTTTTCTAATATTTTTACCATCTCAAGGTACCCCTCTCTGCTATTAGTCTGTATTACTACAGATCGCCCTGATTTTGCAAATTTAATGTCGGAAGAGATGGATTTCTCTGCCGCTTTGCGCAGGATGTTTTGGCTTTCTCCTACTGACTTTATTATAATTGCCGGTGGTTTTGGCAATTTAGTTTGCTTTTCTGTGGTGGGATTTCTGGTTCATTGTTTGCACTTGTGCTTGGTTTTGGATTTTGTTCCTGATTGGTTTTTTGGGCTCTTCTGGTTTGATGAGCTTTTATCTCATCGTCCATCATTTTCTCTTGTCGTTTTTCGACAAGAGTTCGTTGTTTTTGCGCTACGCTCACAGTTTCTGTGGGAGTGGCTTCGTCGCTGCTTTTAACAGTGGTTCCCTTTTTCCTGTTTGTCTTCTTTGTTACCTCCTGCCAGTCCTTTTCGCATGGGTCGTTTTCAAGCTCCACGATTTTCGGTTTTTCGACCTTATCGTGTTTCTTTACGATTTTTTCGGGTTTTTCTACCCTAAATTCATTTTGACGGTTGCCACTAGTCTCACGCGTGCGCTTTGCGGGTGCCTTTGGCTCCTCCTTCTTTTCTGTTAGTTGCACTATTCGCGCAACTAACTCTTTATTTTCGCGGTCCTTTGTCTTTATTTCTCTTCTTAGCTCTGACAGTTGTTCCATCAGGGCTTCTATTTGCCTGTTGAGGCTCCTTTGCATCTCATCCATTTTTTGGATGAGTAGTTGCATTTGGCTTGCAACTTCGTCCTTTTGTTTTTCAGGGCTTTGCCCTGGGCTGTAACACGGTCTTTTTATCGGTGCTTTTCCGTTCTCTCCGCGCCGAGTGTTGTAGACATTCGTAGTGTCGAACATCAGGCATTTTTTGGCAAATTCCGCGTTTGATCTATCGTCCGCGTTAGAGTTATTAGCAATATTAGAATTGATTGACTGAAGGTCAATCGCATCGTTACTACTTTCTTCCGAGAGAAGGTATACATTCTCAGCATCCATAACAGATTCCTCTGAAATGGATGGAGATGGAGGGATTGAGATTGAGTTGATTACTGTTTTTTTGTTTATCCACCCGACACGTGTCGTGTGGATTCTGGGTGTCTTCCCAGGCCCTAGCACGGTTATTCACTCCTGTTTCCAGGAGGGTTCCACTTGATGTTTCTTACTCTGTAGGCGCAGGGGCCGTTGCTGTCCGACCTAGATTAAAAAAACTAGGCCTTACAGTGTCATCCCTGTCGACACCATACAGATTTCCCGTATTTTTCAACGGAATGCTATTTATTATAGCCCTCCGAGAGAGGCCTATAAAATCAGTCTCTCTGCGGTTTAAGCTAATAATAAAATATCATCCGCTCTTCGCTTTAATACAAGTCAAGTGCCTGCGCCACTAACGGTGTCTTACCCACCGTGGAGCTGAAAAGCCCCGTTGACGTCAGGTCAGTTGCTCCTACTAAAGCACGTCCGCACTGTTCGACTACTCGAGTCGAACTTATAAAGAAAATCTTTGTTTGATTACTGAAAAGGGTCAGAAAACGTGAAATAAGCAAAAATTATTTAATTCTAAGGTATTATAAGGGGATTGCAGTTAAATCTTTTATATGTGTGGTCGGCGGACAAAAGCGGACAAGTCAAAGTTTGAGTTTTTTCAGGAAGCGAAAAAAACTGTTTTCAAATTAAACGCATAAATAAATGTAGCTTTTATTGGTTAAAATGATGTATATAACATACATGTATTACAGTACAAATTAAAAACAACAAAAATGTTAAATATTTTGGATTTTGATTGACTTGTAGAGTTAGGCACGTCTCTCTTTATTGACTTATCTTATAAGGTACAAATAAAGTGCTAATTTTAAAATAAAAAAAGAACATAAATATTACCTGTTACGAAATAAACATTAAAAATAAAATATTAAAAGAACAAAAGCATCAAGTTTGATTTTAATTTATTTCTTCATCACCACTACTTACAATATCGGGGTGCGTATTTTAAGTTGTAGCATTAGTATGCAAGCCTTGATAAAAACTGTGAAATAAGGTAGGAATTAGAGGTAGTAGCGAGATAATGTCTGCTTTTTTCTCTCTAGAAATAGGGACTGGTTGATTTGTTATAATTGCAACTTACGACGGTAGTTGGCCCCCTCTTCTGTTGAAATCAATAATCTTAAATGGGTCTTCTCTATTAAGGCTGTCTTTGAATTGAACGATTGCCAAGTCTTTCGTATATCGAAGCCATCTTTTGTCCAGCCATCGGAACTGACAACCATCAGTGTCTTTATTCCTTAGTACCATGCAACGTTTAAGTAAAGATGAGAAATCAAAGAAGTCTGTTTGTGACATTTCCATAACAGTGAATTTAGAGCTGCTTGAACGTACAAGTTGCATCCAATCATGAGGGTGAAATATTTGAATTTCAGTTTTCTTCTTTTTTTTTCTCAATTATACTATGATCAGTATCTACTTCCAAGTGACTGTGGCCTGGTACCATGAACTTATGATCTATTAGCTTAATATTAGATGAGGATCTATGCAGAACCCACGTAAACATGGCTGATACATGAGAATTACGGTTTTGTCCCCCACATGTGTCTGAATAATAAATTACATGTTCTGTCTCAGGTGGTACGATCGTTTGCAGGTGTTTGTACAGACAAGATGCTATCTGATTTGCTCCTCTGCCTGCAACAGATTCATACCACATGTAACAAACAGCTTTTCCTGTACTGTTATCATGAACCGTCAAATTAAACGTCCACAACTGTCTCTTATAAAATGCATCCGATGTCTTTAAATCTGGAGTTGGTAAACACTGTTGTAGGTCGAAAGTGTATGTCCTTAAATGTGGAACAGTTTTGGCAGTTTCTGTATCTTTCCTTTTTTCATCATATGCTTTATCAGCTTCCATTTGGTGGGATTTGTGGTCTGAAGAGAGTTTTTCCTTCTGGTCGTCTGTACAAATTTTTAATTGCATAATAAATTTGTCGCAGGTAAAACATGTATCAAGTTTTGGCTTTTTAAATCCAAGGTTGAGCTTTTTAAATTCCTGTGAATAAATTTTGATAGATTTGGGAGCAGTTGCGGACTGTTTGAACAATTCGTACATTTTTTGTAAAGTTAGGTGACATGGTAAGTACTTTTTCGAAATGTGCTTTCGTGAATAGTGACTTTCGTACAGTGGAAATGAAAGTATATGATTTTTTATTTCTATTCGTTTTTCTTCACTAATTTTCATTTTTGGTATAGTTTTTCCTCTTTTATCTTCTATATCAGTACCTGCGATCGTAGATTGTTTCTTACTGGCGACAGTTAAAATAAAGTTTTTGCTTTCATCGAAAACGTTAAGAAGACAACAGCGACAGATAGGCTCCTTTTTTCCGTTTATAAAAAGAGAATAAACCAAAGTTCTTGACCTGCATTTAACCTTGTTCAGATCCATTGTTCTTGGTCGATGTGAAGCAGTTTCTTTCACTTCAATAAGAGATGCCATGTATGTTGCTCTCTTTGAGTACGAACCTAAACCCCAATATTCATTAAAACAGTTTTTTAACTCGTTTGCATTAAAGCGATCTTTACATTTCATTCGACATGAGCCTAAAACTTTGACTTCCCGTGAACGCATTGGTTTTCCTTGTAACGTAAAATAACCTCTTCCTAAATTTCGCTGTAATTTTTTCTCAGCTTTGTGTTTCCTTGTGCTTTGTTTTTCTGTAGAAGCTGGTTTTATTTCGGACGCGGACGGTGTTTCGTGTGTATTTTTCATTTGCAATGTTTGTAATGGATTGTCGCTATCTGAGGAGTTTTCTGATTCGGGTTGATATTCAGGGTGTAAAATGGATGTCACAGAAAAATCACTATCATTTGATGAAGAGTTTTGCAAAGAGTCCATAACAAAAGATGTAGATGGAAGACACTCAGACGACATTGATGAACCTCTCTGTTCGACATGTAATGGACCCGCTAAAATAAAAAGAAAAGTATAAATACAATACGAATAGGAATAAGAGTTGAGTTATTACAATGCAGGTAACAAATTAGTCGTGGATTAAGTAACTCTGTGACAAGCATTGCACAAAAAATAATATCAGTTCAAACGGAGAAAGCGCTGCAGCTAGTTTTTTCAATCAGTTCCGTTAAAATGTGTATTCAATAGATCACTAAAAAATACCTCTCCCATCCTAATACCCCTTCAAAGAGAATTCGGTAGCAGTTGCAACACATAATCGACACCGGAAAGAGCTCCCAACCATATGATGGTATTTGCTGAAAAACATGACTCACTCACAAACAACAACATAAACACAAGAAAACGAAACACAGTGATCATCTACAAAACAACACTAACCACGAAGAAAACTAAAAACAAACCCAAGGAAACGCCCTAAAGATGCGCAAGCATAAAAGCGGATGACCAAAAACAAGAAAACTCTAAGAAAAAAAAAAGCCAAAAAAAGATATTGTAATTATTGAATCTTGTTTCATTGATTGAATCATTTTAAGTGAAATGAAAAAGTACTTACCTTCTTCCTGTCTTGAGCTTGGATTTGACTTCGATTCAAGTGGGTATTCAGGATTGAGGATAACATTTTTAGGTGCTCCTTGTTGGACACGTGATGGACCAGCTGAAATAAAACAAAAACTTTAAATAATTTAAAAAATATTCTTACCTATTTCACTATTATGTATGTATGAGCAACTATTAGGTATGCAGTGGTTTAGTAGAACATAATACCGTTATTACTAATACAGTAATACATATGTAATAATATGACATTATTCATATTGCAAAATATTTTTCTTACTCTAAAGAATGATTCAAATAGTATTTAATTTACAATACAAAGCATTCTCTACATTTATTAAAATAAAAAATATCACTCACCTTTATCTGAAAGCGTTTTTGTTGAAAGTTCTACACATAGTATACCTCTGCCTGGCTTCATTTTTAAATCACCTGCTTTCAAACTCAGAACAGCTATTGATTTTATGTATGTATTTTGCTTTGATAAAAGATTTTGATGAGATGTGCATACTTACACATTTCACACGGTGTATGATTAACGAAAACATTGAAAGAGATAAGCAACGTGAGAAACGCAATGCAATTAATGCCCAAATTACAAATTAAATGAATCATTCACATAATATCTTGTTTCATGACTCCCTCGGTCTTTTCGCTAGCCAGCAATTTCACTGATAACTGTACCTAATCAGTTAAGTCAAACTTTTGGTTAGGTATACGCCGATCTAAACCAGATAAAAGGACTTGATTGGTTAAGTTCATCTCTAAAATGGATAAAATTGTGAGTATGGAAAAGATCACCATCTGATATGGAACCACAGGTATAACATTTGACTTGTCTGTTTTATTCCAGCGGTAGATAATTTTTTTTAAGTTATTTTAATAAATAACACAATTTTCTCAAAAATTTACTTGTCTGCTTTTGTCCGCCGACCACACATATAAGGGATTGCAAAATGACAACAAAATTCGCGTAAGCGCATTACATTTATTTAGCACTGTAATCAAATATATATCCCTATAATGTTTGATTGCTCTCTGTCACAATACATAAAGAAAATCTTTGTTTGATTACTGAAAATGATCAGAAAACGTGAAATAAGCAAAAATTATTTAATTCTAAGGTATTATAAGGGGATTGCAGTTAAATCTTTTATATAAGGGATTGCAAAATGAAAACAAAATTCGCACAAGCGCATTACATTTATTTAGCACTGTAATCAAATATATATCCCTATAATGTTTGGTTGCTCTCTGTCACAATACATAAAAAAATCTTTGTTTGAAAACTGAAAATGGTCAGAAAACGTGAAATAATCAAAAATTATTCAGGAGGAAAAAAATCTAATTTCAATAATTAAAAGGTTTAAAAACATTGAAAACACTAAAATTGGCAGTGGTTGGTCCAAACATAAGCATTCAACATAGAAAAAAATTGCTGGTGAATATAATAGCATCCGTAAAACAGGTATTAAAAAGGGATTGCAGTTAAATCTTTTATATAAGGGATTGCAAAATGAAAACAAATTTCGCGCAAGCGCATTACATTTATTTAGCACTGTAATCAAATATATATCCCTGTAATGTTTGGTTGCTGTCTGTCACAATACATAAAAAAATCTTTGTTTGAAAACTGAAAATGGTCAGAAAACGTGAAATAATGAAAAATTATTCAGGAGGAAAAAACTCTAATTTCAATAATTAAAAGGTTTAAAAACATTGAAAACACTAAAATTGGCAGTGGTTGGTCCAAACATACGCATTCAACATAGAAAAAAATTTCTGGTGAATATAATAGCATCCGTAAAACAGATATTAAAAAGGGATTGCAGTTAAATCTTTTATATAAGGGATTGCAAAATGAAAACAAATTTCGCGCAAGCGCATTACATTTATTTAGCACTGTAATCAAATATATATCCCTATAATGTTTGGTTGCTCTCTGTCACAATACATAAAAAAATCTTTGTTTGAAAACTGAAAATGGTCAGAAAATGTGAAATAATCAAAAATTATTTAGGAGGAAAAAAAATCTAATTTCAATAATTAAAAGGTTTAAAAACATTGAAAACACTAAAATTGGCAGTGGTTGGTCCAAACAGAAGCATTCAACATAGAAAAAAATTGCTGGTGAATATAATAGCACCCGTAAAACAGTTATTATAAGGGGACACACACACACACGCGAAGCGTTCAACCCAACCTCTAGTGACATGTGTATACCACTGCTAGCCAGTGGGATCCACATGTCCGAAGATCAAACCGGTCTCGCTCCAGAAGAGCTAATCATTCTGGATCGGTACCTATCTGACCCCCAGGTTTTTCCTCTACCCCTTCACTACGTGTGACATACGTAGTGCGATTTGGGTAATGAACAACACCCTCCGTATCTACATGGTTGTGGTTAAGCCACCTGAAGTTAAGGGGTAGCTAATAGCTTTTCTCCCTAGTTACTTTACTGAATTTACTTGGTATGAGCATTATTTTGGACCTGATGTCCCTAAAAAAGTGTGTGCCCTGCACGGAGGGGCACCAACCTAAGTTGGTGCCCCTCCACACAGAGAAAGTGTGTGTTCGGTCGCTCAGCTGCCGATTTGGCAAAACTTAATTTGTTCTCCTCGCCAGCTGAGCGCCCTACTGGTCTGGCCATCGAGCCCATGCTTGCCGCACATGACCTCGATGCTCAGAAAATCGCGTACTGGTCTCCCAAATAGACCTGCCTTAAGGGCCTAAGCCAAAAAATTGGCTGTACGAAGAGAGCATAAGGCTTTCTTTGTACTGTTTTCGCGTGTTGGTGTATGCGTACGACAGGGGTCATTGTCACTTGAATCATTTGAAATATGAATAGGTTTTAGACTATTCATTGTCACTATAATTCGCTCGCGAAGTTAGAAACGGATTTTCTTCTAATACTAAGACTTAAAACTAAATATTTTTTTGGTGAGCAATTCCTGGTGTCTGGAACTCTAAAATGCCAGACCCCAGTTGTTACCTTTTTTTCCTACTTCTAACCCGCGTTGTTTTTGACTAGTCTGTGCCTATCTCAGTCTTTACATTTATCTTTATGCTACTGGGACATATCCAGCTATTTGTTGCTTAGGCCGTCTATGTGTCGTCCTGATGTTTGCAACATAATCCGTTAGCTCTCGCAGCTTTCTGTTGGGGTGGTTTCTTATCTCATTGAAGATGTCGTATGCTTTTTCATTCATTGTGTGAAGAATTGTTTTCTGCTTTGTGTCTCTATATAGGTATCTTAGAGGTACCGTAAACTGGGGTAACTTTGCTCCACTTTTAGGAGTTATTAAAGAAATTGCGATGAAAAGTGTATAAAATTTCTACTAGTATTATTTTTTTTTTAATAACTGATGAAGAAGGTATACAATGTAATTATTGTATGGTATTTTTTATTCTGAAAATAATTAATTACATATATTTTTTTTAATAAAAAGTGGAGCAAAGTTACCTATAGTGTGGGGTAACTTTGCTCCACCTCATAAAAGCATGAAATTTTGTATAGTAACATATAGTTAGAGCAAAGCTAATGGGTTCCTTATATTAACCTTGCTCCAAAAATATTATTTTTGCAAAAAAAAACTAAAAAAGAAGGCAGCGTATTCGGCTGAGTACTTCCTCAACATTCAGGGGAAATATTCCGCATTTTCGAAACCCTTCCTCTAAATTAGATTTGATTTGTGGACCAAGCAAGTCCATCACCTTTGACAACAATGGAGGAAAGTGTTGCTTCTGTATATTAGTGTTGCGGATGCCATCTTCAGTACTTTCCAAACTGACCAAATTTTTCGTCAGGCTATTTTTAGGGGCCGAAAGAAAGCCACGTCTAGAGGTTGCGTCAAATGTGTACTGTTTGGAGGCAGACAAATTAAATGATTGTCGTTTTCACGACAGAGTTGAAGTGCATGTACTGTAATATGTGAAGAGAGGTTGTCGCATAGTAATATCTTTTTACCATTCAGCTTCCTAAACATAGGTACCAACTGGAATTCAAGCCAATCTGCAAAAATATTTGCATCGAACCATTCAGAACAGCTAGCGTTGTAACGGCATCCTTTTGGCCCATTCTCAGCCCAAGTAGTCCATATTTTAGCAGCCCGGTAATTAACATAGGGCGGTAAAAGTTCACCTTCGCCGTTTCCACAGAACATAATGGACACAGAGGTCTTTGAAGCGTTTCTAATTAGTTCTGGATACTTGCAACCTCTCTTGACAATGACTTTCTTTTTGCCGGGATCATCAGTGAGATTAGTTTCATCACAATTCCATATATTTGTTGGAGCAACGCCGTCTAACTCGACTGCCAGATTTTCGAAAAAGCTTCTCAATATGTTTTCATCAAGTCCTGCTCGTACACGTTTAATATTTTCTGCAAAACGTGGGACAATTTCAGGATGTCTCACCATAAATTTTTTGATCCAATCCTCTTCAGGGAAGTTATCCTTGAAAATTTTGACATCTCTTCCACAACGGTTTAAATAATTTTTGATAATGTTTCTCAGTTCCCTTGCATTAATAGGGAACCCATATAAATCAGTCAATTGACAAATTGGTTTTCTTCGCCGGGAGTAAATACGTTTTGCCTCCCTGGCGTTTTGGAATATTTCCTTTTCAGTTTATTTAAAATGGTCCTTCTTGGAATCTTATATTTTTCTTCCGCCCTTCTGTGTGACATTTCACACTCATTAAACACTCTTGTAGGGTTTCTTATGTATATTCAGCATAGCGCCGTGATCCTAGTACTGTTTTAGGTGTTCTAGGCATATCTGTAACAAAAATATATATTAAACATAATATATATTTCGCGGTAACTTTGCGCCACTTTTTTGGAGCAAAGTTACCCCGAATCACCTGATAATTTGTAAAATTAGGTTAGAAAAAGAAAAGTTTATCATTTGTTCATTTATAAGTCACAATTGAGTAAAAAAGTTGATAAACAGTATACACTTAACGCATAAACAAATACTTACTTGTGAGATAATAGCACAACTTTCTACACACACCAAATTTTATACGTAGTTTTTACCGAAGTTTTTACACCACCACCTTCTCGACTCGCTGTAGGCATGTAAATGGAAGAGCAAGTCGATGCTGCACATGGGGAGACTTTGTCAATAGGCAACCAGTAAAACGGCGACGCGCCTTTTGTGAAGACGGTTTTTAACTCATAGGTAAATTAAAATGAAACTTTTTTTAGTAATGGAGCAAAGTTACCCTGGCAGGGGCAAAGTTACCCCGGTTTACGGTATGTATTTCGGTACAATTAGTGCTTCTCTGATTAGCTGATTTTGTGCTACTTCCAGTTTCTTCCTATTTGACTTACATGTGTGTCCCCATGCTGCTGATGCGTATGTTAGCGTTGGAAGGATTATGCTATTTGCTACCCTTATTTTTGTCCAGAAGTTTAGTTTGCTTTTCCTGCCTATTAGCGAGGCAAGTTGTATCTTTGTTAATTTTGCTTTATGTACTGATTGGTTTACATGTTCTGTGAATGTGAGCTTGTGATCAAGGGTCACTCCTAGGTATTTAGCTTGATTGCTTCATTCTATGTTTTCGTTTGCTAAATTAAGTTCCATGTTGGGTATTTGTCTTCGTTTTCTAAACATGACGGCCTGTGTTTTTTCCGGGTTTAGTGCTATTTTCACTTTATACACCACGCATATAATCGATTCAGAGAGCGCTGTAAGTCTCTGGTTGCAAAATTTATGTTTCTGCTGCTTGTTGCTAGCGCTGTATCATCTGCGTAGAGGCTAAGCAATGTTTTATGGTCGCTGGGTGTATCTGCTGTGTATATGGTATACAGATATGGGGATAACACCGCTCCCTGAGGCACACTTGCCTCCAGAGTTCCGACTTCGGATAGGGCAGGCCCTATTCGAACTCTGAATCTACGGTTTGTCAGGTATGACGCAAGGAGACATGTCATAGCCTCACTGTATCCATTTTGACTCATTTTGTAGAGCAGGACTTCGTGCCATACTCTATCAAATGCCTTACTAACGTCTAGAAAAGCTGTAGCGGCGTACATTTTCCCGTTGTATTCTTTGGTAATAAATTCCGTTAGCCTGTGTACTTGTAATTCACAAGAGTGCCTGGATCTAAAACCGAACTGTGCTTGTGGAATCATTCCGATTGTTTCAGAATCTGTTTGGAGTCTTTTTAAGATTACTCTCTCGGCTATTTTACTTAGACATGATAGTAGACTTATAGGTCGGTAGTTTTGTGGAAAGCTCCCGTCTTTTCCCGGTTTTCCAATCATTATAACTTCGGTTTCTTTCCACCTCTCTGGAAAGTATCTCAGACGTAGTATTCCATTTATTATGTTTGCAATGTACACTATGATCTTGTTTGGTACATTTTTAATTGCCCTGTTTGTGATTTTATCAGGTCCAGCTGCTTTCTTTGGATTTAGTAGTTTGATTAATTCTTTGATTTCTTCCGGACTTGTATGTTCTAGGCCTATTATGCCTTTTCTCCTTCTTAAGCGTCTAGCGCTTCTTTCTACTTCCTCCGTGAAGTCTAGATCTTCTGCCGGGTGAAAGTTTTGCATGTTGTTGGTTTCGAGTGTTTCTCTCATTACTTCAGCTTTTTCCTATTCGGTAAATACTCTACCGTTTGTTCCGTGTAGGGGCGGTATATGTTTTTTATCTTTTCTGAGTATTTTTGATACTTTCCAGAATGCGGATTGATTTGGATTTAGCTCTTGGATAAATTTGTCCCAGTGCTCGCTTCTGTGCTCATTTAATCTTCTTTTGACTTCCCTGTCCAATTCATTAGCAATTCTTTTGTCTTCTTGATTTCTTGTTCTTTGAGCTCTTCTTCTTTTTCTATTCTTTTCTTTAATGAGATCTTTTAGCTCATTGGATATTTCTTTGAATCTGCCTTTTTGCGTTATTTTATTTTCCGTTTTTGTGCTGGCATCGATGGCATTTAGCATTGTTTGTTCTAGTTTTGTTATACTTTCTTCTAGCTCTTCTATATTGTTGATTGTTGGAATTGCTCCAATATTTTCACTTACTACTCTTCTGAAGTTAGGCCAGTTTGTTTTCTTTATTTGATGAGGCTGCAGTGGATTTAATTCCATTGTGCCAATTACATTGTGCGTGGAATCGCCTTCATTTACAGATTGTATTTCGTGTTGTTGCCCTATGTTGTGCAGAATTGCTATGTCGATGTGTGACGGAAGTTCTCCATGGAAGCATGTTGGGTCTGTGGGACCCGTTACTATGGTGTTATTTTTGTTTTCGAGATAGGCACAGAGTCGTCTACCGTTAATGTTCGTGCGTCGGTCAAACCAGTTGGGCGATCTAGCGTTCAGATCGCCGATAATTATCGTCGGTTCGTCGGAATCTAATATTAGATCGAGGTCTTCGTTTAGTACCGGGTCATGTGGTCTAACGTACGCCGAAACTATTTTCAGCGTCTCGTTAGCCATGACGATTCGGTCTATTGTCGCTTCCATGGTGACCAGGCCAAGTGGTGTGGGCACTAGATCGTGGTCTATTTGCCCTCTTACCATAATGGCCGTGCCACCTGAGCGCGAAGTGCGATCTTCCCTATGGATGACATAACCAGGATTTTTTGTGTTAATTCTCTCGACTAGTCTAGTCTCTTGTAAGGCTATGACATCAATAGCGAGTCTGTTGGTAATCTCTTCAAGAATGTTAATTTTCGAGCGAATCCCGCCCGAATTCCACGATCCGATCTTTAGCTCGTCCAACTGTACTTGCATTATTCCGGTCTACGCTTACTCATCGCATCGAGGGCATGGGTGAATTTTTCGAACAAACCTGTAAAGTGGTCTGTAATGTGCTTCAGTTTGCTGTTCATGATTTCCATGAGATCTTCGGTTGTTACGTTTGTGTTTGCTACAGGGGCAGTTTTTGGTTGTTCTGCTGCCTTTGTCGCTGCGGCATAACTAATGTTAGGCCGTGTGGTTGGTGCACTTGGTGCATCCTTGTACTTTGGTTGTACCGTCGTGTTTGTCTTCTTTTTGGGTGTTTTTGTGCACCCCCTGTAGCTGGCTGTATGGGCTCGGTCGCAGTTCGCACACTTGGCGGAATTGGTTCTTGAATTTTGCTTGACATTTTAGACCATTTTAGACTTATATAAATTAAGCTTAGTGCATTGTCTTTTACGTGTCTCACTTACAGTTGCATTGTTACTAGCATCAGACTCACCACTATCAGACTCACCACTACTTTCTTCCAATTCATAATTTTCATCATATAAACTATCATTGCTTGCATAAAAATCACTATCTTCTAAAATCCGTTCTAACTCTTCTTGTGTTAAAGCTTTTTTCGGCATTATAAAATCAATATTACAACTTAAAACACTTACACAAATACACGCGTAATGTCAAAATATAAATATTTATATAACCTTAAAATTCTGAAACTTGTTAAGTAAGTTGTAACCTGAGGCAAATATGTTATCTCCCAGGACCAGATGAATCATATATCAACGCTATTTAAATGTAGCTGTGCATCTGATACAGTCACAGTCGATAATGTAACTACACTACGTGTGCCCAAGTATGATGCACATGGTCTGTGAGAAAATTTCACTGTGGCCGAATTTGGTGCACATGGTCGTTAAAGTGTTAACTCATTTGAACACTTTGAAAATGACTTTGGCCAACCATTTAAACAGAATTCTTTGACAGTATTCAAAACTGGGTCTTTTGTTATACATACTTTGATTTTTTCTGTAATTTCAGTGGATACATTAACTGAATGAACTATATTATTTAGAGACATTCTGTTGCTTCTTGTTTTGCTTTTGAAGATCCCTACTAATAGCGTCTGCAATCAGCATTTAATTACCAGGCACATATATTAAATTAACATCATAAATACTTAATTTTAATCTAATTCTCTGTAATCTATTTGAACTTATTTTACTAATGTCTTTTTTGATTAAAGATACTAAGGGTTTATGGTCTGTCTGCACAGTAATTGTTCGTCCATATACATAGTTGTGGAACAACTAGCTTTTAAAGCAAACAAAATGGCTATAAACTCCTTGTCTATCTGTCTATAGTTATGATAAACTGATAAACTTTTTAAAGCATAACTTACTGGGTGACCGTTTTGAATTAAGACACAAACAATGGTTGTTCTGCTACTATCAGTTTGAACAATTATGTCAGAATCAGGATCATAATTTTTTAGAACTGGTGCACTACATATTAACAATTTTAGTTTATCAAAAACCTTACTGTGTACTGATTTTTCCCATCTGAATTCAGTGTCCTTTTTTAACAATAACCTTAGCGGATAGGTTTTTTCAGCTAAATTCGGTATAAAATTTCTTAAATAATTAATTACGCCCAAAAATCTCTGTAGGGCTTTTTTATCAGTTGGTGTATCATATTCACTAATAGCCTTAACTTTTTCACTGTCTGGTTTTACTTCACCATTACTAAAAGTATGACCCAAATACTTAACCTCAGTTAACAAAAATTGAAATTTTTCTTTGTTAAATTTAATGTTTATTTGCCTAGCCCTGTCTAAAACATTTTTTAAAATTACATTATGAGCCTCAACTGAATCTGCAAATATTAACAAATCATCTATGTATATATTAACACCGTTAATATCCTGAAAGTTCTCAGACAAATATTTTTGGAAAACCTCTGCCGAAATATTAAGACCAAACGGTAAACGTTTGAAAGAATATAACCCAAAGGGTGTTGAAAATGTACAATACTTTGAACTGTTTTCATCTAAAGGTATATTCCAAAATAAATCTTTTAAATCCAAAACACCAAAGTATTTAGCATTTTTTAACTTACAAGCTAGGTCTTCAAGCTTTGGTATTTCAAAATAATCTTTAACAATACACTTATTAAAATATTTAGGATCAAGACAAAGACGCAGGCTTCCATTTGGCTTTTCAACAATAACCAAACTGTTAACCCATTCAATTAGTCCATCTGCTTTGCATATTATATCTAATTTACACAATCTGTCTAATTCATGTTTTAGTTTATCCTTTATTTTTAAAGGTACTCTATGTGGTGGGTTAGAACAAGGAATTGCATTGGCTTTCAACTTAATACAATATTTTTTAGGAAATTTGCCAATTTCGCTAAATATATCATTATACTGATTCATAACATTATTTTTAGTTGTTACAATCTCTGAGCATTCCTGTATACCATTAGATTTTTTAATCAACTTTAGCTTAATACACGTTTCAAGACCAATAATTGGAGTGAAATTATTGTTAACAATTACAAATTCCACACTATACTTTTCATTTTGTACTGTAACATTTAATGTTATGTCTCCTAATACATTTATTGATGTACCATTATAAGCATGTAGTTTAACCTTACTTTTACTGTTCAAAACTAACTGTTGCTCTGACTGTTGACTAATTAATCTAAAGATATTTTCAGGAATCAGATTCACATCAGATCCTGTGTCTAATTTAAAATCAATTAAAACATTTACAACATGCAATTTATGATACCATGATATGGAGTTTACTGACACTTATCATTTCACAGAAATATTCCTCTTCTGTATCATGCATATTTACTTCTTTTACTTTTTTATCCTTCCGAGTTTTACAAACCAATGAGAAATGGTTATCCCGTCCACACCTTGAACATGTTTTCCCAATGCTGGACACTTTTTTTGTCACATTCATGTGATCGTCCACACCATTTACAATCAATAACTTTAATTTTTATCCACTCTTTTTGTGACTTTTCTTTTGAAGACACTTGCTTGATTTTATCAACACTAGACGATGCTGTTTGGCACACCTTCTGAGCTTGTACTTTCTCCAATTCAGCTATTTTAAACAACTTAATAACTTCCTCCAGTGAAACTTTTTCTGTAGTTATTATTTTTTGTATATTATAAAACAATATAATATATTTTTGGTATTATTTCATTGTCTGCCGATCCAAAAACTAATCTATCTCTGAGTATTTCGTTTTCGTCTGTGAATTCACAATCTCTTGCCAACGTTTGAACATCTATTAAAAAGGATTCAAATGGTTCATCTATTCCTTGTACACGTTCATAAAACAGGTGCCTACAATATAAAATATTTTCCTTTGGGTTGCATACCTCTTGAAACTTATCTAAAACAGCTGCATAGGTCTCTTCATTTTCTTTGAACTTGAAGTTGTTATATGTTCTTAGACCGCCGCCTCCAATACAATTTAGAAGGATCGCTATTTTAATATCATCAATTTTCGACATCTGCCCTGATGCTCTTAAATAGATATTAATAGACTGTTTAAAATTCTTCAATTTTTACTCACATTTCCCAACATTTTAAGTGGTTTTGGCAAATTAAATCCAGACATTTTGGCGGACTTGCTCCACGTGTTGCAAACTTTCCACACTAACTTTTACGTTATTTACACAATTTATATATATAGTTTCACTGACTGCGCCATGTATTATTGTACTGTTCTCATTAGTCAAACAACATTGTTAACGCTTAATTCTTTTATTGTAGATTACCACTTAACATACTCGTAGATGTATCATCCGATCGACCATGTCGTCTCCTACCTTCACTATCAACTGTCAACTGTCAACTAATGTTACCAACTCACAATATTCATAGCCTACTATACTACATTATATATATATATATATATATATATATATATATATATATATATATATATATATATATATATATATATTGTAAAAACTACGACCGTCAATTTATATTTCTAATAAATCTAAGAAATATATATATATATATATATATATATATATATATATATATATATATATATATATATATATATATATATATATATATATATATATATATATATATATATATATATATATATATCCTTAAATATGTAACATGAAATGATTATATATATATATATATATATATATATATATATATATATATATATATATATATATATATATATATATATATATATATATATATATATTGTTATGAAATTAAAGCTCCTAAACAGTTTTTTTTATATGAATAGTATGAACATAAAACAAAATGACAATATTGAATATACCACATATATATTTAACTCAAACAATTGTATTATTGTTGTTAATTTAATAGTTGAAACTAGATTCAACAATAAGAAAGAAACTAAAAGCAAAAATAAGCAAAATTCACAGACATGTAACAAACCAATAACGACTATGTTGTATCACCAGATTTAATTAATGTTTTCAAAATAATTTTATTATTATTATAATTAAAACCAGTTGGTTTATTATAAACAAATTTAGCATAATAGAAATAAGATTCTTTTAATACGTGAGTTATTATAGCCACTGAGTTATAGTTGGTTGATAAACACTTTTCAAAAAAAAACAAAAAAAAAATATATATATAAAAAATTAAACCAAAAACAATTGTTGATCATGAAATTGATTATGATTTAAACTTAAGTTATTGTTCGTTATATATATATATATATATATATATATATATATATATATATATATATATATATATATATATATATATATATATATTATATTATTTATGTAAGAGATACTTACAGAATAAGCCAATATAGCCACAACATAAAGATACAAAAAGCAAATATCAAACCACTTCGGATCGAGTGGAAATAAAAACCATAAATTTGTATTTATTAATTAATTTCATTTTTTTATTATAATCCAAATTCTAATATATACAAGTCAATAGAATCTTCAACAGTCCTAAAACAGATAAAATATTTAAGTCATTTATTCACAAAGTAAGAAGTTTCAATTTGTTAGTAAACATACAGTTAACATGGATAGAGCTCGGAAAATAAAACGTGTTAGGAGGTGAAATAGGATATAGCTTATAAATAAGAGTTCAGAATGATATAATCTTTAATGGACAGGTAATCTGAAGACAATTCTCAGTGATTCAATATCAAAAGTGCTTTCAGATAGCTTTAAAATTAAATAAAAGCAACTAATTCATGTTAAAATTGGTGTATGTCAAATTTGTTAGTAAAAGTTTTAATATTTAAATTATCATTTGTTGTAGAAATTATATGTCAAAAGAAAGCTTAAATTCTCTAGTATTTGTTTCAAGTCATTTCAAAAGTCAATTTAGTTCTCAAGATTTAGCAATTTATTAAAATTTAAAATATTTTTTATTTTAATCATAAATGTCAAAAATATACAAAAATCCTGTCAGATCTTTAAAAACATTGTCAAAATGCTTGGAGATCTGGTAAGCAATGAAAAATAAAAGATAGAAAATCAATAGTTACGAGGAGTCCAAAAAAATTTTTGATTTTTCAGCAAGCACAATTTGTCAAAAGTATTTTAAAACCTTAAAAAAGTCCTGAATTATAACAAAGTATATTCAAATTACCTTGCCGATAAGAAACCATCGTTTCTGATTAAATTTTAGCAAAGCCTGCAGATTAACAGTATATTTTCCGATAAGGGAATTGTTAGCAGTCATCATAAAGAGGTCAACAGCTACCAGAAAGGTGAGTTTTTCCACTCATTTGAATTCTCGCTGAATAAAGAGACTGTTTGGTGTTTATTTTTGACTGAAGATCATTTAAAATTCATTTTGGGTACTTATAAATATTTCTCAACCATTGGAGAGATAATTCTGATAGTTTTGCGGCCCTAATCCATTAGAAGACGTCACTGAAAGATGCAATCTTTGTTATTGAAGATTTCCATAAAATTTTAGAGAAGGGATTATCTGAAAGACGAAAGTGAACTTTAATAAAGTTAAACGCAAGTTTTGAAATTTCTTTAGAAATAATCTTACCTTTTTAAACAGCCTATATCATTCTAAATCATCTTTGTTAAAAAAAAAAAATATAATTTGAAGTCAAGTTCACAAAAATTTTATTATCGCTTTTGTAATATTAACCAAATATAATTCACCGTTTCTTTTGCGTACTAAAATCATTAAACAAAACAGTTAAACGATATTAAACTAAAAATTGAAGGATTATAAACCTTTGTTTTCGCTCTAAAAAGATAGTAAGTGAGGTTATAAATACTTTGACAAACAAACACGTATTAGATCAAGTATTTCTTGTTGCAACTTCACAAAACACTAATTTCATATACTTACTTCAATATTGTATTACGTCATAAATCTAAATCCATTCATATTAGTATTAAACGGTTAAGTATTGGCTTATTTATTGGAAGAATCTTAAATAATTTTCTTTATATATTATACAAGATATCGTTGTGTAATATTTAATTGATCACTTGTGAATAATTGCACAGTACATTAAAAATAAAACTTCTTGTGTGGTGATTTTTGCTTTATATAATTTTGTATTTCTTTATCAAGCACTACAGGTCACAGAACTCGCTTGAGTTAAGAGTCTGCATGTTCCAAGAAAAATAAGTAAAAATTCAAATTCAAAATAGAGCACGTTTCTTTCTATACTTTAGATAAACAAACGAAATTTTCTTTTATAAATAATAGAAAAGATTCACTTTGCATAAAAAAAAGCAGTATCCTGTGAGATTCAGAGAATACAAGGTGAGTAGAATAAATGTTTGTCTAATTTTTTTTATATTTTCAGGCGTTCAATAAATTTTATTAAAAGCATTTCTAAATTTATCAATATTACAAATTAATCAACTTAAAAAAAAAAATTATTTTTATCTTCATAAAGCTAGCCGGTAAATAAGAGCAACTTGTAGTTTTCTTACATCGCATTCACATATCATAACAATATATATATATATATATATATATATATATATATATATATATATGTATCATTTTATGTTACATCTTTAAGTTTTACTCTATTAAAACGGTCATACGGTTGCTCATAAAGGGCACAATCTTTTGAAAAAGAATTTTACAAGATTAAAAACAAAAACCCCTCTATTAAAAAGATCGCATGTTGTATATGAAATTCCCTGCTCGAATTGTGATGGAGTTTATATTGGACAAACCAGTCAGCTACTTAACTCAAGAATACGTTCCCACAAATATGACAAAAAAAACTCAACCGCCCTCACAAAACATGAAAACGAAAAAAAAAAACATAAATTTGATTTTGAGAAAACCAAGATCCTAAAAAGTGAACCCAACAGGAAGAAGAGAGCTTCTAGAGTCTATACAAATAAAAAAAAATAATAATGCAATAAATGATAAAAAAGATGTCAAAAATTTGAACAAAATATATTTTAACTTAATTTAAAAACACATAAAAAGACAATCTCAGAACGCCTATGATGTTAAAATAACTGATTGTTTAAACGATAAACTAACATCAATAAACAACACATTAGATTTAAAATACATTTTACATGTAGTGACTTAGTGGGTATGTCCTATGTTTTTAATATTATTTTAATTGTGACGTCTACTTGTTAGTACCGAATTTTACATGCTTGGTAAGTCAAAAGTTTAACTTTTAAACCTTATTATGTCTGTCATAAAATGTTTTTTTAGTTAATATTACTTCTTGAAAAAGGCATGGATTTCCTGCCGAAACGTCGAAAAAATATATGAAAATGTCTTAGTATCAAATCAAAATTTTTTTATGAACATAAGCCCAAGAAAATCCACTAAAATATATATATATATATATATATATATATATATATATATATATATATATATATATATATATATACATATACATTAAGCTTTTTCTGATGTTTGAAACGTTCTAAACGTTAAGCATTCTTTTCTTTAGGGAGTTGCAGCTTCCTCCATGGATGTGTTAGTTGTTGCTCTGAAAACCTCACGAGTTTTCTAACATTTTTGCCACAAATAGGTTGCATTTTTCCTTTAGTGACCTGTTTCCAAGTTAACATTCTCCTACCCTAACTTACCTGCCTGTACTGATGACGATCAAATAGTCAGAAATACGTATTTACGCTTGCCTTCCATCCTTTATGATTTTGAAATCTATCAAAAAATTAAATTTAACACATTGGCTGCCACAAGGATGACCGGCGATCCTAACTAACAGATTACAATTATGCCATTAGGATCACCTGTGTTACTTGTGCGTATTTAACTTTCAGAATTATAACGGTCGGCTCTGTGAGGACGCTCAAATAATTTTACTGTGGCACACTAGGAACCCATAGCCAGAATTATTATAACGGTCGGCACTGTGAGGACGCTCAAATAGTTTTACTGTGTCACACTAGGAACCCATAGCTTGCTTATGTTCTTTTGTTAGGCGCGATAGCGTCGTAAATAGCTTGTAATGACAGTTGGTAGTAAGGCGTTGTAGAATCGATTAGTAGTATTAATTATCAAGTTTTTCTACGGAATTAGCAGTTTTTTTTGGTATATTTGAAATTATTTGAAGTGAGTATGTGCAGTTTATTCGTTTAAAAATCTTGTTGCTGGATTATTTGTAAGGATAAACAAATATTACAGTATTTATTTTATATATCCTCAAACGTTTTGCTCGCATTTAATTAATGAAAAATGGTGCTAGTAAAGTACTTTTTTAATTGTAATTTGTCTTTCAGATCATGGATAATTTACCAGGTACAAGTAAAACGCAGCGTATGTCAAATAAAAATAAAAAGTTGACAGAGGCAGAGTTGCTCCAATTGTTAGAGGAGGAGGAGGATGAATTTTTGTTATCTGGTTCAGAATACAATCTGAGTGACTAAAAAGAATCTGATAAAGAAGATGAATGTAACAGTGATTCAAGCTTATTGGATGAAAATGCATAACAATCGGTATAATCTAGCGACCAGCAAAATAATGACCATGAATGGTACGAAGATGACTGTACTCATTTACGTCTCGATATGCAGTTTCCTGGTAATGAATCATATGTCTATGATGATAGTTATCCTCAACATAGAACCGAACTGACTTCTTTTCATGTATACAGGAAACTGATCGATGATAAAATTTTACAACTAATTGTTTAGGAAACTGACAGAAATACTGCGCAGGTAAAAAATACACAACGTTATAGCAGATCAATCCAGAATTCATGCATGGAAACCTACCAATAAAGAAGAAATTTTAAAATTTTTGGGTTGTGTTATGTATATGATAACTTCCAAAAATTGTTGATTATTGGAGTAAGTCACCATTGTATAATTTTATTTTTATTTCTTCTGTAATGACCAGAAACAGATTTCAGCTTCTTTTGCGATTCTTACATTTTGCTGATAACACGGTTGCTTTACCAAACGATCGTTGCTATAAATTAGAAAATTATTTGAAATGACACCATTACTTTTTGATCAACAATGTAATCCTGGCTCAATGTCCTATACATGAAATAAAGCAATTAAATCATAAATTAAAACTTTGAAGTAAATTTCAGTTCAAGTTTTTAGTTTTCTTCTGTTAATGCCGGTGTAATTGGCCATGACAAAATCGGATTCCAAAAATTAATTTTTTCTTCCGGGATGTATACCAATGTTTTCTTCAGGTCTTCCATTTTCTTGTTGTTAATTGGAAGTACAATTGAATATGCTCTTCTAGTAGGAGCCTGAATTGGCTGTACTGTATTCCGTAGTTTGAATTCATCCATTATGAAGCCGCCGATGTTCATCTTACATTGAACCGTGTTAGGATTCTTTGATGAAAAAGTCATTTCTCTGTATTGTGATATGGCAAAAGCCCTTTTTTGGTTTCTTGGGACATTTTTGCCATACGAATCATCACTTAGGCAGGTTTTTTTATAAAACTGGGGCCACCATGACCTAAAGTCAATGAAATCATCAGCAGTCATTTTAATAACAGAAAATTTGCCGTCAATTTTGGATGATTTCATTATAAGCTCTTCAACCTCATTAATAGTATAATATCGTTCTTCTTGCTTTAATTTTCTTCTGATGATGCCAAAATCTCTGTCATTTGGCATAAAAGAGTGGCCCCTAACAGGAAAGGTTAGTTTGACTTCATTAAACTTTTTTATCTCACACAAGTACATCATTATGCGAATCACAGTATTATTTTTATTTTGCCCTGCGCAGTTGTCCCCAAACAGATAAAGGTTTCTTACACCACTGCCAATTTTGTTTTTTTATGTACCAATCTAACATAGTACAAACTTCGTTTGAGCCTTTACCCCCTTCACCTTCATGATAGATAAAAATTGTACATTCCCGTGTCGCGAGATTATGCACACCAAAAACGTTTACAGTGAGCTGTCTAAGGTAATAGGTATCTTGCACAGGAATACAAGGTAGAGATACGTTGGCCATAAAATCTATGCAGATACCAACATTTTTTTCAGGCATACTGACACACTGCGTGGTCACTTCTTTCAGTGATGCATAGAACTTTTTAGATTTACGTTTATGTACTGTTAGCTCGGCGACAGCTACTCGCTTTGCATTCTCATTCAAAACAGGACTTTTTATTTTTAAATTTAGTTCCTCACATGTAACACATGCATCTTTAACTGGTTGGGCAAAGCCAATAGAAGGGTAGTTTTCCTTGAAATATGTCGAAAAAAACTTGTAGGAGAGCCTTTTCTCAGTTCCTAATGTTGAAATAAGGAAACTATGTTCTTTTTTAATGAACATGTTGTACATGATTTTTAAATTCATATTAGCTGAAAAATACTTTCTTTCTTTTCCTGTATAGTGACGTACTTTGGTGGGGAATGATTCTACATGGGCCCTTAATTTAGATAGTACGGACCCAAGTATTGCATTTCCTGAAACGTTTTTTCCTCTGTTGTCAGTTGGTGTTTCATTTAGTTGCAATAGATGGGACAAACGGTAACACTGCTTTGCAGTGTATCCATAGGTTTTCATAAATCCATTTTTACATACTTTTGTACGTTTTCCATTGTGTACTACATAATAAATCACACTGAAAGCCTTGGGTTTCGCGGTTGACGAACTAGACCTGGGTCTTTCCCTTGCAATATGACTAACTTCCATAACAGATTGGATGTAAATGTCCTGTTCCGTTTTGGTTGTCATGTTATGTAGTTTGGCGAATATTTCAATCATATCTTTTTCAGTGAAAACTCCAAGGCAATTGGATTTGCAACTGAAACAACAAAAGACTTTATTGTAACAGTAATTTAGAGAAAAAGATATTGGAGATAAGTAAATGACTTTGAGGTTAGGTTTTAGTAGCCTAATATTACTTCGAAATATACACAAGATTAAAGTATCAGTAAAATCGTATTTAAACCAAAATGTACAAATTAACAACAATGAATAAAACAATATTTACCTGCAAAAATTTGAGCCTGGTTTTTTAGCTGGTACAGTTTTGCCAACCCAGTTTACATGTTCTTGTCCAGCTACTTTAGACTTCTTTATTATATTCCTTTTATATTTGTCATCATTCGTAACACCTTTTCTTTTCTTGTTTATTCCCATTCCCCATTCCTCATCTGAACCACTCATTTTAATCTAATTATTAACCACAGTGAAGACGACAACAATCATCAATAAATACAGCACAATATTGTCTGACTAAACTCAGCTGTGAGGATAGTTCGAATATTTGCCACGCAGCTCTAGCGCCGCAACTGTTTACCGCAGAAAGAAAACGTGTCCTGGACTAGTTTCTTTTCTGCAGTAAATAGAATATTGAAATCGTTGCCATGCCAATACTAATATGCAGACGTGTTTCCTTTTTGTAGAAAACGTTGCGTTTTGCTACTGGAAACAATTTTATTAAAATACACAAAATTCGTACATATTGGACTTGTTGCCTTTCTGCAGTTTGCGATTCATATACTTTCGGCAAAATTAAAAAAAGAGAGATAATTGGAAAGGAACATCGTGATGGCATTGTAATAGGCAAATGGCACGATAAACTTGATGTTCTCTTCTGGACGACCAGACATGGAATCGACATGTTAGAGACAGGTGAACATAAGAAAGATGATGGAGCTATAATTAAACCTGAAGCAATAATTGAAGTGCTCGGACGAATAATGATCTATGTTACAAGTTGACGTTTTCGAGAAAAGGCGAGTTTGAAAATGTTGCTTATTTCTTGAACATTTGTGACTAAAAATGTAACATAGACCGTTATTCCACAAATAAAAGTAAAAAATCATTTTTGAAATAATTTTATTAACATAAATTATTACATTTATATTTATTAATATAACGTAATAGAAAATTAAATTATATTATAATAATTATTATACATATAATTATATAAGTAGGAATTTTTGAAATAAACGAAAAAACAGAAAAGTATTATAAAAAACAAACAGAAATTAGTATTCAGGTAGCGATCTATAAAATTCGGCAAATTTACTATCCATATATGGAATCATTTTTATTAAATCTTTTTTTTTATTTTGCGTAATTGGTAGTAGTGCATTGTACGCTGTTTGTAAATCTTCAGGCTTTGTTGTAGCTTCCCAGTTTTGTTTGAAAATCTTAAATGACTCCCAGGGTTTTACGACGTTATGACTGGCTCGACCATAAATAGTGTAGGGATCATCAAGGTCATATTTCATCCAGAGGTACTTTGTCACTTATAATTTTGAAGAACTTCTATTTTTTGGCAGGTGTTTTTCAATAGAGGTTAGGTCTTTAACGTCATTTTGGCTCATTTTTATGACATCAAAAGGTTCTATCACTTTAGCGTCAGCAATAACGTACTTCCAATCCGAGGGTACATACACCTTTGCACTTTTCATTGCTTTCTCGATTAATGCAAAGTCTCTATCACAAGGCAAAAGACTGTGACCCGAGGAGAGAAACTTTTGGTTAATCTCAGTAAAGTATCCACATTTTGCAAGATAACAGTAGGTGTTTAATATCCTCCAGTTGTTATTTTGAGCTACGCAACGATCGGACCAAACGATTAACTTGCGCTGTTCTCCATCTATTAACTTCTTATAGTTCATTGTAACATACTTGATTATGCAAGATGCTATTTCTGTAGAGCCTCTTCCTGCGATGCATTCGTACCACAAGTTCATTACCGCTTTGCTAGTTCCCATATTATGTATAGCAAAGTTGTAGCAGCTAAGTTGCTTTTGGTAGAAGATATTTGAGTGGGATAATGACGGGCAAAATAGAACCTGCTGCATATCAACAAAGAACGACAGTAGATGAGTTATTTGCTTTAGATTTAATTATGTCTGCTTTAAGTTCTTGATATCCCAAAGAGGCTTTAGTTTGATGTAAGTCACTTACCAGCTGTATTTTCTTCCTATCATCCTCTGATTTTGCAGAACTTAGTTGTATATAGAATTCATCGCATATTTTACATGTATCTGATCTAGGAGCGCCAAAACGTAAATTCATTTGCTTGAAAACTGTATCATAAAACGTTTTACTGACATCAAGATTAGGATTTTCAGTTTGGAAACATCGATACATTTTTGACAAATTTAGATCAGGACTCAAGTATTCTTTCTGTGTTTTACCTCGAGAATAGTGCGACTCTTGCCTTGGAAATTTGTTGATATGTTCTATCACCAAGTTCCTACTCTCGTGTAGAATCGCCTATGGTCTATTATGATGCTTACCTCTCTGATCTATAGGAATATTAACAGCGAGTTTAAGTTTGTCTTGTATCGTTTGAATTCGTCTATGGGTGATTTTGAAAACGTCGAGTAACATAGTTTTGCATACTTTCTTGTTATCAATGAAGTATGTGAAAGAGTATGCTTTAACGAAGTGCCATCTGTTTTTCCAGCTCTTCTTCTTTTTGGTTCCTCCATTCTAATACATTTTGTTAAAAGCGCTGACTGCTCATCATACGAATGTGAATAGAAGAACCTAAAGAGATCCTTTCTCATAGGAAGGGTGAACTGTGAACACATTTGCTTACACGATTTACTGCATATGTTTACCTTAAACAAATAACATAAAATTAATAAATCTATATAGAGACGAATGGAAAATAGAATTATTTTTAATAATCATTTCGTTGTAAAACGAAAAGAAAAAACAATTTTTATTATATTAAATATTTAAATTTAAGTTTTAATTTAATTTTTTAAATACAAGTTTTATTTTTAATATTATTTTAATTTTATTAAAATAAAACTTTCGCATGTATTATTTCTTTCTTATTTCTACTTACATCGGTAGGAGCGGTCTTAGCAGGAACTAATATTTTTTTCTTCTTTGTCGTGTATGCCATTCCCGAATCCTGCAGTTTCTAGAAAAAATCCTGCCATTTTTTCTAGAAACATCCTTCCAAGTTTCTATATTTATCTGCCTGGTATTTCTTTTTGATTTATTTAATCTACGAATATCAGTAGGTGAAAACCGAACATTCCTGGTTTGTTCTATCTCGTTTTCGTTCATAATGTAATAAAACTACACAGACTACAATCTAAACAATACTGCAATGTAAACAAACGATAACCATTCGCACAGTACCACAAAACAGAATGATTTGGTTCGGTACAGTCGAAGCACGCTTGACGTTGATGTCACATAGACCGTTGTTCAAACTTAAAAATTTATTTTCACTCTTTCCATATTAGTCGTCCCTCGTCCCATCTGTTGATATATTAACAAACTATAATATTTAGTGGAATCTACACATTTCATAGTCCATTATTCAAACCTAAACTCGATTTTTGATAATTTGTAACATAGACCGTTATTCGTCCGAACGCTTCAATTATAGACTACAACAAAGAAAAAGATGGTGTTAACGTCTCAGATCAACTCGCAAGCTATTTCTCATCTCTGAGAAAAACTGTTCGCTGGAATTGAAGTTTTATTGAATACGGCTGTCATCCATATTTTAATAATATATAATTCCTTCAACACACCAAAACAGCAAGTTATCTCATTTCGGGATAGGCTAATTTTTAGTTTATTCAATTACAGTCCGATGGCTGAACTACTGTAAAGTATATGCTTGTTACATTTGACGCCAAAACTACAAACAATAGGAAGAACACAAAACGTTATAACCAATGTTACACTAAAACAGTTGGAACAAAAGGCTGTAAAGAAGTTCAAAAGAAACCTAAACTTGTTTCTACATTTTGTAATGTTTGCGAAAAATTTTACTGTGTGAAATATTTCACTTTTTCAAGTTTTTTACGATCACCAGTAATACTAGTGGCACATTTCCGGTAAAAAACAGTCATAAAAAACTATTGAGCTTTTCTATCATTCGAGCCCAAAGTTCTTCATCTCGCTCAATTTTTTCAATAAACAGGAGCTCTGTATCATTCTTGTATCATTAACATATACTACAAAATAGCAATAATCTTTTCGGGCAATATTAACCTGGCCTTGAATCTAAAAAAATAAATATTATATTTTCTAAAAATATGTAAAAAATTATAAGTATGTACCTGATACATGTAATTGTAATGATAATATTTTTTGCCTACCGCATGGGGTATTATTATAAGGCTGCAAGTACTTGTGATTAATAACCATTACATCCATTTCCGGTTTATCTACAATACCGGACTCTAAAAAATGTAAATACATTAGCACAACATAAATATTTCGATTTTGCATGGTACAGGAATCACTGAATATGTTTATTTCCTTAAATTCTTTCGGTAAACTTAGTAACATCTTCCGTGTTTGTATTGATTATTAACACTTTTTGTCTTGGGTAATTGGTGCAGGAAATGAATTAGAAATGACTTACAAGCTCAACAAAAACGTGCCTTTTTATTTCCACGTGTTCTTAATGCAACGGCTTGTACATGACTCTCGCGCATCGATCGAACAACAAAAAAACTCGATCGAAGCGACCTCGCCCAAAATGCCCAATGTTGGCAGAAAGCAACGTTGCCAGATCGATTTGAAAATTAAAACAAAATAGAAATTATTAGAGAATATGAACATGCCCCCCGCCTTGAAAGAGGGAAGCTTTCAAAGAAAAACATTATAACTGGTAAATATTAAAGAATAAAAATAAAATAGATAATTTCTTAACTTAAAGGTCCTCAAGACTATTTTTAATATATATATAATTTAATTATAATAATATATAATTTAATTATATATTTAAAATATAAAGTAAAAATGTTAAGTTCACAAAAACAAGTGTCATTGTATCTATCACTCAGTCTGTAAATTTTTGTCCAGCGGTAATGGACAAATCTTGGGAAATGCCCTTCTCACCAGGCCCTGTTCTGTCTTGATTACAGCAACTCTGCATACGTCATCGGGTCCCTTCATCACGTCCTCTATTCTTCCAAGCTTCCACTTCATCGGAGGAAGGTTATCATCTTTGATTAAAACTAAGGCTCCCCTCCTCAATGAATCATAATGCTGCTTCCATTTTGTACGAGCCTGGAGTTCACTGACATACTCCTTACTCCAGCGATTCCATAGATGCTGCTTAAGTTGTGACAGATGCTGGAATACAGTCAATCGATTATAAGGTGTATTAACAAAGTTTTTCTCGGGAACACTGCTGCCAACTCGTCCAATTAAGAAATGTGAGGGGGTGAGTGGAGTAAGGTCGTGAGGTGAATCGGAGATAGGAGAAAGAGGTCTAGAGTTTAATATGGCCTCGATCTGCGTCAACAATGTAGTTAGCTGTTCAAAGGTAAACGAAGCTCCCTTAGTGACGCGACGTAAGTGGTGCTTAATGCTTTTAACCCCGGCTTCCCATAAACCACCAAAATGTGGTCCATAGGGAGGATTAAATTTCCAGTTTATATTGTCTTTATGACAACTTTCGGATATTTCATTTTCATTTTGAGATAAAAATCGACCTAATTCACAAAGTTCGTTACTAGCCGCTATAAAATTGGAACCATTATCACTTAATACTTGAGAGGGCATTCCTCTTCTAGCAACGAAACGTTTTAATGCCAACAAAAAATATTCTTTACTTAAATCACAAACTAATTCGATGTGAATCGCTTTTGTGACCGCGCAAATAAATAAACAGATATATGCCTTGGAAATTTTACATCCGCGGCCTGTGCGACTTTTTATTAATAAGGGACCTGCATAGTCAACGCCAGTTACTTCAAACGGTAGTCGCGAACTCAAACGATCTTTTGGTAAGGCGGCCATAATAGGTTTAGTTATTTGAGGCTTAAATCTGAAACAAGACAGGCACTTTCTTACAATTGATTTGACCAACAGCCGACCACCAATAGGCCAAAAAATATCGCGAATTGTCGCAAGCATCAGCTGAGGCCCTGCATGCAATAAATCAAGATGAGTTTGGCTAGCAATTAAAAACATTAAATGTGATTTAGAATGTAAAATTAAAGGATGTTTTTTCTCGAATGCAAATTTCGAATTACTCAACCTACCACCAACCCTTAGAAAACCGAATTCGTCTATAAATGGATTTAAACTTAGGAGACAACTATTTGATTTTAACGGTTTGTTGGTGCGCAAATTTGTAATGTCCGCTTTAAAATAGATATCTTGATCAATTTTGATGAGAACATCAAACGCATGTTTTATTTCAACGGTACTTATATAATTTGTTTTAAAGCGCAAGTGATTATCTTTTAACTTAGAATTTTTAAGAAATCTTATCACCCATGCCGTTACTCTCTTTAATTTATCCAAATTGGAGTATTTGTTTATAATGAAATCGTCCACTATCGCCGTGAAAGCAATACGGTCATCCATTTTCTTGATATCAGGTAACTTTTGATCTGATATTTGCTTTTTAGGCCAACGATCTTCATTGTCCGTGAGCCAAGACGGTCCATACCACCATAAATTATTATTTAAAAGCGATGATGGTGTACTTCCTCTTGATATAATGTCAGCTGGATTTTGATTGGAGCTAACATGCTTCCAACAATCCGAACTAGTCGAGTCTTGAATCTCAGAAACTCTGTTGCTTACAAAAGTTTTAAATTTATTGGGAGGTGATTTTAGCCATCCCAGTACGATCGTAGCAGCAGAAAGTTCAAGTCGGGGGATAGATATGGTTTTCAATGGAGCTACTTTAGATTTTGCGCACAATAGGTGAGAAAATATCTGACCTTCTGCATTTACTGACCTGATATAAACGCATGCGCCGTACGCTGTTTCCGATGCATCAGCAAAACCATGCATTTCCAAATATGCCGCATTCTCACACATAGCGTGTCTTTGAATACGAAGCTCATTTAATACAGGCAAATCAGATCTAAACTGAGAATAGGAAGTGTATATACTTGACGGGACAGATTCGTCCCAAGACAGCTTTTCCAACCAAAGCGATTGTAATATCACCTTGGCTTTTAATATGCAAGGAGCTAAAAGCCCCAACGGATCGAACACCTGCGATACCTCTGATAATATTATTCTTTTGGTAATTTTAGGAGTATAAAAACTATCATTGATCTTATAAATTAATTGATCTGAATTTGGGCTCCACGTAATACCTAATGTTTTAGCATTTTCATTTTCCCCGAAATTTATAAATAATGAGTCCACTTCGTCGGATTCTACGTACTTTAGCACATCATTATTATTTGAATAAAATTTTCTCAACTCAAAACAGCCCTGTTTTAAAATATTCGAAACTCCTTTGCAGATACAGGCTGCTTCCTCGACACTGTCCGCTCCGCTCAACAAATCATCTACATAAAAGTCAGATCTTATTATATTCGCCAGTTTAGGCTTTTTAGATTCATTTTCAGCCGCTAATTGAAATAGACATCGAATAACTAGATACGACGCTGCCGCAGTGCCGTATGTCACAGTCTTTAATTCGTACACATTTATTGGATCATTTGAATTTTCGCGGTACAATATCCGCTGTAAACTCCTTTGGTCTGGAATTACTAATACCTGGCGGTACATTTTAGCAATATCAGCCGAAAAAACATATTTATATTGTCTAAAACGCAGAAGAATAGAAAAAAGTTCATCTTGTAATGTCGGACCGACGTATTGCAAATTATTTAATGAGTAGCCCGACGAGGAAGGACATGAAGCGTCGAACACAACACGTATTTTTGAAGTAAGACTATCTTGTCGAATAACTGCGCGATGTGGCATATAGTACGATACATTCGCGGTGTCCAGGTTTTCTACCTTTTTCATGTGTCCTAAATTCAGGTATTCCTGTATAAATTCGTTGTATAATTTTTTAAGTTCTGGTTTTGAATTTAATTTTCGCTCTAAGTTCAAGAATCTTTTGTACGCTATGGTATAAGACTCTCCTAATCTTTCAATATTTTCTTTGAATGGTAACTTGACTATAAACCTTCCGTCACTATCGCGTTTAAAATGATCTACGAAATGCTTTTCACATTTGTATTCGTCCACCGTGTAGACCCGATTTGATTCCACTTCCTCAATTTCCCAGAAACGACTCAAAGTTTTATTAACATTAACTTCATCACTTTTCAAAATCAAATTACAAGACACATTGTTGGTTTTTTGAGCAATAGGACCTGATATTATCCATCCAAATTTAGTTTTTTGCATTAAAGGTTTATTCGGACCCAACGAAATTTGTCCAATACAAATTAGAGTCCAAAACATATCCGATCCGATGATCATTTGAATTTTATCAGATTTGAAAAATGATGGATCGGCTAGTTTTAAATGACTAGGGATTTTTAGATCTGCCACGTTAACATCGGACACTGGTAAGTGATGAGATATTTTGTCAATAACGAAAAAATGGTTCTTGAATTGAAAGGCATTATGAATAGCCTGAACTTGTAACTCACATTTTGCAGTAATATTAGTTGAAATACCATTTATGCCCGTCACTATAATGTCTGTTGGTATATTCTCCAAATGGAGGCCATTAAATAAGTCTTTTGAAATAAAGCTGGATTGAGCACCTGAGTCAAGCAAAGCCCTCACAGTATGAGATCTGTTGTATTTATCGAATAGTTGGACGAGCACAGTAGATAAAAAAACGTGTTCAATAGAACTGTAGGCTGATAAAGCTACCTCAGTTGATTGCGCAGGCGCACAATCCACGATTGCACTATTTTGTGTAGGATAATTAGATTGCGAATTGACATTACGTTGTTCTAAATGCAAAAGAGTATTATGTTTTGATCCGCATTTCGTACAATTACCCCGTCGACAAAATTTACTAGTGTGTCCTCCTTTTAAACAATTAATGCATAGCTTCATGAACCTAGCCTTATCAATGCGATCTCTAATAGTTAGCTTTAGGAAATCATTGCAATTTTGAATATAATGTTCCTTTTTACAAAAGACGCATTTTGGAGCATTTCGTTCACCCCCCGTAACAATAAATCCGCGAGTACTGTTATTTACCGATTTTCTTTTATCTGAATGAGTTTCATTTACCATTTCTAATAAATCAGCTCGTGATTTTATGAATTCTTTGAAATCTTCAAAGGCGTGCCTTTCTCCATTCTTTTTAAAACTTTCCCATTCACGTAGGGTTATTGAATCGAGTTTAGTTGAGATTAAATATATAAGTAATGTACCCCATTCACTAGTTGGTTGGTTTAATTGCTCAAGAGCCCTCAAATTCTTTGTAATAATATCTAATAATTTGCGAAGAGATACAGCTGATTCTTTAACGACCGGTTCACAATTGAATAGAGATTTAACGTGATTATGTATTAACAGCTGGTCATTATCATATCGTTCAGAAAGTGCCTTCCAAGCCACGTCATAATTAGCGGTGGAAATTTCCAACGACTGAATAATATCAGTTGCCACACCTTCCAAAGACGCCCGTAAATAATGAAATTTTTGTATAGGACTTATATTGTTATTTTCGTGAATTAGACTTTTATAGGTGTCCCTAAATTCGAGCCACGTCTGATATGAACCGGAAAATTTAGGTAAATTTATTGTCGGTAATTTTATTGCCGTGCCTTGATCAAAGTTTTGAATTTGTGAATTGTTAAGGGAAGAACTAGATACATCGACGGTTTCAAAATTTAAAATAATTTTTCTGCCTTTAGCTATATAAGTATAATATGTCGTTTCAAACGTTTCCCTTTCTATTAACTGGATTTGAAACTCTTCTTCGTCTTCCGTATCTAATTCGATTCGCGATTGTATTATTTCAAATTCCGATTTAAGCGATTCTATGTCTAAAAGCCGCGCTTTTAATTGAATTATTTCTAACTCACTAATTTCTTTTTCGGATAATGTATTCAGGTATTTAATAAAAATTGTTAGTTTACTTTTAAGCACACCTCGTTTTTTAGTATCAGACATTATGATTAACTTAAAATTGTTACAAATCGAAGCCGTAAAAAAACTATAGACTATATAAAGAAAAGTTTAAGGAAAGTGATTGAAAAGGAACTCACATTTATTGAACTTGTAGATCAACTTCTGGTTGCACCAATGTTGTCTCTTCCACTGGGCCGATTAATTTACACAACCGGGAACGAACACTATTATTTAACTAACCGTTACGAAATTTTCCACTGAGTCCTGTTATAGACCGGGATTTTACGAATTAGTTAACCACGCTCTGCTACCAATGTTTGTATTGATTATTAACACTTTTTGTCTTGGGTAATTGGTGCAGGAAATGAATTAGAAATGACTTACAAGCTCAACAAAAACGTGCCTTTTTATTTCCACGTGTTCTTAATGCAACGGCTTGTACATGACTCTCGCGCATCGATCGAACAACAAAAAAACTCGATCGAAGCGACCTCGCCCAAAATGCCCAATGTTGGCAGAAAGCAACGTTGCCAGATCGATTTGAAAATTAAAACAAAATAGAAATTATTAGAGAATATGAACATTCCGTACACATGAAAATATCTCTTCTCTGCCACGTTGTGCTATAGTCGCATCCCAAATAAAGCAAGAAACATCATATTTTCTCTTAATAACATAAAAAAAGTCAAATAACAGTCCATAAGGACCTTTTATAGAAAGACACATTATTTTGCAATGATGGTGTTGGCAGACATTTTTCTAAATCAAACGTAATAAAAGCATATTGCGAATCATCTAGACTTTTTACTGGTCACACTTTGCACATGTGTCGTTTTTTGGCTTATAAAATGCTAAATTGAATTTCTCTACAAAATTTTTTCTGTAAACACCCTCTTTCAACTATACCGTACCCGCCACGCTAGTAGACACACGGGACGTTGAGCTGATACAATCCTGGGCCGAAACACTTGTTGCACTGTTTATGCCGAAAAGGGGACAGGTGAGAAAAGTTTTAGTACTGGAAATGTCGATTCATCCATAAAAACAATATTGTTGAGAAAATTATCGTCATGGTTAGTCTTTTCCATTACCGTTTCACAAAACTCTATGCGTCGAATGTTGTCCTCAGGAAATATTTCATGACTTTTTTTGATTTTATATGATCGATAACCATTTTTCTTCAAAACTCTTCTAACTGGAGTAGCACTTGTGCCTACTACCTCAGCAACTTCATTGCAGGATTTTCATTGACACACGCACAAATCATCACTTTCAAAATTATTTACTACGCGAATTATGAATGTTCTTGGGAAAAACACTTTTTTAAAAACTGAACTTATTAATTACTTTTATTTCGACCTACAAAGATTTTAGTAACAACAACAATAATTTAAATCAGACTTTTAATTAATCAGACTATATTTTTAATCAGACTGAAAATATTGATTTTAACATGGTGTTTTTATAATTTATTAATTGCTGATCTTGCTGTTCAATACGTCGCAATTTAGTCCAGAATGTTCAAGCGGTAGCCCCGTATTGGAATCCACGTGGTGGAACTTACTGGATGGTAGCGGTCATTGTACTGTAATTCGCGCGATACCGTTTTAATGTAGGAGTTGGACGGTCTTCAAATGCACCGCCAAATAATTCCTGAATTTGTCGAAGCGTTTAACCTTGGTAATACCATTTGACAATTTGAACTTTTTCCACAGCTGAATATTCCATAATTAAAAATATATTTTTTTGAATGGAAAAACAATTCCGAATAGTTTCTCTACCCACTTGATTCTCCGCAAAAATCAGTCATAAATTAAATGCCATGCGCCGCTATCTGTGATCGACGATGGCTGAAGTCACATGTGAGAGCGGGTCGGATTAGCCCAGTGGATCAAATAAGCCAAGCAATTAGGTAACCGTGTGTCTAGTCGCGTGGCGCTTACTGTATAAGAAATTTCATTTTCTTCACAGTAAAGCTTGTATAACCTGTACATTTTGGAGATATTTAAGTCTGATCGTAAATATTTCTTTTCTGTTCTGTTACGAGAGTAATGACTTTCAACTGCTGGAAACATCTGAATATGAGCTTTTACATAATTTTCAGTATCAGATGTTTTTAATTGGTGTCCATGCTTGTCTCTTCCATACTGATTGCCTTTTTTTATGAGAATAGTTCTAATTTTCATATGTGTGACGACTATGTATTCACAAACATTGTCTGACGTACTTCTATTCTCTCGTGAGTATCCTCTTTTTGTAGAAAATATTTACGAGTAAATTGTCGACGACTTCTTAAATTGTCTGTCCTTATTCGTTCAGTTTTTTTGTCATCTCTTCCACTTATTGATAGATTGATTGACACAAATATTGATTCTGTAACCTTAGTTTGTGGTTGATTTATTCCGGATATGGAACTGTCAATTTGAATGTTAGTCAATTATTGAGTATTGGCAAGTGTGTCAGAAATGAAATTTATTTGGCTTTCACTATCAAGCATTGTGCACTGATGTGGATTGTTGAAGTTGTCCAAACACTGTAATACAAGCAGTTGACAGGAGTGTCTGAGGTAGTACGGAAATACTAGTTGTCAAGCTGACAATTTCATTCGAAGTGCTGGGGATAGATCCAGTATCATTTTTTGAAGTGCTCTTAGTAGATTGGATCTGCTCCCTTTCATTATTTTGAAAGTGAAGCAAAGTGTGATGTATTATGTAACATTTTCTGCAACAAGAAGAGTTACAGTTTCGTGTTACATGATTAGTGCCTAGGCAGTTGATACATAACCTCAAACGTTTCGCAGGATTTAATTTTTCAACAGCTGTTGGTTTTAAAAATGTGTCACAAGTGAATTAGTTTCAGTGGTTGTGTGTCTATGTGATTGTTTCAGTGCAGTGTGTTTCGTGTGATCGTCGTCCTGATGCTGAGTTAATGGTGATATATACGACAGCGTTCTTCCAAGAAAGTGAATAAATTTTGCAAGGTTGGAATGTTCTTTGCATCAGTATGAGATTCCCAAGCTCGTTTTGTTGTGTTATCAAATTTATTAGTAACAAGATATATGATTAAATTATTCCAATGTTCAGTAGACCGTTGTAGCACTTTTAATGCGTTTAAGTTCTCGATTCCGTCGCGAATTGATGTTAAGCCGTGATAAGATTCTTTTGTTAGAGTAGGTAAATCAAAAAGAGATAATGTGATTTTTAATAAGAATGTTTGTCTTCAAAACGATCTTTAAGTAGCTTCCAATTATGTCATAATTTGCATCATACAATTATAATGATTTAACTTTGTCAGCTGCTTTTCCTTGTAGGGAAAGCCGCAAGTAGTGAAATTTTTGTCCCTTAGACATATGTAGATGAATGTTCGTTTATAATGGAGGTAAAAGTATCTCTAAAGAAAAGCCATTGGTCAAAAGAACGATCAAATGTTGGTAAGTTTAACTGTAGAAAACGAATATTTGAAAAGTTACTTTCCGTAGAGCTAATGCTATCATTGTTATCAAGTTTATTTGTATTTGTGAAAGAAGTACCTAGTTAGTTTTTTGTTGACTGCAATGATTTTGTAAAAATTGTTTTTAAATATCGCTCTCTCTTGTGACAATTGTGTTCACAATTAGCATCAAAGTCATTATCTTGTGTTTCAATAGTTGATTGAGCTGTATTGAAATCGCGTAGCAATGTTTCAGCTTTATTTAATCATAGTTGTAGTTTGTATAAATCAATTTCATCACATCTCAAATCCTTAATCGCGTTAAAATAGTTACTAAAACGAGTAAGGAGTACTTTGATTGAACTACAATTAACTTTAGGAGAAGTCATTTTAAATTTGTATATTTATCACACCCTGTATACATGTATTTTAGCAAAGAAAAATTGAAATATATCGCTATATGTTTAATGGAAAGAAA
The DNA here is from genome assembly GCF_040954645.1 of Diabrotica undecimpunctata. Classification (NCBI taxonomy): domain Eukaryota; kingdom Metazoa; phylum Arthropoda; class Insecta; order Coleoptera; family Chrysomelidae; genus Diabrotica; species Diabrotica undecimpunctata. The sequence continues at coordinate 61,319,818 of NC_092811.1, forward strand.
TATCAAAATTATTAACTAATCTATGTGATTTTTATAAATACTGCGTCGTTATTACATCTAAAATGGATGTAAAAATTCAGTTAGTAAAATTTCAACTTAGAATATCAATAAAATACAGCAAATATTGTCAGATAGAAATGAGGTGAAACCGGAACGAAAGCAAACTAACCTGTATTTATCGCCTGTCCAGCCAAGGTCAATCCGCTGTCGTCCAGTCAAAGGGTTTTATGCAGGCCTTTGTTGTTAAATTAACCTACTACCACTGGCGTGTACTTTCTGGAACGTAACTACGGATGTGGTGCCATGTAGACCCCATGTAAGTTCTATTTGGTATTGCCAACATTTTTTAAAAATATGACAAATTATGTTCAATATAATTTCTTTGATATATTTTACATTAGTGTATGCATTTTTTTATAATATTTTTCCAAATTGTTAGTTATTAAACATATTACAAATTACATGTCAAAATATCCTAAATAATGATTTACGGTTACTAAAAATGTTGTAATTTTTTTATTGTTTAAAATGTTTATAAAATAGTTATAGAAAATTAAAGATCAAATATACGAAATATGAAAAAACAAAATAAACCAAAAAAATAAACCCCCCATATAAAAAACTGCAACACCCAAACTTGACCAATTTTGGAATTTAAATAAAAAGTTACTTTGCACATTCTTTACAAATTGAAATGATATTTATTTAACTGCTGTCTTTATTAAAAGGTTCTTATTTTAATTTATTTAAAAAGCACAATAATTTATATTAATTTATTTAACGAACAATACATAATTTATATAGGCGAACGTGACAATTAAAAATCGCGGGCGCGAGTCTTCAGATTTAACTGACTCTCCATATAAAATTTCTCTTTTATATAAACCTCCGTTAGTTCCGGAATTCCCTATAGCAGACTCGAACATTGTTGGTGGTGCTGACAAGAATAACGGGAACGCCATCGAATAAACTAGAAGGAGGTCAACAGCTAAAACTAGTTTTTCAACTGCTTGAAACCCTCGAGATGGATGACTCATCATAATTCGGGTCTAGAGGCTTCTGGTAAACAAACGCCGAAATTTCTACAACAAAACAGAATTAGTCATAATATTTATGGTCAGAATTTATCGTAACAAAATGTTAGCTCTACAATTATCACACATTGATATCTTACAAACATCACATGAATTCTTAGTCTTTTTATCATTTTTACGTTGGACAGAGCCACATCTTTTTCGTTTTTGGTTTATATTGGGATGTACGTTTTCATCAATCATCGGTTTGTTCCGTATTCTACTGATGTTCATTCTCAATTCTCTTGGAAGTCTTTGGTTGATAATTCTTCTATTCAAATATCGTTCAACGAGTTGTTTGGCAAGCAGCTTTACAAATTCTGCCCTTATAATATTATTTGCTTCTGGATAGCTTTGGTGTAATATATATGAATTAACTCCTGCGATGTCGATGATAGAATAAAATACCGCCATAGGCCAACGTCAAGTACGTCTACTCAAACTATGAATTGTACATTTTTTATCTAGAGCATCTACACCATCTTTGGTTTCATTATAAAACACAATCATTTCAGGCTTGTCAGTTTTAAAATCAGTGTATTTTTGTTGATGAATCGTAGAAACCAAAACTACGGCCTTGCTTTTCTTTGGAACATAAGACACAATTGTAATATGTTTAGTAAAACCGTAGATACAACTCCCTACTTCTCTCTTCCGGTTGGGTAAAAATTCGGTGGGAATTTCTTTCTTGTTCTTCTTAAGTGTACCTACATACGTTAATCCTCTTTGTCGCAACTCATTTGCAAGTTCAATAGAGGAGAACCAATTGTCTGCAGTTACATTTCTGTTGGTATTTATAAAATGTTGAATAAGTTTGACCACGGGTTGAGTTGATACATCCAAACGTCTTTCTTCATCTGTTAATAATTCGCCATCGCTGCCTTTACGGGTATAAATATATCCATTAAAAAAATAATGAGTACGGGCATCAGTAAGAATCAAGACCTTCAGACCATACTTGTTGGGTTTATTTGGCATGTACATGCGAAACTTTACACGCCCTCTAAAATCTATGAGCATCTCATCAATACAGGTGTACTGCTCCATACAGTACAGTTTGTGACAATTATTTATAAATTTATTAAAAATACCTGATATTGCTGCAGCAGGATCATTTTCTTTTCTTTCCGCTCGGTCTTCGGGGTTGTCAAAACGTAGAGAGCTTATAATCATTAGCATTCTTTCCCGAGATATCAGACAACGGGATATATCACCCACAAGGAATCTACGTTCCTGTAGTTGGCTGTATACCATATATTAAAAAATTAATTAAAATCCTTTGTAAAAAGTATATATTTAAAAACCCAAACGGGCTATGTTAGACACAACGTTTTCGGAATCCATGATTCCATCATCAGTGTCCTAGAAAATATATAACCACTTAATTAAGAAGAACATGACGTTTAAATTTTGACCAAGGTTAATGTAAAGTGTGGTTAATACTTACTAGGAGTACATGAATGTAGCCACTAAATATATGGGTAAAAACCCGTTAACAAATAATTAGTTACATTTGGTTGACAGTATTTCTTATAAAATATTAAGATGTTAAATCTAAATCCAACGGTAACTTTAACATATTAATATTTTATAAGAAATAACTAATTAACTAAATAACTAATAAAATATAACTAATTATTTGTTAACGGGTTTTTACCCATATATTTAGTGGCTACACTCATGTACTCCTAGTAAGTATTAACCACACTTTACATTAACCTTGGTCAAAATTTAAACTTCATGTTCTTTTTAATTAAGTGGTTACATATTTTCTAGGGCACTGATGATGGAATCATGGATTACGAAAACATTTTGTCTAAAATAGCCCGTTTGGGTTTTTAAATATATACCTTTTACAAAGGATTTTAATTAATTTTTTGGAATATATCACGGCCACTGCCGTCTGTTGCAAACAAGCACTGAATGTCTAAGTTGTTTGATTTGACAACAGAGTTGTGGTATAATATGCCCAAAAACGCTTTAAGTTCTAGAATATCAAAGTCTTCCAGTTCTGGTTTATTAAGCCGCTTACAGTTTCTTCTTAACTCAGATAATTTTCGATTAGTATGTATAAGAATTTCAGCTAGAATGTCATTATCGATTAGACACCTCCATATTTGTAAAGGCGATGCACTTTTGCCTAACTGTTTGGCATCACCACGAAGTCCTGGTAAATACGAAAGTAAGTTATGTTTCTCTGTTCTTGTTCTCTGTACAAAAGATTGTGACGACCACTTAAATCTATTTTACCATAATAACTCATTCCATTTTCAACTTCTTCACCACTTTCAGAATCGGATTTGTCAGACAAGTCACCACTAGCTCCCTCACTATCATTTTCTACTACCGAATCGCTGTCATGCTCACTTTCAATGTCATTTAAAGAGCCACCTGACTCTTCCATATCGCTAACCATGCCCGGGTATCTCTTATGGGCGTGACAGTCCTCTGAAATTTGTATTTCCTAAGGACACCAGAGGGCGTAGCATTCATAGCAAAGCTTCGTGACTGCGCAGTACCGCAACCAACAAAACAAGTACGCCATTTTTATTGTGGTTTCGACACAGTGTTTCGAGTTGTATTATTTGCGATAAAATAATTGTTTGCTTTTTTGCCATTATATTTAAATAATTACGGTTTTTAACTGTTGCGTTAATGGTCGTAATAATTACAATAAGGATGCTCAAATGCATATTTTTCCAAAAGATAGGGCGGTAAGTAGAAAATGCTGATATAAGATTTTATTTATATATATATATATATATATATATATATATATATATATATATATATATATATATATATATATATATATATATATATATATACCCGGTATTTAGGCGGCACACGCCCTTCCGGTAGGGATCTATGGAGGAGTATCACCGAGCCGCAAGCCCTTATCTCTTGCCGTACTGCTCCACCATAGGCCGATCACATACCAGCATATTCTAGACTAAGCCGCAGATTCATTTAGAATTTTAAACTGCTGCGTTAGCCTTTTTGCTTTCTGTACACCGAGCTGGGGATTGAACTGACATCTCTCGCAGTGAAGCGAAGGAGAAGCCAGCCGCCCAGCCCGCTTGGCTATCCGATCGACGATTTTATTTATTTTTAATAATTGCCTTAAAATGTCCGATTTCTGGGGAAATGACGGTACAGAAATTCCAATATTCAAGAAAATTATGTCTCTAAAACGCTTTCAATTTCTGCTAAGGTGCTTGCGATTTGACAATGGAGCTACAAGCGTAGATAGAACCAAAATCGATAAACTAGCCCCAATTAGAGCTGTTTTCAAAATAATAGTTGACAATTCTTCTTCTTCTTCCTCTTTATAAGCAATTCTGCTTGTTCATTGGCGGATTAATACCTCTATGGAAGATTGATACTCCATTTTTTGTCCAGTCGTCCGATACTTCTGCCGACTTATCTCTGACCTCCAGTTTCAGCTTACAAGCGAAGCAGTAACATCTCCAGAAGATGCCAACCCCTAGTGTTGGCGAAACGTCGAGAACTAATCTCAGAAGACAACGGTCTAACAGCCCGAACAAACAGTTTAATTAATAATTACATGGTTGCATTTATTTCTGAAAATCATGCACATCATTTAACAGATCTGATAAATGTGCCGTGGATAAATGAGGGCCGAATGGAAATGTATGCTGAGGTAAATCTACTTTTAAATTTTAAGCTTATACATTGGAAAAGTGACTTATTAAATTATTGTATCATGTTTTAAACTGTACAAACAAAATACGTTGCTGTTCAAAACTGTTAAAATCAAGAGCGATATGCAAACCATCAGCAAATCAAGAATATGATTATTCTGGTCATAAAAGACAACATTGTTTAAAGTAGCAATCTATCATGTGCCCTGATGGAATTATTATAAATTTAAAAGGAGCATGTCCTAATAGACAGGGTTTACAAACAGATATTTAACAACTCAACGATATTTATTAGAACTGCTGTAAAATGGGGGGTTTCAAAAAGTTTTAGCCCAATTTGCATTTCTTGATTTTAAGAAAAACTAAAAACTCTTATTGCAAGATTTAGAAAATATGTACAAAGTTGGTGTTACATTACACAACTGTCATACTTGATAGTATGGCAGTCAAACCACCAACTTTTTTGGCGTTGTACCACCAACATTAGAGACCTACCTACAGGTGCAATAGTTACAATGTAAATTCAAATTTTTTGTTTGGTTATATTTGATCTTCAGTAGTTTGTTATATAATATATTAGTTGTTTCCTAATTTGCGTTTTAATTATAAGTAAATAAAAATATGTTGGAAAAAGAGAACATATAACTAAAGGAAGAAGAAAAACTAAAAATACGTCTACACCATTTAATAAATAATAAAATAAGAAAAAACAAACAATTAACTAAAAATACATATTTTAAATCAATTTTCATATGTTTCCAATCTCTTTATTCATGTGTCAATAACCTTTGCTTGAGACTCTATAAGGGTTATAGGATTGGATTGAGAAACTTGTGTTTTTATTTGTTCTGATTCCAATTCTCTTTTTAATTCCCTTTCATTAAATTCGTGTTCCCATTTTTTTTGTTGAATTTGAATTTTCCTCTCTTCTAAATCTAACCTCATCTGTTCCAGTTCAATTTTTTTTGTCACCAGTAAGTTACCAATTGTTTTAATTGTCATTAGTTTGAAAAATACGTTTGTGTAATGAAACAAAATAGATCATGATCAAAATTTGTTGTGATTTAACTTAGCCAAACCAATAGAAACAAAGTAGATATTTAAAACGGAACTATCCATATTTATAAATTTCATACTGAACATTTCTCTCCAATGATTTTTTTTTATTTTAGTTTGATGACCTTGGCGGAGCCAATTAGCCAGACAAATTTAACCCATTAATTACCAAGGTATGAAAAAATAAGAAAAATGAGGACATTTTTTATAACTTTTATTTTCATAATGTAATTAAACTAAACAATCAAGAAAAACAATTAAAACATTTTTTGCAAAAAACTGAAAGCAGTTTTTGCAAAACTACTATGTGTAGTATTTCTGAAAGCAGCCAATATGAAGGTAGACGTTACATTTTTTGCAGGTATAAATTATCTGACCGTGACAAATTTTATATCTTCTTCGTACTTCTGTCTTCTGTGGCGTGTGAGTAATATTTTGGCATACTTGGATTTCACGCGGTCGATTTGCTATTTTTTTCTTGGTGAAATTTCCATTTTTAGTAGGCACATAACAATGTAGGATCTAAAACCCAACTGTGACATCTGTTTTTCATGTGTAGTGTTATAAATTTTCCATGAAGTTACCAGAATATTATCCATGGTATTCATCCACGGAGCTAATTGAAGTTCAATTTTCGTTAAAGCTTTATTCATATTTATAAAACAAAACGATTTGTTTCACACTATAACAACGTCGATCTCAAAACAAGCGGCAGGTCTGACTGTAATTGGTAACTTGACTCATTATATTTGAGGTGGATACACCACGTGCAACTAGCAAAAACGCACAGTAAGTGTATTTCATTTATGGCGGTAAATACCAACCAGAACGTAACAGATTGGTAGATCAGACCTTAAAAATTTCGTTCTTGCTTATATTACTATTTGACCGGTGATGCGTTTACGCAACACATAAATTTGAAGTTAATGTTATGTTGCTAACATTTGTTTTAGCTTTTCAAATGCTTCAAATTCAGACTGTTCAAATTTAAATGGAACATTCCTTTTAACTAGGTCATATAATGGTTTCGCTACTTGAACAAAAGAAGGAATAAATCTACGAAAATAACTAGCCAAACTAACAAAGCGGTGAACTTCCTTAGTATTAAGAGGAACTGGATATACTAAGACTATATTTATCTAATCTAAATTGCAACCTAAACTTTCGAGCTAAATGTAATACTTCTTTAAATATACTAAAATGTTCACTCAGATTGTCAGTAGCTATTAGCAGATCATCTTGATATACCAACAGTTTATTTTCCCTAATCAAATTGGAAAAGATACTATGAACAAATTTACTAAAAACTCTAGGTGAATCAGTCAAACCAAATGGCATTCTCAGAAACTCATACTGGCCTAACGGGGTCACAAAAGAAGTATATTTGACACTGGAATCTGCCATTTTTACATGGAAAAATCCATTTTTCAAATCTAAAGTAGTGTAAAATGTTTTATTCTTTAATCTATCTAACTGATCATCTATTAATGGTGTAGGGTAGTTACACTTGTTCGTAATTTTATTCAACTCTCGATAATCTAAACATAACCTTAAATCCCCACTTTTCTTTCTAACCAATACAATTGGACTTGCATATGTAGAGTTACTATGGCGGATAATACCTTCTCTTATCAACTCATCAACAATGGCTTGTAGTTTTTGTTGTTCAGACTATGCTAATCTGCGAGGCCTATAGAAAATTAATTTGCTTATCATGTTTTACTGATATTGACATTTCAAAATCACGTACACTACTGTTTTTACCTAAATTAAATAAATAACTAACATGATACATTTTCTTTATCTCCGTATATGTCTCAAACGATACGCAAGGATTAATATTCATATTTTCTGAAATATTAAAAGGTCTGTCTATATAATCAATATCCATAAGCTCATTAATAAACTCAATCTCAGCATTCTCACCATTATCAATAGCTTTTCAGCTGATTTCAACTGATTTAGAAAAAGTTATTTGTATATCTGGTTGTGCAATAAAATCTCTACCTACTATAGCAGCATATAACATTGTATTGTTTGGTACAACATAAAACTTTAAATTTAGCATAATATTATTAATAAATATATCTTTCTGAAATGTACCTACTATTTCCAACGGAGTCCCATTAATCCCTGTGAATTTATTGTTTTCCACTGTGGGTATAATTAAATTGTGTGGCATATATTTAAGTTTAATAATACTAATTAATAATAATAATTTGATTTATTTTCTTGTATGCTGATTGATAAGATAACGACAGAATTTAATAATTGTTTTATTCGTTCATATAAAATAAAGAAACGTAAATCTTTGTAATATAATATATTTTTATTCTTATCCTTTCTTCTCTATCACGATAAAAGACAACTAGAAAATCTTTTGAATCCATCGAACACAGGTAATATAAGGATTATTTTACTTTTGATAACAAATAAGATATAATTCTTTTTTATTGGCTCAATAAACTAAGTTTGAACTCAAAATAAACAATCATAACAATATATATATATATATATATATATATATATATATATATATATATATATATATATATATATATATATATATATATATATATATGTATATATAGGGGAACGACGGGTAATTACGAACACTTAAGGAAAATAATTGTTTATTTGAAATATAAAAATGTTTAAAACTCGGAAACCACTACAGAGTGGCTAACAGTAATACAGCTATTAATTTTTGTTATTGGATAATCAAAAATAAAAATTTTAATAATAAAAAAACTCAATTAAAAATTTTCACGAAATGTTAGCTGTTACCCGAAATGTCGGGTAATAAAAAACATGAGAAGGGTAATGGCGAACAGTATTACCTATTAACAAAAATCACATTTATAGTTGTCCGGTGTGTCCGAGCCGCTGCATAATTTATGCACCCATCCACCACATATAATGTAACGGAACCAAAGTTCGCTTTTCCCGAACTCACCACAAATTAAACAAGATTCTCCTTCATTACAATCGTCTGTATTAATATCGTCATTATCATCAGATTCATCATCTTTATATGATGTCGAATCTTCCTCTTCGCTTGAAGATTGTAGTACTCTTTGCAGTTTTATTTTTCTTTTTTAAAAATTTTTGTTTTTCAATTTCTTTTTCCATTTTTTGTTTCCTTCTAAGCTCCTTTTGTTCGAGTTCTAATTTCAAAGGCGTTGAGGTTAATATTTCGGATCTTTGTTTTTTTCTTCCACCCTTCTTCGGAACAGATATCTTTTGTTTTTCTTTCGGTAAAGGCAAGATATCGCTGAATGAAACATTTTCGGTATTTTCACATATCTGGTTTTCTTTGGAAGGGCCTGGTTGGGGTTCCAGTAAATCTTCTTGAATAGTTTGTGAAAGACCTTCTTGGCTATTGTTTTGTTGAGTTTGATTATCGTTTGAACTGTAAAAGTCTTCTTCATTAAATGTATTTCGGTTGAATGGAAAAATTCTGGTCTTCTCAAAACCGTTTGCAGCTTTATCTATGCTTGCAACTCTAGTATAGGCCTTTGAGAATAAAGTGCTTATATGGCACATTTCAATTTTCTCATAGGGTTGAGATATTAAAAACGAATCACATTCAACGTCATATGCTCGCTTCAATGATGAGAAAAAGCTAACGTCTAGTGGTTGCAGACGATGCGAGGTATGTGGAAGTATTGACAGCATAATGATACCATTGTCTTTGCAAAAATTATAAATTGCAATAGAGCAATGACTGGAGTGATTGTCCAGCACCAGTAAAATGGGATCATCTCTTGTAGGTTTATTGGTTTTCGCAAAATGTTGAATCCAAAACAGGAACACTTCTTCGTTCATCCAACCGCTTTTTGAACAGGAGTACAAAGAACCTGGAGGCCCATCCTTTTCTAAAGCAGGATTTCTTCTCAGTCTTGGATAAATGAATAGTGGAGGTGTAAAAGATCCGCTGGCACTCATACAACAGCATACCGTTCTTGCCTCTTTCTCCACTTGTAACGGCTCCAACTTGTTTTTGGCCTCTAGGTCCAATGATCCGATTAGGCCTATTTACGTTTGTAATGCCAGTCTCATCGACATTAAATATTCGAGTAGATGGAAACTTGTATTCATCGTACAGCTTACCCAAATTGTCATAAAACCTTGAGACTTGATCCTTATTGAAACCTTGAATGCGATTAAGACTTGTTGCTTCAGGTTTACGGAAACTTAACTCAGGATGCCTTGACATGAATCCATGTAACCAGTCTTTACCTGCTTCTTATTTTTCTCTGTTGAAACTATGTTTTAAGTTTAATTTCTCTGCATAGGCGAAGGCTTCTTTTCGCAACTGAATTGGGGTTAATCCATAAAATATTTTAGATAACGTTAGTAAATGACGACTCATTTCTTCTTCCTTCCTGTTCATTTGAAAAGAGAGTGTTTGCACCCAGCCTGCCTTTGTAAAACCCTCTAGAGACTCTGTTTTGTAATGTTGTAACAGGTATATTAAATTGGCGTTCAGCTTCCCTTAGGCCATAACGTCTTTCTTCAATTGCCTTTAGAGCAGCTTTCATTTGATCATCAGTCCATGAAAATTTGTTGGTACTTCGTTTCCGTTTAAAAGGCATCTGAAAAAGATACAAATTGTTAAATAAGCAAATGAAAAGCAAAAATGTAAAAAATCTAAGCCAAATTATTAAAAGAGTAAACGCGACCACTTGGCGGGTAATCGCGAACATCTGTTCGTGATTACCCGATTTGGAAATGAATATGAAGAAACGAAACAATCATAATATAAATGCATTTAACTTCTCCGTAATAGGACAATTTTATAGGTTAAATAATAGTAAGTTAACTAACTCTAACAATTTAAATGAAACCATCAAGTGTTTAGGTACATACCTTATTTTCTGTTTCTGAATTGCTAAAATTGTAGTGCAAGCACCAAAAACAAATAAATCGCTGTAAAAAATTCCACAGATACAGGGCAACTGTGTATCTATGCCACCACGTGCAGACTAGTAGGAAGCACGAAATGAAGTTTACAACGGAATGATACAGATGACGTACGCATGTATTCTGTGATGTTCGCAATCACCCGCTGTTCGCTATTACCCCTCGTTCCCCTATATTTATATAAGGATAAACCGAAGCACAAAAATAAAATCCATTAAAAAAACAGAAATTAAACACAAAAAATTAATTGTACTTTCACTTTTTTGCCACTAGTTCTGCTAATGAATTGGCAATTGATGACATGCTTTTGTTAAGCTCCCTTAACTCAAATTTTATTTCCCTTAATTCAGTCAAGCTCTCCTGCATTAGCTCATTTTCAACATCTTGTATTTTCCTTTTTTTGGATGAAGAAGTTTAGAATATCCATGGTCAGAAGCCTGTAAAAAATATTTACATGATGACTTGATATAGGTGCATGTATCAGAGCTTACCTCTATAGATTTATGTTTAAATTCAGACAATTTAGATGTCTGAATACTACTTGTAGAAGCAACCTATAAAAAATATTGAGAAATTATCAGTAATATGAAATAATATAACTTAGGTAGGTATACAGACATCCCAAACTGTAGTTATATACCGGTAAATGGATAGGTGTGTCTTCCAAACTATTCTGTGGGAAAACATCTTTAGAGGTGGATAGGAAATCATCTTCACTGGTAGACGGAATCTGAAATTTTTTGAATATTTACGAAGTATATATAATAAATAAATAACAAACTTAATTAAACATATGACTGATACATACTCCACACTCAGATACACTGACTCCTTCATAAAATGTTTTTCCTAATATATTGACAACCCGTTCCTCTAGTTGGTTTAGTTCGGGCTTCACTTTTGGCCCTCCACCAGTGGCTACAATATCTTGCTTTTTCGCAGAAGCCTTCCTTTTAATTGAGTATTTAATATCTGACCAAGTCTATAGTAAAAAAATACATAAAAATAATTAATGGAAAAACCATACTTTGATATATTTAATCTAACCTTTTGCCATTTCTCAACAGGCTTACTTCCTTCGCCAAGTGAATTTAATAGTTGAGCAAGCTCTTCCCAAAGTTTTCTTTGAATTATTCTTCCAGTGGGGCCAGAGAACTGTCCTTTTGCAAATTCTTTATGCTTTATAAACTCTAAAAGGACGTTTCAATGACCCTCTGTTAATTTAAAAGACATGATAATTAAAGTACGAGAAAAGTACAGAAGATAAACGTTAATGGTAAACCCAAGAAAATTTTTAATTCAACGAATTTTTATTATGTCGCTGTCTAACTCAGAAAAGAACAAATAGATTCGAAGTTTAGAAATGAGAGAGAGAGAGAGTATATTTAAAAAGAGAGAGTAAGATGAAAATACTACATGAGAGACATGCTCCATGTCTCCCTGCATACCTTTCTCTGCTCCACTGTATATTCTTAATTTTAATGTAAGTCCATCTGGTTCAGTTAACATATACAGTTTTATTCCAAATTTATGTCGCTTGTTCTTGATGTATTGTCTAAATGTCCTCGCCAAATAACCATTGACTCGTCTAAAGAAAGCTGTTTATTTGGATAATAAATTTGGTCAATTCGTTCGTTAAAAAATTCTGTAGCCCCCTAATCTTATTGAGGCGATCGTTATAACCTGGCTGGCCTTCTTGTCGTGTTGGCGAAAAATACAAACATCTTAAGATTGTAAGAAAACGATTTCTGCTCATAGACTGTATAAAACATGGAAGGTTGTATGAGTTATCTGTTTTCCAATAATCTTGAATACGATTTAATTAAATATTGCCCATTTGCAACCATACACCCAAAAATACTATTAGTGATGAAACGGTTACCGGTTTCCAGGTAGTTATTCTGGAGTGCTCTTTTTGTTTTTTCGCCCAAAAACAAATTTTCAGCGTACATATTGGTTGCCGCCACTATATGTTCAAAAAAGTCATCAGTAAAGAATAATTGGAAAAAGTCATACGGATTATCTGAAAGTAAACTTATTTTTAGTCCAGGATTACCAGAAAATTGAAAATTATAGAAATTTGGTAAATCACTCCATAATAGCACATTATTTATGTTACGTATATTTTCATTTGAATTAGCTTGAGAATCGTTAAGATTTTCAAAATTAGTTTCTCTAGGGCTTCTTCTTCATAGGAACTTAGCTCATCATAATTCTTCTAACTGTTGGTCAGATAAATTAGATATGTTTATTCGTTTCTTATAGTCTTTTCGAGCACTTTTAGGTCTAGATGGCCCTGTACTTTCACCGTCCATATTGAATGCACTTAAGGTTGATCTTCACTCTCGATTAATTTGTTTCTGATTCTAGAGATGGCTCTACTGCGGCAACTGAATTGTAGATTTCTACATGATGACTCTGTAATATTTTCAAACCCTAACATAAATTGCAGTTTTCTATCATTATATCCATTGGCTGAGTTGCTAAGTTGTGTAGACAGTAATTGTATCAAACACGCTATAACTTATATGCTTACTAGTAGACCAAGTAAGCAAAGATATCTTTAACAACATCTTTATGCATAATACTTTACTGCTCTGCTGTGTCAGTCGGAATATATACCAAATAAACATTCATATATTATCTAAACAATTTTATCGACAAAGAAATTATGTAGGTACTTGGGGCTATATCTGTGAATATCGTATTACCATTAAATTCGTACATATGGACCGCATTATGTAATAGCGGATTAAGCGCCAAAATGTAGTTTTGAGATAAATGGGTTTAAAGATTTTAATTTTGTTTTTGGTGCTATTTCTAAAATATAGTAATGACATATTTCATATTTTATAGATTAATGCAAATATAAATAGACTTTCACATGTTTTTTTAAATTTTTTAAAAATAGTTTATATTTTAAAAGTTATTCGATCAAATGTCGCTTAATTCGTTAATGATTTTTTAAGATATGCATGAGTTAAGATCCGAATATCGGATTAAAAGACATATCGTCGCCTTAATCTGAAAAGGCCGTAAGTCCCGTAAGTAAAATTGTATAGGAGCGCTAAAAAACGCTATAAAAAATTAAATATTTATTCAATTATGCCCAGACCTGTGTACAACTGTTTTTTAAACTCTCTTTCACAACTTATAAAAATTATTTAGCACAAAACAAGTTTTCTTTAGTTTTAAGGGACTTACGTGTTTTTCCAACATTTTTTCTTAAAAAACTTGGACATACGTGTTTTACTATTGCTTGATACAAGTTCAAAAAAAAAACAAAATAAATTTACTTTCAAATCTGTTTATTTTAAACTATTTGCAGACAGTACAAAATGTAGAAAATACAGCAGGTACGTAAAAATAAACCATTTTAGTTGAAGGGCAAATTGTCATAAAAACAGTGATAATCACTTTCAAGACTCTTTTTAAGGGATTGCAAGTGAAGATATTTTTCTCTTTTTATTGGTCTTGGTGAATCATACAAATTGGGGAGATTGTTTAGTAGACAAGCTGTCTCAATACGTTTCTTTTTGGACACACGACTGAAATTAAGTTCAACAAAAGTGTCTGGGTGTCTAACTTTATAAAAAACAGAGCCATCAGGGGTGTATCGTAATGCACGAATCTCTGTTACCAGAGGGTCACCAATTTTTTTACCCGGTCGCAAGGAAGTCATAAATTGAATTTTACGAAAATCTTTGAAGAAACTGTATTCTAAATAGTAGACTTTGTAGGGTTTTGGTTTTTGTCGCGCCTTCATACAAATTCTAACATAATCGGCTGGTACATTTATGTTGGTCGTCCGAATCTGTCTTTCTATAGTGGAGTGTATCGAGTCTGCCTCCTTTCTCTAAAAACTTTTGCTCAATATTTATGTTTAAAGTTATAGAGAGATTAAGTAGAGCATTAGCTAATATAGAATTTCTGTTTTGCGACGTGCAACCATCGCTGTAAATTATAAGCTTTTGATCAGTTTTCATATTATCAACTTTTACATGATCAACTATAAACTGACAAATGATAGAAGCATAGTCACTTGCAGTAACACCACCTGCAGATTCGTGCCAGATATAGCAATATCCATTACTAGTTTTTAAATCAAAAAACGTAAAATTGTGTACAATAAGTTTGGTTTTAAAATACAGCGATGAGACGTTTGACTTGGGTGATAACAAAACAGATTGTAAATCCATGCAGTATACCTTATTGTCAGATTCTTTGTCTGTGGATTTTTCAGTTCTTGCTTCTTCCTTTTTTGTCTGGTGCAAATTAAATTCATCATCAGTTAAATTTCCTGTTTTATGGGCCACGCATTTGTCGCATTCGTCCTTTTTCGTTCGAAAAAGAGAAAGATTCATTTCTTCAAAAACGTGTGTAAATGAGGCAATTGACAGAAATGACTGATTATGCTGGTTACACCAATCCTTGTAGAAGCTATACAGTGAGAATTTTGAATGCCAGTTAGGCTCTAGGTATAATTTGGACGATGATGCCCGACAATAATGAGATTCAACCTTTGGCAGTTTATTGAAAAACTGTTTTAGTTCCTGTTTCATATTTTTGTACCGATTTGTTTTAATCACAGCCTTTTCAACATTTTTTACTTTTACCTTCGAATTCTTTAACCAGTCTAAAATCATATTTTCTTTCACACAATGAGTGTTTAAAAACATTTGTTTACATACTCTTTGTCTTTCTTCATTAATTTTTAGATAATAAACCAATGTCTCATTTCTTCTTGATTTACACTCTGTAGTTCTATTTCTGTTTCTTTGAGGTGCTTTAGAATCAATCAAAAGTGACACATAAATTTTTCTTTCCTTCCATCCCTTATCTGACCAGAAGGCATTAAATATTTGTTTTCTTTCTTCTTCTGAAAACATTCTGCATTTTAGTGATTTACCCTTTAGAGATGCTTTACAGTTACATGGTTCTTTCATTTTTTTGGCTTCTCTCTTTATATCATATTTTCACTTTCCTTCAATCAGTTTACGCCCGGTATACTCTTTTTCCCTTTCTCGTCTTTGTTTTCTTTTATTTTCAGACCAGTCGTCGGTATTAACAAACTGCCTTTTCTTTCGTTTTCTTTCAACAGCTTTATTTGAGTTGTTGTCACTACTTGTATTAGCAGCATTTAATTCAGGAGTAAAATCTGGATCACCTACGCTATTTTGATTTGGGTTACGTAACATTGGAGTATTAAGAACTTCTCTAGATGTTTTGTCAGTCTTGTTCTCCATTGAAGTTAACGTATTTTCCTCATGACGATTTTCATCGGGTTTTACTAAATTAGTTATTTCAGTATCAGTATCAATCGCAGGCATTTCATTTACTCTATTATTGCTTTCTAATACCGGTATATCATCTTCGTTTTCAGTAATCATCATAAAACTATCAATTTGACTGGTTGCTGCTGCCAATAACTCTTCGTCTAGCTCCATAGTGTGGCCTACCGTACTAATGATATTATGATCGTCTATTTCGACATGAAACAAGGGATTATCTTCCAAATTAGCAAGTGAACAAATATCTTCATAATTTTCTACGTTGGACGCCTCAGATTGATTAGGATTTCTGCCATTTATGGAAATACTGACTTCCGTTTCATTTTGAGAAATAGCGTTATTGCTTGACGTACTGCAGCTTAATTTAATATTCTCGGTACTTTCGTCTTCTTTTAAAATTGATTCATATATTCCGTGGGTAACTTCAGGAATATCTAAGAGAAGTAATTTGTTATCAGTGCCTGTTGACTCCACCTTATCCTGAGTACGAGAACTTAAAAGTGACATTGATTTGGACAGTGATTTTGGTTACGTAACATTGGAGTATTAAGAACTTCTCTAGATGTTTTGTCAGTCTTGTTCTCCATTGAAGTTAACGTATTTTCCTCATGACGATTTTCATCGGGTTTTACTAAATTAGTTATTTCAGTATCAGTATCAATCGCAGGCATTTCATTTACTCTATTATTGCTTTCTAATACCGGTATATCATCTTCGTTTTCAGTAATCATCATAAAACTATCAATTTGACTGGTTGCTGCTGCCAATAACTCTTCGTCTAGCTCCATAGTGTGGCCTACCGTACTAATGATATTATGATCGTCTATTTCGACATGAAACAAGGGATTATCTTTCAAATTAGCAAGTGAACAAATATCTTCATAATTTTCTACGTTGGACGCCTCAGATTGATTAGGATTTCTGCCATTTATGGAAATACTGACTTCCGTTTCATTTTGAGAAATAGCGTTATTGCTTGACGTACTGCAGCTTAATTTAATATTCTCGGTACTTTCGTCTTCTTTTAAAATTGATTCATATATTCCGTGGGTAACTTCAGGAATATCTAAGAGAAGTAATTTGTTATTAGTGCCTGTTGACTCCACCTTATCCTGAGTACGAGAACTTAAAAGTGACATAATTTTCTGACTTCTGCTGTTGAAGAAGCACAAACCGCTTTCCATTTTTCTTTCTGTGACCAAATAAAAAAATAATATTAATAATGGCACTTTTGTGTGCCGCGAAGTTATTAAAATGTGCCGTCAAATTTTAGAAATGTTCAAAAATAGCCATAATGTCATTTTGGACACTGTTATTATAGTTAACTAAACAGCTTTTAAACTTCGTTTTGTGCCGCCAAATATTGAAATGATTGAAAGTGTGCCATGACTAAAAAAAGGTTGAGAATCACTGGTATAATTAATTAAATTTCAATAACATTAAAACAGTGAATGTGTGTGTGAGGGTGTAAATAATAATTAATAATGTTCTTTAGCCACTGAGATCATTAGTACGAAAAACACGTAACTCCCTCTAATATTATTATTTATTATTTGTTCCGCAAAGAAAAACCAGTAAGTCCAATATCAACTTAAAATAGGGAATTGCTATAAAATAAACTGAAGCCAAAGTTTTTCAAACAGAAAGGTAAATTGTTTCTATACTTGCCTTCCATATTGTGGCTCTTCCAACACTTAAACTATAATATAATTTACAACAATCGATAAAACGAGTGGACCTCGCAGCACGCTGCTTTGTTTACATAACCTCGTCGTAACCATTGGTGGAGATACGGGTTTTACGTTTTGGTTTTTAATAGGCATGGACTTACGGGGAAAGATATTATTACAGTAACTGTTCAAAGAATTTTTGCGGATTTACGGGATTTTACCAGAGTGTACATTTTTTTTTTCTACAGATGGCACCAAAATGTCCAATTAGCCAAAAAGTGGACTTACGGGTTTTTCTGATTAAGTCGTCGATATTTGGCGCTTAATCTGATATTTCAAAATAAGAAATGCTTGTTATAATAACGTTTTATTAATTTTTTTACGTTAATACATATAAAAAGTTACATCGTTTACATAGAAAATACACCAAAACACTTCACTAAGATAAGTCTTCAATATCGAAATCCAATGATCCATTAAAGCCGTCAATGTCATCTTGAATGTCTTCGTTCCCTACGATATTTTCATAGAACTGTTTAGCATCCAATGGGATAAGTTCCAATAATGACATGATGTCATTAAGTTTTGGGATAAAGACAGGTTTTCCATTAGGCCACAAAATTTGAAGTTTGGAGGAATACAAAAATTCTGTAGTTCTTGTTGCATGTCTTTTGACTCGTTTACTTATGTCTACTTCTTGAAAATTTCCGCCGTGATTTTTGCTAAAATATATTTTAAAAGGATTTTCTTTGGAGAGCAGTATTTCTTTAGTTTGAAGCCAGTTAATCGAGTTCCCATTTATATCTTTCTTTCTATTTACGATATTTTTTAAAATATTCCCAACTCCTTTAAACTCTTCTTTTTGTACCATTTGAACCGTTAATTTGTTTCATTTTCGGCAACTTTTCATAACGTTTATATAATCGTCTGGAGTGTACAACCGATTTTGGAACTTTAGTGCTGATTCTATGTCCCCAAATTCGGAGTCATTGGGCATAAAACTGTGTCCTGATACTAGAAAGCGCATCGTTATTTTTTTTAAAGAAGGTATAAGCTCAAGCACAGATTTTAAGAGCATCACAATTTTAATATTGCGGTTTTGTCCTCCGCAACTGTCAGACCATAATATCAATTCAGTTATTTGAGGTGTTAAGTTCTCTTGCAAATATTTTAGTAAAACTGAACCTACTTCCTGTGCTCCTTTTCCTGCTGTGCCTTCGACCCAAACATAGCAATATCCTCGCCCAGTTTTTCCTGAATGTATACCGCAGTTATAAAGCCACAACTGCCTTTTGTAAAATACAATGTTCGTTGGAATGCGTGGTAGTGGTAGGGTTTTTTCCAAATCAAATGTCAGTACCTCCACATTTTCTTCATTTTTAGCTTTTTGGAGATATGAATTCATGAGATTTCTAGCAGCTTTTGCTTCATCTTAATGAGTATCTCTCAGTCTCTCAAACTGTTTTTTCTCTTGCTCAGATGTAGAACTTTGAATTTTAACTGCAAAATTATCGCATTTATTGCATGTGTCCTATTTCAGTCGTTTTCTTTGCAAATTAAAATTGTCATAAAATATGCGTTTATAGGAAGAAAAAGAAACACTATCCTGATGTTCTTCTTTATACAAGTTAAACATTTTGTCTAATGTTACATCACTATTTAAAAAAAGGCGTTCACTTTGATTTCTACAATAATGTCGCTTGCTGAGAACATTAGTGACGTAACTTCAAAAACGTAGTTTGTATTAAAGTGCGTTTAAAGTTTTTTGGGAAACGCAATCTTTGATTGCTCGGTAGCTGACTGACTTATTGACGTATTTTCGATTTTATTCATCTAGGTAAGCTGACAGTTCACATAATACAGTCGTTTAACTGATGACAGGGGTATTTTGACAATTTTTTTTTCAAGTTACTTCATTAATGCATTCAAGTACGTGGAACTTTTAAGATTTTGGGCGGTATTAGTGACATATTATTTTATTAATTTGGATAAATTTATTAAAAACATGCTAATACAGTAACGCCTGTCAATAACGGTCACTAAAAATGACAGAACTATTGGCCGATATAAAAAGGTGGCCGCTAATACCAGGTTTTGTAGTCCACAAATTTTGGTTTGGGGAACTTTGTAGCTTGCCGGCTAGTACAGGTGCCAGTTTTGACAGGTGGTCGTTATAAATACCGTTATAAATAAAACCAAGATATTTGATCTAATTTTTATTTAAAAACCTAAGTATAAACATTCAAAACTTAAAATCAAAAATATTCCATAGAGTCGAAATACATCAGATAAAGAGAGAATTTTTCCAACGGAATATTATTCTGCGACCTTATAATTCAATGCATTGAAGAAAGGAGCATGTATAGGTAGTATAGATTTATTTTGGACGAGAGATTGTAGGTCATCATACTTTTTCTTATTAATTTTAACAGTATCCAAATATGCTGGGGATAGATCATAATTTTGTAGTAGTTGAGTTATTCCGCTCCTTGTTTTATTATTTCTGATTATAACTTGTTTAAATTCTGTGCTGGTATAAGTAGTTTTATAAAAATAACGATCTGGATAATTTTTGTCGACTTTAATCATAACTATATCATTAAAGTTAAACTTTTCACCATTAATATTTACATTAAATGGCTGATTAGTACAATCGGATGTCATTTTTTTTAAGTCAACAAACTCATTATGAGCCATTTCATTGATTTTAAACATACTTCCTGTTTTACTAGCAGTACTTATTATTGCTGAGTATTGAGCTGGTAGGAAAATGGGGCCCGATTTCAAAGCTCGTTTGATGTTTTTTCGATTATGGAGTGACTACTGTCACCTTCGTTTTGACCATGTCCCACTTCAAAATATTTATGGATAATACTTTTTATTTTGAAATTAGTAACTGCATACAAAAAGGTGGTGATAACAAATTTATTTTTGCTTTGTCCTCCACAGTTATCTGAAAAGAAGACTACTTCCAAATTTTCAGAGTCAGCTCCATTAGCCGTTTTTCTTAAATATTTAAGTAGGCAAGAACCTATTTCAATGGATCCACGATTCCCTTCTCCTTCATGCCAAATATAGCACTCTACAGGACCAAGTCCTTTTTGTTGAAGGCTACAAACTGTAAAATTGTAGCAATTTAAACGAGACTTATAATAAAAGGCTGAAACGTCATCTTTAGGAAGTGGTAGAGCTGCTTGTAAATCGAAACAAGCTACGTGGAATAAGTTGGTAATATTGCTTTTGTCTGCATTTTTTTCTTGTCTGCTCAAGTTCTTTTCTAGAATATGAGATTCGTAATCATTTTTAACCCTAGAAAGGTGGACTATCGTAAATTTGACGACGCTCCTCGGTTTTCGCCGCAGTTCGGGTGCAGTCGCGTAACCTCTGCCCATACACTTCTCAGTAGCTGTTTCTTTAGTCTTGATTTAACAGGCGGTGAGTGCGTTTCTCCACTACTGTATTTATGTATTAGATTTTTTGAGGGCACGTCGTCAATTTTACGAAAGTCCACCTTCTACGTTAGTTTTTTTCTCTCAAGTTTATTTGGACGCCGGTGACGTTTTTGGTAAGTCATTATCTAATTCTTTTTTATATTTGTAGTAAATATTATTTTATTTAATTGTAGCACTATGTCATCACGAAAACCTTTAACGGCAAGTGAAATAAACGATGAAATACAGCGTATAATGAATGGTGAAGATAGTGAGCAGGAACCTTTTGAAGATAGTGGAAGTGACTGGGAGTTAGAAGAAGATGCTTTGGAGTTTGAATCGGACGATTCAGATGAAGAAGATGACTCTAAAAATAGTGATAATTCCAAAATTTTCCAGCCATCCAGTGTATCCAGTTCATCTGTAAATTTAATGGATGCAGATATAAAAGCAATAGTGGTGGAAAGCGAAAAATCTACAGAAGAAGTACCTGGAACATCAGGTGAGAACTCCACTGTTTCTCAGTTTATTGTAAATCCGGGAAAGGCTCTAAAAGGTAAAAACGGGCATAAGTGGTCAAACAAAATACCTTCATTGTCAAAAAGAACGGCAGCTAGAAATATTATTCATTTTATAGCTGGTCCCAAAGGAAATGCCAAAAACTACACAAAAGTTGAAGAATATTTCTTACATTTTTTTTCAGAGGATATATTATGTCGTACTCTGTTACACTCAAATACTGAAATTACAAGACAATCTAAAAAATATGCCAGTCGTCCTAATATTTCTGACATGAGTAAAAATGAGCTACAAGCTTTATTGGCAATTTTGATAATGTCTGCAGCAAATAAAGACAGTCATCTATCTGTGAAATATATGTTTGACAGTAATATATCAAGAAAATTTTATCAGGCTTGCATGAGTGGTCAGCGTTTTAAATATCTCATAAACTGTCTTAGGTTTGATGAAAAAGAAACACGAAAAGAAAGGCAGCAAGATGATCCTTTTGCGCATATATGCGAAATATGGGACATTTTTATTACCACCTGCAGAGAATCATATACACCTTCATCCTATTTGACTATTGATGAACAGTTAGTAGGATTTCGAGGACGTTGCCCTTTTCGAATGTATTTACCTGATAAACCTAATTCGTATGGTCTCAAAATCGTAATGATGTGTGACAGCTCTTCGAAATATATGATCGATGCTATTCCTTATTTAGGCAAGAAAACCAATACAAATGGTTTGCCGTTGGGTACATATTTTGTAAAGGAACTTACAAAATCAGTTCATGGTAGTAACAGAAATATTACCATGGACAACTGGTTTACATCAGTTAGCTTAGCAGAGGAGTTATTAAAAGATCAGTACAAACTGACAATTATCGGAACTCTTCGCAAAAATAAAAGAGAAATTCCACAGGAATTGTTAAATGTAAAGAACAGAGTCCCCAATACATCTATGTTTTGTTTTGATAAAAGAAAGACATTGGTATCATATATGCCAAAGAAAAATAAGGTAGTTTTACTTCTTTCAACACTTCACGAAGGTGCTGATGTTTCCAAAATAAATGGCAAACCCACTATAATAACTGATTATAATGGAACAAAAGGCGGAGTGGATACATTTGATCAAATGTGTTCGAATATGAATGCGGGTCGTAAAACGAGGAGATGGCCTTTGTGTATCTTCTATAATATGATAAATATTGCAAGTATTAACTCGTATGTTATTTACACCACAAACACATTAAAAGCAAACAGAACAGTTTTATCCAGATACGAATATATGGTTGAATTGGCTCGTCATCTCGCCGAACCCTGGCTGAGAGAACGATTGTGTATTCCAACTTTACGTCGAAATATTAAGCAAAATATTAAAGATGTCCTCAAAATTTCCGAAGAAGTTGAACGTCCGTTACCTGAAAAAAAGAAACGCAAGGCATGTTTCCATTGTCCGAGTAAAAAGAGGCGCATGACTACCACATATCACGCTATATGTGGCGAACACCGAGGTAATATATGTACAATGTGTGCAAACGAGTAGTGTACATCGACTTTATTTATATGTGTACCACTTACTAATACTTACATTTTTTCTAATTTATTGTAATAAAAGTGTTTATAATTATATTTGTATTTTTTTTTTTCAATTTTTTGTTAGATGTCGTAAAAATTACGATAGTCCACCATAACTGTCAGTAAATAATAGTCCACCTTTCTAGGGTTAAGGGCATTTTTACCATCCAGGTCAGAGTTCTCATAAGTTGTACATGTAAGGCACTGGTCTTTCTTTGGTGTATGAAATGACATGTTAAAATCATAATTGAAGATATGCCTGTACATAGACAACTTTCCATGATTTTTCCCACTATCATTACACCACTGAACATAATCACGGTACAGATCCATCACTGTCTTGCCTCCATCGATATACTTTTTCTGAGTATTCGCTCTTGTGTAATGACTCTCTACTGCAGGTATTGACGATAAGTGTTCATGCATACCTTTTTTAATTTCTTCGGGTACCTTATTTTTGCCTGTTTTACCCCTCTTTCCACTTTCCAAAAATCCGTCTTGCCGTTTTGAAGCTGTGGTTCTAATGAATCTTTCAGTGATCCCTAATGTGGATATAAAATATTTTTGACAAACTTGACGAGGATCGTCTTCTTTTGTAAAGTAGTAAGCTTTATTTAGTCCTCGCGGCCTCGTGTTAGTAGCATCTACTTTAATATATTTTTTCTGAATAGGACGCATGCAGTTCAATACCTACGACCTTTGACTGTGTAAATCAGCCAATCCCCAAAAACTGTCAAATAACGACTTTCTCTCTTCTTCAGTAAATTTTGTGGTACACTTACGTATACATTTTGTACTACAGGGAGGAAGAACCTTTCTTGCAGCAATTAATTTACCCTTTGACAAAGTTTTATACTCCTTACCAGTGTTTCTTAGTTTCTTGCAGGTATTCCTCTTCCAACGTCCAGGATTTCTAGCTCGCTTTCTTGACTTGGTTTTAGGACTTACTTCTGTGATGTTGGTTGATTCCATACTTGCCGACTGTCTGGTTGGACTTTCATTGTCATCGTCTGTCGAGTCCTCATTACTAGGTGCATAATTACCATCGTTGTCACTGTCATCAAATGGCGACGAACAGGTAGACGATGCTGATGAAACAGACGATGTATTTTCAGTGTTTATCTCGTTCGCAATATCTTCATGTACATTACCTTAAAAAATAGTTGAGTTAGTTGATTATAATAAGGGCATTTTTAGGTCCAATTTACAGTAAAACCTCTGTTAACCAAAATCTTTTTAACCGAAACATCGTTTAAACGAAACGGCTTACAGTTTCAATAATTTCGTCAAAAAAAAGTAAATTTTTATCTCAAAACAGAAACAGTTCGATGTTAATTTGTCAACATCGTCAACATTGCTTTCATACACCTAAAGAACGCAATTAAATATAAAACAAATTACGAAATCACCTTGTATATTATAATACAAACTTTGACCAAGAATACCATGTATTAAATTTTATACAAGAATAATACTAAAAACAATATTATTTTTAACCGATATTTTAACCGAAATTTAATGTTTATAAGCAATTGACAATTGACAATGATTAACTAGTTTAAGTCAACGGTATATTAGTATTAACTGATTTGTTTATCATGCACTACTGACGTAAAGCACGAACTCGTCTTCCATAGGTTGAAAAATAATGCCTCAAGTTATTGCACTACTGACGTAAGTCAAGGTTCGTCACTAAGTATCTAAGCTTATGCTCAAACTCTCGTCACTGTCCAGCGTACACTGAGTTGCGCCACTAATGCATGCAGAAGTGGAACTAAAAGTCACAGAAAATTTACTGACGTATAGCGCCATCAAGTGATTTATAGTAGAATTACACTTCCGTCATTAATGCATAATATCAAGTTCAATATTAGGAGTATGTCTAATAGGTTAAGTCAAAATTGGTATTTTTTGAGTTACGTCACTAATGTTCTCAGCAAGCGATGTGACTTATACTTTGGAAATTTGCTTATGTGGTCAATAATTCTTTGTCTACGATCTTCAGGCATTTTTCGATGGATAGCTGTCTTTTCTCCTCTGCGATCTTTAATGACATTTGTTGAACTAACTTTTTTTAAGTACCGGTCTACTCTTGCCGAGGATATTCTCAAAGTTTGAATATACATTTTTGAGCATACTTCTCTACCAGCTAGTTGGTATATCCTTGTGTGGGTTCTTTTAGATGTTAGTTTAGCTCTTTTTCTTTTTATAGGCACAACAAAGACGGAAGAAGATATATAGAGGCATTTAGCTTGATAGTTATTAAGTGCCCAAAATTTGTTGAATTCTTGTTGCCTTTCTTCCAAACTTATTTTGTCGTAACATTTATCTTTGCAGCGATAATCTCTAAACTGTCTAGCTTCTACCGATTTGCCCTTTTGACTTACATACGGCTTATTGGTTTCGCATAAAACTTTTTGAGATTGCCGGGATTGATTTTCTACTCGTCTCTTGCCACCTTTTCTTGGTCTTCCTTGTTTATATGGCTCCATGATTTCTGTTTCTAATATATTTTCTTTATTTTCATTTCCTTGCTCTCTAGCAGCTTCTGTATGACCTCCATTAGATTCTTCGGAGGATTCTTCATTATTTGCGTGTGTTGTTAAATGATTGTCGTTTTCTAAGCCAAAGGCTTCCTCGTTTGTTTCTTGCACTTGTGGTGTACTACTTTTTACGTTTTGTTGGAAGTTTAGCTGAAAATTTTCGGCTGTAACTTGCTCGGATCTAGTAACGTTTGTGTTATTTTCCATATCAACACTCAAACTTCTATTTCCATGCAATAAATCAAAAGAATGCGGACCCGTTCAATGGTTTGTGCAGGGAATACTCACATTAGAATAGGATATATCCATTAATACTGAGTCCTCAGGTAATTTCTCCTCTCCCATAGAACTGACTTCATTAGGGCAGGTACTTTCATTATTTAATGTCGAGTTTATTGATGCGTTCATTAGAAACTCACTTGCCTCGTATGCTTTTTGCACCTTAAAAAGTACCTAGTTAAGTAAAGTTACAGTAGTTTAAAACACAAGTCATGAGAAATCTTGTGTTAAGCGAAAAGATTTCAGTAAATGACATTCATATCGAAAAAAACACTTCTTATAAGTACTTGGGGCATGAGATACGCATAGGAAGAGATAATCAAACGTGCGAAATAAGCCGCCGCATATGACTCAGTTGGGTGGCATTCGGCAAACTGAGATATGTCCTTAAGTCAGAACTGCATATTATGTGTCTCAAAATAAAAGCTTAAAATCAGTGCGTCTTGCCAGTACTTACATGTGGTTGATATAGTGCAGAAATTCTAACAGTAACCTATAAAAGTAGTAATAAAATTTGTGTTACACAAAGAGTCATGGAACTCTCGATGTTAGGCATTTCTCGTAGGGATCGGATTACGAACAAGGAAATAAGACGGAGAGCAGGAGTACAAGATGCCATAGAAATAATTATGACCCTTAAGTGGAACTGGACGTGGCACGTAGCTAGAATGTCGGATAACAGATGGATACAGCGAATCGTACATTGGAGACCAAGATGCGAAGCATATGGAAGTAGAGGTCGTCCGCCAACAAGATGCTCTGATGACATAAAACGGATCGACAAAAATTGGATGCAAACACCACAAAACAGAAATACATGGAGAAGACTGAGGGAGACCTACATACAGCAGTAGATAGATCGGGGTTGAAGGATGATGATGATGATGAAAGTTTAAAAGGTAGTAAAAAAGGTAGTTTAAATGGACTCACTGTACTTAAATGTAATTATATATAATACGTACCTCCGGCTCCGGTAATAAATTTTCATTCTTTTCCAAGGAAAAAGAGACTGCACTTTTTTCTAAAGCTGTACATATAAGTTTGTAACTTCTAGAATTTTTATTCATAAGGCTTGGATTATTCATTTTGATAGATTAAAAAAGTAGATCTAAGCTAATTATTTTATTATGCACGTCGTGTAACCTGATAAGAAATGACAACACTCTGATCACTTGTTGGTTAACGATTGAGGTACAATGATACAATGATTCAACAGAGCGCGCATTTTGTTTTAAAATAACGAATTACCTGACAAAGAATGTCTTTTAATTCGATATCTTGAACGTTAGACAATATGTTGTGTTTTGTAATAAAGAACTAACCGACTGTTCATGGCGCTTGATTCGTTATTACATTTAAAAGATGCGGATTTTTGTTTATGACAATGGATTATATACCATTATTGGCGCTTGATTTGATATTACAATTTTTGTTGTAAGGGTTTTTAATTCTGTAAAATCAACTTGGCGTTTAATTCGATATTACAAATCCTATTGTGTGATTTTTTTTTAATAAATTAAAAAAGGTCGCTTAATACAGGCGTTCAAAAACCGCTTTTTTGAATTTTTTTTTCACCAAACCTATTTTTATACATAGATTTGCACCCTAGCTGCAAGATGGCACTATTATCTCGATTTTGAATTTTTGGCGGTTAATCCGTTATTACATAACGCGGTCCATATTATATTACAATTTTGTTGATAGTTAAAAATTAAATGATCTGGTTTATGTAATATTTTAGTGGGAAATAACAAAAATGTTATGCGAACATGTCTTCCTTTTGGTCTGTTTATTATTATGTATTACTATCTCAGTCTTTATGGATAATAATTTTTACTGTGTCTTCCTCTTCGGTTATTTATTTCTATTTCTTATTTCATGCTTCATTAGTCTTTTATATTCTCCTTGTTCCGGCTTTATTGGTCGGTTTATTGTTATAATTTTTCTATTAATAATACTTCGATGGCCTAATTAACAAACCACGTAACTCACATTATCCTGTTTTTACAAGAGCAACAAAAAACTAAATAACTTCGAAAAAGTGAGCCTTACTAACTTTTATATTTTAGGATCTTTTCTTTGTATAAATATACCTAATATAATTCTTAATTGGAGTTAGGAGTTTTTACAGATTTAGTTACGGAGTTACGTGGTATTACTTTAACAGATACGTGGTTTGCAAACTTTCAATTAGGGAGTTAAGTGGTTTTAAACCTAATATTCTATTAATTTCAACTACCTTCATTTGACCCAATGTTACAGAATATTATCTACATGGGAGAAATAAAATAAGGATAGTACAACTTGGATTGAAAATGTGTATTACATTTGTTTTAAAAAAATTACAAAGTTTTGTTACATAGGTAAATTATCATAAAATGAGTCTTTGAAATACTCAGTTTCAGTTCTTGTAAATGTTGATATTTAGCCGCAGTAATTTTCAGTCTGTCATTGTAAAGTGGCTGAAAGTTTGCTTCAAGGAGTTCTTGAACTTTGTCCTGGTAACTGGTCGTAGATTTATTTGGATCTTGGGCGTTTCTTTTGGATTTTCTGGATCCTTCATCAACCTTTTCTTTGCTATCATCACACGACGGTAGTAGTTTGATGCATATTTCAAACATCTGATGTCTTTGACTTTGGGGTCCCCTTTTCTAATACCAGGACGAATTTATTTGAACACCAATGGTTTCGTAAAGTCTTTGAAAAAAGAGTGATCCAAATACATCACTTTGTATGGACTTCTTAGCCTTGCATTTTTGCATGCGTCAATGTAGTCGGCCGGCACATTAATTTCTCTGTGTTTTATATATCGTTCTATGGTCGCATGCATTGAGTCACACTCCATCTGAGTGTGACCCTTTTCGAGATATTTACTCTCTATAGTTATTTTGTGTTTAACGGCCACATGTAAGAGGGCGTTACTCATAACTGCACTTCGATTTTGGTAATTACATCTATCACTAGATATTACCATCTTGGTTGCATTGTTCCGCAGGAGAAGCTGCGATTCAACAAAATGTGTTAAAATGCTGGCAAATTCATTTGCTGAAAGTTCCCCTTCCGTCTCGTTGCAAAGATAGCAGAACCCTTCCTTTGTCTTCAGGTCCAACATAGTGAGGTTGTGTACCGAAAGTTTGCGCCTGTAGTAAAGGCCTGAAGCGTTTGATTTCAGGCATAGTAACAGTGATTGAAGATCAACTGTGTATACGTGCTCTTCATTCATTTTATCTTTTGACTTTTCTTCTCTAGCTTCATCTTTCTTTGTTCTGTGGGTTTCAAAATCTTCTTTAGTAATGGGATTTATCTTGTGTGCCCTGCATATATCACATTGATCCTTTTTTGGCTTGTATAAAGATAAATTCAGGTCCTCAAAGGCCTTGTAAAATGTACAAGAAGAAAGTGGCTTATAATCTTTTGTCTTGCACCAGTCTTCTGCATAGAACTGATACAGTTGAGCTTTTGATAACTAATTTGGCTCCAAGTAAAGTTTTTTTGAACTCGCCCGGCAATAGTGTAATTGCACGTTCGGTAAAGTCAGTAAAAATTCTTTTAATGATTCCTATCTTTTGTTTAAATCAATTTGTCTTGACATTCTTTTTGCATTTTATTTGCTGTATTCTCATTCTTCTTTGATGGATTCTCATTCGTATTTGGCTCATCTATTAAGTCATCATTTTTTTCTGTGCTATTTTCAACACAGTTTTTAACCATCATCATCATCATTTTGGCTTTACAACCCTGTGTGAGTCCTAGCCTCCCCAAGAATTTTTTTCCAGTCGTCCCTATACATAGCCTTCCTCCGCCAAGCACGTATTTCCATATTTCTCATATCTTGATCTATGTTATCTAGGAATCTTGTTCTGGGTCTTCCTCTTGTTCTTTGACCAATAGGTCCATCAAGGAGCGTTTTTCTAGCTGGGTCGGTTTGCTCCATCCGCATTACATGGCCTACCCACCTCATACGTCTTATCTTAAGTTTTTGACCATCCACTCACCCAAATCCAAGGTTGGGAGTAATGTTTTCTTGCAAACACGGACTTTAGTCATTTGATCAATAAATTAGTAATACTTAAAGGAGTAAGATCGTCTTGATATATTTTCTTCTGATCTATCCCGAGCTCTTTGTGTCAAATTCACATCAGTTGAAGTTTTCACTAACATTTTTTCTCTTTCCATGTTAACGCCCAAAAGTTGTCAAATATCTTTTTTCTCTCCTGTTCTGAAATGTTATGACATTTAAAAGTCCTTCTTTTACACTAGCAAGTGATTTTTTTCATTGTTTTGTTTGGTCTAGGAATGTATCCTGTTACTTTCCCATCAGTTAATTTCCTTACCATGTATACCCTCCCTTGTCCACGTTAAATCTTCACCTGGTTAATCTGTCTGGTTCCACTATTTCTTGATCGTCAATTCCTGTATGTGGTTGATCACTTTCAATCAGGTTTTCCGTGATGTTTTCAACTTGTTCATGTAATTCTCTACCACGGGGCTTTACATAATTTTTAACCAATGAAACTGTAGGTTTGGGTTTAGAATTGGTTTATTAGTAGGGGAAACTGGTCTACATTCGGCTATAGGGAACATTCGGCTACTCCCAATATATCCGATTTACGTTTGAATTAGGCGCCAATATCAACCCAAGCTGCTAGAAGAAACATCGTCTGACCTTGGCAGTGTGTTAGTACAGACGAGTTTTAATAAGTGGTAGTTATTTTTTCGTCGTAATTTTGTACGTATATTAAAGGTAAGTTTTATGTGCATAATTTTTTGATTGATTTATAAGTTACTTTTGTTAATATATGTACCAATTGTCGCGCATTTATTACTTTTGTAATGTTAGTTAACATAACCTTCAAAACATTGCCTAGTTTTTCAATTTTATTTAATATTATTTTTAGAGCACGTGGGGAAGTTTCGGCTAACTGTTATGGGGAACATTTAGCTAGTAGCCGAATGTTTCCCACGTACAATATTTGTATATTGATCTTATTTATATCGAAGTAAGTAATAATTTCGCTGTGACATTACTGAAAATACCATGAAATTGGCCATTAAAGCCGTATTAACAGGGCGTTTGAGTCAATACAAGGCTGCCTAAGAGTATCAAGTTAAAAGACAAACGATACAGTCAAGAATTAAGGTCCTTTTAAAGAAAAAAACAAAAGAAGAGCTTTTGGCTGGATGGGCTGATTCAGGCAATGAAAGTGAAGGGGAAGCTTCGTATACCAGCAAATATACAGCTCGTCAAGTTTTTACTTTGCACGAAGAGTTCGAACTTGTAGCTTACATAAAAACGTGTTCCAAATTAAACTACGGCCTAAACTATAAGAATATAAGGAAACTGGCTTATGATTTTGCTAATGTTCTACCGAATACTACAGCACCAAACAGTTGGGGGTTGAATAAAATGGCAGGTTAGTTTATTTTTTTTTTGTATATGTGTAAATTCAAGCAGCTAAAGAAATATTTTTTAGGTCTGGAGTGGCTACGTTGCTTTATGAAAAGATATCACAACGATATCTCGCTTCGCAAACCCGAAAGTACAAGTATAAATAGGTCGATGGCTTTTAATAAACCACTTATAGAAGATTTTTTACCAACTATGCCAGTGTCCTAGAAAAATACAAGTTTAAGCCGGAACAGATCTGAAATCTGGACGAGACTGGCATAACGACAGTTAAGCTACCTGCTAAAGTTGTTGCCCAAAAGGCAAAAAACAAGTGGCTCTCATCTCTTCACAGGAGAGAGGTGAACTTGTGACCTTCGTAGGGATGATTAGTGCAGCTGGTGGAGCAGTACCATCAGTCTTTGTGTATCCTAGAATTAGAAACCCTGAAGAATATTTAGGCGACGAATACCCAACATCTGCCATGGCGTTAGGGAATAAGAAAGGATGGATGACGTCTGACCTTTTCCCAAAAGTAATAAAACACTTTGCGAATTCTGTGAAATGTTCGGTGGAAAGCAAGGTATTTCTGCTCTTGGACAACCACGAATCCCACATATCTGTAGAAGCCATTAAATTGTGTCGAGAAAAGGGGATCGTTTTACCATCTTTTCCACCTCATACGACACATAGAACTCAGCCACTCGGTGTTGCCGTATTTGGACCGTTTAAGTCCTATTTAGCTACAGCTCAGCATGACTGGCTACTTTCAAATCCTGCAAAAACCCTTACAATTCGACATGTGGCACGTTTGGCAAAGAAGGCATATGAATGTGCATTCACAATTAAAGATATAATCAGCTCGTTTAAAAACACTGGTCTGTGGCTAATAAATCGACTTGTATTCAGTGATACAGATTTTATGCCAAGCGAGGTAACCGATAAACCATTAATGGAAAACAAAGACTTTAGTTCTATTGATACCATACAAAGTGAATTAACCACCGAAACAAATCCGCAAATTCCTTCGACATCAAGCTGTGTAGTAGAAAAAATTATTAATAAAACACCTCCAGGCTCGCCTCAAGTTCTTCCCACATCGACTAACACACTGAGTCAAATTAGACCATATCCAAAGAAACAACTTGAAGAAAAGAAAAAACAAATAAATAAGAGAAAAGAACACTCAACAATATATACAGACACGCCGGAATACGAAAAAAGACAAAGTTTAGACGCAGAGAGAAAAAAGAAACTAAGTTTAAAACAGAATAAGACATCAGTAAAAAAAGATTTGATTACAGTGGGTAGGAAAAGAAATATTTCTATGTCAAGCGAGTCTAGCACTGACGTAGTTTTGCAAGATTGTTCGTCAGACGAGGGCAAAGAAGATTTCGAAGATTTTAAAGCCATCCCCGACAATGAAAATATTGGCGTCGGAAATTTTGTTGTAAAATTTCTTGTTTCCAAGAGAGACATTTTTTATGTAGGTCAAATAACTTCTTTCCAAGATGAGGATTACGAGGTCAAATTTCTGCGCCTCAAAACTAATACAAACAGCTTCTTGTTTCCCATTGTCCAAGACATTGCAGTAGTAGCAAAAAATGATATTGCAGCTATTTTGCTTTTTTCTTCCACTCATGGAACTGCAAAAACATGAAGTGTTTACAAATTTAATGTTAACTTTTCTGGTTTAAACGTAAGATAAAATCAATGTTTAATTAAGTTTATAGGTAGGCATTTTTCTTTTACTCATCATATTTACTTTTACTGTATTTTAATATATAGCCGAATATGCCCCTTCATATGGCCGAAGCTACCCCCTATGTGGGGTAGTGTCGGCCAATTGTAAAAAAATTTAAAAATACAAAAATATGAGCCAACTTTATGTCTAGATTTTTTTTTCTCTTTTAAAACAAGTTCCTAATAAGTTACAGTTTCATCAAAAAATATTGTTTTCTGAATTATGTAACCAGTTTTTTCAAATTTGGCTTCTCAAGGCCAATATGCCGAATGTGGACCACTTTTCCCTACCCACTTCAGCAACCTCCACAAGTGTGTCAGTACCATCAACATCTACATCTGATTCTACTATGTCTTGATCTTTATTTATTGATATTTATTGATAAATTTTCAAAACGCAAACTAGAGTCTCGTACAACTGTCTGTATTGGGAATAAGATACCGTCATATTTTACAATGAAAAATTATCGCTTCCAACATTTGTATTGTCTGGAATTGAGTTCGATATTCCCTCTGCTGGAAAAGATTCGTTCTCTTGCACTCTCGTATCATGCACAGAACCAGACCAACTACAAATTATGTCCCTAATTCTTAGCTGTGCATCACATATCGCATCGCCTGAGTGTTTAGTGAAAAAAAACCCTTCCTATTCCTTAACAGTTCTGCTTTTGGACCACCAATAAACTGTATTTTTTTTAATATGAGTACAATCAACAGCACCAATCACATTAGGAAAATTCGCAATTGCATAAAAACTTGATTTAATATTGAGGCGCTCCTCTGCTGTTGCTGGCATCTGTATAAAATCTGGTCTTAACCTAGCTATAGCAAGAGATATTTTCTTGATAATGCGACCGGCTGTTGATTTGTGTACCCTCACATTATCAGCTACAGTTATTTGAAATGCTCCAGTAACATAAAAGCTGATTGTCAGTAGGATCTGTTCAATGGCTCTAATTGAGTTGTTGTGGTGGGTTGCTGGTTCAATATTTCCAAGTAACTCCTTAATATTAATTATAACTTCCTTGGCTACTCTGTACCGATTTTTAAGTTTATTGTCGTTATAGTGAGTCTTAGGATCCATTCTAGTCCTGCGGTTAATTCTGGGGACCTCATTTTCCTCCTCACTGGACAAAGAAATATTGGAAATATCAGTGATAGACATGTTCTACAAAAAATAGTTTCAATTATTTCTGAAATCCTTTTAATATTAAATATTAGTAAATTGTTTACCTTTGTAACAATATTTTTGGGTTCTTTCTAAACAACAGCTTTTTATAAAACACCTTAGGTTTATGTATTTACAACGTAACCAAAGATTTTATTTTATTTACTTACAACTATTAGTACATAACCAAAGATTATAAGATTAAAACAAAAAGAGAAATCAAACGATTTCTACTTAGCGAAACCGAATTCAAATCTTAACCACTGTGTTTCCTAAAATTTGCGAAACAAACAGCTGGATGAATTAATCGGCAAGGGAATCTAAAATTGCATTCCACAAGCCGTTCATCCTAGTCAAAATTCGTAGTGAATTCAGTTTCTCGTACGTCCAACGAAGTAAATAACAAAACAGAATGACGGTATTAGATTTTTGTTTTGATAAAGTGCAGCAACAACCGTTGATACGTATTTCGACCTCCTTAAGTCTCTTCAGAACGGTATAGCCACTGCTCTGAACCAAAACAAAAATCTTTCCCGTCCTAGACAATAGTTATTAAAATAACTATATACAGACGTAACTACGCCATCTAAAAACAAAAAGAGAAATCAAACGATTTCTACTTAGCGAAACCGAATTCAAATCTTAACCACTGTGTTTCCTAAAATTTGCGAAACAAACAGCTGGATGAATTAATCGGCAAGGGAATCTAAAATTGCATTCCACAAGCCGTTCATCCTAGTCAAAATTCGTAGTGAATTCAGTTTCTCGTACTTCCAACGAAGTAAATAACAAAACAGAATGACGGTATTAGATTTTTGTTTTGATAAAGTGCAGCAACAACCGTTGATACGTATTTCGACCTCCTTAAGTCTCTTCAGAACGGTATAGCCACTGCTCTGAACCAAAACAAAAATCTTTCCCGTCCTAGACAATAGTTATTAAAATAACTATATACAGACGTAACTACGCCATCTAAAAACAAAAAGAGAAATCAAACGATTTCTACTTAGCGAAACCGAATTCAAATCTTAACCACTGTGTTTCCTAAAATTTGCGAAACAAACAGCTGGATGAATTAATCGGCAAGGGAATCTAAAATTGCATTCCACAAGCCGTTCATCCTAGTCAAAATTCGTAGTGAATTCAGTTTCTCGTACTTCCAACGAAGTAAATAACAAAACAGAATGACGGTATTAGATTTTTGTTTTGATAAAGTGCAGCAACAACCGTTGATACGTATTTCGACCTCCTTAAGTCTCTTCAGAACGGTATAGCCACTGCTCTGAACCAAAACAAAAATATTTCCCGTCCTAGACAATAGTTATTAAAATAACTATATACAGACGTAACTACGCCATCTAAAAACAAAAAGAGAAATCAAACGATTTCTACTTAGCGAAACCGAATTCAAATCTTAACCACTGTGTTTCCTAAAATTTGCGAAACAAACAGCTGGATGAATTAATCGGCAAGGGAATCTAAAATTGCATTCCACAAGCCGTTCATCCTAGTCAAAATTCGTAGTGAATTCAGTTTCTCGTACTTCCAACGAAGTAAATAACAAAACAGAATGACGGTATTAGATTTTTGTTTTGATAAAGTGCAGCAACAACCGTTGATACGTATTTCGACCTCCTTAAGTCTCTTCAGAACGGTATAGCCACTGCTCTGAACCAAAACAAAAATCTTTCCCGTCCTAGACAATAGTTATTAAAATAACTATATACAGACGTAACTACGCCATCTAAAAACAAAAAGAGAAATCAAACGATTTCTACTTAGCGAAACCGAATTCAAATCTTAACCACTGTGTTTCCTAAAATTTGCGAAACAAACAGCTGGATGAATTAATCGGCAAGGGAATCTAAAATTGCATTCCACAAGCCGTTCATCCTAGTCAAAATTCGTAGTGAATTCAGTTTCTCGTACTTCCAACGAAGTAAATAACAAAACAGAATGACGGTATTAGATTTTTGTTTTGATAAAGTGCAGCAACAACCGTTGATACGTATTTCGACCTCCTTAAGTCTCTTCAGAACGGTATAGCCACTGCTCTGAACCAAAACAAAAATCTTTCCCGTCCTAGACAATAGTTATTAAAATAACTATATACAGACGTAACTACGCCATCTAAAAACAAAAAGAGAAATCAAACGATTTCTACTTAGCGAAACCGAATTCAAATCTTAACCACTGTGTTTCCTAAAATTTGCGAAACAAACAGCTGGATGAATTAATCGGCAAGGGAATCTAAAATTGCATTCCACAAGCCGTTCATCCTAGTCAAAATTCGTAGTGAATTCAGTTT
Source organism: Diabrotica undecimpunctata (assembly GCF_040954645.1). NCBI lineage: Eukaryota > Metazoa > Arthropoda > Insecta > Coleoptera > Chrysomelidae > Diabrotica > Diabrotica undecimpunctata. Next base: position 61,356,438 of record NC_092811.1, read on the forward strand.
CTCGTACTTCCAACGAAGTAAATAACAAAACAGAATGACGGTATTAGATTTTTGTTTTGATAAAGTGCAGCAACAACCGTTGATACGTATTTCGACCTCCGATTAATTCATCCAGCTGTTTGTTTCGCAAATTTTAGGAAACACAGTGGTTAAGATTTGAATTCGGTTTCGCTAAGTAGAAATCGTTTGATTTCTCTTTTTGTTTTTGATGGCGTAGTTACGTCTGTATATAGTTATTTTAATAACTATTGTCTAGGACGGGAAAGATTTTTGTTTTGGTTCAGAGCAGTGGCTATACCGTTCTGAAGAGACTTAAGGAGGTCGAAATACGTATCAACGGTTGTTGCTGCACTTTATCAAAACAAAAATCTAATACCGTCATTCTGTATTATAAGATTAATTGTCCAAAAATCTCAGATTACCTGACAAGCTAGTATGACAGAAGTTTGACATAGATAAAACGATAATTAGCGTTTCGGAAACCCAAAATACTTCTGACAGGCTGTTAATAATCGATTATTTGCTTGTTAGATTAGTTAATGTGTGTTATGTGATTGAAGTTTGATCGATGTTTCTGCAACTCAAAATGCATTTAATCGACTGTTAACAGTAGATTACTTAATTTTGATAATGATCAGCCTTTCGGAAACCGGCTGTCAGTGTCGAATGTTGATTTGAATAAACCTGAGAGTTGAGTTCTACCATTTCCATTGATATAGCTATATTGTAAGTTTCTTCTAAAGTTAGTGTTAAACTCTCTAACAATCTCGATCGTATCTTTGTGGATGTCATTCCAGCGATAAAAGCTCCACGGATTGTATCATTTTTATTAGTATCAGCATCTATAGCAGTCTTTTGCTAACTGTTTTAAAGATTGCATGTAAGAATCGATAGACTCATCTGTCTGTTGTCGTCTAGTGGTCAGTATGTGACGAGCATGAATAGTATTGTTTGGTTTGATGTATATTTTATCAACAGTTTGAATGGATTCGTTTAAGTGTTACAATCGCTTATATATGTATATACTCGTGGCGAAATATGATTTATTAACAGTTGTAGCTTAGTATCATTAATATCTAGGGGTGGTACAGTAGTGGTGAGTGACAATATGGGCAGCTAAAAAGTTCATAAAAGTTATTTTCCAATGGTACCATTCCTTTGCTGTTGATTTCACAGATGGATCCCCGTCGAACCTCTCGGGTCTTAGATACTTCTTCATTTATGTTGATTAAATTGAAATGATAAAGCAAAGCCTAAGATATAAGGTTTTATCAACATAAATTGTACACATAATGTTAACAAAAACAATAGAAATTAATATGGCAGTGACAGTGACTTCTGTCAAACACTGACAGCTTAAAGTTGCCTACAATATACGAAGTCTACAGCCAAAGCAATATCACATCAATACCTACCTGTCCGCTGTTAGATAAAGACATAAAAAGCAACAACATGAACAAAATATTTTTATTATAAAAACAAATACAATATCTCTCCTACAAACTGAAATAATATCATTCGCGTCAGCAAAAAAGTATAAAAACAGAAACAAAACTAACTAATTGCAAATACTATAAACAATGTAACAAAATCCATTACTCTGCATGGTCATTGTCGAAACATTCTACACATAATCCTGGTTTATTAGGACACATTTCGCAATGGTATCTTTTTTTGAGAACATACTTTGCAACGTTTCCTCTTGGTTCTTCCGCCATCTAAAATCGTATAGAAACATTGTTTGACCATAGTATTCTTGAAACAATAAGTCGGAATTAAGGAGCATCAGCTGCACATAATGGATTCCCAATTTTTTGTACCATTTTAAAGTTTTGCGTTGACTAGAATAATAAGCATTTTACTGATCCTGACGATCAATACTACCCATATCCTTGTTAGAATGAAAAATTGCAGCCGACTTTGTTCTTTCTCGCCCCCTATTGTCAACATACCCTACCATTTCTGCGTTATGTTCGTTTTTAATGAATAATACATCTCGTGTAGCACGCTATTTTCCAATTGTTACATTTTTATAATGTGACACGGTAAAGTCTTTTTAATTTTTTTTTTCAAAACATTTACTGGATTATGCCTTCTTTTGACATTCAGGGTACCGCTACAGTATGTTCTACGAATCGTTAGATGCCGAGCCAATTTGAATGAATAAAAATTATCCATATAAATGGAATGGCCTGAGTCAAGAAAATTTTTTAATAATTCTAAAACAACTTTGGTCGTATGACCTTTTCCTCCCAGATCATCTAATGCCTCTGTATAAACCAACGATTTCAAAACGAGCCCGTTAGGTTCCGTCAACATATACAGTTTTATACCGTATTTGTGCCGTTTGTTCTTTATATATTGACGGAAAACTAACCGTCCATGAAATAAAACTATTGATTCATCCAGAGATAGTTCCTTTCCTGGATAATAAATGGATTCCATATTATTAAAAATTTCCACCATTGGTCTAATTTTCATTAGTCTATCTTTTGCCTTTTCTCCGTGGGATGGGTTTTTCGAAAAATGCAAGCATCTCATTATCACTAAGAAACGATAAATGCCGAAAAACAAATTAAATTGAATAAAGTTCCAATAATCTTGTATTCTGTTGAGTCTGATAGAGCCCATATACAGTACTAGACCTACAAAGGTTAGTAACTCATCTTTGTCAAGTGTTTTCCATCTGGTAATTCTCGAGTTTACTGTAGTCCCTTCCTTGCAAAATATTTCTTCGGCATACCGGTTTGTTTCAGTTACGATCAAAGTTATTATTTCGTCGTTCAGTAGTTGTCGAAAATAATCAATATGTGTATTACCTTCAGGAGTAGGTACCAGCAGTTGCTTTCTTTTAGTAAACTGAAACTTATTCGTTTTTCCGGGACCGTCGGTCCACTGTGATTCCGAAACTTCTACTTGTGCCGCCTCTGTAACATCTTCTTGTACCGTTCCAATCTCTTGATCAAATATGCCTACAAGAAGTTTATAATAAATCATATAAATATTTTAAGTATATCTACAATTTATTTTACCTGTGTCATCTAAATAGACGTCCTCCTCAGAATCGGTTTCTTCTATTTCAAAATTATCATCACTCGATTCAACCAAATCGCAATCGTGTGTTGTTTCCAAAGCAACTAATTGCTCTTGTTCTGTAAGTCTGTTTGGATTTATATACTTTAGTTTAGTTTTTTTACTGTTCGACGGACCTGGCGCACTTCCATTTCAGTCTAGTAATAAATAGCGGAGTCGATAACTGCACAAAGATTTTACAATGTCTTGCCTTTAGTACCACACTGAAAAATACACGTGCGTTTTATTCCTGTGTTAACTTCACAGTGGTGTGTTTCGTTAAGATACATGAGTAACTCCGTTTGGCGTTATGCGCACCATGCATTCAACCACTCTGACGCCGATCGGCATTATGAGCACTGAACGTGATAAAGAAATAGATAAATTTTTATCACAAGCTGAAGATACAATCACTTACTGACAAAGGTTATATAATTCAATCTAATTTCTCTTTTATTTATTGTTTTTTTAATTTTATGTAGCATTAATAATTGGTTTGACAGGCGCTTGTCGTCGTGAGGAGCTTTGCAAAATGGGTTTAGATGATATAGAAGATAAGATAACCATGTTAGTGATTAAAATTCCTAATTCTAAAACGAACATGGAAAGAACCTTTGCGGTTATTGGAGAAAATAACATTTCTATATACAGAAAATATTTGTCATTATCGTAGATTAGTTGTATATTACAAAAATGGAAGGTGTACTACACAACTTATTGGAATTCACACTTTTGGAAAAATCGCCTGCACTGTTGCTGAATTTCTTAAATTACCGCATCTCAAAGAATACACAGGGCACTATCTACGAAGGAGCTCAGCCACTTTACTGGCTGATAGTGGTGGTACTATAACCATCTTGAAAAGACACGGAGGATGAAAATCAACTAATGTAGCAGAGGTATACGTAAAAAATTCTTTAAGAAATAAAATTCACATAGCTTCATAGATTGAAAATGTTAATATCTCAAAAAATAGTAAAAGTACTGACACGTCTAACACTAATTTGAATACTGCAACTTCCGTTAATATTCCTAACAATAGCAATTTAAATAATTGTTATAATTTTGTTATTAATATTGATGAGTAGATTTTTTTAATGTTGAATTCACGAGAGTAACTTTAAAGTGTTTAATAAAACTTCATAAGTAAAGTTTATTCATATATTCTTTTTAACATACAAAACAAACGCGACCCAAAAGTTATTTTACGAGGACTCACAGAATTCCAGGACTAGCCTTCGGCTCGCCCTGGAAACTTCATACCCGTCTCGTAAAATATCACTTTCGGAACTATATAGTAAATAAAAAAAGAAAACGGATACTACTTACCGTTACAATAAAATAAATAAATTAAAAATAATTCTACGCTCGATAAACTAACCACGATACACAGACTAGCGGTATGTTTTTGCGCATGACAGGCGAACGCGTGACGTCATACGGGAACCTTAATTTTCATTCGGCAATGCTAAATCAAGCGGTAATATTGTTCGAATTTTAAAATTATGTACCTATCATCGCTATTTAAATAAGAAATCGTATTTTATATTCTTTTTACTGCCATTTTCCAATATGCATTTTATTTAAATATGAATTGTCATTGAAAAATGAAGATTTTATCTTTTGTCTAATATACATTTACCATAATATATTAAAAAATAAAACAAAATTAATATAAGTATTCACTTTACTTTTGGGTCTGTAAAAATGTTTCACATAAAATTGTGTTTATTTAATGTTATTCTAAATTATAAAATAATTTGCGGGAAAATATTTTATTAATAATATTAGAATTAGTACCTATTATAATTAAATTCATTTTTTAAAATCAGAAAATATAGATATCTTGTTGTCAAGTGCTCTCTGGCAGTTTTTAAAACTTTTTTTCTGTTAATATCCGTCATTCTAATATATGTTCGTGTTCTGCACATGTATAATATCACTTCAACTGGTACTGAGGTGTTGGGCAGTGACGTCAATGTTTCAGCCAAACACTGAAAAATCTTCTTTTCCTTATTTAAAAAAGTATAATGCATTTGGTGGAATTGATTTTTCATATTTTTGGCAACTTCCCACAAATCTTCATTGGGTTTAACAGTGAACCCCTTGATAGGATCTCCAGTCACCTAGGGACTTCGGAAATATTTAAATTACTTTTGGCTATACCTAAAGTTGGATATTTACTTTTAAATTAAAAATCCACATATCCGGCTATGAAGAAAAACTAAGGGGGTTGAAACACTTTTTATTACGTATGTTATAATTACAATGATTAACAAGCCGACTATACAAAATATCGACCGACTTGGTCGAGTGTTGATGGCAAAGTAAGGTTGTTCGCGCCAAAAGCCGGTCTGTACCTCTGTAGCATTTGTAAATTTCTTGAAATCCCCTCGTATATGTATTAAATTGAGATCCCCTCATATATGCATTATAATAACGAAGAGTGTTCTCCATGTTTCTTAGTTCGTATCTTTTAAGTTAAAATACCCGAAATATATTTCAATTCCTTCTTAGGTCGGCTCGAGTTAATATAAACCATCTTAGTGTAACCATTTTAGCGAAATAGTTTCAACAGTATTAAAACCTACCCAGGCGCTGATATTCAATCTGACCACAATCCGTTAGTGGGCGTGTATAGAACTAAGTTAAAGAAAATACGCGGAAAAACTGTAAAAAAACATGACATGAGAAAACTGAAATGTAGCGAAGAAATAGAAATAGTCAGCAAAACATTAAATAGAAAATTTAAAGAAATCGATAATACAACGGAAAGCACAGAAGATAAGATAGAATCCCTTAAGAAAACAATAGACGACATTAAAGACAATTTTATGAAGAACGAAGAAGGTAAGAATAAGACATGGATGACGACAGAGATTCTGCAACTAATGGAAGAAAGAAGGAAAAACAAGAACGATAACTCCATGTATAAAACATTACAGCGAGAGATACAGAGAAAGATCAGAGAAGCCAAACAGAAAGAACTGGAGAAAAAATGCCAAGAAATCGAAATTCTCCAAAGTAAATACGACGACTTCAACGTGCATAAGAAGGTAAGAGAAATTACAGGTAAATGTAAAAACAGAAGAATAAGTAAACTTGTTAATGACAATGGAGAGATAATCGTGGACAAAGAGAGTATCAATGATACCTGGAAAAATTACATAAGAAATTTATTTTTTGATGAGAGAGAGAACCAGCCCCCAATACCTACGGAAACAGGACCGCCTATACTAGTGGCAGAAATAAGAGCAGCCATAATATCACTAAAAGAAGGTACAGCTCCAGGACCAGACGGAGTACAATCTGAATTTCTTAAACTTCTTGATGATGAATCTTTAAGAGTACTATGTAAAATCTTCAATAATATCTATGACACAGGCAATATCCCAAAAGATTGGCTACTTTCAGAATTTATTACCTTACCAAAGAAACAGGGAGCAAAAAAGTGCGGAGAATATAGGCTAATAAGTCTAATGAGCCATACCTTAAAACTTTTTCTTAAAATTATACATCGTAGAATATACAAGCTATGCGAAGAGAGAATACAAGACACACAGTTTGGATTCATGAAAGGCGTAGGTACAAGAGATGCACTGTTTAGTCTACAAGTATTATTTCAAAGATGCAGAGATATGACTTGCGATATTTACACCTGCTTTGTGGACTACCAAAAAGCATTTGATACAGTTCAACACCAAAAAATGATGGATATTCTAACAAAAGCCCAAATGGATGATAAAGATCGGCGTATAATACAAAATTTATACTGGAACCAATCAGCCACAATAAGAACGAATTTTGGAGGTGAACCAACGGAAATGATCCAGATTCTACGAGGCGTTAGACAAGGTTGTATACTTTCACCTATATTATTTAATCTATATTCAGAGGAAATATTTAGTGAAGCCTTGGAAAAATGCGAACATGGAATACTTCTAAATGGAGAACGCCTAAACAACATCCGTTATGCAGACGACACCGTTATTTTTGCAGACAGTTTGAACAGTTTACAGCAACTAATAAACAAAGTAAATGAAGTAAGTGAAAGATTTGGACTTCAAGTAAATATAACAAAAACTAAATTTATGATCATCAGCAAAAATAAAGTTAGAGACGCTCAACTACTTATCAATAATACACCAGTGGACCGAGTAAAACAGTATAACTATCTTGGAACAACAGTAAATGAACAATGGGATCACTCACAGGAAATAAAATGTAGAATAGAAAAGGCTAGGAGTGCATTCAATAACATGGCCAAACTCTTTAAAAGCCACAATCTTAATCTGGAGATTAAAGTAAGGCTCCTACGATGTTATATCTTCTCAATATTTTATTACGGAGTTGAATCCTGGACACTAACTGAAGCAATGGAGAAAAAACTTGAAGCCTTCGAGATGTGCCTGTACAGGCGAATTCTAAGGATATCATGGACAGACAAGATAACCAACGAGACCGTATTACGAAGAGTGGGCAAAGAAAGAGAGGTGATGTATACCATTAAAAGGAGAAAGTTGGAATATCTCGGACATATAATGAGAAACAGCACTAAATACAGATTACTGAAGGTAATCTACAGTAAGGTAACTACAGGGTAAAGTATTCGGAAAGCGATGAATTGGGAGAAGGAGAATATCATGGTTGAAGAACCTGAGGAAATGGTTCTCCACAACAACAACGAATCTATTTAAAGCATCAGTCAATAAAATAATTATAGCCAGAATGATTGCCAATATTCGGAACGAATAGGCACTGAAAGAAGAAGAATCTTAGTGTTGTTTATTTATTTCGCAGCTGCGTATGTTCCTCGATATTTCTTTGTTCAAACCGCCCGATTTTGCGTTTCAAATAAATATTCCAGTTTATTTGTTTTGTTTATGCTAAGTTAAGCGAATGAATTTAAAATATAATTTCATCACTCTCGTTGGAGCTGCGGTCAAGTCAAGAGTGATAGGCTCCAGCGTTATGTCCAAATTCACGTCGAATTTGTAGTTTACTTTTTTTTATCCCTTTTCAGGGAAATCTTCGTCTTACGTTATGGAAAACAATTTTAGTAGCAGTTAATCGTAGCAAATTAATGTGTATGCCGTCTAATTATACCTGTTCCTGTTTTTTAAGAGGCAGAGTCATGTTTTGTGTTCAGTGCCGGCTTCGGCCTCGAATGGTCGGTCCAATTCGCAGTGTGAGATGCAGTCCTTTTGTTCGTGTGTTCGTGTCCAGAGTTCAACTCCAGTTTCCAACCTCAGAAATTTAATGTGTGATCAAGTGAAATCCAGGTAACTTTCAAATTTTAAAGTAGACAGGTATTTTTTTAGTAATAATAATTTGCTTTCATTAAAATTTGAAAAATTATTGTAAATTTTAGGTTTTGACTTTAACTGTCAATTTATTTGTTGTTTTTTTTTAATTTAATGTTAACTTATGACAGCTCGTTTTATTATGTTTGATATTCATTTGTTTTGTTGTTAAAGAAGGTTAACCTCCATGGAATTTTGTAATCCTTTTTGAGTTTCATTTGAAAAACATATGTTTTGCATTTCTAATAATTATTTCGATAGTTACAACTAGCTGTTGTAATGGTTATAATTAGGCACCTCGCAGTGGCGCCCTTTTTAAAATTACTAGAGGTGTCTCCTGTTTCTTTTTGTTTTGTTTGTCCCAAGAGATTCATGACTTTTTGTTTCATATTTTTGTAGTTGCCCCAATCCGACCTCTTTGTCATTTACTTACCTACGACTCCAGCTCTTCTAACAAACCCTGAGTGCCGTTCGCACAAGTAACGATTATTTTGCTTGGCCTATCTCCACCCCCAGTAATTTCTATCCCCAATCTTCTACCCCTTATAATAATACCCCATGTGGTATGCAAAAAATATATCGTTACACCTCAACGGGTACAGGGTCCACAAAATAACTTGAGTTAGAAATAAGTTCTTCCTCTTTTTATTCCTCCACTGTTTGGTTTCGTCGTAGAATTTTTGAGATATTTTGAGAGCATTTGATGTGGAAAACAAATCCCTTCAGTCTGTTTAGTTTCCTCCAATACATTTACTAATTACGATTCACCAGTCTCAATCGTATGACGATTTTCTGTGAAAATTGCAGCAGAGTTTTTCCCCAGAATATACCACTTTAGTCTGTACGTAAAATTCATTGGTGATGAATGATCATTTGGACCGCCCATTCCCCTTATGTAAGCAAAAAAATTCTCTAGAATGTCTTGATTTAAAGTAGAGGTTAAAGCATATTTCTTCTGAGATTCATTCATTCTGATCTATCCTTACTAGGTAAAACATAGCGTTCGAAACCTCCTGAGTAGTTAAAGCACCTGAAGCTCTCTCATGAAGGGAAGACTTGGATATTTTGCAATTATTAATGAATCTCAGAATGTAAGCAGTACATCTCATTAACTTAATCAAACTAGATAATTGCTTTATTAATAAAAAGTCTAATGTGGCAGACAAAGTAATGACCTCGACAGTCTTTAACTGCGGAATGTCATCTGAAAGAGAAAATTGTGTAGGATAATCATTTGATTTCAGCCAGGAAGGTCCATGTCACCATAAGTCAGAAGACATGAGTAATTGGGAACTAATTCCACGAGAAGCAAGATCAGTAGGATTGTTCTTTAATAGTTTTGACTGTGTGCGTATCCATACCAGAGTGATAGTAGAATCAGACCAATGAAATTGAACTCTATGGAAATTGATATCTAAGGACTTAATTACCCTTTCAGACAAGCGAGAAAGTAACAATGCGCCGCACAATTCCAAACGAGGTATGCTAATCACCTTTAGGGGTGCAACCTTGGATTTTGCGCATAACAGACGAACCAAAACATGTCCATCAGAATCAACACTCTTAACATTGCAGCACCATATGCCTTGTTGCTGGCATCAAAAAAAAAACATGTAGCTCACAAGAGATCGAATTCTTTAATTTTACGTACCTAGGTATACTGCGTAAAAATGATTTGGGGAACAGATTCATCCCAGCCTTGCTTTTGCCAAAGAATTTGCATTATAATCTTGGCCGTAGTTGTAAAAGCGCTAAGCAGCCCAAGATGATCATAGATCTGAGCAATACCAGAAAGAATTATTCTTTTCGTTACCTTATTAGAATTAGGTAAATCAGCTACCTTACATGTTAGTGTATCCGAATCACATATCCAATTTAGGCCAAGTGTTAGAACATTTTTGAAGTTATACTTCTATACGCACGCTCCACGTTGGAAATTTGTATGGGAGTGAATCTGTGAAATCATTACATATGTAAGATAATGAGTAAGAGAGAGACAGAAGATATATTTTCTCTCTCTTCCTCTCTCGAATATAAAAATGTTCCTTTTGTATATATAATTTAATATTATATATATTATATAAAGATATATATACACATAATATTATACATATAATAAAATATTTATTAATATTATTAATTATGTGTTATGTTTTGTATTATTTATTAAATGTTCATAATTATATTATTCTTTTGTATTTCAAAATAATAATCTCAATACATCACTTTATGATGCAGAACTGTCAATTTTAAAATACATTTGTGTCATGTCCTCGGTAGTGTAGTAGACAGTATCCCCGCCTGTCACGCGGGAGACCGGGGTTCGATTCCCAGTCGGGGAGGACTTTTTTATTAATATTATTACATTATTGTCATTTTTAAATACTTGTGGATATTGGATTTTAATTTGTATTGTATTATTATATATGGAATTATGTTGCACTGTATTGTAGTGTATTTTTTTTATGTATATTATTGTCATTTTAAAATACTTATGAATATTGCAGTTTAATTTGTATTGTATTATTATATTAATAACAAAATAAACAATGAATTTTACTGCAGAGTATGCGTAAAAAAATTTTGCATTCAACTCCTTTCATACATATATAAAATTAAAAATATACATTTTCATCAAAATATTGATTCAATCCTTTCATTGTTAGTAAGTTGTTATTAATTCTGTTTCTCTTTCTGCTATGTCTTACCTATAGAATTACATATGTAATGATTGTGCAGATTGACTCAAAAATAAATTTGTAACGGCGAATGCGTGTATAGAAGTGTAACTTCCACCGGCAGTGTCACTGGACTGCCATACCCGTTTTTATTAGACAATTAGTTTAGTGCGGCAACATAGAGCCTGTCACATGTCTGTGCGTTTTATGTTCAAGATCACACAATCTAACGGGATCAAGTCGGCAATTGACAATTTGACATTAATCAAGTAATTTCCTAAAAGACGCCACGTTTTTCTAGTAGTTCACAAATTCACATGTTGTAATAATTAGTTTGTACAAAAAAGTTAATAAATAATTCTATTTACTTACACAAAAGATAATTTACAGTCCACACCATTAATTAATATTATTTACCATAAGATAATCCAACACCAAGTACCTTTACATTTTCTTCTCCACCGAATGCTTTTAGATTTGATAGACACTTGGAACTTTGAATTTTATTAAGAACTACCGGATCATTTGATACCCACTTTCTCAAAATTTAATATGCGAAAAACACTTCTCAACGGTGAAGAGAAATGACGAAGTTCACTTTATCATCAACATACCTCTGAGGGTTCCGTTGAAAATATAGGTGATTCAAAGCGACAGGCACCAAAATGTTTTCTCAACTTGGAGAAAAAACTTCATAAAAATGGCTTCCTAAAAAGAATGTATACCGAATTTATGGAAGAATATATACAACTTAGTCACATCTCCAAGGTTGATGATAGTCAACAAAGCTTTTCGTATTATCTTCCCCATCACGGGGTCTTAAAGGATGACAGTCTCACCGCAAAGCTTCGTATGGTGTACGACGGTTCCTTTCCATCTTCTTCTGGTCTATCAATAAATGGCATTCAAATTTCGGGTCCTACCATTCAGGACGATTTATTCTTAATTTTATTGCGTTTTCGACGTAATGACCCTTTGAAATGGGGTAACTCGATAGCTGGGAGCTTTATTTGAGAGTAAAGTGGACTGTATTGAATTTGCTCTACATTTGTTGAACGAGTGCTACCTAAGTTCGACGAAACTGACTCTACCGGACGATTGTTGTTGCATTTATGCTTATTTAAAATTGAATTTATCAACGCTCTCGCTTGTGATAAAAGCGAATAATACAAATCTGAAAAGCTTTCACTATTGTGTAATTCCTCAGAAACATTATCCGAAATGTTTTCTATTTCGTATTGAATAATTTTGAATTCATCTATAACAGGCTCTATATTTGCTAAGCTGGTTTCCACCTCAATGACTAAATTGTCAGATTGTTTTCCAATCTGTTTATCAAGAAATTTTTCGAATATTGTCAATCGTGATTTGAGTATACCCCTTTTTTTTGTTTAAATCTTTTAGAAACGTCACTTTCAAGTCAGATTCCTTACAGAAACCTCTCATTACTATCCCATAAAATCCGGTGTCCCTCAAGAAAGTGTCCTGGGTCCCCTCCTGTACCTTATATACACTGCTGATATTCCAACAACAAATACGACCACAGTAGCCATGTTCGCAGATGACACCGCCATAATATCCATCGATGATGACCCCCAAGTAGCATCAGGAAACCTTCAAATACACATGAACCTACTACAAGACTGGATGAATAGATGGAAAATCAAAGTTAACCATACTAAGTCTAATCAAATTACATTCACCAACAGGAACATCATATGTCCAAGAATTAGACTGAACAACATATTACTACCATTAAAAACAGAAGTCAAATACCTGGGAATGACACTTGATCAAAAGCTCACTTGGAAAGCACACATCTTGGCAAAAAAAATCCAAATTAACATGAAAATACGTCAAATGAATTGGTTAATAGGCCGAAAATCACAGTTATCTACAGATAATAAACTTCTCTTGTATAAGTGCATAATAAAGCCTATATGGACATATGGGGTGCAACTATGGGGCTGTGCAAAGCCTTCTAATACCAAAATCATTCAGAGGATCCAATCCAAAATACTCAGAATGATTTTCAATGCGCCGTGGTACGTTAGTAATAAAACACTACATGATGACTCTGGTATACCGTTCGTTGAAGACGAAATCAGCAGACTAACAAGAAATTATTTAGAACATCTGCCAGCCCACCCCAACGAGGAAGCAAGACAACTACACCTACAACCAGAAGTCAGACGAAGATTGAAGAGACAGTGGCCAACAGACTTTATTCACTAATTTTAATTTTAATTTCCATTTCAATTCTAGTTTCAAATTATAATCCTACACTAATTTTATTTGTTAGTGTTAGTATTGGGAGTGTTATCAGTGGATAATTTCTCCTCTCATGTATTTGCAATTCTCACATTTACTAATAGCTTGTAATAGCAGATTGTAAATTTGCAAATTTAATAAAAAAAAAAAAAAAAACTTTTAGAGACATAATGAAATATTTTTTAATAATACTCGAAGTGTATTTTAAAGATTTAAAATGCTTACCGGTATACTAATGAAATCGCAATTATAAAAAGGTTTTACCTGTCGTCATGAATAAGCAATAAAATTATAAACCGGTCTTATTTGGATCTCTTGCAAAATGTTCTATGTTGTCTAACTAGTAATAAAACTAGTGATGGTCAGAATCGATTACTTATGGGAATCGGATTCTTTATTGAGTACTGAGTACCGAGTACTGTGGCTATCAGATTTTGAATAAATAGTCGGTTTGTAAATCTTTATCTACGATTTTTCAATTATTTGTGTGGGTTTTACGTATATGTTTTATTTTGTTTTATAATAAATATAATTTTTGCAAACAAATAAAAACATTTTAGATAGGTATCACAAAAAATAGACTAAAAATTATTTTAATAAAAAAGCATTTAAATATATTATTTGGTATAAGTTTTTGGTATAATTAAAGTAATTATTTAGCTAATTAATAACAAAACTCTCAGTATTATCATATTGTCTAAAAAATAAAAAACAGTTTAACCATTAAATGAACATTAAAAATAGAAATTGAGTATAAATAAAATTAAAAAAAAAATCATTCTAGAATATATCACAAAAAAATAAACAAAAACAAAAACTATCTTAAGAATAAAAACTGTTTAAAAATATAATTTTGTACAAGTTTTTGGTAATAGTCGGTTTCGACGATCATTTGTTAATTGCCCTGCCTTCGAAAAAACTCTTTCAGATGGAACTGATGTCCCAGGAACAGATAAATATTTTTGTGCCAGTTCATATAATTCTGGAAATATACCGCTATACTCATTCCAAAATTGAAAGGGGTATTTCGTTCTATCCAACATAGGTAGTTGTAAATATTGTTTTACAATAATTAATGCAGTGGCCGACGGTGTCTCTATGGATTTAGTATGAGACATTTTGCTGTCAAAATATGCCCATAAATTCTTACTGGGATCAGAAACTGTAGTGGAACTTGAGATATATTGATTTTGAGGTTCAACATTATTTTCTTTATTAGCATTCTTGATGTTTAGCAGTCTTTTCACCTGTCAGTTAACCATGCTGCTGCATTTTTAGCATTTTCTTCTGTCCCGAAAGCCAACGACTTAAAGCGAGGGTCAAGTAAATGGCCACAATTTTGTCGGTCTCCAAAGGTGCAAGTCTTTTACCTATGGTTTCTAAAAGCGAACTTTTTAATTTAATCCCAACCGGTGTTGTCGCAGTTATATGCTTTAAGCTATGTTGGAGTCCCCTGATCAACGGAATAATTAATGAAATTGTCGGAAACTTTTCTGCCGACAACATAGATGTCAGGATTTCAGCTGGTTTAAAAATGGGTACACAATCCCAAATAATACTCCATTCAGTAGCATCTAAACCTGTAGGGGCCTTGGGCAAACTTGTTAATGTTAATGGATCTTTAATTTCCAATAATCTTTCTAGCATAACTAAACTAGAGTTCCATCGTGTTGACTTTTAAAATTGGAAAGCCCATTTGTTCTTGCGTACTAGTCAATTTCTCATTGGCAACCACACTGTGCTTAAAATACCCAACAAGAGTCCTACATTTTTTTAAAATAACAGATAATTCATCATTTTGTTTTAACACATAGCTGGACACTACCGAATTGCAAATCGGTCAAAACTTGTCACACAGATACTTGAGAATCTAAAAGTTAAATTTAAAAATTTCTTTAAGGAGGTGTTTCTAGTAGTAATTAGTATAGTTTTTTTTGCAAAAAAACACGGACGGCTATAGCCGTCCCTGTCCCACCAGACAGTTATTATCTGCATCATGGGACACGACGGTTACCACCGTCCTCTTATTTATAACACAAAATCATTTATTTTAATAAACTTACATCAAACACAAATAAAATTCAAGAAACTAGATAAAATACAAACGGTAAAATTCCAAAAATAAAATACAAAAAATTAGATTTACACTTTTACATTTGCGTATGCCACAACTCGAAACAGAGTCCTGGGCACAATGGGGGATGTTCAGCACATGTTTTGCATCTGTAGCTGGTCTCTCTTCTCCTTCTGTCTTTTGTGCATTGTTTGCACCGTAGAAAATACTTATTTCGGCTATGATTCTGTGGATCGTTTCCTGAAAATGTTGTACAGGTACATTTTCAGGAGTACCAGGAAGAGTCGTATTTTCGTGTGGTGTATGTTGTGGAGGAAACTTAATCAGTGTTCTCGCATCTTTTATTTTAGGGTCTAGTCCTAACAGGCTTTGGATAAGTAAATCTCTGAAATCGATAAATCTGATTGTTGCTGCTGGATTAGGACTGTTAATATTTTTGAACAAAAAAAATGCATTCCAGACGGCTATATCTAACAGATGAAATATTATCTTTTTATACCAGAAAATGGTTTTCCTGGGGCATGAAAAGTATGAAATCATTTGATCACACCTGTCTATCCCAGACATATTTGTTGTAATGGAATACTTCTATCTAAGTCTAAAATATTTCTTACCTTCGTTAATCTATCGGTCTCAGTAGGAAATTCCTGCTTATTATGCGCTGAAAAGCTGCGTAAAATTTGTTCGAAGCGTCTACCAGACATTGTTATAGGAAATATCGGAAAATAGTTAAGTGGTTTTAGGCTAAAAAGTCTTCGTACATCGCAATTTTTCGTTTGTCCCCGTAACAAACATAAGCCTAAAAATTTATATAACTCCTGCTTATCAATCGGTTTGTAAATCCTACTTCTAGAGTGTCGGGTTTTAGGGCGAACCTGCTGACAAAGTATCTGTCCGTAGTTGTTGGTACAATCAAGTAAAAGTGTCACAATTTCATCATCCCACAGCTTACTAAATATTTCAAGTGGTGTATGAATATCGCCTTCAATTGTTATTTGCTCTCTTAATGGTTCTTCACAGAAAACACTAATGTTAGCAACATCACTATGCCATCCCCTATCTAGTTCTTGAACAATATCATTTGGTTCGTGTGAACCACCTGACTCTTGTAAATTAGCATCCGTAGTTTGTTCTGAGTCATTACTATCAGTAGTTTCAGTGTTTCTATTATCAAGATCCGAATCTGCTCTGAAACTTTCATCACTTGCTGAATATGACTCTGCTTCATCGTCTGTACTTACGTCTTCATACAACCGCAAGAGCCGCATTTCCTCTTTGGAATCCATACCTAAAATATTATATTTTTATAAAATATATTTTAGTATAATATTAATCAACGACTTACCTCAAGTAATACAAAAAACACGGTAAAAACAGAATCAAAATATACACTTTACAGAAAATAACGGAACACACTTGTATATATTTTAACGGTCGACAAGCTACTACTAACAGTGGGAGTGTTCTGTACTAACCTCTACCCAATAAACAATTATTATGGGAACTTAGATACCTGGTATCTGATCGGCCTATGGTGGAGCAGTACGGCAAGAGATAAGGGCTTGCGTCTCGGTGATACTCCTCCATAGATCCCTACCGGAAGGGCGTGTGCCGCCTAAACACCGGGTATATATATATATATATATATATATATATATATATATATATATATATATATATATATATATATATATATATATATATATATATATATATAGATACCTGAATTATAGGCAACCAATTTTACAATCTCTCCAGAGGGACACAATAAGCGATTCTAGCTAAACTTTACATAGTTTGCGAGACGGTTGTCACCGTCATGTCTTTTTAAAAAGAGGACGGGTATAGCAGGGGTGTCACAGCACGCAGGACGGTTATAGCAGGTGTGTCCAGCAATGTGTTAAACTATCTACAACACATAAATTTAAAGTATGTGCAACACAAGGGTGGTGGTGTTTTTCAAAAATTCATTTATTGCACATTTTACGTTACTGCCGTTATCAGAAACAACAGTAACAATCTTACTTATTATTTCCCATTCATTTAATAAAATTTCGGTTGTAGATAATACTTGAGAATTTAGTTTATTATTATAAACATAGTGGCAAGTTAGACTTATGTACGCTTTGTTACTGTCAGATGTCCATAGGTCTGTTGTCAAAGAAACATATTTTATTTCTTTGAATAGTTCTATTAATGATGACCTTACCTCAGAATATTGATTAGTTAAGAGAGTATTTGTTAAATATTTTCTACCTGAAATTTTATACAGGGGGTTTAAATTATTAACAAAGTCTCTAAAATCCCCTATTTTCTACAAATAAAAATGGTTGATAATCTAAAACTTTCATTTTAAGTACACTATTGTCTATTTTAAACTTTACGTCATCACTAAGTTCAGTAGTGCAGGGACCTCCAAATAATCTTAACTGCTTTATTCTTTTAGCAGGGGGCTGGGTCTGAGGTTTAAGTTGATCTGCTACATTATAAGGGACATCTTCTGTGGCTCGGCTGCACGAAGGTTGATTGATAAAATCCAATTGCAATGGAAGAGTTTTATCATCGGGACCTTCAACTGCTTCTTTAAGTTGAAATGGATGTATTTTTGTTAAATGTTTTTTTAAGTTGGTTGTACTGCCATAATATTTAAGGATTTTTTTGCAAATAGAACATTCAGCCTCAGTTTTATTATTTTTTTTTTAAATCCCAAACTAACGAGCTTTACATTTTGAACTTTAAGTTGACTCTAGAATTTTTAAAAAAAGTTGAATTAATAATTACTATTTTGGCTAATTATGGTAGAGAAGTGACAATATAACAGGAACTGTTATTAATAACTGGTTACTGACAAATAACAGTGGCTATTAGTTATCCAATAAATAAGTTACCAGTTATTCAGTTATTTTTTATCATTATTTAAGTCTAAGTATTTATCATATTTTTTAAGTCAGTTGCTTGCCTAAACGATCATGCGGTCCGGTATTACTCGCTTCTAATGCGTAATTTTCACATTTTAACTATCTGAATAACCGTCTACGAGAATAACAGTTAATATGTTAACGCTAATGTACGTTACTGGTGTCATCGAATGCCATAGCCTGTGGACTAGTACGCATTTCGATGCGCATCGCCCCGCCTCGAATTTTCCCATTGGCTCTTGACCTGGAAATCCCTATTTATCGCTCGAACAGCGCATATAAATATTGGCGATTTTCAGGTCAGCAGGTCAGTCCCTTACGGGCTCTCCGAGAGGTTATTGCTCTCGGGGCTCTGTTTCCTGCATTTATTTTCCATACTCTGTGGCTGAGAATTGTTTCAACTTAACTTAGTGTTTTTATTTCGATGAAGAAATTGTCATGTAAGAAATATCTTGCCTTTTTCAAGGCAAGACACCGAAGATAAATATTTTTCCAAGTCCATAACCCGAAAATGGACTTAAGTAGAGGAGCTCTCGACGTTTACTCCGAAGCCCTCTACAGAGCACCCGGAGATATCAGAAGGTGGTTAGACCCTTATTTGTTCCCCCGAGGTGACACTGGAGTAACTACTAATTATAGCTAGTTACTTAGTAGTTAGTTACTTAGCTACTTGAAAAATTAGCGTTAAAATATTGACTGTTATTCTGGTAGACGGTTATTCAGACAGTTAAAATGCGGAAATTACGCTTTAGAAGCGAGAGTAACAAATATCCGTAGATGTAGATACCTAAGCCATATTACATAGTAATTATTTAGTGACCACTTATTTATGATTTTGGGAGTACCTAACCTGAATACTGTTAATATTAAAGTAAAAATAGGTATATATTAATTTTTAAGCAGAATTTAACTTATTCTGCATTTTTTAACATTATTAAAATTTTACTATTTCGACATAATTTTAAAGAAGTAGTAGTAACAATTTTATTGCTAAATTTCCTAAAGGCAGAATTATAAACAATTTTCGGATTTGAAATAAAATCCAAGTAAGCTAAATAAGTAAGTTATCCTTTTCTTATTTCGAAATCAAAATGAATGTCAACAAAAAATGCAAATGCATTATATTGTTGTATGATGTCAACAATAGAAATAAAGAGAATAGCAGGCATAGGATGAATAAATTAGTAATAGCCTTTCGTAGAAAGTCACAAATCTGATTAGCATATTTTATTTCGACAATATAATCTGATAAAAATGATTAGGAAGGTTAGATGTAAATTGCTGCCTGGTATTTCCAATAAAAATTAAAAACACTTTATAAGTCCAAGATATATATTTTTGTTTTTAGTCAAATAAATGCAAACTGACGATATTGTTTGAAAAAAAAAATGTTAAGCCACCTTTCAGTAAACTATTAACTAAGTAAATGATTTGAATTTTAAGATCCTATTTTTTCATCAAAAGAAATTAATAAAATGCTTGTGAAATGAAAACATGACATCGATTTATTCCGAACCAGCCTTGTATTGGCATATATTAAAAAATATTACAATTTTAAAAATTTTTGTTTGCACCAACCTGTAAATATTTACAGTAAAATAACACGTCTTCAAGATTTCAATATTAGTTATTTCTAAACTTTTATAAAAATTTTTACCTAGAGGTATAAAAATAGACAAATTTTCTATTGTGTGTGACCCTTATTCAAGGACAAACTCTAAGCTGCTTATGTAAATATTAGGACTTCCAAAAAGAATTTGCTCAGACTTTCACTTGAATACCTTAAATAACTGATAACTATTTTATTAAAATATCCTAAACACATTACTAAATTATGATTTTCCTGCAATGAACATAAACTATAGATATATTTGTCTATTTGACATTCAATATTCAATGTAAGCTTTATATACGTCAGTGTTGCCATATGGTCAATTATTTTATACTCACTCTCACATCTAAAATTATGGGCAAGAGCACTTAATATAATTATATGAAATAAAAATTGAAAACAAACAAAAATGTGAATAATTTGGTTAAATGTTACTTGGCTCCCCGGGGCAACAATAAACGTAGCCATTATAATAAAATATTTTGTTTTTTATATTATTGTTTCTGGCTGCATTGCTAACTATATCAGTTTACGAAATAATTGAAAAATATATCAATAATTTACAAAATAATTTACAATATTTAACTACATTTAAAGTAAAAAATAATATTTTATGAATGCTTTTTAATATAAATTCAAAAATTGTGGCTTCTCTTAACAAAGCATATTTCGTCAAAGTATCATTTTAAAAACTTATATAAGTACTTTATACAAACAAAAAATGGTAACACTGTAAGGCCCAACCAAACATAATTCAGATGCCAAGGTAATGATCTTATGATCATTGCATGAAATTCATATATAACCACTCTTTCTTAACCCTGGAACCTCATACTTGGGTGTGAGATACCCATCGAGACACTTAACTGAATGTAGCATGCGCGAATCGCATTTCAATGTTAATACCGCTTCATGTAAATTCAGTCTGTAGTCTGCCAAGGACAAGTTTGTAGTTGCTGTCTCATTTGTGCGACATTTCCGATCACGAGAATTTATTGAATAAGCGCTAGGGTATGTAGCACCCATGTGTGAGGTTTCCGATAATTTATTAATTTTTCTTATAATTATTTTTTAGTGAAATGGCTTCATGTGGCTGGAAAGAAAACTGGGAAAAACGTCGTCCGTTGACCCAAGCTGAACTGGAAAGGGAAGCTGAACATTTATTTGCTAATGAAAACAACGAGGATGATGGTGAAAATATCTTTGGTACCGATTCTGAATCTGAGGAGGATTATGTCGAAGAACAAAACTCCAATACCGACACTGATGAAAGTGAACAAAGTGATAGTGAAACAGATCATGAACCAGTGAGAAATGTTGCAAGTTTACTTGGAAAAAACGGGCATCGTTGGTCTACAGAACAGCCCTCAAGGCGTGGTCGTACAACAGCCGCAAATCTTGTTATACGTTTACCGGGCGGCAAAGGAAATGCCAGGATACTTCAGTCTCCTGAAGAAGCCTGGAACTTACTATTTAATGAAGAAATGTTAGATATTATCGTTCTTTTTACAAATGAAGAAATCATTCGCAAACGTGAAAGTATCACAGCGCAAAGTTACACCAAATTGACAAATAAAATTAAATAAAATAAAATACAAAATAAAACAAATAAAATAAAAAGTTAAAGCCTTCATTGGGTTATTGTTCATATCTGGTGCATTACGTATTTCTAACTCTAGTGTTGATGAACTTTGGTCCCTACAATTTGGAAATGGAATATTTCGTGCTACGATGTCGTAGCAGAGGTTTGCATTTCTAGCTGTATGCCTAAGGTTTGATGATAAAAATACAAGAGCAACAAGAAAAGCAGCGGATAAATTTGCACCCATACGCGAATTATGGGTGCAAATTGCTTTATAAGCAACTGTACATCATACTACACCCCTTTTCAGCATTGTACTATCGATGAACAGCTCGTAGGATTCAGGGGGAAATGCCCATTTAAAATCTATATGAGTAGTAAGCCCGACAAATATGGAATAAAGATAATGATGATGAATGACTCTAAAACATTTTATATGGTTAACGCTATTCCATATATTGGAAAAGTCCAAACACAGGATAAGGAGTCAGTACCAGTAGTCATTCCACTCCTAGTAGGGCATCTTCCGTCAACCCTGGCATTACTATGAATGTTTGTCGGGTTTTTAACTTATCGATCTCGCATTCAATTGTCAACTTCTGGTTAAGCTCCATTGACACTCCATTTGCTAGTCTTGTTCTCCCGCTGTAGCTATCTAGAGAGTCCTTGTATATCTGAGCTATTCTATCCCCGACGTAATTTTTAGTAGTTCCTGTGTCGATGAGCGCTCTGTATGTTCTTTGCCCTATTTTTAGTGATGCGAACAGTCGAATGTCATTGCTTGCTGGCTGTGTAACGGCGAAAACGAATGGAGTCGAATCTTGTTTTACAGACTGGGACGACTCCTTGTTTCTCCAGTCTGTAATTCGTTTCCCTGACGCCTGAAACAGCAGTCGCTGCTGTAAACTCCTTCTCTGCCGCAACGCGAACAAAACTTTTTCCATGGGTTTTTGCAGTTTTTACGGCTATGACCTGGCATCTTGCATCTAAAGCATGCCGTTTTCGCATCGTACTCTGCTTGGTCCATGCGTCTCCAGTTTCCACGGCAAATCTGATTTGCTCGGATCTTTTCGTCTTCTAGAGCTTCGTATTCTTGGGCTAAATCCTTTAATTCGGCTAAGTTTCCGAAATCCCGGCGGCGAGCATAAAGCTTATATTCTGGTAACAAATTTTTGTATATCCTTTCTAGTTCTTGGTTTTTAGAAAAAGATCCTTCTCGTCTGATTAATGTTTGAATCTCCGTGATATATCTATCTACTGGTTCGTTCTGTATCTGTTTTCTGTTTCGGATTTCCTCTTCTAGTTGTAGCAAATATCCCCTGGGATAGAAAGCTTTTTTAAAATCTTCGCTGAAATCTGTCCATGACTTCCAATTTTCGTTATTGTTTCTGTACCATAACAAGGCGTGGTCTCCTAATAATTCTGGTAATGCTCTTAGTAGATCTTGTTTATCGATCTCGTAGGCCAAGCTTAATTCGTCTATCCTCTCTAAGAATTCTATTGCATCCGAATGTTTCTTGTCGAAGTGTGTGTTCCACTTTCGTACTTGATTTAGCAATTCTGGTTGCCCCATTTGTTTCGTTATTGTTAATTCCTGTAATTGTCTTCGGATGCCCGAAATTTCCTGGGCCAGTGTGTCGGATTCTGTTCCCTTGGAAGTTTTTTCTTTTGGGATTGTTCCTGTAGCTTCCTCGCGATTTTTAAAATAGGTTCTGAGTCGTGCTCTCAATTCGTCGACGGTTCCCTTGGGATCTAAGCCGTATTTTTCGGCCTCGCTCTGCAATTCCTCTTTGCAAAGTCGGTTTATCCACGACGTACCTGTTACTGAGTCTGTGTCTTTATCTGTCGGCATGTTATTAATTTTTGCTCGGGCGCCAGTTTATGATGGGTAGCTCTTTCGGGGCAACAGACTCAGTAAAACACAGGTTTGAAATAAAAATAAATCTATTAAGTATATATATATACAATAAATAAAAACTAAAAAAAAGGAATTCTACGTTGTATACTTATAAAACAAAAATAAAATGAATTCTACGTTTCCGTCTGGGTCCCGCGATGAATGAATTCCCCGGCAAACGTCTATAAAAGAAAAGAAATTAATTAGTACTACTAATATACTCGCTTTCGCTTCAATTCAGCGAAAGCTCCGAATATGCTCGCAAACAAAATATTTAGCTGTGCAGACCCACGGCAATGTTCAATACACAATGCCGACGGGTTCCGCTTGGCTAAGGACAGAGTATGATCCTCAATACGGAAATCTCTGTCCCGGTTGGTTCTGTGCAGATCCACGGTAATGCTCAATACGCAATACCGATGGGTTCCGCTTGGTTAGGGACAGAGTATGATCCTCAATACGGAACTATCTCTGTCCAGAATGGCTCGCTGGTTCACTACACCGGCGAGTCAGGGAGCCTAGAGCGCTAGCTACAAGACTGTCTAATTCCGCTATTCACACGCCTTAAATAGCCGTTTGAATACCACTACGCCGTCACGTTGTAGAAGTGGATGCGCAAATATTGACACTCCCACGGTTCGAACTGTTAAACGATCAGAGCCTCGTTACATGGTCATGGTTTTATTTTCATATTTTTTATTTTGTATTATGTGTCCTAGTAGCTGTCAATAAAAATAGTTATTAGTAGTTGATGACCTCTTCGACAGTGTTATATTTGACGTCGTATTCAGGAAACCCTGGCAGATCGGTGATCTACACGGCTGTGCGTACGGAAACTTACACGTGATTTATATAAGCAAAAATGAGATTATCATCATTACCCACGCCCATCTCGCCGGACTTCGGGACATGTTTTGTTCGTGGTTCGACGTTCTTCTCTATTCCACCATTAACAACAACAAGTACGCAGGGTTCAGTCTTATGGAATGTACAGAGACAATAATTCAATTGATGACTGAGTTCGCTGAAAAACAAGGGGATCATTTACCTTCCATTCTAAAGGCGTGGCCCTCCATCGCAATCGCCTGCATCCTAAGAGATTGTGAACACAAACCGATGTTTTACGACAGCCTCAGGGAGGAGACACTGCCCTACAACACCACACCTCTGTATCTTTATCTCACTCGCCCAGTGGTGTCCGTGAGTGACGTCCATCTACGCCTTGAGATGAGTGGAATGTGGAAGTGCTTCGGTCACCCAATCATAAACATGGATGCAAGTGTAAAAAGCTGGGCGCGAAAAGGGATGTGCCTAAAAACGGATCTTGAAAAACCGGCCCAAGAACTGGTCAATATGTTTACGCTCCTGTTTTGCAGAAATTATCGAGAGAAGAGAGCTTGGCCCAAACTTACATACACGGGGTTGACGAGCCCAAGAGTTAGAGAAAACTACGAGAAAGGAACATGGGAGGAGGATAAAAGGTACCCCTGGATGTCTGCTGAATTTACAGGGGTTGTGTTTGAGAGGAACTTAACTTTCGACATGCACGTCGATGTCACCGATTTGCTTCATGACAAATCCATCATACCAGAGAGGTCTCAATGGATTTATGAATATGATAAACAAGTACACAGAACTTTGTATGGTCGCTTCCCCGTCGGTCCCCCCCTCGACAAGCAAGAGTGCGATAGTAGCCTTCTTAGAAGCAGAGGAAGTCAGCGTCTCGGAAATAATAAACACCATCAACCACGGTGTTATTCCAGAAGAATGGAGGATAATCGTTGCTGTTGCAAAGGAGAGGGAGCAAAAAAGAGACAACGCACGGTTTTACGCAAAGATGACACCGGAAATGCGATTATACCAAACGGCGACAGAAAGTAATATTGCCACTCAGATCATGCCTTATGTGCCTCAACAAACCATGACTATGGGAGAGGAACAACTAGTGAGAACAATAACCCGGATGACAAGCCCCAAGGCAGACGCCACCAGCCCAGACTACAGATACATCGTTGTTGACTTCTCGTCCTGGTGCACCAATTTTCGTCTAGAATTGGCAACTCCCACATTTGAGTGCTTCGACAAACTATTCGGTCTCGACCACGTTTACAGTGCGATGCATATCTTTCATTTGAACAGTATTCTGCTATTCCAGGATAGATTTTGCCCACCCGAGCAAGACCCATTCACCGGGCTACCCAGGGAAGGACCCAGGTGCATATACGGGCCGGAGGCTTGGCAAGAGGGACTAAGGCAAAAGGGATGGACGGTGGTGACAATTATGCTAATAAATAAGGTTGCTGAGGAGTGTGGGACAACGGCCTCCCTTATAGGTCAAGGAGACGATCAGGTGGTTCTGCTTAGAATACCTTCTCAGGCAAAACTCACACGCCTGGGACTTAATGAGGAGGGATATGTCAACCGATTTGTTGATCGCCTGGTAGATTACTCCAATACCTGTGGGCTACCGATCAAAGGAAACGAGACCTGGAGGTCGAAGGACTTGTTTGAATACTCCAGAGAGTATTATTACAGAGGAACCTGCGTAAGTTCCGCCTTAAAGAGAATAAGCCGACTGTCCAGTGAGGCGAACCAAACACTGCCCACATTGAATGAGGATCTAACTAGCCTATACTCCTCAGGTGCGGCTGCAGCTGCCAAGGACTCGCATCCCATGCCTTCCTACTGGTGCACAGCCGTAGAGGCCGCTTACCTTATCAGAAGAAAAATGGAATGGATGAAGCACGAAGAAGTGGAATGCACAACAGCATGCTTGCTAGTCTCTCGGTACTTGGGCGGTCTACCTGTTGGACTGTATTCCTCCTTTTGCACAAGATCTGTTCAGGACCCCCTTACCTCCAGTTTGAACTTGGTCAGAACAGCAAGCAAGGACCCTTCCCTACGCCCTCATCTCTTTCGTTGGGTAGACCTAACGCTAAAATCACCCGATTGGGAAGCCCTTATCAAGGATCCTCAATGCCTCCCCATCCATACACCCCTGCAACCCGAGGCCTTATTAAGAAGAGAGATAAAAAGTGGAATACAGACAATTGTGAAGAATAAACTTCTTAAGGAATTGTTCTCTCTCGCCACGGAGAGTAACAAACAGGCGTTAATCTCAACACTTATGAACATCAGACCTGTAAACCCTCGCCTTTTGAATAAACTATATTCATTATCCAACCTAGGAATCCAAGAGAAGTACCTAGGGAAATACAGCAACACCAGATCAATCCAGAAATTAGCCTATAAGATGTGGGCGGACGAAAGGGAGCTGCTGTCATGGATGACCAGGGTAGAGGAAATCAACTCTATGCGCTTTAAGACGAAGAGAATGCAAGAAGACAGCATAAGGAAAATAGAGTCAGCCAACTGCTGCACGATCCTAGCGGGGGAGCTTAGGTGGCAAGGTTGGGGACATCACCTAGAAGGGGTTACAATGCCCGCCCAACAAGAGCAGACCAGTCTCCACGCATGGGAGTCTGTTCCCAAGGCCTGGAAGCCACGATGCATCCTAGTCTATGTACGATGGAGCAAAAGAATTGTTCTCACCTATCAAGGGAAAGCGCCATCCTTACTTTGGTTCTCAGACAAAAATGAGGGCTCGCAGAGCACCCCTCCAGGTTCTGGAGGTGGGGAGCATGGTATCCACCTTGAAACAGCTGGTTGAGATCAAGCTATGGCTCCATGAGTCTCCCTCGGTCCTGCCTCTCATTGACACCATGATAAAGGAGAAGACAGGACTAAGCACTGAGACTCTGGAAAAGTTCTCCAGGCAAGTCTATTCGGGCACAATATCTCATAGACTGGATTGTCCCGATCTCAAGCGCGGAGGGTTATACAATCAAACCTCTACCTTTTCAAGCCATGCCACTATTGTCTCTGATACGGCGACTGACTACGCCAAACAGGGTGAGAATCATACCATCTGCTTCCAATCTGTTTTCCTCACCGCTTTGTCCCAACTCACGCAACTTGCTTACTCAGGTGTCAAGGTGGATGGGCCTTGGGGAGTCGTCTTTAGTTGCAGTCAGTGTACCAGAGTCATCACTAAGGAGACCTTTTCCCTTCCTAAGTCAGAATACGATGGTGTCCCGTTGCCAATCACAGTTGACACCCTCACCCCGAAAACCATGGCTACGCGCATAGGAAAGAAAGGAAGTGTGGATGTCTCCCATGCAGAGGCATTTGCAGCTCTTACTGCGAGGAAGTTTGTACTCTGGGAGCTGTCAATAGCTCACGCCGACAGTCACTCCGATGACCAACAGGAGTGTCAATGATGAAGTGATGGTCAGTCAGTTCAATCTCACTGAGCTCCAATACCTAAATTGCCGACTCTTTATGACATACCTAGTGTTTTACTACTTCCTTTTTGAGGAGAAGATATATCAGGATCCTCCCCTTATTCTAGAAAAGATTGCTTTGCACTCGGAGGAGAAAGGTGCCTTTGACTCTTTCATGGATTCAGCATTGAAATGTGGCCTCATCAAAGATATTGCTCAACTGGCCTCCAGCGGCTTGATGGCGGCAAAGAACTACGGGCACGTGCTCTAAGGTCCTTGCTTTTAGATTGTCTCACGGATGTAATATCCCTGGGACCAGATCATGTGGTAAGAAATGCGTCAGTACTCACCCCGGAAGACACTATTAACTCATATCACAGAGCCACCTGCATGTTGTGTCGTGCCCATGGCCTCCTCGACATCCCACCGCTTGTGGAGAATTCGAGAGAGGAGAGCATCTATGCATGGATGGAGGAAAACCACGGCCCCAGAGACGCCCCCACACTGGCCCCCCGGGTCAGCGGTCCTGAAGAAGCGACAATAATACACATACGCTCACTAACCCGGGAGGTTAGAGAATCCACCACACACAAGACCAGATTCCAGGACAAAGAGGTGAGAAGAGGCACCTGAGAGGCATCTCATCCTGTGTTTTGCAATCCCACTACACACAGACCCAAGGTATATTCCTTACTGAGAATAGTCAATTACCTCTTAGGCGACAGTAGGGCATGAACAAGGTGTGAGAACTGTGGGTAAGTTGGAAGGCAGTTTCTCAGGATGCTTGTCCATGATGGTCAGGGAGACACACTTCGTGTCCAGATGCGAGCAGGTAGTGATGTGGCTAGACACCCAACTCCGATGCACCGTCCGAAGTATTCGAGAGGCGAAGGAGGGAATGCGTATACAAGAGAGGAAATCGACAATGGCCTATGCATCATTGACCAGAAGCGTACAAAGGGAGAGCGTAATTGAGAGAATGGAGGCCACGATAGAAAGACGTGACAAGGAGAGGGAGGCCCTGAGATTGACTCAGTTAGCGGCAGGGTGGAGGATTTTAGGCAACATAGTTGTAAGCGGAGCCTTTGATTTGGGGAACTGGCAAGGAACCGTTCAATATCACACACATCGTGAGGGTCCAGTGTATCTTTGCTGCCGATCGAGATGTCGCCGTGAAAGAGACAAGATATACTGTTGGTCTTGGAATGAGGTACCCCAAAGGAGCAATGAGGACTTGTGGATTCGCTCCCTATATGCCCTTTCCCATAGAAGTGACTGACAAAACCGATTATTAAGAAAAATCGTTGACCTTCTCTAACTTTCTGATTTCTCAATTGACAATTCTCCACCTTCCATTTTCCGTGGGTTGATGATTGACATTTTGTGTCTTTGTTTTTGTTATCGCTTATTAGTAGTTAGTACCTATGTTATTATTATGTGAAGTATATCAATTTTTTCGCATATAAGCTTTAAATTAATTGTAGGAAATGGTGCTTAATATAAATACTAAAGTATATTCAATACTTTACATTAGCCTAAGTATATTGGACTAAGGGATAATTTTGCAAAAGATAACTAACGAGTCTGCGTTTTTTTGCTTTGATAAAAAATATTGAATTTTAGATTAAGTTCATTATATAAAGACATATTTATAGAATCTAATACAAAAATGTCGTTTATTTAGGTTAATATCCCTATTTTCACATTAACTTGAAATGTTATTTAGCTCTCCTGTAAAATTTCAATTTTGCAGATTCGTTACTTTACCATACGAGTGGCGATATATTATAACATTTCTAAATTGGACTTTTTTTTTAATATTACAAGAGTATTGACTTATGTATAATACATTTTTTATGTTTACAGATAATGTAAACAATCAGACAACTTCACCACTGCCAGAATTCTCCAACATTAAGCACTCAAACACTTTTACTTCTATCTTCCCATACTCCAAGGAATGAAGTTCTCAGATTAAAAGTAAAGGAATTGAGAAATGAAAAGTATCGTTTGTCCCAAAAAATAAATGAACTTAGACTCAAGTTTTGATGAAAATAGCAGATGTTCTTAATTCATTGTCTGCAGAGGATTGTCAGCAGTTGATTTATAAATTGTGTCCAACGGAACTTGCCGATTTTATAACAATACATATTGCCCAGACAAACAAGAAACCACGAGGTCGCCGCTATTCAGATGCTTTTAAGCAAGAATGTCTAAAGATGTATTTTACAGGACCCAGGGTATATAAAACCAAATTAATGAAACTTTTTTATCTTTCTAATCGTCGCACATTAAGAAGGTACACAGATGATTACTCTTAACCCAGATAATCCTGACATAAGAAATAGTATTAAAACTGCAATTTTTTGTTATTAATATGTTTTATTTGGAACACTTGAAAACATTACTGTAATAATATTTCAAAAAATCGCAATGTACACAAAAAAAAATTAGCATCCTACATTTAGGACGTCAGGATCAAGCACTACCATTTGCGTGGTAACTCACAAAGCAGCGTACATGGATACCAACATCACATTTTTGACATCTTGTAGTTGTTTTTTTATGGCAGTAGCGACATCTAGTTTGTTTTTCTTGATCAATCACATAATGATGCATTCCATCGAAACGAGAATCGGCATTTTCTCTTCGACTTGGCCGTCCACAAGAAGATGAAGTCGCTTTTGTATAAAGCTGAAGAAGTGAAGTTGCAATGCGTCGTCGAAAAGCTAATTGATCCAAAGTGCCCTGATTGCTTCGATGTAGTTGCCAAGCATTCTGTATAGCCAAATCGATACAGTGAGTAAACAAACAGAAGTACCACTTTTTTCCTCTAATACCAGTTCTATATAAACTTACGTTTTGATCGCATCGATCTACGCCGCCCATATTTCGATTATATAATTTTACCATAAATGGTTGAGGAACAAGTATCGTTTTTTTTTCTTGTCGCGAATATCGCTTTTCTTGATGAATAGGATTCGTACCAACTGCGTTCGAGCAGAGCGATACAACACTATTATCGTGCCAGCTGACAATTGTCAATTTCTTATTACCGTCAAACTTAGCATCGTACGAACCTCTTTTGTCTTTTTGTAACTCCTTTGCCGATTTCAGCAGATTTTTTGGTATTCTGTTACTTCTTATGGTTCCTGTTCCTCTGATATTTTTTTCTGTCAGCATTTCAAATAAAGGCATTGTACTAAAAAAATTATCAAAAAATAAATGAAATTTTTTCAGCCCCCACTTTGATCTAAGAATGTCAACATAACTGAGTACCACACCTACACCGACACCAAAATCCTTGTATTTAGGCGATACGTGTGTTGATGCTCCCTGGTATGGCTCAAACCACGTTACGTACCCATTTTTGTTACATCCAACCCAAAGTTTATATCCCCATCTTATCGGTTTACCCTTTATAAACTGTTTACAGCCGTGACGCCCGAAATAAGGAACCATGGCTTCATCAACACTGTGGTTCTCTTCTAAAACTGCATGTTTTAAAAAATTTTGATTTAGTAACCTAAAGAGAGGTCTAACTTTACTGAATTTATCAGAATGATCCAAATTATTATTATCGGCTATATGCAGAATGCTCATTATAAAATCAAACCTATCCCTAGCAAGTGCCCCAGAAACTAAGGAATTACAGACGTCTCTATCCTTTTCCCAATACATCTTCTTCCTTGGGTATTGAGCATAACCACTAAGAATAAGAATTCCTACGAATGCTTTGATTTCTTCGATACATATAGGCTTATTTTTCTTATTTTTCATACTTGCATATCTATTGGATTCGACAACCAGTAAATCAAAAATTTCTTCATCGAACAACTTCATGAACCAGTCTATGGGAGTATCTTCTGTATAAATATTGAGATCATTATCCTTTGACCAATCAAGTATTTCTGCTTCCTCTGAGGTGGTTGCTACTTCAGACCAGTGGTATTGCCGTGGAATTTTCAAAACTTTCTCAGATTTAACAGAATTTGATAATGGAATATCATCATCCGAGTCTGAGGCAACCGAACGAGGTACATGGATTTCAGCTACTGTTCTCAACATATTTGAAGGCAAATTATCCGGAGACACGTTTTCTTCATCACCAGAATCCTCATCTGTTTCAGCGGCATCTTCCAGAGGTAAGAGAACTATATTAGCTTGAGAATGAGGAAATTCATCTTCTTCTAACATCTCCAAGGCCTCATGTAAAGAAAAACCCCTGAAACAATAAAAGCAGTATGTTCATAACACTATCAACAAATTCTTTTGGGCTAAATACTAAGTAAAATAGACAAAGAAATCCAATGATTACAATAATTACTCAAAATTATAATTTTCATGCCATAATAGTACATAATCCTGACATCCTACATGTAGGACGGTCAAATTTATCACCACCTGGCAAACATTTTGGATAAAATTATTTCACGATTTGGAAAAATGAACACTTATATACAAATAACATCATAAAAAAGTATATTTTATCAAAAGTTTAATATTCATTTCTTACCTTGCAAATCTGATTCCATGCTCAGCCATATTTTACGTTTTTTACAACCGCACCACAAGTAGACGTTTCAAGCGATAGGAACAAACTAAACAACAATGGGACGATTTGTCCTTGAGTAACATTTTGTGATAGACGGCGTTATCAAATTTAAACAGGGCCGTGTTCAAAAATTATTGAAATTAGCGTCCTACATATAGAACGTCAGGGTTATTAGGGTTAAAATGAGTAATTTTTCTGAACAAGATAAAATGTGTGTCTTATGCCTCGATGAAATGGCAATTAAGGCAAATTTATTATACAACCGAGGGATCAGATGAAGTTGTTGGAATAGATGATTTTGGAGCTGGTGAAAAATCAATTGTTCCTGCAGTAAGTGCTACTGTATTAATGGTAAGGGGTATAATGAACAATTGGAAACAACCATTATGTTATTACCTGCATCATTCTTCATGTCCTGTAGAAAATTGCAGGTGATTTTGACAGAGACCATAAAGTCGTTATTCAGATGTGGTTTAAATGTTTGTGCCATAGTAAGTGACTTGGGCTCAAATAATTGGAAATTTGCTAATAGCATGAATATAACTCCTGAAAATTCCTATTTTATTTTTGAGGAAAACTCTCAGGAAGATAAAAAATTATTTTCATGCTTGATACTCCTCATCTGATAAAGTTTGCAAGGAACAATTTATTAAAAAACCACTTTGTATTTATCAATGAAGCATATATTAAAAAAACAACTTCGTGGGAGCATATTAAAGCCTTTTATGTGCATGACAATAAATATGCAAAATTGACAGAGGCACATATAAATCCTAACGCCTTGCAAAAGATGAAGCTAAAGCTGGCTTCACAAGTTCTTAGTAGCACAGTTGCTGCATTTTTAAATTTATATATTTGATTTGGTATCATTCTAGCTGCTGCCGAAGGTACTTCAGAAGTTGTTCAAATATTTGATAATTTGTTTGATTTATTAAATTCGTCTTCAGTGCACCATTCTAAAAAGTATTGTCAGACATTTAAAAACTTAGAATACCAAAAGCAATTTTTAGAAAAATGTGACAAGTTTTTTAACACTGTACAAGTTGTCAATAATAAAAATAAAGTTGTTACAAGTCGTATAAAATGTTTAAAAGGGTGGAGAATTACAATTCGTGGTGTACAATTGTTGTGAGAGAAACTTAAAAGTGCTGGCTATACTTTTTTGTTAACGAGAAGGCAAGACTCTCTAAAGAATTTTTTTGGTTCCATTAGACAACAAACAGGAAATAATTTAAGTCCAACAACGTTTCAATTTAAAATGGCATTTAGAAAATTACTATGTGTTGACCTAACGAATTCTTGAGCAGAAAATTGCCAAGGAGATCCTGATGCAGTTTTACTGAAACTCACCGACCTTCCATTAACATTAAATAATCAACCTGCAGCAACCACTGGATTAACTAATATTGATTTAGATTATCAAAAATTAGATATAATTTCACAAACTACTGCCAGATATGTGTGTGGATATTACATTAAAAAGTGTTTGGAGGTACATACATGTTCAACATGATCAAATTTTGGGAAAACTGCCACTGAATTAGATGATCCTAATTTATATTGTTTTTTTTTTAATTTTACTGATGTTTGGTAGTCTTCAAATGCCGGATAATATTTTTTTAGAATATATAATTCAACTGCACAAAATATTTGAACAATATTTTGAACACATAATAATCAAAAGTGGTGTCATAAAGAACTTAATTACTCTGTATGAAAGTGTAATATTCGTACATCCTTGTGTTAATTTTCCATATAAATATCTTTTAAATTTGTATGCTAGAGTAAGGTTGTATTACACATTAAAATTTATTAATCAAAATTTCAAATGCCAAAAAAATATTTCAAATAAATCTATAAAAAATAAATTAATGATTTGGAGCAATCAATAGATTTTTTTACTAATAACATGAAAAATTACTATTATTTATTTAATTACTACAAGAAGTAAATTTTCTCCCTGTAGGTAAACAGTATTTACTTTTTTACCTAGGTAAATAATGAAAAATAAATGTTGGTACAGTGCCATGAAGTTGTTTTGATTTGTTGATTTACTTACTTCTAATAAAAGTATTACAATGCCTTTAACTTCTTTTGCCAACACTGTTCACAATAGTGAAGTAAATATTCCCGCAGAGAACTCTCCCAGACAGCACAAGACATCCCTGGGACGCCCATTTTATGCCATTTTAAGGTCCAAACGTCCCGGGACTTCTTTTGGACGTCCGAGGGGCGTCCAAGGGATATTTCTAGTCGGACATACCAGGGACGTCCCATTAGGGATGTTTTCTAGATGTTAACTGTGTCATTTTTTTACTTAAGCATATTTTTTACAAAATATAATATCTTCCTACTAAACTTTATTTTAAAAATTATATTTAATTTTAAATACCATTAATTTATACGAAAACAGACAGAGGCCCCTTTTAGAGAAAAATCCTTATCCTATAGCAGAGCTGTATCTCTGAAATTTTGTTCTGTAGTGGAACTGAAATTTAAAAATTAGAAGAAGAAATAAGAATGTGGTTATGTTTTAATGACGCTTCTATTTATCTTCTTGTATTTATGTTTCTTTTTGGCGCATTTTTATTTTTAGCTAGCATTTTCGGAATCTTTTATTTCTCGAATTATAATCATTGTGGTTGTGGTTGTAATTAGAATTAGTTTATTGCTTTCGATACTAGTTTATAGTTTGGTAATTTATTATTATAGACAGACATTAAGTATGTTAGGTTCTTTAAATAATGTTTGGAAAATGTGTTAAGAATTTATTTTATTTTATATTAGGCGTAATGTTACAGACATAAAAAGGCGCCATACATTTTTTATCACACTTGACTTATATTATTATCCTATGACACACGACAGTTGTTACTGAAGACAGGAACTTGCTGTCATTGTTGCCAACGCAACATTTTAAAGGTTTGCTTCCAAAATTGAGTGTACTCTAACACCCTCCCTCAAACCTGTAAAATGCTACCATGTGAAATAAAAACTCTAAACTAAACTACTAAATTCAACATTTTGACAAATTTTAAAAAATTTTCAGTACTTAAAACTTTAGTGAATACATCTGCCAGCTGACTATCTGTAGGAATATATTCTAATTTTAACATGTTACTATTTACTAAGTCCAACACAAAATGCAGTTTAACATCTATATGTTTGCATCTCCTGTTATTCTCAAAGTTGTGAACTAATTTAATAGTGCTTTGATTGTCTTCAAACAAACAAACTGGTAATTGTATATTAATTTCTAAATCTGACAACAAATTTTTAATATATAAAAATTCACATGATGCAGTGCAAACTGCTACAAACTCTGATTCCGTGCTTGATAAAGTTACAAATGTTTGTTTTTTGGAACTCCAAGAAATTAAATTACCAAATATTTTAAAACAGTATCCACTTATGGATTTTCTATCAATAACATTATTAGCCCAGTCAGCATCTGTATAAGCTACCAAGCTATCAGAAGTACAGTAAAAATACAACTTATAACTGACAGTAGTTTTTAGATATTTTAGAACTCTTAAAAGATGTTTAAAATGTTCATCTGTTGCCCAGTCTTGAAACTGACCAAAATAGCTAATACTAAAATATGTATCTGGTCTTGTTCCCATCATTACATACATAAAATAGTTCCTTATAAGGTAACTTGACCCGGCCACGCGTTGCTGTGGCTAAAGTTTTTGTTATATTACATTATAGTAAACAATCTAAGAGGAACAATAAGAGAACATCAGTCACGGAGTCCACTATGCTTTTTCACACAGATGGTATTTGTAAAAAAATATGGTGATCTCCTTATTTGACTTTCTACTACTAAAACCCTTTAGTACAATGAAATTGTTTACGAACAAAGACGAAAATGTTGATGTTGGTATACAAATTCACTGGATTGAGATTTGAAGGGGAAGTACGTTGAACACAATTAATTAAAATGTTCTTACACTTGATATTAAGCAGAAATCAATAGGTACAAAATAAAAATTTATCAGATTTATTATTTCCATTTAATTTTATAACAAATATAAGTATATTACAGTATAATACAGTAAATAACATGTGACGCTTAAACTCATGAATGAGGTAGACAAGGCAGACAGTCTTAAACTTTTAAACATTAATATCTATTTTTTTGAATTATAAATACTTTCAATTTCAATTTAATTTAACACCAATCGGTGCACAATGTTTTTGGTTAACCTGTCTTTAGCTAACACAAATAGATTCGACGGTTTCCCAACACGTGAACACGCAACATATAGTTGCCCATGAGAAAAACATGGATTTTCCAAATCTAAACCACAAATGGACATTGTTTGACCTTGAGATTTATTTATAGACATGGCGAAAGCTAAACGAATTGGAAACTGTAGCCTTTTGAAGGATATGGTAGAATCTGATGGTATCATCGGAATACGTGGCAGCAGGACCACTTTTCCTTTAAACTTCCCAGCAAAAATGGTTGCTTCAAGAATGTTTCCGGTGATCTTTTTGATGACCAAACGCGTACCGTTACATAATTGAGGTGGATTCAAATTACGGAGGAGAATAATAGGGGAACCAATCTTTAATCGAAGATTATGTGGTGGCATTCCAGGGATATCTAATGAATTTAAAAATTCAATCGGAAAATTTACATTTTCATTTTCATCAACAATAGTATCGATTGATTTAAAAAGCATCAGATCACCTGGTAACAACTGTTGTATCTGGAAGTTAATTTCGTCAACATCAACGTTTTTGGCTGCCAAAATCGCCCGTTGACTAAGCCATTCATGATTCAAATAATTATTCTGTATATCCGGGAAAATACTCTGAATCAATTCATTTTTATCCTGAACAACAGTGCAAAAATTGTCTGGTAGGTTAATGCATTGCGT
Source organism: Diabrotica undecimpunctata (assembly GCF_040954645.1). Taxonomy (NCBI): domain Eukaryota; kingdom Metazoa; phylum Arthropoda; class Insecta; order Coleoptera; family Chrysomelidae; genus Diabrotica; species Diabrotica undecimpunctata. The sequence goes on from NC_092811.1 coordinate 61,393,572, forward strand.
ATTTGGTTGCAGTTCTATTTTACCGTTCCCAATATCTAGTAGTTGTTCGGAAAATATTTGTGCTGATGGATCATTTTGCAATTGTACTCGCATATTTATGTTTTAACACTTCGCCATAAGAATGATTGTTTCAAACATGCATTAATCTCATCCGCCAAAGTAGAGCGAGGTATAACCGGTAAGGTCTGCCGGAAGTCACCAGACAAAAGTAAGATAGCACCACCGAAAAGTTTATTATTGCTGTTTAAATCTTGCATAGTTCTGTTTAATGCTTCAAGTGAATATTTGTGTGCCATTGTGCACTAATCCCAAATTATTATAGAACTCTTCCGCAACACTGCAGCTATTCCATTATTCTTTTTGATGTTACACATTGCATCTGGTTTATTACGAACGTCCAATGGCAGCTTGAATGTTGAATGTGCTGTTCGCCCACCATCCAGTAAAGTAGCTGCAATGCCTGACGATGCTACTGCTAATGCGATTTTTTGTTGCGACTGTATTTTGGCAAGAATCAACGATATTAAAAATGTCTTACCGGTTCCACCGGGTGCATCCAAGAAAAAAAAACCGCCTTGTTCAGCAGCAACAGCCAGCATAATCCGATCATAAATAATTTTTTGTTCTGCTGTCAGTAATGGTTCACTGTTCATGATAATTGTTGCTAAACTTCCATGGTCATATTGATTTTCTCGTTGTAAATCGGTATTGACTAAGTCGGTGGCTGGACGATTAGGTGATGGCATACCATAATGATTAAGTGGTAAATTTGAAATAAGAACACATAAATCCTCGATCAAGACCAATGCTTCATTGTACATCTCTGGTGTATAATCTATGTTTTGGCATTGATTTGTTTGTCTAATTCGGTGCAAGATGTCTTCTGTCATACAATTTTTATATTTTTCCCACAAAGTTTGTGCTTGCGAGGGATAACATGTCGTCAAAATAATTGCAAACAAATGACGAATGTTATTCGGTGTTAATGTCAACGCAGCATCAGCAAGCGTTAAGTCCCAATGGTTATCGTCTTCTAGCAATTGCAGTTCACGACATGCATCCTGGTATGTATTGAATACTCGACCATTAACTGTTCGTAAAAATTCAAAAGACGTTGGTCCGGGAACATTCACCAATAACAAACGTAAATAGAAGCACTCACGTTGCTTTGGATGTACCGTGTAAAGTCTCCACAATGTCTTAGCTTTGAATATGCCTGTAATGGAAGGATGTGGTTTTCCTTGTTTCCGTGGCTCCCATTTTTTACTGGATTTGTTCCATGTGAAATAACGTGGAACATCACCAAACACCAATGTCTTCGCGAATTGGCCAAAAACATCAGATTTTTGACACAATGTAAAAAATTCAGTTAGAGTCGTTTTCGGAGCTTCGAACACTCTTTGGAGAACATTTTCTTCAGTGAAGTATACACGTTGACCGTTTTCAAGATGTATTGCCAGATGTTGGACAGCAGGATCTTTTTCGTGGATGGGAAAGCTGAGAATATGCCAAATAGCTTCATTGCTGCTAATGTATCTGCCCATTTGGTATCGTGCTATTTCGTCATTTTTATTTATGTTTTGTACTTCAAATATGGCCAAATCACTGCCTTTGTTTACATATTTACAAATATACTTAATTGATTTAACAGAACTGCAAAGCTCAACATTGATATGAGCTTTGTAAGTTTTTGAAAGTAGTGGTGAGTATGGTACCACCCACTGATTATCAAACTCAACTTGATTTGGAAAGTTCGGCAGTCGCATTGTAAATGTGTGGCCACCATTCTCAGTACTTCTGCGGCGATACATTGGATAACCATCAATATCCGTGATCGTGTCATTCGTATGCGGCTTTGGGAAGTTTTTTTTTTACATTTTCCATGCACGGTGACGTCATGTTGAAAGCACCGCATGGCCCATGGATCATGTGTTTGGTGACAATATCAATTTTTTATTATGAATGTACATTCCTCATCCCACCAATAAGGCCTTTGAACCAATAAGGCATTGAAGAAAGATTATTAGATGATAAAAATGTGGATAATTGTTTTTCTAAATCTGTCTGAAATAGCTTCCAGTCAGCGCGGCAATCGTTCCATTTTGTTGATGGATTAATTAGGAATGAAGTAGGATTAATTTTAAGCTCTATTTTAATAGGAAAATGATCGGATCTCAATGTGTCGGGATATACTGACCAATTTATACGATTTGTTAATGAGGCTGAGGTAATAGTCAAGTCAACGGCAGAATGATTACCACTCGCGGCGATTTTAGTAGGTGTTCCGTCATTTAGAGAAACTAATTCGAAAAAATCCATGCTTTCCACTAATATTCTACCATTACGGTCATCCGGGATCGGACCCCACATGTAATGGTGGGCATTAAAATCACCACAAAAAACTGTTTTATTATAATATAAATGTATCCAATCAGTCTTTTCTACTCTGATGTCAGATGGTTTATATATAGACACAAAAGATATATTAATTTTGTTAAGTAAAAGTAAAAGTACTTCTATTCCGGTATTAAAATTATAGTTAATGTTAATTATTTGATAATCAATGCCCTTTAGTATGAAAATGCCTACACCGCCTTAGCCACTTTCACGGCATTTTGAAACAAAATTATACCCTTTTAATTTAAAGTCCATTTGGTTTTTCAACCAAGTTTCGGATAGAATAATAATATCTACATGAGAATTATTAATATAATTTATGAGATTATCCCTATTACTTACTAACGATCTACAGTTCCATTGTAAAATATTTAAGGAAGATTGAGTAGGTTGACTGTGCATTTGGAAATTAATAATACGAGTGAATGCTTTCATTGCCACTCGTCGCTAAATTATCCGTTTCTGTGTTATTACCTGTTTCTTCTAAGTTATTAGAAATAAGTTTTCTTAATTCATTTTCTAAATTGCATATAGGTTGAGATTGATTATTGGTATACATAAGTTGATTAATATGAGATGTGACAAGTAATATAAGTTTCTCTTTATAGTCAATAAATTCGTCCCTGTAGGGATTGGGTATTATAGGATTAGATTTAGGGGTAGTTCTTTTGCTAGAAGTTGACACAGAGGTATGGGGTAAAATTGGTGGAGAAGTTGCTTTACGTTTATTAGTTATAGTTTTCCTTACCGGTTTATTTAATGTGAAATTAGGGACATTGTTAGACGAGGTAGGTAAACTGGGAAAATTGGAAGTGTTATTTAGAATAGAAAATTTATTATTAGTTATTATTTTTGCGTAACTTGGATTGTTATGTAATTGTTCTGCTTCTCTGAATGTTATATTTTCTGATGCCATTATTGCTTTAATTTTCTTCTGCTTCTCGTATATTGGACATTTTCTAGACAACGAGGTGTGATCGTTGGTTTTACAATATATGCAATGATTATTTTCAAGTTTCTACAGTATGGGTGGTGTCTGTACATTTTTTACATCTACTGTCCTTAGATTTACATTGTTTTGAGGACTGACCATATCTGAGACATTTATAGCATTGCCCTACCGGGTGTATGTATGGATCTACTGAAAAATTGCATAAATTAATTATTATGTTTTGTGGAACCTCGTTGCCCAAAAATTCTACAATTATCATTTGTCTTGGTACTAATTGAGTTGTGCCATCGTTGTTCGTTATTTTTCGTTGCATCCTTTGAACATTTACCACTTGTCTCTCGGATATTATCGCATCCTTTAAATAATTCTCCGAAAAAAAAGTATCAACCATACGGACTATGCCCTTTCTATGTGTATACAATTTTGGAATATAAGCTATAAGATCATTTTTATTTATTAAATCATGATTAATTATTTTATTTGCTATAGAATAAGTTTTAAAAATGACTTTTACCCTATTAGTGCCAACTGTTTTTATATCAAGTACATCATTTTTAATGGACGAATCATTTAATAAAAAATGTCCTACCTTCATTGGAAATAACCTACCGATATTTTTATTTTTGTGTTCAATATATACAAAGAGTGGGGCCTTATCGCTGAGTTTATACCGGTTTTCAAAATCAATTAAAGTATTTACAGACCTGTTATCATCCTTATTGGTTTTTTCAGACGTGTTTACGGAATGATATTCATCGGGCAGTCTATGACCTCCAATAGCATCTTCTTCCATACTTAGATTTTTTGGAATACCAAATTATGGGCCTAATTTGCACTAAATAAATTCACAAAATAACACAATAGCGATCACTTTCAAACTCGCACCGAAAGCAATATCAAAACAAACCGTCTTCTACGGCTAACGACTCGAGACTCGGACTAGTGTTAATCAGTGTGATTTGTGATTCTCAAAAATGGCTAAAGTAGACTTTATACACTAGATGATTTTATCTTATGACAATATCATATGAGAATGGTTATGATTGCTCGTTTCTATGTTTTGAAAAATCATGTTTACACTGAATGATAAAGTTGTGACATATGATATGAGTCACAATGAGGTTATATTGATTTTCCTTTTGTTTATTTATGTTCATAAAGATATTAGACACAGTATAGGTAACAACTATTAGAGTTATAAACTATTATAGTGGAAAATGAATCTTTGCTTGCATTGGATTCTTGCCTTTTAATAATAATACGCCGGCAACAACTGCGTACAGCTAATAAATGCCGAGTGTCATCAAATGCTTTTGCCGAATATTTATATAAAGTCGAACCTCTTATAAAACGTTCAAACACACAATTGCGAGAATGTCTATCTGTTAAAACAAGGTTAGTACATACGGCTTCTACGGCTAACGACTCGAGACTCGGACTAGTGTTAATCAGTGTGATTTGTGATTCTCAAAAATGGCTAAAGTAGACTTTATACACTAGATGATTTTATCTTATGACAATATCATATGAGAATGGTTATGATTCCTCGTTTCTATGTTTTGAAAAATCATGTTTACACTGAATGATAAAGTTGTGACATATGATATGAGTGACAATGAGGTTATATTGATTTTCCTTTTGTTTATTTATGTTCATAAAGATATTAGACACAGTATAGGTAACAACTATTAGAGTTATAAACTATTATAGTGGAAAATGAATCTTTGCTTGCATTGGATTCTTGCCTTTTAATAATAATACGCCGGCAACAACTGCGTACAGCTAATAAATGCCGAGTGTCATCAAATGCTTTTGCCGAATATTTATATAAAGTCGAACCTCTTATAAAACGTTCAAACACACAATTGCGAGAATGTCTATCTGTTAAAACAAGGTTAGTACAAGTTAGTACAGTTTATTAAAAAATATTGTGTCACTTATTTTAGGCTGTTGGTGACATTGAGATATCTAGCAACAGGAGAGACATTTAGAAGTCTTGGTTATGCCCTTCGCATGTCTGTACCCTCGTCGCCAGATTATTTGAAAACGCCAACAAACAAAGATGAATGGTTAAAAATTGCATACAGATTTGAAAAGAAATGGAACTTCCCCATGTTCTTAGACAGCCTTGATGGAAAACATATTGCTTTTAGGGCAAGAAAAGCTGATGGATCTTATTATTTTAATTACAAGCATTTCAACAGTATCAGTTTAATGGCATTAGTAGATGCAGACTATAATTTCATTTATGTTGATGTTGGTTGCAATGGTCGAGCTAGTGATGGAGGTGTATACAACAATAGTTCCCTATATAAAGCAATTGAAAACAACTTGCTTGACATTCCTGAAAATGCAGTTTTGCCAAAGAGTAATATCAAAGTGCGACATGTTTTTGTGGCCGATGATGCATTTCGATTATCAACTCATTTAATGAAACAATGTGGCCAAAGATGTAGTCAAAATGAGAAAGTTTTTTAATTACAGATTAAGTCGAGCTAGAAGAGTAGTAGAAAACGCCTTTGGACAACCGTTTTCAAGTATTTCGAAAAGATATCAATTCGGATGTTGAAAAAGAGCAGAATATTACACTGGCATGTTGTGGACTTCATAATTAAATCAAGGTAAAGCATGGAAAAAAAATTTCTTGAAAGACATTGACAATGAAAATACAGGAAATGTAACACTAAGTCAAGGTGCTTGGAGATACAATTTTTATATGACAAATTTAAAAAAATCAAATGTAAATAGATCTGCTGACGGGCCATTAGAAATAAGGAAAAGTTTTATGAACTATTTTAATAATGAGGGTTTTGTACCCTGGCAATGGGAGGCAATTAAAAAATTTATTTATACTTTACTTCAATACTTTATACTTTATATCAATTTACTTCTAAATTGATATAAAAGTTATTATACAATGGGTCTATTTAAGTTAAGTACAAATATTTTGTAGCTGTTATATACTGTCTATGTGTTTATAATCATTTTATAATTTTTTTATAGTGTTAACTTTTGCTAGTGTCATTATATTGAAAGGTGGACGAAAAAAATACAAAAATAAAAATTATGTTTAAATTATTTTTTATTCAGAATACACTTCAAACACAATCGTTTCATGTTTTTCGTTTACCATATCTAATCATTTCTTCTTTGTTTTACACAATAGATTGTTAACAGCATGTTTGAGGTCCACCATGAGCTCTTCATTGACAATGCTTCCCATTTCATTTGGCAAATAGTCGGAAATGATTGCTGCTTACCAGCTGAATATGTTTTTTGGTTTATGTTATTCTGAATACTTTTTCTTTTCTTTTTTTGAAATGGGAGATGATGTGGATGTTGATGCTCTATTTTTAACGATTATTCACTTTCTAAATTTGTTTCAGTGGCATTAAGTTCTGCAATGTCGTCAACCTATAATTGTAATTAAAGACAATTAACATTTTAAAATCATTTACCATTTCTGTTCCATAATAAGTGAGCTATTTGAGGTTTCTTTTAATATTTGTGACATTTGATTAAATTTTTTTCTAATTTTATTTATCATGTTTCCAATATACACCAAATTGTTGATCACACAACCTATGAATTTTCAACAGATTTGATAGTTTAATTTGTCAAAAGTAGCTGAATATTTGAAATTTATTTAAAAAGTGTTTTACACTGAAAGTCTTAAAACAAAGAGGAAACGATAAGTAAAAATTAAAAACAAAATAGATAGCTGAAAAAAGGAGCAGTAATTTCACCAATGCTTCATAGGGAAAAGCTCTTGTTTTTACTGATTTGTACTAGTATTATTTTAGGTCAAATTTACTACTGTAATTTCGTATAGAGATAAGTATATGTAAGAAATGTCAAAATTAATTTTTTTCCTTAATGGCATTTATTATGCAAAACAAAATATAAAAGTAGAAAACATACTTGCAGGTCCAGTGTACTTTTTGTTTTGCGTGTCTTAATATGCGATATTATAAATAACAGTTTTTCAAAAAACCAAAGTGAGGATTCTATTATTTTTTCAGTTCCTGCCCCTGACTTCTAATATAATTGAATTTTGGCATTCTCATGTGCAAACTGCTGCCTCAAATTCGCAATTTTCTTTTAATGTCTTTAAATTCAATATTATTATTATTTTTTTTTTAATTTCTTCCAATATTTTTAGTAATGCCTCGTTACGAGCATGTTTATTGCTATAAAACTTTTGTTTAGTGTCATATTCGCTCCGTGCGTGACCATGGTAGGGGTACCTTGAAACGATGCCAGCGTGCGTAGCGACGAAATATGACAAAATTGTAATCTTTTTATGCATACATTTTATCAAAAATGTGTGCAAATACATGTTGCGTATTTAATTGTGCTAATAATAGCAAAAATAGTAAGTGTAGTTTTTATAGGTTCTCAAAGATTACATATAAATTAGAGAAAAGAAAAAGATGGATCCCTGCTATTAATATGAAAAAGTAAATATCACATAACCTCATTTTTATGCAATTGAAATAGGAAATATTTAAATAATTTACCTTAAATGATATTTTATAAGGCTTCAAGCTAACTGCAGAGTGCCTGATGACTTTAGCTTTTATATCATAACTATTACTATTACTGTTTTTAATTATATGTTCTTTCAGGTAAAAAAACTTGATTTGCCAGTACTAGATTTTTCCCTTTCTTTTCCGTTTGGGGTTAAAAAGATATATTATGATGAATTTTGAGAAACCCAGTTTTTAATACTATATTTATTTTGTACATAAACTGAAAAAATATAATTAAAAAGTTAATTATTAATAATTGTCAATTTCGCCTGTATTTAACAATGTCAAACATATGTCATATGTTTAACCTGAAAATTGGTAGGTCCAAAACTGTTAGATGTAGGCAGTAGGTGTCGCGTCAGTCACGCACGGAGCGAATAGACATGGATTCATTTCATATTGATCAATCAATGCTAGAGAAAGCTCACGAGTCCAGTCAATGTACAAAAGAAAATATTAACGTTCATTATTTTTACAATTTGTGATGGAATATATTGTGACATACATTATTTGCCATTTTGGTAGCCAACAAAATGTCACTATAATAAATGAATCTTTGTTATACTAAATCGAATATAATTAATAAAGAAACTAAAACTATAACTAAGAAGACTATAAAACACTAAACTAATAATAATAATAAATAAACTAAATAAATGAAAAATACGACACAATAGCACAGATAAGACAATAGGCTCAATATCAAAGCAACAAACAACAAATAAATGAATCTAAATGTATCATACGGATGTTGTCTCTGGGGAAGGGAAAGGGAATTTCATTAAATTGACATAAGAATAAGGCGCGATATTTAAATAGATTGGTGTTACCGGTATTACAGGAAGAGATATTACCGAAAATCATATGATTTTATCATGCGGAATAGATACCGTCCTATTCTCCTGTGAGGAGCTATGACGAGCCGCATGACAACGCTTATGACAAAATCATATGACCAATCACACAGTGTAAACATGTAAATTTCACTCTATGACCACATCATATGACAAATCACATGATAAATCATGTAGTGTAATGTCGACATAACAAATGAAACTCAGATACGACAAAAAAACTTTATTCAGTTGTATAGGTCACACCCATGGTTATGAAATTTCAAATCTTCGGAGTATAAAAATAAACAAAAACGTGATGCAGATTGCAGAAGAAATAAATATTGTTGGTTCTGGAACTCAAGAAGTCAAAAATAAAATAAAAAAATTAAGATCGACATATAGTCAAGAAATAAAAAAAAATCAATATATTGAAGAAATCGGAAGCTGGGGTAGAACACGCGAATACCTCGAATATAAAATGGCTCCAGGAAATGGCAGAGCTCTTCCAGAGCGATCTCAACAGCAAATTTGGTAACTATTATACTAGGTTTATTTTACATGTATAATTGGTTTATAATTTTCATTCAGATTATGATTACGAAATCATTCTGTCTTGCCATGAAACAGCATCTGCTCTACTAAAAAATTCAGCATATTTATCTCGAAACTCCCTTGTTATTCGTGCTGACTGATAGACGTTCTGTTAAGTAATAGGTAAGGCACACCTTACTTTTCTTCTCCAAACACCTTCGGTAATAGTTCCAGTATCAATGCCTTCTTTGTCAACGCAGCCTTTCGAAAAGTAATTTGCGGAACTGGTGATCTCAAATTGTGATTTTCTCTTGAACTTGATTGACTGTAAGTAATATAGGTAGTAATTGCCCACTGCTAAAATTAAATCATCGATATAATAGAAGTGTTTTTCGCATCCACCAAGCACAACCACCGAGGAATGCAGTGAAGAAACTTCAGAGATGCACCATATTGACTGATATACTAGCCAAAACAGTACCGAGAAGATCTTTTTTACTTGAGTGTAGGAGAACAAAGAGAGGAGAACAAAAAGCCACCTTTTGGTAGTACCATATCATTGTCTAAGTTGGTATGTAAAGAGCTGTTTCTAAAAATGCCACCATCAGAGTTTCTTCCATTCACACCAATATTTACATAGCGAAAATAATAGTCATGATCATCAACAGCCATCATAACAACGCTGTTCGAGCCTTTGTAATTAAAAGATTCATTCCCACAATTAAGAGGTGCTTGAATCAATACCTGTTTGCCATCAACAGCGTCGTAGCAACAAGAAAAATTCCACCCAGTTTTAAAACCATGTTCTATTTTTTTCTCATTCTTTAGAAACAATAATTTTTATTTGTTATAGACGAATAAGCCAGCCAACGAAAATGATGCTACTTAACAGAGTGATTCTACTTTCTTCTTGTAGGGACTTCTCGTTGTATGGAGATTTCGTCGGTGTAATTGTCTACAATTTATATAATAGCGGTTTGATTCCAGTACAGATTTTTAATGATACGAATATCTTTGTCATCTATTCCTATATTTTTTAGCATCTTTATTAATTTTACATGCTGTACTTTTTCGAATGTCTTCGAAGTCAATGAAGCATGCAAATTCATATTTTCTTTAATCACGGTATTAATAGGATATTTGTCGCAAAGGTGCCACCCTGGTTTCCATAGCATTTCTAAAACCAAATTGGGTATCTTCAAAATCTTCTTCGCATTTGAGTCTAATTCTGTTGTGGAGTATTCTTAGGAAAATCTTAAAGAGTGCGGCTTATTAGGCCAATTAATCAATATTGCAAGCATTTTTTAGAATTGTGTTTTTTAGGTGTTGCGACCAAGATGGACTTAAGCAAGTCTGCGGGAATCACTACAGTGTTATATATTGCAGCACTGCATTTTTTAAAGCGTGTTCTATCTGACTTCATAATTTCTGGGTCTTCGGTACAATTTTGGTATGATTCGGTAATACTATTTCTGTTATCTTCAAACAACTCTGATATATACAGTTGCCATTCTATTCTTATTTCGTTCACTTTTACACTAATTTTGTTGTTAATGTCAACTAGTAGAGAGAAGACTCATTTTTTAAAAAATTCTTATCCCTTTCAGGTCTGATTTTGTATTTTTTAAAATTCTTATATGAAGGGTAAGGGGAAAAAACAAACGATGTCACAAAAGTAACTTACAGAGAAAAGTTAATCAACGTGACTAATCTGCTGGTTATGATCTTAGAAATAAATAAAACTGCATACAAATATTTTTAAGTAGTTTATTACTATATTATTAATATCTAAACAAAAGAATACGAACTTAACATTATTAGATTTTGTTGAAAAAATAAAAAAGCACGTTAACGTCACAAATAACTTGTTAAAAACCAACGTTGTCCACTTTCTACATAAGCCTACACAGAGATTTTTCATTTGTATAGCAATGTTTCGTAAAATTCTTGAGCATTTTGAAGACAAAATCGTTTTAAAACTTGTAAATCGTTGTACTTAGCCTGGGAAATCGGTAATGGTCTATGGTATGCTTGACTTGGTAGCTCAAATTCGCCATCTTTCATTTTTCTTGGAACAACAGATTTTATTGATCTACCTGTTATTTGCTTGCTTTCCCAAATGCCATTATAAGTGGTTCGGTAAAAAACCAATCCGCGTTTGTCTTTCACCAATCGAAGTTCTCTTACTTGTTGCAGAGCTATTGGACACTTACGAATAAATTTTTCTTGGAGAAATGTAGTCCACTGTTTCGTTAATGTCTGGTCCACGTCTATAACTTTGAACGGTTCCGGCTTTTTTCTTGCATCTTTTAACACATTTATCCAATCTACGGGTAGTTCCATCTTAGTCTTCAAATTTATCAAGCCCATGTTTTTATCACATTCTAGATACGAATGTCCTCTAATGGGGAATGTAACTTGAATAGTATCTAGACGCTTTATGTCATGGACAATGTAATGAAGTAGCCTAACAACTGTGAAATTTTTATTTTGTCCACCAGCTGAGTCGCAGAAAATGTGAAGATGACGGACTTCTGTTGGTAGTTCATTAAAAATGAAATAGAAGAGAAACGATGATACCTCGTCGGATCCTTTCCTTGACACATATTCAGGATATGTAAAAAAACAGGATTTTCCTGAAGACGGCACATGAATGTTGAAAGGAAACATAGAAAGTTGTCTCCTATAATAAACATCGTTAGTGCTGATGTTGGGTAGCGAAATGTTTTTCTGGTAGTCCATGACGATTGATTCATATTCAAAAGTTCTCCTAGCTTTTATTCGGGCAGCTCGTTTTCTATCATAGAAAACTTGGGCACGACTTTTGTGCAAGTTATTTTCAGTAGATAGAGCTTTTATCTGTGCTGCATCGTCAACAGAATGAAAAGTCTTGATTTTTGCATTAAACTCATCACACTTGCTACAGGTATCTGCCCTTGGGTATCCAAATGAAATGTTGAATTTGTTATTAAAGATATTTCGGTACGTGTCATATGAAACAGATGCAATAGGATACTTTTCTTTAAACATTTGGAACATTTGCATAATATTTAACTCTTCACTTAAATACACTTTTTTCGAGTCCTGAATGCTATAATGACTGCCCCGAAATGAAGCAATATGTTGCTGAATTTAATTACTCAAATCAGAAGTTAACTGACGATGTTTCGAAGAATGCTTTCCTCTTTTGTCGACAGGAGCAAGTCCGGATGTTTTCAGAGATGCTTGAATATGAACCAACTTAGATCTAGTAATACCATGAATTGCAGTAAAAGCACTACTGCAGACAGATATTTCTTCTATGTTTTCTCTCTTCACTCGTACTCTGTAGCGGTAGGTAGCATCATGGTGTTGTTCTTCATCGACTTGTCGTGACCTTCGTCTTACAACTGGCAATACAGCAATCAATCCAGCTAAATAACAGTTTTGAGCATCAATTGATCCTAGTTGATTGAATCCGTTAAGTATGTTTTGCCTCTCTTGAGCAGTAGTGTTTTCAAAACACTTCAGTCTTTTACACTTACAATCATCTCCTAACTCGTGAGCCTGCAATCTTAACTTTTTCATTACATCTGCAGTTCGACCAATTTTCTGTCGTTTCTTGGTTTTTTTTAACAGATCGTCACACAAATATTCTTCACTCGAACTCATCTTGACATAAACTGCCGCGAAAGACGAAAAGAACAAAACATGACGTAAAATTGTCACGCCCTGTTAACTGTCGTTGCTATGCAACTAGTTGGACTACGTCGGTTGTTTACCAGTACCGCGCGGACAACGTTTGTTTTAAACCAGTATCGGTATTTTCTAATGCTTTCTTATTTGGACACCTTTGGTATTATTCCCATACAATTTAGCACGTGTTTGGGACCGGATATTGTCAACACAATGAGTTGATTACCTGAAATTCTTATAAAATGGACATCGTTTGTTTTTTCCCCTTACCCTTCATATAAGAAATTATTTTAATTATTTCAATTGTTAAATTTAATTCATCTAGTCTTTGTTAAAAGAATGCAAATATTATGCATATTAGCTTACAACTTTCCATTTAAACTTTTAATTACGATTTCCGTTATCTGTTTGCTTCAAACCATAAAACTGGTTAACTTTAGGTACAATACTAAGAAGTAGAAGAACTGTCACATTTTAACCTACAATAGCTTGTCAAATTTACCTCTTGTAAAATGTAGTAAACAAAAAAAAACTAATTTTTGCCAGTTCCTCTCCTAATTAGTGATATATGGCCACTAAGTGTCCCCTTTTCTATGTCTGTTTTGTCTTTTTGATTATGTTCTGTTTGTCTCTAAGTGTCTTTGATTGTCCTTAATTGTTTTAATTTTAATATATTTGACATCACAATTTTCTACCAAAACAAAAACCAAAATCAATTTTACCACAAGCTGGAGTACTGCACACCCACAAATTATACATCCACCTTCATTTATTGTCATACAGCTACCCCCTTTTAATAAATACCTCAATAAATTAACACATATTTCTAAAATATACAATACCTACTTCATATTTCAATTATTAATATCGCTTCCCTCAAGAACTTCCCCGCTAATTGTCATTTATAATAAAACCGATGAACACCGATCACCAGCAATCCAGGATAGTTTGAACTATGTTTTTGAAATCACTAATTAATAATTCTTGTACCGGCATGTAAGTAGTATTTTGTTTCTTTACTAATTTATTTCAATTCGATAGATCAGCGGTCCGCAACTCTGCGGTCGTGAAAGATCTTTATGGGGTCGTCAAAAAGTAAAAAAGTCAACAAGGTTCTGTACTTATCGAATTTTATTAAGGTTTATGCGTAAAATATAACCTCTCTTTACACAATGTCCTTAAAACGGAGATAATCGAAAATAATTACGACTATACTGTCCAGTCCCGCCCGGCACAACCTCACCGCTCGCGCGCCCGCTTCCCCATCCCGATCTCCCTTTCTTCTTTCTTCGTCCAGTCCAGCCGCTCCAGCTCCAGCCAGTCTGGAAACTGGAAGTGGTAAATCATTCAAAGGCAAAAGTCTTGACGATATTCAACTAAATATGCCTGAAACCAACGAACCAGAAGACAAGGAAGATGAAAATTTGCAAGAAGACATAGTGATAGTAGAATCAGAGAAATCGAAACCAGGGGATGTTAAAAATTCCATTGTTAAGTCAACCACTAAAAAGAGAACGCTAGTCCCATGGACCGAGGATCAAAAAAGTTTTGCTAAAAGATTTTTTGCAAAGAATATCAAAAATTGCAAGACTCAAAACAGGAGAAAATGTGAAAATCTAATTGAAAATATCCAGATGTTTTCAAAAATAAAAGTTGGTTAAAAATTAAAGTTTTTATTCAAATAATATATATATATATATATATATATATATATATATATATATATATATATATATATATATATATATATATATATATCAATATTCAAGAAAGCCATGATTGATGAAAATAATTGTTTTGTTTTTCTTTCGTGTTTTTAATAAAATTATAATAAAAATTTTATAAAATGATTAATAAAGATTGTTTCAATATACCTAAATACCTAGTTAAGGCAAGAAAACAAAAATTTATGACTAAATTCGCGGATTAATATTTTTTCTCTATTGGGTACTATCAAAATTTGAAAAATAATAAAAAAAAATTAACATATTTCAACTATGTATTTCTTATTGAATTCAAGGATTATGATAATATTCCACCTGAAGAGGATGCACCGTCGAAGACGAAATAATTTGCCTATATCAAAAAAGAGGAAGAAGACATTAATATTAATTTTTATTTATATAACAACTAATTATAATTATATTCTGAATTACAAAAATATATCATATATATATATATCATATCAATACCCCAAAGTAATATTTAAAATAAATAATTTACTTATTATTTTTTTAAATATTAATTTTCTTATCCACATACCTTAATAAATTAATAATTCAGTTTTTTTTTTATTTAAAATGTGTTCTATTAAATACATCCCTGTTCGCTGTCTATGTCATACTGTCATGTCAAATGGAAGTTTGTATGTTGTGTGTTTACATTTTACAATGGATGTTAGGATACAAATCTAGGAATTATTTCCATTCAAAAGGCTTTCATCCATATAAATTGGTAAGTTTTACACTTTTTTATATTAGAAAGACATTTATAAAATCAATTTTGTATCTAACCCCAAATTATGATTTTTAGGGTACAAAATAATTTCCATATGTACAAGACTACAAGTATGATGTCAAATTGATTCACAATAATAAAATCTACCATTTATTTAACAAATCAAGTCTATTGAATAAAATGGATATATCAGTAACAGTTGTTATTATTAATGTTAAATGTTATATATATGTGAATAATGTAAGAAAACATTATTCATTCTCTTCATAATACTTAAAGATGTCGTTGATATGGAACATGCCTCTTAGTCTGTTCTCTGCATCTATTAACACATAACTATTTAGTCCATTCTGATTTTCAATTCTGTATGGACCTTCAAACAATGGTTGTAATTTCTTACAACGGTTTTCTTTAACATTACTTTTTCTAAGTGAACAAATTAACACTTTATCTCCCTTTTGAAATATGATTGGTTTTTTTATTTTTCGATTTTGTCTTCTGATATATTTTTCAGCTTTCCTCCTAATTCGGTTATTCACTTTCTGCATTACTTGTTCTAACATATCCTGATTATATTCACTAATCCATTTTCTGTTTCCTATATGGCCAAACATTAAATATTCTGGTACTTCCTCTGTATTTAAATTATGTGTATTAGTTAAAAAATATTCTACTTGTGGTATATGTTGCTGCCACGTTTCATGTTGATCTTGGCACACTATTCTTAAATATTTTATAACTTCTTCAATATCTTTCTGCAGGATTTGCCTGAGGATGTCTGATACTTGTAAAATGAATGTTGATTTCCTTTCTCTCACAAAATGCCCGAAATTTTTGGTTGTTAAAATATGTAGCATTATCTATTATGCAATTTCTAAATGGTCCTATTTCTTCGAAAAATTGATTAATATATAATTTCAATGTTTTAACATTTGTTCTTGAGCAGGGATACAGTTTAATAAATTTTGTATATAAATCAACTATCACTAGTATATGCTTTTTTCCTGTTGGACTTGGAACTAAATTTGAGATAAAATCCATGGACACTGTATTTAGTTTTTCATATACAACATTAGATCTATATGTGTTCTGGTTTTTGAAATTCTTTTCTTTGTTTATTTGACATATTTGGCATTGGGTAGTAATTTCTTTTGCTATACTTATGTCATTCTTTGCAAAATAATTGTCCCTAAATAGCATCCATAGCTTTCTTGAACCAATATGCATGTAATTATTATGTAAATTTTTCAATATTTTCCTTGCTAAAGTTCTAGTTATTACATATACTTCTATGCCATTTATTATTTTATAATAAACTCCATCTTTCTTAAGGACTTTTTGTTTTTCACTCAAATTGATCTGATCTCTTATAATTTCTTCTTTAGAATATAATCCTGTACTTTCTACTAATTGATTTAATCCAATTTTTATTGTTCGCTGCCCTTTTTGTGATGTATTTTCTAACCTTGATAAAGCATCTGCCACTATATTGGATTTTCCAGAAATGTATTTGATTTCAAAGGAGTATTCACTCAATATTAGACTCCACCGATGTATTCTACTGTTTCCATATTTGTTATTTAATATAGATGTTAAAGCTTGGTGATCTGTTTCTATTGTAAATTCATTACCCAACAAATAAAATCTTAATTTTGTGACACAGTGTATAATACTTGCTAGTTCTAATTCTGAAACTGAGTAACCCTTTTCATGTGGCTTTGTAATTCTTGAAATGAATTGTATTGGGTATTCGACCCCATCATGTATTTGTAATAATACCCCTGATAATCTCTCTATGGATGCATCTGTTCTTAATATGAATGGCTGTGTGTAGTCAGGATAGTATATTTGTAAATTTGACAGAAAAATGTTTTTAATTTCTTGGAATGCTAGTTCTCTTCTCTGATCCCATCTCCATTTTACACCTTTTCTCAGTAGTTCAAGTAATGGAATTTCTTTTATACTTAGATCTGGTATCATCCTTTTATAATAATTAATTATTCCAATAAATCCTCTTAAAGTTCTTAAATTGTGTGGTGTTTTATATTCCTGAATGACTTGTGTCCGTTCTGGATCCATTTCGATTCCTTTAGTGTTAAGTTTATAACCTAGATATATTACTTCTTTTTGAAAAAATGTACATTTTTCTTGATTTATTTTTAGTCCAACTTTGTCTAATCTATTTATTATAATTTTTAGGTGTTTCTCATGATCTTCAGCCGTTTTAGAAAAAATTAATATATCATCAATGTAGTGAATTACAAAATGTTCATATTGATCCAAAATATCATGAAGACATCTACATAGAGCACTGCAAGATGATTGAAGTCCAAATGGTACTACTTTGAATTGATATACTACTCCATCTATCTGAAATCCTGTATACTGTCTACTTTTTCTTTCTAGAGATATTAACCAAAAGCTATGCTGTAAATCAATTTTAGTGAAAAATGATATTCCTGTAATTCTTCCTAGTATTCCATCTATACTCATTGGTGCTTCAAATTGCTTTTCAGTGATCTTGTTAATATTCCTTGCATCCAAACATAACCTGATTTCACCTGATCTTTTACGTACTACTACTATTGGGTTTATGAAACGTGTATCTGCCTTCTCAATGATTCCATCTTCTAACATATTATTAATCGTTCTGTTTACTTCTTCTCTGTATTTATATGGTATTGGGTATGATTTTGTTTTAAAATCTTTTTCTTCTTTAACTTTTATACTATGGATATAATTTTGTGCAATTCTATTTTCTTTATTGACAAGTCCCTTGTGTTGCTGCAATATGGAAACGACTATTGATTTATATTCTTCAGGGCAATTTAAAACTTTTATCATATCTTCTTCTTTACAAATAAAATTATTCTTCATTATGTACTCATTATTCCTTGCTTCCAATTTTACGCACTCCACCTCGTAGGCATCCATCTGCTTAAAATTTCCATTCCTTAAATATTCACTACAATAATTATTCTTTACATTCTTTTGGGACATATCCCTATCATCAAAATACATTTCTTCTTCATAAACATCATTATTTTCTTTTAATAATATCCTATCAACTCTTATTCCTTCTTCCACCTCATCTTTCTGCATAAATTTAATTATTTGCCCTTCCAAAATTACCATTTTTTTTCAAAATCTATCTTTACTTTCTTCTTTTCCAATTCATCATTTCCCATTAATATATCAACACATAAATCCTTGACAATAAATCCTTGCATATTAATTTCTTTATTAAGAATATTAATTTTAAAATTGGCTAGTTTATCAAGTTCACCCAATTTCTTATTATTTGCACCAACAATTTTAATTTTTGGAATCTTTATTATATCTGATAGTTTTAATGTATTAAAAATAAAATTCTCCGAGACTAAAGTACTTTCTGAACCAGTATCTATCATAATTTTAATCATTTTATTTTTGGCCAAAGCATTTATATAAATTAAATTAATAGATTCAATAATTTTATCTTCATCTAAAGAAATAAATTCAGAAGGTTTTTCATAATAGCAATGGCCTAACTTGTAATTCAGAAAGTTTACTGAACAAAATTTTGATTATTAGAATTGTCAGATTGTATCTGACCACTTGGATCTGATGTCCTATGTCTTTCCCTACTATGACTTCTACTCACATTTTCCTGCCTTGTACTACTTCGTTCCCTGTCTTCGCAGCTTCTATTCATTCGAACACAATTTACCTGTCTGTTATAGTTAGGTCGCTCTGTATTTCTTCTATTGTTAAAATCTTGTCTATTATTATTAGTACTGTTATTAAAATGTTGTCTATTATAATTACTGTTATTATTATTAAAATTTTGTAAATTATTACCATATCTATAATTATTATATGATTGTCTATATTGTTGATTATCATTTTTATTATATTGAAAGTTATTATTGTTTTTTCTGTTGTTATTATTACTTGTCATATTGCCTCTTTGTATTCTTTGAATAAAATTAATAAAACTATCTATTGTTTGAATATTTTGTACAGTTACTGTTTGCACAACATCAGCATCAAAATGTCTAGATACATTTAAGACTGCTTCTTCCTCTCTAAGTGGTGGTGCTAAATATTTTGCAACTGTTATCAGTTTCAATGCATAATCTACCATATTTGATTTTAAATTGTGATTATACTTTCCAAAATATAGAATTTCTCTAAACTTGGCTTGCTCTAATTCACCCCAATAATAATTTAAAAATTTATTTTCAAATGTTTGAAAATTATCTAAATCATTTTCAATACTAGCAAACCAAGTTGCTGCATTGTCATTTAATGTCACTCTAATATAATCTTTAATATCATTAATATTATTCACAAATCTTAATTTATGTTTTAAACTATTTATGTATACCCTAGGATGCAAATTTTTTATATTACCAGTGAATTTAATCCCAGTCTCATTTGTTAAATTTAAGTAAGGTCTCCCTATGTCTCTCATTTGTGAAATATCATTTATTCTCTGTTCCACATTTCTTATTTGATTACTATTTATTTGGATATTTTGTTGTATATCGTCTAATTTTTCTTCTGTGTTTCTCCTGTCTTCGTTAATTTTTACTTCTAAGTTACATTTCTGCAACTCTATTTTCTGTTCTATATCTATCTTATTATCTTGAATAATCCTCTTTAATTCTGTCCTCTCATTTTCTATCCTTTTCTTGTAGTCATTCCGTATATTTTTTATTTCATTTGCTACTTTTTTCTCTGCAGTTTCAAGTTTTTTATCCATTTGTTTTTCTATTTGCTTTACAATTTTATTATTATTATCTTCTATTTTCTTTTCTAATTTTCTATAATTCTCTTCCAATTTCTGTTCCATTTTTTTCATGTCCTCTTTGACTTCTTTTAAATTCTCTTCCATTTTTTTCGTATTCTCTTCTATTGTCTTGTTCATCTGCATCATTAATGACATCAAAGCTGCCATATTGACATTTTCTTCTCTTTCTGGATTCATTTCTGCAGTATCTTGTGGAACTTGAACTAAACTCTCCTCTTGTATAGGTTGTGTTTCTACTTCCACATCTTCTTCATTCTTTTTGCTTCTTGTACCTTTCTTTCCTTGAGACATTTTGAGACTTTACTTGTTCAAATATAATTAAAAATAAAATATATAATTTTTTCTTTCTAATGATAATTAATTTAATTATATGAGAGCACTTATCTTCCCAAACTGATTCTTTTAAATAGAGAGCCCCACGTTGGGCGCCAAAATTGTTATGATGTATTGTTTGTTTGAATGATGAGCAATGAGTATTTTTAATAATATAATATATAGGGTTTTTATCGCGGTTCTCAAAGAATTAGTTTGTAAGTACTTTTTTTTAAATTATCTTTATTATATCTAACATCATACTTTATACACTTTATTATATCTTTCATCTATATTATATGAAACACACATATATATCTAACCTAGCCAATGTAAATTTAAAATAAACTATCTTTAAATTGAAATTCTTATGAAACTAATTAAATTCTATAGACAATGTAAAATTTAAACAAACTATCTTCAAAATTGAAATTGTTATGACACTAACTAAATTATATTAACAAAATGTTGTACCTTTCTGTCACTGAATGCCTAAATGAACTGTTTAGATTTAGAACTATATAGATTATAATCACCACTCAAATGTATTCTTCTCAGCTTCGGTTATCCTTGTTTTTGTGAAATTACTTTTTCCAATTATTAGCTTCCACCAATTTAAGATATTTTTCTTCACCAGCATTTATAAACCACCAAGCAAACCAGCAAACAGCATTTATTTTTATTCTTCTTTTCAATATATCCAATCACCAAAATATCATTTAATTTTAATATTCAATTAATACTTCTTCCATTATCATCATTTATACATAACATAATTTTTAATCTTCAATATTATTTTCTTTATACTGTTTCTTAATATTGATTTAACTCACTATATTGAACAATTGTAACTGATTGACTGCCTCTAACTAATTTTCATACTAAAAAAAACTCATAACTGATTGACTAACTGAATGGACTTTCTTACTAAACTTCTGACTGACTAACTTAATGGACCTTCTTACTAAAAACTTTCTGACTGACTCCTTTCTGAATCCAAATCACCGGGTATTTATATCTTTTTGGATGTTCCAGAACCATCTGGTAAGAAATCATGTTCCATTTGTTCTATTAAATACATGTCTGAATTTTCTGGAACAAACCATTTCGCAAACAAGGCCATCTCCGGTGATCTAGAGAATTCCATACTTTTCTATTAATAAATTTGTTGACATTTAGGCTTTTCAGATCGGAATATACACTTAAATCAGTAAATATATATAAATTAAACATTTTAAACTAACATTATTATTATAACCCCACTTTATATTCGTAATAATTCTTAATTTCTATCTGTCACTTCGAGAGTATGTATATCTGGTTGCCTAATCACATGGCTCACTTAAATATATTTACAACATTAAAATACAACTTTTTACAATTATTATATGCTAATTTCTTAAAAATTCCCTCACATAAATATATTTTATAAAATTCTCTAGTATATAACTTATTAAAATAACCAAATACTTATTATTTTTAATATTATCTAGTAATGTAACTTATAAATTATTTTCTATAAACACCAATCATATCAATATATATATATATATATATATATATATATATATATATATATATATATATATATATATATATATATATATATATATATATATATATATATAAATATATATATATAATTATGCACAGATATCAAAGTGAGGTCCTGACAATACACGCACTTAGTGAGGACCGGTAGAAAACGTAGACATAATCGTTTCAACTCTTCATAGTGACCTTGACAAGTAAATAGCAATTAAAAAATGACCAATATACACAAAAAAATTACGTGTATGTGTCCCGTATTGTTCAAGTATATTGCCACCCAAGTGAGGCCATTATACGCAGCTGTTAAAGTCAGACTGTATATATATTTTTTAGTTATGCACACAAAGTGAGGACAACTTTACGTGTATATTTCCTTACAGCTCATCAAGTGAGGACCATACAGTGTTGTCGATAAATATGAGATTAGTGGTTTCTACCACCTTTTTCTGTATAACACAGTAAGAATTATTGTTTCGATGTTTCAGTCACTTGTAGTTATAAGAAGGATTTCGCTTTGTTCTTGCTCGTACTGTTTGTTAATTTTATAACATTTTAGTACCTAAGCATTCAATCGCGGTAGACTTGTCGGAGACTAGCGCAAAGAAATAGTTTTATATTTTTCAATAATTTACATTAAAGATGGATAGGAAATCAAGAATTTTGAAAATGGCATTAGTTGAGAAAAATAATAATCAAAATGGAGGATACAGTGATAGTTCAGGAATGCGAAATTTATATTGCATTATTATGTGTTACAATGTGGGCCAAGGAAAACAGTCCACTTCGATATTTGGCAGTATTTATTATATTTTAAGGAAATAACGAAACAGGTCGATTTTTGATCTAAGGAGGACACATTTTTACGCTACATACATCTGTCATTTGTCAAACCCCACCGTTCCACTTCCCCCACCTCTTATTTTTAAATAGGGAATATGGATTGTCTGCTTTTGCTTTTGTATACTTTTTCATTGTCGCTTTTAATGCTCTATTAAACCGTTATAAAAAATTTTATATCCGACCTTTCGTCTTTTTGGAACCATCATCAACTTTATTGTTATACAACGTTTCGACTTCATAAAACCATCTTCAGTGAAATAATGAAAATGGAAATAAATGAAAAAATAAAAATACACAGGGTGAGTCTGTTTTTTTTTTGAAGTACGATTTTACACTAGACCTCATTTAGTGAAAACAATTTCATGCAAACAAAGGTCGTATAATGCTTTGTTTCTGAGATACGGGGTGATAAAATATAAATCATTTTTTAGTTTTTGCAAATATCTCAAAAATGGTATTTACAATTGACTTCTAATTTTACAGTTATTAAAGGGCCATTCAAACTTATCGAAAACATAAATAAACTCAAAACATTATCAATCAGTGACGTGCAGCGAGGTTAATAGTTGCACTATTTTAAATAGAACTCCTAGGCCACTGCATATTTGGCAACATTTCTATATTTTTTTAAATGCTCGATCAATTTTACATAAAAAGTTCCTGTTGTTAAAATGTCGTATCTTTTTAGTTTTTGAGAAAAACATCAGTTAATCATTCTTTGAAGTATTTTTTTAATGCTAAAATTTATCGTTTTTAATATTGGCTGTTGATAGAAGTTAATAGTAAAAATCATAATCTTCTTATTGATGAATAATAACATTTTGTACAAAATTTAATATTTTAAATATTATTTTTACTATTAACTTTTACCAACAGCAAATATTAAAAAAGGTAAATTTTTACATTTAAAAAAATATCTGCAAAGAACGATTAACCTCATTTAGTGAAAACAATTTCATGCAAACAAAGGTCGTATAATGCTTTGTTTCTGAGATACGGGGTGATAAAATATAAATCATTTTTTAGTTTTTGCAAATATCTCAAAAATGGTATTTACAATTGACTTCTAATTTTACAGTTATTAAAGGGCCATTCAAACTTATCGAAAACATAAATAAACTCAAAACATTATCAATCAGTGACGTGCAGCGAGGTTAATAGTTGCACTATTTTAAATAGAACTCCTAGGCCACTGCATATTTGGCAACATTTCTATATTTTTTTAAATGCTCGATCAATTTTACATAAAAAGTTCCTGTTGTTAAAATGTCGTATCTTTTTAGTTTTTGAGAAAAACATCAGTTAATCATTCTTTGAAGTATTTTTTTAATGCTAAAATTTATCGTTTTTAATATTGGCTGTTGATAGAAGTTAATAGTAAAAATCATAATCTTCTTATTGATGAATAATAACATTTTGTACAAAATTTAATATTTTAAATATTATTTTTACTATTAACTTTTACCAACAGCAAATATTAAAAAAGGTAAATTTTTACATTTAAAAAAATATCTGCAAAGAACGATTAACTGCTGTTTTTCTCAAAAACTAAAACAGATACGACATTTTTACAACAGGCATTTTTTATGTAAAATTGATTGAGAATTTAATAAAATTTAAAAATGTTGCCAAATATGCAGTGGCGTAGAAGTGCTATTTAAAATTGTGCAACTAGTAACCCCAATGCACGCCACTGATTGATAATAAGATGAGTTTATTTGTATTTTAGATAAGTTTGGATGCCGCTTTAATAATTGTAAAATTGGTCAATTGTCCAAAAGTGATATTTTGAGGAAAGAAGTATTTCCAAAAATGACATTAGATATGATATCTTTTACAGCTAAAACCGATAATTTAATTTGTGCCGTTACAGAACGTTATTTGAAAAGTAACCGAGATAAACAGTTCCTACTAGTTGCATCAAGAAAAATGAGACAACTGGCATCTCTTCTAATCGAAATAAAAAAGAAAATAAATGAACAAATTTGCTTGGGGCACTAGATCCAATTAACTTTGATACTATAGTAAAATGTACCAAAATAATAGCTAAATGTGATAGTGATATTGAAAGTTATGGAGCGCCATCACTAGCTGCTAACATGGGCACACAATTAAAAGAATGCGTTGATGTATCTTATAGTATACAACTTAAAAGTTGTAGCACAGAAAGTGAAAATATGAAAAAATTAAAAGTTTTGAAAGAACTAATTTCAAGTGAATGGCAGTATGAGATCTCTACTCTTGCAAATAAAGATCTACAGCAAAAAAATGGAACAAACCATCGCTTATTCCTCTAGCTGAAGATCTGACATTATTAAAATCATATCTGTATATTGAAGGAGAAAAATTCCGAAACATATTACAACAGGATCAAAGTAACGAAAAAGCATTTAGAATACTTCAGGAAATTTGTTATGTACAACTTATATTACTGAACAAACGAAGAGTGGGTGAACTACAAAGAATGACCGTAAATTGCTACACAACTAATATCAACAATCAAACCTCTACATAATTTGATAGTTGTATCAGCGAGAGTGAGAAATTTCTCATGAAAGCTTTCAAGCGAATAGTGATAAAGGGAAAACGAGGAGGGGGAGTTCCTGTATTATTTACAGAAGATATGTCTAAAAATATAGAATTACTTTTGGCCCTCAGGGACAAAATTATCAAACAAAAAACGTGTATTTATTTGCCAACACTATGCTGTATATAACTTATTTATTTTTAGAACATAAGAAAAACGCTCGGACAGGTCGATTTTTAAAATAATCATAGTATATTATAGCGTCAATGTTTCAAACTTTACGCGATACCTTTTCAGGTGACAGGCATAAATTTGATTTTCTAAATAGGAAAGTACATCATGTGACACCTTATTTAAAAGCTTTTGAAATACTGATTACAAAAATGTATATTATTTTAAGCCTTTCTGAGAACACAGGCGCAAAATTTCGCTCGAAATGTTTTTTAATGCGTTCATTTTTTTTGAATCCAGAGGAAACTATTAAGTATTTTTGAAAAATTTAAACGCAGAATGAAATATTACTGTATTATCTATGGTCGAAACTCCCTGAGAACTTCTATAATATTTATTTTAATAAGTCACAGAGGTGAAAAAAATTTTAGTCTGATTTTTTATTTTAAATATATCATTCAAAAGAAACTTTGTTTATTATAAGGGACTTTCTGCCCTCGGCAATAATGTACTCTTTTATTCTGCGTTTAAATTTTTTAAAAACATCTACTTATTAGTTTTCTCACGATTCAAAAAAAATAAATGCGGTTAAAAAGAATTCGACCGAAATTTTGCGCCTACGCTCTCAAAAAGGATTAAAGTATTATACATTTTTGTACTATTTGAATTTATGCGACGATCCACTGTTAACACGGGTTGAACAGATGTTGCCAGTTGTATGGTCCTCACTATGTGTATCGTATGTTATTTAACAGGGCATAGAATATACATGGTTAGAAAATATACGCCAAAGTCAGCGCCACTATGCCGAAAATCTCTGAACTAAAAATTGATGTGGACCATACAAAATGAGGTCCCACTTTTTTTTGTAAAAAAACAGTTTTTGCTATCAGTACATGTCTACGAAAAAGTCTTACATTGATTGACCAAGTGAGGTCCATATACTGGACCTCACTTTGTACAGGACCTCACTTCAACCGCAGTTTCTTTTGATATGTGGCTCACTTCATACGCTGGGAGAAAATATAATATATATCACAATAATATATATATATATATATATATATATATATTATTGTGATATTTAAAGTCTTGGTGCGCCAAGCAATAATTAGCTAATTAATTTTTTTGATTAATTAAAATTATTTAAATGATATGATTATGACTCTATCACAATTTTTAATTCTTTTATCTCAGGGTTAAATTCGTGCTTCAATATCTATGCTATTACATGTGAAAGGTAAGGTCCAGAGAATACCGGAATAATAAAAAACACATATGATCTAACACTATATATTGAAATAAAAATAATGAAATAATTCACACTCAAAAGTTTTCAATAAACAAATCTCATATAAGGATTCTCAAAATTTTGTTCTCCGTACGTGAACAATCAAAATTAATGGTACAAACAATATTAATTGAAAACTCAAAATCCCCAAACTATTCTAACTCTCCTAATCAAAATATTTATATCCTTTCTAAATTACGTGTAAAAATTGTGTTATCAATAAAAGAAAAAAACTGCAGAAAACAAAAATATCTCTCTCTGATGATGAGTGGTCCAAATCCTTGTTCCTTGTAGACTGTATTATCTCCTCTCAACCGCTCCCTATGTAATCAGCAATCTTACAACAGATTGTTGCAAGTATATCGTCCTTAATGATCTCCTTCAAAAGCAACAATCATTCAAATTATGATAGCCTTTCTCCTCTCGATAAACTGAATCTCTCGTTGGCCCGAGTGAAAAATGACTCTTGGAATATCTTCTCTTTACGATAAACTGAATCTCTCGTTGGCCTGAACAGTGACTCTTGGAATATAAGTAGGAAAATATGACTTACAATATTTTGCTGCTTCAGCTTCTGTCAGATACACTAACTCCACAAAAACTCACTAACATTCAACACTACTGCTTGCTACTTCTTGGGAACCACCAGAGAACAATCACTGTTCGTCTTACAGACTTGGAAAACCAACTGATTATCTTTTCTCTCTCCTCAATCTCGCTAAACTTTTTCCTACATACTTATCCCACCTTTTTCAATCTCCGCCAATCAAAACTCGTCACAATTCCCCCATTTTTTCATTTCGATAACAAACAAATTTTTACCTATAATTATAAAATTTCCTAAAACTTATTTACAAATAATATTTTCTATAATTCTTAAAAACTAACAAAAACCTCTTTCTAAAATCTCTTCTATTTGTCTCTAATCACTGCATTAATGTATTTTGGAAAACCCCGTTCAATTGTCTTTGGATTTCACTTAAAATTATGCGGGTCACTCAAGTATAACAAAGAAATAATTTATGCAAAGCTTACATTTTGTTTAGTACAGGTAATCCAAGAATTTAATAACTTTCCTTCTTCGAAATGTTTGTTGGATATTATCCTACTTATCTGAATTATTTTAATGTTTTTGAACTTTGAAATATTTTTAAACAAACCAATATTTTTCTCGATTTTACATATCATAACAAATCCCCGCCATTTGATCTGCCGAAAACTCTTTGTTAAATTTTAAAAATGACAAAAGTTTTCTAGGATCAAATTATTTCACTATGTTATTAAAATCTATTCATGATATTGATAGATGTCGTGAATGTTAAAAATACCCCGTATATTTTCTGTCTCTATGTGCGCTAATTCATAACTATTTACCCCATTTTCCGTATTGACCCTATATGGACCTTCAAATATCGGCATCAATTTAGCACAAATACCATTTTGTAAATTCGACACCCTCAGTGCCTTCACTAAGACTTTATCTCCTTTCTGGAATTTGATCGGCCTTCTTCTTCGGGTTCTCTCTTGTCTTTGGAGATATTTCTCTCCACTTCGTCTCAATCTTCTTTGAACCAACTCGATCACTTCTTCGTATTGTCTGGGGGCGGTGTCTTCCCACGGTCTTGTAGGCATTGTTCCTTTCATTATATATAAAGGCGTCTCTTTGGTAACCGTATTTGGAGCACAATTCAAATAGGTCTCGATCTCAAACACTTTTCTGTCCCAATGTCGATGATGTTCTTCCGCGGCAATTCGTAGAAATTTTGTGACTTCTTGGAATATCTTCTTCTTTTTTTTTATTCTCTTTTCCTCTTCGGATTGATTTTTTTCTTGAGCTTTCGATTTATCCTCTACCGTCATATTGATTTCTTTATGTTTTTCTTGTCCATTTATCCTTTCAGAAAATTTTCTCCTATCTGTTTCCTTTTCTTCTTCTATGTTGTCTGGTTCTGCTCTGATTTCCAGTTGATTTTCCGAAAAATTGATGGTGATATGTTTTTCACTCAATTCATCAATTCCCGCTATCATATCATGATTTAGATCTTCGATCACCACACATTGCATAATATAGAATTGGTCTCCCACTCTGATCCGTACTCCTAAACCTTCGTTTACTGTCGTCAATTTTTTATTATTTGCACCCACTAAAGCAACCCTCGGAATCTTATACACAAATCTGTCCATATTTAATTCTTTTACTAGTTTTTTATTGATTAACGAAATTTCCGATCCAGAATCAATAAGAATTTTAATCGCTTTATGTTTTATAAATGCATCTAAAAAAATTAGACTGGAATTAGAATTTTGTTTTTCGTTTCCCGCCAACTGTATAAACTCTCTCGGGTGACAAAATATACCGGAGAGTTTTTTACTTTTGTTTAGTGGATGCCTTATTGAAAATCCTGTCTGGATTCATTGAATACTTCTTCTTCCTCCTTTTCTATTGCCACATGATTCATCTCTCTTCTGTTTTGTCGTTGGAATCTCTGATTATTTCTATCGTCCCTTTGTTCGTTCGTATTCCTATTCGGAGGATTTTGTGCATCTCTATTCCTGTTGTGATTTTCATTTGTTCTATTTTGTGTATCATTCCGGTTATCGTAATTTTGTTGTCTATTGTAATTATTGTATATTGTATATTGTATATTATTGTATATATTCGTTTGTTGATCTGGGATGTCGGTTTCTCTGGTCATAATTTGATGAATACCTTCTTTCCGCTCCATTATATTGGTCATGTTGTCTTCTATTTCTCATTTCTTTTCTTTTCGCTTCTTTTAATTGAAGGAATTGACACAAACTATCAATTATCTTGATAGTTTCTCAAAATCACGTGATCTTCCAACGTTTCCTCAAAATGTCTGCTGATCATTTCTACCAGCTGTTCGGTAGAATATTTGTATTCTAGATATTTTGAATTGTTATATATCTGCAAAGCATATCTTTCTTCAGATATTCCCATTTTTTCGTGATATTTTCCATTCTGTAGCTCTTGGTTGATTTCTCTCTGTTTATTTTTCCCCCAGAAATAGTTGAGAAATTTATTTTCAAAATCTGTCCAATTTTCAAACTCATCTTCCTTGCTTTCATACCATAACGCTGCTCCTTCTTTCAAATGGTTTCTAATTGTTTCTTTGCAATCGTCAAAATATCTAATATGTTGTAATTTGGTTTTCAAATTTTTAACAAACGGTACTGGGTGTGTTTTCCGAATATCCCCGCCAAATTGTATTTTCGACTCGCTTGTTCCATGGATGATAACTTCTTTTCTCTCTACCCCTCTTAGTTCAATTTCTGCCATTTGTTTTTCATTTTGCTTTAATCTTCTTTCTATTTCCTTCCTGTCTTCTTGTAGCGCCATTTCAAATTTTTCTTCTAACTGTTCTAATTCTTTTTTCTGTACAGTCTTAATATCTTTCATTTTAGTTTCTATTTCTTCTCTCTGCATCTCTAGTTTCCTCTCTGTTTCTTCTCTGACTTTTTCTAAACAGACTTTTACCTCATTTTCATATTTGTCAAAACGCTTTTCCATTTTTCTATCATTTTCTTCTAATTTTTGTTCTATTGCTAGCCTTGTTTCCCGTTGGTTTTCTTCCATTGTCTGTTTTGTTTCTTGTTGATTTCTATCAATTTTCTTTGATGTTTCAATTTGGTTTTTCTCTATTGTTTGTGTCTGTATTTGCATCATTGCTAATAATTTTTCCAGCATCCCTGTTTCTTTTCTTTCCTCCATTATTGTAGCATTTCCTTCATTATCCGATCCTTCATCAATAATTGTTTCCTCTTCTCTGTTATCCTCCTTCCTTTCTTGCATTTTGCTTTGACTCCTTGTGGTCGACATGTTGTTTCTTTTCGTTACTGTTTTTGTCCCCGCCAAAGGTGAAATTTTACAACACTCTATATGTTTCAGAACATGACAATATTTCTCCCCAAATGTATTAAATTTTCACGACAAATATCAAATATGCAATCAGTAAAATTCAAATAATTCAAAATAAATATCAAATGTACGATTGGTAAAGAAAATAAAATCAAATAATTCAATAGCAGTAAATATCCACTAACTACGATCAATCAATAAATCAAATTTATATTCCCTGGAAAAATTGTCAAAATACTTTCAAATTCAAATTCCCTCAATGTTATATGTTTTTATCTCTGGATCACCTGTACTTATTCCAGATCTCTTTCCCTTCCTTCAAATTTAAAGCTGCGATATTTTTAAGCCCCACGTTTTGGAAGCCAGTTATTGTGATATTTAAAGTCTTGGTGCGCCAAGCAATAATTAGCTAATTAATTTTTTTGATTAATTAAAATTATTTAAATGATATGATTATGACTCTATCACAATTTTTAATTCTTTTATCTCAGGGTTAAATTCGTGCTTCAATATCTATGCTATTACATGTGAAAGGTAAGGTCCAGAGAATACCGGAATAATAAAAAACACATATGATCTAACACTATATATTGAAATAAAAATAATGAAATAATTCACACTCAAAAGTTTTCAATAAACAAATCTCATATAAGGATTCTCAAAATTTTGTTCTCCGTACGTGAACAATCAAAATTAATGGTACAAACAATATTAATTGAAAACTCAAAATCCCCAAACTATTCTAACTCTCCTAATCAAAATATTTATATCCTTTCTAAATTACGTGTAAAAATTGTGTTATCAATAAAAGAAAAAAACTGCAGAAAACAAAAATATCTCTCTCTGATGATGAGTGGTCCAAATCCTTGTTCCTTGTAGACTGTATTATCTCCTCTCAACCGCTCCCTATGTAATCAACAATCTTACAACAGATTGTTGCAAGTATATCGTCCTTAATGATCTCCTTCAAAAGCAACAATCATTCAAATTATGATAGCCTTTCTCCTCTCGATAAACTGAATCTCTCGTTGGCCCGAGTGAAAAATGACTCTTGGAATATCTTCTCTTTACGATAAACTGAATCTCTCGTTGGCCTGAACAGTGACTCTTGGAATATAAGTAGGAAAATATGACTTACAATATTTTGCTGCTTCAGCTTCTGTCAGATACACTAACTCCACAAAAACTCACTAACATTCAACACTACTGCTTGCTACTTCTTGGGAACCACCAGAGAACAATCACTGTTCGTCTTACAGACTTGGAAAACCAACTGATTATCTTTTCTCTCTCCTCAATCTCGCTAAACTTTTTCCTACATACTTATCCCACCTTTTTCAATCTCCGCCAATCAAAACTCGTCACAATTCCCCCATTTTTTCATTTCGATAACAAACAAATTTTTACCTATAATTATAAAATTTCCTAAAACTTATTTCCAAATAATATTTTCTATAATTCTTAAAAACTAACAAAAACCTCTTTCTAAAATCTCTTCTATTTGTCTCTAATCACTGCATTAATGTATTTTGGAAAACCCCGTTCAATTATCTTTGGATTTCACTTAAAATTATGCGGGTCACTCAAGTATAACAAAGAAATAATTTATGCAAAGCTTACATTTTGTTTAGTACAGGTAATCAAAGAATTTAATAACTTTCCTTCTTAGAAATGTTTGTTGGATATTATCCTACTTATCTGAATTATTTTAATGTTTTTGAACTTTGAAATATTTTTAAACAAACCAATATTTTTCTCGATTTCACATATCATAACAATACATATATATATATATATATATATATATATATATATATATATATATATATATATATATATATATATATATATAGTAAACTCTTAAATATTGGGGAAATCTGCAAGAAATACTCTAATGTGTATCAATTGTTTCGCCGAACGTTTTCGCCAAAGAGAATTAATTTGGCTTCTTCAGGGCTGAAAGAGAATAAATTATAATTAGCTACCATATATTATCTATTAAAACATTATTGATCTTACCGTAACTTAGAATTGTAGAGTTAGAATATTAAAAAACTTTGCTAGTAACATAGTGGTGTTTTTTGTTACTATGTGCAAAAAAAGTTTTTTATAAGATTTGAAATGTATGGTAGCTTCGAACTTGACACGTAAAGGCTTACCCAAGGTTAATCGAAAAACCCAATGCAACTACATTTAAAAGGAGGAAATTCTTTGAAATGTCGGCAATAACTAAATTTTTGATTTTTAGATAGTTAAAAGTGAGGTTCTGTTTAAGCCAGAACGCAAGCGCTGACAACTTCATTATAGTTGGTATGAATCTTTATGTCGTTAAGGTTCATTGGTAAAAAACGAATGAATTTAAATCCCAGTAAAGGGAAATATTATTTTGATTTTCTTTATTTAATTATATTATATTGTTCATGTATTATTGAATCTTATTGAGACGTATCTAAGAAAAGCAAGGGAATGTTATATATTTTTTGTTAATGAAAATTAATTATAAAGGTATGTTAGTTGTTAATGGATATATCAGTCAAGTTAGTAATCTGTGATATAGTATTGTTCTTGGTATCTGATTTAAGTAACAGGTGGTATATATCGCTTAGATTCTTGATGTCACTCTTAACATTAATGGAGAAATCGTTAAGAAAAATATAAGACATTTCAATGAACTCTCTTTTAGATTTATTGTTCTCACGGTGGAGAATTGTGGTGTTGGTATAGTCCATGAGATGACCAGTGGAATGGACATGTTTGGCTAATGCACAACGGTCAGGGTGAAGTCGAGAATCACTTTTGTGTAGTGTAATACGTGATTTCAATAATTGAGATGTTTGACCGATGTAGGAATTGTTGCAAGAGAGACATGGAATGTTGTAGACAATATTACTAAGCCTATCTATGGGAGTCTTATCTTTTATCTTAGAATAAAGATTATTAAT
The DNA here is from genome assembly GCF_040954645.1 of Diabrotica undecimpunctata. Classification (NCBI taxonomy): domain Eukaryota; kingdom Metazoa; phylum Arthropoda; class Insecta; order Coleoptera; family Chrysomelidae; genus Diabrotica; species Diabrotica undecimpunctata. The sequence goes on from NC_092811.1 coordinate 61,427,261, forward strand.
TGTTAGGGCTGATCTACAAGCTACATTAAGTTTAATGTTATTATTATTATTGCCAAAGCTATTTTCAACACTTTTCAGAATCCTTGTTAACCCCGGAGTGATATCTCTGAAATATGGTAATGAAAAATATTTGTTTATAGGAGTATCAGAGACTGGGTTCCCACTTAAGACATCAGGATCAGCATTGTTAGTCGCGAAGGAAGGTGAAATATTAGTACAGAGCGAAGAGTGGTTGTTGGATAGGTAAGATCTGTTTCACGAGCCGCTAAGTATTTCTGCATAGTAATCGTTTATATTCCTTTCCAGATTTTAAGAGTCATGGCCGTTTTTGCGAACATAACCCTTCCCAATATCAACGGGACTTTGGAAGCTGGCCTAGCAGTTGGAACAGATCCTGGCTTGGCGGAAGGCATCCGGCTGAGAGTATTAACAGTTGGTGACGTCAGCTCGGCCACCCGCAACGCGGCAGCATGGGCTTTTGAGACATTCTAATCTAAACCAACTGATGTCCTCAAGTACTACGTCGCTGGGGCGGCGGTGGCTGTGAACTGCGCTTTGGTGAGGAACGTCGGCACATCCCCGGATGGAGACTGGGTGTCAGAGAGGGTCGCTGTAGCAGTCACTCTAGATGATGCGGCGGTGCAAAGAATCTCGAGCTACCTTACGGCCGACACCATGCGTCAAGCACTGTCGATAATAGTGGCGACGAAAGCTAACTGGTGGTCAATGAATCATCATACGGGGCAGGGTGCCTGCCAGGGATACACCCGGAAGGTGTTGCAGACCATTTATGGTGCTGCACCTTCAGACGAGGCCACAACTATGGCTCATACTCTTGGACATTGGTGCAGCACCATCAATGTTCTCACCCTGGCGGGCATCTCTGGGTTAAAGACAGTCAGCGCTCCTCTTCACGGGAATACCACCGAAGTCACTTTGTCGACCGACGCTAAACTGCGCTTCGATTCAATGCCCGCCGGTACGCATAGATTAGCCATTTCCTATGAGGCAGGCGACTAACAATGCTGATCCTGATGTCTTAAGTGGGAACCCAGTCTCTGATACTCCTATAAACAAATATTTTTCATTACCATATTTCAGAGATATCACTCCGGGGTTAACAAGGATTCTGAAAAGTGTTGAAAATAGCTTTGGCAATAATAATAATAACATTAAACTTAATGTAGCTTGTAGATCAGCCCTAACAATTAATAATCTTTATTCTAAGATAAAAGATAAGACTCCCATAGATAGGCTTAGTAATATTGTCTATAACATTCCATGTCTCTCTTGCAACTCTTAAATATTGGGGAAATCTGCAAGAAATACTCTAATGTGTATCAATTGTTTCGCCGAACGTTTTCGCCAAAGAGAATTAATTTGGCTTCTTTAGGGCTGAAAGAGAATAAATTATAATTAGCTACCATATATTATCTATTAAAACATTATTGATCTTACCGTAACTTAGAATTGTAGAGTTAGAATATTAAAAAACTTTGCTAGTAACATAGTGGTGTTTTTTGTTACTATGTGCAAAAAAAGTTTTTTATAAGATTTGAAATGTATGGTAGCTTCGAACTTGACACGTAAAGGCTTACCCAAGGTTAATCGAAAAACCCAATGCAACTACATTTAAAAGGAGGTAATTCTTTGAAATGTCGGCAATAACTAAATTTTTGATTTTTAGATAGTTAAAAGTGAGGTTCTGTTTAAGCCAGAACGCAAGCGCTGACAACTTCATTATAGTTGGTATGAATCTTTATGTCGTTAAGGTTCATTGGTAAAAAACGAATGAATTTAAATCCCAGTAAAGGGAAATATTATTTTGATTTTCTTTATTTAATTATATTATATTGTTCATGTATTATTGAATCTTATTGAGACGTATCTAAGAAAAGCAAGGGAATGTTATATATTTTTTGTTAATGAAAATTAATTATAAAGGTATGTTAGTTGTTAATGGATATATCAGTCAAGTTAGTAATCTGTGATATAGTATTGTTCTTGGTATCTGATTTAAGTAACAGGTGGTATATATCGCTTAGATTCTTGATGTCACTCTTAACATTAATGGAGAAATCGTTAAGAAAAATATAAGACATTTCAATGAACTCTCTTTTAGATTTATTGTTCTCACGGTGGAGAATTGTGGTGTTGGTATAGTCCATGAGATGACCAGTGGAATGGACATGTTTGGCTAATGCACAACGGTCAGGGTGAAGTCGAGAATCACTTTTGTGTAGTGTAATACGTGATTTCAATAATTGAGATGTTTGACCGATGTAGGAATTGTTGCAAGAGAGACATGGAATGTTGTAGACAATATTACTAAGCCTATCTATGGGAGTCTTATCTTTTATCTTAGAATAAAGATTATTAATTGTTAGGGCTGATCTACAAGCTACATTAAGTTTAATGTTATTATTATTATTGCCAAAGCTATTTTCAACACTTTTCAGAATCCTTGTTAACCCCGGAGTGATATCTCTGAAATATGGTAATGAAAAATATTTGTTTATAGGAGTATCAGAGACTGGGTTCCCACTTAAGACATCAGGATCAGCATTGTTAGTCGCGAAGGAAGGTGAAATATTAGTACAGAGCGAAGAGTGGTTGTTGGATAGGTAAGATCTGTTTCACGAGCCGCTAAGTATTTCTGCATAGTAATCGTTTATATTCCTTTCCAGATTTTAAGAGTCATGGCCGTTTTTGCGAACATAACCCTTCCCAATATCAACGGGACTTTGGAAGCTGGCCTAGCAGTTGGAACAGATCCTGGCTTGGCGGAAGGCATCCGGCTGAGAGTATTAACAGTTGGTGACGTCAGCTCGGCCACCCGCAACGCGGCAGCATGGGCTTTTGAGACATTCTAATCTAAACCAACTGATGTCCTCAAGTACTACGTCGCTGGGGCGGCGGTGGCTGTGAACTGCGCTTTGGTGAGGAACGTCGGCACATCCCCGGATGGAGACTGGGTGTCAGAGAGGGTCGCTGTAGCAGTCACTCTAGATGATGCGGCGGTGCAAAGAATCTCGAGCTACCTTACGGCCGACACCATGCGTCAAGCACTGTCGATAATAGTGGCGACGAAAGCTAACTGGTGGTCAATGAATCATCATACGGGGCAGGGTGCCTGCCAGGGATACACCCGGAAGGTGTTGCAGACCATTTATGGTGCTGCACCTTCAGACGAGGCCACAACTATGGCTCATACTCTTGGACATTGGTGCAGCACCATCAATGTTCTCACCCTGGCGGGCATCTCTGGGTTAAAGACAGTCAGCGCTCCTCTTCACGGGAATACCACCGAAGTCACTTTGTCGACCGACGCTAAACTGCGCTTCGATTCAATGCCCGCCGGTACGCATAGATTAGCCATTTCCTATGAGGCAGGCGACTAACAATGCTGATCCTGATGTCTTAAGTGGGAACCCAGTCTCTAATACTCCTATAAACAAATATTTTTCATTACCATATTTCAGAGATATCACTCCGGGGTTAACAAGGATTCTGAAAAGTGTTGAAAATAGCTTTGGCAATAATAATAATAACATTAAACTTAATGTAGCTTGTAGATCAGCCTTAACAATTAATAATCTTTATTCTAAGATAAAAGATAAGACTCCCATAGATAGGCTTAGTAATATTGTCTACAACATTCCATGTCTCTCTTGCAACAATTCCTACATCGGTCAAACATCTCAATTATTGAAATCACGTATTACACTACACAAAAGTGATTCTCGACTTCACCCTGACCGTTGTGCATTAGCCAAACATGTCCATTCCACTGGTCATCTCATGGACTATACCAACACCACAATTCTCCACCGTGAGAACAATAAATCTAAAAGAGAGTTCATTGAAATGTCTTATATTTTTCTTAACGATTTCTCCATTAATGTTAAGAGTGACATCAAGAATCTAAGCGATATATACCACCTGTTACTTAAATCAGATACCAAGAACAATACTATATCACAGATTACTAACTTGACTGATATATCCATTAACAACTAACATACCTTTATAATTAATTTTCATTAACAAAAAATATATAACATTCCCTTGCTTTTCTTAGATACGTCTCAATAAGATTCAATAATACATGAACAATATAATATAATTAAATAAAGAAAATCAAAATAATATTTCCCTTTACTGGGATTTAAATTCATTCGTTTTTTACCAATGAACCTTAACGACATAAAGATTCATACCAACTATAATGAAGTTGTCAGCGCTTGCGTTCTGGCTTAAACAGAACCTCACTTTTAACTATCTAAAAATCAAAAATTTAGTTATTGCCGACATTTCAAAGAATTACCTCCTTTTAAATGTAGTTGCATTGGGTTTTTCGATTAACCTTGGGTAAGCCTTTACGTGTCAAGTTCGAAGCTACCATACATTTCAAATCTTATAAAAAACTTTTTTTGCACATAGTAACAAAAAACACCACTATGTTACTAGCAAAGTTTTTTAATATTCTAACTCTACAATTCTAAGTTACGGTAAGATCAATAATGTTTTAATAGATAATATATGGTAGCTAATTATAATTTATTCTCTTTCAGCCCTGAAGAAGCCAAATTAATTCTCTTTGGCGAAAACGTTCGGCGAAACAATTGATACACATTAGAGTATTTCTTGCAGATTTCCCCAATATTTAAGAGTTTACTATTTAACTAATCTGCAAAGATTAAATTTCTTTTCTTTATATATATATATATATATATATATATATATATATATATATATATATATATATATATATATATATATATATATATATATAATTTAACTCTCCAGGCCTAGAAGGCCCATGGCTTGGGTTACTATTCTTTTCCATTCTTTCCTGTTTGTTGCTTTATTTTTCCAGTTTGGTATTTTAAGTTTTTCTATGTCTTTTTCAACATCCTTCTTCCACCTGGTTTTCGGTCTGCCTTTCTTCCTTTTCCCTCCTATTCCTCCCATTAGCATTCTTTTTGGCAGTCTCGTGTTTTCCATCCTTTGGATGTATCCCAACCATCTGTCTTTACTGTGACTTTATGATCCCCACGATATTCGGTTCTCCATACATCTCCTCTAATTCCATATTTGGTCTTTTTATCCATATACCATTCCATAATTTACCTCCAAATATTTTCCTGAGGACTTTTCTTTCCCAGACTTGCAGCAAGACTTGCTCGGATTTGTTCATTGTCCATGTTTCACTGACATATAATACAATAGGTCTTATTACTGTCTTATATATTCTTATCTTAGCCCTTCTAGATATGTTTTTGCTTCTTAATAAATTGTTTAGTGCAAAAATACAACGGTTACCGGCCATAATTCTCGCTTGGATTTCTTCCTTCATATTTGGTCTTCTCGTGAATGTCGCTCCTAAATACTGGATATTTCTACTTCTTCGAATTTATATGTTTTTTCATCTGTTATTACTGTCAGATATTGTTCTTGTAGGTAATCTCTTTCTGGCCATTCCATATATTTGGTCTTTTCTTCATTTATGTACATCCCTTTCTTTCTCGCTTTCATTTCTAATCTTTTTATTATTTCTTTTAATTCTTGCTTACTTCTGGCTATCAGTACGATGTCGTCAGCGAATGCTAAGCATTGATGTTTTCTTTGATATATAAGTCCTGACCTGTTGATTCCAGCTTCTCTGATGGTAACTTCGAGGACGATACTGAACAACAGCGATGACAGTGGGTCTCCTTGTCGCACCCCCTCACTGACCTCAAACTTATCTGTTTCTTCGCCATTTATTTTAACCCTATTCTCTGTTTTTCGGAGTGTCACTTTTACCATTCTTATCAATTTTTCACTAATTCCCATTTCACGTAGTGCTTTGTATATTTCTTTGCGTTTTATCCTATCGAACGCTTGTTTAAAGTCGATGAATAGGGCCATTGTAGGTTTCCCATATTCGTAGCTTTCTGCTTGTATTTCGCGCAGTAGGAAAATTTAATCCACTGTGCTGCGCCCTCTTCTGAATCCACATTGATATTCCCCTATGTCATTATCTATATTTTGAGATAGCTTATCTTTTATATATACAGCAAGTATTTTATATGCAACATTTAGTAGGGCTATTCCCCTGTAATTGTGGCATAAACTTTTGTCGCCTTTTTTGTGAAAAGGGCACAGTGTCGCTTCGGTCCATTCCTTCGGTAATTTTTCTTGTTCTTATGTCCATATGTCTTTTAGCAACTTTTCCAAATGCTTAATTAGTACTGGACCTCCATATTTAAACATTTCAGTTGTTACTTCATCTCTTCCTGGGCTCTTATTATTCTTTAGTTTCTCTATTATTTCTTTTATTTCTTTTTCGTTAGGCGGTCTTTCCTCTATTAGTTCTTGATCGACATTTTCCTTCACTTCTTCTTCCTCTTCATATTCTGTTGTGGGAATTTCATTTAAAAGTTCTTCAATGTATTCTTTCCATCTGCTCAATATTTCTTCGTCACTTACTAAATTTCTTCTACTTTTGTTTTTGTAGTGTACAGGTTTTCCTTGGTACCCCTTTTTCTCATTTTTCACCCGTTGATATAAGTTTCTAATTTCTCTATTTTTATAGCTCTGTTATATACATTTTAATTTATCTTCATTGTATTTTCTTTTCTTAGATCTTATTATTCTTTTGGCTCTTTTCCTTTGTTCATTGTATTTTCTCTCTATCTCTGTTGTTTTTTCTTGCATCATTTTCATTCTTAATTTATTTCGTTCATCTAGTTCCATTTTACATTCATCGTCGAACCATTCTTTGTATTCGTGTTTTATATTTCTATTACTGGCCTGAGCTGCTTTGGTCATACATACTTTTATTTGTATCCATGTTTGTTCAATATCCCCACTTTCTGCAATATTATCTAATCCTCTACTGACTATTCTTTCATATTTATTTTGTTCCTCTTCTGTCAGTAGTCTCACAGGTTTAGTTGCTTTATACTTTTTCTTCCGCTGGTTTCTAAGCACTGGAATCAGTTGTTTCATTTGTATTCCAACTATAAAGTGATCTGAATCTGCATCTGGACCTCTGTATGTTCTTATGTTCTTTATACATTTTTGCATATCTTTTTCGACAAGAACATGATCAATTTGGTTTATGGTTTTCCCATCCGGTGATCTCCACGTTCCTTGGTGTATTCTTTTGTGTTGGAAGTACGTGCTCATAATGATCATATTTTTTTCTTTCGCGAAATCAATTAGGTAGTGGCCATTTTCGTTCGTTGTTTCATGCAAGCTGTATTTTCCTATGGTGGGTACATATATTTCTTCTTTTCCTATTTTTGCACAAAAATATATCACATATTCAATATATAAATAGAAATATGTGTGTTCACATGAAACAAAATAGCTGTGAAACAATATGTTCGTTTATTACTATTAAATAAATATACCCACTGTATATAAATACATTTTTCAACGCATAAAAATTAACATTAACATTACCAGATGATCGTAAAAAAGCTTAATCTGCAATTTGTGCCAGATAGGAAGATATAATATTCGAGCAACAGTGTTGCCAGCTGAGTCGAGTCTATAATATGATATTATGGTTTAACACATAAGTGATATACAGATTCAGTATACCCAATCGTATATATATTCAGGCATCCAATATTTGGAGCTTCTCCAGATGCTATATCTGAAGAATTTGTAGTTGAAATAAAATGTCCTCAATCTAAGAAAACTGTTTGTAACTTTTTAACAAAAAATATGGAAATTAAAGCAAAATACAAAGCTCAAGTGCAGCTACAGATGTTTCTATGTAAAAAACAAAAAGCATTATTTTGTGTTGCAGATCCTGATTTTGAGGAAAATTTGAAATTTTTTGATATATGGGTACCATATGATGAAGAATACATGAAGATGTTAATGGATGCTGTAGAAAACTTCTGGCAATATAATATATTTACACATTTATGTAACTCATGTTTATATACAGCACGACCAGTTTCACTTTGTATTTAAGATTTGGATGCGAACTGGTGTTGACATTCGGTTTTTCCAAATTTTTTAAATTTCATTTTGGAAACGTCTTGCCAAGTAAAATGCCTGCACGGCACCAAAATAAAATTCAGAAAATATGGAAAAACCGAACGTCAACAACAGTGCACATCCAAATCTCAAATATAAAGTGAATCTGGTTGTGCTGTATATACAGGGTGGTCCTTAAGTAATTGTACAAACAGAAACCGTAGATTCTGCACTTTAAAATATAATGATTTAAGCCAACTTTCTTTAATAAAATGTTGATATTTAGAAAGATACAGGGTGTTAAAGTGCAAAATTAAAATTTTATTTTTCGCTATAACTTTCATGTTTGTAAACATTTATGTATAAAAATTTACAACTGGGTATTTTTAAATATGAGAAATTATAATTTGATGCACACATTAATGTAACTGATAGAGGGCGCCACTTATGCACCATGTGTAAGTTAGCTCTATTTGTGTTAAAAAATATTAAAAATACATTATTCTTACAAAGAAAAGATATACTTGTTAGTAACCTGAAAATTCAACCGTTTTCGAGATAAATTAATTTTATAAGTCAGCTGCACAATAATTCCTAGTTTGATATTTGTGCGGTAAAAAACTGAATACCACATAATTGCACTACCACTAGTAAATAAGCATAATTCATGGTTTATTCTCATTAAAACAGGTCAAAGATGATAATGTAACATCACAAAATGCTTTGTTATGGGTGCTAAATGTCTTATTGGAGAAAAGATATTTCATCTTCTTCTTTAGGTGCCGTGTCCGTATTCAGACTTTGGCCGTCATCATATTTACAATTTTCCTTATCACTTTTTAAGTTTCTATAATGGCGTTGTATTACTTTTTCTCTATTGTAAAATGCTAAAAACCCAAAATATGTGGTTTATGCAAGATGGTACACCACCACATTCTAGAGAGAAGGCAGTTAGAACATACTTAAATACAACTTTTCTGAACGTTGGATTGGTCGTGCTAGTCATATTCCTTAGCAATGTGGTGAGATATGGATATAATTATTTAATTCATAAAAAATCCGAAAAGAATACTTATTGTTCATTACGTAATATGTTTACCCATTTTATTAGGATAAATAGAAACTAGAGCACAGGTATTAAATAACACATATGTGTCCTGTTTCATAATACTTTTGCTAACCTGAAAGACTCAGCATTTTTACAAAAATATCATCGTTGTCCTAATAACTTAATCGGCTTAAATCGTAATATTTTAAAGTGTAGAATCAACTGTTTCTTTTTGTACAATTACTTAAGGACCACCCTGTATATGATATATAAATATATAAAGTATAATGTAGGTATGTACCTATAATTAATTTATGATTAATTAATAAAACCACTTGCACTACGATATTAGTTTGATTTGTTTTTATTAAATTACTTTTACTGTGTTTGACCTTGACCAATCCCTAGATAGATGCATTTGGGAATCTGGTGTAATTGTGAAATAAAACAAAATAAATGGGGTGAATGTACCAATTTCCGACCAAATTAGGATTTTTAGAATTAAAAAATTAATATAAAATTGAATCATTAGTTTTTGAACGTAAAACTTCTAGCATTTATGAGCATATATTGTGTATTTTAAAAATACATTTAATTTTACAACGTATCTTTGACGTAACCTATGTTTCTTAATTATTAAAAATTATTTGACAAATTCACCAATAACCGACCACTTTTTCCAGTTTTCGACCACTTATGCACCAATATTCGACCACATGAAAAGTACATTTATAAAAGACCTTTTTATTCTTTAAACATTTATTTATAGTAATTTTACACTGTAGATACGTATACCTACCGAACATTATAGTTCTTAAGATTTATTTCAAATGTAACAGTTGACTGTTGACGCTTCGTACCGCTTATCACAGTTGGTTTTAATATATATACAACTTGACCTTTTTCAATTAAAGCTGTATCAGGTACATTGGGGAAAAAGAATTTGTTTTCACATTTATTACTTTTTCTTAAACAAGAAATTTCAATTTCTTCGTTCTCCTTTATTTTTACAACTTGACCTATATAATATGCTTCCACCTTCCGTAGGAAATTTTACCAAAGCAAAGTTTCCTTCTTCGGGATCTTTAAGATCTTCTAGATTTGGAGAGGAAGGTCTCGATTGTAGGAGGTCGGAAAATTCCGCATAGTTTAATGAATCGTATTGTGTGTCCATAAATTCATCTTTCTCCTCAGATGATGATGATGATGAAGACTCTTCTAATAGCTTCTTTCTTTTCTTCATATTTTTTTCTCTATCCGTTAATTGTATTGCAGCCCTTCTTTTTTGTAACTCTTCTTTTTCGGTTTTCGTTTCAAGTCTTTCTTTTTTTTTTGTTCTTTTTGTATTTTTTCTTCATCTTTTTTCTTCCAATATTCAACCCAAGCTCCAGCACCTACTGCATGTGGAAGCTTGATACTTCTCCTATTTCTTCCTTCCTTTTTAGCTGGTGATTGTGTTGGCCAAGTAACACAGTCGGCAAAAGCAGGACTTACCCCTGTTTGAATAGACCTACCAGATTTTGGTGTAGTGAACGACTCTGACTTAGAGGTTGACTGTGGATTATTTTTTTTACTTTGCCGTTTATGTTCTTTAAGTAATATCTGGATACTAGTATTCCGTTCATTTTCATTAAAAGATGTTTCAAAACTCACCTGGGCGATACTTAATTCATTGTTTTCATTTTGAGTTGGGGTGATTTCTGAATTTAAGTCTTTTGTAAGATCATCTGACTCCTTATCATCAGATTCAGAATTCACCTGGGCAATAATTAATTCATTATATTCATTTTGAGTTGGTGTAATTTCTGAATTTAGGTCTTTTGCAAGAACATCTGACTCCTTATCACCACTAAAAGATGGCTCTGCAGTGAGATTAGCTTGATTCAAAATATGTTGTTTGACTTTATACCAAGCATCAAATAGCTCTTTGGCCGACTCATCACCATCCCATTTTTGGCCACTGTTTCGGAACTGACGAACACGTAAAGAAGGGAGCATTGATTCTAGAAACAGTAAATGTTCAGTATTAAATTGGCATGGTTTGTCAACTGTTCTACTTTCGTGACTCAAACATTTACTGTAATCAATATTTTCTTTGTCAAAAGGGAAGATCCCACATTTCTTGAAACCATTCTTCAAGACATCTCCGTTTGCTGCTTGTAAAGCACTTTCAATTAATGGTGCGAAATTAGCTCGTGTAACAGCCCTAGCTCCAGTCTTATTCAACCAATCTGAAACAAATTTCTTCCAAGAAACTTTAATAGGACGAAATACTGAAACGTCTGCTGGTTGTAAAATATGAGTGACATTGGGCAGCAATGAATACAAGATGATACCATTTTCCTTACAAAAAGTAGCAACTTCAAAGCTTATGTGCGATCTGTGTCCATCGACTATGTATAAAACTGGAAATGTGGTATTTCTTTCCTTTAGATAAGGTAACAAACTGTTTGTAACATATTCATAAAACACTTGTGAATTCATCCACCCACTTTTAGATCTGCCTAATGACCAGGTAGGATTTACGTTTCTGCTAATTTCTGCAGGTATCCTTTCATATGGATAAATGATGCAAGGAGGTGCCATATTTCCACTACCTGTAAATGTTACCATTACCGTAATACATTCCTTATCACTACCTCGAACCTGATACAGATCTTTAAATCCTTTGGGACCCATAACTAAAGAAGTTCCTGGGTTATATCGGAAACCCGATTCATCCCCATTGAGAATTCTGGAAGGATCTTTTAGCAGATCGCTATTTCCGGTTTATTCTATTATATAAGTTTCCAAGTTCTGATGCCATTCACGAATTGCACGTTCAGTTACCAACCCTCTTGCTAAACCAAGAGCTTCAGGTTTACGCAGTGAAATGCGTGGATGTCGCTTAAAAAAAGATCTAGCCACTTTCTTCCAGGTCTTCCTTGAGTAAATGGACTTCGTCGTCGATCTTTTTTTATTACCTCTTGAACAGCATCAATTAGTTGTCTTGGTTCAACCGGTATTCCTTTTTTGGCCATTCCCTTCAACCAACAAACTAGTAAGTTTTCTTCCTGCAAAACGAGAAAAGGGTTACGCAAAAATCATTAGAAAATTCTATATAAAAATACATGTTTACTAAAAAAAAAATTGACCTACTTACATTTAAAGTTAGAATAGTTGGAGGACCCTTTCTGGCATCCAAAGATGTTTTTTCTTTTAATTTGTCCATAAATGTGGCATGGGGAATGTTATACTTTATTTCAGTTTCCCGTATTTTTGCTCCATTACTTCATTAATAGCATTGACCAAATCGTCTTTAGAAAATTTTTTATTCATCTAAAATAAATGATTTGATTACTGTACCAATTTATGACCACCATTTTGCTCCAGTAGCCGACCACTGGTCAGTTATTGGACAGAAATTAGATTTACGTATAAAAATTAAAGTCCCCTATTCGTACTACTAGCAATAGTCTATTTAACAAAACATCCGTGGATACAAACCCACACCAGAAAGTGACCAGCTGGTCGTCTAATGGAAAAGTGTTACAATGGTGAACCATAAAGCGACCACAATAAATTAATCACTTAGTTACAGATATTTACAAAAATAACAAGTTAACTGTATTTATTACACTTTTATAATGAGTAACATTACATTTCAGCATTAAAAAAGTTAAAAAAACATTCGATGTAATTAGATAAAAATTACTTACCTTCATGGACATCTAGTTGCACGCTCATAGATTTACCTTATTGGCAGTGTTGCCGATACGCTAAAATTTCCACTTCCTTTAAACTTGCTTTGAATAAGTCAACGAAACTTCCCTAAATACCTAAAGCCACGTAGTATACGTGGGCGGTGCAATAATTTCCGAACGTTCAAAGATTTTCTTAGTTTTAATATTTGTTTGAAGACTGGTCGGTAACTGGTGCATGGTCGGTTACTGGTGCATTCACCTGTTACTTGCATACATTTATTGCTTATATTTTATTCAACATAATCTATATTGCAAATAGTGAAATAGTAATAAGATGAAATATCAGGTTCCTACCAACCATTTCCTTAAAAACATTTTTTTTTTCTAAAACTAAACAACTGAATATGCCGAATAACGTAAGTGTCACATTGCTTGCTTTTGTAATAATGGTGAGTTTATACGTTTTAAGGGTGAGTAATACAGTTTGTAATCTGTATTTACAAACTTTATTACTAACTCTTAAAATATTTAAGTTTGTCATTGTTATAATTTTAAAATTTATTTTTCGATTTAATAAAAACAAGTGATGTGGCGCTTACAACGTTATTCGGCGGACCCATTCAACTATCTACCTACAAAGTATAAAAATAAAAAATACAAAAAGTTACTGTTGTTTACTACATTTATTGCTCACATTTTATTCAGCACTAGCCATTTTACCTATCGCCATACGATGGGAGATTCAATAAATTTCCATCTACAGTTACTTCACTCATTTTTTTTCAAAATTTTAGGAGTAACAAGCTGTCAATAGAATTAAAAATTAAATTTTTTGAATAATAAATATCTTGCATGTAAACCAAGTAAATGTAAAGTTACATAAAGCTTTAAATTATTGCCTCTACAAACATGTTAAAAATGCAATTTTTAGCACTCCATAGAAGCGTTAAAAAGGCTACTTTAGAGCACTGGGTGTCTTAAAATTTTTAAGGCACTGCAGTTAAAAGTGAAATGTCAAATTTCAAAACGTCAAAATATTTATATTTCATTTATTATTAATAGTACAACTTGCACAATTTGAAAAAGTAAACTGTATTATTGCATTTTTAACACGTCTGTAGAAAATGTAGAAAAAACAAGTTTATGTAACGGTATAATATTTTCGCTAAGAATTTTTAGACGTTCCCCTCGAGTGTAGGCAACCAGTTCTACCTCTTACGGGTCATAGGTTTCATCGTTTCAGCAATTAACAAAAATATTGTATTTTATAAATTTATAACGTTTGTAGAAAAAATATTGTATGATATACTTACGTGTTAAAAGGTACATTTTTAAGCCACTCATGTGAATTGCAGAATGAGCGAACATGTGAATTGCAGAATTCGCTTCGCTCATTCTGCAAACCTTCACATGCGTGTCTTAAAATTGTACTTTTAACACCTAAATCATAAATAACTATTAAATTTTAATAAAATAATTGTATTCGATTTTAATACATATTATATTATGCAATGAGCATTTATTGATGGTCATTATGAAGTGAGTATGAGGGATATAAAACGAGCCGCCTAGCGGCGAGTTTCGTATAGAGTACGAGCTTCATAATGATAATTAAATGCAAGTTGTATACACAATTTTTTCTATGTTCATTCCCAACAAAAAAAAATATTCAAGTTTATTAATTTTGTAACGCAAACAAATTAAGTAGTTTGACAGTTTGTTTACATATTGAGAACTGTCAAAGCGTATGTGTTTGACTCGCCATTGGTAACTGTGCGTGTGACACCTTCATCGCCAAATGCCATATCGCGATTCTATTGATTAAAATATCATAATGAAGTTCATTATGTATGATTTCACCATAACACACTACCACCTAGCAGTGAAACTCCCGTGTTAACGAGTAAAACAATGATTGGCGCATCACCTAGCGGTCGGGCGCGTAACTATATATAAATGGCGCTAAGTTCAAAAGTTTAAAGGAAAATCGATATAATCCTAAAATAACTGTTGAGACTATATTTATTTTCCATTACATTAAAATGCCAAAGTGGTTAAAAAAATTAAAGAATAAAATATAGAATAAAATCTTTATTTATAAAAATGTTACAAGAAATGTTATTGTGTTACAAGAACTGGTCAGTATTCATAATTGTTTTGTCATTCTTATGTCAAGTTTTATGTGAATAAAAGCCTAATTCTGCAAATGGCATTTTACTACAATTTTATTCAAATAAATTTACAATAGAAAAGTACTTTAGACCAGATAAACTAGAGGCTGATCCAAACTGTCAAACTTCCACCAAAGAATTCAAACATTGATATATAACATTCAAGAATTTTTAATTAATTTCAAGAAAGCAATAAATCTAAAGATAAATCCCTAGAAGATAAAGATAAGTACATGCTTTTAATAAATTTAGTCTATGATTACATAAGCGAAGCAATCAATCTGGAAAACCAATTGCTTTTTTTACACGTACCCTCACCGATTCTGAATGAAAACATTATGCAATTTAAAAAAAAGTAAATGCGTTGAAGTACTAAAAAAATGCAGAATTTATCTGGTAGGAAAGCAATTCTAACCAATCACAGATTAAATCACTATTTTGTTTATATAGAATGCCGGCATATATAAAATCTGACAAGGAGAACTAGCTTTACTTCACAAGAATTTATTAATTATCTACACTCTAAAGGAATATGTTCAAGTAGAACAACACCATATAATCACGGAGGAAATGGTTAAGTCGAAAGATACAATGAGTTATATGGAAATTGGTGAATCAAACATTAAAAACCAAAAATTTAGAATTCACTAAATGGAAAACTAGGACCACACTGCTAGACAAAAAGACCAACGTTAGAATAATACAATACAACATTGAAGACCTTACGAAAGTAAACGACCAAGAGGAAGACCACATATGAGATGGGTTGATGATATTAAAAGATTAGCCGGAACAAATTGGAAATATGTTGCTCAGGATAGAGACCGATGGAAGAAGTTGGGAGAGGCCTATGTCCAAACATGGACGAAAGAAGGCTAAGAAGAAAAAAAAATGGAAAACTGGTTTACCAGGTGCTCTGGACTATATACGAAGTTTATTGTTGAATTGTTATATTATTCATCCAAATACATCCAAATAACACACTAGAGAATTGCACTACTAAATCAATACCAGATGAGACAGAAAATTTACCTGTTCAAAAACCTGATGATAATGATGAACCAAGATTGGAAAATTCAGATTTTCAATCTAGCTGTAAATAAGCTGGAGTTATAAATAAACCAAGATAGTTGCAATATTTTGCTCAAAAATGGGGACGAGTAAATGTAGTATAATTTAGTGTTCTAAATGTTGACAAGTTGTTGTGTGACAAGAACTTGTCAGCATTAAAATTTTTTTTTTTTGTAATTTTAATGTCAAATTAAAGCCTAATAAGCAACAGACAGCCGTCAGACATTCTGAGTTCTTTATAGTACTTACATCCTAATCTAATAACACACACTACCAGCGGTCAGTGAGAACTCTTACAGTCTTGCGTTCTACTCACAGAAAGAGAGAACTCAAGAACCCTGCTAAGTTGGAAACAGAAAAATTAAATGATTTAGTTCTAGAAAGAAGTTTATATACATTTATATGATAATATTTTTTTAAGTTCCAGAAAAGTATTCTGGTTATCATCAAAATTATGATTTTGATTAGATTAGCAAAATATTGCTTCTTGCAAAAAGAAAACCCAAGAATGAGGAATAACTGAATGGTAGCGAAAAGAAAAAACAAGCAAAAAAAAGAACAATGGATAAAGTAAACAGTTATTTCTAAGGTATGTTTAAAGTTTTCACCCAGAATGCAAGCTTTGCTAAAACCTGATATAGTAACTATATTTGCTCAGTATAAACTCCAAACAACAGAGGATAATAATGTTTTTATGCCTGAAATGACAAACACAATTACAATCAACAGATTTTTTCACCAGTATGTCATCTTAAGATCAGTCATCCTATATTATATCCATATAATCACATCAACAAAATCGGACAGACACATTCAAATTGATTTATTCATAACTCTGAAAGTTTGACCGCTGTCTGTGTAGATGCTGGCTAATATAAGGGACAAATCAATTAAATATTACAACTTACAATATACAAAATAGTGGTTAAGTACACAGTATTTTAAGATAATAAAATTAAATAATGTGGACTAAAAATATATTATGTATACAAACAAATGCATGTACACATGTATATATATATATATATATATATATATATATATATATATATATATATATATATATAATTAAACATGTAATTAAATTTAAAAACTTATAAACCCAACAGTTAGTTCTATGATTCCAAGATCCAACACTATAAAGATGAAAAAATAACATTAAAATAAATACTTACAATAAAAATATGAAGTATTTTGCAAAGTTAAGCTTCCAAACTCTATGGTACCAGTAACGCTTTTCTACTAATATTTATATATTTATTGGGATACATATTAAATACATTTACATTTAGGTTGTTTAACAACAGTGGGCTATTAGCACCATAGGTTGTTCTACAAAATGGAACATTAAAAGTACATAGATGAGGCAAACCATGGTAATATGGTACTCTAAGACCAATCTCACCCACAAGAGAGGGACAGATCCCTTCTTATACTTAAAGCAGGCAAGCTCATAGACCTCTCCATGATAGTGTAGTCATGGTCTGCTAATCTAATCCAACTTTGAAAGGCGCACACCTGTAGAAATTTATGCCGAACCCTCTCTAAGGTGATGCTTTTAAGATAGTTGTTAACCACCACCTACAAATAATTCAAATAGTAAGCTAAGTATATAAGCCTGGTTTTATAATATATAATTTTAGGTTAAATTTATAATTTATAATTAACTAATTTTATGAGTAAAAGGTCACATATTGGTATAATAGTTCTTACCTGGTCCTGGTAAAAACAAACTCGGAACGGCTGTTCTTATAATACCGCTATGTCCAACATTGATTATATCTTCCTCTTCAAAATGACTAGCGTATACATGAAAATTGTTATAAATAGTTTCTGTTGCAGCATTCTCTAATTAGGGCTCTTAAGAGCATACACCCATTTATTAAACATATCCATATAATGTCCTGGACTTGAAAAACGCTATTGCTTGCCAGTAGTATCCATGTAATCTGGAACACATCTTTTTTGTTCAGTTCTTTCTCTATACATTGTTATTCCATGTAATGTGTTCGATTCCATAATAAAAAATCGTCTAAAATACTCAAATTGTACCTTTTTGCACTACTTATATAAAAAAATTTAAATTATAAAATAAATTATAAAAATAAAACAAATACAAATATGGCGCCGTGTTTGTCTAAACTCAACTTTGACTTGACCACAGCACACTCCCTCCACGCAGAAACGAGACTAGCAGCGCCATCAAACGAACGGGTGCCAAATCCAAACGTGATTTGACCTTGGCTATCCCTGTTACCAATCTAGGTGTAATTTTATCTATGGATTTCACGTGTTCAATGATTTCACTACCTGTATCATAATGAAGTTCATTATGATACAGGTAGTGAAATCATAATTGATATATTATAGTATGAGAATAAAAAAAAATATTTTACATACCGTACCTATATATGTAATTTGTTTAAAATATATATAATAAAATTATCCCGTTATAAAAAGTTAGGTACTGTCCTGGAAAACTGCATGGCTTGTCGCATTAGGATTGTATAAGATTAGATAATAATAATATATTGCAAATAATAGTAAAATAGTAATAATATGAAAAATTAGGTTTTTACCAACCATTTTCTTAAAAACATTCTAAATTTTTTTTTGAAAACTAAATAACTACCTACAAAGTATAAAAGTGAAACCTACAAAAAGTTACCGTCCTGAAATTATTCCTGATTGCAATTTGATTAATCCACACACTATTTTGATAATATTATCTGTATAACACAACAATTTATTATCAGTACATGCATGTGGTGCTAAAAATGAAAAATCTCTCAATCTACGAATAACTCTTTCCACATGAATTCTCAAGCTAGCTATTCGTTTGATCTCAAATACCTCATCTTTACTAGGTTTTGTACCTACAGTGACACTCGATAAATAGGACACAACCTTTAGACCTAAGTAAATGGCCAATATGTTTAAATCCCCTATCTGCCATAACAGCAACATTTGGAGGAAAAATATTTAAAAAACCACTATGTTCTGCAATGACAGCATCGTACGACCTACAAATGCTGTCGATATATAATTTATGATACCATCAGGAGTGCAACATATTAAATATTTAAGTGTATTACATTTTGTATATTCTGACCTGTGTTAAAGACTGTTTCACTGCATCTGTTGGTTTCTCTATCTCTATTTCTAAACAATCAATTATACAATAAACATTACAATATCGAGCTCGAAAAGCTATTGGTATATTTGAATTCACGAATGAAACTTGAGGTTGTATTATACATTTTCTTAAATATTTACTTATAATTGGAACAGATTTCGAAAATATTCTTGAAGCATAACTTTCAGTTATGACAAAATCATCTGCTAGAGCTATAAAAGAAAGTCCAAGCCTGGTTTTTTTTAGTTTTATAAATAAATACATAGAATTTACCGTGCAATATTTCTAGTAATCCCATATACAATCTAGGTCTGTTTTGTAACTTTGTAATTGTACAATTCATTGTCAGATCTTCAAATTCAGTTCTCTTTTCATCATTAAGTTTTTTCACTTTACTGGGCGTTAAAGTATACTCACTACTTTCACTAAAATTTTCATGATCACTACTTTGTATGCTTAGAGTAGTTTCAGATATATTTGCCACATAACTCGTTGATGACTTCATCTCTACGTTGACTGGAATACTTTTGATTGGCGATACCACTACTGTAATTCCACACTGTAGGTTACATTGAACACCTTTAGTCCTAACACTAGGACGGGTTTGTCAAGAGACATCCCTTTTCGAAACTTCAATATATTTTGTTTCCAGCTGAATTTCCATAGGGTGAATGCTCTTACTACTACATGCAACTATCTCCAAATTTTCTTGAATACAAACTGGATCTTGTGGCACCAAAGAAATAGCTTCATCAACAATTATTTTTGCAGTTCTCTTAGTACCTGCTACCCTGGGATGATTTTCAAAAGATCTTTTTCTATTTCGCTGTCAATCAAATATATAAAGTACTATGTTGTTTTCATTTTTTCTAACCACCCATTAACTTGTATTTAACATAGTTATACATGTCTTCTTCAAGCTAGAATAAATAAATAAATAACTAAATAAGCCATATAAAAATATGTGTTATTATGAATAAATATGGTAACAATTGAAAATATAAGATTATTTGTAATGCAATTATATTATATATACTGCCGTCCTAACATGAAAGGTCCTATCTGCAAAATTTGGTAAAATGACTGTTACGTCCCTCCACACGTCCCTTCTTATTTTTTAAGTATTTCTTATTATTTTATTCTATATTTAATTCTTTAATTGACGTGTGTGTATATCTTATATACGTAACCATGATACGGCTCTGTACACAACGCCCCTATGAGACTTAAGTTAAGGGAAGCGAAGCTACGAGACGACACGCAACATGCACCTCAGTCGCAGCCTTGTATAGATCAGCGCGATAAACACTCCAGTTTTTTTGTGTAAACTTAACTACGCAACTTCTGCCCCCCTGAGTTCCACAGTGCACTGTGGAAGAAGCAGAAGTGTTAGTTCAACATCACAGGTACCGTAATTTGATTGCATACACACACAATATTGATATTCATTGATATATTTTACATATATCTTATTTTCGTATAAAAATAATACCAGCACCTAAATAAACAATTATGAACAACTTATAGAATTTACATTTGTACAATGACTTTATTGGCTAGCGTATGGTATGCGTAAACATATCTATTTATGTACAAAATGAAATTGTCCTATAAGCGTCTTAAGTGCCTTATATACCTAAATGATTTGTCCTAACTGACTAATTGCACTGTTTACTAACATAAGTTGTCCTATCTCACATATGCTAAGAAAAATTGTCCGTTTTAACTTTAGAAATGCAGTTAGGACTAGTTAAGGTAGCATTTTATACTGAACGGCATCAGTTAGGACAATTTTGCGTAGTATGACAAAAGCATGTTTGTAATATAACTTCAAATAATTAATTATAAAAGGTATAGACGCATATGCGTCTATATTCATTGGTAGTAGCAATGTAGCGTCACTTAGCCGGAACAGCGATAGATGTAAACTTATGGTATTTAGCCAAAATAGATAATGATCCAGATTATATACCTGGGCCGTCCAATTAATTCGACAATAATATCTGATCTAGATCCAGAAGAAAACGAATTTAACTTCGTTCAGAATTTCATTCGAGATTTTCATTTTACAGCTCACAATTATAAACAAAACAGTTGATAAAGCTAAGAGTAAACTGTATACAAAAACTGGGAAAATAGGAAAAAGAAAACAAATTGAAGAGCCGTTTGTCGAAAGAAAGAAACAAAAAAGAGAGAGTTACATAAGAGCTCATAAAGTTAAAAAGTCACGTAAATTCAAATTCAATTGCGCTGAAAAAATTTCGTATACTAGGCAAAAAGACATTAATACACAATACTGGCTATTGGAAAAGAACACCAAAAACAGTTTGTTTTGAGCTACGTAAAATAAAGTGAGAAAAAAGAAGTACTCCTCAGAATCAAACATTACCAAGAGTGTATTCCTACAAATACTATCTAACCTCAAAGAAAGCCGAAGAGGTGTGTATTTGTACAATGAAAAGCGTAAAAAGATATTTTTTTTGGCGACATTGGGCTATGAAAAAGACAATGATAGAATTATTGCTGTAGAAAATATAATCAAATTTTTTGAGCCAGGTCATACTTTTATGTCAGCAGATTCATTTCATCGCCAAGTTGAGCTTGCCCCCAAAGGAAAAAAAAAGTATACGACTGTGACGATTTTTTTGAAAAGGTAAAACAAGCCAATTCATCAAAAGTTAATTTAATAAAAATGCTACTTTTTAATTTCACTGACTGTACCTCCAAATATAAGTTACAAAAGCTGATTTCTCGCGTTTACTTAAAATATATAGTTTGTCTTCATTTTAAAAGAAGAAATTATTACAAAACAGAATTTGAAAACAATTTTATTGATTTAAAAGATATTTTTATAATGAGATACGTTAAGGGCAACGAGTAAGGCTAACGAGTCCCCAGATTCGTAATACATGTCGCGTTGTAACTTTAGATAGAAAAAAATCTTATTTTGAGAAGATAATTGAGATACAATTTGAGATATAATTTTGAGAAGATTTGCCGGTTAACGAACATGCTTTTAAGGAAGAAAATGATTATTATTAGTATTATTTTAATATTTTTATCGATACGTATCATTATGTAAATTGTGTATTAAGTGTAAAACTTATTATAATAAAATTAAAAGGGTTCAGTTAATTGGAATTTCAGTTTCATTTAGGACAATTTCAGTAAGAAATAAAAAAAACGTACTTCATATACACTAAGGTAAATTGTCCTAAGTGACAATATAATCAAAAATCGACTAACCTGGAAAGAATAAATCAAAATTATGACTAGCAACTAAATTCTATTCTCCGACATAATATACAAAATAAAACAAAAAGTTTCTTAAAGTACCAAGCGTTATACAATGAAAAGAAACAAAAACTGGATTTTCTCATAACAGATAGGTTCTTTCATGTTAGGACGGCAGTATATAGAAACCCAAGCCGACCGATGACCCGGAAGCAGACTCAGTATAACCGAACTAATAAATAGATGCAACATCCAATTTTTAACGTTCTTTTTAATTTGTAATTCAATTGTTAAACAAAAGTTCCATAATTTATAATTTGTAATTTCTCAAATAAAACCTTTTTTTAAAATACAAGTTTAAGTGCTCCCAACATTTCTGGCGCTGCGAACAGGATACTTCGTACAGAAACCACCCGTTTCCTGGTCAACTTCAGTTGTTCGACGAGAATCCATTGAACCTGGGATCAGAAGGAAGAGCATGCAGAGAACATCATTCATGATCATCATCATGTAAGTCAATTTTCCTTTTTTCCTTTATGAGCATTTTAAACGATATTTCTAGAAATAATTTAGAAGTTTTATTTGAAAATCTTATCTTAGATACTACTAGTTCTAAATATAATATTCGTAATTCAAAAAAATATTTAAATAAATCAAAAATGCCTATGTCAAACGCTGATATTTCTAGCCTATGCGCTACTTTGCCTGAATTTTCTACTGGAGATAATCTCTCCACATTTATTAAATCTGTTGATAATCTAATTGTATTTTTGGGTACACAAGATATTACCCAGCCACAAGAATTTGTTTTAAATGCCAATATCTCCTCGTATCAAGGGCGAACCTAGAGATTTTTTAAATTATTCCAATAAAACTATTTGGACTGAAATTCGGCCTGCTTTACTCGCTAAATATGGCGATAGACGTTCCGAAGAAATTTTAGTAAATCAGTTATCTACTACGGTACAAAAACATAACGAAAACTACGACCAATATCACCAAAGGGTTTCCAATAACTTAAATGATCTTTTACAGCATATCTCTCTTAATGAAAATCCTGCCACAGTTGCCTTCAAAATCCCTTATTTTAAGAATATTGCTCTTAAAACATTTTGTACCGGCATAAATGACCCCTATTGTGATTATTTGTCTCATTTTCAAATTAATTCTCTCGAAGAAGCCCTCCAAAAATGCATTTCGTATGACAATCATAGAAGTCAACAACAGTACATGAATTTCTTAAAAGGTCAACAAAACAAGCGACCTAATACATTCAGACAAAAACCAAATAATTCAAATCAAAATAATTCAGATAGGTTTAATAATAGAACCAACAATCAGCCCAATTTTCAAAATAACTTCATGTACCCCCCTCGTAATATGCAAGAGCCCACATTCAATTTTCCACGACAACCTAATTATAATTTTTCAGAAAGAAATCCTCCACAGGCTAATCAAGCCAGCCCTCCTAGAAATTATTCTCAGCCCAATAACTTTGGCAATAATCCAAATTTCAGAAAACCTCTCCTGAAAAATCTGTATAATAGACGAAATATTCCAAATCAAAATCAAAATTATACTTCTCCTATGAGTGGTGTACAAACAATCTCAAGCAATCGACCCATGACTGTTTCTACAAGAAGAACTCACAATTTTAACATAGATACTAATATTGACGAAAATCCCGAAAATTTCACACAAAACGTCGAATCAGATAGTTACGAACATTCTCAGGATTTTCAATACGGCCTTTTCAAAGACGACCCACCTCTTCTATAAATTTAAATAATATTAATAACTATCCCCGATTACCATACTTTATCATGCCTAAAACTGGATTGAAAGTTTTAATCGATTCAGGAGGTTCTGATACAATTATTTCCCCTCAAGCTTTAAAATATTTTAATACATCTCATATTTATGAAAAACCATTTACATTAACTTCAATGAATGTGACTCGCAAATATTTTCAAAATATAAAAACTCCTTTACTCAAATATATGAACGTAAATTATATTATTGATGCGCGAATTGCTGAATGGAATCGCGAATTTCATATTTTACTCGGCAATCGTGATTTAGAAAATTTACAAGCTGTTATTAATTATCAGACAAAAACGTTGACCCTTAAGAGTGTCGGTGTCATAATTCCATTTCAAACACTGTATAATAAAATTCCAGTAGACATTGCGGAAGGTGAAATTCTATTCCCTGAAACCAGAATAAATCACGTAATTATACCAGAGTCCATTCACATTGCGAAAGACAATTACATAGATAATATTTATCTCTGTAATCATATTCAAATTGAACCCATCCATGTAGAAAAATTAAATAATTATGAAGTTTCAAGTGGCCCAACAAACTTTGATCCTTCTGTTATTAGAACTAGTCATTTAAATTTAGAAGAAAAAGATAAAATTTTAAAATTGTGCAAAAGATACAAAGACATTTTTTATGATGATAAAAATAAGTTAACTTTTACTTCTGGCATTAAACATGAAATTAGAACGCGAGATGAAAATCCTATTTATGTAAGAGGATTTAGGCATCCAAAAAAGAAGCAAGAAGAAATTACAAAACAAGTAAATAAATTATTAGATAATGATATTATTAGACCTTCCATATCGCCGTTTTCTGCTCCTGTCTGGATCGTACCGAAAAAAGCAGATGCATCCGGAGAGCAAAAATTCAGGATGGTAATTGATTATCGTAAACTCAACGAAAATACGATAGATGATAAATACCCTTTGCCCAAAATTGACGAGATATTAGACAATGTCGGTAAAGCCACATATTTCACAGTTCTCGATCTTGCTTAAGGTTTTCACCAAATCGAGGTACATCCCAATTCCATCGAGAAAACTGCCTTCACAGTTCCTCATGGTCATTTTGAATTTACAAGGATGCCGTTTGGTTTAAAAAATGCCCCAAGCACTTTCGAAAAATTGATGGACAATGTTCTTAGACCTTTTCTTCATAAATTTTGTTTTGTATATATGGACGATGTTATTATATTTTCTAAGTCTTTACATGAACATCTTGTTCATATTGCTACAATATTCGATACATTCCGAAAAAATAATTTGAAAGTACAATTGAATAAATCAGAATTCCTCACAAAAGAAGTTGCTTTTCTTGGTCACTTAGTAACCGCTGATGGTATTAAACCAAATCCTAGCAAAATAGAAGCTATCCAAAAATTTCCATTACCAAAATCAGTCAAAGAAATCAAATCCTTCTTAGGTCTCATAGGATATTATCGTAGATTTATACCAAATTTTGCGAAAATTACATCTCCTCTTTCCAGATGTACTCGCAAAGGAGCTGTAGTCGATATTAAGAATCCTAATTATTTAGAATCATTTGAAAAATGCAAACAATTAATAACCAATGCCCCTGTACTCCAATATCCAGATTTTTCAAAACCTTTTGTTCTCACTACTGATGCTTCCAATGTAGCTATTGGTTCTGTGCTTTCTCAAAACAGTCATCCAATCGCGTATTACTCTCGAACTCTAAATTCAGCCGAACAAGCTTACTCCACAATTGAAAAGGAACTCTTAGCCATTATAGATTCTTGCAAACATTTCCGTCCCTATTTATATGGCCAAAGATTCTTGGTCGAAACGGACCATAATCCCCTTGTCTGGATCTATAAAATTAAAGATCCTACGTCTAGATTAGCACGCTGGAGACTAAAACTTGATGAATATAATTTTGATGTAAAATATAAGGGAAAGGAAAATCAAGTTGCTGACGCCCTTTCTAGAGTACAAATTAATGCTTTAAGTACCAGTTCAAACTGTGCCGAACCTTCAAATATTGATGAACAGTTCGACCCAGACGAATTTCTGGAACAATATGACCGACTGCAAAATGGTGACGATACGCAACATACTGCAGTTGAAAATCCCATTTCTGGAATCCAAATTTCGGAAGAACCAATTAATATGTCGACAAATCAAATTATAATTATTGATAACTCCGAAAAATTCGATTTGGTTTATCGAAAAATATTTAATAAACATAGATATAATGTAAATGTCACAGAAGATTGGAAAACAGAAATACCAGAATCTTTTAAAAATATTTTAAGACCCAATCAAAAATTTGCCATAAAAGTATCTCATGAATTTAGACCTTTTATTTGCAACTACTTTAGAGAAAATATAGACTCAACCGTTAAAACCTTTTTCTGCAATAAAATACTGCAAGACATTGAAGAAGAAGAAAGACAAATCGAATGCGTAAAGAAATACCATACCGAGAATCATAACGGTATCGTAGAAACCTACAAACATTTAAAAAATAAATTTTACTGGCCTAATATGCAAACTACTATTTCGAACTATATTAATCAATGCGAAATTTGCCTTAAAAATAAGTACGAAAGACGTCCCTACAAACTTCCACAGTTAGGACCTTTACTTGGCCAAAAACCTTTTGATATCATACACATAGATTTATTCCATTGCAACAAAAATCTCTACTTGACAGTTATTGATTCATTCTCAAAGTATGGACAGTGTTACAAAATACCTGACAAAACTTCGTTGTCAATCCTAAGCAAACTCAGACACTACTTCTCACACCACAACTATCCCAAAAAAATAGTATGCGATAGTGGTACAGAATTTAATTCCGCCATAATTAAAGAATTCATGAATCTTCACAAAATTGAACTACATTTCACTACAGTAAATAATTCATCTTCGAACTCCCCTGTAGAACGATTTCACTCCACCCTTATCGAAAAGCTTCGAACTTTAAAAGACCAAAATCCAAATGATCCATTAGATGATATCTTCACCCACGCTGTATTAATTTATAATCAATCAATCCATAGTGCCACGAATTATTCCCCTTTTTCTATTCTTTACGGTCCTTATGCCGAAGAAATACACTTCGATTTTGATCTTCCGGTATATGAAACCTATAACCAAAGACACAAAGATGAACTTCAACCTTTTATAGAACACTTATATAAAAAACAAAAAGAAAAAAGACAAAACATACTTGACAAAGCTAACGAGACTGCCGAAGAGATACCCGAAATAAATCTTGCAAATCCCCTGTACGTAACTAAGAAAAAACATCAACCTAAATTACAAAATCCCTATTCTACATTACGTCCCGATAAACAAATTAAGACAAAAGTAGTCGGTAAAACTGACAAACAAAACGAAACAAGCACGCACTTAAAATTTGCAAAAAGACCCCGAAAACTTATAGACAAAACTTCTTTACAGGACGATCCTATCCCTGGGACATCTTCTCAAGATCCAACAAATTCCGAATAATGGTTATTTTGCTGAAGAAGTTGGAAAATCCAGAGAAACCTCACATTTTCACAGACATATCTATTTTCACAAACATTAGAGGAGACCTTAGAAAGAGATCCTATTTACTATTTTAAAACCCCTATTAAAAATGGACCCCTGTCCTCATTGTATTCCCAGTATAATCATTTACATGACCTAGCTAAAGACAATTTACATAAAATAACTAGAAAACAGAAAAAAGGACTTTTTAATTTTCTTGGTACAGCTATTAAATATGTAGCGGGTAATCCCGATAATTCAGATCTAGATATGTTAAGAACACACATTACAGCTATTGAACTTAAAGAAAATGAAATCATAAAAAAATTTAACAATCAAATCTCATTTGGACAGTCAATTGATACGAGATTCGAAAAACTTATAAACAAAATTAATAATAATAGTTTCGTACTTCTATCCGCAGTTAATAAATTATCTGCCGATTTTGACGGCTATGTTGCTCTACATAATGAAATAATTAACCTTCAAAATATTAATGAATTTCTCATGAAACTTATCAGAACAATCACTTTATCTCATTTAGATATTCCAAATATTGAATTATTTACATTAAATGAACTCGAAAGTTTAAAAGAAAATCTTCTTCAAATTTATTCAAGAAATGCCCTCCTCATCGATGATAATCATCCTTATGAACTTATAGAAGCATCTAAAGCCCTTGTTTGTGTCACTTATCAAACAATGCTCATAATAATAAAAATCCCTATCCTAGACATTAACCTATACCTCACCTATAGAATTTATCCTATCCCTAATTCAGATCACATTATGATATTGCCACCCACACATTTCTATGCTAACAATAAATGGTACGAAGACTGTAAGGGACATGCTGAGTACATAGTTTGTACGAAATAGATCAAATCAAGATGCTCGATCGAATGTTCAAAATTGCACTAAAGTCGTTGTCACAGAAAACTTCTTTCAAGAAACTAATAAAGTAATATTATTAGGAGTAGTCAATCCAATAAAGAAATTTATTAAAAATCCTTTGTAAAAGGTATATATTTTTAAAAACCCAAACGGGCTGTTTTAGACAAAACGTTTTCGGAATCCATTATTCCATCATCAGTGTCCTATAAAATATATAACCACTTAATTAAAAAGAACGTGAAGTTAAAATTTTGACCAAGGTTAATGTAAAGTGTGGTTAATACTTACTAGGTGTACATGAATGTAGCCACTAAATACATGGGTAAAAACCCGTTAACAAAAATTTAGTTACATTTGTTTTACATTATATTATATAAATTACTAGGATGTTAAAGTTAGTAATTTATATAATATAATGTAAAACAAATGTAACTAAATTTTTGTTAACGGGTTTTTACCCATGTATTTAGTGGCTACATTCATGTACACCTAGTAAGTATTAACCACACTTTACATTAACCTTGGTCAAAATTTTAACTTCACGTTCTTTTTAATTAAGTGGTTATATATTTTATAGGACACTGATGATGGAATAATGGATTCCGAAAACGTTTTGTCTAAAACAGCCCGTTTGGGTTTTTAAAAATATATACCTTTTACAAAGGATTTTTAATAAATTTTTTTAATATATGGTATACAGCCAAATACAGGAACGTAGATTCCTTGTGGAATCCAATAAAGATTGAAGAAGAAAAAGTCATAACCAGTAGTATCCTAATGACGGACGAACCAATTAACATAGAAGGAACCAAATTTAATAAAAAGACTACACAAGAAATCTCCATCCCAGAAGTCGTTCCTATAAAATTGATACCAGAGCATAAAATTCAAATTGAAAAACTCAAAATTCTAGAGACCCATGGCCAGCTTCAGCCAATAGAAACATTGGATCCTCTTTCACAAATTTCAACGGGACTTGGCACCACTAGTTTAATTTTAATAGTTTTCCTCTTAATATTCATTTTTATTTTCCTAATAAAAAAGAATTTCCAGACTACTTTTTGGACCCAAACTACAGCCAGCCCAAATTCAAATCCTGGATCAGCTCATCGCAGAAGTTTCCCAGACTTCGAGGACGAAGTCAATTCCAGAGGAGGAAGGAGAAATGCAATCCTCAGCGACCCAAGCCGACCGATGACCCGGAAGCAGACTCAGCATAACCGAACTAATAAATAGATGCAACATCCATTTTTCAACGTTCTTTTTAATTTGTAATTCAATTGTTAAACAAAAGTTCCATAATTTATAATTTGTGATTTCTCAAATAAAACCTTTTTTTAAAATACGTTAAGTTTAAGTGCTCCCAACATTTCTATATATATATATATATATATATATATATATATATATATATATATATATATATATATATATATATATATATATATTCGTGTTAAAATAAAAAATATGAGTGGATCTGCGATTCCAAAATGCATGACAGTCCATTGCTGTGATATTGGAAGCAAGGGGTAAGTTTTTCATCTTTTTTTTGGAGAAGCTTTTAGTGCACCTGGTATGATTTTTCATTAAAAGAATGTCAAGAACTTTGGGAATATTTGCGAACAAAATTTATTCGAGAAAGAAACAAAAGAAATAAAATAAAATCAGGTTCTGCTTCTCAAACCAATACATGGACCCTATATGACAGAATGGGATTCCTTGCAAAAGGAATTCAGACCAGAAGGTAATATTTAAGTAAGAGTATTAGAGAACTGTCTCACTATATATAGTTAATTATTTTAGAACCAAGAGCAATATATTATTTCAAAAGACTGACCATAAATCAAGTTCATAGTCAGAAATGCTTGTGGACGATGAGGGTATTCTTTCCTATGTTCCCACAGAAAATGACTCTGAGGTAGACGAGGATATTTTAAATGAGTCAGGGCAAGAGGGGACTTCAGAATCAGACTGTGTGTCATTACCGAAAACAACGACACAGTCACTATGCACGCAAAAAATCACAACTGAAGCAATTGGCAATCTCAGGGTTGAAAAAAATATAAAAATAAAAGGAAAAAAATGAGGTATCAATTGATAAACTTGTCAATACTTGTACAAGTCAAGGCCGAAATATAGAACAAATTCTAACCAATAATGATACCGACCAAGAAGACGACCATTTTGCCATGGCGTTTATGCAGGAACTGAAAAAAATTCCAAACAACAGTGAAAATATTAAACTAAAGGCATCATTTTTTATGCAAACAGCTGATGTGTTGGATAAATATTCCTAATATGTTTAAAACATAAATAATTAAAAATCTTATCAGAATTCCATATTTATTTATTTAAATTCCTACAGGAGTTATCCCAGTTTTCAGGTATTTAAATTTTAGTACAATTTAGGTACAATACGAAATACAACGCTGCACTTTAAAGGAAAAATATTTCATGTAAATGGTTTGTTCTTATATTTATTATTATTAAAATATATACTGTCTCTTCTTCTTCTCAGGCAAAAATAAACATACAAAAGAAATAATACACCGGTAAGTTAACAAAGGTAACCAGGTATATTATACACAGATGTAGAAAAAAAAATTATTTAACTTTTTTCATATTTTGCTTGTGTGTGTTAGTACTTAAATTTTTGGTACTACTTAGCTTTAAAACGATGCACAAAATATTATATTTTATTCTCTTATAAGTGGTCTGCGATAGCACCATGATTAACATAATTCTCCTGCCATGGAAGCCACCCTTCTCGAGACATAAAATAATCGGCCAATCCCTCCCTTTGCAGTTTGGCACAATATGTTGCATTGTTTGATACAATTTTGTTGACTGTTCTTAAGGAGTAGGGATCCTCTCTCCAAGTCCCAGGATGTAATAATCCATTACCATCCACATAATCGCCAAATCCAGTAGGGTAGTATCTCTTTTCAGAGTCAGGTATATCCTTTTCACTACATTGAAGACAATTATGTAATACTACTGTGGCCTGCAAAATTAGTTCGCTGACTTCTAATTCTGCCTGTATGGTACTATGTAAAATTTGCCACCTCTGACTTAATATATCGAAGGCATTTTTAATAGTTCTTCTCCCTCTACTAACTTTGTAATTAAAAATATTTTTTTTCTCACCCAAGTTGTTTCCTGCATATGGTCTTATTATGTTTTGATGTAGAGGGAATGCAGAATCTGCAACAATATAATGGTTTATTAGAAGATGTGTTTTAGGTAAGGTCTTTGGGGGAGAAAGATTTAAATTTCCATTTAGTAGTGCACACCATTAAAACAATACTAAAAGTTTTCTTGAAGTTGAAGTAAGTGCTTCCAGATTTTGCTAATGCTTTTGTTGCCGTGCAATGTGTTTACCGTCCACTGCCCCAATGCAGTTTGGTAAATTCCACTGCTTGTAATATTCCTCTGCTCTACTTTTCCATTCTTCAACTGTTGGGACTGGCAATTGTGAGGGTGAAAGGACATTCCATAGTATTTCACGGTAATTCCATGCGATTTCTTGCATTGAACAGCCTTCTGTGGTCATGTTTAGTGGTCACTGTTAAGGATGGAAATAAAACAAAAATATATTTCTGGCGCCTACTTTAAGTTATAAATAATTCCAACTAAAATTTTAATAAACGCTTGAAATGTGTATCATTTAGAATTAATTTTTTCAGTCTTGAAGTTTTAAAAATAAGAAACCTAAAAAATACTTAGGTATAGTTATGCAAAAAATCAGTAGTTGTCAGTGCAATAAAACAAAATATCAGTTGTCATGCAAAAAAATCAGTGATGGTCACAAACGTACTTTAGCCACATTTAGCCATCTACATCTATGGGAGTTTTGAATTCATACTGAACTCTGTCTCCTAAAGTATTTAGAGTAGGAGTAGAAAGATGACTTATAATTTGATTTAATTAATTACACTAACATCTTTTTCATTCAATTTAAACAATGTTTTTAGGTAATTGCAACAGTTCATCGCAACCACTTCATACTCAGTTTTTTCATAAATTTCCTGTATTATACACGCATATTTATGAAACTTCTTCTTATCAGGAAAATGTACTCCCTTCTTATATATCCCGAAAGACGAAAAGACGAAATCTCCCTTCTTATATATCCACTGGTTCAAGTCACTCTCAACATCATTTTCTTCCAGTATAGTTTCTTTTTCCATGTACCGTTCAAAGTCACTTACTATATCATCTATACTACTACCAACTACTACTAGATTCGACCCACTCTTCCTCAGTTTCAGAGTCAGACCATTCTTTCTGACCCTTCTTTTTGGTCCTCTTTAAAATCATTTTATTTTATTTTTCTTGCAGTTTCAACTGTTTTGCTTTTTCTTTCTCCTCTTTCACCTTTGCTCTTTGTTCCGCTCTCAATCTTTTTGTGCCTTCTAGTTCCAATTTTTCCTTTTCTTTTCTTAAATGGCATTCATGCCACTGTTTAAATGATGCAACAAATGGAATCTTCTCTTTTTTTCGTCTTTTATTTCTTGTATCCCTTATTTCAGGCCAATGCAATGCTTGTTTGAAAGGAGTTGGGATTGTCTGACCATCTATGATTAATTTCTTTTTAACAACTTCAACTTTATCACGCTGAATGCCAGACTTTTCAATTGGCGAGCTATTTATATTGCATATGAGCTTGTCGGTTGGAATACATAGATCTGCAATGGCAACTGTAGACATCCGATTAATATTTGAAGGCCCTGGCTGCGGCTCATGTACAGAAATATCAATTAAAGGAGTGGTTTCTCTTTCGAGATCCTCGGGTTCAGGATTTTGTGATGTTACTGCAGGGGCATCGGAAACTACTGATACGTTACTTTCTTCCCTGCTTTCCCTATTTAATTCTGTACAAGTGTTTAATACCTTCCTTTAATATTTAAAAAGTGCTAGAAATTTATTTTCTCCTGTCCATTCATCATTGCTTTCTTTAAAATCAGTTATCAACTTTGCGTCAAGATGTTTCTCTAAAAAGGCCAAGTCATTTTTGAATTCTTATTGTTCAATATTATAGGACCTGTTCAAGTAAAGGACAAAAGTCTCTTTTCCGTAAAACTGGATTCTCGAGGTGTTCATTTCGTCACTGGTGCACCTGTTGTTTCCACCCTTCCTTGAGTGTTCTAAATACTGCGACATCCATCGGTTGTAGGAGTTGGGTAGCATTCGGATATAATGCGATCAAAATTATACCGCTTTCACCATAAAACTTGCTTGTATGGTAAGTTAGATGGGAGATGTGACCATCGATAAAAAGAATTACTGGCAAAACAATCTGATCTCGAATTAACCATGGGTGAAATAGATTAGTGATATATTCATAAAGATTTGGATCATTCATCCATCCTGAGTCAGATTTTCCGATTCCCCACCTTTCAGGAACACTATTCGCAATATCACGCGGTACCCTGTCATACTTAAAGACCACCTAGGTGCTACTTTTCCTCCTGCACTTGCTGTAACCAATATGGTTAAGCATTATTTTTCATTGGAATTCACTCGTTGATATACGTTGTTTTGCCCTCTGCTTGTTAGTACTTTACTACCTTTGGGGTTCAAGAAAAAAGCTGACTCGTCTCCATTATAGATAGGCATATTTTTAAAAACAAACCAAACGCATCTCACAAAAAGAGGAAAAGTGGCAAACAAGGCCTATATTCAATATTTAAAGTTATTTTATTATAACCATGTGGCCGGCATTTTTGACAAGAAATTGTTAATTAAGTCATGTGTTGTTTCAACTGTCACATATTGAAACAGCACATGTCTTAATTACTTCTTTTTGTTGACATAAAACAATTACATTATTCAGTCAGCAATTTTAGACGTTTTTAATTCTCAAACAAAATTAAATTAAAAATATAGGTCTATACTCTAAATAAACATATCATGTTTAATAAATTATTTGGTTTAATTCATGTTAAATTATGGTGCAGGTGTATTATGGTGTGTATATGTAAAAGTAAATCTTTATTTTATTTTTGATGTTTTGTCAGTAAGTAACAATAAATGACGTATTGGATTTTATGAAACACATTTCCAAGAAAACACGTTTTGAATGATTTTTTTCCTTTGTCAAAATACAGGAATCCTCGAAATTAAATTCATGTTTTAACGTTAATGCATGTTCTGTAAGCGCACATGCATTTATTTTTTTGATTTTTATGTCGCTGCGATATGAGATCACTCTACTGTGAAAATTACGAGATTATTCTCCGATGTACACGTTTTTACAATTGGCACACGGTATAGAATAAACAACATTCGATGACTCTTGTATTGTGAAAGGACTTTGTGTACAACTTCGATACCGTGTTCACATTATTAGTTGCAATTTTTAAGCCACTAACATTTTTGAAAATGTTCATTAGCTTGGGTGTCAGAACTGGAATATAGGGTAGGCAACCATACGTTATTTTAGATTGTGGTAGCTCTGATGTGTTGCGTGTCAATGTCAGTGTCAGTTGTCGGACCTCATTATTATGAAAATTTTGGTTGTCAGAAAATTGTAAAGAAAAAGGAGAACCAAAAATGAGTTTATTCAAAAGCCCTGTGGGATAGGAATTCTCTTGTAGTATAGATCTCAACTTTTTTAGTCCCTTGTCCCTGAACTTGATGTGTAATAAGTTGATAACCCTAATTTTAAGGGCCAAAACCAAATTTGTTTTCATCTTAGATGGAGGTTGAGAATAAAAGTTTATGAAACGGTTACTAAAACAAGGTTTACGATACCACTCCGTCCTTAGCATGCCATCACTGCCACGATGTATAAGCATGTCTAAAAAAGGAATCATATTATCAGCCTCTCTCTCTCTCTCTCAACCGTAAACTTTAAGTGTTCACACTGGGCGTTAAAGGTGTTTAAAACATCAGTTACTTTGTTTTCAGGGATAGATAAGATCAAATCATCTACATATCGTTTGATAAAAGGTATGTAAAAAGGTATCTTTTAAAATTTGGATTTTAAAAAAGCTAAATCCGAAACCAGCTTGTTCGCCTTTTGTTGGAGGGTGCACACCGGACTGTTCTTAAGTTTGATGTAACTTTTTGTGTCATTTAGTAAACTATTGCTTTTTTTAACGTAATCATTCTTATACATTGCCACTGTTACATTTCCCTTGTCACTTCTAACAATGTGTTGTACAATTGTAAACAATTCCAAATATTTTCGCACACCATTTCTAAAGCCATTTCGAGATGTGGAAGTTGTGACGATAATATATTTTATCGTCTAGAGTACGCCTATGTGTTAAACAAAACATGTTTTTGTTCCGTCTCGAATAATATAAAAGTCGAAACTGAAAGACAGCTAACCATTCTCGACGCGTTGGGTTGAGAATATCTGACCTTGGAGACAGGTGCGTTGAACGTGTCCCAAATCCTTCCGAACCCAGTCGATCTGGCGCGTTGAGCGAGATTGACAATCCTTCCTCTGACTGCGTCAATCTGGTGCGTTGAACGATTTTGGCGTATTCTTTCTATCTGGTGTGTTAAACTAGGTAGACATCCTTATCCCTGTCCAAGTACTCGCACTGCGTTGAGGTACGAGTACGACTTCAATTCCTCGATCGCCGTATTTTGGTATCGTCACACCCATCTATCGAAATAAATAAACAGTACGTCTTTGTATTTGAACATTGTATTTAGTAGGTACTTAACGATAATTACTTTTTTATTTGTATATGTAAATCCGAAATAAATGCCATACGATCGAATCCTGTTTTTTCTCTGGCTGAATTATACTACCTGACATCATAAATGGCGCCCGAGCAGTAATTTTTTTTTAAATAAATAATAATTAAGGCATTTATACGATTTGAACAAATATATAAATTATGTCGGACTTGGAAGATACGGTAGGGTTAGTAATAACGGACGAGACGGTAGGATGGGTATATAAATTAAAGAAAGAGGAATTACAAAATGTTATGGCTAAATTTAATTTAGACACAATAGGGAAATTGGACGAACTGCGGTCAAGAACAGTCATTCACTTACGCTCGAAAAATACCGACACAAATACGAGGGGCGGATCGGAAGTTCCAGAAATGGATGATACACAACCTGAAAATAAAAATCATAGCGAAATAACGGACACAGTTAGAAAATGGGGATTATATTTTGACGGATTCAAAGATCCCACAGAATTTTTAGAACGACTATACGAACTCAAAATCTGTTACCAAATTCAAGACGATGCTTTATTAAAGGCACTACCAGAAGTATTTAGGGGAAAAGCAATATTATGGTTCCGAAACAACTTCAACTTCTGGGCAAGTTGGAACGTTGTTACGGTAGACTTCATCCTTGCATTTCAATCAGCAAATTGGCAAGATGAATTAGAAGATCAAATCAGAACAAGAACTCAGAAATTAAATGAACGTTTTAAAGATTTCCTATTAGACCTTCAAACTCTAATCAGAAGATGCGGCAAAATGAACAAAACACAAGAACTAAAAACAATTTACAAAAACATGCTCCCGCACTACAAATTATATATCAAGGAAAACAATATCACGTCCGTTAAAAAGACTTAATACGCCAGACTGAAGAATACGAAATAATCCAAAACGGCATCCAGAAAATAGAGGTAGATAACACGCCACAAAAGAACAACTCCCGATTTAATACAACATACCATAACACACGGATGTTGGAATTGTGGAAAGAGAGGCCATAACCGTAATAAATGCCGTTCAACTCCGATACTCTTCTGCAGTAGATGCGGAACGTTAAATATATCACACAGAGATTGTAGGTGCTCCAACACGGGAAACGACAAAAGGGTCGAGACACTCAGAGGCATCTCGAACCCAAATCAGAATTAAGGTCCTCTGTCACGTCCAGCCGTAACCAGACAACCAATACTGACAACAGACCACATTGCTCAATATCCTTTCCAATCGGAGAAACGTTCCAAGCGCTGTTAGATACCGGATCACAGAAATCATTTATCGGAGAAGCAGTTCGGAAAATACTATTAGAAGATAACTTAACCGAAGAAGAAGAGGAAAGAACGGATATTAGGCTTGCAGACGATAGCACGCAAGAAATAAGACACAGCTATCATACCATATGCCTAATCAACAACGCGTGGCGACAGATTAAGTTTTACTACATGCCACATTTTTCCTCAGAAGCGATACTGGGCATCGATGACATGCGAAAATGCAGACTCTGTATCGATTTTTCAACAAGCTGTCCCTACGATATCAACAACAGTACAGCCAACAATGCCGAATTTCCAATACAAGCCAGTGAGTTGGACTCCGCAACACAGGAACAAGTAACCAATAACTTCACAGAAAATATTCACGATGATGGCATCACGAAAACTCAATTCAATATTAAGCCCACTTTAACAAAAGCACAGCAAAACAATTTGGAGCTTTTCTTACAAAACGAAGTGGCTAAATTTGACAAAATAAAAGGAGTAACCCCGTTAATCAAACACCCTATTAAACTGACACACAACACGCCAATAAAACAAAGATACAGACCAAGGAACCCAGCCATGCAAAAGATCATAAACGACGAAATTGATACCATGTTGAAAGAAGAAATAATAGAAGAATCGAACAGCCCCTATAGCTCACCTATTGTATTAGTAAAGAAGAAAAACGACAGTTATCGATTTTGCATAGATTTCAGACGTATCAATGAAATCTCCGAGAAAGACGCATATCCACTTCCATATATCAATCACATACTAGACAAATTAAAGGCCGCGAAATACATTTCAACACTTGATCTGAAAAACGGGCATTGGCAAATACCACTAGCAGAAGAAAGCAAGCCTTTAACAGCATTCATAGCTCCGGGGAAAGGTTTATTTCAATTCAGAGTCCTTCCTTTCGGACTACACGCAGCTTCAGCCACATTCCAATGCCTATTGGATTCAGTTATAGAACCAGAAATGGAACCCTACGCGTTCGCTTACCTAGACGACATCATAGTTCTAGGAGAAACATTCGAAGAACACTTGCAAAATTTAAAACAAGTCTTCAAAAGGTTACAAAACGCAAAGCTAAGAATTAATTTAGAAAAATGCCAGTTCTGCAAAGACGAAATTGTATACCTCGGCCACGTAGTCAATAGAAAAGGAATCAAAACCGACGAAAACAAGGTTAAAGCCATAATCCAATACCCAGCCCCAAAATCTATCAAACAACTAAGAAAATTCCTGGGAACCACATCTTGGTACAAGCGTTTTATTCATGATTATTCTACGATCATAGCACCTCTAACACAATTATTAACAAAGAAACATAAGTGGAATTGGGGCGCAGAACAATCGATTGCTTTCGAGAAAATAAAAAAATTACTTACACAGGCTCCGGTACTGATTTGTCCAGATTTTACCAAGAGATTATTTCTCCAAACAGATGCATCAGACTACGGTCTCGGAGTAGCTCTGATCCAAAAAGACGAACAAGGACACGATCGAGTCATAGCTTACGCCAGCAGATCTTTATCAAATGCGGAAAAAAACTACAGTGTAACAGAAAAAGAACTACTAGCCATCGTATATGGAATAGAGAAAATGCGTCCATACTTGGAAGGCTATCAGTTTTCAGTCGTAACTGATCACCAGAGTTTAAAATACCTACAATCAATTGAAAATTCGTCAGGAAGATTGGCCAGATGGGCCATGGGTTTACAACAGTTCGATTTCGACGTCATCTACCGCAAAGGAACGCAGACTCATTTAGCTGACGCACTCTCCCGAGAACCAGTAGACGCAATTAGTACTGTTACACTTGGAGAACTACAAAATGATTGGTACAAAAAGAAAATAGAGGAGGTGAAAAACAACCCACAAAGATTCCCAGATTATATGATAAAAGACAGTCAACTATACCGACATTTCTAGGATAAATATGACTACAAAGAAACAGAGTTATCTAATCCGTGGAAGCTCTGTATTCCATCAAATAAACAAAAACAATCCGAAAACCACGATACGACAACGTCCGGACATTTAGGCATAGCCAAAACAATTGCAAGACTGGCACGAAAATACTACTGGCCTAACATGTTTAGAGATACAGCAAAGTTCGTCAGAAATTGTCACAGCTGTCAAATATACAAACCCTCACAACAACAAACTCCCGGAAAAATGTATTCAACCTCAATCCCAGAACGACCATGGCATACCGTCACCACCGACATGATTGGACCACTGCCAAGATCAAGCAAAGGCAACATCTACGCAATCGTTTTTCAAGACACTTTTTCGAAATGGGTAGAGATTGTCCCAGTAAGACGAGCCACAGCCAGTGTTGTGTGTCAAGCTCTAAAAGATAAAATAATAATGAAATTCAGATGTCCGACCATACTCATCTCAGATAATGCAACTTCGTACAAAAACAGAGAATTCAAAAGTTTACTAAAAGAATTTAACATCGAAAAACACGAGATACCGCCATATTCACCACAGAACAACCCAGTCGAAAGAACAAACAGAGTAATCAAGACAATGATAGCCCAATTCTGTGATAACAATCACAAGAAATGGGACACGTACATACCAGAACCGACTTTTGCTATTAACTCCGCAATGCACGACTCCACCGGATTCTCTCCAGCTTATTTAAATTTCGGCCACGAACTAGACATATCCAGTAAGTTAGTAGACACGCCTAATCCATCCGACATAATCCCACCATCGTGCAAGTGGAACAAATTAAGAGAGACATTCGACTTAGTGAAAATAAATTTGGCCAAAGCTTTCACATCACAAAGCCACTACTACGGCGACAATAGACAATATAGAATAGACACCAAAGATCGGCGACTAGGTCATGAGAAAGGTTTACAACATTTCTAACGCTGCCAAACAACTAAACGCCAAATTAGCTCCTAAATTCTCCGGTCCATATACTATTCACAAAGTATTATCAAAAGTAATTTTTCAGTGGAAAGACGCAACGGGAAAAACAGTCAACAAAGTTCACATTAAAGATTTGAAACCGGCTCACGACGATAACATATAATCCCAACCAAACACAACCACTACCTTAACCATCCCCACCACCCTTTTTACCGCAAGTTATAAGACAACACGCCTGTATTGCAGGAACAGTATGGAAAACAGCCCTCTGCCAGACAGCCCTATTAGAAGACCACCGCTGACTCCAGGCAAAAACTGCGAAATAACAAACAGCCCTGCGTTCCACCAAATGGAAGACATTTTGGAAATTCCAGAAATAATGAGCCCGTTATCGGACAGTTTTGCACTACCACTCACTCCAGAGCCGCGAGTGCGAATATATTATAGCAACCCCAAAAGAAAATTCAAATACAGAGGCACATATGGGGGTAACACAATTGAATAACCCCATAACATCAGTAAAAGTGTCCATACCTCTCAAGTCACTGCTGCCACCAAATTTGAAAAGAAAAGGATCACACCGCCTAAGACTGACAGCAACAAACACGATCCGGATAAGGTACAAACGCGAGTGTTAGTGCTAGTAAGTGAGGTAGTTGTCGTGCGGAAGACCTTTTTGGTTTTGCGTAGTTGAATATGTAATTGGGTATATGTATATGGTATTTATTATGTTAAAAAGATGTTTTGTTTTATATTTTTATAGTTGTAAGTTGTATATAGGAAAGGGCTATAGTTAAAAATTTTGTTCAAAATTATTCTTTAGGAGAGGGGGGTGTGACGATAATATATTTTATCGTCTAGAGTACGCCTATGTGTTAAACAAAACATGTTTTTGTTCCGTCTCGAATAATATAAAAGTCGAAACTGAAAGACAGCTAACCATTCTCGATGCGTTAAGTTGAGAATATCTGACCTTTAGGACAGGTGCGTTGAACGTGTCCCAAATCCTTCCGAACCCAGTCGATCTGGCGCGTTGAGCGAGATTGACAATCCTTCCTCTGACTGCGTCAATCTGGTGCGTTGAACGATTTTGGCGTATTCTTTCTATCTGGTGTGTTGAACTAGGTAGACATCCTTATCCCTGTCCAAGTACTCGCACTGCGTTGAGGTACGAGTACGACTTCAATTCCTCGATCGCCGTATTTTGGTATCGTCACACCCATCTATCGAAATAAATAAACAGTACGTCTTTGTATTCGAACATTGTATTTAGTAGGTACTTAACGATAATTACTTTTTTATTTGTATATGTAAATCCGAAATAAATGCCATACGATCGAATCCTGTTTTTTCTCTGGCTGAATTATACTACCTGACATCATAAAGTCTCGGTTATATTGACAATATAAATTGGATAGAATGTTCACAATTTTTTAAATTGGTAAGTACCTACTTCAATATTTTGTATTAAAATTTTAACATTTTAATAATGCACTAATTTTAGGTTAATGATTGGTTTGATTTGTTTAATCAGAAGGTACCAGCACAAGACAGTAGGCCCAGAATGCAGGCTTTTGGGTTAGCATTAGATAAACACATTGCCATTTTAGATAGAATGAATGACGTGATGTCGAAGTGTAGAGTTGGAAAAAGGAAATCACTTATGCCGTTCCAAAATGGTTAGCTAATATATTAAAATTACCTAGTTTGAATAAAATACTCATTATTTTAGGTATTATCATGTCGAATAATGCGTTGAAAATGCTTTTTACAGACATACAACACAGATTTGGATTTAAATATATTTTGGCGTATAGGTTGAAGGCAATTTGTCAACGGCTGGAAATACCGAAGAAGATGCAACTCCTAATTTTCCTACAGTTGATATCAACCTAAGCGATTCATGTTTTAAAAAAATTTAAAAAATAGAAGTTTAAAAATCATGATTTAGACGATAAACTAAGTCAGGAATTGGAAGAATTTAATTATGATGGCTTAGAAAATTTGGGCGGATATATGTGCCATAAATTAAAAATTAAAAATGTAGAATCGTCAGAAGATGTTTTTACATGGGAAGACCAACTATAAGAAGGGGGATTATCGAAGTCATCAGGCGAGATGATAATAAAATTAAATGAATTAGAAAATATATTCTTGGCAATAAATGAAAATTCGTTGAAAATATCTAAATTATTTAAAAAAATTACGCTAACGTGCTGAAAATGTAAATTTGGATGAAAGTGTTAAACAACTTTTTTTTAGAAGTCGTTTCTATTTTAGAATTATTGTATATTATATTATATAATATTATACATAAATATTGACTTGAAAGAGACTACCAGGACACGCAAACGAAAATTAAATAAAATAATTCAATGATTTTAAAAAACACCAGTGGCCGTTATTTTCTATTTGGATTACAGTAATTTTAATCGTTGTTTCTTTTTAGTTTCATCCCCGATTGGACGTGATCAAGAATTAATTCTTCATTAGAGTTAGATAATGCAAACATTCTAACACTTAAAAAAATACAATCTTAAATAGGAAATAGTGCAAAAAGAACCTTAACGATACCCTATTTCCTCCAATATTTTTATGTCCATTGTCATAAAGGTATTGCCTCTTGGGTCGGCCATGGAAAGAGAAGTATATTTTTTTCAGAAACCTCGACCTTTTCCACAATGCCCAAAGACAGAGACAATGTTTTGTATGGATCGCCGTAGTTGGATGTGATAAATCCGTACGACTTAAGTGGACTGTATATTTGGTTTTTATTATTTTGAAAATACAACTTAAAACTTATAAAACTAAAAAACGTAAAAACTGTCTGTTTTTGTCGCCATCATGGCTCTGTCTCTCGTTGACACTTTGCTACGAGTCGGCGCGTAGATGCCGCGCACAGAGTCGGCTTAGCTACACTGTTCAGGTAACATGTATTGAAATTACCTATTATATTATTTTATTCATTACCTGTAATAAAACAAATTTATTTTAACACTAAGGGCCGATTTCATAATGATTCCTACACTGAAGTACACGTACTAAAGTGAACTTTAGTAAAAGGAAACTTTACGTTAAAGTCGACTTTAAAGTGGCTGTTAACGATATTTGATTTCATAACTTACTTTAAAGGGTTCTTTAAGTAAAGTGGCTTTTAATGAAGTATAATAATGTTTAACTTTTAACTTAAACTACTGTTTTATATAAAACTTAAAGAGGTCGCTGGTTAAATGATATTAGATAAATAATAATGAAGACAAAATGCAATAATTTGTTTGTAAATAAATTAGCGGAAAATAGCAAATACAACTGTGAATAAATTACGAAGTTAACTAGCCTTACTCATTATTGTTGTCTGTATAAAGAATATATACTCACCCTTTGAAATATTGATGTCGTATCATAGTCAGTGGAATCTCGTTAATACCTCGTCGGGACGCCGAGGCTCGATAGCACGAGAACCGGTCAAACTAGGTCCGTTTCGTTCGCTGCCTTAGGATGAAGTGTCTTGAGACTAAAGACGGTCAGAA
Organism: Diabrotica undecimpunctata; assembly: GCF_040954645.1. Taxonomy (NCBI): domain Eukaryota; kingdom Metazoa; phylum Arthropoda; class Insecta; order Coleoptera; family Chrysomelidae; genus Diabrotica; species Diabrotica undecimpunctata. The sequence continues at coordinate 61,471,192 of NC_092811.1, forward strand.
AAGAACCCTCTAACCATTACGTGGCGGTCTGTATACCAATAAATCCACTCTATTGTATTGCGATTTTGAGTGGCGATAATTTAAGTTAATTGTCACGGTAATACGTTTACACTAGTGTGTATTGGCGACACAAAATAACAAAAGAAGTCAAATTCTCCGTACTTAAAACATAATAAATCATCGGTCCAATTCCAAAACCGCGAATGTGCCAAATTGCCCATTTCCGCTTTATGTTATCAGCGGCTGTAATATATTCATAGTATACGGTGACAGAAGCACGAAAGTGTTGACCTATCTCCTCTGCCCCCTCAACTGGAACGCATTCCACGAAAGCGTGAGATGGAGATTTACTGCCATACCGAAAAGACGAATGTACCACGTTCGTGCTTTTGACTTTGCAAGTTATTTTACTATTTAAGATCCAAATTAACGAATGTGCCACATTCGTTGTATTGGCAGTGTGAATAATTAAGTTTCAAGGTATTCGTGAATTTAGTGATATTGTTGAAAAATGACTTCAAGCATAGCAAGAATAATGAAAAAGTGCTGAGAATAAAAAAAGATCAAGTTTATCTGACAGATAGGCATGTCTGTAATCTGTCAGATAAACTCCTCGATAACTAGTTATCCGCAGGTGAAAAGACCGGACCTATGCAACTTATACAAACTTCTTTTGTGGCTCGTAGATTAGTGAGTTTTAAAATTTTAAGTTGTCATAACTTTGTTCATAATAAATATACTTTAATTAAATATTTGACATAGCTATTTAAAGACACACTTTTTCTATAAATCCATAGTTTATGTTTTATTTCTTTTTCTGTTTTCAGATGATCTATTTAACGAAGTTCCTTTAAGAACCACCATCGGGCATCCAGATGTACAACAGTGTAATGCAATACAAAATATAAATACGTACACAGGTAAGAAAAAAATCCAATTACTCCTATACAAATTGTTTTCAGCCAAAACTTTAAAGCTATGCTTTTGCTGGCTTTGGTTTGGCTTAAAATTTTTAGTTTTCATAACTGTGTTAAAAATAATAAATATATTTTAATGAAATATTTGACGTAGCTATTTGAAGACACACTTTTTATATAAATACCTGTGTTACGATTTTTCTTTTTTCTGTTTTCAGATGATCTATTTAACGAAGTTCCTTTAAGAACCACCATCGAGCATTCAGATGTACCTCAGTACCATGTAATGCAAAATGTATAAACATACACAGGTAAGAAAACATTAAAATCTTATTACTCCTATGAGTACGCACGACGCACGACAAGAGGAATCGAAAATTCAAGACAAAATTACAACTACGTTTATAGTCTTACAGTTGATGGTATTAAACTTACCGTATGTAGAGAATTTTTCATGGCCACATTAAACGTGACGGGCGCCTTTATGCGAAGTGCAATAAACAAGCACTCATCCAATGGAGTTTTAGAAAAAGATAAGCGCGGGAACCACCAACCATCAAACAAGTTACCCCAGGATGTCGAACAATTTATACGAAACCACATTCTATCCTTTCCAGCGGTAGCATCGCATTATTGTCGTAAATCGAGTACAAAGAAATACCTTGACTTATCCCTTAATATATCAATAATGTACAGGATGTATAAGGAGTTGTGCAGTACTAACAAAGACAAAACTGTATCATTTGAAAAATATCGCCAGATATTCTCCGAATATAACTTCTTTAAGCCCAAAAAAGACCAATGTAGCCTTGAATTACAAAAATATGTCTGAAGAACAGAAAAATATTAAAGAAGAAGCATATCAACAACATCTAAAAAGAAAAAATGAAGCTAGACAAGCTCGCGATGAGAACAAGTTAATTGCAAAAGCGAATCTTAAAGTTTTGGCTTTCAACTTCGACTTAGAAGCAGTATTAACAACGCCCAAAGGTTACGCTGGTCTAATATTTTATTTAAGAAAATTAGCCGTGTTCAATTTTACCATTTACAATTTAGGCAATCAAGATGTTATGTGCTACCTTTGGGACGAAACCAAGGGAAAACGAGGGTCTAATGAAATTTCATCTTGTGTATTCGATTTCGTTATCAGCCATTCTCAAATCAAAGCTGTACGTATGATGTCTGACGGCTGTGGAGGCCAGCAAAAAAATGTAAAATTTGCAACAATGTGTATCCAAATTCTTGAAAGTGATTGATCATAAGTTTTTTGAAACGGGACACACTGAAATGGAATGTGATTCCATTCATTCAAAAATAGAGAAGAAAGCAAAATAGGTACCCGTTTATACCCCCGAGGGTTGGGCGCAACTTATAAGAGATGCACGTATCACACCATCTCCCTTTGTTGTAAAGCCTTTGACGTTTGATGCCTTTTTAGATTTCAAAGGGTTTTTAAATAATAATTCCTTCAAATTAAGTGAAACTCCTTGGAGAAAGCTTTGCTGTCTTCAATATATTAAAGAAAATAATGTCATAAAAGTTCTTTACAAAGTAAACTTTACCGATGATTTTGTTGAAGTGGACTACAAAAAAAACATGAGGCCGCCCAAAACAAGCAGAGTTACAAAAGGCCTATCAAAATGACTTACCCATCAGCGAGGCAAAATGGAAGGACTTAGATAAAATGTGCAAGGATTTGACAATACCAAGAGGTGACGATGATTTTTACGGCTCCTTAAAAAAATCAAATGGTGAGGGACAATCTACCGGAACCCGATATTGGTGAAGAATCCGATACTGACGAAGATTAAACGTTATTGTTTTATTAAGTTTTTAAAAAGAGTATATTAAATATATGTTGGCAAATGACAGCAAAAGGAAAGAAAAAAGTTGACACGGTTGAAATGGACTACCTAAGAAGAGCTTGCCGTATATCAAGAGTAGAACGTATACCTAATTCTGAAATTAGAAGAAAAACAGATAGAGTACATACAACTTCTGAAAGAATAGAAACTAGACAGTTAATATGGTATGGACACGTACAGAGGATGGACGACAACAGATGGCCAAAAAGAGCTATGGAATACAATCCAAGTAATAGAAGGAAACGAGGAAGACCAGCCAAGTCTTGGATACAAGGTGTTATGGAAACCATGAAAGACAGAGCCATTGATGAAGGCACCTGGAGAGATAGAAAAAGATGGCGATCGAAATGCGGGAAGCGGCATAAGCTGTAGGATCCCCGCTTATATATATATATATATATATATATATATATATATATATATATATATATATATATATATATATATATATATATATATATATATAAAAGAGTATACGACTATAAATTATTTTAATTTTCTTCTATAAAGAAAGAATTTTTGTTTTTCTTAGAAAACTTTGATGTTTGTTTTTTATTTTGTTCAGTCCGATGATAACGAAAACTAAACTTTTATAGTATTGACTTATATTCTCAATAAAACTAGTTCATTTTATAAATATTATGGTTTTATTTGTTTTAACGAAACACAATATGTCTTAAATTTTGAAAGGTCAAAACAACGAATATGCATTATTTTTTGGAAAAACATTAAAAATGTAGAAACTTTTCAGCCGTCATTATTTAATGCTGTATAAAAGTAATTTTTCAATAGTCGTTAGTTTCATAACTTGAAATTTCTATTTTTAACAATGTCCCCAATGTTTAAAACGGCTTTTTCTCAAAACATCAAATATGCACATTCGTGACTTTGGCATTGGACCGACGAAATGAGATAGCCAGTTTAACAATTTTGCGAAATAACAGGAAGTAATATATTTTAACAAAGTCGTTAGAATACAGAATTGAATTAGATCACATTATAGTATACTAAAAGAAAAATATTAAATGTAAAAATATGAAAAGAAATAGTACATACTTTCCCAAACAACTACTAATTATTATTATTTCTATAAATATATTTCTGTATAAATATTATTACTCGACTTTCTTTTTAACCCATTATCTCCCACTGGACCCATTTGGGGACAGCAAACAAAATTTCACTGCAGCGCCTTCTATTGAGAAATAGCAAGAGTTCACTACGGCAGAATGTTATTTTACATTGTTTTCTTCTTAACTTCTAGCGCTGATGTTTCTCAGTTCGATCAACTCAACAGCAGGTACAACTTTGTAAGCAAGGTCACGCCTTTGTCTGGAAGAGCGGTACATGCTTTTACTAAAAGACACGTAAAATTTAAATTTCATTTGTAAGCAGTGTTTATTATATCGAAACGTGTAGTTGTGAGTATAAGTTATTGTGTTTTCAACAAATTTTATCGAGTTTGCTGAAATTGTGTATTACACAAGTTAGGTAAGTTAGGTATCCTCGTTTGGGGACACTGGGGCGGAAGCCGTCTATATAAAATACGTTATTATTTTTACAATAAAATTTTATTATTTCAGTTTGTTATGGAACCAGAACATTTAGCACCAATATCTCCGAAAAGTTTTTATGGAAGGAAGTATCGTCATTTAGATGCTGCTTTACAAGATGTTGCTACAGCAAATATTGAACATGAAGTAGACATTGTTATTATACCGCCCGATGCTGACCCACAGACCGATGAAGAGGACTTTGACGAAAATGATTTAGAAGGTGTCGAAAATATATTTCCTACAGACGTAGTTGGTGAAATCGAGTTGCAGCATATAAACAGCAGTGATGAAGAAGAAAGTGAGGACGAAGACAGCTTGCCACTGTCTGAAAGGTTAAACAACTTGAGATCAAAACGGACCAAAAAAATTAAGATAAGTCAAAAATGGACTAAAAATTTTGTTGACACTAGTATGCCAACAACTTCCGGTTGGGCTGACCGTTTTGAAATTCTAAACAATGAACTGGAAAACTGTAGTCCAGTTGAAGTATTTGAAAAGTTGTTCGATGATGAAATTTTTAACTATTTGATGCATCAAACAAATTTGTATTCATCACAAAAAAATAGGCATGACTTCTTTGTTTCAAAAGCTGATCTAAAACTTTTTGTGGCAATTTTACTCCTAACAGGCTATCATAAACTACCAAGCGAACGTAATTATTGGAGTCTTGATGAAGATCTTGGAGTGCCTGTAGTTGCAAACACTATGTCAAGGAACCGATTCCAGGAAATCAAAAGGTATATGCACTTAGTAGATAACGATAATCTGGATACCCACGACAAAATGGCTAAATTGCGACCTCTAATGTCACTTTTAAATCAAATATTTCAACAATGGGGCGTGTTACATGAAAACCTGTCAATCGACGAAGCTATGGTAAAGTTTTATGGTCGGCATTCCAGTAAACAATATATAAAGGGAAAACCAGTACGCTTTGGATATAAGAACTGGATGCTGTGCAGTTCCACAGGATATTGTTATGCCTTTGACACTTATTGTAGTGCTAAAGGAAATCCTCAAGTTAACGATTTACCGTTAGGATCTCGGGTAGTTCTTGATCTTCTCAAAATTATTGCTGTGCCTTCTGATCATGTAATTTTTTTTGACAATTATTTTAGTAGCCATGGTTTACTAAAAATGCTGAGACAACAAGGTTATCGTGCCACTGGTACGATAAGAGAAAATCGAACTAAAAAATGTCCGATGACAAAAGTGCAAATATTCAAAAAGAAAGAGAGAGGTTCATTTGAACACTATTATGATAGTGAGTCAGCGCTTCTTTTTATTAGGTGGCAAGACAATAACACAGTCTCAATCGTTACCAACTATGACAAACTGCAACCTATTAGTACAGTCAAGCGCTGGTCATCAGTAGCCAAACAGAAAGTAGATGTGTAACAACCACACATTTTCAGTATGTATAATAAATGCATGGGTGGAGTTGATTTACACGACCAGGCAGTAAGCAACTACAGGATTTCTGTTAGAGGTAAAAAATGGTGGTGGGTACTGTTTACAAACATGATCAACATGACTGTTGTCAATGCCTGGAGACTGTTTCAATTAGCAAATGATGATCCAATCTCATTGTTAGAGTTTGAACGAATTATAGTACGCTCTTATTTAGCTTGCAATGAAAAATCGACAAAACCGAAAAACCGACCTTCTACGCAATTACCACCAACTGTACGACGTCATGAGGGAGGTCATTTTCCAAAAAAATTAGACCAACAGCGACGGTGTACCCAGTGTCACAAAAAAGCAAGGTGGAGTTGCACAAAATGCACAGTGGCCCTTTGCATTGAACGGGGCTGTTTTAGAGTTTATTCTATTATACATTCCTAATATGTTTATTGAAAAAATCTCTGTTGTTTATTTTGCAGTAGGTACTGATTGATTTTTGTTTAGTTTTAATCATTATTGTATTTTACTTTGTACTTAAAAATAATAAATAACGTAATGTAAAACTTTAACTTTTTTTAACATTTTATCCCATTGTCCCTATTTGGGGACATATATATGTTGTATACCGTAAGTTATTAAGTATGGCTTACATTTAATTTTTTGCTTATAATAATGCCCTTATTAAGATTCAGTAAAAATTTTTAATTTTTTTTCAAAAAAATTTCTTGGGTTTTAATAGGTTAGTTAGATTTATTACTTAATACTTACTTAAATTTCCTACTATTACTTAAAAATTAATTAGTTTATTAACTATAGTGTATTTTTATGTATGAGAGAGTAATAAAACAATAAATTATGTATGCAAATCCCTAAACTGTTGATACGGGTGACTCAATGAAAAACAGATATTTGTCAACAAGTTTACAGAAGTATATAGGAAAACAATTTTAAATTGAGTATGACCACCAGGTATAAAGGTTGGAGCAGAATAGAATACAATAGTTGTGAGGATTACTAATCCCTAAATAAGGTTGCCAGTGTCGGAGTGATGGAGGTTAACAGGTACTAATGAATTTGCAAGAAATGTAAGATGTTTATTTTATTGGTTATATATAACCAATAAAAGTTTAATAAGTACCTACCTATTTGCAAAATAAAGTTTAATTCTTTAGATAAAATAAAACGTTTTATTTTATCTATTTTAAAAATAAAGTTTAATTCTTTGCCTATTTGCAAAATAAAGTTTAATTCTTTAGATAAAATAAAACGTTTTATTTTATCTGAAATGAGTGCATTCCACGAAGTAAGGGTTTCAACAATCAAACATTTAATTCTTTAATTCCAGGAATCTACGACAGTAATTGACTACATAATTACCTTCTAAACTTATTCCACAGAAAATGTGATAGTGGGTTTTTCCATTTTGTATATAGGAAGGTCCAAGCGGCGTATTCCAAATTCTTAACAGTTCACTAAAAGTAGGTACTTCAGTTGCAAGGTGCAGTTTATTGTGTATACTAGTGTTATGGAAAATTTGGAAGTGCCGTGTAAACGCCGAAAAATTGGTCCTCTAACAGTTAATGAAAAAACATTAATATTTAATTGTTTTAAATCATTTACAGACAAACGTTTATGTGAAAGTGTTGATGAGACCGTTGAGTTAGTTAGCAGTACACTTGGTGTTGGGAAATCTACGATTTACAGAGTTATTAAAGAAGAGAAATGTGGTAGTTTTCAAATGCCACGTAATGCTCCAGGGAAACCAAAATTTCAAATAGAATATCATTTTGAAGAAGGACTTCGACGGAAAGTGCATGAATTCTTCTTTAGACAAGAATTTCCAACATTGGATAAAGATCTTGTCTCAGTTCGAGATGATAAGGATTACCCAGAAATGAGTCGAAGTACGTTATGGAAACTTTTAAAAGAAATAGGCTTCCGCTGGAAAAAGAATCCCAGAAAGTCTATTTTATTAGAAAGAAGCGATATTGTCATATGGAGAAGACATTTTCTAAGAACCATAAAGGAAATGAGAAACCAAAAAAGAAAAATATTTTATCTTGATGAAACATGGATCAACGAGGGTCATACACCAAATAAATTTTGGCAGGATGAAACTGTTACAAGTCAAAGGCACGCTTTTGTAAATAACTTATCTACTGGTTTAAACCCACCATCAGGAAAGGGACGCAGGCTGATAATAGTACACATTGGCAGTTCAGACGGTTTTGTTGAAGGTGGTTTATTAACTTTTGAATCAACTCGTACCGGTGACTACCATGAAGACATGAACGCTGATGTCTTTCAAGAATGGTTCGAACAAATGATAGATCTTCTTCCTAAGAACTGTGTAATAGTAATGGATAATGCAAGTTATCACTCCAGACTTATAGAAGGACTGCCCACAACCAAGTGGTTAAAAAAAGACTTGCAGAATTGGCTGAGTTCAAAAAATATTACGTACCATCCCGGATCTATAAGAAAGGAACTTTATTCGTTGTGTGCCCTTCATAAGGAAAAATTTAAAAAATACGAAATTGATGAAATTGCCAAAAATCGTGGAATGACAGTACTTAGATCCCCACCATATCATTGTGAATTAAACCCGATTGAACTGGTATGGGCACAGATAAAGAGTAAAGTTTCAAGAAAAAATACCACTTTTAAAATTCATGATGTTAAACAGTTGTTTTTGGAGGCCGTAAATAATGTAAAACCTGAAAACTGGGAAAAGGCAGTAAATCACACTATTAAAGAAGAGGAAAAAATGTGGAAGCTGGACAATATTACTGATAAAATGATCGAGCCAGTTATTATAAATCTTGGTTCTGAAAGTTCATCTTCTGAATCTGATTTGGATTTGTAATAAGTAGCTGTAAGTTTTATATTAATATTTTTATTCATCTATTTAACATACCTTAGACGGTTTTAAAAACTCTTTTTCTCTTTTGTAATTTTTAAAAATTAAAAAAAAATGTGAATTTTTTAAAACCCTTTTTAATGTAGGCCAGTCAGTTCTAATATAGTGTGTGATAAAAGAGGTCACTTTTGTTTACATACACATAACACTTTATAACACTGAAATAATTCATTTATTTTTTACAATTATTCAAAGTAATTTTTCAATTAATCTTGAGCACGCCCATGGAGTGGTCGGAGCTACCAGTTAAAATTATGCTAATTACTCTCTCGTTCATAAAAATAAACTATAGTACATCATCATTACTATATATTTTTTTTTTAATTAGATTAATTTCTTAAAAATTACTTAGTTCATTAGTTAGTTATAGTTCATTCTTATTATTATTACTCTAATTTTATTTTTAATTAGATTAATTACTTAATACTTACTTTTTAATTCTAGTTTACTATTAATTTTATTAATATTAGGTACCTACTATTTCTATTAGTATAATATCTATATCATTAATTATTACTATTAATTAAGTACTTTCAATTAAATAATTGAAAAAACCTAAAATGGACAAATCAAAGAAACGTCCTACAAACTTTAGCAAAGAGGAGGAACTTATTGCAAGAGATTAAAAAATATAAAGATATAGTAGAGTGCAAAACTACAAACACAGTAAACAATAAAGAAAATATTGGTACAATATTTCATTTGTTAAAAATCCTTTAAATTATCTAAATAATTAGTATCATATTATATTACCTATGTACAGTTAAGCTGTTGATGTTCATTTGCATATCATATTTTGTATAAATAAGCATGGCAAAATATTTTAACAAGTTTTAATGCTAAAATATGGTATGCCGAACAGTCGAATAAACAAAAAATAAATTTGATAATGTTAAAACGAGAACAAGAAAAGTAGTGGCAAAAGAGAAGTTATATTTAAGAGGCACTGGTGGTGGTCCTAAAATAAAAACTTTAGAGGATCCTGTGATTGAGGCAACACTGAGAATTATTAATGAAAAAACAGTGGTGGGCTTCAATACCATTTTAGATAGCGATGAGACAATCTAAACTAATTATGTATGCGAAAACATTCCTAGTACTAGTGTAAGTAACTTATATATTTGGTCATAATACATACAGTAGTAGCTACAGAGTAAAATGGTATTGAATCACAATAAAAATATAATAGACAAATAAATTTTATTTGCCAAATAACAATTCACTGATTTATTTCTTGGTGAAACCGGCCCTTAGTAACCAAACGTTTCATATATTTATAATAAAGATTTATTATTTATATTACATATAACTTTACTGAAATCTATTGTACTGTATATTATATTATATCCAATATTGTTACTATATTTTTCATTCAATCAATATTTGTTTCCTTCAATTATCTGATTTAACATTTTTTGTAGAAAATAACTTCAGAAGAAAAAATGTATATAGACAATGATGAAATGAATCAGCAAATACTAGTAAGTATTTAAAGTAATATTGTAGCATTTGAAATTTATTGGAATCCCCTCGTATATGTGTTAATTGAAATCCCCTTATATATGCATTATAATAACGAAGAATTTTTTCAATGTTTCTTAGTTCGTATCCTTTAATTTAAAATCCAAATAATCTTTCGTTCTTTTTAGGTCGCCGCCGTCGATAATAAATCATTTTATTGTTTGTTTATGTCACAGGCGCAAATTTCTTCGATATTTTTTTGTTCAAACCGCCCGATATTGCGTTTTCAAATTAAGATTTTACGTCTTAATTTCCGTTGTGTCTTGTTTATGTGTCTTAAACCCAAAGTGTTTTGTTTATTCCAACTTATGGTATAAATTTTTTAAGATAATTTGGTCACTTTTGTTGGAGCCGCGGTGGTCTTCAGCGTTATGTCCAAATTTTACGTCAAATTTGAAATGTTCCTCGTTGTTCGTCTTTTTTTATGAAAAATATGTAAAATATAGTAGCAGTTTAATGGTTCATTTACAGTTTTAAGTGAGTTTTGAAATGTTGCCATTGTATCCAGTTGTACCTTTTCCTGTTTTTAAGAAGCCAAGTCCAGTTTAGTTTCCAAGGTTTGTGTTCCAGTGACCCATTTTCCTTTTTGTTCGTGTGTCAGAGATTCCCAGCCATTGTTGAGTTTTTAAGAAGTCCAGTTTACAGCGCAAGTGTAATTTTTGTGAAATCCAGGTAACTTTCAAATTTTAAAGTAAAGACAGACATTTTTTTAATAATAAGAATTTGCTTTCATAACAAAAAAGATTTGTACTAATTAATAAATTGTAAAATTTTAGGGTTTGACTTTAGCTGTCAATTTATTTGTTCAGTTTTTTTTAAATTTAATGTTAACTCACGACAGCTCGTCTTATTATTTTTGATTTTAGTTTGTTTTATTTTTAAAAAAAGGTTAATCTTTGTGCGGTAAATTTTGTAAGTTTATAATAGTATCTCCAACTCCTGGAATTTGTAAACAGATGAAACATGTAAGTCTTTTTTGTATTTTTGTATTTTGCGACTATTGTTGTATTATTTTTTCACTGTCTATTCTGTAACTGTTTGTGGTGACACAAAAATAAATGTTAAATTTTGTTTCTTAACATTTTGTTTATTCTTTTTTTAACTAACCCTTTTTGAGTTTCCATTTGAAAAAGATATGTTTTTTATGTTTAATAATTATATCTCCAGTTACAACTAGCTGTTGTGATGATTATAATTAGGCACCTTGAAGTGGCGCTCTTTATAAATTACTAGAGGTGTTTCCTGTTTCTTTTTATTTTGTCCCAAGAGATTCATGACCGTTTGTTTCATATTTTTGTAGTTGCCCCAATCCAAACCCCTTGATATTTTTTACTCATCCACGACCCCAGCTCTCCTAACAAACCTCGAGTGCCGTTCGCACAAGTAGCGTTTATTTTGCTTACCCTATCTCCACCCCCATAGTTTCTATTCCCCAATCTTCTACCCCCAAAATCTTACCCTATGGTAGGCAAAATATATTATCGTTACAATATACTTCTAGTTCAAATTCAATGGGATTGTCAGTGTAGATTGTCAGTTTGTCATTTTGTAGTTCGTAAAGATCTGATGGCAAATGGCTATATATTTATCTGTTATTATAGCCCTTATTTTAAAAATGTACGTGCCATTATTGAACTACCTAATATGTCTCTCATTTCAGGCAGCTCCAGATATCATTTTTAAGTGATACCCTGACAATCCTATTTTATTTAGACTATGTGTTCCTAATTAAACATTACTTTTTTAGGATATTCAAATAATTATAACTGAAGATGATCACTCCTATGCCTCTGCCGAGTTGGTGAGTTATTAATAAAAACTATATAGTGTAAACGTCATCATCATTCTCTTTGCCTTCTCACTATGCAGGGTTAGCTTCTCTAATTATTTTCCTCCATACTTTTGTATCCTGTGCCATATCAATATGAATACCCTTTACATCCATATCCTAACTAATTGTCATCCACTAAATCTCTTTTAGCCTTTATCTTCTATTTCTTCCTAGGACTAAACACCTCGCAACTTTTTGTATAAGATGGTTCTTATATTTACACTGCATATGTCCCAGCTACCTTAGCACATGTCCTCTAATTTTGTGTTGAATATGAGCCACACCCAAAGTTTCTCTTATATCATTCTTAACTTTCTAGTTACTCAACACATTCAATCATGCAATCTCATTTCAGCGGCATGTAATTTCTGTTTATTTCTCTTTTCTACTGCTCAATATTCAGTACCATACATCATTGTGTCTCACTGTCCTAGAACTTACCTTTTAGTTTTTTTTTGTACCTTTCTGACACAGCATTTCACTCACTTTAATTCAATTCATACTGTCCCTCTCCTATGGCACTACAGCCCAAGTCAGGCCCTGGCTGCTCTCCTCCAGTTTTCCCATGCTGACTTCTCCCCATAGGTCCACTAAACGTTCCACTAGGTGTTCTGTCATTGTCCAATCTTATAAGGTGACCTTTCATGAATCTACCTACCTACCTACCTCTGTAATACCAATCCTAAATATTTAAAACTGTCACTTTCTGCAAGTTCTTGTCCATCCAAGCTAAGCTATTTGGAATTGAAATACCATCTTTAAAAGAACTTCCAAATACTCTGCTTTTGTACTCAGCTTTAATCGATGTTCTTCAAGGGCCGGTTTCCACTACCTAAGTATTTCCTCCACCCCCTTTTCCCACCCACACATCATTTGTATACATTAAACACCAAAAGAAAACATTTCATTTTATGATGAAATAATATATTCTGTTGTAGGAAGAAAAAATGCCCGACAAAGTAAGTAAGAAGCCCAAAATAGAGAAAAAACAAATTGGAGTGCATATGTTCCAAACAATTTACAAACACCTAGAAACAAAAAATTACTGCCAAAAATTAGAAATCCAGTTTTTTCTGCAAAAGAACAATATTACAAGAGAAAATATAGACTTCTCCTGAGAACATTTAAAGCAGAAGAAGAAGAAAGAAGAATAAGGATGAAAAGGGAAGAGAAGAATGATAAAGCAGAAGAGGAAGAAAGAAAAATTAACGAAGAAAGGGAAAAAAACCAATTTGAAAAAAATGTAAAATCAATAGATTTAGACATAAAATTAAAATAAAAACAATTGGGAGAAAATAAATAAATAAAAAAATTTATTACATTTTGTTTTTATTAATAAATATATTTACAAACTACCAAAGTGTTCATTTATTATGTTTTCTGACATATGAGGTGCTTAGAAGCAAAACGCGTTAAATCCACTTTTTGTCGAAAATGAGATATTGAGCTTAACTAGTTCCCCAGAGTCCATTCTATAGGTACAACACTTTATTTACCGTCAAAACGAATTAATTCCAATACATTTCAATCGACTAAAAGTTACTTTGGAAGCAAAACAGATAAAGTCCCCTCCGCGTAAAGACCAAAACAGGTAAAGTCCACCGCAACGATTCCAACGAGCCACAAGCATGCTTTAGACCCACGTGAGGTGGCGCTACATTTACAGAAGTAGATATCAGTCAGCAGTCAGTATTTTATTTTAGTATAGAGAGTACAGTCGATTTCTTTGTAAATTTTATCTGACCACGTGCTGAGAGGTGTTTTGCGGTTAATATTAATAATTGTATTGAAATTTATCCCCGGAAATGGAACAATCCCCTTCAGTTGTGTCTCCATCTAAAGCGAGAAAGAGGAAAGGTAATCCTACTTCTACTAAGAGAGCAGTTGCAAAAAAATTAAGGTAAGTAATTTTTCTTTCTTTTGGCCATTTTTTTCTCTACTCATATGTGATACGACTTAGGCACTTAAAGTGTAATTAAAAAACTTGACCCTATAGTTCGTTTATTTTACACAAAAAACAACCATTTTGTACGTTATAACTAATACTTCTTGTATATTTTAACACTTTAATTTAACATTTTGGTACAAGAAAAAATCTACCATCACAGTATTTAGTACTGACTGTCTACCGTTTATTCCGTCAAAAAAATATAGAAAATTATATACACAATTGAGTGTTAAATACAAAACATTATGACTGTAAAACTATAGGTAATAATCTAGAATAAAATTGAAGAATGATAAACTAAAATCTGTTTTTGTTTCTAGATATTCTGCACCACATTATAATGCCAGACTGCAATCACGCTAAGAAAAAGATATACAAATGTAATGAATTGACCTACGAGAATGTCACAGCATTTCGAGATGCTTTTTTTGCAACTGAAAAGAAAAGTGATCAAGATAGCTTCATTATGAAACACACAGTAGTAATTCCACGCAGTAGTCGCCAAAAAAGATCAGCTGGAAACAGAAAAGAAAAAAATTTCACAGGAAGATTTTTCGTAAGGAAATTGGGTGGTGAAGATGTTCAAGTATGTGAACGGGCTTTTCGACTTATTCTAGGGATTGGTAACTCTAGAATACAGACTATCCTCCACAATTATGCAATCTATGGTAATGTTGCTCAGGAAAGAAGAGGTGGTGACCGCATTTCTAACAAATTCAATGAGAGACAACAAGGTGTTATAAAATACATCAGCTCTTTAAAGTGTTTAGAATCGCATTATTGTCGTAGCAATACTCGTCGAAGTTACCTTTCCTCTGATTTGAGTATATTTCTGAAGAACAAGCTGGTGCGTTACACCCTAACGCCGTACAACTATTCTTACAAAATAATCTTGTTCAAAAATAAAATAATCATAAGTTAAACACCATTCCCAACAAAATAACATTAATTGCGATTGATATCTTTACAGCTTGCCATAATGCTCAACAAGTAGCTTTTGTCCGTCAAAAACTTCATAAAATGACCATTGTTGATACAGACGGGTTACCTTACGAAACAATTTTTGTGCTTGGCCAATATTAAATTTTGACCAATAGCAGACGGTTTAGCCAATGTCACTGTAGGTAAAATTTGTAAAATTGACCAACTTAACACTGTGGAAATAAAAATGATTTGGATGACTTTCCCCAATAAAATATAATTAATATAATATAATAATAATAAAACTATTAATGTGCGGAGAAAGCATTTACTTTTGATTTCCGCTTGTGCCATGACTATATACAAGTCAAAAGGGGGAACTTTTGATGAAATAGTATTATTATGATAAAAGTCACTCCATAGAATTAGTTTATGTTGCATTATCGAGAGTAACTAGTATAGAGGGGCAATTTATCATAATGACCAAGATACATCACAGATTGTAACTTCACATATGGATAGACATGCTCGCTCCACACCTGCCATTAACGTAATTAATGCGGTCGAAATAGGTGAAATCTGTGTCGCGCATTGTCTCTCAAAATCAACAATCGTTATTAATGATTGCTATACAGGGATGAGTGCCTTAAGAACCGGCAAAATAACGCAAAAGATAGAAAACATAATACGTTGTGAAATAAAAAGGGATGAAAGTAGTAGAGGTGAGAAATTATCGATATAATTTACTTTACATAACATTAGAATTATCGAAAATTTCCCACCTTTAGACGTTAGCTTATGAGCTGGATATGGTACTACTATTGATGCAGTTTTCTCTAGAAATTTGGTTCATTTTGTATCGATAGTATTTCCATAGTACTTCTATTATCACAAACCGATAGTTTCATTTTTACATCAAAGTACCGCGAATTCGAATAATATTGTAATTGAAGAAATTAATGATTAATTCAAACCAATAGACTTATAATACTCGAGTACCTAAAATTTTAGTCTTATTTTCTCTCTCTTTCTATCTCGAGAATAAAAATGTTCCTTTTGTAAATATATTAAATATTTATTAATATTATCTTTTTAATGAAGATTATTATCATGGTAAATTAAACATACGCGTAAGTAAGTTATGTATATTGTCATTTTCAAATACTTAAATATTGCATTATTATATTGAATGTTAAATACGTTTATTGATGTTTCAATTTCCACTTCGGAAATCGTTCTCAAAATACAAACATTAGTAAATTAAACAAATTTTGTTTTTGTTACTTAGTGAAAAATTCTTCTAATAATTTAATTTTATCTGACTCATCTATATTGACAATTCAGACATACATTATACATTTTAAAGTAGACGACTTTAAAATGATATTGCCAATATTGTTGAGCTGCAAATGAGTTATAATATATATATATATATATATATATATATATATATATATATATATATATATATATATATATATATATATATATATATATATATATATATATATATATATTGTTATGATTGTTTATTTTGACTTTAATTTTAGTTTATTGAGCCAATAAAAAAAGAATTATAACTTATTTGTTATCAAAATTAAAATAATCCTTATATTACCTGTGTTCGATGGATTCAAAAGATTTTCTAGTTGTCTTTTATCGGGCTGGAGAAGAAAGGATAAGAATACAAATATATTATATTACAAAGATTTACGTTTCTTTATTTTATATGAACGAATAAAACAATTATTAAATTCTGTCGTTATCTTATCAATCAGCATACAAGAAAATAAATCAAATTTTTATGATAATAAGATTATAAAGCTACATACATTTATATTACGTGAAAAACCAATTTTACTTTACTTGAAACAAAAAAAACAACAAAACTTTAAACTTTTGATTAGCCTAACAAAACCTCAGTTCTTAAATTTGAATGCTAATGACCATGATGTCGAAACGATCCTTCACAGATATAAAATTCAATTGTACAAACACTTACAGCTTATTTTCTCCTTGAGTTGTATGTTGGAAAATACCTAGAAAAGTCCAGTCTCCTCAACGATGTGATCTCTCCTCTTTGGCACCTCGGCTCTTTCTGAACGTCTCTGCAAACCTCCTGCAGACTACACAAAAAACACCAGATTCACTTCTCCAAACTCAGCTATTTATTTATGACACCAGGACCTCCTTTTGTCAACTTGATGCCGTAAGAATACTTTCACATATACTTTATAAAATGCCCACGGTAGATACAAGGACCTCTTTTAATCTACTTGTTATCTCCTTCTTCAAACTATTCACTTCTTTTCGTTACGCCGGTATCCAAACTCACGAACCACACCCTATCTTGAGACAAACGACTGTTTCTTTCGATGACCAAATTATCACTAACTTCTCCTCTCTCATGATCGACTCACAAATTCCCATTTAAAAACGACCGTCCAATCAAAAGCTCAAATTGTGTTTACCATGATTTTGGAAAAGCCTAATTTCGGTTTCAGAGAAAAACTAAATAGCTTACTTTAAAATTGGTTTTGTCAATACATCATTTATACATATTTCAAAAAATTAGAATACGGTCATTTAATACTCGACTATACAAACAATGAAAAGATTAACTTACAGGTAAAATGTCTTCTAATTCTAAACAAAGGTTTTTTGATAATTTTGTTTGAAACGGAAAAAGGTCGTTTGCCAAACAAATTTCTATTCTTATCTACACTATTACTGCAATTATGCAGGGATTTTTCTCTATGCAAAAACAATACCAGTATTTTATTCATAATATTTGTAAACATCGTTGATATTATAAATTCCCCTAATCTTGTCTGATTCTATGTGCTTCAACTCATAACTATTTATCCCATTCTCATTGTTTACTATGTACGGACCCTCAAAAACAGGCATTAACTTTCCACATACGTTGCTAGGTATGTTGTAACTGGTCTTCTTTTCCTATTTTGGTCTTGCCTCTGGATATATTTTTCGTTTGCTCTCCGCAATCTCCTCTGCACATTTTCCATTATCTGTGTGTATTCCTTTTGTTCTCTATCTTCCCATGGCCTTAGTGGCATTATACCCTTCATTATATATTCTGGGGTCTCTTTCGTTACAGTGCTCGGGATGGTATTTAGATACGTTTCTACTTCGGCGACTTTCCTATCCCATCGTCGATGTTGACCCTCTGTTGTAATCCGTAGAAACTTCGTCACTTCCTGTATAAAACGTTCCGAAGGATTACTCTGTGGATGTCTGATGCTAACAAAATTTGTCTCTATTCCCCGTTCTCGAAGTTGTCCCTTGAAACGATCATTTCTAAAATATGTTGCATTGTCTAGAAGAATCCTTCTTGGTGTTCCTACGGTGGCTATAAAATTGTCGATTTTTCTATTATTTCTTCCCCTTTCGTGGTACGGCAACTGTATAATTTTACATATTTGGAAAACACATCTACCATGACTAAAACATGTTTATTCCTCTTCGTCGTCATAATTAGATCGCTTAACATATCTATTGCTACAATATCTAATTTGTTCCGGGATATAATATTTTTTGTAACGTTTTCATTTTTGAAATTTCTAATTTTATATTTTTGACAGATCTGGCACTTTTGTGTAATTTCTTTTGCGATGCGGTAATCTTGTCGGCAAATATAATTTTCTCGAAAAACCAGCCAGACTTTTCTGCTACCGATATGTCCATTGTCTTCGTGTAAATTTTTTACAATCTTCTCTGCCAATGTTTGTGTCACCAAATATAGTTCCCTTCCGTCTATTCTCTTGAAATATATGTCGTTTTCTATTTCCGCTCTTCTTTTTTCTCTTTCCTCCAATTCTCCTTGGTCTCTTCTTATTTCATTTAATGAGAATACACCTTCTTCTTGTGTCAAGATATTTAGTCCCACATGTAACGTAATTGCTTCCTTTTTTCCTGTGTCTTCATCCCGTGTTAGCGCGTCGGCTATGATATTGTCTTTTCCTTTGATATACCGGAATTCAAAATCGTACTCCTGTAGTAATAGGATGCCTCTATGTATCCGATTATTCACCAATCGGTTCTTCATGATGTGAACCAAAGCGGCATGATCCGTCTCGATTGTGAATTTAGCTCCCAATAAGTAATATCTTAATTTGTTTACACAAAATAGTACACTGGCAAATTCCAATTCTGTCACACTATATTTTCTTTCGTGAGTTTTGGTCACCCGAGATATAAAACATATTGGCACTTCTTGGTCGTTTTGTATCTGTGACAAAACTCCTGCAAACTTTTGTATTGACGCATCAGTTCGGAGTATGAATGGTAGATTATAATTGGGGTGGTATATTTTTGTTCCTTTTGCAAATTCTTGTTTTAATATTTGAAAAGCCTTCTCCTGTTCTTCTTTCCAATTCCATTTTATCCCTTTCTTCAGCAATTTTATTAGAGGAATTTCCTTTTGGCTTAAATCGGGAATTAGTTTTTTAAAATAATTGATCGTGCCAAGAAAACCTCTCAATGTTTTCAAATTCGTTGGTCTTGGATATTCATCAATGAGCTTGACTCGGTCTTCGGCTAAGCTAACTGTTGTAATTGAAAACCTAGATAAATTACTTCCTTTTGGAGAAATTGTCATTTTTCAATGTTTAATTTTAATCCCGCTCTGTCCAATTCTTCCAGAATTATCTTTATATGTTTCATATGGCTCTGTATATCTCGTGAAAAAAATCAACAAATCATCGATGTAATGGGAAATCTTCGTATCGATTTAAAATAGAATGTAGAGCCCGTACCAATGCTGCACACGCGCTTTGTAAACCAAAAGGCACTACCTTGAACCTGTATACAATACCATCAATTGAGAACGCGGTATAGTTTCTACATTTTTCAGCTAAAGGTATCAACCAAAAACTATGCTTTAAATCAATTTTAGAGAATATGTGTGATCCTGTAATTCTTCCAAATATGGCCTCGATGTTTAGAGGTGATTCATATTGTGATACGGTGTGCTGGTTGATATTTCTGGCATCTAAACATAGTCTTAATGCTCCACTACTTTTTTTTACTATTACAATTGGATTAATATACGGTGAATCACATCGTTCAATTATTTGATCTTTCAACATTTTATTTATTTCTTCTTTCACCTGTTGTCGATATTTATATGGGATCGGGTAAGTCTTCGATCGAAAGTTTCCCAAGTTTTTTACCTCAAAAGAATGTTCGTACTTTTTTGCCACTCTGTTTTCCTCATTTATTAAAGTTTCGTGTTCTTTTAACATCAGACGCACCTCATTTTCTTTTTCTTCTCCACATATCAATTTTCTTTCTTTTTCCTCAGATTTTTGACACATATTTATCGCACATTTTTCCTCCTCTTTTTCACCAATCTCTTCCTTAAATACCACTGTTTCAATCATATCCTTTTCATTTTCCTTTGTTGACACTATTTCTTCTTCTTCTTCGGGGCTCATTCCTTCTTTTGAGGAATCTCCGGTATTGACTTCCTTTATCCTTTTCTTAAGTTTTCTTCCTTTTCCTCTTTGTCCTTGCTTCGTTGCCAAATTCATTTCCACTGTTTGTTCCTTTTCCGAATTATCAATTTTCTTTTTCCCATGTTCATTTTCCTGTTCTCCTTCTTTTTCTTCTGTTAGTTTCATCGTATTATTTTTGAAATCTATGACTACATGTTTTTCTGCCAGTTCGTCCACTCCTACAATCATGTCATGCGACATGTTTGGCATTATTACACATTGTAGTGCATACATTTTTTCATCCAATCGTACCCTCACTCGTATTCCTTCATTTATCGTTGCCAATGTCCGTTTATTTGCACCCACCAAATTTACCCTTGGTATTTTGTAAATTAAATTTGTCAAACTCACTTCTTCTATTAATTTTCTGTTTACCAATGTTATTTCTGAACCGGTGTCTATCAAAATTTTGATTGGTCTATTTTTTATGAAACCATCTACAAATTTTAAATTAACTCCTCTTCTTTCCTCATTATTTCCTGCTAATTTAATGAATTCCTTCGGGTGACAAAAAATTCCTGCCTGGTTTTTTGATTTTAGTGGGTGCTTTCGTGAAAAACCGTCTGTTGTTCTTGCGTATTTCATCTTTCATCGCTGTGTCTTTCATTTTCATTTTCCTCTATTTGTGTATGATTTACCTCTCTTCTGTTTTCTTTTGGTCTGTCATATCCGTTCCGGTTTCCACGATATTCCTGTTCATTTCGTCTATTGTAATTTCTGTTTTCCGGATATGCGCGTGTGTTATTTCTGTTGTGATTTTCTCGATATCTGTCCTCATTCCATAGCCGATTTCTGAAATCATCATTTCCTCTTCTGTTTTCCCTACTTTCGTTTTCCCTCCTGGGAATAAATTCTCGTCTAGTGTAATCCCTCCTAAAATTTTGTCCTCTCTCTCTGTATTCCTGAGTTTCTCGGTGTCTGTAATTTTCTTGTGACCTTCTTGCTCTTTTTTCCTGTATCCGTGATGCCCTTATTTGTAGGAATTGGCATAAACTATCGATGTCTTTGTAGTTTTGTAGATTGATTTGATCTTCAATTGTGTCATCAAAGTGTCTTGCAATCAACTCTACTAATTGCTCGGATGAATAATTGTATTGCAGATGTTTTGCGTTATTGTACATTTGCAATGCGTATGTTTTTTCTGATATACCCATCCTCTCATGGTATTTCCCATTTTGCAATTCCTTGTTTATCTGTAATTGCTCTGTCTTTCCCCAGAAAAAACTCAGAAATTTATTTTCAAATTCTTGCCAATTTTCAAATTCCTCCACTTTGCTGTCGAGCCATAGACTCGCCTCATCTTTGAGATAATTTCTGATCATTTCCTTAGCTGTCTCAAAGTTTCCCATGTATTGTATCTTCTTCTTTAGATTATTCATGAACGGTACGGGGTGAAGTTTTCTTACATCCCCGCCAAACTGTAATTTTACCTCGCTTGTTCCATGGACGATAACTTCTTTTCTCTCTGCTCCTCTTAGTTCAATTTCTGCAATATGTTTTTCATTTTGCTTTAATCTCCTTTCTACTTCTTTCCTGTCTTCTTGTAGCGCCATTTCAAATTTTTCTTCTAACGGATCTAATTCCTTTTTCTGGACAGTCTTAATATCTTTCATTTTAGTTTCTATTTCTGCTCTTTGCATCTCTAGTTTCCTCTCTGTTTCTTCTCTGACTTTTTCTAAACAGACTTTTACATCATTTTCATATTTGTCCAAACGCTTTTCCATTTTCCTATAATTTTCTTCTAATTTTTGTTCATAGTTTTCCAAACGCTGCTCTATATTTCTGTTATTTCTATCCATTTTCTTTGATGTTTCAATTTGGTTTTTCTCTATTGTTTGTGTCTGTATTTGCATCATTGCTAATAATTTTTCCAGCATCCCTGTTTCTTTTCTTTCCTCCAATATTGTCGCATTTCCTTCATTATCCGATCCTTCATCAATAATTGTTTCCTCTTATATCTTATCCTCTTTCCTTTCTTGCGTTTTGCTTTGACTCCTTGTGGTCGACATGTTCGTTAGAATATTTATCCCCGCCAAATATGAAGCTTTGAAATTTGTGCAATAATGTCCCCGCCAAATATGAAATTCGAGTAATGTTGCAAAGACGAAAACTTTTCCTCTTATCCCAAATGCAATAAAATTTTAAAACTTTTGTCAGTTGTAAAAATCAATCAAATATCATAAATTATATCATGTAAAAATTTGTACCTAGAGAAATTTGAAATGTAATGTCATAAAAGCAAATATTATAAACTTTAACCATCGGAATCCTATGATTATCACAATTCTTATATTTTTGATTCTTTTCAATTTAGTGCATTTATTAACAATTTTAAACTACTACTTAATTACATTTTGGTGAGCTTTGATGTAGTATCACTTTTCACTAACCTTCCTTTTTCTAGTGTTCTTACTTCTTTAAGGAATCATTGGAACACTATCCAACCAAACTCCACCGTTTCCTGGGACGTATTTGCAGAGCTTTTGCGATTGGTGTTT
Organism: Diabrotica undecimpunctata; assembly: GCF_040954645.1. Lineage (NCBI taxonomy): Eukaryota > Metazoa > Arthropoda > Insecta > Coleoptera > Chrysomelidae > Diabrotica > Diabrotica undecimpunctata. The sequence goes on from NC_092811.1 coordinate 61,494,089, forward strand.
GACACTAATTTTTTGGTTTTCAATGATAGATATTACTTACAAATTTTTGGTACACCAATGGGTTCATCCATATCTCCCATCCTTGTTAACTTTGTCCTTGATGACTTGATATCTGAATGTTTGGGTCTTATAGATTTCCATATCCCTTTTGTTAAAAGGTATGTTGATGACCTTTTGTTAGCCTTACCCCTTGACAAAGTAGAGTCTACCTTATCGATTTTTAATGATTTTGATCCTCACTTACAGTTTACTTATGAACTCGAGGATCCTTCTAATAATAGTATTCCTTTCTTAGACATGCGTGTCTTTAGAAATAGTGACAATACACTAAGTACAAGTTGGTACAGGAAACCTATAGCTAGTAATAGGTTTCTTAACTATCATTCTTGCCATCCGTTCAAATACAAAATAAATCTTATAAAAGCACTCAGCTGTAGGCTACATAGGTTAACACATCAACGTCAACATGTGATCGTCATCAACTACTATACATAAATATACAAATCTCATCTGAGCAGTCATTACAAGTATCCTTCGAACAGTAACTACTATACACAACTCACAAATATGATTATTGATATACGATAACATTTTATTGTATACTATATTTTATCTACAACAATTACTATTTTACAACGATATTCAGATATAATTCAATTATAACGAGGACTAACAAACGCATGTTTACCATTCTTCCAGTATGTTCAAACAACTAACGTATATTACTCGATATAGATATGAGTTGGATGATCAAAAACCGATAAGGAAATAAACGTTCTTTACAAGCCACATCTGAACGACCACTACTATACACAAATCTCCACTGAACGTAGAATTCGACAAGGGTCTCCGCTGAACGCTCGCTTATACACACACAGATCTCATCTGAACGTACAATTAGTCAATAGTCTTATCTAAACATCCACTACTATACATAAATCTCAAATATGACTATTTTTCGATTTGTTGCATATTATATTTTATCTACAACAATTACCATTTTACAATGATATAATCCAATTATGACGAAGACTAACCAACGAATGGTTACCATCCATAAATTATGTTCAAACCAACTAACGTGCCAAAAGAACATTACATTATGTCTTTGTTGTTAATTATCTTATTTTGACGCACGAGACGTTAAATGAAAGGCGAAAAGAAAGCGTAAATATTTGCATACTATAGTTTATCTACGACGAGCAAGTAATTTATTGTTTTAAAGTGGATAATGAACATTGGTCTCTGTAAGAATATATGTTGGTCATAGACGGTTCTTCGATTGCCATGAGGCAACAATTTCCCCTGATCATATTTATAAAACAACATACGTAATGCACTGTATATACCTTACCCTAGTTGACAGCTCACTTTGCAGGTCCCGTCTCACGATCAACTAATAGGTTAAGAACAATTCCCTTCGTGAAGGTACACAGGCGTAAATCCGCGCAGGAAAAGTAAGTAAGTAAGTCAATGTTCATTCTCAGAGGATAGGATAAGGATTATTTATTTCGAGGGGAGAATGTTTGAAGTGCCCGTTTAGAGTCGGTTGACTCTCTTCAGGCTTGAGTTTGAATGTTGTTTGATTGGCGTACACACAGCGAAAACATCCCGAAAGGCCACCGGTGACTTTGCATTTTTGTCTTCTGTGGTGTCTTCGTCACTTTTTCAGTCAGCCAGAGAGCCAGGGGCAAGAGGGTTTGACTGGAATGATGTTCTTTCCAGTGAATGTGTTGGTTTTTGAGCTAGACACGACAAGCCCTGTCTCTAGTGACCATTGGTCCTGTGCAGTCTCGAGCTTAACTCGGCCCCATAACCAGTGTATTGCACTGTAATTTTGTGGTCGAGCGTGCTCGTGAGTGGAGGCGCTTCGGCTTTCGAGAGTTGACTTGTCGTATTTCGCTCTGTGTGAATGTGTGTGTGTAAATCAAACAGTGACGGCCGCTGCCATTTCAGTGTTACTGACTCCGTCGAATCACCTAGATTTTCTCCGGCCATCCACAGACTCCGTATAAAGTAACGGGGGCTGCAGATGGTCGGAGGTCCCGGTGATGAGGATGTTTCGGTAGCAGAAAGAGTGCCCCTTTCACTGTTTGATTTGTGTGTGTGTGTGTGTGTGTGTGTGTGTGTGTGTGTGTGTGTGTGTGTGTGTGTGTGTGTGAATTTGAGCTTAGTGTGCATGTGTGCGAGTCTGAATCGACAGAAACTAGAACCGTGTTCTCTAGTGACCATTGTTCCTGCAGCCGTTTATGCGTTTGCAACCGACTTCAGAACTAGTGTATTGCACTATAATTCTGTTATCGGTTGCTCACGCTAACGGCCAGGCCTCGTCGGAGTTCGATAGACGGCTCCAGCAGCTGTCGATTCAGTTGAGAAAATAGTTGCGGCTATTTTCTCAGGGACGGACAGGTATCATTGAGTAGTGAGATTGGGAAACCGCAAAAAACCAATCTCCCCCTGTCCGGGGTAAGGAAAAGGATATGGCATGTTAAAAGGTTCTGTAGGCTATTGGAGTGGCCTCGAGGATGTCAGAATATTCATCCGGAAGTTCGTCTATGCATGTTTGCAATAGAATTGATGGTAGGTGAGGATGTTTGATTTTAGGTTTTCGGGTGGATATGTGACCTAGGAAGGAACAGGAACTTTTTAGGGTGTTTTGTGTGATTGAGAGGGGGCCGTTGATTGTTTTAAGGGTAAAGTTCCTGTTGAGAGATTTTATTCTCTCAATAACGGGGGTGGTATTTGCTGTTTGGTGGATTTCACGGGAGGGGAAGTGCCAACGTTTTCTGCACGTTCTACGCAAGATTCCACGCTCCGCAGCAGACAGTTTGTTCCTTTGATAACTTTTAAGAAGGCAATATAAGCTTGACTTATACTCAATAACGGGTCGAATGAATGTTTTATAAGTGTGTGTGAGAGTTTTGTTGTTAGTTTTGCCAAACGTCCCTGATAGTGGAACTAGGAGTCGGGCTCGGTTTCTGACCCTATCTAAAGTTGCCTTTAGATCAGGTTCCCAGTTAAGTGTTTTAGTAAATAAAACACCCAAGTAGGAAGCTGTCGGGCTGATAACGAGTCTTTCTCCCATCAAAAACAGGGGAGTTTGGTCGACACGATTGCGTGTGATGGCAAGTGATGAATTTGGGCTGCGAAACACAATAGTTTGCGTTTTCGCAGCGTTTAGTGTAACTCTCCACTTATTACACCATTCTTCGACACCGTTTAAAAGAGTTTGTGCTCTTCTAAAAGTTGTCTCAGGGGCATATCTGTCCGCTGTTGTTAGGAGGGCTGTGTCGTCTGCATATAGGTACATTTGCGTGTGCGGTAGGTTTGGGATGGGGATAGAACTGTTGTATGTGATGTACAACAGGGGTGCGAGTACTGAGCCTTGAGGTACTCCCGCTCGAGGAGTAAATGGGGTGGAAACTTTGTCGCTTATTCTCACTCTCACTGTTCTATTCGATAGGTAAGAATGAATGATTTTTATGAATTGTAGAGGTAGCCCGATGTCCATTAGCCTCCGAATTAGTCCTTCATGCCAGACTTGATCGAAGGCTTTTTGCACATCAAGAAAAGTGGCTATGGCGATACCGTTACTGTTTATTGTCTGAATAACTTTAGAGGTGAAGTCTATTAATGCATTTTTTGTGGATCTATTAGGTTGGAATCCGTATTGAAATTTTGGGATGATATTGTGAGTGTCGAGAAAGTCGCTGAGGCTCTCTTTTAGGATTAGCTCAAGAACTTTCCCTAGTGAATTTATTAAGGAGATAGGTCGATATGATTCCACGTTAGTAAGGGGTTTACCCTTTTTGGGTAGCATGATTGTGTTTGCTATTTTCCAAGGATTAGGAAAATAGTAGTTTTTGAGACATGCATTAATAATTTTCGTGAGAAGTGGGATTATACTCTCAGGAAGTTGCTTTAGACACCTTCTACTGATATTGTCAGGTCCGGGAGAATTATTTTTGCCTATTTGGCAATAACTCTCCGTTTCTCTGTCAGTAATAGGGTCCATAATTGGGACGTGGTTTGGAGTTTGATGCAAGAGAGTATTTCTTACTGCGAATTCAGTTTCGAGTTTGAATAAGCGATCAAAGTTAAGGTTGTCTGGGGTGCGAAAATTTTCGTTGAGTGAGTTTTTGAATGCCTCAGCTTTTAGTTCGGGAGAACTAATAATTTGGTTGTTAATCAACAGATGAGATGGTTGTGATAGTTTTTGTTTTGTTAGGACTTTAAATTTGTTCCAGAATCCAGTCCCATCCCTGTAATCCAATTTCGAGGTAGTATCCTCCCACTGGCGAGCCTGTAGGATAGATATTTCTCTCTTAATTCGAGCAGAGATGCGATTGTATTCTGTTTTGACAAGGTGGTCTCTGTTGATTTTGTATTGACGTAAAAGCCGCCTTTTTTCGTGTATTTTGGCAATGATGTATTGTGGAAGTGCCGGTGAAAATGGTAGAATGGTTTTCATTGGAATTGAGTGATTGATTGCCTCGGTTAGGAGGTTTTCAATTTGGATTACACTCTGATCGATGTTTTCGTTTGTATTTAATTCGCCTAACTCAGGAATATTGTTGTTTATGAAATTTTGGAATTGTGGCCAGTTTGCGTGACGAAAATCTCTTATTTGTCTGGGAGGAGGTGGGATTTGTGGAGACATGATATCAGAATTAACTAATATCGGGAGATGGTCGGGCGTTATTGTATCGCCTATGTGGCACCGATCGTCGAACCAATGCATCACGCTGCCTGTAACAATGTGTAATTAGTGTTGGTGATTCTTATAATTGGAAGGTCTAGAAGTATATCAGTTAGTCTGATGCCTTCCTGATTTGTAGAATGATCGCCGAATTGGGTGTGTCTACAGTTCAGGCCGCCCATGAGAATTGCTTTATTTAGAGTAGAGAAATACTCTAAGAGTTCTAGAGAAAGCGGGCTTGCTGGATGCCTGTAGTAAGAGATTATCGTAAGGGTTTGGTTGTTAGGGAGATGCAGATCAATTGCCAGGAAGTCCACGTTGGGTGGAGGGGCGTTTTGTGGAAAAACGTGGGGGGAGTGTGGTAGTCCGTGTTTGATAAGGATACCATTCCCACGGGAAACCTGACAGCGGCTTCGGTAGATTGTTGTATATCCTGCAAAAGTCGGAGTGTTTCGACAAAGTGTGTCAGTTATGGCGAGGATTTGGATGTTATGATTTTGCAGGATATGTTTGATTTGGGGTCTCTTTTTAGAGATCCCTTGGCAATTAACTGCACCGATTGTGAAATCCATTAACAGTGGGTTTAAAAGTTGGGATAGAAGGATATGTCGACATTATTACTGTGACCAGACAATACAATTGTGTGGCCGAATATTTTTTCAATCACGGAGCTCGTGATTGAAGTTATAAGGTCCCTTCTTTCGGGTAGGATATTTAGGAGCACAAGGGTGCTGAGTTTAATTGTGTTTTTAAGGTCGGTGGTTAGATCGAAGGGAGGAATTGATCTCTCGATTGACAAAGGTTGAGTTTGTCGGGAATCTGTGGGTTTTTCTTGCCTTTTCGGGCATTTATTGGAATATGCGTGGTGATCGCCGCCGCAGTTAGGACATTTGGGATTTGTTTGGGTAGGACACTCACTGGACTTGTGGCTTTGTCCGCAATTAGGGCAGACGAAGGTTCTGTGACGGCATTCGGAGATGGTGTGGCCATTTGTGCCGCATTTATTGCAGTATTTTGCGGTTGGAATAATGGGATTTGCTCCGTGAGGGAGCTCAGTGTAATGGATGAGTCCATCAATAGGGATGCCATAGTTGAGCACATGTGAATATTTATCAGACGAGGGTGTCAGGACTTTTATGAGGCGTGTGTCTTTTCCAGTCTGTAAAGATTTGACTCTCCACAGTCTGGAGACAGGAATTTCTTGCTCAGTTAAGATTTGTTTGATTTCTTCCTCAGTGTAATCGTGCGAAACGTTCACAATGAGGAATAGATAGTTGGTGGGTTCAGGGGCTTGATTAGTGGAGCTGTGATTTCTAGATGTTATTTTGATTTGAGTTTGTCCTGTAGCTTTGTGGACTTTTTGTTGCATTTTCTCGGAATTCAAGGAGTGTAAAGTTCTAAGATGAGCGATGTCGTGGCTGAGAACTTTAAGAGAATGTATCTTTTGATACAAAAGAGGTATGCAGTTTAGGATTCTGAAAAAGGTGCGCTGGTTGCACAAATCTTGAGGGATGTCCTTAATGAGGTATTCGAAAGTTTTGGGATTGTTTATGGAGTTTGTGATGTTAGGGTTTGTTTTTGGTTTAAAAGATGAGGGTGCCTTAATTGCGTTGGCGAATGATTTGGATGTAGTGGGTTGTGGTTGTGTATTGGATGTGCTAGGTTGGATTTGTTAGATTTGTAGTGATGAGGGGGGCGTGTTTTGAGGGACTGAGGATTTTTTTGATGCAGATTGTTGAAGAGATTGCGATTGAGGGACTGATGTCGATTGTTTGGTGGATTTGATTGATAATTTTTTATGAGAAGAGGGTAGAGGAGGATATTCGGAGTCAAGTTTGCTGAGCATAGGATGGTTCGGATCATTCATTTCTATCTCCCTGCGCTTCATGTTGAAGCGAGTTTGAAGAATTAAAATCTCCGTCTGGAGGTTGGTTAATTCATGAGCGGATGCAATAGGATTGTAGCTAGATTGAGGCGGTTCAGGTTCAGGATCATTTTGTAATAATGGGGCGTAAGGGTTGGCAGACAGTGCCGCGGTCTGTGATCTAGTCACAGACCGGGAGGAGATGGCTGACCTGGTTGAACCAGGCATTTTTCGAAGGGATTAAAAGAACGCAGAGTGCAGACCGCTTAGCAGGCCCCGCAGCCTCACGGAAGCCAGGGGGTGGTAAAACCCCCCGAAAAAAGGCTTGTTCTACTAAACGTGCACTCTGTTGAAACTAGATGTTGGCCTTACTTACCGCGCGTTTTACCACGCTGCTATAGGGTCCCTCGTTGAACGTCTTATACCGGAATATTAAAATCGTCGTTCTCACCTATTCGCCCTGCGATTTTGCCAACAAAAGGACAATTTCCGGGGCCAATATATTCTACTGAAACCCCGTACTATCGAACTTTATTGCCTACCACCAGGCTCCTAGGCTTGTCTAACGATTATTTCCAAGACAAACTGTGCTCTGCTATTTTCAGAGTAAAAACTCTCTCAAACTTCCCGCCGACGTTGTTTAGAAGAAGGTGTGTTGCCAGTGACCTACTTCTTCAACGTCTCGTACAGGAATGTTGTTTTTGCTTGCGCAGGAAAAGATCGACCATTCTTTTTATACTCCGTAAAGGACCATCAAATATTCAACGTAATGGTATTTCAGGTATATTAACAAAGAAAAATCAAATTAAATACATTTTTAGAGTATATATAGTTATAGAGTATATATAGTTTTAGAGTATATACTTTTGATGTGAAAATTGAAAGTAAATATATTATGTTATATGAAAGAAAAACTCAGCCATCAAGTAAAGACATGACTACCACAATACGCTACGGTAACTCTAAGACAGAAATGGTGTACATGAAATAATAGAAAAAATGTACAAATATCTGATATAGAAACACTGCTGTACATAAAATGATAGAAAATGTGTAAAATATCTGATATAGAAACACGTAAGGCAGAAAGCATGGATAATAATGATAGAAAATGTATAAAATATCTAACATAGAAACATGTAACACAGAAACGCTGTACATAAAATGATAGAAAATGTGTAATTGATAGATCTTGACCTTTAAAAACAAACTCACTTAATAATCTTCTACTAACTTTATATACAATTTTATTCAATGTCTAAATATCAGTATTACAATAACTGACTACGTTCCATCAATTACTTTTTATAGATCAATTTAACATGTTCCTGATTCTTTCTCATTCATCTTCTATTAATTGCATATTTCCACCTTATAATATCGATAATACTGTCATAGTAATTGTTTACTTTAACTTATTCACTAAAAATTGTCCTATATAAGAATTTACTCTATAAAATATAATGTATTGTGGTTACCACATCTCCCAAATAAATTAAAATCAAATATCATTTAGATATTGCAACGAAATAGCCCATCTCCGATGCGTGGTACACGTTACAGTTCTTAGAAGTATGGAAAGGAAAAAAAATAGATGGAAAGGGAAATATACGGATTAAGTGAAATACCAACGCAATCAATGACAAAACAGATACACAGAACCTAAATAAAATATATTTCAATCTGATTTAAAAAATAATAAATATAACATCATTAAAAAATCTTAAAGTAATAACATATTTCCACCTTTTTCAAAAACACCAACGATACGCTCATATAAAAATAATAAAATAATTAATTACTAATGACAGTGGTGAAATTCCATTCCACTTGATATTAATTTTTAACCATGACGATATTAAAATTCTTAGAAGGAATAAAGAAAGATATTTAACGGTACGTTTAGGGGTACAAGCCCTGCACTACCTGCCTACTCTACATAATTTGGATATTACCAGTCAGTTCAGAAAGTTATTACAAAAGTAGGTCGCAAATATTCTCTTCGCTTATTAATATCTCATATGTATTTGTAACTAAGTAGTTGCACTCGCATCGCATTATTCATAGAAATTATTAAGTAAATCATTTATACAGTAGACTCCCTCTATAACGAGAACTAAAATGACAGACTAATTACCTCGTTATAAGCCGATCTCGTTATATCAGACAATCATAATACTGTGCATACATAATATGAATCTGTAGTTTTCTAAACCATTAACTTCCTATACTGAAGCCATTCGGAGCAATATAAGATGCTAATAAATATTGTTTGAACGGCGTTTTTGAAAAAAAGTTATTTACTTTTATTGTCAATGAAATATATTAAAACATAAAAGAGTTGTTTACTTTTATTATCAATGATATACGTTAGAACAAAAAAGCTGTACTTAAATTTTTTTCCAACTACATAATGTATAAATCGTATTTTCAAGGATAACAAACTATTGCTTCTGCAATTTTAAGAACTCTGTTATTTTTAACTGCTTTAAATGGTCCAGTCCATCATTCTATCATATATTTTCTAAAGATGTGAAACAGTTGTATTTATTCATTGTAAAGAAGTTTATTGCGGGCTGCAGTTAAGTTTATTGAGGGGCTGTTTGAAAAGGTATTTATTTATAGCCACGACCCGACTAAAAACGTAAAAAACACTTACCAAAAAACACGTTTTTGGATCTTATTTATAATATATCTTTCGTTATAACCAAATTTGCCTCACTACAGACGGTTATAGTTCAATAGAAATTTCACGGGACATCTAATGTATCTCGTTATAAGCGAAACCTCGTAATAACCGTGTTCGTTATAGAGGGAGTATACTGTAGTAACCAGTGTTTTCTAAAACCGCAGTTATAGTTTTCATATAAACAGTTAATCTATTCAAACCAGTAGTGTTGCCAGTAGTTCGCTTTAAACATAGAAACGACATTCCGCTAAGCAATTACATTTGCAATTATATATAATAGTGAACATAGCCTCGGTGAAAAGTGTAGTGAGATATTCCATATCACAGTGTTTTCGGACAGATATCAGAAATTGCTATTTAATCTTAGCATTAAATATAAGTTAGTGTTTAATCTGTTTTTCATTCCAGCCCCTGAGCTGGTGGTCCTTCCGCCTTTAATTCTTTAAACGAACCTGTTTCCATTCCATTTTTTGGTCCATATTCGAGCTGGATTAATCCAAGTATTATAATTCAATTAACTTTTTTCCGAAAAATAGAACTTTAAACACAAACTCTCTGCAAATCTAAGACTTAAGTGCGCGCCGGCAACATTGTGAGACAAGGGTGGCGATCGTGAGTGCAATTCCAGCTGGCTGTTGTAAGGGGCTCAGCCGATTCTAGGGAGGGATAATTTGAAAAGCTGACAGCGCATACCCAGCTTGAGTGGTAAAAATTCCAAAGAACTATATTTTTGTATTTACATAAGAAACAATAAGACTTCCTCTATTAATTTCGATAGGACGTTCGCATTTTTCATGTTCGCATTTTAAATATTTACATAGATATTTATTTTAATACTGTCTTAATTATATAACGCCAATAGTGTTATATTTTTTATAGTTTAATTACGCAATTATTTTGGTAAAGAATTTATTTTGATTCATATTTTAATCTAATTAAATAATTTGAAATGGCCACCAATAATACAGTAGTTTTAAAAAATCAGCGCACTAGCTGTAAGGCCCAACTAACACGGATAGAAAAATTTGTAAAGTCGCAAGTAGATAACCCTCATTTAGTTAAAATCAAATATGAAAATTTATCCGAAAACTATAAAAAAATCAACAAATTCAAAGTGAAATAGATATGTTAAAAGATTCAGATTCAGTGACGTTCGATACTGAGGAAAATGAGTCTGTATATGAGAGATTTGAACTCGCGTTAGCCCAATTGCAGGAATTAATTGAAAATTTGTCTATATCTAATAAAATAGTTGATAGTGTTTCAAATGTAAAGTTGCCTGATATTAATATAAGACCGTTTTCTGGGGATCCACAAGAATGGATGTCCTTCTTTGATTTATTTTCTTCGCTTGTATTGAACAATCCCAAATTAAAATCAGATAGTGAAAAGTTCTACTATCTCAAAAGTTTACTTAGAGGGCAACCGCTTAGCTTAATAGAATCTCTACCCGTTACAAATCAGAACTTGGATGTCGCTATTTCAACGCTAAAAAATAATTATGAAGATAAGAATAAGTTATTAAATTCTCTGTATCAGACGTTACTGGATTAAAAGTTACAAGTTATCTTTGTAGTGAACGAGATTTAATCGCGCTCCCCTCGGTTGATATATTTTTTGAATTTAAAAAAAAACGCTATACAATACTGGAAAACTTAAATATGTTCGACGGTAACTCAAAACCCGGTAATAGTTTTAGTAGAAACTCGCATAAAGATTCTCCCAAGGTAAACTTTCACGCGAAGGTGTCTGATTCGACTATGAGAAACAGTAGTTCCAATGGTAAATATTGTAGTTATTGCAATGAGCGATCGCATTCCACATACGTTTGTACAAAATTCTTAAAATTATCGCCGCAAGAGAGACATCAATTTGTCAAATCAAAATCTCTTTGTTTTAATTGTCTGTCAAATATGCATATCTTGTCGAGTTGCAAATCCTTGTCTAGATGTCCTGTGGTAGGGATCATCATTCGCTCATTCATTTAGAAACTAATTCGTCGCGATTTGGAACTCAGCAAAGGGTTCAAAATGTATCACAAAATAGTCAATCTCTGAGACATAATGGAAACAAAATTAACGGTTCTACTAAAGACGCTCATTTGTCCAATCCTTCTCTAACACAAAATTTTTCAATCCTTTTCATACTCAAAATTCGCTCGCTAATTTATTGGTATCCGACACAAATATCGCTAGTAATCAAGGTTGTTCATTTATAGGTACTACTAATTTATCCTCCCTTAGTAAAAATAATTGCCAAATCCTTTTACCTACCGCTCAGGCAAAAGTATATTCAAAAACGGGTAAACCATTTTCTGTCAAATTAATTTTAGATTCAGGAAGTCAGCAAAGTTTCATATCGAAAGACTTAGCAAATCGATTGCAGTATCTCACTAGAACGCAAAAATTATCCATTTCCGGTCTAGGAAACAATGGCCTTGTTCAATCAAGTGAAATTTTAGATATTGTGTTACACTCCAAAATTAATCCTTATCAACAATTTGATGCTTCTTGCTCAGTAATAGATCGAATTACTGAGCGATTACCGCAAATCGCTTTAAACCCTCATGGTCTAAAAATACCCGATCATCTAATACACGAGCTGGCCGATCCTCATTTTTGGGAACCCAGCAATATTGATATATTAATAGGTGCTGATCTTTATTTTAGCATAGTAAAAGGCGACCTTATTTCACTAGGTCATAATCAACCCACGATTCTAGAAACTGCATTCGGTTATGTAGTTGCAGGACCTGTTCCTAATTTAAGCCACCAAAAAGGCAATTATCGTGTCCCAACAACACATTCTTTTTTATCTGTTCAGGACGAAAATAATCTAACCGTAGGTTCCGACGGTGAGAAAAAGATATATGTTCAATTTTGGAAAAATTCTGGGAATTAGAGGTACTTCCCTCGCGATGTTCTCGTTCTGAAGAGGAAGAAATGGCCGAAACGCTCTTTGCCGCTACTACTAAAATTTTAAAGTCAGATCGATATCAAGTTGAAATGCCGCTTGCTTGCTCAGGAATAAAACAATTGGGTGATTCATTCGCCATCGCAAAAAGACGCTTTCTCACACTAGAGAAAAAATTTTCAAAAGACCATAGTCTTTTCAGAGAATACAAAAAGACAATAGAAGAATATTTATCCTTAGAACACGCAAAGGTCATACCGCTTACACTCACTAATTGTTTAAATGAACATAAATATTTTATCCCTCATATAGCAATTTGTTTTGACCGCTGACATCAATAAAATGTATCGCATGATAGAAATATCTCCGCATCATCGATATTTACAAAATATTCTCTGGAGGGACTCACCCTCAGAAGATTTCAAGTCTATTGAATTATCTCGCGTTAGTTTCGGTCAAAATTGCTCTCCATTTCTAGCTACTAGAGTTATTAAGGACATGGCCCTTAGGAACTCCCAAGCTCCACTCGCATCTAAAGCTTTATTAAAGCAAACTTATATGGATGATATCCTAGGAGGAACCGATAAGTTTCACGAACTTAGACAGCTTTATTCAGAATTAAATGCTGTTTTAAATCAACACGGATTTTATCTTCACAAGTGGTGCTCGAACGTACCATCTTTTCTGCAAAAAATTTCGCAATCTGATACAGTAGAGTTTGATTTGAGTTTAGAGGAAGCGCCATACAAAATTATAGGATTAAAATGGAACCCAATAGTAGATTCGATAAAAATATCCGCGAATACTTCGATTGACCTGGAACCAATAACTAAGCGATGAGTTCTTAGTTGCATTAGCTCCTGTTATGACCCGCTTGGGATAGTTAATCCCTTAATTGTTAACGGTAAACTACTCATGCAAGAACTTTGTAAACTAAGGGTAAATTGGGATGACCCAATCACTGATCCAGTGATATTTAAACAATGAAAAACGTTCTTAACTACCCTCGCTAAAGTAAATAATATTGAAATACCTCGTTTTATTTTTGTAAACAAAAAAATCACAAAAATTGATATCCACGGTTTCTGTGATGCAAGCCTAACCGCTTTTGGAGCTTGCATCTATCTTGTTGCCCAATATAGTGACAACTCATTGTCTAGTAATTTAATTACCGCTAAGTCTCGTGTTGCTCCACTCAAAAATAAACTCACTATTCCAAAGTTGGAATTATGTGCAATGGAACTACTTTCCAAACTAGTTCATTAAATGATATCTATTTTAAACGATCACGTTACAATCGATACGATAAATTATTGGTCCCATTCACAGATTGCACTTAGCTGGGTAAAAAATCCCGCAAACAGTTACATGACATTTGTAGCCAATCGCGTCTCTACAATTCAAAGCTTAAGTATGATTTCTATGTGGAGACATATTCGGTCTCATTTGAATCCTGCAGATATGCTAACTCGCGGCAATTTCGACGAAAAAATGCTAGATTTTTGGCTACATGGCCCTGAGTTCCTGCGAATGTATAGTTTTGATTTCGATAATTTTAATTGTTGAAAACCTACCCGAAATCAAATTTCTCTTGTAATATCAGATAAGGTGGAGAACTCGTGGACAACAATGTTCGCACGCTTTTCCAAATTTTCCATGCTACAACATTCAGTAGCATATGTTTTTCGGTTCATTTACAATTTAAAAAATAAACAAACAAAAATGTTAGGTCCTTTAACGGTCGATGAACTCTCGCATGCGCATATGTTCATTGTACGCCAAGTTCAGTCAGAAAACTTTTCTAAAGAATTTTTACTTTTGACAAGCAATAAACCTATAGATAACAAACAATTGCTATCGCTTAATCCTTTCATCGACAAAACTGGTATCTTAAGAGTAGGTGGTAGACTTCAGAATGCAACGATTGATGACAGTCAAAAATTTCCAATTCTCTTGCCCGCTAATAATCATGTAGTTTCTCTCTTAATAAAAAGAGAACATTGCCGACTTGGACATACTGGTCCCCAAAATGTTCTCGGTAATTTAAGACTACGATACTGGCCGCTCATCGGCCTAAAACAAGTTAAAAGAATTATAAAGCAGTGTTTGGCGTGCTACCGCTTTAACGCACATACTGCTTCTCAAATTATGGCTCCGCTTCCTATAGATAGGGTACAGAATACTCGTGTTTTTAGTAAAACCGATGTAGACTTTGCTGGACCCGTGTATATTCGTTCTTCCCGCTTACGCAAAGCTCCAAATTTAAAATGTTATATTGCCTTGTTTGTCTGCATGGCTACCACGCAGTTTGTCTGCATATTTATTGCATTATTGCAATATTATGATAAAAAAGATGTCAAAAATTTGAACAAAATATATTTTAACTTAATTTAAAAACACATAAAAAGACAATCTCAAAACGCCTATGATGTGAAAATAACTGATTGTTTAAACGATAAACTAACATCAATAAACAACACATTAGATTTAAAATACATTTTACATGTAGTGACTTAGTGGGTATGTCCTATGTTTTTAATATTATTTTAATTGTGACTTCTACTTGTCAGTACCGAATTTTTACATGCTTGGTAAGTCAAAAGTTTAACTTTTAAACCGTATTATGTCTGTCATAAAATGTTTTTTTTAGTCAATATTACTTCTTGAAAAAGGCATGGACTTCCTGCCGAAACGTCGAAAAAATATATGAAAATGTCTTAGTATCAAATCAAATTTTTCTATGAACCTAAGCCCAATAAAATCCACTAAAAAAATATATATTAAGGTTCAAGAACTAAACTCAAACAATATATATATATATATATATATATATATATATATATATATATATATATATATATATATATGTAAATACTTTTTTCTTTTTGGGTGTGGTAGTCAATAAAAAATAGAGCTTTGCTAAGGCGTACTATTTATTCTGAATCCAAGCTTTCGGTGGTTTTTTGCCACCTTTATCAAGGTCTACAAAGAAAATTACTATGTTGTAACAAACTGAATGGTGCCAAAAAGGCTGTAAAAAACTATAAAAAACTTACCCGAATGTAAGATTCGTGGCATAAACAACAACGTTAAATAACATGATAAAACTGAGGTTGCAACTAAACTTAAAAATGTTACTGTTAAAAAACACTTTAAAAATTACTAAAAACGTTAAAAGTTAAAAACAAGATGAAGGACGACATGTTGAAACAGTCGTCGTTGCAGGCTTGATTTCAGTCACATTTCACGAGCAGAAAGAGAAAGTGAGTGGATAATTATTGTTTAAATAGTTTGGAGAAAATACAAAAAACAACTTTGAAAATAACGTCTAACAGAATACTGTTAGTGAATTTTTAGTACTGCCAACTGTATTACCAACTTGAAATTAAGCGGGAAATTAAAAATGTAAATTATAACATAAGCAATCGAAAGAAAATAGTATTTAGTAAATAGGTTTAGAAAAAACAACTCAAAACAAAACAAAACTGAATTAGTAATTGCAGTTTGATCGTAAATGCAGATATATATATATATATATATATATATATATATATATATTGTTATGATGTGTTTTTTGTTTGAATGATGAGCAATGAGTATTTTTATTAATATAATATATAGGGTTTTTATCGCGGTTCTCAAAGAATTAGCTTGTAAGTACTTTTTAAATTATCTTTATTATAACTATTATGAAACACACATATATATATCTAACCTAGCCAATGTAAATTTAAAATAAACTATCTTTAAATTGATATTCTTATAAAACTAATTAAATTCTATAGACAATCTAAAATTTAAACAAAACTATCTTCAAAATTGAAATTGTTATGACACTAACTAAATTATATTAACAAAATTTTGTACCTTTCTTTCACTGAATGTCTAAATGAACTGTTTTCTACTATATAGATTCTAATCACCACTGAATGTCTTCGTACTTCAGTTATCCTTGTTTTTTGTGAAATTACTTTTTCCAATTATCAGCTTCTACCAATTTAAGATATAGTTTTCTTCACCAGCATTTATACACCACCAACCAAACCAGCAAACAGCATTTATATTTATTCTTCTTTTCAATATACCAATATCCAATTATTATAAGTTGATTTATACTAATCTCCAACCATAATATAATTTAATTTCTTCCAATATACCTTTTTTTATCTTCAATAATTAATTGGGTATAATTATAAATGTGCATTAAATTATATGCATAATTTTTAATCTTCATTTAACTCACTATATTAAACAATTTGACTATTTGTACCTGATTCACTGACTCCAACTAACTTTCATATTTCTTACTAAACTTTTCTGACTGACTTCTTGAAAATTCTGAACAATTTACTTCACTATTCACTAACTAAATGTGTCTACTAACTTTCATAATGAACTGGCCTGACTTCTGACTAAAAACTGCCATCTTGAATCCAAATCACGGGTATTTATATCTTTTTGGATATTCTAGAACCATCTGGTAAGAGATCATGTTCCAATCAGTTCTATTTCTTCGATATGGATGTTCTCGAAAAAATATCTGTTCCATCCACCGACATAATCATTATTCCAGAATGTTCGACCGTAAACAATGGTCACACTCTGCACTCTGGAGAATTCGTTAATGTTCCATTGATAATTTTGTTGACATTTAGGCTTTTCAGATCAGAATAAACATTCAAATTAGTAACTAACACTCTAATTTAATAAAATACACAATTCAAACAATATATTATTATAACCCCACTTTATATTCCTTATAATTCTTAATTTCTATCTGTCACTTCGAGAGTATTTTTGGTTGCCTATGCACATGGCTCACTTAAATATATTTACAACATTTAAATACAACTTTTTACAATTATTATATGATAATTTCTTAAAAATACCCTCACATAAATAATTTTTATTAAATTCTCTAGTATATAACTTATTTAAAACAACCAAATATCTAATATTATGTAGTATATAACTTATAAATTATTTTCTATAAACCCTAATCGTATCAATACCCCAAAATAATATTTAAAATAAATAATTTACTTATTAATTTTTTAAATATTAATTTTCTCGTACCTTATTAAATTTAATAAATTAATAATTCAATTTTTTTTTTATTATTTAAAATGTGTTAAATACATCCCTGTTCGCTGTCTATGTCAAAGCAGAGAACAACGGAGCACAGTTCGGCTATTCTATGGTCAAACTGTCATGTCAAATGGGGCAATGGATGCGATATCAGAGAATAAAATATAACCTTAATTAAAAATATAATCGATATGGTGTTCTGTTTGATTATAGACAAAATCTAGGAATTATTTCCATTCAAAATAACTTTCATCAATATAAATTAGTAAGTTTTTTTTCACTTTATTATATTAGAAAGACATTTTTATAGCAATTATAGTATCAATTTTGTGTCTAACCCCAAATTATGATTTTTAGGGTACAAATTAATTTCCATATATACAAAATTCAACAAGTATGATGTCAAATTGATTCAAAATAATGAAATCTACCATCTACCATTTAACAAATCAAGTCTATTGAATAAAATGGATATATCAGTAAGTTATTAGTGTTATTATATTTGTGTTAAAGGTATAGAAATCATTATTCAATCTCTTCATGATATTGAAAAATGTCGTTGATATGAAATATGCCTCTTAGTCTGTTCTCTGCATCTATTAACACATAACTATTTAGTCCATTCTGATTTTCAATTGTATATGGACCTTCAAACATTGGTTGTAATTTCTTACAACGGTTTTCTTTAACATTACTTTTTCTAAGTGAACGAATTAACACTAGGTCTCCTTTTTGAAATGTGATTGGTTTTTTTATATTTCGATTTTGTCTTCTGATATATTTTTCAGCTTTCCTCCTAATTCGGTTATTCACTTTCTGCATTACTTGTTCTAACATATCCTGATTATATTCACTAATCCACTTTCTGTTTCCTATATGGCCAAACATTAAATATTCTGGTACTTCCTCTGTATTCAAATTATGTGTATTATTTAAAAAATACTCTACTTGTGGTATATGTTGCTGCCAAGTTTCGTGTTGATTTTGGCACAGTATCCTTAAATATTTTATAACTTCTTTAATATATCTTTCTGCAGGATTTGCCTGAGGATGTCTGATACTTGTAAAATGAATGTTGATTCCCTTTTTCTCACAAAATGTCCGAAATTTTTGGTTGTTAAAATATGTAGCATTATCTATTATGCAATTTCTAAATGGTCCTATTTCTTCGAAAAATTGATTAATATATAATTTTAATGTTTTAACATTTGTTCTAGAGCAGGGATATAGTTTAATAAATTTTGTATATAAATCAACTATCACTAGTATATGCTTTTTTCCTGTTGGACTGAGAACTAAATTTGAAATAAAATCCATGGAAACTGTATTTAGTTTTTCATATACAACATTAGATTTACATGTGTTCTGGTTTTTGAAATTCTTTTCTTTGTTTAGTTGACATATTGGGCATTGGGTAGTAATTTCTTTTGCTATACTTATGTCATTCTTTGCAAAATAATTGTTCCTAAATAGCATCCATAGCTTTCTTGAACCAATATGCATATAATTGTTATGTAAATTTTTCAATATTTTCTTTGCTAAAGTTCTAGTTATTACATATATTTCTATGCCATTTATTATTTTATAATATACCCGCTGCCCTTTTTGTGATGTATTTTCTAACCTTGATAAAGCATCTGCCACTATATTGGATTTTCCAGAAATGTATTTGATTTCAAAGCAGTATTCACTAAGTATTAGACTCCACCGATGTATTCTACTGTTTCCATATTTGTTATTTAATATAGACGTTAAAGCTTGGTGATCTGTTTCTATTGTAAATTCATTACCCAACAAATAAAATCTTAATTTTGTGACACAGTGTATTATACTTGCTAGTTCTAATTCTGAAACTGAGTAACCCTTTTCATGTGGCTTTGTGATTCTTGAAATGAATTGTATTGGGTATTCGACCCCATCATGTATTTGTAATAATACCCCTGATAATCTCTCTATTGATGCATCTGTTCTTAATATGAATGGCTGTGTGTAGTCAGGATAGTATATTTTCAAATTTGACAGAAAAATGTTTTTAATCTCTTGGAATGCTAGTTCTCTTCTCTGATCCCATCTCCATTTTACACCTTTTCTCAGTAGTTCAAGTAATGGAATTTCTTTTATACTTAGATCTGGTATCATCCTTTTATAATAAATAATTATTCCAATAAATCCTCTTAAAGTTCTTAAATTGTGTGGTGTTTTATATTCCTGAATGACTTGTGCCCGTTCTGGATCCATTTCGATTCCCTTAGTGTTAAGTTTATAACCTAGGTATATGACTTCTTTTTGAAAAAATGTACATTTTTCTTGATTTATTTTTAGTCCAACTTTGTCTAATCTATTTATTATAATTTTTAGGTGTTTCTCATGATCTTCAGCCGTTTTAGAAAAAATTAATATATCATCAATGTAGTGAATTACAAAATGTTCATATTGATCCAAAATATCATGAAGACATCTACATAGAGCACTGCAAGATGATTGAAGTCCAAATGGTACTACTTTGAATTGATATACTACTCCATCTATCTGAAATCCTGTATACTGTCTACTTTTTCTTTCTAGAGGTATTAACCAGAAACTATGCTGTAAATCGATTTTAGTGAAAAATGACATTCCTGTAATTCTTCCTAATATTCCATCTATACTCATTGGTGCTTCAAATTGCTTTTCAGTAATCTTGTTAATATTCCTTGCATCCAAACATAACCTGATTTCACCTGATCTTCTTCGTACTACTACTATGGGGTTAATAAAACGTGTGTCTGCCTTCTCAATGATCCCATCTTCTAACATATTATTAATTGTTTTGTTTACTTCTTCTCTGTATTTATATGGTATTGGGTATGATTTTGTTTTAAAATCTTTTTCTTCTTTAACTTTTATACTATGGATATAATTTTGTGCAATTCTATTTTCTTTATTGACAAGTCCCTTGTGTTGCTGCAATATGGAAATGACTATTGATTTATATTCGTCAGGGCAATTTAAAACTTTCATTACATCTTCTTCTTTACAAATAAAATTATTCTTCATTATGTACTCATTATTCCTTGCTTCCAATTTTACGCACTCCGCCTCGTAGGCATCCATCTGCTTAAAATTTCCATTCCTTAAATATTCACTACAATAATTATTCTTTCATTCTTTTGGGACATTTCCCTATCATCAAAATACATTTCTTCTTCATAAACATCATTATTTTCTTTTAATAATATCCTATCAACTCTTATTCCTTCTTCCACCTCATCTTTCTGCATAAATTTAATTATTTGCCCTTCCAAAGTTACCATTTTTTCTTCAAAATCTATCTTTACTTTCTTCTTTTCCAATTCATCATTTCCCATTAATATATTAACACATAAATCCTTGACAATAAATCCTTGCATATTAATTTCTTTATTAAGAATATTAATTTTAAAATTGGCTAGTTTATCAATTTCACCCAACTTCTTATTATTTGCACCAACAATTTTAATTTTTGGAATCTTTATTATATCTGATAATTTTAATGTATTAAAAATAAAATTCTCCGAGACTAAAGTACTTTCTGAACCAGTATCTATCATAATCTTAATCATTTTATTTTTGGCCAAAGCATTTATATAAATTAAATTAATAGATTCAATAATTTTATCTTCATCTAAAGAAATAAATTCAGAAGGTTTTTCATAATAGCAATGGCCTAACTTGTAATTTAGAAAGTTTACTGCACAAAATTTTGATTATTAGAATTGTCAGATTGTATCTGACCACTTGGTTCTGATGTACTATGTCTTTTCCTACTATGACTTCTACTCACATTTTCTTGCCTTGTACGATTTCGTTCCCTGTCTTCGCAGCTCCTATTCCTTCGAACACAATTTACCTGTCTGTTATAGTTAGGTCGCTCTGTATTTCTTCTATTGTTAAAATCTTGTCTATTATTATTAGGACTGTTATTAAAATGTTGTCTATTATAATTACTGTTATTATTATTAAAATTTTGTAAATTATTACCATATCTATTATATGATTGTCTATATTGTTGATTATCATTTTTATTATATTGAAAGTTATTATTGTTTTTTCTGTTGTTATTATTACTTGTCATATTGCCTCTTTGTATTCTTTGAATAAAATTAATAAAACTATCTATTGTTTGAATATTTTGTACAGTTACGGTTTGCACAACATCAGCATCAAAATGTCTAGATACATTTAAGACTGTTTCATCCTCTCTAAGTGGTGGTTCTAAACATTTTGCAACTGTTATCAGTTTTAATGCATAATCTACCATATTTGATTTTAAATTGTGATTATACTTTCCAAAATATAGAATTTCTCTAAACTTTGCTTGCTCTAATTCACCCCAATAATAATTTAAAAATTTATTTTCAAATGTTTGAAAGTTATCTAAATCATTTTCAATACTAGCAAACCAAGTTGCTGCATTGTCATTTAATGTCATTCTAATATAATCTTTAATATCATTAATATTATTCACAAATCTTAATTTATGTTTTAAACTATTTATGTATACTCTAGGATGCAAATTTTTTATATTACCAGAGAATTTAATCCCAGTCTAATTTGTTAAATTTAAGTAAGGTCTCCCTATGTCTCTCATTTGTGAAATATCATCTATTCTCTGTTCCACATTTCTTATTTGATTACTATTTATTTGGATATTTTGTTGTATATCGTCTAATTTTTCTTCTGTGTTTCTCCTGTCTTCGTTAATTTTTACTTCTAAGTTACATTTCTGTAACTCTATTTTCTGTTCTATATCTATTTTATTATCTTGAATAATCCTCTTTATTTCTGTCCTCTCATTGTCTATCCTTTTCTTGTAGTCATTCCGTATACTTTTTATTTCATTTGCAACTTTTTTCTCTGCAGCTTCAAGTTTTTTATCCATTTGTTTTTCCATTTGTTTTACAATTTTATTATTATTATCTTCTATTTTCTTTTCTAATTTTCTATAATTCTCTTCCAATTTCTGTTCCATTTTTTTCATGTCTTCTTTGACTTCTTGTGAATTCTGTTCCATTTTGTGTTCTATTTTTTTCGTATTCTCTTCCATTGTCTTGTTCATCTGCATCATTAATGACATCAAAGCTGCCATATTGACATTTTCCTCTCTTTCTGGATTCATTTCTGTAGTATCTTGTGGAACTTGAACTAAACTCTCCTCTTGTATAGGTTGTGTTTCTACTTCCAAATCTTCTTCATTCTTTTTGCTTCTTGTACCTTTCTTTCCTTGAGACATTTTGAGACTTTACTTGTTCAAATATAATTAAAAATAAAATCTATAATTTTTCCTTTCTACTGATAATTAATTTAATTATATGAGAGCACTTATCTTCCCAAACTAATTCTTTTAAATAGAGAGCCACCGCGTTGGGTGCCAAAATTGTTATGATGTGTTTTTTGTTTGAATGATGAGCAATGAGTATTTTTAATAATATAATATATAGGGTTTTTATCGCGGTTCTCAAAGAATTAGCTTGTAAGTACTTTTTAAATTATCTTTATTATAACTATTATGAAACACACATATATATATATCTAACCTAGCCAATGTAAATTTAAAATAAACTATCTTTAAATTGATATTCTTATAAAACTAATTAAATTCTATAGACAATCTAAAATTTAAACAAAACTATCTTCAAAATTGAAATTGTTATGACACTAACTAAATTATATTAACAAAATTTTGTACCTTTCTTTCACTGAATGCCTAAATGAACTGTTTTCTACTATATAGATTCTAATCACCACTGAATGTCTTCGTACTTCAGTTATCCTTGTTTTTTGTGAAATTACTTTTTCCAATTATCAGCTTCTACCAATTTAAGATATAGTTTTCTTCACCAGCATTTATACACCACCAACCAAACCAGCAAACAGCATTTATATTTATTCTTCTTTTCAATATACCAATATCCAATTATTATAAGTTGATTTATACTAATCTCCAACCATAATATAATTTAATTTCTTCCAATATACCTTTTTTTATCTTCAATAATTAATTGGGTATAATTATAAATGTGCATTAAATTATATGCATAATTTTTAATCTTCATTTAACTCACTATATTAAACAATTTGACTATTTGTACCTGATTCACTGACTCCAACTAACTTTCATATTTCTTACTAAACTTTTCTGACTGACTTCTTGAAAATTCTGAACAATTTACTTCACTATTCACTAACTAAATGTGTCTACTAACTTTCATAATGAACTGGCCTGACTTCTGACTAAAAACTGCCATCTTGAATCCAAATCACGGGTATTTATATCTTTTTGGATATTCTAGAACCATCTGGTAAGAGATCATGTTCCAATCAGTTCTATTTCTTCGATATGGATGTTCTCGAAAAAATATCTGTTCCATCCACCGACATAATCATTATTCCAGAATGTTCGACCGTAAACAATGGTCACACTCTGCACTCTGGAGAATTCGTTAATGTTCCATTGATAATTTTGTTGACATTTAGGCTTTTCAGATCAGAATAAACATTCAAATTAGTAACTAACACTCTAATTTAATAAAATACACAATTCAAACAATATATTATTATAACCCCACTTTATATTCCTTATAATTCTTAATTTCTATCTGTCACTTCGAGAGTATTTTTGGTTGCCTATGCACATGGCTCACTTAAATATATTTACAACATTTAAATACAACTTTTTACAATTATTATATGATAATTTCTTAAAAATACCCTCACATAAATAATTTTTATTAAATTCTCTAGTATATAACTTATTTAAAACAACCAAATATCTAATATTATGTAGTATATAACTTATAAATTATTTTCTATAAACCCTAATCGTATCAATATATATATATATATATATATATATATATATATATATATATATATATATATATATATATATATATATATTATTGTGATATTTAAAGTCTTGGTGCGCCAAGCAATAATTAGCTAATTAATTTTTTTCTTTTATTAAAATTATTTAAATGATATGATTATGACTTTATCACAATTTTTAATTCTTTTATCTCAGGGTTAAATTCGTGCTTCAATATCTATGCTATTACATGTGAAAGGTAAGGTCCAGAGAATACCGGAATAATAAAAAACACATATGATCTAACACTATATATTGAAATAAAAATAATGAAATAATTCACACTCAAACGTTTTCAATAAACAAACCTCATATAAGGATTCTCAAGATTTTGTTCTCCGTACGTGAACAATCAAAATTTATGGTACAAACAATATTAATTGAAATCTCAAAATCCCAAACTATTCTAACTCTCCTAATCAAAATATTTATATCCTTTCTAAATTACGTGTAATAATTGTGTTATCAATAAAAGAAAAAAAAACTGCAGAAAACAAAAATATCTCTCTCTGATGATGAGTGGTCCAAATCCTTGTTCCTTGTAGACTGTATTGTCTCCTCTCAACCGCTCCCTATGTAACCAGCAATCTTACACAGATTGTTGCAAGTATATCGTCCTTAATGATCTCCTTCAAAAGCACAAATCATTCAACTTATGATAGCCTTTCTCCTCTCGATAAACTGAATCTCTCGTTGGCCCGAGTGAAAAATGACTCTTGGAATATCTTCTCTTTACGATAAACTGAATCTCTCGTTGGCCTGAACAGTGACTCTTGGAATATAAGTAGAGAAATATGACTTACAATATTTTGCTGCTTCAGCTTCTGTCAGATACACTAACTCCACAAAAACTCACTAACATTCAACACTACTGCTTGCTACATTTCAGGAACCGACCAGAGAACAATCACTGTTCCTCTTACAGACTTGGAAACCAACTGATCATATCTTTTCTCTCTCCTCAATCTCGCTAAACTTTTTCCTACATACTTATCCCACCTTTTTCAATCTCCGCCAATCAAAACTCGTCACAATTCCCCCATTTTTTCATTTCGATAACAAACAAAATTTTACCTATAATTATAAAATTTCCTAAAACTTATTTACAAATAATATTTTCTATAATTCTTAAAAACTAACAAAAACCTCTTTCTAAAATCTCTTCTATTTGTCTCTAATCACTGCATTAATGTATTTTGGAAAACCCCGTTCAATTGTCTTTTTGTTTTCACTTAAAATTATGCGGGTCACTCAAGTATAACAAAGAAATAATTTATGCAAAGCTTACATTTTGTTTAGTACAGGTAATTCAAGAAATTAATAACTCTCCTTCTTCGAAATGTTTGTTGGATATTATCCTACTTATCTGAATTATTTTAATGTTATTGAATTTTGAAATATTTTTAAACAAACCAATATTTTTCTCGATTTTACATATCATAACAATATATATATATATATATATATATATATATATATATATATATATTGTGACGATTAGGGTTTATAGAAAATAATTTATAAGTTATATACTACATAATATTAGATATAAAAAGGTATTTGATTATTTTAAATAAGTTATATACTAGAGAATTTAATAAAAATATATTTATGTGAGGGCATTTTTAATAAATTAGCATATAATAATTGTAAAAAGATTGTATTTTAATATTGTAAATATATATAAGTGAGCCATGTGCTTAGGCAACCAAAAATACTCTCGGAGATTGACAGATATTTATACTCTGAAGTGACGTTTAAGAATATTTACGAATATAAAGTGGGTTATAATAATATATTGTTTGAAATGTGTATTTTATTAAATTAGAATGTTAAGTTACTAATTTAATTATATATTCTGATCTGAAAAGCCTAAATGTAAACAAAATTATTAATAGAAAAGAATGGAATTCTCTGGATCTCCGGAGATGGCCATGTTTGCGAAATGGTTTGTTCCAGAAAATTCAGACATGTATTAAATAGAACTGAATAGAACATGATATCTTACGAGATGGTTCTAGAATGTCCAAAAGATATAAATACCCGTGATTTGGATTCAAGATGGCAGTTTTTAGAAGTTTTTAGCAGTTTTATCATGAAAGTTAGTTAGAAGATAGATACATTTACTTAGTGAAGTCAATTGTTCAGAAGTTTTTGGAAGTTTTTAGTCAGAAGTCAAGCAGTTTATTATGAAAGTTAGTTGGAGTCAGTGAATCAAGTACAAATAGTCAAAATGTTTAATATAGTGAGTTAAATGAAGATTAAAAATTATGCATATAATTTAATGCACATTTATAATTATACACAAATAATTATTGAAAATAAAAAAAGGTATATTGGAAGAAATTAAATTATATT
The DNA here is from genome assembly GCF_040954645.1 of Diabrotica undecimpunctata. NCBI lineage: Eukaryota > Metazoa > Arthropoda > Insecta > Coleoptera > Chrysomelidae > Diabrotica > Diabrotica undecimpunctata. The sequence continues at coordinate 61,520,586 of NC_092811.1, forward strand.
ATGGTTGGAGATTAGTATAAATCAACTTATAATAATTGGATATTGGTATATTGAAAAGAAGAATAAATATAAATGCTGTTTGCTGGTTTGGTTGGTGGTGTATAGATGCTGGTGAAGAAAAATATATCTTAAATTGGTAGAAGCTGATAATTGAAAAAAGTAATTTCACAAAAAACAAGGATAACTGAGGTACGAAGACATTCAGTGGTGATTAGAATCTATATACTTAGTGGAAAATAGTTCATTTAGGCATTCAGTGAAAGAAAGGTACAAAATTTTGTTAATATAATTTAGTTAGTGTCATAACAATTTCAATTTTGAAGATAGTTTGTTTAAATTTTAGATTGTCTATAGAATTTAATTAGTTTTATAAGAATATCAGTTTAAAGATAGTTTATTTTAAATTTACATTGACTAGGTTAGATATATATGTGTGTTTCATAATAGTTATAATAAAGATAATTTAAAAAAGTACTTACAAGCTAATTCTTTGAGAACCGCGATAAAAACCCTATATATTATATTATTAAAAATACTCATTGCTCATCATTCAAACAAAAAACACATCATAACAATATATATATATATATATATATATATATATATATATATATATATATATAAGTATATATATAAAGTAGTTAGGTATTATTGACGGACACGTTATGACACGTTATGTAAAATAAAGTTTTATTATGAGGTTGCAGTCATTAATAGGGCAGGAAAGTGAAACTCTTTGTTCTTTATCAAGCTTTCGCAAAATTTATTTGCTTCTTCAGGATATGCCAAAATATGGTATCAGTAAATACAATGAAATTATAATTAAATAGCATTGTATAAAACTAGTATAAAAACTTACAACATGAGGTTAATCCATTAAATTTTCAAATTTACAAAACATTAAAACTTAACTTAATAAAATTATATAGTTATGAAGTACAATATTTTAATTTTATTTAATTTTGTAGAAATTCATTATGACATTGATTATGTTGATGTTTGATTTATGTCAGAAAGACACTTGTTTCTGTTTATTATATTTTTTGTTATTGGTAACTAGCTTTTGATTGTTATTATGGTTACGTACAAAGTGGCGCCAAATATGAATATTTAAATTTTTTGAAATTATAGTATTTATAGTCAGAAAATCTAATATTAGAAAATTATAGTATTAATTTTTGTAAGATAGAATGTAATTATAGATATTGCTTAGTTTATCAATATCAGTTTTTTTTATTAATGCATTGATATTTATTTATGCATACCATTTCTAAGAATTCTCTTTTATTTAATTGGTTTTCACGTCTTAATATATTAGTTTCATTGAAATTAAATGAATGATTTTTATTAATTGCATGATCTATTAATGCACACGTATTTTTATTATTTCTAAGGTCACTTTTATGTGATGTTAGTCTGCGTATTAGATTTCTAGATGTGTGTCCGATGTATGACTTATCACAATTTTCGCATGGTATTATATAAACTACATTTGAACTTTCCATAATACTAATAGGTGATTTAGTTTTTGTATACAATGATGCTAATGTTTTAACATTTTTAGTTACAATTTTAATATCAGAATAGTTAGCAAAGACTTTAGTTAGTTTAGGTGTTAATGTTGGTATGTAAGGTAGTGATGTGAAAGTAAATTGAGATTGCACGAAGTGCAAATACAGTCTTAGTCTGCTTAATAAATTGTATTAAACTTGTACGTTTTTATCTCTCCTATTAAATTAAACCAAATGAAGTTGACTACTCAAAATGACTGGTTCATTCCTTAAATTTATTTATGTTACAATCCAGGCCTTAACCCAAGCAGACGAACCTATTAACGCTACCAGAAGGTAATAGGAGAAGGGATACACCAAGACTGAGATAAAGGGTTGAAGCAATTGGATGGCAGCGGTTGGCGATGAACATAAATAAGTGGCGAAATAGACTACGAAAGGTCTGGGCTTATCTAGGACAGTAGTACAATTAATGATGAGAGAAGAGATGTTCATAATTGCCGTTTTTGTGCCCTTCATACCTCTGTGATTTCAAGTCAAGAAAATGCACCTATAGCCTATAGCCAATTTCATGTTTTTGGACCTCTGGGGGTTTATGTTTCGGTTCAGTTATTATATAAAATTTAATTGAATTGTCTTTTTTGTAGAATATAAAATGCAAATGACTAAAAAGTGTAATGAATCCAATATTCCTAATAAACCTGGAAAAGTGTTTAACACTTGGTGCAGAATGAAACATGTAAGTACAATCAGCAATACTCGACTGGTTGGCAAAAAAAACCAGTGATATTTAAATTTTCATAATAGAAATATTATATCTATAAAAATAATAGAAATATCTACTGATGTGTGTGTCGTTTTTAGGCAAAAGAAAAGTTGAAGGCAAAACAGGCAGAAATAGTTCTAAAGGAACTCTTTGATGATAATGAGGAAGAAATAGTTATTAAACACATAAATATAAATATATATATATATATATGTGTGATATGTGACATAAATCACTTCAATATATGAAAAAAAGCTCTAGGAAGGTATGATAGTAACTAGTAGGTACACTCGGTCATCCATGTTATGTTGGGAGACAAAAGTTAATAGGTACACATAACTTTCGTTGAACTAAACAGGGCAAAATACACAGTGTCAATAACAAAACTTTGGAAAGCACTTCTTAACATTCTATCATCCGGATTTGGAAAGGGCTACGTTAAGGATGCTGCGTGTTTTCAACATTGTAAAAAAATCTTGTGAAAATAAATACTGCTACTATATCACCTATAACGTTTTACATATATTTATTTTGTTATTTTAGGTTGAAGTAACATTTCCACTGTAAGAATCTTCGGATGTAACTCTAAAATATATTGAAGACCTGGATGCATATGATACAGAACTCATCGAATTGAAAAATTTAAACTATCAGGAAGTAGAAGCTTTTTTTTTAAACAAAATGAAGATGATATATGTCAGTTGCAAGAAAATTCTGAAGAGATTTTTGTCCATAACACAGCTAAACTAGCGCTTCAAATTAGGACAGAACAGCATGTTTACAGAAAAGGTACGATAGTTAATTCTAAATAGTATTCTTGATATATTTGGCTATTAGGTAGTGTTATTTTCATAATATCCTTTTCCTACTAGTATAACAATGTACACAGTATGAGATATTAGAATTAAACTAATTATTCAACAAGTTAATACTTAAAATTAACGAAAAAACCCAGTGGATGAAGTATTAAATCTCCTATCTGCCATAATACGGCTCTACAGATTCAAATAATTTTAGTCTTATTTGCGATGACCTCTTCTTTTTACTTCTACATGGATCCTTGATATCCACTATTTCTATAGAAAACTCTCTTCATTTTGTTTCAATTTTCGTTAAGTAACTAAAAAATCTACATCTTTAGTTAACTTATCTCTTTTTCAAAAAATGATATTTTTAAGCCCTTTTAGAATACAAAACATGGTTTTTATAGTCATATTTTAAATAGAGTCTTAGTCTGTTTGATAAATTGTATTAAACTAGTATGTTTTTATCTCTCCTATTAAATTAAAACAAATGAAGTTGACTCCTCAAAAGAATTAGAATTAAAGCTTGTGAAAAATATTTTAGAGAGGCAGAAACATGAACAGAAGCGGTTATTTTTAGAAATGACACATATACAGAAAAATAAAAAATGTATAAACAAAAAATTAGATATTGACAAATTAAGTAACATTTATTGTTACATATTAACATATCAATAAATACTATTATAATTTCATTTTCTATGGACATCCTAACATTAAAAAATTCATATGTGCTTAAGCCAGACTGACTGGATTAATTTATTTTTGATCGACAATTAAATTATTAAACTATTGTTACTGGTTTTTGCTTTCCACGTAAAATAACTGTATATTCATTCATATATGTCCATTAATTAAATCAACATGACAATGACATATGTAATGACAATATAGTTATTTTACCAAAAAAATTTTTTTTTAAATTTTTTTAATATATGTGTAATGGTTTGTTTCATAGAGTCAACATAAACTGTAATCTCACGACTAGTAAGTAAGACAATTAATAATAAGTATAACTAGATAATTTTTATATTTCTTTGTTAACAAATGTCTTGAAAAAGAATTAAAATAGATTCGAAAGCTTGACAGTAAGTCAAGAGTTTTCTTTGTCTTGTGGGCCAAATAGATTGATTGCATCCTCAAGAATCAACACTTGATATAAGTCAAATATATATATATATATATATATATATATATATATATATATATATATATATATATATATATATATGTATATATGTATATAAAAAAAAAGAAGTACTTGTGACTCGTTTGGAACAAATATATAACTGTTTTGGATGGGTTGGAGTCAATAAAAGGGCTATTGGTTAACTATTTTTTTATTCTCGAGCTTTCAATTGTGTTTACAATTATTATCAAGAGCTAAAAAAGACAAAATACTTACAAGGTTGAACTAAAAATAAAAAACAATTTTTGTTAACTTACCAAATAAAAATTAGTTTAGTAAGTAAAAAATTACTGCTTACATCTTCAAAATATTTAATACAAAAATGCTTTTATCTAATAAATGTTTCTCCGAAAATTTTTATAATTTTGAAAACATTTTTTTAATACAAAAATAATTGAATTTATAAATAAATTCAAATAGCAACCAATTACAAATAGCCTCAATGTCATAAATGCCAACATAAAATTTTCATTTTTGACAATTATATTGCCAAAAGTAAAATTTCGTTTAAACATTATTTTTTGTTTAATAACAAAAAGAAGAAGATTTATTCACCGTTGACAGATGTCTGAAAGAATGTAACAGATATATGGAGAATTAAATATGACATTTTACAAGTTTTATATATAAATCATAAAGAAAGAATATAATTATAAATTTTGCTTAAATTTTGAATTTCTGATCTTTTGTTTAAACTATTATCACTTTTGCTAATACAAACCATTTCCAAAAAAGTCCTTTTAAATTTATTACTTTCACTACTTTTAATGTTATCAAAATCCATAATATGGTCTTTATCGATTACATGTTCTGCCAAAGCACAAGATGGTTTTTTAATTCTGCAATCACTTTTGTGAGAAATAATGCGATTTGAAAGATTTCTTCCGGTCTCACCAACATATTCAGCCTCACACTGAGTACAACTAATGCTGTATACTAAATTCGTTTTTTCAAATTTGTCTATAGGATATTTAGTTTTAGAATATAAAGATGAAATAGTTTTGATGTTCTTTGTTGCTATTTTTATATTGTCAATAACCTTTAGTGTTTGTATTAATTTAGGTGTTAATGATGGTATAAAAGGTAGTGAATGATAATAGATGTTCTGATTGTTAGATACAATGTTTTGAGATTGAGCAAAAAATGGTGTTAAATTATTTATATTACCAATATTAGAAAAAAGCATCCTATGTAGCATATCTGGAGGATAAGAGTTTTCAATTAGAATATTTTTTAATAATTGAAGATCTTCTTGTAGATAATCTGGATGAGAAAGTTTTAAAACACGTTCTTTTAATCTTATGATATGACCAAGTACAGAGGAATATGAAAAATTAAAATATGCATTCTCCTAGAGGAATAGGACAATCTAGAATATGCACAGTTATAATGCTGCAGTATTTGTTTCTATGTATTATTTATACTAAGTCTGATTTAAAATTTAAATATGTGTTTTGTGTTAATGTTTGTTCTTAAGGCCGTTCCTCGCGATTCTGGGCATAGCTAAATTCCAATGTAAAAGTTTATATCAAATACCGCAAAAACTATGACAGATATTGAGATGATTCTTTTTTTTATATGAAAGGTCTTAAAAAGTTCTAGTGCACTATTTGGTTGCAAATTAATAAATTGTTTAAATAATATTTTTTTTTCAAATATTTTTGGTTAAAATAAACGTATTTTTTTTTTAAATAGGGCACTACAGAATTTGGCCCACTTTCCGAATCTGTTTTTATTTTTATCATAAAGTGTAACACAAAGCAGCTATTTGGTATAAACTTTTTAAAAAATCTCAAAGTTCTGCTAAATGTTACTCTCTCTCTCTCTCTATCGGTCAGTACAGGCTGTCCTTGTCGATAGTTTCTGGATTCTCGCCGACGGGTAGGTAAGAATGAGAGGGAGGGTCATAAATAATGTTGAATAACATTATTAGGGCTTATTCCGACTTTTGACAAACCAGTGTGTTAATTGTTTTTAATATGGGTAGTTCACGAACACGTTTGTGCTCCGGACGAAAAAGTCGACGACGATTGAGGAAATTTTTTATAAATAAGCAGTAAGTACCTATAATTTGATTAAATTTTTATATGAATAGAAATATTTTCTGTTGATTTGTGACATTTTCCTTCTAAATGTTTATACTGGTTTTATAATAATACTATTGTTTCAGTATTTGCTTATATAATAATAATTTATTATGTAGAAACTTTGGTCAATCAGTCAGTACATTTTTTTGTATTTCAATCAGAATTATTATTTTCTTTTCTTCTGTACATGAGCTCAGAGTAATACCCAAATATTTTGCAGTATTTGAATATGGAGTTTGATTATTTATATTTATTGGACAATACCCAAATATTTTGCCGTATTCGAATATGAAATTTGATTATTTATATTTATTGGAATATTTATTTTGAACGTTTTTGTTTTAAAGTTTACATAATATATGAAGTTTTTTTCGTCACTTGCTTGTCCAGTCATATTAGTCCAGGGTAATAAGGATTTTCTCGTGACAATCAATAATCCAGGTAGCTGACAACTTTTTTAGTTATTGTAGACATATAAGAACAAAAAACCTACCTGTTTCCTGCTTAAAGTTAGGAGCCGTTTTTTAATGATTAACAATTTAATGCAAAAAACGCGATTTTTTCGATTTTTTGCACTCTAAATTCAAGCTAAATACTTGAAATAAAATTACAAAATTTTATTTTTTAGAATATTGACAGAGCTTCAAAATGCCGATTTTTGTAGGTTGAAAAGTCAATTTGTTGCTTTGCAAACTGCAAAATAAGTGACAATTGATATTTGTTAAAAACTTTTAGTAAACTTAAACTTTAGAGTTCCAGTCAAAGTTGGATATTGGGGTACTTAACAAACCCTCAAAATTTGGAACCTATGTATTAATTAGTTAAAAAGTTATTGTATTTGTTTATCCCAGGGGCCTTTCTTTTACAATAACATAAGACAGAAAATAATAAAGATGGGGTAATGCTGTGAGTGGCAAATAAAAGTAAAAGACTTATACCATCAACATGTATTAAAAAAAGATAAAAAATAATTTATTATAATCAACAATCCTCATGCCAAATTTTTGAAATTATGTAGTTTATAAACATTTAGAATAACTTTTAAAACATTGTCCTTAGAAAAAATCTTTTTTTACATTCGAAAAGCTAGTATTTTCACCGGAATTTTCAAATAAAAAAATTTGGCCTAGGTTAATTTGGGCCAAAGTTAGCCATTTTTTTTTTGTTAATTCACAGATAATTTGATTATAATAAATAAGGAACCTCTTTTACGCCATATTAAAGAATGGGATTTGTATTTTTTGTTAAAAAAATTGCACAAATATTGTACCTTTACAGGACCTTCTACGAATTTTCAAAAATGTAGTTCAAATGGTGACTATAGTGTATTTTTATGTATGAGGGAGTAATAAAACAATAAATTATGTATGCAAATCCCTAAACTGTTGATACGGGTGACTCAATGAAAAACAGATATTTGTCAACAAGTTTACAGAAGTATATAGGAAAACAATTTTAAATTGAGTATGACCACCAGGTATAAAGGTTGGAGCAGAATAGAATACAATAGTTGTGAGGATTACTAATCCCTAAATAAGGTTGCCAGTGTCGGAGTGATGGAGGTTAACAGGTACTAATGAATTTGCAAGAAATGTAAGATATTTATTTTATTGGTTATATATAACCAATAAAAGTTTAATAAGTACCTACCTATTTGCAAAATAAAGTTTAATTCTTTAGATAAAATAAAACGTTTTATTTTATCTATTTGCAAAATAAAGTTTAATTCTTTGCCTATTTGCAAAATAAAGTTTAATTCTTTAGATAAAATAAAACGTTTTATTTTATCTGAAATGAGTGCATTCCACGAAGTAAGGGTTTCAACAATCAAACATTTAATTCTTTAATTCCAGGAATCTACGACAGTAATTGACTAGATAATTACCTTCTAAACTTATTCCACAGAAAATGTGATAGTGGGTTTTTCCATTTTGTATATAGGAAGGTCCAAGTGGCGTATTCAAAATTCTTAACAGTTTACTAAAAGTAGGTACTTCAGTTGCAAGGTGCAGTTTATGGTGTATACTAGTGTTATGGAAAATTTGGAAGTGCCGTGTAAACGCCGAAAAATTGGTCCTCTAACAGTTAATGAAAAAACATTAATATTTAATTGTTTTAAATCATTTACAGACAAACGTTTATGTGAAAGTGTTGATGAGACCGTTGAGTTAGTTAGCAGTACACTTGGTGTTGGGAAATCTACGATTTACAGAGTTATTAAAGAAGAGAAATGTGGTAGTTTTCAAATGCCACGTAATGCTCCAGGGAAACCAAAATTTCAAATAGAATATCATTTTGAAGAAGGACTTCGACGGAAAGTGCATGAATTCTTCTTTAGACAAGAATTTCCAACATTGGATAAAGATCTTGTCTCAGTTCGAGATGATAAGGATTACCCAGAAATGAGTCGAAGTACGTTATGGAAACTTTTAAAAGAAATAGGCTTCCGCTGGAAAAAGAATCCCAGAAAGTCTATTTTATTAGAAAGAAGCGATATTGTCATATGGAGAAGACATTTTCTAAGAACCATAAAGGAAATGAGAAACCAAAAAAGAAAAATATTTTATCTTGATGAAACATGGATCAACGAGGGTCATACACCAAATAAATTTTGGCAGGATGAAACTGTTACAAGTCAAAGGCACGCTTTTGTAAATAACTTATCTACTGGTTTAAACCCACCATCAGGAAAGGGACGCAGGCTGATAATAGTACACATTGGCAGTTCAGACGGTTTTGTTGAAGGTGGTTTATTAACTTTTGAATCAACTCGTACCGGTGACTACCATGAAGACATGAACGCTGATGTCTTTCAAGAATGGTTCGAACAAATGATAGATCTTCTTCCTAAGAACTGTGTAATAGTAATGGATAATGCAAGTTATCACTCCAGACTTATAGAAGGACTGCCCACAACCAAGTGGTTAAAAAAAGACTTGCAGAATTGGCTGAGTTCAAAAAATATTACGTACCATCCCGGATCTATAAGAAAGGAACTTTATTCGTTGTGTGCCCTTCATAAGGAAAAATTTAAAAAATACGAAATTGATGAAATTGCCAAAAATCGTGGAATGACAGTACTTAGATCCCCACCATATCATTGTGAATTAAACCCGATTGAACTGGTATGGGCACAGATAAAGAGTAAAGTTTCAAGAAAAAATACCACTTTTAAAATTCATGATGTTAAACAGTTGTTTTTGGAGGCCGTAAATAATGTAAAACCTGAAAACTGGGAAAAGGCAGTAAATCACACTATTAAAGAAGAGGAAAAAATGTGGAAGCTGGACAATATTACTGATAAAATGATCGAGCCAGTTATTATAAATCTTGGTTCTGAAAGTTCATCTTCTGAATCTGATTTGGATTTGTAATAAGTAGCTGTAAGTTTTATATTAATATTTTTATTCATCTATTTAACATACCTTAGACGGTTTTAAAAACTCTTTTTCTCTTTTGTAATTTTTAAAAATTAAAAAAAAATGTGAATTTTTTAAAACCCTTTTTAATGTAGGCCAGTCAGTTCTAATATAGTGTGTGATAAAAGAGGTCACTTTTGTTTACATACACATAACACTTTATAACACTGAAATAATTCATTTATTTTTTACAATTATTCAAAGTAATTTTTCAATTAATCTTGAGCACGCCCATGGAGTGGTCGGAGCTACCAGTTAAAATTATGCTAATTACTCTCTCGTTCATAAAAATAAACTATAGGAAGAACCTACAAATCCATGGAGTTTAAATACAACAACGAACAAACAATTTCAAAATAATAAAATTTTATGATTTTGATCATTCTTTTTTAATTTCTATGTAATTTCTACGTACATTACAAATATGTAATTTGTTTATACATTAATTAATTAATAAATAGTTTAGTTTGTTTAAACAATTCGTGAAAAAATAATTTTCTTCCAAAAATCTATTTTTTTAACCATTAATAATCATAGAAAAAATTGCGTTTTTTGCCTTAAATTGTTAATAATTAAAAAACGGCTCCAAATTCAAGGTAGTAAACAAAAAGATTTTCTTCCTATAGGTCTACAATAACTAAAAAAGTTGTCAGTGACCAGGATTATTGAGTGTCACGAACATGGTCTATTTTTTGCTTATTTCCCTGGAGTATATATTTGATAAACATCTGTGTAATTTCTCTGTCGCTTCCTCGCTGGTTTTGCATATTGCTATGATAGCAGTATCATCGGTAAATGTTGAAATTGTATTATTTTCTAGGACAATAATATAATACATATACAAAAGGTAAAGACACTTCTCTGTGGTAGCCCTGCTGTAATTTCTTTCAGTTTCGTGTATGTATATTCATGTTTAATTCTGAAATATCTTTCCAAGATGCAGGATTCAATTATTTGAGAGTATCGTTTTGGTAAATATAGTCTTAATTTATAGTTATAGCGTCTTTGCCATAGTTTATCATATACCTGAGTCACATCCTAAATTGTCCATCATATTATCCTTCATGATCCATGTTTCACATCCATATAGTAATACAGTATATTTACACATAACAAATTAAATCCTTAGTTTTTAAATTTTTGAAATAATTACTCAGTATACATCTAAGTTTCATAAATGCTCCTCATAAATCTCATAAATCTAAATTTTTGTAATCCGTTGTTTGTTGACAATTAGTTGCATAGGGCCGACGTCTTGTTTACTAACCACAAGTAAATTATCTTATTCCTTTCATTTGACAATAATAATTGTCTGTTAGATTAGTATTATAAGTAAATTAGTCTCTTATTGAATGATAATAAACAACACACCAAACTTATTCTGAAACTATTTCTTGTGTCATGTTATATTTTATTAGATTTTGGTGTAATAAACCACAACCTATCAAATTCAATATCAAAAATCAAAATTGAAAATGACAGCGTGACTTATTATTATTTCCTTCCTTCAAGAAATTTTCAATCACCTCCAAATTTCTATATATTATTATGTAATTGTAATGGTAATTTACATATGGAAATAATAAGCTGGAATTTCCATGTATCCCTAACAATATCTTTCTACTTTCTACAAAGATTCCAAAAATTCCAAAGCGGAATTTTGTCGTGGAAATACCAAATTATATTGTCGAAATAAAATAGGGTAACCAAATTTCTACATTTCTGACAAAGGCTGATCCATTTCCTGCTATTCTCTTTGCTACATCTATTTTTGACAAATAAATTTGAACCATTTGCATTTGTTGAAATGAAAGACTCCAGAAAGTAATAGAATTATAATTTTTTAGGAAAGCCAATCTTTATTATGTGGATGAAATTTCGAACACGGCACTTGAAAGTGAAGTTCATCCTTCAACGAGTGCGTAAGTGAACCATTTTCTCATTATTTAGTAATTAATTTGGAATATAGGGGAGTAAATGTAGATCGAAAACTTATTCCGAAACGAATTGTTTCGGATAAATTCAAACAAGCTTATATTTTTCTAAAACTTTTTTTGTTAGTTTATAAATATGTTAAAAGAAAAAGTTCTATCCACAGATTTTACCGGTAATTGTTTATTAATTGTTTAAACAATAATAATTGTTTAGTATAAATAATTTATAAATATTGGCAAATTCATCATTTTACTTTTGTGGTATTATCCCTAAAATATTACAATTCATAAACAAAATCGGTTGCCTGTAAAGTCGGTTTTACGGGTGAAGATTTTACGTGACAACGTCTTTTTCTCGGTAGAATATTTATTGATATGAATATTATTAAATTGCATAATAGGAACAAGGAATTGAATGAAAATAAGAATTACACAAATTTTAACTATAGAAATATATTTTGTTTACTAAAACATTGTACATGTAAACTTAAACTTAACTAATTTCTATTTGAGTGATTTTGTTGAGGATAGGACGATGATAGGAGAAATATGAAATGAAAGGAAGTGTTTCTGCTGTAATGTGTCTTGAACGCCAAGAACGCTCGAGAAAGACAGAGACACAAACACGGAAGCACGCACCGATTCAACGCGCCTAATTCTCTAGTGCTGGCATTCGCCGGTCCGGCGGGCCTCTCTCTCGTTCGGTGACTCACTGTAACAGACGTGAGCGGGCGTTACACTTTTTCATGAATGACTCCGAGCCACAACCTAATTTAAGACGTTGTCACGTCAAAAGATAAAGTTTAAAAGGAACGTGTAATACATTTCGCATTTGTTTATATAAAATATGTTTAATAATTCGAATCGAGGACATCAATAAAATAGCCTCGATTAGAATGTGTAAAGTCGGCAGAATTATGAACACACAAATTTGTCGTAGGTTAGGTATGTAAAACTTGACCCACTAATGAACGACTGCTGACCGTTGCAAGGTCTATTATAAAAGAGACAACGACTTTTATCTTAGAGATCAGAACTAAATTAACGTCAAGATAACAACTTGATGTAACGCGTATCATTTATTATGAAGTAGTCTCAGAAACGTCAACTAAGTACTGAATATAAGTAAAATAAGTAATGTTAAGAAATAGTGTAAAGTTGTGTTCTAAATAAATGGTTTATCAAATATAACAACCCCAGCATTTACCATAACCCCAACATTTACCATATGGCGATCCTGAAGTGGTAGAAACCAGGAGTTTTCATCCAAAGAGGCCTAGAATGGGAGGAAAATCATCCAAAAATGAGCTACAAGAGAATGGAGTCGCCAACAGCAACTTCATAGTCAAAACCAAGGATATCAGGCCAAGCGAAGAAATAAAGGTACTATTATACGTTATTACCACAGTCCTGATACTGAAGTTAATATGGTCATTATGGAAGGCGCATAGGAGAAATATGAAGCGGAGAATACACCGGGACATAGCAGCGAGGTCGACAACAAATTTAGACGTTTAAGTGGTGAGTTTGCGTATTATGTATTTTTATTGCACCCCCTTACACGCATAATAATATGCCAGTTGATTTTATTTATTATTTCTTTATTGAATCTATTATTATTCTATTATTATTATTATTTATAACATTTATTGATTATTAATTATTATTTTATGACTTTTGATGACAATTTTGCTTATATTTGGGTATGGATAATTTTTAATTTATTAACTTATTGAATTTTAATGTATAATTGACGATCTTATTTTTCTGAATGAATATATTTTTTTGGCTAAGTAACTACTTATTGAATTTTATCGTACTACATAAGACTATCGGATTTGTGTTTTTGTTTTAAATGCCTAGCAGTTGGGAAGATTTTGTTAAAATACTTGAGACCATTACGCAGGATATAACCAAACAGAGCAAAAGAGTGTTGAAAAAGGAGATACCGAAAAGCAAGGAAGTAAAGATTGAGATAACGACACAATTAATTGAATCATATAATAGATTTGTACACCTCATAACCAAAAATTGGGAAGCCTTAACTGATATTCAGAGAGAAACTTGTAAGAGATACTTTAGTAAAAATCGAGACAAGGTCATACGATCGTTCCAAGCCATAAATTTCAGAATATTAGTTCCTAATCTGATAACTCAACAGATTGACAAAGATATAGAGGAAGATCAAAGCGACACAGAACAAGAAGAAACCATGGCTCTTAGTATCAACGAATTTTTAAATATTGCAAGCAAAATTTTACCGAGTGAATTCGACGGAACCACAGGAAAACTACAACCCTTCTTAGACTGCACTTGAACTTTTGCAGAAAATAGCAGTAGGACATGAGGAAACAGCGGTAAGCCTCATAAAAACAAGATTAACAAATAAAGCCAGAAATTTGATAACCGCAGAAGATACAATTTTAGATATACAAGCAACATTGAAGAGAGAACTAAAAGGTGACACGCCGAAAATGGTGATAGCTAAACTCGAAAAAAGGAAACAAGGACATAGGGATGCAGCTGTGTACGCATCTGAGGTCGAGGCACTAGCAGAACAATTAAAAGTGGCATACATAACAGAGGGAATGCCAGGAGAGTTGGCTAAGAAGTATACAACGGAGACAGTAGTGGCTACGATGAAACGTAATGCCAGCACAGATAAAGCCAAGCTGATATTAGAGGCAGGCAACTTCACAACCCCACAAGAGGTAATGTCAAATTTTTTATCAATAGACACAACAGAAGACAACGCACATGGAAGAGTGTTAAACTATAGAACGCACTTTAACAAAAGAGGATATTACAATGGATATGACCAGTGGAGGAGACCAAATTTCTCGCAACAAAACGATTTAAAAAGAGATCACCGTCCACATGAACAGAAAGGGTTCAGAAAATTCAATAATCAAGCACATAGAGGAAATTCAAGAGGATTCAATGGGAATATACGATTATTAGAAATAGAAGATAGTCAACGCGAATCAGAAAACCCACAGTTGGGGTTTTGAACAGCCAATCCTTATATAAGACGGATGAACAGATGACAAAATTAGAATACTGTATCTACAACTTCGACTTAAACCTAACAAATTTCCTAAGGATAAAAACAGGAATCTTAGGACGAGTAAATACATTTATTATAGACACAGGAGCGGATATTTCAATACTTAAATGCACACAAGACTCTATGCGAGAACATATAAGACCAAATACAAAAGCGAGAATAAAAGGAGTAACCCGAGGAGAACTGCAAACAATGGGAGAAATCGAAACTACGCTAGACGTAAGTGGCAATCTGTTTGGGCATACCTTTCAATTGGTAGAAAACAACTGTCCTATCCCAACAGACGGAATAATTGGAAGAGATTTTATCACAAATTATCAATGCATATTAGACTACGCGAATTTAAAAATACACATCAAGAATGATAGAAACTATTACATCAGTACGAATATTTTGGATACTGTAGACGATAGCACAATTTTAATACCACCCAGATGTGAAGTTTACAGAACAGTTCAATATTTTCAAACGTTAAAGGCGGATAGACTAGTAGAACAACAGGAGATACTACCAGGAATATTCATAGCGAGAGCGATAATATCAGGAAATAACCCATATATCAAAATTTTAAATACAACTTACGAAACTGTTACGATAGAGACAGGTACAATCAAAACACTAGACATAAAATTGTTCAAAGTATACAGATTAATCAACGACAGCAAGGACAGGAAGAAAGAACTAAGGGAAACATTAAAGCTAGATATTCCAGAATACTCACGAGATAAATTAGTATCGTTATGCGAAGATTTTGCAGATATATTTGCATTAAGACATGATATGCTAACATGCAACAACTTTTATGAGCAAAAATTGAGAGTAAAGGAACACACACCAGTTTACATAAAGAATTATAGGACACCACATTCACAAACAGAAGAACTGAATAGACAAGTACAACAATTAATAGACCAGGGAATTGTCGAGCCATCGACATCAGAATACAACAGTCCGGTCGTACTAGTACCGAAAAAAGCTATAGATGGAAACAAAGCATGGAGATTATGTATAGATTTCAGACGTGACAAGAAACTAGTCACAGATAAATTTCCGTTACCAAGAATAGACTCAATATTAGACCAACTAGGAAGAGCAAAATGGTTCTCAGTAATAGACTTAATGTCAGGGTTTCACCAGATACCATTAGAACAATCATCAAGGAAATACACATCTTTTAGTACGGAAAAAGGAGTGTTCCAATTCACCAGACTACCTTTTGGACTAAATATAAGCCCAAATAGCTTCTCAAGAATGATGTCAATAGCATTCACAGGTTTAACACCTGAGAAAGCATTTCTGTATATGGATGACATAGTGGTGATAGGAATAACAGAAAAACATCATTTGGACAACTTAAAAAAGACATTCGAGATATGTCGGAAATTTAATTTGAAGCTAAACCCAGCAAAATGTCAATTTTTCAGAAAAGAAGTTACATATTTGGGACATGATCTTTCGCAAGAAGGAGTATCACCGGATAAAGCGAAATATTCAACAATAGAGAAACACCCGACACCGAAGACAGCGGACGAAGCTAAAAGATTCGTAGCATTTTGTAACTACTACAGACGTTTTATTCCGAACTTTGCAGAGATATGCATACCTAAAAACAGATTGTCGAGAAAAGGAGTAGAATTTTTTTGGTGGCAAGATTGTGAAGAATCATTTAAAAAACTTAAATCAGCTTTGATAAAATCACCAATTCTCAAATATCCAGACTTCAACAAACAATTCATACTAACAACAGACGCATCAAATGCGAGCTGCTCAGCAATTTTAAGTCAGAACTACGACGGAACAGATTTACCAATAGCTTACGCATCGCGCAGCTTCAACAAAGGAGAGCTTAACAAACCTATAATAATTAAGGAATTACTTGCAATCCATTGGGGAATCAACCATTTCAAATGTTATTTATATGGAGCACCAACCTACCTCGAAACTCACGAGAATCAGATTAGATTTAGAAGAGTACGATTTTGAGATAGAGTATATAACAGGGAAAAATAATTACGCGGACAGCCTTTCGAGAATATCAACGAACCAGCTAAAAGACTTATACATAGACAACAATCATATATTAGCTATAACCAGAGCTCAATCAAAGAAGAAAGCGGAAAGAGCAGAGCAAAGGGAGACAGAAGAGAAAATTATATTACAGCATAAAACCCACAAGCAAACAGTAAGAAAGGTACTAAATAATATGGAGGCGCATAGACTACCAATTTTGTCTTTTGGAGCAAACCGGGTCTCACCAAGACTGAGCATTCGGGTCAAAAACAAAATCAAATGCAGTAAGAGCATGACCACAGGATTTAATCACTTTGATTTAGGTCAAATGTTGGTACAGCTTGATCAGCTAGCGGTAGAGAATGCAATAAGTAAAGCAAAAATATATGTAAATGATATTATTTTTAAATTGTGCACAATTGATGAATTTATAAACGAAGGAAATAAGATATTGAAAAATGTAGAAATATACATATGCGAAGTACCAGAAATCATAGAAGATGACCAAGAAAAACTGAGAATAATAGAAGAATACCATAATCACCCGATGTTTGGAGGTCACGTGGGAAATAATAGACTTGTAAAGAAACTAAAAGCGAGATTCAGATGGAAGAACATGGAAAAGGACATACGTAAATATATTAAACATTACCATAAATGCCAAATTACTACTACTACTACTACTAAGGCTTTACACAGTTTTCACTGTCTTCCTTCACTCAACCGTTTTCTCCAATTTTCCCTGTCATTCCAGTCTCCATCTCGCAGGGTTCTTTTCTCCATAGCCTCGTCGATTTCATCTCTGAATGACCTTCGGGGTCTTCCTCTCTTTCTTCTTCCAATCGGGCTCCATTCTGTGATTTTGTTTATCCAGCGTCCTCTGTCCGCTCTTCTGACGTGGCCGTACCAGGATAGTCTCTTCTCCTCTATATAGTCGATTATGTCTGATTGCACTCCCATTCTCCGCTTAATCTCTGCGTTTTCAATTCTGTCTCTTTTTGTAAGTCTACAGCTTCTCCTCAGGAACTCCATTTCTACTGCTCTTATTCTATCTCTATTTCTCTTGTTTATTGTCCAGTTTTCGGACCCATATGTCAGGATACTTCTTGTCAGGGTGTTATATATTCTCTTTTTTGTCTTTATCGTAATGTTCTTATCCCACAACACTGAGTTTAGTTGTCTTATACAGTTTCTTGTTTGTCTCAGTCTGTTGTTTATATCTTCTTCTGTTGTTCCCTGGTTCGATATTATGGTTCCTAAATACTTGAATTTATCTGTTCCATTTATTTGTCTTCCCTCGTCTATCTCTATGTTTCTCATATCCTTGTTTTCTGTTGTTAGGTATTCGGTTTTCTCTAAGTTTATTTCCATTCCGTTGTTTTTATATTCTCCTTCTAGTTTTCTGAGCATAAAGCTGAGATCTTCTTCATCTTGTGCGATGACTACTTGATCGTCGGCAAAACTTAAGGTGTATAGGTATTCGTCTCTTACTGGTATGCCCATTCCTTCGCACTTTCTCCTCCATGGTTTGAGCGTCTTTTCCAAGAATATTTTAAACAGAGTAGGGGACGTAGCACAGCCTTGTAGAAGTCCTTTTGTCGTCTTAAATGGATTGTAGGCTTTATTTCCACATTTAATAGCTACTTTGTTTTCTTTGTATAGTGCTTTAACTGCTTTTATTAGTGTTTGTCGGATTCCGAGATCATTCATTGCTTCCCATAATTTGACTCTAGGTATTGAGTCATATGCTTTCTTTAGATCAACAAAGGCCAGATGGACCGGTCTACCTTTTGCCATTTTCTTCTCTATCAGTTGTTCTAATGTGTACGTATGATCTAGGCATGATTTTCCTACTGTGAACCCTGCTTGGTCTTCTCCAATTTTTCCTATTATTTCAGTTTCTAGTTTTTCTTTAATAATTTTCCCGTAAAGTCTACCTACCGACGATATTATACTAATTCCTCTATAGTTTTCACATTTTTTCCTGTTTCCTTTCTTATGTATGGATGTGATGTATGCTTGTGTCCATTCCGCAGGTATTTCTTCTCCATTTAGTCCTCTTTCGAACATTCTATGTAGCATGCGGAATAACTTTTCCGTTCCGTTTTTAATTAGTTCGTTTGGTATTCCTCCGGGTCCTTTGGCTTTTTTGTTCTTCAATGTCTTGATTGCTCTCTTAACTTCTGCCAGGCTTATTTCTATCTGGTCGTATGCCCCATTTCCTGCATGTTCTATATTCTCTTCCTAAAATTGGGGACGGTTTTCTGTAAGTAGTTCTACGTAGTATTCTTGCCACTCGTTTTCACTAATTTTGCCGATCTGGGTTTTCTCTGTCTTATTTCGTTGAAGTGCTTTTAATATTCGCCATGATTCTGAATTTCTCGTTCCTCCGATATGTCGTTCTATCTCTGTGCATGCTTGTTCCCATCGTTCGTTCTTTTCATTTGTTACTCTTTTCTTTACCTCTCTGTTTTTCGCTCTATATAGGTCTAAGTCTTCCTGTTTTTTGGTGTTTAGGTATTTTATGTGTAGTTTTTTCTTTTCTTTTATGCATTTCAATGTGTCTTCCCTTAATTTGATATTCTGATGGGTGTTCCTTTGGTCGTCTTCTCCAAGAGCTTCTAAGGCCGCTGAAATCAGGCAGGTTTTTATGTGTTCATGCATTTCATCTAACGTGTCATATCTGAATTCTTCTAGTTTTTGGTCTAGTCTTCTTTTGTATAAATCTTTTATTGATTCTTCCTGCAATAGATGTAATTTGAGCCTCTTTTCGTTTATTGTCGTTCCCGTTGTAACAATCGATGTATGTTTTTGTTTTGTCCAGATATAGGGGAATTCCATCCATGCCACCACAAGTTTGTGATCTGTTCCACACTCTGCCCCTCTTTTCATGCCAAATGCCAAATTAATAAACCAAAAAGATTACATGTCGAAGAATTTGTGATATCGGACACTTCGTCAAAACCATGGGACATACTGTATATAGACACGATAGGTCCATTCCCTAAAAGTAATGAAGGCAATCGATACTGTATTACAATGCTTTGCGAACTGACGAAATACGCAGTAAGTATCCCAGTACCTAATAAAGAAGCCGAAACGATAGCTCGTGGAATTTTTGATAATTTCATACCAACATACGGACTCATGAAACAGATTAGAACGGATCAAGGCACGGAATACAAAAATGAAATAATGAATGAATTAACTAAAATGCTAAAGATCACACACAATTTTTCAACGGCATACCACCCTCAGTCAATAGGGAGTTGTGAGAAGCTACATAGGACACTAAATGAATACGTAAGATCATTCATAGACGAAAACAAGGAAAATTGGGACGAGTGTTGCAGAATGTTCACATACTGCTACAACACTACCCCTAATGCTTATCACGGCTACACACCTTTTGAATTGTTGTATGGTCGGAAAGTAAATTTACCAGAAGATCTCACAAAGGAAGTTCAACCATGCTATAACATAGATGCCTATTATAATGAGCTCCGATATAAACTACAAATCGCACATGACAGAGCTAAAACATTCTTAATAAAGCACAAAAAGGGAAGACAAGACGCAAGCAAGGAAATCGCAGCACCTCAACATTTTAAAATAGGAGATCTAGTCCTGCTCAAAAGAGAAGAAAATAATAAGTTTGATAGTCTTTATGTAGGTCCTTTTGTCATAACAGAAGTAAATAATGTTAACTGTAAAATTAGGCTAGATACGGGAAAAATTAGGGAGGTGCATAAAAACAGATTATACGCTTACAATCAGTAGACATAAGTGAACAATATTAGTGATATCGCGGAAAAGTGACAGAGCAAATGAACAATCGCGGCGTAAACAAATAATCCAATAGGGCAAACTAATAAACTATTTTTATCACATATGTTTTAGATTTAAGATAATGTACATGTATACAGTAGCATAGGTAAACAGTACTTATTTGAGGTTGAAAAATTTCTCTTCTTCCTAAGGGAAAGGGAGAGAGGAATGAGACAGTTGCAAAAGAGAAATTTTTTTCCGTAAGAGGGATGGTGTGGTATTATCCCCAAAAAATTACAATTCATAAAAAGATAAAGTTTAAAAGGAACGTGTAATACATTTCGCATTTGTTTAAATAAAATATGTTTAATAATTCGAATCGAGGACATCAATAAAATAGCCTCGATTAGAATGTGTAAAGTCGGCAGAATTATGAACACACAAATTTGTCGTAGGTTAGGTATGTAAAACTTGACCCACTAATGAACGACTGCTGACCGTTGCAAGGTCTATTATAAAAGAGACAACGACTTTTATCTGAGAGCAGAACTAAATTAACGTCAAGATAACAACTTGATGTAACGCGTATCATTTATTATGAAGTAGTCTCAGAAACGTCAACTAAGTACTGAATATAAGTAAAATAAGTAATGTTAAGAAATAGTGTAAAGTTGTGTTCTAAATAAATGGTTTATCAAATATAACAACCCCAGCATTTACCATAACCCCAACATTTACCATACTTTGATAAAAAACGTTTCTATTCTATTTTTTTGAAACTCAATTCCCTATTCCCTATTTGGGAATTCAAATGGAAACTGTAAGTAAAATATATTTTCAGCAGAGTTGGAGCATAAACATTTTATTTTTAGGTCATCTCCAAAAATTTGTGGAAGAAGAATTATAGACGTCTGTCATTTTTCCAAAGCTCTGCTAAGTTTTCCACACTGTGGACCATTTTCTTGTGATGGTAGCACAGTAGAGCTGTTAAAAGAAACCAGAAAGGGATTGGAATCAACTTTTTTATTTCAATGTAATATCTGCAAATCGACTATGGAAGTTTCAACGGATGATCCACATTCGCAACAGACTCCAATCAATACTGCTGCTGTAACTGGAGTGATATCGGTTGGGTTGGGATATTCCAATTTAAAAGAATGGTGTTCGACCCTTAATATGCCAGTGATGTCAGAGAGCATCTACAAAAAAACAGAAGAGAAGCTCATGGGCAGTTTCTATAATACAGCCATGGAGTTGATGTTAGCTGCTGGAAAAGAAGAAGAAAGTCTGGCACGAGAATGGGGTGAAGTTGATCCAGAAGACAACAAAGCTGTTATTAGTGTAATAGCTGATGGTGCATGGGCCAGAAGATCAAATAAATCTGTATTTTCGGCTAATTCGGGTGTGGCTTGTATTATCAGAAAAAGAACTGGTAAGCTATTGTACTTAGGCGTAAAAAACAAGTATTGTTGTGTGTGTGCATAAAAAAATCCTATTACTCCACACGTATATTACAAAAATTATAACGGTACTTCGACTGCGATGGAAAGTGCAATTGTTGTAGGTTTTAAACAGAGCATACAAATGCACAACTTAAAATCTAAATATTTTATTGCTGATGGCGACAGCAGTACATACAAAAAAATATGTGAAGCCAAGCCGTACGGCAATAACTTTTTTATTGAGAAAATCGAGTGCAAAAACCATTTGTTACGCAATTTTGACAATCAATTAAGAGAACAGTCTTCAAAAAAACACAGTTCTGCGGGAAAAGCTATTCCTTTACTATTAAGATCTGTATTAAAAAGTAATATACAACGCCTACGAACGGCAATTGACTGTGCTGTCAAATATCACCGGGAAAACAATTCCGGTGACAATCTAAAAATACTTGGTTTACAACAAGATATTGAAAACACCGCGTATCACGTGTTCGGCGATCACAAAAATTGTGCCGCTTATTTTTGTAAAAAACAAAATTTGGACCAGGAAATTAATTGCATTCCTTAAATGCAAGAGTGTGGTTTGTTGTCCGATATTATATCATTCAGCAATAGGCTCAAATATCATGCAACAAGTTTGATAAAAAGTGCCACCAATAATAACGCCAAAACCTTCAATTCTGTTATAGCAAAATTTGTTGGAGGTAAACGTGTAAATCACACCAAGAGAGGTGACTATCGGTTAAGGTGTTTGGCGGCAGCAGCCTCATATAATTCTCGGGGAAATTATTTAAATAATATATTGCAAAATATAAGCAAAAGTCCAACTGGTTATTACCAAAATTTATTTGCTTAAACAAAAATTAAAAAATGGGTCCAGCAAACAAAAAGACAAAAAAAATATATTAAAAAACAAAGTAATAATCAACCTGATAAAGGCTATGGCCTAAATACAGAAGAGTTAGTTCAGTTGTCAGATGAAGACTTCGAAGCAAAAAAACTGGAATTTTTAAAAAATTACAAAAAAATATCTCGGAAAGAACAGAGATTTTTAATAATAATAATAGTCTCCCGTTTTATACCGCTCGCGGCTTTGGGAGTATAGCAGGGTAGTCTGCTATATCTAGGGCCTACGGTATACAAGGAAGGTAACATGGCCAGTGCTACGCTTCAACCGCCTATTATTACCCCTGGTTTTACCCAAGGTACTCATTTTATTCAGGCTGAGTCGACCTGGGGCCTATAGACATTTTTAAAAATGTCTAGTTGTTCTTGCCGGCGGTAGGATTCGAACTCCGGACCATCGGCATGCGAGGCAAGCATCCTACCGCTTGCGCTACGCAGGCCCCCAACATATATATTGGGGGATTTTTAATAATACGAGTCAAAATAACAGTGCTGCATGGTTTATTGAACGTCAACAACGATTAACGTCCAGCAATTTCGGAAACATGTAAATTGCGAGACAAAACAGACAGAACTAAAACAGTGGAAGCAATATTGAATCCAACGTTTTGTGGAAATAGATTTACGGAATACGGAATTGCGAACGAACCTAAAGCAAGAAAAAAATGTTAGAAATAATTTTAAATATAAATATTGAACCATCAGGCCTTTTCATACATGATGAATATCCCTTTCTTGCAGCTAGTCCTGATGGTTTAATAGGTGACTCAGGCGTAGTCGAAATCAAATGTCCATATAAGCAAGAGAACTTACGTCTGAAGAAGCTATTGAACAAAAAAAACTTCAATTTTGCCAACTAATTGATGGCCAATTGCATTTGAAACGAACTGATTACTATTACTATCAAGTGCAGGGACAGTTATTTATATCTAATAGAGAATACTGTTACTTTGCAGTATGGACCCCAAAAGGTATTTTATTCGAAAAGATCTATAAAGATGTAGAACTGTGGGAAAATATCCTACCAAAATTGCAAGATTTTTATTATAATTTTTATCTGAAACAGCTTCTAAAGAAGCATTACACATAATTCTATTATGTGAATTTTATAGTAATATGCGAGATTTCTCTTTAAAATATATCTATTATCTTCCACTTCCATATACTTTAGTATTTTCTTTCTATTGCATCTTTAGGCCATAAATCTTTGCTGAAATTGGACATTTAATTTGGACAATAATATTACCTATGAGTCAATCAGGTGTTGCAGCTAAAAAACGATATTCCTGATGAACAAACATTCCTGATGGGCAAATATCTAAAGCAAGTACCACCATAGTATCTCATTTCATAAGACCCCCGAGAGCTATAATTTATTCTTTTACCTCCTAGAAATTTGATATTACATTATTATGTACTGTTGGCCATAATTGGTACTCATATTATTTATAAGACTATTTGCATGAAATTTTACTCTTGCTGCACATGAGCTAATCTTTCAAGAGGCTGCGTTCTTTCATTGGTATTGTACCGTCTGTTTCTGATGATTTTCTGTGACAAAAATAATCTGCAATTCGAATAGTTTCCAAATACATAAAGATGGCTATTAGATATATCATATCTTGGTTTATCTGACTGTCCATGACTGTCCTATTCAGTTGCTTTTGTAACAGCTGTTCCTAATCTTAATATGTTGATTTTTAAAAGTTTTCGTAAGAAAATTGGTACCAGTTTGCCATCGGAACAATATCGTTTTGTTGCTAATTCTAATTTAAGGAAGGATAGAGGACCGAAGAGGAGTAGGCACAAGAACAATGTCATGGCTACGCAACATGAGAACTTGGACAGGCATGAACGTCCAACAAATGTTAAGAGCGGCGCAGAATAGAAAAGAGTTTGATGTAGTGATCGCAAACCTCTAGTAATGGAGTGCACCAGAAGAAGAAGATAATTCTTTTAATCTTGTACAATAGTTTCTTATGAGATGGTTACGAGATTCAACAAAATTATTCCCATAATATGGTCTATTT
This sequence comes from Diabrotica undecimpunctata, assembly GCF_040954645.1. Taxonomy (NCBI): domain Eukaryota; kingdom Metazoa; phylum Arthropoda; class Insecta; order Coleoptera; family Chrysomelidae; genus Diabrotica; species Diabrotica undecimpunctata. The sequence goes on from NC_092811.1 coordinate 61,545,518, forward strand.
TCTAACATTTTTTGATGAACACTACTATCTCCATCGACTATTAACAATTTGTAAGTAATGGCGTGCATGTGCCATTTAAATCCGTCTAGAATTATTTGACTTTTCATTGCAGTCGAAGCTTTTGTCCAATTGTTATAACATACGTGTTCTTTATATTCTCCGTATAATTTACAGTAGCACCAGTATTTGTTCTAGTTCAGAAGCACTAAGATACAGAATCTTTTGGGTTCTGTATCTTGGTGTTTCAGTTCATAAGATTTTTCCAATCTCCCACACTTTTTAAGGTTGCAGAAAAAAAAGTTTTGAACAGAAAATATTATTGAACTAATATTTCAAATTAACTAGTTTGCTTTTTTGAAGAAAAAAAGCTTACTTATTTTTTGTTGTCATAGATTTTCTCAATTTTTATACACACCTAGGTATATACGCTATAATCATAATATATTATTGTTCTGAAGCTATTTTCTTGTGGCATTTTAAATTAATTAATATTTAAATGGGAATAAGCCACAATTAAAGGGTAAAATACATTTATTGACGTTTCAATTTCCACTTCGGAAATCGTTCTCAAAATACGATTGTATTGTATTGTATTGTATTTTGAGAACGATTTCCGAAGTGGAAATTGAAACGTCAATAAATGTATTTTAACCTTTAATGGTGGCTTATTCCCATTTAAATATTAATTAATCATAATATATTAGTCAGTGTCAGCCATGTATTTATGTTTTAAAAATTTTTAATAAACAAAGTATTTTCATGTAGATCATTACTTCAAAATTAACTAATCTTTTAAATTTTCGCTAAATGTTGTTTTGTGAAGAACTGTTATTGTTGTTTTATGTTATTCAAGATGTACAACAGCCGTTACAACAGCAGTACTATTTTTAATTTTATGTAAATTAACCAACATTATTTTATAATTTAAATTTTGGTAAGCCTTTCATTACTTTTTGTTATACCTACTCATTTAAATTTTTTTCTACTTTTAATATTTTCTTCTCTGCATTCAATCTTCGACTTGAATGAATTCTTTGACTTGCTCAAAGGTATGGTTGTTAATTTGAATTCTCTGTTGAAAAACCAACATATATTTGGTTTTTTCCTCGTTTACCACAAGTCCTAATTCACTTGCCGCGTCCGCAAGCCTTGTAAAACACTACACCATGTCTCTCATGGTTCTATTAAAAATAGTTACATTTATTCTAATATTTCATTTTCTGGTTGCCTTTTCCAAGACAACATTAAAAAGGAGACACGCTAGCACCTTCCCCTGTCATATACCATCATTAACGTCGAAGCACATGGAGTATTCTCCTTCAATTCTAACGCAAGAACTTACGTTTTGCATTATTAGTTGGGTCAACTTAACTAACTTCGGTGGGATCCCAACGAAAGTCTATCATTGCATTATATAATGCAGTTCTTTTAACACTATCATAGGCTGTCATAGCGTGTATCTATGTTATATTCTAGTGACTTTTCTAGAATCTGCCCATGTGCTTGAATTTGATGTGTAGTTGACTTTCCAGCAGTAAATCCTCATTGATATTGACCAACAATATCCTTTGTAAAATGTTTAAGTCTTTCAAACAATACATTGCCGAAGATTTTATACGCAGATGCTAACAGAGTAATGCCTCTATAGTTCTTACAATCCAGTTGATCGCCATTTTTATGCAACGCATATTATTTCATTTAGCCACTTTTCTGGTACCAATCCATTCTGCCATATAAGTACTAGGTATTAGTTTATGGATTACTGCAAAAAGTTTATCACCACCTTTTCATACATTTCCCAACAGATTTAATCGATTCCTGTGGCTTTATTTTTGAGTTTTAGGACGGCATTTGACACTTCTATTATTGTTGGGTCTTCACTGTATAGTTGACAATGTAGATTTTGTTGATTGTCTATGTTGTAACCTCCTTCAATATCGTGTATATAATATATTATATATATATATATATATATATATATATATATATATATATATATATATATATATATATATATATATATATATAATATGATATAATAATAATGTACCTATAATATGATATAATCCGTATAAAACGTCTTCCGACGTCCATTTTTCATTCAATTCGGTTATTCCATTCTTCTTTAAGTTCTTTCGAACTCATTGAGTTTTTTATTCCTTCCATTCGTGTTTTCTACGGTAGTCCTCTCTTCTGGATTCCTGTAGTTGTTCATACTTGTTTCGGGAGTATACTGTCTTTCATTCATTTGACATGTCCGTACCATTTGAGCTGCTTTCGTTGTATGCAATCCATGGCTGTACCTTCTATTCTCATACTTTATTGCATCCATTTCGGCGACATATCTTTCTTCGATGTCTCGTTAATCGTCTCGTTTCACAACCGTGTAAATAAAAGCATGCTTTTTACCAGTTTCTTGGGTTGTAGTGCTAGAGACAGCATGTCAGCTGAGCCAAAACAAAAAATAATCCTCCTTATTGCTTCCACTAGAATAAGCTTGACCGTTCAACTGGGCCCGGACTACCTCCTTCTAATTTTTTAAACTCCTGTTTTGAAATTAATAATACTCATTATTTTGTCTAATTACCTATTTAGTTGTCAATACAGATACATTGTTACCTAAAGAAGTGAAAGTGGTTCAATTTAGAAATTATATAGTAAATAATAAATATTTGAAAACTGATGCACATATTCCTCCCGCGATTTGGGCTTTAAGTACTAATTTTATAAATCGCACCACTAATAGACGTAAATCCTTTCATTTTAATTTCATGAATGTTTTTATTCGCCACATCTCAACATTTTCCATTTCAGAATATTTATCATCAAACTGTAATCTACGTTAAAAGCCAATTTGTCTGTAAAAAAAGTAACAAAAATAAACAAAAGAAAATATAAGACATAAAAAACCAATAGGTACTGTGACCTCAAAATATCTTGTTATACATTATTTTGTAATAAAATTTTATAAAAGTTTGTCTTCGATTTGATTGTTATGAATCATTTACAGGACGATTATTTGTTACCTGTATGTACCCTTGCTACGTTGTGAATTAATTATTCAATAAATAATATTACTCTGGTATATTCGTATTATTCTAATTACCCCATAACCGCACTGAATAGAAGACCGCCCGATCGCTTTATTGTATAGACCCAAAACTTGTCACCACAGGGGGTTTTAAGTAGGTATAAATATAAAATCTAGTACAAGAGATGACGTTTAGAATATTCTTTGTGAATAGATTTTGTATTTGTAAAGAAAGATATTTTTGAAATAGATATCTCACTGAATTTTACCGTTAGGATTTTCGAGGATAAGCCTTAATGTCAATACTTATGTAAATACGAATATTCAAATAAATACCAATTATTTTTTTTATGTTGAAGTCAATTCTAACAATTATTAAAACAAAAAGAAATCTGTGTAAGTAAACGCAACTTATTTGAAAGTCATTGACAAAGGCATTCCACAGGTCAATCTTAGTAAAAAATCATATTAGTAAAAATAGTAATTTACCATTAAAAATACTGCATATGAATATACGAAGCGTCCAAAGAAACTTTGACGAATTTATCGTTTTTTTTAAAATCATTTTACATCTGATTTTGAAATTATTATTTTAACGGAAACTTTACAGCTCCTTAATTGCAATATATTTCAAATACAGGAATACGAACTCATATATAGTAGAGGTAACTTTAACAGAAATGATGGTGTTATTGTATATGTAAAAAACAATCTAAACTATAAATACAACATTATTAAGATATGACAGCAATCGAATTAAACATCTACGGAAAAAATGAAAATATTAAAATCGTTTCTACATACAGATCACCAAGCTCATGCCCAAAGGTATTTAATTCATGCCTTAACAATTATTTGCGCTATACAAAGGAGTCGGACATTGTTATTTTGCAGGAGATATTAATATCGACTTATTAGTTGATGATGACTATGTATCGGAGTATAAACACTTCTTAACATGCATGGATATCATATATAAACCAAATCACAAGACGTCACAGTAAAACGTGCCTTGATCATTTCTTTATTGAAAATTCACAAAAAAGTAAACATAAACTTAGTTCTTACATTTTTAACTACGAAATAACATCATAGTCCCATTGCATTAATATTAAAAAAATTTCAACTCTTCAGTGAGTCTCACAAATAAACAAAAGAACACAATGTTCAAAAAATATACAGATTATATACAATTAAAGCTAAATTTAAAAGACGAAAACTGGATCTCTGTTTATAATTCCACAAACATAAATAATACAACAATAATACAACTAATTAACTGAGGAGTTTATCAATACACTACAACGAAATATTGACATAACAAAGGAAGTACAAATTCGAAAAAAATCAAAAAATAAAAAACCTTGGATCAATTAAGAATTATTAAAAGCTATTGAGGAAAAAAATAATTTGTATAAAAAATCTAAAAAACACCCCAGTGACGTGAATATCAGTGTAACGAATATAAATTATCCAAAAATTATCTCAGCAGATTATTAACAAAAGCAAAAAAGAAATATTTTGATGACTTAATTGATAAAAATTCCGTTCTGATGAGATCTAAAGAGGTCGAAATACGTATAAACGGCTTGCCGCCGGCCTGTATCGAAACAAAAATCTAATACCGGCATTATGTTGGATAACACCAGCTTTCAGAATAAATAACAACTTGGCAAATATATTACAAACAACAAGAGCCAAAACAAAAAGCACTTACACGGTGGTGTATACAAACTTAATGTGGCGACTGCCCAAAAACTTACATCGGTCAAACTGATAGATATTTTGAAAAACGAAAAACAGAACATAAAAGGACTTTCAATAATAGAAAAACAGATTCTACATACGCACTTCACCTTCTCAGATTCTACATACGCACTTCAATTTCTATATCATAACGAAACCTATTTCATTAAAGTTAATAAAGTTATTCGTTATTGTCGTATATATATATATATATATATATATATATATATATATATATATATATATATATATATATATATAGTAAACTCTTAAATATTGGGGAAATCTGCAAGAAATACTCTAATGTGTATCAATTGTTTCGCCGAACGTTTTCGCCAAAGAGAATTAATTTGGCTTCTTCAGGGCTGAAAGAGAATAAATTATAATTAGCTACCATATATTATCTATTAAAACATTATTGATCTTACCGTAACTTAGAATTGTAGAGTTTAAATATTAAAAAACTTTGCTAGTAACATAGTGGTGTTTTTTGTTACTATGTGCAAAAAAAGTTTTTTATAAGAATTGAAATGTATGGTAGCTTCGAACTTGACACGTAAAGGCTTACCCAAGGTTAATCGAAAAACCCAATGCAACTACATTTAAAAGGAGGTAATTCTTTGAAATGTCGGCAATAACTAAATTTTTGATTTTAAATAGTTAAAAGTGAGGTTCTGTTTAAGCCAGAACGCAAGCGCTGACAACTTCATTATAATTGGTATTGAGATGACCAGTGGAATGGACTATACCAACACCACAATTCTCCACCGTGAGAACAATAAATCTAAAAGAGAGTTCATTGAAATGTCTTATATTTTTCTTAACGATCTCTCCATTAATGTTAAGAGTGACATCAAGAATCTAAGCGATATATACCACCTGTTACTTAAATCAGATACCAAGAACAATATTATATCACAGATTACTAACTTGACTGATATATCCATTAACAACTAACATACCTTTATAATTAATTTTCATTAACAAAAAATATATAACATTCCCTTGCTTTTCTTAGATACGTCTCAATAAGATTCAATAATACATGAACAATATAATATAATTAAATAAAGAAAATCAAAATAATATTTCCCTTTACTGGGATTTAAATTCATTCGTTTTTTACCAATGAACCTTAACGACATAAAGATTCATATCAATTATAATGAAGTTGTCAGCGCTTGCGTTCTGGCTTAAACAGAACCTCACTTTTAACTATTTAAAATCAAAAATTTAGTTATTGCCGACATTTCAAAGAATTACCTCCTTTTAAATGTAGTTGCATTGGGTTTTTCGATTAACCTTGGGTAAGCCTTTACGTGTCAAGTTCGAAGCTACCATACATTTCAATTCTTATAAAAAACTTTTTTTGCACATAGTAACAAAAAACACCACTATGTTACTAGCAAAGTTTTTTAATATTCAAACTCTACAATTCTAAGTTACGGTAAGATCAATAATGTTTTAATAGATAATATATGGTAGCTAATTATAATTTATTCTCTTTCAGCCCTGAAGAAGCCAAATTAATTCTCTTTGGCGAAAACGTTCGGCGAAACAATTGATACACATTAGAGTATTTCTTGCAGATTTCCCCAATATTTAAGAGTTTACTATATATATATATATATATATATATATATATATATATATATATATATATATATATATATATATATATATATATATATATATATATATATATATATATATATCACTCGTGCGTGAACAGTTGTCGTGCTTACACGTGTCTCTTAGAAATTTAGTACAATCAATCGTTTTAGAAGACAATATTAATTATTTGAAAATTAGTTATAATTGTGGTTATAAGGGTGCTGTGAAAGCTTAGTGCATTCATATGGAAGTGGATGATAGGAAAGAAATCCCCTCCTCTCCCGGATCCTCCAGAAAACTTAGATCTAGGAAATAATCAGATAAGTGGTTCAAATCATTTAAATTTAATTATAGATTCTCCTGCATTGAATCGGAATACTAAAGATAAAAAAAAATAAAAAACAAATTGTATTAAAAGATAAGATATTTGAGGCTAGTTCTAATCCAGAATCGTTTTTCCGTTCACAATAATAATGAATCGACCAAAAAAGTAAAAACAACACTTCTTTATCAGTTTACTGATATAGGCCCGTTTCAGATTTACATTGAAAATAATATGGATAATTATACAGGCCAATTAAACGCAATAAAAATTGGAGAAATAATTTTAACTTCACATCAGGAATTAGATAAAAAAATAAAACAAATTCAATCGATAGGGAGAAATTGAATTCGGGTTTTTTGTAAGGATTATTTAAGTGCTAATATATTGTTAAAGTTTCACATTTTAGAAAATAAAAACTGCATATATTCTGCATACATTCCTAAATTTTTAATATTTTGATTAGGAATTATTAGATTCATTGATAAAGATTTACCAGTTGAATATTTAAAAAATAAAATTAGGGTCTACGATTTTCATTGTAAATTTGAAGTCGAATTTGTTAAATGAATGGACCGAAAAGTAAAAAACTCGAATAACGAAACAGAATTAATACCTACAAGTACTATTTTGGTTTCCTTTAAAAGTCAAACTTTACCTAAGTATATAGAAATTAACAAAATTCTTTATGAAGTAGAAGTTTATAAACAAAGAGTTGTAATGTGTAATAATTGTTATAGTATTTATAAAGTCAGTTGAAACATTTCTCTCCGACGAGATTTATAAGGGCAGTTCAATATTACATTTACCCGCAATCAAGTTAAAGTATAAATAACACGCGTCAATGTTTCAAACGTATTTGAACAATCTCCGTACTTCGTAGGAGAGGGATAGAAGAAAGAAAGAATGAAAGATACATCCCATCAAATAAATATTGGACATTGATATGTTATTCAAAATCACAAATATTTAACAGGCTACTTGGAGGTTCGCTTCCAGCCGCCGGCGATGGTGTACAGATAAGAAACGCTGTTGATTCATGCCAGTGCTGTACACCTAAAATGTTTATTATTTTACGAAGTATAATAACTATTTTAAATCATTATACTGTCAATATGGCATATGGCCATTATACATAAATTATTTTTGTTGCTAAATATGATATGTTAAACACTTTTTTAAACACTTATGTACTTTACGACAGTTTTAAGTAAATTAAAATTGTCCTTATTCTGTTCTTTCATTAATCTATATTTGAATATAAAAATAAACGATGCGCCCATGTCTGGTAATATGATATTATTCTTTTAATGTTTGTCGGCAACCAGTTTTTTGGGTGTTTCAACTGACTTTATAAATACTATACCGCTATGGACATATTAGTAAACAATGTCGAAGTAAAATAAGATGTCTTAAATGCTCTCAGAATCATGACACAGTTACCTGCTCATCAGACGAATTTATAGTAAAGTGTTTTTATTGCAATGGAAACCATTTTACTAACGATTTTAATGTATACCCGGGGTACAACGGACAAGAACAAATTAAACAAATGATGTCACAGACAAATTGTTCCTTCAAGGATGCTAGTAGTAGTATTCAAAAAAAACTTATGCAGATATTGTATCTAAGCATTTACCTTCCAATGTAGTTGATAATAAAATAGTTAATTCTAATTTACAACAAAATTCTTCATTAGATTCAGTTAATGTTCATGTAACTTCAACATCGTCCAAGCCCTTTTCACAAATATCACAACAATCAATACGCGATCCACTAATCATCCTTTTAAGAAAGGGGGAATTTTGTGTTCAGAACAATATCAGTCCAATATTCAAAATAAAAATAAATCAGAAAATTTCATAAGAGATACCGAAAATAATGAAATTGCGAATGTCATTTTTCAGATAGTTTTATCAACCATAAATACAATAAAGAACAAAAATAAATTAGACATACAAGAAAACGAAATTACAAATATCATAAAAACTAGTTTAAATAACTTTTTTGAACATGGATCATATAACTAACTCTATGTCAATGGAACCTTAAATTGGCAAATTAAAATAAAGAAAATTTACAATATTTGTTAAATAATCATAACATCGATATAGCTTGCTATATCAGAAACTAGATTTACATCCAATAAATATTTTAATCTTCTAGGTTACAACATTGTGAGAGATGACCGTTTAGACCGCAGTGGCGGGGGAACGGCCATCCTTATTAAATCGAAACTTTTGTATACGGAATTACCTATCTCTGTTTTACTATCTAATTGTAATCAATCATCCATTATTTTAAAATGTAATGATAAAAAAATATTACCATTGTATCGCTTTACGTTCCACCAAAAACTAAAATTTCGTTGCATATTTGGGATTAATTCTTTAGTTCTTTTAATCCACCTGTAATTTTTACGGGAGATTTTAATTCACATAATATTGTCTGGGGTGGGCCAAACACAGATTACTATGACATAACACTTATGAAAGCTCTTGACCGAAATAATCTTGTATATCTCAACGATGGATCACCTAATTTCATAGGAAATTATTTGCAATCTCATTCTGCTATCGATTTGACCATTTATTTGTTCTCCTTGTATAAAACATTTCCTATATTGGCACACAATAAAAGATCTTTATGGGTCTGATCATCTACCATGCATTACACAAATATACATGGTACCCAAAGTTAATAAATTACTATCTTGTAGAAAATGGAATGTTAAAAAGGCAAACTGAGATATATATTATATGGAGTTTCAAAAACTATAAAACAGAAGTTCTCTAAACAGAAAGAATGTATGGAAAAAGGTAAATAATTTTAAAAATCGAAAATATTCAAATCAAAATCAATCATATCATGATGAATGGCTTGCTGAATTTCACAGCAATTTAACTCGTCCATATGTATTCCCTGATCCAACCTTTCTTGATTGTGTAGATATAAGAGAACATAGTATTAGTGGACATTATCCCACCAACCAGTTTTCACTTCAAGAATTAGACATGACACTCAAAAAATCTGCCAATACAGCTCAAGGTTCTGATAATATACATTACCCTATGTTGTTTAATCTTCCTAGATCAGGAAAAATTTTGCTTCTAAATCTACTAAATGATATTTGGTTAAAGAAAGTCGATATACCTTCACAATGGAAAAATTAAATTTTAGTTCCCATACTTAAGCCAGGAAAACCAAAAAATCATGCATCGTCATATAGAGCTATATCTTTAGCATCACGACTAGAATTTTTTTTGGAATCTAATAATCTTATTCATAGTTCTCGATTCGAATTTCGAAAAAAAAGTCGACATATGAAAACCTGGCCAATATTGTTACAGATATTCAATTATCACTCTCCAATGACCAGTCGTCAGCTTTATTTTTAGACATAAAAGGGGTATATGACAATAGACATGAAATTAGACATATTATAAAAAAATGTGTCAAATGGGAATTCCCCAAAGTCTATCTAAACACCTATCTATATACTCTATATAGTTGTTGCGTAGCGCAACCTAAAATTAGGATCCGTTTCAAAATAAACAACTACTTTTAGTTTTAAGTCGAGTTGTACCCGAGAATGCACGATAGATATTGCATATATTCTTTGCACAGAATTGCGAAATTATCAAGTACTCTCTTCTCAATTTTATTAAAAAAAACATCAGTCATTGTCACTGTCATATTTGATTAATTAAAAAATAATTCCCTCATTTTTTCACCACAGAATGTTTAACTAAAGCAAAATAAAGTTTTTTAGGTTGTAAGTGTTTTTTAAAGTGTAATCCGAGAAGTGCGATCGCCAACTTAAGGTAACATTTTAATTAATTATTATAATTAGAACCAGATCGAAGGTATTGCCCCAACGGGCAGTGAGCAACACTTCAGGAGGAGAAGATAAAATCCCCCGGTGTTCTACAATAGTAATAGAAATTTATTTTTCAGAGAAAACCACTTATTCTCTGAATGCAGACAAACATCTATAGGTTTGCCACAAGGTGGTATATAAGTCCTATACTTTATATAATTTACTGAGTGATCTGATTGTTGACATCCCACATCTTGCCTGCAAAGTTAAAATAGTATATGTGAAAAAAATCGATTTTTGAATTTGCCCCCGAAACTGGGTTATTTTTTCCGCCCTTTCTTATGCAATTTTTAGATTATTTCTATCTTATTTAGTTTTCAAGATATGACAAAGGTAAAACAGTATATGCGTACGTGTATTTGCGCCTTTTCTATGGTAAAACAGTATACTCGGCAAACTCTACAAAGGCAGAATAGTATAAATCGATATATTCTGCTTTGATTGAAAACACAGCTATAAATAACCACGGCAAAATATATATATATATATATATATATATATATATATATATATATATATATATAAGCATTTATATTGCTTATCCCTGGTATCTATTCTATTTTTTTTAAACTACTGGTAAAATCGAGGGATAACTTACGCAAACTCGTATCTCAAAATTTTCTATTTTCGGATTTTGTCAAAAACTTTATCTTATGGCAACGCTGCATACGATCTCCTTTCTCGTAACTCAATATTTCTTTTAGTTTTGTTGTAAATCTCTTGTTGAAACTCTCGTATCTCAGCAACAGCATTAATTTAACTTACGCACCCTTGTATCACAGCAACGACATATTAGCAGAACATCGCCCGAAGAGAACTTGCAACCTCGCATCAGTCGCATTTTAAAATGTTGTTTTAACGGTTGTCAGTGAAATAACGCTGCAAACACTGAAAGTATTCGAACATTTCATTTTGTTTTAAGGAAGTATTAGCTGTGTATTCACATTGGAATTTTTCTTACAATTACAGGTATGTACTTTTTATGTGTAATAAAATTATTCTCATTTTCTACATAACGTTAAGTTTATGTTTGAATCGCCGTGTTTCGTTAAACTATGCTAGGTTGCCATTATGGTACACGTTTTCTAAGATCTAGTTAAAAAAAAATTGAGCGGTGTTGGATTAATTTATTTCAATGAATTCCTATTGTTTTGTAATGTTCAATTTATTTGGTATTAGAGGGTACCTGCCGAATAGAAAAAAATCAATTTTATTAGTAATAAGGATTACAAATTTTATGGATTATAAGTAATTTTACGTTAATGCTTATTTATTGGTTTTAGTTATGAAGAGAAGTCACAGACTCGCAAATTTAGCAATATCAAGTCTGGTGAACGCTAAGGATGCAGAAGAAAAAAATACATACTGGAAATGTGCGCCATCAGCGAAAAAAATTAAAGTTTTGTCAAATCATGTAGTAAAAGAACCCGCAAATTTATATTACTTAGATGATCAGACTGGAGAGTTTTTAAATAAAAACAACTCTACCGACAACGTAGATGTTATATGTTATGCAGATGATTATAGTCTTGACGAAAAATCAGGCTTGTTTATTGAACAACCAGAGCGTGATTCCACTGAAGCAAGAAGTAGTACATTATCAGATATATCCCAAAATTATAGTGACTTAGAAGCCCATAATCCTCCTGGAATTCCAAGTTCAACATCTAGATGAACTTCAGGCATATCTTCTACTAGACGGTCACGAAGAAAACAAGGTAATCAAAAAGAGTGGACTAGAAACAAGGCTATGATGGCAAGAGAAAAAGGTTCATCATATTTCAGTAAACAACGAGTAAAAAACAAGGGTTTTATTGGTTACAAAAAGCGACCAACAAGAGTACTAGGATCACCATGTGAGTCAACTGTATGTATGAAGAGCAAGAAAAGAAAATATAGTGAAATTAGTGAAGACGACAGAAGCGCTTTGTTTAAAACATTCTGGTCTCATATGTCTTGGGATCACAGAAAAGGTTATGTGTGTGCATTAGTTACAGTAGCAGATACAAAACAAAAAACAACGACCGGGTGCAGCAGAAGAAACAGCAGTCTTCAATATTCACTAAAAATGCATAATCAAATGTTCCCCGTGTGTAAGAAAATGTTTCTATCTACGCTCGGCCTTGATGAATGGACAGTCTTGGGTGGTTAAAACAAAGTAATGCGTTCTGAATTTTGAGAAAGTTAATAACAAAACTAAAGTAAATGAAAACAAACTAAAACATGTCAGATATTTTTTACAAAACTTGCCAAAAATGCCGTCGCATTATTGTAGGGCCGATACGAATAAACTGTATTTATATATCCTTTACACTTCTGGCTCTGAAGTTTACAGACAATTCAAAACTTTATCAGATAATAATGTTGACACTAAAGAACATGTCACATATAAATGTTTTCTTAATACTACGCAGGCAATGAATATTGGTCTGTACAGTCCTAGAAAAGACCAATGTGATACATGTTTTTCATATAAAAATAACAATTTACCACAAACAGAGTATGAGGATCACATTAACCAAAAAAATAGAGCCAGAGAGAAAAAAAATCGTGCCATACAGTCGGCACTATCGGGAAAACTTAATGCATACACTGTTGATGTCAAAGCCGTACAGACTCTTCCATTCATTAAGGCTGGTTACATATTTCAAGCAAAAGTTGAACTGCCACCAGTTTACAATTTATAACCTTGCTACGTCTTAAGTTATATGTTATACATTGGATGAATCCCAAGGAGGACTTGATGCAAATATTTTGTCATCTTTTGTATGTGATTTTTTGGAAAATGAAGTAGATTCAGAATTGTTAGAAAAACATTCATTTTCTATAGCGATGGCTGCTGTTGCCAACTCCACATTAGCCAATGCTCTATACAATTGTGCACTAAAACTTAACATAACTATTTACGAAAAGTATTTGATTAAAGGGCACACTCAAATGGAGTGCGATTCTGTGCACGCAACCATTGAAAAAAAGAAAAAAAAATAGGGAACTGTATGTACCGGCAGATTTTGTCCGCATAATTGAGGAAGCAAGGCTTCATAAACCATACAAAGTTCGTTATGTTGATCACACATTTTTCAAAAATTATTCTTCACTGAACTATATCAGCTCCATTCGTCCTGGTAATAAACCTAAGGATCTTTGTGTTACGGATCTAAGAGGACTAAAATATTCTAAAGCAGGTATTCAGTTTGTAACGGATTTTAATCATGCTTAGAAACACCTACCTCGCAGAATACAACCGGGTTCAGTTCAACATACTATCAATCCATTATATGCGAGTCCCTTGCCTATTCCGTTAAGAAAATATAACGACTTACAAGCTCTAAAAGTTCTGATGCCAAGAGATTATCAGTATTTTTTTTTGAAAATTTAGTGCACGATAATTAATATTGCACAAATATTAGAGATTTTTCGGCTGTCATTAGATATTTTAAAAACTGTTTTTTTTTTGTAAAATGACAACAATATGTAAATTGAGTTAATCTTTTTATGTAAAAGTTTATTTAATAAATGTAGTTGGTTTGTATTACATTTTTCATATTATTTCTGAAAGTTTACTTAAGTTGCACATACTCGTATCCAGTAACAAAATATGAATGTTTTTTCTCGTATCTCATAATATTCAGAGTATTTAAACAACAAAGTAAGCACAAAAAAAATACTACTGTTAAATTACAACATATATAGTAGCCTCGTACTTCCGTGAGACTGTGTAAAAATATATGTATCTGTAATAAAATCATTCAATAGAAAAGTACTCTACCAGGAGTCTGTAAAATTATCAATGACTCAGACGTATAATAATACAAATTTTAAGATTCCACTTGATATTAACATTCAGACGTGCCTGGTATAATGTGTTAAAATGTGGGCAGTCAACCAATTAAGTTTTCATCGAACTTATGATAAGTCCACGTGGACTAACGGCCAATGAAAACATCGGATATCACTGTTATGACAAATCATAATGCATTATCTTTTGTCGGTAGACTTATTCATACTTGGGGTAAGATTATATCAATATTTGACTGAACTTGCGGAGTCATAAAATAAGGTATCAGGTTTCGACCGTCCAGTGAAGGGACGGAGCACTTAGGTAGGCAAATTTTTATAATATTTTATTTTTAAATTGTGGATATGACCAACCGATTTTTGAGAGACAAGAATACTTTTAGTATAATCATAACTGCTACAGCGTTCAGTTAAATTCAAATTTCAAATAGTGACCCGCAAGTTAGTTTGGTAGTGACTTTTTTCAGTGTTCTTTCTACGAAAAACTTTTTACATTTTACATTTTTTACTTTTTTGGATACATTTTTACGTGATAATACGTTTGATACTTTTAAAATATTGCGTCCGTGGTGCGATAATAATTCTGTAGCTGAAGAGACAATGGAACCCTCTAATCAATTGGAAGATTTACAAAGGCGTGTAGTAAAACGTAAGCGACATTTTCAATACCTTTCTGATGATGCCAAACGTATGCTAAAAAATGTTTATGAAGGACTGTGTACTGAATTGTCTAAATCAGAGGCAATTGCAGAAACATGTTTTTTAACCAGAGTGCCCAAAGCAACCTGCTACAAAATTATAGGAGAAACATCTTCTTCTAGACAGAAGAGAAAGGATTGTGGTAAATTCAGAAAAATAGAACCGCACTTAATTGAATCTATAACTAGAACAATATACCAAATGTATGCGGCTAATATTTTTCCAACTATTGAAAGCCTGAAAGAACATTATCTCGTGTTCAGCAACAACACTTCGATTATTTCTTAAAGCCAATAATTTTAAGTACAAAACTATAGACAAGCGACAGACACTAATGGAAAGTACTAGAATAATTTCTTTAAGAAACAATTATATCAGACAGATAACTGAGTATCGAAAAATAAAACGAAATATTGTTTATTTAGATGAGACCTGGTATGATACTCATGACACCGTGAAAAAAAGTTGGACAAATAATAACAAAAAGTGTTTCAACTCAGTACCGCCCAATAAAGGAAAGAGGATTATAATTTTACACTGCGGTGGAGAAAATGGATGGATCGACGATGCATTAATATCTGCAAAACAAATTAAAAACGCGTCTCTGGATTATCATGATGATATGGAAAGTTCAATTTTTGAATCATGGTTTGAAAAATTTCTTCCGAAATTACCCAAACACAGTGTGATTGTCATGGACAACGCATCATATCATTCAAGATTAATGAAAAAAACTCCAAATAATAGTTGGAATAAATTACAAATTCAGGAATTTTTATTCAAGGAAGATTTGTATTTTGAGGCATCTTATACTAAAAAGCAATTGTTGGAGGTTACTCATAGTAAACAGTATGAAAAGGAATATGTTGTTGACAACTGTGCTCGTAGTAACGGGCATACTGTGATTATTGTACATTGAACCCAATAGAGTTAATATGGGCTCAACTTAAAGGAAATATAAGGAGAAGAAACGTTGCTCCTAAATTTTCGTCTACTGTTCTCCAGTTAATTAGAAGAGAAGTTACAAAAATCACAGCAACCAACTGGAAAAATGTAATAAAACATGTGATCGGAGTGGAAAATGACTATGTTAAATATTTACCAGCATTAACCAAATTAACTATAAATTTAGATGATACGAGTGATACTAGTGATAACAGTGACTCTGAGTAGATAGTAAGTACTTAATTCGAATTAGGTGTTAGATGAAACCTTTATTTCTATTGTAATTGTAGATATTCTCATTTTGCTTATAAATCTTTGAAAACAGGATATAAACACACTCCTTGATGGGACAAAAATTATTAACGTTTTAGAGGAGTATGTCAACTAAAACTGTCACTGTCACAATGGCAGTTGCCAAACTCGTCCGATACGTCTAAAGGTGAGAAACAATAAGTAGAATGTAAATTTATAGGTTTTTATCGCTCAATCTCCCACCTCCACTAGTTTCATTTCTTTTTATCTCATAACTTAATGTGTTTTCCATCTCTTGCGTTATTCTGTCGGTTATTAGCGAGCTCATCACTGTATAGTTTAATATAAATATACATTAAAACTTTTTAAAATACGTTCACCGATAATAGCCATTTCCTATTTATTACAATGACAGCAGTAGGTACTTTATACTTATAATTTTTCAGAAATTAATGTAACTTGAATTGACTATTTCATATTGTGTTTTTTACAATACATAATTAAGACAGCATGGTTAATAATAAACAACCAATTATTCAGCCGAGTACTACAAGTATTAGTAAACAAAATTTATTTTTGTAAATTATAATTTTAATCTCGAGTAGATGATAATTATATATATTTTTTCTAATTAAAACAAAAAAAGGTCGTAGAAAAGGTCACTCTGGGCAAACTTCATCATCGTGAGTAATAGCCTTCATTAAATGCTTGTTGAATAATATACTATTATTAACAATGTTTTATATAAACCATTTTACAATAGGTTCTGTTCAGTTGAGTAGATTAGTGTTATCACTCCCAAGATATATCACAGAAGTTAACAACACCGATATTTTTTATTTAAACTTTACAGAAAATGAAACTTTTTGGTAAATAAAATTAAATGAAAGTAAAAACTTTTATTTAACCCTACAATGCGCAATGTAGCTAATCTGATACAAATGTATTCAAACTCACTTGATTTATTTGTGTATACAAATATTTCTCCGCTGCACATTGTAGGCGTTCAGGTACACCTTTATGCAGCTCTTCAATAAGAAACTATTTTTATTATCGTTGCGCGTTCGAACTTTTGGCGCATTCCACTACCGTTGTCGGCTTATGTTGCACGTGGTGATTCTTTAGTGAAGAATTTTATAATTTGTGATTATTTTCGTTGATTTTTTTCTAAGTTTTTGGACGATTCAAGTGCTATAAGGTTTGTATTTAAAAATCAAAGTCATACATTATTCAAATAATATACTTTTTTCACTGTACATCCCTTTAAAATAGACGTATCAGATCTGATACATTATGCTTGAACGTAAATTTTATTTTCAGCGCCAATTTCATGCAAAATGATGCGGAAGTTCGATATGAAAAAGATTCTCAGTGAGAAAGAATTGGAAGAAATTGCTGAACACTTTTTCGATAGTGAAGACGACTTAGATGATCCAGATTTTAATGAAGATGACTTAGGTGAGTTCAATGATAATGACTTACTTTCTCTACCAATTGAAATGGAAGACGGCACGGTTTTACAAGATGTCGTTAATGATGATATGCGAGTAGAGGAAGAAGAATATGTCGAAAATGAGGAAATTCCAGAACTAGTTCCAGAAGTTCCCAAATTTGATAAGGCAGTGTATAAAAATATTTTATGGCGTAAGAAAAATCTAATTCCAAATGAGGATGCCTTTAAATTCAGAGGTAATACGGAGTTACCAAATACCATAAGTGATCTTGAAACACCGTTCTCATTCTTCCAGTATTTTGTTGGCCCGGGTCTCTTGTCAAGAAATGTTGATGAAACCAACTATTATGCTTTGGAGAAGGACCCAAATAGACCAGCTAATGTAACTGAACATTTTTTTTTTTTTTTTTTTTTTTTTTTTTTTTTTTTTTTTTTTTTTTTTTTTTTTTTTTTTTTTTTTTTTGGCTTAGACTTATCGTCATACAGCCAGACACAAAAGGACTAAGACAGTCATCATTATAATTATTTACCTAAATGCCCTATAAAACTAAAAGATTATTACATCGATATTAGGAGAACAGGGACACATTCTTCTCGCCTAGGGACCTATCAAGGCATTTATTTATATAAGACACAACAACACTAGGTCACGGAGAGGAGGAAGTTATACAAATGGTTTAAAACAAAGGTAATAAGATTAACTAAATAATTTTTAGAGAATTATAATGATAATTTGCTGTCTTTTAAAAATTGAATTAAGGAGTTGTAAATATCTACAGAGCCAAGTGATAATAAATATAGTATATTCCAAGGTGCTGCTATTTTATATTTTAATAAATCATTTATAAGTTTGAATGAGTACACTCTGTTTTTACAACAACCAAAAAATATATGATCTAAATCACTTTCCTCTCCACAATGCTCACATTTGTCATCATCCAAAACCTTTATTTTAAATAAGTGCTTTGGATAACATGCGTGTCCGAAACGTATTCTAATAATGGAGGTTATGTGCCTCCTGGAGGCTCTAAAAGACTTGTACCAAGGAAATTTGGGAATATCTGGCTGAATTATCGAGTATCTATTTTGGTTCACAAAAGAGTATTCCTTCCACTGGTAGCTCCACTCTCGAAGCAATTTTAACTTGCAAGAAACAATACTGTCAGAAAGCGTCACTTTATGTAGAATACCAGTATCGGATAAAATGCTGAACATGACATCAACTGAACTGAACATGACATCAAACAATTCATAGGAATATGCATTTATATGTCTATAGTACATATGCCCGATGTGAGAAATTATTGGTCACCTACACTTGGGTTTGATAAAATAAGTAGTGTTATGAGTTACAATAAGTTTGTGAAGATTCGAAGTTACCTGCATTTTAATAAAAACTCAGAAATGAAACCAAGAGATCACCCTGAGCATGATAGATTACATAAGTTACGACCCATCATCGATGAGCTGAATGAAAAATTCCAATCTGTTCCATTACAGGAATACCTTTGTGTTGACGAGCAGTTATGTGCAACTAAAGGTAGACATTACATAAAACAGTATCTTCCTTCGAAACCTCATAAATGGGGATACAAACTATTTGTACTTTGCGGAACAGACGGTTTTTCGTATAAGTTTGAGATTTTTACTGGAAACGAAAATAATCTCAAATACAGAAAATCAGAAGAGCCAGATTTGGGATCCAGTGCTAATGTGGTCGTTCGATTATG
Source organism: Diabrotica undecimpunctata (assembly GCF_040954645.1). Lineage (NCBI taxonomy): Eukaryota > Metazoa > Arthropoda > Insecta > Coleoptera > Chrysomelidae > Diabrotica > Diabrotica undecimpunctata. Next base: position 61,564,988 of record NC_092811.1, read on the forward strand.
TAGAAGTGTACCACGTAATTTGAATTATAGAATATATTTTGATAATTACTACACCTCAATACCTCTTGTTACTTATCTTGCACAAAATGGAATTCTATCTCTAGGAACAATTCGAAGAGGACGAATTCCCAACTGTAAATTGCCTAGTGATAAGGAGTTGATGAAGAACGATCGAGGCGTTTCCCAAGAATATGTGGCTGATGTTGATGGGGTAGAAATTTCGTCAGTAGTGTGGAAAGACAATAAAATAGTGACGCTTGTATCTTCCTTCACGGGAAAATTACCTTTAACGCAGGTGAAAGGCTTTGACAGAAAAGAAAAGAAACCAACTGAAATAGAATGTCCTAATTTAGTAAAAGAGTATAATAGACACATGGGAGGTGTCGATTTACTAGATGGATTGATAGGAAGATATAAAATCAAAATGCGCTCTAGGAAATGGTATTTACGAATTTTTTATCATTTGATTGACATGACCATAATAAATGCCTGGCTGTTATACAGGAAAGTCACAAAAAGTCGCGGAGGCAACCATTTATCTTTGGCAAAATTTCGGGTAGACATTGCATATTGCTTATGTAATCAAAGCTCTTCAAATTCGAATAAAAGAGGACGACCAAGCGATCTTGAGAAGAGTATTCAAGAAAAAGAGAAAAAATCTGTGTCTACTTCTTTTATACCGCCTAAAGATGTTCGTCTAGATGGATTTGATCATTGGCCTGTTTATGATGAAACACGTCAAAGATGTAAAAAACCCAATTGCAAATCGTTTTCGTTCATTAAGTGTTCAAAGTGCGGTTTACACTTCTGTTTGAATAAGAACAATAACTGTTTCGTGAGTTTTCATAAAGACTAATTTTTTTTTCATATTTACATGATGTAGCAAATCTGATACATGTGAACTTTTTTCTGTATAAACATTTTTATTTGACATAGATTTTTTTTGTTATTTTTTTATTATTTATATATGAACATTCAGTAAGAAAAAAATTTTTTTGACTCGAAAAAAAAAATTGCGCATTGTAGGATTAATTTAAAATTAGATATCTACGCTACTGTTAAATAAATTATATATGCGGTCATTCTGACAGTGCTGCCATTTTACTAGTATTTTACTTGCTCTGGTTCCTATAAATTTTCTCACGAAATTACGTGCCGACTATAATAACCTCTACAATTGTATAACGGTACAATAAATCTCAATGTAACCTGATACGCAATAAAACGTTTTTATCGTTTTCTGAAAACATGCTACTTTTTAGATACGAGTTTGCGTAAGTTAACCCTCAAAATATATTGCTGTTATACCGTAAAATACTTTATAAAAACTGCGTCCGAATTACAATGGTGAAATACTATAACATTTCATACACTGTTTTACCCTAGTATGACCGACAGGAATTTTTATCTTCTCCAACGGTATATACGGATAAGGCTTTTTTTTGGCACTGCATGTCAACAACATTTTGTGTTTGTTTCCCGGTGTAGGTGTTACAACTCTGTGATTAACAGTTATTTTAAGTGTCAAATATTAGTGTAATATGTCGTCTAGAACTCTAAAAATATTATCAAATGCTAGTAAAGCAAAATGCACCGTAAGTACAGAGATATTTTTATTTGTTATAATTTGTTATAATTTGAAGTTAGATGTTTCGCTTTTTATTACTTTTTTATAACTCCTTCTATTTAATCGGTTCTGTATGATAGCCATGGTAATAAAATCCTTTAACCGTCTGAATTATTTTACTTTCAGGAATTGGAAGACAGTGAGAATGTCCAAATAGCTGGCATGAATCAATCAGCAGTAAATGTTATGTAAGTGAAACTGCATAATGTTAAACAATTTTAATAGTTAACTGGTATAGCTTTTATATTTTTATTGTACAGGAAAGAACTTAGCAAATTTTTCTCTTTCTTAAATTTCCATTGCCAGAATCAATTATTGGTCTTGTATATTTTTTTGCACCCTGCTTGGTGATAGGAGGGCTAATATTCTCTATTAAAAAATAGACATTGTTTTCAGATCCGAAAGATACTGTCCCTTTGGAGTATTCTTTCTTATGTGATGACGAAATGGATGATTGTGATAATGATCCAGATTTTAACCCTACTTCGAGTAGTGATGATTTTGACGAAGACAGTATTCACCCTACAAAACTAAAAAAGAAAAGCGAGACCGAGAATAGGCATGCATGTTATAAAAAAATAAACACGAATGGCTTGAAAACTGTCCTGGAAACGCATGAACAAACAAAAATGGTAAAAACGAAGAACATTTTGAGAAAAATAGTAGTCGATTTTCCGGAAAGATTTTTCTTAACTGGAAGTTCTCAAATTGGACTAGGCAGAAAAATAGAACATAAAAATTAGCAAACTCAGGAAAATATGGGAACATTTGAGAAAATAAAAAGCAGGGAATATCAAGATAAACAAATTAGTACAGCGTCAGAAATTACTGTTATTTCCGATAGAGCTGTAAAATTTAAGACGCTCAATGCATGACAAATTTTACTTATGTACAAAATCAACAAGATAATGCAAACAAAAAAATATGTTGAAGAAAGTTAAACAGGATTCAAACTAATGTAACTAACTACCTGGATATCATTGGGCATGATATAAATGAGAACAATAATTTGGAGGAAATGGAACAAATAAAAAATGGCATAGATTTTTAAATACCCAAATGACAAACAACAAAAATAAACATTCAAGACAATCCTGTAATTGTAAAATGAAATGCTGCGATAAGATCACTGCTGAAGATAAAGTTGTTATCAATGAAGATTACTAGAATATGAATCGACACTTACAGCGAATATGGCTTTCATCTAAGGTTACCGAAGAACTTTGTAACGTTATAAACGTCACATCTCTATTAATTTATATTTTAATAATTATTTCATTTTAATTTCTTTATTAATTTATTAATTTCTTTATCTTCAGTTTAATTTTTACTATTTTTTTGTTTATAAAAATAGTTGGCGCCCCTGTTTTTCTCTTCTTCCTCTGTCTTTATTTTCTCTCTTTCTGTCCCATAGAATAAATATTTGCCCTCTCACTTTTGTTCGGCAGACTATTCTGTTCTGTGTTGACTGACAAGCTAGTTTCATGATATCTATACCAACATTCTATGACATCTGTGCTAACTTCATTCAGTCTCCCACTTTCTGTCAAAACAACTTTTCTGTAGTGGGATTATTTTTTGCCTCTTTTTGAAATTTATAAAAGAAGGCAAAAATTATTATAAGACTCATTTTTATGGTCTACAACTTCTCTTGGGGTAAGTACTTTCATTGTGATATTTATTCTATAATCCTGACCGCATTTCCAATGTAACCTTACTTTCTTTCGAAAGCACATTTTTTTTTTCTGATATATGCATTAGGACTCTTTAACAGAATTTAACTAAGTAGTAACATTCATATTTCATTTTATCCTTGCCATACGCTATTTGTTTAAGTGTAATTTTGTAAGATGGCAAGGAAGTTAAACCTTTCTTTTTGATGTGTTTCTAATGCATGTTGTTTCTTATCCTTTTAGTTTATTGGAGATATAAAACTTATTGGTTTACTGGACAATTTAATTGGTTTATTGGTTTTATTGGCATATTTGGAGTTCAATAATTGGTCCGGACATACAGCCACGTGTGACTGAAGCAATAAGTAACACTTATAACTGTTAAGCTTTGGCAGGGTTAATTATTGTTTTTTTTATTGATTTAAATAAATATGATTGGTTAAAATTTGTCTTATTTGCTATCAACTGAGAACTCAGGTTCAATCCCTAGTTTAAGACAAGACGAACTCACCCTTGAGATACTGAGCTAGGCAAGGTATAGACGATAAGCTCCCATGGTTGATTGAGGTATTATTTTTACAATAGTATTTCAATTCTCTTTGGTAGTCTTATCGTTACACATTGGCGCCCAACCGTACTTGTTTTATTCAGGGAATTGTGCTCTGGGTTTTTGGTTTGGTGGCAAATAACAAACTTTAATAAATACTTTCTTATTTATATTTTTTGTGTGTTCATATTATCATTATTTGCAGTTAATTTTAATATTTCCATATTTTTGACTGTTTTTATATATTTTCACATGTTTGGTTAAAAAGTATTACCATTTTTATATATTTCAGCATATATATTTTATACTCAGATATTTTTATATGTTTTTTTCTGATGGTAGGTACTTTTATACTCTTTTGAGTGGTTTGTTTTTTTTTAACTTAACCAGTTTTTGTGGATAGTGTATTTTAATTACTTTTTTAGTTTTTTTAAAATTATTTCTTCAAGATGCTACCTAAACATTTAAAGACAGATGAATTATCATATGAAATTCTTATTAGGAATGTCTCTGTCCCAAATACAGTAGAGGAAAAACGAAAGATCCTTGCTGGACTTCTTTCTCAGGAAGCCAGTAACCGTAGTTTTTCTGATGTTTCTGTTAATCTATCTTTTGATGTTGATTACCAACAAGCTTTAGCTTCCTATTCTGACCTATTAAGTCTTATATCTGATTATTCAGGTACAAAATCTGATAGTAGATTCAAAGCTTTCAGTTCTCGTTTAACTCATTTGTCTGGTAGAATCTCCCGTCTACAGCCAACTTCTGTAGACGAAGAAAAATTAAAAAAAGCTATCCGCTATGATTTGTTGAAATTAGAAGGTACTTTGTCTGACATTGTAGATCAAACTGATATGGTAGACCAACCTGTTGCTTCTACTCCTGATAGAGTAAACCTTAATTATTCTCAATCTTCAGCCTCACCTGTTAAGTCTGTTCCTGTTTATAAATGGGGTATTAAAAAATTTTCTGGTAAAGAACCTCTAATTCCATTTCTCGAACAGATTGAAACTTTAAAGTTTTCTAGGAACTGCACTGATGAAGATTTATTCATCTCTGCAGGAGACCTATTTGAAGGTGCTGCTTTTACTTGGTGGCATAATCACTTTACAAAAAAGTCTTTTAATTCTTGGTCTGAATTAGTTGCTTCCTTAAAGGAAACTTATTTACCTTACAATTATGAAAGAAATTTGTGGGAACAAATACGTTCTACAAAACAGTCTTTCAAACAACCTGTCTCTGCATATATTTCTTATATGGAGTCTTTGATGCTCCGGTCTTCAAAATCTATTCCTGAGTGTGAAAAAGTAGATGAAATCATTAATGGTCTTCTTCCTGATTATGTCAAGGCTCTTGCTTTCCAGGATGTGGAATCAGTTGCAGACCTTACAAAGTATTGTAAGAGATTTGAAGCCGCTCTTACTATTTCTTCTCGCAGTAAATTTTCTGTTGAGTCTCTTTCTTCTTCTGCTACATGTTGGAACTGCAACATGACAGGCCATACTTTTCAAGTATGTAATAAACCCAAGAGAAAGTTTTGTCATGGTTGTGGGTTTAAGAATATTACCACAAATGAATGTAGCAGATGTTCAAAAAACGGTTTGAAAGAACATTCCAGGGAAAACTTTTCGAAGACATTCAAACAACCCAAGTCAGTGAATGTGTCTAAGAAAGTTATACCTAAAACTACTTCTTTTATATCTAATGATAATTTAAGCACTTTTTCTTCAGTACAATCTGAAACTTTACCTTCTTCTAGTACTTCTGTTCTTTCTAGTGGTCCTTTAAATTCTAAGGTACATTTAAATTCTACTTCATTATTAGATGTTCATACTAATGATAATAGACCATATATTTCTATTTCTGTAGGTAGTGAAACAATCTCTGCACTTCTTGATACTGGCAGTAATGTTAGTATTATTGGTTTTCCTTCTTTATTTTTACTTAAAAAACTCAAATTAGCACTTAATTATGATGTTTCAAGTCAACTCACTACTGCTGATGGAAACATTCAGAGTATTTTAGGATATGTTTGGTTACCTGTTACTTTATTGAGTAAAACTCAATCACTTAAAGTGTTAATAGTTCCTTCTATTTCACATAAGATGATATTAGGTATGGATTTTATTCGTTTGTTTCAACTTTGTTTGGATTTCTCAAATTTTTCATTTAAGGCTACAGATTTATCTACTTGTGTAGTAAATACTGTTAGCAGTGCTGAAAATCTTTCTGACATTCAACAGTCACAACTTAACTCTGTTCATCGTAGTGATTCTGTAAATGTAGTAACTGACTCTCTTTCAAGAATTCCTGAAGTATCTCAAGTTTCTCTCTTGAATTTATCTAATTTAAAAACAGATGCTTGGTATAGGAATATGATAGGGAAAGTTACAGTAAACCCTAACTTATATCCTGCTTTTAAGGTTCAGGATGATGTTCTTTATAAATATGTTTTTTCTAGCTCAAAGTTTTCTGATTCTTCTCCAGAATGGAAAATTTTTGTTCCTTCTCCACATAGGAAGGAAATTTTGCAAATTTATCATGATGATCCTACAGCTGCTCATTTAGGTGTCTTTAAAACCCTTTCTAGGATTTCAGAATTGTATTACTGGCCTAAAATGAGATCTTTTGTTGTGAACTATGTTCATAAATGTAAAGTTTGTGCTTCTTGCAAGCCTTTAGAGAATATTTCTCCTATATTTAATGAAGCTCAGAAGAGAATACGTCACTCTTACAATACCAACACTAAACGCTACAATTTACGTAGACGTGATGTAAAATTTCATGTAGGTGACAAAGTCTGGAAGAAAAATAATATCCTTTCAAAAGCTGTGGATGATTTTTTTGTTAAATTAGCTCCCAAATTTATTCCCTGTATTATACATAAAATTTTATCTCCTTTAGTATATAATCTTAAGGATCTAGATGGTAGAGACCTTGGTAATTTTCATGTGCAAGATATTAAGTTAGATGTTACTGATTCTAGTGATGATGAGTCTCAATAATGTTGTATAATATAGTAAAGCATTATCTTTTATCTCTTTATATTTTGATATTTCTGTAGTTATGATAAACATACTAATCTTATTTATTTGACATTACCCTAACTGTTTATATATTCCTATTATTTTACTTTGGGTAATTGTTTTTGATTTTGATACAATTAAAAGCCTCATCCAGCACTTTATGTATGACAACATGGTTAGTTGCATACATTGTGTTTTAGTTTTCCTAGGATACATATATCCTAAGGAGATTTTGGGCCAGATTATATGAATCTGTGTTCCTTTTTGGTCTTTTAGAGACAATTAATATACCGTAGTAGGTATATATATTTTTTTGGATGATGTGTTTTTTCTTATTTCTTTTGGAGTTAAAATAATTCTAAGCATCTACTTTTAGAAATCTGGTGTAGAATTATGGCGCTTTGAAGTTTGATTGTAGTATACCTACTTTCACTTGTTTTCTTCTATTTTTGTAAACTATATTTATGCAGTACTTTATTCTTTTGTGTAGATCCCTGGTTTATATTTAGTGAGAATAACATTTCTTATGTATCATTATCTTATTTTCATTATTAACTTACTCTTAGTCTTCTAAGACTTGTTTTATGCAGTTACTATATCTCTTTTGTGTAGAACTTTGTCTTATTTGACATATCAAGTAAAGTTTATATGTATTTTTGAGTTGTTTATCAATAATTACATTTGCATATCAATGTCTACATGCTTTTACTCATTTTATAATTTTGATATTATTGTTACCTTACTTTAGGTACTCAGTTATCCTGAGTACTAATTTTTTTTGAGGTTCATTCATTAGCAGTATTCATTAACTATTCATTTTTGTGAGATATGATCTCTATATTATGTATTTACCTGACTTTGCTTATTTGTCTTTATTTTTGTATACTTACCTTTGACTTTGATTATTAACTAGACTTCATACTATGTGTATAGAATGCTATTTTGCAAAGGAAGTTGTTGTACTTCCGAAGAAGAATTTCTGAAGACAGAATTCTTCAACAATGTATATCTGAATATATCAGATGCATTGCCCCTTTGTTATTATTATTTTTGTTATTGTGGGCCTGAGCTTTGATGCAGATCTACATTCGTACCACTGGATCTTCCTTAAATGGTGGGTTATCTCCAGGGTATGGCGTCGGGGGGTTCATGGCACATAGGGCTGTCGTCTCCGAGGAGCGCTGTCGTGGTTTAACCGTGGGCTATGGGCTACTGCGTTCATACCAACATGGTTTCAATTGATCCTTTGGTAGGGTCCATGTACAGTACCAAAGTCTACAGATACCTGATTAGTTTAAATTAATATTCTCCATTCATTTTTAGTCTGATGAATACTACAATTCATTGGGTAATATGCATTTATATTCCCCTGAGCATCCCCCTCAGAAACTGTATATTATAATTATTAAATTTTTATTATAAACTTTATGCTACACCATCTTACTGCTTACTTTATAACAGTACCTATTTAATTTCAGTTTAATGAATACTGAAATTCATTGAGTAATTTTTTTTATTTTTCCAGAGATAATCTCTGTAGTAATTTATTAATATTAGATTAATAATTTTAGTGTGATGAATACTACAATTCATTTGGTAATTTTTTTTTTATTTTCCCCAGATTAACATCTGAAAATTATTTTTTTTTAAATATAGCAAATTTGAGTTATACTTTAAATTTTTTATGAATAGTAATGTATACTTAATTACTTATATTCATTCATTTAATTATTTTGTTATATATATTTTTTAAATAACATATAACAAATTTTAGTTTGACGGATACTACAATTCGTTGGGAAGTATTCAATTTCCCTGAGTAATACTCTAAATTTTTTTTTATGATCATTCTTTTGTTATTATATTCATTAACTTGATTGCTTTGTTATAAAGTATTTATTTTTGATTTGTTACTACAGATTACTACTGCATATATTTATTCCTAGGTAGAACATTGTGTTCTTGTTTTCTTTGAGAAAAATTTCTCAGTTGTGTTCGAAATTTTTCTGATGGGTGGTAGGAGTGTGTAACGTTATAAACGTCACATCTCTATTAATTTATATTTTAATAATTATTTCATTTTAATTTCTTTGTTAATTTATTAATTTCTTTATCTTCAGTTTAATTTTTACTATTTTTTTGTTTATAAAAATAGTTGGCGCCCCTGTTTTTCTCTTCTTCCTCTGTCTTTATTTTCTCTCTTTCTGTCCCATAGAATAAATATTTGCCCTCTCACTTTTGTTCGGCAGACTATTCTGTTCTGTGTTGACTGACAAGCTAGTTTCATGATATCTATACCAACATTCTATGACATCTGTGCTAACTTCATTCAGTCTCCCACTTTCTGTCAAAACAACTTTTCTGTAGTGGGATTATTTTTTGCCTCTTTTTGAAATTTATAAAAGAAGGCAAAAATTATTATAAGACTCATTTTTATGGTCTACAACTTCTCTTGGGGTAAGTACTTTCATTGTGATATTTATTCTATAATCCTGACCGCATTTCCAATGTAACCTTACTTTCTTTCGAAAGCACATTTTTTTTCTGATATGTGCATTAGGACTCTTTAACAGAATTTAACAAAGTAGTAACATTCATATTTCATTTTATCCTTGCCATACGCTATTTGTTTAAGTGTAATTTTGTAAGATGGCAAGGAAGTTAAACCTTTCTTTTTGATGTGTTTCTAATGCATGTTGTTTCTTATCCTTTTAGTTTATTGGAGATATAAAACTTATTGGTTTACTGGACAATTTAATTGGTTTATTGGTTTTATTGGCATATTTGGAGTTCAATAATTGGTCCGGACATACAGCCACGTGCGACTGCAGCTCTCCAGAAGCCACAACTTCTAATTGGAGGATCCAACAGCTAGAACACACAAGCCGCCCATCGAAGCAATAAGTAACACTTATAACTGTTAAGCTTTGGCAGGGTTAATTATTGTTTTTTTTATTGATTTAAATAAATATGATTGGTTAAAATTTGTCTTATTTGCTATCAACTGAGAACTCAGGTTCAATCCCTAGTTTAAGACAAGACGAACTCACCCTTGAGATACTGAGCTAGGCAAGGTATAGACGATAAGCTCCCATGGTTGATTGAGGTATTATTTTTACAATAGTATTTCAATTCTCTTTGGTAGTCTTATCGTTACAACTTTCTCAAAGAAAACTTCAAGAGGGAGGTCGAACAAATATTATAAAGTATGTATAATATATGTGAATGAGAAAGCAAAAATTTTAGCAGATCTAGTCTCTAGAATGCCTGCAAAAAGGGAGCAGTTTTAGGTCGACCTTCCAAAAAACGACGCATCTATAGATTTAATTAATGAAGGTATGTAGTTCATTTTAACTTATTGAAAATATATTTGGTATGTGACGAAAGTTAGTGACTATGTATTTTTTCGTTTTTTGTTATTAGCTGATTTTTCTGTTTTTAGCTGAAATTTAAATAATAGGACATTTAAAGAGATTTCCAATTAGAAGTAGTAGGATTTATTTGTATTTTTGCTTGTATAAAACATATACCTTTAACTAACAAAGAATTTATGTATACAGGGTTTTTAGAAAATAAACACGTAGAAATGTAAAGTTTAACTAACTAAATTTAATTAACTAAATATTTAAGGACCATATATAACTAGTAGAAAACAAAATAAAACGAGACGGATGCGTTAGTTATAAAGCAAAATAGAGAAAGGTTTCCTGAGAAAAGTTAGCCTCCGAAGGGTTACGAGAATATCAAATATTTTTAATTATTCACAATTACTGTAGTGGATAATACCCTGTAAATGTAACACTAGACATAAAGATAAACATAACAGTAAAATACTATTGAAATATAAGTAAAAGTAAATGTAATACAATCCAGGTAACAAAACCGAATGAACAGCAAAAGAAATAAACCAGAACACGATAACTCATCCGACGAGGAGGAAGCCTTCAAAAGAAGCAAAGCTACGTTAAGAACAGCTCCAAAGGATAACATAAAAAATCGACTAATTGAAAGAACTTAAGAAACTACTAGAAGAAATAAATAAGGAGATTAAAACGGAAGTAAAAGAGCTGAAAACAGAAATGAAGGAAGAAAATAAGGAGATCAGAAGATATATAAAAGAAGTTAAAGAAGAGATAAAACAAAATATTGAAGAAATAAAAATCATAAAACTGGAAATAGAAAGGGTGAAGGAAGAATGGACAAAAGAGAAAGAAGAACTGAAAATAGAAAACGAACTAACCAAAACCAATAACAAAAAGATAACGGAAGAATTAAATGAACTAAAACGCTCCTTGGAAAGATTAGACAAAGAAAAAAGAATATAATCATTACGTGTGTAACGAGTCCGTCACTTCAATAATTCTTTATTCACTTTTAATAAAATTTTTAAATCCATATCCTCTTAATAATTTTCTTAATTGTTAAATTCTAAGTTGGTATAGCGTTAAACAGCGACTCCTGCGGCGCTGTAGCGAGACATGATTATCTGGCTAGCAATTAGCGATCTTTCTCGTTTTAACTTTTTGGAAGACAAGTTCGGTTAACTAAGAAGGGTAGGGTGCAAGAGAAGGCTAAATTTGTTTTAAGAATATTAATTTTTGATGGAAAAGAAGAATATGGAGAGTTTTTAGTTGTTTTGTGGTGTATACTATTTGATTTATAGTCACTCCTAGCCGGTAAGTTGATTCAATTATAAATAAAAAGTGTAAAAACCATCAGCCATTTTAACTTCTATAATATCGTCATTTTTCCTTCGTTAGTGATATATCTATCTGTCATTTCTGACATTATTTCATTAAGAAACATTCTGGATTTAGATATAGTAATATTATAAAATCATATCAATTTTCTACTTTACTTCCCGGCCTTAAAAACATATAATTATCCATCTTTAAAACTATCTATTATCTATTAAGAACATATGTAAAAATATTCTGCCTCATACCGTTCTTTTATATTCAAAAATATATCCGTAGCAAGCTTTTCGTTATCTATTTGATCAATCTATTTTACATAAAATATTGTCAAACCATGCGAAGGTCATATTATCTACAAAATCATTAGAGCTTCTTGTTTTGATACGAGCTTCCCAGCAACTTTTTGTAATCTCTTTCAAGTTATTTCATTTGTTAATAAACCTTGTGTTTTTCCCTTCTTTTTATTAAGCGTAAGGAGGAACTAGAACACAATTGTTCTTTTTAGCCTACTTAAGAAGTTAAATCCAGAGTCAAGGATTTTTTTTTCATTAATTTTTTTTGGGATTTATTAAGAGGAAAAACAAGAATTACGTTTTGAATTTACACATTTGCCCGTCACCCTTAGCTGTTCCATCAGAGGTCCAGATCTCTCTAAGACTATTCCCGGACCACTTCAGGGGACCAGCCGGAAAGACCTCCCTTATTTAGCGTGTGGAATATTGTTCATTTTTATATTGTTTTGTTCATTAATCGTTAATAATTTTTTATATTTCTTTTTCAATATTAAATCATATTATTTCATTTAATAATAAAGATCCGTCATTTTTTTAAAATAATTCTAAATAACATAAACACTAATTATCAACTACAGGTCTAGGTTTTAAATCCTCCCTTTTAACTCAGTTGTACGGTTTTATGTGTACACATTAAATCAGAGAGTTGTTGATTGATATTTTATTATTATTATTTATTTCAGCCTTTGGATATCTATCCCGTCAGGATACTGTCCTCATTACTTTATTATAATATTTAATTGAAAGCCGAAGTACAGGGTTACATCCCTAGTAAGCAAGTAAATTATCTTTTTAAGTCAAATCATTAAAATTTTCTTATATTCTATTATTTATAAATTCAGATTATCAGGGATCAGTTGTGTATAATTAAGGATTTTTTTTGTATATAAGTAACTAGATTAACTGTACATAATTGGTGGTGGGTAGCTATAAAAAATTATATTGTATATATTTGGATAAGGATTAAAATTTGTGGTGAAACTAAATATTTTAATTAATACCTGTTTCCTTTCTTATTTCAGCAAACAGCTTTACAATATACCTTGGAAACTTTATGTTAATACTTTCCTGGCGCCCACTCACATTTTGGAGCAACTTCTATAATCACTTTTTACTTACATTAGTTATATACCTATAGATTGTTTATTACCTTGTCATTCATTTTCTTATTCTACGGTCTCTGTAGCCAGCTTTAATTTATTTGTTATCTGTTACATTACTCCAATACTTGTGTTACACACATACACACTTTTATTACACTGAAGTCCTTAACCTCGCAGTCCACACATGTTTTTGTTACATTGGCGGTCCCAACGTGGTGCCTATTCTCAGTTAAGACCGTAACTTATATAGTTATTTTCTTTTCATTGCATAACATTCCTTATTATTTTTGATTCTTTCTTGTTGCTCTTTGTAACTTATGTATTAATTTTTCTTTCTTTATTGAAGCTGAAAGTGTTGTGTATAAATGGATCAGAGGAGTTATTTACAGTAAAGATATTATTGAAGCTATAGAAAAAATTTGTGACATGTCTTTCAACAAAAGTCATCAACATATTGATTCAACAGATGCTAGAATAGAAAGGGATAATACAGATGTCAAATTATTAGTGGATTTCTTCAAGCAACACAGCCCTTTTCCTGATACAGATGCTATTATGTCTATTGCTACTGGAATTACTGGAGATAAAAAGATAAATTGTTACGATGCTTTTGAAGTAGGTTTGAAGGCAATGAAAAAAACAGAGGGACAAAATTTACGTGAAATAAAATTGTCAAGGAAAAATAAAATAAATTCTCTATTGGCGAAAAATAGCAAAATTAAAATTCATGAAGGTTATTCCTGTTGACCCATTACTACTGTTTCAACGTATTTGTGTTTTAAAGAAAACCGACGAAGAACTTAAAAATTATATGAATTACGAATTGGCACCATATTCACTTGCTCTATTTGAAGATGGTGAACTGCGAAAAACAAAAAAATCAACATTTTACGAATTATTTCCGGAAATTTCTATTAATTTAAAAAGTGGAGAAAATCTCTATTAGGTATGTTATTGGCGGAGGTATCTTACTACATCGTTGCAAATGGCAATTAAATGAAACATTTGCAATGATATGTGACCATTATGTAAGATATTTAAAAAATAATTATAATAGTAACACGTACGTGGTATTTGATGGGTATAAAAAAGATAGTATTAAATCAGCCGAACGGAATCGTCGCGAATTAAAAAATAAATGTGCAGATCTTGAATTTGATGAACATATGCCTTTAAAAATTGCTCAAGATAAATTTTTGACAAATAGTAAAAATAAAATTTGCTTGATAGAAATGCTGAGAATTAAATTAGCTGACAACAATATTTTTACATGCCAAGCGGAAAGCGATGCCGACAAATTAATTGTTGAGACGGCAATGAATTTGGGATCAAAAGATGTTGTTATAGTTTCAGAAGATATCGATGTCTTAGTGATATTAACGGCATTGGTAGAAAAAGATCGTGAAATATATTTTCTAAAACCATCTCGAGGCAAAGTTCAACAGAAGATATTTTCATCGAAATGTTTAGAAAAATCTTTACCAAATTGTAAAGAACATATTCTTTTTTTACATGCCTTTACGGGTTGTGACACTACTTCTGCGTTTTTCAATAAAGGAAAAATTAAGTTTGCCAAAAATTTTGAGAAACGGATTGATTTACACGACTCAGTAAAAGTATTCAAAAATATCAATGAAGACCCCAACAATATATTGCAAGCAGGTGTAACATGTATTTTGAGTTTATATGGCGCTCCGTCTAAAACTCATGATTTAAATACATTGAGGTTCAATTCTTTTATAAAAGCAACAGCCAAAAGTACGAGTGTTCTTTTGTCATCACTGCCTCCAACAACTGATGCAGCGTTTGAGCACCTTAAAAGAGTGTACCTACAAATTCAGATATGGCTAGGAAATGACGTAGTTATTGAAAATTGGGGATGGAAGTATTCCAATAACATGTACATCCCAATAACAATGAATCAATTAACAGCTCTGGATAATTTATTGCAAATGTTATTTTGTAATTGCAAAAAGGGATGTGGAGCTGCGTGTGGATGCCGAAAAAGTGGTTATACTGCAGTGTAGCATGTTTACAGTACAGCGGAAATAGTTGTTCCAACTCTTCACCTATTATACAGATAGATGAAGTAGAAGAAAATATTATTTGATATAGACAACAATGTTGTATATTTAAATAAACAGATTTTGTACTAATAATTTTTTCTTTCTTTTCATTATTCTTAATTAATTACCTTATTTTTTTAAATGTACATAATAGAGTACGTTTCATTTATAATTAAACTATAAACTGGCCGAGAAATTCCATTGTACATAGCAGCTGTCGCTCCGCTCTCCACTCCAGGTTTTCCTACCTGTTCGAGATCCCTGCTGCTATTTTTATACAGGTATCTTTGAAAAATTTTCCTATGTCTACTCAGGTAAGATTTAACATATAAATAAAAAAATACTGTTTAAAGTGAAAATATAATGTCAAACATTATTTTTTTATAATAATTTGTTTAAACAATAAAAAAATAGAGTGCACAAAAAATTTTTGGGTAAACATTGCAATTTATAGTTTTAAAAACAATATTCCACATCGATCATATTAATTCATTCACTGTAACTCTAATCCGAGGTGAAAACCCGCAGGCGCTCCACTACTAGTTATTTACTATTTTTGTATGATAAAAAATTTAATCATTTAGACATTGCTATTATATATATATATATATATATATATATATATATATATATATATATATATATATATATATATATATATATATATATATATAGAAATGTAGCCATAAGCTCCCTTACTATTAAGAATCAGCAGATTCCGATATCCGACGTTATAAATAGGAAGAAATCAATATTTTTATTATTATTGTAATTATTATGTTTCAATAGTCAAGTTTAAATCATTAAATGTAGTAGTTTGTAGAATTTCTCAAAAATTGTAACTTATTTTCGAAATAAAGATTTTTTTTTGGGAATATCGACGTTGAAGAAACATTTCTGGCGCTGCGAACCACAGGATATTTCATACAGAAACATAGTCGTTTCCTGGTCTACATTAGTTTAATGAAATCCTGAAGAACCTGGTAAAAGAGAAAAATGTATTGGAAATCAAACACGATCATCCTTGCGTAAGTTTTTCCTTTCTTTACCATTGTTTATGAGCATTTATTATTTTAATTGAATTCTTAAACATTTACATTGAATTTATTATTTATTGTTTATTGAATTTATATTATTTATAACATTTTACTTCAACGAATTTTTATATATATTTGCATTTATATTTTTGCATATATTTTATGAGTACATTGAATGATATTTCCCAAAATAGTATCGAAAATTTAAGTTTACTATTCGACAATTTAAATTTAAAAATAAAAAGAAATCTACAAACCTCTAAATCTAAGCCTGCATCTAAATTACGTTCCAAAATGCCGATGACCAATAGCGATATTGCTAGCCTTTGCTCAACTCTGCCCGAATTCTCTTCTGGAGACAACCTCTCCACTTTTATCAAAGCAGTAGATAATTTAATAGTTTTCTTAGGCACCCAAGATTTAAATCCGTCCCAAGAATTTATCTTAAATTCCCATATCGTATCTCGAATTAAAGGAGAACCTAGAAATTTCTTAAACTATTCTAATAAAACCAATTGGACAGAAATTCGTCCAGCATTATTAACTAAATACGGAGACAGACGTTCCGAAGACATATTAGTAACACAACTATCCACCACCGTCCAAAAACATAGTGAATCCTACGACAATTATCATCAGAGAATAACTACAAATCTGAACGATTTACTCCAACACATCACCCTAAACGATAATCCCGCGACAGTCACTTTTAAAACTCCATACTTCAAAAACATTGCCCTCAAAACTTTCTGTACCGGAATCAACGAGCCTTATTGCGAATACTTATCGCATTTTGAATTAAATTCCCTAGAAGAAGCCCTTCAAAAGTGTATTGCCTACGATAACCACAAAAATCAATAACAATACATGAACTTCCTTAAGAGCCAACAAAACAAAAAGGCCCCACTCAAAAATAAACCCTATCAATCTTCGAATAATCAAAGATCCACAAACTTTCAACCCACATACTCAAACTTCCAACCCACGCATTCAAATTATGTGAGACCTTCAACTCACAATACAGAGCCCAATTTTAACTTCACTCCACAACAGAACTATAATTTCCCTCAGAGACAAAATTTCAGTTCTCACGAACAAAATCAATCCTTCCAACGAAACAATGTTCCGAAAAACAACCAACAAAGATTAAATAAATATAAAGCTCCTCGACCCCAACCAAATTTTGCTACTCCAATGAGCGGTGTTCAAACTACCACAACCAGAAACCATCAGCCCATGACAATTACAACTAATAGAAGCCACAATTTTCACATAGATTCAAATGATACCCAATATTTCGAAAATGATTTCGAAAATTACGAATCCGAACAAGAGCCCGATTTGCATGATGAAAATCATCAGGATTTTCAAGCCATCCCGTTAAACGATCATCCACCCCCTGTATAAACCTATATAATATCGAAAGTTCCCCTGGGTTACCCTGTTTCGTTACACCCAAAACACATCTACGCGTTTTAATCGATACCGGCGGTTCCCATTCAATTTTAAATCCGCGAGCTCTCAAACTATTTGATAAAAATCATATTTATCGAAAACCTTTTTCGCTAACGTCAATGAAAATTACTTCCAAGCACGACTTAAATATTAAGACGCCACTATTCCTAGAATATGGAATTCCACAAACATTCGACGTAAAAATTGCCGACTTTAGTCAATTCTTTGATATCCTCCTTGGAACTTACGATCTGAAAAGATTCCACGCCACAATTAGCTACGCAACTCATACTTTAACCTTTAAGAATCCTCACGTTAGCATTCCATTTGAAACTTTATACCAAAAAATTCCAGTAAGCGTTCATAATGGCGAAGTTTTATTGCGCGAAAGACACTTTCAAGGTATCAAAATTCCCCATTCTATTCACGTTGCAAAAAACGGCTTTCTAGACACTTTCGAATTACCTATGCCTATGAAATTTAATAAGAGAATTGAAGTTGAGAACTTTTGTAATTATAATATAGCAAAAATTCCAACGACGCATTTTAATGAAAACAAAATCCGTACTTCGCATTTAAATAACGAAGAAAAATATAAAATTATAAGACTTTGCAAAAAATTTAAAGACGTATTTTACGACGAAAATAAAAATTTAACTTTCACGTCAGCTGTTAGACACGAAATTAAAACTAAGGATGAAAATCCAATTTATGTAAAGGGATTTCGGCATCCCAAAGCAATGCAGGAAGAAATAAAAAAACAAATAAATAATTTATTAGATAATAAGATAATTCGACCGTCAATTTCACCGTACTCAGCTCCAGTTTGGATAGTACCAAAAAAAGCTGATGCCTCAGGTCAGAAAAAATTTAGATTAGTAATTAATTATAGGAAGCTCAATGATCATACTGAAAGTGATCGCTACCCACTTCCTCAGATAGATG
Source organism: Diabrotica undecimpunctata (assembly GCF_040954645.1). NCBI lineage: Eukaryota > Metazoa > Arthropoda > Insecta > Coleoptera > Chrysomelidae > Diabrotica > Diabrotica undecimpunctata. The sequence goes on from NC_092811.1 coordinate 61,583,457, forward strand.
AGATACTGGATAACTTAGGAAAAGCCAGTTATTTCACAACATTAGATTTAGCTCAAGGTTACCATCAGATTGAAGTTCATCCGGATTCTATTCGGAAAACAGCCTTTTCAGTTCCGCATGGTCACTTTGAATTTTTACGTATGCCCTTTGGTTTAAAGAATAGCCCAGCAACATTCGAAAGGTTAATGGACAATATTCTTAGGCCCTTTATTCATAAGTTTTGCTTCGTCTACATGGACGATGTCATTATTTTTTCCAAGTCACTGCAAGAACACTTAGTTCATATTGCGACTATTTTTGACACTTTCAGGAAAAATAATTTAAAAATTCAGTTAGACAAATCTGAGTTTCTCACGAAAGAAGTTTCTTTCTTAGGTCACGTAGTGACAACCGAAGGAATCAAACCTAACCCAGCAAAAATCGAAGCTATACAAAAATATCCTCTACCAAAAACAGTAAAAGAAATTAAATCATTTCTTGGTTTAATCGGTTACTACCGAAGATTCATACCCAACTTTGCAAAAATAACGTCCCCATTTTCGAGATGTACTCGAAAAGGAGCAACTATCGACCCCACAAATCCAAATTATTTAGAATGTTTTGCAAAATGCAAACAATTGTTAACTAATTCTCCAGTCTTACAATATCCAGACTTCGAAAAGCCTTTTGTACTGACTACAGACGCCTCTAATATAGCTATAGGATCAGTATTATCTCAAAATAATCACCCTATTGCCTACTATTCTCGAACTCTAAATTCCGCAGAACGAAACTACTCCACTATTGAAAAAGAACTTTTAGCCATACTAGATTCTTGTAAACACTTCCGTATGTATTTATACAACCAAAAATTCACTGTAGAAACAGATCACAATCCTCTCGTATGGATCTACAAAATTAAAGACCCCACTTCTAGATTAGCCCGATGGAGACTTAAACTAGAAGAATATGATTTTGAAGTTAAATATAAAAAAGGCAAAGAGAATCAAGTTGCTGATGCTCTTAGCCGAGTCCAAATAAATGCCCTAAGCTCGAGTTCAGAATGTGCTGAACCCCCGAATTCAGAATGTGCTGAACCACCCGACAATTTCGACATAGACGATTTCCTTGCCGATTTTGACAACTTACAAAACAGTACTAACACACAACATACATCAGTTGAGAACCCTATCACTGGAATAGAGATTTCACCTGAACCAATTAATTTATCCTCAAATCAAATTATTTTTAAACCAGAGTCAAATAATTTTGAAATTAAATACAAAAGAATTTTTAACAAACACCGTTACACTGTCACTTTGACAAATAATTGGAAAACAGAAATAGCAAATACCTTCCAAAATATCCTTAGACCAAATCAAAAATTTGCAATAACAATCCCTCACGAATTTAGACCTTTTATCTGTAACTATTTTAAAGAAAAAATAAATTCCACAGTCAAAGCAATATTTTGCAATATACTACTTCAGGACATAGAAGAAGAAAACCAACAAATAGAATGCATAAAGAAATATCACGTAGAAAATCACAACGGAATAATTGAAACCTACAAACATTTAAAACAAAAATTTTATTGGCCCTCAATGCAGACAACTATTTCTAATTTTATCAATAAATGCGAAATTTGCCTAAAAAATAAATACGAACGACGCCCTTATAAACTTCCCCAATTAGGACCGTTGTTAGGTCAAAAACCTTTTGATATATTACATATCGATCTATTCCACTGCAATAAAAACCTGTATCTCACAATAATAGATTCTTTTTCCAAATACGGTCAATGCTATAAGCTCACCGACAAAACTTCCATTTCGATACTAAATAAATTAAGACACTACTTTTCGCACCACAATTACCCAAAAAAGATTGTATGCGACAGCGGCACCGAATTTAACTCTGCAGTCATTAAAGAATTCCTAAATATCCACAAAATCGAAATACATTTTACAACAGTAAACAATTCTTCCTCAAACTCTCCTGTAGAGCGCTTTCATTCAACTCTTATTGAAAAACTTAGGACCTTACAAGCCCAAAATCCAAATGATTCGTTAGATGACATTCTAACACACGCCATTCTTATTTACAACCAATCAATCCACAGTTCCACAGATTATTCCCCGTTCTCAATTCTGTACGGACCCTATGCAGAAGAAATACATTTCGACTTTGATGTTCCGATATACGAAACATATAATCAAAGACATAAAGAAGAACTCCAACCCTTTATTGCAGAACTATATAATAAACAAAAACAAAAAAGACAACAACTTTTAGATAGACAAAACGAAAATGCCGAAGATATTCCGGAAATAGACCTTACAAAATCCCTATATGTTTCTAAGAAAAAACATAAGTCCAAATTACAAGCCCCTTTCTCCACTATTCATCCAGAAACGCAAGACAAAACAAAAATAATCGGTAAAACAGATAAACAAAATTTAACAAGCACTCACCTTAAATATGTAAAACGAATACGAAAACATGTAGATAAACCTACTCAAGACCCAAATTTTTCACAGGACAATCCTCGCCCTGGTCCATCCACTCAATATTCAGGAGATTCCGAATAATGGTTACTATGCTGAAGAGATAGGCAAATCAAGAGAAATCTCCCACTATCACAGACATTTTCTTCACATTCCACTAGACAAATTATCCGACAGTATTGACGCTAGTCCGACAAGCTATTTCAAAGATCACTTCAAAAATGCACCTCTCTCGCTACTGTACTCCCAATACACCCACATACAAGAACAAACAAAAGACGATCTACACAAGATTACGCGAAAACAGAAACGCGGACTTTTTAATTTTCTAGGTACAGCCATCAAATACGTGACTGGAAATCCAGACGACTCTGACTTAGACTTGTTAAAATCACACATAATCTCTTTAGAAAATAAACAAAACGAAATCATAAAAAATTTAATAACCAAATATCTTATGGAAACTCTTTTAACACGAGATTCGATAAACTTTTAGAAAAACTAAATTCTGATAATTCAATTCTCATATCTGCACTCAACAAATTATCAGCTGATTTTGACAGCTATATCATTCTACACAATGAGATAATAAATTTCCAAAATATAAACGAATTTCTAATGAAACTTATAAGAACCATTACTTTATCTGAACTTAATATCTCTAATATAGAATTATTCACTTTAAAGGAAATAATAGACCTTAAAGAGAACCTTCTCAAAATTTATCCCAGAAATTCAATTCCCAATAGTAATGAACACCCTTACGAACTTATAGAGTCAACAAAAACTTTAGTTTGTGTAACTTCAAATACAATGCTCATAATAATTAAAATCCCTATACTCAATGAAATTCCTTATACTACCTATAAAATCTATCCCATTCCAAACAAAGATCATGTTATGATTCTGCCACCTGCAAGCTACTATACAAATAATAAATGGTTCAACACTTGTATAGGACAAGGCGATAACATAGTTTGTTCCAACTATGTACAATCCAAATGTAACATACCCAATGTAGATAATTGCACAAAAACATTAATCACAGAGAACTTTTTCCAAGAAACCAGCAAAGTCATATTGCTAGGAATAGTTCACCCAATGAGAATCCAGCAGATAGAAATTAATTCAACCAGCCTCTTGACGACAGATGTACCAATAATGATTGAAGGTATCCAATTTAATAAAAAGACGTCTCAAGATATTTCCATTCCAAAAATTGTTCCAATAAAATTAATACCAAACCATGAGATGAAAATTAACAATCCCAGAGACACATGGCCAAATTCAACCAATAGATACCATAGAAGTACTACCCCGATTATCCATAGGACTGAGCACCACTTCTGTTATAATATTTTTAACTATTTTAGCTTTCCTAATAATCTTCCTAATTAGGAAAAGAAAACGAATTTCCAAAATCCTATTTGGAGAAAAATTGCATCCTGCCCAGATCCAGATACTAGACGAGCTGATAGCCGAAGTAACCAAAACTTCGAGGACGAAGTCCCAACCAATGGAGGGAGGAGAAATGTAGCCATAAGCTCCCTTACTATTAAGAATCAGCAGATTCCGATATCCGACGTTATAAATAGGAAGAAATCAATATTTTTATTATTATTGTAATTATTATGTTTCAATAGTCAAGTTTAAATCATTAAATGTAGTAGTTTGTAGAATTTCTCAAAAATTGTAACTTATTTTCGAAATAAAGATTTTTTTTTGGGAATATCGACGTTGAAGAAACATTTCTATATATATATATATATATATATATATATATATATATATATATATATATATATATATATATATATATATATATATATATATATATATATATATATATATATATATATATATATATATATATATATATATATATATATATATATATCAGCCAATCTTGGTGTATGTATTTAATTGCTGGTTGACCATATATTTGTTGAAATCATTGTATGTTACTGTTCGATCCTAATTTGTAGAAAACATTCCTCGTTATCAATATTAATTTCCCTGCACTCAATATTCTCTTCCCTCGTTGGAAGATACTATTTATTATGTCATGAAACCTTTTGTTTAACCTTGAGTGGGTTCCCCTTCGTTTAAAAACATGTTTTTTATTTTCACGCGGTAAATAGTAGTTTTGGAACGAAAATAGGGCGCGACGCGACCCCAGTTAGCTAAAAGACATCGAGCCAGCCACTCCAGCCGATAAAAAATACATTTTACGAATTTTACGTTCGCTTAGTGCTATTGGGTGCTGATCAAGTTGTTTTCGCACCTAAATAAAGAAATTTCAAATCGTCATTTTTAATGTGAATTTCCTACGACAGTCCTTTTTACTTTTTAGTACTAGACTTTTTACAGTCCTCCAACAAAAAAGGGTGACAGGAGCAACTTAATTATATATATATATATATATATATATATATATATATATATATATATATATATATATATATATATGTGTGTGTGTGCTGGTACATATGTATATATATTTTTTTTGGCAAACTTTAGATTATTCTTCGATTGATTTTGTGGTGTGTTAGTACGTTACTTCCTTTGTCTATTCTATCTATTCATCTACTTTTTTTATTTTCATAATGTCTGCATTTAAGGTAGAACATTTGTTAGTAAAGGAATTGTATTATGAGTTAAGGATTAGGGACATCAACATTGATGAGTCTTCCAATGTTGATCTGAAACGCAAAATATTGCGTGGAGCTTTAAGGCAGGAAGAAGGAAACAGGAGTTTCCGACAGATTTCCGCCTCGAATATTTCCTTTGAGGTCCAACAACAGGAGATTGAAAAGACTGGATGATTTGGCGAAAAAGATAGCCGATTTTAGAGGGACTGTCCAAGATAGCCTATATTCCAGGCTAATATCACGCCTAGCTCACATCTCAGGTCGTGTGCATTTATTATCTTGCTCAGATGATGCACAACAAATCTTCCAACGCTCTGTTTCTGTCCGAATCTTAAGTTTAGAGGGCGAACTTGATTCTCGAGTGAGTCCAATAGCAACATCAACTCCAATCTCTTCTGTCCAAGCAGCAAATGCATTTCTACAACCCAAACCTGTTCAGGTTCATAAATGGGGCATTACATTTTCCGGTGAAGGTCATTATGACCAGGTTATTTCCTTTTTGGATCGAGTGGAATGTCTTCGTGTATCGAGAGTAGTGAGTGAAGATGATCTCTTTGCAGCGTCTGCAGAATTGTTTTCAGGTGCAGCTTTTACGTGGTTTATGAATAACCGCAATAATTTTTCAAATTGGTCTGATTTAACTCAGAAACTTAAGTCTGAGTCTAAGTTTTATTCACTTATATTTTATTAGTTCGATTATTCAAAAGGTGTTATTGTTTATGTTGAAGATATTATTTATTTCTATGTTGATCAATAATAAATCTGATAACAAGGGTGATAAGTGATTACCCATAGCCAGATCTTGTGACTACCTATAGAAATCATTAAACAAAAAAAAGATCTTTTGATAAACAAAATTTAAGCAAACTGAAAATATGAGAATTATTATCTCTATAAATATTATTAGTATGAATTATTTATTATAATTATTTATTCAAATTAAAAATTAAGATAGATTATTAACTTAGCTATTAAAATAGCCAAAGGAGATAAATAAAAGTAACTACCTATCTAATTCGAGAAAGATTTTTTTATAAAGAAAAAACTATCTGGTACATCTAAAACTATTGAATTTTTTTTATTTTTATAGTCGCACAAAATAGTGGAAGTAGATTATCTACAATTGGAAGACACAGAGCGGACATCCAATGTAGCCTCTACTTCTACTGTGCTGCTCAGTACACCCTCGACATCTGCTGCCCTGTCCAAGAAAACAGGGTCTTAGGGTCTTTCAAAAAATAAAAAGTAGGGAGCGAAATCCTTATTTTTTACTTATTTTTTATAAAAAAAAATTGAATCAGCAATAATAGAAAAAAGAAGTAAAATAGTATTTTTAAATAATGAGTTATGAAAAAAAGAAATTTTAGAAGTAGAGCTTCAAATAAAAAAAAATTGAACTGAATAAATTGTTAGGTAATAGTGGTTACTAGGTAATAAAATAATTGTAAATTTGTAAGAACTGTAATTTCCTTAAGTAATAAAATTAATAAAAAATATGTTTTTCAAAGTTTATGTACCCACCTGTTAGAATTAGTTATTACTAGTTTTATCCTCTTCTTCTTTGTCTTAATACATTCCACAATTCTTCATTTGTTATGGTGTTGGACCAAAATACAATCAGAATATTTCGTGGGAATCTATTTACAAAAATTTTTCCTTGCATTTCCTTCTGATATTGTTCATGTCTCACTCCCTTATTAGTAGTATTGCTTTGATGATACTATTGAATGTGTGTTGGCTAATTTATGTTGAGATATATGACAGAATTTCAAAGGCCTGTTGTTCTTTTCCTATTCTATGTTTAATGTTTGCCTGGACTCCACCTTTTGCACTATTATACTTTCAAGGTAGCAGAATCCTTTAACCTGTTTTATTTCTTCTTGATTGATGTATAGTTTAACATGTTCACTTATTCCTATTTTCATCTCTTTTATCTTATTAGTGACGATTTTAAGACCAACCTCATCTGCCTTCCACTCAAACTTCCTTATCACATTCTTCATGTCATCTGTTGTATGTGATACCAAGCAGATATCATATTATGTATATTGCATATCCCAATGTTGGATTTAATTAGCAACCAAATCCAATCTTTAAACAACAATTACGGATAGTGCATCTGCTTACTTTACATGTAGTGAGTTCTTATTTTATTTAATTATTTAACTAAAGATAAGTAATTCTAAATTAAATATTTAAAATTAAAACAATTGATATTTTTTTATTTTCACACTAACACAATATATTGAAGTAGAACAAATCAATGTTCCACTGTACCACCATCTACATGTGTGTGCAGCACAATATATATATATATATATATATATATATATATATATATATATATATATATATATATATATATATTGTTATGAAATTAAAGCTCCTAAACAGTTTTTTTTTATATGAATAGTATGAACATAAAACAAAATGACAATATTGAATATACCACATATATATTTAACTCAAACAATTGTATTATTGTTGTTAATTTAATAGTTGAAACTAGATTCAACAATAAGAAAGAAACTAAAAGCAAAAATAAGCAGAATTCACAGACATGTAACAAACCAATAACGACTATATTGTATCACCAGATTTAATTAATGTTTTCAAAATAATTTTATTATTATTATAATTAAAACCAGTTGGTTTATGATAAACAAATTTAGCATAATAGAAATAAGATTCTTTTAATACGTGAGTTATTATAGCCACTGAGTTATAGTTGGTTGATAAACACTTTTCAATTAAAAATATATATATATATATATATATATATATATATATATATATATATATATATATATATATATATATATATATAAAAAATTAAACCAAAAACAATTGTTGATCATGAAATTGATTATGATTTAAACTTAAGTTATTGTTCGTTATATATATTATATTATTTATGTAAGAGATACTTACAGAATAAGCCAATATAGCCACAACATAAAGATACAAAAAGCAAATATCAAACCACTTCGGATCGAGTGGAAATAAAAACCATAAATTTGTATTTATTAACTAATTTCAATTTTTATTATAATCCAAATTCTAATATATACAAGTCAATAGAATCTTCAACAGTCCTAAAACAGATAAAATATTTAAGTCATTTTTTCACAAAGTAAGAAGTTTCAATTTGTTAGTAAACATACAGTTAACATGGATAGAGCTCGGAAAATAAAACGTGTTAGGAGGTGAAATAGGATATAGCTCATAAATAAGAGTTCAGAATGATATAATCTTTAATGGACAGGTAATCTGAAGACAATTCTCAGTGATTCAATATCAAAAGTGCTTTCAGATAGTTTTAAAATTAAATAAAAGCAAAATAAAAGCAACTAATTCATGTTAAAATTGGTGTATGTCAAATTTGTTAGTAAAAATTTTAATATTTAAATTATCATTTGTTGTAGAAATTATATGTCAAAAGAAAGCTTAAATTCTCTAGTATTTGTTTCAATTCATTTCAAAAGTCAATATAGTTCTCAAGATTTAACAATTTATTAAAATTTAAAATATTTTTTATTTTAATCATAAATGTCAAAAATATACAAAAATCCTGTCAGATCTTTAAAAACATTGTCAAAATGCTTGGAGATCTGGTAAGCAATGAAAAATAAGAAGATAGAAAATCAATAGTTACGAAGAGGGCCAGAAAATTTTTGATTTTTCAGCAATCACAATTTTTCAAAAGTATTTTAAAAACCTTGAAAAAGTCCTGAATTATAACAAAGTATATTCAAATTACCTTGCCGATAAGAAAACCATCGTTTCTGATCAAATTTCAGCAGAGCCTGCAGATTAACAGTACATTTTCCGATAAGGGAATTGTTAGCAGCCATCATAAAGAGGTCAACAGTTACCAGAAAGGTAAGTTTTTTCCACTCATTTGAATTCTCGCTGAATAAAGAGACCGTTTGGTGTTTATTTTTGACTGAAGATCATTTAAAATTCATTTTGGGTACTTATAAATATTTCTCAACCATTGGAGAGATAATTCTGATAGTTTGCACAGAGAACATTATTTTATATCACAATTTTGCGGCCCTAAACCATTAGAAGACGTCACTGAAAGATGCAATCTTTGTTATTGAAGATTTCCATAAAATTTTCAGAGAAGGGATTATCTGAAAGACGAAAGTGAACTTTAATAAAGTTAAACGCAAGTTTTGAAATTTCTTTAGAAATAATCTTACCTTTTTAAAACAGCCTATATCATTCTAAATCATCTTTGTGTTAAAAAAAAAATTAATTTGAAGTCAAGTTCACAAAAATTTTATTATCGCTTTTGTAATATTAACCAAATATAATTCGCCGTTTCTTTTGCTTCCTAAAATCATTAAACAAAACAGTTAATCGATATTAAACTAAAAATTGAAGGATTATAAACCTTTGTTTTCGCTCTAAAAAGATAGTGAGTGAGGTTATAAATACTTTGACAAACAAACACGTATTAGAACAAGTAGTTCTTGTTGCAACTTCACAAAGCACTAATTTCATATACTTATTTCAATATTGTATTACGTCATAAATCTAAATCCATTCATATTAGTATTAAACGGTTAAGTATTGGCTTATTTATTGGAAGAATCTTAAATAATTTTTTTTTATATATTATACAAGATATCGTTGTGTAATATTTAATTGATCACTTGTGAATAATTGCACAGTACATTAAAAATAAAACTTCTTGTGTGGTGAATTTTTTTTTTATATAATTTTGTATTTCTTTATCAAGCACTACAGGTCACAGAACTCGCTTGAGTTAAGAGTCTGCATGTTCTAAGACAAATAAGAAAAAAAAATTCAAATTCAAAATACAGCACGTTTCTTTTGTATACTTTAGATAAACAAACGAAATTTTCTTTTATCAATAATAGAAAAGATTCACTTTGCATAAAAAAAACAGTATCCTGTGAGATTTAGAGAATACAAGGTGAGTAGAATAAATGTTTGTCAAATTTTTTATATTTTCAGGCGTTCAATAATTTTTTTATTAAAAGCATTTCTAAATTTATCAATATTACAAATTAATCAACTTAAAAAAAAAAATTATTTTTATCTTCATAAAGCTAGCCGGTAAATAAGAGCAACTTGTAGTTTTCTTACATCGCATTCACATATCATAACAATATATATATATATATATATATATATATATATATATATATATATATATATATATATATATATATATATATGCAACAAGAAAAGAGGTTATCTAAAAAGAAAATTAAAACTTTAGGGAGTGAATCTTTGAAACTTAGAATATAAAAATGGAGCAAACTAATTAATTATAGAAATGAACATAAGTATAGAATTAGAAATAAAAATAACACATTAGAATATGAAAATTTAAAATGTTAAAAATTCTGTTATTTGAATAAGTAATAAAAAAATGTGTTTTCAAGGTTTATGTACCAACCTAATAAAATGCGTTGTTACTAGAGATGAACGGACATTTGTATTCTCATTATTCCTTCCAGCAATCTCATACATCTCCTCAGGAATAGCAGCTTCAACATCTACCATATCATCAATGTTGTCATTGTGATCGATAGCTATATTGTGCTATACAGCACAGGCCACAACAATGTTCATTGCTGTATCTAATTTTACCCGTAGTCCCATAGATAGGCAGGGAAAACGCCTCTTTAATACCCCAAAACAACTCTCTATGGGATTTCTTGTGACTACTTGTGCTCTATTGTAGGCTTCCTCACCATTTGTTCTAGGCTGCAAAAATGGAGTCAAAAGGTAACTTCTACAAGGATATCCACTATCTTCAAAGAGAAAATCTTTCCCATGTACACCACTCTCAAAATCGGCACCTATGTGGCTATCATTAAAAATAGTTGTGTCGTGCACAGAACCAGGCCATCTACAAATGATGTCTTGAATCCTCAGCTGTGAATCACACAGAAAAGTATTCTTTTCTATTTCTGAACAGTTCTGCTCATGGGCCTCCAACTGATTGAATTTTGACGTGGATACAATCAACAGCACCTATTACGTTTGGAAAATTAGAAAACATATAAAACCCAGATTTAACACTCAGGCGCTCTGCTGTTGCTGGCATCTTTATAAAATCTGCCCTTAACCTAGCTATATAGCAAAAGATATTTTCTTGATTATTCGACATGCTGTTGATTGGTGCACTCTTACATTATCAGCCACAGTCACTTGGAACCCTCCAGTAGCATAAAATCTGATTGTCAGTAAGATCTGCTCAATGACACTAATAGATTGGTTTCGTTTGGATGTTGGTTCGATACCATCTATTAGTCCCACTAATTGTGTCACAACTTCCTTGGATACTATGTATCGTTGTTTGAATTCACTATCACTGTAGTGTGTCATTGGATTCATCCTGGTTCTGTGATTAACCCTGGGGACGTCATTTTCCTCCTCGCTCGACAAAGAAGGTCAGAAATATCAGAGATGTCCATGTAAGTTAAATAAATATTTTATTAGATATTATGTTTATAATTATTCCTTCCAGAAAAAAGTCTTATTTTTATTGAATAATATGACTTACCTTATTTACAGATCTATTTTGTAACAATTTATTCTGGGTATTTGTTAATTACACTATATATTCAATTTTAAAAATCTAAATTATAATTAAATAACTAATAATTATAATTAAAAACTAAAAAACTCTGTTTAACTTATATAATAACTAAAAAACTCTATTTAATAAGAAAAAACTCTATTTAATAACTAAAAACAACTCTTTATAAAAATTAACAGCCCGTTAATCACCCAATAACCTCAAATTAGGTGACAGTCCCTTTTGGTCGCCGTGTGACATGCGAAATCGGTTAATCAGCATTTCGGAAACTCAAAACACATCGACGGTTTATAAAGATACCGACGTATCTGCAAAAAATCGATTTTTGAGTTTTTGGTATCAATATTTTCGTAATTTTTTGCTCTATTTTTATATGATAGCGACACTTCTGTTACTTTGAAAATGTACTAATAGGAGGTGTTGAAAATTTAGGCGTGTTCAATTTTGGCGCGAATCTGAGCCATTTTGTGTAGAAGATAGTGTCACGTCGTACCTTCTGTCAGTCGTGCATAAATCTTCAGTGAGGAAGGTCATAGATTTTGGTGATAAAATGTTATATTGGTCGAAGCGGCACTACATTTTTAAAAATCCCACTGCTGTTTATAGCTTTTATTTAAAAAGAATGACTCTCATTGCAGATGCGTCACTAAATATTTAAATTTGCTAAAGTTTTTAACGTTCTTATTGAAATATTTTACACTTCTTGTAAATGCGTCACTATATTTTTAAAACTCACTGTATTTTTTAGCGTTCCTATTGAAAATATAATGGTCTTTTTTACATTTCGGTCACAATATTTTTAAAGAGTACTCTTTTAATCACAATGTTTTTTTTATGTAATTGAATTTCATGCAGATAAGTCAGTAACGAGTTAAAACAGAGCGAGTTAGTGTTATTTTGATTATCTAATAGTGGCGTATACTGCTGAGAGGTAGTTTCTTTATTAAATTTAAATAAATTTCAGGCTTTGTTTTTAAAATCATTATTTTAAAATTTAATGTAGTAGAAATTGAAATATACTAATACCATTATAAACTGTAAAACTAATTTTTATTTTTGGTGTTGTAGGTATCAAAATAAATAGTCGAAGTCAACTTATATTCAAATTAGCGAAACAAAAAATTTTACCAGACTCCACAAGAAATGGGAAAAATAATAATGACTCTTCTATAGATTCAGAAGAATGGGAGGTTTTAATCAATAATTCAGCAGAATCCACTTCAGAATTTCAAAAACGTAAGTAATAAATACTATCATGTACAATTTTATCGTATCCAATACTATCAATTATTCCAGAACCAATGATCATTTAATATTTTTTAGGTACATCAGACTGGGTTGCTGCTCTTCCAAATCCTGTACCGTTAGTCTCGGTAGCTGATCCAGAATCAGAAATGGAAACAGAAAATTTGACGTACCTAGAATTGAAGCCAGCAGCTGAGGTCAATGCCGAAAACGATGGAAGCCACGAGAATAAAAAGACTGTTAATGATATTTTAGATATTTCCGTAAGTAGTAAGGTTTATCCCGTACTTTCTACTAGAAATTACGAAACTGAAGAGGGTGGTGAAATTAGGTATATTTATTTGAAGACTCCAGCTGAACAATTTCATTTACCCTCCAAGGCCTCCCCAGAAAATAAGAATAAGAAGAAAAGAAAGGGACAAGGCTCAGCTCAGGCCATCGCGAAAAAAGGAGGAACCTTGGCTTGGATTATATAACCCCCAGAAAAAAAAATCATGTAAGAAAGAGAGAACTAAAACCGGCATGTGAGGGAAAATGTGTATTAAAATGTTCGGAAAAATTTGACAATTCACAAGCCCAGAGGGCATTTATACACAACAATACCACAAGTTTAAATCCGAAGTACCGGAGGGTAGTGCAGAACCCAAAAATAAATAGGTGGCTTAACCACATGTTTTTTTTAAACACTTCTGAAGGAGAAAAAATCAGAGTTTGCAAGATTTTTTTTTTAAATACTCTGGACGTAACCGACAGGTGCTTGAGAACAACCTTTTCCAAGGTTGACAAAAATACAGGAGTTTTAGAAGGAGAGAAAAGAGGATGCAAAATTCCTGACAGAAAAAACTTAATACCAACAAAGACATTGAGAATGGGCGCAAGCATATAGATAGCATTCCAAGAGTGGAAAGCTACTATTGTCGAAAGGAAACCTCTAGAGAGTATATGGAGGGGGGCAAGACAGTTGCAGATTTGCACAGAGACTATGAAAAATATAAACAATCCTCAGGGGAAAAAGTTTTGTCTTATCACCAATATTATAAAATATTTCAGACCTATAACATCAGCTTTTACAAACCGAAAACAGATCAATGTGACCATTGTATCATCTATAAAAATACACCACAAGACAAGAAAAAAGATATTCAAATAGAATACTAAAACCATATTTTAGAAAAAGATCTTGCCAGATTAGGCAAAGACACGGACAAAAAGGAAACACCAGAATCAACAGTTGTATCTGTTTACGACCTGCAGGCAGTGTTGCCTTTCCCACGGGGTGAAATATCATCTTTTTATTATATCTCAAAAGTAGCGATGTATGATTTAACTGTTTGTAACATAAAAAATATGGAGACTTATTGTTACACATGAACAGAAACAGATGGGAAGAGAGGAGCATGTGAAATTGCTTCATGCCTTTGGAAATATTTAGAAAGTTTGAAAGACTATTCGCTAAAAATTGAAAAACCTTTGGATATAATTTTTTATTCTGACAATTGTGCGGGGCAACAGAAGAACCAATATGTACGTCGAATGTACTATCATGCTCTTAAGAAATTCGACTATATATCCAGTATTACTCATAAATTTTTAGTAACGGGACATACTTAGAATGAAGGTGATGCCGTCCATGCATGTATCGAAAGGACAATTAAAAAGGCTCTAGAAGCTGGCCCTATTTATTTGCCCCAACAATACATACAGCTCATGAGAGCAGCTAGAAAAACCAGTCCCTATAAAGTGGTTGAAATGTCATTCAAAGACTTCAAAAATTTTAAAATGCTACCAGCAGTGAAGCTTAATGATTTTAAAAGTAGCCAAACATCTATGATAAGGGTGAATAAAAATGAACCGCAGACAATTTATTTCAAAACTAACCATGGTACTGAATGGGAAAGGGAAAATTGGCGACCTTTAACTTCTACTGCTATCAATGAGGAGGTGCCGGCTCTTTACAGTAAAAAAATTAAAGTTAAGGGAAGCAAAGTGAAGGCCCTAATCAATTTAATAGATAGGGGTGTAATTCCTGAAGTGTATAGAGTTTTTTACGAAAACTTATGATTTGTTCATTTTTTTAAGTAAGCTTAAGCAGTTTAAATTTTGTTCCTGAAAATGTTTTTGTTTAAGTCTTAGTTTTGCTTAGTGTTAACAAACTTAGGTTAGTTACTAGTGTTACCAATATACTAAATAAATTTCTTATAGAACTTATTTTTTCGTTTTTTCCCTCTATTTATGGGGTTATGTAATACTCTGCAGGTCTACTCACCACTCTTAAAGGACTTAATATTATCTAAAAAGCCCTCCGTGGTAACCCTAAGAGAAAGCTTCTGCAATTTAAAAAAAAAAAAATTAATTTTGAGTTCGTGTAAGAAGCCTAAGAAACAATTTAGGATATTATTTTTAATTGCCATTGAAATAACATAGGGAAAATGTAAGTTAAGTCCGCAATGGGCAAAACTTTTGTTATCATAACGGTACATTTTTAATGAGATAACGACGCAACTGCAAATTTTTTACTGAATTTGAAGATTTTTTATAATTTTTTTCCCTCTAGCGGTAGATAATGAAAAAATATATTCAAATACAAAAAATTACTTCAATAGATTAAAAATTGATTGCAATAGGGCATTTTTGCCAAGACAGACTTTAAGTTTTTTCTTTCAACCGCTATTACTCGAAACTGCAAATTAGCATTTGCGTCGGTATCTTTATAAACCGTCGTCATGATCGGCTGTTTTAATCGTTTGTTAAATCAGGTGATCGATTGTTATTGAACTCTAGTTTAACTGGTGTTTCTGAAACTCAAAATGCGTTTAATGAACGATTAACCATCGATTAAATAATTTTGGAGATGATCATCCTTTCGGAAACCGGCTGTAAGAGATATTTAAGAGTGTTAAAAAATACTGTTAAGAGTCAAAAAACAAAATAGTATTTACAACAATCTGTCAGAAGAATGAGAACAAAAATTACATATCTAACTTCACTTTTAACATTATTGAAAAAAAAGCTATTGGTTAATGAAAACTCTGAATGGCAATTGAAGATTAGTGTTATTTAACACTTTGGCTACTGTGTGTACCATTTCTGGTACACAGTTGATGTTTACCAGAAACTGCGTGTACCAAATTTGGTCACATGAAATGGTAATGTTTCAAGCTGTGTGTACATTTGGTGAACACAGTTCTGATGGTTTTAAATGCGTATCTAGGTTCCTACAGTTTACTGCTAAATTCTGGCGAAGCAGTTTGCGACTTAATCAACAGATGGCTGTACTATGACCGATTTTTTTAAATTATGGCGGAGCAGTTTGAGACTCCTTCAGCAGACGGCATATTATGGCCATTTTCTGACTTGCAGAAAATTTTTGTTTGTGCAATATTAGTCTTGTGTGTTTACGGTTCTAAAATTAGTACTTAAAATGTCAAATAAAAAATTAAGTGATGCTGAACTACGTGAAATGGCCGAGAATATGAGTGAAATGGAGTATGAGTTTATTAGTGAAGATGATGATGATGATGCTATGGATATAGATGATCCAAATGATCAAAATTCGTGTTCTTCTTCCTCTAATTTAGAAATTAACAGTGATGGGCAAGAGTTAGAATTCGAATCTGATCTAGAATCTCTCAACAACGATTCTGAATCTGATATTTTTTTAAATAATCCTAATCCTAATATCATTTGGAATAATTGTGCAGGTAATATATAAATTAGTATTCACTTTTATAGTTTTGAGTTTAAAATTTTGTAGGTAATTTGAACACATTTACTTTCACGGAAGATTCAGGATTCTCCCAAAGTTTTTTTGCACAAAGGGAAGGAGATCATCCAATTCATTTTTATAAATTATTTATTGACAACGATATCTTATCACTTATTGCCGAGGAAACCAACAGATATGCTGAACAGAAAATAGCATCAGGAATTACAAATGAAACATTAACAAAAACAGCATTATTGGGACAATGGAGAAACACAAATCAATCCGAAATTTTTGTTTTCTTAGGTCTTCTAATATGGATGGGTTTGGATCGTAAACCCACTTTGAAAGATTATTTTAGCACCAATATGCTGTACAAAAATGAAATTGGAAAATTTGTTCACATGTCCAGGATAAGGTTTGAGCTTCTTTTGTCCAATTTGCACTTCTCAAACAACGAAATTGCCTCAGATGATAGGCTCAAAAAATTCCTTCCCTTGCAAAATTTGTTAATCAAGAAGTTCCAATCAGCATATACTCCTGACAAGAATGTGTGTATAGATGAGACGATGATTCCTTTTCGAGGACGACTGAGCTTTCGCCAATATATACCGGGGAAGCGTCACAAATACGGTGTGAAATTATTTAAACTATGTGGAGTGAAAGGTTACACATACAATTTTAAAATTTATACAGGAAAAGAGCAAACACCTAATGAAAAGCCAATTGGTACAAAAGTGGTGCTACAGCTTATGGAACCACTTTTACATTCAGGTCGCGTTTTGTGCACAGATAATTATTACACTAGCGTGAATTTAGCACACGAACTTCTGTACAAAGATACACATTTAATAGGCACACTGAGAAAACACAGGAAGCATAATCCAAAAGTAGTAAGTGAGGCTAAATTAAAAAGGGGTGAATTAGTCATGAGACAGAGTAACAGTAAAATCATAATTGGAAAATGGAAAGACAAAAGAGATGTCATGTTTCTCACTACGGAGTCTGTGCCTGAAATAGTGGACGTGCCAACAAAAAGGGGTGTCGTGAGAAAGCCTTCCACAATCGTGCAGTATAATAATGTGAAATCATTTATAGACGTCTCTGATCAAAAAGCATCATATTCATCAGCAGTGCGTAGGGGTATTAAGTGGTATAGGAAAGTTTCAATTGAACTTTTGGTTAACACATCTATTATAAATGCACATACTGCATACGAGGCTATAACAAACAAAAAGATAAGTATCACTAAATTTAGAGAAGAAATCGCCTCAGAAATTTTTCGTAGTCGAAATATTCAGATGAAAAATTTGGATGATCGTCGTGTTAACCAAGAAAGAAATCACAAACTTTCCGAAGTGGAACAGAGAGGTCGTTGTACAAGATGTTATAAAAATAATAGTGCTAGAAATGGACGTAACTTTGCTATAAATGAAACAAAACGTGTTAAAACATCTTGTCTAGCATGCAGTGATAAGTTTTTGCGTACCAACTGCTTTTTTGACACTCATTACTGTCACGCAAAAAAATGAACATTGTGTCCAAAAATGGTACAGTTTCTAGGTATAGTTTCTAAGAAGATAATTACACATTTATTTCTGCCACAAACTGTGTGTACCATTTTTTGACACGGCCCTTACACATGATTTTTTTTTTCAAAAAAATACCTAAATGTTGATATTTACATGTTTTTAGTATTAAATATTGTGAATTTTACCAAAATATAGTTTCAGTTTCTGACAAAAAACTTCAAATTTATAGGCAGTAGCCAAAGTGTTAATTTAATTTTAATTGATAATAACATATTTTTATTTTTAAGGCTTCACTACCAGGGGCCATTAACGTTATTTAAAAAAAAAATGTTAAAAGGACCAAAGAAACAAAAGTATAGTTTAAGAAGCTTTGCACTCATATTGTCATTTTACTCTATGAAGGCATACAGATATGTTAGAAAAACATTTAATCAAACATTACCACATCCAAAAACAATTTCAAAATGGTACCAGTCCATGGATGGTAAACCTGGATGGACATAAGAAGTATTGCAACGCTAAATATGAAACCCAAATGGCAAATACAAGAATCCTTTGTAACCCTGTGTTAGACGAAATGTCTATTCGGAAACAAATTGAATGGACTGGAAATAATTTTTCCGGTTATGTAGACATCGGGGCAAACCTTAATAGTGATGAACTTCCTGAAGTCAAGGAGTTATTGGTTTTTATGTTGGTTAGTTTGAACAGTCCCTGGAAAATACCCGTTGAGTATTTTTTATAACATGGAATAATTGGCTCTGAGAAAGCAGCATTAGTTAAAAATTGCTTAGTAGGTATTAATACATGATACTGGTATAGTAGTTACATCAATGACATTTGATGGTGCACCAGCTGACCTTCAAATGGCTGCCGAATTAGGAGCAGATTTCAACATAATCTTCCATGAAAACTCATTTTCAACATCCTGTTTCTCTAGATAATATATATTTGTTCCCAGATATATGTCACATGCTCAAATTAGTTGGCAAATGCTTGGAATCAGAAAAAAATACTTGAGAATGAAAATCAACAACTTATTTGGGCATTCAGCAACAAATTAGTTGACTTACATTATAGTGAAGGCCTTCTTGCCGCTACAATACTCAGAAGGAGTAGTAAAAAGAAAAAAATTAAGGTAAAAGTAGCTGCTCAAACGATCAGTAAAATTGTAGCAAAAGTTTTCTTGTACTTGTCAAAGAACTTTTGCATACCTGAATTTAAAGCGACAGAAGAGACTGCTTCTTTTATTCAAAAATTAAATGATGTTTTTGATATATTCAATTCTAAGTGTATAAATTGTATATGGATTTTAAATTAGCGAATAACTTCCCACCTCTTATTTTGTGAAGCACGGCATATCCGATGTGCACAAGTGTGATATGCTGAGAGTACAAAAAAATGGCGAATTCGTTCAACAGCTTGTAACTTGTGTCAGAATAAAGTTCATGTAAAATCAGTGTTTTTTATCATTCAATACACATTTACTGAAGTGTTTTATCCCCTCTACATGGTCCTTCGTCGCCGAATATACCTATTAATTATTAAATTTCAGTGTTAATAATTGATATAATCATTATCAAAATTACAAGAACAAAAGTGAATTCAACCGTTACAGTCGACCGAGTAAAGTGTTACCAGAAATTCTTCATCAAGCATTCTGCCGCAAAATTGGTCAACTATATTCAACAACTTCATCGATAGTGCCGACAAATCTAAGTGTTTAAAGTCGTTCAAATAGAAGTACTGATAGAATCGTCGAATAACTATTCTGCTACCTAAACTGGTCGACTATTATTTACAGTCCAACCATATTTCGAGTGAGTATCCTTATCCTTATCTTAATTTCAAAACCTATATTTATTACAATCAACATTTTAACTATCTAAAATAATATAAGGTTTCATTTTCATCGTCGAGATAAGATAAGATAAACGAGTTTTTTTATGTTGACTAGCCTTTTTAATCAGTTTTAAAAATATCAATTCTGTTTCATACGTGACTTTTTAAATAAAAAGGGTATTTTATCTTTAAAGCATATACTCTCATTACTTGTTATTATAAATATTTCGTTTAAAAGTTTATTTTAGTTCATTACGGATGTTAATATTGAGAAATTACGCAAAACTCGAGGTTCAATTAAAGCGTAACTGATAGTTTTTACAAAATTCGTTGAAAAATGTATTAATTCTAAATCTGAAAGTATTCTTTTACAGTTTGAAGACATACAATGTCAAATAGAGTCGTGTTTAGATGAAATACCAGAGGAAGAATTAAACTACCGCGAGGATTACGAAAACGCATATTTCAAAGCAAGCACTGCCGCAAAACAACTAATTGAGGCTACTAACCAAAATGTTTCAGTTTCTCATCCTTCTAATAATACTCATTCTTTAGGGGTTACATTGCGCTCAGTTCAGTTGCCAAAATTTACGGGTTGCTTTGAGTTTCATGATTCCTTTAATTCAATCATTATTAAAAATCAAAACAAATCAGATATCAAGAAATTTAATTATCTGAAATCGAGTCTTTCGGGTAACGCTGAAAGGTTATTACGTCGCTTACAGTTTCCTCTTCAAATTTCATAGTCGTTTGGAAACTTCTCTGTGAAAGATTCGCAAACAAGCAGTTACTCATTCATAATCATATAAAATCTATATTTGGGTTAAGAAACATTAAAGAAAATTCATCTTCTTCACTCCGTTATCTAATTGACACTATTACAAGCAATAGTAGATGTAGAAGCAAGCGATCCCTGCAGTCACTCAATCAACCAGTGGAGAAATGGGATGCATTATTTATTGTAATGGAGAGAGTTGATTCGGAGACAGCACGTGATTGGGAAAAAAACCAATCTTAGTGATCCCTCTTTCAATGATTTCTTGGAGTTTCTTAAAGCCAAAGCTGATATATTAGAAAAGGTGGAGCAGTCTGTGGACCACAGGCGCTCTTCCAGTTCAACATCGGGTGTCAAATTTAAATCAATAAGTAGCCGCTCTTTTGTTAGCAATCATTCTTCTCTATCATCGTGCATCTTGTGCAAGGGTCAACACAAGATCATACTGTTCAAGTTTCATTCTTTTAAATGAATATAATTATGTTTATATTTTGGGCAAGGCCCACCCTGTAGGTTTAACCGTCGACGCAGCTTGCTCGCGCCGTCCGGTAACAGTCTAGAAATATACGTTCTAAAGTCAACATGTAGTTATTCTAGTTTCTGGCTCATTATTCATCTAATCAATGGGTGTAAAACCACCATACTTCAAGCAAAGCAAACATACAGTCCACTTCTAATTCGAGGGTATCCATCACATACAATGTAGTATTTTCTTAAAACACAATGTACAAGCTCGTATCGAGGAAGCAAAGAAACATTCTCTTTGTTTCAACTGCTTATATAGTAGTCATCAAATAATTCGTGTAAATATGGTAAATGTAAAAAGTTCAGCAAAAGCGGCATACATTACTGCACTTTGAATCAGTTGAAAATCCTAGTCCTGAACCAGGTACTAGTTTAAATTCTCATTCTCTTTCAAGCACCGTTCACAGGGAAGGTGTTTTGCTGTCAACTGTCCGAGTCCAAGTGCTTGACGAACTAGAAAACACACATATTTTTAGAGCTCGACAGTGGCAGTCAGTCAAACTTTGTAACAGACAGGATTCTAAATAAATTAGGTCTGCCTAGAAATAAAGCAAAAATCTCCGTTATCGGTATTGGTCAAGTGTTTTCTAATGTTCAATTCAAAACCAATATCCATATAAAGTCGCTTCACTCTTCTTATGAATCTTCAATGTCATGTTTAGTCGTTGACAACATATGTGATACGATTCCAAGTTACCGTCTTGATACTTTAGCCTTTCATATTCCTTCTAATATTCAGTTGTCGGATCCAAACTATTGCATTCCATCTGATATTGATATTCTTATCGGTGCAAGTCACTTTTGGAATCTGCTATGTTTTGGTCAAGTAAAATTAGGTCCGAACAATCCAATACTCCAGAAAACAAAACTGTGATGGATAATTTCCGGCCCCACATCTCACTCTCTTACTTCGAAAACTATATGTAACTTTTCACACAATAAAGAATGCCCTGACTTAACTCGGTTTTGGGAAATTGAAGAGCGTCATGCTTCTAAACTTCTTTTAGAAGAAGAAATAAATTGTGAAACACATTTCAAAAACAGTTTTCAAAGAAACGAAGAAGGTAGATTCGTTGTATCACTACCTTTAAAGGATTCTTCTTCCAAACTTGGAAATTCTATTCAAGCCGCTACTAGAAGTTTCTATAGTCTAGAGCGCAAACTTCAAGCTAATGTTCTTCTCAAAGAAAGATATGTTAATTTTATGAACAAATATTTGTCTTTAGGACATATGTCACACTGTACTTCGGCTAATACTGCTGAACCAGATTTTTATCTTCCTCACCATGGAATAATTAAAGAGGAGAGCCTGACTACTAAACTCAGGGAACTTTTCAATGGTTCTTTTCCCTCTTCATTAGGACTCTCCATCAATGACCTACAAATGGTAGGACCTTCACTTCAAAATGATCTTGCATCTATATTACTAAGATTTCGTCAACATTCTTATGTTGTCACTGCAGATATAGTTAATTAAAATGTACCGGCAAGTTTTAGTGAACCCATCACAAAGTTGCTTGCAGAAAATTCTATGGTGAGCTGAGCCTTCTCAACCACTTTGCCCTTATGAACTCAACACAGTTACGTATGGCACAGCTGCTGCTTCTTTTCTGTCAACTCGTTGTCTTCATCAATTCCTTGATTCTGTGGATGAATATCCAGAGGCCTCAAAAGTTATTGGCTATGACTTTTACGTAGATGATCTGTTAACAGGTTCGGAGTCTGCAGATAGTTTATCCAGAATCTACCTTGAAGTTTCCTCTATTTAGAATCTGGATGCTTTCCATTATGTAAATGGGTCTCTAATGAACCGAAAGTTCTTCAAAATTTGCATAACTCAAATTCTCCAGACATATTACTTTCCTTAGGTTCTAACGAAAATACAAACACTTTGAGTCTTCAGTGGTGTCCAAAGTCTGATCTCTTATCTTATCGAGTGGATTCTACATCTTTGCTGAATACTGTGTCTAAAAGATCCCTCCTTTCTGGAATTGTTCAAATTTTTGACCAATCAAATCTTAGATTGGGACCAATCTGTTCCTCTCGATATTCAAACTAAGTGGTTACATTTTCGAGACAATTTATTTCATTTAAATGACTTAAGTATTCCCAGACATACTATTCTAAAGAATTCTATTCATCGAGAGTTTTACGAGTTCTCTGATGCTAGCGAATCAGCATATGGTGCTTCAATATATATTAGAAGTGTCGATAATCACGCTAATACATCAGTCAATCTAGTGTGTGCTAAATCCAAGGTAGCACCTCTAAAGAAAATCTCTGTTCCGCCTCTGGAACTCTGTGGTGCCCTTAATTTATCACAGCTTGTGGATAAAGTAAACCAATCCCTTAACATTGATTTTCATAAGAGATTTTTCTGGACAGATTCAACCATTGTCGTAGGTTGGATCAAAACTCCCTCTTACTTGCTTAAAACGTTTGTGGGTAATCGTGTTTCCGAAATAAGTCTAAAACCAACATTGCAAATTGGAGACACACCGCTACAACTGACAATCCAGCTGATCTTCTGTCTCGGGGTATCAACCCTGGTCTTCTTAGTTCATGTGATCTCTGGTTGCATGGCCCAACATTCTTAGTGAGTGCTGAAGATGGTTGGTCTGCTCGTCAGTTTGATTTTCCTAAAGTTCTTCCTGAAACTTAATCTTTGACTAAATCTCTAGTTTTAGTTAACCCTTTTAAATTTTAATTTGAGAGATTCTCAATTCTAAGAAGTTTAACCAAGATTACGAGGTTGGTGGCCTATTGGTTAAGAATTAGGCACAATGCTCTGGTTGGTGACAACTCTCTCAGATGGACTGGTTCCCTTACTTCAGTAGAATTACGTTCATCCATTCAGTGTTTGACCAAATTAGTTCAATTAGAAATAGGTAACAGGAATAAAATAAGACTTACAATCAATTTAATTTTTTTTGAAGTTATACTTCTATACGCGCGCTCCACGTTGGAAATTTGTATGGGAGTGAATCTGTGAAATCATTACATATGTAAGATAATGAGTAAGAGAGAGACAGAAGATATATTTTCTCTCTCTTCCTCTCTCGAATATCAAAGTGTTCCTTTTGTATATATATTTAATATTATATATTATATATATATATTGAGGCGCTCAGTGCCAAAGTGAACTAAGCGATAATTTGGAGATTTCCTGAATACGCTCTTAAATGAGTCCATATTACTTATACTATAATGCCATAGAAGTCTAACAGACAAAAATGTAGTGGGGAATTTTTTATCAACAGTTATTTAGTTTGGCACCACTGTCAACCTCTGATACGTTGCATGCCAAACTGACTTAAGCGGCAAATACATTGTGTTTTTAAATAGGCTTGTGAAGTGATTTTTACATGCGACTTTTGATGGTTAAATAATAAGGAAAATGTTTCGTAAAAGAACAATAAAAATGGTAAAGTGTACTGATGTGTTACAAACTGAGGCTAATAGCAAAGGTAAGCCATTATTAATTACAACCCAATTTAAATTATGTTTACATTTTTAGGTTATATCATGTAATAGTTTCAAATAAGTTCTATAGTTTTGTAAATAACGGGAAATAGTCTATGTAATTTATACAGGGCTATAAAATATTGTCCCCTTATGAATATAAAATTGTTAATCTGACTAAATGTACGATAGCAAAATTAAAATGAATATTTAACATACACGTTATGAATCAATCCTATGCGAGTAGTTTTTTTTCTTTAATACAATTAAATTAGTTTTCATTAACCTTGCGATTCTAAAAGCGGTATTTACATTGTATCTTAACATTTTTATACTTTATGGCACGTATGCTACTTTGGCATTTTATCAACTGTGGCTTGGTGTTTTTTTGATGGTTAGGCTACTATGGCATTGAAAATTGTCTTAAAGTTGCCTAATCCAATCCATTCTTTTCAGACAAAATACAAGATGAAATCGAAGTTAGCATCAATAAAACGCCAATACCAGGACCTAATAACAGCTTTGATAAAAATAAGAAAATATTGATTAATCAAATTTCTGAAAATCCTAACATTAAAGACAGCCAAGAAACTTCTGTTAGTTTACTTGTTTTTGAACACTCTTTTACTAGGCCTATTTTGACTGGTTATAATGAGAATGCAGGATTATCTGCAGATAATAATAAAATATACAATAATAACAATGAAAGAAGTTTAATAAATGAAATATTAAACAAAGAGCAAATTGTTACCACTGAGAATGTCTCCATTGGAGAGTTGTTTTCTAATGATACTTATATTAGTTTAAGAGAAGACGAACATATGAATACTGATCTCGTAAGAGACTACATAAACATACACGATTCACATAATGAAAGTAACTTGATTATTATCAATGACGAAAGATCTACTGAAGGCTTAAAAGAGGTAGACCTGATAGGTATAAATGACTACAGAGGCACGATGAAGATAACTTGATTATTATTAATGATAAAAGGTCTTACACAGTTTTTCAAGAGATAGACAACGTAGATATTAATAAAAATGATGTTCATGATAAAAAAAATGTAAACATATTGAATGAAGGTGAAATAATAGATGCTGAGAATCATGAAAATAATGAATATAACTTAATTATTATTAATGATGAAAGATGTTTTCAAGTTTTTCAAGAGCTAGACAACGTAGATATTAATATAAATGATGTTCATGATGAAAACAATGTAAACATATTGAATGAAGGTGAAATAATAGATGCTGAGAATCATGAAGAGATACAGAATAATACAGAAGAAGAACCAATCCATTCAAGAAAAAGAAAGAGGGATGAAAATAAATGGAAGAAGAATGTACGAAAACGCCTTAGAAACAGTGGACAGGAATATTTGTCGGTAAAAGGGACTACAGTTAGAGAAAAGGAATTAAGATTTTTTTAGTGCAAATGTAATTTTAAATGTAATACAAACTTTATTCCCGAAAAAAGAGAAGAAATACATAAATACTTTTACAGTTTGAAAGATTGGAAATTACAGACAATGTACATTCAGTCACATGTTAAAGTGAGTGAAGTAAAGAGAAAGCGTACAAAAAATTAAACAAGTAAGAGGAATTTTTCACGACACTATTTTTTTCCAATTTCAAATGTAAACACTGTAGAAGTTTGTAAGAATGTTTTTAAGCATACCCTAAGAATATCAGACCAGAGAATCTCACATGCCATTTTAAAAACAACATCTGACGATATGAGAGGAAAACATGAGCCCCATAATAAAACTAAAATTTCAACTCGTGAACATATAACAAATTTTTTGAAAAAATTCCCTGTTTATCAGTCTCACTATTCTCGAAAGAAAAGCCCTCATAGGCTCTATCTATCACTATCTTTAAATATTAATATTATGTATTCACTGTATAAACAACACTGTAAAGAAGAAATCCCAGAGATTGTACCAAGTAGCGATTACGTTTTTAGAGATGTCTTCAATAAAGATTTTAATTATCACTTTCACCCTCCTTTAAAAGACACGTGCAAAACATGCAACTTACTAAAAAATAAAATTGACTGTTCTTCTAATGAAGAAGAAAAGTTACACCTTAGGGAAGAACTAGAATCGCATCAAATATTGACCGAACAAGCCAGAGAAGCAATGAAGTCTGATGTTGCAATTACCAAAGCACTAAACAGTGATTCATTATTAGTCTGTTTCGATCTGATGAAAACCCTCCCAACGCCAGATTTAGACGTTGGGATCTGTTACTACAAAAGGCAGTTATGGACATATTTATTAGGAATCCATGACATGACAACGGATGAAGTTATTACATACTTATGGAACGAATCTATAGCTTCCAGAGGCCCAGACGAAATTGCTTCATGCCTCATCCACTTTTTCAAATATCATGCTGGGGATAAATCTCATATAATCATGTATAGTGATCAATGCGGTGGTCAAAAAAAATTGACCATAAATTTTTAATTCCAGGCCATACATATTTACCATGTGATCAGGACTTTGGATTAATAGAAAAGGCAAAGAAATACTACAAAAAATTTATCTACCTGCAGATTGGTCTGAGGTAGTAAAAAATGCATGTAAAAAAGACCTTTTATAGTTAATATGATGTCTTCTGAGATGTTTTTCTCTTCAAAACAGCTTTTGAAGCAAATTACTAATAGGAAGAAAACACAAGATGGTGAGAAGGTTGTCTGGAGAACCATGGTTCACATCCAAGTAAAAAAAGGCAGTAAAAGTGAAAATATTGTACAAAACTTCTTTCAATGAGAACAGGCAGTTCCATGAAGTGAATCTAAAAAAGCGAGGTCCACTAAACCTTTATTCTTCTCCTCTTTCGTTGTTGTACCCAAATGGGCGTACAGTTGACCAGAAGAAAATAAAAGACATTGAAGATCTAATGGTATTCATACCCCCAATTGCTCAAGAGTTTTACAAAAACCTCAATACTTCTGTTGGTGTTGAAGATATGCTGAATACTTCAAGCAGTGAAGATGAAAACTAATAATAATAATTATTTTTGTAACTACTGTTAGAATAATAAATAATTCATAAAATTTTATTATAATTTAATAATTGTAAAGTTGTTGTAGGCTATTTTTGTTGTATTTTATTTTTTTATAGATTTTAAAAATTTTTTTTGTCATTTATAATTTATTATTTTTTTATTTGCATTAAATTTTATAGTATTTTATTATTGACACCATTATTATGCATAGAGTGATAGCCTAACCACCAAACTTCAGGAGGAACTATTATGCCAAACCAGTCTAACCCCCATTTTTCTGTTTCTTTAGATTTACGATTTATTTGTAAGTTTTTGATCCCAATGTGTATTGAACAGATTTTTAATTTTTATAAAATAAACATAATTTAATAAGAACAAATATCTCTTATTAAAAAATGGTGTATATTAATTCAATAATGCTATACCGACTCAACTACCAATGAAAGTAATGGTAAGAGCCATATGTCATCAAAACTTTAAATGCCAAAGTGTGCTATGCTCCTTTTATTATTATCAATAAGTAATATTCAGCTATATTTGAACTAGAATACCAATTGGTTAGTAAAAAGTATCAAATAAACGGTAAATTATTTTTTTTTGCTAATTAGTAATTCTGAAAGTAAGTATGTTAGAACTGCAAAATCTTAATAATCTCAATAAATCACTGTATGACCCAGAACTGTCAATTTTGAAATCCGTTTGTGTCATGTCCTCGGTAGTATAGTAGTCAGTATCCTTGCCTGTCACGCGGGGTTCGATTCCCAGTCGGGGAGGACTTTTTTATTACTATTATTACATGATAAATTAAACATATGCGTAAGTAGAAAAGTTATGTATATTATTGTCATTTTTAAATACTTATGAATATTGCATTTTAATTTGTATTGTATTATTATATTGAATTATGTTGCAGTGCATTGTATTGTATTTTTATATTAATAACAAAATAAACAATGAATTTTACTGCAGAGTATGTGTAAAAAAAAATTTGCATTCAACTCCTTTCATACATATATGAAAATAAAAATATACATTTTCATCAAAATATTAATTCAATCCTTCATTTACTATACTCCTATTACAGGTCAAATGTTGTTTATTAATTGTTAGTAAGTTGTTATTAATTCTGTTTCTCTTTCTGCTATGTGTTACCTATAGAATTACATATGTAATGATTGTGCAGATTGACTCCCAAATAAATTTGTAACTGCGAATGCGTGTATAGAAGTGTAACTTCTACCGGCAGTCCCACTGGCCTGCCACACCCGTTTTTTTACTACCAAAACGGTACCCAAACGGTACAAAGTAAATTAAATGATTCCGGTACAAGAGGTTTTAGTTATTGATTCGTGATACTTAGTTCAAACTATCCTGTATTGCTGATGTTGAGTGATCTTCGGTTAATGTTGTAACTATCTGACAATTAACGAAGAAGTTTCTTGAGGGGAGAGATGTTAACAAATGAAATAGGAGTAAGGTATACCGTAAAGTGAGGCTACTTTGAGACACATATGCCTACTTTGTGACAGTGGCCTCTAAAGTTAAACTTATGAACTTGGCCGAGTCACTAGAAATACTGGAATAATTAAAATGTTCTATTTCAATAGTAGACTATGTGCGCTATCTGGGGGGACAATAACCAAATTTCTCAGTGCATCTTCGCTCGTCATGCCACAGCTGATTTGATCGTCGTGAAAACAGGTCATTTTGGTTTGGCGCGCAAACTTTGTCTTGCCCAGAAGAATTATTAAAAGATATTTCTACCAAAGTATCATAACAGTTTATATTTTAACACAATATGTTGCCTCAATTTAGTTCTAAAATGTTGTCTTTTATTAGTTTGTTTTAACGTTGTTTCATGAAAATATTTAAAAAAAGTACAAACACGGTCTACTTTGTGACACATGGAATGTCACAAAGTAACCCCCTGGTGTTTTGATTAAAATACTAATATTTATTTTTGGATAAAATGCCATGAATCTATAAAAGAAAGATTGGAATCGTAACTATGTCAATTATACCAAAGAGAAGTTAGCAGAAGCTCTTGATGACATCAGGATCAACGACTTTCGCTTCGTGGTGCTGCAAAAAAATACAACATTCACCGAAATACTTTATGGCTCAAAACTAAAAACAGGCACACCAAAAAACATGGACAGCAAAAAGTGAAGAGGAGAAAAATCTGTTTGCAGTCCATTTAATTATGGTATCAGCTTTCGGTTTTCCAGTATCTACTTTTAACCTTCGGTGTATTGTAAAATCGTTTTTAGACCGTCAAGACAAAAATGTTAAATCCTTTAAAGACAATATGCCAGGAGTGGAATGGGTAAAATCATGTTTAAAACGACATCCCCAACTTTCTCAGAGGATAGCTCAGAATATTTCACATGCTAGAGCTCAGACTGATGAAGAAATGATAAATAACTTCTTTGATAACTTAGAGTTGGAGTTACAAGACATTCCTGCATGTAACATTTGGAATTACCATAAAACCAATCTTGTCGATGACCCAGGACAAAGCAAAATATTAACTAAAAGAGGAACCAAGTATCCTGAACGTATAAGAAACGCGTCTAAAGCATGTACTTCTTTAATGATATGTGGAAATGCCGAGAGTCAATTAGCTCCACCAAGTTTTTGAGGATTGGTTTCTACGACTACTACTTCCAATATTAAAACAAGAGGGACGAAAGGCAATTATAGTTGACAATGTTCACATTTAAATCAGCAAGTCGTTTAAGAATGTGAAGCTAATGACATTCGGTTTATAGCACTACCACCTAACACCACTCATTTGCTCCAGCCACTAGACGTGGCCCTTTTTCCACCCTATGAAGGAAATATGGCGGAAGATCTTGAATACATGGAAGACAAGTGGTCACGGTAGCAAACTTTCTTCTATACCAAAAGTCTTTTAAAATATCTGATGAACCAAATAGATGAGGCTAACAATTTAAAATCCGGATTTAGAAACACTGTAATTTTTCCTTTAGATCGCCAGCAAGTCTTAGATCGTTTATGCAATCGTATTGTAACAGCAGATGTCCAAATAGCTGAAAATGTTGGCAATAGTTTTATTGAACATCTAACCAATATAAGAACGGAAAGTACCAAAGGAAGACAGATTAGAACAAAAAAAAACGTTTGAATGTTTCACCAGGAAAAAGTATAAGCAGTAGTGACTTTAACAACGATATTACCGCTGTTGTAAATACAGAAAATGATGATAAGTCTTAGTCGACCTCTGGAACCCAACAAAAAAAAAACGCCAGAGAAATAATTCATATGATTCAGATACTGCTAGTGAAGATGAACACGAACCTGAATATATGGAAAGTGATGATAGTTCATGGGATGAACATCTTTCTGGCGTTGAAAACTAACATTCTTCAAAAGATGTTTTAATATCCGAAGGAGTGGCCAAGTCAGTGGGAAAGTAAGCTGTCGTTCAATTCAAAGAAAAATATTTTCCTGGCCAAATCACCAATGTCTCCAAAACAAGATCAATGGTTAAACAATGGAAGTGGCCTGAAAAGAAGGATGAAATATTTTATAAAAATGAAATGATTTTGGATATAAAGGCTCCAAAGCAACGTGGAAAGCGAGCTTTATTTGACATTCCAGAATTAAATAGTAGCTATACTTGAATAACTCTAGGGATTTAATAAAGTTTTATAATATCTCTTTATTTAGTTACCCGTATTTTTCAGCTTTTTTGTTATCTAAATGACGTTACATATTCTTAAATATTTTTTTGTTTAATTTTATGTAAAATAAAATGTTTTTTTTTAATATCTGTTTTATTTCCTGCCAATATATAATTTTTTTATTAATTTCTTTTAATTATAATTTTTCTTTCTAAACCAAGTACGGGTGTTTTTTTGTGCCACAGTCAGAATTCCATGTAAATATCACAGAAAAATTTAAATGTCACAAAGAAAACCCTACGCATGGGGCGACTTTGTGACAACTTTTTTTTGACATTTTCTTGATTTCTGTAACATATAGCGCGATATAGTTTTCACTGAACAAAACGGAAAGATTGAGCTTTCAGGTAGTATTTTTAAAATTATAATAATCCGAAAGTGTATGTACTACATCGACACAAAACCCAAAAAAGTGTCACAAAGTAGCCTCATGTTACGGTATGTGATTGTTTGTTAAATGAAAGTGAAGTTTTATATTATTTAAATTATTAAAAGTTATTTATATTTATTCAAGAGATATATTTTAGAAATGTGTGTTGATTTATTGATATTTTTACAGTAAGAGGACAGTTGTATGACAATGAATTAAATTAGATGTACTAATTTTGTGGGTGTACAATTTTTTTTGCTTGTAATTATTAGATTTTTGATAAAAAATCATTTGATTTCTGTTTTGGCAGAAATTGTGATGACAAATGTAAAAATTATAAAAATACAGACAATTAGGGACAAACAGAACACAATTAAAAGGACAAAACAGACATAAAACTTAAAAAAAGGGGGCTTATTGGCACTACATCACTGTGTAGGAGAGGAACTGGTAAAATCTGGTCTTATCTGATCTTATTTTATTTCTTTTACCTATTTGAAATGGACTCACACAAGCAACCCATTCATGATTTCAATTGGAAAGTTTCTCTGATGAAATTTCTCGTTTAAAGGAAGGAAGATTGATTTCTTCGAACAGCAAGCTTGTCAGCCTTAATCCTTTCTTAGATGAAGCGGGTGTAATAAGAGTAGGAGGCAGATTACGTCATTCTCATTTTGATTTCGACAAGAAATATCCCATGTTACTACCTGCGCGTCATCCGTTTACGACCTTGGTGTTCCGGTCAACTCATTTTCGACTTTTTCATGCTGACCCTCAGCATCTTCTCTCTGTGGTTAGAGAAACCTTTTGGCCCATTAACGGCAAAAGTGCTGCAAAACAAACAGTTCGTCAATGCGTACGGTGTTTTCATATGAAGCCTACT
Organism: Diabrotica undecimpunctata; assembly: GCF_040954645.1. Taxonomy (NCBI): domain Eukaryota; kingdom Metazoa; phylum Arthropoda; class Insecta; order Coleoptera; family Chrysomelidae; genus Diabrotica; species Diabrotica undecimpunctata. Next base: position 61,616,244 of record NC_092811.1, read on the forward strand.
CAAATATCTCCAATAATGGGAGATCTTCCCGCCGCACGTGTTACTCCAACTCTTCCCTTTTCTGTGATAGGAGTCGACTATGCTGGCCCATTTGTCCTTAAAACTAAACGAGGGCGAAACTCATCCTCTTACAAGGCATATGTTTATCTATTTGTATGTCTAGCTGTAAAGGCGAATCATTTGGAGTTTGTTACGGACTTAACAGCTCAGTCATTTTTAGACGTATTAAAGCGATTTATTGCTAGGCGGGGAAAACCAGCACAAATTATGTCTGACAACGGTACAAATTTCGTTGGTTCTAACAATAAGTTACAAGAGTTAAGTAAATTTCTCAAAACCAATAATGCTCACATATCTGATATTTATGCAAATAATGATATACATTGGCAATTTATACCTGCCCATTCGCCTCATTTCGGAGGCCTATGGGAGGCTGGAATAAAATCTATGAGGGCACATCTGGTATGTGTAATATCAGAATCTAAACTAACTTATGAAGACTTTTCTACAATACTTGCTCAGGTTGAAGGAATCTTAACTCCCCGCCTCTAAGTCCTTTGTCCTCTGATCCCTCTGACCTTTCTCCCATCACACCTGCATACTTTTTAATTGAACGATCGATGGAATCCATGCCAGAAATTGATGTCACTCTTATACCGCCAAATAGACTCTCATCATTTCAACGACTTCAGCAACTTCGACAGCACTTCTGGCAACGCTGGTCGCTGGAGTACGTTTCTGAGCTGCAGCAACGACAAAAGTAGAAGCAAAATCAGTTAAACATACAAATTGGCGCTCTGGTTCTAATCAAATATCGGTGTTTGCCTCCATTGAACTGGTCTATGGGACGTGTTGAAGTATTGCATCCTAGCCCAGATGGTGTGATCTGTGTGGTTACCGTTCGAACTGTGAAGGGACTTTTGAAAAGAACTGTCGTAAATCTATGTCCCCTCCCAAGTGATATTCAAGTGAATAAACATTGACAATATTTTTAAGTGTTCTGCCTTTGTTTAATATTTAATAAAAAATACTTTGTTTGAAAGCTTGTCCTTTCAAGGTGGGGAGCATGTATAAATTATATATGATTTTAAATTAGCGCGTCACTTCCCACGTCTTATTTTGTAAAGCACAGCATATCCGATGTGCGGACGTGTGCTGTGCTGAGAGTACAAAAAGATGGCGAATTAGTTCAACAGTGTGTAACTTGTGTCTGAATAAAGTTCATGTAAAATCAGTGTTTTTTATCATTTAATGCACATTTACTGAAGTGTTTCATCTCCCCTACACTAAGAATAGATTTGCAAAGTATTTTTATACAAAACCTTTATCTGTACAAACTAGGAAGCCATTTTGTAAATATTTGGATGCATTTGAAAGGTATATTCTTAATATTTCTTGTGGAGGTATTCCAATTTTGCAGTCTAGAAAAAGGCAGGTTTTTTAGGTTTTCTTGTTTGTATTAAAAGTTTAATCAAAAACATGTTGAAACAAAAAATAATCTTAAGTATATTTTAACATACAAACTATCTCAAGACCATTTGGAACTATTTTTTGGGGTAATAAGGAGCAGAGGGTATTTTAATAGTAATCCTACTACAAAACAATCTGAGGCAGCTTATAAAAGAATAATTACTATTTAAATGGGAATAAGTCACAATTTACTAATGTTTCTATTTTGAGAACCATTTCCGAAGTGGAAATTGAAAAGTCAATAAACGTACTTTAACCTTTAATTGTGGCTTATTCCCATTTAAATAGTAATTACTTTAAAATGCCACACGAAAATAGCTTCAGAACAATATTATAAAATAATAATTGTGCATACTGAAATCATAGCAGGGAACACTGTAATGCTGTTAATCTTGATTCCACATAAATTTTGTTTTGTGGTAGTAATAGAGTGACTATAAATAATGATAGAGAGATGACAATTGTAGTATACTCCATTCCACGAATATACGACTGTTTTAAATTCGGTTTAAGGTATCGACTTAATGGTCCAATGTGCTGAATTGTACAATAGTAAATTCTCCCCATTTTTAAAATACTGTTATGGCAGATATAAACCTTAGATTTAAATATGAAGTCATGATATAAATATAGAGTTGATAGTTTATAGAACAGTTGTAATTCAGATTTTGAATTATATAATTACTATCATTGAGTTTAGTATTGTAAACAAGTTAGTTTTTGAATTAAATGATTTAAACGAAGTGTAACAATACTTAAGTGATTAAATAGTGTACTTTATTTAGTCGAATATTCAATTAGTATTAAAAAAAACTTACTTATTCTCTTATTCTCCCAATCTCCTAAAACTATCCTAACTGCTTCGATGCGACCTTCACGGATCCACCATTCTTCAATTAAGTCTTCACATTTTTTTACACTTTTTCCCCAAATTTCAGGAGTGCCAATATCCAATGCTTGTTGCCATGTTTCCAAGTCTGACTCATCACTGTAACCCTTGTATCCAATATGCTTATCATAATATGTTTTGCATATCCCCCAAATATATTCAATTTGATTGAATTGGCAATGATAGGGCGGTAGTCTTAACACACGATGTCCAAAGTTATGTATAATTTCGTCTACTATATATATATATATATATATATATATATATATATATATATATATATATATATATATATATATATATATATATATATATATATATATATGTTTGATTGTGCATGACTTTTAGCTAACCTTAGTAATTGAGGCTTAAAACAGTATTAAGGAAATGTAATATTTTTATTCGTTAACCATTCTTTTATTTTATCTATGGTCCAGGTGTTTGTTGGTTGCTTATTTAAAATTTCCGAATGGTACGCAGCATTATACAGTACTATAACGGATGGTTCATGTAAACTTCGCAACAGTTTTTCTTTCAACCATTTCACAAACATCTCCATATTCATATTGCCATGATAATCGGCTGATTTTGATTTTGATGAAAATTCAAGATCTGCTCCCTCAATAAAACCATGTTTTCGACCTGCATACACTATAATATATCTCTTTCCCTCGTTATTGATGTGTTTTATGGATTTTATGCTCTCGTCCTGCCATATTCGTTTGATACCGCCTTTAGCAAAAATCCATGTTTCGTCTAAATAAACGAAGGAAGAACATTCTTTTTTAAATTTGTTATAATTTCTTAAAAATTCTATTCTTTTGTGAACGACACTAGCTCTTTCACACAAAGCCTTTCTATTGTCTTCCTTTTTGAACTTAAAGCCAATCTGTCTTAAAACTCTCCAGAGACTTGTTCTGGAAATTTCAAATATATTTCTGTCTTTTAATTTTTGTAGCACTGAATCTAAACAAACATGTTCTTTCTTTTCGCGCATTTTATATATTGTCTCACGGATTTCAAATTTGCAACCTTCGGGAAGATCTATAGTCTTTGGTTGCCGGCGAGATTTATATTGTGCGACATTTTGTTGACTTTAGGTTTGTTTCACTAATACAAAGTGCATCACAAACATGTTTATGTACGGACTGAACAGGTCGCAAAGGGCCCCCGTTTGTTTTCTCAGCAGTAAAATAAGAAAGTACATTAAATATAAAGTTGTCTACATCTAAAACACGTCTCGGCATTTTTGACTTCAATAAACAAATACCTTACACTAAACTGTCTCTTAACGGACACTTCTCTTCACCGGAAACCTCTATAAGGACGGTTTTTAAAACTAAAATCAGTCGGCGATATATGAAACTGTATGTAAATTTTCGTTACTTTTTAATATCTGTAACGACTCGGTACTTTAACTATCAATAGCCGGTATGTTATACCCGTTACTTTCGGAACTTTTAAGAGTACATCCACTCAAAGCAAACAAATATTTAAAACTAACAAAGTGAAATATTATATAGATTCTTTTTCTGGTTTCTGAACCATCGTTCTGCCAATTTCTTTTCATTTATATTAAAAATAGTACATTTATTTTTATTACAGTTGTAGTACCTAATAAAGTAATAAAATAGTGTAATATTAAAGAAACCCGGCACGCCTCTTTGGTGTATACATTTCACCGAAATCCAACCCAAATGTCTGATGAACACATTTGTGTAAAAATGAGCGTTTGCGTAAAAATTTTTGTTATTTTCGGATTAAATTTCACAATAAATATTTTGCGTCTATCTGAACATCTATTAACTGAAATAATTTTAGTTCAGATGTCATACTAACAGTAGACCCTTTTTATTGGAATAATAATTAGACAAATTTATTTTCATACTTCTACTTTCACAGTAAAATATTCGTTGTCACAATAATCCCAAACAGTCGTATATTCGTGGAATAACCTATACTGATGAATTATTTCTTTTGAAAAACAATTAGAAGAAAACATTCAGATGTCAAATTTCAATAACTCCACAGCTTGGGATTTGACAGACTATGTTCAAGATATTGTCACTTATATAGCAGGATATGTATCAAAATGCTTAAAAAAATATTAACAGTGTCTTTGTCTGATTAAAAATGAGCAATCCCCTTCAACATTACAACGAAGAAAAGAATATAACAATTTAACAATCAGTTTTAGTCACTGAAATCTGCAAAATTGCGGAAAAATATTTCAGATTTTTAGACAAAACTCAAAATACTTTTAATAAAAAAATTAAAAATTGAGTTAATGTAATAATATTAAATTCGTTGGAAAATATTCCACGCAAAATTTGTTTATAATTTATTTGGTGATCATTTTTATGATGAAGATCCAATTGAAAGTCATTCTGCACCAAGTTGATATTGAAAAAGTATTTCAAAAGTAGAATACATCATGCTGCGATAAAAAAATTTGATGCCACAATCATAAGAATCAGAAGCACTCTGACAAAAACAGTTCTTTTTAAAAATCAAAGAGGTACTTTATCATTTTAGTTTCCCATTTCTATCATAATTATGATTGCCATTTTAAATTTCCTTTTTCTGATAATATACGAAAACCAAAAACCTAATTTAGATTTCCATTTTTATTGTACTCTCGTTGCAACACCGCACTGTCTAAAATTTGACTTTGCTTGAGATTTGCACAACAAACTTTCACTCTTCTTCATTTCAACTACCGAAGGAAGCAGCCAAACCGATGAATGATCCGGTCACGTATCAACTATTGTAAATCATAATATTTTTTATACCAAAGCACAGAGTAAATTGGCAACTGTATAAACTATCTAACGAAATTATTAAAAATACATATACTGTTTGTAATTTGAAGTAATACATTTCTACTGAGTAAGCACCTAATTTAACGTTTATCCTCGAAAATCCTAACGGTAAAATTCAGTGAGATATCTATTTCAAAAATATCTTTCTTTACGACAACAAAATCCATTCACGAAGAATATTCTAAACGTCATAGATTTTATATTTATACCTACTTAAAACCCCCTGTGGTGAAAAGTCTTGGGTCTATACAATAAAGCGATCGGGCGGTCTTCTATTCAGTGCGGTTATGGGGTAATTAGAATAATACGACTATACCAGAGTAATATTATTTATTGAATAATTAATTCGCAACTTAGCAAGGGTACATACAGGTAACAAATAATCGTCCTGTAAATGATTCATAACAATCAAATCGAAGACAAACTTTTATAAAATATTATTACAAAATAATGTATAACAAAATATTTTGAGGTCACAGTACCTTTTTTATGTCTTATATTTTCTTTTGTTTATTTTTGTTACTTTTTTTTTACTGACAAATTGGCTTTTAACGTAGATTACAGTTTGATGATAAATATTCTGAAATGGAAAATGTTGAGATGTGGCGAATAAAAACATTCATGAAATTAAAATGAAAGGATTTACGTCTATTAGTGGTGCGATTTATAAAATTAGAACTTAAAGCCCAAATCGCGGGGAAAATTATGACCAACCAACCAGAAGAATTAATAATTACAATTGCACAAACAACTATAGAACAAGTAAAAGAATATGTATATTTGAGACAACTAGTTAAATTAAATAAAGAAAATCAGACCGGAGAAATAAAGAGAAAGAAAACGGTTGGCTTGGGTATCCTTCGGAAAACTTTCATATATACTAAAAAATAGAAAATACCCCCAATATTTAAAAACAAGAGTCTTCAACCAATGTATACTTCCTGTTCTCACCTACGGTTCTCAAACTTGAACGTTTACAAAGAAAAACATGAAAAAAATAGCAAAGACCCAAAAAGCCATAGAAAGGCAAATGCTGAACATCGGGCTATCAAACAAGAAAAGAAATACTTTGATCCTCAACAAAACAAAAGTGACCGATGTATTAACGCAGATGGCAAAACTTAAGTAGAAGTTTGCTGGACATACCATAAGACAGAAAGACGACAGATGGAATGAGATGATTATACACTGGAGACCTTATAGTTACAAACGAAAAAGAGAAAGGCCACAAATGAGATGGTCAGATGACTTGAAGAAACACGCAGGCCCGAAGTGGATACAAACTGCCTACAATAGAGAGATGTGGAAGGAGGAAGAGGAGGCCTATGTCCAAAATTGGACAGCAAGGGCTGTATAGACAGAATTTTTTTTTGAAAGGCGTTTTTTGGGACAAATAAAATTTGTGTTATTTACAGCTTTAACGAACTTCCAAATTTCGGTCAGTGGTGTATTTTTGCTAAGCTTAAGTTTGGTCAACTACGTTTTGATATACTAAATAATTATTATGATTCGACTGAGTTCTATAATTTTTGTACCAAGGCCATTTTCCGTTTTTGTACCATCTTATTACATTTCTGATCCCACCAGAATGGTCTAGGAGAAATGGAAGTAAAAGATTTTTTAACAGGCATAGGCAGAGTAGCTGCAGTGGAAATCATCTCGCAAAATGCTGCTGCGTCACTTACATTATTTTCAGTAAGCAACTCAGCAACATCATTTTCCAAGAGTATTTGAAATAATTCCCAGTCCGCGAATGTATCATTCCATTTAGTACAGGGATTTATTAAAAAAGATGAAGGATTAATTTAGATGTCGATAGCTATTGGGTAGTCTTCCAAGTCTTCCAAGATTTTTTTCCTTATGCTCAACAAACACGAAATAAGGACCTTTATCGCCTAGTCTATAACGATTTTCTACATCAATAATATTATTATAATCATCTTTAATTCCTCTTTCAATATTATTCATACATTCATTTAAATCGGGCGGTTCCCCGCCCGTATTTTCTCCCATGGTTTAACTAATTTTAACGTTTTTATCTCACAGCTTCTAAATTTAAAATATTTAAAATTCTATCAGTTAATACAAAATAAAATATATAATTAGTCAAGCCAAAGCTAAAGTTTGAAAAATTAACGAGGTTCAATATATCAATTAAAATATAATTATAACAGGTAATATACTTATCTTAACAAAAAGTAAAAATAACAGCACTGGAATACGTCCACTCACTTGCGAATTCGAATTGAGAAAACAATAATTAAGGTCGATTCAAACACATCAGTCACGTCTCGTCACAGTCCCGACGCCGAACCGAACAATCCGTCATAAAAAATATTCTTTATTAGAAATATGCCGCCGGCATTCACATTCATCAGTTGACAAACAGTTTCCCAGCAGTCAGGTTTCGACACGTCTATCGCCCAGCCGATTTTATAATCTCAGCGACGAATTTTTTGGTTTTGCCGGGAACATGACGGGCGGTACGAGTGAACAAAATAAAATTATTGACGAACAATTAATAGAATGTGTGAGAAAATATAATGTTTTATATGATTAAAAATAATATTGGCAGATAATAATAATATTATTTGTTAATTCTTTATCCGAGAAACTTTCCATCTTTTCAACAGATTGGTCGCCGAAGACTGATGCATTTCGGGTGTGTGCGAATAGACGAACGAATAGTTCTGTGACCAGACGGGACCAGTTCGGCGCCGGGACTGTGACGGGACTGATGTGTTTGAATCGACCATTATAGTATTAATCTGATAAGTATAAAATCTTAATAATTATAATATAATAAAATAAATTAATCTGATAAGTATAAAATTTCATTAAAAGCCACTTTACTTAAAGAATCCATTAAAGCGAGTTATAAAATCGAATATCGTTAACAGCCTCCTTGTACTACGATCCATTTTAGCGAATCATTATGAAATCGGCCGTTATGCTTATCTGTTAATAATGACCGTTATTAATGACTTATCTGATTATTTACTCTTTTATCGTTTGATTTCTAGTTGCCTTAGGGACCTTTTTTTCTAGTAGACTAGGTACTTTTGGTGATTAAAATTTAGAGAGTCATAGAATTCATTTTTATTATCCTATGTTGCTTCTTCAGTAAGTGCATACACTGAGAATATGGGTAAATCGGACCACTTACTTCTTAATCTTATAATACAGATTCTTTCATTTTCTGGTTTAAAGTCTAATAAATATGATTGCAGTTTTTCATTAATTGTAAACCCACCTTCTTTTTATGTCGACTTCAACATCTAGAGCACAATATTAATGATTTCTCCATGCGTTTTGTTCCATCTGTCCATCTCATTTTCTGAATGGTTGTTACATCATATCTCAGGTCTTATAGTTGTTTTATCGCTCTCGTGGTGGTTCCAAGTTTACCTGTTATCTGGTAACCTGTTCAATTACGTTTTTTGATGTCTAGTTAGTTAAATTAGCTGTTATTTTAAGGTTGGTAATATTGAATCACACTTTGGGTCTGTTTTCCATATCAGTATATTTATAGTATACTATCTGCTGTGATGATGTTCCATTTATCATCTTGAATACAAGTGTCAGCCAAACTAATCAAGCAACATCTAATTCTTCTAAATACTTTAAACTAAATACTTCTTTCTAATCAATTAATCACCCTTTAAATTCTACTAAGTATTAATTTTACGTAAATTTCAAAACTTTTGTATACTTTTCAGAGACAAACGATTTCAAAAATGGATCAACAAAGTACCGGTACAAATTTGGATGATGTACTAACGCCTGAAAGAACGGTAAATTCAATTCTGCAACATCGGCATATTTAGTTGATGTAGCAACGCCTGGAAGGGTAGATTTAATGAAAGCAGCAATTTCTGCAACAACGCCACATTTGGTTGATGTATCAACTTCTACCAGTCAGCATGAAAATTATAGTGAAGATTGCGAATTGATCTCACTTGTATTCCCGTTATATACGCAAATAATGTACAGAAACTTAACCTATATCATGAATATCGCCACAGCTATTTCCGGAAACCCCAACTTCCCCTGGTCATACCTCTTTAGCAGAAATCCTGAGCTTCAAGAGGAGTATGCAGCCTTCATCTCGGTTATTCCGTGTATCCGGGAGAACTCCTACGTAGGCATGGAGGTCAGCGGGTTCGGGTCAAAACTAAAGACATTGACGCCATGTTACCAATCCAACGGTAACTTTACCATCCTATTTGTAAACACAACATAATGTAAACTAAACTTCACATATTAATTTTTAAAGGGTTTTTACCCTCATATTTAGTGGCTACATTCATGTAATATATTGTAAGTATTAACCACATTTCACATTAACCTTAGTCTACCGTGTCTACCTCAGAGAAATATGACTTCCTAATGAAAAGTATTAATAATGCATCTTCTCAAGCCATTCCGACATATAAACCCTTTAAAATTATTAAACGACCACCTCCTCCATGGTGGGATTTCAAATGTGAATGGAGTTAATAGATCGAACAACATCCGGAACAATAACAGAAACATCTTCAACTGAACAAGCGGGACAAACCGAAACTACCATAACAAGCCATACTCCTTGTAGGCCCCCATGCAGCAAATCGTTTAGATGCGCCCATAACAAGCCGTACGAGACCCCCACTGACAATTCTTGTACTGCTTCATGTAACAAATCTTGTAGAGGTGTTATTAACGAGCCGTATGAGGTCTCCAGTGACATTTGTAGAGCTCGCTTTAACAGTTCTTGTCCGACGCCTTGTAATAAATCTTATAGAAATGCTATAAACAAGACTTAAAAAAAACTGGAGAGGCTGTTAATGATACTATTAGAGCTATGACTCCAGTGGCTGACAATACTAATGACAATATAGTCGAAACTTCTGAAACTGGTGCAACCGTTTCTGATATTATTAATAGTTCGGAAGATTCTGCCACTTCCACTTCTTATTTTGGATAAGTCCATCAATCTACTTACTACAGTGTCTCTATGACTGAAACTGCTACTCTAGAGACTAGGACAACAGCTGTAGCAGGCAGTAACGAGGGAGAAATGGTATTCATGAATCCAGATGATACTTTTCGCAGTTCCATTGGCACACAAACACAAGCGCCAGGTCAAGATGATGGACATTTCACTAAAAGAACCACAAACCCTCGAAAATGTCGCCAATGGCACATGAGAGTTAGACGGATATGTAAAAAATGCAATATAACACAATGAGTGTTTTAAAATATTTCACTCATAGTTATGTTTTTTATGTATATCCATGCATTTTTATTAAATGTTTCCTTGGTCTGTATGTATTTTTTTAGTCATATTTTATACTGATTGTCTCTGTGTACCTGATTGGGTACACAATTTTTTTTTCAAAAACCAAAATTAAAAAATGTACAAAATATTTTTTTTATATATAATTATGATCATAATTAAAACTCTCTTGGCGGTGGGTATTAATGGGTTAATCTTACCGATATTGTAAAAACATTTGTATATCCAGATTTTCAAGAAAATAATGTATATACAGCTACATTTCTGCATCGAAGAGACTTTTACAAATTAGAGTTGAACCAAGAAACAAAGAGCATACAAACTAAACTATAAAACTTTGTACCCTAATAGTTCTGAACGGCAAAATGTTAGTTTTGTTAAAAATATATTCCATGACACCACCATTGCGTCCATAAATTCATAAAGGTATAAGTAATTTTTAGCAAACTTAATTTTTATTTATTAATAAAATTTAATTTTTCTAATGACGAAAAGGTTAATTATGTGAAAAACTTTATTATTTGGCTTAAGAAACTGGAAAATGAAAACTAATGACAGATATAAAAGTTTAATCCGAACTATTTCTCTATTATTACAAATTACAAATAATTGAATACGCTTTGAATTGAATATTCTCACAATTTCACATTGAATATATATTATTGGAGAAATTTCAAACAGATGTCATTGAAAAAAGATATGGTCAGTATAGATACTTATCGGGGTGTAATTATACTATATCTTAATCCCAAATTCTAGAATCTGAAAAAATATTAAAATTTACATTTTAAATAAGAATATGACAAACTTGAATTCTTGTAACAAAAATCCATCTAATAAGGACATATTAAATGATACCAATGTCGACATGTCAAATTCCTTCATATTTTTGACTCAAATTATTTACAAAATTATAAATTGGATAAGTCTACTCAAAACGTGTGTCGCATTAAAATTTATAAAAATAAGCATACAGTGTGTAAAAGCCAAATGGAATAAATTCATTATTTAGGTTACTGCACATATTTATAAAAAATCCCGAAACAAATCCAATTTAAATTATAACTTGACATTTTTTAACGTGAAAATGCAACCCCTACCTTCAACCCCCTTAGAATGACAGGTACAACCCCAAATTTTTAAAATAGGAAGTATAGGCTTGTGATATATCGTTTGAAAGGTCTTTTCATTCTCCATTCAAAAATGTTGTCGCTTTCAAGTTTATTAAGATTAATTAAGATAAAATATTTTGTCAGGCCATGGAGTTTGGGGTGTGTACATTGTAAAATGGCGTGCACCCCATCCATCCATGCTATGGCATGCTGGACGAGCCATACAGTCTGTAGTCAACACCCCGAAGTATGAGCGGGAACACAAAATGTATCAATACTCATACTCTTATGAAACGCACCTGGCGGATCATAAGAGCCTTCACATTTTACTCTTCTTCAACTTGTCTTGAGTGAAATGTCTTTAATCTTTTCTATCAGCCTCTCTTGGCTAACTCTTGTTCTCTTCCGACCACGAATGGCGATTAGGTTTCCGAAGGCAGACGGGTCACTATATTTCTTTCTAATATATTGTTCCCATCCACACCTTCTTTCCCTCCCCATCCTACCCAACAAAAATATGGAGAAAACCAGATGCAAAAAATCCGTAAGTTAAGGTGGAAGCTATCGTGCTAAAAACTGAATGGTTGCACGTCACGCGGCCGCTAACGATGCTCTTGGGACACCGGGCGAAATCCCATTGAATATTAGCCTTGTTCCTGTACGCGGGGCTCTACAGGAATCGACCAACGTTCCCCAGCTACTCGTGGGAATAAATATGAATACTCACCAACATGCTAGGCAAGCACGGTGTTTAAATGCCAAAAACCCGACCACTGTAAACCAACCCTATTCAATGTGCGTCAAAAAGATAAAGCTCAACATCGCCACATATAATGCTCGGTCACTCTCTACCGAAGAAAGATTCGAAGAAATGGAGGAAGAACTCTCAAAAGTGAACTGGGATATTGTAGGTATCAGCGAAGTTAGAAAAAAGGGAGAGAGTCTTACCTCACTCCCATCAGGCCATTTATTTTATTACAAAGGAGAAGAGGAATCGACAGTCGGAGGCGTCGGCTTCTTTATTCACAAAAGAATTGCTAACAGAATTGTGTCAATAAACCAAATCTCAACAAGAGTGGTCTACTTAAACATCAAAATAAACGTCAGATATATCCTAAAGTTCATTCAAGTGTACGCCCCTACTACAGGACATCCAGACGAAGAAGTCCAAATATTCTACGACCAAATATCCTGTGCAATCAAGGAAAATCCTGGCCACTTCTTAATAATAGGTGGTGATTTCAACGCCAAAATAGGCACTAAGGAAGACCCCTCTGAAATAATATTGGGAAATTTTGGAAGCGAAGGCAGAACAACTACTGACTTTCCTTTTGGAAAACAATCTCTATCAAATGAACAGCTTCTTTAAAAAGAAAAAACACAGCAGATGGACATGGGAAAGTCGTGATGGAAAAACAAGGAACGAAATCGACTATTTCTTAACAAACAAAAAAGAATTATTTAAAGACGTAAATGTGCTAAACCAGTTCAGTACAAGCAGTGATCATAGGTTAGTAAGAGCTAAAATAACGATATCAACCGAAAAAGAAAGACTCAAAATGATAAATAAGAAACAACCAAAGAAATGGACAAAACCAACTAACATTCAGGAGTTCGACAAATATATTGGTAATTCATTGAAAGATACAACAATAGCAGACATCAATATATTGAACAAACAAATAGTCAACACAATGCAACAGGCTCAAACTAAATATTGTCCGACAAGCAAAAAAGATGAAAAACTGAGTCAACCCACGAAAACCCTTATAGAACTACGGCGACAAATGAAAGGAGATAACACTACAAGCAAAGAAGCGATAAATCAAATAAATAAGACGATCACAAAGGCAATAAGAAAAGACATAAGAAACTACAATGTAGAAAAAACAAAACAGGCAATAGAGAAAAATAAGAACATGAAAGTTTTGAAGAGGAGCGTACAAAAGGGGAAAATAGAAATTAACAAACTGAGAAACAGCACTGGAGAAGAAACAACGAACGGAGATGAAATATTAAGAATAGTCGAAGAGTTCTACACAGAGTTATATAGATCAAGAAAAAGATACACAGAGTTATATAGATCAAGAAAAAAAGATAACAATACGGAACCTCCAATTACACTAAAAACTGGGGTATTAAACCAAGGGTCAGATTTAATGCCCGATATAACAAAATCAGAAATCAAAGAAGCCCTGAAGAAAATGAAAAATAATCGAACCCCGGGTGAAGATGGAATAGTATCAGAAGCACTAAAAATTGGAGGGGATGTATTACTTGAAAAAATTAAACAACTTTTCAATATCTGCCTTCACAGCGCCAATATTCCAACAGACTGGAACAACGCTACTATGATTTTATTACACAAAGCAGGAGACAAAGCAAATTTAGAGAATTACAGACCGATTAGCCTCCTCAGCCATATATATAAGTTGTTTACGCGAATACTAGTTAAGAGAATGGAAAGAAAATTAGAGACTTATCAACCAAGGGAACAGGCAGGATTCCGAAAACGTTACGGAACAAATGACCATCTACAAAGTATAAAAACCCTAATAGAGAAAGCAGTGGAATACAATAAACCTCTAGTTCTAATATTTATCGATTTTCACAAAGCCTTTGACACAGTTGAGCTAAGCAAAATATTACAGGCGCTTAAAGAACGCAGGCTAGATTATAGATATACTAAATTATTATACAAAATATACCTGCAGGCAACAACCACTGTCAGATTACATACTAACAGTAATCACATAAAAATAGAACGGGGGGTTAGACAAGGAGACCCAATGTCACCTAAACTTTTTAATACGGTGCTAGAACATGCTTTTAAGAATTTGGATTGGATGACAAAGGGAATAAAAATAGATGGAGAATATCTAAACAACTTACGTTTCGCTGATGATATACTTATAATAGCTGAAGATCTGGGTATGGCAAGAGAGATGGTACAGGAACTCGTTGTGGCTACAGAAAGTGTAGGTTTAAATATAAATATCTCGAAAACAAAAATCATGACCAATTTGGTACCCAACCAGAACATCAGTATTGGTGGAAAAGAAATAGAACTCGTAGATAGATATAAATACCTGGGACATGAAATTATGATTGGCAGGGATAACCAGACTCATGAACTGAAGAGAAGAATCGGCCTTGGGTGGGCCATTTGGAAAACTGAGAGAAACTTTTAAAAGTGAGTTGCCCACATGCCTAAAGAGAAAGGTATTTGATCAGTGCGTCCTCCCAGTCTTGACGTACGGAGCAGAAACACTTACCTTAACAAAAGCAGCAGCTACCAAACTGAGAGTCACGCAGAGAAGAATGGAGCGGTCCATGTTAGGAATAACTCTGCGAGACAGAATAACCAACGAAGACATCAGGAGAAGAACCGGAGTGACTGACATCATCGAGAAGATAGCCAGACTAAAATGGAGATGGGCAGGACACATAGCCAGAATGACAGATGGGCGATGGACAAAGAGGTTATTGGAATGGAGGCCAAGGGAAGACAAGAGAAGCGTCGGTCGACCACCTACAAGATGGACTGACGATTTAAGAAGACTCGATAAAAACTGGATGAGAGCGGCGCAAGATAGACGAGGTTGGAAACATGAGGAAGAGGCCTATGTTCAGCAGTGGACTCTTGAGGCTGGATGATGAAGATAAAATAAATTAAAATCATGTGGTTACCGAAATTCGCTAAAATGTACTCAAAACTTATTTCCCGTTTAGGTCTTGATAATGAGAAAGTGAACAAAAACCATAGCAATGTGGTTAGATGGTAACCAATAAAACAACTTTAAAGAATTTCCGTGGCAACGTTATTTAATACGCATTAGTAAATTGTTTTATTTAAGTTGTCAGTATTTTAATTTAAGTAAAAAGTTCGTTCAATTAAATTCTGAAAAATGGTTAGATTAACGGAAATACATAAAATAACAGTTTTACAAATGATTGGTTACGGAGATAACACCCGAACACAACAGGAAGTAACTATATCCCAATATCCTATATCCCAAGGAACAATAAGTAAAATAGAGAAGCAGTTTCGCGAGTTTGGTCATGTAAGGCAGATAAAAAAAGCAGCTGCCAATGCACTGAGTGATGAACTCAAATTAGATGTGTTGCTTGAGTTTAAGGAAAATCCACATACATCGAGTAGACAGGCATCCACTACATTCAATGCTAACCATACATCGATAGTAAACATATTAAAAGAAAATAAATTGCATCCCTATACGATGATACCTACTCAGGAGCTCATGGAAGACGATTTTGATAGGAGAACTTTTTTTTGTGAGCAAATGATGGACATGTTGGATAACAATATTATAAAATTAGAAGACGTTATGTTTTCTGATGAGTGTACTTTTTCACTTAACGGTCATGATAATCGGCAAAATTGCCGCTACTGGGCCACGGAAAATCCTCACTGGATGAGAGAAGAACACACTCAATACCCTCAATAGGTTAATGTTTGGGCAGGGATTGTAGGAAACAATATCATTGGTCCCGTTTTCATTGAGGGCAACTTGAATGGCAACAATTATTTGGCACTACTTCAAAATTATGTCATTCCAACGTTGGCAAATTTATATCCTGATCCAGGAAACCCTCAAGTTCCAGCGAATACGATATGGTTTCAGCAGGATGGAACACCACCACATTACCAACTTAACGTCCGGCAGTACCTCGATACAATATTTCCCAATCGGTGGATAGGGAGGCGAGGATCGATTGAATGGCCAGCGCGATCACCTGATCTTACATTATTAGATTTCTGTTTATGGAGATATGTGAAGAGCCATGTGTACAAAACTAAACCTTCTGATTTAAATGACTTAAAAGAACAAAAAACGCTTGCGATTAGGTCGATCACGCCTGTTATGTTAAATAATGTTAGAAGACAGTTTTATTTGAGATTAGGATGTTGCCAAGACGTTCGCGGTGAAGATTTTGAACATCTACTTCATTAACATTCGTAGTTCTTTTTCGTGTTCTACATTTTATTACGTTTTGCATTACATTTTAGTTTTTGATTGTATTGTAGCGAATTTCGGTAACCACATGATTTTAATTTATTTTATCTTAATTAATCTTAATAAACTTGAAAGCGACATTTTTGAATGGAGAATGAAAAGACCTTTCAAACGATATATCACAAGCCTATACTTCCTATTTTAAAAATTGGGGGTTATACCTGTCATTCTAAGGGGTTTGAAGGTAGGGGTTGCATTTTCACGTTAAAGAATGTCAAGTTATAATTTAAATTTGACGTGTTTCGGGATTTTTTATAAATATGTACAGTAACCTAAATAATGAATTTATTCCATTTGGCTTTTACACACTGCATAGGTGCTGAATGCAAAAACGTAATTGTACATAGTGTGGGTACGTACTACCGTTAGAGACAATTACTTTGATTATTTACAAAAGGGCTTCGTAATTGGCTTATTAGTAGCCACGGATGAAATGAAATTTTTATACTTTTATTATGTGCAGTTTTTGAATACATAATTAATACTGAAGAAATCAATATAAAATTTATTAAACAGACAAATCATAAAACATTGCTGGCATTGGCTATGCCAAGTCTTGAAAGTAATCAGTATTATGTACGCCCATGTAATTCTAAGACCCCGTATCTGCAAAAAAAAAACTGAATTTCCGATTTTCGCTGTAAACGATTAACAAAACAGTTATACATCTATACACAAATCCCCAACCTGACAGAAAATTCTAGGAATCTCTAATACAGGTCATCTAATACCCTGTAACTGAATATATCTAAAATTGCAAAGTAATTTCTCGTGTTAATTTGTATGAGTTTGTACTCAGAATAACGCATGGTTGCTGTAAATTGTAGTGAATAGTAATAGTTTAAAAAAAATGGCATTAAGTTCGGTAATTTCTCATTCTAATTATTTTAAACCAATATAAGCATTTTACTTAATAAATAGTTTAAATAACTTTGTATTGCATAAATTGTCAAATAACTGTCAAAGTGTGGATACGCATTTTTTAATACTCTCCGCATTTTAAAGTTTATTTCATTGGATTTAAAGCAATACCGCGTAATTTAAAATTAATTTTATTAGGCTAGTTTTTTTAAATTGTATTGTTTAATAAAAACATACTCGCATAGTGCTTAAAAATTTGTTACTTTCCCCTATGGGGACTGGCATTGACTCGAGGATACTTTTAAGTGCCTTTAATAATATTGTTAAGTCATCTGAAGTAATGGAGCCTGAAGAAAAGTAGTGGTACCGTTAAAAATAGAGGATTTAACATAAAGTCAGATAAGTAAAATGTTAAAAGTATTTTTGTGTATATTGAAAGGATAGATAACACCGATCTTGGTCACTTCCATCCAATTACAATAGGTCATATTTTGTACAAAAAACTAGGAATTTCTAATATCCTTCAAGTAAGGTGAATTGGTAGGAACAGAATTAAGGTAGTAGTAGCTTCTGTACATGATGCAAATAGTCTTATTAATAATAGTAAATTTGAACAACATAAGAATACATATTTGGAGAAATACAGCGACGACTTAGAAAAGATGATTTAAAGAAAAAAACTGCATTTCATAAATGGCTAAACGACAGAACCCCAGGAACACGGGGAGAATATCTTACCCTCAGACAACAAGTTAAACAAAGAATAAAACTCGAGAAAAACGAATGCTGGGAGAGAATGTGCAGAGACATAGACAACACGATAGGGTATAACAGATCAACGGAAGCATGGAAAAAAATAAAAAACATCAGAAGTAATAAACGAAGTAAAAATACCATACAGATAATTACATCAAAAGAGTGGACAAAGCATTACACAAAATTATTGCAGGAGAATACACCGGAGTATATCTCATACGACCCTGTGACAATAATAACTGAGGAAGCAGAAATCACACAGGAAGATATAAATAAAGCACTAAAGAAATCCAAAAACAATAAAGTCCGTGTCAGACGATCAAATATTTGATCAAACTAGTTTGACCAAACCAAAAAATTGACAGCATATGACGTCACATCCTGAGTTTGATCAAATCCTCTAAAAATAGAGGATCTTCTATTTTTCAAGGTCAGTTTGATCAAACTTTAATTTTGATTGGTCGCAAAATATTATAACGACAAATGACAATCAACATCAACACAACAGTTTAGATACATTTCTTTTGTTGATAGTGTGTGGAGCAATTTATATAATGCGAAACATCCTCACTATTATAAAAAATGTGCTCGTCAGCAATGATTGGCGGAAATTGCTTTAAAATTAAATGATATAAGGCCAAATACTTCAGGTAAGCTGACATTTATTAGTGATAATGTACTTCTTAATGATTAAACTTTGTTTGTAGTTGAGGATATCAAGCAAAAAATTAATTCTTTGAGAACCCAGTTCAACAAGGAATAAACAAAGCTTCGCAAAACACCAAGTGGTTTGCTGTTGTTTTAAGCTGTGATTCGGTTAAAATCTCATTGTGGTGTTTTGAGGATCTTTTGTTTTTTCAAGATCAATTTACGGCTAGGGAAAGCGATTGTAATATGGGTGAAAAAACAAGTGGCAATGAAACTGTATTAATAAATGCAAATGTAAGTAATAATCACCTGTATAATAAATAATCACAATTAGTCAAAAATACAATATATGAATAATTAGTAATAATAGTCAACTGATGTAGGTAAACCACTTAATCACTTCCTACTTTTGCTTTTTTAGTTGGATGACGAAGACATAAATGTGACTCAAGAAAATGAAATTGAAGAGTCGTTCATTAGTGATGTAGAAAATGCAGAGTTACAAACCCCACAATCAAAAAGACAACCTCACAATCATAAACGCTCATCAGTGTCTGAAGAAAACATTTATTTGTCTTCACGTAAACGACAAAAACTAGAAGCAGCAGAAGATCCACTGAGAGAACTCTCTAAGGCTGTTTTAAAATTAAGCCAAACTTCTAGTGAGGACTCCTTGACAACGTTTGGTGAATTTGTTGCAAGTGAGATTAGGAGTCTTCCAAAAATAACCCAAAGGGCGTGTAAAAATTCTATTTTAAGAACTTTATTAAAGTTTACTTCAAACTGTGAGAATAGCAGTGAATGATGTTAATTTTAAACATTTTTTTATCTATGTTTTGTCATACGAATTTGAGTTTGTGGTAGCATGTTTCTGTTCTCTCTTTAAGGTAGGTTATAGTTTCTGCTGCAGTTACCTGTTGACCTGGTATCATGTCTTTTTATTTTTAATATAAAAACTCATTGACTATGTTAATTATATGATTTTATCTTATGTCACAGATTTTACATAAAAGGTTTTTTTTTACTTTAAGATTAGCTTTTTTGTTAGATTTTTATTAATTCTATGTAGTGTTTTAATGTTTCTAATATTTTAATATTAACATTCATACTATGTTAAGATCCATATAATGTATTACTTGTAGCAATTGTAAAATATTCCTAGTTTATTAAAGATTTAATGCATTCATAGCTGGCTGTGTGGTCACCCATTGCAATTGATATATTTTACTTTATTGTCACATGATTTTTGGGGACATTCTTTAGATTCATGTTTGCCTGTACATTTTACACATTTGAATTGTTTATGACAGTAGGTTGTTTTATGTCCGTAGTCTTGTACATTATTGGATTATTCTTCTGGTATGAGGTTGTTCACATTTGACGATAGTGTTTCCTAGATTTTCTATTTTATATACTTCTTTGATGTTATTTTTCTTCACTATGATGCCAAATAAAACATTGGTAATGGAATTTTTTATGTGTAATGTTTTATACTGTGTATGTTTACTGCCTCAATATATCTGTACTTCAGAACCAGACAAATGTAAGTCACATTTAGCCAACTTTTCAGGAGAAAGCAAAAACTAAAAAAGTTGCCTAATTGCTTAATTACAAAGCTGTCACTTTAATTTACCTTCAAACTATTGTTTGTATTATTAACAAATAAGTATCCTTTATTTATTTTTTAATTTTTTTTACTAAATTATATCCCATTTTGTAAAAAGTGGACTTTTTACACTAATGGTTGGACTAAATGTTATTGTGGCTCCACACAAAACCCTACTGTAGGACTTACTCTTGGACTTGCTTTATTTTGTCTTTAAAAAAATCCCTCATAGGACATAGGACTTACTTATCTAGGAAAAGGTGTCTAGAAATAAACTTCATGTGCTACTATTAAAAACATGTAATTATTATAAACAAACATAGATGAAAAACTAGCATTTAGTCAATGTTTTTCAATTAATTTTGAACATTATTGTCAAAGAGGTAAGGAGAAAAAAATTATTCAAGGGCATTCAAGTCATCCTCAATGAAGTTGCCTTCGTGTTCACAATGTGGAAGGTTTTCAAAGAAAGATTTGTACTCTTCAGGGATCCATTGCATCAGGTTCATGAGGTCGTTGTACTTTTCATTGCTTATTTTCTTTTTGTGTGCCTGTATTTGTAGAATTGCCAATGTCATATTAATCCCTTCTTGCCTCCGACATGAATGAAGAATGAATCTTCCTCAAAACTGTTTTTATAGTATAGCTTACTGTCCCCTTTTCGAAGCTGTAACCACACTGCATTGGATATTAGAAATGGTTCGTTGTTTGTGTTCTTCTTCCTTGATATAAATGGGGCGTCTTTGCTCCTCAAGAAGAGAAAATCAAAGAAGTCTTTTTTGAGCGTGTAGCAATAAAGTTTACCCAATCATTATTTGTAGTGAATATGGTGTTAGTTTTTATTTGTTTTTTAGCTCTCTCTATTATTCTGTGTTTTCTATCAACTTCCATGTGGGTATGTCCGGCCAAATAAGAACTTGTGGTTGACTGTCTTTACAGTAGAAACTTTTTTCAAGAGCTACAAATACATAAAAACCATATTCATATTTCTGTTTTGTCCACTGCAATTATCTGTCCAAATAGTCGGTACATCAGTAGGCTGATTATTAGTAATTTCTTCAGTTGCCCATGTAAATAAGTAAGACGCTATTTCATTTCCTTTTTGACCCGCTGTAACTTCATTCTAGATCATGCACCAAGTTTTATCAGTTGTTGCATCATAACTAGTACTGTTTAACTAAGATATGTTCCATGGTACAGACATTTTAAGATAAATCGAAGTTTTTTTTCTCTTTTGGGTATGAACTTGATATTGCATTCTTTTTGTCAAGTTCACTAATCAATATCTTAAAGTGTTCTGCTACGAAGACTTAAGCCTTTAATGTTTTTCATAGCTGATGGTTTTCAGTACATATTGTGATTTGTTTAAATAGTTCCTGAATGTGTTTTATCTAACAATATGGTTAAGGTGTTGTACTACACCTACATTATATCTGTGGTGCTAAGGCAAAACCCGATATGTCAAAAAAATTCGAATTTCCGTTTTTAATGCCAATAGATTAACTGAGTGGCAAAGAATATTGTGGTAAAACCCGATATGGTTCTGAAGCTCCTAAAACATTTAAGGTAAGAAAATAATATTCCGATATGTCCTTTACGTTAATATTAGTCGATGTCAAAACCCGGTATGGAGACATATCGGTTTCTGGCCTCCTTGAACAACAACCAAGTAATTGTATAAATTCCGATATGTCATTCGAATGCTCTAATGCAATATAGTTGTGCATTTGTTCAGCACGTGGTTTGTGTACACTTAAGTTTTATAGTTTGTGTTAATTATTTTCAAAATGTATGCAAGTAGGAGTCTTAAGCTGGTTAATATGGCATTAGCTGGTAAGTTTTATAATTTTACAAAAAAGTTGAGATCCAATAAATTAATTTAGTAACTGTTATTATATTATTGTTATTGTATTAATTTTAGATAATCAATTGGCACATGCAGCATGAGGTGAAGAAAATGAACATAGGGAGACATTGAATGTAATGGCTGTTTCTGATGTTTTTAAGGATATGAAGACAATGAATGTACGGGCAACGTCGGTAATTTTTCCAGGTTAGTACTAGCTTATTAGGGACTTATATAAAAATGATAACTTATAACTTTTTTCGTAGGATATGGTCAATGAAAATACAACAACTATTTTATTTAATTAAATTATATTTACGTTTCGACTTACTTGGATTCCAAGTCGTCTTCAGAACATGGCCAGTAATATTAACAAAATATATATATATATATATATATATATATATATATATATATATATATATATATATATACTCAGTGACATTAGAAGTGTTACACCCAGAAGGAGTAATTTCTTGAACTTAATTTTTTGACAACAGAATGACTATATTTAAAACATGCTATGATAACAATACCAATGGTTTATCTCTTCTAATTTTTGTAAAAATAAAGTTTTATCTCCTAAATTTTTTTGTGAAGAAACCGACTTGTGAAAACCGGTTCTTATAGAAATTTTTGTTATTGTTCCTCAGCCTATTTGTATTCAGTGTAAGAAAATGCCTCGAGTTCGAATACACATAATTACCACCATTTTAGCGATTTTGACAGGGGTAATATTATTGCGTATAAAGATATGAGTTTGTCGTATCGCGAAATTGGCCGTCGTGTTAATTGAACGACAATGACGGTTATGCGTGTCTGTCGTGTGTGAACAAACTAAGGTAGAGGAACACAAAGAAGACCAACTGGTCAACCAAGGCGTGCCACAGAGCGTCAAGATAGGCGCTTTAAATTACTGGCTCTGCGAGACCGTTTTGCTACTGCGCGTCAAATTGCTGACCAATGGTTTGGAGTAGTAGGTAGACCTGTTAGTATGCGTACACTATACCGTCGCATTCGAGCCTTTGGACTGGTTTCATTCCGCCCATGACTAGTGCTTCCTTAGACTGCGGACCACGGTCATCAACGTTTGAATCGGTGCAGAGAAAGGCAGCATTGGGTAGCAGAATGGCGTAATGTAGCATTCAGCGATGAATCACGATTCTGTTTAGGAATTCATAATGGTCGTAGGATGGTAAGACGCCGCCGTGGAGAACGATGAGATATCGGGTTTGCTGTTAAGAGGCATGTATACAGGACAGTTGGAGTAATTGTTTGGGGGGCTATTGCCTATGATAACCGATCACCATTTGTGTTTATTTGAGGCAATATCACAGTTGCGCGTTTTGTTAAAGACATCTTACAAACCAGTTTACTGCCTTATCTCGACGGACGTCCAGGCGTCCTTTTTCAGCAAGACATCGTGCGTCTCCACATTGCTCATCAAACTCTGGACTTTTTCCAAGAAGCTGGCGTTAATGTGTTGCCACAGCCGCCCCGTGTTCCAGATTTAAATCCTATCGAACATGTATAGGATATGACGGGAAGGAGACTGTCCACTTTGCACCATCCTGCACAGACTCTGGCACAGTTAATACATGAAGTTTAAGTTGCTTGAAAGGAAGTGCCACAAGCAGACATCTAACATCTCATTTTGTCAATGCCTAGACGTATACAGGAGTGTATTCAGCTACGGGGTCGCCAAACACATTATTAATTTTTTTTTGATTACTTGTTGATAACAATTCTTGACAACGTTATCGTTTCATTCTTGATATAAATCTACCATGTTGCCAAAAAATGAAGTTCAAGAAATTATTCCTTCTGGGTGTAACACTTCTAATGTCACTAAGTATATATATATATATATATATATATATATATATATATATATATATATATATATATATATATATATATTTATTTTTCTATTTTGATCGACTTAATAGCATGATTTTAAAAATATCTGAAAAACATATGTTTATTCCATTTATTTTACGTTCTGACTTGACATAGTCAAGGTTTTTAATAAATACAATAGAATTAATTGTACTGGATAAGGTAAGTTTTGAATTTATAACTTGCAAGTCCCATAAAATCAATTTATCCTCTTATTTCTCTTTTCCTTTTAGAAGTAGTGAAAAGTTCAGTTATGGATATAGAGGAAAATGAAAGTATTCCACATAAACCATCCAGTATAACTGTACTTCAGGATATTACTATTACTCCTGGTAAAAACAAAATATTGAAGACTATATGGCACTTACATCTAAATTTTGTCCTTCGGCAAATATAGCTAATTTCATTAATGTTCAAATTTTACTATCTAGAAAAAAGGTAAGATTTAGTAATCAATTTAAACAGGAATCTATCTTAATGTACTTCACTGGACAAAAAGTATATAGAAATGTTTTGTGCAACAAATTTTATTTACCCAGTCCTAACACATTATTTAAACACATACAACATATTAAAATTGAGCCTAGACTAAATGAAGCTTTACTTACTGTTTTAAAATACAAAGTAGCAAACTTTACTAAATCCGACAAAATTTTGTGTTTTGTCATTTGACGAAATAATGGCAATTAAATCAAATATGTTTTACAATAGGGTATTTGATGAAATTCTTGGAAACAACAATTAGCATATTATTTTCACCATTCATCCTGTCCAGCAGATAAACTTAGAACAATTTTGTTTACAATGATTGCTGCCCTAATGGATTGTGGATTAGATGTATGTGCTTTAATAAGCGATCTTGGATCAAATAATTGAAAATTAGCTAATGATTTAAATGAAACCCCAAACAAGCGGTATTTTGTTTTTCGTGATAAAAAAATAATGTATATGTTCGATCCACCACATTTTATAAAATTGGCTAGAAATAATATGTTAAAGCATTCCCTTGTTTTCAATGGGAAAACAACTTCCCGGGAATATGTAGAGTCCTTTTATCAACATGATAAACAATACACTACTAGAGCTGTCCCAAATTAACAGACTCATATATTAGATCTAGTCCTTTTGAAAAATGAATGTTAAGTATGCAACGCAAGTTTTAAGTGCTACCGTTGTTGCTAGTATGAAGTTATATATACGGTTTAAAGTACTTCCATCAACTGCAGAAGGTACTGTTAAAGTTCTAGACATGTTTGATAAATAGTTTGACATACTAAATTCTTCAACAGCCAGTCAGGGCAAAGAATATAAGCAAGCATTTGAAAATTTCAAAAATAATTTTTTAGAAGACTGTTTACAATTTTTTGAACATGTCAGGGCCTTGAATAAAAAAAAAAGATGTCACCAACCACATAAATCTATTAAAGGTTGGGAAATATCTATTAAAGCGTTTCAGTTGATTTGGGCACGAGTAAGTGATGCTGGTTTTGAATACTTATTGTCAAGACGGTTAAACCAAGATGCCTTAGAAAATTTGTTTGGAAAAAACAGACAACAAAGTGAAAATTGTGTTAATCCAACGGCTTCACAATTTCAAATTTCCTTTAAGAAACTGGTGTGCATTGATACTATTAACTCAGGGTCAGAGAATTGTTAAGGGGATATGGATAGTGTACTTTTAAAAATGTCTGATTTTCTCAAATAACCTGTAGATACTGAAACATCTAAACAGACACCTGAAGAACCTGTGCTATTTATTGATACAGATTATCAGAATGATAAAGACATAACGGGACAAAATTTTATAACATATGTGTGTGGATATTTAATGAAAAAATGTTTAGAATTTTATAGTTGTGAAATATGTGGCAGATACTCAAAAACTGTAACTAATTTGACAGATACTACTATATATTCATATTTTGAACATAGAACCGGTGACACATTTGGTAATCTAAAAAATGCCTAATGTTAGGGTATATAAAAATAGAAATGACATATTTGGTAATCTAAAAATCACTACTGGGTGATTCTGTTGACTTTATAAGTAGGTATACTTGACATCAAGTAAGATCAATCACTAATCAATATACCTATTTAGGAGTTTTGTTCACATCCTCTTGTGTTTTTAGTGAGATATAATTAAAATAGATTAACTGATTCCAAACTCTCTATTTGAATTTTGAAATGAACTTTGTATTTTATTCTACTTTATAACCATACAGCTTTAAAACTAGGATCACTGCGCTAGATCGCGACCATGCGCTAGTTCTCGACCATTTTAGCCTTAAAGTACAAATAAATAAGAAACTAATTCATATCGGGCGCCAAAATCGGTCAAATCAATTTTCGTTAAGTTTCGCCGATCGTAAAAAGTCGGCTCGTGTGACATTAAATAACCGCTTTTCCCGCAAAAATTCAGTTGAGAAGTGGCTGTCAGAGCAATAGCATGATTTTTGTTCTTAAGTACAAAAGTGTTAAGTGATTTCAGGATAGAAAATAGTAAGTAAATGTTTACAAATTTAATCAAATAAGCGTTTTTTTATTTTATATAGTTAAGGGGGCTTTTCTTAATATATTTTTAAAGAAAAAAATGTAAAAAAGTAAATTTTTTTGTTAAATAATGAGTGGTCGCGAACTAGGTTCCGAATTTTAACCGTTTTTAGTTCTCGACCAGATGGTCGAGAATTGAAGTTTGGCGACCATTATATTTTTGTCAGTTAAACGTTTTAAAAACAGTTGTTCAATTTTTTTTTATAAAACTTAAATTAAATAATATTTGTTTTTTTTTTTTAATTTTAGTTTGCGACCACTTCCTTCTTTTTATAATATATGTGAAATTGGCAATAAACCTTGGTGGTCGAAAACTAATTTAATCCAACTTAATTCGCGACCACAGAAGTATTTTGTCGGTCGAGAACTAGTTTAGAGTCATATAATTCTCGTCCAGTTGATTTCCGCTTTGGGACCTAGGTAGGAATGAATAAATAGAGGTACTATCATGGGCTCAAGAGATCTCCAAAAATGTTGTGGTAAACTAGCAATATAAACTTAAGGTGATAACCATCGCAAATATTTTGTGAGGGAGAATGTGAAGAAGAGTACCATCTACGATTCAGTACATACTTGATTGCCTTCGGTCGCATGCCAGTTTAGGTATAAGCTAAAAATTATATGTAGACACCCCTTGTGTCCGTGATCTTACCTACTACTACTGTAGGAAATTCTACTTTTGCACATACATACCCTACCTAATGCATGATTGTTTTTTTTAGTGGCACGTGTTCAGAGAAAATCTAGAGGAAAACCCCTGAAAAAAAGAACTCAGAAAAGAAAAATGTTTCAGTATTCTGAAGAGGACCTAAAAAATGCTCTTGTAGACATAAGAGAAAATTGTACTAAAATTAGAGAAGCCAGCAGGAAGTTCCTAGTCCCAAAAACCACTTTAATTGACAGGCTCTCTGGAAGAAGACCGGAGAAGTTAAACAAACCTGGACCTTCACCAATCCTGACCGAAGAAGGAGAAAAGCGAATTACAGAAGGGGTCATAAATCTAGCCAAATGAGGATTTCCCGTAAAAAAAGATATGCTTCTTGATACTGTAGCAAAAATATCTAAAGAAACGAATAAAGAACTTTTTAAAAATAATATGCCGGGACAAACCTGGTATCTGGGATTTTTAAAGAGAAATCCCGAAATTTCTTTACGGGAAGCAGAAAGTATTAATAAAGCAAGGGCTGTAGTAAGCGAATTTACCATAAGAAAATGGTTCTTGGAATTGGAAAACTTCTTAAAAGAAAACAACTTGCTTAATATATTTAGTGATCCATCGAGAATTTTTAATTGCGATGAGTCAGGGTTTTGCCTTTGTTCAAAATCAGGAAAAGTTTTGGGACCTAAAGGGTATAAAAATTTGTACAGTATCAAACTTGGAAATGAAAAAGAGAACATAACTGTTCTTATGACGTTTAATGCTAGTGGAAAAATATGTCCGCCATTAGTTTTATTTCCATATGTTAGGCCTCCAAAATCATATATGCCAGATGGTTGGATCTTAGGAAAATCAGAAAAAGGATGGATGACATCCGATGTCAAATTCAATGGAAGTTTATCCCTCCACGTTCACCACACCACGGTGATATTTGGGAAGCTGCCATAAAGAGCTTCAAGTATCATCTCTTAAAAATAATGGGTAACTCCAATTTTACTTTCGAAGAACTATCCACTGTACTTTCGTAGATTGAAGCAGTGCTCAATTCACGCCCTATCTGTGCCTCTCAGATGACTCGTCCGATTTTTCCTTTCTTACTCCCGGACACTTTCTTATTGGATCTAACTTAATGTCTTATCCTGAATTAGATCTCTCTGATATTCAAGAAAATAAATTGTCTTTGTGGAATAAATGCACAAGAATTCAGCAGCATATGTGGAAGGTTTGGACCCGCGATTATCTTAATAGGCTTCAAAATAGACCTAAATGGTTCACTCCTCAGGTAGGCATAAAGCCTGGTGATCTCGTCTTGCTTAAGGACGAAAACTCGCCTCCTCTCAAATGGCCTATAGCACGGGTAGTTGAGACATATCCGGAAAAGGACAACAAGGTAAGAGTTGTTAAGGTCAGAACTCCTGAAGGGTTATACGTTCGCTCTATTGCTAAACTGTGTCCTCTTCCTATGACTCACCTTAAAGAATTTTAATAGTTTTTTTAGTTTAGTTATATCTTTCTTCAAATTGTACATAAATATATTTTTTTTTGATGCGTTCACATCAAGGGGGGGACTATGTTGCGTAGCGCAACCTAAAATTATGGTCCAAGTGACGAACACCCTTTTTTCAAAATAAACAACTACTTTTAGTTTTAAGTCGAGTTGTACCCGAGAATGCACGATATATATTGCATATATTCTTTGCACAGAATTGCGAGATTATCACGTACTCCCTTCTCAATTTATTTAGAAAAAACATCAGTCATTGTCACTGTCATATTTGATTAATTAAAAATAATTCGCTCATTTTTTCACCACAGAATGTTTAACTAAAGCAAAATAAAGTTTTTAAAGTCGTAAGTGTTTTTTAAAGTGTAATCCGAGAACTGTGATCGCCAACTTAAGGTAACACATTTTAATTATTTATTATCATTCGAACCAGATCGAAGGTACTGCCCTAACAAGCAGGGAAGCAACATTTCAGGAGGAGAAATAAAATCCCCCGGTGTTCTACAGATGTAAATCGTCCATCGCAAGCGTATTTCAAATTGACGGGCGAATTGCCAGAGCATGCATATACCTTCTCCGGCGAACTTTCGAAAATCTCTAAACAGGGCATGCGTCATTCGAGTGTGAGATCACAAGTTGTCTAAAAACCGATCTTCAGCAGCGAAAAGATGATGTTGGAAACAATTTTAGCTGGAGAGATGTACAGTGACTGAAGTTTGTCAAAAACGAGCCTGGAATAATTTACTAAAAGAATTCCTTAGACCTTAATCAACCGTTTCAATGCATTAGTTTTAAAAGAAGCAAAGAAACCATTAACAAAATGAACCCTAATTTATGTTACCCAGGACAAAATCCTATACCTAAGAAGAAAAAAATGACCTCCTCGACCTGCTTCCATATATTTCACCAGTATTTCAGCAATTCTATAAAGACTTAACAATCTCAAATGAAGCAGAGGATACCTACCCTGATGATATTCTTGATGAAGAAAATAAAGAGATAGTGCAACCAAT
Organism: Diabrotica undecimpunctata; assembly: GCF_040954645.1. NCBI lineage: Eukaryota > Metazoa > Arthropoda > Insecta > Coleoptera > Chrysomelidae > Diabrotica > Diabrotica undecimpunctata. The sequence goes on from NC_092811.1 coordinate 61,646,198, forward strand.
TGACAAAATAAAGTAAATGTGAAAACCACGAAAAAAATGAAAGCTGCTCAAGAAAATAAAGCAAAGAAACAAACTGGCAGGAAGAAGGGAAAAAATGTAAATAAAATACTAAATAAAACTTTAAAAAAATATTGATTGGTTTTTCATATCAGTTTTCCTTTATTTTAGTTATTAAATCGAACTTGCTTGGTTTAGTATCACTTAAATGCATTAAACAGAAGTTTTTTTTCTTGCTAAATGATCTTACATTAATATTTATTAAAACCTACTTTGGTCCTAAATATACCATTATTATTATTAAATATTATTTTTTATGCTTTTTATAATAGTTTGTGTTATGTGTTAAGCGTGTAACTTCATGTTATTTGTGCAAATTTTGTAAGTCCATGTAAGAAAAAGTTTATTAGTTTTTTATGATACTTCTATGGTTTGTTTATATTATTTATTGATTATGTTATTGAAAGAAATAAATATTTAGTTGATTAAAAATATTTAAAATAATTTTGAGGGAAACATTCTTATAAAAACTCCAAAAGTATAACTCGAACATATTATTGCAAACTTGAAACGCATTTATCTCAAAACAGTGTTCCTCCTTCCTCCAGCTGTGAAAATGAGGGACCTTCAACAAGTAAAAAACTTGAAAGTATTGGTAAAGTAGTTGCCATTCGTGAATTAAAAAACATTCGTGAATGTTTTATTATTCCATATTGCAGAAGATCTAGAAGCCTTCGCAATGGTGATCGCCAACGTCGGATAATTCTGATATGACACGCGAAGAAGAAGAAAGTAGTTGCAAAACATAAACTACTAAAATATCGTGAAGCATGAGAGTCTTTGGCAGACTTTAAGGGTTGGTTGGCTGAGTCTACAGGTAGAGGTATATTTTCTTTAATTTTGTTAGCGTGCAGGTAATTAATTTATATTTTAGATTTTGGAAAAGCTTCTTGTCGTGCGTGCAATATTATGACTGCCGAAATTACAGGGATAAAAAATCACTCTAAATCAGCTAAACATACTCGAATGGTTAAAGTAATACCAAAAACTAGTATATCTACTATGTTTAAAAAAGTAGAATATCCGTTAGAAACGCAAAAATAAAAAGAACGGAATTAAAACTAATGGGATTTTTAACTGAGCACAATATTTATGATCATTTAACATCAATTTAAAAGAGTGCTTCTCCGATTCTAAAATCGCAACGGAAATTAAACTACATCGAAACAATGCTACAAAAATTGCAACAAATGTAATTGGTATTTGCAGCAAAGACGAAATAAACGCGCTTCAAAAAATAAAAAAATTTAGTATGATAATTGACGAAGCAACAGACATTGCTTCGGTGAAAACTCTTTCATTTGCGTTCATTTTTTCATCCTAAATTTGGAAAAATTGTGACACTATTTTGGAACCTTTTTCAGATATTGTCTGGAAATGAACCCATTCAGGCAAATATAGGAACTACATCTGAAAGATTATTTACGGCAATATAGAATGAATTTTCATCTAAAAATATTCCTTTCAACTATTGGGTTTGGCTCGGACGGATTCAATACGATGTTTGGGAAATATAATTCTGTTCAAGTAAATTAAAACATGCTCTTCAAGGAGTTATGGTTCAAAAATGTATATGCCATTCACTTCATTTATGTGCAAGTGAGGCTTGCAAGTCTTTGCCCAGAAGATGTGAGTGTATATTCAAAAATCTTACAAAAAGACAGGCTACATTGAACACGTTCAGTGCTCATAACGCCGATCGGCGTCAGAGTGGTTGAATGCATGGTACGCATAACGCCAAACGGAGTTACTCATGTATCTTAACGAAACAGACCACTGTGACGTTAGGACTGGAATAAAACGCACGTGTATTTTTCCGTGTGGTACTAAAGGTTAGACAACGTAAAATTTTTGTGCAGTTGTCGACTCCGCTATTTATTACTAGACTGAAATGGATATAAGTGCGCCAGGTCCGTCGAACAGTAAAAAAACTAAATTAAAGTATAGAAATCCAAATAGAGTTACAGAACAAGAGTTGGTAGCTGCTTTGGAAAACAGTGATGATGAACACGATTGCGATTTGGTTAAATCGAGTGGTGATAATTATGAAATAGAAGAAACCGATTCTGAGGAGGACGTCTATTTAGATGACACAGGTAAAATAAATTGTAGATACACTTTTTGTATTATTCATACTAATTTGTATTATTTATTATAAACTTCTTGTGGGTATATTTGATCAGGAGATCGGGACGGTACAAGATGTGGCAGAGGCGGCACAAGAGGAGGTTTCGGAACCACAGTGGACCGACGATCCCGGTGAAATGAATGAAGTTTTAATTTATTAAAATAAAGCAACTGCTGGTACCTACTCCTAAAGGTAATACACTTATTGATTATTTTCGACTACTATTAAACGACGAAATAATAACTTTGATCGTAACTGAAACAATCCGGTATGCCAAAGAAATATTTTGCAAGGAAAGGACTACAGTAAACTCGAGAAGATGAGTTACTAACCTTTGTAGGTCTAGTACTACATATGGGCATTATCAGACTCAACAACAGAATACAAGACTATTGGAAGAAGCAGCCGTTGTTCAATTTGACTTGTTTTTCGGCATTTATTGGAAGATATCGTTTCTAAGTGATAATGAGATGCTTGCATTTTTCGAAAAACACATCCCACGGAGAAAAGGCAAAAGACAGACTAATGAAAATTGGCCAATGGTGGATTTTTTTAATAATATTATGGAATCAATTTATTATCCAGTAAAGGAACTATCTCTGGATGAAACACTGGTTTTATTTCGTGGACGGTTAGTTTTCCGTCAATATATAAAGAACAAACGGCACAAATACCGTATAAAACTGTATATGTTGACAGAACCTAACGGGCTCGTTTTAAAATCGTTGGTTTATACAGTGGCATTTGATGATGATCGAGGAAAAGGTCATACGACCAAAGTTGTTTTAGAATTATTAAAAAATTGTCTTGACTCAGGTCATTCCATTAATATGGATAATTTTTACAATTCATTCGAATTGGCTCGGCATTTAACGATTCGTCGAACATACTGTAGCGGTACGCGGAATGTCAAAAGAAGGTACTAGTATATGTTTTGAAAAAAAATTAAAAAAAGGAGAGTTTACCATGTCACAGTATGAAAATGTAACAGTTGGAAAATGGCGTGATAAACGGGATGTATTATTCATTACAAACGAACATAACGCAGAAATGGTAGAGTTGAGAATAAGGGGCAAAAAGAACAAAGCCGGCTGCAATTTTTCATTATAACAAGCATATGGGTGGTATTGATCGTCAGGATCTGTTAAATGCCTATTATCTTAGTCAACGCAAAACTTTAGGTGGTACAAAAAATTGAGAATCCATTATATGCAGCTGATGCTCCTTAATTCCTATTTATTGTTTCAACAATACTCTGGTTGAACAATGTCTCTATACGATTTTAGACTATCAATTTGGGTAGTCTTCTGATGAAAGAAGAACCAAAAGCAGATCCACCAAGGAAAACGAAAAGGCACCTACTGACAAAAATTTCTTCGAAATGTGACGGCGAAAGAATCAAGAGGAAACGTTGCAAAGTATGTTCTCAAAAAAAGATACGAAAAGATACTACACACCATTGCGAAATGTGTCCTAATAAACCAGGATTCTGTGTAAAATGTTTTGACAATGACCATGCAGAGTAATAGATTTTGTTACTTTGTTTACCGTATTAGTTAGTTTTTCTGTTTTTATACTTTTTTGCTGACGCGAATGATATTATTTCAGTTTTTAGGAGAGATATTGTATTTGTTTTTATAATAAACATATTTTGTTCATGTTGTTGCTTTTTATGTCTTTATCTAACAGGTAGGTTTATCCCATACTTGGCACTTAGTACCTGTATTTTTCTTGAAAGATGCTAAAATATATGTGACGCCGATCGACGCAAAAACATATAAGCGTCATCATGTTTTTTGTGTTAAACACAAAAATGGCATTCTGACGTTAACCCCTAATCGCAACCACCGAAAAACATTACAGCTCCTGGCAAATGTCGCAATTTAAAGTTAGCAGTGAAAGTGTTAACGGGTTTCAGGTCTTTTGTAATGTAGATCCTCATCATTCTCAATATTGCTACAGAAAAAAGCCTCCCTCTGAAGAAGAACTACTACTAGAGTTATTAGAGGTAACAGAAGAGCAGGCGGAAAATTCCGATGTTGGTGGAGACTCTGATGCAAGCGATTTTGAGCGAGTTGACTCTTCGTCAACAGGAACCCCGCAAACGCGCTCTTCTATTTCGTCACCAGCTTTAAGTGTCCATTCTTCTTTCCATACGCCAAAACGTATACGAATAGTATCACCAATCAACCAACCTCAGCTATCGACATCGCAGGAATCTGCCGGGCAGTCAGCTTCGGAAGAGGAATTGGTGGATGATCCTTATGACTCCGATGACTCTGTGACTGATGTTACCTATCAGCCAGAAATACCTAGACCACTATAACGTTCTCTTCTGGAATCGACAGTGATGAGAGCGCTGACCAGCCATACGAAGATCAAGAAGACTTTGTAAATTGGTCAAAAGTACCTTCGTTGCCCCAAGCGTACACAGACTTCCAGTATACGCCAGTATACTTCCAGTCTAACCGTGCAGGTAAGAAATTATTTTACTCTATTTATTTTCAAATAATTGTTGTATTATTTATTGTAGGTTCGTTCGGAAAGACCGATAGACATCTTGAATTTGCTGTTGCCTATTAAAACTCCGCAGTTGATTGTAGATCAATCTAATTTGTATGTCAGTTAGAGATGAGTACTTCTGAACTTTACAGTGGCGGAGCTAAGGCATTTTCTTGCGGTGTTAATAATTATGGCTTTTAACTCTTTGCCGGCTATCCCTAAATATTGGTCAAGAGACCCAAACTACAACTCCCGTATTTGTAACATTTTCCCTCTAAAAAGGTTTTTGCGAATTTTAAGGTTCATTCATTTGAACGACAATGAGGGAATGCTCCCACGTGGTGATCCAGGCTATGATAGGCTGTAAAAAATCCGCCCATTAATCACACGGCTCAATGAAATCTATGGCAAAAGCTTTATTCCAAGCAGAAATATCGCGATTGATGAAAGCATGGTAGCGTTCAAGGGACGAACAACACTGAAGCAGTACATGCCAATGAAACCTGTCAAAAGGGGATTTAAAGTTTGGGCAATGGCATGTGCTGAAACAGGATATTTGTTGAAGTTTGACGTTTACCAAGGTAAAACAGCGATAAATCCGGAGCATACATTAGGGGATTGTGATTGAATTATCAGAGGCGCTGCAGAATAGAGGCTTCTGTTTATACTTTGATAATGTCTTTACGACAATTCCACTAATGAAAAAACTATTAGACAGAGGTCTGTTTGGTGGTGTTGGCTAGTGAGTCGATGTTTCGAAGCAATGAGTTGAGTCACAGAACTGTTTCAATGTTTTGATATATTAAACGTTTACTGTTTCGAAACATCGAGTCAGTACGTGTCATTGTGTCGACTCCACAAATCACGTCGACTCTCTCGTCGCTCTGTATAATACTCTGTTGCCATCTGTGTTGCTGTGCTGTTCATCTTAAATCAATTGTGTTAGTAGTCGGAAAATTTTTAAAACGCAAGGAACAAGTGGCTGACTGCTAACTTATTTTAATTTTGAAACGATCACAGATGGTGATGTAAATTTACCCATTTACTTTAAGCCTGTATGTTTTTTTTTGTAGTTTCATCTTCTATTTTATTTTATTGTGTTGGACTGTTGTGTTTTATTATTATTATTCAGAGATAATATTTAGTGCACGCTGACGGCAAATAAAAATTGGTAAATAGGTAAAATATATTAGTATTTTGATGTAATGTATGTCCAAAACCAAATACTTAAAATATAATACACTGAACTACATGCTTCCATAGCTGTTTATTTTGTACAACTAATTATACAAATGCAATTTGCTTTAAATATTTTGTTTTATTTTTTTTTTTGTTATTTTAGGATTTTGTCAGGAGTTCCATTTGTTAAATGTCATGTCTACTAAAAGAATTACCATTTTTCTCAAAATTCCACGGATGATAGTAAGGTTATGTAATTTGTGTTTCTCACAGTTAACTTTTAAAAATGGATCAACGTCTAATAAGACCCGGCATTTTAAATTAAAACATCCTACCATTAACATTAAGGATACAAGAAAACGGGTATTGACTCTGGAAGGACAATTGTTCGAAGAAAATAATCAGAAACATAGGCAAGCATTAAACGTTGTCGATGAGATAAATGCGCCGGGAACTAGCGAAGTGACAACGAAAAACCCGACAAAATCAAAATGGCGGGACAGCTTGCAAAATGGTGGCATGTACCTTGTTTTGCCCACTCTCTTAATTTGATAGTTCAGTTTAGCTGGCCCAAAATCACAGATACTGTTAATAAAGTAAAGTCAGTAGTGGAGTTTTTTAAAAGGAGTTCTTCAGCGACGGAGAAATTACAAATTAATCAAAAACGCATGGGAATTGAAGTCCTCAAACTAAAACAAGATTGTCCAACTAGATGGAATTCAACATTTGATATGTTACGAAGGTTTTTACAAAATAAGGAACCTTTAACAGAGTACCATGGGGATCTTAAATATTCCTTCTCTTCCTATTTTATCACCAGAGGACTGGTATATAATAGAAAATTGCTGCGACATTTTGTATATATTTAACGAAATGGCCACAGAACTCAGTGCGGAGAAAAATGTCACGCTTCCAAAAATCGCAGTTTTAAGCAAAAGCCTAATAAATTATTATTTACGCTTAAAAAATAAAAATTTTGAAAGTGTTTCTATGAATAATCTAGTTAATAAAGTGTATGAGGAAGTAACAACTCGATTTAAAAGAAAATACCGAAATATAGACACAATATGAGAGGCAACATTTTTAGATCCTTGATTTAAACAACATGGATTTCACGAAGCTGACAGTTTTAAACAAACCAAACAAAATATAATTAATAAATGTTTTGAGATAAAAGAGAAGTATAAAGTTAATACACCAACTGATGAATCTGTGGAAATACCTACTTCTTCGACGTCTTCAAAACAGGCACGTTTTGGTGACATGTGGTCTGAATTTGATTCGAGTGTGGAGATTATATTAAAAAAGTCAGATACTCGCATGCCGCTGCCATTATAGAAGTTGATAAATATTTCCACATGCCACTAATTTCTCGCAAAGATGATCCATTTTTGTGGTGGAAAGAAAATAAAAGTTTGTTTCCCAGTCTATTTGAATTGATGCTAAAAAGACTTTGCATTCCAGCGACATATGTACCTTGTGAAAGAATATTTTCTAAAACAGGACAGATCATAACGGAGAGACGAAATCGATTAAGTGCAAAAAAATCCACAAAAATGATATTTCTAAACAGCTATTTTAATAACTATGATTGTAACTAAATAGTAAATAGTGTGTACAATCTCAATTACAAATCATAATGAAAACGGATGTTACATGTATATATGACAAATAAGTTTTTATTAACATTTTAATAAGGAGGTCTTATTAGTTAAGATTTTATCTTTATTTTATATTAAAATATGTATATCCTCGGCGGGCGTAATTTCGGCCGGTAATCCCTTGGCCTACCTGCATAAATCAAGGGGTACCATTTATGACAGGGGTAATTTCGGCCGAGGGGTTGATGTTTACGATGAGATTAAAATATTGGTAATTACGCTTCATAGTTTCTGTAAAATATTAATTGTGTATTTATTTGGAAATACCTAATCCTGTGTACCTGTCGGAAATACCTTTAATTTACTTATCTCTTTATTCTAATAACTATGTTGTACCTACTTAAGATTATTCCTTTAAATGTATAAAATTCACAAATAACAGGTATAAAATTATTATAGCTAGTCAGTATTATAACTTATCTTGAAGCTACTAGTCGATAGAAAGCATAAAATATATTATTTGTATACGATGGCATCTGTTTCAGTAATTAAGAGTTCACGCGGTTGTGACTTACTAGTTGTAGAAAAGTTTCAGTTTTGTAAACAGGACGTATTAAAAAGTGGTGAAGTACGTTGGAGGTGTATAAAGAAAAATTTAAGATGTTTAGCCAAACTGTACACTGTTGGTGCGGAATACACAGTTACTAGAAGTGAATTAATCCACAACCACGAGTCCGATGAAACTACGTTGGAGAGAAAAATAGTGACGACTTCATGCAAGCGCAAAGCTGAGGAAGACATATCGGAGAAACCTTCAAAAATTATTAAAAGCGTTCTTTCAAATCATTTGCCAGAGAATTTGTCATCGATAGATGTCAGTCTAATAAGAAGAAATTTGTACAACAGCCGCCGTAAGCTCTTACCAGCCCTGCCTAAGGATATTCACGATGTACATTCTGTACTCGATAGTTATGGACCGAAAACCACAACAGGTGAAAATTTTTTGTTTATTAACAGCACAGCTGATAATATCATTGTTTTTTCTTGCCATACAAATATAATAAGTTTATGTAAAATGAAAGATTTTTACATGGATGGCACATTTTCTTATTGTACAAAATATTTTTATCAGTTATTTACCATCCATGGACTGGAAAATGGGCATTATGTTCCTCTTTTGTATTGTCTGTTGCCCAATAAGACCAGTGACACATATATGAGACTTTTTCTGTTGGTAAAATCTAAAATTTTTGAACTTTATAATATTGTTTTTGAACCGAAGGAGGTATTTGTGGATTTTGAAATCGCAATTCATAACGCATTAAAAGTTGTCTTTCCCAAAACCAAACTAAATGGTTGTAGATTCCACTTGCACCAGGCGTGGTATAGGAAAATACAATCATTAGGGTTAACCCAAATGTATAAAGATAAAAACTGCGAGGAAAGCAAATGGCTTACTCATACTTTTGGGCTAACTTATTTAGACCCCTCTGAAGTTGAAGATTGTTTCATATTTGATCTCATGTCATACAAACCGGACCATAAACTTATAGATAAATACGCAGACTATTTATTAGAAGACTACATAGCGCCAGAATCTCATTTTCCACCAAATATATGGGCATATGAAAACCCATCAATTAAAAGAACCACAAATGCCTGCGAATCATTCCATTCGCACTTTAATTCTAGTTTTTATTCAAGTCACCCTTCTATATTTATTTTTATAGAAAAATTAAAAGATTGTCAGATCGATGCATATTTAAAAATAAAAAATTTAAATATTCCAGCAAAAATTAAAGACAAACAAGTAAAAAACAAACTAAAATTTATCGAAAACATGGTAAATATGCTTCGATCTGACAATATTTCTAGAATTAATTTCGTTAAATCTGTATCACATCAAAACGTTTTTTAAAAATTTATAGTTTACTTAATTTATAGAAATAAGTTGATGTAATAATTTTATTGAAATAAAGAAATATTTTAATATAAAGCATTCTGTTATTTTATTTGATTTGCGGCCGAAAATACCTATGAGATAAGGAAGCAACTTAAAACCTCCGGCCGAATTTACCTACCGGCTTTTAGTACCTGCTCTTTTTCCGGCCGAAATTACGTCCGCCCTATATCCTAAACCATTTTCAGTATTTGTTATTTTATTATTTTAAAATTATTTTATTTTAGGATTATTTTCGTCATTTTTCTTTACGTTTATATTTTTTGTTTTATGTTTTTGTGACAATAAAAAATGTTCTATTTCTCTAGCATTAATTTTAGTTAAAAAACAAAGCTTATTTTAGATAAATGTTCTATAGCCGCGAAACTAATAGTAACTGATTGTAATTGTTATTTAGTATGTCTCTATTATGTCAAATACTCTCAGTTCTTCGATTAAATTTTAAACTAAAAAAAAAAATTGTTTTTGCTAAACGAAACAATTTTAAAAATGTTAAAAATTTCTATATTCCAGTCTGTAATAATGAAATGTCATTTTTATTTGAAAGTATTCAATGTAAATAACACCACGTAGCACATACCTATTTTGGTTCTGATAATGATAAGTATTCATTTAAAAATGGTAATGAAAATCTATACTACCGAGAAAAAAAACCTAATTAAATAAAACCAGACAATAAATTTGTGCTTAACAAGCTCAAATCCCTAATCGTTCAAATATCCTCACAAAACTTTTTTTTAACAATCACATTGTTGTCACGTGCCTTACAGAAAATGAATCTCCAGTCTGCACGAAATATTTCATCTTTGCATAGCGACCGAAAATGAATTGTTATGATATGAAGTTACAGTATCGGGTAGAATGTGTCAATTGTTTCAATGCTTCGAATCATTGTTTCGAAACATCACAGTGAGTTAATTCAAATGATTCGAAACATTCAAATGAGTCATTTCGCCCATCACTACTGTTTGGATGCGGGACAATGAGTCAAAACAGAAAGCACTTCCTGAAAGGCGAACTTCTCGAAGATAAAAAGTTAATGAAAAGCGATGAGCCAGTCTGATTTTACAATGTGTGGCGACGTATCTGTCGTGAAATGGAAAGACGGAGGTAGTAAACCTGTTACACTATGTAGCAACTTTCACAATGGTGGCGATAAAGGACACGTTCTTCGAACCAATACAAAAGGTATCAAAGAGAATTTTGTTTGCCCGATGTCTATAGTTGACTATAACAAAAATATGGGAGGGGTGGATCGGTGTGATCAAAGGATAGCGGTCTACAACATAGGCTGGAAGAGCCGTAGGTGGTGGATGGAGCTCTTTTATTATATGATTGAGACAAGTGTCGTCAACTCCTACATCATTTAGGCGTTGGGAATGAAGAAAGAGAGAAAAAAGCCCCTTAGTCACCTTCAATTTCGGAGCAAGTTGGCCGACGAACTGATAGGAGAGTTTGCTGCCAGGAAAAAAATGGGTCGTCCACTGTTAGTAACAGCAACGAACAAGATAGGACATTTGGCGACTAAAACTACCTCACGGCGTTGCGCTCATTGTAGCAAAGAGGGAAAGCAGAAAAAAACTTCCGTCAAATGTTTAAAATGTGAAGTCGCTTTGTGTATTGAATGCTTTATGCCATACCATCAATAACAGTAAATTTCTAAAAATAAACCATTTCTTCCGGATATATATTATATATTATTTGTGGTGGTAAACCTGTAATACCAGTAAATTTTAAGAATATTTTTTGTTGCAAACAAACACTGGTAATACGGTTTACCACTGTTTTTTGACATTTTGACATATAGAACTAATTCAAAATGACCTTCAGGATACCTATTTAGTTCATTTTAACTAAAATACAATATTTAACTTTCATTTTGTCTCTCCAAAAAAGTTGCCTGTTAAAGGGTTAAGCAAGAATTTTATGAGAGATGCAGATGCTTTTTAATTAATTCTTGTTTAGAAATTAAAAAGAGGTATGACTTTACAGATCCTATTCTCAGCAAACTAAGTTTGTTAGAAAAATGTAGTATTAAACACGTTAATACGCTTTTTCCATTGATGAAATTATTACCACGTGTTTGTGATCCACAACAAGACTTTGATAAAATGCAGAAAATCGATGACCAGTGGAGAACTCTACAACATTTAGAAGAACCGCCACTTAAAGAGGATCTTGATTTATTTGATTGCATGTTAGGTCAGATCACAAATTTCGAGGACAATTATTTGTTTAAAGACTTAAGTGAATTTGCTTTGTGTGTGTTATCATTGCCTCAGTCTAGTGCAAGCGGCGAACGAATTTTTTCCAAAGTTAATTTAATAAAAACTAAAGTCGGAAATAAAATCATTACCGAAACATTAAATGGAATTATGCACTCATCTCAGCGTATTAATTTGGATACTGGACGTGCAAGTTTCAAACCTAGAGATGAAATGATAAAAGTCTATGACATCCTTTAAAATGTATGGACAAAAACAATTGGAAGATCAAGATCAGGAAGAACTAAAAGAAGAAGAAATTCTTTTGAAATTTTAGCTGAACAAGAATAAGTTGTTATTTTTTGTTTTGTATTATGTTTATCAATAAAATAATTTTAAAATTACACTAACCCTAGATTTAACCCTTTAAACTAACCAACCTACGATGACCTGCTCAAGGTCAGCAGCTTAGTATGATCGTTAACGCTAATGTGTGTACATGTCTGTTCTGAGTTCTGTGCAATTTTAAGTGCTTTTTTATGATGGATTCGACATCTAGAGGTACTTATGGATTTACTTAATAAATCAATTATAGACAATAATCTGTTTCTAAATATATAATACTCAATGCAAAATAGGTATTAAAACTGTTTATTTTTTTTCATACGTAACATTCATTTATATATATTATATATATATATATATATATATATATATATATATATATATATATATATATATATATATATATATATATATATATATATATATCGTCATGAGGGGTGCCAAAATCGTTATGTGCATTTTTGCAATTTTTTTTTGATTTGGCAGTTCGATTCCATTTTTGCCGCTCTATCGATTGGTATTATCCGTTTTCTGAAATTCGACCTAGCACTTGCTTATCCTTTATGTGTTACAGTCGTTATAGGAAGATCAGTTATGTGTTTGAAATAACACATAACGGATTTGACAGTTCTTCATACCCACGTGCACGACGCAAGAAATGTGTTCTCGTAGTGAAAAACTGTGTTAAAATAATTGAAAGCTTGTCAAAACTACGTATTTTTCACATTAAAATCAGTGTTATAATATATATAATGTTAAGTACCATTTATTGTTTTCCTTATAAAACTAAGTAAACACCTACTTAAAAACGACATCGCAAAACTAACCTCAAATTTATCTTTTTTTGTGTGCATTGGCAGTGGGGTACTAAATCTAAACGTTCGATGTTCTTTCTAAGGTACTATAAAACTGCAATGAGGCTTTTTTGCGTTACCGGCACATTGTTAAACATTAACAGCTGCTTATATAATTCATTCTTTCTATTGACATTTTTGTCGCAACCTATTAGATTAGGGTAAGATTGAAAAAACGGATAGTAGCGATAAATTAATAAGGGAAGTGAAAGAACAGTATATTAAAATGTGTAAATATTTACACACTTTAATATACTCTTATTTCACTTCCTTGATTCATTCAAGTATGTACAGAATTTACCAGTCTTTCAAAGATAAATTATTACCCTACTGAATCCTAGAATCCTACTGAGCCTAGAATCTACTGAATATTATACAACACCTTTTTATCACTGCTGTGTTTGACAATAAAGAATATCATTTCATATGTATTTGTTCGAAAAAGAGGAGTTCGTCAGGGCTGTGTACTTTCTTCACTGTTATTTAATATATATTCCAAAAAGATCTTTCAAAATGCCCTCGAAAATATTGAAGAAGGAATAAAAATCAACGAAGAATAGGTAAACAACGTAAGCCCCCTTTCAGACGAGGATACTGTATCCGAGACGCAGATATTACATAGACTCAAATGTAGCTTTTCACACGGGACGCGCGAGGGATACAGTATGCGAGATACCGAATTCAGTATCTCGGACCTTCCTGTCACCGACGACTGAATGCGTATGCCAGATACAGAAGAAACATTAAGTTAAATGAACGCTTTCAGACACGAATACTTTTGCACCACATTCCATAGACGCGCGATTTTCTGTCGAATAATTATTGTGAATGAGCAACGAAAGAAAGAAGGTGTTTTCTGAATATAGTTAAATAATGGAGCGTGCTGAATTTAATAATGACAAATTTATTTGTTTGGTACAATCAAATCCCTGTCTATGGGATACAGCATCGCCCGATTACTGCAATAGAAATAAAAAGCAACAGTGCTGTGTCGAAATTTCTAAGCAAATGTGCGACAATTTTGAGGCCATGACTGCAGTACAGCAAAATGAATATGGTAAGAAATAAACATGTTTTCATTATAAATACATAGGTATTTTGTTTCATACGTATACAGTTTAGTTTTAAAAGTTTGCTAATTGGAATTTTGATTATTTAACGAATATAAAACTACATTATTGTGAAAGGAATACGGTCATTTTTTATTTAGGGCGAGGTAAACAATTTACAAATTGGAGATAAGTACACAGATTTATTTTAAATTTAAGTCATAGACTTTAACTTAAAGTCATAGAAAACCGTTCTTTTGATGAAATACTTTTACGCATAGTTGTGGCTTTTTTACTCAATTGAATTTCCAAAACTTTATGAAGTTCTTCAAACGACTTCACAGACATTCGAAAATAATTAAAAAACTTCATTCTACAATAGGATGAACCAACAAATTACGTCATCTTTTCAGTTTCTTTTTCTTTTTATTTAATATGTACCACAGCATAAAATACTCTTCTACATCCATAATCCAAAAATATAACCGCACTGCACTGCTACTGTTTTCATACTGACGAGCATGCCCGTGAATCCGATACAGCAGCCATCGCAAATTCTGTATCTCGCATACAGTATCCTCGTCTGAAAACCCTCTAAGATACGCAGACGACACCGTCATTATTGCGGACAGTGCTGAGGGTTTACAACGACTTTTGAATATTATAACCAGAGAGGAGGATAGCTTGGGACTAAATATAAACACAAATAAAACAAAAGTAATGGCTGTTACACGTGCACCAAATGTCGACATTAATATTTGTATCTATAACAAACATATAGAACCAGTACGAAGATTCCAGTATCTTGGTTGCTGGATAACAAACGATCTTGAGCACAATGAATGAAATTAACAACGAATGAAAAAATTCCTAATAAACTCTACGTTATCGTTGGATATCCGATACCAATTTGTAAAAACGTTTATTTATTCCATATTGCTATACGGACTGGAAACATGGACTCTCGGAATTACAAGTATGAGACGTATAGAAGCCTTTGAGATGTGAGTTTTTCGAAGGATGCTGAAGATCTCTTGGACAGAGCACGTGACCAACAACAAGGTGCTAAGAAGAATGGGTACTGAGGGAGAACTCCTAAATATTGTAAAAAACAGAAAAAGAGTTATCTAGGACATATTTACAGAGGAGAAAAATACAACTTCCTACGACTTATAATGGAAGGGAAAGTGGAAGGAAGAAGAGGTCCAGGAAGAAGAAAATGCTCCTGGTTGAAGAATGTAAGAGACTGGACAGGCATGGACACACATTCGATACTAAGAACAGCTCAAGATAGAGAGCAATTTGCTGTAGTTATAGCCAAACTTCAGTAATGGAGAAGGTGTATTTACCTGTACCTTAAGAAGATGTATTTTGTATTTTACAGGAACTATGAAAACGTCTCTTTCCAAGTATGCTCCTTTTGGAGAGATAACAAATGAGGTTCATTGTGGTGATCAGATTGATGTACTTACTTGTGAAGAATCGGAAGTTTTGGAGTTCAAAAATCATCTACAAAAAATTCATCCAGAAGAATAGGAATCATTTTGTGACACTGAAATGGGAACAATAGTTCGAAAATTTGAACATATGAAAACTCCGCATAATGTTACACAACCAGTTTCCAGGGCATTTCAGCCCAACCTACATCAAATAATGGAAATTAAGTCACCTGTTCTATGACCTGATGATCATCCGATATCATCTAGGATTGATAAGGGTATCATGGACCTTATTATTGTCGACATGTTACCATACTCTACCGTTGAAGGAGAAGTTTTTCAGCGTTTAAATTTTTTGAGATCCTAATGTTACTTCCCAATACAGAAAAAAAAAACGGAAAAGTTTTTTAGAACTAGTTTAATGCCAGCTACCTATGACAGAGTTTGGAAAAAAGTATCAAATTTGAAGACCACACGGAAAGAACTTGATAAGTCCATTTTTCGACATTTATCGTTTTTAATACCACTTTGTAGCTTTAATTACATAGTTTCTAAGATTAACACAATACAGAGTAATAACTTGTGTTTAAAGTGTTTAAAAAAACCCTGTACAGGAAAAGAACTTGACATAACCATTCCAAACAGGGGAAAACCTTGATAAGTCCAGGTAATCCTAGTAGTTGGCAACAAGGGCATGCGACATTGGGTAACCTGATTCCTACAGTTTCTGTGTTTTAAAGGTTATGTTAGTGCTTAGTTTGTTTTATTTTAAAGTGAAAGTGATTATTTACAACATTTGATACTTTTATCTGATAATCAAAATAATCATGGCAGAGACGGGTGAGTGTTCGAGTGATCAATTACCTTTTGCTTATGGGAAAAACTCTAAGAAAAGGAAAAGTTTTGGAAGGATGCAAGATGTTTCAAATAAACTAAAGTTACAGTCTCATGCAACTGGCAAAGCTTGTACATGTGCTAAGAAATGTTTTGATTTAATCTCTGGATATGAAAGACAATCTATTATAAAAAATATGAACTCTTTTAAAAATAATGATGAAATAAACTTATATTTAGCGGCTTTGGTTACTTTGGTTCCAGTACAACGAAGAAGGGCTAGAAAACCTAAGAATGAGGCTGGTTTTCGAGACTGCACTGTCTGTTATCATGTGAAAATAAAACATAGTGTGTGATATCAGTCTGGAAGATATCCAGGTTTACAAGAATGCTTTTGTGTCATTTTATGGTATAACACGAGGTAAAGTTCTTGTAAATAAATTTAAAAAATTAAACACAATTAGTACATAAGTCCTTTCTCTAGCAGAAATAGGCATTATAGCCTCAAAAAGTCTTCAAGGACCTATTTAGATGACTCATTAAACATTAAAAAAATGTTTATTATGTTTAAAGAGAAATATTCCAATTGAATGCAAAAATCCCCTAACTTTTCTTATGAAAGCTATAGGTCTATTTTTAATCTTGATTTCAACATTGAATTTGGATATCCGAGATCGGATACTTGTAGCACGTCTGATAGGTATACTGCGGAAAAGAGAACGTTAAGTTTAAAAATAAACGAGGATGGAGATGCATTAAATAAGCACAAGCTTAGTCAAGAACTAAAAGCACTTGAAACTAAACAAGAACTTCACTTGAGAAAACAAATAACTTTTTATGAGAGGAAGAGGACTGCTAAACAAAATGCTATAAAATCGTCAAAAATAGAAGCCATTACTATGGATTATAGCAGAAATTTTCCGTGCCCTAACATTGAAACCAACGATGTCTACTACAAAAGACAATTGTCTGTATATATCTTTAATATACATTTCAAGTAGTGACGGCTATTTTTATATCTATCCAGAAAATGTTGGAAAGAAAGGTGCAGACGTGGTTTCTTCATTTCTCTTCCACTATATATATTAGGGAGGACCGAAAAAATATTTTTTTATCCGATTGAAACGGGGTAGGTTTTAAAAGTTGCATTTGGGGTCGTAAAAGAAAACTGGAAAATATTTTTGCTAAAAAAAAAAAATCTTCAGTCTGCGCATTTGACTTAAAATTTCAGTTTGTTTGGTAAAAAGTAACTTTTTGGAAATAATTTTATACACATTAAGAAATGAGATAAAATGACCGGGTAGCGTTATATATGTTTGTTAACACTAATAGAATAACCCCAAACACTTTCATTTGTCTTATGCAACATCTTCAGTGTGCGCAAGTACAACCATTTTGTGTGAAAATTTAATATCTCAACCGGTCGCCTTTTTAAAGGGATTAGTCGTAGATATATTTGAAAATTCAAAAATAGTTGCGTTTAAGTTGATAAATTACATTAAAACAATATAGAATTGAAATCAGATAGCGGTTGTCTGTACGGGGTTGACGAAGCGGTGCGCTTAGACCCCCCACTCACCCCTTTCCTCCTAAGCAGACAAGTTGAGACCTGTAACGTCGAGTCGAGATCTGTCGGCCGCTGTCGGCAGCGCCCTACTTCGCAGTTGGAAGACAGAACATTTGTGTTGCGGAAAGGTTGTGTCTGTATTTGCAGCACATTGTGCGAGTGTAGTTCTGTTTTAATTTAAAACCAAAGTAATAATTTTTACGTACTAGGATTACTTAAGGACCGGTCGTGCGATGGCGTTAAAGACCAGAGATCGTGACAATCGAATTATAGGGAGTGACAAACAATTTCGTGATACAATGTTACCGACCATAATTGATGCTATGAGACACTATAACTATGTGTGGCACGATCTTCAACTTAAGGAAAACGGTAATAATCCAAATTTCTCTCGCGTAGCTGAAGAAACGTTGGATAAAGTTCAATTGATCTGGCGTAAAGCTTCAATCCCTATGATATCTTACAAAACTATGAGAGATATGTTTTTGGAAAAGTCTAGCAAGTTATTTGATGTGTGCACTTGTAAATGTAGTGACTTAAACTCTTGTGGTTGTGTTCGTGAAAAAAAGGTCCCTGTAATAGGGCGCGAGTTTTTAATAGACCAAAGAACTGTACGCCAAATGATGATTGGTAATATAGACCTGAAAAGTACGGCACAAAATAAAAAACGAATTATAAGAAAAGAGAAAGAAACCATGAAGAGACAGGAAAAGGAAGATAAAGAAAAGAAAGAAGTTGACGACAACTTAGATTTCCATCACGATACAGACGAAACCGTTTTGCCACAAATCCCTTCTCAAAATAATACTACAGAAATAGAAAAAAACCAGAATTAATATACGTACTTTTGCTAGAACGTGTGATAGATATGGAATACTAGATAGGCCTGCAGCGGCTTTGTTCAAGGATATGGGAATAAAAGAGACGTCTCAAAGTAGCCTAGTTTTTGACAAAAATAAAGTCAGACGGGAAAGAGTAAAGATTCGTAAGGAAATTTTAAGCAAAGATTTAGATGAAACCAATTTATTGCAAGCGCTTTATTTTGATGGAAAGACCTATTTCATTGAAACTAGTGAAGACGGGAAAAAAACATCGTTGTGTCTATAAAGAAGATCATTTATCTATTATTCAAGAACCAGGATCAAAATATGTAGGGCACGTCAAACCATTATCAGGGAAAGCTGTGGACATAGCTAAATTCATATCAGCTGTTTTTTATTAACACTTCTTGTATTAGCGACACCAGTTGACATCCGCTAAATGCACTCATTATGTTTGCATATACTCAAATGTATAGAATCAATATTAATTTACTTACTACCATAATCATGATCAATTGCATCAATTATACAAGCTTCTTGTTTGAGTGAATTTGGACTTTGCAATAATGTCCATTTGTTTCTTGCTTCCACACCTTTTTGTTTTTTCGAATTTTGTGATTTAAATTTTTTAACTTTACAGGCATTCTTCCATAAGATCATATATATTGTGACACAAAAGATCTTTTTCTGTTTAGGTGACTTCTATGCCAGATCTATAATTAAAATAAATGCAAAATGAATGTTATTTATGGATTAATTTCAACACTTTTTTCATTCCCCAAATTCATAGAATACTACTTACTTGTCATGTAAGATTTTATATTCTTAAAGCCATGATTTAATTAGACGTTCCAAATGATCTTTCAGTGTTCTTGTACTAAATTGTTTACCAGTAACTGTTAAGATCTTAAAAATTTAAAGCAGTACGGCAACGTCGACGTCACAAGACACCAGTGAGGACAACAAAAAGACAAGAACAAGAAGTCTAGAAATCATTATAATTCCAACATCTAGTGTGAAAAGAACAATTATTCAGTTTATATTTTTATGTATTCAAATTAATCATTGTGAAGTAATATGTAATTTTATATATCAATAAAAGTTAACCATTTCATAGAGTACACACTTCTGAAGTTAAAAACAAATGCTCATTCAAACCCGATAAAACAAAGAAGTATTCTATTCTTCAACAGTTAATGCACGTGTTAGTGGTGAATGGAGGTGAACAGAAGCCGATATTGAGTGAATTCAAGTAGTTCTATTCCAATTTTACGACTTTTTTATCCATTACCTTTAATGTTACTTCAATTTTAAGCTATAAATTCAATTAAACGATTTTAGTATAATATCTTACAATTTGATTATAATACTTTGGTTTTAATAATAATTTGATAAATAGTTTAAGAGTTACGTAGACTAAAGCAATAATTGTATTTTTAAGTATTAACGAAATTTACTTTATTAGATTAGAAAATGGCCGTGGATTTACGTTTACATATAAGCAAACGCGGTAGTGTTAAGCATAAATTGACAAGTTTTAAAACCTATTTTAAACCTATCTATTTAAAATTTGTAGCAGAGGATCAATTAGACATTAAAGACGTTCTAGAGGTACAATTAAGATTAACCAAATTATAAGTGCTAGAGACTGAGTTTGAAGAAATTCAATCAGAAATAGACTATGTTTGTACATATGATCATCTCGAAGCACACTTCAAGAAAGGGATGTTTTTTCAAATTCTCTAATAGACTGTTTAGCTCAGTAAGACACAGCAAATTTTAAGAAAATATGAAATAGGTTCTATGTCACACAATCTTAGTGCAATTAATGTCACTCATTCCTCCAATGAAAATGCGATTAAATTACCACCCACTAGGGATAAGTTTTTTACATTAAATTACATAAGTAGCAGTAGATCGTAAGGCATAGATGTTAATACTCCCGGTCCCCCTGACAAAGTGGGAAGGATTTTTGCTTTGCTTTCATTGGATTCTTAAAATTTTCTGAAATCTACTCACATGTTAGCTTCTAGACATAAACAAAATATTAGTCAAATTGAAAAGGAACTTTTTGAATTGAAAAATAGATTTCAACATGATCAGATTATGTTAACAGAAGTTAATAATTTATCCTATAGGATTGAAAACATCAGTAGGAGAAAAGTTGATTATAAAGACACTGACTTCGGTCCCTTTCTTGTTATGAATGAGAGCGACAAAGAAAAAGCCGGTTATTTCAATCCTATGGATATTGGTAAAATTATTCATATAATGGGTACAACTGGTATTAAAGACATCAGTATAAAAGAAATAAATAGAATCTGAGTTCAATTTAATACCTCCAACCAAGAAAATACAATCCTAAATGATACAGAATTCCTTGAGAAAGGATTTCTAGCGTATATTCCACAAAAAATGTTAACATCAAGAGGCATTATTCGAGGTGTCAGTTTGAATATTTCTATGGAAAATATAATCGAAGACTCTATATATAAAAACGGGAAAATTATTTCTGCCAGAAGACTAAATAGATGAGTTTTAAACTATGAAACCTAAGAGTAGAGAAAATATGGGAATTTCAAATAAAAGATGGCGGCCAGTTGGATGGCTGGTATGTGGCGTTGAGGCCGTAGAAGTAGCCTCTGGGGATGTGGGGGCTGATGTACAAGAAATATAAGTATGAAAGAAGTACACCCTATCGTGATAGGGTTGAAAAAAAGGGTGAGAAGTAGAAAATACGCAATATTGTTGTAATAATATTGTTGCAATGAATAATTTGCTGACAGAGTTGGTTAGGTGGCGTTGGGGCCTGTGTAGATGTACAAGAAAGCCTCCCCTGACGTCAGAGGGGGTGTGTGTTCGAAATGGTAAAGAAGAAGCGGTGAAAAGATGAGTAAAGAAAATTGTATGGTGTTATGTAGATATTTAGTAACAAAATATGATAAATGGGGAAATTAGGCAATGCAGATACGTCGTATATATTGGTCATTAGCAAGCTAAAAAGCAACGATTTAATTTTTTAGTATTAAATAAAATTTCATTTTATTCATATAAAGAAACGAATTTTTGCAATTTAAACCATCAACTAGATACGCCCACTTTCTGATAACGCGTAAAAGTATATACAGTTTTAGAATTTAGAGAAAATGATAATTTCATTTTATTCGAACGAATGTTTTGTAATTTAAAACCATCAACTGAATACACCCACATTCCGATAATGCGTTAATGTATATACAGTTTAGAATTCATATAAAGAAACGAAGGTTTTGAAATTTAAACCATCAACCAAATACACCCACAGTCCAATGGTGTGTATTTGCAAATTACTAGTTAAAAGGGGCGTAAAATTCACAAGGGATTTCCGAATTAGCTGCTATTTAAGCAGAAATCGCGGATTGCCATTTCATAGAGTTTCCGTCATTGTGAGTGTGATCAATACAACTAAAAAAGTAAGTATATATTTTTTTATTTAAATATTTGCTACTTGTGTTCAGAAGACTTTTGTCTTCTTCTTTTATGTTTAATATTATAATTTTACCTTAAAGACCTGAAATCTACCCAATAACATAGCATTTGCTGGTAAATGCTTTTTTCAAACCTTCTTGTGTATGTTCTTAAGTTATAAGTTTCGTTTGAGTCCTGGTCCACGTCTACCTGCTATTACAAGCTGTAGAAACTTGTAGGTAATGCTTGAGTCCTGGTCCACGTCTTTTGTCTTCTTCTTTTATGTTTAATCTTATAATTTTTTCCTTAAAGACCTGAGATCTACACAATAGCATAGCATTTGCTGGTAAATGATTTTTTTCCAACCTTTTCGTGTATATTCTTAAGTTACGAGTTTCGTTTGAGTCCTGGTCCACGTTTATTACATATTCTTAAGTTATGAGTTTCTTTTGAGTCCTGGTCCACGTCTACCTGCTATTACAAGCTGTAGAAACTCGTAGGTAATGCTTGAGCCTGGTCCACGTCTTTCATCTTCTTCTTTTATGTTTAATTTAATAATTTTACCTTAAAGACCTGAAATCTACACAATAGCATAGCATTTGCTGGTAAATGCTTTTTTTCAGACCTTCTTGCGTATATTCTTAAGTTACGAGTTTCGTTTGAGTCCTGGTCCACGTTTATTACATATTCTTAAGTTATGAGTTTCGTTTGAGTCCTGGTCCACGTCTACCTGCTTTTACAAGCTGTAGAAACTCGTAGGTAATGCTTGAGCCTGGTCCACGTCTTTCATCTTCTTCTTTTATGTTTAATTTAATAATTTTACCTTAAAGACCTGAAATCTACACAATAGCATAGCATTTGCTGGTACATGCTTTTTTTTAAACCTTCTTGTGTATATTTTTAAGAGTTTCGTTTGAGTCCTGGTCCACGTTTATTACATATTCTTAAGTAATGAGTTTCGTTTGAGTCCTGGTCCACGTCTACCTGCTATTACAAGCTGTAGAAACTCGTAGGTAATGCATTCTATTGTATAACTATGATTTTGTAGTTTCTTCTTTTTCATCATCATATTAATGTTTTGTCATATTTTTATGTTTTACTGTTACGATTTTACTTTAAAGACTTGAAATCTACACAATAGCGTAGTATTTGCTGGTAAATGTTTTTTTTTAGTATTTTAAGCCTTCTTGTGTATATTCTTAAGTTATGAGTTTTGTTTGCATCCTGGTCCACGTTAATCTTCTATTATAAGCTGTAGAAACTTGTACGTATATAACTATGAGTTTGTAGTTTCTGCTTGTTTGCCATTTTAATGTTTTATATTCTTTTATGTTTTACTGTTAGAATTTTAAGTCAGTTTTAGCTTTTTATCATCTTTTATGTTTTACTGTTGCAATTTTACCTCAGACCTGCAAGAGACACAGTAGCGTGGTATTTGTTGGTTTTTTTTGTCTACATTCTTAAGTTATGAGTGTCGTTTGTGTCCTAGTCCACGTCTACCTTGTATTACGAGCTGTAAAACTCGTATGTAATGTATCCTATTATATATAGCTATGATTTTGTAGCCTCGACCTCGATTTTTTATCATGTTATTGTCTTTTTTCATCTTTTTTAATGATAGAATCTACACTGTAGCAAATAAACTTATATTTAAAATTATTTCAGATGGATTTAAACAAACTTAACAAAGTTTCTGTTATCCAGAAGGAGGCAAAGCCGATTAGAAAGCTGCAGCAATTGCAAGTTGACAAACCATTTAAAATAGTAAATTCTAAAATTGTCACCACAACATTTGGACAAACGGTGCTATTAGAACTAGAGGAAACTGTGGTGTTCCTACCGAAGCGAGTTACCAAGGACTACATCCCCTATATAGAACAGTTTAAGACTGAAAAGTACGCTGTCGTCTTCAGAGGCCTGGTGAGCACGGGCAAACCAAATCCAGCAGCGTCATTTGAAATAATTGAAATTTAAGAAAAAAAGAAAACTAAGTAGATTTTTCATATTCCAAATTTTGAAAAATGAATTCTGAGGAAATTACTATACTTAGTAGTGAGATAATTAAAAAATTTGATGAAGCTGAAAAACTACTTTTTTTAAAAAAGCGTTGTTCAGATAGAGAAAGAAAAAATTATATAAAGCAAGTTAAAAAACATATGTTTATGCAATTTAGCTATTAAGGATGGCGATTTAAGTATAGGGACGCTACGAAAACTTCAAACTAATGTAGGGATCCTTAAAAGATTTCTAATTATACTTCAAAATTTAAATTCTGTTGCGGGTGGTGGGTTAAATATTAGACGTAAAAGTAAAGCAAAAGTTGTTTGGAGAAATATAGTATCAATTTTTCAAAGTAGAGTACAAATAGGAATAATTATCAATAAAGAGCATAAAGATATTTTACAGTTTTTTGCTGATGCTTTTAAACTATTTAAAAAAAAAATTGAATTCAACTTAAAAACAATGGGCATACTAAAAGTAAATACTACATTTTGTGGGAAATTTATCAAAAAAGCTGAAGATGTGGAAATTTTAGAAAGAAAATATTTTCAAACTAAAAATGAAATTATTGATGTGATTACCGATTTAAATTATTGGTTTAAGTTTTTGTTAAAGATGTTGTTTTGAACGATTTATCTGAATTTGCGGAATCTCAAAGTGGTTGGGCACTGAATAAAATTATATCTTTAGAAATAAACATTAATAAATTTGAAATGGCTAAAGGAGCCTCATCGTATATTCAATTGCATCCGAAAGTTGCTAAAAAACGAGCTTGTATTAATGTTAAGAATAACGACCAGGCTTGTTTTGCTTGGGCTATTGTATCAGCATTATATTCAGTTAACGTAAACGCTAACCAAACTAATTCATACCCTCACTACACCAAAGTCCTTAATTTAAAAGGTCTTACATTTCCAGTAACTCTAAATCAAATTCCCCTCTTTGAAAAAAATAATGAAAATATTTCTGTTAACGTTTTCGAGCTAAATGTTAAAGACGAGCATTTCAACTTTTCAGTGCTTCCTGTAAGATTAACTAAACACAAACGAGAAAAACATGTCAATTTGTTGATAGTTCAAAATAAATATTATTTTAATAATGAAGTGGACAACGTCGGACCATGGAGTGGTGGACGTGATGAAGATATAATACATTTTCACTATATTTGGATAAAAGATTTAGGTAAACTTGTCCAATCACAACTTTCTAAACACCATGGGAAAAAATTTATATGTGATAGATGTCTTAATTATTTTTATACAAAAGAAAAGTTGGATGCTCATACCATCTACTGTGAAAAGATAGATGACTGCAAAATAAGTTTCACCAAGGAACCATATGTTAAATTTAAAAATTTTGTTTACAAAGAAAAATTGTCGCTCCTAGTATATGCAGATTTTGAATCACTGCTCGTTCCTCTGCGCGTATCCCACCCAATACCATCAACGACATCAACGTATCCATATCGAAGACACACAGCGTACAGTGCTGGATTATATTTTAAGTGTAATTATGACGATAATTTATCATTTTATAAAAGCCGTGTGGGTATGGATTGTATGTCATGGTTTTCACATGAAATTGATAACTTGGCTCAATTTATTTATTCAAAATTAATAGATATTCAACCCATGAACGTTGAAGTAAGTTTAAAAGATGCTACTGAGAGATGTCACATTTGCAATAGAAAATTTTTGGAAAAGGATCATATTGTAAAAGACCATTGTCATTTGACTGGCAATTTTAGAGGTTTTGCACATAGTGGATGCAATTTAAATTATAAGAAATCATTTGTGGTTCCAATAGCCTTCCACAATATGAGTGGTTACGACTCACATTTCATAATAAAGGATTTAGCGAAAATGTACCACATTTCCATTTTATCCATCAACAAAGAAAAATATATTAGTTTCACAGTTTACCATAAAAAGACAAATATTAGTTTCCGTTTCATTGATACTTTTAGATTTATGGGGAGTTCATTAGATAGCCTAGTTTCAACTTTGAAGCCAGAAAATTTCGGAATTTTAAGAAAACAATTTCCAAATCTAGATGATGAAACTTCAAGTTGTTAACTAAAAAAGGAGTGTTCTTTTATGATTATTTAGATAAAATTGAACGGTTGGATGATACCAGTTGCCAAATAAAGAAAAATTTTACAATAAACTGAACGATGAGCATATATCAGATTTAAATTATGCTCACGCTAAATTAGTTTGGGAGAAATTTAACATGAAAACTCTTTGGGATTACAGTAATTTATACATGAAGACAGATATACTTCTTTTGGCTGTAGCTTTCGAAACTTTTAGAGACACATGCTACAAGACATATGCAATGCTTAAGTATACAGGATGTCACTTGGAAACTATACAAGATCTTGATATGCTTTTATTCTATGAACGAGGTATACGTGGAGTTATCTCACAGTGTTGTAACCGTATGGGGGAGGCTAACAACAAATACATGATGAATTACGATCCAACTAAACCTTCTAAATATCTCATGTATCTTGATGTTAACAATTTATATGGTTGGGCGATGAGTGAACCACTTCCTTATGGAGGTTTCCATTGGGATGATACAAATATCGATGTTATGTCAATACCTGACGATGCAAAAGAGGGATACATTCTTGAAGTTGATCTCTCTTACCCAGAAAACTTACATGACCACCATAAAGATTTACCGTTTTGTGTAGAACATTGCAAACTTCCTGGTTCCAAACAATCTAAACTCTTGTCTACTCTGTACAATAAAACTAACTACGTTATTCACTACAGGAACCTAAAACAGGCTATATCACATGGATTAGTTCTTACTAGAATTCATAAGGTATTGAGATTTAAGCAGATGGCTTGGTTAAAAGGTTACATTGCTCTTAATACACAATTGAGGGCTCAAGCTAAAACAAGCTTTGAGAAAAACTTATACAAACTCATAAATAACGCTGTATTCGGAAAAACTATGGAAAACAAGAGGAAGCATAGGTTGGTGAAATTAGTCAATAAATGGCAGGGGCGAATAGGTGCTCGAAATTTGATTGCTAGCCCGAAGTTTCATAGTCGCGTTATTTTCGATGAATCATTAATGGCAGTAGAATTAAAGAAAACTGAAATTATTTTCAATAAACCATTGTATGTTGGAATGGCAATCTTAGAACTGTCTAAAATCTGCATATATGAATTTCATTATGACTATATGTTACAAAAATTCCCATTAAATCAAAATAAATTGCTTTATATTGATACTGATGGACTGATTTATGAAACTGAATGTAATGATATATACGAGGAAATGATTAAGACTGATATTCATAGATTTGATACAAGCGATTATCCTCCAAAGAATCCTTGGAATATTCCTTTAGTAAACAAAAAAGTGCCTGGTCTAATGAAAGATGAGAATAACTCAAAAATCATGACTCACTTCATAGGTCTTCGTTCAAAGCAATATACATATAAAGTGGCTGGAGAGAAAGATGTTAAAAAGTCAAAAGGGGTTAAGATGAATGTTGCAAAGACTAAAATTAACTTTGATGATTATTTGAATTTTTTTTTTTTTTATTTATTTTGCTTCAATCACTTAGGGTTATTAGCATAAGAAAAATACAAAAGTGATAAAGTGATAAAGTGCTAAAGTGATAAAGACATAAATAGGCATATGCAAAATATCAATTACATAATAATGTATACAATATATATTTTAATTATTAATGTATTGTATTAAATTTTATTGAAAAGGTTTATAGTTTTCAAGAATTCTATCAAGTCAGCTACGTATTTAGATTCTCCTAAAAGTTCTTTTAATGTTTTTGCAAAGTGATGATATAGTCTTTCCACTGAGTATATTGGACACTCAATCAAAATGTGCTTCACTGTCACTTTACATTCACAAACAAAACACACTGGTTCCTCTTCTTTCTTCAACAAGTATTCATGTGTTGTAGAAGTGTGTCCTAATCTAAGACGTGTTATTAGGACTTGATGTTGTCGCTTTGAAGGCCAGAAGTTCCATGGAAGGATGGAAGATTTTATTTCTATCAATTTAGTGGTGCTTCTATTCCATTGGTTTTGCCAAACATCGTGCAATTTTGATTTTAAGTAAGGTTTTAAATCCAAATGCACCGTTAGATTTTCCACTAATGCTGCTGTATTGGTTACTGCGGACCTAGCTAGACTATCTGCCTTTTCGTTACCATCTATTCCAACGTGTGACGGTACCCAGAGGAACTCTACTGTCAAATTGTTTTGGTATATACGGTATCTGCTGCAATGTTGGATGAGAGGGATAGATCTGAGAAATTGATGTCAGACAACTAAGTGAATCAGATATTATAAGAGATTTGGGAAGTTTTTTTTCTAGAATATAGGTTAGGGCCTTATTGATGGCAAATAGTTCTGCTGTGAAAATACTTGTCTTAGGAGACAATTTATAGATGGAATGTTCATGGGATGTCACAAAGCATGCTCCTACTCCATTTATGGTCTTAGATGCGTCCGTGTATATAAAATGGAAATTTTTGTACTGTGTGAGAACATGGAGAAAGTGAGTTTTAATAAAATTTGGTATCACGTTATTTTTGTTATATGCTGTAAGTTTAAGGTTACAAAGCGGAGAGGGAACAACCCAAGGAAAACATAAATTTATTTCACAGATAGGATAAATGGGTGGTAGTTCAATATTAAAATCGAATAAGTATCTATTAGCTCGTTCATAGAAAGGTACAGGACCCCTATCTCTTTTTCGATAGACCTCCTGGAACCTGTTAGCAACAGCATGATGAAGAGCTGGATTTTTTGGGTTAGATTTTATACTCGAGACATACGATAGAGTTAAGTATTTTCTTCTTAGGTTTAAGGGTGGCTCTCCAGCTTCACAGAGTAGACTGTCCACAGGACTGGTGCAATATGCTCCTAGAGCAAGTCTAACGGCTGTACTCTGAAGAGTATCCAAAGTTTTAAGCAATGCTTGGTTTGCGGTGTTATACACAACACATCCGTAGTCCAGTTTTGATCTAATTAAAGCTCTATATAAATTTATTAGAGTTGGAAAATCTGCTCCCCAATTTTTATGTGATACAGATTTTATAATGTTTAGTCCAGCTTGGCACGATACTCTTAGCGAGTGTATATGACTTGTCCAACTTAATTTTGAGTCCAGTTGCATCCCTAGGAATTTAATTTCTTTTGTATATTCTATAGGAGAATTGTTTAAAAATAGATTTGGGAGCTTTTGTGTATTTGATTTTCGTGAAAAATGTATAGCTTTTGTTTTAGTGTTGGAAAACTGGAGCCCAATATTGTTAGACCACGATTCCACCGACTTAAGAGCTGCAGAAATACGATTATGAGCCGATAATATGTTTTTATTTCTTGCTAGAATTACCAGATCATCAGCATACAAAAAAGTTTTAATTGTGCGATTGCAGTCCGACACAACATTGTTAATAGCAATTAAAAATAGTGCTACGCTTAGATTCGAGCCCTGTGGAATTCCATTTTTCTGTAATTTAGTTTCAGACAAATGGTTATTGATTCGAACTTGGAAATATCGTTGCCGTAGAAAGTTTGAAATAAAAGCAAACATGTTACCGTGAATCTTCCAATTGTGGAGTGTGGTTAAAATATCGTAGCGCCATACTGTATCAAAAGCCTTTTTTACATCAAAGAATATGGCTAAACATTCTTGATTACATATAAATGCTTCATGAATTTCTGATTTTAATGATATTAAGTTATCTAATGTTGATCTATTTTTCCTAAATCCACTTTGTTCGGGTATAATAAGATGTTTATGTTCAATATACCACATGAGTCGATTGGCAATGATCTTTTCTAGCAACTTACACATTGCATTCGTGAGCGAGATTGGTCTATAGGATTCTGCTTCAAATTTAGGTTTACCTGGTTTGTGTATTGGAACTATGATTGACGAGTGCCATATGTGTGGGAATACCTTATTCATCCATATAAAATTGAATAGTTGCAATAATAGTTCTTGGCCTACTAGTGGTAGGTTCTGTAGAAAAAGCACAGGTATATTATCTGGTCCTGGACTAGTATTTCTAACGGAGTTAAGAGTTTCAATAAGTTCAGTCAAGCTTATAGGATTGTTTATTGGTGAAGTGTCATTGATTATTGGCATTCCTTTATTTTCTTCAAATCGTTTCTTATTTAAGAATTCTACTGAATAGTTTTCATCACTAGAAGCGGTACAATATTGATTTGCCATTATTTCAGATATATTGCATTCGGACGTAAATGTCTGATTGTCTTTTATTAAGTACTTTATAGAGTGTTGTGAATTTTTTCCAGATATACTTCTAATCATGTTCCAGATTTGACCAATTGGAGTAGATCTATTGATTTCTGAAACAAACTTTTGCCATGATTCTTGCTTGCTTTTTTTAATAATAAATCTACATTTAGCTCTTATTCTTTTAAATTCTAAATGATTTTCAGTAGTTTTATATCGTTTATATCTATTAAAAGCCGATTTAGATTCCCTTATTGCCTGTTTGTACGCATCGTTCCACCACGGTACAGGTGAATGTTTTGGATGAAAAGCTGTTTTTCCAATGGATTTATTCGCTGCATCAATGATGACTTTATTGAAAAATAATGTTTTCTCGTTAATATCTTGTTCTGAGTCTAACATTTCTCTAAGATTCATAGCTGATGAAGAAATCAATGTTGAGAACAGTGTCCAGTTGGCTTTATTTAAGGACCATTTGGTGATGTGTGTATTGTGCTTATGGTACAACAGATTGTTAACTAAGATGGGAAAGTGATCACTTCCATATAGATCAGGTAAAGTGTCCCATGATAAACTAGGTTGCAAGTTTGGTTCACAAATTGACAGATCAATTGCTGAAAACTCTCCTGTTGCAGCATTATATCGAGTATTACTGCCGTCATTAAGTAGATTTAAATTGAGATTATTTAGGATATTTTCTATTCTTCTTCCCATTTTTGTCAATTTTTTTGAGCCCCATAATGAATTATGTGCATTAAAATCTCCCAGTATAATTCGAGGTGTAGGAATCTGACATAAAAGATTAGAAATATCTGCTATACTTGGATCAGAATTAGGTGCGATGTAAAGACTACAGATGTTAACTTTTAGTGGACCTACTAAGCTTACCGCTACAGCCTCTAGATTTGTTATTAGAGGAATACTGCAATATTCATAGGAATTCTCGATAAAAATTGAAACTCCACCACTGGCATGTTCTTGATTTTGCCTAATTTTAGATACGCTTGTATAATTTCTCAAATTATGAATTTTGTTATTTTTAAAATGAGTTTCTTGTAGACAAATTATAGAAGGTGAATTTTGAGTAATTATTAATTGTAACATTTCTAAACGGGTATAATACCCGTTCAAATTCCACTGTAAAATAGACTTGAACGTGAGCTTATGTAGAAGGTTCTATGTAGGAGTCGCTATCGAGCTGAGGTTTTAGTTGTCGAGTAATTGAATTAATTATTTTAGTACATCGCGATTTCATTTTGATATAATGTGAGGATAGATCTCTTTTAACAGATTAAGTAAGCCTAATGTGTCTTCTGTATAAGTTTTAGATAGACTCAATTTATCTGGAGATCCTAAAGCATTTTCAAAAAAATCTGTTAGTTGTTCAAAATTTAATGTCGGTGTTATAAGTTTATTAGTAATAAAATCTTTTACGGGTTCCATACTGTTAGCAATAGTCTCAGAATTATCAATAGTTTTGGATTTTTTAAGTTTTTGTATTGGTTTTGTGAAATTTTCTTTAGGTTCTTGTAAAGGTGGGGATAAAATTTCATCAAGGGTGCGCTTAGCTGTTTACTTCTTTACTAGGTGTATTAATTATTTCAAGTGTATCAGTGGTATCTATTGATATGCTATTGATAGGGCATGCTAGTGTTGAGGAAGAGTTTAGGATTGATGTATGAGGTTGTGAAACATTAGGTGTTGTTGATAACTGGGTAGTTGTTATATTTGTATCTGTGCATGTAGTTTGAGAACTTGGGAATGATGTTGAGGGTGATATTTGGGATGCAGTTAATATTGGTGTAGTTAATGAAGAAGGTATAGTCGAGGATTGTAAGGAAAAGGAATTCGCTGAAGATGCTGATGTGGTCGGGACGTCATGTGGAAGAGTATTCACTACTGTATTTGTAGTAGTAGTTGGCACTGTTGTTGTTAAGTTTTGATTTGTACAGGATGGACAATTTGCAACAAAATGGTCAGATTGTTTACAATAGTAACACATCTGTTTTTCTAAAGATAAGAAAATACGATAAGATGTTTGTTCGTGGTTTATGCCAATTGAGGGAGGAATTAATGTAGCTTCTAAAGGAGAGATAAATGTATGTCTTCGAAAGTTTAGTATATGTCTATATTCTGGGTTTGTTGTACCTATTCGTAAAAAATTAATTGGAGTTAATAAATTTAGGCCTAACTTTTTAAGTTCAGATTCTATGAAAGTGTGAGGAATACTAGGGCAAACATTAGAGATCAGTAATCTTTCATTTGGTGTAATTAAGCGTCGAGCATAAATTATTTGTTGATTGATGGTTATTCTTCCGTTGTCAGCATTCATGACAGTTTCTACTAATTCTTCACTAGCTAGGTAAATACAAATACGGTGATTTGAAATTCGTGATGAAAAAATAATATATCTTGGTTCTATAATTTTTCCCAGTGCAAGTAGATATTCCTCAAGTTTGGCGTTTTCCAGAGCATTATATAAAATAGCTTGTTTCTTGGATGGGAATTTTGGAGTTGAATTGATTAACGCTGCAGAATATGAAGAAGTTTTATGTGATGTCAATAACATTTGGGGCCTCGACGCCCCTGGACTATTAACATCATCCATTTTCGTTTTTTAATGACATCAGGTAATATAAACAATATGAACTTGTTGTGGAGTAAGTATCTAATTAGATTAAAATTACTTACAGATTTTCTCCAATAAGTTCACTAATTTTTATTTATAATAACACAACACTTTAATTATTAAGTGGATATAAATAAAAGCACAAAAACTAGGTGCGATTAGACTGGTAATTAAATACGTCCAACCTCGCCAAAGCTTCAAATCGTTCTCCGATTATTTGAATTGTTTGAAACATTTTCGTGAAACTGTCGAATCAAAATCACTTTTTTATGCAACACAGCGTTGTATACAATCCAAATTACATGAAGTTTACAGTATTGAGCAAACTAAAATAGCCTTAAACCCTTTTGATGATAAACGGTACTTACTGTCGAACACTTTTGATACTTTACCATGGGGTCACTATAGTATAACACATAGGTGAATTCATTTTTCAGATTTGGAGATGGAAAGTCTACAAAATTTATGTATAAGCACTATTATCAAAAACACACATGAAATTTCAAAATTTATTAGCAGGTCGCCTTTACCATGGGTGTTAATGGAAAAAATAGTTCAACAATTTAGTAAAATTAAATGGACGCAAATTAAAATTAACCCCGTTCCTTATGAACCTTTTCAAGTTTGTGACTTTGAGAATCATGATCTAGAATTAAATATTTCACCTGCACTTCGTCAGGCAATTATAGATTGTGAGGATTTTGAATCTTTTGCACTTAATGATTACTATTGCTTATGGTTTAGGTATTATAAAATATCAAAATATAATTTGCTACTCTGTCGCACATGTTACAGAGTATTTAAATTAATTTTCTCTGAAAAACAAAAATGTCTAAAAGCTGTATCTGATAATTTTCATGTTAGTTGCTTAGCGTCAGACTTGCATTTGATATTTAGAAAAAAATCATCCTGGTGTCAAAATGGGTTTTGTGAAGTACTCTTTGAACTAAAGGATAGATATGATTGTGAGGAGGATTTACACGGAAATCATAATAAAAGAGTAAGATTCTCCAACATTTAAGATGTTAATAAAATTTAACTTTTTGCTAAAGACGATCTGTATATTTGTATATCTGTAAAATGTAAATAATAAAAAACTTTCTTGTAAAATAATTATTTACTTTTTTTTTTTTAGTTGTATTGATCATAACCACAAAAATGTTAACTCTATCAAAACGAATACGATTTTACGATTACGATTAACGAATAACGAACGAATAACGAATAAAAGACTTTTTTGTAAAATATTCTTTATTTTTATTTACCTTTTCCCAATACAAACTCCCATTTAGACATTAATTATTTATAATATAAATTTACTTTAGCTAATAAGGATTTCAGTTGTTTTATTAATCCATTATCTGGACAAGGGAACCCTAACATATTCCAATTAAAAGTACCTTTTTCAATGACACTTCTTGTAAATTCATTAAACTTGTAATAAATGTTTTGCTTTAAGAAATATATATGCCCATCAATATAATTAAATGCTGATGTAATATCATTTGGTATTCCTGGAAAAATATCACTAATACGTCCTCTTGAGATAACGCCTTTATCATTAAATTCAATAAATGAGCCATCAAAACAAACAAATTTTTTTCCGGTAATACTTCTTGCGTTATTTACTTCAGGTACCATGTTATCTGTATGAATTCTTAAGCTAGGAAATGCTGCTGCGTATATACGATTCCTACTTACACCAATTAAATCTCCATTGGTACTTTGAAAAACATGTGTTACGTTCGTAATTCCCCTTGGCAAATATCTTACAAATTGTTCAGCATTGGCGAGTATCTTTTCATTATTTAAGTCATATTTCCATATCAGATCCTTACTTACTATATACATTCGGTATGTTGGAAATGATGGGGCGTATGCTAAAAATATTAAATCTGGGTATTCTAATTCACATACATTCGTTATGGCATTTTGCATCGATTTATTACTCCTAGCTATTGTGGTTGCCTTACTCCTAGATCTTTCTGTTGTGGTTGTCTTTAAAGTTGGTGAACTGACCCTAGTAACAACAGATTGAGTTGGAATAGATGCAGATTTAGTTTTAGGTCCATATAACTCTTCTAAGCCCATTTTATCATCTTCAGATATGTTGGTAGGTAAAGCTTGATAAAACGGATACATTACAGCTTTCCTATCGCTACTATGTGATAAACCTAAAGCGTGACCAACTTCATGAAGAAGGACAGGAAAGAAATTTGTTCGACCCTCTGCTGTAGAATTCAAACTGAAATCCCATGTTAGATTGTTATTCATATGAATTTCTATGCATCCAGTTACTGGTGGAAAATAAGAATGTGCTAATACACCACTTGTAAATGTATAAGGACATGCGCTGTTACCCTGACAATTATATCGAAAATAGTGCTGCTTTGGAACGACTGTTATAGTTATATCCGGATTTGGATTTGGGACTTGCAGATAAGTAAACTTAAATTTTGATGCTTCTTCCCATATTTTAAATACTCTTTTAGCGACTTCCAAAGCTGTAGGAGTAAATTGGGGAAAATACCATTTTATATCAAATTTTTTCCATGCTGATTTTACAGCGTACGCATTGTCTCCTTGTGTACATCTTGGTTTCTGCATTAACTCCACAGTTTCTCTATTTAATTTTCCATTCACAGGTAAATTATATTTTTCTTGAAACTTTTGTAGTATTTCAGCAATATCAGTGTGTGCAGTTTCACTTGTGGTGATATAACCATATTGTTCTAACCATGATACCGCATTTGTCTCGTTAAAATTTTCACCTAAGCAAAAACTTACGATGCCAGTTACGATGAGCAGAACAACTTTATTGGTTTGCATCTCGAATGATACTGATTCAAATAAAAAGAATCAGTTTAATACAAGTAAAAGTTGACACTCTTTGACCCCACCAACTTGACTAATCTTATTTTTAATTTTAAATAAATAAAACAATAGATACATATTTTACAAGCTTTATTAAATTCTTTCAAGATCATTAGCGATGCGATCCTATGTTTACAGAAAAATATAAGTTGTCCTAACGCCACATGTTGTAAAGTATATCCTTCACGTGCAAATCTATACAACTTTTGAATGGCGTCAAAACACGTATAATTTTGATTACTAAAACTATCTCGAACAATATTAAGCGTATTATAATAAAAATTTGGAAATTCAATAGTCTCTAACATTGTCACATATGGTGTTAAAAGTTCGTTGTTTGCTTCTAAAAGGGTGTTCACTTGCATTTCTGAGAGACAAAAGTTAATGTCATGCTTGGTTATTTCGAGGAATTTGATGTTGTCGTAGATTATTTGTCGAATTCTGCAATAGTCACCGCACTGAATTTCAGCAGGATCATCAGGAAAGGTTACGTTCTCATAGAAAAAACTATTCTCATTGAGTTGGGTAATTAATTGTTCCCATTCATATGTACTGAAAGATATTTTCTGCCATGGTGATTTCCACATAATTATCGCAGGAGTGTATGTTCTGGCTGGACTTAGACCACATCCAATTTGGTATGATTCATTTAAAAACTGTGTGTACAGCAGGTAATGGATCTCGTTCTTGGCCGCTTCTTCGTACTTCTCTAGGAGTACATCCAGCTCACGGTCATAGCCTTCAAATACGATTGATGTTTCGGATGATGGTGAAAGGGTGACATCATACTCGCTGCCGCTTGAGTGTCCAGTATCTTGGGAATACATTTTGACTAGCTAACTGACTGCAACAAACTGAGAAAAGAAAAACGTGTTTCTACGTGTTTATCCTCAATTTTTCATACTTCTGTTCCCCCACCTTTTAGATGACGGCATCATTATCAATCCAACTATTATATTTTGCATCAAGGCCAAGCCATTTGACGTACATTTTTTTATCTTTGCGACGTAAAACTTTTTCAACTAAGTAAATATCAGGATTGGCTGTTTTCTGTAATTCTTCATTGTAAAAGGCTCCTTTTATCGGTGTGCCTTGCATGTCTTCGAGCATGTATGTTGCAGGGTTGGTAATATTAATTTTAGTAACTTTGAATAATTCTGTTGTCCAACTTGGAACGTACCCCTTGTCGAATAACATTTTGGTTTTGCTGATGCGTACAATGTCACCAACTTTAAATTTTCGTGGACCTGCGATTTTTAAATACCTAAACTTGTTATTTAAAATCTTCTTTTCATTGGATTTGTTCACTTGTGATGGTTTATATCCCGTTTTTGAATGCTTTGTATTGTTGTATTCAGACGTAACTTTGGGTAATATGTCAATCCACTTGTATGTACCGTGTAAGCTGAAATACTTGTATAGTTTGGATTTCAACGTTCTAATGACGCGTTCAGCTATGGCTGCTTTCATGGTAGTGAAAACAGAGTAGTGATTTATTTTATGTTTTCTCATTAAATTTTGAAACTTGTTGTTGTAAAATTCAGTCCCCTGGTCCGACTGCAGATTTTTCGGTGTTCGTTACTGTGTTTAAGTATATCCGAAAATGCTTGAGTTAGCTCTTCACCCGTTTTTGTCTTTAATGGACGAGTCCAAAGGTATTTCGAGAAACAATCGATAACAACTAAAATTAATTTAAAATTTCTATTGTTATGAGAATGAGATCGCATTTCAGCCAAGTCCATCTGCCATAAATCGTCTAAGCCTTTAATGATTGTACGTCGTCTCGGATATTTTTTTCGTGCTTGCTTATGGAGCTCGTTAACCAGTTCTATCTTCTCTTTGGAATTGGCCATGCCTACCTTCTAACGCTTTGCCTCTTTGGACTAAAGGGTTTAAATATGTGTTTAATATAGCAAGTGAGTCTTGTATTTATGTTACTGCTGCAGATAAACGTTCATCCAGCTCGAACAAAGTCTTTGACAGATCTGATACTTTATTATCTAATAAAGATCTCATATCCGATTCATCTCAAATACTTTTCTGCCATTGCTCAATATTATGAATCCTATTATCATTTATTGTTTGCATATCTAACTGTAACTCGCTTCGTAATGTATTATGGTTTTACGTTTCATCTTTTTTACATCGGACATCACTTTTCCAAAACTTTTAATCTTCTAACGCTTTAAGTCATTGTTTTCAATGAATTCTTCTATTACCTTAATACGAATTTTCAAATCTTGTGAATTAAGATCCATTGTTTTAATCTCTTTTTCTATTTCCAGAGCTTTCATCATATTTTGTGTAGTTTGGTAGGCAGCATCCGTAAGACTCTTCTCCATTTCATGTTTAAATATATTTAGATCATTTTTAAAATGATGTGTCTTTTGATAAATCAGATATTTTCAAACCAACCAATTTATTGTCATCAGCTAACCCATTAATCGATTTATTAAAACTGCTTTCAATTTTGTTAATTGAGTTCGAGATTTTTTGTTCAAGTTGAGCATCTTTTGCATTATATTCATTGTGTATCAAATTAAATATTTTTCTTAAAAAAGTTTTGACATTAACAATTTGATCATCTACGTATTTCTTATTGGAAAGATGTATACCTGCTACAGGAGGATCTCGTTTAATATCCTTATTGACTGCATGTATCTGGTTTTGTAAATCCAAAATGGATTGCTTTAAACCATCACGTAGCTTTTTAACAACTTGTTCGTTAGAACGATAATGATGACGACCAAACTTGTCAACACTCATATTGAAAATGATATCAAATAATCCAACCTAACATTAATATATATCTGCTTCACGTAATTCGGTGATAATGGCAACAATTTCGTTATTGTGGGATGTGTTTCCTGCTTCTTGGGAAGCAATCAGCAATTTTAATCTGTCACATAGTTCGTTTGGATCATCCCAATACACATATTCAATAGGATTATCATTGTAGATCAATTGAGAATCACCGACGAGCCCAGATCCTTTGGAGCTAGATGGTGAAGATAACGATGTTCGAGGAGACGTTGACGATGAACGAGTCGCTTTTGCTAAACGGGCGAGACCTTCGAAAGGTGGTCTCTTTAATGCAGTAGATCGAGTTTTTGGTGGTGATTTCTTCGTTGTTGCATCGATAGGTTTAAATAGTGGCTTAATAATATGATGATATTTTTCTCCAGTTGCACCTTTAAGACGACCTATAGCATCCAGATGAGCTCCTGTACTATTTAATAAACTTTTATAGTGTTTTAAATCATTATCATCATAATATTCTGGACTATTATAAAAAATTAGTTGGTATAAACCTGGCGTTCCCGGTACCCATCCTCCTCCCTCACTACCGTCACTGATGACTTCTACACTACCTTTGTTTTTGTTAAAGTTTATTCGCCGTTTACCTAACATCCAACCAATTTCGTCATTGTATATAGGTCCATAGTTTTTATCAATTTTATCGTCTTTCATCCAAAACTCTTTTATATATTTATGACTCATTGGAGGATATTGCTCGATATATTCATCAATAACCTCTTTTGAAACATTATTAGGATCAAAAATTTCATGTTCGTTAGCTCGATCAGTTGATACTGCTGCGCCGGCTTCTTTTTTCATCTCTTCCTCCGTTTTCACCTCTTCCTTTTTGACATGATTAAGTTTGTTATTAATAGCATGATGCAACGTTTTTGAGGATTGCGCAATATCTTTTAAAGGTTTAGCAATGGGTTTAAAGAGTTTATTTAGCGACTCATCTTGTTCTGTTCTACCTAACTTTAGTGCCAAATACTTTTTGCGAATAACCCGAGCTAAACTCTATCCGTTTTCGAGATGAGCGGCATCAAAACATAAACACGCTTATGCACGTGATAGAAATTTGAAGATGTGTTGTACAGAGTTGCAATAAGCCAGAGCGTTCATATTTTAATTAAAGCCTAAATTATGTTTAATCCTTACATTTCGTAGTACAATTTTTGTAGTTATGATAATAAATGTTGTTTTAATAATTAATAGTAATTTACAGTAAACAATTTTCTAATGTAAACAGTTGATAGTTAATCGTAAACTACTTTTTATAAAATGTTAATACTTTATATAAGTATATAAAATAAATATATGTTTTGCACTGGCGTGTAATACTGTAAACACTGCAATTGTAAGACAAGAAAGATCTACTACCTGACAGTAGCGAAAATTAAATAAAAAGGAAATATTGCAAATATAATAGAATCAAGTAACATCTACTAGCTAAGAATTACGGTTGAAAATAACCTAATACATTCGTTATGAACCAAAAACGGTCTTAAAACGTTTCAACGAAAATATAGTTAAAATTAAAAATAGCATAATAAATTTGTTGTAAACTAATGAAATGTATTTAACATGTTATAAAAGAAGAAAATAAAAATGCGAATGCACGTTTACTTGTACATAAATTCTATTCTGAAAGACTATCAGTACTACTATCATCATCAAGATTTATTATAATAGATTCCTGTTGGACTTCTATTATATTATCTAATTCCCACATTTTTGGTTCTACCTTTAATACAACATGTTGAACGCATTTTTGCCATTTTTGTAGAGTTATGTTCGCTACAGCCTCGTTAAATAAATTTTTTAAATCTGGAAACTTGTAAGTAGTGTTTTTGGCTGCAACGAAATTTTTTATATCCGCCCATACGAGTTCTATGGGATTTAACTCGCAATGATATGGAGGCAGTCGCAAAACAATTTTATTTTGGCGTTTAGCCATTTCGTCAACTATATACTGGTCATAACGTTTCTTATGTTCCTTGACAATTGCTAGTAATTGTACTTTAAGAAGCGAATCTTCGAAGGAAATATTTTTAGAACGCAGCCAGTCTATAATTTCAGCCTTTTTTGAAGCTGTCGTGGGAACTCGTTCGACTTTCCTTGAATGATAGGGGGCATTATCTAGAACAATAACGGCTTTATCCTCCAAAGTCAGTAACGTTTTTTGAAACCATTCTTTAAATGACCGTCCGTCCATTTCCTCGTGATAGTCCCCACTTTTTTTTTATTCAAACGTCCACAACGTTCCAGGCACAAATCCGTCTTCACTTCCAATGCCACACACAATAAGACGTTTACCTTTTCCTGAAAAAAATAACTTATTATAACTGTATTGAAGTACTTAACATATCAATACCTGAAGGATTTTTGAGACCCACAGACAGTCCTTCCAAAAACGCTTGTGTTGATGAAACCACTGAAGTGTCACACCATACTTTTGAACGAGTATGACCTGCATTAACCCAAGTCTCGTCCAAATAATATATTTTCCTCTTTTCGTTCCTCAACTGCCTAATTTTTTTCAAAAATTCCCTCCTCCATATCCTAATGTCGTCTCTCTCTGTTAGCATGCTGTTTCTGCCACGCCTTTGAAATTGAAATTTTAATTTTTTTAATAGTAGGTGAAACGATGTACGTTTGAAATTTGGCAGATCTGGATCACTATTGATTTGGTTTAAAATTTTATCCACTGTGGGAATTTCATTTTTAAAAAAGAACTGATGGACAATCCTCCTTATAGCATTCCTGGTAAATTCGTCAACATTGTCCAGTTTGCTCTTGCGGTTTTTATTTGTTTTTGGCGCAGTTAGTTTGTTAGTAGTTTTATACTCCTTAATTACATTAAAGACGCTGGTACCACACACACCAACCTTATTTCCTACTATTTTTTGTATGTCTCTTAATGGTGTTGTTGGATGTTCTATTACTTCGTTCTTATAGACATTTAAAATTACTTATTTCATTTCCAAACTTAAATGATTTTTCTTTGTTCTTTTTCTGGAAGGACTCAAAGGAATAGCAAGATCATTTGCAGAATCCGTATCAGACAATATGAAACTGTAAATAACAGGAAAGGTTATTAGGGATTTAGTTTTTCCACTGATACGTTAGGGTGTTCTCGCCAAAAGCCAAAGTGGTGTA
This sequence comes from Diabrotica undecimpunctata, assembly GCF_040954645.1. Classification (NCBI taxonomy): domain Eukaryota; kingdom Metazoa; phylum Arthropoda; class Insecta; order Coleoptera; family Chrysomelidae; genus Diabrotica; species Diabrotica undecimpunctata. The sequence continues at coordinate 61,687,905 of NC_092811.1, forward strand.
AGTCATATTTTTGATATTTTGGTGTAAGTCTTGCTTTATAATCTTGAGATACAGATCTCTTAAAAGGAAAAGTGGTATACCTTCTAACTTTATTTATACTTTCATAGATGGCAATAACAATTAAACTAATGAATGAAGAGCTGTTTTTAATAACAGACATTTTCTGCTCTATGTCTAAAGTCAGCAAAACTAGGAAGGCCACTTTCATTCAGACAAATTGATCTGAAAAATGTATACCCTGTGCCAAGACTTGTAGCTGAGGAAAAGAAGAGAGACATGTTAGATTTGCTTTCAAACATTCCACCTATCAACCATGTTTACTTTCAGGAACTTGTTGAAACAACAGAAACACAAGATTTAGTTGATATTGAACATGACTGAAATGTTTTACTGCAAAGAAATTACTTTATGGTTGTATTAGTGTAGTTATTTGAGTAAAACATGAAATTTGTGCCTAATTTTTTTCAATTTTTTAAATTTCAATTTACTTTAACCTTATAAAATACAACAAAAGAACTACATACATGATTTTCAATGATTATCCCATTTAGACAAAGATATCTTCCTACAATGTACAACAAAAAAATTGCTAATAATCTGTTGTGTAATTTATTATAAAGATTCTAACAAAACCTTCTATTTTTCATAAATCACACAACATGACTTACACCACTTAAATAGGTTTAACATCCTCACGTAATTACAATAAATGATTACTCATACTTATACTTATCGACTATTCAAGATTAATGATAAGATAAAAAAATACCTTTATCCAACTGACCATTATAATCCTAAATTATAAACAAATTTACAGTTTTGAAATCCTCAATATACTATTCTATAGAAATAATCTAAAGAATGTGTTTTGAACAATATCTAATTTGAATAATAATAATGATTTCCGAAGTGGAAATGGACACGTCAAATAAATTTAATTTTCAACTTAAATTATGGCTTTATTCCCAAATAAAATAGTAAACTTATAGTTATTAAAATAAATAAACAAAAGCATACTTACTTGCAGAATTAAGCCGAAAATAGAATGAACACACAGGTACAATAGCACAGTTTTTAAGTCTAAATTAACACTATAAACAAATTTATCCACACAGTTTAAATTAACAACACTATAAACAATATTTATCCACACAGTTTCAATATACGAAGTATAACGCTATTAATATACGAAAATACGAAACGTAACTAAGAAACACAGTAAGTCGGTTCGTCACTGTTAAAATTGACAAACGTGAGCATTTAATTTCTAACCAATGATAAAACTCGGGATTGCTGTGACGACACCGCCACACCCACCGTCCGCGTGTACCCACAACTCATGTTGAAAACGGATGAACTGTAGTTCAACAACTTTACGCTTGCGTGCAGCTACCTCTTTGTCTGACATATTGTTATACAATGCGTGTGTTTCGATCATACCTACAATTTTATAAATTTGTCAAAGCCTTTACGATATCGTCCGTTAGAAATATCGAACTCCTTAACAATGACGAACGTACCATATTTGTCTTTCCAACATTCAGAACAAAATTGTCTAAATTGGTCAAATGTCATGTCAGGTGAGACGTGATCATCAAAGACGTGTTTTAAATTGAGCTCATCCTGTTTAAACAATACAATAAGGTTTGCATTATCACGTAGGAGTTGTTTACCTGCTCGACTGTATGATTGACATAGGTATGCACAATCAATATCTTTATGTCTGCCCATACAGTAATATTCACGTATTGTTTGTTGTGGATCCGTTGATACATCATCAAAAATGAAAATAGAATTTGGTTTAGCTTCACTGGGACTTATTACATCATCATTATCTTTAAATGGAAAATAGCCCACTTCTTTTATATAGTCCAACACTTCTTTCAAAAATTGATACTTAGGTTGAAACAACGACTTTGAATAAACGTAAACATTTTTGAATTTAGCGCCATTCAGATCAAACAATAATGCCAACATAACATTAGTTTTTCCACACCCACTTGGACCACATATGATAGCACGAAAAGAATGTGGTAGCAATGCGCCATGTTTACTGGTTCTTGTCATGTTATCAACAAAATCCAAGTTTTCCACTACTAGTGTCTTATCTTGCTGAACTACATTCATCTTGTGATTGAGATGTATTTTATACACTTGGTTATATAAAGAAATTTTTGTAAGAAACAATCCATTTCAATGTTGGTCGTTCAAGGTGAAGGAGTTTTGAATTCTCTGATCAATAGTCTACCATTTGAATTGCACGCTCCTGGCTACCAATATCTAGGGCCTGGAACAAAATTACAGAACCGTCTAGCTAGTGGAGATCCTGGGATAAATCCATTAGATCGAGCTGCGAGAGATCACGATATCGCATATTCCCAAAGTAATTCATTGAAAGATCGACATAAAGCAGATTGGGTGTTGGAAAACAAAGCGTGGGAACGAGTTAAAGCAAAAGACGCATCTTTGGGTGAAAAAGCTACTGCCTGGTTGACTACTACAGCGATGAAAGCTAAACGAAAACTGGGTATGGGTATGAAACATGGTAAAGGTGTTGGTTCATTTAGGCGACATGTTCTGCAACCAATTATCAGAAAATTGAAACGATCTCCTCCGCTACCAAATCTGCGCAAATCAGCCCTTCTTGCACTTGCAGCAGCTAGAGCAGCTGTTAAGAACGTAGGTGGGAAAAAGAATATACGGGTTCCAAGAATCATTCCATTGGAACCAAAATCAGGTGGTATTTTACCTTTAATCCCCATCTTTGCAGGCTTATCAGCTCTTGGTAGTTTGGCGGGGGGCGCAAGCGCAATCGCCAAGACTGTAATTGATTCAAAGAATGCTCAAAAGAAACTAGAAGAGGATAAACGTCACAATAAAGCTATGGAACATCTAGGCAAAGGATTATACCTTCGAAAAAACGCTAAAGGTGGCTTTGGATTATATTTAAAGAAGTCAAAAAACTCCCGCTGAAGCTACCTAATAGACCTTTAACTAATGTGGACTTGATTAAATTTGCTAAAATACTTAAAATTACAAATTTTCGTGGTGTGTTTATGAGAGATAATTTACCGCGTAACCCTCGTAAACATGAATGTGCTATAATTAATCTCGACATTTCAACGAACCCCGGTACACATTGGGTAGCTTACAAGAAGATAAACAACAACATAGAGTACTTTGATTCATATGGTTGCTTGAAGCCACCGCGAGAACTAATATCATATTTGAACGGTGGAAGAATTTTTTACAATAACGATCAATATCAAAGTTATAAACAAATAAACTGTGGACATTTGTGCTTAAAGTTTCTCTACAATGCAACCATCTAACGAAATCTTAAGACGTGTCATTCGCGTTTTTATGGAAAATATAACGAGCGGTGTTTGGTATGAACTACCTCAAGATATTCGTCATGCACTAGAAGAGTATTTACCTTGCAAGAAAGATTATGATAAACATGAATGGAGTGATGTTTGTGGAATGTATATGAAAAGTAAATGTGTATTTTGTAAAGTGTCATATTATAAGAAAAATGAAACAAAAAAAAAACATGTAACAGTATAAGAAGAATAAAGAAATTTTTAACATATTTTGTTATTTAACTTAGTACATCTTTTACCGCATATCAGTCATGTCTCGATTGTTGACCCTAACGAGTACTACAAACGAGTTTTCGTTTACTCCTCAAGTGCCTCTTGTGCTTAATCCGTTTCGACAGTATTATGTAGCAGTGTTAGGATTTCATACATTTAATTCAATTCCAAACATTGATGGTGAAAAGTTTTATTTCTATAAGCACAATGATCATACAAAGCTGCGTAGCATTGAAATTCCATCCGGATGTTATGAAATTACTGATATCGAAGCATACATTCGAAATGAATTAATGCATAAATACAATTCGGTTCGGGAGTTTACTTTAAGACCGAACAACAATACGCTTAAATGTGTAAATTTTCTGTCAGGATCACACCATTACTTTCGATAAAGATGATAGTCTTGGAAAATTATTGGGTTTCTCTTCAAATAGAGTTTTGGCACCAGGAGAAACGCATTCTTCAGATCAACCTGTCAACATTATAAAAGTATCGAGTCTACTCTTTGAATGCAACATTACCGAAGGAGCCTTCTACGAGGACAAACCTGCGCACACCATTCTACATTTTCCGATAAGTGGGGATCCTGGTTTTTCTATAGACGAACGTCCTCATAATCCTATATACATACCAGTAAGCAACAACATACGTGAAATTACCAAAATTACCGTTAGTGTAGTCGATCAAGAATTAAGACCTGTCAACTTTAGAGGAGAGAAAAGTACGCTGCATTTGGATTTTAAGGAAACGATATAGATGGGTTTAATTATAAAACAAAACTCTACACATCAATATCCACTAGTCTCACGGAAATCCTACAAGCGGCGTGACGTGTCTGCTGCAAATAAAGCTTTTCTTGTTTCCATTGGATTAAAGTTGAAGGATGCCAAAACGTCAATATATTCGACGACAGGTTCAGGAACCTCAGCCACCTATTTTCGACATTACCAAAAACCTCTGTTCGACGATACTATTAGAAAAGAAGAATTTCGTACATACACACCTTACATCAAGTCATTTAACAATAGCGACGTTGTTGAATTTATCATAAATCAATCAGATGCATTTTTTGCTATACACGAAACACTTTTGGAAATTAAAGGAAGTATAAAGAAAGCGGGTAATGGAACTGTTTCTCTTGCACCGAATGCTGGAGCCTTCTTGTTTGATACATGTACATATATCCAAAGTTCACATGATATAGAAATAGTTCGAGATCCAGGTGTAGTTAGCACTATTCGCAGTTTGTTGTGTTATACTCCTGAAGATTCTAAGTTTCTCAGTACCGCAGGATGGAACCATCCAAATAATCCACATTTATCAGGAGACGGCTTTAGTTTACTGATTCCGATAAAACATATTTTTAACATTTTCAATGATTACAATAAATTAACCTATGGCCGTCAAGTGTTTCGATTTGTTCGAGCACGTAATGATAGGGACTGTATTTTAGTGGAAGAACCTAACGCCACAACGACAACGGCAGTATCTTTAATTGTTACAAGCATGGAACTCAAGGTCAAACATGTCTTTCCGAATGATAATGTGAAAATTGAATTAATGACTCCGATTAAGAATAATACGCCGATAACTATACTTTTCCGTAAATGGGAGCTCAATGAACTACCTTCACTTAAGGCAGGATCTCGATGTGAGATATGGAGTGTAAAGACAACTTCAGCTGTTGAACGTCCACGCTATGTCATTGTAGCTTTTCAAACTTCTAAACGAGATGACATTCACGCCAATCCAACGTTATTCGATCACATTAGAATGTCAAGCATACGAGTGGTTATTAATGGGGAATATTGGCCTAACGAGAGAATGCAATTAGGTTTTGATAAAAATGACTATGCTATAGCTCACTACAACTATACCGAATTCTTTCCCAGTTATGCTCATTCGTCAACAAAACATCCCATCTTGGATTATCAGGCTTTTAAAAAATATGCCTTATTTACGTTCGACTGTTCCAAACAGGATGATACTTCATTCAGATCAGGAACTGTTGATGTTAAGTTGGAAATCGAAGCAGATGAAGGTTTTCCAGCAGGCACTCGAGCGTATTGTTTAATTATTCACGACAGCCTACTCGAATACTTTCCTCTAACTGAAGTTATCAAAAATATCATTTAAAAAGATTAGATAAGTTGAATGAAGTGTTAGTAGCAGACAAGCCGTCATCATGAGAGTAGCGTTCGTAGACATTCAGGGATTCACCGTAGATGGGTGGTTTGTACCTAAAGAGCTTACCATTGAAATTGGATATAAACGATGTCATTATATATTTACGTCTCCACAACCGTTTGCTACATTGAGTAATCAAGATAAGAAGACTGCTGCATACTTGGAGAAAAACGTTCATGGTCTTCGGTATTCTAATGGGGATGTTGAATATTCCAAAATAAATCAAATACTAGAATCCAAGTTATTGTATGCTGCCGATTACATTTACGTTCGAGGAGAACAAAAAATAGATTTTTTAAGGCAGAAATGTCAAATAATTGGAGTTTTTCCTACAATTATTGATGTCTGCAAATTTGATGATACACCTTACGCTACGGGGAATTTTATTCATAATGCTAACAATTGCCACGCCACTGGATTATTTTCCTGCACTGAGAGAAATGTGGATCACCTCCGCCAATGGTTTTGTGAAAAGATATTACCTATGTAAATTAGACTTTTTTAAATAAAAGATTAAACGTATTATTTTAGTTTTATTAAAAAAGACTGTCTTCCTTTTTTACATATTTACTTTAATGCAACATGACTTACATTTGCGATTTACAAAAAATTTTATAATATTAATCGTTAGAAATACATTTATTACTAACACGATAGTTAAAAATATAATCGATGAACCATATTTCCCGACGACATCATTATTAGTTTTGTACCATTCTGAATCACTTTCGGTGTTATTTGGAGATATTAGGATGATCTTGTAGAATGTTCCTCCTGACTTTGGTATCTTTTTAAAAAATACTGGAAGCTGTCCATAATTTACCACATTATGATCCATTAGAGCCCATTCAGTTCGATTGCAATCAGTTTTTACATCGTTAAAACATATCGCCAGGTTCTTAACATTGTTTGGAACGTTTGTATAAAGGACATTGTTAACAATAGCTGTGAGGATGATGAATGAGGTTGTTAATTGAGGCATCTTGTCGGTTGAATTCTGTTTAACGGGTATTGTGTTGTTGTTGGTAATTTCCTTTCTGACAAATGTAGGTCTGCAAATCGTTTTTCAATTGCAGTTCTATCTTCGTACCACTGTATATCGGCTTTTAACTTTTGTATTTTTTCGTAAAACTTTTCTAATCTACACCGTATGGAAGACATTGATGAAATGACACACGTTTAACATAACGAATAAATATATAGTAATTTTATATTTGTTTGAAATTTTCGTTAGTCCTTACCTGTTTCTAATAATAAAATACTTATGTGTTAAATAGTATGTACGTATTAATTTAAATTTCGCGTAAGCAAGAATCATAATAATTTTCTCCAAATTCTAAAACTCTATATACATTAACGCATTATCGGAATGTGGGTGTATTCAGTTGATGGTTTTAAATTACAAAACATTCGTTCGAATAAAATGAAATTATCATTTTCTCTTAATTCTAAAACTGTATATACTTTTACGCGTTATCAGAAAGTGGGCGTATCTAGTTGATGGTTTAAATTGCAAAAATTCGTTTCTTTATATGAATAAAATGAAATTTTATTTAATACTAAAAAATTAAATCGTTGCTTTTTAGCTTGCTAATGACCAATATATACGACGTATCTGCATTGCCTAATTTCCCCATTTATCATATTTTGTTACTAAATATCTACATAACACCATACAATTTTCTTTACTCATCTTTTCACCGCTTCTTCTTTACCATTTCGAACACACACCCCCTCTGACGTCAGGGGAGGCTTTCTTGTACATCTACGCAGGCCCCAACGCCACCTAACCAACTCTGTCAGCAAATTATTCATTGCAACAATATTGCGTATTTTCTACTTCTCACCCTTTTTTTCAACCCTATCACGATAGGGTGTACTTCTTTCATACTTATATTTCTTGTACATCACCCCCACATCCCCAGAGGCTACTTCTACGGCCTCAACGCCACATACCAGCCATCCAACTGGTCGCCATCTTTTATTTGAAATTCCCATATTTTCTCTACACCTAAGCGACTTTCACGTTTCAAGCCGCTTAGCTTGAAACCTGAAAGAGCTTAAACCAACATTCAAATGAAGCCAACGGTCAAAATTAAATGAACAATAGTGCTCTTTTACGGGTTTTCTTATGTTTTTTTATTTTTTTTTTCTCGTTTAGTTAGAAAGTTTTAATGTTAAGATATCGTAAAGTTTTTATAACATCTAGAAAAAACCTACAAATTGTTTTTGTAAGTATGAACCCTGTTCGTTGTTTACTTATAGTCTAAGATCTTTTCTATTTGTAGTGAAATGATGATGAATAAAAGCGAAACGTATTCAAATAAATCAATGAAGTAGTTGATGACATTCATTTACCAATTATTGACCGATCAAATCTCTGCTATTCAACTATTAAATATAATTTAAATATATATATATATATATATATATATATATATATATATATATATAGAAATGTAATCATAAAACCTAGACAAACGCAATGCAATACCAACGCCACGAGACCTCCGCCAAGACCACACAGACGGAAGAAAACAACACCATTTAGATTATAAGTTATTACCTTAAACCTTATAAATAGAGATACAAATAAAAAAGTACATTCATTCATTAGAGTCACTTCATAGCTTAAACTTCAACAGTAATTATTGTTAACATTTTTAACAAGTGTTCTAAGTGAGAAAATATAATTGGCGCTGCGAACAGGATCCCTACACAGAATTGCAAGCATTCCTGGTCAACTTCAGTTGTTTGGTAGAGGACCCACGAACCGGAAAGAATGCAGAATAAACCAGCAACATTGCTTATATTCCTGTAAGTTTTTCCTTTATTTTATTTTTACTTATGAGCACATTTGCTGAGTTTACTGAAACTGAATTGACTAATATCCTTAGTCAATCTCAAAGAAATCATCTTGGTGATAGAAGCCCTTTATATCGACTTCCTATTATCCAAGAAATTTCTCAGATTATAGAGGATAAAGATAAAATGCCCATTTCAAATAGTGATATTTCTAGCCTGTGTGCTACTCTTCCCGAATACACAACAGGTCAAAACCTATCCAAATTTATTAGATCAGTAGATGCGCTAATTGAATTTCTAGCAGGCCAAAACCCTACCGAAGTTCAAGCATTTGTACTAAATGCAAATATTCTTTCGCGAATTAAAGGTGAGCTCAGAGACTACCTAAATTTCTCAAATAAAACTATTTGGACAGATGTCCGACCAGCATTATTAGCTAAATACGGCGACAGGAGATCCGAGGAAATCCTAGTCACTCAACTAACTACAACCGTACAAAAACCACACGAAACATATGATGAATATTACCAACGAATAACTACTCATTTAAACGATTTATTACAACACATTTCCCTGCATAATAATGCAGAAACGGTGCTTTTTAAATCACCCTACTTTAAAAATTTAGCATTAAAAACCTTTTCTACAGGTGTAAACAACCCCTATTGCGAATACCTTTCGCACTTCCAACTCGATACACTAGACACAGCTTTACAAAAGTGTGTAGCTTATGATAATCATCGAAATCAAGTTTCTTATATGAACTTTCTTAAAAACCAAAAAGTGAAACCAAAACAGGCATATCAACCTAGACCAATACCACATAATACCAACACAAATTTCAATAGACAAATTCCTCAAAATTTTAACTCAAATTTTAATCAACCGAATTCTCAAAACACTAGGGCGAATTTCAATCGAAATCCTGCCACACCTCACAACAATAATAAATTTAATTCAAGACCTTCAGAGACAAATTTCCACAAAAACACGACGAATAAATACCAAAACTCAAATCTACCTCGATCAACACAAAACCCTCAATCTTACAACCCTCGACCAATGAGTGGTGTAGAAACAATTCGAACAGAAGCACGACCCATGACAACATCGACTGGATGGACCCAAAACTTCAACGTCGAATCAGAAAACTGCCCTGATTGCCCGAAAATTGCCACGAAACAGATTACTATAATCCCCAAAAGACCGAATACTATGACGACCCTGAAAATACCCAAGATCTTCCCCAAGAAGAAAATTTTCACGACATCTCATTGCAAGAGCAATGAGAGCGTCCACCTCAATTGATCTAAATAATATCAAAAATCTTCCAAGACTCCCATTTTTTATATTACCCAAAAGTAAATTAAAAATCCTTATCGATACTGGTGGATCTGACACCATCATCTCTCCCAAAGCTTCAAAATTATTCAATCCCCATTACATTTACAAAAAAGACTTCGCACTTACATCAATGAAAAAAACGACCAAATATTCAGACAATATCAAAACTCCCCTATTTAAAGAATTAAAAATACCCAATTTTATCGATGCAAGCATCGCTGACTGGAGTAAAGACTTCGACATTTTATTAGGAAATTTTGATTAGATTCATTTCAAGCCATTTTAAATTACACAAATAAAACATTAACACTACAACGTTACAACATAGAAATACCATTTCAAACACTTTCTTTTAAAATACCCGTTGACATAGAACAAGGCAAAATATTATTACCCGAAACAAGAATAAACAACGAAATCTTCCCAGAATCCATTCACCACGTTACTAACGGTTATATCGACAATATCACTCTCGATTAGCCAAACAAATAAAACCCAAACATGTAGAAAATCTAAACAACTACGAAATAACAAACGACATACCTTCCAATTTCGACCCTAGCATAATTCGCACACAACATTTAAACCTCGAAGAAAAAGAAAAAATACTAAGACTATGCCACAAATACAAAGACATATTTTACGATGAAAAATACAAACTAACTTTCACATCAGAAATAAAACAATCAGGACTAAAGACGAAAACCCTATTTACTCAAGAAACTTTAGACACCCCAAATCAATGCAAGAAGAAATTACGCGACAAATAAACAAATTACTTGATAATAATATTATTAGACCTTCAATCTCCCCCTATTCAGCACCCGTGTGGATCGTCCCAAAAAAAACTGACGCCTTCGGCAAAAAGAAATTTTGCATGGTAATAGATTATAGAAAATTAAACGAAAACACAATCGAAGATAAATACCCTGTCCCAAAAATACATGAAATTCTAGATAACTTAGGTAAAGCCACATATTTCACAACCTTAGACTTAGCCCAAGGATTCTATCAAATAGAAGTCCATTCCGACTCTATAGAAAAAACCGCTTTCACTGTACCTCATGGCCATTTAGAATTTCTTAGAATGCCTTTCGGTCTAAAGTGCAGTCCAGCAACTTTCCAAAAATTAATGGACAACATTCTACGCCCCTTTATACACAAATTTTGTTTCATCTACATGGATGACGTAATCATATTTTCAAAATCATTACAAGAACATCTTATCCACATCTCGCAAATTTTCAAAAGATTCCAAGATACCAATTTAAAAGGCCAATTTGACAAATCCGAATTCTTAACAAAAGAAGTCACCTTCCTAGGCCACGTTGTTACCCCAGAAAGAGTCAAACCAAATCCCGCAAAACTCAAAGCGATAAGAGAATATCCACTTCCCAAGACAATAAAAGAAATAAAATCTTTCTTAGGACTAATCGGATATTACAGACGCTTCATCCCAAATTTTGCAAAAATCACTTCTCCCCTAACACAGTGTACAAGAAAAAAACGCGATTATTGACCCAACAAATTCCACCTATCTAGAACCATTCGCTAAATGCAAAGAGTTACTTTCAAACTCTCCAGTTTTACAATATCCTGATTTTTCAAAACAATTCACATTAATAACCGACGCTTCCAACATCGCATTAGACGCTGTGTTAACCCAAGACGGTCACCCCGTTACATATCATTCTCGTACTCTAAATACAGCCGAGCAAAATTACAGTACAACAGAACGCGAATTGCTCGCGATCATCGACTCTTGTAAACATTTCCGCCCTTACCTTTATGGAACTCGAAAACTCGAAACCGACCATAACCCTTTGGTATGGATTTATAAAATAAAAGATCCTACATCCCGTCTAGCCAGATGGCGATTAAAATTAGAAGATTATGACTTCGAAGTTAAATATCGCCGAGGTCGCGACAATCAAGTTAGCGTCGCCCTATCTAGAATACAAATTAATGCCCTTGCGAAATATTCAGTCATAGCCGAACCACCTAATACTAACGACTTTGACCCAGACGAATTTTTAGAGACATTCGATAATATTCAAAATAATCTCCATGAAACTCAAACCCAACACACTTCATTAGAAGACCCTATTAACGGCATACCTATATCAGAAGAACTCTTAAACTTATCAACTAACCAAATAATAATTATACCTAACAGCGAAAAATACGACGTCACTTAGAAAAGAATATTTAAAAAACATAAATACTCCGTTCACGTTACTGAAAATTGGCAAGATTGTCTTGTAGACGCATTTAAAGCAATTTTAAAACTCAGCCAAAAATTCGGCATAAAAACTCCACATTGCTTCCAACCGTTCATATGTAATTTCTTTAGAACACACATAAATAATTATGTTAAAGCAAATTTTTGTGACAAACTCTTACAAGATATAGAAAGCGAAGAAAAACAAATAGAATGTACAAAAACTTACCACGTTATGAATTACAACGGCATAATTGAAACATATAAACACCTAAAACAAAAGTTTTACTGGCCCTCAATGCAAACCACAATAGCAAATTTTATTAACAAATGTGATATTTGTTTACAAAACAAATATAAACGCCAACCATACAAACTACCTCAGTTAGCTCCGCTATTAGGACAAAAACCATTTGATATTTTGCATGTACAAACTACCTCAGTTAGGTCCGCTATTAGGACAAAAACCATTTGATATTTTGCATGTAGACTTACTACAATGCAATAAATCTTATTACCTAACATTAGTCGACTCATTTTCAAAATATGCACAATGCTATAAACTTCCAGACAAAGCCTCCGTATCAATCTTAAGCAAAATTAGACATTATTTCTCACACCATAACCATCCCAAGAAAATTGTATTCGACAGCGGAAAAGAATTCAACTCCTCAGTTATCAAAGAATTCTTGAATCTACACAAAATCGAAACTCATACAACCACTGTTAATAACTCTTCATCAAACTCCCCAGTCGAAAGATTTCATTCAACCTTGTTAGAAAAAATTCGAACATTAAAGGCACAAAATCCGCAAAACTCCCTAGATGACACCTTTACACAAGCTGTCCTTGTGTACAATCAATCCATTCACAATTCTACCGGTTATTCACCATTTTCAATACTTTACGGCCCTTATTTAAACGAAATTAATTTTAATTTTGATCTACCTATCTATGAAACTTATAATGAACAACATAAAAAAGAACTACTTCCATTTATTGACCACATATATACAAAAACAAAAGAAAAAAGAGACAAAGCTCTAGAAAAAGCCAACAAAGACACAGAAGAAATACCTACAATTACACAAAAAGTTTACGCAAAGAAAAAGAAAATTCAACCCAAACTAGACCCTCTATATCAGACAATAACCCCCACTTCACAAAACAAAACAAAAATTACTGGCCTAACGGCAAAAAATAACAAAACTAGTACACACCTAAAATACGTTAAAAGACAAAGAAAACACTACAAAAAATCCTCTTTACAGGATGGCCCTCCAACATCTGCAAGCACTGGTCAAAATCCAGGAGATACCCAATAATGGTTACTATATGGAATCGATAGGAGATTCAAAAATTATAACTCATTTCCACAAACACATACTACAGATTGACTTAGTCAAACTCGAACAAACACTATCCAACAGTAGCGACAACTTCAACAACGTCTTACCAAACATACCCACGATACAACTTCTAAAAAACCAATTAACACACCTACTAAAAGAAGCAGAAGATAATTTACATAAAATCACACGAAAAAGAATAAAAAACGAGGTCTTTTCAACTTCTTAGGGACGACTTAGGTAATCAAATACATTACTGGCAATCCCGACGACTCAGACTTCGAACTCCTCAAATCTCATCTCGCTGCAGTCGAACAAAACGAAATAATAAAAAAGTATAACAATCAAATCTCTGATGGCCAAACCTTTAATACCAGATTCGACATACTTCTTAAAAAGTTAAATGATAACAATGCTCTATTATCAAATGAATTAGATCACGTTTCCAAACAATTAGCCATAATCAATAAAATTTTAGAAATACAAAGCATAAATGAATACATCAAAAAACTAATAAGAACAATAACAATCTCTCAATCTAATATTCCGAATATCGAACTTCTTGTCCTACATGAAATACTCAATCTTCAAAATATACTTCTCGCAATTTATCCTCGAGACGCTCTAATACTTAATGAAGAACACCCCTATGAACTCTTAGAAGCCTCACACTCAGTAGTATGTATAAATCAGAGAAGTATGCTTATAATCCTAAAAATTCCTATTCTCCACTCTTACCCAACTTCCAAAATATATTCGATACCGAACAACGAACAAGCAATCATAATCCCACCTGCAAAGTACTACGCAAATAACACATGGTACGAAAATAGCACGCCAAAATCTAACATCATCATTTGCCAAAATAGAGTTTATTCAAAATGCCAAATCCCAGACGTACAAGGATGCCTCACTGCACATGTGACAGAAAACTTCATCATAGAGACTGACCACGTCGTTCTACTAGGATTAGCAGAACCCCTCAAAATTGGCGAAATCACTGTCAACCACTCCAGCGTGATTTCCACGGATGAAACATTATACATCATGGGACAAAAGATAAACCCGCAGACCATCCAAGAACTACAAATTCCAAATATCATACAAATGAAACTTCACCCGAAACATTCGCTTATATTGGAAAAATTGGAAATTCCAAGAACCCATCACCGACTCGAGCCCATCGAAACATCGAATCTACAGCCATTGATGACAACCAGCATCAGCCTCATCCTCACTTTAATAATCATGTCTGTTTTAGCACTAATTTTATATGTAGCAATTCGTAAGAGAAGAAGAATCTACAGACTGTTATTTGGACCCAAAATGCCACAGCATCAGGTAGCAGCCCTTCAAGAACTTCTCGAAATTCCGAAGACGGAATTCAATCCCAAGGAAGGAGGAGAAATATAATCATAACACCTATACAAACGCAACGCAATACCAACGCCACGAGACCTCCGCCAAGACCACACAGACGGAAGCCAACAACACCATTTAGATTATAAGTTATTACCTTAAACCTTATAAATAGAGATACAAATAAAAAAGTTCATTCATTCTTGAGAGTCACTTCATAGCTTAAAGTTCAACAGTAATAATACTTATTGTTAACATTTTTTATTTAAGTTTGTAAAATTGTATAATTTCGGTTATTATAATATACATAATATAATCGGTTATTACCAACTAAGAAACAAAAACCGATAATATATACAAACAACTTTTGCATATTGAGCAACAAAAGCTAGAAACATATTCGGCATGGTCGTCACTTGCTGCTGATAGTGATTACTACTTTTTAATGAGTCTTTTGTCACAGTTGAAACAACTTACACCTACGAGAAATTTGCAAATACGTGTGATTATTCAGCAACTGTTTTTAAACGAACAAATTAATATGCAGTCTGGTTTTGGTCAACTCTCAAATCCACTACAAGCTACCGTTCCTACTCATCAGATTTCATTATGTGCTACTTTTACTTCAGGGTCTACTGGAGCATCGGTTCCAATAAACTCTAATAGTACAGAGTACCCCGAAATGTTGAATGCTTCATCCAACAGCGAACAGGAGAGAAATGCAGCTCGATATTTTTATACTTTTACGTAAGACTAAGTTGTTATTAAGAAAATATAAATAAATAGTTAAGGGATATTACTACGCATCTATACTTTCCTAAGGGTTACCATTAATTTTTTTTCAGGTTCGATACATTTACGAAAATTCTAGTATTTCTCCAGTCTGCTATGCAGCTTTTCGAGTAAATATTCAAATGTTAATGGCGACATTATAGAGTATTTAAAAAACTTTGTTGGTTGTTTCTTTGATTGTTCGAAAAGGGCAGCATACTCACGTTCTTCATCTCTTTTCATATATATATATATATAGATTCTCCAGACCTTCATGCGTACTTACATTTATGTTTTTACATGTAATGCTGCATCCACCGCATTGTTGCGTCAATATACGGACGCAGTATTACAATCGCTTATATTTCAAAAATGGTCGGTACCAATTTCTCCTAACTGACATCAGGGGACACTGGTAATCCAAACAAGGGAGGTGGCGAATTTGCATATAGTCCTAAGTTATAGCAACAAATTTATTGAGGATTTTAAGTGACGCAACAATGGTGTTGGTATGAATGTTTTGTGTATATATTAGTTCACGATATCTCCTTCAGGAGGCGCATGAAATAATGGAGTATAATTCATTGATGTATATTATTTTCATTCTCTCGATTTTTCTGCGTCATTTCAATTTGGCAACATTGCTAACCGTCTGAAATACCATCAAATATATAGATGTTTCGCATTGGAGTAACAGTAACATATAGGTAATAGAGTTTAAGTTGTAAATATATTATTTTTACGATATTACTTTGATGACATTTCATATTTAATCGTTTTACTAAAATCGCATCCTTTGAAAATGTTTACAGCAACGTTCATCTACAAGTTGTGGTACTTTACTCTTTTACTTTTGTTTTTTGTGATTTTTCAAGTATGTATATTTCCGACTTTTATTTGAAAAGCCTTTCGATATTGTAAAAGAACATATTCAGATTCGGGGTGGTTAATCAGTGATAAAAACTTAGATACTAATATCTTTTTGTGCATGATAAACCTGATGACGAAAGTCGCATAAACCACCCACCTTAAAACAATGTCAGGTACGTGACGAGTCAACATCAGATTTTTTTACTATTTTAATAGATATTAACAGTGTTAGAAGTTGGCTTTTATTTTGTGAGTAGAGAATTGAAAAAAGTACGATAGTAAAACAATTCCTCGGAACAAAATTAAATACTTCCAAAATGTGTATTTTTATACAATTATTTATATTTAATTTAAACACGAATGCACAAGTTTAAATGGATATTCTTACGTTACTTAATTTAACAAAAAGATTGTTTTATTGAGTTTGCTTTATACAGTATTAATTGATCTATAGGCTGAAAACTGAACATGTCAAGAAGTCAGAAAATTTTAAATCTGCTAAAAGATGAATGGTCCATAACAAATCATGAAATCACTAAAGGGACATCTCTGAAGAATAAAATGTTAGGTTGGTGTACACTCACGATTACTACTGATGCAGTAATAATAGCACAGCCACACAAAATAAAAAAAAGTGTCTACTACGCACTACGCTAGTGTATTCCGATGTATTTTTGTGGGTAGTTGTTAAATATTTACCAGTAGATCCTCAGTTAAGGAAAGTTTCTTTAGTGGCAAAGAAAGATTAATTGATTTGTAAATTCCGAGCTCGCTATTTAAAAACTCACAGAGAAAAACACCTTACCAATGTCTGCTCTCGAAAAATGAGAGAGCTTACTAAATTTTTGATAGAAATACAGACTTTACAACTAATATTCAAAAATTTATATGATGCACTTCAGCCAGTATATTTCGATTTATTTTTTGACGCTACTAAAAAAGTAGCAAGGTATGATGCCGACAGAGAAGATTTTGCTTCTCCTACATATACATTGAATATTCAAGCTTCTTTAAAACAATCCTGTGATATCGCCATATTGCTTACTCTAAAACAAAAATACCATATTTCCACGTTGACAACAGCCAAAGCAGCGTCAAATTTTAAAACTATTAAGCAGTTACTGTAGGATACTTGAAAGTTTGAAATATCAACCGTTGCTATTGCAGATTTTAATACGAAGAAATGGAACACAAGTTAACGATTTTACCTATTCGCTTCGTGCGTGACTGACGCGACACCTACCGCCTTCATCTGACTGTTTTGGACATACCAATTTTCAGGTTAAACATATGACATATGTTTGACATTGTTAAATACATGCGAATTGACAATTATTAATAATTAACTTTTTAATTATATTTTTTTAGTTTATGTACAAAATAAATGTAGTATTAAAAACTGGGTTTCTCAAAATTCATCATAATATATCTTTTCAACCACAAACGGTAAAGAAGGGAAAAATCTAGTAGTTATATTAAAAAAAAGGGTACACGTATTAGAAAGAGAAGTTAACGTCATCCTATTTGTGTAAAACCGGCTGGGATTTCTGGAGATTATCAAATGTCATAAGTGATCAAAAATGCAACTCATAGACGTCAAAAACGTTTAATTTGATAGAAGGTTTAATGTTACATACAATAAAAAATTAATATGCCTCGTTATTTAAGTGAGATTGAAAAGGCTCAAATAATTACGAACATGGAAGAAGGATGGTCAATTCGTGCGCTAGCAAATTTCTATAATAGAAATTTGAAAACAATCTTCAAAATTAAGCAACGATGGGTCCAACAACAATCATTAAAAAGAAAAGTTGGTTCAGGGCGTTCCAAAGTATCCACTCCTCAACAAGATGCTGCTTTAGTTTAATTCTTAAGAGATAATCCATTTGCGACGTCCAAGGATTCAAGGATTCATACGGGATTTCCTGGTGCCCAACCTACTGTAAGCATAAGGATCAATGAATCTGAATTAAAAAACCGACCAGCTACTAAAAAACCATTAGTAACTGTTGAACATCGGCAAGCAAGAGTAATATTTGCACTAAACTATATTTACCGCAACCCACAATTTTGGAACAACGTCATTTTTACTGATGAAAAGACTTTTCAGGCGACCTATAACGGTCAAATCCGTGTTTATCGTCCAGCCAATACTAGGTTTGAAGAACGATATATTCACTCTCATAATAAATCTGGACGTTTTTCTGTAAATGTATGGGGTTGGATTAGTATACATGGACCTGGTGTTTGTTGGCGATTAGAGGGAAGATTTACTGCCGACAATTACATTAATGTTTTGGAGCACGTAATGCTCCCTTCTATTAAGCAATTGTATCCTAATAATACTTTTATATATCAACAAGATAATTGTTCAGTCCACACTGCCCATGCCGTAAGGAATTGGTTTCAAACGCAAAACCTGGAAGTATTGCCATGGAATGCGCACAGTCCAGATATAAATTCAATTGAAAACATTTGGGGCATAATTGTAATATATAAAAGAAATTTTATGCCACAAAATTCAGATCAATTGTGGGATACAATCTTAGAGTGCTGGGAAGATCTTGATCCAAATATGATATCTAATATAATTCAAAGTATGCCAAATATACTAAATAAAGTTATAGAAGCAGACGGTTCTATCACCAAATACTAAATTCTATTTGTAACAGTCATTAAAATTATTCTTTATATAATTATTGAATAAATGGTTTCGTCTAATTAATGCTCAACGCCAATGATTTATATTTTTAATAACCTGTGACATTTGATAACCTCCAAAAATCCCAGCCGGTTTTACACAAATAGGATGACGTTAACTTCTCTTTCTAATACTTGTACAACTTCTCTTTCTAATACTTGTACCCTTTTTTTTAATATAACTGTACTGGCAAATCAAGTTTTTCACGTGAAAGGGCATATATTTAAAAACAGTAATAGTAAAAGTTATAATATAAAAGCTAAAGTCATCAGACACTCTGCAGTTAGCTTGAAGCCTTATAAAATATCATTTAAGGTAAATTATTTAAATTTTTTTCTATTTCAATTGCATAAAAATGAAGTTATGTGATATTTACTTTTTCATATTAATAGCACGGATCCATCTTTTTCTTTTCTCTAATTTATATGTAATCTTTGGGAACCTATAAAAACTACACTTACTATTTTTGCTATTATTAGCACAATTAAATACGCAATATGTATTTGCACACATTTTTGATAAAATATATGCGTAAAAAGGGTAGGGCCAATTTTGTCATATTTCGCCGCTATGCACGCTGGCATAGTTTCAAAGTACCCCTACCATGGTCACGCACGGAGCGAATAGCAACTGATATAAAAATTTTCAAAAATTATCTATTAAAGAAAGCAGATGAATCTATTCAACATTTAAAGAATAATAAAAATAGTAAACTAAGCTACAAGTTGTTAATGAAAACAATTGTCTGCCGTTTGATTTTATTGAATCGTGAAAGAGTTGGCGAAATGGAGAGCATGGCACTTCACGTTTATTCTGAAATAAGTACTCATCAAACATATCAAGAGTTTTCAGAAGCCATAACACATACTGAAAAAACATTGCTAAGTAAATTCAAAATAGTCGTGATTCGTGACAAACGAGAAAGGGGTGTTTCAGTGCTCTTCAGCACTGATCTACAAGAACACACAGGTGTTTTGACAAATTGAAGAAAAAACTTTGTCAAATATATATTTGTTCCCGAAAATCGGTACAAATAATCCGTGACCGATTATAAAGTTAAGGAAATACATGACAAAATGAGTGGAGTATAAAATCCTGGTGCCATTATATCGGCGAGATTGTGCAAACATTTAGCCACCCAAATCTTCAACATGTCGCCGAATGATATCGAACAACTAACAACTTTTATGGGTAACATTAATGACGTACATAAACAGGTGTATAGATTGCCTGATGACGTATACCAAACGGCAAAAATTTTCAAGCTCTTTATGCTGATGGAAAAAGGAGAAGCAGGGGGATATAAAGGCAAGACTTTAGATGAAATCAACCTAAACATGAAGGATGAGGTAATAGACGATGACTAAACAAGTGAATTAGATGGTAGTGAGTTAGTTTAAGGCGAACCTGAAAATGTCTATACTATAAACAAAAAATGTCATCCTCTTGTGCCATGGACTGTAGAGCAAAAAGAAAATCCAAAAAAATTCTTTACAGATCACATAAGAAACAAGAGAACACCGAAAAAAGGAGAGTGTGAAGAACTTAAATCCAGCAAAACCAAATATTTTTAGCAATAAAACACGGCTCCAAATTAAAGTTTTTATACGAAACATATTATTTATAGTTTACGGTTTATTCTTACTTCTGTGCTTATAGCATATTCGAAGTTATTGTTTGATTTCAGTGTATTTTATTCAATAGAATGTATTTTGTATTAGTTTACTATAGTTTTAAGTTTCTACTCAAGTTCTTTATTAAAACGAAAATAATTATTGATTTGTGTTATTTAAAATGTTTTACTTTATTCCTATAGCCAACTTTGTATCTGTTTGGAGATAATACTCTTGGTAATCTAAGAAGGGGTAAAAAGAGAAAATTTTTACGTTTATTGAAAAAAGTTTTGAACAAAAATTGTTAACCATCTTCAGAGTTTCAGAGCTTAATCTTTTATTAATAATATTTAGTCTCATTTGAATCAATTTTAAAATAATCGTAATATACCGAAAAGATTTTAAATTTTTGGTCTTATCAAAAATTGTTTAAAAAAATAATCACCACGGTTACAACTGTTTGTTACTTATAATGTTTTTTGAAATATTCATCTACTCTGAAGTAATCATGTAAAGTGTGTTTTCATTTGTTTTAACAAATTTAACCTACATTTGTCAAATTTACCTCTAAAATCTAATAAAAAAACTCATTTTCTCCAAGTAAGAGATGTAGTGCTTTCAAATCCTCCCCCTTTTTAAATTTAATGTCTGTTTCGTTCTCCCCTTTTTTAAGTGTTTTCTGTGTGTCTTAAAGTGTCCTCAATTTTAATTTTTTAACTTTAAATATTGGACTTTACAACCATTTGCCACATATTACAACAGAACTTTATCAAAGAAATTTGATAATTACAAGTTGATAGAATTGCACACCCACACAATTTGTACATTTATTCTCATTCATTGTCTCACAACTGTCATCTTCAAAAATAAAAATCTCAATAAATAACACATATTTCATAAATATATCTCTAGAATAAATATAAATAACTTTTAAATAACTTAATGTTATAGAACATTACTTTCATCAAACAAACAATTACATTACACCTATCTCTACTTCATTGGATAAAATCTGTCTCCTCAACAACTTCCCCGTTTGCTGTCAAACAATTACAATAGCAGACTTGAGTTCTCCAATCAACAATACAGGATAGTTTGAACCATGTTCTTTCAACCATCAATTAATAGAGTACCGGCATATAAGTAATGTTTTATTTATTTGTTCATTCATTAATTTATTACAATTTAATAGACTATTTTACCAATTTGTGGGTCTTACCTTGTCTGCTTAAACATTTTATTCATTTTGAAAAACCACAGACATGTAATATTGGCATAATTACTGTAATTTATATAATTTATATCATCTATCTTTGTTTATCTTTATTAGACAACACCCTAATATGGGTTTATTATTTCAGCATTTATTTAACTTTGTATCGAGACCTGAAGATGCCTTGCATATTGTAGAAAGCGAAACCGGTCGTCTGGATAGTTAAATTAAATTGATTGTAAGTCTAATTTATTATTTCTTTTACCTTTTGAAAGGGACTCACACAAGCAACACATTCATGATTTAAATACCATTATGTTTTGTATCTAGAGTGACGAAGACTCATGAAAGGAAATGTAGCGTTACTGAACTCGAATTCGCGAGTGTACTATTTTGTCTGCAGAAGCTACGACTCTATCTGTTGGGTTCGAAATTTATAATCGAGACGGATCATCCCGCGTTAGTGCAGATAATGAAGAATGGAGTAGTAAACAAAAGAATCCATCGAGGCAGTTTGTTATTACAAGAATATGACTTTGAGTTTAAATACATTAAAGGAAAGGACATCATAGCCGATGCGCTAACTAGGGATAAAGATACAGAAAAAAAGGATACTATTGCGTTAAATGTAGGTTTAAACCGTTTGTCACAAGAAGATGGGATTTTCTCGCTAAATGAAATAAGATTGGATCAATGTGTGGAGGAAAAGGAGAAAAGAAGGGCAAAGAGGGAAGACAATCTTTTCTTTAAAAGAATCGAAGGAAGATAATTGTATTTAATAACACCCATATTAGCAGAGAAAATCATGGAAAATTTACATGGCAACAACGGATATATTGGAACCCGGAAGGTGTGATTAGCTTTCCGAGATTATTATATCTGTCGACAAGATTACCACATAGCGAAAAAGATGACATAAAGATGCATACAAAGAGACACAAAGATGATACATATACCAAAGCTATAAAAGTAGAAACTAGAAAAATGAAAATATTGCAAAGAACATCTGTCTCTCAAAGAACGTTTCTAGAAATAAATTAGATATAGTGGCAATCGATATGTGGAGTAATTTAATCATAACTTCCCAAAGAAACAAGCATATTCTATGGCTCACAGTGTAGGGGAAAGAAAAGGTGTAGAAATTGTGGGTCAGAGAATAAATCTGCGTACGAAGCATGCAATATTTTTTGTATTTATTGCAAAAATAATAGTCACAATTCTTCAAAAATAATAGTCACTTATGGAAGGAACAGTTGCTTCCATAAAGTCCTCGTAGACACGCCGTCTCAGGACTTGCAACTTCAACGTGGAGTCATATGTCGCCATGTTACCTAATCCAACGGTAACTTTAACATCTTAAGTATTTATAAGATATAATGTCGAACAAATGTAACTAATTATTTGTTAACGGGTTTTTACCCATATATTTAGTGGCTACATTCATGTACTCCTAGACACCGATGATGGAATGATGTATTCCGAAAACGTTCTGTCTAACACAGCCCGTTTGGGTTTTTAAATATATACCTTTTACAAAGGATTTTAATTAATTTTTTAATATAATACTAGTTTTTGTGCAAGACTGGTCTTCCAGTTTAGAAAAGAGCCGCAGAATGATTTTTCACACTTAAACATCAAATAATTACCATGTTAACAAATTTTTTTTCACCAATTTTCACAGAATCCATTATCAAATAGTAGTTTAAATTTTGAAGATATACAGTTTGAAAATAAATTTAAAAACATTGTTGATAATATATATAAAACCTAACAAAACAAAAAAAACTCAAAGATGTCCTTTAAACAAAATCTTAAGATTATTCAGTGGAACGCTAGATCTCTTAAAACTAACAAAAATTCTTTTTACCAAATTTTAATGTAGGAAAAGTTTGATATTGTAATAATTTCTGAAACATTGTATAAGCCTACTGATAACATTAAGTTTAATACCTTTAACGTTATTGCGGTTAATAGAGATAAAGGTTATGGGAGAGTAGCAATTTTAATTTCACATAAAATTATATACGAAGTCATTCAATTTAATCATAATTGTAATCCAAAAATTGAAGTTTGTGGAATCAAAATCATTGTGGTAACCACAAACTGGCTGTTGTATCTCTATATAAACCCTCTGATGTTAGAGCAAAATCTCAAGAATACATAAAATCATTCCACTCAAGACACTCACAGCGAAAGGGTCACTGTCAGCAGTGAAGTCGATAGTAAAGACTTAAGTACGGACCAGAAATACCTTTGGGATATATGTCAAGCTGTAGTCAAAGGTGATTGTCCCTCTGAGTTGGCCAGTAGAAACCCCGGAAACTTGTCTCACGCCCGGTGGCTGACATTAGCAAATAGAATCTTACGTCTGTATATTTCGACTATTGAACCAACTCCACAATTTAGAAAGCTTGCTGAGTTCGTCATGAAAGTCTATGCTACGTCATGGTTTACCATAAAATGTCGTCCTAACATTATCCACGCATCACCACACTTTTTCTTCATCGTACAGTGCACCAAGTTTTTAGACAGTGAACTGAAGGCTAAGGCTCAGTCTTCCTTGCAAAGAAACGCCTTTATGGCTCATTCTGAACACATCCTTTTAGCTCATTGGCTGGCAATCCACCACAGTTACAGAACCACCACTTATATCTGACTTCAGCAAAGAAGAGATTGAGATGATTGTTAATTCAGGAAGAAGTGATAGAAAAGAGTTCAAAATACCACTTCACACTCAAGCGGTAGAACGAGTTGTAAAGGAAGTTACTGCAGCTTCTAAGCATGTTTGTGGCGTTCAAGAACGAGAAGGCTTTATAAGATCAAGATTATTGGACAGAAAGTATCTTCCTAAGTTTAAAACTAAGCGCCAGTACACATCTGCTACAGCTGTATTGCAAAAATAAATTACAGGTAAGATTTATTTCATACTTATTTAGGATTACATCACAGCATTCTATTCTGAATAGTAACTTAGTATTAGTACTATAATTACAATCTAACACTCGCCCTAACAAATTCCCTTGGTTCCAGATCGAAGAAGCATTACAATACCTGTGGCTTTGAAGGCTAACTGGATTTGTTTAGCCAACATCATTTAAGATGAAATAAAGAACCATTTTAAAAATTTTTCTTTGTCAACTTTTTATCTGTAATCTTTAAGTAAACTTTTGTATTTCTTTAATAAATTTCGTACCTCAAAAATAGTCTTTTATTGTTTTAACATAAAATATCCTAAAGTTTAAATAAGTAAATATGTAATTTATTGTTCATTAATTATGTTATAGAATACTAATAATCCTACTAACCTAAGTAGAAGCAATAAACAGGTTTAACACCTAATCATAATAAAGAAAAGATATTGATTTTTCGTTGTTACAATTGAGATTTTCATAAAGATTCCGAGTGACTTTATGCTTAGTTACAGATATTATCCTAATTTTTATTGTTCACTGTTATCACGTACTTAATATTTTTTAAGTTGACAATAAAAATATAAAATTTAATTTTCAATAAAAAAAAGATGAAAAATCGTGTTTTTGAGAAAAAATTCTAAAGTTTAAGTCGATTCCGAAAGACCTAAATATGTTTTAATTAAAACAAAACTTTTTTTCCCTAAAAGAGTAATGTAAGAGGCAACTTTGTATCAACTTTGTATCAAAGTTTGAATTTCGAAAATTCATTATTTGAGTATTTATTATGATACACCCTAATACAGATTGAGACCAAATTGTTACTAGGGATTAGACAAAAACATTGATTAAAAGAATACGAACGAAAATTTAAAAGTTTAAGTTACAAGTTTTAGTTTGTAATAGGTACGTTTTACATTTTTAATCTGTTGACTTAAGAAGACTTCATTTTTTTAATATTGTGAGTATGACAGTATACATCGTTGAAAAGTTGACTGAAAAATAAAAGTGATTGTCCTTAAGAATTGACTTTCACGTTAAAATAAAATAGAAATTGTTACTTCGTAAGGTTAACTATTTATTGTTTAATATTTTAGGGTCAACTAAGTTAATTACTTACACAGGAGGACAAGAAGATCCTATCTTAGAGACTGAAAATACTGTTTCATCAACTTTATCTGTGAAAGTAAAACGTAGGGACGTTACTCCAGTGGATGTTGGTGAAGCAGAAGTTGTGTTTACTGGTAAGCTCGTGTTTTTTTCCATATTACGATTGAATAGTAAAGCTTTTTGATGAAACTGTAATAACCATAAACTTATTATCCAACGATTTTTTTATTTATGGGTAAGCGGTCAATATCTTAGGTAATCTCGTTCTTGTTTCAAGTAATACACCTTTTCTGTTGTTAACTCCAACTGCCTCTAATAAGACAACATAAAAATTTCTAATGGTTTTTTTACATTACTTTTATAAACTACCAACCTGCTAAAAAAGACATCCTTTGTTCTTTTTTTGACGAACCAATTGATTCCGCAACTGAGTCAAGGGTTAACCGGAACAAGCTCTATATATAATAACAAGTGTAGCAATAGAATTTTCTTAACATACCAAAGTTTAACTATCAAATAATTTCTTTACTAGTGGGTACGCGGTCAGTGTTTAGGTATAGTAAAAAGCTTGTGACTTTACGTTTGGTTTTTTCCATCAAATTTCTAGATGGTTTGGCATGTAACAAACCGAAAAGTTTAAGTCACGGGTTTTTTAGTTTACCTAAGATATTTGAGAGGAAAAGGAGAACCATATAATAAAATCCCTCGAGAAGATATAGAATTATTGAGATCTCATACTACTTCAATTCCGACTTACTAGAGTCATTATGCAAGAAAAGAGTAAAAAACCAAATAAGGATACCTGTGCAACGTGTGATAAGTTCGCCATGGTCATAAAAAATTCAGGTGAACAAGATAAACAGAGATTGCGAGATGAACTAAAGGTTCATCAAACAGAAGCAGAAGCAGCCTATGAAGCAAAAAGAAGAGATAAAGAAAAATCTGCAACGGATCCATGTACGTTAGTTTACACTTTCGATCTCCAGCAGTGCTTGCCTACACCCGATATAAAAACATCCGTAGCATTCTACAAGCGGCAATTGTGGACTTTTAATTTCACCATGAGAAGATGTGATGATAAGCAGTGTTTCTGTTACATGTGGCACGAAGTAGTCAAATAGCATCATGTATTTACGATCATTTCTCGTCAGATTTGAGTAATAGTATTAAGGAAATCACACTGTATTCTGACACTCGCCCGGGACAGAATAAAAACTCATATCTTGTAATGTTTTTTATGGTGATCAAAGAAAATCCAGGAATATCTTACATAAACCATAAGTTTCTGGTTCCTGGTCACACTCATATGGAGTGTGACTCCGATCACTATATTATAGAAAAATCTAAAAAAAATATCCAATCTCCATTGACCATCCAAGAGACTGGTTTCAGTTGGTCCGGACTTGCGGTAACAAAAAACCGTTCATTGTAAAAGAAATGGATAGCAAAATTTTTTATGAGTTTTCAGGTATTTTCAAGCAGTACTTTTCCCAAAAAAAAGTTAACGAAACTGGCCAGAAAGTTGTTTGGAAAGATATAAAATGGTTACGCTACTCCCAAGATATTGGAATAGTAGAATATAAAACTACTTTAGACGAAAGCGCACCTTTCCAAAAAATTAGATATCTGCGTAATAATTTACCGCAAAATATAACTTTACCATTTTTATAAAAGTCTGAAAACCCAATTAGTCAAGCAAAGAAAAAAAATCTTATTGACCTTTTACCATCGTTGATAAAAATTTCCACGATTTCTATAGGAATTTACCATCCAAGAATACAATACCCGACACAATAGAGGGCGATAGCGATATAGAGTGAATAAAATTACTTCAAATATTACCTACTTATTTGTTTTCCAAAAATTATTATTCATATTATTTTAATTTGTCAATATTCTGTTATGTTTAAGTTTTTTACCACTGGAAATAGTGAACAGTAGTATAGTATTTTTCTTCAAATAAATGTGTCAAATAGTATAAGTATCCTTTTTTTTTTAAATATTAATAATATAATGTTAACTTTACGACAATTAAAAAAACACATTGTGTCTACTTCTATGGAATAACCAGATTTTTTTGTGGTTATGTATTTAAAAAATGCAAGTAAATTATACAAAACCTTTAATAACTCAAAACAATGTTTTTGTACTTATACTTCTTTTCCCGCCGTACCGCCATTTATAATAGTCCTTGCTTTTTTTTCTATTCTTGGGAATACTAAATTATTCGTAATTATTTTTCAAAAAAGATATATTTTGCTGTATTCAATAATAAATTGTGCAATAACTTATCTCGACTCAGTTCGAATTCGTTAGTCAAGGTGGGTGGACGTATTCGAGTTTTGTGAATTAGCTGGTGATTGTTTCTTGTAAAATATAAGAAGTGTAATT
Source organism: Diabrotica undecimpunctata (assembly GCF_040954645.1). NCBI lineage: Eukaryota > Metazoa > Arthropoda > Insecta > Coleoptera > Chrysomelidae > Diabrotica > Diabrotica undecimpunctata. Next base: position 61,716,347 of record NC_092811.1, read on the forward strand.
AGTTGTTAGTTTTGGTATTGATATTTACGGAGAGCATATTAGAGTTTTTTAAGGCGTAAGTGATGTCAGAAAAAACGGGCGGCGATAAGCCGCCCGATGAAAAAAACACTGATAGTGATAATAGCAGGTATGTTCAGCAAATAGATATGAATAACAGTTATAGACCAGGAGATAATGGCCCATTTTATGTGTTTGTGGAACATAAAAATAAAAATTTAGGAAGACTTTTTCCAATTAAAATAGGGCACTTTCTACTTAAAGATGAAATTTTAAAAAAAGATGTAATAGACATTAAACCGGTAGGAGTTAATAGGGTAAAGGTTATTTTTAATACCTTAGAAATAGCCAATAGTTTAGTTAACCACGAAGTTATATTAAAAAATGAGTTAATAGCATTTATACCTAAATTCTACACTCACAAAAAAGGAGTTGTCAGGAGGGTAGATACTTTCTTTTCTGAAGAATATTTATTAACGGCTATCAAATCAAACAAACAGGTATCAAGTGTCAATCGTATGAAAAGGAAAATTATAGACTCTGATGGAAACGTAGTTTTGGTAAATAGACAAATGATAATAGTAGAATTTTTAGGAAATGAAATTCCAAAATGTATACAAATAAATTTATGCAATTTTCATGTTGAACCTTACATACAACCCGTTGTACAGTGTTTCAAATGTCTGAGATATGGCCACTCAGCTAGACAATGTAAATCAAAAAATGAGAGATGCCAAAAGTGTACAGATACAAGTCATACAAAAGAGGATTGTAAAGAAAATAATTTGTGTATTTATTGTAATAATAACGACCACCCCTCAATTTCACGTATTTGTCCTGTATATGCAAAGCAAAAGGGGATAAAACAAATTATGTCAGTTGAAAACATTTCTTTTAAAGAAGCCGAAAATATATACAATAATCCATCATATGCGAAGGTGGCTACGAATAACCGTTTCTCTATTTTAAACAACGATAACAATTTTCCAACTTTACCGAATACTTCTGGCGACAGTCCATCATCTAATAGTACTTTTAAAAAACCAAAACCAGCTTCTAAAGTGAATACTGTTAAAACAATTAAACGAACACACCCAACCTCTCCTACACCAGATACGATGCCTGTAAAAAAATCTTTTAAACCTAGTCAAAAACCTAAACCCATTATACCTAACCCCTACAGAGAAGAATTTATGGACTATAAAGAGAAAACTATAATGTTAATTACCTCCTTCATAAATAAATTTCAAAAAAATTTTCAATTACCACCAAATACTCTCATGGAATCTAATATCCGGGACTTTGTAGAAAGTGCGTTTGTTCCAAGTGATCCAAATGATGCCATGGAAACATATAGTGAATCAGATTCAAGTGAAAAACTATTTTACTGATTAAACTTTAAAAATGGCTAATAAACAAACAATTAAAAACCAATTAGTAATTTTGCAGTGGAATAGTAGATCAATAACATCTAATAAAAATAATTTGTTAAATTACCTTAATAAAAACCATGTTGATATTATCATACTTTCCGAAACTTGGCTTAGGTCTAATAGTAATTTTAATATTAAGGGATATAACTTCATTAAAAAGAGGCTCAGAGATTGGCAGTGATCATCATCTAGTAATAATGAGAATGAGAACAGCAAAAGAAAATGAAGAAAAGAGGAGAAAGGTAGTAAATGAAAAAGTAAAAAGCTACAAATTAAAAGAAGAAAGATATAAGCAGATATTCCAAGAAAAATTAGACAATATTTTGAAAGGTAGGGCAAAAACTGCTAGTATAGAGGAAAAGTGGGAAAATCTCAAGACCAGCTTAATCATAGCTGCTGAGGAAACTTGCGGGAAGACAAAAATAGCAAATAATAGCATGAGGAGAACTGAATGGTGGACGGACGAAATACGAAGGAAAGTAAAGAACAAAAAAGAAAAATGGAAGAGATATCTAAGTACAAAGCGCCCTGAAGATTATGAGGCATATAAAGAAAAAAGAAAAGAGGTTAAAATAGCTGTAAAAGCAGAAAAAGAAAGGTCATGGGAAAAGTTTGGACTAAAAATGACAAATAATTATAGAGAAAACCAAAAACTCTTCTATGGCGCATTAAAACAGCTCAGACAAAAGAAAGAACACATGATGCCGAATATAAAAGACAAGAATGGAAAGGTAATAACAGAAGAAAACCAAATAATGGAAAGATGGAGAGAACATTTCAAAGAGCTAACTCATACAGACGTAGACAACATAGTGGAGATACAAGAAATTAATGAAGAACAAAAAGTAGAACCCATAACAACAGAGGAACTAGAAAAGGCAATTGAAAGAGTTAAATTAGGCAAAGCACCAGGCAAGGATGATATCACCCCGGAAATGATAAAATTCATGGGAATAGAGGGAGTGGACAGCATGAAAGAACTAATGAATGATATCATAAAAAGAGCAGAAATACCACAGGACTGGAAGAAAGACATTATACTACCAATACACAAAAAGGGCGACAAGAGAAACTGTAATAATTACCGAGGTATTACTATATCAAGTATTCCTGGGAAGGTATTCGCAAGAATAATAGAAACAAGAATAAAAACCCAAATAGAACCAACTATGGAAGATACACAATGTGGATTCAGGAAGGACAGAAGCACGCAAGACCACATATTCACAATAAGACAAATAAGTGAGAAAGTAATCAATAAAAATAGAGAAATACATATATGCTTTATTGATCTGGAAAAGGCGTTTGACAGAATACAAAGAAAGGACGTATGGAGGACATTAAAGGAAAGAGGAGTTGACAGGATAACAATTGATGTAATAAAGGATATGTACAATAATAATACAAATACGGTGAGAACCAACAACGAGGAATCCGAAGAATTTACTACAAGTCAAGGCCTCAAACAGGGATGCGTGTTGAGCCCACTGCTGTTCTCAGTGGTACTGGATACAGCAATAAAGAAAGCCAAGAGAAGAATGAGAAAACTAATATTAGGATACTGGCAAATGAAACAGACTCAACTATCAGAGCTTCTATTCGCAGACGACATGGTTTTGATAGCAGAAAACAGAGAAGACCTTCAGAACAACCTTGAAATCCTAGAAGAAGAACTGTCAAACATAAATATGAAAATAAATACAGAGAAAACAAAAACAATGATAATTTCAAATAAGAGAAAGACACACGCAATACAATTAAACGGAAAACAACTAGAACAAGTGGAACATTTTAAATACCTAGGAGCAATAATTGAATCAAACGGTAAACAAGACATGGAAATAAATGAGAGAATGGGACGAACAGGAAGCTTATTTAACACTATGAAAACAACATTTTTGGGAAAAAAAGAAATACCGAAGAAGGTAAAAATGGCAGTCGTTAAATCAGTAGTTAGACCTACAATCATGTATAATAGCGAGTCATGGACATTGACTGGGAGACAAAAATCTCGAGTCAATGCTATGGAAATGAGGTTCCTGAGGAAAATAGCAAACAGAAAGAGGACAGACAAAATACGAAACGAAACAATCAGACAAAACCTAAAACTAGAACCAATAAACGAAAAAATAGTAGAGGGGCAACTAAGATGGTTCGGACACGTGTGTAGAATGTCGAATGAAAGATTAACAAAACGAGTGTTTGAAACGAGAATGCAAGGGAAAAACAAACGAGGAAGACCAAGAGTTAGGTGGGTAGACGAAATCAGAAAAGAAGTTGAGAAGAAAGGATTGACATGGGAAAGTGCACGAAATCTAACACAAGACCGGATAGCATGGAGACAACAGTGCAAATCTTAACCCCACCAGCCTTACACCTAACGGTAGAAAGGCTTAGGACTAAGTAAGTAAGTAAGTAAAAGGTGTCGTGATGACGGATATGGCGGAGTTGGTATATTTATCTTACAAACAATTAACTACCAAGAAAGTGAAATAATTCAAAATTTTTCAAGGGGCATTGAAGTATGTGCAGTATTTATTCCAGATATAAATATTTCTTTCGTTTCAGTATACAAACCTTCAGACATAGCAGCCACAAAAAAAGATTGGTTAAACTTATTGGTACAGTTTGATATCTCTCGTACAATTTTTTGCGGCGATTTTAATGTACACCATTACAGGTGGGGCCCTATTCCGGAAGATCGCGGGGGAAAGGATTTAACAGAAGCTTTAGATTTTTTGGAACTAATTACTTTAAATGATGGATCGCCCACTAGAGTTAATCCCAATGGTAATCACTCTGCAGTTGATTTAACTCTTATCTCCCCTTTTTTGGCAGATTTGGTAAATTGGTCCGTATATCAAGACACTTTAGGTTCTGATCACTACCCTATTCAGATTCAGCTTCAAATTGCTCCCATATCTATCGAAATCAATCCGGCAACCAAGTGGAATGACGGTCGTGCCGATTGGTCAGCCTTTCAAGCATTTATTGAAAATGAAATCAGTTCAAATTTATCTCTAAATGATGCAGATAACTGTCAAATAACAAAAAAATTATTTGAAGTTATATCTTCAGCAGCATCTGCATCCATGCCCGTTAAAAAACCTTTCATTCCTTCTGTCCCAAGGCCCTATTGGTGGGACAAAGAATGTTCTGATATAGCTGAAAGTCGCTCCCACGCACTTAAATTGTTCAGAAGACAAGGAAATATTACAAATTATCTGAATTACCAAAATATCGCAGCAAAGGCTAAACTCATTTTCAAGTTAAAACAAAAAAATAGTTGGATAACCTTTCTTAATCAACTCAATAGATCTACACCCCTTTCAAAAATTTGGAATTGTGTAAAAGCTATAAGAAACAAATATCATAAACAAAAGAAACCTCCATTGCACGAAGATTTAATTGAGGATGTTCTGAATCAGCTGGCCCCGCCTTCGGTCTCTAATGTCAATGTAGACAATCAAAAAAATTTTCATTTTGGTTCTACTTTAGATACTATGTCTAAAACTTTTACTTATTCAGAGTTAATTTTGGCACTAAACCAAACCAGAAGCACGGCTCCCGGTTTGGATGGTTTCACATATAAAATTTTACACAATCTTCCAGTTTCAGCTAAACAAATAATTTTAAAAATTTTTAACAACTGGTGGGTAAAACAAGATTATGCTGAGGATTTAAAAAATATTGTTATATGTTAAAAAACCATCTAAAGATCCAAAATTACCCTCATCATATCGACCTATATCGTTAATGTCTTGTCTGACCAAGACTTTTGAACGCATGATTAAGTTTCGCCTAGAACATTTTATTGAAAGCAATTCTCTCCTACCCACTACACAGTATGGATTTCGGAGAGGCCGTAGTACGATAGATGCATTGACCCATATGGTTACAGATGCACAAATATGCTTATCTGATAACAAATACATGTTATGCCTATTTGTGGATCTAAAAGATGCATATGATGTGGTTGATTTGAGTATTTTAAAAACAAAATTGTGTAAAATGGGTATCAGCAAACAGGTATCAAATAACTTAATGAATTTGTTTCTAAACAGAAAAATTTATATTCGTGACCAGAGAAATGTACTCCACGGGCCAAGAACAGTATATAACGGTTTGCCGCAGGGATCAATATTGAGTCCACTTTTATTTAATGTATACACAGCAGAGCTGCATAGTTTGATGAATGACACTATAAAAGTTATACAGTACGCGGATGATATTTGTTTCTATACTATCCATAGTTCATATGAACGATGTATTACAGATTTAGAGTATATTTTTTGCTGCATGCGTGATTCGTTACATACTATGGGTTTTAGTGTTTCACAGCAAAAGACAGCGGTTATGTGTCTTACTAGGAACAGACTTAAAACACCCGATTTGTATACCATAGGTGATTTTACTATACCCGTAGTGAAAGAATATAAATATCTTGGCATCCATATAGATAATAAACTCCTATGGACCAGCCACATAAAACACGTAAAGCAAAAATGTGAGAAAGGGCTCAATCTTCTGCGTGTAGTTTCTAAATATAAATGGGGTGCAGATGTTAAAATATCTCTTACTTTTTACAAGTCATACATCCGCTCAATAATAGATTATGGATGTACTATTTATGCCTCAACTAGCAAATCAAACTTATTAATCTTAGACAGAATTCAATATAAGGCAATTAAAATAAGTCTAGGAATTATGATGTCGTCACCGAATTGTGCAGTTCTCTTGTGCAGATTGGTGCGAGATGAAATTACCTTTATCTGTGGTAATTGTAACAGACTCTCTCTCAGTTTTGAACGCCATTAAAAGCCCTCCTTTTAATCATTATAATAAAAATATTCTTCTATCTATAAAAAATAGTCTATATAAACTGCAGGAGTATGGTGTATGAGTTACACTAGTCTGGGTTAGAGGTCATTCAGGGATAACTGGGAATGAGGCAGTTGATATCGCAGCTAAAAAAGCACTTGACTCAGAATTGAAAGTAAACATGTGCAACCCATCAGATCTTATTAATTTATATAAGGCTGATGTAAGGGTTAGATGGGAAACTGAGTACAGTAAATTTTCAACTACATCAGAGAACCTCTATTTTAAACTTCAACCGGTTTTACCGACGAACATTCCTTACATCAACTCGTGGGATTATAATAGATATAAGTCATCAATTATATCACGTTTAAAACTTAATCATGGTCGCTTTCCAGCACATTTGTTTAGGATTGGTATCTTAGATTCTCCGTGTTGTCCTCACTGTCCAGAAAAACCTTTAGCCGATATAAATCACGTTTTCTTAGAGTGTCAAAAATATACTGCACATACAGATATGCTGTACCAAGAACTGAAAAAGTTTGTAAGTCTACCAACTAACATTCCTACTTTATTAGCACAACAAGAGAAAGAAATATACAACCTTTTAATCAAGTTTGTTTTAGAAGCAAAAATAGATATTTAGCTCATATATGGTTAAATATGTGTATATGTATATATGTGTATATAAATATGTGTTTACAAACATTATGTAATTAGAATCCAAACCTCTGTTTTACCCCATTTGTTAATACCTCCTGCCCGTGACCTAGTCTAGTTTGTCTTAATAAAAATGTCTTGATGGGTCCCTAGACAAGAAACGAGTGGCCATGTTTTTATCCCTATCCTATCCTTAATAATAATAATAAAAAAAAATACAAATATTCTGTGGCAAATAGACAAGTTCTAATGCCATCCACTATCTACACACACACACACACACACACACACACACACACACACACACACAACTTATCTCGTGCTAAAAAATTGTTATAGTGCATTTATTTTAACTACTATACCTCAATTATAACTTTGTTGACGAACTATTTGCCTTTTATTTTTTTGTTATGATAGGGTAGAGGTACCGGTTGCGGCCAATACACCAGTTGCGACCATCCGTCTATTATTTTGTATTTATTAAGTTGCATTTTTACTCAAATGTAAAACGACATCTTAAAACGAGAAATTCAAATACTTTTGCTTTTAATTATAAAAATTGACATTAGGTGACGCTGCTGGTTTAAATTAGGCGTATTATGAAAGTGTGTGTATGCAGCTTCTATAGATTTGTTAAAAAATTTATTAAGGAACAAAGGTAAGTTTACTTGTAGTTCATTCTCTGTATTTATAAGATATATCCAAATAATCAGTTGTAATGTCTTTAAAAGGTTTCATTATATCAGTTTTCATACAATAACTTCAAATAAAATCAACCTTTTATTTAATATTTACTGTGGCCGGAACCGGTACTTGGAAATCGAATTAAGCTCCAGCTTAGGCCATTACTGTGGCCTCAACCAGGTATGCATGTTTTGATTTGCGGCCACTGTGGCCTCAACAGGGTAGGTATGTTTTCATTTGGGGCCACTGTGGCCAGAATTAGCACATTTTTATGAATTTTAGTAATAAATTAATATTTGAAAAAATTAAACCCTCTTCACTGATATTTCGACATACTGAAAGGAAGAACAAATAGAAATGTTTACATTTTTTACGGATAAAAATCATATTAATCGCAATATCAACAAAATATTTTAAAACGATTTGAAATTGTACGTTTCCTATAATTTTTAATGCTTTTATTATTAAACTATTTAATAAAACTAATTAAAAGTTGAAGAATTTCATTATTTGGTTATCTATAATTAGAAACCCATTGAAAACAAATGTGTTTCAATGTTTTTTTTTCAGGGACAAAACGACAACAATTAAAAAAAATGAAAAGTGAAGAAAAGAAAAGGAATTAAAACGCCAATTGTTTAATTATACACCAGAAGCATTAAAAAATGCTTTAGATGCAGTTAGACTTGGCATGCCTGTTTAAACCGCTTCCAAAACCTTTCATATTCCCAGAAGTACCCTTAGATATAAATTGTATGGTAGTCGGCCGGAAACAACTGATAAAGTAGGACCAACGTGTGTGTTGGGAGATGATCTCGAAAAAACATTATGCTCATGGATGAAAACTTCGTGTGAAATAGGCTTCCCGGTGACCAAAGATGGACTGTGCTATTCTGTTAAAAAAATATTGAATGAGAATAAAAGAAAGAATCCTTTCACCAACAATCGGCCCGGCCGCAAATGGTTTGATAGTTTCATGACGCGACACCCAGAACTTTCAGTCAAACAATCCGAGTACATCAGCAAAGCTCGTGCAGCTATCACACCAGAAAAAATTAAAAAATGGTTCCAAAATGTTTTAGTCGATCTTGGAGATAATGTTGCAGTATTGGAAGATCCCAAACGAATTTGGAACATGGATGAGACATCATTTTATCTTAACCCTTCAGGTAGTTGGGTAATTGCAGAAAAAGGTAAACATGTATATGCCACCTCATCGAACAGTGACAAAGAAAACATCACCACTCTAATTGCCGTGAATGCGCAGGGCTATTATGCTCCTCCATTAACAATGTACAAATTTGAAAGAATTCTATCTACATATTTTAAAGCAGCACCACCTCATTGGGGGATTGGGAAGTAAAAAAATGGATGGATGTGTTTCATCCATGTTTATTTAACAAAACTGACTCATCGAACTCATCAATATTATACTGCTGCACTACACAAGAACATTGTTTGTAGCATTTACCATTACCTTCAATAATAGCCAAGACAACTAATTGCATAATAGTTATATTATATTTGGTAATCTAAATTATATTTTAGGTATATATTTTATTTAGTAATTTAAACTATTTTTTAGATACATTGTTCTCCATGCAGGAAATTGTAATGGATTTATTCAGAGAGCTGAATTGGTTTTTTCATCTAAAACAAAAAACTGCGACTACCATGGAGAAATCATAACTTTTTGCAATGGTTTGAACATCAGCTGTTGAATAATTTAGAGGAACCATCAATTATTATAATGGATAATGCTCCATAACATAGCACAAAAATTAATAAAGCTCCTACATATGTTTCAAAAAAAGCTGAAATATGAGAGTGGTTGGAAAATAACAATATTGCACACAAACAAACAATGTCAAAACCTCAATTGCTTGAGCTGGTCAAGAGGTAGGTTTTTAATTAAATTTGTGCAACTAGATATGCTTTTAATATTTCATTGCTTATAGGAATAAACCAGAACCAATATATGAAGTAGATAGAATAGCTGAACAATATGGGCATAGAGTTCTTCGACTTCCTCCATACTATTGTATTTTTAATCCAATTATATATGGGGAATAAGTAAACGGTACAATACAATAAAGAGTACAGAATCTGAGATAAAGCGCTGGTTTGATAGAGAAATTGTTTTTGATCGTGAAGACATTAGCCCTGTAGTTATTGATTTAGCAGATGATGATCATGATGATGATGATGATTTTTGTATTGATAGTGGTGTTGAAGTCTTTTAATTTTATTGAAAAAAGAATTATATAGGCATTGCAATTTTGTTCTAAAAAAAAGTACATTTCTGTAATATATATTTATTTAAAAGTTATTTTTGTATTTGATTAAGATAATCAGGTGAGTTAGAAAATCTAAATAATTTTGTATACTGGTATAGAACAGCTATAACTAACAGAATTCTTACATTGTTAAAGATTTTTGAATAATGAAACTTCTATATTAATTAAACAAGTATACATTATACTTTGGTGTAGTGTGCATAATACTGTAGTTTTCTAAGATGTAAATTAATATGAATAGCTTCCAATGATATTCAAATATCCAAATATAATGTTTATTCATCTACAAATAATTTCCAATGTATTATTGAATGCTGCAGTAGTACTTTCTTTTAATTTAACTTTAACTTACTTAAAACAAAGTTCTTTTTCTAGCTTTAAATTCTTGACATTTAAGGTGCTGTAAATAACTTTCTAGTTTATAAATAGAATTTGTTTAAAGAGATTACAATCACTGCAGAAAAATATAACTGGTCATTGTTTTAATAATCTTAATGGTGTTAGTTTGTTGTAACTTGAAATGGTAACAACAGTTACAAAGAATAATCTGTTTCTATGCTTTAATCTTCTTGCAAGTTCCGCAACTTGTATCCATACTTATTGATGGCCTATTTATCAATTAAAAAAAAACTCTTTTTTCTTATGATAACTACCTAATCATTTTTGTGTTAAAAATAATTAGAACCATAAATTTGTACTGCTTGGAAAGCGATCGCCATTTTTGCAAGCATTAAATATTTACGCTGAACTTTCTAAACTTGTTGACTATTAGGAAAAATATGGCGGAAATGAAAATTATACAAATTATAGTATATATTTATAATAGTTTTGTGTATAAAATAACGGCTATCGAAGACATTCATAAAAGATTCGATGGTGAGTTCAATTAATTAACAGCTAATAATAATTCTAATATGGTGTGTTATATACGGTAAACATATTTCTGAATTTCGTAATCCAAAAATGAAAAAAAAAATACATGGGGTAAAATCAAAGAAGTTTTCCATAAGGTGAATTACACGGTATGTGAGGAAGACCTTGACAGAAAAATGCGAAATTTAAAACACCACTATAAGACAATCAAGGATAATATTAAAAAGTCCAGCACTTGTAGAGGACGCATCATCTGGGAATATTTTAATATGTTTGAAGAACTATTTGCAGAGGATAAAACTATAAATCACGGGAAAATCTACTCGTCACTTAATTGTTTAGATTTTCCTAGTACTTCAAGCACTTTTCCTAGTACTTCAAACACTTTTCCTAGTACTTCTTGCAGTTCAGATATACTACATATAGAGCCATTAACAGTTGCTCCCCACAAACTATTAGATGTATCCTAGCTCTGCAACTGAAACACATATAAAAAATGGTAAAAGTTGCACCCCATTTTGATTGCCCTAGCACAAGTAGAACACCTGTATCAAACACTCCCAAATAAGCTATTAAATTAAGAAAGCTCCAGGAAGGGAAAGGCCTCTATAGATTTAGAAAAGAATATTTAGCCCTAGAAAATAGAGGAGTTGTTGCATTGGAAAAATTTTTGGAAGAACTTGCAGAGAACAACAGAATCCAAAAGGAGAGGAATTAAATATTAAAACAACAAGGAAGTATAGAATGATATTTTAATCTTTCAAATATAAAAATACATATAATAAATAGTTTATAAAAGCTTGTTTTATTATCTGTTGCACAGGTTCACCAGTTCTCTACGTTTCATATCTGCCCCTTGAAGTATTGGCTCATTGTGTTCAACTAAATTGTTTTCTTCTTGTTCTTCAACTTCTCCTAAAAGGTAAGTATCTTAGAGGTTCTGTTGCAGCACAATAAAATTGTGTAGTACACATGCAGCCAATATTATTTCACTGGCCATTTCAGGAGTGGCAACATCTAAATATTTTAATCTTCGGAACTTTCCTTTTAGAAGTCCAAATGTTCTTTCACTAATGGACCTTACACTAGACAATCTTGTATTGGAATGAATTTGTTCTCTACTAAGGTGGCCATTATCTTGATATGATTCCATCAACTGATGTAAAAGTGGATAGGCAGAATCCCCAATTAAATTCCAATTCCCAATTCTATAAATAATTAATTAATGAATTTCAGAAAGTCTGTACCATTTGAGAAACTTTAATTATCCATTTGTTCCCCACTATATACTGTTTGGAAAATTTTAATTTTGACAACTGAATGTTTTTGCTAACAAGTGGATAATAAATGTTTATTACATAGTGTAATTCACTATATATACCTAAAATATTTACCTTGCAAGATGACTGAATGTGTACCTTTTCTATTGTAATAGTCAAATGCATTTCCTTCTGGCTGTTTTATTTGTATGTGACATCCCTCAATTGCTCCTACTATACCTGGAATGCCATGAGAGCGACGCTGAAATACCTGTATAAAAAAAGGATGAATATTTTAACAATAATTTATAAATCACTTCATACATTAGCTATGCGCATTTGTACTTCTAAATTTGGCCAATTAATATATGTCTGGCACATTTGACCAATGACTCTAATCATTTCAATAAAAATGCCATGTCCTGATCGATCACCTGCTTTCAGAAAACTGTTTTGTTTACTAATCGTCCATAAGGTAAATAATAACTTTTTTCTAAGAGGTATTCGAGTAACTTCAACAAACTGTTGTACTCTTTGTAACAAAACCTAAAATCGGAACGTATAAAATAGTATTAGGTATAGTAAATTCTATACTACCTCAAAAGTTTCTCTTGACATGCGGAAATGCTCTTGAAACTAAGTATCATTGTAGTTGGGAATTGTTACCTCATAATAATTTTCATTTCGAGTTATTTCCGGTCGTTCAGCAGGAAATAACTCAGATAAATCCAGTAAAGGTTCCGCTAAATCTACAGCTATATCAACAATCCTAGCTATGTTATCCATGAGAATAACTGAGAATATTTACTTTAGGTTTAGGTTAGGTTCAACTCACAACAAACCGTTCAGCTCGTTGTCAACAAGTTTAAGAATCAAAGCGCAAACAGTTGTGAACATGTTTGCATCTGGTGAACGCAGCCATTGTCTTCGTATCTTTTTATAGGGTAGGTAAAACTTTAAAATTTCATTGTGTATTAACGTACTTACATGGCAGGGGCAAATTATCACACTAGTTACTTTCATACTTTTCAAAGAATATTTTAATTTTCTTTATGAAAAGACTTTATTTTAAATGAACTTTATTTTTTATTAAAATATAAACTATCGTGCGACTTTTTAAAAATGATTTAAATCAGTTATTAGACTTATCAGACTGGCAATGTCTGAATGCAAAAATTGGAGAACCGTCACTGCAAGGTTCATGCGCCCAGCCCTTACAGTCTACACATTGCACTCATTTCTCTTTTGATTTTAAGTTAGTGTACGAATCACAACATATAATGCAGAAATATTCTTTATTGCCTTCATCGCTTATAAACAAAATTTAATTGGATTTTCCTCAGATGGTGCGAATGTCATGATGGGCACACAACATTCTTTAATGACATTATTAAAGAATGATGTTCCCTCGTTATATGTAATGAAATGTATATGCCACTCATTTCATTTATGAACATCATATGCGTGTGAAAAACTACCAAGATTTGTGGAAGCTGTAACTAGAGACATATATATTAAGTTCAAGTCCAAAACAAATAGCAGAATATGCTGAATTTTAAACTTTTTGTGAAATTAAAATTCACAAAATTTTACAGCCTTCGCAGACTCGTTGATTGTCTGTAGCAAGTGTAGTTACCAGAATTTTGGAGCAGTATGCAGCTCTACAGTTATTTTTTACTGATGTTGTTGCAAATAAGGATTTTTTGGCTGCCGAAAATATTTTACAAAAATTAAATGATCCTACAACTAAATTATTTTTACAATTTTTAGTATACGTATTACCATTATTTTCTAATTTAAATAAAGAAATGCAATATGAATCACCTAAAGTGCACTTGTATAAAAATATCTGTCAAATACTACGAACTGTATTTGATTGCTTCATCAAAAGGGATTACTTGAAACAAACTCCTTTGGAAAATGTGGAGTATAAAAATCACACAAATTATTTACAAATTCATAAAGTTTACTTTGGTGCTTATGTATCAAAATCTTTATTGGAAGTAAGCTTATCTAGCGAGCCGCATCAATTAATTTGATGAAAACAAAACAAAGAAATAAATTGAGCACTTCATCTATAATAGGATTATTAAATACAAAAAGACATATTGGGTACAACAATTGTTGTACCAACAACAATGATTTTCTTGTCGATAGAAAACTAATTTCTGCTATGAATTCAAAAATTGTGTACGTCACAACCAGCGAGGATGACTAACTAGCACGTAGATTATAATATAATTACTTATATCCTAATTGTAATTATTAAGTTCTTTTTAAAAATGTTTTTACATCTTTTTTCTGTAATATCGTTGAATATTTTAATTAATATGTTTCAATTGTGTTCTTTTTAAAAATGTTTTTTATTGTACGGCAAGGACGTGTACCTCTGGACGTTTATAAATTTGGACAACTTAAGTATTTCGAAAACTACAAACAGTATGAAGCCAAAAAGCGTCAACTATAATATGTAGAATTGGCAACAGTGTGTGAACAACGTGTTTGATAGTGTGTGTTTACAGCTCCGAGTTTGTTTTGAAGATTTTTATTGATAACAGTAAGTTAATTAGCAACGTTCACCAACATTTATTTTGACAATCGCTGTAGTTATTGCAAAACTTTTGATATCACAATAGAGTAACAATCTAGATAATACTTATAAATAATATTTTTAATTGCATCTTAACCTAAAATAGATTAGCGTGTTTAAAACTTTAAATTTGCGCTGCTTGTACGAGGCCTGTTTTTTAAGTAAGTACCGTTTTGCGATTCCGCCGCCGCAGCGCTACGGTCGGCGTTCCGCGCATGAGCGCTGGTTACCTACATCTCTTGTCTACGCACTGACGCCATTACAGTCTGATTCTTCATTGTAAACTTGTTTTTTCATTCTTTACTCTATACTTCTTCATTTTATACTCAGTTTGCTGCGAACCTCCGAGTAGAGCGAACGTGTACGTGTAACGCTCCGCAGAGTCAACCCGCCCGTAAGTGCCAATGAGTTTAGATGCGCGCGACGCGATGCGCAAAACCGCAAAAAAGTTAGTTCAGTGCCAGTGCTAGAGCCGTGAGGAGTGAGGCGGACGCTGCGCTGCACGTGTGGCCACGCCCACCCGGTATAAACGGAGTGGATGTGCGCGGGCAAATGCGCAGTGAACGAATATAGACCAGTTACGATCAGACCGTCACAGCAGCAACTATCGAACGGAGACCACGCCGGAATATTTGCAAATTGTAGACTTTAAGGACTACGTCCTGTAAGTAAAACTCTTAAGACTTTTTAAGACAGCTGGATGCCGAATAATCATTCGGATCCAGCTTTTTTTATGCCAAAATTTCAAAAGTGAAAAATACACACCATATAAAAATAGTGTAGCGGAACTCAACAAACCAGATTCGAGAACTATCTCGGATCTGGTTTTTATTTCAAAAAATTTACGTTCACTACGTTTACTAATTCGGAAGTGTTAAGTGCCGAAATGAGGAGAGCATGGCGACCTCACTAAACTTCGAAGACGGAGAATTAGGGTTGCCCAGAATCTCAACGGGCCTCCCAAGAACGCCACCAGGACATGGAGCAAACAGAAAGACCAGACACACAGACAAAACCAGATACGACAGCTCAGACGACGAACCAGAAATGGAGAATACCAAGACAAGCAAAAGAACATCAACCGGACAACCCAGACCAACAACCAGGGACACGATAATACAAAACGCTGAAGAAATCCAGGACATCAAAGAGCTAATACACGCCACATTATCCCGCACTACTCCGCAAGGAAGGTGTAAGTTGCAGTTTAATAGCAAAGATCGTTTAACAGTAATAGGCAATACAGATAAACTTATAACGCTTTACGACAATTTAGTTATGCACCTGTACATACAGGAGAACAAAATCACTGAGTTGCAGGATAAACTCATCAATAGTCTATTTAACAACAAAGTGCAGTATTTAGAGTTAGAAAATAAATTATTGCCAATAAATGATAATCTTAACGACATCAAAAATATCTTAGTGAAACCTCGCCCAAATTTTCCACAATTAATAAACAGTGAAAAAAATGACAAAAAAACGACACCACAGACACACAAAACCGACCAGACACAGGCCAAGTCCGTAAGCACTCCTCAACCCACAGGACAAGTAAAAACATACGCGAATATCACCAGCGAACCGGCCCCAAAACCGAAACCCGACGAAAAACCATGGACTACCCCTAAAACAAAAAGAAAGTATGACACTATGATCCGACTAAAGTGCGGAGACAGTGGCAAAATCATGGACAAAATGAGGACAGTGGTCAAACAAACCAAACTAGAAAATATAATTGTCAGAAGAACGAAAAACGAAAATACAATCATCCTGTCAACAGAAGACAAAGTACAACATAACAAACTCAAACAAAAGACGTTGGCATGCGAAAGTCTTGAAATAAAGGACATCACCAAATCTAAAGACCCCACAATAATTATAACAGGATTACCAGAAGGGCAAGAACAGGAACAGTTCACAAGAATTCTAAGAGCGGAAAACGAACAGCTGGAAGACAAATATAACGACGACTTGGACAACCTAAAAATAGTATACAGGAAAAAATGCAGAAACCCATGGAAGGAAAACATCCATATAGAGGGTCCACTTGAAATTATAAAAGACATTTTGAAAAAGACGTATGTCTACTATGACTTAACCAAATGCTACGTAGAAGAATACGTAAGCATAGGAATGTGCTATAGGTGCTGCCGTTACAATCATATAACTAAGTATTGTAAAGAGGTGGATCCGACGTGCTATAAGTGCGGTAAGAAACATGATGCCAAAGAATGCAAGCCAATGGCCTACAACTGCATAAATTGCAAAATAATGAATTTAAACCCACGAAATCATCAAGCTAGGGATACAAAGTGCCCGATTTACGTTAGAAAATTGGAGGAACGAAAACAACAGACTAAAACAAAACTACACTAACAACAAGGACTAAGACTAAGTACAAAACACAACACATTATTACAAAATGGCCTCCTTTATACAGTTTAATGCTGGAAGAGGCCTAGAAGCGACGGAAAAACTGCTACAAAAAATTCAGGAAGGCAACATAGACATCGGACTGATACAGGAACCAGGACATAACGTATGGCAAAGTACAGAATATTATACATTTTGGCTTAGCAAAACATCTAAAGCACCAATCTTGATAAGACGTACTTTGGCAAAACAAGCAACACTTATCACAGACAGAACAAACGACAACAATTCACCTACGACTAAACAACACCGACATCACCATAGTAAACCTCTATGACAAACCAGGCGGGGACGCAAACATTACGCTAGACATACAAAAAACACACATAGAAAACGACAAGAACGAATCCCTAATCGCAGGAGACTTCAATACGAAGGATCCTAGTTGGGGAGGAAATACGGCAGACAATAGGGGACAAGACATTCTAGACTGGACTACACTAAACAACATCTACATAAACAACACGCATAACAGCCCTCCGACCTTCCTCTCAAGAAGAGGAAGAAGCTGGGTTGACCTGGCACTTACAAAGGACTTGAGGATAATGGACTGGAAGGCCAGTGAAGAAGAAACTCTGAGCGACCACCAGTACATTACCTTCAACACCAGGAAACAACAAAACCACAGAAACACGACCCACAGAAGATATAATATAACAGACATAAACAAAACAAAACTGAACAAACTCACAACAGAAACAGCATGGGAGAAAAGAGGAACGATAGACGAACAAGCACTCCAAATACAAAACCAAATACCGCAAATAGTTCTCGAAACATCAAAAAAAAAAAAGAAAAAAGGGCGAACCAAATCTGGTGGACAGCTGAGCTGGAAACCCAGAAAAGAAACACAAATAAACTTAGAAGAAAATTCCAAAGAGAAACAGACGTCCGTAATAAAAGAAGAGCAGAATTGGACTATACATTGCAAAGAAGGCAATACAAAGATGCAATCAAGAACACCAAAAAACTAGCCATTAGGGAATACTTAATAAATAACGACCCCGATAATCCTTGGAACATCGGTTACAAAATAATAAGGAAAAACGGTGAGAACAACGTAATAAACACCCTACTAAAATCAGACGGCACATTCACCGAGAATAGAGAGGACACCATCCGATACCTACATGCAAAATACTTTCCAGAAGATAACATACGAGAGGATGACGAAACACACAAAAACCTCAGACAAAAACAGTACCAACAAAACGCCCGAAACGACAAGTGCTTCACCGAGGATGAAATTAGTCCCACACATACTAACGAACTTCTACAACAAATGCCTCAACACGGGTGAATTTCCGAAGTGCTAGAAGGGAGCAGATATGGTCTGGCTACCGAAAAAAGACGGCGGCAAAAGACCAATCTGCCTCCTTCCGACACTCGGAAAAATCCTAGACAAACTAACGGCAAAGAGACTCGCACACTACCTTGAGACAAACCACAAACTTAACGAAAATCAATTTGGATTCAGACAGGGTAGATCCACTATTGATGCTATTATACAACTAAATACCAAAATAATGAACAACAAGAAAAACAAATATCACACAATAATAATAATCTTAAACCTTCAAAATGCGTTCAACTCTGCCTGGATACCAGCAATAGTAGACGCCCTACATAAAGCCCAGACACCAGACAATATAAGATCACCTTGCATAGATTTCCTACAGAATAGGAAAATTACCACCGAACAAATTACAAACGAGACACAAAAAGGCTGCCCGCAGGGATCGAGCCTGGGACCCATATTATGGATACTACTAATGGAATCCTGGTTCGATTCCATCGAGCAGACCGAGACAACAACAGAACATGACGCCATCCAGGCCTTTGCCGACGACCAGGTTATTCTACTAACAGGGAAATCACTAAACACCCTAGAAAATAAATGGGAAAAAATATGGACGGCTTGTGAACAATGGGCTAAAACTTATAAACTGAAATAACAGAGATAAGACAGAAGTCATGTTCATACCACATAAACCAACCAGGCACCTAAGACTACGAATAGATAATCAAAATATAACACCGTTAGAAAACCTCAAATATTTGGGGCTGACATTCGATGCGGGCCTAGAATGGTTGGATCATGTGAAAATGAACAGACGAAAAGCAGCCGACATTGAACACAAGCTATTCATTATCGCCGGCAAAGACTGGGGAAGAACACCCAAAATACTAAAGGCAATCAATGAAAACGCAATAAAACCCATGCTTTTCTACGGAGCAGAGATCTGGGGGAAAAGAGCAAAAGATACACGGATCGCAAAACAGCTGGCCGCCGCAGAAAGACCTTTTCTGCGAGCGATCACTAGAGCATATAAAACCGCTCCAACAGCGGCCCTCCACATATTGGCCGGAACCACGCCGTTAAACATAGATGCTTTTGCCATACATAAAACATACACAGACAATAAAAATAGTATAAACGAACTAAAACTCAGAACAACAGACACACCACACCGCACAAACAGGACAATACGACAAAAACAAGATATTGTGCCGGACGTCAATGTATATACCGATGCGAGCATCAAAAACTTAAACAACAACGAAAGTAGGACAATCGGTGAGTACATTGAGGACCGGGCAGCAATGTCTCGAATCAATTACAAAATAATTTCAAGCGACGACATGAACAACTTGTAAGCCACTGCTTTAGCCATAGCTACCAACAAAATTATGCAAAACCTACGAGAATTTATAAACAAATCAATAACTTTTTACACAGACTCGTCCGCGGTGCTGCTACAGCTGGAGAACGGAAATAATAGGAATAAAAATATTAATCACATAAAACGGAACTTAGAAATAATGTCAGAAAATAACATAAATTACAATGTTACAAAAGCCTCCAGAGAAAATCCAGGTATTAAAATTGCCCACAATTTAGCAAAAACAGCACACGAAAATCCTCAAGATACCATCAACATAACCAGGAAAAACGACATTAAGATATACAAGCAAAAATCACCAACTCTCAGTTGGAAAACCACCCAGCTGATAACAGGCCACGGACACATGCAGGCATACTACCTTAGATTTAACCTCAGGAACACAGGCGGCAATTGCGAACACTGCAATACGCCAGAAGACCAAGCACACATAATAAACAACTGCACACTGGCCCAAAGAGTAACGGCAAGACACAAACTGACTTAACTACTCCAACAAAAACAGATGACCTACCCTCCAACCGACATAGACATAAATAACAAAGAACTTATACGCTGGATCAACGAATGGGGCGAAGAAATGATCCTGGACGACGACCCACAACCATGACCAAACAAACTACACTACACTTAGACAAGAAACTAGTAATATATCTAACTCAGAACTAGAAAACAAGGAACGACAGAATCATTAAAAGAGAATCATTCAAAATAAAATAGAGAATTTCATTTTAAAGAACCGAAATAACACTATCTAAATAAATATAACCCAAATCCACTCTAATAAAATATATCTATAATAAACATACACGATCGTTGCATTGAATTGTGACTTACACCAAACCGGTCGGGTCACAAAGACAAGCCAAACGGCTATATAAACTATCTCAAATGATACAAGTCCGCGAACACTAACTACAGTGACGTGCTAAATAGAGAAGTGCATCGATAAAACCAACACGGTATTAAAAGTAAAAAGACACCTTACCGACAAACATCAAAACAGTGTTGTGAGTGACAGGACACTATATCAAGCAACACTCGCGCTAGTAAAGTGAAAAGACACTACCCTTTAGACATTAGATTAGTCAGTTAGGATAAAATTGATAAATTTATTTAAACTTTAACACTAGAATAGGGAATTAAAATTTATTTTATTTTAGAAACTAGGTAGAATAACAGTAACATTAGGTTTTGACAACTACACAGTGATGTGGTCTAAGTCGAATCCGCATCTACATCGCTGTGAGAGCCAGATAGAACTAGGGTATTAATAACCATATAACAATAAGATAGAAATAAGATACGCAAAATTAGGATACATATAAACATATAAAAATAGGTTAAAATAAGACATTAATAACTATGTAAAACTGTAATATTTTTGGATAAATAAAGAAACTTAGGGTCCTTCTTTCGCCGCCAATTTTTGGAGTGCGGCGATGGGATGGGTTCGTTTCGCACACTCCTCGGAATGAGCAGATCAATCGGAGGTACGAACAACTTTCTTCATGTATTCTTGTTTACTCCAGTGTTTAAGATGCCTCCAACAATCGTGAGTCACGCTGATTGTGAAGTACGGGCTGTTATACGATTTCTTAGTGCTAAAGGCCAAAAACCGATCGATATTCATCGTGAGATCGTTGAAGTTTACGGACAAAACATTATGAGTGATGGAATGGTAAGGAAATGGGTGAGAGCATTTAAAGATGGCCGCACAAATGTGCATGATGAAGAACGGAGTGGGCGTCCTTCGGTTGTTAATAAAAATTTGGTGCAGAAAGTGGACGAAAAGGTGAGAGAAAACAGACGCTTTACAATTTCATCATTGTCCAACTGCTTTCCTCAGTATTCTCGTAGTGTTTTGTATCGCATTGTTACCGAGAACTTGAATTACCGGATATTGTGTTCACGTTGGGTTCCAAAAATGTTGACGGATTTGCACAAAACCCAACGTTTAGGCAGTGCATTGACTTTCCTTGAGCGGTTCCACAGTGAAGGTGAAGATTTTTTAGACCAAATTGTTACTGGTGACGAAACGTGGGTGGCCTACGTCACACCAGAATCGAAACAACAATCCATGGAATGGCGACATTCATCATCACCCAAAAGAGTGAAGTTTAAGCAAACAATTTCTGCCCGGAAAATCATGTGCACAGTTTTTTGGGACAGAAAAGGAGTATTGCTAGTGGAGTTTCTGCCTCGTAATGAGACAATTAATGCAGCGTCTTATTCTGAGACATTGAAAAATCTGTGTCGTGCAATCCAGAACAAAAGACGTGGCAAGTTGAGTAAGGGTATCGTTTTGCTGCATGACAATGCCCGTCCACATGTGGCTAATCAGACCAAAGATCTCATCAAATCATTTAAATGGGAAACTCAGATCATCCTCTATTCGAGTTACGATTATTTGTACCATCTTGGATGTACTGTTACTGTTTTGTTATTGTTATTATTTGTTGGTGGCTGTTGTTGTGATTTGCTGTTGGCAATTATTGTTATTTTCTCTTGTTGGCTTAAATTTTTACCGCAAAATGGAGGAAATTGTTCAATGGAAACGTGGAAAATCTCTGAAACTTTCAGAGAAGCAGATACTAATGAATATTATTAATTATAATCTTAATCAGGATATCAACGATTCTGTATCAAGTGTAATTAGGAAAGTGTCAGAAATGGTGTTTGCGAAAAGACTCTGTTTCGCATACGACAGGAATATTCATCACCTGCTGGATTACAATGTCCAAAGAGCAGGCCCAAGAAGCAAAAGGTTGGTAATTCTCGTGACAACAAGTATGATGAAGATGTCAGGGGCCAAATTCGTAGAATAGTTCATCAATTTTTTTCGTGACAACATACCACCAACCATAAACACCATATTAGCTGTTGTAAATGTGAAGAAGCTTTACTCAACTTTTCAAGGGCCACGCTACATCAATTGCTGAGTGATATCGATTTTGTGTTTAAAAAACATGGCAGAAATTCAATTTTGATTGAAAAACCAGATATCATCTCGTGGCGTCATCGTTATTTACGCTCAATTCGTAAATACCGTGCAGAAGGATACAACATAGTGTATTTGGATGAATCATGGGTAAATATCGGGCACAGTGTGAAATAGGAATGGGTTGATAAAACAATTACATCTCATCGCGATGCTTTTGTTCGTGGTCTTACAACAGGATTAAAAGCTCCAACAGCTCGTGGTGCACGGTTCGTTTTATTGCACGCAGGATCTACCAGTGGATTTGCTGATGGAGCAGAGCTCACGTTTTTGGCAAAGAAAAATACCCAGGACTACCACGACGAAATGGATGGACCGACCTTCGAAGATTGGTTCGAAAATAACTTAATGCTAAATTTGCCAGAACAAACTGTTGTGGTAATGGACAATGTCTCCTATCACAGCAGAAAGTGAGAACAAATTCCCAACAGTTCAACACTAAAAAAAGATATTCAGAAAACATCTCAACTGTTAAAAAAGTCCAAGAGCAATTCACCAAACTTATTAATCCTAGGACACACAAGGTACGCATAAACAAAATGAGAACTTCAGGGAAAGTTCTAATAATTGAGACTGCCAGCAAAGAGGATATGAATAGAATTAAAGAAGAATTCCTAGCGCAGATAAAGAAGAGGACGTACTTGAAAATATAAGAGAGAAAAATTTTGAACACATGACTAAAAAGGAATTCAATGAGAACATGAAAATTAGGTTTAAGACAGGTCCGAGAGGTAAACGGACGGTACATTATGTAGCTGAGGCTTCACCTCAACTAAGAAATACAACGATAAGGAAAAAACTGTACGTGGGTTTCCACGCGGTTATTGCAAAGGATTATCTAGTTGTTCCAAGGTGTATGAAGTGCCAAGACTTAGTGCACGCAAGCAAACATTGCACTAGAGAAACGGCATGTTTCTCCGGCAAAGGCCCTCTCCGCTACGGAGCTTGGGAATCATCATTGCTATTCGTATCTTTGAAGCTGTTGCTCTTAATTGGTCAGATGTGCACTGGAACCAGTCTCTTAAATTGTGCAGCCAAGATATACGTCGTCTCCCCACGCTTCGTTTGCCCTGAATATTTTCTTGGATAATTAACTGGAGCAATCGGTACTTTTTCCCTCTCATCACATGACCAAAATATTCCAACTTTCTTCTCTTGATGGTGATCAACCGCTCCCGTTCTTTGCTCATTCTTCGAAGAACTTCACTATTTGTTACTTTGTCTGTCCAAGTTATTTTCAAAATTCTTCTGAATTACAAGAAAACAGATTATGGACAGTAAATTCGATCGTGAAGATTGTGATAAACAATCAACACTCGAAGATACTGAACCAAACGTAGGACAATCAAAATCGCATAAAACTACGTCGAAACGATTTCGAGATCGACTGCGATTGCTTTCTTTCAGAAGAGAGAAAAACATGAACCTAATGTTAATAGCGAAAATCAGGAGAAGCCGAAACCAATAGATGAAGGTATATTGGCTCTATATGAAGATATGGAGCTCAATATGAGACTATCGCGACTAGAGGAGCCATCCATACTAGTCGCGGCCTTACGGCATATAGTCAGACATCTTCATCCGTATAGTGACAAGGTTACTTTTCTAGTTCCTAATGCGGTCGACAGAATACAGCTAAAGTGCTTAAACATACCCACAGACACGAATGTATTGCTATAGTTGCTGAAAAAAGTTTTTAGGAGAGGCGAAACTTCGATCTGGAAGAGCTATATGGTGACTTTGTAAAAACTTATGGAAGGATAACGGTAGACTAAACACAAAAATGGCCCAACAACCAAATACATACACGACATCCCTAAATATTCGCATTGGGCAAATTAACTGCATGCGCAGTGCTACTGTACTGCACGAAGTCAGGAAATTTGCCGAAGAAGAATGTTTAGACATAGTATGTCTACAGGAACCCTATACTAAGCAGGGAAAGGTGCAGTTTATGCCAATAACTGCACAAAAAGCTAGTTGTGGAGAAAACCCTATGGCTATCACCATATCGTTCAACAGTGGAATTAAGCTTTTCACATTGAGACAAATCAGTGACGAGCATTGCATTTGTGCAGAATTACTAACTAAAGTTGATAAAGTAATCATTGCTAACCTATATTGTCAATTTAGCGAAGACATTAATTCGTATATCGATAGAATAAAATCAATATTTAGAGCATATAGAAATGAGAGAGTTGTGGTTGTGGCGGATGCAAATGCGAAATCAGTACTACTCATGAAAAAGGAGTGTTAGTTGAGGACATGATAAATGAACTACAACTAATACTCCATAATAAACCCGGCAATCCACCGACCTTCCAGAACAGAGCAGAGGCAACGAGTAACATCGACATCACGATGTCGAATGTGAAAGCTGCAAACCTTGTCCAGGGATGGAAGGTCACAGAACATGCAACCTTCAGCGATCACAACTTTATCACGTTCGAAATATGTGATAATAGACCACTAACAACAGAAGTGTCTGAGCGAAAATATAATATAGGCAAGGCTAACTGGAAGCACTTAAAGACTGTTTTCTGTCTACCGCAACCAATAAGTGAAGAATGCAATGTCCATGACAGCGCAAAGCAACTGACAACGGCGATAAAAAATGGCAATGGATCTTGCAATCCCTAAGATTGCGAAAGAAAGAAGGTTAAACAACACGGCTTGGAAAGAAAGTCTGACAAGACTGAGAGGCAGAGTGCGTAACGCCCGAAAGCAATACCAACGATGCCATCTTTCTTGACAGACAAAGACTCTTAAATGAATATCGAGAAATAAAGGAAACGTATAAACGGGAAATTGCGGAAACAAAAGCAAAAACTTGGGAAATATTTGTTTCAAGACATTGTGAGGTAGGGTGTCCCATACAAAATCGTGGTTAATAAAATCAGAAGTTCCACAATGTTATCAACATTGTTGAAACCAGACGAATCGTTCACGGATAGTTGGGAGGAATCAGCGGACACTCTTTTAGATGTACTACTGCCACCCGACGATCCAGGAAACGAGACCGAAGAGCAGTCACTAATCAGGAGGGACATGATACGAAGGTAGAAGACGCCTGGCATGCAGGTTAAGGAATTCAACCCGTCGGAAGTGCATGAACTTCTGAGAAGGATGAAAAGAAGAAAGGCTCCAGGGCCGGATAATATACACACTGAAGTTCTTCAAGTGCTAAAAGAACAAATAATTCCTTACTTAACAGCATTATAAAACCAATGTATAAAGCAAAGGAAACATAGAAGTAACCGAAGCCAATTTCCAGGACGAGGGCAGAGAACCTTGATAAACAAGCCGATGTTGTAATAATAAGTGTAAAGGCGAAGACAAGAATCCAAGACAGCCAAAATCATACAGACCCATATGTCTATTAAATACAATGGGTAAACTATACAAAAAGCTGCTTTGCAAGCGAGTTTATGAAACAATCGACAGTAGTGATCGTAAATATGTTGTGAGGGTGTTTATAGACATTTCTGGAGACTTTGACAACCTCTGGTGGCCTGCATTTTTCGAAAGACTTCGAGAAGTACGATGCCCTGCAGATTTGTACGGAAGCTACAGAAATTACTATCAGGACAGGTAAGCAAGCTTGAGCTGCCGACATGCCAAAAAGACTCGGCATATCTCGAAAAGATGCCCTCAAGGTTCGGTATGTGGTCCCATTTTCTGGAATCTCATGCTGGAAAAACTACTTGCCGAAATGACTGTAGCACCGGAGGTGCTCGGATGCACTGCGTATGCAGATGACTTGCTGCTGGTCATAGACGCTGATAGTAGAAGAAAGCTCGAACAATGAGCATATAGCGTACTAACAGCCGTATCGCGGTGGACATCGAGAGTTAAACTCTCGATTTCACAGCCGAAGACGGTATACAGTTTAGTGAAAGGTAGGCTGGAAAGAGATCCCTTAATAAGGATTAAATAGGTATGTGACAAGGCGGCAAGATTGATGCATAGCATCGCTAGCTTGGCCCAAAGGGACTAGAGACTACTGTTTCAACAAGTACGAGTGTATCTTAACACAAGCCTATCATCGATAGTAGGATACGGAGCCAGTGTATGGGCACAAAGATTAGTTAACAAAAAAAAAAAAAACAGAGAGAAAGTAGATAGAGCACAAAGAGGCTTTCTAGTCAGAATGACTGGAGCCTGACAATTATATACAAATAATTTTCCTTCAAAATTAATAATCATAAACAATATAAAAAAATTCAAGAGTTAAAACAATATTTCTATATTTAAAATCTGTTCACGATCACCGGTGATACTAGTGGCACATACGTGTGTAATATGTTAGTGCAGTGCCATTAGGATCACCCGTGATCTTGCTATTTTTTTCAAAAAAATTTGTAAGAATGTAAACTTACATTGTATTATTAACCATTTGTATGAATAAATATTGTTTTGTAAGCATTTTTCACTTTGGCACCTGGTGAACGTACCTAACAATCTTATGGTGGCAGCCAATGTGTTAAATATCAAAGTTCATAAACAATCAAAATTAGTAATATTTTAAATATTTTTTATCGTGGATAAAATATCATAAAAATATACTTTTTGTTTAGAAATGGCCGTGTTAAGTATCAAAATACGATACCTATTCTTAAATTTCATTTTTAGAAGGATTTACTGAAGTGAAAAAAAGTCAACGAATAAAAAAGGTAAACCCAACACTTTTTTCTTAAACATACATTAATAATTAAAGGGGTTAGAATACAATGGGTACAAGTACCTTTTTCTTATAAAATGAGATATATACTTCTGAAAACTAGATACACTTATTTATTGGAATACATAGATAGGCTAGGATCCAAGTGCATTTTGTAACTACTAGCGCCACCTTTTGGGTACTAGAAAAATTATGTGAATATAATTGTAGATATCGTTAGAATACAACGGATGTAACTGTTAAGGTGGAGTCCCATGTATCCGATTTCCGACGACACGATGATCCGAAAGTATTCTCATTGGTCAGAATTGCATCAGAATATTTTCGCGCAGAATTTCATCCGAAATTTTTAACTACGCTTCGGACATCGCATAAAGATTAAACTATTTTTAACTTTTTCGGATAAAACGGATGTTTTGTAACCTAATATAATTCCAATAGTTTAACATTTGTACATTCAATTTATTGAAACATGGATATTAATCGAAAAAGTTATGTTCGTAAAGTTACTAAAACATAATTATTATGTCTGCTTCTTTTAATTCGCAAAAAAACGTAAACATACAATTCGGCAAAGAAGATATTGGGTTCGTGAAATATTTAAGCAAATAAAGTCACAAGGGGCTTTTAATAATCTATTGCAGGAAATGAAGCTAAATGATGTTGATAAATGTTTCAATTACCTTAGAATGTCTAATTGTACAGTTCATAAGTTATTAAGGCCCGATTGTACATTGCAGGCTTAAGCGATCGCTTAATTGAACCGGCCTCAAATTTGAGCGTGGGTTCAACTTCATGAGGGTTGTTCAATGTCAAGTTTAGTCAAGCCAAGGTTCATACAAATTTTGATAAGGTTGGCAACATAACGCATGCGTATTCATTTGTAGGTCAAATCGCAATTTTTCCGCTAATTTTATATTATATTGGTTTTTGTGAATACAAGTCCACCGATATTTCTGTTACTCATTTTAATTTAATTAGTTTAATTTTTAATCGTTTTCCTACGTTAAATTTGTGAACAAACCATTTGAATAGGTAAGTATAGTATATGCTTGCAATATATTTATTTTCATGTGAAAAATTGTTTGTAGAAGTATATTTTTTGTAAAATGGACGCAAGAAGGGCTCCCAATTTCACTGCCCAAGAAGAAAAATATTGGTATCTTTGGCCAAAAAGTACAGCCACATTTTAGAAAATAAAATGTCCAATGTGGACATGAATACGAAAAAAAGTGGTGGCGTGGAAAAAAAATAGAGGAAGAGTACAATTCTTCAGTAGGGTCAAATTTTCGTGAGGTAAAAGTGCTTCGAAAGAAGTATGAGAACATCCAAACGAAAATTTGCTGATGAAAAAGCAAATTTTAAGGGTACAGGTGGAGGTTCACAGATAGACAGTCAGATCAATGAAATTGACATAGATATAAAAGAGATATTAGGTACCCGATTAGAAGGATTGCATTCAGAATTTAATGATGATGCTGTGGTCCAACAACCTGAAGAGGTTTATGAAGCTGGTGATTGTATTATTGATGAAACCGAGGAAGGTGGTATGTTATACAAAATATTATAAGTATATTTTAAATTAATAATGACTGTTTCAGGGGCACATTATGATCTAGAAGATTTTAGTCCCTCGCTTCCTACAAATAATGCAATTGTTAATGATCACACATATTATGCAGATCAG
This sequence comes from Diabrotica undecimpunctata, assembly GCF_040954645.1. Taxonomy (NCBI): domain Eukaryota; kingdom Metazoa; phylum Arthropoda; class Insecta; order Coleoptera; family Chrysomelidae; genus Diabrotica; species Diabrotica undecimpunctata. Next base: position 61,745,450 of record NC_092811.1, read on the forward strand.
GAACCATCCACTAGTTGCGGATCAAAGCATATACTTAGTGACAGTAAGTAGAAACAATTAAAGTGTAATTTTTTGTATTATCTTATTTTGGTAAATTATCTGGTTTACATAATAAGTTCTGGCAAAAAATCATGGCTGTACCAGTTGCATATACAGTTTATAGTTTGATATATTACTAATAATTTATTTCCTGAATTGTTGCTCTCATATTTATCTTATTATGTTATCAATATTTTCAAAATTGTATGAATATTCTCTGCTATTGTTTCCTTATTTGTTTGAATGCTTGTAGAACTGTTGTATAAAGAACTAAGTTCTTCTAGTAAGAGTAAAATAAGATACGGTTAGATCAAGCATATTTACGAAAACATGGAATTAAATATAAAAATATAATTAAAGGAACTGACTTCTCAAAGCTATAAAGACAAACATAATGTATTTGATATTTTGAATTCAATATTTTAATATCAGTGTTGTTGAGTTATTCTATTGTTAGTACTTTTTGACTTATGTATGTTTGATTTGTATATAGCTTATTTACAGTACTTATAATGTTTTTTAAAACTTACAGGAAGTGAAAGTAATTGGAGCAAGTGTGAACCAGAGAAATTAAAAAAAATGTTTCAAAACCATTGGTTGTAGCAGATAGTAAGTTATTATAAATAATAGTTGTATGTATAAGTTTAATTTTCTAATTTTTCAGAAAAAAAATCAAGACTGATACAATTGCTACCAAGATACCGCAATGGGCAGCTGCAAAAACAGAGATAGAGGAATTTAAAAAAGGGCTCATGAAAGAGAAACATATGTTAGAGTTACAGGTATTAAAAGATGAATCCGATGCAAGAATTGCGTTAATGAAAGACGACCAAAAAAGTAAAAAAAAATTGTCAATATTTGAAATACATGAAAATTTATCAAAAGAGCAGATAAATATAATATTTAACAAAATTTCTGATTTAAAATAAATCAAATCTAAATTTTGAATTTCTGTTTGATCATCTTTTGATTTGTGTCATCATATCTCTTTTTTGCAGCTTTTTTTTTTCTTGGGTGTCTTGTCTAATCTCCAGGACATTGTATTTTTCCTCTCTCAGTGCATGCCCTAGATATGCTTTTTTTCAGTACTTTATTGCGGTAAATCATTTTGTCTTAGGATTAGCCCTCCGTAGAATATGTTATATACACATTCTATCCATATTCATGCACAAGTTGAAATCATTTTATATTATTGTCTACTTCTCTTGCTCCTACGTCAAAGAGAGGTTCATTTTCTACATTTACTAATGCCATTGCTGCTTTCTCTTCTTCATGTAGTATGAGTAAAGGGTCATTAAAAAGCATTGCAATATTGTGTGACACTGATGTTGCAATTACAATCTCTTTTATGCATTCTAACTTTACCCCTATCCCAAAAACCAATACAGGAAACTACTGTCTCCACATTCCAAGTGACTTTCTATTGGTTCCTAATTCTAATTGTTGCCTCAAATAAATTTTCAGCTGGTGATTGAGGATTGCCTAAGGGTGTTATCAGATATTTCTTGACTCCGTAACCACTATCGTCAACCAAAACATACTAATCTAGTTCTTCACATGCTCTTCTCAAAGATAACTGTTTATAGCTATGGTATCAAAATCGCCCAAAAATGTTAATATTTGTCTTATTCTAGGGAAGTGGGTAGGGCAATTAAATAATTTATAATGTAAATTGGTTTGTATAATTATTATTATATTAAGTGATAAATGTAAGTATTGTAAAAATATAAATTCAGATTTGTTAATAAATTATGTATATTTCATTTAATAAATTTGTAAAGTATTCATTTACAAGTTGAAATCTTGTTATGTTATTATCTACTTCTCTTGCTCCTCTATCAAAGACAGCTTCATTGTCTACATTTCCTAATGACATTGCTGCTTCCTCTTCTTCATGTAGTATGGGTAGTGGGTCATTAAAAAGAATTGCAATATTATGTAACACAGATGTTGCAATTACAATTGCTTCTACCCGTTGTAATTTTACCCTTATACCAAGGGCTAAGACAGGAAACCGCCGTTTCCATATTCCAAAAGTCCTTTCTATTGGATTCCTGGTTCTAATTTGTGCCTCATTAAATAAATTTTCGGCTGGTGATTGAGGATTGCCTAAGGGTGTTTTCTACATTCTGCATCACACACTACTTGGACATGTATAGAAAAAAATCCTTTTCTATTTCTATAAATTTCTGCTTCTTGTCCACCAGGAGAAGAAATTTTGATATGGGTACAGTCAAGAGCACCAATACATCTTGGAAAACGGCTAATCTTATAAAATTCCTTGCTAACTGTTTTCATCTCACATTCCCTTTGTGGCATCTTAATGAATTGTTTACCTAGACTGGCAATTGCTCTAGAAACTTTATGGACAATTCTGCAAACTGTTGATTTGTCAATGCCCATAAAATCACCCACTACTTGCAAAAATCAGCCAGTTGCATAAAATCTTAAGGCAACAAAAATCATATTCTCAGAAGATACAGCTTGGTTCCTGAAATGTAAATAAATTTCATTTAATAACTAACATATTTCCCATTTTTTATCATTCTTACCTATCCGTTGGATTTTTATTTTATCAGCAATATTTTGATGTAAATAATGAACTGCATCTTTAGATAACCTATATCTTTGCAAAAATTCATTATCATTCCATTTTTCAAAATGATTGTCTCTGTTCCTAAATTGTTTTTGGGTTCTTCTTCCATCTACAATATTTATCATTTCCAGAAAATCTTCATCATCAGTTAAATTTTCAATTTGATTCATTTGTTAGAATATAACAGTAACAGATAATTTAATTATTAACAATCATTAAGCTAAGCTTTATGTTTAGCTTCTGACAATTACACGGAAATGAAATGAAATATGTGAGGTTAAAAATGCCTGAGCTGACGTTGAACCGTCAAACTTCTACCGCTCAAGAATTAAACTTTAGATGTACAACCCACTTCATGCGATAAACTCGGTAATGGCGCTGAGCTTGAATTGAGCTACGAATGTACAACCGGGCCTCAGTCTAGTTGGACCAGCATTATCAAAAACGTATTGTGTTCGTGAACTAATTTCGTTAGAAGAAAGACTTGCTATAACTTCAAGGTAAGTAGAAGATATAATGGTACATCTTATATACGTGGCTAGTGGAGACAGTATGATATCCATTTCATATGCATTTAGGGTTGCTCATAATACAATTTCCAAAATAATAAAGGAAACATGCAATGCCATTTGGGAGTGTTTAAACCAAGACCAGTTACTAACACCAAGTGAAGAAGCTTGGTTAAATATCGCAGAGGGTTTTGAAGAAAGATGGCAACTGCCTCATTGTGTTGGAGCAATTGATGGGAAGCATGTAGTAATACAGGTGATTTTTTTACAAAATTCTTATGACTTCAGGAAAATAAAAAGTTTTTAATCAGAGAAAGTAAAACTCAAAGGTTTCTGATGTTTAATTACTTTTGTAGGCACCTTCAAATTCAGGCTCTACATTTTTCAATTATAAGGGCAGCCACAGTATAGTTCTGTTATCTCCCTGCGATGCAAGTTATCGACTCACATTGGTGGATATTGAAGCTGAATGAAGACACAGCCATGGGGGTATATTTAAAAATTCTAATATGGGAAAATTAATAAATATAAAGAACATACATTTTCCTCCACCTTTATTGCTTGGTCAATGGGATACCCCTTTCAATTTTTATATTGTAGGTGATTAAGCTTGTCTTTTAACCACATCAATTATGCGTCCTTATTCAGGTCGCTTTCTTTCTCGAGATAAGCGTATGTTCAATTACATGTAATAGACATCTAATAAAATAAATTTTAATTCAAAACACTGACATTAGTTTAGATTTAGACTGTAAACCACATGGTCTTTTCCAAATTTAATTTTAGTTGAATTATATTTTGTTTCAGATTAAGCAGAGGACGCAGAGTCATTGAGAATGCTTTTGGTATATTGGCTATGCTTTTGGTATATTGACTTCTCGGTGGCGAATATATCGTAGAACCATAATAGCAAGCGAATTAACTGTAGTGGCCGTACTTAAAGATACAGTTTGTCTACATAATTTTCTGATAAATAATGGCCAGAAATTTGAAAGTGAAGACAAATATCACTGTCAGTACCGTTGATCATGAAAATGAAACTGGAGAATTGGTTCATGGTGACTAGAGAAGTGAACATGATAACAATTTACTACCCATAGGTAGAATGGGTAGTAATATGTACGCAAAAAATGCAGAAACAATGAGAAAAATCTCTTGAGATATTTTATAAATGAGGATGCTATCTATTTTCAAGAAAACAAATAAATTTTGTTTTTTATATATTTATAGTATAGTTTACGGTTTAAGTATATATATATATATATATATATATATATATATATATATATATATATATATATATATATATATATATATGTATGTATGTATGTATGTAATAAATTGTAATTTTTAACAAAAAATTACTTAAAAACTAAATTTAATTTAATTTAAAAATGTAAATATATTATAAACTAAAAACTAACTACACTAATTCGTTTATTAAAATTTGGTTCTGATGTAATATGCATGGATGGAACATATGACTTAAATAGCTACAATTTTGAATTAACAACACTTTTAGTTTTGGACAATCTTCGTGAAGGGTTTCCATGCAATTTTCTTATTTCAAACCGGTCAGATAAAGAAATGTAAACTCAACAAAAATAAAAAATGAAACATAATTCATAAAACCATCAATATTCATATCTGACATGGCAGAAACATATTATAATTCTTGGATAGAAACAATGAAAGTTTCAGAAAGAAGGTAGAAATATGTATTTGTATGATTTTAAAATAATACTTATAATTTTAGGTTATACTGTACATGGCATGTCTTACGAGCATGAAGAAAGAACTTAATGAAAATGAAACTAAAAGAAGAACAGGTAGGTGTAAAGAGCTTTATTGTTTTCAATTATTTAAAAGAGAAACATTTTAGGAGGAAGTTTTTACAAAACTACGGCCATTAATAGAAAAAAGAGATGAACAAGCTTTATATGGAATGCTACAAATTTTTTTAAAGTCAGCAGATCCAGATATTAAAGATTTTTATTAAATATTTTAAAAACAATTATAGACACATTAGAAATTGAGCCTATGCACATAGATTAAATTTTGGCATTAATACTAAAGCTGGATTTATAGTTTGACGGACTGTAGACACAGATGCGCTGGGAAAAGATCAACGTAGACTTTTGTGTACTTTTATTTATAAATGAACGTAAACGTATGACGGGACATAAGCGAAACTCACTGTAACGAAAGAGTTGGTCAACTTTCATGTTTTACAGTACGTTACTTGCGTCTGGCCCAGAAAGTAAGTACATAATTACTTAAACATGTATTTTTGACCATAGATCACGAAAATGATTTGTGGCCTTAAAAAGACATCTTAAACAAATACGAAGTTCTGACAAAATATTAAAATATTTTTGTGATCTACAAAGTAAAGTTCGTGTAACCTTCTGGCTAAGGTCTAGTGTTAGGGTTTTCAGGTCGCGCAAGCGCCCCTAACATGACCTAACGACTACTTTCGTAGCCGGGACCGACGGCTTTACGTGCCCTCCGAAGCACGGTGGCAGCTCAGTTAAATTAGAAATTTTAAATTTTTGTCGGTGCCGGGATTCGAACCCAGGCCCTCTAGCTTGTTAAGCCAGTAACATAGCCACTGAGCTACGGCTGCCACACCTGATCTACAGCCAAACATACGTATTTATACCAAATGTCATAAGCATCAGGATGGAACAGAGAAAGTAAAAAAATACCCCAACTTTTTAGTTCAAATACAACAAGAGAAGATGCAAAAACAATGACAGCCTTAAATCAACATGCTCCGTCTTTACAGTCACCGGTTTTTGACTCATCAAGCTGCTCAAGTTCATGGTCAAATTCCACAATGATTAAAAGCACCTTAGACTCTCTGACACAGGATTGTAATATGCAAATGTCTCCAATTCAGTATATGAAGAAAATATTATTATCCAGATGCCAAGTAATATTGTAAAAGAACTCCAATAATAATTAATAGGTTATGTTGGTAAACACTACAAACAGTATTGAGCATTATCAATTGAAAGGAGTTATATCAAATGCTGAATGATATATATATATATATATATATATATATATATATATATATATATATATATATATATATATATATATATATATATATATAAGCGGGGATCCTACAGCTTCTGACGCTTCCCGCATTTCGATCGCCATCTTTTTCTATCTCTCCAGGTGTCTTCATCAATGGCTCTGTCTTTCATGGTTTCCATAACACCTTGTATCCAAGACTTGGCTGGTCTTTCTCGTTTCCTTCTATTACTTGGATTGTATTCCATAGCTCTTTTTGGCCATCTGTTGTCGTCCATCCTCTGTACGTGTCCATACCATATTAACTGTCTAGTTTCTATTCTTTCAGAAGTTGTATTTATTCTATGTGTTTTTCTTCTAATTTCAGAATTAGGTGTACGTTCTACTCTTGATATACGGCAAGGTCTTCTCAGGTAGTCCATTTCAACCGTGTCAACTTTTTTCTTTCCTTTTACTGTCATTTGCCAACTTTCTGCTCCATATGTAAGAATGGGCTCTACAATTACTTTGTAGATAGTCATTTTAGTTCTCTTAGTAGCTTTGTTGGACCAAAGTATCGAATTCAGAATTTGAACACTCTTCCTGCCTTGTTGCACTATATAGTCTATATCTCGCTCCGTTGTTCCTTTACTGCAGATAATACTTCCCAAATATTTGTATTCGTAGCACCTTTTCATTTGTCTAATTTCCAAATCCGGGTCTTCGTCTGCACTGCCTATTCGCATATATTCTGTTTTAGACATATTCATACTCATCCCCTATTTTTCGTATTCATCTTTGAGCTTTCTAAGCATATAATCTGCATCTTCACAGCTTGCAATTAGTACTTGATCATCTGCAAAGAACAGCGTTGTCAGATAATGGTTGTTAAGCTTCAACCGCATTCCCGCACATTTTTGTCTCCACTGGTGCAGTGCTTCTTGGATATATATTTTGAATAGGGTGGGGGAAAGACAACATCCTTGTCTCAAGCCTTTCGTTACTGTAAATACCCTTGAGAAAGTATTTCCTGTTTTTACAGTGCTTTGAGGACATTTATAGATGTTCAGTATTGCTTTTAGATATGTTTTACTAGGGTCCGTTTTCGTCAAGACACTAAATAAGAGTTTTAAAGGTACTGTATCATAAGCCTTCTCCAGATCTATAAATACCAGATGCGTAGGGAGGTTTCGAGCTGTTCGTTTTTCAATTACTTGATGAAGGGTAAATGTGTTGTCCACGCACGATCTTCCTGCTCTGAAGCCGCTTTGTTCTTCAATTTCTTTATACTCCTCTTCTATTCTTCTTTTCAATATACGACCATATAACCTTCCCGGCAAGCTAGTTACGCTAATGCATCTATAATTTCCGCATTCTTTTCTGTCTCCCTTTTTATAAATGGGGCTAATGTGGGCCAAATTCCAATCGTCTGGAATCGTTTGGCCTTCAATTAAGCATTTATTAAAAATATTCACTAAGCTTTCCAAAAGAGCATCCGGTCCATGTTTCACCAACTCGATGGGAATGTCTCCAGGCCCGGGCGTTTTTCCATTTTTCATTTGTTTTAATTCTTTTTTCAGTTCTTCTTTGTTTATTTTATGCACCTCTGAGTTTTCTGTCATTGAGATATGGTCAGGTCTTTCCACAAATTCGTGCCTACTTTCTGTTAATAGCATTTCGTAATATTTTTCCCACTTTTTATTTTGAATCAGGTTTATATTTCCCTCATCTTTTCTTTCTTTTCTAATACTTTTTATGAATTTCCAAGCTTCTGTCACTTTGGTTCCTCCTAAGCATCGGTCCATCTCTTCGCATTTCTCTTCCCACATTTCGTTTTTTCTTTTAGTGTCTTCCTTCTTTGCTTCCCTGTTGAGTCTGCTGTAAATTCTGCGGTCTTCTGAGTCTTTCGTGGATAGCCATGTTTGATAAGCTTTTTTTTGTTTTTCTTTTGTCAGCTTCTTCGTACCCCAATGCCTCTTTGGCCGCCTGATGAATGCAATTTTTTATATCTTGATATTCTTCTTCGGCTGTTTCTCTTCGAGTTAAGTGAGTTAGTTTTGAGGCTAGTCTAAGTTTGTCATGCTAATGCTGAATGATTCTTCAGTAATTTTACTTAAAACGGAATATACAACATTTGGTGAATTATATATAATTCATATAAATGAATTTTGTGTATAAGTCAAAACCCGAAATGATCCTTATGGAGCATTCAAAAAATATTTGATGTAGGTTCTCTATTAGGCCACATTCACAGTAAGGGTTGTCTGCCAAATTCAGTTTGAAAAGATGTTGATTTGTTAAACAATGACTGGTCCACATTCTTATAATAGTTGTAATATGTCTCCTATCCTTATATGAAAAGTTTTGAAAACATGTCTTATTGGGGAAAATATTTTGTACTCTGTAATATTGATATGGTTTTTTACTAATTAAAGTTTTCTAAGTGTTTTTGAATCTGTTTTTAATTTTATTCTGAATTATGGGTAACATCTTGGGAATCTAATTTCATATTCAAAGGAACATTAAGATCTCTCCCTATGTTGACCAGTGTGTCAGCTTGTAGGTTGCCCGGTATATCGGAATGACCCAGTATCCATGAAATAAGTATTTCAAACTTGTTTCTTATTTGCAGATGAAATAAGATTTTTTGTTTTAAGGCACAAATAATCTACCTACGAAGCAGAAATCTTGCCATTATTAATTTTAGAGTGTCAGAAACGAGTGTCTTTCTGACATAAATAAAACATTTATGTACTTGTTACTTATTGCAACAATACTTATTGTCCTACAACATTAAATTCAATAAAATTAAAATATTGTAATGGCAGGCGCTTGGCGGCGCTAGTGTAGTTGGGGGTAAATGTTGTGACAGTTCGTGAAGTTTGTATATGGTGTTTTTGTTTACGATTTAATAAATAATAAATTATGACACAAAAATACGAATCTTGGACTGTTTGTGCGTTAAAAAACGAATTAAGGAGAAGGAATGTCAAAGTTACTGGAAAAAACGAAGCCCTTATCGAAAGGTAATCTATATTAACCCATTAATGGCCAAAGTATCGAAAACGAAACATTTCTTTAATTATTTTTTTTTCTACGATTTTCATATGATGAATATTATAGTTTATGTATCGGTCTTTTATATAAATAGTTTATTGACGTATTTGTTATCTTAATGGTCCATATTATGTGTTGTAAAATTTTTGAAATAATCAAAACACTCCAAATTTATTAGTATCTGTTGGTGTCGTTTGAGCTCGCATAATAAATCACAAGATATTTAAAAATTAGACCAAACCAGCACACCTTGTTCAATTAGAGATTGTAGAATAATATTATCCAAACATAATTTGAAATATGACTACTCATAAAATTTTATAACGCCTCAAAGATAATGTTTCGTTTATGAAACTTGGGCGCGATCCGTGAGTTTATTATCCATATTGAATAGTCTACAATAATACAAAAATTTTCAGTCTTAGCTATTATTTCCAACCGTGTAGTGGTTTCTTTGGTATAATAATAGTGAGTTCAAGTGGTATAATAATAGTAAGTCTACTCGTTAATAGCTATTTTTTAGAATTTCGAAGCGGATGAGATAAATGTAGTTTATATACCTCCTTTAGTTGATGTGTTAACACATGAAGAGGATTTGGATGATAATCTTCTTATAGAGGAAGGAGATTTGACTGATATCGTTGAAACATTCGAGATTCACACAAGGTCTCGAGATGAGGCTAAGACGCCCACATAATCCATATTGGAACCATCTACAAGTAGGCAGAAGAAAAGAAAAGTAAGTTCCAAACGAAAACGCAAACCAACGCAATATACACCTGACTGGTCTAAATCGTCAGAAAACTATTCCTCTTCTCCAAAAGAAGATGAATTTAATAAAAAGGAAGAAATAAAGCTGAGACTTGCTGGGAAAACACAATTTGAAATATTCTCTTTATTTTTTGATGATATTGTATTCCAGACGATACTCGAATTCAGCCTGCCGTAGGCCCGGTACAACAACAGATATGATTTCAAACTCTCTCCAGCTCAATTGCAGAGGTTTTTTGGTATTTTAATCCTTACCGATTATCATACACTTCCGGCGTGTGATATGTATTGGTCAAAAGACCCAGATAAAGGCGTGGATCTCGTGAGAAGGTGCATGAGTCGAAACACCTTCCGAGACGTAAAAAGAAATCTTCATGTCTCCAATAATAATAACTTAGACAAAAATGATACATTTGCCAAGATACGTCCATTATTTTTGCTGATGAACGATATTTGCAGTTTGGATTATTTGCTCATAATATGTCTATAGACAAACAAATGGTTCCTTATTTCGGCCGACATTCTGCAAAAATGTTTATGAAGGGTAAACCAGTGCGCTTCGGCTTCAAGGTCTGGTGCTTGTGTAGCTCAGAGGGATATATATACCAATTCATTCCTTATGGTGGCGCAAATCCAGAAAGGCAGAAATCTCAATACACATTAGGGAAGCAAGTAGTTTTGAATCTACTACGTGTAATGCAAAACCCTACAGAACATAGAGTTTTCTTCGACAACTTCTTTTCGAGTTATGTAATATTCCACATTTTAGGTGAAAAAGGAATTTTATTTACTAGCACCGTGAGAGAGAATAGGTTACCAGGATGTCCTCCACAAAGTAGCAAAGTACTTGGAAAAAAGAACAGGGGCGAGTTTGATCACGCTTTCGGCAAAAAGGCGGAAGTATCACTTGCAAGGTGGAACGATAATTCCTTTGTGACTATAGCCAGCAACAATAGAACGGTTCATCCAATTGTTACAGTTAAAAGATATAATCGGAAGCTACGAAAGGAAGATTCAATACCTCAGCCCAATATGATTAACGGTTATAACCGACATATGGGAGGTGTTGATCTCCTAGATAATTCGGTATCAAATTACAGGATCCGAGTAAAAAGTAAAAAGTGGTGGTGGCCCTTGTTTATGAACCTTGTGAAATGCACAGTTGTAAATTCATGGAGAATTTACACCATTGCGAATGACACTCGAATATCGATTTACAGTAAAAACAGCTGCTGAAGAAGGTGACTCCGAATCAGACCCAGATCCAACGCCATCCACATCTGCATGGGGTCTTCCTTCTAAAGGAAGTTTACCTTCTGATATTCAGTATGACCATACTGGTCATAATATTGTTCGTGAAGAGGAGGGACGTAGACGGCGCGCGGCGGTGCAGACAAAAAAAACTAACTCTGTTTATATGTGCGGAAAATGCAAGGTTCACTTGCACGCTGGCTGTTTTAGTGCTTTCCATAAAAAATAAGATGCCATAATGACGCTACTGCCATACTACCATACTGCTAAATAATCACTTTATCTTATATAATTAACTATTGTAGCAATATCTTTAGTTTTTAATTGATAAAACCAAGAAATTTCATTTACACGCTATAAAACGTATAACTTTTAATTTACTACATATATTGTGCCAAAGTTTCGTTAACGAAACATTATTTTTTTGTATATTGCAATTATTATTGTTTATAATTTATAGTGAAATATTGTTATTATGCCTTTATTTATAAAGTATATAAACTTGAATTGTAAAAAATCTGATTATTTCAATGCTTGGCCATTAATGCGTTAATCATCTTCTTAATGTTTTATTTCTATAGCTCAGACGAAAATAAAAATATATATGTTCATCTGAGATTTATAGTGAAGTATTTGTATTTGGGTTTGAGCTAATACAGTCATGTAACGTAACAGTGGTAATTAGGTGAGCTACCATACATTTAATATAGTTTTGTGCCGCCTTGAAACAAAACTCATTAACAAACATTGTCTTTAATATTAGAAGTATAAAAGTTATTGAGTGGTTGCTAGAAGTTCAATGCTTTGCCTGCCCAGAAACAGATAAGTAGTAGTAGTAATCTTTATTTCGAAAATTGTACATACATGTATACAAAGCCATATATACATTACTTATATGCACACTACATACATATATGCAGAGCAAAACACATAAAAAATAAATGATATATGGATGTCTTTGTCCCTTTGGCTTTAAGATATAAATGTTATGTAATATTTAGTGTTGTAACATAATACCTACATTCCATCAACATACTGCTATTTTGGTTAGGATACATTGTTTAATGAGAAAACTCCAATTAAAATGATTTAGGTACAAAATATATTATGGAATCTGAATCTACTCCATACCTAATTTGCACCACGATTCTCATAAATAATTATTAAAATCACTAAAGGTTCTCTTGAAGCACAAAGCAGTACTTTATTTACATATTTATATTAAAAATTAGACTTTGAATAGTGTGATCTGATAATAAATTTTTGTGAATTGTCACTGTATATTCTCCATTATAAATTATAAAAATGTTAAGATATGTTATAAATGTAAATTATTCTATTTTCTATTACAGATGGGCTGCATATGATAGAAATAATGATTTTCAAGATAACGTTATGGACTGTTCCCTTAGAGAACCAACATCAAATACTTTATAACCACCAAATGAGAATTTCACAAGTCTTCAACAGTCTTCAGAAGTTCCTCCAATAGACATCGTGGACATAAACAACTACTTTCTATGTGTGCTTTCATATAAGTTAGCCAAAGGAATTAGTATGTGTGCTGCAGTCCACAGAAAAGGCTACAGCATGTTGAAAAATAATTTTTTATTCGCTATGGTGGAATCAAAAGCAGAGGAGCATCATTTTTACCGAGCACAGGTCAATAGACCAAATGCCCAAAGCCCTTACCTATTATGTTAAACTAGTACTTTCCATGGATGGAAGTATTATTGAAGCATCATGTGAATGCATTGCTGGTAAGGGATATACAGCTGTGTCCAAACATGTTGCTGTTGTGTGCTATGCTCTATTAAATCTAAGAGCATGGTAAATTATATATAAAACATACCTGCACTGACCAAAAACAAGTTTGGCATATGAGAAAAAAACAGACTAGAAGGAGCGCCACAGAAAGCTGAAGAGATAAGTTTTACTGTTCCAGAGTACAATGTCCAAAAAAGGCAGAAGAGCAACTTATGCTATGATCCAAGACCACAAAAATATATAAATATGCCTGATTTTCATGAAAATGTAAGAAATCAGGTCATCAATTACACGTCAAGTAAAAAGAGAAGTTTGTATATTAATGGATCTTTTAGTGCAGCGTCTGTTTCAGGTATTGCTCATGATCATGATTATTTATCAATTTCAGTCATGCAACAAATGATATACAAACACATTCATGTATCAGCAAAAGAGATTAAGTCCATCGAAAAAGCTATAAGAGGTCAGGGTAATTCTGCCACCTGGTTCCAACAAAGATTAATGCGATTAACTGCATCTCACGTTGGCACTGTTGTTCACATGACACAAAGGAGAAATTATATTATTATAATTATAGAACAAAAATCTTTTCACTCCAGTGCAACAGGTTGGGTCAAAAATGTGAAAAAACAGCCATTCGTGCATATGAGGAGGCAACTACTAATCATGTCACTAGATGTGGACTTTTTATTTCATTGGACCATCCCTTTTTAGCTGCTTACGAAACGTTACAGACACCAGGGTGAATCGAGTAACTCTACGTGTTCTGAAACGTCGTAAGGCCCCAGCCGGGTGAATTAAGTAGCCTGGCCGAAACACCTGGACCACCGGGACCACCTGGGCCATCTGGATATTATAATAGTTAAGCGTAACATATTTTAGTCGCTAGCGTAAGTTTGAATTGTATTTCTTTGTATTTCTTTGTATTGTATTTCTTTTTTTTAGGTTAAGGACTTTTTGTATTATTGTATTGTTTGATTTTTTTTTATTAATAAATTTTTTTAGCACCGTTAGGTCTTTCAGAGGAGGGGGGATGTCCTCGACGCATCAAGGAATTTGGATATCGGTTAAAATACTTGGGAATTCCAAGGTTGGCCAAATCCAAATTTCTAATTGATTCGATGCAGGGAAATTCCACTTTCGCTACGTAAAACAAAGGATTTGTTTTACATAAAAGCAGGTAGATTTTCTCTCATCGGTCAGTCGAGCTTGCCTCTTCTTACTGTAGACCTAGTCGGTGCTTTATTGTATCAACTTGAGCTATTGTTTTATTTCTGATTTCCTGTGTACCTTTTTATTTTAGCATTTGTCGTATATTCAGACCTTTTCAGGTTAGAATATTACTATTGTTCATGTATTGATTTATTTACTATTTTATGTGATTATTTTTGATTGTTTATATTTCTTGTATTTGTGTCTAAGTAGTTCTTTCCGGTAAGTTAAAGAACTCTTAGAAATATTTTTCTGATATTTCACTTGTGTTTCATTGTGTGTCTAAGTCGTTCTTTTCCGGTAAGTCAAAAGAACACTTAGAAGTATTTCCATATTTGCACTCTTATTTCTGATATTTCGTATACTTGTCCCTGTTATTTTCATTTTCACGCTAAGTCGTTTCTTCCGTAAGTCAAGAAACACTTAGCTATATTTCTATATCTTTTCGGCATTTTATTTTCTTATTTTCTATTACAAGTCGTTTCTTCCGTAAGTCAAGAAACACTTGTAAATAGTTATATTCTTCTATTGCATATTTGATTCTCTTGTTGTTTTTCTGTACTAAGTTGTTTCTTCCGTAAGTCAAGAAACACTTAGACATATTTTCACATATTGTTTTATATTTACTTATTTCATTTGTTTATATTCCTCTCTTAAGTTGTTTCTTCCGTAAGTCAAGAAACACTTAAGAACATTTCTGCATTCTTTTACCTTGTGTATTTTTACTCATATTTCTGCATTTTTCTATTCTTTGATCTTGTACATTTTTACTTTTCATTCTAAGTTGTTTCTTCCGTAAGTCAAGAAACACTTAGAAACATATTCTTTGCACTACATTTATCATACCATTTTATTTTATTGTTTACCAAGTTATTCCTTCCGTAAGTCAAGGAATACTTAGATTATTTTACCTGTTCTGTTTTCCATTTTTGATCTGTTATTTTGTAACTGTTCCTTGGAACCGTTACCCGTAACAGATACTTGTCGCTGTAACGGTTATTCTGTAACGGCAACAGTACTGACCCATTTCACTAGCGACAAACGAAGATGGTAAACACCCGTTCCAATTCCGGAGACAGGAAAAAGTCCGAAGAGCCGGCGATGGGTCCTACAGGCCCAAATGCCCCCTCTCGGCAACAGACACATACCCAGATTACACTTATTATGAGCAAGAAAGCCAAGAATATGAGGAAGATGTAAATTTTCAAACGTTTCAAGACGAAAAAGAAGAAACGTAGTAGAATTGCATTCCTATGCCGACAAAAGAGAGCTTCCTTACATTAAAATTCAAAATCCCCCTCTTAAACTTCTTATTGATACAGGAGCCACTAAATCTTTCCATAATCCTGATATAGCCAATAAATTCTACAAGAATAATATTAAATATGAACCATTTATCGTTACATCAATTTTTCAAAATCATTCACAGGATTATTGTGTAGAAATCCCAATTTTTCCCGAATTTAACTCCGATATTAACCTAAAATTTTATCTTTTCAAATTTCACAAGACATTTGACGGTCTTATCGGCCTCGATAATCTTAAACTTCTAAAAGCAAATCTCGATTTTACCCAAGCTACTCTTACTACAGAGCATTCTATTCTTCCTATTAATTACTACGTCACAAACAAAGCCAATTCTATACAGTCCAGCTAGAGCCCCAATCAATTACCCAAGTCCGCTTACCAGTAAAGGAAACATCAGGTACAATCGTCATCCCAAGACAAGAAGTCGAAGGTGCCATCCTAAGAGAAACTCTCACCATTGCCTGTAATCAACTCGCCTGGACCGAGCTAGTCAATAACACCGATGAATACATCCAAGTAGCATTAACTGATCCCATCAAAAGTCAACCCATAAATCTCGAGGAATATCATATATATACGTCAGATATCATACCTACCGAAGACAGTAATCTAAAAGATGTCGATCCTCTCCTTAGAACCGATCATCTTAATACCGAAGAAGAATCTCACCTAAGACGACTGTGCAGGAAGTTTGCAGAGATATTTCATCATCCAGACGATCCTTTAACATTTACTAACCAAATAAAGCACCACATACGAACCAAAGACGAAGTTCCAGTTTATACCAAGTCATATCGGTATCCACACATCCATAAAGAAGAAGTACGTAAGCAGATCACTTCGATGCTTGATCAAGGAATTATCAGACCGAGTCAATCACCCTGGTCATCTCCAATCTGGGTCGTTCCAAAGAAACCAGATGCCTCAGGAAAAGTTAAATGGAGAATAGTTGTCGACTACCGGAAAGTGAACGAGAAAACCATCGATGACCGATATCCAATTCCAAATATAACAGACATTCTGGACAAACTAGGACGCTGCCAATACTTCTCAACCCTAGATCTAGCCAGCGGATTCCATCAAATTGAAATGGCCGAAGAAGATATCCAGAAGACTGCATTTAACGTTGAAAATGGCCACTATGAATACATGAGAATGCCGTTCGGACTCAAAAATGCACCCTCAACATTCCAGAGAGTAATGGAGAACGTACTAAAAGGACTAATAGGAGAAATATGTCTGGTCTACATGGACATTATTGTATTTTCAACCTCTCTTCAAGAACATATGGTAAATCTTAAGAAAATTTTTGAAAGATTAAGAGAAACAAGATTTAAGATACAAGTTGACAAATGTGAATTCCTTAAGAAAGAAGTCGATTTTCTAGGTCACGTCGTAACCTGCGAGGGAATTAAACCAAACCCGACTAAGATTAAAGCCATCATAGACTATCCTGTACCAAAAACAACAAAAGAAATTCGAGCATTTTTAGGATTACTTGGTTACTATAGAAAATTCATAAAGAACTTCGCCAAAATTACAAAACCACTTACCATATGTCTTAAAAAGGATGCAAAAATTGAACACACCGAAGAATTCTTAAACTGTATCAAAACCTGTAAAAGCTTATTGATTAATGAACCACTTCTGCAATATCCAGACTTCACTAAACCCTTTAACCTCACGACTGATGCAAGCAACTTCGCTATAGGAGCCATACTATCACAAGGTCCAATAGGAAATGATAAACCTATCGCCTATGCATCCAGAACTTTAAATGAAACAGAACTGAAATATTCGACTATCGAAAAGGAGATGTTAGCAATTGTGTGGGCTACTAAATACTTCCGCCCATACCTTTTCGGACGAAAATTCAAAATTTTATCTGACCATCGACCTCTACAATGGCTATTTTCACTTAAAGATCCAAACTCAAAGCTTGTCAGATGGAGATTAAAGCTGGAGGAATTTGATTACGAAGTAATATATAAAAAAGGCAAATCCAACACCAATGCAGATGCTTTATCCCGTGTCGAAATTCACACGAAGGAATTAAACAGTGTAGACGAGAATATGGAAGAAATAATGAAACTCCTCTCAAAAGATGACGATGATATCTCCATGATTAACCACCCCAGTTCCTTATCCGATCTGGAAGAATTTCTAACCGACCCAGCCGAAGAGTCTCAAAAAACTTTGAATCCGTCAACCCCTTTAGGTGACTTAGATAAAATCATCCAAAAAAATCAAACTGCAACGTTAACTCCCGAAGAAATAAAGATAATAGACGAAATCCTACATGAAGACAGCAAACAGCAAAAATCTAAAGCTCAGCCATCAAACTCCCAATACTTACAAGAAGATAACGATACAGATGTAACCAAACATTCCACGGCAGAAAATCCAATAATGGGAATTCCAATTAGCGAGAAACCACTAAATTGTTACAATAATCAAATGATTCTCAAGATAGTAAACTATAGCCCGGCGAAACCAATCATAGAGCAGTGTTTTGTAACAAAGAAGAGAATGTATGTCCAATTGGGAAAAAATGATCTTCACAACGACATTTTCCAGTTTTTCAAGAACTATATAGATCCGAAAAAGAAGTACGCCATTCTGTTTGAGAATGATGAACTCTACAAATCCCTATGCAATATTCTACGAGAAACTTTTAAAAATTCCGCACTCGATCTTGTCAAATGCAACAGCCTCCTAGAAGATATAAACAGCACAGAGAGACAAAAAGAAATTATAGAGAACTACCATCAAGGAAAGACTAACCACAGAGGAATTAACGAAACCGAAGCTCAAATAAGAAAACGCTACTACTGGCCTACGCTAAAGAAAGACATCGAAGAAGTTATCAACCTTTGTGATACGTGCCAAGCTAACAAGTATGACAGAAATCCAATTATGCCGAAATTTATGGTAACACCAACTCCAACAAAACCGTTAGAAATCATTCATATGGACACACGAATCACACCCTTGTTTTCATTTTACATTTTCCTATTCTTCATTCCAAGTCGTTCACATACTTCCATTTATACTCCCTTCCAACTAATAATCACACAATAATCATTCCACCTGGTCCATACCTAGTCCACAACTCAGACCTTTTTCAGTATATGGATGTACCATGCAAAAGAAGTGAATCCAAATCATTCATCTGTCCTGAGAAATTTCCACAAGAGAATGACCAGACTAATGACTGCATCATCCAAATTCTCCAGTTAATCAATGATGCTGCCCAATGCCAAAGTGTTCCCGTCACTGTCACTACAACGATCATTCAAAAAGTATCCGATGCACACTACATTGCCGTTTTTCCAAAGTCTACGAAAGTATCTACCCATTGCACCACCACTGAAATAGAAGTACTCGAAGGGACCTATCTAATTGAGTTACCGCCAGGATGTGAACTACGAACCAATAATGAAGTTTACATGAATTCCAAAACAACAATTAAAGAAGAACCACTAACACTACCAAAAGTCAAGACCACCACTATTCTGAAGAACCACCCAATAGTCAAACCCCTAAAATTGGACAGAATTCCTTTAGACGAACTACACAAGTTATCACAGGAAGAAGAAAGGTTCCAATCCATCCTTCCAACACAAATGGACCACAGCTACATATGGACACCACCGATATATATCCTGGTAGCAATCCTTTTAATTTTTGGTTTTCTCAAGCTACGCAAACTGAAAAAAGAAAAAGATGAGCAGAATTCAACCACAGCAGAAGACATCCCTGACCAAAGCCAAGAGTCCTCAGAAACAGTTCACAGAGTTTTGTTCATCCCTCACAAAAGTGGTGTTTTTCAATGTACGTTACTACAAATGAACGAAATAATACGTTTCCACTCTAAATTTTATGGGGCGAAGAAGAAAACATTTCACGTCTGTTGAAATATTGCAAAACAGTTCCAATACAGCGTAAACGCCCAAAAAATTCGCAACATGTTGCAAAAACATTTCAAACACGATTTTATATTCTGACTAACGAAAACAGAATGTTGGCTGTGTGTAAGAAAGCTTTCGTGGAAGTTTTGGGTATAACAAGGAGACGAATTGATACAGTTACAAAAAATTTCTATAGAACTTCCCTTCCTGTAATGGAAAATCGAGGTGGCGATAGAAAGCTGGGAAAGTACATGTTGAAAAAAAGTGCTGTTATGGATTTTATTAACAAATTCCGCGTAATTGAATCTCGTTATTGCCGGGGATAAAGCCAACGGTTATATCTGAATTCTTTGAATATAAAGACGATGTGGAAAATGTACTTAAAAGAAAATGAAAACCTTCCAGTAAAAAAAAGCTATTTCAGGAAAATTTTTAATACACAATATAACCTTGGTTTTGGTTCTCCTAAAACCGATGCATGTTCGACATGCTTACAATTGACTGAGAAAATAAAAGCGTGCCATGATAACGACATGAAAGCCAACTAAATCATCCAAAAAAGGGTACATACGTTGACATTTTATACCCTTTTAAAAGAACGGGATGAAGGTGTAGAAACGTTTTCTTTTGACTGTCAGAAAAATCAAGTTTTACCTAAGATTCCGGATCAACAGGCGTATTATTAGCGTCAATTTTATATGTACAATTTTACCGTTGTCAGAGGGAACTTCCAAAAGTAATTTAAATCCATCTAATGTCACTTTTTCTGTTGGACCCAAAACGAGTACAAGAAGGGTTCGAACGAGGTTGCCTCCTGCTTTTATTACATTCTTGAATCGGCTAATTTTGGAGACGATATTCATACTATCAGGCTCATGTGTGATGGATGCGGAGGCCAAAACAAAAACATGACATTCATATCTATGTTATTGGTTTTCTAGACAAGATAAAATTAGAAAAATTGAAGTAATATTCCCAGTGAGAGGACATTCCTTCATGCCTCCAGACCGGGTTTTTGGGAATATCGAAAAGGATATTTAAGAAAAGGAGATAATTTTAAAACCACATGAATATCTGGAGATGTTTTCAAAGTATAGTACTGTTCATTGGGTTGGAGAATTAGTCGAAATATATGACTGGAAAAATGAAACAAGCAAGCACATTAAGGCCCCAGGACAATGGCATTTTGCTTTCTCAAAAATGAAGAGGATTATTTTAACTAAAAGCTCTCAAGGCACAGTGTGAGTTAGCTTATAAGACGGATGTTGGTGTGGGTAAATCAATAACAAAAAAAAAACTAAGAACATTGAAAGAATGAAACCTGCCAAAATTCCGAAACATAATGTCGTGGTCAATAACAACAAAAAGGTTGATGTTAATAATTTATTATGTTGTCATTTTGGAGAGGACTGAAAAAGTGATTCCCGTTTAAGTTTTTACAAATTCATCATCATCGAAGACAATCGATAAGACAATGCAGCACCAGAAAATGGAACTGTCGACGATGAAACGTTGTGTGAGAACGTCGAAGAAGATGATGGATTCTCCATTTAATTAACTATTTTTGAATAATTAAATGTGTATTATCTCAATAAAATAAATAAGTTTAATAAATGATGTTCGTAAGTTATTTTCAATGTGGACAAACTCCATTAGTTATTTTCATAATGTACAATGTCCAAATATTTTTCTAGAATTACTTAGTTATTTTTGAATAGTTTAAAGAAAAAAATTGTATATTAACTCGTAGTTATCATATAAATGTAATAGAAAAGAAAAATTAGTTTAATTGTTCATATGAAATAGGTTATCCGTTTTTTTTTTCGATTACAAAAAATTTAGGAAACACGGAGATTGTACACTTTGAAACTATACCCCTCAAGTAAACCTGTGTAAGTAAAATTATGTGCATATAAAACTATACTCATTAAGTTAGAAGAATAAACACATACATGGAACTATACTTAGCAATTTATTCGTTAAATTAATAAACATGAACTTAAAGTTTTCCAAATTAGTAAATAGGTGAAATCGGAAAATAATAATCATATATATTATCTTCAAAGTTTTAAAGAATCTGGCTACATCTGGCAAAATACCAAATACAATACCGTAAGGCTATACAAAAACTCCAAAGCACCGATCCTCATAAACAAAAAATTTACACAACAAGGCACACTAATAACAAACGGGACAGACCAAAACTCAACCACAATACACCTCCAATCCGGAAATACTATCAACCAATTATAAACATATATGACGCACTCGGAGAGGACAAAAAGAGCACACTAGACAGACATAAAACACAAATCGAAGCAGACACGAACAAAACAATTATTACAGGAGATTTAAACGCCAAACATACATGCTGGGGAGGTAACACAACCGATACCAGAGGACAGGACATAGTAGACTGGACAACGGTAAACCACATTTACATAAACAACAAACACAACAGTCCTCCAACTTTTCTCACCTTAAGGGGGAAAATTGGATCGACCTAACACTAACTAAAAATACCACAATAAATGATTGGATGGTCTTAGAGGAGGAAACGATCAGCGACCACCAATACATCACTTCCAATATAAAAAGACACACACAAAACAACTCAAACACAACTAAACCCAAACTAAACATCACTCACATAAATAGAACAAAACTTAACACGCTCACGACTACAAAGGCTTGGGATTTGTCAGGTACCACAGATCTAAAAGCTGAAAGGATACAAAAGGACTTCATCCAAATAGCCAAAGAGGCATCCAGAAGAACAAAAAACCAAATCAAATTTGGTGGACAGAAGAAGGTGGTGGCTTCAGGGGAAAACGTATTCAAGAAGCCATAGAAGAACATGAACTACACTCATGCATAAACGACCTAGCTGACAGAGTTTCCAAGAAACAACTGGAACTCTATAATGACAGAAGAAGAAACATTTGATAAGACCTATAATCTTAGAATGTGAATATTTTTAGTCTACTTTTATTCTAGAAATTAGAAGAACTAAAAAAAAATAGGTTCAACTAGTAACAGAACCATGTGATTAAACATGTTGGGCTGTACCTCAGACGACGGTAGAACGAGAGTGCGCAAAGGAAACCTCTGGTCAAGGTTTAGGACTAAGGGCCTGAAGGCTCACCAGAACTGCCAGACGTAAAAGTTGCGCTTTCTCTATCTCTTTTTTCTAGCGGATTCGAACCGCATACGATTACTTTAATATAGAATAAGGTTTCTTTTAGAATAGTAGTTGTGGGAACGGGCCGCACCCAAGGTTGAGGGTAAGCAGCTCACGTTCTTAGGTGCGGGCTGAGTTTCACAACACATTTTTATATTTTACATTTTTCATTTTATTTTATTAAGGTGAACGCAATAGCTTATGTTTTAGGTGTAATTTAACATTTGTAGAGGCCAAATGTTATGATGAAAGTAGTTCAGACGTAAGTAAGACGTAAAAACTACAAATAACTCTACGTTATTCGATTAGGTCCTTTATTTATACAATTAGAAATAGGGATTTATAATTAGTTAGTTTTAATTATAAATACAAAAAGGTGAAATTTATCGTATTGAAACATTTATTCAAATTCCGACAGGATTTGATACTAGATGCCTGGTCATAAGTATAAATAAAAAATAAAAAAATAATAAAAAAAAATGTCCCTACCCACTGCCCTTAGGGCCTATGTTATCAAGTAGAGTGATAACATAGTAGAAAGCGGCCTGCGGGCATCAAGTGATCGGCCTTATAAAGAAGGTTATAATAAACACTTTTTCTATTCCCTAAAAAGGGAATTAATTTTTTCTGTGTAGTTAGTATTAGATAAAAAAGGCATCACTGGTTAAGCTAGTTAGACCTAGTGCACCGCCTCCACGTGGTTAGGGGCGGAAACCACTCCACCGCCATAAGACGGGGTACTCCCGCAATAAGCTCGGTGGTAGGGAAAAGAGTGCACAAATACCCGGTTAAATGTAAGTTTTTGTGCGGTAGTTGGACAAACCGTGGGCGGCAGTCCGTGGTACTTTTTCCCATATATGGACATCCCATATGGATAAGGACTAGGTGATAAGAAAGCGTAGATTAGTAAATAGTGGTATTTAGTAATAAGGTGTCAATGGACACGCGAAAGAAGGTTCTCGCCGCTGGTAGCTCGTCTACTAGCGGGAGAGTCTCTCCGGTGTCGCAGGAGGTGGACTAGAGCTTCAGCTCGAGTCTTAACCTCCAACTGAATGAGAGTCGGCGCACGTCGGAAAAGGAAATGACCACAGAAGAGAAATTCCAAGGCTTGATGGACTATGTCGACAACGACATGGATCCATCAAAAAGGTTAAACAAGGCAGGTAAAGAAGGTCTGAAAACCAGACTATTAACACTGGCAATGGAAATGGCAAGCCTAACTGGGCAAAACAAAATATTGAAAGAAGTTGAGCGACTTGACTAGAAAATTCTAAACGTCCTGAAATATATGTAAAAGCAGCAGCATTACCGGCAGTAGGTACCGCAAAGAAGGAAATTCAACATAAAATTGAAAGAGTAAAGGAATATAATACACTATTAGTAGTTATAAGTAGATGGGGGGTGAGGATCAGGACTTCCGGTCCTGATCCTCACCCCCATCTACATATACACGATAAGAACTTCCGGTCCTGTTCCTCACCCCCATCTAAGTATACAGCATTAAGACTTCCGGTCTTGATCCTCACCCTCCCCCACTTATACAGAATTGAGACTTTCAGTCCCGATCCTTACCTCCCCTGCTGAAAGGATTACTGATAAAAAAACCCTACTTACAGGAACTATCATCGATAAAAACGGTTAGATCGGAAGTCTAAGAACCCATTAGCTAAGAGAAACCGTTAGATAAGCTGTCAGATAAGAAAAACGTTAGATAAGGAGGAAATCCAAAAATAAATCGGTAGCATAAGATTAGATAAGAAAAAATATAAGATAATAAATATCCGTTGGTATGATCGGAAGTCTAAAAATAAAGAATTCGTTATATAAGAAAAACGTTATATAAGGAGGAAGCCCAAAAAATAAATAAATCGGTAGTATAAGATAAGATATGAAAAACCGCTAATTAAGATTGGAAAACTTATCAATAACAAGAAATGACTGGTTATCTTATCACTGTAAACATTATTATAAATAAGAGAATATTACAACAGTATTTATTTGTATTCAATACTTTCTCAAGATGAGGTGTGATCAGTGTCAACGGGATTTTGCTAACAAAAGCAATTTAGTTAGACATAAACAAAAAAGTTGTAGAGGAGTACAAAATACGTCCAAGAAAAGAAAAATTAATTTGCCCGTTCTAGATAATCTTGGAGATGGTGTTGAAAGACTACAACAGGCTTTCCAGTGCCGTACTGCCACGTATAGGTTTCGTGTTAAAGGAGAGTGTATAGATCCTTCCCAGTTTATGTGTGACGTAAAGCAAAAAGTAAACCACGTGTTGAGTGATTATATTAGAAATCACCACAGCGTCAACGTTAGTTTGGAACTCTTTGGACTTTATATTATACCTGCTAAAGAAATATCAGAAATAAAGTCATTTAATACAAAAAATAAAATAGTAACAAGGTCCTCTGATTTCCGCCAAATTTACGATGATTTTCAAGACGAAATAATGACCAAAGCTTCTGAGTTTGAAGAGTCCAAATCTGGTTGGAGTCTGAAGCAAGTTATGTTTTGGAATTTGTACATTAACAGGTATAGTCCTTTGAAAGGGTCTTCGTATATAAGATTACCTTTCCCAATTGAGAAGAAGGGAGGTACACTGAATATACAAAATCAAGATAGTGCCTGCTTCGCTTGGAGCATCAACGCGGCAATATTACCTGCAGAAGGTGACCCTACTAAACCAGAATCATATCCTCATTATAATACACTGCTTACTTTTGATGGATTGGGTTTCCTGTCAAACTAGGAGATATACATAAATTCGAGCAGTTAAACAATATATCTCTTAACGTGTTGGGGCACGAAACATACTTCAAAGATGGAAAAATGGTCACTGAATTAATTGGTCCATTTTATCATCCAACCAATCGCCAAGCTACTCATGTAAATCTTTTATTAACAACAGATGATAATGGAAACAGCCACTACTGCTTAATTACAAATTTCTCAAAACTTGTGCGAAGTCAAAAAACTAAACGTCAAAACCAAACTTTTATTTGTGACGGATGTCTACAATTTTTCTATACCCAGCAACATTTAACCAAACACCAAGAATTTGACTGCAACCATCTGCGAACAGAGGTGCCGTTTACTGATTTAAAAATAAATAAATATGGTGAGTACAGACCTGAAAACATACTTAAATTTACTAATTTTGAACGACAATTACCGGTACCGTTTGTCATATATGCTGATTTTGAAAGTTTATTGAAACCTTTTGCTTACACTGAACCTAACAACAAGGAATCTTTTACTATAAAAACATATGAGCACAAGCCTTTTTCATTTGCTTTTTATGTAAAATGTAACTTCAATGATAAATTTTCTAAATATTATTATCGGGGTCCAAATTGTGCGAAAGTTTTTACTGCCACGATTGATGGTATAGTACAAGAATTGTATCATAAGCACTTTAAACATGTTAAACCAATAAGTCCATTAACGAAACAACAAACTAATAAATTCAATAAAGCTATTTCATGTCACATTTGCGGTAAATTATTTGAACAGGGAGATGAAAAAGTGTGAGATCATGATCATTTAATTTGGGAAAATAATTTTCGTGGTACCGCTCACTCGGTTTGTAACTTAAACTATAAAATTCAAAATTATCTTCCTATTATCCTACACAATTTGTCTAATTACGATTGTCATCTGTTTATCAAAAAACTATGTATGAACGAAGAGCGTTTTGATGTAATTGCACAAAACAAAGAGAAGTATATTTCATTTTCTCAATATTTAGGGGAGAAGAGGGAGACTTGATCACTCTTTAAAATTTCAGTAAATAAGTAGCCTAAAATTATAAAACCGGCAACAAAGCGTAGCTGTTAGTATGTCTGAAGATCCCATTTAATTTAGTTTGTATTAGAATCCACAACGAAGAGCACGTGTTTATTACAAGTTTTTTGTCCCTACCGAGAAGTGTTTTCAGAATTATTTCAAGTTGATTTTCTTTAATATTCGTTAAGGTGAGTTTTTCGTATAATTTTTATTTAACACTATAATCATTCAGTTTACGTTTTGCACATTTTGCAATGAGTTCTAGTTTGTCGTCATATTTTTATAGACAAAAATATTCAAATGGCGTCTTGGGGGAGACTTGATTACATCTTATCTGGGAGATGTGATCCCGGGATCAAGTCTCCCAGAAACTCCTTATAGATGAGTGTTTTTTATTTTATAGATATGCCACGTCAATACAAAAGGAGGGAAGGAGCAAAGAAAAGAACACCAGTCGACAGCCAGAAGTTAAAAGAAGTTGTATTAGACGTTATTAATAACGGAACGTCTCTCAAGGGAACGGCAAGTCGTTATCAAATAAATGTTATGACATTAAAAAGATACGTTCGCCGACAACGATCTGAAAATGTTGAAATAACCTATTATCCTGATTACAAGAAGGCTCAAATTTTTACAAATGCAGAGGAAAATATGTTTAAAGATTATTTAGATGTTGCCAGCAAATTACACCATGGCCTTACAACCAAACAAGCAAAAGAACTAGCATACGAGTTTGCCGTAAGAAATAATAAAAAAATACCTGCTTCGTGGAATAAACATAAGCAAGCCAGTTACGACTGGTTATACGGATTTCTGAAGAGGATGAAGACCTTATCACTACGATCTCCGGAAGCAACCAGTCTTTCTAGAGCAACTAGATTCAACAGAAACAATGTATCAAAATTTTTCATAAATTTAAAGACAGTTCTTGAAAGCAATGGAATTGGACCAGAAGCAATTTGGAGCATAGACGAAACTGGCCTTTCAACTGTCCATAAGCCAAAGAAGATTATTGCATGCAAAGGTGCAAAACAGGTTGGTAAAATTACGTCAGGGGAACGTGGACCAACAGTAACTCTTTGTGGTGCAATCAACGCAATTGGAAATCATATACCGCCTTTTTTGGTTTTTCCTCGAAAACTTTGGCAAGATCGCATGATTGATCATAGCCCACCAGGGACCACCGGCGTAGTTTATGAAAGTGGATGGATTACCGCTTCTAATTTCGTCAAATTTTTGGAGGAACATTTTCAAAAACATGTAAAGGCGACTACCGACAATAAATCTTTAATCATAATGGACAATCACGATAGCCACGTTAGTCTGGAAGCCATAACGTATGCCAAAGCACACGGAATAGTTCTTCTTACCATACCACCACCAGGCGTTAGACACGAGTGTATTTGGCCCTCTTAAGAGTTTTTATAATACTGCCTGTGATGATTGGATGGTGGCGCACCCAGGAAGGACAATTACAATATATGAAGTCGGAGGATGCTTAACTTACGCTTTCCCCCTAGCTTTTACTCCACGTAATATTGAGAGTGGATTCAGAGTTACGGGTATATGGCCTTTCAATTCCAATATTTTTACCGATGAAGATTTTATGTCGGCGTATGTTACTGATCGCGAAGATCCGGAAAACAAATCCACTTTATCCCAGTTTGATGTTGCACAACCAGCCATAGATAACAATAATCAACCGTCCACTTCTACTGGCACTTTCACCACCCCTGAAATTATTAGACCACATTCCTCAAGTGGATCCATTTCACATAATCAACAACTACGACGAACACTAATTGAGGACGAAAATCAGCCTTCTACTTCTACTGGTACTTTCACTACACCTCAAATAATTAGATCCCATTCTGTAAATGGAGATACTTCACAAAATGAACAGCTACAACAAACATCAAAAGAGCACAATAACCATTCTTTCCCTTCTGCCACGTTTACTAGCCCAGAAATGATTAGACCCCACCCTAAAGCCGGGCCCAGGACTTCAGCAAAGGGTAGAAAGCGAGCAACTACAAAAATTCTCACAGCAACACCAGAAAAACTTGCGCTTGAAGCTGAAGTTAAGGCTAAAGAAGAGAAAAAATTAGAAAAAGAGCAAAGGGCCAAAATAAGAGCCCTAAAAAGAATAACTAAACAAAAACTTAAGGATTTGAGGGAATCTTCAAGTTCGAGGGGCAGTGACATTATACTACCATCGTCAGAGTCTGAATATGATCCTAATGATGAAATGCAAGTACAGACAGATAGTGAATGTGAATCGGAAGCAGAAGGTGACGAGTTTGAGTTGAGTGTGCAAGATTGGGTAATTGTCAGCTTTGTCTCCGAAAGAAACTTAGTCCATCGATACGTAGGACAGATAATGGAAAAAAAGAACGAGGATTTTAAAATCAAATTTGCCCAAAAAAGGGATGAAAAAACCTTTAAGTGGCCAGAAAAAGAAGACATGGGTGAAGTCCCACGTGACCAAATTTTAAAAAAGTTACCACGCCCGACTTTTAGGAGCTACAGTAAGCGCATAGGATGTTTTGTCTTTCCCAAATCACTAAGGATGTTCAATATTCGAGAATAATTTTTTTTCTTTTATCATTTTTCAGTATAGTTTTTTGCCAGAAAGTGTTATATATTTTTAATAACATTATTTGTTATAAGTCATGACTGAGTAAAGTTAGTTTTCAGCATCCAATTTTTGGTTTTATTTTAATATCGTAAATCTGGAAAGGTATAATCAAGTCTCCCATACACAAGGATCAAGTCTCCCGGAGTACGGGGAGACATGCTTAGTTTCTCCATGTTACGAAATTCTACAAAAACTCGTTTTTTATTAGCAGTATATTTTTCGGGTGTACAATACCCAAAACTGTGATAAATTTGTAATGTTCCACTAAATTATCAAGGTTCTAGATTGGTTGTAAAAGGAGCTATCTGAAAAAATGTAACGGTGGGATCAAGTCTCCCTCTTCTCCCCTATTAGTGGAAAAGTCTAATGGCCCTAAAGCTCCAAATTTTTATATAAAACTAAGGTTTGTAGACTCTTTCCGCTTCTTAGCAAGTTCTCTAGATAAATTATCTGAAACTTTAAAATCAGATCAGTGTAATGAAGTAAGGAAACATTTTCCTAATGAAGAAGAGTTTAGATTGATTAGGCAGAAAGGTGTTTTCCCCTATACATATGTAGACAGTTTTGAGAAATTGAACGAAACTTGGTTACCAAGTAAGGAATGCTTTTACGATAATTTAAAAGGAGAACCCGTTTCTGACAAAGACTATAAACGAGCTTCTGAAGTGTGGACAATTTTTAAATATACTACACTTGGTTCTTATTCTGATGTGTACTTAAAATCAGATGTTCTTTTATTTGCAGATATCTTTGAAAATTTTAGAAAAGTTTGTCTGAAATACACAAAAATAGAGCTTGAACTTTTGGTAGATATCGATATGGTTCATTTTTTCAAGAAAGGGATTCGTGGCGGAGTGATTCCATGTTCAAAGAGGAAAGTTGTTGCTAATAACTCATTTGTATCAAATTATGATCCTTTACAACCAAATGCTTATATTATGTACTTAGATGCAACCAACTTAAATGGAGCTGCGATGAGTAACTATCTCCCTACAGGTGGATTCAGATGGCTAGAAAACTGTGATAATTTTGATTGTTTTGTTATAGCAGCTGATTCGTTTAAAGGATATGTGTTAGAAGTAGATTTAGATTATCCACCCAACTTACATAATAGTCATAACGATCTGTCGTTTTGCCCTGAACCGATAAAGACTTCAAATAATCAATATACAAAACTTGTGCCAAATCTTTACGATAAAAAAAAGTACATCATTCACTACCGTAATTTAAAGCAATGTCTTAAACACGGTTTACAATTAGTGAAAATACACAGAGTGTTAGAATTTTCCCAATCTTACTGGTTAAAAACTTATATTGATTTAAACACAAGTCTTCGTAATTCATCAAAAAATGAGTTTGAAAGGGATTTGTTTAAGCTTTTAGTTAATTCTATCTTTGGGAAGACTATGGAGAATGTAGATAAGAGACAAAATATACGCTTATTAAGTTATTGGGAAAATAGGAAACAACTTAGAGGTGTGAAGTCATATATCGATAAACCCAATTTCAAGACATGTTCAATTTTTGAAGAAAATTTAGTAACGTTCATATAAAATATAACATAAAATAATGAACAAAATACATTTTAAATTTTAGTTATGATAGTAAAAATTTCGTTTGTGACATCTTTTAATGGTGTGTTTTAACTGATCCATAGAGAACAGAAAGAAAAACCAAAAATAGTATGATTAAAAAGTAATTAGGTGTTCTTTATGTTATATTAATGGAAGTAGTATATTAAACCTGTCTTGATGGTATGCAACATGTTTTGTATGCAGGTGTATTATGGTGTGTATATGTAAAAGTAAATCTTAATTTTGGAGAGGTATACAACAATAATCATGAAAAAGATATCGAAAAAGTTCAACTGCGCCGAACTAAATGCACACCGGTTTTAAAAAAATTTTTGGAACTGCATTTCACCCAGGTTCTAAAAAAAGATTTTAAAGATCAACCATTTAGCCTAATAATTGACGAATCTACTGATATTGCTCTGCCCATACTTGGGTTTGATAATTATTTATTACAGTAAATTACACCCAAAAATATCCACAGTTCTAGACCTTGTTAAAATTCATGAGTGTTATGCCGAAGGCATTGTTTCTGCTATAAAAAAAACGATCAAACGATTCGATCTCCGACTTGAAAATTTAATGGGCATTGGTCCAGATAACGCTTCTGTGATGGTTGGAGTGAATAAAGTAGTCTATACCAAATTGAAATAAGAGGTACCACGCCTGATTTTTGTGCGTAGCTTATGTCATTCCTTGCCATTGCCTGTTTTAGCTGTTGCAAAAGAATTTTTACCGAGAAGTTTGAAGTTTTTAATTAAGGAAACATATGATTGGTGTAGTAGCTGTTCTTCCAGACAATCGCTTTACAAAAAATTATACAAAACCATCAACGATTGATAGAAACCGCTAAAAATAGTTCAAGCATGCCACACAAGGTGGTTGTCAATACAATCTGCTATATCGACAATATACACGCAATGACTAGAGCTAAAAACACATTTTTCCATAGCTAAGGTACATAAAAGATGTCACACGGCTGAGATATTGCACTCTATGTATGCGAACAAGATGAATTAGGCATATTTTTCACTTCTATATCCAATACTAATTGAAATAAACAGAGTTAATAAAATGTTCGAGTCAACAGATACGGACCACACCAAATTGTGAAAAAAGTTGATCAACCTGATAGATATGTTTACTGATAACCTGATAACAATAAATGTAAAACTTGATGGTGCTCTAACTATCTCTTAATATTATATATTATATTATGTAGGCAAACAATAATAAAAAAAGTTGTAATAAATATTTAATTGTAGAAGTGTTGATTATAAATTAATATGTAAGCTTAAAAATAATAAAAATTAGTAATAAATATTTAATTTTAGAATTTTTGAATTTTATTATTCTTATCACCTATAAGGATTAGGAAGAAAAATAAAAACAACGATACGATAATAGTAGTAAAAAATTGTTCCTTTATTTAAATATTATTTCATAAAAAGAAAGAACTAACTTTGGACAATAAAAGTTTTAATTGTTTAACTAAGCTTCCATCAGGACATGGTATTCCCAATATATTCCAATTAAATGGACCAGTTTCCACAACATTTCTTGTAAATTCATTATATTTGTAGTAGGTATTTCCCTTTAAAAATCCAACCGTCCCCCTTATCACCTCCTTACATCCTGTAGTTGATTAACACTAATTAGGTCTTATCTTATCAGTTCCGGTCAGAACCGAAGTAGCAAAGATAACCAGCCCGCAGCACTCACCGTGTGACCTTGACCACTTCCGTCCTGAAACCAGCTTTAGTTATCTACTAAAATGTCAGTACTTTACAACATTAGATTTGGCGTCCGGATTCCACGAAATTGAAATCGATCCAAAAGATATCCAAAAAACAGCATTTTCAGTTGACAACGGACATTACGAATTTGTTCGTATGCCTTTCGGATTAAACGTTGATTCTCACTATACAATGCGACAAGCGAGAGCTGGCGGGTGAGCTGCGCGAAAATAGAAAACGACTTATTCTAAGAGAGATAGGAGAGGTACTTAATCGCGGGTGTCACAAATGCGTAGTAGCCGTATCAAAAATTTAGTTGGGATCTAAATAATTACGTTAGTAGATAAATCTTCCGTGGTTGTGTGGATGCGTGTGTGATAAACTTATTTACCACGAACACAAAATAAAAATAATAATAATATTGAATAAAACGTAGAAAAAACTGTTAATATTTATTTTCGTAAAACGTAATTAATTCTCAAAGGGAATTCTCAGATACAAATTATGTCTTAATGATTACTAAACTAAACACAACACAGAACACGCGTTCTTTGTTTGTTTTTCTAAGCCAGACGATAAACTCAAGTATTATCAGCCTTTTATCTTGTGATATCATTGCTTACAATATTATATTTTGTTTCCCATTTATGAAAAATTCAACGTATTGAAATATTGTGTCCAGCATATCTATAGTAAATAAACATATTGGAGAAACACATTTCAATTTTTATGTCATTTCTACTTCACATGTGTTTCACATTATTTACTGGTAATCTAATGCACTGTAATTTTTTATTTATTTACTGATTGTAACTTAAATTAAATTATTTAAAGCTCAATTTATTTTAAAAATGAGTATTATAATTACCAGTTAAATCAGCTACACGTTCTTGTATCTTTTTTAAATCAACTAAGACTTTATCCGCATTAGCTTCTTCGGTTGTAAACTTAAAAACATTGAAAATTATTTCTCGTGCTTGAGATACCAAAGGTTTGCCTTTTAATACACTTGTCATTTTAATAAATATAAATAATTTGCCTTTTAATACACTTGTCATTTTAATAAATATAAATAATAGTTTATAACATAGCCACTCCAAATAAAAATGTAAATACTTGACAACACTGTCAGAAATATAGCACTAATCTCACGATGTGAACTCGTAGCCGACTGCAATAGAAATGAGCAATCCCTTCCACTTTTCAATTTGTTCTACGCGCAACCCGCCAGCTCTCGCTTGTCGGATAGTACGTTCCGTTAACTTTCCATACCCGTTCCATATACCTCCCATTATTTTAACCACCATTCTCAGTAGACGTCGCGTTTACTTTTCGTCTACGTTCAGTGTGGTAACATTTTATTCCAAGTTTTTGACCGGAATACGCGTATTTTTTCCTGCTTGATAAAATGTGGTCTGAAGAAAATTTAATAATAACAGCTATTATATTGGATGAAGAAAATAATTTAAATAAAAAAAGGAAACGGAAATATTGGATACATAATATGTTGAAACATAGAAATACTAAAGGAGAATATATAACTTTGTTTAAAGAACTTATGGATGACGATACTAAATTTTTTGAATATTTTCGATTGCCAAAATGCAAGTTCTTCGAATTACTTTCGTCTATTGAAGAACTAATAACAAGAAAGGATACTAGATTCAGGGAATCGATTAAAGCAAAGCAAAAACTGTGTGTTTGTTTAAGGTAAGTTTATTATTTTTTATAATATGTATTTTTACAAATTATTATACACAACTGTTAACAACAATTAATATGAGTTATCCTCATCATAAGAGTATGTTGCCAGATAAGACCCTACCGAAGTTGAAGGTGAGGGTGATGATGGAGGTATATAAGACGCAGGCATCATTGGAGTAGCAGCCTGTCCACCATCATTTTGATGTAAAAATGTCGTAGTTGATGGTTGGGATGTTGATGGAGGTTTATACGGGGTAGGCATCATTGAGGAAGCACCCTGTCCATCATCATTTTGATGTAAAAATGATGGCTGTATGGAGTTGATGGTTGACCTGGAGTTTGTAAAATTTGATCTCATTCTAGTTGTTGAACTAGATTGAAAATTTTGTTTTCTGCAATATTCTGATGAT
Source organism: Diabrotica undecimpunctata (assembly GCF_040954645.1). Classification (NCBI taxonomy): domain Eukaryota; kingdom Metazoa; phylum Arthropoda; class Insecta; order Coleoptera; family Chrysomelidae; genus Diabrotica; species Diabrotica undecimpunctata. Next base: position 61,779,924 of record NC_092811.1, read on the forward strand.
ACGGAGTAAACTTTTTGACTTTGGCAGCAATACTCTGAAAAAATACATCAGTTGTGTCCTGTTTAAAAACCCGACGATTTTCTTCAGTTTCCTGTTTTCGAATGAGATATTTCATAAGCTCTGAACTTGCAGAAGCCTCATGGTTTGCTACTCTTGAAGCTTTTTTTCTGAAAACTATCTTCGGCTTCTTTATTGGAGTTGATTCATTTTCATCTCTGGATGTTAATGCAGTATCTTGCGCAGTTTCAGACGTGTCTTCACTATTATTATTATTTTCTATTTGCCCTGACGAATTCATTTGACTTGTACCAGTTGATGAATCTTCGATATTACTTACTGTATCTCTTTCACGTACGTATTCATTTCAATGTCATATCACCATTTCTTAATTTGCTGACTAGCTTGCCCTGATTTTGTAATTTTATTTTTTTTACTTTCTCTCCATTGATCTCGAAGCTGATACCATCTTGCTTTACATGCAGACCCTACAAATAACAATATTTCGTTATTTATGAGCGTTTAAGTATATACTTTTTGTTTCAGGTTTTTGGCAACTGGGGATTCCTTTCAAACAATAGCCTTCAGCTATAGATTGGGACATTCAACAGTATGTCCAATTGTTAAAGAAGTTTGTGAAGCAATAATCCAAACTATGTTACGGAAAACAATGCCACCACTAACAACTAATGACTGGAGAAGGATTGCAAACGACTATTGGAATATTTGGAATTTTCGTAACTGTTTAGATGCAATTGATGGGAAACACGTTGTAAGAAAAGCTCCTGCCAATGCCGGCTCTTAGTTTTTTAATTATAAAAAAACTTTTTCGATTGTTCTTTTAGCATTAGTTGACGCTCGATACAATTTTATAGCTGTTGATATCGAATCGTATGGCAGAAATAGTGACGGAGGCATTTTCGCGCATTCTAATTTAGGAAAATCTTTAGAAAACGGTTATTTGAATATTCCTGACCTAAAAAAGTTTCCAGGCTCAGATCAGCTCATGCCTTACGTCATGGTAGGAGATGAAGCGTTTCCTTTAAAACAGAATTTATTAAGACCATATTCTTCGGTTCAGCAAAGAGATGATATAACGAAAAAAATTTTTAATTATAGATTGTCACGTGCTCGAAGATGTTCTGAAAATGCTTTCGGTATACTAGGCCAAAAATTTCAAATTTATAATAGGAGATTGAATGCTGAACGGGAATTTCAAATAAAAGATGGCGGTCAGTTGGATGGCTGTTATGTGGCGTTGAGGTAGTAGAAGTAGCCTCTGGGGATGTGGGGGGTGATGTACAAGAAATATAAGTATGAAAGAAGTACACCCTATCGTGATAGGGTTGAAAAAAAAGGATGAGAAGTAGAAAATACGCAATATTGTTGTAATAATATTGTTGCAATGAATAATTTGCTGACAGAGTTGGTTAGGTAGCGTTGGGGTCTGTGTAGATGTACAAGAAAGCCTCCCCTGACATCAGAGGGGGTGTGTGTTCGAAATGGTAAAGAAGAAGCGGTGAAAAGATGAGTAAAGGAAATTGTATGGCGTTATGTAGATATTTAGTAACAAAATATGATAAATGGGGAAATTAGGCAATGCAGATACGTCGTATATTTTGGTCATTAGCAAGCTAAAAAGCAACGATTCAATTTTTTAGTATTAAATAAAATTTCATTTTATTCGTATAAAGAAACGAATTTTTTGCAATTTAAACCATCAACTAGATACGCCCACTTTCTGATAAAGCGTAAAAGTATATACAGTTTTAGAATTAAGAGAAAATGATAATTTCATTTTATTCGAACGAATGTTTTGTAATTTAAAACCATCAACTGGATACACCCACATTCCGATAATGCGTTAATGTATATACAGTTTTAGAATTCATATAAAGAAACGAATGTTGCAATTTAAACCATCAACCAGATACATCCACAGTCGAATGGTGTGTATTTGCAAATTACTAGTTAAAAGGGCGTAAAATTCACAAGGGATTTCCGAATTAGCTGCTATTTAAGCAGAAATCGTGGATAGCCATTTCATAGAGTTTCCGTCATTGTGAGTGTGATCAATACAACTAAAAAAGTAAGTATATACTTTTTTATTTAAATATTTGCTACTTGTGTTCAGAAGTCTTTTGTCTTTTTCTTTTATGTTTAATATTATAATTTTACCTTAAAGACCTGAAATCTACCCAATAACATAGCATTTGATGGTAAATGCTTTTTTTCAAACCTTCTTGTGTATGTTCTTAAGTTATGAGTTTCGTTTGAGTCCTGGTCCACGTCTACCTGCTATTACAAGCTGTAGAAACTCGTAGGTAATGCTTGAGTCCTGGTCCACGTCTTTTGTCTTCTTCGTTTATGTTTAATCTTATAATTTTCCTTAAAGACCTGCAATATACACAATATCATAGCATTTACCGGTAAATGCTTTTTTTCAAACCTTCTTGTGTACATTCTTAAGTTACGAGTTTCGTTTGAGTCCTGGTCCACGTTTATTACATATTCTTAAGTTATGAGTTTCGTTTGAGTCCTGGTCCACGTCTACCTGCTATTACAAGCTATAGAAACTCGTAGGTATTCTTTTGTATAACTATGATTTTGTAGTTTCTTCTTTTTCATCATCATATTAATGTTTTGTCATATTTTTATGTTTTACTGTTACGATTTTACTTTAAAGACTTGAAATCTACACAATAGCATAGTATTTGCTGGTAAATGCTTTTTTTTATTATTTTAAGCCTTCTTGTGTATATTCTTAAGTTATGAGTTTTGTTTACATCCTGGTCAACGTTTATCTTTTATTATAAGCTGTAGAAACTTGTACGTATATAACTATGAGTTTGTTGTTTCTGCTTGTTTGTCATTTTAATGTTTTATATTCTTTTATGTTTTACTGTTACAATTTTAAGTTAGTTTTAGCTTTTTATCATCTTTAATGTTTTACTGTTGCAATTTTACCTCAGACCTGCAAGAGACACAGTAGCGTGGTATTTGTTGGTTTTTTTTGTCTACATTCTTAAGTTATGAGTGTCGTTTGTGTCCTAGTCCACGTCTACCTTGTATTACGAGCTGTAAAACTCGTATGTAATGTGTCCTATTATATATAGCTATGATTTTGTAGCCTTGACCTCAATTTTTTATCGTCTTTTTCATCTTTTTAATGATAGAATCTGCACTGTAGCAAATAAACTTATATTCAAAATTATTTCAGGTGGATTTAAACAAACTTAACAAAGTTTCTGTTATCCAAAAGGAGGCAAAGCCGATTAGAAAGCTGCAGCAATTGCAAGTAAACCATTTAAAATAGTAAATTCTAAAATTGTCACCACAACATTTGGACAATCGGTGCTATTAGAACTAGAGGAAACTATGGTGTTCCTACCGAAGCGGGTTACCGAGGACTACATCCCCTATATAGAACAGTTTAAGACTGAAAAGTACGCTGTCGTCTTCAAAGGCCTGGTGAGCACGAGCAAACCAAATCCAGCAGCGTCATTTGAAATTTAAGAAAAAAGAAAAGAAAACTGTAAGTAGATTTTTTATATTCCAAATTTTGAAAAATGAATTCTGAGGAAATTACTATTCTTAGTAATGAGATAATTAAAAAATTTGATGAAGCTGAACAACTACTTTTTTTAAAAAAGCGTTGTTCAGATAGAGAAAGAAAAAATTATATAAAGCAAGTTAAAAAACATATATGTTTATGCAATTTAGCTATTAAGGATGGTGATTTAAGTATAGGGACGCTACGAAAACTTCAAACTAATGTAGGGATCCTTAAAAGATTTCTAATAATACTTCAAAATTTAAATTCTGTTGCGGGTGGTGGGTTAAATATTAGACGTAGAAATAAAGCAAAAGTTGTTTGGAGAAATAGAGTATCAATTTTTCAAAGTAGAGTACAAACATGAATAATTATTAATAAAGAGCATAAAGATATTTTACAGTTTTTTGCTGATGCTTTTGAAACTATTTAAAAAAAAAATTAATTCAACTTAAAAACAATGGGCATAATAAAAGTAAATACTACATTTTGTGGGGAATTTATCAAAAAAGCTGAAGAGGTGGAAATTTTAGAAAGAAAATATTTTCAAACTAAAAATGAAATTATTGATGTGATTACCGATTTACATTATTGGTTTAAGTTTTTGTTAAAGATGTTGTTTTGAACGATTTATCTGAATTTGCGGAATCTCAAAGTGGTTGGGCACTGAATAAAATTATATCTTTAGAAATAAACATTAATAAATTTGAAATGGCTAAAGGAGCCTCATCGTATATTCAATTGCATCCGAAAGTTGCTAAAAAACGAGCTTGTATTAATGTTAAGAATAACGACCATGCTTGTTTTGCTGGGGTATTGTATCAGCATTATATTCAGTTAACGTAAACGCTAACCAAACTAATTCATACCTTCACTACACCAAAGTCCTTAATTTAAAAGGTCTTACATTTCCAGTAACTCTAAATCAAATTCCCTTCTTTGAAAAAAATAATGAAAATATTTCTGTTAACGTTTTCGAGCTAAATGTTAAAGATGAGCATTTCAACTTTTCAGTGCTTCCTGTAAGATTAACTAAACACAAACGAGAAAAACATGTCAATTTGTTGATAGTTCAAAATAAATATTATTTTAATAATGAAGTGGACAACGTCGGACCATGGAGTGGTGGACGTGATGAAGATATAATACATTTTCACTATATTTGGATAAAAGATTTAGGTAAACTTGTCAAATCACAACTTTCTAAACACCATGGAAAAAAATTTATATGTGATAGATGTCTTAATTATTTTTATACAAAAGAAAAGTTGGATGCTCATACCATCTACTGTGAAAAGATAGATGACTGCAAAATAAGTTTCACCAAGGAACCATAAATTTAAAAATTTTGTTTACAAAGAAAAATTGTCGTTCCTAGTATATGCAGATTTTGAATCACTGCTCGTTCCTCTGCGCGTATCCCACCCAACACCATCAACTACGTCAACTTATCCATATCAAAGACACACAGCGTACAGTGGTGGATTATATTTTAAGTGTAATTATGACGATAATTTATCATTTTATAAAAGCCATGTGGGTATGGATGATTGTATGTCATGGTTTTCACATGAAATTGATAACTTGGCTCAATTTATTTATTCAAAATTAATAGATATTCAACCCATGAACGTTGAAGTTTAAAAGATGCTAATGAGAGATGTCACATTTGCAATAGAAAATTTTTGGAAAAGGATCATATTGTAAAAGACCATTGTCAATTGACTGGCAATTTTAGAGGTTTTGCACATAGTGGGTGCAATTTAAATTATAAAAAATCATTTGTGGTTCCAATAGCCTTCCACAATATGAGTGGTTACGACTCACATTTCATAATAAAGGATTTAGCGAAAATGTACCACATTTCCATTTTACCCATCAACAAAGAAAAATATAATAGTTTCACAGTTTACCATAAAAAGACAAATATTAGTTTCCGTTTCATTGATACTTTTAGATTTATGGGGAGTTCATTAGATAGCCTAGTTTCAACTTTGAAGCCAGAAAATTTCGGAATTTTAAGAAAACAATTTCCAAATTTAGATGATGAAACGGTCAAGTTGTTAACTAAAAAAGGAGTGTTCTTTTCTGATTATTTAGATAAAATTGAACGGTTGCCAAATAAAGAAAAATTTTACAATAAACTAAACGATGAGCATATATCAGATTTAAATTATGCTCACGCTAAATAAGTTTGGGAGAAATTTAACATGAAAACTCTTTGGGATTACAGTAATTTATACATGAAGACAGATATACTTCTTTTGGTTGTAGTTTTCGAAACTTTTAGAGACACATGCTGTAAGACATATGGGTTAGATCCAGGACACTATTATACCATCCCGGGTTTCACATGGGATGCAATGCTTAAGTATACAGGATGTCACTTGGAAACTATACAAGATGTTGATATGCTTTTATTCTATGAACGAGGTATACGTGGAGGTATCTCACAGTGTTGTAACCGTATGAGGGAGGCTAACAACAAATACATGATGAATTACGATCCAACTAAACCTTCTAAATATCTCATGTATCTTGATGTTAACAATTTATATGGTTGGGCGATGAGTGAACCACTCCCTTATGGAGGTTTCCGGATGATACAAATATCGATGTTATGTCAATACCTGACGATGCAAAAGAGGGATACATTCTTGAAGTTGATCTCTCTTACCCAGAAAACTTACATGACCACCATACAGATTTGCCGTTTTGCGTAGAACATTGCAAACTTCCTGGTCCCAAACAATCTAAACTCTTGTCTACTCTGTACAATAAAACTAACTACGTTATTCACTACAGGAACCTAAAACAGGCTATATCACATGGATTAGTTCTTACTAGAATTCATAAGGTATTGAGATTTAAGCAGATGGCTTGGTTAAAAGGTTACATTGCTCTTAATACACAATTGATGGCTCAAGCTAAAACAAGCTTTGAGAAAAACTTATATAAGCTCATGAATAACGCTGTATTCGGAAAAACGATGGAAAACCAGAGGAAGCATAGGTTGGTGAAATTAGTCAATAAATGAGAGGGGCGAATAGGTGCTCGAAATTTGATTACTAGCCCGAAGCTTCATAGTCGCGTTATTTTCGATCAATCATTAATGGCAGTAGAATTAAAGAAAACTGAAATTATTTTCAATAAACCATTTTATGTTGGAATGGCAATCTTAGAACTGTCTAAAATCTGCATATATGAATTTCATTATGACTATGTTACAAAAATTCCCATTAAATCAAAATAAATTGCTTTATATTGATACTGATGGACTGATTTATGAAACTGAATGTAATGATATATACGAGGAAATGATTAAGACTGACATTCATAGATTTGAACAAGATGAATAGAGCCGTGGGCCTCCTTCAAGCTGGTATGCAACAAACTCAAGTTGCTGACCAGCTGGGTGTCTCTTAAAGCGTCGTAAGTCATTTGTGGTGTCGGTTTAGAGAAACTGGGAGTCGCATCTCGCGTCCGAATAGGACTCTGGCTGCTGTCTGGCCTGTTGATTCGTTAACAGCAGATCTGTAGGCCATTGTGAAGAACGGAAGATATTGGTCCTAGTCTCGCTGATGATCGGACACCATCTTTGTCATCACACATTCCTTGGAATAGAGGGGAAAGCCGATGATAGTACACCGTAACCTGCTGGCGTCTTTCGAAGGTGACCACGACGTAGATGAAGAAGTGGAAGTAAACCAAGTCCAATATGTGTCTGACCTCACATTTGAGTAGTTCATGGGGGCCTATGGAGGTACTGGTAAAGCAAGACACTGAAGAAGGGCAAGTGTGAAGAAAAACTGTGTGACGGTGTAGACCAGAACTTAAAGTAGATGTGCGAGGAACCTTTAGATGCTACAAAAAATTTAGCAAAACTAAATAAGCGGCGAAAAGATGTGGCTTTACTCTATTGGTAAGGAATGGAACTTTTTTCGAAAAGACTCGATTACCGATGGAAGATATTTCTTTTCGTGGCTATGATTATTAAGATGGTTCCTCCTAGGCAAGACTTTATTCCGCGTGAGTTGAAAATTTCATCTAGGTCTGTGGTTGACTGGTATTTCTTCTGCCGGGAAGTTTTTGTAGGTTTTGCTATAAAAAACTCAGAAAAACTTGGCGGCAAAGCGAATATTGTCGAAGTGGACGAAGCAAAGTTTGACAGGAGAAAATACAACACAGGTCGCTTGTATCCTGTCCAGTGGGTTTTCGGTGGATTCGAACAGAACTCCAAAAAATACTTGTTAGTGCCTGTTGAAACCAGAGATACCGACACTTTGTTAGGACCGGAGACAAACATTTATCGTGATTGCTGGAAAGCTTATAACTGTTTAACTCATGAAGGATTTCATCACCAAACCGTGAACCATTCTAAGCAATTTGTCGATCCTGAAACGGGTACCCACACGAAAAACGTGGAAAGAATGTGGAGGGAAGTGAGGTCCACTATTTCCAAATACGGAGTAAATTATCTTGCAGAATTTTATTTCAAAAGGAAATTTTCCAACCACGCCGATCGATTGCACCACTATTTTCTTGCTGCCGCTTAATTATATCCACCGGCATATTAGCACTATCAGTAAGTAACAACTTATATGAACTATATTCTTATTAAAACTTAAATTCAATAAACTTACTCCACAAAAAAAACAATATTAAATCATATGTGGTAAACTTTTATTAAAACTTAAAAATTCAATATATTTACTCCACAAATTGATGATATTTTCTTCATTGCTGCATGCAACCTGTTCCAGACAACAACCTACTAATAAGAAAGCAATTAATTCCGCCAAGAGGTCTAGGCTTTTGGCAAAGCAATATAGGCAACACATTTTACAATATGAGATTTTGTTATTTGCGGACATTCCAGGAGAAATATATACATTAATCTTGAACAATGCACTACTTTTGACTGCAAAAGCAATAAAATTATGAATAATACATCTACAGTCAACATCAACAGTCAACGTCAACAGTAGGCATCCACAGCAATGCCTACATCCAGTAACACCGAATTTTCAATAACCACATCTTACGTTGCTGGTATGAAATTTAGACCCAAGCCTTCCTTGCCTAAAAGGTAGCAAGCAATTATTCATCAGTCAAAAGAAAACTTAAAACTATTCGACTATGTTAAATCCACTGGTGATATTGTTGGCCCTAAAAATATAATATTTGCATCTAGAATCTCGAACAACCGGATCTGCATATATCTAAGTAAAGTTGAACTTGTTGACCAGCTTATTACTAACAATCCCATTATTAAAGTGAACACTCTAGACCTACCTATTACATTAGTTACTCCAGCAAAACGTATCATAATTTCAAATGTTGTCCCTCAATTCCTCACGATCTCGTAGAAAATGCTTTAAACGGCCTTAATTTAAAACTCGCTTCTCCCGTCCCTTTCTTAAAAACTAGAATTCAAGGAGATGAATATACATAGCCACATCCTCTCATTTCGAAGACAAGTGTACATAATTCACCTACTGAAAATTATGAGCTTCAGAACTCACCAGTCATTGAATTCGATTTCAAACCATACCGTATATTTTTATCTACTGATAGAATGAAATGCTTTATTTGCAAGCAAATTGGCCATACAGCCGCAAGTTGTTCAAATTGTCACTAATGTTCCTCAATCTGCCGGTGAACAATCATAGGTAACAAAACCCTCATCGGCTACTACTTTAGAACAATTATCTGATGAACCTATACAAGGACAAAAAAGAACACTTTCGAACCCACTCAGTACACCGGACTCCCACGCTATTGACAAACTAATATCTAATCCTCATCTTGAAAACTTGTCACTAATAGCTCCTCCTAAAGACAATAGAAAAAAGCACAAAACACATTAAGAAGTCAAAAATTGATCCCACAAATAAATCCAAAATATCAGATTCATCAAAGCAAATAATCAAAGATCTTTATCCCAACAACCCCCAAAGCTTATCTACTCCACCAGATCATCTCATAGCCTTTCTTGAGAACGCCCTGTCAAGTAGTAACCTCACAATAGAAGCCCAGCAAATTACTTCTGACATTAATTCACTTTTATCTGACATGTACGCAATTTATCCACACCTAACCACCCGATCACTAAAAAATAAGTTCACAAGAATATCAAAGAATCTTAAAAATGAATTACCTTCAGAATTAGATGACACAGATAGCCTAGTATCACAAGCATCTCTTGATACTTCTGACGATGATGACCCAACCGAACATTCACAACATTCTGAAAAATCCATTAGCCAACAAGTTTCACATTTATTCAATGGAATTGTTACGGATTCTTTTGCTGCTTAAAAAGAATCCAACTTGTCAGCGACACCAATCATAATATAATATGCCTACAAGAAACCAATTTCAAACAAAATCATAATATTGATCTTAAGGGATATGAAGGATATCATCACGTAAGAAGAACAGAATGCCTCAGAGCAAGTGGAGGAACCTCAATTTTTGTCGAAAAAGACGTCAATTCAACACATTTGTCTTTAGTTACAAACGTAGAAGCAATCGCAGTAACAATATTGTGCCCTAAAATAATAACTATTTGCAGTATAAATATCCCACCAAGTTACAATTCTACTGAAGCTGAACTGGTAGACTTAATCTTTCAACTTCCAGCATGATTTGTAATTATCGGGGACTTTAATGCCCACGATATTGCATGGGGTTCACAAACACCGTACGGCAGAGGAAAAGTTGTAGAAAACGTACTAAACATTACCGACACTTGGTTTCTAAATAATGGTTCCAACACTAATTTCAATATTTCAACAGGGAGTTTCTCCGCGATTGACTTAAGTCTATATGATTCCAAAATATATCCTTCTCTAACATGGAATGTTTTAGATGATCTCTATAATAGTAACCATTTTCCCATCCTTATAACAAATAATAAAGAAAAATCATCAGCAACAGTAATAAACTGCGGACCGGGCAAGTTTCAAAACTCAAGTAGACCAGCAAATGGAACAAATTTTCTTCTCTGGAAATATAGATAACGATATACATAATTTTAACAAAAGCATTATATCCGCTGCCGACATTTACGTAGGAAAAAGTATAATAACTTCTACAAGAAAATTAATACCTTGGTGGAATGAACGTTGCGCAACTGCTGTAAAAGAATACAAAACTGCTCTTCATAAGTACCGCCGAAACAAAAGTGACGAAAACTTGATTTGTTTTAAAAAACTTTTGAGAGCCAAGGCGAGGTATACCTTAAAAAAAAGTAGGAAACTCTCACAAAAAAACTACATTTACACTAACTTATAATACTGCCCCTTCTCAAATTTGAAAGAAAATGAATCAAATGCAGAAAAAAAAAAAATACGCACACAAGCATTCCAGCTCTTTTACATAAAAGTAATTTAGTAACCGTAATTTAGTAACAAATCGTCAATGTAATCGCTGAAAATTTCTATCAACGATTTAAAAACAAGAATGTACTCAAAGAAACAAATCCTGTACAATATTCTTCCCAATCTCACAAATTTGATTCTACTGTCTTAAACACTCCATTTACACTATAGGAACTCTTAAATATTCTTCCAACTTGAAAGAATTCGGCTACAGGTCCCATAACATAAAAAAAATCTTATATTGTTTAACATAATATGGACCGACCAGAAATTTTAAATATTATGAAGGGAATCTATCGTTATACCAATCAAGAAACAGGATAAATCCCCGAATAATCCAAATTCCTACCGTCCTATTTCACTGACATGCACCTTGTGTAAGCTGCTAGAAAAACTAATAAACAAAAGACTTCCGTCCATCACAAAGCACGGCTGACAACTTAGTTATGTTAGAGAGATCACAACTGCCTTTCAAAATAAGCAAGATTTAATAGCAACATCATTTGACATCGAGAGCGCCTTCGACACTCTATTATGTTATACTGTATTGACCAAATTAAAAGAGTACAATATATCTTTTGATATAAGGTTGAATGCTCGAATAAATGAACTGTGATCAAATGAAACGCAGATATCGAGTACAGTTTTATTAATTAAATCTTGCCCAAGTACTTTCGCTTCCTAGAGCATCTTCGTCTTCGGGGCATTTCGTCAATTTTGGCCTATCCAACTATCACAGAATAACATAAACATAAAATTATACATAACACTACACTACACAAGGACAAACAGTTTAAAATTATTTAAAATAGGCGAAGCTACACTATTGTCGGCAACAGAAGATATTCTCTCTCAGTCTGATTCTACTAAGACAGTAGAAGCAAGAAGTCCCAAAAGCAGCTGGAGCCATTTGTGAAAAACACTAAACTTAAAAATAAGGATCCGCCACAGTCAGCAAGTGGAATATTAATGTCTTTTCTTTTGGACGAAGAGAAAACGAAAAATGTTGACCAATCAGATGAATTAGATCACTTTTTTGACAGGATCAAACTCACGGTTTTCAAACGTAGATAAACATTTAATTAAACAAAAGATTTTTATGGTTGTGCATGAAATGAAAACGAAATATCTATATTCACCACAACAACAATCACAACCAATAATAAATGGCGTTCAAACATCATCCAAACAACATACTTACACCTCAGAAGTTCTTCCACTACCACATACATATATGACGCAAGTACCGCCCGCATCACGACAGTTCGCCGCGCCATACATAAATCCGTATAGATCAGTAAATCAACCAACCTTTAAAAGGAATTCATTTTCTTACGAAAAATATGGAAGCTCAATGCCTTTTCCGCAAAATCCCATGCCGCACATAGAATCGTCGTCCCAACATCAACCACCCAACCCCGTCTCTACCCCAATAACTTCTCCACTATCTGCTGATCCTGGTGGCTGTGACAATGTTTCGTCACTTCATGGCATTTAATGTTATTTTACGATTAAAAAAAGTGACTATTTTACTCCCTACTGCAAAATAAACAGAAAACGGAATACCTGCCTTAAGCAGACTGACCACTCTTCAATCGGAGTAATCGCTTCACGAAACTTGGATTTTTTTTTGCTAATAATATCTTCAATATGTGCTAAAGTATGAAATTCAGCAATTAACTTTCTATAATATAATCCGTCTAGAAAGTATCCGGAATTTTATATTTTTCATAATTTTAATAGATAATAGAAGTAGGTTGTGCCGATAGTAGGTTATGGACAAAATTGCATGACAACACCATCTGTCAAATATTGTTGTGTCTAAACAGACTTTAGATTGGTGAAATAGAAAGTAGAAAAAAGAAAAGTGGTGGAATATTTGTATAGAAAGGGTGTCCGAAACATTACAAAATTAGTGCAACTCACTGAACTCGGAAAAAGTGCAGTTAATGAGACAACAAAGAGGATAAAAAATGGCATAGATATGAGACATAGACCAGTTTCGGGTACACTGCGTAAGCGTCCTAAAGCGCCTAAATGCTTTAGTCGCTTTAGGATGACAAAATCCGCGCCTAGGTTTTCGAAAATTAGCGAACAGATTTGGAAATCAACTAGGAATAAAAGTATGCCCATGTCGCTGAGAAAGTAAGGCTACATATCAAGGAATCTAAAAAAAAAATCCCTACAATGACACCTCTGCAAAGACAACGAAGAATAGATTTTTTCCAACGTTTTCGAGAAGATAATTTTAATAATGTCTTTATATATGATGAAAGTTGTTTCCAGCTTGGTGCAAATCATCTAAAAGTCCTATCAAGAGAAAATGTTACCGTTCAAATTTCGCACTAAAATATTGGTTTGGGGAGCAATATCTCAGCGTGGTGCTACATCTCTCTGTATAGTTAATGGTACTGTTGATAGTGCGAAATATTGTGATACCCTAAATGATTTCCTTCTTGAAACGGCTCATGTTTTATATCCAGACGGGTTGCGTTTTCAGCAACATAATGCAAGATGCCATATTTCTGCTTATATTCAAGCTTGGATGCAAGAACACGAATTGGCAACAATTCTGTGGCCAGCAGCATCTCCAGATCTTAGTCCCATTGAAAACATATGGGGACTGATGAAAATTGAAGTGGAAAGAGCAGCGCCACGAGATAAAGAAGATTTGATTCGAACAGTTTTACAGGCCTGGAACACCATTACAAAAAATTATGGCCTTGACCTAGTTTCGGGTGTACCTGGACGTTTAGTTAAGTGTTTAGATTTAAATGGAGGTTGTATAAGTAAATGGGATGAATTATTTCTGGAAATTTCATATTTAAAGTGATAGAAATAAATACCGTAAAATTATAATTCTGCTTTCTTTTTTCCGGATACTTTCTAGACGGACTATATATATATAAAATTTTGACTCATCGTCCTTGAGTTCTTTATACAAGGTATAGTATTCTCCTTCTATTTTTCTTTTCTTAATCATTGGATGTATCCAAAACCTCCTTTTTTAACTTGTCTCTCATATTCTCTTCTTCTTCGGCATCCAAAGTTAATGCAATTTTTACTAAAGTTGCCGTGGAAAACATTACAACTGCACAACTACCCACCGACACGTCTAACCTTCGACTGCCTGTGGCTGAAAGCATGCTGCGAGCGCGAATAATGTGAATATTCATCAAAATCATGGCATGTGCCGGTCAGGTGACGAGCACGGGCTTGGCACGTCTAATGAGAATAGACTTTTAGGGTATTGTCAAATAAATAAGATTAATATGTTTATCATAACTAGACAAATATCAAAATATAAAGAGATAAAATAATAACAGCTAATGCTTTACCATATTATACAACATTATTGAGACTCATCATCACTAGAATCAGTAACATCTAACTTAATATCTTGCACATGAAAATGACCAAGGTCTTTACCATCTAAATCCTTAAAATTATATACTAGAGGGGATAAAACTTTATGTATAATACAGGGAATAAATTTGGGAGCTAATTTAATAGAAAAATCATCCACAGCTTTTGAAAGAATGTTATTTTCTTCCAGACTTTGTCACCTACATGGTGACAAAATTTGAGAAATCCAAAGGAAGTTGGAACAAATTAATAAAATCCATACCTAACATAATTTTATGTGAAATAGAAGGAACTATTAACACTTTAAGTGATTTAAGTTTTATTCAATAAAGTAACAGGTAACCAAATATATCCTAAAGTACTCGGAGTGTTTCCATCAGCAGTAATGAGTTGAACTGAAACATCATAATTAACTGCTAAATTAAGCTTTTTAAGTAAAAATAAGGAAGGAGAACCAATAATACTAACATTACTGCCAGTATCAAGAAGTGCACTAATTGTATCATTACCTACAGAAATGGAGTTCGAATTCGTTAGTCAAGGTGGGTGGACGTATTCGAGTTTTGTGAATTAGCTGGTGATTGTTTCTTGTAAAATATAAGAAGTGTAATTAGTTGTTAGTTTTGGTATTGATATTTACGGAGAGCATATTAGAGTTTTTTAAGGCGTAAGTGATGTCAGAAAAAACGGGCGGCGATAAGCCGCCCGATGAAAAAAAACACTGATAGTGATAATAGCAGGTATGTTCAGCAAATAGATATGAATAACAGTTATAGACCAGGAGATAATGGCCCATTTTATGTGTTTGTGGAACATAAAAATAAAAATTTAGGGAGACTTTTTCCAATTCAAATAGGGCACTTTCTACTTAAAGATGAAATTTTAAAAAAAGATGTAATAGACATTAAACCGGTAGGAGTTAATAGGGTAAAGGTTATTTTTAATACCTTAGAAATAGCCAATAGTTTAGTTAACCACGAAGTTATATTAAAAAATGAGTTAATAGCATTTATACCTAAATTCTACACTCACAAAAAAAGGAGTTGTCAGGATGGTAGATACTTTCTTTTCTGAAGAATATTTATTAACGGCTATCAAATCAAACAAACAGGTATCAAGTGTCAATCGTATGAAAAGGAAAATTATAGACTCTGATGGAAACGTAGTTTTGGTAAATAGACAAATGATAATAGTAGAATTTTTAGGAAATGAAATTCCAAAATGTATACAAATAAATTTATGCAATTTTCATGTTGAACCTTACATACAACCCGTTGTACAGTGTTTCAAATGTCTGAGATATGGCCACTCAGCTAGACAATGTAAATCAAAAAATGAGAGATGCCAAAAGTGTACAGATACAAGTCATACAAAAGAGGATTGTAAAGAAAATAATTTGTGTATTTATTGTAATAATAACGACCACCCCTCAATTTCACATATTTGTCCTGTATATGCAAAGCAAAAGGGGATAAAACAAATTATGTCAGTTGAAAACATTTCTTTTAAAGAAGCCGAAAATATATACAATAATCCATCATATGCGAAGGTGGCTACGAATAACCGTTTCTCTATTTTAAACAATGATAACAATTTTCCAACTTTACCGAATACTTCTGGCGACAGTCCATCATCTAATAGTACTTTTAAAAAACCAAAACCAGCTTCTAAAGTGAATACTGTTAAAACAATTAAACGAACACACCCAACCTCTCCTACACCAGATACGATGCCTGTAAAAAAATCTTTTAAACCTAGTCAAAAACCTAAACCCATTATACCTAACCCCTACAGAGAAGAATTTATGGACTATAAAGAGAAAACTATAATGTTAATTACCTCCTTCATAAATAAATTTCAAAAAAATTTTCAATTACCACCAAATACTCTCATGGAATCTAATATCCGGGACTTTGTAGAAAGTGCGTTTGTTCCAAGTGATCCAAATGATGCCATGGAAACATATAGTGAATCAGATTCAAGTGAAAAACTATTTTACTGATTAAACTTTAAAAATGGCTAATAAACAAACAATTAAAAACCAATTAGTAATTTTGCAGTGGAATAGTAGATCAATAACATCTAATAAAAATAATTTGTTAAATTACCTTAATAAAAACCATGTTGATATTATCATACTTTCCGAAACTTGGCTTAGGTCTAATAGTAATTTTAATATTAAGGGATATAACTTCATTAAAAGGTGTCGTGATGACGGATATGGCGGAGTTGGTATATTTATCTTACAAACAATTAACTACCAAGAAAGTGAAATAATTCAAAATTTTTCAAGGGGCATTGAAGTATGTGCAGTATTTATTCCAGATATAAATATTTCTTTCGTTTCAGTATACAAACCTTCAGACATAGCAGCCACAAAAAAAGATTGGTTAAACTTATTGGTACAGTTTGATATCTCTCGTACAATTTTTTGCGGCGATTTTAATGTACACCATTACAGGTGGGGCCCTATTCCGGAAGATCGCGGGGGAAAGGATTTAACAGAAGCTTTAGATTTTTTTGAACTAATTACTTTAAATGATGGATCGCCCACTAGAGTTAATCCCAATGGTAATCACTCTGCAGTTGATTTAACTCTTATCTCCCCTTTTTTGGCAGATTTGGTAAATTGGTCCGTATATCAAGACACTTTAGGTTCTGATCACTACCCTATTCAGATTCAGCTTCAAATTGCTCCCATATCTATCGAAATCAATCCGGCAACCAAGTGGAATGACGGTCGTGCCGATTGGTCAGCCTTTCAAGCATTTATTGAAAATGAAATCAGTTCAAATTTATCTCTAAATGATTCAGATAACTGTCAAATAACAAAAAAATTATTTGAAGTTATATCTTCAGCATCTGCATCCATGCCCGTTAAAAAACCTTTCATTCCTTCTGTCCCAAGGCCCTATTGGTGGGACAAAGAATGTTCTGATATAGCTGAAAGTCGCTCCCACGCACTTAAATTGTTCAGAAGACAAGGAAATATTACAAATTATCTGAATTACCAAAATATCGCAGCAAAGGCTAAACTCATTTTCAAGTTAAAACAAAAAAATTGTTGGATAACCTTTCTTAATCAACTCAATAGATCTACACCCCTTTCAAACATTTGGAATTGTGTAAAAGCTATAAGAAACAAATATCATAAACAAAAGAAACCTCCATTGCACGAAGATTTAATTGAGGATGTTCTGAATCAGCTGGCCCCGCCTTCGGTCTCTAATGTCAATGTAGACAATCAAAAAAATTTTCATTTTTGTTCTACTTCAGATACTATGTCTAAAACTTTTACTTATTCAGAGTTAATTTTGGCATTAAACCAAACCAGAAGCACGGCTCCCGGTTTGGATGGTTTCACATATAAAATTTTACACAATCTTCCAGTTTCAGCTAAACAAATAATTTTAAAAATTTTTAACAACTGGTGGGTAAAACAAGATTATGCTGAGGATTTAAAAAATATTGTTATATGTTTAATTAAAAAACCATCTAAAGATCCAAAATTACCCTCATCATATCGACCTATATCGTTAATGTCTTGTCTGACCAAGACTTTTGAACGCATGATTAAGTTTCGCCTAGAACATTTTATTGAAAGCAATTCTCTCCTACCCACTACACAGTATGTATTTCGGAGAGGCCGTAGTACGATAGATGCATTGACCCATATGGTTACAGATGCACAAATATGCTTATCTGATAACAAATACATGTTATGCCTATTTGTGGCATAATTGTGTAAAATGGGTATCAGCAAACAGGTATCAAATAACTTAATAAATTTGTTTCTAAACAGAAAAATTTATATTCGTGACCACAGAAATGTACTCCACGGGCCAAGAACAGTATATAACGGTTTGCCGCAGGGATCAATATTGAGTCCACTTTTATTTAATGTATACACAGCAGAGCTGCATAGTTTGATGAATGACACTATAAAAGTTATACAGTACGCGGATGATATTTGTTTCTATACTATCCATAGTTCATATGAACGATGTATTACAGATTTAGAGTATATTTTTTGCTGCATGCGTGATTGGTTACATACTATGGGTTTTAGTGTTTCACAGCAAAAGACAGCGGTTATGTGTCTTACTAGGCATAGACTTAAAACACCCGATTTGTATACCATAGGTGATTTTACTATACCCGTAGTGAAATAATATAAATATCTTGGCATCCATATAGATAACTCCTATGGACCAGCCACATAAAACACGTAAAGCAAAAATGTGAGAAAGGGCTCAATCTTCTGCGTGTAGTTTCTAAATATAAATGGGGTGTAGATGTTAAAATATCTCTTACTTTTTACAAGTCATACATCCGCTCAATAATAGATTATGGATGTACTATTTATGCCTCAACTAGCAAATCAAACTTATTAATCTTAGACAGAATTCAATATAAGGCAATTAAAATAAGTCTAGGAATTATGATGTCGTCACCGAATTGTGCAGTTCTCACTGAAGCACAAGAACCGCCTTTGTGCCTTCGAAGAGAGTACTTAGCTAATAAACAGCTAATAAAGTATAGGACGTTTAGTACATTTATGGTCAAAAAAATATCAAATATAGTGGTCCAGAATCTTACAAACAAATATTGGAGAATTAAAACGTCTCCCCCTCTTGCTGATGCTTTTATTGACACTGAGAGACATAAAGAACTAATACATAGTCAAAAAAAATATCCTATTTACGAAATCAATTTTGCAGCCTTAATATTTAAACCAACCATTATAATTCCAAACTATCCAGATAATATATTTCTATCAAAATTAATTTTCAAATCTATACTCTGTAATTTAGGAGAGAATAAAATCATCATCTATACGGATGGATCAAAAAAAAGATTTAAAACAGGCTGTGCATTTTTAGTTTCTAATATTAACCATGTTGAGCAATATCAAGTCCCTTATTATTTATCGATTTTCAGTGCAGAGGCTATAGCTATTAGCAAAGCTTTAGATTGGTGCGAGATGAATTTACCTTTATCTGTGGTAATTGTAACAGACTCTCTCTCAGTTTTGAACGCCATTAAAAGCCCTCCTTTTAATCATTATAATAAAAATATTCTTCTATCTATAAAAAATAGTCTATATAAACTGCAGGAGTATCTTGTACGAGTTACACTAGTCTGGGTTAGAGGTCATTCAGGGATAACTGGGAATGAGGCAGTTGATATCGCAGCTAAAAAAGCACTTGACTCAGAATTGAAAGTAAACATGTGCAACCCATCAGATCTTATTAATTTATATAAGGCTGATGTAAGGGTTAGATGGGAAACTCAGTACAGTAAATTTTCAACTACATCAGAGAACCTCTATTTTAAACTTCAACCGGTTTTACCGACGAACATTCCTTACATCAACTCGTGGGATTATAATAGATATAAGTCATCAATTATATCACGTTTAAAACTTAATCATGGTCGCTTTCCAGCACATTTGTTTAGGATTGGTATCTTAGATTCTCCGTGTTGTCCTCACTGTCCAGAAAAACCTTTAGCCGATATAAATCACGTTTTCTTAGAGTGTCAAAAATATACTGCACATACAGATATGCTGTACCAAGAACTGAAAAAGTTTGTAAGTCTACCAACTAACATTCCTACTTTATTAGCACAACAAGAGAAAGAAATATACAACCTTTTAATCAAGTTTGTTTTAGAAGCAAAAATAGATATTTAGCTCATATATGGTTAAATATGTGTATATGTATATATGTGTATATAAATATGTGTTTACAAACATGTAATATGTAATTAGAATCCAAACCTCTGTTTTACCCCATTTGTTAATACCTCCTGCCCGTGACCTAGTCTAGTTTGTCTTAATAAAAATGTCTTGATGGGTCCCTAGACAAGAAACGAGTGGCCATGTTTTTATCCCTATCCTATCCTTAATAATAATAATAAAAAAAAATACAAATATTCTGTGGCAAATAGACAAGTTCTAATGCCATCCACTATCTACACACACACACCTACAGAAATAGAAATATATGGTCTATTGTCATTAGTATGAACATCTAACGTATGGTCCTAAAGTTTTGGGAAACATTTCAAAAGCATATAACTCTGACCACAATAATCTTATATTTTTATTAAATTATTCAACAATTTAACGTAACTATCCTTATTATAAATCAAAATTCAAATGACAGACAAGGGACCATTATTTTCGATTTGCCTAATAATTCCCCTGACACGTTGAGTCATCCTTTGGACGAGCTCGGCGTAAATTTCTCTAATTTTTGTATATATGCGGCGTCTTAACTGTTCCTGATTTTGTGCTTCCCATCCGTTATTATAGACTTTCCGACTTAATATTGCCCAGAACTGTTCAATTGGACGAGCCTCAGGTAGGTTGGGGGGATTGTTTGCTTTCGGTACAAAGGTAAAGTAAAGTTTCGACTTGTTGACGAAATGCACTCGCCTTAACGCGCGGCAACATCTCGGAATTCTCTCTAATTGATCCTCTGTGTATTTTGGAGCTTTCCTTCTTTTCCGGTAGATAATATTGTTACTCGATAGGGTCCTGTATACTGTAGTCTTTCCAACATGAAATCTTCTGGCCAGTTTTCGCTGTGAGACCCCAATTTTGTTCTTAGCTGCTTCAATCAATCTTGCCTCTCTTATATGGTTCAAAATCCGCGGTCGGCCACTTTTAAGCAAGTTAACACATGGTATCCCTTCTTCACATTCTCTGATTGTGCGATCAATTGTCGATTTGCTTATGTTTTAATCTCGATAAGTATTAACAATATCTCGTTTTGACATTCGCCCAATCATATTATAAACACCTCGACAAATATCAATTTTATAAGACATTTTGCAGAGCACAAACCAAAATATTCTGCTTTGTTTATTTAACGTCAATAACTGATGACATTTAAATTCCATGGCCTTCTTTGTTAAATGCAATTTGCTTCTCAATCAGACCAGGTGAAATTTTTCCCAAAACTTTAGGACCATACGTTATCTAGTAATGGACCAGAATTGAGGAGGTTTCAAGCAATACCGAATAAATCCACTTTTTACGAAAATTTTGTTAGTGGCCAATATCGGTTATTTCGTTAAATTACACCATATATAAAAATATATAAGAGCAAAAACGAATAAATCCTACTGAATTTTAACGGTGATATTCATGTTTGCATGCAAAACCGAATAAATTCATTTTTTGTTCAAAACCAAATAAATCCACAAATGCGCATTTCCTACTTTATCTTCTTATGCAAATGTTTCATTCGAACAATAGATGGTACTAGGGAGGTATTAGAGATATTTTGTCGTTGATTGATTCGCTTCTGCATGTTTACACATTGACTGGAGCGACCGCGTGTTTTTGTTCAGTAAGAGGTTGTCAGTAGTCTGTGAACTGGGTGTGGCTAAGTGTATATTATTTCTGGTTTAAACTGTTTTTAGCGGGTTTAATATACATAGTTCGATTCAAGTTTCGGTAACAGATGTACTGTTAAATAAAGAATATGGAAGAAGATTGTTTGAGTGAGTCAGTAGCTGTGGAAGAAGCCAATCAAGGAAGCAGAATAAGGGAAAAGGCCCCGAAAAAGCTAAGAGGAAAAGTTGAAAGGTAAGGTTATAAGGTACTTATAGATTAGTCGGTATAGCTCATTTTGGGAGAGGCAGGTTTTTCAAAAGGTCCTTTTATAAATCGTAGACTAGTAAATATTGTTTCTCTCTTTCCAGTAAAGTTAATAGTTGTTAAGTAATTGGATTTTTTGTTTTTTTTTAACGTGGTAGGCGCAAAATCTTGATCTAATGTTATTTAAATTTATTCTTTTTTTTTTCGAATTCTGAGAAAACGAATAAATATTTTTGAAAAATTTAAACGCAGAATGTTTGTATTTGTATCAAAAAAGCATACGTTGCTTATTTTGCGTTATTTTTAATTCCTTTGAAAGTTTGTTAATCCTAAAAGTAACGGGTAAAATCATTTATTATTTATGTGTAATACTAAATCGGATCGAATCGAATATAATCGAATTTATAAGAAATATTCCCTTCTGTTTTATCTTTTTTTATATCTTTTTTTCTTTTTTAACCTTATGTATTTTATTTTAGGTACCAAGATCCAGATCCAGACTTAAAGAAATTTAAGTGTCCTTGCTCACATGACAATAAAACATAAACATGCCAAAATGTTAAAACATCAGATATTAAGAATATAAGAAGTCAGCTGTATAGTGTACCAGAAAAAAGCATTCAAGATGTGAAACTTTGCCATATGATAAGCGTTTCCGGTACCGTAAGAAAGAGATATGTTTAAGATAATCCCCGGCAAAGAACAAGGGCAGCAAACTTCTTTTTAAAATTTAAGAAAACAAGATCAACAGGGGTAGTTAAAGTCCGCAGGGCTTTTTTCACGGCAGCAACCGGTGTTAAAAACTACAGATTGTTTACATTATGTAAGATTGTTGACTCAGGAGACTGTCCCAAAGAGCGAAGAGGAGGGGACCATATTTCAACAAAAAGTTTGGACAAGAGGAAGAAAGTACGCGAATTTGTTGGTAAATTGCGTACAAAAATTCTCATTTGATTCATATGTTAATGTTTTGGTTGTTAAAGTATTCTCCTGATAATATCACAAAAGTTTGTATTACCTATCCAGTAAGAGGTCACAGTTTTATCCCAGCAGATAGAGTTTTTGGGCGACTTGAAAAAATATTTAGAAAGAATCCAACTATTATATCTAAAGAAGAATATATCGGTCATTATACACAAGTCGGAAGTGCAAAAGTCTTAGGACATGACTGGAAAATTGTTGATATCAAGGAATTACACAATTATCTTAACAAGATTGTTGGAATATCAGACTTAAAAAGAATCTGTCTGGAAAAGATACAGATTCAAAAAACTAAAGAAATTAAAATTTTAATATCATGCTTTCAGCATTATCGATTTGAAGCCCAATCCGAACTTGAGCGCTCAATTTACAAAAAGGGAAAGTCTTTAAAAAATTTTTTGCTATCCGAAGTCAACCTGCGAAGTACTATTCCACCAAAGAAGATAAAAAGTGTTCAACAACTTATGGAAAAACAATTTGGAAAGGAGTGGAAAAGTGACGAAAGTTTTTTGTGGTACACGAATCTTTTATGTGAAAATAATCAAGTGGTTGAACATACTAAGGAAGAAGAAGAACTAAGAAATGAGTGTGACTGTCTAGAAGAAGAGTTTGCACTTCATATTTAAATGCACTGTTGGATGTGCTATTAGTGTATCAAATGTTATATGTTTTTTTTGTATTACTAATAAAAATAATACTTTTGTTAATTCTTGCTAATAATAAAGTTGTGAGCAAAATGAAATAAATCCAGTTATTTCAAGCAAAACCAAATAAATCCACTTTTGTTTAAATTTTCTTTTGCACTAAATATCACTTTTTTAAATTTATATTGTAGCAAAAGTTTTATTATGACTTCTCTAACAGTATTTGCGAACAAGATAAACAAAAAAATAATTACTTTTTGCGTCTCAGAAAAATCCTATTTTTCCAAAAATCGGTTTTAATGGATTTATTCGGTTTTGCTTTAAACCTCCTCAATTGAAATGTACCTTGGTATTTAAAGGACCACTAAAAGAAACAGAAGTACTAGAAGGTAAAGTTTCAGATTGTACTGAAGAAAAAGTGCATAAATTATCATTAGATATATAAGGAGAAGCAGTTTTAGGTATAAGTTGCTTAGAAACATTTAGTGACTTGTGTTGTTTGAATGTCTTCGAAAAGTTTTTCCTGGGATGTTCTTTCAAACCAATTTTTGAACGTCTACATTCATATGTAGTGATACTCTTAAATCCACAACCATGACAAAACTTTCTCTTGGGTTTATTACAGACTTGAAAAGTATGGACTGTCATGTTGCAGTTCCAACATGTAGCAGAGGAAGAAAGAGATTCGACAGAAAATATTCTGTCGAAAATAATCTTCGGTGTGAAACAGGCGAACTTCCCGTTTTGTTTCGCAAGCAACAACTTCTTCTAACATAGTTTGCTAAAGTGTCTTCGAGTCAAAACAACCCTATATATATATATAAGCTAATGTACCAAGCCTATAATTGTGAGCCCCACAATAAATAGCAGACATTACTTCAAATTTTACTTCCCCTTTCACGACCTTGATTTTTCAATAACAAATACTCATATACTATCATCAATTCCTCCATGGATTAATAACCTTAACCTTAATAAAAAATTAACATTTCGCTTTCAATCGCATCAATCTTTCCTAGAGCTGGTCAACACAAACTCATATGACGAGAACCTCTACGCCGTCTACCGTCCTTCTGATGGACAGACAGCTCTGCAGACGGAAGTAATTAAGTGGAAAGACATATATGTTTTTCATTGGTGAAATGGGTTTAAGTTTCATAGATTTCTTCATCACTAATATTTTCAATTAAGACTTTCAGTTTATTTTAGTTGTGAAGAGAGCTAAGCCGCGTAGATTTCAGTTCTGAATGCACACGCTGCTGCTTGACTCATTTCACATTACACTTTTAGATTTAGCACTATCTTCACATCTTCAGAGTTTAGACAACACCGCATGTTTCATCATTCATTCGTAATAAAAAATTGTTAAATTTTTTGTTATTGCTTATGTATTTTTATAATTTTTTCAAATAAAAGTGTGAAAATAGTAAGGTTTTCGTATTTATTCTGTATTATGTTATCCGACTAGCCACAACATGTATTTCTCTCAATTGTTAATTAAAAATTTTTTTTTGTAAAATACATTACTGTAAAATTTTTGAAATATCACAATATTAGTGTAGCGTAGTGTTAGGACCGTAGGAGTTAACTATAAAGTGCCCTGTTTTTCCCCCAGCAAATATTTCTCGCCAAAAAAATCCCCCGTAAAAACCCCCTTATCTGCCAATACCCAATCAATACACATTGAAGTAGAGGTTTCACACAGATTTGAGTAGGTAGGTTTTTCACATTTGTGTTTACGGGGATTTCACATAAGTAGGGAGGAAATAGCAGAGGAGCACGGAGCACCTGCCCTAATTTGCATACAGCTGTCCCTAATTTGCATACACCTGCCCTAATTTGCATAAATCTGTCCCTACTTTGCATACACCTGCCCTAATTTGCATACAGCTGTCCCTAATTTGAATGTGCTCCCTAATTTGCATACACTTGTCGCTAATTTGCATACACCTGAACTAATTTGAATGTGCTTTCTAATTTGCATACAGCTATCCCTAATTTGCCCTACCAGGGGTCATGCTCCCTAATTTGCATAAGCTTGTCATCCTAAATATAACCTGGTGTTAAAAGTTAGCCAACTCAAAGTAAAACAATTCCAATTGAATCAAGTTTCAAAATAATAAAACCAACTTATGGTACCCTAATGACACTAGTTTATAAATATCCAGGATTACTAAATGATAAAGTCCCTTAAAGATATAAGACATAAGGTTTCAAGAAACCCACCCAAAAATTATTAATTTTTACTGGTAGTAAAACAGAGAAATATTTTGTTTTACTATACTTAAAGCATCAAAATTAATACTCAAATAACCCAAGCCCCTGGAATTAATTTATAGATAAGCAGGATAACATTCATATCCTTAAAGTCCATGTAGGCAGGCAACTATTTTGTTATAAGATTTGAACCACTTAAAAATTATATTAGATATATATTCATAAAATCATTTATTTATTTATTTCATAAATTTCAAATACTTGCAACAAAGAAATGTTGACACAGCTGTAAGTGTTGCCGAGAGGGGGCATTTGGGCCTGTAGGACCCATCGCCGGCTCTTCGGGCTTCTTCCTATCCCCGGAATTGGATCGGGTATTCAAGGTTAAATACTACCGCTGTTATAAATAACAGTTCCAGTGACAAATATCTGTTATAGGTAACGGTTCCAAGGAACAGTTACAAAGTAACAGAGCAAAAATGGAAAACAGATAGGTAAAAATGATCTAAGTATTCCTTGACTTACGGAAGAAACAACTTAGAACAGAAAATAAACAAGAGAATCAAATATAGTAAAATAAATGCACAAATATTTATAAGTGTTTCTTGACTTACGGAAGAAACGACTTATAATAGAAAATAAGAAAAATCAAATATAGAAGAGATGTAAAAATATTGCTAAGTGTTTCTTGACTTACGGAAGAAACAACTTAGCATAAAATAGAAAATGAAAGAAACAAATGTATTAAGTATTTTCTTAACTTAAGAAAGAAAATATCTTAGATAAAATATCGGAAATAATAATGCAACAATGATTATGAAAATATTTCTAAGAGTTCTTTGACTTACCGGAAAGAACTACTTAGACAAAGTACAAATCAAAATATAAAATAGAAAAAGCAAGATAAATATTTCTAAGTGTTCTTAACTTACGGAAGAACAACTTAGACACAAAATACAAGAAAAATAAACAATCAAAATATTCAAATAAAATATCAAACAATCAGTACATGAACAAATATAGATTAATGTAATATTCTAACCTGAAAAGGTCTGAATATACAATAATGCTAAAATAAAAAAAATGGTATATAGGAAATCAGAAATAAAACAATAACTTAGTAGGAACAATAATAGCACCGACTAGGTCCACAGTAGAAGAGGCAAGCCGACTGATCGATGAGAGAAAATCTACCTGCTTTTATGTAAAACAAATCCTTTGTTTTACGTAGCGAAAGTGGAATTTCCCTGCATCGAATCAATTACAAATTTGGATTTGGCCAAACTTCGAATTCCCAAGTATTTTGACCGATATCCAAATTCCTTGATGCGTCCGGCACGGCTGTCAGCTCCCGGCTGAGACGCCTCCAGAGGACATAAGAGCACATGTTAATTTTTATACATTTAATCATAAGGGTTCCAAGGTACCTTTATTTCCAATTATTTAAAGCATCAAAACTAATACTCAAATAACAGAAGCCCCTGGAATTAATTTATAGATAAGCAGGATAACATTCATATCCTTAAATTCCATGTAGACAGGCAACTATTTTGTTATAAGATTTGAACTACTTAAAAATTATATTAGATATATATTCATAAAATCATTTATTTATCTCATAAATTTCAAATACTTACAACAAAGAAATGTTGACACAGCCGTAAGAGCACATGTTAATTTTTATACATTTAATCATAGGGATGCAGGTGAAAACTTTGTAGTTTGCAATAATTAAAAGACAGTAACAAACCTTTCAATTAGAAAAAGTTATAGAGGTACAGATGGATTAGATTCTACAGCTTGCAATAATTGAAAGACAGTGGCCTTTTATTTTCAATTAGTATTTTGTAGTTTTATATGGGTGCATGTGTGCATAAAATTGAATGCAATGAACAGCTGAGTTTCAGAATAATGTTTCATTTAAAAGTTGGCAAATTGCCTTATGAATATTTTGTAGTTTTATACTAGTTATATGGGTACAAATGGTTTGTGCAGATAAACTTTGCAGCCTGCAACCTTTTCTTTCAATTAGTATTTTGTAGTTTTATATGGGTACATATGTAGCTGATTGAAAGAGGCCTGAAATTAACTTAATAAACTGATGGTAGCACTAAACAGGTGAGGTTCTTCAAGATTTAATTAATGTGGGGAGCAGGCATTGAGACACAAAGAAAATGATTATGTTACCTTAAGTAATAGGTAGGGAGTGGGTTTGGCTCTAACATTTATTTCTCATTGGTTATACAACTTTATAGTTAAGCAATTGAGAGAGGGGTATAGGACTGTGAGAGGGATTAGGATCCTATAAAACCAATACTTGCTCCATTATATGATTATTATTTTTTAGTGACAAACCCAAACAATTCAAGTTTAAAAAGTTATTAGTTTTTTGTGAAAAAACCAAAATGAAAGTATCCAAGTTTAGTGTTCCTATTAATGGAAAAAAATCTGCAAAAATCATTTCGCATTTGCAGAAATCTCCTCATTTGGAGGATAGTGTTAACTCAAGCATAGAGTTTGTTGAAGGCGATATGGAAAACCATTGTCCGTTAGAATTTAAAGAATTCCAGCAGAAGGTTTCCTGTTCATCCACACCAGGCCAATCAATAATGGATTCAAGATATGATAATATATCTGAAGATAGTACTTCCGAAGATGAAGAAGTTTTAAAAGTGTCAATGAGTGAATTAAACGGGTCAATAGAGGAAGGAAGTGCGCTTAATGCGACAACGGACTACGATGGTATTGATAAAACGGTAGTAACTTCCGATCATGATTTTAAAAAACTGTTAACAGAATTTGTAAGTGCAAATGAAAAATTTTTAAGTGACTAAAAAAACCAAAGGGATATTATTTTAAAAAAACTATCCAGCTACGACAGGAAAAAAAAGAGAGCTCAGCAAAGTTTACAAATTTTGAACCAAAAAATTGCTACATCTAACAAATTATTAACGAGTATTCATTCATTGTGCCAGTGAAAAGGTAAAAACCAATACTTAGGATTTCAAGACTTGTTCAAATTTAATAATGAAATTTATTTTGTAAGTGATAATCAAAAATCAATGTAATTTAATTATTATAGAGTTTAATATTTATCTAATGACAATATAAGCTACATATCTTCCTTGATGTATTAACTGTTACAATTCCATATAAAAGACAAAAAGACTTTTAAGGGTACTATGGGTTTTTGTAAAAGTAGCCCTAAAAGTATTTTTGTCTTTTATATGAAGTTATAGCTGTTAGTACATCAACAAAGGTAAAATATTGCTTTGTTTTCAAAAGAATACAAAACTTTTTTAAACTTGAACCTTTTTTAGTTTGTCACTAAAAAATAAAAATATACACAATATTCTGCCTTTTTTCTTAGTATCTAGGTTAACAATTATCTGTTTGATGGACTCAATTGATAAAACATGAAAAATACATATCCTCCTTGATGTACTAACTGTTACAATCTTATATAAAAGACAAAAAGTCTTTTTGTCTTTTATATGAAGTTATAGCTGTTAGTACATCAACAAAGGTAAAATATTGCTTTGTTTTCAAAAGAATACAAAACTTTTTAAACTTGAACTGTTTTGGTTTGTTACTAAAAAATAAAAAAAAATTACACTCATCCCAACGTATTGGTGCATATAACTATCCAATGTCCTTTAGAAAAAAATGTCTAAAAGTCAAGTAATTGAAGAGATACATAGACCAGCGAGAAAAAATTATAGAAGAAGACATGTAATCATAAAAGGGTTAAATGATTTGGTTCAAGCAGATTTAGCCGTAATGATTCCTTATGTAAAAAGTGAATAAGGGATACCAATATATTCTTGTTGTTATAAATGCATTTAGCAAATTTGTGAGGGCAGAACCTGTTAAACGAAAAACGGGAATTGAGATAACAAAAGCAATGGAAACAATTTTGAAGCAAATGAAAACATTTCCAAAAAACCTTCAAACAGATTTGGGAACTGAATTTTATAACTCAAACTTTGCCAAGCTTATGAGGTCAGGTGGTATTAACCACTACAGTACTTTCTCAAATCTTAAAGCAAGTATCGCAGAAAGAGTAATAAGAACCATAAAATCAATGTTGTGGAAACAGTTTAGTTTACAAGGGTCTTATAAATGGGTAACCAATCTTTCTGATATTGTAAAAAAAATACAATAATACTAAACATTTAACTACAGGTTTCGCACCTAGCCAAGTCAATGAAAAAAATGCCAGGAATATAACTGCCTATAATTACCTTAAAACCATTGATCCCAGGAAACATAAATTAAAAGTTGGTGATTACGTCCGAATTTCAAAACATAGGAGTTTGTTTACTAAGGGTTATTTGCCCAACTGGACAAATGAGATTTTTAGAATAAGAAAAGTTAAGCAAACCAATCCAGTAACTTATTTGTTGGAAGATTCACGAAAAGAAGAAATTCAAGGTGCTTTTTACAGTGAAGAATTACAAAAAACCCTGTTTCCTGATATTTATTTAGTGGAGAAGGTGTTGAGGAGGAAAGGCAACAAGGTATATGTAAAATGGATGGGAATGAATAGTTCTCATAATTCTTGGATTAACAAAAATAATGTAATAAATTAAAACAATGTAATAAATTAAAATATATTTTTTAAAAATGTTATTTACTTTTGTTCTATATATTACAAAGTTCCTTATCAAAATTTGTCCTAATATTAGTGAAACAAATAAAAAAACTTTTTATGATTGTATTTTATTTCTATGTCTTATATCTAACACAGGATTAATAATTTTAGCAGTTTCATTTATCCTACGTCGGAATCTCATTCTGTCAGCAATCATGAATTCCCAGTATCTGGTTCTGCATGGACAATTGGCTTCAACGTAGTGAATACGAACCTTTTCGTTAAATTTGACCATTGAATAGTCCAGGGTATCTATAGAGTAACTCTAAAGCCATTCCATAAGTCACCTTATTTATATTTTTGATTGGCTCCATAATCTTAAGCCCGGATTCAATCGGGTTGTTGGAATCCACCCCCAGCTTTAATATTTCTAGGGAGTTGGTAAATTCTTCCTTCTTTAGGGTTTCTAAATGGTAATTAAGAAGCGGTAGTATTTTCCATATTGATGCTATTGAATTAGCACCCAACATGATCTGTGAATCACCTTTGATAATTTTTACAACTAACATGTATGGAAGCTGCATGAATTCTAGCAGAAAATCTCCATCTTTAATTGGTTTTTGGTGATTTCCCGCCATAAAATTATCGATCACATTTTTATGGGATAAAAATTTGATCCAATCGGTTTGACTGAATAAGACACAATCATGTTTGTATCCACTGATAATAACACTTGGTTCAAAGTTAAATTCATGGGCTAAACAGATTGACACATATTTGGTATTTGATGGGTTTAAGTAAAACCTACGTTCACTTAAAAACACGTTTTATCTGACATCAGACATCTGCACTTTACCACTCATTGTTAAAAATTAAATAACACACACAAAACAAGGCTTCTTATACCCCTTTACATGTGTTCACATATCTGGGGTGGGAGGTGTACGCAAATTAGCGAGCACATGCAAAGCTGTATGCAAATTAGCAGCACCTGTGTGCATATTATGGACAGGTGTATGCAAACTAGGGAGCACATTCAAATTAGGGACAGCTGTATGCAAATTAGGGAGCATATTCAAATTAGGGAAATGTGTATGCAAATTAGGGAACACATTCAAATTAAGGACAGGTGTATGCAAATTAGGGACAGCTGTATGCAAATTAGAGAGTACATTCAAATTAGGGACAGGTAAATGCAAATAAGGGAGCACATTCAAATTAGGGACAGGTGTGTGCAAATTAGGGAGCACATTCAAATTAGGGCAGGTGTATGCAAATTAGGGACAGGTGTATGCAAATTAGGAACAGCTGTATGCAAAGTAGGGCAGGTGCTCCGTGCTCCTCTGCTCCTACGCTATTTCCTCCCTACTCACATAGAATGACATATATGAGGCATAAATTGCAAAAAAATTAAATCATTCAAAGTAATGATAGTTGCTTAAATAAAATAGGTATATTAGTGCTTGTTAAGTGAAGTGTTTGGTTATTAGTGAAATTCGGTCTTCGGTCAGAGACAACTGTCAGTCAGTGAAAAAAAAGTTGACGACAGCAATGAGAAAGATTAAGGATACTGGAATTGTAGAAGATGATAAAAGTTTTATTTTATAAGGCTATAATTTATGATCTATTATAATTTAAATTAGACACAATTAAAACAACTTTTAGAACACAGCTCAAAAGTATAGGTATAAAAAAGTAAACAATTTTCCATTTAACAACATTTCAAAATATGTCTTTAATAATAATATACGAGGAAACTAGTGGTAACTTGTTGAGCAGCATAAGCCATATCAACGTGATGTCACGCATAATTTTTAAGGTTATGTTAATTTCAAAAAAAATAGCTGCTTCCGTTATCTTCCTGATAGTTCAAAATAAACTTTGCAGAAATATTTTATTAGATCATTCATTAAATAGAAAAACAATGTATTGCAATAAAATATTTCAGATGAAATGAACAAGTTTATAACGAACTAATAAATACAGTGTTTCACGACGCTCTTACACTATTCTATATATCTGAAACTACTTAAACAATATATATGAAAATTGCTTTAAGCTCAGCAGCGGTTCGGTCGTCGGGTACATCACAAATTTGTGGTTGTCCAATATCCAATTGCCGCTTTCTGTAATGTGTGCAAGAAGTCATAACATTTATTTTTTGCCTTGATGGGCAAATTGTCATATTTGCTAAATTAAACATTCGTTGAGCTCTCAAGTCTCTGGTCCAATCTGCTTTGGGTCAGATTGCTTTGGTCAGAGTCAGGGCACACGAGAGCGGGAGGAATATTCCTATATTTTTCATATCAAGATTTTTTTTTCGATCACCTCAAAAATTTTTGACGATACAACGGCGGTTGCTTGTAATTGTTGAACGCTTATTATAACGAGGTAAAGAGTATAAAAGCTATTCTTTCAAAAATATCATTTTTTATATAAGCATTAATTTATACCATATGGAAATTTTTTTGAATACTCTACTTTAAAAAGTTGTTTCACGATTCTTTTGCATAATTGCTTCTTGTAGACGTTAAATTCTTAAATAGTCCTAAATTTCTCATATCTGTTTCAAATTTGAGAAGATCGTGGTGAACCTTTGTAACCTGAGCAACTCTGTGGAAGATTGTGGTAACCAACCCCAGTGGGAAGCAGAGTCATGGGCAGCAATAAGGGAGAATTTATGTAATTGTCCTTTTAGTCTGATATAACAGAACCTTTCACTACATAACATATTCTAAAAATATTCTTTCCATCGTCTATTACTCCTTACACTTTTGGTTGTTAAGCATCTTTGATCGTATCATGTGAGTGGTTTTTGTTTTTCTATATGATTGAAACACCCTATAAAAATCTGATTGTCGTTAATGTTAATTTCTAGCTTTTCCCTAAAATCCTTCCATGAACGTTACTTTGTTATTTCCATGCAAATGCAAGTAATTTTGCAATACTTACAATTTTTAGTTTAGTAATTTTCTTCATTGATTATTGTATCTCTCATAGTTTTTGCCATTTACTCTTCTTAAATTGTTATAAACTATCAGTTATTTTTTGTCGAGGGAAGACTAGTATTGCTTTGTTTTTTTTTAAGAAGGTTAACCTCCATGCAGTAACAATTGTTTGTAAGTTTCATAGCAGCTCTTACTTGTAAACAGAGTTTGTAAACAAAAGACATGTAGGTTTTCCTTTTTATTATTTGCATATAAATCCTTGTGTATTGTCTATTTTTAGTAACTGTTTGTGGTGACACAACAATAAATGTTTGATTTATTTCTCTAAACCATTTTCTTATTCATTTAAAAAAAAGTTTATATCATCTTTTTTGAATTTCATTTAAAAAGATATATTTTGTATTTCTAATAATTATTTCAATAGTTACAACTAGTTCTATTCGTTACAATTTGGCACCTCGAAGCGGTGTCCAGCATTTTAAATTGCTAGAGGTCCTTCCTATTGTTTTGTCTGTCCATTTGTCCAAATTGGCCCAATCCAATCCTGTTTCATTCACTTATCCACAACCCAGCTACTCCAAACAAACCCCGAGTGCTTTTCGCATTAGTTTCGTTTATTTTGCTTGCCCTATCTCCACCCCAATAATTTCTGTCCCCAATATTCAACCCCCCATAGTAATACCCTATGTGGTAGGCAAAATATTTCGATACAAATTTTAACTCATCGAACACCAGAAACAGTTTCTTCGGCCAGTTCAGTTGTTTCAGAAGGAGATGTTCGTAAATGTTTTTTTTTAGTCGAGGAATATTTAAAAAGTAAAAATCTAGATTACATTCCGCAAGACTCCACTAGAATTTTGATGGGGATGAAACATGTTTTTATCTGTGCCCAAAAAAAATGTTTTGTATCCATATTTAAAAAAAAATTGGCACTACATTTCCAATAATCCTATTTATAGATGGCCATTCTACACATCAAACACTAAAGCTGAGTCAACTGTGAACCGAACTACAGATAATTTTAATATTGCTGTATCCCAACGCAGCGCGGTTAACGCAGATGTTGCCGCGTTTAAACCGTTAAAAACAGGTTGGAAAAAAGCAGTATTAGTGTTTAGAAGAAAAAATTCCCATGAAATACAGACTAAAGAAAAATTTGCACCCGTACTGAAAGATATCATAGAAAATTACGCAAAAGCTGAAACTATAAAAAATGGGTTTCAGGCAAGTGGATTATATCCATGGAACGCATCAGGTATAGACTTTACCAAATGTCTGGGAACAAAAAAGGGGACTAACATGTATCCAAATAATAATACGCAAGTAGAGAAAAAAGTTTCACACAATATTCTCTGTATCTGTTTCAATCAATTTAAGAAAATAATTGGCGAAGAGAGAATAGCAATAGTTAAAAAGATTGATCAGTTTGACAAAGCAAGTCATTCTTGTGTAAATTATATAAAGAATTTGAAAAGAGCAATAACCATTTGTGTATGGAAATTCGTAAGATGGTAACAGAAATAGAAAATATGAAAATTATATTCGAAAATTTACTGTTTGGACTAGATGTAAATAAAGAGATAAAAACAACCAACATTTATTAACTCGTTCACTGCCGATCACGCAGCGTTTGCGTGATGCGGCTCATTGACGAGAGGCCGATCACGCATAAGCTGCGTGATGCGCATTTCTCTCTTTATTGTTGTCTGTAAGCGTCGGCTCATTTAATAATCAGTCTATCTTGTGTCGGCTTGTAGGCAAGGTGTATACAAATTGTTGTGCGGTCGCGGATTTAAATTTTCACGTAATTTCGATACCATTAAAAAGTTTAAAAATATGGATACTCGTGATTTGCCAGGCCCTTCTGGTGAACAGAAAAGACGAAAAATTACATTTAAAAATCCGTTTGAAAAGAGAGAATTTACCAATATTACCTGAGCGTACCGTTCCTGTGGTAAATGATATAATATGGACTGATCCTCCCTTAGTGAATCGGCGGCAGCTTCCCTTTCTAGGAAATCCAAGTTTGAAGAAACAGCCGACAGGAAATAATCCAATAGACTATTTCAACATGCTGGTAGACCATAAATTTTATGATTTGATTGTGGAAGAATCAAATTTGTATGCCGAAGAGATATTTCTTGCTACTGGTACAGTTCGACCAAGAATATCGGAGTGGAAGACGCTTACCGCAGAAGAATTGCGTGTTTTTCTTGGACTAATTCTGCATATGGGTACCATACGAACTAATCGTATACACTCGTATCCTGTATCTTTCAGGTCTACTCTCCATGTAAGGAGCTATCAATTGATGAGTCTATGTTATCATGGAGAGGTAGTTTGAGTTTTCGCCAGTACTTGCCTGGCAAAAGACATAAATATGGAATTAAATTTTATGTCTTGACAGAACCAAATGGGCTTACTATGAAGCTTATTTATGATTTATGCAGGTGCTAATGATGTGACGAGTGGTTTTGGTCATGCTGCTACTGTCGTTTTACAATTAATGCATGACCATTTGGATAAGGGGTATTCGTTGTTCCTAGACAATTTTTATAATAGTCATGCTCTGGCATCAACTCTGCTTCAAAGAAAAACTTTTTGTACAGGAACTCTTCGAATGAACCGGAAAGGAAACTGTGTTGATGTTATGAAAAAAAAAGTGCGTAGGGGTGAAGTAGTAGAAAAATGCGATGAAGTAAATGGCATCATTATGGGCAAATGGCGCGATAAGCGGGACGTGACATTTATAAGCACAGAATTTAGCAGTACTTTTGTGGAAGTGACGAGGAAACGAGGTGAGGTGGTATCAAAACCACAAGCAATTGTGGAATATAATAAGTATATGTCGGGAGTAGATCGTAAAGACCAAATGCTCTCATATAATTCGTGTGATCGAAAAACTTTGCGTTGGTATAAAAAAGCCGGCATACACGTGTTACAAATACTTTTGTTAAATTCGTGGTTTTTATATAATAAGTATTCGGGCAACAGGATCAGTTTTTATGAATTTCGAATAAATATTATTGATGTTTTATTGCCAAAACCGAGTGCAATAATTCCACAACCAGTAAGTGCCCCTGTTCACCTTCCATCAGAACTTCCTAAATCTGATGGAAAGGTTCAACGTAAAGATTGTAGGATTTGCAGAAACATAAGCAAAATTAGAAAGATGACTAAATATTGCTGCAATATTTGTAATGGCAATCCAGGACTGTGTTTGGAGCCGTGTTTTAAAATTTGGCATGAACAGTAGATGAGCGAAATTATTTCTTTTTTATTTACACATAAAACATGTGCAATTTGTTATTATGAAGCAAATCTTTGGATTATAAGCATAAAATTTTAATTTTATGATTCTATAGAGCAATCATGTTCTTTTTTTGGAAAAATATATATTTTTTTATTTAATGATAATACTTTGTTCAATTTATTATTTTTATTCACGAAAAAAAAAATTATTTATTATCACACATGTGCGTGATCGGCCGCTACGATTTCATACAACTTACCAGGCCGATCACGCACCATATGCGTGTCAGCTATTTTGGCCGCCACGTTTTCCAATTTATGTTAAGAATCGATAATCTGATATTTGTATACCAGAATAACCTGATTTGGATGCATATAAGCCAATCGGCTCCTAACAGATGATCACAAACTAAAGGCGGCAGTGAACGTGTTAAGTGACATGCATTTCGAAGAAAATTTGGAGACAGGTGAAAAATTACAAGAATGTGTAGCACAGGAAGGACATGTAGAAGAAATTCTTATACAAGAAAATGAATAAGAAACTCAGCCTTTGCAAGAACTATGGTGATAAATTATATATTACAAGAAAAGGTAATACAGAAAGGATCTGTACAAAAATTACTTATAGAAGAGAATAAAAATGAACCTCGGCCTTTAAAAGAATCTGTGCAGACAAGTCATATATTACGAAAAATTGTAACCCCGAAGGTGTCTGTAGATAGGCTTTTACCATACGTCCCGGTTTTAGACATCGGTCCCGGAGGAGTCCCGGCCGGTTTGTCATTTTGCCCCGGTTTGACAAAACTGTCGTAATTTTGAATTTTTGTTAAGTGATTTCACACGAATGATTTTTTCCTCCTGGATTCATATTTACTTATAATAAATAAGATTATTCACGTTCGTATTATATAAACAATTCTAATAATGATGACTGCACATCTGATTGATAAGATATTTTAATAGGGTTCTCACAGAAGACGTAGGGTAAACATAACATTTATTCGACACTGCCAGTTATTGGACGTACCAATTATTTTAACTGAAAACAAGAATTTTGTTTTCAGTAGTGAGCTAAGTTTTGTTCAGATATCGCCTTGTAAGTACTATTAGTATCCATATTGACGTAAATAATATTTGATTGACGTTTCTGTTTTGCCGCCAAATGAAAAGTTCTTTGGTTATGCACCAAAAAGACGGTTTTCTTAACCCTATTTTAAGAAACCTTAGGTGAATTTTAGTGTTATAATTAGTGGTGAAATTGTATCACAGTGCCCCTCATAAATATACAAGTTAGTGGTAGAGTGAAAGTAAGTATTTTTAAGGTTTAATCACCATATTTAAGTCTAGGTTATGTATTAGATGGGTGTCCAATAACTACAACTAACATATGAGTATTTTCAGTTATTGGACATCTGTCCAACAACTGCATTTTGCAAAGTTTATACAGTTTTTGTGTTTATACAGTTTTTGTGTTTATACAGTGAAATATTCGTGCGTCTTCTCTGGTTCTGGCACTTCAATTTTGGTTTCAATATTCGCAGTGTAGCCAGTTATTGGACACCTGTCCAATAACTGGTTTACAATCTGTCCTATAACTGAAACATTTATTTACACAGTTTTTTTATGTCTCTAGTTTGCAATCATGCCCAAGAAAAATGTATATAATGCGGAGTCGATGGAAGCTGCGCTAAATGAAGTCAAGAATAACAATATGTCATATAGAAATGCGGCAAAAAATACGGTGTACTTAAATCGACGCTGGAATTTAAAATCAAGAATCCTGGTCATAGAGACACATGCGGTCCAAATCCAATTCTTTCGGCAAGAGAAGAGTCTGATCTTGAAAGGTAAAGTTAATTTAGTCAGGTAAGATGTTTAACTGTTAAATGGCATTTTATTTTTGCAGATGGATAGAAGATCTGGCAACAAAAGAATTCCCTAGGAAACGAGAGGAAATTTTAAATAGTGTTCAAATATTTTTAACTGAAAATCCACGGCCTAATCCCTTTAAAAACAACAGACCTGGTGATAGTTGGTTAAAGGTTATAGGTAATAAAGGAGATTTGTAAAATAGGGGTGACTAAACTAGCACTTTATATTTTAGGCTTTCCTAAAAAGCCATCCAACAACTGTGCAGCGAACAAGTGAAGCAGTAAGTAGTGCGAGCGCTTGTGTTTCGGAAGCAGACATTCGAAAATGGTTTAAAGATATAAACAGTTATCTTGTTTCCAAAAATTTAATCATTAATGACCCTTCAAGAATTTACAATGGCGACGAATCCGGTTTTCAGATTTGCCCAGAAACTGGCAAAGTTTTTGCTAGAAAAGGCGCGAAAAATGTTTATTCTGTGGAAAAGGGATCATCTAAGAAAAGCATCACTGTCATGTTTTCGTTTTCTGCATCCGGAATAATTTGTCCACCTATGATCATTTATCCTTACAAGCGAATTCCAGAAAAAATAAGCCAGACTGTCAGAGATCCTGATTGGGACATTGGAAGATCCGATAATGGGTGGATGACGGCAGAAACGTTTTATGATTATGTGAAAAAATGTATTCCATCCATTTTTGCTAAAAAATAATAAACAGTTCCCTGTGTTATTATGTTTAGATGGACATAAGTCTCATTTAACTTATGAGTTAAGTAGACTTTGCACTGAACTGAACATTAAAGTTATAGCCTTATATCCGAATGTAACCCGAATTCTTCAACCTTGTGATGTTGCAGTATTCAGGCCCGTAAAAGTGGGATGGAAAAGGGCCATCAGAGAATTTTACGAACAAAATCCTGGAGAAGTTGTAAATAAAATGACATTTGCTCAACTATTGGAAAAAGTAGTGGCGAATAATATTAAGAGGGACACTTTTATTAATGGATTTCGTGTGTGTGGTTTATTCCCTTTCAATCCAGATGCAGTTGATTACACTAAATAAGAGCGTCCTGAGGTAATATTATAAAAACTTTTATAATTTATTTACCTATAAGCTAATAACACATTTTTAGGTAAAAAAGCTACTCCCTCGTATGGACCATACAACATTCGTCAGTTTGGCTGGAGAAGATTTAATCAAAAGATTTCAATCTTTTGGTTAAGAAAGGCATTACTGAAGAATTTTTGACTTTATACAAAATATGGAATTATTTTGAAAAACCAGATTCGTGGCCAGATAATAAAAAAACTGACTTGGACATGAGAGATGTGCCAGGATCATTCAATAATCAAGTATCAAACTCGACTGAAACCTGAACTAGATCCACCTAATCTTGCACTTGTGCAACCTTCAGGTGCACCAGAAATTAAAATAAATTTGGATGCTGAATTTGGATACATCTGAAAATTAAGTTTCAAAAGACCAAAAAATTTAATATAACACAAAATATTGTCATAAAACCTGGTAAAGACATTATCTATAGTTTGCCATCTACTAGTAAAGGTATAGGTGACTACTTAATAGTTCCAGAAAAATCAACAAGAAAGAATAAACGTAATACCGAAAGAGTTTTATTTGCTATAACATCAAGAAAGTTTTGAAAAGAAACGTGCCTTAAAATTAGAATTAGAAAATGAGACATTGGAGAGAAAACGAAAAAGAGAAGAGAGTGCAGCAGCAAAAGCTTTAAAAAATACGGCCCGAGATACCGACAAAAATAATTCATGTTTCTGTGCAAGGTTCGAACAGTAAAAAATAATTACCTGACATGTAATAGCTGCAAGAAAAGAATTCATCGACGGTGTGTTCCGAAAAAATATAACGTTCATGTTACTGAAAAAGATGATGAGGATTTATTCATGTGTCGTATGTGTTACACTGAGGAAAGCGATGATGGCGTTATTTCAGAAATAGAAAGTGAAGACGGCGAAATGTATAATGAAAAAGAACTTAACAATAGAATGTGTAAAAGATTAAAAAAATAGAAAGCGAAGAGGATATCGAAAGATTATCAAACAGAATCCAACTTCAAAATACGTGAGGAGCTAAAAAAAAATAGATAGTTATTACTCCGATCAAGAACCAAAAGAATTTGAGAATAAAAAAGATAATGAAATAAATGCTCAGAAAAATGACAGCAATTTGTGCGACGAACCAAAATAAATAGAAAGTAGCCAAGGTAATGAAACCAACAACAAAGTTTATAAAAACCCGAGAGAAATAGAAAATGGAGAAGGAATCGGAACAGACCATCAAATAAGAACTGAGAGCAAAATGTGTGAAATCCAAAAATGGCAAGTGAAGAAGATTTTGAAGATTACGGAACAAAAGTGAGCCATATGTTAGAAAATAATTCAAATGATGACATGGACGTCGAAGAACTTTTTAATCTGTACCAAAAAGAAATGAAAAAATATAAGTGATTTATAGTACCTAGGTAGATTTAATAAAAGTTTTGGAACATTGATTTCAACTTTTTATTTGTTTTTAATCATTACTTTGACAGTGACCAATAACTGAAAATTTTGTGTCCAATAATTGAATTTTTTGTCCAATAACTAACCTTTTCGTAACCGTTCAGGTCTTTCGAGTTTTCTAAAAAATCTGTTATATTAGGAATATTTAAAACCCGTTAACTTAAAATATCATATATGTATACTATGATGTGGCATAGCAGAATAATGTCCGTTGAAAATTACACCAGCGGCGGCGACTTAAAATTGAAAAAAAAAAGCTTAACTGTCCAATAACTGGTATGTTTACCCTACTTAATTCCCGAAACCATCAAAATGACCAATTCAGCAATTCACCGTATCACATTTCTTAAACACATAATTTCAGTGAGTCGTTAACGAATATAAACACTAAAAAAAATCAAGAATTGGTGAATTTAAAAAAAAAACAGACAGTTTACCCTAATCTTTTGCAGTACGATTACATTTCGTTTTTTTTTTTGTGAACGGTGGTAAAATACGAAAAAACTTTGTGTTTTATTTAATTGCTGTGTTTGATTTAAAATGCCGAAAAGAAATTGCAAATTCATAAGCGAACTTGAAAAAGATTATCCTTTTATAAAAAAGCTTTGTAGTGACAATAGCAGGGGGGTGAAATGCCAGTAATGTTTTTTAGAATTTTCAATTGCACACGGTGGGCGAGCAGATATTAAATCAAAATTTGGGGTTGCGAGAACCAAATATGAAGCGATCATTTTAAATGTGTTGTTACCTTTGTGTTTGACAGAGTTACACACCGACTTACAAAAGGCTTTTTTCGTAAGTGTTATTAACGACACCTCAAATAAAAAGCACATCAAACTGGCACCGATTATTGTTAGATACTTTTTACCATTAGAATGTGAAACTATTGAATTTTGAGTCCGTTCAGGGTGAGACATCGAAAATATTGATTCAAAATATAATTTTAACATTACGTCGTTATGACATTACAAAAAAAGTAGCTGCATTTTGTGGCGACAATTGGAATACAAATTTTGGAGGTGTGCATAGAAGAGGACAAAATAATATTTACAGAAAACTTAGAACTCGGTGTAGATATTGTAGGAATTGGATGTGGCGCACATATTGTACAAAATGCACTTCAAAATGCTGTGGATGGTTTACCAATCGAAATTTACGCACTAGTTGTTAAATTATATATAAACATTTTCATATCTACACAGTTCAATTAACTCAGTTGAAGGAATTCTGTGAATTTGTAGATGTGGAATTGAAAAACCTAATCCAACATGGAAGTACCAGATTTCTTTCTGTTTTGCCGACAATTGAGAAAATTCTAAAAATATTCGAAGGACTAAAAGCATATTTCCCTTCCCAAGATAACCGACCACGTGCAATGCGAGATTTTTTGAAAGTGAAACGGGTGAGTTATATTTTTGGTTTGTGCACGGACAATTAAACAATTTTAACAAGACTGTACTACTCATGGAAAAAAGTGAAGCAAGTGCGACTGACATTATTTTGGAATTAAGAAGATTGAATTCTAATCTTCAAGAACGCATGGACCGTATTTTTGTACCACAAAGAGCGAAACAGTTATTATTAAAGAATCTCCCCCGGAGAGCGAATCTACGACAAAAGGACGCGGACGCGGAAAACAGGACGCGGAAAAAAGGACGCGCGAAAAAAGGACGCGTGGAAAAAAGGACGCATATTATTAATGAATTACTATAAATAGTTTATTTTAATTAACATTAGCCATTACCCCCTTTTTATCCCCATATGTTATTACAGAAAATGATTCTACCTAACCTAAAATCGGTTACGGTAAGAGTAAAAAGTGAACAATAATTATATGAAAAAAACTTGCCCTCACATTTTATCGAGGCTTAGGACTTCTGCGGACAGCTTCTGCTGCCAGTCCTAAGCCTGAATAAAGTGTGAAGGCAAGATTTTTCCTTTAAATATTTTTCACTTTTTACTTTTACCGTAACCGATTTTAGGTTAGGTAGAATCATTTTCTGTAATTATATATAGGGGATAAACGGGGGTAATTGCTATTGTCAATTAAAATAAACTATTTATAGTATTTCATTAATAATATGCGTCTTTTTTCCAGGCGTCCTTTTTTCACGCGTCCTTTTTTATGCATCCTTTTTTCCGCGTCCTTTTGTCGGTATACCCTCGAATGCATTGACACCAATGAAAAACTAATAACCGATCTATCGCAGTTATGCAACGATTACCCGAACACTCAAAAAACTATTAAAGAGGTAGTAGCTAAATTAAAAAGGAACATACCAATACCAAGGAAGGAATTCATAGCTAATTGGTTTGAAAATTATGATCCGATAGAAAAAACGATGGCAAACGCGGATATACAAACAGAGCCGCAACTAAGCAGCAAGGTATCGGGTAGCACACATTCTACCCAAACTGACCCCTGGTATGGGGCAGGGAGACCAAAGCCAGTGGTCACCGTGGACCATATTAAAGATCTAGAATCCCTAAAGAAGAACATGAAACTTGCCTGGTCGGAGGAGGCGTACAAAAGAACATCCATTGAAGTAGGAAACCCTTTGGCTGCGCCTGACGACGTAGTCAAAGTGGTCCTAATAGAACCAAAATACCCGGATATGAATAACTATATCCAGAGACTATACCGAGAAAAATATCCCGAGATAAGGGAATTAGACGGAGAACTCGAAGTGCTCGAACAAAACACTTCGATAAGGTCAAAGGCGGGTCCGGGAATTACGAAAAAAATAATTAAAGCAAAGTTCACCGAAAATCTCGAGGGACTGTGGAGTACCCTATCAGCAATAAAACATGAGGTCGAAAACGATCAAAAAATCGCGATACACCACGTAAACTTCCTGCATGCTGAAGATATTAGAAAAATGACGGAAGTCATCTTTGCAGACACGACCAAAACAATTAAGATTTTCACTACAAAAGCGAAAAAAGAAAAAACAACATATGGAATGGTAGTGTCAAAAAAAGGCACATATTATAATGGAATTTTGAATACGGTTAAAGAGGCCGTAAAAGGCAACAGTGCAACCGAAGCGATACGGGGACTCAGAAGCACTAAAGATGGTAAACTCCTTATCACTCTTGAAAAAAACAGTGAAGCTATCAATAATATCAAGTCAGCTCTTGCTTCGGCGGACAAGATATACGGCGTGATGATAACAAAAATCTAGTTCTCCATCTCAGGGGCATGACTCTGGGGGCAGGAGAAAAGGAAATTACTGAAGCATTCACAACACAAATATGCAAATGGGAACCATTTTATAAAGTGGTAAACATCCGCCCGATGCGCGGAGACATGTTGGCGACAACAATAGTTGTGCCAGCCCATGCGGGGGAAAAGCTTCTCGACAAAGGCTTCCTCCGTGTAGGTCTTGTAAGATGTCGGGTGGAGAAAAGGCA
Organism: Diabrotica undecimpunctata; assembly: GCF_040954645.1. Taxonomy (NCBI): domain Eukaryota; kingdom Metazoa; phylum Arthropoda; class Insecta; order Coleoptera; family Chrysomelidae; genus Diabrotica; species Diabrotica undecimpunctata. The sequence goes on from NC_092811.1 coordinate 61,824,295, forward strand.
TAAAATAAAATAAGAAAATGTACAAAATGCTGGTCCTTCGACCATAATGTGAAATAACTGTGAGAGCCCAGACAGGAGGATCTTGTGCTTTAGGTGCGGCACAGAAGGGCACGCAAGCGAAAAATGCAAAAAGGAAGAAAACTGTATTTTATGTAGCGAAGCACATAGACTTGGAAGCATGAGCTGTCATGCTTTCAAGTCTGCACTGGCAAAGGCCAAACTCTTGGAAAGAACGACAAAAGTACAAACAACTTACGAGCCGGAGCAAGATATGGAACGAGCTACCACCTCTTCAATTATGTATGCTGAAGGAGAGGACCTACCAGGAAGTTCCGTCCTAGCAGGACTCATATCCCCATAAAAACTCTCATCCTAGTGACCTAATAAAGCTAGTGGTATAGATTTTTACAATGACTTCGACTGGGAAAAAAAGGTTTACCATTCTGCAAGTAAACGTCGGCAGGGCGAAGACAGCGCACGACCTATTACTAGCGAAAGCTCTAGCACTAAACGCAGATTTGATAATAGTCCCAGAACCAAATAAAAATATCGTGAAAAAGAACGGCTGGATAACAGATACAAGATCGGATGTCGCAATATACATAAATAATAAAAACATGCACATTAATAAAGTTAAACGACGAGAAGGGTATCTAAAAATAAATATAGATAATCTAGCAATCATCGCTTGCTACATCTCATCTAATATAAACATAGAACACTACGAAAGGCAAGTAGAAAACATCATCGATATGTCCCAAAACGAGAGAGACTTTATAGTCGCTGGGGACGTAAACGCCAAGTCCATCCTCTGGGGGTCCCCACACAACGATAGAAGAGGTGAAATATGGAATGAGTGGATATCTTCGGCGGACATCGTAGTGTTGAATAACGGAGAACCTACTTTTGTGAGGGGTGAGAGCAAAAGTCACATAGATGTTACCCTAGCAAGCAAAAACGTCGCCAAAAAGATCTCGGGGTGGGATGTGCTGGGTGAAAATCTTTTCACCCACCACAGATACATCTTCTATGAGATTGGCGTCAAGGTCACACACAAAGGAAGAAAGAAAAATGAATTCAACAAAGAAAAATTTAAAAGAAATAAGTAACCTACAAGAAGAGACTACCAATTTCTCCGACTTAAAAAAAATTACTCAAGCATATAAAAGCAGCAACAAAAGCAAATACACCAACTACACAGTACCGTACTGGTGGAATGAAGAAATACAGAATAAGAGAGCAGAATGCATAAGAATGAGGCGAATGGCACAAAGGAATAGAACCGACCTAGAATATCAAGAAATATACAAGCGCGCAAAAAAGGGCTTAAACAAAGAGATCAAGAGATCAAAGCGTACATGCTGGCAGAACATGTGCGCTGCGCTTGAGGATGACATATGGGGTGAAGCTTACCAAATTGCCACGAAGACCTTAAGGTTCGAGTCACCATATACCCCCTGTGCTAAAAAAACACGGGAAATAGTGAATACCCTATTTCCCAGCAAACCCGAGAATAATTTTATTCGTAGTTTCGACGAAAAAACACCTAATGATTTCACCATACAAGAAATGAGACAAGCTGCAGATAGAATAAAAATAGGTAAATCCCCAGGACCAGACGGTGTTACATGGGAAGCCATCAAATTATTAATAAAGGAAAAACCAGAAATGGTCAGAAAAGTTTTTAATGAGCTCCTAAAAAACAAGAATTCCCTGATGAAGCAAAAATATCTAAACTAATATTAATACTAAAACCCGGTAAAAATCCGGACGAAGCCAGCTCATACAGGCCAATTTGCCTAATAGGCTGCATAGGGAAATTTTACGAAACACTTATTAAAAACCGATTAGAAGATGAACTCCGAACAAAAGGATTAATCTCTGAAAGGCAGTACGGATTCACAAAAGAGAAATCGACGATAGAAGCGGTCAAAGTTATATCCGAAAAAGTAAAAGAGACAAGGAAAAGATGGGCAGTACTTGTAATGTTCTATGTTAAAAACGCTTTTAACTCTGCCAACTGGAGAAACATCGTAACAAAGTTAGAAACAGCCGGAATATCAGAATACCTGTTAAACATAATAAAGAGCTACCTGACAAATAGGAATATAACAGTGGCAAAAAAACAATGAGGTAAAGCTCTCCGCAGGTGTACCGCAAGGATCTGTACTGGGACCCATACTCTGGAATGTCCTATATAATGGGGTTCTAGAGATAAATTACGGCAGAGACAACCTAGCTATCGCATACGCTGACGATCTAGCGATACTCGTGAAAGAAGTTATAAACTACACAATGATAAATGAAGTAAATAGGTGCTGCCAAAAGGTCATCAGTTGGATGACAAGAAACGATCTAGAAGTTGCGACACACAAAACTGAGATTATTGTATTAAAGGGTCCAAGAGAAAGAGACAACATAAATTTTCACATTGGCAGTACAAATATAACGCCTAAAAACTATGTTAAATATCTGGGCATACACTCCCTGCCTCTCGACGCGTTAGTGTTCTGAGCTGTTGGACGTGAATCCCTGTCCTGGCATTTGGTTTTCACCTCTGGCTGCGTTGAGTAGTTGAGTTACTGTGACCAAATGCCCATCTTGGTAGTTAGTATTCGCCTCTGGTTGCGTTGAGTAACTGAGTTACCGTTGCTAACTACCCATCTTCCTGTCTTTTGTTTCTTTTTCTTTTTTGTTCTCCTGAAGAAGCTACATACAATTGTAGCGAAACGTCGAGATGAACCCACTTTTGGGTCACTCACAAATGACACGGTCCAAACCCGGAAGACGAATAAACTATAAAAGAACATTTAATCTTCAAGAACGCATGGGCCGTATTTTTGTATTGCCAGGATACTGATAAATTTCAAACAGAAGTAACTGATTTTTACCGACGATGCATTTCATACATTGAATTGTGGGAAGACAGTTCCGGAAGAGCTGACATTTTCGAATGGATTGGACTGAATCACGTATTGAAATGGGACGAAATCGAAGGATCTGCTGAAATTATAAACAAAATACACGGTTCGGACGATCGACAAAGTATTAATACTGACAACCCTTTTGACGAGCTGTCACTTACGAAAGTTTTTATAGCATTAAAGAATGATGAATGGAATTCCACAACGATACAAATTGATTAAGTCTTCTTTCAGACGGACATTTTGTCGTAGTCGATAAATAGTAGTACGGCAACGATATCGTGTATAGCAGTTAACTCATTGATTAAATGTAAACTTTCACACGACGCGATTTAAAATCGTAGTCGTACACGACTGTCGTAGTACCCCGGCGGGATCACTGCGACGACACGATGTCGTGGTCGTGAACAACTGCAGTGGTACAAGCAAGTCCATTCTAGTTTTCACACTTGTCGTGCGTAGGCGAAAAAATCGTGATTTATTCTAAACAGTGGTAGTGAATTTAGATTTAAAAATATTTGTAAAATATTTAAATTTAAAAAAAAATGGATATCGAAATTGATAACGAGCTTCTTATCAATCTTGTTGAACCGCGGCCGGTGTTATGGGATAAAACTTTAGAACAGTATAAAAACCGAAATAAGAACATGGATTTGATGAGATGTCAGAAAAAAAACAAAATGAAATTGGTAAGTAAAAATATTTCGCTTTATTTATTACATTATAATGACTTAGCTTAGTAAACTTTATTTTTAACTGTCGACTCGGTCAAAAAATAGTCTGCGAAAAGGTTTCTAATTTCATTTGCTGTTAATCCTCCACGTACTGAATGACTATTAGAAACATCCCCAATACTTTCACCTATTGTCAAACTGTCTGTTGGATTGTATCTATCTCTATCACGTACGTAGTTATGAAGAACACAACATGCTTGAACTAAATCCACAGCAAAACTCTGCGACACATTAAAAGGACGGTGAAAAATTCTCCATTTATTTGAAAGAATACCGAATGCACATTCCACGTACCTTCTGGCCTAGTTAAACGGTAATTAAAAACTTTTTTTTGACCTCCAAATGGACGAATTAAATTATCATCCAACGCAAAAGCTTCATCCCCTACAATTACATACGGTAAGTTTGATGCAAATCCTTCCAGTGGTTCTGAAGGGGGAATAGATAATTCATTATCTTTTAGTAGTCTCCAAAATGTTGTATTTTTAAACACAGTCGAATCACAATCTTTTCCATACGACCCAATATCAACGTAAGTAAATTTGTAATCTGAATCTACTACCGCCATTAAAATAACAGAGTAATAATGTTTATAATTAAAGTACATGGACCCAGTATGGGCTGGTTTATTCATCCGTATATGTTTCCCATCTACAGCTCCTAACAATGCGGAAAATTAGACCGTTCCTCAAACATTTGCAATGGCTTTCCATTTTTCAGTTGAGAGTTTAGGTAAACAATCATTGTGCATAACATTCCATATAACCTTTGAGACCTATTGAACAATGCCACTAATGGTCGAAATTCCTATTTTGTATCTGTGATGGAGGTCGGTAAATGAACATCCATTAGCAAAGTACCTAAAAAAATATCTTTTAAGTGATACCTACCTAATAATGTTTTTCTTTTATTTACAGGTCAACTACTTGCAAAGAGATGGACAAATATAAAGGACAGTTTCCTAAGATGGCTTAGAAAATATGACACAATGCGTTCAGGTGCTGCTGCTAATAGCTTGAAGAAATATATTTATTACGACCAATTATTATTTAAAAAAAAAACTAGCCATCCAAATAAAACAGAAAATAGTTTAGGTGACACTATCAACGAAGAACAAGTGCATGTTGACAATAATACAACACCAACAACCAAAAAACGTAAACTTGAAGAGCCACAAATACAATCGGGTTCCAAAAAAAGGATGAATGTAGTTGAAGAACGAATGATTGCAGCACTGGAAAGACCTCCACCACCAGCACATCAAACTTTTACAGATCGACATATATGGCATTTTCGCTGGAATAGTACCTTCTTTAAACAATTTTAACGACGATCAAATTTGTGAATTCCAAATTGGAGTACTACAATTAATTCAGTCTCTAAAGCGAAACGATTTTTCAAATTCAGCAAATCGAACGCATGCAGGTAATCCCAACTTTTATTTAGGACAAGCGGCAATTCCCACACAATCTAGAGTGACACACTACTTGCCTTATGAATACACAGCAATGCAAATATCACCAATACCATCAATACTGTCAGTACCATTAGATTCTCATGGAACAACATTTTTTTTTCCTAAGTTAATGGCACTGGCAAAGCCAAAAGGCCAGTCATGATGGAACATTCAACTTTCGTAATGAAAAAGGATCTTCGCAAAGCACTTATACCCTTTTGTTACCTTCAGAACACGCTTCAGGAAAAAAAAGCGATGCCGCTGAATTAACAGAAGAAACAAATGTATTTTCCCCATCGTATTCAACCGTCTCATCTGACGGCTCACAAAGTATTAATTTGTTTGCTTAATGATAGGTACATACCGAAATTGCATTATGTATTTCTAGTTTACATTTTTTTGTTGTGTTTTTCGTACAAAATAAAATAATATGCATTTATTAGAATGTTATTACTTACCTTAGAGTAACTGCGAGCATCTCGATTGGTGTTATGCAATTTCGCATATTGGTGTCCTGTTTCTGTAAATCACCCTGTATCTTCATACTTAATTCATCGAAACTCGCAACAGACATTCGAAAGTAATTAAAAAAATATTATGTTGTCTTCTCGCAGATCCTGAAATAATGTGACAAATTCGCCCACTAAATACGTATTTTCAAGAAGCGGATGAGTCCAATATTTTCTTATTTTTAAAGATTTTCGGCGACAATGCCATAATGCCAACACTATTAACCGCTTTCTTTTTCTTTTATCCATAATACAAGACAGCAGTTCACAGCACGACTACGGCAGAAATTGAAAGCAACCAAACTTTTTTTCACGACACGACACTGCACGACAACGACAAAATGTCGTCCGTCTGAAAGAAGTCTATGTTGACAAATGGGTTCTACTATTTAAACATTTTCATGAACAACACATCGATACACCCAACCTGATAAAAATGGTGCAATATGATTGAATGAATCATCATTGAATGATGATGAAACATATTTGGTCAGACGATAGAAGCCGTATATTAGAGTCTACCGTACAAGCATTACTATACTGTAAATTAAACTTTAATATGACATGTAACGATTTTTACGAAAAAATAATAAAAAAATAACATTTTATTAGAAAAAGTACATACAAGCGAGAAGTATGAATGGTACAAAAAATAGGTATTTTATTAATAAAAATTTTTGGCAGCAGCCTAATCGTTTTTTTTTAACTTTACCCTATCCACCATTTACTGTCCCGGTTAAGAGTTTCATAATTATGGTAAGCCTATCTATAGAAGAAGATTCACTTATAGAGGACAATAAAGAACATGCCCAAATAATAGAAGCATTCGAGATTTCTTGATTTGGACTAAAACACCAGAAAGAAAAGAAAAAAGAATAGCCAAATCTTACCGTTTGTTTTAACTAGTTCAGTATGGAAAAAAATTCAGATGGAGGAATTGGCGATTAAAAAACATAAACAGGAAAGAAAAGAAGCATGTAAAATAGAAAGATTATCCAAGCAAAAAGAAAAAGCTACAAAAAAAATTGGAGAAAAATATAAAAACAGAAAAGCAAGAAAACGATAAAGTGAAATAAAACAAAAATGAAACTCAATCTAAAAGACTCAAAAAACACAATAATGCAGTAGGGACAAGCGGATTAACAAATAATACAAAAATACCTTAACGTCACATAAGAAGAGTTTACAGCAGTTCTGAAAGTGATAATGAACCTCAACAGAATGACTTTCCTTATAATCCAATAGCTGTCAAAAACTGTGTTTCATTTTCATAGCAAAGGTATCCGATGCTACCATTGCAGCCGACCATATAATTTATGCATTTTAAAAATTGCGCAGTGTTAAATCACATACGACGCAAAATCTACGTACCTTTAGCCGTCGACTGAATCAAGTCAAGTGTAAAACCAGCTAGTGGGCGGGGCCTACATAATACCTGGTAGCCTTGGCGCTGCTCAGTCGACGAAATCAAGAATTTTGCGCGAAATCTACCACGCGTGGATTTATAATCAGCTCAACCGAGCTTGTTTTTAGTATTTAAGAATCTAAAAATAGGCAAGGCGGCTGTGCATTGTCCACAGGTGCAACTGGGCGTAAGCCCTCGTGAAACTTGATAGCGCGTCGGGAGACACTGCTAGGCCCTGCAACGGATAATCAGAAACAGATACCGAGCTATCAAGTCGAAAACGCAAGAGGAAACCTCTCATAGCACAAAGAGAGTGAACTACCGAGAAGGGCCTGGGGAGACACCCAGAGGATTATTGGCAGGGGCCAATAAACCAAAAAAAAACAAAGTTTTTTAAGTCGTAAATCCAAAAATGTGTTCCGACCGCACTTTGCTGTCACACAGCCGTCAGGCAATCGATCTCGATAGTCATTCCGAATTCCCACCCATATCTCCCGCTAGTTCTCTAGCATCCTTCTCTCCTACCCACAATCCCACAAAACCCCCCAAAAAAACACAAAATCACCTCCGAAACCAACGAATGGCCCTGCTTGACCGAAAACACCGGTACAAAGCACGCAAATCCAGGCTAATGTGCTGAATACCTCCTCCGCTAACTCACTTGTGAAGAAAATCTTCACTTATAGAATCGAAAACATCTCAGAAGACCTGAATTCTCAGGCAATACTATTCAGAGTTTTGCATTCAAATGGGCTACTCCAAAACTACGACTCGTTCGTAGTAAAGCCCCACCTAAAAACAGCCTTCCTAAACAACAACGTAACACTAAACACTAGCGAGTTACAGACTAAAATTCGTAGCGTTACTGGCAGAGACCTCGCGGTTTCGTCCTCTGTCATACGCAACAAAAATAATAGAAAATTCCCTCAACCGTCCACTCAGACTAACTTCCATTTAGTCATACGAGGGGTGGGCAAAAACTTATCGAACCAAGAGATCGAAGAACAATTAACGATCTCAGGGTTTCCTTTCAGAAAAGTAGCGAGAATAATTTCCAAAGCAAGTAACACTCCTACTTCCCTCGTCAGAGTCTTCACAGACTCACAAAACCACTACGCTAAGGCTCTCCGTGACAGAACCCGTATCAACGGTGAATGTCTGACCTGCGAGATGCCACTATCAGCCACGGTTGCCCCAATACGACCCAAATATTGCACAAAGTGCAGCTCTAGTGGTCATCTCGCCGCTTCTTACCAAGCGAGAGCACCACGATGCCCCAACTGTGGACAGGAGCACAGTTCAAACAACTCTCCAACCTCCCAAAATCCAAAGTGCCCTAATTGCGGAGGCGATCATCCGGCACATTCAGCCCGTTGTCCGGCTAGACGAGCCATTCCGGAAAGGCCGGAACAAATCCAACAAATATATCCTTATAGACAAAATCCACCATACCCACTAACACAAGATATGCAGTACATCCTGTACTACAATAACTTGTTACTAATGAACTTGTTCCCGACACAAAGGGCCAACATAATGCAGGCCTCGAACAACATAGTACAGGCGTTGTTCGGGCATGTAGTTGACCCCCTGCAGCACGGGAATAATGTTACATTTAGATTTGTTCCTGTATTTTAAAAATTGTATTAGTTTATTAATAACAGTGTAATAGGGACTGTCAACTGCCAGGGTGCCAGTAGAAAACACCACCTAATAAAAAATATTCTCCATACACATAATATACAAATCCTATCCTTAACTGACACCCTTTTAAACCACACTCCTCTTTCACACATTACAATTTCTTCCACCGCCCGAAAGATCTAGTATCTAGAGGGAATTACATCCTAGTAAAAAACAACATCCCATGCACTCCTCACACAATCCCTCAAAATGCCAATCTTCCAGATACTAACTTCCTGGCGGTTGATATTCACCTAAATAATAATGAAACTATAACGATAATCTCGTACTACAGACACCCTCTAATGCCGCTATCAGATGAGCTTTTCGAGTACTTTTCTACACTCGACAAAGCCATCCTTCTAGGCGACCTTAACCTAACATATTCAATTCGGAGACACTTCTAATAATCAGGACGGGATACACCTGACTGAACTACTAATAGAACTCCCAATAATTAGAATTGAAAATTCTAACCCTACCTTCTTTAACTACAATGGAATGTCCATCATCGATCATATAATATGTACAGAAAACATAATAGGAAGATTCGATGATGAATGCTTCATTGGACTCAATAACGTCAGACCATCTACCGTTACTGGTAAACACAAATCTGACGACCCCTCAAATAAACACTCCTATAAAAAGACGAGATTATCGTAAAGCCAATTGGGGCCTCTTTAAAGAAATAATAAACAACAACCTACCCGAGTTAGGCAACATTACGAATATTAATCAAATTGACACAGCTATTACTCAAGTCGATAGTCTCATCGAGGCTATCGAAATAGCAATTCCATTAACGACGTACAAAATATATTCTCCGGCCCTGCCCGCACGTATCGTGGCAAAAATTAAATAAAAACGCCGACTTCTGAGGGAATATAAAAGGTACAGAGACCCAGTAACAAAGACAGAATATAACAGGCTGTCTGCTAGTGTGAGACTCGAGGTTAATGCGATCAAAAACTAGGAATGGAGGCGCATAACCGCGAGTCTCGACTATAGAGACGGCTCAAAATTCTGGAATTTGTTCAAAGTCCTAACTAAACAAAAATCAATCCCAAAATCTCACTTAAAAATTGGAAATCAAATAATTTCCACACCACTAGAAAAAGCGGAAGCATTTAAAAATGTTTTCCATGAAACATTCCGTTCTCCTGAAAACCCTAATTTCAGCGAAAACTTCAAAAACCAAACCTTTCGACAAGTCCGTGAAATACTCAACACTCAATCCGTCCCGAGGACATCATTAATAATCCGATGATGGCCCCCGTGGACGAAGAAACAATAAAGGAGCTATTCGTCAGCAAAAACACAATCTCCAGTCCCAAATAGCATCCATAATAAGTGCTTAAAACAACTTCCTATTCTTACTCTACAGAGTATTTTCACAATAATCACAATAATGATCCCTAAACCAGGCAAAGCCCGTACAAATCCTGAATCTGAGTAAGATATTCGAGCGCATCCTTAAAAAGAGGCTCGTTGACTTCCTAGAGAACAGTAACATCATCCCAGAATTTCAATTCGGATTCAGGCCGGGCCACTCCACTCAAAATGCATAACAGAAATAGTCACACATATCACAAAGCATTAATGTTAACAGAAATATCGTAGTAGGCACCTTTCTAGACATCCAAAAAGCTTTCGATCAGGTCTGGCATGCAGGCATGATCAGAAAGCTTCATTCAATTGGATTGCCACATCCGTTTATAATATTAATACATCCCTATCTCACAAATAAAACGGTTAGAGTTAAAGAAGCCAATGAAATTAGTGAACCCTCTCCCGAAGCAGGAGTACCCCAGGGGTCCGTATTGGCTCCCATTTTATATAACATATACACACACGATGTACTGCATTATCACAGAGATTCACTAAAAATCCTCCTATATGCAGACGACACGGCTCTTCTATCGATCGGCAGGGAAGATACGGTATTCAATAGGACCCAACAACTTAACAGTATAGCAAGATGGTGTGCAAAATGGCGTATTACACTAAATGCTGGAAAAACACAAAACATAGTGTTCAGACACCCAAACTACAGACCCATCAACCTATCGTCTTTATACCTAAACCAGACGAGACTCGAACTTAAACCTTCTGTTTCCTACTTGGGAGTTACTTTAACAAAAACTCTCACTTGTGACGCAGAAGTTGAAAGTATTCTGAAACAAGTAAGAAAACAAGCCTCGCTCGTGGGGGGTATAAACGGAAAATCTGGTGCCACAAATAAAAATACACTTTTGCACACCTATAAAACATTTATCAGGCCAATTATTGAGTATCGGGCTCCTTTGTTTATGTTGCTTAAACGTAGACAAAGGAACAAAATCCTAGCATGCGAGAGAAAGATCCTTCGTAAGATATGTAGGAAGATTAATCATTATTCCTCCGAACTAATATATGCAACAGCCAACAATATCCCGAAAATAACCTCCCGCATCCAATCCTTAGGCAAGAGATACATCTTGCGGACTATCGAGGGTGGAAATACCAGGGCCCAGAGAGTTCTCAAGACGCCCTGCCACCCCAGAGGGCACATAGTAGTCAGAAAACCCAAAAATAAAGTTCCCTACCCTCCGTCTATCCTACTAAATGCAGTAGGAGCAGATCTTCCCGACGACTATTATGATGTCCTCGACATAACTCCATATGAGTACCGCGTAATTAATTAAAAAGGACAGGGGAAGATGGGTGTTCTGTGGTTCCCAATCTCATTGCACAATGATACCTGATCTTAGGCGAGGTTGTAGCCACAGCTATCCTCCACGTTGGAAAAAATAAAGACTAAAAAAAGTCTGCTAAAGAATTGTTTAATAATTGAGTTGTGTGTGTTGGAAATGCCACCGAAACCGGCGAAGAAGATGCCCACTACAGCACCGAAAACACCAAGCCGCTCCCCACCCTCGCCAATCATAGACAAGCTACGTAACTCATCCCCACCTGCCGACCGCTAACTCTAAAGCCGCGACAGCCAACCCCGTGAAAGCTATTGTTTGTTTAATTTGCATAATCCGACCGACGACAACGAATTACAGTGCAATACACTGCTTCAATCGTCGGCGGGGAGTGCACTTAACAACGGCGAATAGCCGAGAAGTTGACGACAGGTAATAGAGAACGAACACCAACCACCGGCGAATACTGAAAATTCCTAAAATCTACGCTCGCCTCGGGCGCGATCAGCCGACAACAATATTACAGTGCAATACACTGGTATTGGAGTCGACAAAGAGCGCGGAGAATTAAGAATCAACAGTATCAAAGAAAATAAAAGGATTAAAAACGCAGAACTAATGATGAACGTAGCAATACCAAATCTCAACCTGAAAAACCAATTCCTGTCACAGCATTAACGGTAAAATAAAAACCCAAAAACAAAACAAACAAAACCCCTTCCCCAAAGAGGCAGGAGCCTAAAGCGGGGGCTCTCCGTAGCGAGAGCATTACGAATGCCATATAAAAATTAGTCCTTCTGTAGATAAGGATAAAATTTATTATTGTAAGGCTTGTGTTGTAAAAAAAATCTTTAAAAAAATTGTTTCTATTCTATTATTAAAAATAAATTAATTCTATGGTACATTGAAAAGATTCGTGTTTCCTCCAATAATAAATACTGGCTGGACCCTGGTCTTCCTGGCCTTTCGGCATACGACCGTAAGCGGAACCACTATCTCTACGAGTCAGACACCATTGAGAGTGGCGTGATTACATAAACTAACACGGGACTCCACCCTCCTAGTAGTACCTGTGTCGCGCACACCTTCCGTTAAATCCCCCCACCCCTGTGCGGACAGGTGAACGCAGGTCGAGGCTCGACTACGCACGTTTGACAGGTCGCCGCTGAGGAGCTCTGCTCTGCCACTCACAAATGCTCAGGTGGCCCAGGTGGGTACGTGACGTAACCCGAAAAGGGCGTGTCAGGGATGCAGCACGTTTAACCTCACCTGGTTCTGTGGAATGAGAGTAGAGTGGTCCCACGAGAGGCTCGTCTCGGATACTAGGAGTGTAGACCGGTGACCGTAACGCCGACACCTCGAGCGACGGCTCTCTACCTCTTCAGTCCTTCCCAATAGTCGCTTCTTACGACAGACAGGGAAAATCGCCTCGGCTGTAAGCTTGCCGCATACGTTCGGTTTCCTGATTAGGTTTCCTTTTCAGGAATTCAGATTCGAAAAACTGAATGCTCCATTCTATTACAAAATCTACAAGTTACTATTTCCGAACGGAAAATAACCCGGCACTCGTTTGTTTTGCGATCCATCCATGATATTCTCAAAATACGTAGGTAACACCACATTTCGAATGCTTCTAGGTTTTTAATGTTGGATTTTTTAAGTGTCCAAGCTTCAACACCATACAAAAGGGTAGAGAAAATATAACATCGAAGCATTCTTATTCGGAGCGATATATTAATATCGCGATTACAAAAAAGTTTTCTCATTCTATTAAAAGTTGACCGTGCAATTTCAAAAGCGGCATCTTATTTCCTTTGTCTGATCAGTATCTTCTGTGATCCATGCTCCAAGATATTTGTACGAAGATATTTGTTCAATTTCTGTCTTATCTAGTACTAGCTTAACTTTGATGTTTTGTGCTTTTGTAAATATCATGAATTTGGTTTTCTTCAAATTTATTTTTAGTCCATAATCGTTGCAATATATATTAAGTTATTCAGCAAGGTGTTGCAGTTCTTCTCGCGTTCCTGCCAGAAGGACGGTGTTGTCAGGATATCTTTTGTTATTAAGTGGCTCACCGTTTATTATAAGGCCCTCACTGACTTCGGCAAGCGCTAATTCTGAGATGGCTTCACTGTATAAATTGAATAACAAGGGTGATAAAATACACCCTTATCGGACCCCACGGCGAATCTGGATATCCTCGGTTAGATCATTTTCAACTTTCACTTTTGCTGTTTGGTTCCAATAGAGGTTACATACGACTCTAATGTCTACTGTCTATGTTTTTATTTAATAAAATTTATTTAAGCCGATTATGTTGCACTCTGTCAAATGCCTTCTCAAAATCAATGAAACAGGCATATAGTTCCTGATTTATATCTAAGCATCTCTGCGAAAGAACACTTACTGCAAACAGTTCATCTCGTGTTTCCAGTCCTTTCCTAAATCCTATTTGTGTATTACTTATGCCTTCATCTAATTTCTTATGTATTCTATTGTGAATTACTTTTAAAAACAATTTCAAGACATGACTCATTAAGGCTATGGTGCGATGTTCATTGCACTCCTGCATTTGGTATATTTATGAAAATATTTATGAAAATTAAAAATATTCCTACTGGCAGTGCAGCTAAAAAGTCCAAAACATATGTTTATAGTGAATTGCTTTATTTTTTAACACCCGTATTTGCTAAAATAATTTCTGAAGGAAACTATTCAAAATTAAAAGATGGAAGATTCTGAATCTATTCAAACCCCCAATGAGGAACAAAATATTGAACCGGAAGCTATCAATCATATGGTGTCGCCAGAGCCGACTTTACCACTGGTTAATCAAAAAAGAAAGAAAGATGTTCCGACTCAGTTATTAAATTTAAACAAAAACAGAAACAAATTGCTGCTATTACTGACGAAGATGACGACACCAAATACCTACTGAGTTTCAGAACTTATATGAAAACAACGAATGCTCATCAAAAAATTGGTTTTAAAGTGGGTATGCTAAATTTGGTCAAAACAATCACCATGAGAAATTATCCATCACCACCAGAGTCCACCACCATACATGCCCTATTATCGTCATCTTGACAATTCTCCAGGGTCATTACCAACGGATGGAAACAGTTTATCTCCATCGCAGACTTTCAATCATCCTTACCAAATATACATGTTCCGAAAAATTCACGTATATACATTTACAAGTCCATCTCCATTACCACCAACTTTTCACTCACTCTCCCAGCAGCAAAATATCCCCAGTACGAATACCTCTAGAAAACCTATTATTATCCACTCAATTACTAACATGACACCTTCCCAATTAACTACCCAACACAGTCCGGGGCAAGATTATTCTGAGTTATCTATACCAGAGACTAGTGCTGAAGATAGTGAGGATGCACAGTTTATAGTACTCAAATCTGAAGGTTCACAAAAGAGTACAATTCAAGAATTTTTAACATTTAAGTAAATTAAAAGTGTATTGACTGTACAATATTTTGATTTTATTAAAATAAATAAATACATTACTCCGTTATGAAGTTAATCAAAAAATTTTATTGACATTCTGTAATATTTGAAAAATTCTTGTGTGCTCGTAACTTTGCTCTTTTGAGATAGTATTGACTGTCCGTTAATCTCGGAGTGTTCAGCGGATGTACCCAGTAACGGCGTTTTCGCCTCTTCTTGTCTAGCGCCAGTAAAAGTGCAATAGCCATCAATTCATCGTCGTCGTCCATTTTGTGCTGTTACAGAATCATCTCTATTCGAGCTGACCGTGTAAACTCCTAATACAAAAAGACGAACGGTTTGCGCTAGGACGCGGAATTCCGGATCTGAATTCATGATAAGGAAACCTAATCAGGAAACCGAACGTATGCGGTAAGCCGTATTCTTATCTCTGCGAGTCGAACGGAAAGACAAAGCTTCCTAACCGACACGATTTGGTAAAACGAGTTATATATACCATTCGACTCGCCATAAAAATCCGCGTCGATTGGTCTGGGTCTCGTAGCGCTGCGTTGAGACTTGTCGCTTAGGAAATATGTGAATCTTAAGTATTGTCACATTTTTAAGTGACTAAGCAACAAAAAAATCCTCATTTTCTATCTATCGGTTGGTTGGACAGTTTATAAAAAAACGAATAGTGATTTGTTCCTATCTTGAAATTATACTAATAGATAAATTTACTGAACGTAAAACTATATTTTTGCTATCATAGCCGCTTACCGATTTTTATACAAACAGAAATATGATCTAAACATCCTTATACATTAGGGTGGAACGAAAAAGGCCAAAAAAATAAAATAAAAGAAAAATGATTGTGGCTATCGTTTAAAAGTTGTGTCAGGTAATGAAAACAAACGGTGCGAAAGCATTTTGAAATAAAAAAAAATCTTGAGGTTCCATATTGGATTTGAAAAATGAAAAAAACAAAAAAAATATTTTTGTTGAAAAAATCGATTTGGCTGTGATCAACAGTCGTCTTTAGGATTGAAAAGCATCTTATGCCAAATTATTTTGAAATTAAACGATGTTTTCAGGTTCCAGAGGCGTCATTTGATAGGGTCAAGGGGCATTTGCCCCTCCCCCTGGCCCTGAAAATGACTGAAATTTACAAAAAATAGATCAATTTTGTATTATGTTTGCATATATAATGTATGGTATATACAGTGTGGAAACCACTTATGGAATAAAATTGTTTGTGTTCGTATTATAGAAAATAATAAAAAACTCTGAGACACGTAAACTTTTAAATTTAAATGTGCGCTTTTTAATCATAAATTTAAATGTACAGGGTGATCCACGCAAGTCTGGCATAGTCCAAAATCCTTATTTTTAATGAAACACCCTGTATATTTTTATGTTTTTAGAAGATTCTTAATAACCTGATTTCAACGAACTATATCATGTAGGGTCTATAATGAATAATACAAGGTGAAATTTTAAAATTAATAACTTATCACGTGTTATGGTATTATTTTAAATTAGCTAAATACAGACAATACACTTCTACTCTAAGTGTCAGTATATTGGGGAAAATTTCTGTTTAGTAACCGTGTTAGTATTTTTTGTCATGAATAGGTAAAAACTGTCTAGATAGTCTGCTAATTAAACTAAATCGGTAAATAATGCGGATTGTTATCAATCAGTTGTTGGTGTGTTGAAATTGTAGAAGTCAAGTTGAAGTAGCAAACTTATTTAATCAGAGGTATCCTCAGTTGCCTAATATTGCACAAGGTACTGTGTCTAAAATTTATGCACAATTCAGAGAACTTGGACATGTCAAACAAATAAAAAGTAAACCGAACTTCATTAAAGATGAGGTGAAAGTGGATATTTTGTTAAGTGTCGCACAGAATCCAACGTCAAGTTCACTTCAAATTGAACGTCAAAATAATGTGAGTCACACAACTGTCCTAAGGTGTCTCCATGAAGAAAAACTTCATCCATATAAATTGACTTTCGTGCAGGAGATAACAGAAGACGATCCAGATCGTAGAATGGATTTCTGCGAAAGAATGATGGATAAAATTAACACAAATGAAATAGCTCTTGGCACAATTATTTTTTCTGATGAATCAACATTTACACTGAACGGAGAGGTAAACCGACAAAACTGTAGATATTGGTCAGCGGAGAATCCTCATTGGAAGCGTGAGACACACACTCAGTATCCTCAAAAGCTGAATGTTTGGGCAGGTATTATAAGAGATCATATTATTCGTCCTATATTTGTAGATGGTAATTTAACAGCGGAAAAATATTTAAGCATGCTAAGGGACGATGTTCTTTCTCAGTTGGCTAACTTATATCCCAATTCAATAGATCCGACCCTACCGCATGAAACTGTCTGGTTCCAGCAGGACTGTGCAACAACCCATTATGCTTTAATGGTGAGAAATTACTTAAATGAAATCTTCTTAAATAAATAGATTGGACGAAAGGGTACTATTGAGTGGCCAGCTAGGTCGCCAGATCTTACGCCTTTGGATTTTTTTTGTGGTATCTCAAGAACAAAGTATATGCAACACAACCAACTAGCATTGAAGACCTCAAAGAAAGGATAACGACAGAAATACGGAATATTTCACCTCAAACTTTAAACAAAGTTCGGGACGAGTTTTATAGGAGACTGTGTTATTGCCAACAACAAGTTGAACAACATTTTGAGCATTTATTTTAATGGAATCCAATCAATTACGTCGGGTATTCTATGAATTAAGTGGCTTGAAGAAAATTATACTTAATTTCAAAATTTCACCTTGTATTATTCATAATAGACCCTGCATGATATAGTTCGTTGAGATCAGGTTGTTAAGGAGCTTTTAAAAACATTAAAATATACAGGGTGTTTCATTTAAAATACAGATTATGGACTATGCCAGACTTGCGTGGATCACCCTGTACATTCAAATTTATGTTTAAAAAGCGCACATTTAAATTTAAAAGTTAAGGTATCTCAACGTGTTTTATTATTTTCTAAAATAAGGACACAAACAATTTTATTCCATAAGTGGTTTCCACACTGTATAATGCTTGCCCCACCCCCATATCAAAATTTCAAATGACGCTCCTGTCAGGTTCCATAATGCCATTGAAGCTTGATGGTATGAAGTACGTGTTCCAAACAACGCCAGTTGTAGATCAAGTAGGTAGAGAAGGGAAAAACGCAGACGCAGATGTTACATCAATCTTGCAACCATTTACGCAGGCATAGTGACACAACAACAGATAACAGTAATGTTGAGTTTCTTATCTCACACAGACGTGTCGTATATAAACATATTCTTCGAAATGTCAACGCGAAGTAGTTTGAACTGTGAAATACTAGGAACAATTATTGGTGTTTTCAATGATCGTGTTTTACCCACTAAGTGTGACATTCTAAAGTGCTTTCTCTTTATTCGTAATGAACTTAAGTTGACAAATAATAATAAAGATCCATCTATCGCTGACGCCTCGAATGCCGTTGCAACGAAAGTAGAACAAATATGGATAAAAGCTTCTATTCCAACATTATCGCATAAGCGCATTCAAGATATGATCAAAAATATTTATAGAGTATCAAAAGCTGAAGCGATACACAAAAACTCAGCAAGCATCTAATTCATACAAAGAAAAGATTTGCCAGTTTCGAAATGAGTGTGAAAAGTTATTTGATATCGCGGCTTGCAAGTGCAACATGAGTGGAACACTGTGTGAGTGTACTTGTGATAAAACCAAGAAAGTACCACAAAATGAGCGAATTTTTCTTCAAGATCAACGATCCTGTAGAAAAATGGCAATTGGACCAGTGGATATTGCAGCATCTGCTGCAATAAGGAAGAAAATGGAAAGAACCACGAAGGCAAAGGCAAGTTCTCAAAAATATAATACTGAAAAAATTGTTCTTAAAGCATGTACCGTTGATTCCTCAAATCGTTCCACAAGTAGCAACTTGTCTGACTCAAATTCTTCTGATGCAGATGATCATGAAGAAGAATTCATTGCCCCTTTGTCAACAGTTACAGTCCAACCATCTACGTCACAAATGCGGATTTGCTTGCCAAGTTTAGCTTCGGCGTGCGACAGAACCGGGGTCTCCGATCGTTCTGCTGCAATTATAGCATCAGCGGTCTTAAAAGATATGGGAGTTATAACTGTGACTGATACATCGAAAGTAATTGATAGAATGAAAATAAGGCGACAGCGTGCATCTCATAGACGTTCACTCCAGAAGCAGAAGGAGGGACTGTCAATCAGAAGTATATTTTTTGATGGGCGTAAAGACAAGACTGTCTTGCAACAAAAAAAAAGGGAAAAAGTTTTATAGAAAAGTAGTTACAGAAGAACATGTAACAATTTATTGAAGAACCAGGCTCTCGATATCTAGGGCACGTGTCTCCTTTATCAGGATCGGCTGCAAACATCGCGGATAGCATACAGACATTCATCCTGAAAAATAATATTGATATATCGAAGTTAAGCGCAGTTGGATGCGATGGTACGGTAGTGAACACTAGCCCTCAAGTAGGCGTTATAAGAAAACTGGAAGAATACTGCGGCACCTCACTTCAATGGCTAGTATGCTTATTTCATTGCAACGAACTACCTCTACGTCATTTAATACAACAGTTAGATGGACGCACCAGTGGACCACTTGGTTTTTCAGGGCCAATAGGAAAACTTCTGGAACGCTGTGAAGAGAAAGCTGTCGTCAATTTCGTTGCAATAGAAAACAACCTACCAGTATTATTAGAAACAACAGACCTTAGTACCGATCAGAAGTACTTGTACCAAATCAGTCAAGCAGTTTCTGCAGGAAAATGTCCTAACGATTTGAGCCTTCAAAAACCTGGGAAAATATCACACGCAAGGTGACTGACAGTTGCTAATCGGTTGCTTCGATTGTATGTTGGCACTGAATGTCCCAGCCCTCAATTAATTATGTTAGTAAGTTTCATCCAAAAAGTGTATGCACCAGTTTGGTTTTATATAAAACTGTATCCTAGCTGTTCTGATGGTTCGAAACATTTATGGCGAATGATCCATTATTCACGATTTCTACCAGTTGACCAAAGAAAAATTGTCGATGCAGTTATCCAAAGGAATGCTTATTTTGCCCATCCCGAAAATTTATTACTCGGAATGATAAAAGATGAACGAAAACATATACGGGAGCTAGGACTACGCAGAGTGCTGAAAGCTAGACAAAGTCAGAAAGAAAAAAAGATCCGGAGATTTAAAATACCAACATTAAATTTTAGTGCTGAAGATTATATTGACTTAATTTCTATTTCTGAATGCAGTGTTACGGCTCCGCCTTTGCTAAAACATATTTCCAATGAAAATGTAAGGGATATGATTGATTCCGGGAATCACAACAAAATAGAGGTCTTAAACTTCCCCTGTCATACCCAATCTGTCGAAAGAACTGTTAAGTTAGTAACTGAAGCATCAGCTGCTGTTTATGGACCAGAATCAATGGATGGCTTTATTCGTTCAAGGTTGCAGTCTAGAAATATTATGCCGTTTTTTAACACAAAATCAGACTACCAATCATAAAATGTATATTGTATCATAAAACAATTATTTTGATTAAAAAACTAATAAAAAAATAAATTCTTTAAATTTTATTTTTTTTTGTTATTTCCAAAAATTTAAATTCAATATGGAACCTGAAGATAGGGTCAAATCCAAAAAATATTTTTTACAGTTTTATTATACATCAAAACGTAACTTTTCCGCACTAGCCCCAAAAAAAATAATGACTTCGACTTTTTCGTTCCACCCTATTATACATTTGTTCCTAAAAATGGATTTGACATCATTTGTGCTTATACATTTTTGCTTGTTGCGAAATAGGTATAACAAAGAACTTAGATAATTTTACATAAAAAAAAGATACCGACTTGATGTCACTTAGATAATTTTACCTGACTAATTAGTTTGGAACTGAATGTCGCTTAGATAGTTTTACTTGCCTTAATGTTGTACCAAACGTGTCGCTTAGATAATTTTATTTGAATTTCAAAACGAATAATGATGACGCTTAGGAGGCGCAACCGTGTTTTGAATGTCGGTTAGGCATAACGTACTTCATACAGTCCTTCGGGGTAACTTTGATCCACAGGGTCTAACTTTGCACCATTTACTTTTTTTGATATTAGTATACGTTTTAAGTAGTATTCTTACTGTTAAAACTGTTTAATTTGTATAAATTGCAATAGATGTCTCTGTCATTGACATTTCCGTTTAGTTTGAAGGCATCTGATATGTTGTATTGTGTCAACCTTGAGTTTTTTATACGGTCTGTAAAGTGCTATATTGTAAAAATAATTCAAAGTGATTACTTATAGCGATTCTGTCGAAAAAGTAACTATGCAGGGTATTTTAATTATTTTATTAATGATTTAGCATCACTTTCGGTACATCAGAGCCAAATTTCATTAAAATAACCCGGATTTGCAGCAAAAACTGGCCGGCCTGATAATTTATATGATTTCAGGTTATCTTTGCACAACATTAAAACTGGTTCAAAGTTACCCTGACGATTTAAAATTGCGGTAAAACTTATTTATTGAATTTAATTTTGTAATTTTGTATTTCAGGATTTCCCGAAATACCGAGAAAACAGATACACAGTCTACATACTGAGGTCCGTCGCTATGGAACTAAACTACCGATATACAGAGCAGCGGCTACAAAGAGAACTAGAACAGGTTAAAAGTGGAATTCTGAGTGAAAGGCAAAACAATACGATATCCCGCGTAATACAATTCGAAATAAATTAAAACGAAATCATTCAAAAAACGTAGGAAGACCTTCAGTATTTTCTCAAGAAAAGTCGATAGTCAAGCACGTTATTTCTTTAAGTGATAATGGAATAACAATATCTTTGATGTGAGATGCATTGCACAAAGGTACCTAAATTCTCAAGGGTAAAGGTGACTAGATGATCCTTTTGAAGGTGACAATTCTGAAGACGATTATATACCATCTATGTCCAGCTCAGATAGTGAGCAAGAAGAACCGGCTAACAAAAAATGTAGTATCTACAAGTACTGTAGATCAAGTGATAAGTAGTGTAGTGTTGCGGGCTAGTCGTGAATCATTTAGTGATAGTCGTAAAACTGTGGAACAATCTTCAAGCCGTATCACGGAGACAAGAGATCATCAATCTAGTGAATCATCTGAAGATACAGATCACGATGGCATTGAACTTCCTGTTACTCCTACCGAATTTCAAATTACATGGACTGCTGTAACGGGAAAAAATCTAAAGGTATTTGATTTCAATGCAGTACATCCTTGCATTTCACAAGTAGAAATTCTGGAATTCTGAGTGAAAGGCAAAACAATACGATATCCCGCGTAATACAATTCGAAATAAATTAAAACGAAATCATTCAAAAAACGTAGGAAGACCTTCAGTATTTTCTCAAGAAAAGTCGATAGTCAAGCACGTTATTTCTTTAAGTGATAATGGAATTACAATATCTTTGATGTGAGATGCATTGCACAAAGGTACCTAAATTCTCAAGGGTAAAGGTGACTAGATGATCCTTTTGAAGGTGACAATTCTGAAGACGATTATATACCATCTATGTCCAGCTCAGATAGTGAGCAAGAAGAACCGGCTAACAAAAAATGTAGTATCTACAAGTACTGTAGATCAAGTGATAAGTAGTGTAGTGTTGCGAGCTAGTCGTGAATCATTTAGTGATAGTCGTAAAACTGTGGAACAATCTTCAAGCCGTATCACGGAGACAAGAGATCATCAATCTAGTGAATCATCTGAAGATACAGATCACGATGGCATTGAACTTCCTGTTACTCCTACCGAATTTCAAATTACATGGACTGCTGTAACGGGAAAAAATCTAAAGGTATTTGATTTCAATGCAGTACATCCTTGCATTTCACCTGAAGTTGCATCGCTATTAGCCCAAAAAGAACCCTATGATTTCTTTAAATTTTTTCTAACAGATGATATCATTGACTATATTGTAACTGAAACAAACAGATATGCTGAGCAGATCAAACAAAATGAAAAAATTTCGCAGTATTCAAGAGTCAAACGATGGAAACCTCTAACAAATTCAGAATTTGAAATCTTCCTGGGTATAATTATATGGATGGGTTTAAATAAAAAACCTCGACTATCCGATTATTATGTGTTGAAATGTATGTTATGAAATCGTTTCGAACTAATATTACGTAAGTGGCATTTTTCTAATAATACAGAATGTCCAAGAGGTGATCGACTTTTCAAAATTCAACCCTTAACTGATCGTTTACTGGCCAAATTTCAAACTGTCAGAATTCCGAACAAAAACGTATGCATTGCAGGGGCGGCTGGTCCTATGAGGCAGGTGAGGCAGTGCCTCACCAGTATCAATCGACTATTTACGTTCTTTAACTACAATTTAACTTTTTGGAATTTTCTAAATAACTTTATTTTCATTATGATAAAAAATTAAAATATGTACACCCCTGATGTCTTATCTTTGTATATTTCTTCATAATCTACGGGCCGGACAAGGGACAAGCTTAAACCACAAAATATTAAATAAACAACGGCTCCATTTTCCGCGCCAGCTTCTAATATATCATCTGTGCATCTCATTCTCTCTTTAAAAATTATAGCCGCCGAGGCAAGCCTCACGGCATTGCTCTGTCTGACATATTAGACATTACATTATCTAGCGAAATTCAACATGATTTATTTATTTTCTGCCCACGATTTCACCGAACAAGAGAGGCATGCCGCTCTGGTTTGGTGTAGTTCTTTTAATTAGCAGCGTTGCCGTTTGGGTACAAAGGTACCCAATTCGCTACATTTTTTCCCTCGGGGTATAAAAGTACATTTTAAATAAAACAGATTTTTATTTGAAAATTGTAACAACATTGTTATGTTGTAGTAGAGTATTTTCCTTTAGTAGATGGTACTATACATATTGTTCTATTGTTTTCCGATTTAACAAAAAATATTTTTTTTCTATGCATTTACCAGATTGGCAACATTGGTACATTTTGGAACATTTCTGCAAAATTGTTGTAGTAAGAGTAAGTAGTAGTTAAATTACTTCCTGTTGACCTCTTTGTGCGGCAGGATCACGTTTGACGTATCTCGTGTTGTTTTTCATTAAAAAAACAGTAAGATTACAATTAAGTTTTTTTAATAATTTTGGTGGGTTTGTTTTTGTCTGCAGGATTTTCGGTTTTAGTGAAAAATGGATTTAGCACCGAGCACTTCGTCACAACTTTCCCAGGTAAATGTAAATATTCGTAATACTTGTGATCTCGTAAATTTTTTAGTCAATCAGCAGAATTTTTCAAGTCATTCATATGAAGATAAATTATATATAGTTAAAGTCGTAAAACGACCTATTCCAGATTTAAGTAAACATCTTGTTTCTATCGGTGGCGTCGGAAAACCAAATCGGGGATTTCAAAATGCATGGTACGAAAAGTTTGACTGGCTTACGGGTAGTATCACATTAAATAAATTGTTTTGTTGGCCATGCATTTTATTTGCCACAGCTAATACTAGCGACAAAGTTTGGTTCAAAAGTGGTTATACTGATTTGAAAAATTTGTCTCGGAGTCTATTGTTACACAATAAAAGTTCTCAACATATTACATCGAATTGCAAGCTTACTCTTATGAGAAAACAAAAGCAAAATATCGCCACAGCACTAGACAATTCGCGTAAAATAGATATTGAAAATTTCAATGCTAGGGTTAAAGAAAATCGGCAAATTTTAAAAAGCCTTATAGATATTACGTTACACCTCTGTATGCAAGAGTTACCGTTTAGGGGGCATGATGAATCTAATGAATCTTTAAATCGCGGGAATTTCAAAGAGCTAGTTGTTCTTGTTAGTAAATTTGACACTAATTTAAAAACATTTTTAGAACATGATAATGACTCTAGATCAGTTTTTTCTGGGACATCTAAAACCATACAAAATGAATTAATCGATTCAATTGCTTTTGTTATAAATAAAAAAATTGAGGAAGAAATTTCAAAATCATTATTCTTTTCCTGGCAGGTGGATGAGACTACTGATATAAGCTGCCATTCACAACTATCCGTTATTTTTCGATACGTAATAAACGATAAACCAGTCGAACGATTCATGGGATTTTACGATGTAAGTTCCGGGCGTTCTGCTCAAGATTTATTTGAATTTTTATCTACCAAATTTCGAAAGTTCAACTTGCATAGTAAATTAGTGGCTCAGACATACGATGGAGCTTCTGTAATGTCGGGAGAAGTGAATGGTCTACAGGCAAAAATTAAATCTATAGCGCCTCAAGCCATGTTCATTCATTGCTATGCACATGTATTTAATTTAGTTTTAAGTAACGCATGCAGTTCAATTCAACAAGTTAAAGTTTTTTTCTCAACCTTATCCGGTTTTTCTTCATATTTTTCTAAATCTACAAAGCGTACCCAAGTGTTAGAACACATTGGAGGAAATCGTATACCTTCTAATGTAGCAACTCGCTGGAATTTTACTTCACGCGCAGTTCTCACAGTTAATAATAATAAGGATAAATTACTTGAGACCTTTGATTTTATTATTAATAGTCGCGATTTTGATGACAAAACAATAAGAGAAGCAGTAGGTTTAAAAGCTTTTTTAGAAGATCCTCAGAACATATTTTTTTTAGAAATATTTTCGTTGATTTTTCATCAAACTGATACTGTTTTTTCCATTCTACAAAATAGAAATACAGACATTGTTAAGGCCAGAAATTTACTTCAAAATACCCTAAGTAAAATACGTGAATTTAGGAGTAACAGTACTTATTTTGATACAATTTATGAAAAACTGGATACCGCTGCGTTACACTCGAAACGTCGTCGTAAGGGAGTTGAAATGACTGATAAAACTCAACAATTAAGGCAAATTTATTTGGAAATTCTTGACATTATAGCAACCCAAATAGAGGTTAGGTTTTGCGACGTTGAAAAATTACATTTCTTTGATCTGTTGAATATATCAAAATTTCCCATTTTTGCTAAAGAATTTCCTCATGATCTATTAAAAAACTTGACAACGCAGTATAATATTTTTGATATAAATCAACTAAAAAGTGAGTTATCCGCTATGTACGGGAATGATATAATAGAAAATTGCGCAAGCCCTTATGAAATGTTAACTTTTTTTCACGATTATGATTTAAAACTTTGTATGCCAGAAGTTTTTAAATTATTATGCATTTGTGTTGTTTTGCCAGTGACAAGTGCTTCTGCAGAAAGAAGTTTCTCCGCGCTAAAAAGGATTAAAAATTACATCAGAAATACAACTGGACAGACACGATTGAGTAATATGGCAAAAATCTCAATTGAAAAATCATTTATAAAATCACAGGATGAGAACGTTTTTATAGACGATGTAATAGATCATTTTGCAGAACAGAAGTCTCGCAGAATTCCTTTAATTTATAAAAAACTTTAAATTTTAGAACTCAGTTTTCCTTTTAGAATTTATATTTTTTGAAGTTTTTCTAAAATAATTATAATTTTTAAAAATCGTGAAATAAAAAACCAAAAAACAAAATTTAACCCTTTGTTTAAGTTTATTTAACGTAAACGGCCTCACGTTATGATGTCACAAAATCGACCTTCCGACTAACATCTTACGACGAGAACGATCAATGGAGATATGCTAGACCGAAGCTTCAACTGAAGGGATATGTGAGAGCGTGAAGAAGATGGCACTAGATTAGCAGTCGCCATTTATAACACTTACTAACAAATCTCCCAGATAAAAAATACCTACTAACCACCAAAAAAATATAAAAATCCCAAAAAAATTAATAAAAAATATAAAGATTCAAAAAAAATATAAAACAATAAAAAATTCACAAAAAAATTATAAAAATAAAAAAAGGCCACGGGAGAGGCCACCTAGATCCTTGAGGCTACAACTTGGCCGCTAACCAAGGTGCACCAACACCAAGGTGTTGTTAGAAGTAATTCCATTAGTTCAAAGTTATTTTAAAATTTCTAGAAATTAGTGTTAAACTTTCTAATTTGCCATCAATCCCATTCCTGTTTTACCACTAAATGGGTTTTTACGAGGAAACTATGACGTATAAGTGGTTTTATCAGAAATACGGCTGTACCGTTTCATGTGTCCAAATTCCTAAGAAGAAATATTTTGGGGGCAATCTATTTTTTTATTTTCTCGGCCAGGAGAGGGAAACGTGGTAGTTGAAAGGGGTTGATATCGTTAAAACATGATATTTAATAATGTAATAAATCCAAAGAGAATAATATAAAAATATTAAAGTACAAAAATATTAAAAACTGTTTTTTTAGAATTTGTAAAAATCATTGTTCTAATTCTATTGCAGATGTCTAGAGCAAGTAAAATCCTTAAGTTAGCTGATGAGATAAATGGTATTGCTCAAACTAGTGGAAAAGAATATATTGTTAAAAATGTTGGGAGTGACAATGAGACACCTAGTACAGAAAACGTAAGTTATAATGATACAGAACTGACTGAACTTCTCAATTATTATGACCGAAATATTGTAGTCGCATTGGAAAAACCAAATAACAATGATCTAGACTTTACTCGAGATATACCAGAAGATATTTTCTCAGATGAACGCATGGACCTTAACGAAAATCCCGAAAATTTTTCAGCAACTGGTGATGTTTCACTATTTTGAATATCAGTGGAATGAAGATGCCATATCAGATGACAGTGATTTCATTAAGCCTTTAGTACCATACTCTGACCATTCGGATTCTGACAGCTATGATGTTCCAGAAAAAAGCAAAAAACGTAAAAAGAGGTTTCAGGTTAATAAAAAGACCTGGTATTCTGAAAAAAATAAAAGTCGTCGGGAAATGGGTAAGAGCTATTTTGGAAGACAGAAAATAAATGGAAAGTGGAACTATGATATGGAGAAAACACCCCGAGAATTAAAAGAAAGATGTTGCAAGACCAAAGAAAATGGATTAAAAGTGTAATAAAATTTCTGAGGAAGATAGAAATGTAATATTTAAGTATTTCTGGAATTTAAGCTGGGGAGAAAAAAAAGTATTTGTAGATAATACTGTAAAATCGACTGCTATAAATAGACCGAGAGATAGAAAAGACCCAGAAAAATCTAAACGAAAACAATCGTTAATGTATTATCTTCGAAGCAACGACACAGATATTAGAGTATGCCGCAAAATGTATGTAAATACGACAGGTATTGGCAGATGGACATTATTAAATTGGAAAAATAACTTTTCATTGCCATTGGAATCCAGTGATTATGCATCTAAGCAAAAGCCCAACGTTTATAGACAAAACAGAAGTCGTAAAAATCCATTTGAAAGCGAACATACGGCATTAACAGATTTTTTTAATTCTCTACCGTGTATGGAGTCACATTATTGTAGATCTTCTACGAGCAAAAAGTATCTTTTACCAGAGTGGTCTTCAAAACAAGAACTATATAAACTTTACGTTAACGATTGGTGTCGTGCAAAGAATATAGCTCCATTATCTATGTTTACGTTCAATAACGTGTTTAATACACAAAATCTGTCTCTTTTCCGGCCTAAAAAGGATGAGTGTGGGCTATGTGCTGCTTACAAGAATAACCATGTTTCTGAAAC
Organism: Diabrotica undecimpunctata; assembly: GCF_040954645.1. NCBI lineage: Eukaryota > Metazoa > Arthropoda > Insecta > Coleoptera > Chrysomelidae > Diabrotica > Diabrotica undecimpunctata. The sequence continues at coordinate 61,852,818 of NC_092811.1, forward strand.
TGAGTACAACTTACATATTATTAAAAAAAAAGAGGCAAGGATTGAAAAACACAATGATTTCAATAATAAACGTCATGTATATGCAATGGACCTTCAAGCAGTCCTGCTGGCGCCAAAATCTAATATAAGTAGTTTATATTATAAGACCAAATTATGTGTGTACAACCTCTGTTTTTTTAATCTACAAACAAAAGATGGCTACTGTTATATATGGAATGAGAGTGAGGGAGGATTATCTGCCGAAGAATTTGCCTCCTGCTTTCATCATTTTATGGAAAACTATGCAATACCACTTATAAATCCAAGCGAGCAAAATCCAGAAATCATTATGTATAGCGATGGTTGTACATATCAAAACCGTAACGCTGTACTGTCCAACGCAGCTGTGAATTTGGCAAAAATATATAACATAAGTATTATACAGCTACCATTGAGCGTTGCGTAAAGAATAAGATAATTAATGTACCTGCAGATTATGCACACTTTTCCAAAATTGCGAGGAAGAAACCTGGACCATACACAGTCGAGTATTTGGATCATTTGTTCTTCAAATCTTTTAAAAAGGTTGAATTAGTTAAAAGTATTAGACCTGGCAAGAGGAAGGGAGACCCTAAAGTAAGTTATATCCTCGCCACTATTTACTTTACATGTTATTTAATATTTTCTATTTTAGGTAACCGATATTCGCAGTCTGAAGTACACTGCAAATGGACTAATTTTTTTTAAACTGCGCTTTAATGACGAATGGGAGATTCTACCACAGCGTATACCAAAGCCTATGGAGACTTGTTCTTGGCGTGAACTTGATAGTCTGCATGTAAACCGTCTAAAAATAAAAACTAAAAAGTATACAGATTTACAAGAACTAAAATGTACTTTACCGGTAGACTACCATGAATATTATGACAATATTCCTCACGAATAACGGTAGATGTAGTAACTATTACAATTTTTAGTTTAAATTTTACAAGTTTTGCTTTTTTGTAGTGTCAACTAGTATAAATTTTGTAACGATACTGATTGTTGTATTAAAGCTATGTTATATTCTAGCGTAAATACTTAAATAAAAATAAAACCGTTTCTTAATCTTTCATGTAAAATTACTGCCAACTCCAGATGGTGTTCAACATATATTTTCGAAAATCTGCCAACTCCATTTTTTAGTTCCGTAAACTAAATGTACGAACATCATTTGAAGAAAAGTAGTTAAATAACTCATATACTATAGTTAATAAATAGTTGTGACAAAAAAATTTCGACATTAGTTTTGGATAAATTAACAGGTTTTTTTTGAAAATGAAAATATCAATAAAATGATAGGCCTATAAAATTAAATGATTTAATTGCTCACCTGGGTTTTAAATAATCATTTCGGCAGATTTGGAAGCGGGTTTTTCAATCAAGATTCTTTATCATATTATGTTGTTCCAATTCCTCCCTTGATGTTCGGGGAAAATATTAAATCCAATCCCAGATTTTCTACCCGATTTTAAGACGAAAAATGCCGGTAAAGGCTTGGAGAAATAAACCTCGCTGTGTGAGTTGCTGGCCAAAACTCACTTTAGACGAGCGCCTCTTGACCACTTTAGTTGTTACACTTGCGCATCGTATCGTCTATTGCCCATAAACGTTTCATAAACGGGATTCTGAGGGGTTTTAGGATTTTAATAATTAATTATATTAATTAATTATATGTTAGCAGTTGTGACTGCTACAGCTGATGTATCATCGCAGATAGCAAAGCTTAAGTGGAAGTTCGCTGGACATACCATAAGACAGAAAGACGACGGAATGGAATAAGATGATAGACTGGAGACCATATAGTTATAAACGAAAAAGAGGAAGGCCACAAATGAGATGGTCAGATAATATATATATATATATATATATATATATATATATATATATATATATATATATATATATATATATATATATATATATATATATGTATGGAAGATATGAATGTTAAAAAGCTTCTTGAATTATTTTTGACTAAACATCCCCATATTGAGATGTATGAAACATTCAGGCAAATATTTGTGTCAGACTTTAACATCTCCTTCGGTTACCCACGAACTGAAACGTGTTGTTGGTGTGACGAGCAGAAAGTCAAAATGATTGAGCTTGATTTGAGCTATTTCAAAAAGTGATAACGAAAAAGTAAAGTTAGAGAACGATATGAGGAAGCTAGAATTTGAAAAGAGACTCCATTTGAAGAAGGCTGATTGGTTTTATGAATTAAAAAGGCGTGCAAAAAACTGAAGCTAGAAAGTCGTCAATTGTAGAGGCTATCGCTATAGACTTCGGAAAAAAATCTTCCTACTCCGAATATAACTTTTGCTGAAGCGTACTTTAGAAGGCAGCTATCGTTCTATATTTTTAATATTCATATTTTGTCAAATGGTGTTTAAATCATGTACAGGTACGACCAAACCATCGCAAAAAAAGGGGTCAGATGATGTTGCCTCAATGCTCTATCATTTTTTTAACACCTACCTGGATCCTGGCGTTAAAAAACTTTATGTGTTTGCCGACTCTTGCGGAGGACAAAACAAAAATCACACTATCATCCTGTTCTTCCACTACGTAACTGCTACACTAAAAAGATTTGACACTGTGACAATTACTTACCCAATGCGCGGCCATTCCTTCATGGAACCAGACAAAAACATGGGATTGATCCCTAAAAGTGCAAAGGCTGAAACCCCAGATGGCTGGAGAGAGGTTATAGAAGCCGCGCGAATCAAGCCACATCCGTTTGTTGTTGTATCATGTGAACAAATTATGTTTAAAGAGTGGGGTACATTTTTGTCCTCCAGGTTCTACAAAAAGAAATTTTCCTTTCCTATTCGGCAACTAAAACAATTAATGTTTTTTGAAGCAAAATACAAAACCGTGAATCACAGGGAAACATATAACGGATCTTTCACGTCATCCTTAGTAAAAGATCAACGGAAGAACCAGAAGGGGAAATCAAAGGTACCTGATCTTCAAGAACCCAATCATCTCTACCAAACGCTTATACCTTTGCCCACAGAAAAGTGTGCTGATCTAAAAATTCTAATGAAATTCTGTGAAGAAGAGGGATCTAAAGAGTACTACAGCCAACTTCTTTCTGCCAATCAGCCTGAGTTACCATCTGAGCCCGATAATGTTCCCGACGATCAAAGTAATTTTTAAAAATCAGATTAACTTTAGTCAGTAGTTTGTATCTTGGTTTGTTCTTTTAATGTGACGTAGAAATGCCTTACAAAATTAAAAAATAATAAAAATTAATTTTTTTTATCTATTCAGGGGGAAGAACCAACTCAGTCCACATTTTGTTTAATTAAAAAATTTCTAACTACGAAATAAAAATTCAATCATAACATTATTCCAACTATTTATAAAAAGTACATATCGAACTAAATATATAAAAATATTTGGCTAAAAATGTAAAAAAGCATAGGATTTTTATCGTTTCAAATTTTGTTTTTTTTTTCTCCTGAAAAATATAGTTTTTTGACTAAGTTGCCCTTTCCCCTGTACCCTTCAACTGTGAAGATCAGTTCCAGGATTAGACAGCCATCACTACGAAAAACAATCCTGATGAAAATGAAAATTTGGCACAGCCCTACACCACACATAGATACAGTCCTAAAAGTAACTGAGATGAATAAAAAACAATCAAATGGTAAAAATATTATTGAAAAGAAAAAAACTGTTCGTAAATGCAAGAGAAACGTGAAATACATCGATAACATGTCTGATGAAGAAGATTTTTCTACTTTTTACGGCGATAATGATGATTCAGACGACTGGTTGCCAGTACAAAGTACAAGCGACGAGGAAACAGATGATGCGGAGTCAACGGGTAAAACAAGAAAGAATTTCCGAAGAAAACCAACAACGAATGGATCGGGTATACAAGAAGAAACTGTAGGTGATGCTGGATTTAGGGAAAGAAAAAATAATGAAAGAAAAGAAAGATCTAAGAAGAAGAGAGCTGAGGAAGAATATACAACTAAGAAGGGAGTGACAGTACCAGCCAAGAAATGTCAATCGGAATCCATGACATGGAATCGGAATCCGAATCCATCTCAAGGAAAAAAATGTGGGAATTACTGTGGATCTATCCCAGAAGAAAGAAGAGAAAGCATATTTAACCATTTCTGGAAACTGGATACAACTCGACAACGAGATTGGTTGGTATCATTGGCGCAAAGAGTAGGTGTGAAGCGCAAGCGCAGTAAGTCTGAAAAACGCAACTGTACTATAAAATATTTTATAAATGAAGGCGAAGGTAAGAGAAACGTATGCTTACAGTTCTTAGCAGTCACTATAAATGTTTCAGACAAAACTATTTATAGTATTGTTAAAAATGCAGAGTGAGGATGTGCCAAGGAAGATATGAGAGAAAAGATGGAGCCGTCAAATAAAACCAAACAAACTACTCTAGATGCCGTTATAATCTTTATAAAAAGTTTGCCTGCTTTACCATCGCACTATGGCCGCCAAGATTCCAGTAAAGTTTATTTACCAGAAGGATTTAAGAACATACCAACTCTTTACGGAATTTATAAAAATAATGTCATTAATCAAGGTATGAACGTGAGAATTTTCCGCAAAATATTTCATGAGCAGTTTAACGTCGGCTTTTATATATCAAAGAAAGATAAGTGCAAGAAATGTCTTGTGTTTGAAAAAACCACTGATCCTGACAAACTGAAAGAAAAAGAACAGCACGAAAAAGAAGAAAGTTACGCCCGTTTCAAGTCACAAACAGATCCATAAAGATGATTCTTCTACATTATGCGTCAGCTTTGATCTTCAAAAGGTCTTGAATAAGACATATTCGCCTTCAATGCTATTATACTATAGTAGAAAACTGGCTGTTTATAACCTATGTTTCTACGAGATGTAACAATCTTGAAACAATTCAGTTGAATTTCCTACTAACCTAACGTCTCACGCTATCGTTGAAAATAACCTTAAACATACAACTGTTTATACACCTTCCCAATGGTTCACCATTTTCTCAACTGCTAGAAAGAATCCATCGCCATTTAATGTTAAGCGAATATCTTATGATCAATTTAAAAAATGGGATAACATTGGTGACAAATATTTCAAACGAAATCTTACTGGCAAAATAAGTAAAGTTCGCATTACAACTTTTAAGAAAGACAAACTTTGTTTCTATAAAAAAATCTATGAATTCTGTTGTCAAATTATTCGATGTTTACGTCCAGCCTAAGACTAGAGTCCTATTTATGTCCTGCTATAAATCACTACTGCCCATTTCCAAAAAGAAATACGACGATCTTCAGAAACTATGTACTGACCAAGTGTCATTCCAGCTTGTTTTCATCATGAATATCTAAACATTCCGCGGGATGCGAATATGAAAGATGTCTTACCAGAATCAGACGTAGAAGATCCTGATAACGATTTTTAAAATATCTTAATATCACATCTATCTATTATTTTCAAAATATCTTTTACAAAATTAACTGGCACCATGTATACATCAACATATCTTACGGGAGACGAACGTGTTAACGTGACTGTAACCACTTTCTATTCGGAATTTGCTTTTGTATACTACAGTAACTAGAAGAGTTGGTATAAGTATGGTGTAAGCAATATTCGTTCAAAATTGAAACTTCTCGGTCACATTATAACCACGTGCTTTAGATTTGTTTGTAGAATCTTCTTGATATAATTCTAATTTCTTGTTTTATAATAATCATAAATTGACTTTTTAAATTTAATGTCAATGCAATGTTTTAAAGTCAATGCTAACCTAATGATTATTATAAATAAATATATTTATATACAGGACGTCGTCATTGGTGTTGAAAATCCTTGATACTGATCTACCAGTTTTCAGGCCATAAAAATAAATATTGAATTTCACTTCTCGACTCCTTATTCTATAACCATAAATCGATTGTATTAAATTATAAGTCGACACTAACGTAATGATTATTATAAATAATCTTCTAACATATGAAGGGTATAGATAAAAAAGTAACATTCTCTACTTTTTGTCAAAAATTTATTTTTAGTTTCGTATTCTCCACATTCAAATACACAATTTTTCAGAGTTTAAGAAATGCCAAAAGAAAGAAGGGGATAGAACTGTTCACAAGTTTACAGCCAAAAAGCTAGTGTTATGCGTTTTTTGAATAGCTTGAACTGTAGCGAAACACATTATTGTGCAAATAAGATGGGTCGAAAGTATCTCTCAGGCGAACTTAATATACGGAAACTTTGGCGAAAGTACATAGCAGCTGTTCAAGACAAAACTGTTGAAGTAAAAGAGCAATACTTTAAATATATTTTTAACACAGATTATAACTTAGGATTTGGTAGGACATTTGTTCAACTTGCTTGTCACTTACCGAGCAAATAAAAGTATGCAAAGATGTACAGCAAAAAGCTACTCTCATAACAACTAAGCGAGTGCACAAGTTAAAATATACAGCATTTTATGACCTTCTTAAGGAGGTCAAAAATGACTTGTTGCTTTTGAGCTTTGATTGTCAAAAAAATCAGGCGCTACCGAAACTTCCAGATCAATCCACTTATTATAGTCGACAGTTATAGATTTGTTTGTAGAATCTTCTTGTTGATATAATTCTAATTTTTTGTTTTATAATAATCATAAGTTGACATTTTAAATTTGAAGTCAATGCTAACCTAATGATTATTATAAATAAATATATTATGTACAGGACGTCGTCATTGGTGTTGAAAATCCTTGATACTGATCTACCAGTTTTCAGGCCATAAAAATAAATACTGAATTTCACTTCTCGACTCCTTATTCTATAACCATAAATCGATTGTATTAAATTATAAGTCGACACTAACGTAATGATTATTACAAATAAACGTCTAACATATGAAGGGTATAGATACAAAAGTCACATTCTCTACTTTTTGTCAAAAATTTATTTTTAGTTTCGTATTCTCCACATTCAAATATACAATTTTTCAGAGGTTAAGAGAGCAGAACTAACGGTCTCTTATACAAATTAATGAATAAAAATCGCATTGTTATCTCAAAACTATCATTCACCGCCATATTAACTTGCAGAACTCACGTTCTCCCTTTCAGCCTTTACTATACTACATTTTTGGAAACCTTAAATGTATCCAGGTTTAGGGTGAATCGCCTATCCCAAAGGTACTTTACTACTGGTGAAATGCCAAAAGAAAGAAGGGCATAGAACTGCTCACAAGTTTAGAGCCAAAAAGCTAATGTCATGCGTTTTTTGAATAACTTGAACTGTAGCGAAACACATTACTGTGTAAATAAGATGGGTCGAAAGTATCTCTCAGCTGAACTTAATGTACAGAAACTTTAGCGAAAGTACATAGCAGCTGAAGACAAAACTGTTGAAGTAAAAGAGCAATACTTTAATTTTAACACAGAATTACAGAATTTAATACAGAACTTAGGATTTGGTAGGGCATTTGTTTAACTTGCTTGTCACTTACCGAGCAAATAAAAGTATGCAAAGATGTACAGCAAAAAGCTACTCTCATAACAACTAAGCGAGTGCACAAGTTAAAATATACAGCATTTTATGACCTTCTTAAGGAGGTCAAAGATGACTTGTTGATTTTGAGCTTTGATTGTCAAAAAAATCAGGCGCTACCGAAACTTCCAGATCAATCCACTTATTATAGTCGACAGTTATAGATTTGTTTGTAGAATCTTCTGGTTGATATAATTCTAATTTCTTGTTTTATAATAATCATAAATTGACTTTTCAAATTTGAAGTCAATGCTAACCTAATGATTATTATAAATAAATACATTATGTACAGGACGTCGTCCTTGTTATTGAAAATCTTTGATACTGATCTGCCGGTTTTCAGGACATAAAAATAAACATTGAATTTCACTTCTCTACTCCTTATTCTATAACCATAAATCGATTGTTTTAAATTTCGACGCTAACGTAATGTATTACAAATAAACTTCGTAACACATAGTCTACTTTAACTGTCCTAACATGGGCGGTATTACCATGGCACACTGTAAAATGTGTGTTAATATTGCTGGAACCACGTTTATTCGGCATTTTCTTTTATATACTTCAGTAACTGGAAGGGTTGGTATAAGTATATTGTGACCAACATTCGTTCAAAATATAAACTTTTCTGTCAAATTATAACCAATCTTTGAGACTGCTTGACTTAGGTAACTGAGGACTGAGGTAACTTTCGTTCTTTTCATCTCCGATGAAGACTATAACGTGCTTCCAATTTCTTGTTTTATAATAAGCATAAACTGTCTTTTCAAATTTGAAGTCAATGTTAAACTATGATTATTATAATAAATATATTATGTACAGGATGTCGTCATTGGTGTTGAAAATCCTTGACGATGATCTACCATTTACCACTTCATAAAATGCAATAAATATCTTTTCGTAAGTACTAGCGGCGTCGTTTGAATTTTACTTATTTCTCTATTCCTTATTGTATAAGTATAAATCGATTTTTTTAAAACATAAAGCCGACACAAACATACTGATTATTACAAATAAGCTTATAGCATATCTACGACTTTAACTGTTTGAACAAAACTTGATAAAACACCATAACAAACAACATTTAATATTAACAATATATTTATACAATAGACCCAGATTTTTAATGCTATTCGCCGTTATCTCTTCATTTTTTCTAAACACAAGAGGCTATTTCTGCTTTAATTCTGCTATCATTTCTTATATTCTACATTCAATTAATCGTTGATCCGATACACCAGTATATTGATTCTTCGAATTCATAAAAAAAACCAAACTTAAAATTACATCTTCTGTAGAAAGACTTTAGTAGTAAGCAGAAAATCAAACTCGATGATGTCTGCACATCTTAATAAACAAAAATCCATTTATATGTATTCAGACAGTGATTTGCGCATGGCGTCTGCTTTTAACCTGAAACAAAAAATAATAAAATTATAGTAAATCAACACCTATTAGTTGTTTTTGTTTTAAATAATATTAAAAGATAAAGGTCGGTATAAACATGATCTGGCTATATGTTAATGTTAATTTATCAGCAGATTTGTACAATTCCTTTTATGAAGCGCTTTTAAGGCATTTAATAATTTTAATAACCCTTTAAACTTCGAAAATGGTAGACTAATGTGTGGATTGCAAAGCTCAAAACTAATTTGTAACATTGTTGCCTATCTCAAGCCAATATTAAGCAGGAGAGTTTCACGTTAAGGCCAACTATCAGTGGAATAAAAAATTAGTGATATTAACTATTTTTAATGGGAATTGATCACAATTGCAGTTGAAAATATGTTTAATTTGACGTTTCAATTTCCACTTTGAAAATTGTTCTCAGAAATAATAAATACTTGACGAATACGAAGTAGGAGTCAAATTAAATGTATTTTCAACTTAAATTGTAGTTATTTATTTTTTATTATTATTATGTAATTGGCCAATTGACCATACTATTTTGTAACTTGTATTCACATATCTACAATTATAGTTCGAGTTAGTAGTAAATGTGTGCTAAAAAATGTAATTAATTTTTTTTCCTATTTTTTTCTTTTATAGTTTATATTTATCTTTTTTTGGTTTGATTTTGTGATTTCGTTATATTTTTTTAACATATGGAGCCATTTTTATCACTATTCATTCCGTTTATGAACACTTTTTTTCTTCTTTTTGTTTAGTTATGTTTATTTTGTATCTGTATATGGGAAGTATACTAGTAAGTCCAATTTTTTAGAAAAATATATTATTACATGACCGGCATAGGAATATCTTAATTTATTTAGGAGAATACTATACTAAGTCCAAACGCTTTTAAAAACGAAATTAAACGAGAAACTATGTATACCATGTAAAGTTTGCTTTAGAGGTATATAATCTTATCTGGACTTAACTTATATTCCTTCAAATGAAAAATTTCGAATCGTATCCTAAGTCCAATATAGGATTTTATGCTTCTCAATGAAAAGACATCGAGCATATAATAAAATACACACAGGTCGAGTTCATTTTCTTAAAACTTAATATTTATTTTTTTAACAATCAAGTTAAATGCGTAGTATAATCTTTAAGTGCACATTAGGTGGTGACTGTTTACAATTAATGTATTCATTTTATGGCACGCGCCCTAATTGATTGCGTTTACGGCTTTTGGAGATTGAATATATAATTTCAACTTTATTTATTAGATTGTACTAAGCAGTATCTAAACGAAAAAGGGTCATTACTTAATGACAGGCAGGCACATTCTGTAATATAGTATTTAGTTTTTAACCTACCAGCATAGCAAACAGATTAAAAGTCAGAAACGTGTAAAGATTTGTATTCAATTCAGTTTAATTTGAACCAAAAAAATTTTGATGGGTTTAGTGAGTCTACATTGCTTTAACAATGGCTCTTCGTACAAGAACTTTAAGGATTTTAGATTTGTCACTCTCTGATACGCCTATGTCTTTAAACACAGACCCCAGACTACAAAAAGGTAAGTTTTTATCAATAAATTATTATTTTTTTGAGTCAATCGAGAAAATATAAACGCAATGTTTACTGCCTTTCTAAATTTTATTAAAAAATCATTTTTAATAATAATTATAATAAAGATAAAGAAATTTAGCCCACCACATCAAGAACTTAGCGATAGATGTGGCCAAGATACAATTATCAAACCAGCTACTGTTGCAGAAGAAAAGGACTATAATCAAAATTATGTGGTAAGGGCCGACCTTTATCTAAGTGACAGCGATGGTTCAATAAAGGATAAAGATTATCAACCACAAATTCAGATAAGAGTGGAAGCAGACTTCCTGCAATTTTACCGGCATTGTCAGATAGTTCAAAATTATCTGAAGCTCAGAGGGAAGATATTTTCAAGAAATATTTGAGCAGACCATAATATCATCATCATCTATTGACAATTTATATTTGTGTGTAACTTGTGAATCCTGAGAATAAAGCTTTTTTCTATTCTATAGACAATACTTTACAATACAATACAAAGACAATTTATATTATCTTGTGTCCAAACGAAACCTACAGAATGACATAGGTTGCACTCAGGAGATAAAGGTAAACTAAGAACAAATACTTTAGTTTACTCTTTTGTAATTGAGAGTATTAGAATTGTAGAATGTAAAACAATGTTCTTAAATATGTTAAGTATTTCACAACAAGTAGTGAAGACTGATTTATCAAAGCTGCAGGATAGAGGCATGGTTCAACGAGATCTTAGGGGCCTTCATGAGCCAAGTAATAAGACAACACAAACAATTGTTGATTCTGTTGTATCAAGTATTTCATCTTTTCCAAAATAAGAGTGTCACTACAATCGGGAAAAGTCCAAAAAGAATTATTTGGGGCCTGATTTAAACATTGAAAATATGTATAAATTATACAAACAGGAAAAAACAGAGAATAATGATGCTACTGAACTCATAACAAAGCCCTGGCTGTATTGCGATATATTTAATAAGCAATTAAATTTAACACTTAAACCTCCAGAAGTAGACACTTGCGACAACTGTGATATATTTGCTGCTAAAATAAGAGCAGCTGACTGATGATCTACAAAAGTAATTGTGTAAATTTTTATAAGCGAAAATTGTGGACTTTGAATTACACTTTATATAATGAATATAACAGTACTGCGTATTGTGTAATATGGGATAAAACCAAAGCGAACAGAGGAGGAAATGAAATTGCTTCAGCAATTTTAAAGTGAGCTGATCTAAATACTCCTTCATCTGACGTTGAATGTGTCATCATATAACTGTTGGGGCTAGACCAAAAACCTATGTGTAGTTATGTGTGCACTTTACCTCATACAAAGATATCCAAAACTACAAATAATAGATTGTAAATTATTAACAATAAAGTATTGAAAGAAAACGGAAAAAACTACCCAGTCTAACTATATTAACACCCTGGGACTGGCAACAATTTATTTGTCAGTGTTCTAGTAAATACGAAGTTGTGAACATGGAACTCAATGATTTTAAAAATTTTGAATGCTTATATTCTTCAACAGGTCCATTTATTAATCAGAAAATAAATACTGACAGAGTCATTTCAAATTTCAAAACCAGTAATCTTAACGAGTTACCAAAGAAAATTTTGGATATCTTCAATATAAAACTTCGTTCAACATTGACACTTTTCAAATGGTTGACTTAAGACGAAATAAAAGAGGAGACATCATTTTGCCAGAAACTTTACCACAAATTTATTAGAGAAGAAAGTATGTGTAATATTAATATTGATCCTGTAATCATTATCATTGGAGATAACAGTCCAAATTCTGAAGGTGATGAAAATAAAATATGAGAAACGAAAAACATATGTTTAAAATCTTACAACAATATTATTTGAGCTAAATAATGCTTCATTCTTTAAAGAATTTTACTGTTACTTATTACATTAACACACTGTAAATATTACTGTATATTTAATTATATTTTTTTATAGATTGTTTATTTATTTATAAATCACTAATGATATTAAAAGAATTTATTAAACTACTTCAAATGTGACTATAATTTTAAAACAAAACTAACATTTTACATTCATATAAAACAAACATATAAAATCAAATTTTATAATATAATCCGTGATTGGAGTAGTAGCCATTTTCTGTCACTTGCTATTGCATGGAGTAAATTTCCAACTTATTTCATGTACTTAAATGATGGCACACAGGTAAAGAACCATGGACTTAAATGTATATACTGTAATTGGGGTTTATGTCAAATAAACAATTAACTTGGAGTGTTGACAGAGTACAAAACAGTATATGATAGGGAAATAATACTGCAAAAGTGGTTGAAGTCGGCATTTATAACTATCCCTGAAAAAGTGCTCAGACTATCGAATACTTAACCTTAACTCTCTAACCATTATATAACTGTCTGTAGACAGTGTTTACTTTTGTTCTAGTTAAATCCAGAATTGTTAATACATAAATAGCTTAAATGATATTGTTTGTTTTTAAATGAGCTTACAGAAACAGATGCACATTAACAGTCATTTGAACATTCCTTGTTGTCCCATTTAGCAGGTACAAGCAGTTGCTTTTAGTCATCTGCCAAAATAGGTGTATAAATTATTGTAATCTGAAGAGAATTTTCATATAAGTGAAAAAGTGGTGTATGTCTATATTTTGCTGAAAAATTTACTGTAAGTACATCATGATATATATTTTTGGAATATATTATTGGTTTTAGAAAAATAAATAAGCTACAATTTTTAGCATTATAATTGATGACCATCTACGGTCATAACAGTTTACTTCATGTTTTTTTGGATCGCCACTGTATAAAAGAAAGTAGTCATAAAGTATATGATCTTTCTAAAATTCTAAAATGACTAATGAAGTGGCTAATATATATTAGATTCATTAAAAAATAATTATTCGTCTGACACTGATGAGAACTGAAATATGATGAGACTACTCAGTCCACTGTTTCTCATTATCTGAAGGAAATGGACTTTATAAATGATAATTTACTACTGAATTTTAGCAATGCCAATGAAGAAGCTATTCCATCAATATCATCTCCTATTATGACTGGTGCAGCCATGTCATCAACATTGTACTCTGCTGAGCCTACTGCAGAAATTTCATTATGAAAATGTTCCGTTAAAACTACTACACTTATTCCAATATAATTACTGTTAAAATTAGGAAAAAACGACCTCATTTGCAATACCGTATTGCAATAATAAACATATATACAATAGTCATATGGGTGGTGTTGATCTTATGGATGGTCTAATGGGCAGGTACCACATTCAACTGAAAACTCAACATCCCATGCTACGGATATTTTATCACCTGTATGTCTAAGACTGGACCAAACTTGTTTCAATTACCAGATAATGTACAATATGACGGTATAGATCATGATCAAGGTATTCACTACAAAACCAGAAATAGCAGGTGCAAATATTTTAAAAAGGCTGATACTCAGATGTATTGCATAAAGTGCAATCTCAATTTATGTATTACACTAGAAAAAGTTGCTTCTATGGCTTAAATCATAGATAGTTTGATGATGGAATTCATATATATTTCTTATATTTTCATTTTTTGTATTGTTTTACTTTCTTATTTTTATATTTTGTTAGATTTTTGTTTTTATTTAAACAATAAAAATCATTTCTTAAGTTATTCTATTTAAATAAAACCTCTTCTAATCTAACACTCACATGAAAAATGAAATTGTGCACAAGAAATTAAATCTAACAATCAAATTAACCTAATTAGAAATTATCAGTTATAAGTTAGACATAAGTGAATTTCTCAAAAGTTAGAAGAGGAGATTGTAGGGTCCCAGTACATATTCCAAAATGAAATAGGTACTAGAGAATTACTTGCTATAATAAACTATTTGATGATAACATTAATTATGATGATAACTCATGTTGACTATAAAAATCTTTAGATAGAGTAAGACAGGAAAACTTAATAGCAATACCCATTAATAAGAACAATCAAATTATAAAGACAAACCAAAGATAGCAGAACCAGAGTGCTACAGTACAATTTGATGGACTGACAATAAAAAATTACTTAAAAACTTACAATATGCAGATGACACTGATGGTTGCAAAGAGCAGTGGAAATCTTGAATATAAATTGTGCAGAGATGTGAATTGATATAAATGTTAAACAAATGAAATACAGTATGATTATTACAAAAGAATCACAAAATATGGAACACATATTGACAATAAATGGCAACATGATAGAACAAGTAGAAAAATATCAATACTAAGAAACTTTGACAAAGAAACAAACAATGGCAGATCAGCATTTATACAACTGATGCCACTCCTAACATGCATCTCAATTTAAAAAATGTACAATATTAAATGCTATATATTTTCAATATTATCATATGGAGCTGAGACATGCATATTAAAAAAATTTACATTCAAAAGTTGGCTGTCAACAGCCACAGTAATGTCAGAAAGACTTAAAGAAGGATGCAAATAACAAAAAAATATAATAGTTTAATTAGCAATTTCAGATGTGATATAAACACAAAAACCTAATGCTAAATATAAAAAGCCCTAATAAGACTGACTGAAAATAATGTGTTTGCTGCAGATGATATAATTTTGAACTACAGACAGCATACAAAGAACCAAACATTATAACATGTAAGTATAAAGATTGGAAATTTACGTTGGATGAGCCATGCTCATCAGAAGCAAAAGGAAAACACCAAAGAAAATATTGAGAGGACACCATTGGGAAAAAGGTCAAATGGAAGATCCATACAATGTTGGAATAAAGCAAAGAACAGATCAGAATGGAGGAAAAACATGGAAGAAAACAATAAAGGGTCGGCCAGCTATACTGCTCTACTAAGAAAGAACCCCGTAACTCCAAAATTTGAAAAATTGGGATATTTGCACCATATGAATAATTATGATTTATATAACATATTCACATAGAGAAAAACCCGGATTTTACATTTCTAAATATTTTATGAAAGAAAATAGTTTCCCCATAAACGCCAAAAATGACTATTATGCTTAGTATAAACCTGGCATTTAACGCTTCGTAGTAAAAACCTGGTATATGCTCAGCAGATACGGGTTTTTAACGTAGGATAAAACGATATGCGAGGTTTTTTCTAAGGAATAGAGCAACACCGCTAACAGTTTCCACCACCAAGTGGAACTATCGTTAAAGAAAAAGAAGAAAGTTTACGATTATCATGATTTCGTCGAGGCCGTTAAAATGTGTAATTTGATTCGTATGGTGGTGAAAGAAATGGGGGTTTCCGATTTTCTTATCTGGAAAGACTTATTATTACAGTCAAAATTAAAGAAAACAGAGTTACGTATTTACCTATCACAAATTGTTAAAGTAATTGTGAAGAGAGAGAGCAATATTTTACACGTTAAGATTGACAATAGCGAGGAGTTGATAGAGATGAACTTTTTGCAGGCCAGAGTGTTAAAATCTGGGATAAAGAACCCCACACCTGTGACGAAACCTTCTGGGATTGCTGAGAAGAGAAAAGAACAGATATTAAAAAACTTAGTCAAATTATACCGGCGAACCGCCATCAATTTAGGAAGAATTGCCAACTTCCGATTAATAATGATTTTCATTTTGTATTTTTAAATAAACGTTTTTCGTAAATACTCATGTTCTATTCAACAAATGTTCATAAAAAATTATATTAAAATATTTAAATGTTTTGCCTTTCGAGGCAGTTATATAAATTTTATAATAATTACATAGTTAAAACCAAGCTTAAGACAAATTTGGATAATACGTGGTTTTAGCTAAGTAAACTTGACATAATTCTTTGCTTTGTTAGCCCGTATGTCGCATAACTAATGTCCATATGGTAATTTTGAAATTTTTTTTTTTTGAAAAAAGTTAACTATGATGCTACACACTCTACCCTAAATGATTTTGTGTTATTATTGTACCAAAAGCACAAGGGATTAAACAAAAATCTTTAATCGCGTTTTTCTCAAAACTCGCTATAGTGGAGATACGGGGTTCTTTCTTAATAGGGCAGTATAATGGATAACCCTTTTTATGATCTGTTTGGGCATAATGGCAGGCATTAGCATTAGATATGTCTATTTCCTGTAAACTGATAAAATTAACAAGATGTCACTTTAACCCTACACTGCTCAATGTATCATATATGAAACATACCGAGAATTTACATGTATAACACAGTGAAATAATATTAAGTCCAAACAGCACTATGTAACATATTCGATATATACCACTCTATTATATTATACACATTTTGTAACCTTGCAACGTCGTCTCATATATTATAAAACGCACGAATTAGTCAGTTATCACTTAACCGTTGTGTTGACGATAACGCTGAGTTTAAAATATTTTTATAGGTGGTTATTAATCAAAATTGAATGTGCAAAATTGCGTTTTATGCTTATTACACATCCACAAGTCATCCAGTATTAGTTTTATTTAGCATCTACTATTATTTTTAAAGGTATGGTAAAAAATTTGTTTGTATCATTTATGATACATAATGTAATTTGGGTATAATTTTAGATGTCTTGCTGGTATATGAAGAGGCCTTTATCAGATAAAGAATTGCAAGTTATAGTCGACAATTGGGATGATAGTGAAGATGATTGTAATGTAAGTGATATTGAAGACTTGAATAATGATGCAGATGTAGAAAATATAGACGTATCAAATATTCCAGTGGCATTTGAAGATGATCTGAGTGGAGCAGAAGTGGAATATTCAGCAGAAAATGAGCGAGGACGACCATCTACAAGTTCTATTGAACAGGATATACAATTAAAGAAAAAGAACGGGCCAACAAGTTATATTCCTCCAAAAGATATTCGAACAGATGCTGTAGGACATTGGCCAATCTATACTAGCGATCGAATCCGATGCAAAAAGCCAAATTGTAAAAAATTAACCTATGTTAAATGTGACAAATGTGGCTTGCACTTATGTTTTAATAAGGATTCAAACTGTTTCTTTCAATTTCATCAATAAAAATATTATACTATAAAGGTAGGGTAAAATGTATAGTTATTGACACTAGCACAGTTATTGACACCTGTTTATTAAATTTCAAAATATTAAGATAACTCTTATTTAGTTCACTAATCTAAAAATAAAATATTGTACGCCAATGATCTAGTTATAAACGTAGTAATTTTCATAGGTCTGAGTTGGTAGTGTGAAACAGTAATGGCGATTACAGCAAGCCATGTGCAACGGTCGGTTAGCAAAGTGCAAATACTATCGGATTGTTAAGGTAATCGGCCTATAAGTTAGTTTGATTTCGGTACTTGCCCTACGAATATTAACTCTGGTAAGTTTTTAACATAAAAGTATATCCTAAATTGTAAGAATTAGGTGTAATCTATTCGAAAATTTCATTTCCTTGATTAATTTTCGGGGTGTCAACTACTACATATCGAAAATAAGTCAAAAACAGTTATTGACACGGGGTGGCAATAACTATATATCCATAGCGTCGAATAATTAGCACGGTTCTGATATTGCCAGCTTTATTTTCTTAAAGATAATATTTTAGGGATATAATTTTTATTATGAATATATATAAAAGAAAAATTATACAAAAAACCGTACACCGAAGAAGATGTTCAAAAAGCACTGTCAGCTATTAAACAGGGCATGTCCAAAAAAATGGCTTCGAAAATATATAATGTTCCTAGGCCGACCTTGATATTTCGCTTAAGCGATAAATTCGTAAAAACATCTCATGGACCAAATCCTGTCTTGACCTTAAATGAAGAAAAGATACTTGTCTCCTGGATCCAGGTATGTCAACGTAAAGGATTTCCTCGTCGAGAAGATGACGTCGTTGCAAGCGTTCAACAGTTCTTAGAAAGTCACCCAAGAAATAATCCTTTCAAAAATAATTTGCCAGGCAAAGGTTGGTTCAAGGCTTTTCTTCGCCGCCACCCATGTTTGTCCAAACGTACCTCCGAGGGTGTTACACAAGCAAGTTCTGCCATTAGCGAAACCGATATTAAAAATTGGTTTGGAACCATAGAAAACTTTCTAATCGAAGAAGGACAAAGAAAAGTATTGGATTATGCATCAAGGGTGTTCAATGGAGATGAAACGAATTTCCAGCTGTGTCCGCAAGGCAAAAAGGTGTTGGCAATAAAAGGCTCCAAAAACGTATACGAAGTTGATGGTGGAAAAGCAAAGTCGACGTTAACTGTCATGTTTTCTTTTTGTGCCGATGGTACAGTTACACCTCCTATGATAATCTTTCCAAATAAAAGGAGGACCTTAGAAATTGCTAGATCAATACCAGATGAGTGGGGATATGCAATCAGCGAAACTGGTTGGATGAAGGCCGAAATCTTTTACGAGTATATCTCTAATATATTTTATCCAAGTCTGAAGAAAAAAGGAACTACTTTTCCAGTAATCCTTTTTGTCGACGGACATAAAACTCACCTTACGTACAAATTAAGTGAATTGTGTACAAAACTAGAAATAATACTCATAGCCCTGTATCCGAATGCTACACGCATTTTACAGCCGGCCGATGTTTCGGCATTTAAGCCTCTAAAAGAGGCTTGGAAAAAAGGAGTCCTTAAGTGGAGACGCGAACATCCAACAGAAGATCTGACCAAAGAAAAGTTTGCACCCATTTTAAAAGTAGTTTCAGATAACTGTCTTAAACCCAATACTATTACGCAAGGTTTTAGAGCGACCGGTTTATTTCCATGGACAGCGAGTTCCATTGACTTTACAAAGTGTTTGGGGCACGAAAATAAGAAAAACGATGTCTTACCTGCAGTCTCTACTATAAACTACACAACATTTTGTGATATTGTGGGAAATAATATTGTCTCTGAATTTGCTGCAAACAAGGATAGCGACGTATACAATGAGCAACCCTATTTGGACAAATTATTTCAAATATGGAAGGCTTTCCAAAATAGTGAAAGTAGTAGTGTCAATCACATAAACGAAGGTACGGATCAGTTTTCATACATACCGATAATTATTAAAGGCAATGGCACCTGCCTAAACAATATTGAGACAGGTGATTATGTGATTGATGACAACATCCTCAAAAAATATAAAGAATCTGACATTAATATCAACAACGACCAGAAGCTACTTAGAGACATAGATAATCAATTAGATGATGATTTAATGACAAATCTGACCTCCATTACAGCTGCTGTTATTGCTACAGACGGTAATTTCGCTACAGATTTGATTAGTACAACAGAAGTCCTTGATGATATAGAGGATAATTCTGCAGTAGATCTTAATGATACAAAAATCGTGGCTGACGTAGAAACTGTTTCCAACGAATTGCATACCACATTAGGCGATATATTGTACTGGCCGAGCACTCCAATAAGAAAAGGTAAAAGAGAAATTGAAAAGAGTTCCGTTTGCCGTAACTTCAGCACAATTTAAAGAAATTCATATTAAAAAAATGAAGGAGAAAAAAAATAAAGAAGAAGCACTTGAAGGGAGGAAGCGAAAAAGAGAGGAGAATAGAATTGCCAAAATAGCCAAAGAAAAAGAAAAGAAGAAAAAACAAACCTCAACCCTAAAAAAGCCAAAGATTAATATAATCTCTAACCAAATTATTCTAAATCCAAAAGAAACCTCAGAAACAGAAGTTACCACTACATCTGAGAAGAGTAAAAATCCGGATACTGACGCTAAATTAGAAGAGTTTGAGATCCTATTGCCGAATACGTCTTCAGTATTACTGGACCAAGAATCAAATGATCCTGCACTGGAAAAACCAAAAAGAGTTTTAAATGAGAAAGTAGAAAACGACAATGTTGAAACTGCAAAAGAAGAAGCGAATGAGGACAAGAACTCTGACACTAATATTACATCTCTTAGGCAAACCGAAAAGTTGCATAGTACAAATAAACAATCCTCAAAAGCAAAAGAGAATCCAGTTGACAAAGTGAAAAAAAAATTGTTTAAGATAGATAATGATGAAAACACAGCAGTTACGGAACATAGTATTTTAGAAAATGGACTTTGTTTTATTTGCACCTTTAACATATCTGACACGAAAAAGGGGATAGGTTGCTCCTGTTGTTCAAGACGTTATCACATCAGCTGTCTTGTAAGGAAACGTGGAATTGAAGAAAGATCTTCATTTAAAGATTTTATGTGCAATACTTGTAAATCAAAGAAACTAGCTAACGCCAAACTAAACTAATATTTTTTTGTGTGAACTTATATTTGTTGTAGTTTTGTTTTTATTTACACTCCACAGAAGATTGTGATTTTGTTTTATTTAAGTATAGGTATGTTAGTGTTTTGTATTTATTTTTTGGCTACATAACTAGGACTAAAATTGTACATAAAAACCTCGAAGTATTAATGTTTAGAAACTTACTCTTTGTTAAAAATTTTCTCCCTGTATTTTTAAGAATTTTTATTTTTTTTATATTTTAATAACTTTTCATTAAAAATTGAATAATTATCTAGTAATTTTTCTTTCATTCTTACCTATTTAATAAATGGCAAAGAACAAGGACAAAATATACTGTCAATTATTATATCTAGCAGTGTCAATTACCATAATCTCCGTGTCAATTACCATAATCTCCGTGTCAATTAATGTACTCACGATGCCTCTCGCATAATTTGTTTATTATTTTCTACAACAATTTTCTGTTAACATTTTGGTTAATAATTATAAAGAACCAAAAACAAACTGATGTACTGATGTAACTGATGCACCGTAAAAAGGTTTTAAGGCAACCCTTTAGATTTTTTAGGCATCCTGTATAATAAAGCACTGCTTAAGGTGTCAATAACTGTGCGTCTTACCCTACTTAAGTATTTTATTTCATATATATAATTTTGCCCAAATGCACTTTGTATCAAATTTGATACATTACCAAAAATGTCCTGAAATTTAAAAATAAATAACTTTAAATTTTTTTAAGAATTTTTTTCGGACTTCTTTATAAAATAGCTATACATATAATTTTTTCCAATCTAAAATTAAAAATTGAGCATTGTAGGGTTAAGACTCGCTCTGATTTTAACATTCATTAATATATTTACATTGGTTTTATTAAAAGAAAATTAGGTAAATCATTTTTACAATATTTAGGTAACAATGTGCATTTCAACATTACATAATGTCCCAAGTGGCCATGCACAAAGGGTGTGGCTTCATATATCCTTATATTGAAAATTTTAATCACTAGATCACCTACCAACACCAAAGTCTAGATTAACTATTCCTAAGTAAAAAGTAAAATAAATCCCGATTTAACAAATAATAGGGTAATGCTTACACAAAAACGCTTGGGGATGTGATATTTGATACCGTGCACCATCTTGATTTTTTATTTATGTGGAAATGTATGCAACTAAGCATAGGATTAATATTAAAGAATAGGATTAAAGTTAGGAAAATACAGGGAAAACATTAAGAATAGGATGAATGAGTAGTTATGATCTAAAAATATTACTTACATTCATTGTACCAGGAAAAAATACATTCATTGTTGCAGACATTTATGTGTGGTCAAATACACATTCAAAAGTTTGATTAGAGAAACATCTTTTCGAAAGAATGACCCTGTAGTTGTAAAAGATGACTCTCCTGCATATTAACTTAAAAAACCATATTTTCTTTCGCAATTAACTAGCACCTACACCAATTAGCATTACGTGGCATTACGCCATATCTGTACAAATACGCAGGCGTATACGGATACGCCGCCTGCCGCCATTACACAATGACACAAGACACAATAGTACAAACAAAGTACAATTCAATGCACTTATTGACAGTTATTGCCAGGAGAGCGTTTCTAGCGCTAAATGCGGACGGACCAAGACTAATTTCATTTGGCGGCAAATTCAAAACGTAGGTTCTGCCTAAAATATGCTTTTAATGGAAAAAAATATAGTCATAAAATAAAAAATAAAAAACTTATTCTATGCCAAAAATATATCGCTCACTGGATGCAATAATGGCACATCTAATAAATTAGACTTTGTAGAAAATAAAAAGTTTTGTAATTTAAAAATAGTAAATTGAGATTTTCGTGAATATTTTTAAGTCAGTTCTAAATATTTTTCTCATGTTTTGTTATTTATAAACAAATACATATAAAATGATAAAAAAAATTTCTTTATTTTTAATAGAAAAAATTAAATTATTAAAAATGTGCCATAATTGACATTCATATTTTCTTTAAAACAATTATTAAAATAAGTAACAAATTGAAGACGAAGAATATAAAAATAAATAAAATAAAATGCTTTTATTCGGATTTTTATTAGACAAAATATTATATATCGTTTCTGTAAAAAAACCCTATTTCTAGAAAAATGAAAGAAACAAACTCTAACAATAAAAAACCTAAGCATTTTAAAAAAAACTGACTGCATAAATTTCTAGTATAGCACAGCCACCTTTACTTCCAAGCCATGAAGTAGAAATTTGGCAACAAGGCGTGGTAGTCCGACCGTCGTTTGTTGTGTTCATAAGATGGCTTGTGAAATTTGTTGAATTTAGTGTTTTATTATCTTTATTTGAATGTTTTATTTGTAAATTGTGTTTAAATCAATTAGAAAATATTAACATAAGTGAAATTTCATTAAGTTTAGAACTTTTAGAAGATTCTTAACGACAATTTAAAAGGCAAGTATTAATATAACCTACAAAACAAACTGAAAACAATAATAATACTTTTGCTTCTTGTTACAAAATAAAATGAAAACAATAATAATACTTTTGTTTTTGTTACAGATGCCCCGGCATTGTTGTGTACCTGGTTGTAAAACCAATTATGCCAGTACTTTAAAAAACGAAACAGGCAGAAAGTACGTTTTCGTTTCCAAAAGATCCCCAAAGAGGGTATACTTGGTTACGCTCTATTCATAGAGAAGGCTATACAATTACCAAATCTTCCGTAGTATGTGCCAAACATTTTCATGAAGATGATATTCAGCGGACTGAACAATGGGAAGATAAAGATGGAAAAGTATGCATTGAAAAGTTACAATTTCCCAAATTAAAAGACAATGCAGTTCCTAATATATTTCCTGAACTACCATCATATCTAACTGTTCGTCGTACTAAGGCAAGAAGGAATCCTGAAGACAGAAGAAACTTTTTGCATAAGAAGAGGGAACAAGAGATAACAGAATTCTTAGACAATGATTTAATAGATTCATTTGAATCATTTTTAAGAGACTTGGACAATAATATCCCATTGAAAAACTGGACGAGTAAAATTACAAGTGACTGTGTATATTTCTATGTATTAAACATTAATCAGTTAGGACATGAGTTTGATAATATTAGTGTAATAAGTAGTGTAATAGTTAGCAGTAATTTTAGTGTAATCATCAATGTAGGTAAGAATAGATTAAGTAGTAATGATTTGAAATGGATTTTACAAGATAGTAAATTAACAAGATGGTCACAATTAGAGAACTTACTTTCTCGATATAGTTCTGCTTTTGAGATATGCGATAACAAATTTGAGTATTACATTCAAAAATCTTCTGAGAATATTCAAGGGGCTATAGACAGTTGTGATGAATACAAAAAACAAATGGATGCTTTAAAATTAATTTTTGATCAATTAAAAAATATGTCACAGCATAGAAAACAGTACAGCATTGAATCTATGTTATTTGCACTGGATATTTATAACAAATCACCTATAGCATATGATTGTCTTAGAGAATATTTATTTCTTCCATCTAAACGACATTTACAGCAAATTTCAACAAATATGTTCATTTCTCCTGACAATGATACAAGTAACAATCATTATTTAAAACATATATCTTCAACTCTCTCAATGAGGGAGAAGATAGTTGCACTTTTTGTTGATGAAATATATTTAAAACAAAATCTCCAATACAAGTCACAATCAATAACTGGTTATGCCCAGAATGACCCTACTAAATTAAATCGTACTGTTCAAACTTTCATGATTTCATCTTTGTTTGGAAATTTCAAAGAGGTTGTAAAATTACTCCCTGTTAATAACATGAAAGGCACTGAACTAAAAGATTATGTTTTAGAAATGATCAAACAAATTCAGGGTATTGGCTTTAAAGTTTTATGTATTATCACAGATAATAATCGAATCAACCAAAATATGTTTCAGCAGCTTTCAGAAAATATTTTTATTGAAAATCCCAATTTTGAAAGTGAAAATATTTTTTTGTTATATGATGTAGTGCACATTTTTAAAAATATAAGAAACAATTGGTTGAATTTGCATGAGGTCACAAAAACGTTTGTATATCCAGATATAAACACCAATGCTATTCGTAGGGCCTCTTTTCTAGAAATTAGAAATTTTTTTAAATTGGAGCAGAATAAAATAACAAAAAGAGCTTTTAAGTTAAATTATAAGACAGTTTACCCAAACAAGTTGGAACGTCAAAATGTTAAATTAGTCTATAATTTATTTCATGACTCTACTATAAGTGCAATGCAATGTGTTTCAGAAGACCTTCATACTTTTCTAAAACTAATAAAAACTTGATGGGATATTGTGAATACAAAAAATAAATTCAAAGGTTTTCAGAAAAGGAATGACTGGTCCATGCCAATATTTTCTATAGACTCAGAAAGTATTAAGTTTTTACAAAAGTTTGTTGCTTGGCTTGATTCTTGGCATCAAGACACTAATTTAATTGGGTTAACTAAGGACACATATAAGGCCCTTCGAAGAAGTACCAATGCATTAATAGAACTTGTTTTTCGAAGTTTGAAATAGATTATATTTTATTAGGAAAATTTCAAAGTGACTACTTGGAAAAACGTTTTGGTCAGTACCGTAATTTGTCTGGATGCAACTAAGGTAATGGCACCAGTAGTGGACAGGGCACCTATAGGTGACACTTATGAAATAAATTCAATCAAATAAGGGTTAAAATTACAGAAATCTTCTCTGGCATAAATTTAATTCTTTGCTGTTAGTGCCATCTATCAGTGAGCATTAAAAGTAGTTTGCTATTTCCAAGTCCAAGATGGCTATTAATTGTTTTCACAAGTAGATGCATGGTCCTATCGTCTTGAAAGTTTTTTTGTTAGTAGAGTGACTAAAAGGTAAGAAAACATTATTAATATTTTTTGGTACTTTTTATTTAAGTTTAGACATATTAAGAACTAATGCTAGTGGGGGTTGGAAGTTATTTTCTTATTTATTAATAAATTTTAGTAAATAACCTTGAAATAAACCAGATACAAGGGGTGTCATCTTTAGGTAACTAGAATTCATGTAAAATTTTTTTGACACCAGTACATGACACCCAGTGTCAGGTATTGGTTACAATCAGAAAATGTGGGTTCCAATACGTGACAGCTTTTTTTTGTTATAGATTTAAAAGGATGCCAAAAAAAATATTACAATACAGTCATGAAGATATGGAAGCAGCTTTGGTAGATTGCCGAAATGGAATGCCTACGGCAACCTCTGCCAGACTCCATAAAGTTCCACGAGTTACCTTACTCTACAAATTGAAAGGCAAAAATCCAGTAGAAAGAAGAATGGGTCCAAATCCAATATTTACTGCAGAGGAAGAAAATAGGCTAGTGCAGTGGATAATATCAATGGCAAGTCGAAAATTCCCAATTACAAGAAGCATTTTAATCGTAAGTGCTAGAAAATTGGCGATAGAATTAAGTAAACCTCTGAACTTAAAAAACTACAAAATTGGAAAGAAATGGTATTACGGATTTTTAAAAAGGCATCCAGAAATTTCTCAAAGAGTTTGCCAAAATCTTACCAGCAGCAGAAAAAATGTAACTGAACAACAAATTAAAAACTGGTTCACTGAAGTTTACGATTATCTCTCAGAATCAAATTATTGTGATATCCTCAAAGACCCTACCAGGGTCTTTAATGCTGACGAATCAGCCTTTTTTTTTAATCCAAAAGGACAAAAAATTCTAGCAAAAAGAGGTGACCGATCTGTCTACCAAGCTGTTGGAAATGGTGAGAAAGAGTGTCTTACTGTTTTGGTAGCATGTAATGCTGCAGGTAGTGTTGGTCCACCAATGGTCATATTCCGATATGTAAGAATTCCAGCAGTTCTGGCGGAGAGTGTACCAAAACAGTGGGGAATAGGTCGCTCAGAGAGCGGATGGATGACTGCTGAAGGATTTTTTGAATATATCACCAATGTGTTTTTTCCTTGGCTGACAGAAGTTGCCAAAATACCTTTGCCCATTATTTTATTTGTGGATGGACACTCATCCCACCTGACTTTGCCTCTAAGTAATTTTTGTATTGATAAGGGTATAATATTAATCGCATTATTTCCAAATTCAACCCACTTGTTACAGCCACTGGATGTAGCTATATTTAAATCTCTAAAGGGTACCTGGAAAGAAAATGTTTTGGAATGGAGATTAGAAAACAATATGTCTGAATTAAAAAAACATAATTTTGCACCACTGCTAGAAAAAATTATAAATTCAAAGATTACACCAGACATTGCAAAAAATGGTTTTCGTAAATGCGGTTTGGTGCCATGGAACCCAAATGCAGTGGATTATACTAAAATTACACCACCTACTGAAGAGAATAATCTGCTTCAAGAACCAATTCAAAATTTAGCTCTGGAAGAAAACTTAGGCAACGTAGATTGGATATCCTTTAAGTTAACATTAAGCAAACTTATTGGCGAACAAAAAGTTTCAGATTTTGTGAGAGGTATTCAGAACAATGAAGACAAATCACTATTTAAAATTTGGGAGAAAGTTTGCGATTATGTGACATCATCTCAAAAATATCAAGAACGGACATTTGTTGATGATCAGACAGTACAAAACGTGACAATTATGGAAAGACTGGAAAACGTAGAAGAAAAAGAAAATATACCTGATAAATTAGAAAATATAATAGATGTATCAGTTATTCACTCGACACCTGTAAAAGATTCTACTCCTGAAAAAATTCCAATAGTAACATCAACACCAGTTAACATAAACATTAACATAGAAGCAGGTCAGTATGTTCCATCACCTTTTAAAAGGGCCTTATTCTGGCCGGAAACGAGCAAGGAATCTTTAAATAAAAGGAAAAGAAAAGAAAAGATACCAGCTGTTGTGACCTCTGATTCATGGCAAGAATACAATAAAAAGAAACAACAAGTAAAAGAAGAACAGGAAAAAATTAAAATTGAGAGAAAAAAAAAGAGAGAAGAAGCTAAGGCTGAAAAAATATTAAAAAAGAAAAAGAATAAGATTGAGTCAGCATCAGAAGATAGTGATGTTAGTGACATAGAGTATGCAGAGTCTGAAAATTCTGGATGGAATGAGGATTTCGAAGATACAGGTGCTGAAGATATACAAAAGCTAATCACAATAGAAAATTTAAGTGAACTACAAAGTGGTGATTTCATTCTAGTGTCATTTATGGGAGGGAAAAGAAATTCCCAAAGATTTAAATATGTCTGCATTGTTCAGAAAAAATGCTCTAAGAACGAATTATTAGTTATGGGATGCAAATCTATTGATACTACAAAACAAACTTTTAAGGCTGTTGAGGATGATGTGTCCACAGTAGCTTTTAATCAAATTTTGGGAAAATTAGAAAATCCACAAGTGGTGCAATCTGGTGATAGGTTTAAATATGTTTTTCAAGCACCAGTTTCCGATTTGAAAGAAATGTTTTAAAATCTTGTAGTTTTTGTCATAAATAGAAGTTTTAATGTGTTTAAATTTAAGAAGTTATATATTCAGTAATTTTAGTTTTAAGTTTTTACATCTTTGTTTGAATAGGTATTATGTGCTTATTAATAATGCTGCATTTTCATATTTATATTTTAGTTTATTTAGGTGTCACCTATAGGGTTCTTGTGTTGTCATCAACTGGTGACCTTCAATTTTTATCTGTCATCTATAGGGGAACATGTATTTTATCAAAAAACATTAAAAATAAAATCTTAAATAAACAACTTTTCGATTTTTTTAAAGATATTTATAAAAAATAAGTAGTAATAGTCACACTGAAATGTTCTCTTGTGACTTTCTTCATCTATCTTAGTCAGTAAAAAATTATAAGTTAATTTGTAATCTAAGAATGTCAGGTACTGGTGCCATTACCTTATAATGTTTCATTTTGCCAAATAATTGAATCTGAAAAGAAAATCAGAATACACCATATTTTAAAAAATTGTCTAGCTGATGGTAATAATTTTAAAAAATTACTATCGAACGACACCTCAGATGAAGTGGTTATAAATGTTCCAGACAAATTATTAGAAGTAATAATAAATAATCAAATTATCTTGAATGTTACAAATTAGATGAACCAACACAATCATATATATGTGGTTATGTTGCTCATCAAATTAATAAAACTACACATTTTTGTGAGCAGTGTAAAGACTTGGCATTTGAGAGTAAAGGAAACACAAATAATGAAGAGTATTTTGATTACTTTCAGAGAGGAGGTTTATGTTTGGCTACAGATGCAATAAAATTTATTTATTTCCACTTGTGTGCCATTTTTGAATTTATAATCAACTCTGCACAACTTGAAGCACTATTCTTACAACAAAATTGTCACCAAAATATATTAACATTTTTAACCTTACAGAGTTTACAACATGATTTTTGTGTATATTTTGATGAAGTATGTGTATGTGGAGAAAAATCGCTTCGAGTTTATTCTGTGGCTTTAAAAATAATGAGTAATATTGTTTTAAATAATTACACAAAAAATATAAATAGTAATAATCAGGCACTTAAACATGCAAAACAAAAAAATACATTAGAAAATAATAAAGATCGGAAGAAAAGAAAATTATCTATATTTACAACATAAATCTAATTATGTTTGTAATCACTTTTAAAATACTTATTTTAGTACAAGTAATGCCTTTAAGTAGTAACCACAACTTTGACAAAAAAACTTTTCTTCTTCGTCTAATGGAGCTACAACCCTTTGTGAGTCTTGGCCTGCTTAACAATGTGCTTCCATTCTGCCCTGTCAGATACTTTCCTTCGCCACTTCCGGATGTTCTTGTTTTTAAGATCCCCATCTACGTCTGTCCATATTTTATGGGGCCTTCCTGTTGTTCTATTTTCTTGGGGCTTCCATCTCTGGATTACTTTTACAGCTCGATTATCTGGCATTCTTTCTAAGTCAC
Source organism: Diabrotica undecimpunctata (assembly GCF_040954645.1). Lineage (NCBI taxonomy): Eukaryota > Metazoa > Arthropoda > Insecta > Coleoptera > Chrysomelidae > Diabrotica > Diabrotica undecimpunctata. The sequence continues at coordinate 61,882,485 of NC_092811.1, forward strand.
CAAGCCAGATAATATTACGATTTTCATATAATCGAAGATAAAATACATAACAAATATAAATCACCTAAATTACAAAAATTTTTTTATATATTGTCTACATACAGTCATTTATATCCAATTTTCTAACAACAGTTTCTAAAGTTAAATTAAAAAGTATTGTTGATAAGGCATCACCTTGCCCAACTCCATTTTCAATATAAATGCCTCTGTCATATCTCCATCTATTCTCACCATAGCTTTGGAACTCTCCAAAGTCATTCGTATAAGTTTAACTAACTTATTGGGCATCCCTAACATAGATAGTTGCTTTAACATCTTTTGTCGATCTACTCCATCAAACACCTATTTGAAATTGATATACAAGTTGTTAAATGGTATGTTACATTCAACACATTTTTCATGTATACCTCTAAACATATGTATTTGGTCTGTATGACAAAAAACCCATTCATATTTAAAATTGCTACTTGCATATACCTTAGTATGAAAATTCAACAATAGTTTAAGTAAATAGTAAAACATTTAATTTTCTATTTAATTATTCTTAGTTTAGAATTATTAGATTAATTTAGAACCATATTTATATTGTATCTGATTTCTTAGGATGAATTTTTTGATAATAATACAGTAAGTTTTTACTTAACAAATTTTACATCTTTTGTATTTTTAATAATTTTTTAAAATGTTGTGTTAATGTTAATTGTGTTATTTATATGCTTAAGTACTTAATATTTAAAATTTCTAGTGATTTTTGACTTGATGACTGCATTTGATTGTAAGATTAACTGTTTGAAACTGTATTTTAAGTGCAATAAATTTTACTCTACTGATTATTTTATTTATAATATAATCTTAATAATAATAAAACTTTATATATATTTATTAGGTATATATAAGGTTTTATTAATTTTATTTCCCTAAAAATATTTCTTTAATGAATTGAAGTTTTCAAAATATCAGTTTCCTAAAATTCAAATTAGTTTGATTTTCTAGTAGACCTTACAGCTGAATATCGGACTACCGACGTCATAGAATGCGGTGTTGCCATTTTTACTTCATGGCTTGGAAGTAAAGGTGGCTGTGAGTATAGTGAATAAAAAACAAAAAGCTACAACTATAATCATAAAAAAAATACTACCAAATAATATTTTTGTATAACTAAGTCAACCCTTTAAAATATGTTCTTAACTTATTTTGAACACATTGTTACACCTTTTTTTAAGTGTGCGACAATACATTAAAATTATAGTTTGTAAAAAACAAAGGTAATAAAACAAACACAATATAAAAATAGTGCATTCTTCTTCTGCTTAAAGAGGAAAAATCTCAACACAAACAACGGAAAGTTTGTTGCGGTTGATTATTATTCTTTATAGGGTTTGAGACTGTTGTAAAAATGTGGATGGCACTTTTTAATAACATTGGTCCGCAATAATTCCATTAGGTCTTCATATTTTCTTTTAGGTATCTCTAGAGGCGCTTTGTAAGCACATTCTAATTTTATGTTTCTAAAATTCAGAGACGCAGTGTTGTTTGTTCGTAGATTTTTTCTTGGTTTAATACTTACAGCTCTATATTCAGACTGACTGAATGATGTCTTATAGTAAAATTGGTCCAAATTATCTATTTCAACTTTAAACACGCATGCTTCACTAAACTTCACAGTATCATTTAAAAAGTCTTTAGTAAAATTAAAGGAAGTTTGCAAAGTTAACTTTTTTTATATCAAAAAAGTCATCGTAACTCATTTCACTACAGTAAAAGGTTCTCCGGTTTTCCCTGACTTTTGCGTTAATGTTACGCAGTGATCTGGTGCTGAAATTGGCCCTGATCTGACTCTTTTTTATATTTTTTTCTATGCGGGAGTGGACATTGTCTCCTTTATTTTGAGTATGTCCAGTAACCAGGTCTTCTTCTTTAAGTGCTGTCTCCCTATCGGAGGTTGAATAGAGAAGGAGGAGCTACCTAATAACCTCTAGCGTTGGTTTACCTATTTCAGTTTGTATGCTATTTATCAGAGTTGTTTTGTACGCTGCAAGTATAAACCTTAGTGAGAAGTTATGTAACGTATTAAAAGGTTTTAACGTTGTTGTGCTGGCAGATCTGCTGGCAACACATCCGTAATCAATGTTAGAATGAATTAAAGATCTGTATAACATGAGTAGTATTTTACCAAAGAATAGCGTCTATATTCTTTGGTTTTACTATCGGTATCCCAAGTTTTTTGAGCTAGGTACTTTAAAATGTTTAGGCCATTTCGATATTAAAGAGCTAACTGCTGGATATAATTCGGTTTATCCTAAATATGTATTTTTGAAAATATACATTTTCATTTATTATAGCAAAATCTGAAACCGGTACTTAGGGACCAATTTATTAGTTTATTTAAGTGTTCTTATAATATTGACGCCATACGATTATCTTTTTTGCCTTTGATGTAAATAATTAGGTCATCAGCATCTAGTCTTGCCTGAAGAGGTTTTGCAATGATTTTTGTTTATATCGTTTATTGCTAATAAAAATAGAGTAAAACTGATAATCGATTCTTGTGGCATTCCGTTTTGTTGTTTTCTAAGATAGGATATAGCACCAATTGCTCGGACTTGAAATGCTCTATGAGTTTAAAAATTGTTTATGTAGGCCAAAATATTTGCTTGTCTGAAGCTTAGATTATGTACCATCATCGTTCTTAAAGGTTCTATACAAAAGATCATCTTATAGTATTAGGCAGTTCCATTAGGTCCAGTAAGACTTGACTTCTGGACTACATGTACTAATGTCTTGCCAAGAAGGTCTTTCACTTCGACGCATCCAATCTAATACTCTTTTTATACATGGATCATCTGCTTGGGCGTCTTGTAGCTTTTGAGGCTGCCATTGATCATTAATGACGGTGGTTCGTCTCACAAGGCAAAGTCGTTCTTCTAATTTAAGCCGGTGATTACAATTTGCACTGTATGGCCGCCTTGACTGAGCATCAGCATTTAAATGACTTTTTCCAGCCCTGTGTCATTCTTTTAGTTTAAGACACTGATTACAATTTGCACTGCACGGCCGTCTCGAAAGAGCATCAGAATTTACGTGAACTCTTCCAGCCCTGTGTTCGATCTTGTAATCATATTCTTGTTATCGTTCTAACCATCTTGCCATCTGTCTCTCTGGACTACGGAATTGTAAAAGCCCTTTTAGAGCGGCGTGATCCGTACGAAGAAGGAACTTTCTACAATACAAGTATCTATGGAAATGCTACTCCTAGCAATTCTCTTCTGGTAACGCAATAATTTCTTTTTGGTTTCGACAAGACTTTGCTAAAGTAAGCGATGACTCTTTCCTGTCCATTTTGTCTGTTGTCTTGCCTGTTGCTAGCATCGGTCTCCAACACAAATTTTCCTGCCTGTCTAGGGTAGCTTAAAATCGGTGCACTGATCAGAGCCATTTGTAGTTTTTCGAAAGCTTTTTGACACTTTTCACTGCATGTATATTCTTGGCCTTCTGTCAATTTTGTTAATGGCTTGAAGATGTTAGCAAATCCTTAAACAAAACGTCGATAATATGTACATATACCAAGAATACTTCTAATTTCGTGTTTATTATTCTTGGTACTCGCCAATCCTTAACTGCTGCAGGTTTTTAAAGATCAGCTGTTACACCATTACTCGCCACAATATGCCCCAAGTACTTCACTTCTCTTCAAAACATGTGATATTTCTTCGGACTTAACTTCAAATTCGCTTCCTTGCAGTCGTTGAAAAACCTCTGTCAGATTGTTAGCATATTCATCGAAGGATCTTCCCACCACAATTACATCATCCAAATAAACCAGGCATGTTTTTCATGTTAGACCTCTTAAAACTGCCTCCATTAATATTTCAAATGTGGCAGGGGCATAACATAAACCAAAGGGCATGACCGTGAACTGCCAAAGCCATGATTCTATCGAGAATGTGGTTTTTTCCGATCAGATGGCTCCATTTCTACTTGCCAATATCCACTTTTTAGATCGAGTGTGGAGAACCAACGAGAACCAGAGATAGTATCCAATGTATTGTCTATTCTGGGCAAAGGATAACTATCTTTCTAAGTTACCACATTGAGCTGGCGGTAGTCAATACAAAAACTCGTTGAACCATTTTTCTTCTTGACCAGAACTACGGGTGATGTGCATGAACAGTTTGATGGTTCAATTACCCCTTGTTTGTTTATATCTTTGATGATATAATCGGCTTCCTCTCTTTTTGCAAATGTAAGTTGTCTAGGTTGTTGTCTGATTGGCTGAGCGTCTCCGGTATTAATTTTATCCGTTACGATGATTGTTTTGCTCTTATTTTTCTTATCAATGGCAAAAACATCTCGAAATTATATCAGCATATACTTCACTTTTTTAGTTCGTACATCATCAAGACCTTGTCACGTTTTAATCACCATCTCATCAAGTTCTTTTGGATACTTAGATTTCGATGATTTCTCATTAATACTCATAGAACAACTAGAACAAGTGTCCGAAGCCACGGGAACACACTGTCCGATCAAAGTTCTTTTACTTAACTTAATAGCAGTTTTCTTTTTCATATTTCTTACAGGAACGATATCTCGAACTCTCACCAAAACTTTTGTTGTTAGGAACTCTGCATTGTTCACATCTTCGACCATCCTTAAACTTCCCTCTCTGCAGTGACCATCAAGTCTGGTCATCAGAATTTTCTCCTATTGTCGGGTATAGTTACATCACAAGTAGTTAGTGAGCTGATAACATCTTCGATGTTTTCATGAAATGGCAACTTTTCACCATTAACCTCGAGAACTCCATTTTTGACGTTCAATACAGCCCCAACTTTTCTTAGTAAATCCATCCCTAATATGAACTCATCGGAGATCTCTGCAATTAATACTCTGTGTTTTACTGTGGTCTGGCCAATAGATACTGACATATTAGCTTCTTCATATGTATTAATTATCTCACCAGTTGCTGTTCTAAGCCTTACTGTTGCAGGCGATAATTTAAGATGGCCTCGTACTACTTCTGGACGTGAAATAGTTCTTGTTGCACCTGTATCTTCCAAAAACGATCTATATTTATTATTGATACGACTCTCGATGTACACTGGAGGATGTAATGTTAACAGTTACTATAGAGGCTGTGTTTCTCGAGGTCGGCAGTTGCCCCTTGATCTCGATCCATTGTAGTTTTCCGATTGTTGTATCAGTTCTTGCAATTACGGCGAATGCGACCTACACAATTCTGACGTCTGGACTCGCGTCTCTTTGGCATCGTTCTTACTCGATGAGTACGTGAAGTTTGACTAGCTGTTTCATGTTCCAAGGCAATAGCGAGCGCTTCATCTAGAACTTTTGGTCTTGCTAGTCGTAAAGCTTTCTGTAATTCATTGTCTTTTAACCCATCGACGAAGATATCTGCAGTAATTTCTTCCAAAATGTTGTCTGGTGCCTCTGGATAAGCTAACCGCACTATATGTGCAACATCCGCTTCAAACTCTTGCAAATTTTTACTTGCTCGTTGAATTCTACTTCTTAGTTGTGCTTTGTAGACTTGTTGTAGACAATAATGGGCATCTCCGTAACGTTTGTCTAGTCGAGTGAACAAGGTCTCTTAACACTTTTCTTGGCCCTTAGGAATTGATCTTAGGATATCCGCAGCATCACCTCGTAAAGCAGCAGTCAAGGAAACAGCTTTTTATCGTTCTGTTCAATGATTGGCTGTTGCAATAACTTCAAATTGTCTAAGGTATATGGACCAAGAAGACTTTCTATTTGAATCTCATATGATGTGTCGTTTCGTCTCTAGGTATTTATTGTTTCACTACAGGATGTAATACGACTGCATTAACTGGTGGTAGCACTTTCGTATTAGTTATCATGGCTCTCTAGTTATTTGATCTTCTCTTCTACTTTATCGACTGTTCTAGAAACTTCTTCAAATTTCTCATTGTTCTGACTACATACTTCGTTGAATCTTCTAGAAACATTTCGAATTTCTCGTCGTTTTGTCTAGCTACTTTTTTAATAGTTTAATTGAATCTTTTGGAAACATTCTCGAATTTTTAATTATTTTTTCTAGAAGATTCTTCGATCATTTGCGAGACATTTTCAAATTTCTTATTCATTTTTGTTAAAACTGTTTCTTCTGCTGAATAAAAATGGAATGTCTCTGGGTCATCCTCATTCTTGTTAAGAACATTCTTCAGTCTTCTTGGGCCTGATCAGTATTACAGTAGTACAAATCGATTTTTAAAACTTTTCGAGGTTTTCCAAAAATCAGCCTGGTTTTTGTATTTTTTAATACATATTTATGGTATGTTACCATTTATGAAATTAATTTGCAACTTTTCGAAGAACTGCCAATAATAATTATTTTATTATAAGCTTAAATTGGGATAATTCCCGGGAGTTGGATGTATGCCATATTAGTAATAAAACTCGAACATCGAAGTAAAAAGCATCTCTTGTAAGTGGTATAATATATAATTAAAAAATTAAATTAAAAATCCAAATGGAATATAATAAAGTTCAAAACGTTTTCAGGACACATCAGTCCATCTTTAGTTAGTCGTTAGAAGCCGACCAGTGCGAAGGTGTTTTCAAGGTACTGTTATCATTTTTTAAAAAAAACTCGTGTAATGAGGTGAAAGTGATTGTGAAACCACACAAATATTTGCAGTTAAATATACGGACATAAACAGTAAGAAATTTATCTTCCTAAAAGAGTTTTTGATAGAATTTTTAGTCAATATTTTGTATTTATACGTCCTAACCTACAATTGTAACACCAATTAAGATAATAATAACAACAACGAGAATTCTTAATTACTGTATAAATACATAGGCGTATCTTCAACGGTTTTTATCATGCCTTCGACTTCGAATATGATTTGTTCCTGCTGTAGTAAATCGTATAAATCGAATTTAATGATAAAATGTTCCGTTTGCAATAGAATTTTTAGACATACCTGTGTAAATGTTAGTAATGTAGAACTGGAATTGTTTAATGATAATGATAAAGGATTCGATTGGTCCTGCATGAGTTGTAGGCAGGTTGGGAACCAAATAAAAGATCTGAAAGCATTAATTTTAATTTTACAAACTGATATTCAAGCACTTAAAAATGAAAACCAATCAATGAAGAATTCTTCAACCATGTTGGTTATGGAAGAAGTCATTCAGGAAATAAATGAGCGTAGAAAACGCAAACGCAATGCTATTTTATTTGGTGTACCTGAGCAAAATACTCAGCTCTCTCCGAATAGTCGCAATGATAATGATACACAGGAAGTCCAAACAATAATTCAAAGTATGAATACTAGCGTGAATGTCAATGAACTCAAAATATTTAGGCTTGGACAACCAGCACTAGATGGTGTCTAGTGCTGGTGAAAGATGAAAATGACGTCTCGGCATTAATCAGACAAGCCAAGGTTCTGAAAACTGGTATCTACAGCCATGTGTCAATTTCATATGACCGTACGAAAAAAGAAATTGCATACTACAAACAATTAAAGGAAGAATTAGAAGCTAAGAACGCTAACAATACAGGACAATTTAGAATTAAATACTTGGATGGCATCCCAAAAATTGTTCCTTTAAACAGATAGGTCCCAACAGTTTTACAAGCCAAGATCTTCAGGTTTACTATCAGAATGTGCGTGGTTTGAATTCCAAAGTAATTGATTTTTACTCTAGTGTTAGTGAATGTGAATTTGATGTCATTGCTCTAACTGAGACTTGGCTCAACTCTGATGTTATTAGTTCGGAATTGTTTAATGATGACTATCATGTTTTTAGAAAAGATCGAAAGTTCGATGTAGTTAATAAATCGACTGGTGGAGGTGTACTGTTGGCACTTAAGTCAAATTTTGAGTGTGTTGTTGTTGATGTCTCAACATTTGATTTACATTTTCCACTAGTTGATTTGTTGGTTGTTGAGTGTCGCATAGGAAATAAACAGTTTTATGTTTCAGTATTATATATTCCTGATAAATTAAAGTTGAAAGATTTTGAATATTTTTTTGAAATGTTAGAGCAACTTGAATTATTTAATGACACTGTTATTCTCCTGGGCGACCTTAACATTCCAAAGTATATTGATCAAAACAGATCTGATGTGAAGACATCGGCAGTGCTATACTTCATGTGTTTGTTTAATTTAAATCAGTATAATCAGGTGGGAAATAACTTAAATCGATTGTTAGACTTAGTTATATCATCAGATACATGTCATGTAAGTCGCGATAATGCACCACTTGTACAAGAAGATTTACATCATCCAGCATTAATGATAAATATTAATGATTTTCAGAAAAAGGAAACCAGTTTTGTGGCTCATTCTAAAACTAAAAGATATAATTTTAAAAAAGCAAATTTTCCTTTACTGTACTCAGAATTTCTTAATTGTGACTGGAATTTTTTAGATATGTCTGATGATGTAAATACAGTAATAGAATTATTTTATGCTAAGATATATGAATTATTTGATATGTGTGTACCAATTTACAGAAATTATAAACATCAATATCCTACATGGTACAATGCGGAAATAATTAGAATGATAAAGTTGAAATCAAAAAATATCACAAATTATAAGAAAACAGGTAATATACTTTATATGCATGAATTTAAAAGGTTGCGAAAAATAATTAAACAAATGATTAAAGCTCAATATAACGTTTATCTTGAAAAATTCAGAATAGTATTTCTAACGAATCTAATAATTTCTGGGCATATGTTCATGCAAAGAATAAAACTTCTAGAATCCCAGGTGAAATGTGTTACAACGGCGATACATTTAATAATCCTCGCGATATAATCCATGCTTTTAAGATGTTTTTTTGAAAAAGTTTATTTACCTGTCGACAACAATGTATTAAATAATCAAGAATGTAGTGATATCTACTTACCCACTATTAATTTTAACGAATTTCAAGAAAACGAAATTTTAGTAGCCTTTAAAAGAATTAAAAATAAAATGACGTCCGGACCGGATAATATTCCAGCATTTTTAGTGAAAGATTGTTCTCGGGTATTTGTAAAGCCACTTCAAAAAATTTTTAACTTATCAATAAAAACGGGAACTTATCCCGAGTTATGGAAAAATGCCAAAATATGCCCTGTATTCAAAAACGGATCGAAATCTGATGTATCCAATTACAGACCGGTATCTTTGTTATCCAATTTTTCAAAGGTTTTCGAAGTAACTCTATATAACCGTATTTACCCTTCTGTTAGGGGATGGATATCACCTTATCAACATGGCTTTATAGATAAACGTTCTACTGTATCAAACTTGGCTGTAATAACTCAATATATTTCAGATGTTTTGGATGTACAAGGTCAAGTAGATGTGATATATACTGATTTTTCTAAAGCGTTTGATAAGGTTGATCACAAATACCTTCTCTTTAAATTATCAAATTTGGGATTTGCTGGAAACATTTTAAAGTTACTGGAAAGCTATTTAATAGGTAGGAACCAATTTGTATCCTATAATGGTTTCATATCAGAATTAATCTGTACTACATCCGGTGTTCCACAGGGATCAAATTTAGGTCCATTGTTGTTCCTATTATATATCAATGATTTATTTTTAGATATTAATAACAGAAAATTGTGTTTTGCGGATGATCTTAAAATATACTGTGAAATTAAAACAATTGCTAACTGTATAGATTTACAGAACGATCTAAATTATATAGATACTTGGTGTGTAAAAAACAAACTTTTTCTTAATGTCAATAAGTGTAAAGTAGTAAGTTACTCTAGAAGAGATAATAAGGTTGATTTTAATTATGTAATTCAGGGGTCAGATCTTGAAAAATGTAATAGCATTAAAGATTTAGGAGTTATATTTGATTCAAAATTAACCTTTAACAACCATATTGAGCAGAAAGTATCCGATGCTATGAAAATGTACGGTTTTATCATCAGAAACTGTAGAAATTTTAGCGATATAAGACCGATTAAACTGCTGTATCTATCGCTGGTGCGAACAAAACTAGAATATTGCAGCTTAATTTGGTATCCCATTTATAAATGTTATATGCAACAGATTGAAAAGGTACAACGGAAACTTTTAAAATATTTAGCTTTTAAGGTTGATGGAGTATATCCTGTCCATGGTTATGATTACGATTTGTTATGTAACAGGTTTAATATTGTAAGTTTAGAGTTAAGAAGAATTATATTTTCGGTTTCATTTTTATATAAGTTGTTACACAACTGTATTGACTGCAGTGATATATTAGGTCAAATTAGATTTAATGTGCCAAGAATTACTTCCAGGTCGACTATAGTGTTTACTTGTCCACGTGCGAGAACAAATATGTTACTGAAGTCACCAATTTATATTATGTGCAATAATTATAACAAAATATGCAACCATTGTGATATTTTCTCATGCTCAATTAATCATCTGGTTGATACCGCACTGGTTTATGGAGTACATTAGATTGTTAATTTTTTTTTGTGTATTTTTTTTTTATTTCTTATATACGTAGTGATTTGTTTAATTTATATTGTTCTCACTCTTTATTTTGTTTTTCACCTACTTATTTTTTGCACTTATTTTTTTACTTGATATTTTTGTATCACCTACTAATGATTGTATACTAATTAAAAATGTATCTTAAATTTTTACCCTAGAAATGGGAAACTGTTGGGTAATAAAGCTATTATTTATTTATTTATTATTTATTTATTTATTTATTTATCTTTAATGAACTTTAAACTTAGTACTTGCATAACTACCCCAAAACCAAATAGTGGTTAGGTTTACATTGAAGAAAACATACTTATACTTAAAAATATTAAATTATACGGCAAAATACTGATATAATTAGATTAGTAACCGGGAACATAAGTCCCTACTCGAAATAAATTATTTCTACATCCGAACTTTAGAACAGGACTTTTATTATAATTTTTTAATATTCTTTGAAACTGATGGAATACTTTAACGCTAGGAGAAAATACAAGAACGCAAGTCCAAGGGGCTCAAACTGAAAACTTGCTAGACTTAAACTTACGCGTCTTGTTCCTTAAAAAATTACAAATAACAAAATTATACAAGTGCACTTTCGTTATTTTTTAAAGGGGGTGTTTCGTGTTTTCAGCGTGCATTTGTTTACAGCGTATGTAGCTTGAAGTTAAATAGATTGTAATTTTCTGCATTACGTTTGCGGCACCCACCGTAACTTGTGTACTTTTATAAAAGAATAGTGAGAACTTAAAAGTAGTGATTAATCTTTTAATTTTCAATTTCTTCTCCTTATTCTAGTGCCACCTCGACTAATGAAGGTTGGCTATAACCACTGCAAATTCGTCTCTATTCAACCCAGTCCAGTCAAGTATATTTTTCAGCTAGGATATTTATTGACTATCAGGACCCCTTTTTCCTCCGATTTTGCCCTTCATTAGCTGCAACAACTTGTACTTCTCATTTCTAAGTGTGTGTCCCAAATATGCTGTCTTTCTAATGCTGTCCTTTTAATGGTGATTAAAAGTTCTCTATCTCGGTCCATACTGTACAAAACCATTTTGTTCGTAATACGATCGGTCCATAATATTTTTAAAATTCTTTTAACAATCCACATCTCACAATCCACTTCTCATTAATGAGAAAGTAATTAAGTCAACATTAACACTCCAAACTTCGGTACCATAAAGAAGAATAGAGTGGATATAATATTTTATAATATCCGATATCGGACTTGCAGATTCAATCTTTGGTTACTCAGAAATTTCCTTATGATCAAAAACGCTGCTCTTGATTGCTCTATTCATATATATATATATATATATATATATATATATATATATATATATATATATATATATATATATATATATATATATATATATATATATATATATATATATATATATATATATATATATATATATTGTAACGAGTCCGTTACTTAAAGAACCATTTACCTTTTTGTCACTGGAATCCTTTAATTTAATTATAAATTAAATTCATATTGAAATATTCTTAAACTAAATCTTTAAATAACTCCCAGTAAATTTTATTTTCTGAGGTTGGCATTAAACTGCGCCCTCAGTGGTAAAATTCTGAAGGTACATTTATTCTGCGACGTGTAAAATCTCAACGTGGTCACTTGTTAACTGGAGGTGATCGAAAGAGGATCTGAGTAGTGCGGCTGGGGAAGTGCCACTTTTTTCCCGAATTTGGTTTAAGTTTATTTTTATGTGAAGAGCTGTTTATTTTAGAAGAAACCATTTGAGTTATTTTGTTGTTTTGTACGAGGATATTTTCAGTTGGATCACCCTAGCCGGTAAGATAACATTACAAATAAATTATAAGGAAAAATCCTTCATATCATCCGCCATTGTTAGTAAAATTCAGACCTATTTTAATTTCGTCTTTGATAGGTATTTCATATATTTTATACATGTTATATTTCACCTTATTTCATTAAGGAAAAGTTTTATACCTAAATAAATTATAAGTATTAGATTCTATATCTATCTCAAATTTTTATTTCCTTTCAAGAGTTAAAGCGAACAATTATGTATTTCAATTTCATACCGTTTAAACCGGCTAATATTTCTTTTTTTTCTATTCTATAATATATAAAGATCATGTTTTCCGTTAAAATTATCTATTTAATATATCCATACATTATAAAAACATTGTCACACCATTCGAAGGTCACTATTTACCAAAAACCATTAAGGTTTTTGGTAAAAACATGAACTTGTAAGATCATCTCGGTTACCCTTAATATGCAACGTTTGCACAGGTGAACTATATAGTATGCAGTTGGCTTTTAAATGCATCTCCCATCAAAAGAGACATATTGCCATTTGTTCAGATCCCCTTTCATATATCCATTTAGTCAATACAATTTTCACTGGCCACCTGCAAACAATTCACCAACCTGTATAAAGCACTGGACTTGAAACCTACTCTAAGGAACTACTTAACAACCCTACAGACATAACAAAAACTATTCAAAAAGAGAAATCATACGATTTCTACCTGACGAAATCGAACTGCTAAGAAATACAAAATATCTCACCAAATAAAATTAGTTTGGTTAATAAAACTGCTGTTAACATATTTCAAAAAACTATTATATAAAAATGTTCTTATCTAATAAATGTTTCTCTGAAATTTTCTAATATAATTTAGACAAAAATTAAAAAACAATTTCTTTCTTAAAAAAAAAACAATTGAATTTATAAATAAGTTAGAATAGCGACTAATTACAAATAAGCCTTAATGTTATAAATGCCAACTTAAAATTTTTATTTTTGACAATTATATTGCCAAAAAAAAAATTTTGTGTAAAAATTGAATGAAAAAAGTGCAATTGTTGATACAATCACTGATAACATCATCCATGACATAGATTCTTAGAATGGGTGAAAGACTAGATCCCATAGGACTACCAAAAATTTGTTTTTAGTAGTCCTATGGGATCTTTTTTTTTCCTATCTAAAAAATTTCTTTTTCTTACTCTTATATATATATATATATATATATATATATATATATATATATATATATATATATATATATATCATCTAGCGGTTAATGTAAGCTCCGTTCTAAAACGGTATTATACTAACTCCAGGCGAATATACACCGTGTATATTATTATCTGGGTAGCGCTTTATGTGGACTCCGACCAACACGTCGGATTAAGTGGACTCCGTAACAGGTTAAAACACTTTTGGGATCCGTATACATTTCTTTGCGTACACAACTAAACTCCTCCGATGTTGTCAATAATTTGATTAGTCGTAGATTTTTAAATTTTACAGCAGGTACGTTTTGGATCTTCAAATTTATTTAAATATCAATTAATTTAGTCATCGAGAAATTTCACAAATACGTACTGGCAACGACAACAATGGCGCTAGATTTGACTTGCTCTGTTGGAGATAGGATGGATTGTACTGATGGTCACACGAATTTCACAACAAAAGCTGGAAAGGAGTTCCAATTAAACGACGACTATTATGTCATAAATGGCCATGAGGTAGAGAAAGGACATGATATAATGATGGTGAACTGCCAAGTGGTAACTCACAGGAGGGACCTAACCAAAAAGGAGAGGATATGTACAACAACCTCAAAAAAGAAAATTAAAGTAAACTTCTTGTACAATGCCAACGAATTTGTAGATGATCATGAAAGAATTCACAAGTACATAAGCTCCAGTAAGCCACATTCATTGTTTGGTAATAAGTTAAAGAATTATGATCAATGGATAACTAGAGCTGAATATCATTATGTGGAAATGGGTCCATTAAAAATAATGGCTTATTTGGCAATAGTTTATGTTTTGTTTAAGATCAACTTGTTCTATGGGATACTGAGCATCTTTTTCCTTGTTGGAATTATGGAGGCTTGTCATACCACCAGCCCAACTGAGGTGGTAGATGGTTTGACAACTAGCCAAGTTGATGTGCATTTGTCTCTTAAGAGTTGTGTAATAATAAGAACGGACAGGGGAGACGTGCAGTTGAGCTTAACACGAACAACAGTTAATGGTGAAATGGCAAAGGAAAGAGAATTCTATGGGAAATCAAGTGGAGTTACGGTGGCGTCCGACGATAGATGTCCCTCTATGGGGCAGGCTGATTGCGGAGACAGGGTCGCTTCTGACATGGAAATAAAGGTTTGTAAATCAGGAAACCCAGATAGAGGATGGGGAAATGGTTGCGGATTGTTTGCTAAGGGAAGCACATGTACTTGTGTGTTTGTAAAAGTTCAGGATACGATGAGCGTATACCATTTTCAGACTAGGAACCTTCAGCACCACTTGTCGATCCATCACAGAAACAACGACATAGATCGAATCGTCACAGGTAGTTTAATCGAAGAAGAGATTGATATAAACAATTAATGCATTGGCACTGAAACATTTATTATATTATAAATGTACGTTCCGATGTTTCGATTGCTACAGTTTATGACGAATAAAATATTTGTTTCATGAAGTAGTAAAATTTGAATTATAACAATTTATAAATCATTCTTAAAATTCCAATTTTTTACTGTCTAATTTCAGTATTTCGATTTTTAAATGTAGGGAATTCAATATCCTATATACTATATTTTAGATACACATAAACACATAGATACACTCATGGCAGATACTAAAAGAAGAAATATTTTGGTACCTTAGTGTAACTTGATTCTCGGCAACATATCTATTACAATTACATATAATATGTTTGGTCTTATTGTTTTAAATGCTTTGTGCTTGTACAAACTATCATTATTTCAACTTTAAATAATTTTGTTTTTGTATTTTTCGCTGTCAGGCATATCAAAATTAAATATTTAATTTAGAAGTAAATGTATATATAATATTCTTTTTTTTGTCATTTGGTTTAAATATAGATCATTTATATTCTTCTTGCTTATTTATTTTTATTCGTAATACTTATTAACGTACTTAATAACGTACCCGTTTTTGCAAAAAGCAACAACGGGTACAAAAGATATCGGGTATCAGGGGTGGTATTTGTCAATCTAAATGCCACTTACGACATATTAAATTAGAGGACATTTCTCCAAAACTGTATGACATCGCCTTAGATAAAAAGATCACGTGTTTTATCCGCGTATATCTACAGAACAGAAAATTTTTCGTATCATTCAATGGTAAGATGAAGAACGCAGATGAATGGTCTCGCTTGGGGTAGCGTAATGGCACCTACACTGTATTACATTTACACAAATGATTAACCGATACCAGTAGATACTAGGACTTTCATGTAGACGATACATTGCACAACCAAAACTTTTGTTGCTGAAGTGAAAAAAAATCTAAATGATGCCTTAAATATAATAAAAATAAACTACGAATTAATTTTAAGCCAAACCCCGAAAAATCTTAGGAGCGCTCCTTTAATTTGTCTAAGACAGGCGCTTTCACAAAACTGAATATCTAATCTAATATAAATCTAATATAATCTATAATCAAATAAAAATACCTTTTTTTTTTAACGCATCTACCACGCAGAGGCATTAGCGTATTTAGATTAATGTTACACTTGATACAAATCTTCTTCTTCTTAGAGTGCCATATCACTACGGAACGTCGGCGACTACCATGCTTATAATATTTTTATACTGATCTCGGTCTTGCGCTACGTGTAGCAATTGGTCCGCTGTCAAACCTGTCCACTGCCGCAAATTCCTCAACCAAGAGAGTTTCTTCCGTCCTATCCATTTCTTTCCTTCGATTTTACCGTTGAGAATTAGCCGAAGGAACTCATATCTTGGTCCTCTGATTATATGTCCAAGATATTCTAGTTTACGCCTCTTAATAATATTTAATAGAGTTCGTTGATGTTCCATTCTTCGAAGAACTTCTTCGTTTCTGGTTCTGCTAGTCCATGGAATTTTTAGTATCCTTCGATACAACCACATCTCAAACGCCTCGATTTTATTCATGATATCGGCGTTTAAAGTCCAAGTTTCACATCCATACAAAAGTACAGACCACACGTAACATCTTGTAAACTTTTCACGGATTTCCAAATTTAATGAGTTATTGGATAATAGAGGCTTGAATTTTTGAAATGAGTTTCTTGCCTGTTCAATTCTACATCGAATTTCGAAGGATGGATCTAGATTTTGGGTAATCCAATATCCAAGGTATTTGAATGTCTGAACTCTCTGCAGCGGTTGTTGGTTTAATATCAGTTGGGTTGCGCCGATATCCACTTTATTGGTCACCATGTATTTAGTTTTATCGATATTTATCGACAGTCCCCAATTTGTGCATTTCATGTCAACTCTATTGATTAGCTCTTGCAGATCGTCGATGTTTTCAGCTAGAATCACAGTATCGTCGGCGTACCGTATATTGTTAATTATTTCTCCTCCTATGATAATTCCTTTTTGATCTTTTAAAGTTTCCCTAAATAGATTCTCAGAATACACGTTAAAGAGGGTGGGAGATAGTATACAGCCTTGTCTTACGCCTCGTTCAATACTGATTGGCTTTGATTCTCTGTTGTCGGTATTAATAATGGCTGTTTGGTTCCAGTAAAGTTTGGCAATAAGTTTGATGTCTTTCTCATCTAGTTGGATGCTCTGCAAGGCCGTAATTAGTCTGGTATGCTGAACGCGATCAAATGCCTTTTCAAAATCAATGAAGCACATATATACGGGTTTTCTTACCTCCCAACATCGTTGAAGGAGTGTTTGCATAGAAAATAGTGCTTCTCTAGTTCCAAGGCATCTCCGGAACCCGAACTGCTCTTGACTAATTATTTCTTCGCACTTGTTGTTAATTCGATTTAGAAGAATATGCAACAGTATTTTAACGGCATGGCTCATTAAACTAATGAGTCTACAGTCGCTACATTTCTTAACGTTTGGTTTCTTAGGTAGAGGAATAAAG
The DNA here is from genome assembly GCF_040954645.1 of Diabrotica undecimpunctata. NCBI lineage: Eukaryota > Metazoa > Arthropoda > Insecta > Coleoptera > Chrysomelidae > Diabrotica > Diabrotica undecimpunctata. The sequence continues at coordinate 61,899,887 of NC_092811.1, forward strand.
ATCGATTTTAACCAGTCCGATGGAATTTCACTGGTATCATATATTTGATTGAATAGTACAGTGAGTTCTTTTATATTGTCATTTGAGAGTAATTTTAGCCATTCGCTGTATATTTGATCTGGTCCACTGGCTTTGTTGTTTTTGGCTTGGTGTATGGCTTTTTCCACTTCAGCTTTTAAGATTGATGGTCTTGTATTTGCACTTAAGTTAGGTAGTGATCCTCGATCATCCTTAAATAATGCTTTAATGTAGTTTTCCCATTCCTCCATTACTTCGTCTTCTAGGGATAGTGCATGACCTTCATTATTCGTTAATGTTATGGGTGTATTTCTTTTGTGTACTGTAACTTCTTTTATTTTCTTATGTATGTTAAATTTGTCATGTTTTCGTTGCAATTCTTCTAGTTCCTCACATTTTGCTTGCATCCATAACTCTTTGGCTTCCCTGATTTTTCTTCGAATCAGATTATGCTTTCGTTTATACTCTGAGTTATTTCTATTTTTAAGCTGTCTTCTTTCGTCCATCATTTCGATTATTTCATCTGTCATCCATGCTTGCTTTTTATAATGGGTGACAGTTCCACTTTGCGTTGCTGTATCGATGATACCATTCTTTATGTTATCCCATCTTTCTTCGACTGTTGGTACATTGTATACTTGTGTGATGTTGTCTCGAATTTTTTCGTTCATTGTCTGTTCGAAGTGATGTTTAAATTCTTCTTCTTTTAGTTTTTGTCTATCGTATTTCTTTGTAATGGAAGGCTTTTTGATTGTCTTTAATTTTAGGTTGATTCTAGATGCCAGTAAATTGTGATCGGTAACTGCGTCGGCACTTGGATATGTCTTAGTACATTTACATGAGTTTCGAAATCTATTGTTAATCATGATATAATCTATTTGGTTACGCATTACACTACCATGGCCATCTCTCGGTGATATCCATGTATAGAGACGTCTTTTTGGTTGTTTAAAACATGTGTTGGTGATAACAAAGTTTTCCTCTTGGCAGAACTCTACCAATCTATCACCTCTTTCGTTTCTTTCCCCAAGACCGAATCCTTCAGTAACTCCGGGAGTTATGTCTTCTCCTACTTTAGCGTTGAAGTCTCCCATTATTATACAAATTTCGTGTTTTTTTGTGTTATTTAGTGCTTGCTTTAATACATGGTAAAATTCATTAATTTCGTTGTCTGTACTGTTACTTGTAGGAGCGTATACTTGTATTAAGTTTATATTAATCTTACTTTTAATAGTTATCATCATTATTCGCTCTGAAAGAGGAACAAATTTGTCAACCGGATTTTCAAGTCGTTCCTCAAGAATTATAGCAACACCATTTTCATGAACGTCATCCGTTTTTCCGGAGCAATAAGTAATATAACCTCCACTTTTTACAGTTCCCGATCCGGTCCATCTAGCTTCGCTAATTCCAAGGACTTGCAGGCCCAGACGTTTCATTTCGAGTTGTACATTTTTTAGCTTTCCTGATTGATATAAAGTTCTAACATTCCACGTAGCAATATGTTATGTTATTAATGATCTATTTTTATTTTTATTTTTCCCTCCGGAGATTTTTAGCACCCCTGTCCCATTAAAGGGACGCCGGAGACTCGGGGCCGTAGTATGATTTGTATTTGTCATGGAGCTTTTCTTGGGAGATTTAGTGCAGTAGTTTCCCATTGCTTTCTGCACCGCAGTATCACAGCCAGTTAAATCATTATGGGATTGCCGCCTGTGGGTGTCTGTTGTCAAACCTGCTAGATGTCGTTCTAACAGCCTTGATTCAGTAATGGCATCACTGCTGCCTAATGCCATGCCTTCAGTTGATCCGCGGGTACTGATTTGGCTAAGCCTTATTCGTACCTGCCCTGCATATCTGCAGGAACATTCCCTATCAGCCATTGGGACGCGCCGTGTCGGGGTTGAGGACATCCCCCGCCCAGTCTGTCTTACGCAAAGTATTGAGAGGCTCCTACAAATAAGAGGCTGATACAAATAGTGTATATATATTAGTTTACAATTAATAATAATAATAATATGTATGTGTATTACAATGTATGTTTTAAATCTTATGAAGAAGTTGACAGTCTTTAAGATAAGAAATTATTCTTTGGGTATCTGTATTTTCTTCTAGGGTAGTTGGGTATGCTATATTTGAGTCGTTCACTGTTATATTTAGGACACTGTATTAAAAAAGGGTTTTACCGTTAGAACATGGTTGCACACTTCACAAACTGGTTTATTTTTGCGCTGTAGTAAATAGCCATGAGTAAGTCGTGTCTGGCCGATACGGAGACGGGTGTCATCAGGTGCCACCAATCACGCACCTCGATGTGCATCGCCCTTCCTTCTGGAACTTATAATTAAATTTAATTGGTTGAGAAATGAAAAAGTTTCATATAAAAGTTAATTTATCTTTAAATATGGGACATTTTCGGATCTCAAGTCAGTATGGTTTTACCCGTCTAGGGTAGCTCCCTAGAGCACTTTGCTCGAAGGGCTCTGCGAATTTTCTAAGACTCTGAAGCTGAGTTTTTTTCTTCTTAGAAAACCTGTGTTTTATTTCTACAAAAGTAAATAAACCATAAAGGCATTGTCTTTTTCAAGACAATGCCACAATAAGGGCGTACCGGCTAACTACGCAATATTGCAACATATTGCGCAATAGTTTGAGACATTAATAAACATGGAAACTTGCACCAAGATGCTATCGACTTTTCATACGTTTATTAATTACACCGGAGACGACACGGGTAAGCATCACATGCTCTCTTCTGTCTTTTACTTTTGGTTTCCAAAGATATGGATGTTTGTTAACTTCGTATAGCCTTAATGGAGTGTTGTTCCAAGTTTGTTGCCATTTTTGAATTATTTTTTGTTTTAAGTATGGTTTTAAATCGTTTTGTACCATTATGTTACTTTCTTCGGACATCAGGTTAGTTGGTGCGTTTGTAGCTAGTTTATCTACAACTTCGTTATCTTCAGTTCTGACATGAGAAGGCACCCATAAAAAATGAACTTGGATGTTCTTATTTGAAATGTTTTTAAGTTCTTTTTTAATAAGAAGTAGAAGGGGGTTGTCTTTTTAGAATTGCGAATAATTCAGCCGAAAAGATGGTTGTAATTGACGACAATTTGAAACTAACTGAGATAGGTTTGTTAGACTGATGTCGATAGCCGGAATAGATATTGTCCGTGGCGCAGGGTTGCGGATTGAGGAGGTATCATAAGTTTTTGGAAATTAAAAATTTAATTTGGATAAGTATGAGCGTATACGAAAATAAAAAGGATGATCAATTTGATGTGTTTGAAAATTTATTTGTAAATCGATCAGCAAAAACGTTATGCAGAACTGGATTATTTCGGTTTCATGACACCGCTGCTGCATATGTTAGGCTTATTGGAAAATATGAATTTTACTACAACGAAATATAAACAATTTAGGAAAATTTAATGATTTGAAGGAAAAAAATGTCAAATTAGGCTAGAGTAATAACTGAAACAAAAAGAATCAAGTGGAAATAATGTCGAATTAATTTGAAAAATTATAATACCAACATAAAAACAAAAATAAAAGAGGCTCTTTGAGAAAGAAAAATAGACACACTTTATTAAAAGAGGTAAAAGTGAAATGCTAAGAAAAAAAATGCTTATATAAAATGAAGACCTAAAAGTCCGCCGGAGGGTTTGAAACAGATGTGAAAGAGGGCAAAAACCAAATCAAAGAATTGATTGAGATTAAGTACATCCCTAGAGAAGAATGAATAACATATCTCAGATATGTTACGGAAACGGAACAACAGAAACTGAGTATACACTTGTAACTCCAGAAATATCATTAAATTAATTAACGCAAATCGTACGAACTGAAATACAAGAATACATCACACACTTAAAAAATAGAACCCCCACGAAAAAAATACAGTAGAGTATAACTACTTTTGTACTCTAGGATTATGGTAAGAAGTTAAAAATATAAATACCTACATAATTATAATATTACCGAAAAGTTAATAAAAACTTCTGTTCGTTAGCGGCAAGAGAAAGCGTATATCAGAATGTATTATGAAAAATTTTGTTAATAATACAGTATGCAATATAATATAATGACAAGAATACTTTTATATCTTTCCTTATGGCATATTTTTAAAACAAAGCTTCTATACTGGCATTGTATTACTTTTTCTCTCTACAGTAAAATGCTGAGGTGAGCGTCACGGAACTAGCGCCACAAGATGGCGTCGTGAAGGGTAGCTTCATAGAATAGCGGCTCTTGGCATCGATTCACTACTCTTGATCAATTCGTTTTTAGTCATCATATATTTACTCTAAAAATAACTAACAAAATATAGACATTAAATGAGAAGTAAAAATTAAAAGAATAATATGTCACTAAAAGACTTGATTTGTAACGATTATCAAAATTTAATAAAAGTCATAAATGTCATCCGGTTAATAACAACATTAAATCGTCTGTCAATAAAAAATGTGAAGAACAATTGGACAACACATAGTTTGGATTTAGAGGTGGATTGGGAACAAAAGAGGAATTGTGTGCAATGGTGGTACTATTACAAAAATGCAGAGATTATAATGAAAGCGTATTCTTATCTAATATAGATTTTCAAAAGTATTTGACACAGTTCAACCTGGTAAGCCCATACATGCATTAAAACACATAAACCTAGATACCAAGATATTAATTTAATAAAAAATCTACTAAAATCAAACAGCGGCCATGCGGGTGAAAGATAGTGAGACAAATCAAGCAGAAATTCAAAAAGGAGTCAGCCAGAGATGTGTGTTGTGATGTGAAATGTCACCAAAATTATTTAATGTGTACTCCCAACTAATATTTTAGGAGACACTATGGGAAAGAAGTAAGGAATGGAGTGAGCATCATTAATAACAAAAAATTTGCATACTAAACCCCAATTATGACAGAAAATATAGATGATTTACAAATTCTTATATAAATCATTAACAGATAAAGCAAAAAGATAGGACTAAACTAAACAGATAAAAGTCAATGTTTACAAATAAGAAATTGAGTATGGTTATTAGATTGAGATCGTCGAATGTTATGTATGGTCGCAACTGCTCTATGGGGTAGAAGCTTGGACCCTGAAAGCCAAATCTGTAAACAAATTAAAGGCATTCGAAATGGGAAGGGAAGGGAAATAGAGGGAAGAAAAGTCTTGGGAAGAAAGACTAGAAAGATCTTTAAATCTCAAAAAGAATATCTAAAGTCAAATTTAACACGCTTTCATGCCTTGTAGTGAAATTGTGTTTCTTATTACAATACCGGATCCTGGAAAATTTTAAATACATTAAATTAAATCTCTCGTAAATTATAAAGCCTATTCTTAGATTAAAATAACAGACTTCTTAGTATTATGATATGTAGTATTGTGATAATGTATAGGTGTCAGTATTCTTTTAAAAGAGATTTATAGATTGGTATATAAATTTCACGGTCATATTTCATACGGTTTTATCTTTCATACAAACATTAAAAACCTTAAAAAGTTTCATTTTACATACAATTAGCACGTTGGCTCTGAAAATGACCTATAAATATGCATTGTTAAAAATCGTATAGATTTATCAATTTAAAATGTTCTTTGTCGTCTTGATTATTTATCTTAATTCGTTCCTAATTAAGCACATGTTGTCCACAAGGTACCTCTTTCATTTTTTAATTACTACTTTCTTTTACCTTTTGCCATAGTTTTCCCCATTTTCTTTATTCATATCGATTTCACTTATAACGAATATTGGGTAGTTTATTGTTTCATGAAACTTTCTCCTTATATGTCCGTATCATACAAGTTGTCTAGTTATTATAGCGTATATAATGTCGTATGTTAATTCCATTTTATTTAACAACAAAATACTAAAAACTTTGTTTTCAAAACTTTCACCAAATTAATTGTATCTTATCACTACAGCTGTTTCGGCAGAGTGCCTTTTTCAAGTCTCAAGTTTCTCGAATCCATCAATCATCTATTGTATTTGTTATCAAGATTTTGAAGCAGCTGTGCTTCATTAGTCCATTTTTGTTGCTTTTTGTCACTGTTTCTTTTTTTTCTTTATTGTCATCATTACGTAGCGCTACAACACTGGGTCGGTCTTCGCTAACTACAACTTTTTTCCAAGTTGATCGATTTTCCACGAATCTTTAATGAAATGTTAATTTTCTAAGATATGATTGGATGTTTTCTCTCCATTGTATACTGAGACACCCAAGTGGCATTCTTCTGTGCTAAGTTTCTTCCATACCAGTTTTACAAGTTTGACATCTTGGCGTCTATGCATGTGTCCGATCTACCTTAAGCGATTTATTTTCCTGAACAATATCGTTATAAGAGCTTTCTTTATTCAGTATATGTTCTTATTCTATACGGATTTGTAGTGATATAATAATAAGTTTAAAAAATTTTAGAAGAATTATGCTCTGTATTTCTTTAGTGACATTATTATTAACCGTGATTATTGATCTAAGATATTTAAAGTATTCCATACTTTCGAAATATAAGTTGTTGACTTTATTATTTTTTATCTAGATGTATTGAATTGCTCTCTTCTTTTGATTCGCTTGTATTTGGTTTTCATTTTGTTGATTTTAAGTGAAACATTTTTCGTACTCTCTTCACTTTGTTAATGTCGTTTGCGGACGGGAGAGAGTTTCTTATGAAATCAATATCATTAGCATATGCTAGGAGTGCTTTGTACCTTGGTCCATTAATGGATTGCATTTTAAATATGCGTTATTTCTATTTTAGTAAGCTGTTCATAAATTTTTTGAATATTTAAATCGAGAATCTGTATTTATTTGACTGTTTTATAACACAGTTTCTTGGCGTCTATTTTAATCTCTGTTTTTTGGTTCGGTTATCATTATTACAAAGATTTTGCGGGATATCGACATAGGGAACTCGGTGGTATGTCCTTAACGTTTCCATATCTAACGTTCGAATATTTGTCTTACTGTAAAGTCATGACGATTTTACTAGGAAATATAGTGCTATTTAATAATATTAAAGTTCAAGCAACAATTCCTATATGCCTTAACTTGGTACTGATATCTCTGCTCCCCGATCCCAGGTAGCAGTCAAGAAAACATTAAAACTGCTACACTTATGTTTCCTATTATCCAACGATTAGCCAGTCCAAGACTATACGCCTTATTATAGTACTGATATTGCTTCTGCCCCTTATAAGTGAATCCCCCTCATCCATTGTATTTCTTATACTTTCATTTCAATCCCTTCCAATCAAGATTTTGAAGCAGCTTTGCTCCATTAGTCCATTTTTGTTGCTTTTTGTCACTGTTTCTCCTTTCTCTTTATCATTATCGTTACGTAGCGCTATAACATTGGGTGAGTCTTCGCTAACTTTTCTCTAAGTTGATCGATTTTCCACGAATCTGTAATCAAACGAAATGTTAATTTTTTGAGATATGATTGGAAGTTTTCTCTCCATTGCATACTGAGACGCCCAAGTGGCATTCTTCTGTGCTAACTTCCTTCCATACCAGTTTTACAAGTTTGACATCTTGACGTCTATGCATGTGTCCGATCTACCTTAAGCGATTTATTTTCCTGAACAATATCGGTATAAGAGCTTTCTTTATTCAGTATATGTTCTTATTCTATACGGATTGGTAAGCGATATGATAATGAGGTTAAAACATTTTTTTTATTATTTTTCTTTCATATATTCGTAGTTCTTTCCTATTTTGTCCATGATTCGCATCCATGTATTAAAATAGGTCTAAAGTTTGAATTATGCTCTGTGATTCTGTAGTGGCATTATTGAAGTTATACTTCTATACGCACGGTAGGCGTTGGAAATTTGCACGCGAGTGAATCTGTGAAACCATTACATATGTAAGATAATGAGTAAGAGAGAGACATAAGATATATTTTCTCTCTCTTCCTACCTCGGGAATAAAAATGTTCTTTTTGTATATATATTTAATATTATAAATATATTATATTATATTATATAATGTTATATACTTATATAATATAATATACATCAATATTATTATTTATGTGATATGTTTTGTATTATTTATTAAATGTTCATAATTATTTTAGGCTTTTGCATTTCAAAATAATCACTGTATGACAGACAACTGTCAATTTTAAAATCCGTTAGTATTATGTCTAATTGGCAAATCTTTTCCGTGTTTGGTTCATACGCTGGTGTACGTGAGTTCGAATCCCAATATGAATTTCCTTTTTTGAAATATTTAAAAACTTCACGTTAATCTTATTAAATATATGTAATATACGCAAAAATGCTAAATTTTAAAATTAAATGAAAATTTACAACATAATCCGAGTTGTTGGTTTTTTATTTTTATCTTCGTAAAGTAAGTTATGTATATTGGCAGTTTTAAATACTTATGAATATTGCATTTTAATTTATATTGTATTATTATGTTTAATTATGTTGCAGTGTATTGTATTGTAATTTTTATATTAATAACAAAATAAACAATGCATTTTACTGCAGAGTATGCGTAAAAAAATTTTTTTGCATTCAACTCCTTTTATACATATATGAAAATAAAAATATATATTTTCATTAAAATATTGATACAATCCTTCATTTACTATACTCCTATTACAGGTCAAATGTTTATATACAGCAAACGATGCACCATATACCTATATACCTAATTATTTTTCTCTTTCTGCTCTCTCTTACCTATAGCATTAAATATGTAATGATTGTGCAGATTGACTCCCATATAAATTTGTAACGGCGAACGCGTGTATAGAAGTATAACTTCCACCGGCAGTCCCACTGGACTGCCACACCCGTTTTTTTTATTAACCACGATTATTTATCTAAGATATTTAAAGTGTTCCATATTTTCAAAATTGTAGTTGTTAACTTTAATATTTTATCGAGATTTATTGAATTGGTCTCTTTTGTTGATTCGCTTGTATTTGGTTTTCATTTCGTTGATTTTAAGTGAAACATTTTTCGTGCTGTCTTCACTTTATTGAAGTTTTTGGACGGGAGTTTCTTATTAGAGTTATGAGATATATATCATTAGCATATGTTAGGAGTGCTTTGTCCCTTGGGCCGTTAATGAAGTACTTCTTAAATAGGCGTTATTTCTATTTTAGTAAGCTGTTCATTAATTTTTTGACTATTTGAATTGAGAATCTGTATTTTATTCGACTGTTTTATAACACAGAGTTTCTTGGAGCATATTTTCATCTTTGGTTTCCCGTATCATTATTACAGGGATTTTGCTGGATATCGACATAGTGAACCCGGTGGTATGTACATGATGTTTTCATAACCAACGTTCAAAAATTTTTCTTACTGTAAATTCATGATTATTTTACTAGGGAATATATTGTTGTTTAATAATAATAAAGTTCAGGCAATAATTCCTATATTCTCGGTATATAACTCGGTAATGATAATTCTGCTCCCCGATACCAGGTAGCAGTCCCGAAAACATTAAAACTGCTACACTCATGCTTCTCATTATCCAACAATTAGCCAGTCCAGAACTATACGCATTATTATGGTACTGATATTGCTGCTGCTCCTCATAAGTGAATGGAATATGCAAGGAAGGTTTTGACAATTTAATAGGATTTTGTATGTTAGAATATTATTTCTCTGAGAAAGTAAAGAATATCTATTTGCTATCCGGATTTAATCCATAAATTAAATAAAAGAATGCTATAAAATAATGCTAGTAGCAGCAAAACAAGCGGTCTAATAGTCACTAATGAGAAAATCAAATAAATGTTCTTTAACATACAAAAGAGAGGATCTAGATTAGGGCATAACGGAACAATAAAGCCAAATAATTTTGAAAGATTGCAGCGTCTTAGATATCGTAGGTAACGTTGTTACATAAGAAATAAAAGGAAATATTCAGGTAGCTAACTGATGTATATGTATTTATAACCTTCTTTTAAATCCAGAAGTCTAATTCAAATCCCTAAAATTAGGGTATGTAAAATAGTGGACAAACCAGTGCTAATATGTGGAGACGTGACGAGAACGTATTAATTAGACCAGGATTGCTAGAAAAGCCATCAGAGGTATTTTCCGACTTACAGAGGTCCGAGTACTAACCAATACCGAACAGAACTAATTCCAAGATCAAACACATATATAAAGATAGCAACGTCGTACAAGAAGTTAAATCTCAATGCTAAAGTTGCGCTGGCTTTATCCAAAGACTCTATAATAACTGCATTGCCAAGTTAAATTGGGAGGATGCTTCAAGAGAAAAAATGTACTTCGGACTTCCATAAATGAAGGGGGAGGTAACATATGGTCAGATTTAGGAATAATGAGACTATCTACCGACCCATCATATTTATCAACACCTGCTATCCTACCTACAATCAATACTTATCTGTTGTGGACTATCAAATCAATTACATATAATCAAACGAACTAGGCTTAAAAAAATTATCCTAGAAAAGGCACTTCAGAAATATTGACATAAATTTTAAAAACGCCATTTACGTGGCTCTGTTTTCAAAAAGGCAATAGAATCTTGTTGCGTTCTGACTATACGATGACGATGATCTTTATATAGAAAATATAGAAAATAAAAGCAAGAGAACTATAATTATGAAACGAAAAGATTACGAAATGAAAAGATTATATAAATCCCTTATATTTACACAGACTGGTTTACAAAATGTGAACGAATGAGCATAAAAACACAGCTGTTTTAAAAACCTAATATTATTAGACGAATTTAGGATCAATTTCACTCAAAATATGATATGCTAACATATGATACGACAGAAAAAAAGGCAATGACTTTTACAGCTGATTGCCACATAAATATCAATTTAAATATGATAATTGAAATATGAAACCCAAATATGATGATTTTGCCACAGCATATGAATATTGTCTCGTACCGTTATATAGCAATTTGTTGTCACATTTTAACCTGTTTATTTCCTCATTATCCATATATGAGTTCTAAACCGATATTACAAGCTCATTTACTTTTCACAAAGAGACTATATAAGTACAGTTATTACTAAACAAATCTGACTCGAAATATCGTCTATAAATAACAGTATGTAAAATTTAAATTTTTATGGAGTTCAAAGTAGAAGCCTTCACGAAATTTGAAGTTACAATAAGACCACCGCAATCGAGCGTACTCTTACTCTGGATAATGAATAATTATTTAATAGGTTAATTCTTCAATCACCCGTTCAATATGATGTTTGTCAAATCGGTCCTTTTTAGGACCAACTATTCTACTTATGTCTATAAATATTAAGGACATATCTACAGATACACACACTCTACTTTACTTAAGCTTATCAGACATATACGCTTAACACAAATGTGACGTATTTCTACTGTAGGAAGCAAATAGAGGGCCAAACTTAGGGTATTTGGTATTAAGCTAATCGCTGAAAATAACGAAATAAACATAATAAATGCCGGCAAATAAGCAAAGAAAAACTTAAAATAAGAGAGGACAAAACCAGTCAGCTGAGGAAACCTTTCAACGATGTTGAGTTTGGATCCACTATCCACGTATATTATGAACAATATTACGGCTCCTGACTGAGGATCTAAACACAAAACTAATTATAAAATTTGGACAAAAAAATACAACAGTGGCTAATATCCAAAGTCTGTAGACAAGCAAAGTAAAGACAAAGTTGTTGCCTTGCTTAAACCTGACAAAAACCCCAACGACCACAAAAGCTATCGGCCAATATATCTATTTATTTTTTCAGTTATACACAATACTTCTGCATATGATCCTTAATATAAACCGATAATAGAAGGAAAACTTAAATTTAAAGATAAAAGTGGCTATATATGACAGGGTAGATCATGTTCGTCACACATACTAAATCTTGCCCAACACAACGAAGACGGATATAAAAAATATCAGACATGAGGAGTGATATTTGTCAATCTAAATTCTGCTTACGACACCTTAAATTAAAGGACATTTCTCCAAAATCTATGTGATATCCCCTTGGGTAATAAACAATAGAAGATTTTCCGTATCACTCAATGGTAATTAAAGATGAAGATTGAGAACGTAGAAGAACGGTCTCCTTTGGGGTACCGTAATGGCACCTACACTGTATAACATTTACACAACCCATTCCAGTAAATACTAGGACTTTTATTATGTAGACGATACATCTATTGTTGCAGAACGACAAACTTTTGTTGCTGAAGTGGAGAAAAATCTAAATCATATCTTAAACACAATAAAAATAGATTATAAATCAATTTTAAGCCAAACCCTGGAAAAAAGTCGTGTGTCCCTTCAATGTCCCTAACAGAGACGCTTTCACAAATTTGAACATATACCTGAACCAATAGTGTCATGAAATCATTAAACACACTTTGTAATTTACAGAACTTTGTTTAAAACTAAATGGCAAAGTAAAACCAGAAAAATAGTATTCTCCGCGAACTTGTCAGCTTAAAACGGGAAGCACATCCTTCCACTCTTAAAACGTAGACGCTTAAACTCTATGCTTCTGCTGCCAAATATCCCTAGCTTGTATGGGTGACATCAATACATACTTGACACGTAGATTTAGCTATAAATTAGTCAGCCAAATTAAGCGGATATTAAGACTCTCATCCATACATAAGCTCTACAATATCGTAGTTATCAATCCACCTAATATCCGAAGATAAGTAGCTAGAGAACAAAAGAAACAAAGTCTAGATTCGTAACATTCACTCCACGAATAACAACCCATTTTATGACTAGAATCGAGGAAAAACTGGCTAGATCAACACATCTGCAAGATATACAAAAAAAAATAAGCTGCTTCTCGCCATCTGACCCCTCAAAAGGAACTTCCTTATGGTAGTTATCTTCCTTAAATCTGCCAGGAAGACTCTTGCCTGCAAACAGCGGTTAACCTGTGTGAATCTGGGGTGATAAAAGATTCATTACACTTTTTTCGTTGACTTTGCCATTCAAATCGCTCTTTTCTGAAGGGACAAGGTTTATTTATTTGAACTCAACATGTAAAGTACAGTCAGTAAGCTATTACTTATAAAGATCATTGCAAATTTGACACTAGCTACACTTATATTGACTACATATTACCCCTAAATAGGAGATAAAACATTCAGAAGTATGTAATATGGGTGAAGTGGTATAATTCTTGTTAGATACATTAAGCATTCTTCCCTTTTTTGTGCACTACTATCCATTTTTACACAAAAATATCTATTTAAGCAAATAAATATTTATTTTGAAATAACCTTCTATCCAGAATTATATGTAGTACACAGATAAAACCAGAAATAAAATAATAAAAATCTGTATACAAGATATCATAAAACATTGGATGAAATTAATAAAAAAAGTTCTTATTTATCGAATTCTTAAATAAAACGTATAAAGACATACTCACGTTAACAAAATACATTAGGAAGTTTCCGCATATGAAAAAAATCCAATTTGGTAACGAAATCCTTTTGTATCTATAAAGCTATTTTTAGAAAAGCACGTACCTACCAAAAACAGGTAGTTAATAGTATACATATCTGTTACACACTGTAATGCGTATGAACGATAACAAAAATAAGGAGTCCATATCAACCGTTCAGACTATAGGCGAGAAGTATACAGCTTAATGGCAGAGTTGCCAAACTATCAGAGCTTACTTAAACCGATATACCTATGGTTCCAATATATAGTGAAAAAGATCTGAACGACCCCTATAAGATATACACGTGAACTATGCAATATACATTCATGATACAGGGGTACTTAAGGGCTCCACAAAATTTTTAAAAATTATGAAACTATACATGTTGACGAATCGACAGAGCCAATATTATGGAATGGTCAAGTGAGCTCCGTATATCGGTGTCCAGTTGACCACGGAGCTCACTTGAACCTGAATTTTAACATGGGCGGAGTCCACTTTATGCCGTAGATATATATATATATATATATATATATATATATATATATATATATATATATATATATATATATATATATATAATATATAAACATATATTGGCATAACTGTCAAGTTATTTAAATTTTGAATACAGAACTTAAATTGTTTTTTTACTTTATTGTGCAGAAAGTTGTTTTTTTTTTCAGTTGTGTTAATAATAATATTGTTGTAGGTAATGCGGCATTGGAAAGTCTGGAGCTACCCGATTTAAGAAAAAAATTTCTGTGCAGTAAGCATTTTGAACAAAAATATCTAAACACAAAATATTTACCCGCTACTGCTGTACCAAAAAAATATAGTGAGGTAGAAGAGGAAGGTTCATTAACGACAACACGCGTTTTTCATACGTATTCCATAGCAAAACAACCATCAACCAGTGCCAATACTGTTTCGCACAGTGATAATTCTGAACTTGACGATTTTGTTGATGAGCTTATAGATATGCCGTTATCACCATTGGTCAAGAAAAAAAGATTTCATAATTATCATACACTTCAAAGGAGATTACATGCATCTCGAATACGGATTAATCTTCTGAAAACTGGAATAACAGCACTAAAAAAGAGACTGGTTAAGATTGGGACAAAATCTGTACAATCTGCACCAAAGCCACAAACTCAGTTTTCTGCTGCGTTACTGAGAATGCAGTTGCATAAGAAAAACCAACAGTGGTCCCCAATAGAAAAAAAAACGGCTATTGAGATTTTTTATAAAGGACCTAGCACGTATAAATTTCTTTGTCGAAAAGGAGTTGCTTTACCAGCGGTTTCAACACTAAAAACATGGATTTCAAACTTTACCTGTAACCCCGGTTTCAATAAAAAAATATTTGATAATATCAAAATTAAAGCAGAGAGCATGTCTCCTAAAGAGAGAAAATCAATTTTATTATTTGATGAGATGGCCATTAAGAGAACAATAGAATATAATAGAAAACTGGATATTATTGAAGGTTTTGAGGATATTGGTAAGAATAGAAAAAAATCAGTTTTGGCTGGACAGGCTTTGGTGCTAATGGTTCGAGGTATTTTTAGCAATTGGAAAATACCTATAGCTTATTTCTTAACAGGAAATGGCATCGGAGCTACAATACTCCAAGAAATAATTATTGATGGCCTCAAAAGATTGAGAGATTCCGGTTTAGAACCCTTTGGGATTTAGCCGGGTTTAGGAATAGTTTGTGATTTATCGGTGATAAATCAAAAATTATATAAATTATTAAATATAACAATTGAAAAACCCTACTTTGTTGCAGACACGCATAAGTATTTTGCATTTTATGATGTACCACATTTAATAAAATGTATAAGAAATAATTTTATTACCAATGATTTTATTTTTAATGGCAAATTTATAAGATTTGATGATATAAAAAAAGTGTATGATATTGACCAAAGAAGTAAAACCGGGAGAGCTCTTTTAAAATTAACAGATAAACATTTAAATCCAAACTCATTTGAAAAAAATGAATGTTAAACTTGCCACTCAATTGCTTAGTCATTCTGTAGCTGCAGCTATTAAAACTGCAGTACAAACACAAGAACTGGCTTCAACAACTGCTGAAAACACGGCTTATTTTGTCGAAACTATGAACAATTTGTTTGATGCCCTGAACAGTAAAAGTAAGTACAGTCCTAAGCCTTGTAATCGTGTCTACTCTAATCAAAACAAAGATGTAATTAGTGCTGTTAATGAAGGATACGAATTACTGAAAAGTATGTGGAAACAGACAAGTAAGGGTTTAAAAAGACCTCCTTCTTTCGACTGCTTTCTTCTCACCATAAACGCGGTAAGACAATTTTATAGTGATTTGACAACATTAAACTCTTGTTATATATTAACCGGAAGATTAATCCAAGATCCCTTAGAAAATCAATTTTCTATTTACAGACAGAAAGGTGGTTACAGTAGAAATCCCACTGTAAGCAACTTTAAAGCTGCTTTTAAAATAAACATTGTACACAATATTATGAAACCGCCTATGACAGCAAACTCAGTGACCAACTGTGATGACGATACAAATATTTTAGAAACGTCTTATATATATTCTGATATTTTTAATAATTTAAATAGTGACGAGGAATATGTTAAAGGTGATAACGTATTCGACGACAGTATATTATTATCTGCAGAAAATGTTTCTCAAAATAACTCATTACGACAAACAAATTTAGATTCAGATACATTGGCTTCAAGTTTAGAAAAATGTTCAGTTTATTATTTTGCAGGGTACTTATTTAAAAAATGTTTTGAAAAATTTAATTGTGAAAATTGCAAAACCAAATTAGAGGGCACAAAAGATATAGAAAATAAGCAACAAATATTACTTTTTTATAAAGAATATGCAATAAGTGACACAAGATACATAAGATATGTTAGCGATTTGATGGGCACATTCACAAAAATATGTCTTCAAATGTTTTCTACCGTATTTGATGAATGCTGTGTAACCCGTGTGTTATTTAATACACGAAAGTTTATAGAGGAAAAACTTGCCACAGCATTACCAGAGTGGTATAGTTGCAGCGATGCATGTAAATCTCATAGACAGTTTATCTTAAACTTACTAGAGTACAAATTTTCAAATATTGCAAAAATCTTTCTAGGTCCGCAACCATAAGCAAAAGAGCTCAAAAAAGAAAGTCTGACAACTGCAGATAATACAGCTCAAAAAAAAAGATTCCTTAAAAAAAATACAAAATTGTCAATTTTGCAACGTCACTGATGTATTTATTATTATTTATTAAAATAAAATTAAGAGTTTTTCATAACATTCTTCATTTTACAGTTACGTGGTTTTATGATTATTTCTATTAATTTTTTTTAAATTAAAATAAAAATAATAAATAATAAAAATTAATTAATTTTTAAATTTAAATAGTGCTGCTGTCAGATATTTATATAAACTTCAAACTTTAAGCGTTCTATAATTTATTTCTCAGTCTATGTAGTATGATACAAACAATTGATCACATTTGGTTGTTGTCGACATTACTTCGTTTCCTTAACTTTTTCATCACGTAATATTTACGAAAATTGTAGTATTGCGAGTTGACTACGTAGCCCTTAAATAATTATTAATTTATGATTAATTATTTTCTCTACATATTTCTTTATTTTTGCATTGTACACTGTTGATGGTTTGTTCAACTCGGTTATTGTAAATAAGAAGTAGAAAATATTTGACCAATGTATGTTACCTGTACTCACTTATGGAGCGGAAATATTATTACCCACAAAAAAGGTAGTTAATTACCTTTAATTAAAAAGTTAAGATTCACGTGACTCAGATGGCTATGGAGCGCCAGATGTTGGGTGTCTCTCTGAGAGACCGAATCCCAAAAGGAGAAATACGTCGTAGAATAAAAACAACAGACGCTATCGAAAAAACCGCGTCGTTAAAATGGAATTGGGCAGGACACGTCGCCAGATTATCAGACAACCGATGGAAAAAAGGTATTCTCGAGTAGAGACCAAGACAAGAATCAATACGGAGCAGAGGATGCCCATCAACTAGATGGACTGACGGCCTGAAGCGTGTTAGCAATAACTGGATGATGTTTTGTTAGGGGATGTAACATTTTGATAAACTTGTCAAACTTGTACACTTGAAATATTTATACTTTGATTTATTGCTAATTTTATTTTAAAAAGTAGTACTTTGTATTTATTAATAATTATTGCCATCTATTCATATATTTTTAGTTAAAGTAGATACTCATACAGTGTGTGAGTGTGTGTGTGTGTGTGTGTGTGTGTGTGTGTGTGTGCACAGATATTTGTGGTAACTTGTGTGAACATATTCCTGTATTATGGTAACTTCATAAATTGTGGTAACTTACACACGTTACCACAATTTTATACCTTACTATCTTCTTTCTTCTAGTAGTCTTTACTATCTAATAAAAGTATAAATACTTTTTGTCATCACTTGCTTTGAATAGCTACTTTTTTTGCAACATAGGACCGAATTGGGCAGGACACGTCGCCAGATTATCAGACAACCGATGGAAAAAAGGTATTCTCGAGTAGAGACCAAGACAAGAATCAATACGGAGCAGAGGATGCCCATCAACTAGATGGACTGACGGCCTGAAGCGTGTTAGCAATAACTGGATGATGTTTTGTTAGGGGATGTAACATTTTGATAAACTTGTCAAACTTGTACACTTGAAATATTTATACTTTGATTTATTGCTAATTTTATTTTAAAAAGTAGTACTTTGTATTTATTAATAATTATTACCATCTATTCATATATTTTTAGTTAAAGTAGATACTCATACAGTGTGTGTGTGTGTGTGTGTGTGTGTGTGTGTGTGTGTGTGTGTGTGTGTGTGTGTGTGTGTGTGTGTGTGTGTGTGTGTGTGTGTGTGTGTGTGTGTGTGTGTGTGTGTGTGTGTGTGTGTGTGTGTGTGTGTGTGTGTGTGTGTGTGTGTGTGTGTGTGTGTGTGTGTGTGTGTGTGTGTGTGTGTGTGTGTGTGTGTGTGTGTGTGTGTGTGTGTGTGTGTGTGTGTGTGTGTGTGTGTGTGTGTGTGTGTGTGTGTGTGTGTGTGTGTGTGTGTGTGTGTGTGTGTGTGTGTGTGTGTGTGTGTGTGTGTGTGTGTGTGTGTGTGTGTGTGTGTGTGTGTGTGTGTGTGTGTGTGTGTGTGTGTGTGTGTGTGTGTGTGTGTGTGTGTGTGTGTGTGTGTGTGTGTGTGTGTGTGTGTGTGTGTGTGTGTGTGTGTGTGTGTGTGTGTGTGTGTGTGTGTGTGTGTGTGTGTGTGTGTGTGTGTGTGTGTGTGTGTGTGTGTGTGTGTGTGTGTGTGTGTGTGTGTGTGTGTGTGTGTGTGTGTGTGTGTGTGTGTGTGTGTGTGTGTGTGTGTGTGTGTGTGTGTGTGTGTGTGTGTGTGTGTGTGTGTGTGTGTGTGTGTGTGTGTGTGTGTGTGTGTGTGTGTGTGTGTGTGTGTGTGTGTGTGTGTGTGTGTGTGTGTGTGTGTGTGTGTGTGTGTGTGTGTGTGTGTGTGTGTGTGTGTGTGTGTGTGTGTGTGTGTGTGTGTGTGTGTGTGTGTGTGTGTGTGTGTGTGTGTGTGTGTGTGTGTGTGTGTGTGTGTGTGTGTGTGTGTGTGTGTGTGTGTGTGTGTGTGTGTGTGTGTGTGTGTGTGTGTGTGTGTGTGTGTGTGTGTGTGTGTGTGTGTGTGTGTGTGTGTGTGTGTGTGTGTGTGTGTGTGTGTGTGTGTGTGTGTGTGTGTGTGTGTGTGTGTGTGTGTGTGTGTGTGTGTGTGTGTGTGTGTGTGTGTGTGTGTGTGTGTGTGTGTGTGTGTGTGTGTGTGTGTGTGTGTGTGTGTGTGTGTGTGTGTGTGTGTGTGTGTGTGTGTGTGTGTGTGTGTGTGTGTGTGTGTGTGTGTGTGTGTGTGTGTGTGTGTGTGTGTGTGTGTGTGTGTGTGTGTGTGTGTGTGTGTGTGTGTGTGTGTGTGTGTGTGTGTGTGTGTGTGTGTGTGTGTGTGTGTGTGTGTGTGTGTGTGTGTGTGTGTGTGTGTGTGTGTGTGTGTGTGTGTGTGTGTGTGTGTGTGTGTGTGTGTGTGTGTGTGTGTGTGTGTGTGTGTGTGTGTGTGTGTGTGTGTGTGTGTGTGTGTGTGTGTGTGTGTGTGTGTTAGGTTCCTTATATCTATCACTGTTCCATTTAAATGGCAATATTTATTTTTTTTTAATCAGTAATTTAATTATTCTCGTATCACGGAAACCAAATAAATACTTTATACTGATTGAAAAACATTCTTGTTGTAGAATGTAATATAATTGGTCTATATATCTCCCGTTAATTTTGCATTCGGAAAATATGATATAAATCCCTAATACACTTAGAAACATTACCACAAAAACAAACTAGTGAATTCACTATTTCTAATTTATGCAGATGTGTCACATATTTTTTGTGTCGAGTTTTTAATCTCACAATAGTAGAAATATCCCGCTTTGGTAGGTTATATTTAATTACATATTCAAGTGGCGAAAGGAGTTGTTGATGCAAAGAAAAATATAAATTTTTTGACATGCTTGAAATATTGTTCCATTGTTCTTCCCATATTTTATATATTCTATTTTTAAAGTCATTTATTGCATCATTCAATAAAATTTAGGATCTCACCCTTTGTTATTCCATCTTTAGCCAACCAGTCTACTTTATCATTACCTATTATACCGGCATGTCCTAATGCAAATATGAATACCACTTCCACTTTAGACGGATTATTTTTTATACTACATAAAGTTCTAGATTGGTATGAACTGAAATCTGTGTTTTTAATTACATATATTGCAGATCTAGAGTCTGCTATTATCACAGATTTTTAAAAATAATTTTTCATATATATATATATATATATATATATATATATATATATATATATATATATATATATATATATATAATATATTCAGTATACTCCCTCTATAACGAACACGGTTATTACGAGGTTTCGCTTATAACAAGATACATTAGATGTCCCGTGAAATTTCTATTGAACTATAACCGTCTATAGCGAGGCAAATTTGGTTATAACGAGAGAGAATAATTTATATTTAAATGGGAATAAGCCACAATTAAAGGTTAAAATACATAAAATTAAAATATAAATTAATTTAAAATGCCACAAGAAGATAGCTTCAGAACAATAGAGAGAGAATAAGATTCAAAAACGTGTTTTTTACGTTTTTGGTCGGGTCGTGGCTATAAATAAATACCTTTTTAAACAGCCCCTCAATAAACTTAACTGCAGCCCGCAATAAACTTCTTTGCAATGAATAAATACAACTGTTTCACATCTTTAGAAAATATGATAGAATGATACTGGACCATTTAAAGCAGTTAAAAATGACAGAGTTCTTAAAATTGCAGAAGCAATAGTTTATGTTATCCTTGAAAATACGCTTTATACATTATGTAGTTGGAAACAAATATAAGTACAGATTTTTTGTTTTAACGTATATCATTGATAATAAAAGTAAACAACTCTTTTATGTTTTAATATGCACAGTATTGTTATTGTCTGATATAACGAGATCCGCTTATAACGAGGTAATTAGTCTGTCATTTCAGTTCTCGTTATAGAGGGAGTCTACTGTATATATATATATATATATATATATATATATATATATATATATATATAATATATATATATATATATATATATATATATATATATATATATATATATATATATATATATATATATATATAAATCTATTCTAGAGTTTCTTCGATGGCTATAAATTCAGTACAAAGGTGGTAGTTAGCGAAAGAAAATCCAATTAATGCATAGAATTTCCTTCACTTCCAGAAGTTAAATGTTTTAAGTATAACCGTAATCATTTAATTGACGGTGTTTTCGGAAACTCGGGAGGCTGAAGTGAAATTTCTAGCACGGAATTGAGTAGCTATCTGGTAATTATTTTTTTTTATATTATAAAAACTAACTTTTTGTTCCCACATCCCACATCCTTAAGGTATTCAGAATGACCTTGGGTCACGAATTCAAGCATAGTATGGCCGCTTACAATCATTCTGGCATGAATCTGATTAAAATTCTGAATTTTCCGTAAATCTCGTAACATCTATTACAATTTCCACAGATATTTTAATGAATATCAATTATTCAGATTCATTATTTCATATTTTAATATAGTATTTTGTTCAAGGCCATTATATTTTTACTCTATGTGAAGCAAGGTCACGCTACATCCGATTGGATGGGTTTTTTTTTATCTACTATAATTATCTTTTTGCTCCGTTGGTTTCTTATGCTGAAAGAAACTTTCCTCACTTCTTCTTTGATTTCTTTTTATCAATGTCGAGACTAGAAGTAACGGGGAATTGTTTTCAGCCACCTCCCATGGAATTATAAACTTCCCTCAGAACATCCGAGGGAGAGTACCACTTCAACTCTATAAGAATCAGGGTCATTGGGACAAGCCAGGGGGTATTGTCTACTCCACCCTCATTTTTTCTCTAACCTGCACCTAGAGGTAGGGCAGGACAGAAATCATCGGAACTGAGCCAATTAGCACCAGCTCCGTGCTAATTTCGGACCTCAAGGAGGACTTCGCTGGGACACCGAAGCCTTTCGGGAGACTATATATATATATATATATATATATATATATATATATATATATATATATATATATATATATTGTAACGATTGGGGTTTATAGAAAATAATTTATAAGTTATATACTACATAATATTAGATATAAAAAAGTATTTGATTATTTTAAATAAGTTATATACTAGAGAATTTTATAAAAATATATTTATGTGAGGGCATTTTTAATAAATTAGCATATAATAATTGTAAAAAGTTGTATTTTAATATTGTAAATATATATAAGTGAGCCATGTGCTTAGGCAACCAAAAATACTCTCGGAGATTGACAGATATTTATACTCTGAAGTGACGTTTAAGAATATTTACGAATATAAAGTGGGTTATAATAATATATTGTTTGAAATGTGTATTTTATTAAATTAGAATGTTAAGTTACTAATTTAATTATATATTCTGATCTGAAAAGCCTAAATGTAAACAAAATTATTAATAGAAAAGAATGGAATTCTCTGGATCTCCGGAGATGGCCATGTTTGCGAAATGGTTTGTTCCAGAAAATTCATACAAGTATGAAATAGAACAAATTGGAACATGATCTCTTACGAGATGGTTCTAGAATGTCCAAAAGATATAAATACCCGTGATTTGGATTCAAGAGGGCAGTTTTTGGAAGTTTTTAGTCAGAAGTCAGGCCAGTTTATTATGAAAGTTATTAGACACATTTAGTGAAGTAAATTGTTCAGAATTTTCAAGAAGTCAGTCAGAAAAGTTTAGTAAGAAATATGAAAGATTATTTGGAGTCAGAGAATCAGGTACAAATAGTCCAATTGTTTAATATAGTGAGTTAAATGAAGATTAAAAATTATGCATATAATTAATGCACATTTATAATTATACACAAATAATTATTGAAGATTATAAAAGTATATTGGAAGAAATTAAATTATATTGTGGTTGGAGATTAGTATAAATCAACTTATAATAATTGGATATTGGTATATTGAAAAGAAGAATAAATATAAATGCTGTTTGCTGGTTTGGTTGGTGGTGTATAGATGCTGATTAAGAAAAATATATCTTAAATTGGTAGAAGCTGATAATTGGAAAAAGAAATTTCACAAAAACAAGGATAACCGAAGTACGAAGACTTTCAATGGTGATTAGAATATATATAGTGGAAAACAGTTCATTTAGGCATTCAGTGAAAGAAAGGTACAAAATTTTGTTAATATAATTTAGTTAGTGTCATAACAATTTCAATTTTGAAGATAGTTTTGTTTAAATTTTAGATTGTCTATAGAATTTAATTAGTTTTATAAGAATATCAGTTTAAAGATAGTTTATTTTAAATTTACATTGACTAGGTTAGATATATATGTGTGTTTCATAATAGTTATAATAAAGATAATTTAAAAAAGTACTTACAAGCTAATTCTTTGAGAACCGCGATAAAAAACCTATATATTATATTATTAAAAATACTCATTGCTCATCATTCAAACAAAAAAAAACACATCATAATAATTTTGGCGCCCAACGTGGGGCTCTCTATTTAAAAGAATTAGTTTGGGAAGATAAGTGCTCTCATATAATTAAATTAATTATCAGTAGAAAGGAAAAATTATAGAATTTATTTTTAATTATATTTGAACAAGTAAAGTCTCAAAATGTCTCAAGGAAAGAAAGGTACAAGAAGCAAAAAGAATGAAGAAGATGTGGAAGTAGAAACACAACCTATACAAGAGGAGAGTTTAGTTCAAGTTCCACAAGATACTGCAGAAATAAATCCAGAAAGAGAGGAAAATGTCAATATGGCAGCTTTGATGTCATTAATGATGCAGATGAACAAGACAATAGAAGAGAATTCAAAAGAAATCAAAGAAGACATAAAAAAATTGGAAGAGAATTCAAAAGAAGTCAAAGAAGACATGAAAAAAATGGAACAAAAATTGGAAGAGAATTATAGAAAATTAGAAAAGAAAATAGAAGATAATAATAATAAAATTGTAAAACAAATGGATAAAAAACTTGAAGCTGCAGAGAAAAAAGTAGCAAATGAAATAAAAATTATACGGAAGGACTACAAGAAAAGGATAGAAAATGAGAGGACAGAAGTAAAGAGGATTATTCAAGATAATAAGATAGATATAGAACAGAAAATAGAGTTACAGAAATGTAACTTAGAAGTAAAAATTAACGAAGACAGGAGAAACACAGAAGAAAAATTAGATGATATACAACAAAATATCCAAATAAATAATAATCAAATAAGAAATGTGGAACAGAGAATAGATGATATTTCACAAATGAGAGACATAGGTAGACCTTACTTAAATTTAACAAATGAGACTGGGATTAAATTCTCTGGTAATATAAAAAATTTGCATCCTAGAGTATACATAAATAGTTTAAAACATAAATTAAGATTTGTGAATAATATTAATGATATTAAAGATTATATTAGAATGACATTAAATGACAATGCAGCAACTTGGTTTGCTAGTATTGAAAATGATTTAGATAACTTTCAAACATTTGAAAATAAATTTTTAAATTATTATTGGGGTGAATTAGAGCAAGCAAAGTTTAGAGAAATTCTATATTTTGGAAAGTATAATCAAAATTTAAAATCAAATATGGTAGATTATGCATTGAAATTGATAACAGTTGCAAAATATTTAGAACCACCACTTAGAGAGAATGAAACAGTCTTAAATGTATCTAGACATTTTGATGCTGATATTGTGCAAACCGTAACTGTACAAAATATTCAAACAATAGATAGTTTTATTAATTTTATTCAAAGAATACAAAGAGGCAATATGACAAGTAATAATAACAACAAAAAAAACAATAATAGCTTTCAATATAATAAAAATGATAATCACAAATATAGACAATCATATAACAATAACACTAGGTATGGTGATAATTTACAAAAATTTAATAATAATAACAGTAATCCAAATAGACAGAACTTTAATAATAATACTAGTTATAATAGACAAAATTTTAATAATAATACTAATTATAATAGACAACATTTTAATAACAGTACTAATAATAATAGACAAGATTTTAACAATAGAAGAAATACAGAGCGACCTAACTATAACAGACAGGTAAATTGTGTTCGAAGGAATAGAAGCTGCGAAGACAGGGAACGAAGTACTACAAGGCAGGAAAATGTGAGTAGAAGTCATAGTAGGGAAAGACATAGGACATCAGATCCAAGTGGTCAGATACAATCTGACAATTCTAATAATCAAAATTTTGTGCAGTAAACTTTCTGAATTACAAGTTAGGCCATTGCTATTATGAAAAACCTTCTGAATTTATTTCTTTAGATGAAGAGAAAATTATTGAATCTATTAATTTAATTTATATAAATGCTTTGGCCAAAAATAAAATGATTAAAATTATGATAGATACTGGTTCAGAAAGTACATTAGTCTCGGAGAATTTTATTTTTAATACATTAAAACTATCAGATATAATAAAGATTCCAAAAATTAAAATTATTGGTGCAAATAATAAGAAGTTGGGTGAAATTGATAAACTAGCCAATTTTAAAATTAATATTCTTAATAAAGAAATTAATATGCAAGGATTTATTGTCAAGGATTTATGTGTTGATATATTAATGGGAAATGATGAATTGGAAAGGAAGAAAGTAAAGATAGATTTTGAAGAAAAAATGGTAACTTTGGAAGGGCAAATAATTAAATTTATGCAGAAAGATGAGGTAGAAGAAGGAATAAGAGTTGATAGGATATTATTAAAAGAAAATAATGATGTTTATGAAGAAGAAATGTATTTTGATGATAGGGAAATGTCCCAGAAGAATGTAAAGAATAATTATTGTAGTGAATATTTAAGGAATGGAAATTTTAAGCAGATGGATGCCTACGAGGCGGAGTGCGTAAAATTGGAAGCAAGGAATAATGAGTACATATTGAAGAATAATGTGATTTGTAAAGAAGAAGATATGATGAAAGTTTTAAATTGCCCTGAAGAATATAAATCAATAGTCATTTCCATATTGCAGCAACACAAGGGACTTGTCAATAAAGAAAATAGAATTGCACAAAATTATATCCATAGTATAAAAGTTAAAGAAGAAAAAGATTTTAAAACAAAATCATACCCAATACCATATAAATACAGAGAAGAAGTAAACAAAACAATTAATAATATGTTAGAAGATGGGATCATTGAGAAGGCAGACACACGTTTTATTAACCCCATAGTAGTAGTACGAAAAAGATCAGGTGAAATCAGGTTATGTTTGGATGCAAGGAATATTAACAAGATTACTGAAAAGCAATTTGAAGCACCAATGAGTATAGATGGAATATTAGGAAGAATTACAGGAATGTCATTTTTCACTAAAATCGATTTACAGCATAGTTTCTGGTTAATACCTCTAGAAAGAAAAAGTAGACAGTATACAGGATTTCAGATAGATGGAGTAGTATATCAATTCAAAGTAGTACCATTTGGACTTCAATCATCTTGCAGTGCTCTATGTAGATGTCTTCATGATATTTTGGATCAATATGAACATTTTGTAATTCACTACATTGATGATATATTAATTTTTTCTAAAACGGCTGAAGATCATGAGAAACACCTAAAAATTATAATAAATAGATTAGACAAAGTTGGACTAAAAATAAATCAAGAAAAATGTACATTTTTTCAAAAAGAAGTCATATATCTAGGTTATAAACTTAACACTAAGGGAATCGAAATGGATCCAGAACGGGCACAAGTCATTCAGGAATATAAAACACCACACAATTTAAGAACTTTAAGAGGATTTATTGGAATAATTAATTATTATAAAAGGATGATACCAGATCTAAGTATAAAAGAAATTCCATTACTTGAACTACTGAGAAAAGGTGTAAAATGGAGATGGGATCAGAGAAGAGAACTAGCATTCCAAGAAATTAAAAACATTTTTCTGTCAAATTTGAAAATATACTATCCTGACTACACACAGCCATTCATATTAAGAACAGATGCATCAATAGAGAGATTATCAGGGGTATTATTACAAATACATGATGGGGTCGAATACCCAATACAATTCATTTCAAGAATTACAAAGCCACATGAAAAGGGTTACTCAGTTTCAGAATTAGAACTAGCAAGTATAATACACTGTGTCACAAAATTAAGATTTTATTTGTTGAGTAATGAATTTACAATAGAAACAGATCACCAAGCTTTAACGTCTATATTAAATAACAAATACGGAAACAGTAGAATACATCGGTGGAGTCTAATACTTAGTGAATACTGCTTTGAAATCAAATACATTTCTGGAAAATCCAATATAGTGGCAGATGCTTTATCAAGGTTAGAAAATACACCACAAAAAGGGCAGCGAACAATAAAAATTGGATTAAATCAATTAGTAGAAAGTACTGGATTATATTCTAAAGAAGAAATTATAAGAGATCAGATCAATTTGAGTGAAAAACAAAAAGTCCTTAGGAAAGATGGAGTATATTATAAAATAATAAATGGCATAGAAGTATATGTAATAACTAGAACTTTAGCAAAGAAAATATTGAAAAATTTACATAACAATTATATGCATATTGGTTCAAGAAAGCTATGGATGCTATTTAGGGACAATTATTTTGCAAAGAATGACATAAGTATAGCAAAAGAAATTACTACCCAATGCCCAATATGTCAACTAAACAAAGAAAAGAATTTCAAAAACCAGAACACATATAAATCTAATGTTGTATATGAAAAACTAAATACAGTTTCCATGGATTTTATTTCAAATTTAGTTCTCAGTCCAACAGGAAAAAAGCATATACTAGTGATAGTTGATTTATATACAAAATTTATTAAACTATATCCCTGCTCTAGAACAAATGCTAAAACATTAAAATTATATATTAATCAATTTTTCGAAGAAATAGGACCATTTAGAAATTGCATAATAGATAATGCTACATATTTTAACAACCAAAGATTTCGGACATTTTGTGAGAAAAAGGGAATCAACATTCATTTTACAAGTATCAGACATCCTCAGGCAAATCCTGCAGAAAGATATATTAAAGAAGTTATAAAATATTTAAGGATACTGTGCCAAAATCAACACGAAACTTGGCAGCAACATATACCACAAGTAGAGTATTTTTTAAATAATACACATAATTTAAATACAGAGGAAGTACCAGAATATTTAATGTTTGGTCATATAGGAAACAGAAAGTGGATTAGTGAATATAATCAGGATATGTTAGAACAAATAATGCAGAAAGTGAATAACCGAATTAGGAGGAAAGCTGAAAAATATATAAGAAGACAAAATCGAAATATAAAAAAACCAATCACATTTCAAAAAGGAGACCTAGTGTTAATTCGTTCACTTAGAAAAAGTAATGTTAAAGAAAACCGTTGTAAGAAATTACAACCAATGTTTGAAGGTCCATATACAATTGAAAATCAGAATGGACTAAATAGTTATGTGTTAATAGATGCAGAGAACAGACTAAGAGGCATATTTCATACCAACGACATTTTTCAATATCATGAAGAGATTGAATAATGATTTCTATACCTTTAACACAAATATAATAACACTAATAACTTACTGATATATCCATTTTATTCAATAGACTTGATTTGTTAAATGGTAGATGGTAGATTTCATTATTTTGAATCAATTTGACATCATACTTGTTGAATTTTGTATATATGGAAATTAATTTGTACCCTAAAAATCATAATTTGGGGTTAGACACAAAATTGATACTATAATTGCTATAAAAATGTCTTTCTGATATAATAAAGTAAAAAAAAAACTTACCAATTTATATTGATGAAGTTATTTTGAATGGAAATAATTCCTATATTTTGTCTATAAATAAACAGAACACAATATAGATTATATTTTTAATTAAGGTTATATTTTATTCTCTGATAAAATCCATTCTCCATTTGACATGACAGTTTGACCATAGAATAGACGAACTGTTCTCCGTTATTCTCTGTTTTGACATAGACAGCGAACAGGGATGTATTTAACACATTTTAAATAAATAAAAAAAAAATTTGATTTATTAAATTTAATAAGGTATGAGAAAATTAATATTTAAAAAAATAATATGTAAATTATTTATTTTAAATATTATTTTTGGGGTATTGTAACGATTGGGGTTTATAGAAAATAATTTATAAGTTATATACTACATAATATTAGATATAAAAAAGTATTTGATTATTTTAAATAAGTTATATACTAGAGAATTTTATAAAAATATATTTATGTGAGGGCATTTTTAATAAATTAGCATATAATAATTGTAAAAAGTTGTATTTTAATATTGTAAATATATATAAGTGAGCCATGTGCTTAGGCAACCAAAAATACTCTCGGAGATTGACAGATATTTATACTCTGAAGTGACGTTTAAGAATATTTACGAATATAAAGTGGGTTATAATAATATATTGTTTGAAATGTGTATTTTATTAAATTAGAATGTTAAGTTACTAATTTAATTATATATTCTGATCTGAAAAGCCTAAATGTAAACAAAATTTTTAATAGAAAAGAATGGAATTCTCTGGATCTCCGGAGATGGCCATGTTTGCGAAATGGTTTGTTCCAGAAAATTCATACAAGTATGAAATAGAACAAATTGGAACATGATCTCTTACGAGATGGTTCTAGAATGTCCAAAAGATATAAATACCCGTGATTTGGATTCAAGAGGGCAGTTTTTGGAAGTTTTTAGTCAGAAGTCAGGCCAGTTTATTATGAAAGTTATTAGACACATTTAGTGAAGTAAATTGTTCAGAATTTTCAAGAAGTCAGTCAGAAAAGTTTAGTAAGAAATATGAAAGATTATTTGGAGTCAGAGAATCAGGTACAAATAGTCCAATTGTTTAATATAGTGAGTTAAATGAAGATTAAAAATTATGCATATAATTAATGCACATTTATAATTATACACAAATAATTATTGAAGATTATAAAAGTATATTGGAAGAAATTAAATTATATTGTGGTTGGAGATTAGTATAAATCAACTTATAATAATTGGATATTGGTATATTGAAAAGAAGAATAAATATAAATGCTGTTTGCTGGTTTGGTTGGTGGTGTATAGATGCTGATTAAGAAAAATATATCTTAAATTGGTAGAAGCTGATAATTGGAAAAAGAAATTTCACAAAAACAAGGATAACCGAAGTACGAAGACTTTCAATGGTGATTAGAATATATATAGTGGAAAACAGTTCATTTAGGCATTCAGTGAAAGAAAGGTACAAAATTTTGTTAATATAATTTAGTTAGTGTCATAACAATTTCAATTTTGAAGATAGTTTTGTTTAAATTTTAGATTGTCTATAGAATTTAATTAGTTTTATAAGAATATCAGTTTAAAGATAGTTTATTTTAAATTTACATTGACTAGGTTAGATATATATGTGTGTTTCATAATAGTTATAATAAAGATAATTTAAAAAAGTACTTACAAGCTAATTCTTTGAGAACCGCGATAAAAACCCTATATATTATATTATTAAAAATACTCATTGCTCATCATTCAAACAAAAAAAAACACATCATAATAATATATATATATATATATATATATATATATATATATATATATATATATATATATATATATATATATATATATATATATATATATATATATATATATATTATTGTGATATTTAGAGTCTTGGTGCGCCAAGCAATAATTAGCTAATTAATTTTTTTGATTAATTAAAATTATTTAAATGATATGATTATGACTCTATCACAATTTTTAATTCTTGTATCTCAGGGTTAAATTCGTGCTTCAATATCTATGCTATTACATGTGAAAGGTAAGGTCCAGAGAATACCGGAATAATAAAAAACACATATGATCTAACACTATATATTGAAATAAAAATAATGAAATAATTCACACTCAAAAGTTTTCAATAAACAAATCTCATATAAGGATTCTCAAAATTTTGTTCTCCGTACGTGAACAATCAAAATTTATGGTACAAACAATATTAATTGAAAACTCAAAATCCCAAACTATTCTAACTCTCCTAATAAAAATCTTTATATCCTTTCTAAATTACGTGTAAAAATTGTGTTATCAATAAAAGAAAAAAAAACTGCAGAAAACAAAAATATCTCTCTCTGATGATGAGTGGTCCAAATCCTTGTTCCTTGTAGACTGTATTATCTCCTCTCAACCGCTCCCTATGTAATCAGCAATCTTACACAGATTGTTGCAAGTATATCGTCCTTAATGATCTCCTTCAAAAGCACAAATCATTCAAATTATGATAGCCTTTCTCCTCTCGATAAACTGAATCTCTCGTTGGCCCGAGTGAAAAATGACTCTTGGAATATCTTCTCTTTATGATAAACTGAATCTCTCGTTGGCCTGAACAGTGACTCTTGGAATATAAGTAGAGAAATATGACTTACAATATTTTGCTGCTTCAGCTTCTGTCAGATACACTAACTCCACAAAAACTCACTAACATTCAACACTACTGCTTGCTACATTTCAGGAACCGCCAGAGAACAATCACTGTTCCTCTCACAGACTTGGAAACCAACTGCCCATATCTTTTCTCTCTCCTCAATCTCGCTAAACTTTTTTCTACATACTTATCCCGCCTTTTTCAATCTCCGCCAATCACAACTCGTCACAATTCCCCCATTTTTTCATTTCGATAACAAACAAATTTTTACCTATACTTATAAAATTTCCTAAAAATTATTTACAAATAATATTTTCTATAATTCTTAAAAACTAACAAAAACCTCTATCTAAAATCTCTTCTATTTGTCCCTAATCACTGCATTAATGTATTTTGGAAAACCCCGTTCAATTGTCTTTTTGTTTTCACTTAAAATTATGCGGGTCACTCAAGTATAATAAAGAAATAATTTATGCAAAGCTTACTTTTTGTTTGGTACAGGTAATTCAAGAAATTAATCTCTCCTTCTTCGAAATGTTTGTTGGATATTATCCTACTTATCTGAATTATTTTAATGTTATTGAATTTTGAAATATTTTTAAACAAACCAATATTTTTCTCGATTTTACATATCATAACAATATATATATATATATATATATATATATATATATATATATATATATATATATATATATATATATATTAATTAATATAACTCCCCTTGGTGTAAGGTATCGGTAAGTTTGAGCTCAAATTCTACCCAGAGATTATCTTCCATTGTTTTTTTGTATTAACCATTTATTTCATTATTAACTTTAATTATTTCATTATTTGTTTACTTAACTAATTTTTTTATATTTCATCTTGCGTTATTAACTCTGGTTATTATCCCTTCAGGATAATAGACCGTTTCAATTGTTTAACTTGGCTTGTTCCCATTTATGTATTATTTTGTTTATATTTGAATTTAGAGTTGTTTAACAATATTGTTGGTCATATTGTAGGTTAGTTTAATATATTTACTTGGCTATACGTTCTTCCAACGTTAGCATTATTTTGTTTAGGGTTGTTTTTAACCTAGATGTAGGTTGTACTGTCCTCCGGAGGCGTGTCAGCCGATAGCTGACAGCCGTGCCGGACGCATCAAGGAATTTGGATATCGGTCAAAATACTTGGGAATTCCAAGTTTGGCCAAATCCAAATTTCTAATTGATTCGATGCAGGGAAATTCCACTTTCGCTACGTAAAACAAAGGATTTGTTTTACATAAAAGCAGGTAGATTTTCTCTCATCGATCAGTCGAGCTTGCCTCTTCTACTGTAGACCTAGTCGGTGCTATTATTGTCCCAACTAAGTTATTGTTTTATTTCTGATTTCCTATATACCATTTTTTTTATTTTAGCATTATTGTATATTCAGACCTTTTCAGGTTAGAATATTTGTTCATGTACTGATTGTTTGATATTTTGATTATTTTGATTGTTTATTTTTCTTGTATTTTGTGTCTAAGTTGTTCTTCTGTAAGTTAAGAACACTTAGAAATATTTATCTTGATTTTCCTATTTTATATTTTGATTTGTACTTTGTCTAAGTAGTTCTTTCCGGTAAGTCAAAGAACTCTTAGAAATATTTCTCTGAATATTTGACTTGTTATTTTAATTGTGCGTCTTAGCCGTTCTTTTCCGGTAAGTCAAAAGAACAGTTAGAAATATTTTCATAATCATTGTTGCATTATTATTTCCGATATTTTATCTAAGATATTTTCTTTCTTAAATTAAGAAAATACTTAATACATTTGTTTCTTTCATTTTCTATTTTATGCTAAGTTGTTTCTTCCGTAAGTCAAGAAACACTTAGCAATATTTTCACATCTTTTCTATATTTGATTTTTCTTATTTTCTATTATAAGTCGTTTCTTCCGTAAGTCAAGAAACACTTATAAATATTTGTGCACAAATTTTACTATATTTGATTCTCTTGTTTATTTTCTGTTCTAAGTTGTTTCTTCCGTAAGTCAAGAAACACTTAGACATATTTCTATAATCTGTTTCATTTTTGCATTTCTCGTTTTATATTTTGAGTATTTTATGTTTCCACTCTAAGTCGTTTCTTTCGTAAATCAAGAAACACTTAGAAACATTTTTCTTTGCATTATATTTTTATACCATTTAATTTACTTGTTTACTAAGTTATTCCTTCCGTAAGTCAAGGAATACTTAGATCATTTTTACCTATCTGTTTTCCATTTTTGCTCTGTTACTTTTTAACTGTTCCTTGGAACCGTTATCTATAACAGATATTTGTCACTGGAACTGTTATTTATAACAGCGGTTGTATTTAACCTTTCTACCAGCGACAAACCAAAGATGGTGAATACCCGATCCAATTCCGGGGATAGGAAGAAGCCCGAAGAGCCAGCGATGGGTCCTACAGGCCCAAATGCCCCCCTCTCGGCAACAGTACACTCTATATCAGAATTATATTGTGAAATTTCATATACTTTTTGGTAATTTAGAGATTGTCAAAATCTAAGAAGTTATATTTAATAAACTTGAATTTGTTTTGCATATAATTTTTTATTAATATTTCCTTACCTTTTTACATTTACAGCATTTTTGTTTATTAAATCAACTTTAATTAATATTAGCAGTATACGATACTTGGAAGAGTGACCGTTACTCTTTTTAGAGTATTATCCCCCTTCTGGCGCCCTCAATTTGTTTTCTTTGTTAATTTTCATTATATCTATTCATTTTTCATATCTTCTTTTCTATCCATCATACATATTTTCCTGATTTACTGTCTTTAAAAGGCATGCAAATTGGCCGTATCCATCCTTGAGTTTCTAGTGGTCATTCTCTTGCCTACATTGCTAGCCTAGCCACATTCGGTTCAATATTTTTTTTCATACTTCTTTACTTAATTGTTATCTATTTTACTTCTATCAATTTTATCCCATATATATAGACCACTCTTCTTATACATCTCTCCTCCTACACACCCCAGTTTTTTGCTACAAGATATTAGAATTTTGATAAGTGTTATATAACTATTAAAATACTGCGAATTTAATTTTTGCAATATCTGTCACTTCGTAATTTAAAATTATTTCATTAATAAACAGCTCAGATCGGGCGAGAAGATTGAAAAAAACATTCTCATTTATGTAAACAGAAATACAAAAATGGTGTGTATATTATAAAATACAATTATAAATAAAATAAAGGGTACTATTTATTAAAGTTTTGTTAATTATTATTCCTTTTATCCCAGCACATAGATTAATGTGTCCCTAAATATGTGTTGCCTCTTGTTGTGGCATATCGATCTGTTTATTTGTTTCAAAATCATTATCAAAAAACCATACCCATAAATTTACTATATTTTCAAACGTCATTTTAAAGATTAAAAGATTGAAAATTTAATTTTCTCAAAACATACATAAAACCATTGTTTAAAAAGATTTTCTTTTTTAATCAATGATAAAACTTAAGTCTTGACTAAAAAATAAACCTCCGCATGAGTGTTCTAAGACGATAGCAATCGAGTCTATTTCAATTAAATATTTAATCCTTTTCTAACAAATCATATAACCAAATTAAATATCTGGTAAACTAATGAGAATTAAAAAAAAGGCAGCTTTTTTTAGCAGCAAGTTATCTTTCACTAGACGCATACAACGATAATAACAATAAGCATTTTATTAAAGTCTTATATTTTCTTCACAATCTGGCATCCGTGTACAGGTTTGCATTAACTATGAAACAGGTAAAAATATACTCGAATAGAATCCTGCAGAGAATTAAGTTTCTGTTAATAGTTTTTTAAATTTATGACTAGAGGCCGCCACATGCCGGCAGAATAAAAGTCAAACGTTTGTTCCATAAGGATTGTCTAGCTAGTCCTATTTAAACAATGGTAGTAGTTTAAGTTAAAAAAATTTAAATTTAATTATCAAATAATCAGTATTGGACTGAAGTGTACTAAATATCATGCACTACATTTTTTTCGTAGTGTAATTTTATTTATGTACTTGCAGAGCTCTAGTATGGTTGCTAGAATATGGAAGACAAAATCTACAATCAAAAATTGATAAGTTAATTAGCTATACATTATGTGAGGCTCATTTGTGGAATATATTTTTCAAAAATGATTTGAAAAGCCGTTTATATCCAGATGCAATACCAAAAATATTTCCCTCATTGGAAAATTTAAGTAAAAAGAGCCAAAATGAACATAAGTATTCTCAGAGTTTATTAAATACTTAAATTTTTTTATTCTACGACTAAAATTTGATGTCATATATAATGACTACTATGTAGAGTGCTATTTCTGATTAATCCTAAACTTACGTCAAATTCACTCAGATTATAGACGTCTTTGAGCCAAATAACGTCGACGACTAATCAATTTTATTATTTTTATATACATACATCTTTCACATAATAAGGCGTCTAATCATATTTGTTACATATTCCTATTAAAAGGTTATATTTTTTTAGTTCCTTAAACTTCTAAGGATGTTAATGAACCTCCTAACAAAATTAGAATTTTACATGACATCTGTTTCTGAACTGCCAAGTACCCCTACTAGTAAAGTACCTGTTCCAGTGCTCTCTTCCAGCAGTGCAAAAACTGACTCCAATGTGTCATCTAATTCGCCTAACGAACACCAACTCAAAAAATTAGTGAAACAGCTTAGAAATGAAAATAACCGTTTAAAAAATAAAAACGAAAAACTTATAACAGAAATTAGAAACAGTGAAAAACAATAGTGTTAAAAATATTTCCATTCAGCAGTACATGTTTGGTACTCAAGTTTGGTCCTCAGCAGGAGACAGCATATTTAATAAATATGCATATTTCATAACAGCACAAACTTTCTAGAGGACGTTAATATTCATTAGAGTTTAAAAGTGAGTATCTTGCTACTTGCTTTACATGTTCCAAAATTGTATGAAACAAAATTGAGAAACAGTTTTATTTGCCAAGTTCGAAAACTTTATTAAAAGAATTTAGTGAATTGTAAATAGTAACTTGGTTCATTCCCACACTTTTTGAAATTCTCAAAATGAAAGTTAATAATTTTTGGTGATGAAGACAAATTATGTGTTGATGAAATGATCATTAAAAGTAACGTATTTTATGTCATTAACTCAGATAATATTATTGGAGTGAAAGATGACGGTACAGGTAAAAAAAATTCAAACCAACATTAACTGCCACTACATTTATGATTAGAGGTATAAAAAATAAACAACCTATTTGTTTTAAATTTTTTAATTCTTGCCCGGCTACAATTTTAACATCAACTGTAACTGATATTGTAGGAAAATTAAAGGAAATGGGTTTACAAGCATGTGTCTTAATCAGTGACATAGGGTCCAATAATATTCAATTGGCTAACCTCTTACATGTTGCTCCAACAAATCCGTATTTTTATGTAAATGATCAAAAAATTGCATTTATTTCCTGGAAATATATTAAAACCTTCTATAACTTATATAAATTCCCCTTACCCTCTAAGAGCTGCTCCAAAATTAACAGATATTATATATGCTCATATTTATCCAAATACACTACCGAGCATAAAAT
This sequence comes from Diabrotica undecimpunctata, assembly GCF_040954645.1. Lineage (NCBI taxonomy): Eukaryota > Metazoa > Arthropoda > Insecta > Coleoptera > Chrysomelidae > Diabrotica > Diabrotica undecimpunctata. The sequence continues at coordinate 61,937,048 of NC_092811.1, forward strand.
TTGGGTCACCCCGTAATTTGAATTTATTTTAGAAATTATTATTCTGTTTTAACTATTTTCGGTTGTAACATAGTTTACTAATGGATTTCTTGAAAAAAAAAAAAATGTTGTTGTTGTTTCGACAAGCGTTTGAGATAAAAAGGGCCCTTTAGCCTAATTCCTGAAATTCGTTATCAGCACAGTTTTTGTTTCTATAGTTTTAACGTCAATTGTAAATTGTTTGTATATTCTTATCACTGTCAGTGTATTGCAATGAGCATAAATTCTGTTGTGGCGGCGTTAGAAGATGGCCACAGTCAGCGCGAAACTGCGAGAAACGTTGGTGTAAGTGTATGGCAACGGTACGAAGAGACCGGTCTGCTTACTCAAAGACCTGGTTCAGGTCGAGGCAGGATTACAACAGCTAGAGATGACCGCTTTGTCGTTTCTAGTGCTTTGAGAAACCGAACGGGCACGGCAGTTTCTCTTCGAAATCATCTGCAAGAAGTGAGAAATGTAAACATAAGTGACTGGACAGTTAGGAGACGACTTCATGCTGCTGGTTTATCTTCTCGAACTAGAGTAACTGGACCGCCGCTTTCCCGTGAACACCGAATTGCTAGATTAAATTTTGCACGAGAACACTTGGCTTGGACAATGCAGGATTGGAGTCGTGTATTGTTTTCCGATGAATCGAGATTCTGTCTTACGGGCTAAGGATCTTAATAAAGTGATTAGAAGGTCTAAGCGTACGTGCTGGACGAACCTGTGCGAGGCGCTTGAGGAGGATATATGGGGGGAGGCCTACCGTATCACCACCAAGACCCTCAGGGTCGAAACCCCATATAGACTCACCGAGCAGAGAACAAGAGACATCGCGGACATCCTGTTCCCCAGGAAGCCTGCTCTGCTCTTCGAACCCGTCGCATGCGAGCACCTGGAAGCCGTCACCTCCATGGAACTCACCATAGTAGTGGACGCGATCAAGGTTGGTAAGTCGCCGGGACCAGACCGCGTTCCGCCGGAGGCTATTAAGATTTTGGTAACCGCGCAACCAGAGCTGGTCAAGGGGATACTGTCCCAGCTCCTCATGAGTCAGCACTTCCCGGACGCGTTGAAAAAGGCCCGTTAATTCCGAAACCCGGAAAGAATCCGGAAGAGGCCAGTGCTTATCGACCGATCTGCCTCCTTGATAGTCTAGGCAAACTCTACGAGAACGTAATTATGAACCTCCTACAAGCAGAATTGGATGCTGCTAACGCCATCTCTGATAGGCAATTCGGATTTAGGAGAACCAGATCGGCGGTAGACGCTGTTAAGTTCATAGCGGACGGTGTGAGGACCACCCGGAGGAGATGGGCAGTATCTATAATGTTCGATGTCAAGAATGCGTTTAACTCGGCAAATTGGGGACATATAGTCCGCAGGATAGAGGCCCTCAATTTGTCGAGTAACCTAATAAATATAGTGAAGAGTTACCTGTCCAATAGACGCGTCGCATTTACGGGCGGTGAAATTAGGTTGACGGCGGGTGTTCCACAGGAGTCTGTACTGGGCCCGACGCTGTGGAACATCCTATATGATGGCGTGCTAAACCTACGGTTCGGGCGCGACTGCACCGCGGTAGCATACGCCGATGACCTGGCCATCTTGGTGGTCGGTGACTTTTACTGGGACGTAGTGAGCACCGTGGAGAAATGTTTAAGACGGGTGAGTGCCTGGATGCGGATGAGCGACCTTGAGCTTGCAGGAGCGAAGACAGAGGTGGTCATACTAAAGGGACCGAGGGAGATGCCGGACCTCTCTTTCCAGTTTGGTGACGACACGGTCAAACCGAGCCTCTGTGTCAAATATCTTGGCGTGGACCTCGACAAAGGGCTGGGGTTCACTAAAAACCTGACCAGGGTGGTGGGAAAGGCCGAGGCGCAAAGTGCAGCCCTCCAAAAAATATCACCGAATATCGGGGGGCCAAGCAGCGCCCGGAGAAGACTGTACCTGCATGTTGTGCAGTCTACCCTTCTCTACGGGGTCCCAGTCTGGATCGGGGTTCTACGGCATAAAAAATACAAAGACATGCTGAATAAGGCACAGAAGAAACCCCTGCTGAATGTGATCAGCGCCTATAGGACCACATCCACCGTGGCGTTGCAGGTGATTGCGGGCGCCCCTCCCATTCACCTGTTAGCCAAAGAACGAGAAGACATATATGAACAGCGCCATGGCCACTTACCCGAGGTGAGAACAGCTGTGCGGCAACGTATGCTGGCGGGCGGAACACACTAAGGCAAAATGGACGAAGAGGCTGATCCCACAGGATCGGTAAAGCGGACGATGACCGGTGCCGGGTCTGTTCGGTGAGGGAGGACGCAGAGCACTGTGTTTTTCGGTGCGGTGTCTTCGCTCGCGAACGGGCCAAGCTGCACGGCAGATTCGGGAACGACGTAAACCCCAGTAATGTCATACATACGCAGAGCAAGGCTGATTTTGAATTTCTCGTCGACACAATTACACAACTTATAAAACAAAAAGCTGCTCTAGACCGGCAACAAAACGGGTAAATAAATAAATAAAAATGAATGGTATCCAGCCAATAGGCGGCTGGTTATGGGGTGCACACGTGGGATGCATCGGAACGTGTGTCCTAATACTGTGTCCACGTGGTGCGTCCTAGCGTGTTCTCCTCTCCAGACCGAGTCCAACAGTACTAGGGACACCTTCCCTAGTCAGCTATGAGCGTTCCTCGCCCCCCCCCCAAAAAAAGTTATGGCATGGGGAGGCATATCGTATGATGCTTGCACGGAGTTAGTCTGTATCGAGAATGGGACATTGACAGCGCATAGGTACCTGACACAGATTCTGGAAGACCATGTTTTACCGTTTATGGTTATTCTTGGAGACGACGCAACATTTATGCATGATAATGCACGGCCCCACACTGCTAGGATAGTTACTGAATATCTTGACGAGGTTTTTCAACAGCAAATGGCCAAAAAGTGCAATGGTAAAATATTGTCCACGAAATTGTTTAATAAATACACCCAAATTGCTGAGGATATGTACTTCATTATGAGCAAATGCTGTGCAGAACAAAAAAATCAGCAGATTGCAACTTAGAGATGGTTGTTAGAAAAAACAAATCTGAGTTTGAAATTTGCCAGGCATCTTATCTTGCAACTGTGGTACCATCCAGTACGAGTGAAAGCTGCTCCATCATGCTAAAGTATAATACACCATATCTTGTTGCTGTTATAGATCAAGTACGTTTACTTGGTGTTCAATTATTTCATATTGTGTCGCGACTTGAACCTTTTAATTGAACTTTATTTTAAATATTTTACTTTTCTTTAATAATATATAAACTTTGTAGTATATTTATGTCTTTGTTGCTAATTGTCATTAACATGTGTGTTTATATTACATTTACATTGCATATATTATAATATAATTATTTCCTTCTCGATTAATATGATTATTGAATGTTGTGTATGGTAAAGTCATATTTCTTGACAAAATTGACCATGATAAATACGATAATTACACAAAAGAAACTGCTCGATATATATATATATATATATATATATATATATATATATATATATATATATATATATATATATATATATATCCATGGCACCCCATGACGCCGACATTGCACAAAATACTCATGCATGGGGCAATAATTATAAAAAATGTATTGTTGCCAATTGGGCAGCTCTCTAAAGAAGCGCGCAATAAGCAGTTCCGGTCTTATCGCCAAGATTTGGCACGGAAATTTTCAAAAGAAAGCTGCAACAATGATATTTTCAATCGCCTACTTTTGAGTTCGGACCCTTCGATAAGTTGTAGGAGGCAAATTAAAAAATGAAAGAAAAGTAGTTTCTTATCTAAAACATTGCAAATGCTGCTACCTACCGATCCCAGCCCAGCTGGATACTCTTCCGGAAGCGAAGGAGAAAATGTGCCTTTAAATGATCGTCACAGTGTTACTAGTGATTCGGAGTTATTATTCTTCTTCAGTATATTGGCATCCGCTGCTGGACAAAGGCATTAACATAAGTGTTTAATTACTATGTTATTAACAGCAATCATAACATATACTCTAGATAGTAAGTTTTGTCGGATTAGGAATATTGTTAATATTTTGATTTTAAAATAATAACAAAAGTATTAAAATAAAGTATTTGTTGTTAATAATTTTTTTTTTAATAAAAAGTATCCGTTCGGCTTAGTAACATTTTTTAAAATACAATACACTATAAAAATAGTTTTGGCCGCCTAAGTCGTTCAAATACCCATATGTGCAGCGTTAATTGGCACAGTAGAGCAGTAGAATGGTATACATAAAGATGTTGTAGTAGATATCTTGGCTTACTTGGTCCACTAGTAATAGAGTTATCAGAATTAAATGGGGAACCGGTCTACATACATGGTCTTTACTTTTATTTACTTTAAATTCGAAAACCGTTTAGTCAGTTAAGGAACAGATATTATATAGGCGCAGGTTCTTCTCAATGTTAAGTGGTAGACACATCAGATTACATCTTTATTTGACGAAGTTTATATTTATTCAAACTTGTAAATTGAATGTAGTCACTTAATGTGACTTTACATTATGTATATTAAAAGTAGTTATTTTTGAGAGTGTATGTCAAAGTTTTTGTTATATTTTAGATCAAGCAAGTGAATTGAATGGAGACTTAGGAAGCAACAGTGATTAAAAATTCGAATGTACAATTTGTCAAAAACAGTTATCTTGTTTAAGTTCCTTAAAATGCCATTTGGAGAGTCATTCGGGTGTAAAATATATATGTGATATTTGCAAAAAAGCTTATTCGACTAAGAAGAGTTTAAAGTTGCACATCAACAATCATATTGATTACAACAGATTTAAATGCGACATTTGCTTTAAAGGATTTTGCAGAAAGTATGAACTTAAGATTCACTACAGAACACACACACACGTCAAAAACCCTATGAATGCAAAAATTTGCTATAAGAGCTTTTGTGTATCAGGCTAGCTTAGAAATCATTTAAGAAAGCATACGGGAGAAACCCCCCATACGTGTCCATATTGTTTTAAGCAATTTAAGCAAAGAGGTTTTTTAATCTCGCACTTGCCATTACACAGTGGTAAAAAGCCATATCAATGTAATATGTGTTATCAGAATTTCTCCTTACCGAGAAATCTCAACATGTAAAAAGAAACCACACTTTGTAAAAACTATTTAAATGTTTTGTTATGTTTGTAACTTTTTCATTTTTTACTTAACTTTACATATCATGTTAAGTGTGTTGTAAACATTATATTTTTCAACAACTAACTCTTTTTATCTTTATCTTTTTTCTCCTGTCATGACTAATATACAAATATAAACGACAATATTACCAATAAAGCACAGACAGATAACTGCGTATCGAAAAATGAAACGAAATATTGTTTATTTAGATGAGACCTGGTATGACACTCATGACACTGTGAAAAAAAGTTAGACAAATAATAACAAAAAGTGTTTCAACTCAATACCGCCCAAAAAAGTAAAGATTATAATTTTACACCGCGGTGGAGAAAATGGATGGATCGACGATGCATTATTGTTATCTGCAAAACAAATTAAAGGCGCGTCTTTTCGATCATGACGATATGAAAAGTTTAATTTTTGAATCATGGTTTGAAAAATCTCTTCTGCCGAAATTACCTAAACATAGTGTGATTGTCATGGACAACGCATCATATCATTCAAGATTAATGAAAAAAACTCCAAATAATAGGTGGAATAAATTACAAATTCAGGAATTTTTAAAAAGGTAAAAGAAATAATAAATTAGACTTACTCACAATCAATTTAATTTAACTATCAGACGACCGGTTTCGCTTTCTACAATATGCAAAGCATCTTCAGGTCACGATACAAAGTTAATTAAATGCTGAAAATAATAAACCCATATTAGGGTGTTGTCTAATAAAGGTAAAACAAAGATAGGTGATATAAATTATATAAATTACAGTAATTATGCCAATATTACATGTCTGTGGTTTTTAAAAATGAATAAAATGTTTAAGCAGACAAGGTAAGACCCACAAATTGGTGAAATAGTCTATTAAACTGTAATGAATTAATAAATAAACAAATAAATAAAACATTACTTACATGCCGGTACTCTATTAATTGATGGTTGAAAGAACATGGTTCAAACTATCTTGTATTGTTGATTGGAGAACTCAAGTCAACTATTGTAATTGTTTAACAGTAAACGGGGAAGTTCTTGAGGAGACAGATTTTATCGAATGAAGTAGAGATAGGTAAATGTAATTGTTTGTTTGATGAAAGTAATGTTCTATACCATTGTTCTTTAAAGTTATTTATATTTATTCTGGAGATATATTTATGAAATGTGTGTTATTTATTGAGATTTTTATTTTTGTTTTGGAAGGTGACAGTTGTGAGACAATGAATAAGAATAGATGTACAAATTGTGTGGGTGTGCAATTAGATCAGCCTGTAATTATCAAATTTCTTTGATAAAGTTATGTTACAATATGTGGCAAATTGTTGTAAAGTCCAAATTATAAAGTTAAAATTTAAAATTGAGACACTTTAAGACACACAGAAAACACTTAAAAAACGGGGGGACGAAACAGACATTAATTTAGAGGTAAACTTGACAAATGTAGGTTAAAGTGTGACAGTTCTTCTTCTATTTTAAATGCTGTAAGTTAAGTTATCTAGTTTTATGAAAAAGCTGATATTAATAAATGTCTAAAAAATTTTAATTTTAAATTTAGATATCAAAGTTATTTGATGTGTTAATATTGGCATACTTTAACAAACTTTAAATAATTAGATTTCAATGTAACAATATAAATAAATGTAATACTCTTCTATGATAACTAACTCAGCTTAGTCAAAGTTACAGAACAAACTTAAGTGATTATTTGGTAATTGAATTACATATGTACATTTGTTAGATAGTTAAATTAAATTGATTGTGAGTAAGTCTAATTTATTATTTCTTTTACCTTTTGAAATGGACTCACACAAGCAACACATTCATGATTTCAGGAATTTTTATTTACGTATATATGAAATATGAAATACCCAAGTTAATCCTACAATGGAAGATCGAAGGTAGGAGAGGAGCCGGCCGCAAACAATTATCCTGGTTAAGGAATATTAAAGAATGGACAGGAATAGTAATGAGATAGTCGCCTACGCACTTTGGTGTATGGCATGTTAAGAAGAAGAAGATTTATGAAAGATTTGTATTTTGAAGCATCATATACTAAAAAGCAATTGTTGGAGGTTGCTCATAGTACACAGTATGAAAGGGAATATGTTGTTGACAACTGTGCTCGTAGTAATACTGTGCATACTGTGCTTAGACTTCCTCCTTATTATTGTATTGAATATTAAATTAATTAATTAATTAAATTTCTTCCAAACATTTTTCGCATGAGCATACTTATCATCACTAATACATTCATCACTCAATTTGTTATAGAAATGATCACTTGAAGGCAAAGAAGTTTCCTCTAATTTATCTGTACTGTCAATGTAATCATAGCAAGATACTCCTTTACACGTTAGCAAATTGAATGTATCATCATCTAATTGACTAAATTCTCGTTTTAAAATCTTCTTTTCCGATGTGTCTAAAATTGATGCTAATTCGTCGAATGAAGCTCCCATAAATCTTAGTGAATCAATAAATCGTAATTTAATTTGATCTTGATTAGTTTGTAATGTAAATGAAATGCATTTTTCTTTATTAATGGGAAGTAAGCTCAAGTGTCCATGTTCGCAAAGATCTATAATCATAAAATGCGAATCGTAACCACTAAAATTGTGGGAAACGTTGGGAAAGACAAACAATTTTTTAAAGTTCAAATTACATGCTTGGTTCGCAAATCCTCGTACTTGTCCCGTAAAGCGATCGTGATCTGCAACAATTGTATCTGTAGTCAAAAAGCGTTTCTCACAAATATGGCACACAGTTGCTTCCTTCGTGCTAGGCTTCTCGACCATAGGTACAATTGTCTTTATTTTGGAATTTACAAATGTGGAAATTTCGCCCATTTCTTTTGCGAACCACTCCATGCAATTTTCACCTCTATAGCTCTTAAAATAAGATAAGCAGTCATCGTAAGCACATTTAAAATAATAACCTGCACTAAAAGGTACATGTTTCTGATATTTTGCTGTTTTACTCAATGTAACATTGGAATCCGTAAAATTATGTAATTGACATTCAAAATCGGCATAAACTATAAACGGAGTTGTTTGTTGGTATGTAAAATTACGAAAAGCCACATGATGATATTTAGGAAAAGTCATTTTGCATTTATTCATATCTGAACACATTTCTTCGTGCTCTGCTAGTTTGCTTTCACTGCGAAAATAGTTTAAACAACGATCGCAAACATATTTTTTACATGTGTTTTTATTTAATTGTGATTTTACTAATTTTCCCAAATCTTTCATCCAACAATAAGGCGTATTTCAGTCTGATCGTCATCTTCTGGAAGAGCATCGTAATCGTTTAATTTTGGAAAATATTTATCCTGTATTAGGAGCAAATTCACATGCTTTTCCATCTTTTGCGGTGTCAGTCTGGCAGGCACTACTTCATAATAGTTATTTATTGTACAAGACGACAAAATTGTACTTTATCTTTGAGAGCATTTTTTAGCGTCGAGACGTCAGTCGATACGCTAATTATGCTCGAGAAGATAATGCGATTTTATCGTCGTGTGCAATACAACATTTTTTTCTATAGCAAGACTTCAAGTTCAGGTGAAAAATAGAATTTCAAAGAAAATTGTAATTTTTAGCACAAAAATCGCAATTGTGTTGCTCCGTTGCTAGGGATATGAATTACTCTGTCAACAAATGTCAAACAAATGTTACGTTTTGGTTTTTGCGGAGAATATTGTTGCGTTTTGTGTACAAAGTGAATAAATACGAAATGAACAGAAAAGAATTGACACAACAAAAGGAAAACCTGTCATCAGATGTAGAAAATGCAGCGTTGGAAGCAGAAAGTTTATTGTTGCCACAAAAATCTAGGATGATGTATGAGAAATAATACCAGTCTTTTAAAAAGTGGAAAAGCATTAAGAATATCAATGGCGTGAGTGAAAAAATACTTCTGGCGTATTTTTCTGAAAAGTCGAAGAAAGCGATGCCATTATGATCGTATTATTCGATGCTGAAGCATACGTTGTTGGTGAATGAAAATTGTGATATTTTTAAATTCAGCAAGTTAACCACCTTACTAAAAAACCTGAGTGGAGGATACAAAGCTAAAAAGTCCAAAATCCTGGAGTCAGATGACATTATTAAATTTCTGACAGAAGCTCCTGATGACGTCTATTTGTTGATGAAGGTTATTGCGATTTTTGGTGTGCATGGAGCGACTAGGTCCGATGAATTGTACAAGTTAGAAGTGTTTAACGTGGACGACTGAAAATCGGTGATAATGGCTTCATTATCTTATACTAAAACCAAGCAAGAAAGGTCGTTTTGTATTACTGACAAGAAATGTCGACTGAGTTTCTTGGAAATTGTGAGAAAGTATATTGCCTTGCGCCCCAAAAAACGTACCTCACAGTAAGTTTTTTGTAAATTACCGACAGCAAAAGTGCACTACTCAACCGGTGGGGATTAACACTATATATAATATCCCCAAGAAGATTGCAGATTTTTTGAAACTTGCAAATTCAGAAATGTACACGGGGCATTGTTTCCGTCGTTCTTCAGCTACTATGTTCGCAAATTCTGGAGCTGATCTAGTAAAAGTTAAACGTTTAGGTGGATGGAAATCGTCATCTGTTGCAAAATCTTACATTGAAGAGTCAATAAGCAATAAGATTGCTGTATCCAAGTGTATACTTGGCGGACCAGAAAATCCAGTACCTCGAATCAAGTGTTGTTTAAGCAAACGAGTACAAGTTGTGATGCTCCAAAAATAGATATTTCTAATAATGTTAATTGTAAAATTTCAGTTGTTTTTAATCCTTAATGTGTTTGAATTTGTAAATTTTATTGAATAAAAAAAAGTTAAAACATTTTATCTACTCTTGCTGTTAAAGTGTCACTTTATCTACCCTTGAGGTTAAAGTGATACTTTATCTACTCAAAACAGTTGATATAGCAACACTTTAACATTAGCTATGCAAAAAAATTGTTTTTCCTTAACTACATTTAATTTTAATACAAAAACATTGACTGATATGGCGTTTAATTTTTCAATTTTGAAATTTTGCTTAATGGCATTGGGCTTTCTAATTTGTCCGTTTGCAAGATAGAAGAATAATGCGGATATTTGGACACTCTCTGAGCATCTTTGTTAACATTACACAAAGCACTAACTATTGACCAATAAAAGCGTGCCTGATCGAAATTGCGAACATTAATACAAGCCTTTTTATTACTAATCTCTTTTGGCAAGTCAATGAAGGATGAGCCGTTTGCCATTTCCACTTTATTAATATTAACCCCAAATGAAATTACTATAGATAGCGCGGACCCCGATTCTTTTTCTGCAAATTCAGGCAACTTTGTATAAATTTCATCTTTAATGTTTTCTTCAAAACAAAGATGTAAATCAGTCGATGTATCTATAATAGCATTTTTAGTGTTATATAAATATTTTAAATCTAAACTTTCGCTATCATTCAAATTTTTAATGAATTCACCGCAAAATGCAATGTTGACTTTAAGCATTCTATTTGTTTTTTAAATAATTTTAATTTTTCAACTAAAAATTGTAAAAGCATCAGCCAAAAACCTTCCTACATCCTTATGACATAAATTTACTATTACCTCGGTTTTAATTCGACTAGCAAAACACGAAATGACATTTTCCCATTTAACTCTATTGCGTATTTTTGAACTAAGCCCCAACCCAACATACTAATTATTAAAATTTAAAATAATTTTTCTAAAATGCTTAAAATGTCCTATGCTAGTTTGCAATTTTCTAACTGTTCCAACTAATAGTTTATTGTCTTTAATTACTTTATTACATCTCCAAATTTGACTATTTAACGGTCTTGTCCAAATTTTACGATCTCTTTCAGTGAATTTATCAAAAATTATTTTACGAAGCTTTTAAATAATGTGAAGCAAATCATCAGACTGTTTAATCACTTGTTTATGCATGGCTATGGCTACTCAAAAGAAAGAAGCTTAGGCTTAGGCTTTAACTGTGAAGGTAATCTTCAATTTTAGTGTTGGCTATTGCATCAAATACGATTGCTTGATTTCTTTACGGAAAAACACTAGTAGTTGGTTGTCTGGTTACGGAAGAGTAACTTTTAGGTTGTAGAGGTTGTTGCTCGAACTTTATATAGTTTGTCGTAGCCAACTTCACCTTTCTTCGATTCAAGACTGTTATCATTTATATGAATATATCCCAGTAACCAACTGAATTGATTGCGAGACATAAAAGATGTAATAAAACCATCACGTAGATCTGTCCTCGAAGACCAATAATCCTTCTAGCTTTAAGTGTCTAAAAAGTTACTAACACAACAAATATTTATCGACACCAAACTTTTAAACTTAATTTTTAAAGACATTCAACCTTTCTACATACCGGAAGATGAGGGTTTTCGAGAATTTTGTGACGCTGTCGGTTATACTTTGCCCAACAGAAAAACACTAAGATTTAGAGACTAATAAAACTAAAGAAATTATGGCAATCGCCCAAAACGTTAACAATAACTACTGATATGTGGTCGTCACGGAATTGTGATAGTTTTATGGGAGTAGTAGCTCATTTTATAAACGTTAAGTTTGAATTAAAGTCAATCCTTTTGGAAATTTCTCTGTTCAAGTGATCTCACACAAGTGTTAACTTAGTAAATAAACTACAACATGTTACAGTGATTTAAGTTGGCTGAAATCCCTTAGGTGGTGGTCAACAGTCTCCTCCCTGCAATCAGGTGCGTAACACCAAAATGAAGTGAGGCTGTTATTTTTCATACTTACTATTATTTTGGAGAGTTAAGTGTGTTTGTGACAGTTTCTTTAAACGATGCCGTTAGAAAGTAATAGAAAGACTATTTCTGTTATTATTGGACACTCTCGTGAAATCATATTTAACCCTCCGTTAGTCGCTATCGGTGTCACACACCGACCACACAATTATTAATTCGGGATTTACAAATAACTGTTATTTTTCTATCGCCACTCTTTCTGTACCTCTCCCTATCAACCAAACTCGTGTTAGTGTACATTCTTACCTGCCTGAGTACAGTTGTGCGAGTTTTATAGTTATTTTCGGTGCGAGACTCCGTAGCGACTAAGAGTGTAGCTATTATTTGTTGGCATAATTTGCAGATCAGGTAAATATTTAGCATCTTATTATTGCATTTTATCTGTAAGTTTTTGTCAATTCTTATTTATAGGTGTCCTTTGAAGCCGAACAAAAACGCTTGTTGGAATTATGGGAAATGGTTTCTACCGACGATGAAAACTATTTTGACGATGAGGAAGTGTCGATGACGAAATCGATCAAATTGAGGAATGTGATGGCGGAAGTGAATCTGAACAAGATGTGACAGACGAGGAAGAAGAAAGTGGAAGTAATAGCGTTTATTGGAAAAATGGAGTTATCAGATGGAAAAAGGCTATTCCACCGAGAAATGTTAGAACAAGACAAGAAAATGACGTAGTACGTTTGCCGATGTCGAGATTACCTACACGTAACTTGAAGACTCCCAGTGATATTTGGAAATATTTTGTGAATAACGCTATATTAGAAATGATTGTGGAAACTACGAACAACTATATAGACTCAATAAGAAATAACTTTGTTCGTGATCGGGATGCTAGACACACTGATATATTAGAAGTGCAGGCCTTAATAGGACTGATTTATTACGCAGCACATCTGAAAGGTAATCGTGTGAATCCAGATGAGTTTTGGAACACTGATGGATCAAGCATAGAAATGTTCTGCCTGACTATGTCGCTCCCACGATTTAAATTTCTCCTTCGGTGTATGCGATTCGATGACAAAGCAACTCGTGAAAACCGACTAAGGAAGAAACGTTGGCCCCTATACGAAGTTTTTTCGACACTTTCGTAACTCATTGTAGAAGTGGATACAGTCTTTCCGAATATGTCACCATTAATGGAATGTTACCAGGATTTAGGGATAAGTGTCGATTTCGTCAGTATATCCCATCAAAACCGAACAAGTACGTCATACAAATTTTTGCACTCTCTGATGCTAAAATGTTTTATACTGCTAATTTAGAGGTATATGTTGGCCACCAACATGAAGGACGTTTTCAAGTTAGTAACAGACCTAGTGATGTTGTTCAACGGCTATGTGAACCCAATTATGATTCAGGCCGGAATCTAACAATTGATAACTGGTTTACAAGTATCGAATTGGTGAACAAGTTATACGAGAAGAAAATTACAGCAGTGGGAACCATTAGGAAGAATAAAAGAGAATTGCCGTTTGAATTCACAAAACCAAAGCATCCTATAAATTCAAGTATGTTTGGTTTTAATCAACATATTACACTAGTTTCTCATATTTAAAAAAAAATAAAAAGGTATTGCTTGTATACTCACTACATTATGATGATGCAATTGATTATAGTAGGGGTAATCAAAATAAACCACAAATTATCGCCCTATACAATTTAACAAAAATAACAGTCGAAATGGTAGTGCTAACTACAACTGTTCAAGAAGCACAAAGCGTTGGCCAATGGTTATATTCTATACTATATTGAATATATCTGGCCAATGGTTATCTTCGATGCAAATGATAAGATTGAGAAAAGTGTGAAACGACGTGATTTTCTAAGAAACCTTACAAATGAGCTTATATATCTCTATTTAAAAGTAAACTTACTACTGCAAATCTGCCAGTTAGCCTCAAATGCCGAATTCGCAAAATTTGCGGCATCACAGATGTAACTCCTCCAATTCCAGAAAGAAATCAAACAAAGGATCGTTGTGCATTTTGTACTACCAAAAAAGAACTTTTCATGCATAAAATGCAAAAAATTCATGTGCTTTGAACATATTCATGGAATATGTCAGCTTTGCCTGAGTGACGATACAACATAAAATGTCTCACTTACTAAATCAAGCTTACTTTATAAAAAAATTTTGTTAAAATCCTTTATAAAAGGTATATAAATTAAAAAACCCAAACGGGCTATTTTAATTTTAACTTATTCAATTTTTATATATTGCTGGCTTCTGTCATATTTAGACACAGACATTAAGTTACACTGACTGCTTTCTTTGGACTTCCGCCCTAACATGTCAATTTTGTCATTGAAAACAGTTGCTAGCATCATGTCCCCGTAGACACTTCGTCTCAGAAGCGGGAGCACGCACAATAAAATTCTATTTTAGTGACGTCACGTTGCCTAGCAACCAGTACGCCTAGTTTTGAAACGGTAATTTGGTAGCATGCCGTATCGAAATTACCTTTACCGCTCCCCGTAACAACCTTGCAAAATCGTTTCGATTCTTTATGTCAATACCAATAGTTTAAGTAGTCTATATTCTTTGGTTTAAGTTTGGGATTGGGAGCACACAGCAAAAAACACGAAAACACTACTTCACTACTAAATATCCAATAAACGTCTTACTAAACCTTAAAGTTTAAGGTTTAGTAAGAGGTTTATAAGCATTTTCTACGATTGATATAGGGGACATGATATCCACTATGATGTGGAAAAATATGAAAAATGAAATAAAAAATGTAATAAAACCATTTTGTATTTTACAAATACTAAATATGTATATAAAGTTTTTAAATAGAATACTAAATACATTTCGAAAAAAATATTTAAAAGGTAAAATAAAAATAGATATTTTGTATTTATATTTATAATACATGTATGTATTTCAAATAATTAACATCACTACATGTAAGTAAGCTTTATTTCTGTAATAAGTGTAGATATTTTATTTGATTAAGATGTAAGCCTTGGACACAATACAAATGCTAAACCTAAGTTGATCCTTCTGGATCCTAATAAAATCAAGCCATATATTCCTTCAACTCATCTCCCTGCTACCATTGTTCACCCTTCAACTCATCTCCCTGATACCATTGTTCACCCTTCAACTCATCTCCCTGCTACCATTGTTCACTCTTCAACTCATCTATCTGCTACCATTGTTCACCCTTCAACTCATCTCCCTACTACCATTGTTCACCCTATTAATCCCGAATCTGAATCTTTTGATAATGTACCCCAATCACCCAAGGATTTACATTCATTCAATAGCCAGTGTGAGCACTCCTTCTCTGGGCAATCAAATACTGAAAAGTATTAATTTTTCAGTTACGGAACTTCCCAGTTTAATATCGGCTAACTCTACACCAGATACCTTCCTCACATCTAAATTAAAAACCAGCAATGTTTTCCAAACCCGACTAATTCCAATGTTACTACTAAAGCTAAACTACCAAAAGAAAATCAAATAGCTGAACAAT
This sequence comes from Diabrotica undecimpunctata, assembly GCF_040954645.1. Lineage (NCBI taxonomy): Eukaryota > Metazoa > Arthropoda > Insecta > Coleoptera > Chrysomelidae > Diabrotica > Diabrotica undecimpunctata. The sequence goes on from NC_092811.1 coordinate 61,952,510, forward strand.
CTACTTCACAGCCATCTACAACCAAACAGAAAAGGATACCAAATAATACAATGATTAATATGCACAAAGAACTTTTAGAAGTGCTTAAGGATATAAACACCAACATAAGTTCCTTAGCTTCAAGTGGTAGTTAAATAATTGAGGTGTTGAAAAAGTTCTTCTTCTTAAAGTGCCCTCTCCTCAATGGAGGTTGGCTACTACAATTTTAAAATCTTCTCTATCTTCAGCTGTTCTTATTAGCTGTTCAAAATTTAGCCCTGTCCATTGTCGGATGTTTCTGAGCCACGATAGTCTTTTCCTTCCTAGGCCTCTCTTTCCCTCGATTTTTCCTTTCACTATAAGTTGGGCATATTGGTACTTATTATTTCTCAGTATGTGGCCTAGGTATGATGTTTTTCTAACTTTTACTGTGTTAAAAAGTTCTCTTTCCTTGCCTATTCTATGCAGCACTTCTTCGTTTGAGGTATGCGATGTCCATGAAATTTTGAGCATTCTCCGGTAGATCCACATTTCAAAGGCCTCCAATTTATTTACGGTTGATGTTTTTAGGGTCCACGTTTCAACTGCATATAGAAGAGTCGACCAAACGTCCAAAAGTCGTTGAAAAAGTAATGTTTATTATTGTAAATAATATCTATCAAAACAGCCCTAAACATCCATCCTTGGATATAGGCCTCCTCCTCCTTCCATGCCTCTCTGTCTTGGGCAAATTGCATCCATTTTGACCCGACGTGTTTCTTTAGGTCATCTGATCATCGCATTTGTTTTCGTTTTTCATTTGTTTTGTGATTCCACGGTCTCCAATGTATGTATAATTGTCTTAGTCCATCTTTCTGCCTTAGGGTGTGTCCGACAAACTTTCATTTAAGCTTTGCTACTTGGGTTTCTTTTTCTGTCTGATAGTTTAATGTTCACACACACCTAACACACTCCCTTGTGGCACGCCAGCTTTGATCTCCCTTAAGTCGGTGTACACTTCTTCTTGTTTTACTCTGAAATATCTATTTGTAATGTATGATTTCAAGATTTCTGAATACTGTTTAGGCATAAACATTCTTAGTTTATAGTTTAAAGTGTCATGCCAGACTTTATCAAACGCCTGTGCTACGTCCAAGAAGATTGTAGAGCAGACTTTCTTTTCTTCTAATGTTTTTTTCTATTATATTTGTTATTCTGTGAACTTGATCTATAGTGGAATGTTGATTTCTGAAACCAAATTGATGATTTGGTATAAGATGTTTTCTTTATATTATTGGTTTTAATCTTTTCGATAGAAGTTTTTCAAATAGTTTTGACATCAAGGGAAGGAGTGATATTGGTCGATAGGATGTCACTTCATTAGGAGATTTACCTGGTTTGGCGATCATAATCACTTCGGCTACTTTCCAGAGTCTGGGAACATATCTCAAATCAGCATTTATTAGGTGTGTCAGCTTAACTATGGCTTTTCTTGGTAGATTTTTTAATAGTTCTCCTGTTATGAGATCATATCCTGGAGCTTTCTTAGGATTTAAATTATCTTTTATCTCTGTTGATACTTCTCTAAATGATGTCAACGTTATTCTTTCTTCAGTTTGGAATGGCTCATCTCAGTTCTTCACCATCATTGTCGTTGGGTTTGAACGTGTTTTCTAAATGATCCGCAAATCGTTCTGCTTTCTGTTCGTTACTTCTAGCCCAGTTGCCGTTTTCCAACTTGATATGAGGAGAATGAATAATTGTTCTCTTCATTCTTTTTGTTGACTTCCATAACGTATAATCTGTGTTCTGGTCAGCTGTTAAATTACTTAAAAAAAGAATTAATTGTTGAATTTTTTATATTATGTATCTCCTTTTTTAGTATTTGAGTTTGAGTGATCTGAGTTTTTGTTCTAGAAGTTATTGTGGGAGTATTTACCTTCTGACAATATTGATGCATCTGTAAGTAAATATTTTAGACTCATCTCATGAGTGACATTTCTAACATCGTCATTTTTTTGGGAAGAAAATACTCATGAGGATGATGATATGGACGGCCTCAGTGCAAAAGGTAACTAACAAGTTATTTTTCGGATTTTTTTTTATCATGTGATATTCATTGGTTTACCAATGTCTAACTCTGTGCAAAAAGAGACAAGTCTACTACCACTGAAAGGCTACATTTTTTTACGTGTAGAACGTAATAAGTGTTGAGAATGTAATACATTTATATTGTATATGCAGTATATATTGGTGTAAGTGTAAGTGGAATGCACCCATAGTATCATGGGTTGACATGACAGACGTGGATTTTTTCTCTGTCTTACCTTATAATTAGTCGTAACAGGTAAATTATTATTATTATAATTACTCTTTTTTTATTTCTTTATTTAACGTCCGCGTCGATCTACTTCTGCGATTAAAACTAAACACCGACGCCCGGTGCACGCTTCCACCAACGGAAAATTTTGACGAATGCCCTGGTGTTCCAACCAGAGGTAGGGATCTTTAACGGGCCATGTTACAGTAAAACCTGTGTTAACGGCCACCTGTCAAAACCGGCCACTTGTACTAGCCGGCTAGTATCAAAGTTCCCCAAACCAAAATTTGTGGACTACAAAACCTGGTATTAGCGGCCACCTTTTTATATCGGCCAATAGTTCTGTCATTATTAGTGACCGTTATTGACAAGTTTTGCTGTATTTATTATTACCTATCATTTACAATAGAAATACTAATCAAAATGAAACCTATTTTCATTATTGAAAGCATTGACAATTTTCTGTTTCAGATGACTAAGCTGGTTCTTTCAATGGACAAATTGCGGTTGACAAGAATTTCCTGGATTTTTTAAAGAGTGTAACACATTTTTCTGAATAAAAACAGTGCAATACCGTTCATGTGTTTTTATGGAGCAATTTTGACTCCCGAGTTTTATTATACGTTTCAATGTAAGACACATTATGGTCTTCAAAGTTAAATATGCGTTTTTCTCGGTTTTATGAAATTTTGACATATCTGGTTTTTCCCTGTAGTCTTCATATGTGGTGCAATATCGGATAGACAGATGGAGTATATCGACGAAAAACTACGGCGTATGAGATGATAAAGAAATTTGATAATTTATATTTGAAAGAGTCAACGGCATTGCAGATAGTATGTAGAAATAACTTGGAGAGATTAAAATTGAACAACTATGGAGACTGTGCAACATTTTTTAGTGACTTCGAAAAAGCTATAAACGAGTTAAAAAGCGCGGGTTCTAGTGTATCTGAAAAGGAAAAATTGAACTATATGTTAAACACGTTGCCAGAGTCGTACAGTTATATTGGTGATTTAATAGATACATTAAAAGAAGAGGATCAAACTGCAGACTACGTAAAAACTAAGGTTATGATGTCCGAATTAAAAAATCAAAAGAATGATTTTGGAAGAAAATCCAGTACATTTGTGGTGAATAAAGGTCGACAGGATCGATCATGCTTCCAGTGTGGCGAAGTTGGTCATTTCAAGCGAGATTGCAAACATGGCGCAAATCAAGCGTCGTGTAATGGCGGACAAACGACAAACAGTGGCTCGTGGAGAGAAACGCGAGGTCGACAAGAAGCCCGAAGAGGAAGCTACTTCAGAGGACATGGCCATTCACGTGGGCAGCGCGGAACGCATGGAACAAGTGCACAGCGGTTCAACCGACAAGGACAGAAGAACGAAGAGCGGAACAGCGCTTGTTGGATTACAACAGTTGCTCTTGCTCAGGATATGCCAGTTAATACGCAAAATACTGAAATAGGTAATGTAACTAATTGTATTGAAATAAAATGGCTTTTAGCCATTTTATTTCAATACAATTGCAACCGTAGTCTGCAAGAAGAAAGTTAGCTTGGGCAGCATTCGGTAAACTGAACTATATACTCAGAAATCAACAAATTCAATTACATCTTAGATCTAAAGTTTTTGATGCATGCATTATTCCGATATTAACTTATGCGGCACAAACATGAACAATCACAAAAAGGAATATGAATATACTTATGAGTCACTCAACACGCGATGGAAAGAGCAATGCTAGGTATATCACTTAAGGACAAGAAAACAAACACATGGATAAGACAGAAAACCAAAGTCACCGATGTGGTGCAAAAATTATTAAAGTTGAAATGGGAATACGCTGGACATGTAGCTAGGAGCGATCTAAACAAATGGCACAGATCAATTTTAACCTGGAGACCATACCAACACAAAAGACCCAGAGGCAGACCCCCTATGAGATGGACAGATGATCTGAAAAGGACTGCCGGGAAAAATTGGCTACAAGTAGCGTACAATAAAAAACAATGGAAAGGAAGACTTGAAGAGGCTTATGTTCAGATGTGGACGTGAATGGCTAGACGAAGAAGAAGAAGAAAATGGCTTTTAGATAGTGGTTGGTTGTACAGATCACATTATTAATGATGAAAAATTGTTTGATAAATGTAAATTACTTAAAGATCCCATTAATGTTTATTTAGGAGATAATAGGGTTGTAAAAGCTACTAAAATTGGAAATGTTTTAAGTTACTTTGATGTTTTTGGTAAAAAGAGTTTAGTAGATGTGCAAAATGTTTTTTATGTTAAAGATATGAAATCAAATTTGATAAGTTATAGCAAAATAACAGAAAATAATAAGATTATTTCTCAAAGTAATATTTCAAAAGTTTTTGATAAATTTGGTAATATAACAGCAGTTGCTTTAAAAAATAATGGCTTATATGTTATGAAAAGTAAATTAAAATCAGTTGAATTACATGTAAATGTTGCAAATAAAGATATGAATCAAAAGGAAAAATGGCATCGTTTATTAAGTCATGTAAATTTTAAATATTTGAATATTTTTTCTAAAGATCAGCTATTGAATGGAATTCCTAAAGAGTTTGATTCTGAATTTATGAAATGTAAGATTTGTATTGAAAGTAAAATGCATAATATTCTGTTTGTAAACAGTAGAAAAAAAAGCTAAAGATATTTTAGAGATTGTACATACTGATGTTTGTGGGCCTTTTCGAACTACTGGGTTTAAAGGTGAAAATTATTTTGTTTCTTTCATTGATGATTATAGTAAGATTTCTAAAGTATATGTTATAAAATCAAAAGCAGAAGTATGTGATTGTTTGAGTGAATATACGAATGAAAGTGAAAATTTGACTGGAAAGAAAATAAAGATATTAAGATGTGATAATGGGAAAGAATATTTAAACGGTAAAGTCTACAGATTTGCAAAAGAAAGGGGTATAGTAATTGATAATTGTCCTACATACGTACATGAATTGAATGGAACTGCAGAACGGTTTAATCGAACTATAATGGATATGTGAAGATGTTTGTTGGCTGAAGATGTTGATAAAAAATACTGGCCTAAAATAGTTTGTGCTGCGGTTTATTTGAAAAATCGTACTTTTTCTGATACAATTGAAAAGAAAACTCCATATAAAATATTTTTTGGACAGAAACCTGATGTTTCTAATTTGCGTTTGTATGGGAGTAAAGTTTTTGCACGAAGACCAGAACAGAAGAGTATCTCTAAATGGGATAAGAAAGATGATATGGGAAATTTAATTGGTTATAGTAATGTTGGTTATTGTGTATTATTAAATGGCAGAGTCATTGTTGCTAGACACGTGGATATTGTTGAAGAAAACGTTAAGTATATAGGTTTAGATTTTACCGAATCAGATAATGATAATAATGAAGAGTGTTACCCTGATAAAATTGATGAAAGCTCTGAAAATGACTCAATAGATGAAACTTTTGAAAGTACAAATGAAAGTATGGATGATACTGTGAATAAAAATGAATCTGAGTTACCTAGATCTCACAGAGCCAAAAATCCTCCAAAGAAATTTGATGATTATTATGTATATAATAGTAGTATTTTTGTAAATATGTGTAGAATTGATATACCACATACATTTGAGGAGGCGATAAATTCTAATGAAAGTAAGTATTGGAAAACAGCTATGAACAAAGAAATTGATAGTTTAAATAAAAATAAAACTTGGAAATTGGTTAAAAATAATACAAACAAAAATATTTTGGATGTTAAATGGGTTTATACTAAAAAGTCAGATAATACTTATAAAGCTAGATTGGTTGTGAGAGGTTTTCAACAAACTGATGAAATTGATGATATTTATTCACCTGTGGCTAAAATGCAAACATTAAAGATTTTATTGTCATATTGTTGTCAAATGGGCCTGGTAATTGAACAAATGGATGTTGAAACAGCCTTTTTCAATGGTAAATTAATTTCTGAAGTTTATATTAAACAACCTAAGGGTTATGAAGATGGATCAAGTAAAGTTTGTAAATTAGTTAAAGCTTTATATGGTTTAAAAGAAAGTCCAAGGGCATGGTATGAGTGCCTAATAAATTTAGGTTTTGAAAGAAGTAATATTGATCCTTGTTTGTATGTTTATAAAAATGGAAATGATATTATTTACTTATTAATTTATGTTGATGATTTATTGATTTGTGGTAGAAATTTAAATGAAATTAAAAGGATTAAAATTTTATTATCAGAAAAATTTAAAATGAAAGATATTGGTGAAATTAAAGAATACCTTGGTATTACTGTTGATTATGATTCTAGTAAACATGAAATGAGATTGGATCAAAACAAATATATTGAATCATTAAGTCAAAAATATAATTTAGAAAAAGGTAAACTGTATAATACACCTATGGAAGTAAATTTAAAAATTGATAATCTGATCATTGTGAAAGAAATATTAAATATAGAAATTTAATTGGTGCACTATTATACATAAGTTCGGCAACAAGGCCTGATAAAAGTTTCAGCGTAAATTATCTGAGTAGATTTCAAAATTGCTATAATGAAACGCACTTTAAATATGCTTTACGAATTTTGAAATATTTATACTTAACTAAAGATTTAAAATTGTTTTATAACAAAAATGAAAAAGTAGGTATTATTGATTGTTACGTGGATGCCGATTGGGCAGGTGATCATTTAGATAGAAAATCTACAACTGGTTTTGTAATAAGATTGTTTGGTAATGTAATTTATTGGAAATCTAGAAAACAAAAAAGCGTTACAAAAGCTTCAACTTTTGCAGAGTATGTAGCATTGTCAGAAGCAGTAAGTGAATTAATATTTGTAAAAGAATTGTTGAAAATATTTGATATTGAAAAAATAAAGCCAATTGATGTTTATGAAGATAACACTGGTACGATTAGTCTAACTAATTATGGCAATTTTACAAAAAATTCTAAGCATGTTGAAATTCATTATCATTATGTAAATGATTATATTAAAGAAAATATTATAAATGTGGTTAAAGTAGATTCTGATGATAATATTGCAGATATTTTTACAAAGTCCTTGGGCCAAGATAAATTTGAAAAATTTCTGAAAGTATGTTAAATTTGAATTAATGTAAATACAATGTAAATGTAAGGAGGCGTGTTGAGAATGTAATACATTTATATTGTATATGCAGTATATAGTAAGTGTAAGTGTAAGTAGAACGCACCCATAGTATCATGGGTTGACATGACAGACACTAATGTCAATAAAATGAGTATCATGTAGTAGAAGTAGTAAGAAGCATGGATATATAGGCTTAAGTTAGGTTAGTTGAGTAGTATGTATGTTTTAGGTAATAAAGCCTTAATATTAGTAGTAAAGTACGACTGTTTATTTTCCAAATCCACACCTTAACAATAAGTTAAATATATGAAAAACTTCATTTATGCAAAAGGAAATAAGTGGACATTTTACTTTACGGACAGTATTGAATTCACCATAATCACTGGCTGGTTGACTTGTTTCCAGTTAGTAAAATTACATTTTGGTTTGGTTTGGTTTCGTTTGTCCGTCCTTGTTTAAGACAATACTATTCTGGCAACCCTGTTTTCAATGACATGTGCATAGATTAATTTAACCTTCGTAAGAGTGTGCTGTGGACATGTGCTTGGCGCCACGTAAAGGTTACGTATTGTTGGAGGTTACTTTTGTGCTTTATATTTGAATTTGTTTTAACGTTTGGTGTTATGTTTATTTTAAATAAATAGGAATAATAAATAAAAGAAGCACCGTAATATTAGATACTTACTTAATAATTTGTACTCATTTAAAGAAAAATGTTTGTGTCAAGATCACAAAAAATTATGCAATTACTGCAACCAATGGCAGATGTTAAAAAGCTAGGTAAGTCTGACTTTTTATTGATATACTTTTAATTTTAAAACTATATAACTAATTATAGGTAGCTACTCGTTATGGTTGAAGTTAACACTATTAATTTATTTATAACTATTTATAAATAAGTACCGACCAAATAGTTAGGTTAGGTTATTGTCTGTTATCACACTCTGATAAAATAAAAATTCTTTTCACTTATATCTGTATATGCACGATTTTGTTCGACTCAATAAAATCAGCCGATTGTGCTGAACATTTTGGTTTTGAACATGTTACACAGAACATCACTATTTTTAAGAATTAGAAAAGTCTATCCATCTTAAATTTCAAATGTGACTACTCGGAAGATTCAGCGATTCAAATGATTATAAGTTACTTCAAAAGTACATATTAGTAGTTTAATTTGAAAAATATTTTTTATTTTTATTTCAAAAAAATTTTAATTAGTTTTAGTTTTTGTTTTAATTTTGGTGTTATTTTTAAATTTAAACTAGTCGCCGTTCCAACAAATCTGTTGCAGTCTTTAATAAATGATATTGACTTAATTTCTGCTAAATCATAACTTTTTTTGTTTTAAAAAATTATTTATCTGGTGACGCAGTCTGTTAAAAACTAATAATCATATTTTATTTGGTTGTCAGATCTAGAAGCCTCTACGAGTACAACCGGATTATGCTAGCTAGAACGAAAGAAGATAGCTAGAGTTGTCAGAAGGATCAACTTCGAAAGTGATAATAATGAAGATCCTACCTCCCTACCAGGAATCTTTAATGATGGCGTAAAAGATTGGGTAGAACATAAGGATCTCAACTTCGAAAGTGATAATAATGAAGATCCTACCTTCCTACCAGGAATCTTTAATGATGGTGTAAAATATTTGGTAGAAAATGAGGTTGACAGTGATAAAGACCCCACCTTTCTTCCGGAAACCAGCGATGTAGAAGTCATTGGCAATGTACAGAAAAACGAGAATATTGGCGCTAAAGATCCAGTCTTACTTCCTCAGATCGTCAATGATGTAATAAATGAAGAGGAAAATCTATCCCAAGAAAAAGTTAAAAATCGAGGCTCAAAAGGTGATACTAGAGAAGAAAGAAAAAAAGAAAGTTATCACGAAATCAAGGATTAGCATATGTTACGGGGCAAGGTATAGAAGTTGCTGGGCGAATTTGGCTACCACTGCCTTCTTGCAGAAAAAAGTGCAATGAGAAAATTTCACTTGAAGATCAAAAAAATATGTTCAGACTAAAAACACGTGATCGAAGGCCGCCGCCTTATCTGTGCGGTCTCTATAATACAGTTGATAATCTGAACCAGGGTAAAAGGACGCGACGAAATACACCTGAAAAACAGAAGAAAATGATAACTTTAGTTCATTACAATATTCCGATTCAGGGTCAAAGGATCGAAGTCTGTAAGAGCTGTTTTCTTACAATGTTTGGCGAGACAGTAAAGTTTGTATGAACCATTGTCCAACAAAAAAAGGCTTCCCATGCTTTCCCATGCTTCCCAGCCACCACCCCAGATAAACGAGGCAAGCACATCCCTGGAAATAAGATATCCACAGACAGAATGGCTTTGGTGCATCAGCACCTTGCATCTCTTCCAGCATATGAGAGTCATTACTGTCGTAAAGAGACTACTAAAAAATATTTGCTACCTCACTACACGCTGGAGGAAATTTACAGTAAATATAAACAAGAAGTAGATGACCCAGTCAGTTTAACTATTTATGGCAATGCCTTTCGTAACTCAGGAATAAAAATAAAAAATCCTAAAAAGATACTTGTCATACATGTGACGAAATTAAAATAAAATTGTCATACGCTCACGCTACCGAGAAGGAATTGTTACTGGAAAGTAGGGAGAATCATCACATGAATGCTGAATTAGCTTATGCAATGAAATTGGCAGACAAGCAGAAGAGTCAGAATGATCCAAACTTTACTTCAATTGCATTTGATTTACAGGCATGCTTGCCAACTCCACTTCTGCAAACATCAGTGGCTTTCTATAAACGACAAGTATGGACATTTAATCTGACCATGCACAACATGAAAACAGGAGTCGCTTCATGTTTTCTGTGGTATGAGACAATGGCAAAAAGAGGAGGAAACGAGATTGCTTCTTGTGTGTTCCACGGTTCACATGTCGTCTTGTACAGCGACTCATGCATAGGTCAAAACAAAAATACATACTTTTTGACAATGTGCTTGTCGCTAATTAGAAGTAATGAAAATTCCATATCAACCCTGGACCACAAATTTATGGTGCCTGGTCATTCCAGGATGGAATGCGACAGCGATCATGGCAAAATTGAAAAATTAAAAAAAAAAATTTAATGGTCCAATTTGCCATCCACATGATTGGGCTATCTTAATTCGAACGGCTGGGAAGAAAAATCCATCTATTGTGAAAGAAATGGTAAGAGAAGATTTTTTTGATTATGCTGACCTGTTGAAAACAGAATTATCATTTACAAAAAAAACTACTGCTGGCTTTGTCTGGAAGGACGTTAAGTGGCTGCGGTTTGTTAAGGACCAACCACTAAAAGTTTTCTATAAAAATAATATGAAAGAAGAAGAGCCTTTTATGGTCATAGACTTAAAAAAGAGGTGTAAAGCAGAATCTGCTTTAATACCAAAACAGGCTTACCAACAACCACTGCTACTATCATTGGAAAAAAAGAGACATTTTGTCACTATTTCCGTACCTTTCTCCGGTGTATCATAAATTTTTTCAAGATCTACCAGCCCAAGGTGATTTGGTCGATCCTTTAATAAGTGACGAAGAGGACTAGAATTTTTTTATTTACCATTTTTTATAATAATACATACACATTAGGTATACCTTTTTTATTAATAAAGTTTTTGTAATAAATTTAATGTATTTTTGTGCCTTGGAGCTGCTGAAAAAAAAGAAATACTACCTGAATAAGTCTGTGTAAATGGTAACAAGTAAGGAAAATATTGTGCATTTAGTAACAAGTCAAGAAATTTAACTAAATTGAAAGTTCAACTATAAAATTTTTTAAAGTTCAATAATAACCACTATTTTGTATCATTTTCTAAAAAAATATGAAAAAATTTATTCGAAAAAAAATCCAGAACTGTTTTTTTCGTTTCCTCAAAACCAGGCAATTTGACATGTTACCTTTTGCACTGAGGCCGTCCATATTGTCTCTGATGAGACATCTGATGATGAGGTGGATGATTCTTCCAAACCTAAAGCCAAAAAAATAAAAGTAGCCTACCAATGGAAGGTTTGCAAAACAAAAATTGCATTACCCATTCCCAAGTGGAAAGGTAATATACCTACCTATGTCACACGAAATAAAACAACCAATAGAATACTTTACTAAATTTTTTGATGACGAGTTGATTGGAACTCTAATAGAGCAGTCAAATTTATAGTGTTCAACAAAGTCCAAATAATCCACTTGGTGTAACAAAAAATGAAATTGAACAATTTATTGGTATGTCATGCTACATGTCTATATATAAACTACCACGACAACGAATGTTTTGGAATCCAAAAGATTTGATGCTTTAAAAAAAATTTACATATGAGCGACAATACTAAACAACCATCTAAAGAGTCTTCAGATTATGACAAATTATACAAAATAAGACCATTGATCACTAAAGTGAATGAAGTATGTTCTACAATTCCCTCGAAGACTTCTTGTCAATAGATGAACAAATTGTTCCTTTCAAAGGAAGAAGCAGTCTAAAACAGTATAACCCAAAAAACCGAAAAAGTGGGGGTACAAAATTTCTGTTTTATCTGATACTTCTGGTTTGATGTATAAATTCGAAATATATACTGGAAAAGAACCTCATACTCTAACCGATATTGGTTCAGCTGGTAATGTAGTCCTCAGGTTATCAGAGATTATCCCAAAACACCAGAATCACAAATTATACTTTGACAATTGGTTCAATAGTATCAACTTGCAATTAGAATTAGCAAAAAATGGTATACAATGTGTAGGGACTGTAAGGCAAAATAGACTCGCTGGTTGTGATTTGATATCGGGCAAAGACATGAAAAAACGAGGGCGTGGATCATTTCTGGAACAGAAAACTATTATCAATGGTACTCTCCTGACTGTTGTGAAGTGGTATGACAATAAAGGCGTTACAATTCTAAGCTCATACGCAGGAGCTTATCCATGTGGCAAAAAGAAGAGGTGGGATCGTATATCTAAGTAATATATTGAAATTGATTGTCCATCATCTATCCTCTTATACAATAAGAGTATGGGAGGCGTTGATTTGCTCGACTCGCTTATTGCTCTATACAGAATATCAATTAGGTCCAAAAAGTGGTACCACAAATTCTTTTATCACTTTATTGACATTATGGTTGTTCAAGCATGGTTTTATATAGAAGAGACTGCACTGCTTTAAAAATACCAAAAAATGAACAATCACCCCTATTGGAATTCAAGGCAGAAATTGCACAAACTCTGTGTATGAAAAATAAAGTAAATGGTTCTAAAAGAGGGCGTCTATCTAGTTCAAATGTATCCACAGCATATGAGGAAAAGAAAAGGAAATACCATGCAACAGCACCCATTCCCTGCGCAGAGGTTAGAAAAGATGGAAGGGGTCATTGGCCTATATATTTTAAAAAGAAAGGAAGATGCAAATATCCTAATTGTAAAGGAACTCCCGAAGTTCAATGCCAAAAATGTAAATTATTTCTTTGTTTTACTACAGCTTCTAATTGTTTTAAGAATTTTCATACCGAATAAAGTTTTCACATAATAAATTTTTATTTCACTAAATGTAGTTTAATTGCAGATTGTTGCTTACAGTACACATTCCGTATTTTCCAAAAAAAGGGGAGCCGACTCAAAAATTGAATTAGGGAACATATATGTTCATAATTAAAGCCATAAACAATGAAAAAAGATTTTTAGTTCGCATATTTAAAATTCATGCAATATAGGGTTAAGATGGAACCAAAAAATAGAAATTTACATAATTGAATTGATTATGCTCAATTCCCATTTATTATTTAATAAACATGCAGAAGAAAAAAATGAGTTCCTCTTTATTATATTTTATCGGTACTAGTTGAACAAGAGGGTACGATAGTTACGAATATGAAATTTATATCAATGAATTCTGCTTCACTTACTGATGATTGTACAATGCATTTTTATTTGGTGCCAAACGTTGTTTTTATATAATTTTCATTTAAAATATGCCTTCTTTCTAAACCACCGCTAATATCCGCAATTATACACCATGACTAGAGATGGTCGTTATTACAATAACGATATTGGCATCGGATGCCAGTTATCTAAATATCGAATAACTGTTATGCGATGCGCAGAAACTGTTTCTCCTCTCCGTTTCAGTAACGTAGGGATAGTATCTATTCGATACTTATGTATCGAATACTGTAACGGGCACAAGTTTTCGAATCTCACCCAAATATTTAAACCTGTCTGATTTATCATCGCTCTTTGTATCCTTTGTTCTCAAAAGGGTTTTATTTGTGAAAAGATCAACGCTCAGTCAGAGTCTCGCACAGCTATTATTAAATAAATGCAAAACAGATGTTACTGTTTCTTCATCTATTTTTACAATATCTGCCCTTATTTCGATGGTTTAGCAAAATATTGTCGTTTTGTAAGTATATAACCAGTATCTATATTTAGATTATTTTTTATAGGCCACTCACTTGAATTGATCCCAAATAAAAGTTTATACTCAGATATAGATTATTAATGTTTTAACCCAAATCAATTTTAAAAAGAACATTTTTATTGAAGCTTGAGATATTACAAAAGTTCGTAAAAATAAATTTAAATATAAGTAATTTCTAAATAATTTTAAAGTGTTCAATTATCACAGATCAGACATAGAATATCTTTGTAACTCAATTATTAAATTTAATATCATTCCTATTTCAGAAGCCAACGAGTGAACATCAGGCTTCTACTAATAGTATTTTAACAAAAACTTGTTAGTTTAATGTGACTGTTTATCAAGTAAATATTGGTAAGTCGATATTACTTAAATACTTTCGACAAATAAAATTAGGCCAGTCGTTTCTGGCCATACTTAATATTTTGGCATCCAAAATATTAAAATCAAATTATGGCATCATCATCACAAACAGCTCAACCTAGCTTCGCTGCAGTTACCAAAATCACACAGAAAAAATCTATAACAGCAACATCATGTCCCAGTAGAACTCAAGCCATTGTTATGAACGCTATCCCAGACGTAGTGCTTTTTGATTACATAAAAGCAATCGGCGAAATTGTTACCCCTAAAGAAATAACCTTTGCTTCACGTATTTCTAACCAGCGTATATGCATCTATCTTTCTTCCGTAACCGTAGTAGATAATCTTCTAAAAAATAATCCGACTATTTCTGTTAGAAATCAAATAATATCTATTCGCAGACTTATCACACCTGCAAAGAGGCTACTACTTTCTAACGTGTGTCCTTCGATCCCGAATACACTCATAGAACAAGCACTTAAAAATGAACTTCGATTACAACTTGCTTCCCCTATCTCGATTATCCGTTGTAGTTCACCGGAAGACGAATATGCTCACATCTTCAGTTTTCGACGCTCAGTCTTTGTGATACCAGATAAAGAATACTTTGAGTTAAATACTTCAATTGTAATTTCATATGAAAATACAAATTATAGGATCTTTATTACTTCGGACAAACTAGAATGCTTTTTATGCAAGCAATCTGGACACACTGCAGACTCCTGCCCTAACCCTCAAGAAATACCTAGCAATTCCTCTCCAAATACAACTTCTAGCCAAATGCCAATTGATCCTCCTTCTAGTATATCTCCTCTTTCACCCTCCTCAAAAAAAGAAATCTATTCAAATAACCTACCTACTGACATAACAAACCCAAATGAACAGTCTATAATACCATTATCTGTCCCTTCTAACTCTGGCATAAAAAGAACTCATTCCACCACTGACACAAGTCTTGAATCACCTACTTTACTGGTTACCGCTAGCCCACTAAACTAATAACAGACCAAACACAACAACCTTCGCAACTCCTAAATCAGCTCCTAAAAAGAAAACAAAAACTGATGACAAAGAAATTGGTAAAATTAATCCATCTGCCCATTCAAGTATTGAAAAATTAATTTCTGCTAATCCAGAAAAATTTTCGTTATCAGCATTACAAATAATTGCCTTAGATAGATCACTTAAAAATCGTATTACAAGAATAACGAAAAAGCTAAAACGCACATTAAATCCAATAGAAGCTGACGAACTTACCAGCCGTACGTCCAATAATTCATGTGACTCTAACTGCAATGATATGGATCTTTTCTAAAATTACGTTATTAGTACAACGTATATTCTTTCTACTAACTAAATAAGTTTTTAAATTCACTATTTTACAATGGAACTGCGACGGATACTATCCGCGCCTTGAACACATTCAATATCTTATATCAATTTACCATCCGGATTTTCTTTGTCTCCAAGAGACTAATTTTAATACAACTAATATTCCTTATCCTAAATCCTTTGAAGGATACCACTTCATTAGGAAGAACTGCTTCAGAGCTAGTGGAGATGCATCAATATTTGCGTCCAGCGAAACCTTAACAATGCTACCATTAATAACAAATCTTGAGGCAATTGTCATAACTACATATTGCCCAAATAAACTTACCATCTGCTCCATATATATTCCCCCAAACCATTCTCTAAAAGAAGAAGAGCTCCTAGACCTTATATTCCAACTTCCACAGCCGTTTATACTCACAGGCGACTTCAATGCACATAACAGTATGTGAGGTTCTCAATCAACATTTGGACGGGGAAAAGTAGTTGAAAATATTATTAACTGCACAAACTCATGTCTTCTTAACACAGGATCTAATACTCATTTTAATATTTCCTCTGGATCTTTCTCTGCTATAGATCTTAGTATTAGTGACCCTAAATCTGCACCTTTTTTAACCTGGCAAACAGCTGATGATCTCTTTGATAGCAATCATTATCCTATAATAATTTCCAACAATTGTAATGGGACTGCCTCTGCCAAAAGCTATTGGCGCCTAAATAAAGCTAACTGGCCAGAGTATTCAAAAGCTGTTGACACTCTCTTGCTCGCTCATGATCATCTAATAATCAATTATGTAGAATATTTGTTAACGTCAATAACAGACACTATTCTTTCAGCTGCTAAGACTCACATTGGCAAATCATCATTCTCTCCAAATCATAAAGCAGTTCCTTGGTGGAACTCTTCTTGTGAAGAGGCGATTCGTCTATCCAAAACAGCTTTAAATACGTACCAAACAAATAGAAGCCTTGAAAATCTAATAAATTACAAAAAATTCAAAGCCAAAGCTAAACACGTAGTTAAAAAAAGTAAAAAATCATCCTGGCAAGATTATGTATCATCTATCAACGAAAACTCCAATCCTATCCAACTTTGGAAAAAAATACAACAAATTCAAGGTCACAAAACTAATAATAAAATTACTCGTTTAATTTCAAATGGTATTGAGATCACGCACATGAACTTATTCCTAACGCTTTTGCCAAACATTTCGAAGAAAAGTTCAGGAATAAAACTAATAATATTACTTTATCTCATCATGACTTATATTCACGCAGAAATCGTCTGATATCATCTGAATATAGTAGATCCCTTAATTCTCCTTTTACTATCCATGAGCTAATATCTGCCTTCGCTAATACTAGAAACACTGCAGCTGGGCCCGATTATATTCCTTATGCATTCCTAAAGCACTTGTCTAATTATGGTCTTAATAAACTCCTTAATTTATACAATATCATCTGGAGTTCCCATACATTTCCATCTCAGTGGAGCAAATCTATTGTTAATACTCAAGCCAAATAAGCCAACTATCTTTCACAATCTTACAGGCCCATCTCTCTCACATGCACTATGTGTAAGCTAATGGAAAAAATGACCAACAAACGTCTTTTATGGTATTTTGAAAAACACAAGATTATTCCAAAGGAACAATCTGGCTACCAAAGACAACGCTCTACAAGAGATAATCTGGTAATACTCCAAACCCATATCTCCAACGCAATAAATTGCAAGCAAGATTTGATGGCAACTATCTTTGATATAGAAGGCGCATCTGATACCATCTCTAGAAATGCAATTCTTGACAAACTTTTTGAATGTAACCTTACTGGCAACATATACGCATTTATCAAAAACTTCCTAACATCTAGATCGTTCAGGGTTTCTGTCAATAACTTGCTTTCTTCTCCACACATCCAACATGATGGAATTCCTCAAGGTTCAGTTTTAAGCACATCCTTATTCATTCTTTCGATTAGCAAGTTAAGTGAAAATATAGCTCCACCAATCAAATGCTTATTATATGCCGATGACCTAATAATGTACTGTCATGGTAAATCCAACGCAACTACTAGTAAAATTCTACAATTAGGAGTAAATGACCTCCAAACAAAGTAGCTGGAAGAAACTACGTTACTGAAAGTTTACAGATCACTTATCCGCTCCAAGCTCGACTATGGATGTTTTGTGTATATGCCTGGTACTAAATCAATCTTAAATTCACTAAATACAGTACACAACACAGCTATTCGTCTATGTCTTGGAGCATTCCGTTCTAGTCCGGCAGAAAGTCTTTACTGTGAAGCTAATGAACCTCCTCTATGGCTTAGGCGAGAAAACCTTCTTCTTTCCTATGCTGCTGCAATTTCTTCCAATCCGTCCAATCCAGTATATCATTTAATTACATCATCATACCATCCCCATAACCCTTCATGTAACTTAATTATAAATCCTATTCCTAGTCTTCTACAACCGTTACTAAAAGATATAAATTTGCTTGAAACCAGAGCTCTACCATTCTCCAATAATCCCTATTGGACCAACATACTCCCACATCATGATGTTTCCCTCACCAAGTTTAACAAAGAAAATACCAGTATTAGTACATGAAGAATTCTCTTTCTAGAACTTATAAAAAAAAATAAATATAACATATTTCTTTACACTGACGCGTCAAAGACTGAAAGTGGTGTTTAATATTCTGTAACCACTGCACAACAGCCTATCGAACTATCTAAAATTTCTCCTTGGTGTAGCATCCACACTGGTGAACTACTAGCTATCTCACATGCTTTCAAATACGCCCAACAATATCCAAATACACACATAGCCATATGCTCTGATTCACTTTCCTCTATACACTCCATTAATGCTATATCCACGAACCATCCTATCGTCCAAGATATTCATGACACATATCAGCTTCTTATAAACCAAAATACAACTATCACTCTGATATGGGTGATATCCCATGTTGGTATTAGTGGTAACGAAAAAGCTGATTGCCTTGCCAAAAAAGCCGCATCATCCACGGACACCATTATGAATATACAAATTTGCAACGATATCAAAACTAGACTGAAGAAACTGAATCTATCCACCTGGCAGATTCACTGGAATAATGTTACTTCAGCGCTGCATGAAATTAAACCCTCAGTGAACCTTCTTACCTATCCCAGTTTATCTCGAAAAAATATGGCAATCATACGGAGATTGCGTATAGGACATAACCGTCTAACTCATGGCTACTTGATGACATCATCTCCACAACCAAAATGTCAGCACTGCAATACGACTCTCCGAATCAGGCATATACTTATCGAATGCCCTTTTTATGCCAAAATATGCCAACAGCTCGATATCAGTACTAACTTCAAAGAGGTCCTAAACAGCACAGACCAAATCAACAAGGTTATCAAATTCCTCGAGAAAAGTCAACTGCTCAACAAAATATAAATGTTATATTATAAGTTTTTATTATTTTCTCTTTATGTTAAATGTTTTTGTAAACTACTACTTGATGTTAAATGTTAATGAAAACTACATTATTTTGTAATTAATATGATATTACCATGTAAATCGTAACTCGTGCTAATGACCATAGATGTCACTGCACGTTAATTTAAATAAAAAACAATTTAATATATTTGAAATTATCATTACAGATGTATAAGGTGTATCTAATTTATAGAGTTGTTTATGCACAAATATCATGCCTCAGATATTGTGTAATAGAGTACTTAGACATTTCATTTAACATATATCCAACATAAAGGATTAATAATATAAACAGGTTAACACAATAAAACAAAGGTTTAATTTTTAAAATTCTAATGGCTTTAGATTAGTATTTATAAATGAAAAACTTTTAATCAAAGGTCATAAAGGATTAATAATATAAACAGGTTAACACAATAAAACAAAGGTTTAATTTTTAAAATTCTAATGGCTTTAGATTAGTATTTATAAATGAAAAACTTTTAATCAAAGGTACTACACTAAAATACCAACAGCACTCTGATTTGCCGGTATTTCCATGTTTTCTCTATTAACTACAATGTTATGTAAAACTGAACAACCTGTTAGGTATTATTCTTTGAACAAAAGGTAACTTGCATTTCATTCCACATCTTAACCCTTAACTACAGACATCCGGTATTTTTTACCGGTGGGTGGTCCCAAAACGGGGATTTCGTGGAAACCCCACCACTTGCAATTTTGTGCGTCTCAGTACCTTTCGGGCAGTTTGTATAACAGTGCTAGTCAAAGCGGTCGGCGTGTATTGTGAATATTTTTTTTCGTATCGGACATCAAAAATCTTAACCGGTAAAATTTAGCCGGGGTCTGTGATTGAGTAAGTATTTTTAAATTAGTCTTGTATGGGTAATACAAAATTTATATTTGTAAAATGATGAACTGTTTATAATA
The DNA here is from genome assembly GCF_040954645.1 of Diabrotica undecimpunctata. NCBI lineage: Eukaryota > Metazoa > Arthropoda > Insecta > Coleoptera > Chrysomelidae > Diabrotica > Diabrotica undecimpunctata. The sequence goes on from NC_092811.1 coordinate 61,972,458, forward strand.
TTTTTGTGTTTTTAGGAAAAAGTAAAGAAATGGACTCTGAAAGTTATCCTGGACCTTCAAAAAGGGTTAAATTTGGTGATAAAAATTTTGAGGAAATTTTGCAAAAATGGAATGAGGAAATTGATTCTGGCACAAGTGATGCTCATTCAGATGAAGAGTGTTTACCATCAGACCACGATAGTGAATCAGAAATCGAAGCGGACGATGAAGAATTAGGAAATATCTACCCTGAAGCTGACGTAAGTTCAAATTATATTTATGGTAAAAATCGCTTCAAATGGTCTGTAGATCCTGCAGTACCTAAACATACTCGAACATTGCAACATAACCTAGTTGTTAAATGTCCAGGTCTAAAAGTCGCACTTCCTACTCTGCTAATCCTGAAGAAGTATGGAGCCTTTTCCTTGACGATAATATTCTAAATTTAATTCTGAACTCAACTAATGCAAAAATTAGTAACATAAGGGAAAAATATAAAAATGGTGCTAATAAATCTGATCTTCGAGACATGGACTTTATCGAATTAAAAGCTATGTTGGGATTATTGATACTGACCTCAGTTTTTAAATCAAACCACGAACAAGTCAGATCTCTTTTTGCCACTGATGGATCTGGTCGAGATATTTTCAGATGTGTCACAAATGCTAACCGATTTCTAATAGTTCTCACCTGCTTAAGGTTTGATAATTCCCAAAACAGAAACGAACGGCTAAAACAAGATCCGTTAGCTGCTATATCAGAAGTGTTTAATGCATTTATTTTTAACTGTCAAACTGTATACACTGTAGGTCTAAATGTGTGTGTAGATGAGATGCTAGTTGCATTTCGAGGCAGATGCAGATTTAAAATGTATATGCCTGCCAAACCTGGCGGGTACGGGATATAGATTATGGCATTAACAGATGCGAGGACCGGGTACCTCCAAAATGCATATATATATATATATATATATATATATATATATATATATATATATATATATATATATATATATATATATATATATTGTTATGCTATTTAAATTGTATTATATTGCTTACTTAGGAAAAATCCTGTCTATATTTATTAAATGATCTAATCTCCAATTAATCACAATAAATCAGCATTAATTAATTACAATCTCAGGCTATTTAAATTGTACTATTTACCTTTGATCGTGGATTCAAAATATTTTCCAATTGGCTTCCTAATCGGGATAGGTAATATGACCTGAATAAAATACATAGAATTTCAACTGAACTATATGTGAGATGTCCTTTATTTTAATGAAATTTTATATAACAATCAATCCTGTAATATTTGCAATATACTAACTTTAAATATATGAGAAGTTGTTTTCTATCATGGACCCAAATGTTATTTTACATTGATTTTTAATATGTGTTATAACTAAGCTCTTTTTATAATTCTTTTTTTTTTAAGTGATCGCAAAATTAACTGTCTCTATTATTTATTCAATTTATTTAATTAATAAATGAAAATCACACTCCGGCTCTAATGAAAATTGACTGACCTTTCCTTCTCTGCCGTTGCAATTCTATGGCCACGCCACAACAAAAAAATCCTTTCTCTGCTTCTGCTCCTATTGTGGTCCAGATGACGTACACCTTTCTCCTATCTGTCACTGTATCTGCAACCCAACAACTCGTGTTAGTCTATGCAGCCTGTTTGAGCCAATCTCCGCGCCTGTTTACAACTCCAAATGTTTCCGGCTTCGTCTGCTTTTAATATTCTTATACCCTTTGGTTTTCTATCTCTCTGTACCCCGTTCCTCACACTGGTCAGCTTTTACACAGCAAATAAACACACCCGGTAAATTGCGTCTTCGGGACTTCAAACAAACACAAATCACAAAGCTCCTTCCTTCTTGGACGACTAAAACTGACTACCTAACCTTTTTTTCTCTCTCCTATCTCATAGCCAAAACCAACCTCCTTGCATTCAAAAATTGACCAATAAAAATCATCCACCTCTTGTGACGTATATCGTTACCAACCAACTCTCTCTATAAAACGGCATTCGGGTAATTCCAGAAAACAACCTTTTTTAATTATTCTAACTAAATCTATCTGCTTTACAAATATTTCTTACTAATAGCTACAAACGATACCTGTTTCTCAATTCAATGTCTTTTGTTAATAAACTTTTACCGATATAATCTTTCGGGGAGAAAACCACCGCAAATCCCGGTCTATTGTTCAACACTTTCTATATACACTTTTATTCCGGGTAAATCCATTCCACAATAACCGACTTATTTAAATTTCTTATCGATAATATTTGAAAGTCTGGTCTCTGAGGCCTAATGAACAATTCTTCGAACAACTTAAAATACATATTTTGTCTTATACAGGATGTTTGAAAATTTATATGCCCGTGTCTTTATGAGATATCAATAATTTTAATTTTTATTTAAGTAATAAAATTTGTATATCGGTTTTTTATTGCTTATGGACATTCAAAAGTACAACAATATATATATATATATATATATATATATATATATATATATATATATATATATATATATATATATATATATATATATATATATATATATATATATATATATATATATATATATATATATATATATATATATACTGTGGAAAAGACTCTGATGGGTATGATCTTAGTGACGACTTAAAAAAATATGCTAAACCTACACAGGCAGTGCTAAAGCTTGCACAACCTCTTTTTAATACCAATCGCAACATCACAGCGGATAATTGGTTTTCATCAATACAACTAGTTAATGTCTTGAAAACCAAAAAGCTTACATTTGTGGGAACTTTAAAAAAAAATAAAGCTGAAATTACACCTTCGTTTTTACCAAATAGGCACAGGCAAATAGACTCGTCTCTTTATGGATTTACAAGTGATATAACATTATTGCCCATGTTCCAAAAAAGAACAAAGCTGCTTTGCTGGTATCATCAATGCACCATAACCAAATAAATGATGCAAAGACCAACAAGCCAGAAATAATTGCGCATTATAATTTAACAAAAGGAGGTGTAGACAGTTTAGACCAGAAGTGTAGTATCTATTCATCTAGTCGCAGAACTCGTCGTTGGACCATGGCCATTTTCTTCAGACTTTTAGACATAGCATCTGTCAATTCGTTTATCGCTCACCAAGCATATCGAGATAATGAAACAATGGATCGCTATGATTACAACAAACAATTAGGAATAATGCTGGTACAGCAAGAAATGAAACGTAGGTTTCAAAATTCGAATATGCCACGTGATGTCAGATTTTCTATGCAACGTATACTTCAAATGGATACTCCATTTGAAGTCCTACCATTTGAAGAAAATAAAAGAACAACGTGCAAAAGATGTCCTGCCAAAAAAGAAAGAAAACCCACTCATATTTGCATAACGTACAAGACCGATATGTTTACAATGCACGGCAAGAGTTTGCAAGGAATGTGCCACTTAATTTTTTTGCCAACTTGATCTCTTGCAGTTTTTTTCACATGAATGTATAGATTTTCGTTAATACTATTTTATGTTTTCTTTATGATTATATATTAGGTTTATTTGTTTAAAAAAATCAAAATTTTTTTTTCAAGGCAATTATGGCTGTTTGTGGGTGGGGGTGTAGGGTTGTGTTATAGGGGTAGTACCTTTTATCGGGACGACCACATCAAGCGTCATAGACGGGAGATGGTTCTTGATAACTAGTCCTCATAAGACACCCAACTCTCACTTATGGCTCAACGTGCCACACCCCGGGAAACTGCATTGGTCTGCAGGCTAAACTAAGTGAGGGTAGCCAGATATGGTGAAAGGTAGCGTCTAACCCAGACGCAAACTAAACTTCGGCAGCTGGAAGTTTAAAACTGACCATGAGCATAGGTCATGGGGACTGGTATGGTTATGGATCAGACATCAGAGAGCGCAGTGGGAACCACATACACGGTCTCTGCACAGCGGTGAAGTAGGCAAGAGGAAACCACTTCACTACATTCCTAAGACAATTTTCTACAATATGAAGTGTTACAAAATTAGAATAGGTCAGTCAGGCGAACCGATTGACAATCGGCGTCTTTCCACGTCCGGGGTGGGAGATGTGAAATGGGCTACCGGGCTCAATGCGACAGGGAACCAGGTCGCAGGTGCACAAAGGACTACTGGAACACTAAATAAAATCTCTTTTCGGAAAACCAACAGAATTGGAACTTGGAATATACGAGGTTTGATCCAACATCCTGGAAAGTTACATATAATAGAGAGAGAAATGGCTGATTATCGAATTTCTATGCTTGGCATCAGTGAAGCTCACTGGAAGGGTAAGGGGCATTTCCGAAGCGCCTCTGGCAATACCGTTTATTTCTCAGGCCACCAAACAGAGAGCATCAATGGGGTTGCAATGATAATACCACCCACATTCCAGAACTACGTAAATGGATATGATGCAGTTAATGACAGAATTATACATCTGAGACTAAAGTGCTCAACATCCATCCTCCACATCATACAAATATATGCCCCGACATCCACGGCAGAACAAGCAACACTAGAAGACTTTTATATGGCTCTCGAAGATGTACTTGATAAAATACCAAACAAAGATATAGTGGTGATACTAGGCGACTTTAATGCCAAACTTGGAAGAACGAATCTAGATGACCATATGAAGATGATTGTAGGGCCATACGGTCTAGGAGATAGGAATGAGCGAGGAGACCGACTATTAGAATTCTGCAACCAAAGGAAATTTTCTGTAATGAACACGCATTTCAAGCATCATCCGCGTAGACTCTATACCTGGAAATCACCTGGAGATAGAACAAGAAATCAAATAGACTTTATTCTGATCAGTTCGAGATGGAAGTCTTCAATTACCAACGCAAAAACATTTCCAGGAGCAGAATGAGGAAGCGATCACCAGCTCTTGATGGCTGATTACAGAATACGTTTCAAGAACATACGCAAAGCTTCTCCCCGTTCTTTTAGGCTAACGGACCCCGAATTAGCTACCTTTAAAGAGAGAATTGAACCAGCACTAACCAGAATAGAGAACAATCAGGCAGAACAAAGTGTGGATGAAGCCTGGACAGATATTAAAGAAACCATCGTAACAACAGTGAACCAATGTCGCCAACCATCTATAAATAATAGCATTCAACCGTGGATCAGCAGAAACACGTGGAAAGTGATTGAACAAAGAAAGCAACTTAAAGTTGGCCCCTGTGATCAACAGACATATAAAGCTCTCTCCAGAGATATTCAACGAAGATGCCGAAAAGACAAACAAGAATACATCTCTGAAATCTGTCAAGAAATAGAAAATCACGGATATCGAAATGAAACCAAAGACCTCTTCCGGAAAGTGAAAATTCTTGCGAGAGAATTTAAACCTAAGAACTATGCAATAGAGGACAAACATGGTATTATCATAAGTGATATCGACAGAGTGTTGGAAACATGGAAAAACTATTGTTCGGAGCTCTACAGGGAAGAACACGTAAATCTAGGCCAGACTTCAGCCCTCGAAAACATCGCATACAACCCTGAACCTGAAATTCTGCTGTCCGAGATTGAAGAAGCTGTAACTCACCTCAAGAAGAATAAATCCCCTGGCTGCGATGATATCACGGGAGAGCTCCTTCAGAACATGGGAGACAAAGGATGTTACATAATGTGGAAACTTTGTAATAAAATTTGGATATGCGGAAAGTGGCCCAGAGAATGGCGCACATCATTGTGCACACCAATCTATAAAAAAGGAACAACTACAAAGTGTAGTAATTATCGTACCATCTCACTGATTTCCCATCCAAGCAAAATATTACTAAGAATCATTAAACGCCGTTTGCAACAATACTTAGACAAACAAATTCCCCAAGAACAAGCAGGCTTTGTCAAAGGGAAGGGTACGAGAGAGCAAATCCTTAATATGCGGCAGCTCATAGAAAAGGCCCGCGAATTTAAAATTCCAATAATAATCTGTTTTCTAGACTACCAAAAGGCATTTGATTGTGTGAAGTGGGAAGTTCTCTGGACAGTTCTTCATGAGATGGGGGTTCCAGATCATTTGGCAATAGTAATTAAAAAATTATACGAAGATAACTCAGTTAAAATAAGAATTGAAAACCAGCAATCTGATACCTTCAAAACCAGCAGAGGTGTACGACAAGGGTGCCTACTATCTCCAGACCTGTTAAATTTATATGGAGAATACATAATGAGGAACGCACTCGATGGATGGAGAGGCGGCATCTCCATTGCAGGAAAAAAGATCTCAAACTTAAGATTCGCAGACGATACAACACTGATAGCAACATCTGAAGAGGAGATGTCGAGACTGATAAAGAGAGTAGAAACCGAAAGCAACAAGTGTGGGCTCAAGATTAATAATCAGAAAACAAAAATCATGATTGTGAACCACGCGAATATCCTCCAAACAACAGGCGCCCTAAATCAATTCGAGAAAGTAGACGAGTTCACGTATCTAGGATCTTCCTTAAGCAATGCAGCCTCCTCCCATACGGAAATTCGCAGAAGAATAGGGATGGCCAAGAACGCGATGAGTCGACTGTCAAAAATATGGAAGGACCGCTCTTTATCCAAAAAACTCAAAATGAGACTGGTACGGACACTCATTTTTTCAATCTTCAGTTACGGTGCCGAAACATGGACAATAAAATCAGAGGATAGGAAAAGGATTGACGCATTCGAAATGTGGTGCTGGAGACGAATGCTACGCGTCTCGTGGACGGAGCACAGATCCAATCAGTCGATTCTCGAAGAGCTAAACATTCAGACCAGACTCTCCTCTCAGTGTCTTGCAAATGTTTTAAAGTTTTTTGGCCACATTGCGAGAAGAGACAATGACAACTTAGAAAGACTAATTGTGTGCGGAAACGTAGAAGGACGTAGAGGCAGAGGACGCTCACCTATCCGATGATCAGATCAAGTACAGAAAGCCACTGGAGAGACGTTTTCCGAGTCCATGAGAGCAGCCCAAAATCGCAAGAGATGGAGAGAATTGACAGCCCGCATTGTAGGAAATCACGATCCTCAGCAATGAGGAAACGACAAGAGAGAGAGATAGCTGTTTGTTTCAATGGACCAAAAATGTTACCAAAATTATCGCTTATTAGATTATTTTTTACAAATCTTGTATTTTATTACTAAAATAACTCATTTCACCAGTTCTCCCATATCTAGACACTACAGAAAAATACATAATGTATTTTTTTGTGTTTTTTTATTAACTTTATATTTTGACTCAATTTTATAATGACCGGTAAAAAATACCGGGTCTCTGTTGTTACGTACTAATAATGGTATGTCTGTAGTTAAGGGTTAAAATGGTAAATCTCTTTAAAATACCAAAAGCTTTGTCATTCACAATTCTTGACGCAATTTGTAATAGATTATACAGCACTTAGAACTGTTGTCTGAAGATTCTACAATGGTAGTTGAGAACTGGATATCAACTATTTGATAATAATCCATTGTCCATAAATTCCATATTTTATATACCCATAATATACAAAAGTATTTAACAACTCCTAAAATAGCTAATTCTAATAATTGCACTTCCATAATGTACGACGTCTATTATGAGTTATGGTACCTATCCTTTAAATGAGAAAATAATTAAATTCAACGTTTTACTCTTTTCAATGTTCTTGTTTCTTATTTTAATTTTTATTGTAGGATTCTATAATATGGAACAAATACAATTTATAGTTTATACATTATTTTTATATATACAAAAATATTTGTCATTCCTCAAAATAAAAGAATAAAATCTGTGTTTGCAATAACTCTCTATTAACGACATACTGGGAAGGTTTCAAACTTTCAAGTAGTGTCAATGGCTTACTGTGTTATATGAAACAATAGTGTTGACCATGTGTTGACACACTGAGCTGATACAATAAGCTGTGCTGTACCAGATCTACCAAACATTTAGTGTGTTACCCATGGTTGAACGAGACGTATTGTATAAAGAGAATTGTGTTAAAATCTTAGTTTGATTAATTATTAGTGTAGTATAAACACTTGCTTTGTAGTTTATATTATATTTTTTTGATTTTCATTATCTGAAGAAAAAATGAAAAGGAAAAGTAACAACCCTAATTGGGAGCATTTTGAAAAGAAGGATGAAAATATTGCAATTTGAAATTATTGCCAGCAAAACATTAATTATAAATCCACCACGGGCAACTTAGAGAAAAGAGAGATCGCACTTAGAGAAAAAACATGCATATATATTAACAACAGTGGAGGAAGGCAGGTCGACGGTAGCAGAATCAACATCCGAAATTAACGTTGAAAATAAAATAGAAACTGACAATATCCCGTGTACTAGTGTTAGTGTTAGTTCGAAAGTTAAACGGCAAAAAACTATTAACTCTATTAATCAAGGGAACCAACTGAAGAACTGAAGGAAGTACAAACAACGGCAAAAATCAAGGAACTAGAGACAGGACTAAAATTCTTAGACAGCTATATTGAAAAAGAAAAAATTTCACAGTTTACAGATTGTGATGAATGAAGAGGCGCCACTGAAGACATCAGTTTATTTAAATTTTACAAAAAAATTAAAGAATTCTTAAAAGAGAACAAAGAAAACCCGCCACAACCTGCGGATTCAACTAAGTTAAATAACCCAATGCTAGAGCAAACCAGCATTTCCGAAATAATATCTCCATTGTCATACCATAACCCTATACCATAACGACGATCTTAATAATACATTAGAAGTCTTTACGACTCCCAATAAAAATGATTCACAAAATCTCCAGTCTACATCAACACAATACTTATCTTCAACCCCTCAAACTCAACACCGGAAAAAAATAGCTCACAAAACCTTCAGAAAGGTCTGAGTATACAGTCCCTGCTCAATTTATTAGACTCACCATAAAAATTTCAGTTTTTTTAATTTTAATCGCATTGAAAGTATGTTCACTTGGATACTGAGGTGCTGAATGGGTTGCATAACTATTGGGAACATAGTTAAGTAGAAAATGGTATACTTTTTCTAAGAATTGTCAAAAATTTACAGATGACAGTAGAATGTGCTCAAAGTGTGGAGCAACTAATTATTTTACATTTTGATTTTTTTACTTAAAAAATCTAGATTTGTGATCAGTTTATTTAAAATTTGCACCAGTAAGTATTGACATTATTACATAATAGTGTTACTATTATTAATATTACATTATTAGATAATATTGGTTAATTCTTAGTTATAGTACAAAACGATTAATCTAGGATTGGAATTTTTCAGATGGGTAAATCTAAAGATCTTTGTGTTGAGCAAATCTCTTCCATTACTGCTCTACTACAAAATACAGCACTTAGTCAGAGAGAGATAGCACGAAAATGTGGTGTATCCCAGTCATCAGTGAGAAGATTAAGTCAAAAACTCAAAGAGGGCCGATGTGGCAAAAAACCTTCAGTCACCCCCAGGGCGCAACGAATTTTAAAAAATTTACCTGTAACACACAGAAGGTCCACCGATAGGGATTTAAGAAATAAGTTGGAAGAAGCAGGGTGCTCAGTATCGGTGGCCACTGTACGCCGAAATTTGTATAGCATGAGCTTTAAATGTCGCAGGCATGTTAAGAAGCCAAAACTAACACCACACATCGCTCACTGGATGCAATAGTGGCACATCTCAAATTTTTGCTCTTTTGAGTTTTAATACTTAAAATACCTAGCTTTTGAAACTCTACCTTCTAAAAATACTGGCATATACATAGCTCTCTCATTCCCCGGTAGATAGCGCAAATGACGTTATTGACTTTCGCGCATTTTTGCCACATCTGAGGAGCAACAACGGCTCAACAGTTTAGTACGTCGACAACCCTCTACAAGTGTACAAGGTGAGAGCGTGCAATAGTGGCATATTGATTTAGTTTGGGTAAGTTTTAACAATTATCATAATTTTATTGTGACAATAATGGTACTTTTAAAAGTGCCGCTATTGCATGTGTATATTTATATTAATAAAGATTTATTTGTGAAGCATCTTCAATAATTGTGCCATTAATGCTAATATTTTTAGAGACTTACTGTTTACAAAGTAGAAATTTATAAATTGTGCCACTATTGACAATGAAATTTAAATAACTTTTAGCAAAATTTTAGTAACTTTGTTTTAGTAATTACTATTTAATACATTCATTTTGCATAATATCTTATTTCCTACTGTAAACAAAATCACACCTAAAAGCCAAACAGGGTCGTACTTTTTTAAACACCAATAAAGTAAAATGTTTCTCTTATTTTAGTGATAACCGCAAGGTATGTTTACTTTTAATGAATATTTTGTTTTTGGATACTAGAAGTTCACTACACACTATAAAACTTATAAAAAATAACATGACCCAGTAAATAACAGTAACTATGTATGTATAACACACCAATATGCTACAATTTGAATTTAATCAAACTGAAAAGTTTGGACCTGTAAAGTGAGACAGTCTCGTTTAAGGCGATAAATCATAGTTAATAGTCTCTTGAAAAATATTACAGAAAGCGAATACATACCAACACGTGCCTTTGTTATGTTTATACATAGTTGGGAATTTGCTGAATGAATAAACAAGTTTGTTTTTTGAATTTTGTAAGGTTGCATCAATATTTTTTTTTAGTTAATACATCAAAGATGGATTCTTATTCAAGAGGTGCAAAACTGTTGGACGCTGTAGGTATCAAATTATTGAGATCTGTCGATGCCGACGATAAAAATATTTGGAAGATTGCACCACTCGTTTCAGAGCCATCTGAATAAAAATGTCTGATGTCGAGAATAAAAATAAAAATTCTTGTGAGAGTGCTATTGAATTTGAACAAGAGACCCTCCACGTTGAAACATTAGAAAAGAAGTCATTTGAAAAAACTAGCGATGTTCAGTTACAAACTGCTGTAATAATGGAAATAGAAAATATTTTGTGGAAGAAGTTGAAGGAATAAAAGATTTGCACACATCTAAAAAAGAAAATTCAATAGAAAACCCAATTTTTTTTTTGGTCAATGAAAACACCCCTTTCGAAGAAGATGAAGGTGCCGGTTTTTCAGATGACTCTATTGCAGATCCAAACTATGAAGACGACACAAACACATCTTCAAGCAGCGACGAAAACGTACCAATAGGAGTTTTAAAAGAAAAAAATGTGGAAGAAGAACCTGAGGCGAAGAAGAAAAGTAGGAAGAGAAAAAGGATGCCTGAAAATTGAAAGAGAAACCAAGCCAAAACTTTAAGAAATAGCGGCAAGCCATATAAGACACTTAATAAAGGTCAACAAATAGCGGCCAGAGAAATTAAACCACCATGTGGAGAACATTGCAGATTTAAGTGTGCGACTAAATTTTCTATGGAAGAAAGAGAACAGCTATTTAGCAAATACTGGGGTTTGAGCAATATCGAGAAGCAAAGAGCATTTATTTCGACACTAATGCAAGAAGTTATGAAAACTGAGACCAGCTTAAATAAAAAACGAACAAATAACAATGCATTCTATTTTCTAAAAAATAATCATAAAATTCGAGTATGTAAGATATTTTTTGTATCTACTTTGGGAGTAACAAGCCGTTGCATTAGAAGTGTAATAAGTGGAAGAATAGAAGGCAGTTTCGAAGAAAAAAGAGGAAGACATGGAAAGCAAAAAAATAAGTCTGGCGCCAAAATTGATATTCGTGCCCATATTGAATCAATTCCGAAGATCGAAAGTCACTATACAAGAGCACATTCTGAAAAACAGTATATTGAAGGAGGAAAAACGATTACAGATTTATACCGAGACTATAAGAATTTGTGCCTAGCCGAGAACAAACAATTTGCCAGTCTAAGTACATACAGGGATGTATTTAATTATGAATACAACTTGGCATTCTTTGTTCCTAAGAAGGACCAATGCCAAAAGTGCGTTGCTTTTGAAAATGCGGATGAAGAAGAAAAGAAAGCGATGGAAATATCACACCAACACGAAAAAAAATTAAGCAGGGCAGAGAAGCAAGCGGACAAGGATAAAATATCTGAATCTTATAAGGTTGCTTGTTTTGACTTAGAAGCTACATTACCAATTCCAAAAGGTGATGTGTCCACGTTTTATTATAAGTCCAAACTTTCTATGTACAATTTTACAGTTTGCGACCTGGCGAGTAAAGGGCAGGGCTCGGTTTATTGTTTTATGTGGCATGAGGGACAGGGAAAACGTGGACCTAATGAAATAGGGTCATGTCTCTTAAAATATCTGCAACGAAAATCCGAAGAATACGAGGGAAATAATTTGGAAATTGTATTTTATTCAGACAATTGTTCGGGACAGCAGAAAAACAAATTTGTACTAGCAGCTTACTTTTATGCATTAGCCAATTACAGTAAAATAAAATCAATTACTCATAAGTACCTGGTTTCTGGACATACTCAAAATGAGGGAGACAATGTCCACTCCCTCATAGAAAAAAATATAAAAAGGAGTCTTAGATCAGGGCCAATTTCAACACCAGATCAGTACGTAACATTAGTGCAAACGGCAAGGAAAACCGGAGAACCCTTTAAAGTAGTGGAAATGAGTTACGATGACTTTTTTGATATAAAAAATTTAACTTTGCAAACCTCCTTTAATTTTACTAAAGACTCTTTAAATGATACTGTGAAGTTTAGTGAAGCATGCGTGTTTAAAGTTGAAAGAGATAATTTGGATCAATTTTACTATAAGACATCATTCGGTCAGTCTGAATATAGAGCTGTTAGTATTAAACCAAGAAAAAATGTGCGAACAAACAACACTGCCTCTCTGAATTTTAGAAACATAAAATTAGAATGTGCTTACAAAGCGCCTCTAGAGATACCCAAAAGAAAATATGAAGACCTAATCGAATTATTGCGGACCAATGCTATTAAAAAGTGCCATCCACATTTTTACAACAGTCTCAAACCCTGTAAAAAATAATAATCAACCGCAACAAACTTTGCGTTGTTGTGTTGAGATTTTTCCTATTTAAACAGAACAAGAATGCACTATTTTTATATTGTGTTTGTTTTATTACCTTTTTTGCAAACTATAATTTTAATGTATTGTCGCACACTTAAAAGCTGTAACAGTGTGTTCAAAATAAGTTAAAAACATATTTTAAAGGGCTTAGTTGTTATACAAAAATATTTTTAGGTAGTATTTTTCTTTTATGGCTATAGTTGTAGCTTTTTGTTTTTTATTTACTATACTAATAGAAACTTATGCAGTCATTTTTTTCAAAATATTTAGGTTTTTTATTGTTAGAGTTTGTTTCTTTTCATTTTTCTATAAATAGTGTATTATTACAGAAACAAGTAATATTTTGTAATATTTTGTTGAATAAAAATCCCAATAAAAGCATTTTTTATTTATTTTTATATTCTTCGTCTTCAATTTGTTACTTATTTTAATAACTATTTTAAAGAAAATATAAATGGCAATAATGGCACATTTTCAATAATTTAAATTTTTTTCTTAAAAATAAAAACAAAAAAAATAATTTTTTATCATTTTATATGTAATTTTTTATAAATAACAAGATATGAGAAAAATATTTACAACTGACATAAAAATATTCACGAAAATCTCAATTTACTATTTTTAAATTACAAAACTTTAATTTCCCACAAAGTCTAATTTATTAGATGTGCCATTATTGCATCCAGTGAGCGACATGCTCAAAAAACGCTTAGCTTGGACCAAGATCCATAAAAACTGGTCTATTGATGATTGGCGTAAGGTAAATTATTACAAATCATTTTATTTTCGTTCATTATAATTTTATTCTCATTTCCAGGTTTACTTCAGCGATGAAGCTACGTTTCAAATAATGGATGACAAGGCCCAGTTTGTCCGAAGACGTCCAGAGGAAAAATATGAAAAGGGGTGTGTAATTAATACAATTAAACATCCCACCTCAGTAATGATATGGTCAGTGATTAGTGGAAAAGGTATGGGACGTTTGTATGTCGTAGAAGGAACCATGCGACAAGACCAATATAAAAGGGTTTTGCAGACAAGATTGGTTCCACAAGTGAACGAATGGTTTGGTAACAGCCATAAGATATTTATGCAGGATGGAGCACCTTGCCATACGGCTAAAAGTATTAAAACATTTTTGTTAGAACAAGAAATTCCGCTCTTACCATGGCCCGGCAACTCACCAGACATGAACCCCATTGAAAATATCTGGGAGTGCCTAAAAAGAGAATTAGCCAAGGAAATAATTACCAACAAGATTCAGTTGATAGAAAGAATCATTTTCCATTGGAATCATACCGAAAATTTAAAAGAAGTCGTAGAAAAATGCATAAACAGCATGCCTAGGAGAGTGGCTGCACTTATTAATGCCAAAGGTGGCTTAAAAAAATATTAATTTAATTTTTAACCGTTAATATACCGGTATTTAATTATTTTCGTTCAATAAATATGCAAAAAGGTTACTACTATCATTTGTGTTATGTTTCTTACTTATAGCTAACATAGTTATAATTATAATTGATTATAAAACACAGAAAACTTGAATTTGCTAAGTGAGTCTAATAAATTGAGCAGGGACTGTAAGTTCAGAGACATTGCCACAAACATCAACACAATCAACACTAGAAAGTCCATCAAAGAAATCATTTGACATGTTAATACCTAGTCCCTTTAAAAGAGCTCAATTTTGGCCAACGCCTAAAGTAAATTCAAAAAAAAAAACGGAAGAAAGAAAAAGTCCCCTCTGTTATATCGTCTCATGCGTGGCAAAAATACCATGAGAGTAAAGAGAGAAAAAAGATTGAATTAGAAGAAGAGAAAAAAAGACGAACTGAGGAAAGAGAAAAGAAGAAAAAGGAGACTGAAGAAGCACGAAAACTTAAACTTATTGAAAAAATAACAAAGAACCAAAAAATTTTGAATAAAAAATCTAAGACTGATTATAGCTCAAGTACTGAAGAAGAATGGTTAGAGTCTGGAAATAGTATGGACGATATATCTGATGAATTTAATGATGATCATGATGATGAAGAAATTGAGTGTGTAGAGCGAGAGGAGTACCAGAATACAAGTATTACAAGTGCGGATGGTTACATATTGAAGTTATGGCGATGAAAGCATGTGACCAGTCTAAAACCTTGTTTAAACAAAACGATCAAGATATTAGTGTCTATAAGTATTTCACAAATCAAAACGGTTCTTGACGTACCAGAGATGATTATTATGGGTGATAGAATTAAGTATAAATTTGCAAAATCTTTAGATGTTGATAAGTAGTATATTAAAAGATATTGTACACTTTTAATTCGGTTTATTCAATGTTTATTTTATATTAAGGTATACTCATACGTTAACTATTAGTATTAACAGATAAGCGTCAACTAATGGTGATTTCGATTTTTTGATGTGTCATCTTTTGATTACTTAGACATAGATTTAAAAAAACACACATTTTGATTTTATTTTTGTGGATCATGGGGGTTTTTGTCCCAAAATATTGTTTTGTATGACCCACTGTACTAGTATAAAATTTTATTAATTTTTAGTTACAATTAAGTATTTTACTTTTTAAGAATGAATGTTGCGTCTTCCTTATAGTGTTCACCATTGGTGCCTTTATCTTACTTTTAAGAATCAAAAAAAGTCAAATAGTGCCACTGTGTTTAAGAAAGACAGTCAAAAAGTGAAGCCATGTTATCGATGTGGAGTCCGAAAGCATGATTCAGAAAAGTGTCCAGCAAAGGCGTGGGAATGCTTTAAATGCAAAATAAAAGGTCATACAAGTCGTGCGTGCAGAACTGAGAAAGTCAATAAACTGGATGAATCAGACTGGATCTACGAGTGATGATGACCTAGTTGTAGGGTTTTTGGCAACTATAAACGAGAGCCAAGATGAAAAACCAGCTCAGATAACATTGAACATAGAAGGTAAGATTAAATTTGACATAGACAGTGGAACTTGTAGAACTGTCATGCACATCACAGACTCTAAAAAATACCTACCAGAATTGAAGTTGTACAGTGTTAAGTATAGGTTAAAAGTGTTAACGGGAGAAGGTGTTAAGATTGTGGGGGTGACTGATGTGTTTGTACCAGTCAAGGACAAAATAGTAAGTTTACCATTAGTAATTTTGGATAGCAGTCATAAATTTACACCACTGCTTGGTCGAAATTGGCTAAATGTACTAAGCCCAGACTGGAAACATAAGTTGTCGGTTGACTGTCTAAACATGATAGATTCAACTACTAAGTTCGTGGATGAACAGGAGATTTCAACTGAGTGTTGTCAGTTTGGGTCACAGTTGAATGAATCTTTGTATGAGCCATGTCAGTCAAGTAGTTCTAGTAAGCAGTTGCCATTTGAAGTTAATATGTTTGTCAGATAGTCAGGTAAATGTTAAAAATCAGTCTAGTAAGTACACAGTGTCAAATATATGTCAAAAGCTTTCAGGTGAATCAGGCGGAATGTCAGAGGTAAGCTCAAAAATTGAGAAGTTGGTATTGTCTTTAAAAAAAGATTTTCAAAAAGTTTTTAATGATGGAAATCTTATCTTGGGTTATTAAATTATTATATCAAATTTATTCCAATGTTGTCATCAAAATGATGTTGGATATAGATAAATAAATTTAAATATTTTCTAGCAGTGTCATCTATTGGCTACTTTACTAGTTGAATAATGTATCACTTTCCTTTTTTAGAGTAGTAGCAAAATTACAGTCATAGAGTAAACACGTGTTTCATTTTGTTCATCAAATCTCCATTTTTGTTCCAGAACTTTATAATTTCTCAATAGGTTATGTGCCCAGACGATTAAGTGGAAGATTTCCGATTAGTTCAAATAGTGTAGTACGTGTTCATTCGGTAAAAAGTTAGTGGATTAACAGTATCGAAAATGGCTGTAAACTATCTTACAAGTGTACCGCGTTTAACCGGTAGGGACAATTACCAGGACTGGTCGTTTGCGGTTGAGAATGTCTTCGTTCTAGAAGGATTGTCCAAGTGTATCCAGGGAACTGAAGAAGACACAACACTTGTTGCCAAAGCTAAAGCTAAGTTAATATTGACATTAGATCCATCCCTATATTTGCATGTAAAAGATGCTTGCACGGCGAAAGATGTATTGGATACGCTGAAAAAATTATTCGAAGATTCAGGTTTTTCGAGGAAAATACGATTGCTTCGAACGCTGATATCTTGAATAGGACCGGCTCAGAAATTGAATAGGACCGGCTTCAAGATTGATGACACGTGGGTGGGGTCATTACTTTTGGCGGGACTTCCAGAAAGGTATATGCCCATGATTCTAGCTATCGAACGTTCAGGAATCGCTATTACCACCGACGAAATTAAATCGAAATTGCTTGATATGCAGATAGACGGCGCTAGCAGTGGAAATCAGAAAGCTTTTGCTACAAAGTCGAGTGAAGTTAGCACTAATCATGTCAAGAATGTCAACAAGAAAGACAAGAGAAATATAACCTGTTTTCGTTGTAAACAGAAAGGTCATTTCATGAATAAGTGCCCTAATGCTAATAATAATGCGTTTAGTGTAGTGTTTTTAAGTAGAAAATTTAAATCTACAGATTTTTATATCGATTCTGGATGCAGCACGCATCTTACAGCTAGAAAAGATTGGTTGAGAAATATTCGAGATGGTAGTATGTCCAATATATCTGTGGCTAACAGTGAACTATTAACGGTAGAATGTGCTGGTGATATGATGATAACCACAATTGTTGATAATAAGAGATCTGAGGTAAGCATAAATAATATATCATATGTTCCTGATCTGACAACAAACCTTTTATCTGTTTCTCAACTAATAAAAAATGGAAATGATGTTATATTTAACAATGCAGGTTGCAAAATATACAATAAAAATGGATTGATTGCAACAGCTGATTTGATAGACAATGTATATCGTTTAAATTTTGAAGTGCCCAATAAGCAGAAAGCTTTTATGGCAACTACAATTAGTAGTGAAACATGGCACAGAAGGTTTGGTCATATAAATTATAAAGACTTAAATCTAATGAAGAATGGTTTAGTAGACGGTATAAATTGCAACAGTAATATAACAAACAATGATGTATGCAAAGTATGTTGTGAAGGAAAGCAGACTAGACCCCCATTTAGTTACAGAGGTAATAGAGCTAGTGCTTGCTTGGAGATTATCCATGCTGAACTGTGTGGACCGATGGAGATGACTTCATTAGGAGGTTCTAGATATTTCTTTATCCTTCAAGATGATTTTAGTAAGATGTCTTTTGTATATTTCCAATAGGGTAAAGATGAAACTTTTCAAAATTTTAAATCTTTAGTAGAAAAACAGAAGGATACTAAAATAAAGATTTTGAGAACCGATGGAGGTGGTGAATTTTGTAGTAATATTTTTGAAAATTTTCTAACAAGTAATGGAATCATTCATCAAAAGTCAAATCCTTATTCTCCACAACAAAATGGTGCTGTAGAACGATTAAACAGATCGATAGTGGAGAAAGCAAGGTGTTTTTTGTTTGACTCTGGCCTCGAAAAGATATTTTGGGCTGAAGCAGTCAACACTGCTGTTTATCTAAGAAACCGTTCAATTGTAACAGGTGTGACTAAAACTCTGATAGAAATTTGGACCAACAAAAAACCTGAAATTGGTCATCTAAGAATCTTTGGATCTGAGGTAATGATGCTGATACCTAAAGAAAAAAGGTATAAATGGGACAAAAAATCACAAGAAAACTGTGCTTGTTGGTTATAGTGACAACATTAAAGGTTACAGATTATATAATCCCGAAATAAAAGATATTGTTATAAGTAGGGATGTAGTAATAAATGAAAAATCAGTTGATGTTTCAATCACAGTTGAAGAAGAGTTGTCAGGATTATCAGATTCAGTGGGAGATAATCCTGAATCATGTCAGGAACAAAATCATCATAATGAAATGGACACATCGGTTGATGAAATTGCTGAAGACAACGATCCTGATTACTTATGTAACTTGCCAAACTTACCAGATGAAATCAGATCAACCAGAATACCTAAGCCAAAAAGGTTTGATGATTTTGTGAGTTATTTGTGTTCGGATAGTGACTGTGATCCAGTTAGTGTCGAGGATGCCATGTCAAGACCAGATAGTAATCTATGGTTAGCGGCTATGACAGAAGAACTGCAGTCTTTCCAGGATAACGCAGCATGGGAAGTGGTTGATGTTCCCGAAGATGGTTGTGTAGTGAAGTGTAAGTGGGTATACAAACGAAAGGTTGACAACTTAGGTAAAGTGAAATATCGTGCAAGACTGGTAGCAAAGGGTTACACTCAAAAGTTTGGAGTTGATTATAATGAAACCTTTTCTCCAATGATAAGGCATTCTACATTAAGACTTTTATTTGCCTTGTCAGCAAATTTGAATTTGGATATTTTTCATCTTGATGTAGCTACGGCTTTTCTAAATGGTGATCTAAAGGAAAATGTTTTCATGACTATACCTGAAGGTTTAGAAGTCGAAAATAACAAAATTTTAAGGCTTAAGAAAGCCATATACGGTTTAAAACAGTCAGCTAGGTCTTGGTATGAAAAAATCGATAACTTCTTAATTAATCTAGGTTATAAGAAATCTGATTATGAGCCATGTCTGTACACAAAGATGAAAAATAGTCTAAAAACCATTATCTCTGTTTATGTTGATTTTTTATTTTTTGAATTGTTTAGGTATGAGAGTAACTCGTAATAAAGAGAATGGTGTTATAACTCTAGATCAAAAATCCTATATTGAACAATTGTTAAAAAGGTTCAATATGGAGGATTCAAAAGAAGTTGCTACCCCAATGGAGATTAGTTTAAGTTTGAATAGAGAAGATAATGCATCTCCTCAAGTGCCTTATCAGAATTTAATAGGTGGTCTTATGTATCTGTCAGCTTTGACAGACCAGACATTTCATATTCTGTACGTTATCTCAGTCAATTTAATAATTATCATTCAGAAACGCATTGGAAGCATGTAAAACGAATATTAAAATACTTAAAGGCTACAAAAGAGTATGGATTAAGTTTTTCAAAAAATGATAATTATTTAAAAGGTTATGTAGATGCGAGTTGGGGGAGTAATTCTCATGACAGAAAATCTTATGCTGGTTTCTATTTTCAGTTTTCTGGTGGACCTATTGTCTGGGAAAGCAGAAAACAGAATAGTGTTTCTCTGTCAAGCACGGAAGCTGAATATATAGCAGTATCGGAAGCTGCTAAAGAGGCTATTTTTTTAAAGAATTTGTTGTATGAAATGTTGGGTATTGATGAAATTGTTATACTGTATAATAATATGGGAGCTCAGAAACTAGCAATAAATCCTGTATTGAATAGAAGAACAAAACACATTGATATCCGATATCATTTTGTCAAAGAATCTGTAAACAAAGGTTTGATAAAGCTGGAGTATTTAGACACAGCTAACATGCCAGCTGATCTCTTGACAAAAAGCTTGAGTCCTGTAAAACACAACAAGTTTTTGAAAGAGATTGGTTTAGTTAATGTAGTGTCAGAAATAATTGTTAAGTGATATTTTTTAAATTTGTTTATCTAGTGGGAGTGTTGGATATAAATATTTTCTAGCAGTGTCATCTATTGGCTACTTTACTAGTTGAATAATGTATCACTTTCCTTTTTTAGAGTAGTAGCAAAATTACAGTCATAGAGTAAACACGTGTTTCATTTTGTTCATCAAATCTCCATTTTTGTTCCAGAACTTTATAATTTCTCAATAAATGAAAGCCATTGTATATTTGCAAACCTGATGTATTTTCTAAAGAATGGACTGATTAATGTGAAGACATCTTTGGACTCAGTAAGGACTTGTTAACCTCTAGATAGTCTGTTGACACACTATGACCCAACTTTACCTATTTATGTCACATGTGATTCCAGTGGCTATGGTGTGGGAGCTGTATCGAGTCATATTATTGATGGTATTGAAAAACCTGTACTATTTGCCTCTAGCACCCTCTCTCCAACTGAACAAAAGTATAGTAATTTAGAACGGGAGGCTTGCTTTAATATTTGCAGTCAAAAAGTTTCATAAATATCTCTATAGGCGTAAATTTACCCTTATTTCAGACCATCAACCACTTCAATTTATTTTTGCAAAAAATAAAAATATCCCAACAACTGCTGCTGCTAGAATTACTCGATGAGCGCTAGCTTTGTCAGCTTACAGATATATTATTTACAAAAAAAGGAAACTCTATTGCCAACGCCGACGGGTTGTCACGGTTACCTTTAAAACAACAAACTGAAGTTAATGACTATATTTTTTTGTTTAGCTTAATTAAGGAAATACCATTGAATGCAGATTATATTAAAAAAGCTACTAATATAGATTCATTACTTCTGAAAGTCAAGGACCTTATTTTGTCAGGTTGGCCTAATAGTGTTGAGGATGATTAACTTAAATTATGAATAGGGTTGTAATTCCTCAGTCGTTAAGACTTGAAATTTTAAAAGTTTTTCATGAGCAACATTCTGGTATTGTACGAACCAAATTACTAATTAGGTCATATTGTTGGTGGCTGAACCTAAATGATGATATAGAAAAATTTATTGCATCATGTGATATCTGCCAGGAAAATCAAAATTTCACTAGAAGTAATGATCATATGTATTGGCCAGAATCACCTCATAATTTTTATAGAATATTTATTGATTTCCTGAAGTTGTTTAACCATACATTTTTGCTAATGTATGACTAAAAATCCAAATGGTTAGATGTCAAATTAATGGATAACAGTACCATTGCGTCAGAAACCGTTTCAAAGTTAAAGGAAACCTTTTCAATTTTTGGTCTTCCAGTAGAACTAGTTTCAGATGGAGGTCCACCCTTTAATTAAGTAGAATGTTTCTTTTTGTCAGTCAAATGGTATAACTCCAATAAAATCACCTCCAGGTCATCCACCCAGCAATGGCTTTGCTGAAAGAGCTGTTCAGTTAGTAAAGAAAGATTTAAAAAAGGCTTTATTTTCAGTAAAAGGGGAAGAGATAACTAAGCAACAAATTTTGCTTAAATTATAAGTTTTCGCTTATAGAAACACCCCTTCTACATCAACAAATATGACACCATCTGAAAGTATTCAAAGTTAAAACCAAGAACCAGATTTGACTTAATCAAACACTCTGGCCATAGCAAATATGCTAAAGGAGGTTCACAAAATGCAGTCAGAAAAAATTATTTAAATTGAATGAACCAGTTTATGTAAAAAATAAGCATACCAAGCTTTGGCAAAAGGGAGGTTACGAAAATATTAAGTTATTGTACTTATTTAGTACAAGTTGGATCTCTTATCAAATTTGTTCATGCAGACTATTTATGGGCGATCCAACTTATTCACATACCAATATAGTACCTAATATAAGTAATAATCTTGCCAATTATAGTGGTCCAGAACAAGAAATGTGTAGCAATATTCTCAGTGTTCCTCCAATCTTAACAGTTGATTCCCCAAAAAGTGAGTTAACACCAATATCAGTGCCACCAAGTGTTATATGTGAATCTAATCACATACCAAAAATTGCTTCTCTTTCAAAAGTGACTAAAAAATAATGATACTCCAAAAATGTCTAGGTTTGGTAGAGTTATGAAACCAACTCGCAGGCTAGATCTTTAATAAAAAACAAGGGGAGAAATGTGAATGTTGTCTGCGGCAACCAAAAAAAGAAAAATCATGACAGGCAGATGTCAACGGTTGTTGTTAAGTATTTGAACATTCTTATTTTTGTAACCGGCAACACTGGTTCTTCTTCGGCCCACAGCAGCCGCTATGTATGACAGCCGACGAAGCATGCATGTTCGGAGAAAGAAAAAAAGAAGACGAGAGACTCGATTCTAACCTAATAGACATTACCATCACCACGCATACTAAAAATCCCTTTGTTCAGTTTTTTTTGTTGTAATACTAAAATAAATTTAGTAAAGTGTAATCTCCAGTGTAGTTATTACAAAATTAATAGGCCTTAGGTGGCATCAACAGTTGTTGATGTTGATATGTTCATGAATAAAGTTCTATTAATTAAAAATGTCTTTTAATTAACATAATTTTAATTAATACATAACACTAACAAATGTTTTCAGCGAAGCTTCTTACCTAGGAGTAGCACAATCTCCTAAACGTGCAAAATTAGTAGATATTCGACCATTTCCTACATTGCAACCAAAGCAGAATAGGCGTGGTAAAAAAAAGGGAAAGTCATGCATATATACTAGTACACCAGAAAATAATAGGGTAGAAGTTGAAGAGAAGGAAAGGATGACAAACGAGTCAAAGTTGTAAAAAGAAAAATTAATAACAGTGAAAAATTAAAACCTGCACAAAAGAAGGCTAAAAAAGGCAAAAAATCATCACTCTAGTTCCTCAGAATCTGACGTATGCGCTACGATGTCAGAGTGCAATTCAGATTCTGATATAGATGTGCACAGTGATCAGGAGGCAATAAATATATTCGTAAGTACTTTGTGTATTATTTTTTGATTAGGCTTAGACAAATAATTATCTGAATGGTCCAAATGTGCCCCACAGCTGTACAAATCTGCCCCATGGTGGGGTACAATTGGACAAATACACTGTTGAAGAAAATTTGTATTTTTTCTATTTGACTAGCTTGTTCGTAGTTTCGTCGATAAATATTCAAAGACAACTATGGACTTGTACATTATCTGTCATAAATTATTAAAATATCTTGAAAATATTCTCTACTGAAAAATAATGTCCAAATCTACCCCACCCTCCCCTATGTAAAAAATGTGAATTTGATGAACTACGTTATGAACGTAGTGTTTCTGCAGTGGGATCTGAAACTAATATGTATAAGAAATCGTCCTTAGTGTTGCAAATCCTTGATGTTGATGTACCACTTTTCACGTCATAGAAATTCAGTAAATATCTTGTCTGAATTTCAGTTAGTACCCTACTCCTTATTGCATAATTATACACCGATATTTTAAATAAAAAGCCGACACTGGCGTAATGTTTATTACAAATAAGCTTGTAAAATATGTGCTGCTTTAACTATTTTTTTTTTCGTGGTATTAATAGCTCTGCTTACGACCAATTAGTCACAGATCGTTGGATTTATAAAGTTAGTAGCATCACTGTTACACCAGGAGAATAAGTTTATTCATATATGTTAGTGAGTTAGTTTTACTTGCACCGCTTGTTATTGAACCAGTCTCATTTACTTAAAAAGTATTTCTAAATAAAGATAAGGTCCTCAGAGTTCCACAACAAACTCTTCTGCAGCTCTCTACTTAATTCGAAAGCTACTTTGCTGTGGACTGTCCAAGTGCCTCATCCATCACATTATTATATATATACTTTTTGTGTCTGGTTAATAATTTTACAATTTAACTCTAAAACTGACAACAAATAGAACAGTAAAGATGGCAAAAGGCGGTTCTCCAATAAGAATATCGTCAGTAGGAAGACCACGAAAACGATGGAACCCCAACTTACTGGAGGCACATTGAAAAACAGACAGAGTCATATCTACATAAAAAGAAAAAGTTTAAGATTGTTGATAAAGTTCATAAAATATTAATATTTTCTGAAAAAATAATACAATTAATGTAGATCTACGGGAAAACTGGCTATAAAGAAACACCACAAGAAACAAAATTTAATATTAACAATGCTTTAGGACAGTACATTAATCATCGATAGATCAAGATATTGAATGCTATAATCGGCTATCTCTTTTTTGATGCTATCCTGCCTTATATTCTACATCCAATTCGGTGTCGATCCGATACACCAGCATATTATTTCTACGAATCCATAAAAAAGATTAAACTTAAAATTTCATCTTCTGACAGAAAAGCTTTTGTGGTAACCAGCAAACCAAACTCCATGATGTCCACGTTCGTTAATAATTAAAAATCCATTTATATGTATTCAGACACCATTTGAGACACCGCATTTGAGCATGGCTGTTTAACCTGAAAAAAAAAATAGAATTAGAGTAAATCAACATCTATTCAATCAATATCAATATATATTCAATCAGGCCCGCGACATGGTTTGAAGTAACCCCAAAAGTTACGCAACATAGAACTGTATTTTAAATTTATTTAAAAATTCCTTTATAAAAGGTATATTAAAAAATTTTAATTTTATTTTTTTATTTTAAATGTATTTTAAGGGGTTCAAATGGGGTAGTGATGCGTAAAATATGACGCTGCATCCTGTTCAATCCCTGCTCTTCTACTCAATTCCAAGTCTCATCTTCACACGGTGAACCCTGGTAATCTGAGCAACTCTGTGGAAGATTGTGGTAACCAACCCCAGTGGGAAGCAGAGTCAGGGCAAACGAGAGTGGGAGAAATGGCCCTTCGAAGATTAGGGGGTTGGGCAAAAGGTTAACGACCTCTTCCCTTAAAAAAACTCATTGTTATGAAAGCACAAAGTGGAAAAGCCGGACTGTTTAATTCACGACGACCTAGCAAACGACAATGGAATAACGATTTACGGATATGCACATGGAATGTACGCACCCCTTATGCCCCAGGTGCTCTTAGACTGCTAACACAAGAACTTGATAAAAATTAAAGCCGATGTAGTAAAGATTCAAGAGATGAGATGGACTGGTTCAGGAATTATCGAGAAAAGAGACTACAATATATACTATAGCGGACATAGCACCCGACACGAGTTTGGCAGTGGTTTTCTAGTCAATAAAAAAGCAAAGCAATTAGCCCTTAACTTTAAACCCATAAACAACAGAATATGTTATCTACGCCTTAAAGGAAAATCTTTAATTATAGCTTACTTAGTGTACACGCACCTACGGAAGAAAAGGAGGATAATGAAAAAGATGAATGTTATGACACCTTAGACAAAGAATATGATCGATGTCCACGTCATGACGTGAAAATCATTGCTGGGGACCTTAATGCAAAAATTGGCAAAGGGCAATTTTTCCAGCCACCTATAGGACGTGAGAGCTTACATGAAGAGTTAAATGATAACGGGTTGAGACTAATAAACTTTGCAAGTACTAAAAACATGATAGTAGGAGGAACAAGATTTCCCCATAAAATGATACACAAAGGAACATGGAAATCCCCTGATAACGAAACCATTAACCAGATAGATCACATCCTGATAGATGCAAGGCACTCTTCCGATATCATAGACGTCAGAAGCTACCGAGGCCCAAACATTGACAGTGACCACTGTCTTGTAAAGGCAAAAATCAGAGGAAGAATATCAAACCTAAAGAAAGATAAACACACGAAACAAGACAGAATTAATGTTGATAATCTGCACATTGAAACCGTTGCGAGAGAGTATAGGAGACAAATGGAGAGCCTGGAGGTGGGGGAAAATGTAGAGGAACTGTGGACAAAATGTAAAAATATAATAACTGAGAAAGCAACAAAAATATTGGGGAAAACCAAACCAGTTAAAGAAAATGAATGGTTTGACAAGGAGTGCCAAGAAGCAACAGATAACAAAAACAGGGCATACCTAAAGACAAATCAAGCTGGATGCACAAGAAGAGCAAAGGAAGAATACCGGACCCTAAGAAGAGAAGAAAAACGATTACATAGAAGAAAAAAAGACAATTTGTGCAAAAGCAGTTGGAAAGCACAGAATGACTAAGAAATCAAAATGAAACTCGAAAGTTCTACAGAAATCTAAACAAAATGCGCAAAGAGTTTAAGCCAAGAATAAGGAGCTGTAAGGATGTAGAAGGAAACATCCTAAATGATACGGCCTCAATCCTAAACAGATGGGTTTCATTTTTCGATGCAAAATTTAATGGCCATCATATCGAAGAAGCAGATAACACCCTAGCAAATCGAAATGATTGGAATCCTTTCAACCCAAACGAAAGACCATCTACCATCGAAAACGTTGCCCAAGCCATTAAAAAGCTTAAAAATAATAAATCACCAGGAATTGATCAAATTTGCAGTGAGCTCTACAAGAATGGTGGCGATGCCCTACTACAGACACTGCATAAGCTTTTACTTCTTGTTTGGCATAATAAGACCATGCCTTGTGAATGGTCTCAAGGCGTGATATGCCCGTTACATAAAAAAGGTGACCAGCTCCAGTGTGACAACTATAGAGGTATAACCCTGTTAACAACTGCTTACAAAATACTAGCAAATATTCTCTACGAAAGGCTGCAAGTTTACACAGTGGGCATAGTTGGTAAATATCAAGCTGGATTCACTCCAGAAAAATCAACAATTGACCAGATTCATTCAATAAGACAGATTCTCGAGAAAACATTAGAATTCAATATTGAAACCCATCACCTATTCGTCGACTTCAAGGCCGCATACGACAGTGTTAAGAGAACAGTGCTATACCAATCAATGCATGAGATTGGTATACCAGAGAAAGTTATCCGACTAACGAGAATGACAATGTCTAACTTAGAAGCCACTGTTAGAATACAGGGAGAGAATTCTAGATCCTTTGAGATAAAGGTTGGACTCAGACAAGGGGATGCTCTGGCTTGCCTCCTATTTAATATTGCCTTAGAAAAGGCAGTCCGAGATACACGAATTAGGGACGGCGGTAATATTTACAATAGATCGATACAAGTCTTAGCATATGCTGATGACATTGACATAATAGGGCGTAGCAAGCGAGATGTTGAGCAATATCTCCTAGAATTGGAAACAGCGGCGAAACAGGTCGGTCTAGTCATCAACGAAGATAAAACCAAGTACATGTTGGTTACAAAGGATCCGATAGCAAATGAGGAACGAGAAACAGTCTTTGGAAGTCATACCTTTGGGCGTGTTGACAACTTCACATACCTTGGGTAGCTATTGACTGCTACCAATAAAACAAGCGAAGAAATCAAAAGACGAATAAATCTTACAAATAGGGCATACTATGGACTCCAAAAGCATTTCCACTCAAGAAACATTCAAAGAAGAACTAAAATTATTATATACAAAACATTGCTGAGACCGGTCCTCACATATGGAGGAGAAACATGGACTCTAACGCAGAAAGATGAAAGACTTTTGGGAATATTTGAGCGTAAAATACTCCGCAAAATATTTGGAGCTATAAACGACCAAGGGCCGTGGCGCAGAAAATATAATTTTGAATTGTATCAGCTCTTTGATGAGCCAGATGTCATAACGTTCATTAAAACACAGCGACTTAGATGGGCTGGACACATAATATGAATACCACAAAATATGATTGCTAAAAAGCTAACCACAGGAACACCTGCAGGAAGAAGAAGCAAAGGCCGACCGCGAATTAGGTGGTTAGATGGAGTAGAAACCGACTTACGGATATTAAAAATCAGAAGATGGCAACATGTTGCCAGAAACCGAACATAATGGCGACGAATCTTAGAGCAGGCCAAGATCCACAGAGGATTGTCGAGCCAAAGATGATGAAATGTATTTTAAATGTTTATAAAAATTTTACACAATTTCTCGCGTCTGTCCCTGCAACGGTCTTTCGGAAGTACAAGTTTATTTAGAAAAGGATGCCATTGCGCTTAAGGTGGTATGTCACAATGTTAAAATTTATATACTTTTTAGGTACAGTTGTCGTTACTATTTCAAAACAAATTTTCAACTTCATTATGTACGCGAACTGTAAACTTTTATCGTAATGATTTGAATGAAATGAAATTTTTCATAAATGTATAATCTATGTCATAGATTATAATCTATATCATAATGAATCTATGTAAAAGATAATTCATAATGTCGTGGACCTGACGTCATCATTTAGTGACGTCGATTTACGGACGAAACAATAATATCAGGCATTGCTAAAAACATGCAGTTCTCTTCAGTGCGATATCGTAGCGAGACAGAAACGAACTAATTTTTTGCGTTAGTGAAATAGCTTTAATATTTTAATTTTTTTTGTGAAGAATCGTTTTTAATATTTTATAGTGAGGTGCTATTTATATTCAGTGCGTTTCAAGTCGTTTTTAACATTTTACAGTGAGATCCTATTTTTAACATTTTACAGTGAGATCCTAAAAATGTAAGTTAAATTATGTTTATTTTAATATTTTTTTACAAATCACTGATATGTTTTGTACACTTATGACAAATTATTGAATTAAAAAAAATTCACTTTAAAAAGTGTGTAAAATCTGATAACTTTATTGTTTATTTTAATATTTTTTGCAAAAAATTAATATGTTTTGTAAACGCTTATGATAAATTAATGAATTAAAATAAAAAGTTCTTTTAAAGTGTGTAAAGCATTTAGTTCCTAGAGTGTATGAAGCCAAAGGGGCTCAGCTAGAAATTAAATGCTTTACACACTTTTAAAGTACTTTTCTTTTCAATTCATTTTTTTGTAAATGTTTTTCTTAAACATAACTAATATTTGACATTTTATCTATTATCTAAAACCTAGCGGTTTTACAGGGAAAGTAACAATGGAAAAGTGGTCCATGGACAAGGGAGACAATTTATTTTTAACATTTATTTATTTATGAAACGGGAAAAAGATTTGGGATATTGCACAACTCCTTTACCCCTAATAGAGCGAGTGGCTCAAGCAACTGGTACCTCAGAAAGTACAGTGAAGAGGATAATTAAGGAAGGTAAAAACAAACCAGCAACTTCACAATTTGTATCACCCAGAACAAGTATTTGCAAACCCAACCCCAAGTCATCAGTCAATCCATTTGAGGAACACGTCATAAGAAATACCATTTACACGTTTGCTACTATCCACAAAAGAAAACCTACCACGAAAGCTGTTTACGAATCTGTTAGAAACGAAGGAATTGTAACTGGTAAACTATCTTCTTTCAGAAAAATTGTGAAGAAATTAGGATTTAGGTGGAGAAAAGTGGAAGACAATAGAAAAATTTTAATCGAAAAAACTGACATAAGAGCCAAATGAACAGAATTTTTAAGAAAACTCAAAAAGTATAAATCTGAAAGTAAGATATTTTTATTTATATTATTACTAATTTTAAAGTAATTCTCAATATTTTTGTAGATAGTGCATAAAATCTCCGGTATCTAAAGGGCAACGACTAATCATCTTACATTGTGGTGGTAAAAATGAATTTGTCGAAAATGCTGCTCTCATTTTCAAATCTGGACAAAAAACTGGTGATTATCATGATGACATGAATCACCAGAATTATATGAAGTGGTTGAAAGACAAACTTCTTCCCAATTTACCTTCCAATTCAGTTTTAGTAATAGACAACGCCTCATATCATAATGTGACTCTTGAAAAATGTCCTAAATCGGCTTTGAAAAAAGACGTCATGAAAAAATGGTTGACAGAAAGAAACATATTTTTCGATGAAAACAAAACAAAACCAGAGCTCTACAGTAAGGTACTCATTGCTAAACCTAAAAATCCAGTATATGCTATAGACCAATTATTAGCACAGCATGGCCACTCGGTTTTACGTTTACCACCATATCATCCGGAACTTAACCCAATTGAAAAGATATGGATCATTTTAAAAAATGAAGCTTTTAATGAATCACGCCAGAAATATGGGCAAATACTTGCAGGCATGTTGATAAAGTAGAAGAAGAGTATTTCAGCCGAGAATACATCCTGGATAAAGCGCATGAAATCATTATAAATTTAGATGACGATAGCGAATCATTTGAAACAGAATAGTGACGACGACTACGGCTACAACAACGACCTATAAATACAAACTAGTCAAGGTGACAAGCTAGGTAGATCGTCCCTCCATGTATATTTTTTAGTTCTTTTAACATTTTATTAATTATTTCATTTCTTATTTAGTTTAAATTAACGTGTATGTGTCTTATCGTGCATAACCTAATATACTGTCGTCATGTAGATGCCGCATTAGTATTCTTAAATACTTAGAGACTATTGCGGTTGCACAGTCACATTGAGTATATAATATCAGTACCATCTAGAGAGTGTCATATAACCCCATAAAAATAAATAGTTTATCATTGTCCATCCAAGTGCAAGAATGAAATTCCACAGTTCAGTCCAGAGTGCTGAAGAAAGAAGAAAGATAGAACATTCATTATTGAAGATAGTGTAGATTTAATTTAAATACACAAACAATTTAATTAATTGATAACTTTGTATTTAACTTATTTCGTCTTAAAACATAATACCAGCAGAAGAGGTTCTAATTTATTTAAACAATAATTATTGTTTGTCTGAATAAAAAAGGTTTATTGTAACTTTTCTCTAAAGTTGATCGTTTTCAACTTATACGATTTAAAACTGAAAAAAAAAGAAAGTGATGATTTTTAAGGATCAAAAACACTACAATTATTTTTGAATTCACCAAATCTTGTGCTATCAGTTTCTTATACTTTAGTTTGGCCTATTTGGTTTAAAACATTGTTTTTAGTTGTTTGAGGCCCTTATCCCAACCTAAAAATGGATTTATACAAAACTGTTTAATAAATTAGGACCACTTTTTGTATGGGCGACCTCTTGAACAGTATTCTGTGATATTTTATTTAAGTGGTTATGCAAAAAATCTCATGCGAATATTTTTCCCAATCAATTCGAGGTTTTCCTCTGGAATAAACATTTTGCTGAATTTAAAAACAAAATCCTATTATTTTTCATCATACATTAATTTGTTATTTATTTATTTGTCCTGTAGATTTTTTTCGGTTCTTAAAAGGTTTATTTACAAGCCAAATTAGTGCAATGTAAATATTTTACATTTTTAGAAATGTTTCAAAACCTCCTGGACCTCATAAATATGCATGCCCGAAAAAATAAATGGATCCTAAAAACATGCACGATTTTAATTCCATAGGAAATTGGTCGAAAGGGTAGGATTTGCACGTGCTAATGATGTTGAGTGTTTTCAATAAACATGAAATAGGTATTATGTTTCTCTAATCTTAAACATTCGGTTACAGTTAGTCATCACATTTTTATTTTATCTTACATTGAAAGATGTAATAAAAATTTACGACTTCCCGTCTTCAGAATTGATGTGTAAAAATCTGGATACAAAACAAATTAATAGTTGGAAAAAGGGGCTATGTCAGGGAGATACCCTATAATGCATCATGTTCAACATCATACTCAAAAAAATAGTAAGAGAAACAACAGTAAAAACTCAAACAATAATTAATGTGCAAATACTAGCATTTGTGCATAATCAAAGGTTATAATAAGAGAAATAATAGATGCATTCAATCAAATAGAATGAACTGCACAAAATAGTGGCATTAAAATCAATCAGGCCAAAGATATGCATGCCGATAAAAACACAACAAGGCAGCTACAGAATCTAATAGGAGAATACAACATTGATGGAGTAAAAAACTTTACATACTTGCGATCCCTAGTTACATCTTATAACAATGTTATAGGGGAAGTGATAAGAATATTCAATTCCAATAAAAATATTACCATGGCTTAATTATGCAACTGAGATCAAATGATGTCACAAGAAAAACAAAATGCCAAATATACAAAATCTTAAGACTAGTACTTACATATGGTTTAGAAATTTATACACTCTCTAAAAGTATGGAAAGATTATTAATTACATTTGAAAGAAAAATCTTACAATACATACAAAGGCACAAAAGAAGTTGAGTTTGGTGAAGAAGATATAACTTTGAACTATAGAAAATATACCAAGATCCAGATATCATAACATTCATTAAAATGGGAAATCTGCATAGGATGGGTCACAGGATCAACTGTAACAAACTGTGAATACACTTGTGATCATATATCATCCTACAACACAGAAATTGAGATCAACTTCAATGTAGAAACTATTGAGTGAGTAACTTGCTGAATTGCCTATAAGATATTACCAAAAATTATTTGAGTGCCGAAATTACGCAGTAATTTGAAATATATGGAACAAATAGTTGAAGGATACTATAACTACTTAGTCTAGATTCTACACATCCACAATAGATCATCAGATATTCATGATCAGATGGCAGATCCTATAAAAATTCTGAATTAAAGAATTCAAAACAAAATACATGCATGTAGACAAATCCATATGGTTGAGATATCTACAGAATATAACCATAGTAGGTGAACTAGTCACCAGCCAGAATAATGTAAGAACAAATTAAAAGGATGCTGATTGTATATAAAAATTATAATGGTCTAATTAACAATTTAAGATCTGATATAAACACAAAAAACAAATATAAAAAATCCTGGTACCACAGCATACTTACATGACTGAAAGAAAATTATGTATGATGCAGATGATTCATTTTGAACTATAGACAGCATACAAAGAACCTAACATCAATCATGAATAAAGATTATTGGATATTTACTTTGGATATGTTCAACAGATGCAGAAGGAAACACAAAAGAAAATAGTATGTGATGCATCAGTGGGAAACAGGTAAAATGGAAGACTCAAACTTGCATGGAACTAACCTTAAAAATTACAACAAGAGAAAGAAAACAAAACAGATCAGAATTGAGAAAAATCCTCGAAGACAACAAGACTCATAAAGGATTGTCCAGCTAATGATGATGATAATATGGATCATAATAAAACAGAATATCTAACAAATATTCTAAATGGAGATTCTATTTGACAATACCATAAAATTTAAAATATTTAAGAAACCTTATACTAATGATCTGAAACAATTAACAAGATACAGTATAAGTTTGTGTGTAAGTACTGTTATAACAAAATGATTTTAAGTTTGTTCAATATATTTTATATGGAAGAGAAATTGATTGTAGCTAATGAAAATTAGGTAATTTCTACCTTATTTAAGTAACAAAAGTTACTGAAAGAATAGTTAGGAGTGTACATAAAACGAAAACTTTTGCTAGAAAAATAGAAAACAATCCCAACAGAAGTATTAATCAAGAATGCAATTTAGCTATCACGATTTAACAAATAAAATAGTAAGGCCTCAAAGAGCTATACATTTTTTTCCACAAACACGTGTGGCAACCTGCAGATTGATTATGATTTGATTATCACATTCAGAAATGTACGCAATTTGGATTAATTACTAGGAGTGTCCTCTACCGCTATAACTATGATTGTCTAAATGTATATACTTAAAACAAAATATAAGGAAAACTAAGACTGATTAATGGTAGTTATGAACTATCTATATTACTTACATTCCTTAGTTGTGGACACATTTACATTATGGTCAAATTATGAATTCAACTGTTCCATTATAGATTCATCTTTTATAGAGAATATGTCTGCAGATAGAACATTTCCACCAAAGAATATAGACGTAGAAATACGTCTATATTCTTAGTTTCCGCTTTAAACAGCAACAGCATATACTAGTACAAACCAGATTACATATCTCTGGTACAAACAGAAAACAGATAAAACTAAAAACTAAACGAAAAATGGACGTCGTTCGTCGTTCTCACTTCTCACAGCAAAAGGCCAACAAACAGCGCCAGCGCCAACCAACAGCCAACAGCATTGAGCATTTCGTGATAGCCAATTCCGATAGGGGGCGCTCAAGATTTCAAAGATGGACGATAACTTCGGGAAAACAAATCATTTTGTAATTTGATCTCGCTCGAAGATATAAAACGTTTAATATAAATCATTTACACGTGTGTTTTGCCAAAGTAAAAGTTAAAGTACGTTCTTCAAAGTTTATTTGTTTCTGATTCGAGTTTATACATGCGGTAATTGAATCCAAAACCTGAATAAAAATAAAATTAAATGTTTGTTTTTTAGTATATCTGAAACACGGAAAGTAAAATTTACATTATCTCAATTATTTTTGTGGTTGCAAGCCCGGCAGAGATCTTTAGTTGAGGGTGAGGCAGTTTTTGGAGCTGGCCACATTATATTTTGTAAATTACGACTTACGTTTTCTACTAATAACTTCATGATACCTTTGGGGCAATTTAGCTGATGGAACAGCATTTTTTAGTATTCTCAATTTAGTTTCAGGTGTTACTATAAAGTAAATTAGATATAATTATATTAAAATATAAATAATATTTTATTCAACACTCACTTATTTGGAAAGTAATCGTTCTCAGTAAAATGTAAATTGCACAGTCACGTATATGGTTATAGGTTTGCCAATTCGCAAAATGTATTGCCAAATTTTTCTCATATTCTCGTCCAGCGGAAACTTATGTATGGAATTTTGTTTGTGAATTATAATAGGATAACATTGAGGAACACTGCAATAGTTTTTGAAGTCGAAGTCATTGTTAATTACAATATAAACCGGTCGCTAATATATATACAAATTAATGACAATTTCAATGTTTTCCCGAACTGGATGCTTTTAAAATCTACCACCAGGCATCGCCCACTTTGCGGTTCCTCGCGGACAGTGGAAGTGTGACGTCACAACTGTCAATTACTTTCCAAACAAAAGTTGAAATGTCCAATCTCAAGACTTTTTAATTTCTATAAAGTTAACACTTTGCTTCCTCTGCTACTTTTTCTTTTAAGTATAGTGTTTTTTACGATAATATCATCATAATTCAGTGTTCTATTTCTATGAAATATAGTTTAAAAGTTTAAATTAAAGACATTCTAACCTTACTTTATTGATACATGCATTTTATTGCTATTTTTATAAAACAACATGCTTTATTATTTACACAACCTTGTAAAATTATTGTAGTAACTATTAGAATACTTAGATATTGCAAAAAGCGGAAAGATTCTGTAAAAAAAATGAAAAAATAATGAAAAATACAAATTATCCATACTAAACAAGGTTTGTTTGGAAAGTGAAACTGACAGATGTCAATAAAATCTACGTCATCACTTCCACGGTCCATTGACACTCGTCTCGTCATGGTACAATGAATATCGTCACTCGTTCTCTGTTCTATTTCCGGCACGCCAGCGCCAAGGCCAGGGGCACGGTTCGTAGACTTGCCTCTTCCGACTGGGGTGGGGATGCTTGAGTTACGTCACCAGAGTACACAAGAATACAAAACCCATTTATTATCACAGTTTGTTTGTGGTAATTATCTTTCAGTTTATTATTTGCTTTATTATTTATCGTTTCTTAAATATCTCAGTTTACTTTATATTTTTGTATTTGAAATTTTGGTGTTGTTTTCTATAAAAACTTATTTTGAATTATCGAAGAAACGGTATTTATTGTAGTTGTACATCGTGCCTATTGTCTTCGTATATTTTTATAAGGTAGCATAAAACTTTAAAATTTCATTGTGTATTAACGTAATAATAATGTTGATGAAATTTTAGAATGCCAGGCACAGGTTGTAGTGTGTAGGAAAGATATTAAAAAAATGGAAAAAATAGTTATGTAATTCGGTAATTCATTCAATAGTTAATCCAGTATTGATGAAAATTCAGTATACGCGACAAATTTTCAGTGTAAAATGGATATTGAAGTCCTAGATTTACGTAAATCCTGCATTAATATATTAAATATATTATATAAAGTATATAATATTGTATAATTATTAAAAATATGAAGAATGTCTTTCTTTTTAAAAATAAATTAAGATCATATCTCATGGAACAGACAAGACATTTTTGTAATATCATTATAGTAGCATAAGTTATAAAGCCATATTCACTTAAACTTTCTTTAAAAAAAAACCTTAATTTTAAATCTACTACTTTTAAAGATGAATTAAAAATGTAATATATCATGCTGTTTTTATTGTTTTATTTAATGTGTTTATCATATTTACTGAAGCATCTGTGTTTACACTTTTGTCCTTTCAAAAATCTTGTTAACTAATTGATTAATACATAAGTACTGTATTCATACCAAGGGTTTCTACTAAAATTTTAATTATGGTTATTTATGATTCAAAAAGCAGTATATATTATTGTATTGTATACATTGTATTGTTTATTTTATTTAGCATATTTACCAGAACATAATTTGTGTATTTGCAGATCTCTTTAAATACTTATTAGTATCTAAGTTTAATTTTATTATACATCTTTGATTGTTGTATCTAAATTTTCAACCTGCTTGTTTTTTATGGTTAAATTTTATCTTATTTATATTTATAATTTAGTATAGTATATTGTATTTTTATTTATTGTATGTTACATTTACCGAAACAGGTGTTCCCACACCTCTCGGAGACCTTCGGGTTAATTTATTCACATATTTTTAATTATTGAAACACATTTTGTATGATTGTTGAATAAATTATTATTATTATTATTAGAAATTTTTTAGCAATTACCCTTTGATAGATTAGGCAATCGTTAAATCAAGATTACAATAGATGTTTGCATCTAACATCGAAAGACATACAACATATGCATTATAAAACATGCCAACACTGCCAAACCGAAATATTTTTGACATTTGCTGCTATATTTAGCTTGTACTTCGGTAAACTCAACCCAACTATAGTATTTTTCATATAAAAATAAGATTTACGACGTCAGAACCCCACAGCGTTGCCAAAACATCAGAATAGTTAGTAAGTGAGGAATTTTTAAAATGTCAACTATTTGTCAAACTATTATATAACCGTAAATACACTTAGTTTTAAGACTACTGCAATACACTAAAATACATAAGAAAACATTTTAATAAAAAATTATGTATTCTAAATTTTAAACTTACCTCTATTTAGAGCATTAATAGTAAAATCGTCCCGCTATTATTTTTTGTTTAAAATAATCTATCTTATATGAAAGCTTATCAGCTTTCTACATACTATTTAGTTGTTTTATCATAGCACAATCAAAATACGCAACAATAATTAGTTTTTAAAGCTATTAATCTAAATTTAATATGTATTTATAAATACAATTTATTAATATATAATATATTATGATCAAATTGTGTAAGAAATCAAAACATAAACAAAATTCTTACTCTAAAATAGCGGCAACACTTTAAACAATTTTGTCACACGCTGAACTGTCAAAAAAATTTGAAGTATTTTCATATCAGTTGCGTACAATTGTCTAATATATTTAATTAAAATTATTATTTTGTGGAATATTAGACTTAAAGTGTTATTTCATAAAATTTATATTATTAATAGTAACAAATGTTTTTGGTTGTTTAATCAATATAATTCTAAAATTCCCAATATAATGATGTTTACATTTTTCTGATCATTATACCATGTTGACGCCTATGAAAGATCGGGCAGTTCCGTATGGGTTTCGTATTATTAGCTGTGTTAGGAAAATTTGAACTCCAAGTTTGACGTTCTGGAAATTTTAAATATTAGTGACGTCACTTTATATAAATTGTGACGTGCACGCATTGTTATATGAAAAATACTATATTTATTCATAGGCTTCATCCTTATCAAGGTTAGAAATTAGACAGGTAGTCTGGTAACATTACACCAATAGCGTCGAGAATCCAATGGCGGAAATGACGTTAATGAGAATGATACATTCAAATTCATTCACTTTACTACTTGAAATCAACTCGGAAAGCAGCAATGATTGAAAAAATATTAATCTATGTATATTAAAAAAATACGTTTAGTATTTTAATAACTATTTATTTCATTCAATCTTTAAAAATGTGGGAGATACCTACAGAGTACCTACAGCAAAAATATAGCTAGACAGAAATGTCTACAAAGGGATTCCTGATCGAATAGAAAGGCATATGAAGAACTCAGAAAAGATGCAAAGAAAATATGCAGAAGGAAAAAGAGAGAAATGTTGAATAGAAAAATACAACAAATTACAGATTATAATAACAGAAGAGAGGCTAGAAAATTTTACAAGGAAATCAAGCAATGCACCCAAGGATACATAACAAGATCAACAGTTTGCAAGGACAAAAATGGGGCAATTATCAGCGAGAAAGAGGAAATAATGAAAAGGTGGAAGGAGCATTTTCAAGAGCTGTTAAACCCAGAAAAAGAACAAAACGAAGATGAAGAGATAATTCACCACACAGCAGAACAACTAGTTGAGCAACCAACATTGGAAGAAACGATAAACGTCATAAAACATCTAAAAAATAACAAAGCACCTGGCACAGATAGAATAACTGCAGAACTGATAAAGAATGGTGGACATGCGCTATGGAGGCGTATCCATAAACTAATCGACCGCATATGGACACTAGAAGTCATCCCAGAAGATTGGAAAGTGGGAATCATACTTCCTATGTGCAAAGGGGGAGACAAACGACTCTGCAAAAATTATAGGGGCATAACAGTTTTAAATGTCATCTACAAGATATTATCAGGAATTATATACAGCCGCCTGGAATCGTTTTCGGAGGAGATTATTGGTGAATACCAATGTGGCTTCAGACCAAAGAGGTCAACTATAGACCAAATACATATGTTAAGAGGTATACATGAAAAATGTGTTGAATATAACATACCCATTTACAACTTGTATATCGATTTCAAACAGGCGTTTGATGGAGTAGATCGACAAAAGATGTTAAAGCAACTATCTATGTTAGGGATACCCAATAAGTTGGTTAAACTTATACGAATGACTCTGGAGGGTTCCAAAGCTATGGTGAGAATAGATGGAGATATGACGCAGGCCTTTGATATTGAAAATGGAGTTAGACAAGGGGATGCCTTATCAACAACACTTTTTAATCTAACTTTAGAAGCTGTTGTTAGAAAACTGGATATAAACGGCTGTATTAATACAAGATCTATGCAAATATGCGCATATGCGGATGATGTTGCCATAATAAGCCGCAACAAAAGGGTATTAAGCGAAAAAGTTATAGAACTGAAACGAGAAGCTGCTACGTTTGGTCTATATATAAATGAAAGCAAAACAAAATATATGGAGTGCACAAAATCGAATGAACATGAGAATCTGAAGGTAGACAACCATACCTACAAATATGCCTCCACTTTTCCCTACCTAGGCTCAATAATAAATGACAACAACAACATCAGTCAAGAAATACAAGCACGGATTCTTAGCGGTAATAAGTGCTTTTATGCATACAAAGACTTAATGAAAAGTAAGTTACTGAATCGTGAGTCTAAGCTGAGAATATACAAAACAGTAATTAGACCAGTGGTCACATATGGATGTGAAACGTGGACCCTCTCAACCACTGATGAAAATCAACTGATAATATTTGAGAGCAAAATACTAAGGAAGATATTTGGACCAACCCAATGCAGCGATAGTTCGTTGAGAATTAAAATGAACCACGAGTTGGATGAACTAATGCAGATCGCAGATATTGTCAGATTTGTAAAGTCACAAAGACTAAACTGGCTTGGTCACCTAGAAAGAATGCCAGATAATCGAGCTGTAAAAGTAGTCCAGAGATGGAAGCCCTAAGGAAACAGAACAAGAGGAAGGCCCCGTAAAAGATGGATAGACGACGTAGAGAGGGATCTTAAAACCATGAACATCAGGCAGTGGCGAAGGAAAGTATCCGACAGGGCAGAATGAAAGAACATTGTTAAGCAGGCCAAGACTCACAAAGGGTTGTAGCGCCATTAGAAGAAGAAGAAGATACCTACAGAGTTACAGAAACATTCTACATCAAACTCTTAAGCTAACTTAAACTTAAAAAACAATCCTGAAACACGGAATGAATATGATTCGATATCAGATGAAGAACATGAAGACTCTCAAAATAATAAACACTCATGGCAAACAATAAGATCAAAAAGGAAACGGCTTAAACGTCAAGATTCAAGAGAAGAAGAAGCTCCAATTACACTCTCAAATAGGTTTCAGCCACTTCCACAGGAAAACTCAGTAAATGATACGAATAAAAATCCACCAATCTCAAAACCCCCTCCAATTTTTATATATGGCGTAAATGACTATAGTAAAATGATAGATAATTTAGCTCAAGCAGTAGAAGTAGTAACTTACTTCACTAAAGCCTTAACAAACAACACAATAAAAATTTTACCAAAGACACCTGAATCCTACAGAAAACTAATACATCACGTACGAGAGGAAAATATCGTCCACCATACATACCAACCGAAGTAAGACAGAGCCTACAGAGCAGTTATTCGAGATCTACATTACTCTTTTCCGATAGACGAAATGAAAGCGAAAATCCAGTTAAAGGGTTATAAGGCAAGGAACGGTACAAATGTCAGACACAGATTGAGCCGTGAACCAATAACATTATTTTTTGTGGATATCGTGCCTCAAACGAACAACAAAGAAATATTTGAACTACAATAGTATATACAATATTGTCAAATAAGAGTTGAAACACCGAGAATTAAAAGAAATATACCACAATGTACACGCTGTCAAGAATATGGTCACACTAAAACTGTGCAAAACCATATAATTGCGTAAAATGAGCTGGATCACACAACACAAAAGACTGCAAGAAACCAAAAAACCCGACAGCAACTTGGACTAACTGCAACGGAGACCATCCTACTAATTACAGAGGATGTTCTGTTTATCGTGAACTACTAAATGTCAGATACCATGACAAATCAAAACAAATCACCACTCAAAATCCTGTCAACAATCCCAATGTAAATATACCTACCCAACATCATGCTCATAATTTCAACAGAATCAGTTATAGCGATGCTACCATTGGAAACATAAATGCAGATAACAAAAATAACAACAATGAATTGGCAGATAAACTATCAAATTTCCTAAACGAATTTAAAAATATGTTCTCTCAACTCTTAAACCAAAATACCATGATTTTAACCATGTTAACTACAGTCATTAACAAAATAAAAAATAGCTTTCAAGTCACTACGAACTGCGCCGTGGAATGCTAATGGCATTTCAAACTATATATTAAAGATATCACTATTTTTAAAAATGTATAATATAGACATTCTATTAATATCTGAAAGCCATGCCACACAAAGAACGGTTATTAAGATACCTTGTTATACTGTATATTATGCAAACCATCCAGACGGAGGAGCACATGCAAGTTCTGCCGTTATTAATAAATCAAAAATTAAACACTATGCAGTCCAACCTTATATTACGGAAAAAATTCAAGCAGCAATCATTAAAATCGAAACAAACAACTCCCTCAGTGTATCATCAGTCTACAGCCCACCTAGACATCCAATTTCAAGCGAAGAATATCATAATTTCATACAAACTCTTGTATCCAAATTCATAGTAGCAGGAGACGAATGCCAAACACACCACATGGGGTTCCAGATTAATCACGCCTAAAGGTCGAGCGTTAATGAATATCATCCAACAAAATAACTTAAGATACTTATCTACGGGAGAACCCACATACTGGCCTACGGATGCCAACAAAATTCCAGATTTGGTAGATTTTGCTGTAACAAAAGGGATATCTGACATCCATAGTGCAATAGAGTCAAACTTTGATTTAACATCAGATCACAGTACAATAATAATAACTTTACGTACATATATAATATGGAGAACACCACCACCCAA
This sequence comes from Diabrotica undecimpunctata, assembly GCF_040954645.1. Lineage (NCBI taxonomy): Eukaryota > Metazoa > Arthropoda > Insecta > Coleoptera > Chrysomelidae > Diabrotica > Diabrotica undecimpunctata. The sequence goes on from NC_092811.1 coordinate 62,014,755, forward strand.
ACTCACAACTAAAGAAACAAACTGGGATGTTTTCCAAAATTCTGTTAATACAAAAATTAGATTAGATATTGGGATAAAAGAAAACCAAGATGTAGAGAAAGCAGTAGACTGTTTAACAACAGTTTTACAAACAACAGGATGGGAAGCAACACCACAGCGCCAAAGATGTGTGCAAGAAAATCATAATATCCCCTTTCACATAAGAGAACTAGTAGCAGAAAAAAGAAGAGCTCGACGAATATGGCAACAAACGAGAAATCCGCTAAATAAAACGTACTTTAACAGGACAAGTCATAGACTAAATAGAGCATTATATGCAGAAAAAACGACTCTTTCCAGTTTTATCTTTCAAAACTCTCACATGAAGACCACTCTATATGGAAAGCTACAAAAAAGTTTAAACGACCGACAATAACAAATTCACCTTTAAGAAAAACATATATGACCTGGGCCCGCACAAACGCAGAAAAAATAGTATTCGCAGAGCATCTTGCAACTGTATTTGCAGCTCCAGATACTTATGTATGAATGAATGTTATGTATGAATGTACCTCGAAACTCCATGTCAACTATCTTTTCCTCTGACAACATTTACTCCGACAGAGGTTCGACAAAAAATAAAAATGCTAAATCCTAAGAAAGCTTCTGACTATGATTTGATAACAGGAGAATTATTTCAGAAGCTACCGAGAAAAGCAGTGGTGCTATTAACAATAATATACAACAGCATAGTACGTCTTCGATACTTTCCAATACAATGAAAATTTGCTCAAGTTACTATGATTCCGAAACCTGGTAAGCCCGCAACGCAAACAAATTCGTCAAAAGTATTAGAAAGGCTACATAACATCGAGCAAGTTGTTCCCATAAACGAAATTATACCACAAAACTAATTCGGATTTAGACTTGAAGACTCAACCATCCAACAATGCCACAGAATAGTGAATATAATTAAAACAACTCTCGAAGAGAAAAACTTTTGCGCTGGAGTGTTTCTAGATATCCAATAGGCATTTGATAGATTATGGCATGAAGATCTCCTCTACAAACTGAAATTACACCTATCAGACCAACTATACTTTTTACTAAAATCATATCTTACTGACCGTTACTTCCATGTCAAAATTGAAGACAGCTACTTAAATTATCACATCATATAATCTGGCGTACCTCAGTGTAGCGTTTTGGGTACATTTCTGTATCTGATATTTACAGCAAAAGTAAAAGTAGAAGAAGAACTAACCGACCCTATTGAATGTGGCAATCGGATAAGACAGGGAGATTCCCTGAGTCCTCTATTGTTCAACCTGATTATGGATGAAATAATAAAAAAAGTAAGAACTAAAAAAGGATACCAAATGGAAGAAAAACAACTTAAAATAATCTGCTATGCAGACGACGCAATACTACTCTCTCAAAGTGAAGATGATTTACAACGTATGCTGCACCAATTTAATATAACTGCCAGAAAATTTAACATGTTAATTTCTCCAACAAAGACAAAATGCATGGTTATAACAGCAAATTTACTAAGATGTAAATTGGAGCTGGAAGGTCAGATATTAGAACAAGTGATGGAGTTTAAATAGCTAGGCATCACATTATCTAGCTACGGAAAGCTCGAAACCGAAGTGGAAGATCAAGTGAATAGAGCAAACAGAACCGCAGGTTGCCTAAACGAAACAATATGGAGAAATAAAAATATCGGGAAAGAAACGAAAGGCAGAATTTACAAAACAGTCATCAGACCAATAATGACATACGCGGCAGAAACAAGACCTGACACAGAGAGAACAAAAAGGATGTTAGAAACAGCAGAGATGAAAACACTTGGAAAAATTGATGGTAAGACACTATAGACAGAGCTAGAAGTACAGATATACGACATAGATGCAAGGTCTTCTTCTTCAAGTGCCATCTCCGCGGCGGAGGTCGGCAATCATCTATTCGAACTTTTGAGACGGCTGCTCTGAAAAGTTCATTTGATGTACATCCGTACCACTCTCTCAAGTTGCGCAGCCATGACATTCTACGCCTCCCTATGCTTCTCTTTCCTTGGATCTTTCCCTGCATGATCAGTTGGAGCAAGGTGTATTTCTCTCCACGTGTAATATGTCCGAGATATTCCAATTTTTTTGTTTTTATTGAATTTAAAATTTCCATTTCTTTGTTCATCCTTCTCAGAACCTCTTTGTTTGTGACGTGTTCTGTCCATGATATTTTCAGAATTCTTCTGTACACCCACAGCTCAAATGATTCCAGTTTTTTCGTTGATGTAGCATTCAAGGTCCAAGATTCCATTCCATAAAATAAGGTCGAAAAAACATAGCACCTCGCCAACCTAACTCTTAGTTCCAGTTTTAAATCCCTGGTACATAGAACTCTTCTCATTTTGTTGAAACTTGCTCTAGCCTTTTCTATTCTTATTTTTATCTCCTGATTGTAATCATTTGTGGAGTTAATCATTGTTCCCAGGTATGCATATTTGTCCACTTGTTCGACGTTGGTTTCGTTTATTAGAAGACTCTCGTTATTTCTTTGAGTTTTCGATATTCTCATAAATTTTGATGCAAGGTGGAGAACATCAAAAACTGAGTAAGAAATAGAAGAGTAGAATGGAACGATCATACAAGCAAATAGAGTAGTAAAGACGGCAAGAGACGGTTCCCCAATAGGAAGACGATCAGTAGGAAAACCACGCAAACGATGGAATGACAACTTACTGGAGGCACATTGAAAACAGACAGAGTCATGTCTTTATAAAAAGAAGAAGAAGATATTTACAGCAGACGTTCCAATCAGCAATTATACCTTCTTAGCTACATTTGCCGATGACACGAGAATCTTGGCAGTGGATATCGACCCTATTGTAGCATGACAAAAAGTACAAAATCATTTAGATCAATTACAAAGCTATAGTTATACCAGTTTGGGCATATGGAATAGAACTATGGGGCTGTAGTAAACCTTTAAATATAAAGATACTTCAAACATTCCAATCCAAAATACTCCGTATGATAGGTAAAGCTCCATGGTGTGTATACTTCATCTAATTTACTTACCGTTGCACGTCATCAGCGTCATAGCCTGTGAGGTCACATGATACCAACACGAAATATTTAGGCGGTAGGTGTGTTCTTTTTTAGAATCACTTTGCCGACTACACTGGCATTACAGCCACTAGAAATATTTTATTATATACGCGTAGAAATAATATTTAAAGATTTCTATTAATGTTAACTTAAAGAAATACACAATAATATGTTTCAAGTTCGGTTCTGCATCGATAACTATAATGTTGTACTCAATGTGGGCTCCGAATATTTTTAACATTAACAAAGTTTAATGTAAGTTATAAATTGTGAATCTTAGTGATATATTGGAATAAACTGTAAGTGTACAAACTCTTTACATAATATCCAGTTAAATTAGCATTCAAATCAGCAAATTGCAATTATTTGTTATTGTTGTCAATAAACAAATCCAGTTTTACCAGCAAATAACCGCTTTTAGTAAAGACCGATATACCTGTTTTAGCAGGTGTACAGAGTCGGACTTACTTTTCATAAACGTTTATCGAAATGAATTTAAACATGGAATCGCACAACAGTTCTACAATACAAGACCATCAAAAACAAATAAACACATCACAGTCATACTCATCGGCAGCGTCGAGAGTGCAATTTCCTTTAAAGTCCCAAGCAATTATCTTTAGTGCCTTAGAAAACACCAAACTTCAAGACTACCTTCTCCCACTTGGAAATATAATTCAACCGAAGAATATAATCTTCTCTTCTAGATTGTCTAATAATCGCATATGTATGTATTTATCCAATAAACAAATAGTGGACGATTTTATGAATAATCATGGTCAAATAGAAATACAAGGTGAAATTGTCAGAGCAAGAAGGTTAGTTACACCAGCGGAACGACTTGTGCTCTCCGGCGTGTGTCCTTCAATACCCCACGACTTGCTTATCAATGAGTTACAAAAAATCGGCATAGTTCCTGTCTCCCCCATGACCTTTCTCAAAATAAGTGCTTCTATGCCTGAATACAATCACATCCTTAGTTTTCGAAGACAAATCTATATCAGTCCACACAATCTAACACTACCAGAGTCATTTACTCTTGTCTTTGACAACACGACATATAGAATATTCATTTCTCAAGACAGTTTAGTTTGCTTTAGATGCAAGAAGCCAGGACACATCGCTTCACAGTGCTCCGAACCACTAGCTCAACTAAACCCCAACCAAAACAATGAAGCATCGGTATCCAGCGCAACAAATATATCCTTGCAAGCATCCAATGACATAAACCCTTCCCAGTGTGAACAAATGTCTATTTCTAATATCCCGGAGATACCGAACAAAGTAGATGCATCAAATAAGGACAGTCACATAATTAATCAACCAAAAAGAAACTTTGATGAAATTATTTCACCTGAAGCAGATCCATCTTCAAAAGAATGTAACATTTTTCCACCACCTAAAGTCCAAGCAAAATCTAAAAAAGCTAAAATTAGTTCTGCAAGCACTTCTGAATGCTCATTTTCTCTCTTACTTGACCCTGCTAAAAACTTCATAGAAAATCACCCTCTACCTTTCCCTCTAAACGTTGATCAACTTAACATGCTCCTAATGAATATCACGGGGTCAACAGATCCTATAACCACAATTAAAGAATATACCACAGACCTATCAGCTTTGTCCGATATGCTCAGTCAAGTTTATCCCCATTTAAAGGAAAGATCCATAAAACGTAAATTCACGTCCATAAGGAAAAAAATCCATAATTATCTTAACAGTGAGACATCGGAAGCGGAAAGTGACACATCTCAGTTAAGTCAACATTAAATTCAAGTCTCTACTTCAGTGGAATATTGATGGTTTTTTCCATCGCCTTGCTATGCTCCATCATCTAATTGGTGAACAATCTCCTGATGTAATATGCCTACAGGAAACTAATCTGAATCCCCCAAAAAAATATAACTCCAACCAATATGACTGTTTTCGCAAAGACAGGATAACAAATAATAATTTTTCTTCAAGCGGAGTAGCCACATTAGTAAAAAAATCACTATCGGCGAAAGAATTTCCAGTGACTACAAATCTGGAAGTTGTAGTCGTGGAAATACAATCATCAAACAGGTATTTTATTTGCAACGTTTACTTACCCTCCAGTCGCCAAGTAACGTACAACGATTTAAGGCTGTTTTAGCAGTCCAAGCACACTGCGATTTGAAATGGGCGTATCACTTACTTTTCTACACTGCTTACGAGAGACCATCTTTACTCAGTGCCGCCGGCCGACGGGTAGTTTAATGACAACAAATACATTATTCTCCATTCAAATTAGTTTTAACACGAACTAACTGACCGTACGTTCATGAGATTTGACGTCACGAAGGCGATAACGATGCAACTAAGCGCCAATGATGAGTAACACGTTTCATTATTAGATTTCAGTATTTTTTAGCAATTTTCTTTAAAGTTGGAACACGCTTTTCTCGATTATTACTGGACACAGAAAGGTGAAACAAAAATCAACGATTACAGAAAAAAAAACTCTTTCGAGTGATGGGCGTAAAAAGTTTGGTTATAATAGAACGTTAAACAGTATATTCCAATTTTTCAACAGAAGTTTAAAAAAAATAAAAAAAGTAAAACCATCAGTTTAAAGGCAACATAATTTCGAATAACGTGACCAAATTTAGAGACATTTTGTCGGTAAATAACAGAGAAAACACTGTCCCTAGGTTTTGGTGCACCGATAAAACAGCCTTAAAGGAGTTATTCAATCAAATACCATCCTCTCGCATCATCGTGGGAGATTTTAATAACCATAATATTATTTGGGGCTCCTCTTATTCAAATGCTAGAGGAAAAATTGTCGAAAATATAATTTCAGATTTTCAATTGAATTTTCTTAATGACGGATCTCCAACCAGATTTAACATTAATACCGGAAATTCTTCAGCAATTGATCTAAGTCTTTGTGACCCTGTACTCACACCTCGATTATTTTGGGAAGTTTTACAATACACTTATGGGAGCGACCACCATCCTATAGTAATAAAAAACTCTATGGCTCTGACCCATGACGTTTTCATACCTAGATGGAAAACTGAAACTGCTGATTGGTTAAAATTCGAAAATTATATCGACAACTCAATGCCGAACTGTAAAATAGCTGAAAGCATTGATGAATCCTTACACAATTTGAATAGCATTATCATAAGTAGTGCTGAGCAATTCGTTGGAAAATCAAAAAAGACAAAGAATAATCAGACTCCTGTACCTTGGTGGAACTCAGAATGTGGAGCAGCTATTAGAGCAAGTAAAACTGCATTTAATAAATATAAAAGACATAAAACACCTGAAAATAAAACCATGTTCAAATCACTTAAAGCTAAGACACAACTTATTATAAAACAAGCTAAGAAGGCTTCCTGGTCCAAGTATGTTTCAGAAATAAATACCTCAACTCCTGTCAGCGAAGTATGGAAAAAAATAAGAAAAATTTCTGGTCTGAAAGACACGCCAATGATTTCTAAATTAAAAGTTGAAAATAGGATTTCAACTTCTCCTCAAGAAATAGCTAATACCCTAGCTGAATCTTTTAGAGAAATGTCTTCAAACAGTAACTACAGTGATACATTCCTTGAAAGGAAAATAATAATAGAGAATACTGATCTTTTTGCAAATGACAATTTAAATGATCCATTAGATCTACCTTTCACTTTTGAAGAACTGGAAAATGCTTTATCCGAATTAAAAAATACTAGCCCGGGCCTAGACGATATCCCGGCAATATTTCTAAAACATCTTCCTTACTCAGCAAAATTATTTATTCTTCAACTTTTTAACTTAATTTGGCAAAATAATAAATTTCCATCAATTTGGTCTAAAGCTATTATATTACCTTTTTTAAAACCTCAAAAATCAATCCTAGAACCTGAATCATACAGACCAATCAGCTTAACATGTTCTATGAGCAAATTGATGGAAAAAATGGTAAATCTTAGATTAACGTGGACATTAGAATTATCAAATCGTTTAGTTCCGGAACAAAACGGTTTCAGACAAAATCGTTCGGGCATTGACAATATTCTTGATCTAGAATCTGACATTCATGAAGCGCTAGCAACCAAACAACATTGTATTGCAATATTTTTCGACTTGAAAAGGGCATTTAATACTTGTTGGAAATTCAATATTCTGAAAGAACTACATTCATGGAATATTCGTGGAAATTGCCTGAAATTTATTAAAAACTTTCTACAGAACCGATCTTTTTGCTTAAGAGTACATAATACTTACTCAGAGGAGAAAAGTGAAGAAAATGGAACACCCCAAGGATCAGTCCTAAGCCCTACTTTATTCTTAGTGGCAATAAATAATATTATTAACAACCTTACTAAACCTCTAAAGGCTCGACTTTTCGCAGATGACCTTGTTGTCTATATCAAAGGAAATAACACCGAATCAATGACAAACGCTTTGCAATGTTTTCTAAACCAATTAGAACAATGGTCTCTAACGACCGGATTCAAATTTTCAGTAACAAAAACATCAGGTATACTCTTCTCCAAAAAGGTCTCATCAATGCCCCCTACATTAAAATTATACAACACTACGCTACCATTTAAACCAACGGCAAAGTTCTTAGGTATGTGGTTTGATCAAAAACTTACTTGGCAAGAACATATAAAACAAACAGTTTTAACATGTCATAAAAGACTGAATCTAATGAAAACATTGGCAAACCGAAATTGGGGATCAGATCAGGAAACTCTGTTGAGAATATATAAAACACTAATTAGATCTAAATTAGATTATGGATCAATTGCATATGCATCTGCTTCAAAAACACTACTTAAAAAACTTGACAGCATACACAACGCTGGTATTAGAATTGCACTCGGAGCCTTCCGGACAACTCCCTCCGAAAGCATACTGAGCGAAGCCGGCGAACCACCTCTAAATTACCGAAGAATGTACTTAGCTCTAGCGCATGCTACATCTATAGCCTCAAATATAAAAAAACCCCTCTACTGTAATACTTTTAGTAACAAATATATTAATTATTACAATAATAAGCCCCGTGCTCCCAAACCTTATTACGAGAGAATCCGATTATATAGCTCCAGACTGAACATTCAATTCCCAACAGTATTTCAAACGAATACCAATAACTATCTACCTTGGACTATTGAACAGCCCAAAGTCATTACAGCGTTAAGCATATATAATAAACATGAAACTAGTCCTATTATTTTTAAAGTTAAACTAAATTCAATCCTAGATCAACAATACAATGAGTGGATTAAAATTTATACAGATGCATCCAAAGGGGAACTTGGCGTTGGAGTAGCAGTGGTAACCCCAAATGACACTTTTCAATTTAAACTTCCTCTAAATTCAAGCATCTATACTGCAGAACTATTTGGTTTGCTCAAAGCCATCAAGCAAGTAAATATTAAAAACATCCCTTGTTGTCTAGTCCTTTCTGACTCTCTCAGCGCAGTCAAAGCTATGCAAAATGTATACCCTAAACACCCCATTGAGAAAATTATCAGGGCCGAATTAATGAAAGCTCAAGAAAATTTCAGAAGAGTCCACTTCCTATGGATACCATCTCATATAGGCATAGAAGGGAATGAAGAAGCAGATACTAGTGCGCGTAACGCTATCACCAGTGACGTATCAGAAACAGAGTGTCGGAGTATCGCAGGCGATCTAAAAGTTTATTTCAAAAATAAGGTGTTAAGTGCGTGGAATCGGGAGTGGAGTGACTCTAGTTCGAAACTCAGAACCATCAAAAGTGATATTTTTTCATGGAAGTGCACAGCCAGAAGTAGAAGATGCCAAACTATTATTACACGTCTACGACTTGGACACTGTAGGTATACTCATGCCTATCTCTTCTCAAATAGTGAACCACCAAAATGCGAAGCATGCAATACAGTAGACAGTATAAAGCACTTCTTGATAGACTGTCCTAAATATGTAAATCAAAGACAGTCTTACAATTTGCCAAATAACCTGAAAGCACTACTCAACAAAAGTTTAGTTCCGGACAATTTATTAGGTTACTTAAAATGTATAAATATGTTACACAAAATTTAACTTAATTAATTGTTACAAATGTTCAATTGTTCACAAATTGTAATTAATTGTTACAATGATTGACTGTTACAAACGTTAATTTAATATTATGACAAATGTTACAGGAGTGTCGCTAATAACCTTTGGGTGGATGCGACTTTGTTTCTTTAAATAAAAAAAAAAAATAATATGTTTCATTTAATTTGTATAAATGCATTATAAAGCGTTTTTATGAAGAACATTTGTTCGGAACACACTGTAACTGTAATCAAACAAAGGTGATATTTTGGCATAAATTGGTAACACTTATTTGTCAGTTGCTGTGTTGAATAATGTTAATAAGTAATGAAAAAAGTGTTGTTTTTGTTTAAGTATTCCATTTTACATCTTTATACGACGCATACAAGCCGCTCAAATTGTTTTTAACAAGATTATTTTTAACTCTTGTTTTGTTTCTATTTATTTACATTTAATATTAATTTATGTTGTTGTATAATCCACTTTTACAATAATTATGTGACCTATTTGATTTAACATGAATTCAGGATTTTTTATACTTCGGCAACTATGCTAACTTCGATCTCTGTCAATGATTATGACGTGCAACGTCAATCAGCAAAATGTTACTGAAAAGCAGCCATCCACTTCTCATAGTAATATTATTGTCGACATTAATGGTTCCTCTGATGCCGTATCCGCACCAATTGCTAAAAAATCTCGATTGAGTTTGAAAAGGAAAGCTGATTTTGTAGACACATCTAAAAAAATTATGCAAGTTTGTTCCAGCGTGGCTAACGGATAACGAGTTTCGTGGGTGGTTACTAAAGCAAATAAACCAAATGATACACATGGCAATGAATAAGCATTTTGTAAAGTTTGCCAATCAAATTTGCTGGCTCATAAGGCTGTTATTTAAACATAATGAGAGCAGAAAAACATAAAGTGAATTAAAGTGCGGTATTCAGTAATATAAAAATAAAAGACATTTGTATAAAACAAAGAAGTGGAAATAATTTAGTTAAAAAAGCAGAACTAAAATTATGTAGTCGTTTGGCTACAACTGGAATATTTTTCCGGATTCTAAGATTGCTTAAGAATTAAACGTTAAAAGGACAAAAGCGACTCAAATAGTCGTTGAGTGTTTGGGTGACAATTTCCTGAGAGAGCTATACGAAAAATTACGAGTACTTACCTGGAATGTTTTTTTAATTGATCATGGATGAAACTACCGATATATCTCTCAAAAAATAGTCTGCTTTTACTGCAAATATTTTTTGATAAAATTTTCCAACTCATTGAAAACAAATTTTTTTGAAATTTTAGAAAATACTGGTGGTACTGCAGTTGAATTATATTTAACTTTAAAAGAAATAATATTCTTCAAAGGTATTCCTAAGTCTAATTTTATTGGCTTTTTTTTCCATTTAAAAGAAGAATTTTTTATATAGTTTGTGTTAAATGCTATTGTCACATGGCACGTTTAAGCAACTTCAAAGGTATGCTTGAAACTTTCTAGACGCATCGAGGACTTCTTAAAAAATATAGGAAGCCATTTTAATAGAAGTGCTTGCCACAGAGCCAAATTTTAGGAATTTCAGGAGTTCTTCAGGTTGAAATTCACAAAATTCTATTACCTGCTACGACCAGGTGGCTTTCATTAAAAGCAGTTGTGGACAGAGTTTTAGAACAGTATGAACCATTCATCATCATCATCAGTGGTGCTACAGCTCTAGTTGAGCCTTGACCTTCCCCAGTCTATTTCGCCAGTCGTTTTCTGTTCATCGCCAACCGTTGCCAATTTGCCGCGCCGATTTTCCTTGCGTTTTCGTCCACACCGTCCCTCCATCTCAGTCGTGGTCTGCCTCTACTCCTATTTCCCACTGGGACCGATAATAGAGTTCGTCTGGGTGGGTAATTTTCATTTGCTCTTGACACATGTCCAGCCCATCTAAGCCTACCTATTTTTATGAAGGATATTACATCTCTACCATTTACTATTTTTTTATACTTCTCGTACAATTCGAAATTATATCGCCTTCTCCAAATACCATTCTCACAGAATGCGCCCATTATTCTTCTTAGTATCTTCCTTTCGAAGACGAGCAGAAGATTTGCGTCTGTTTTGGAGATGGTCCATGTTTCTGACCCATATGTCAGCACTGGTAGGATGAGTGTTCTATATATTATTAGTTTGGTTTTCTGGCTTAAATTTCTGTTTTTTAGCTGCTTGCTTAGTCCAACATAGATAGATCTATTTCTTCAGATGTGTCATTATCGTTTGTTATGAGAGAACCCAAATATGTAAACTTATTTACTACCTCAAAATTATATTGGTCTATACTGAAGTTTTCTTCGGCGTTTCTAGCTCTATCTCTGTTATTTGGAATAGATGCTAACATTTTGGTTTTTTCCTCGTTTATTTTAAGGCCCATATTTTGTGCGGCTGTCAAGAAGGTGGAAGTCATCTCTTTAAGTCCTCGTGTAGTACGTGCGATCAAATCCAGATCGTCAGCGTAAGCCATAATCTGCGTTGATTTATTAAAGATTGTTCCCCTATTGTGTAACTCGGCATCTCTTATAGTCTTTTCTAACGCTATATTAAAGAGAAGGCACGCCAGCGCGTCTCCCTGCCGTAACCCTGCATATGTTTCAAACGCTTGTGACATATCGCCTTGTATTTGCACTCTGCAGATCACTTTACTCATCGTTGTTTTTACGAGCCTTATTAATTTATGGGGAATGTTAAGTTCATTCATGGCTTCGTATAATTTACCTCTTAGGACGCTATCATACGCTGACTTAAAGTCCACAAAGAGATGGAACGTGTCAATATTAAATTCATTGGTTTTTTCTAAGATTTGACGTAGCACAAAAATCTGGTCAATTGTTGACCTACCTGGCCTAAAACCGCTTTGATACTCACCAAGGATTTCTTCCACGTACGTACTTAAACGGCTGTACAGGGTGTTGGAGAATATTTTGTACATTGTATTCAGAAGAGTTATACCCCTATAATTTTTACATTCCAACAAATCTCCCTTTTTGTGCAGTGGACATATGATTCCAGTGCACCATTCCTCTGGCATTTGTTCTTCTTCCCAGACTTTGACTATTATGTTGTGAATTTGGTGCATAATGCTGTTACCTCCATGTTTGATGAGCTCTGCGGGGATACAATCCACTCCTGGGGACTTGCTATTTTTGAGTCGTGTGATTGCGTCTTTCACTTCAAATATTGAAGGAGGTTCTACGTGAGTGTTATTTCTTGGTTTTTGGGGTGACGCATCATTTTCCACTTCGGTACCAAGTAGTTCTTTGAAGTGCTCAACCCATCTGCTTTGTACTGCGTCAGCGGTACTGACTATATGTCCATTTTTGTCTCTACACATCGTCAGCAGTGGTTTAAATTCTTTTCTTGTCTTATTTAGGATATTATAGAACTTTCTAGTTTAATTTTGTCCCTTTAATGATTGAAGCTCTTGCATAATCTGGTTTTCGAAGGTCCGCTTTTTCCTTTGATGTATGCGTTTTTCCTCCTTCCTAAGATCTTTGTACATTTGCTCCTTATCCCGTGTTCTTCTTTGTTGCATAAGTTTATATGCATAATTTTTTCTTTTAGTGATATCTTCACATTCATCGTCGAACCAACTGTTGCGTGGAGTGGATTCTTCTGGTCCTATGTATGAACCATTACGCGCATATTTAATGGAAAGTGTTTTTGAAGGTCCTTCAATTGTAACGGAAAATATGTTGGAAACTATGAATAATCCTCTTACCGAAGTACCTATATTTAAAGTTTATGTCTTATATTTTAGAGCTCATGGCAGATTTAAATATTTTATTCCAATCGGAAAAACCAGTTTTATATAGGGTTAAGCCAGAGACTGAAAATCTAGTGAAGGTTTTATATTCAAATTTTATAAATATTACTTGTGTAAAAAAGTGTACAGAAATCCTAAAAATTTACATAGAAATTTCTGCTTCCGACAGCTTACATCATTTGCAATCTGATGAAAACACAAATTTACAAGAAACGGATATTGTTTACCTTTTTAAACCAATATTATCATTTTATATTAACTAATTTTTAATATCAAATATCGGTTTAAAATTGATGATCCAGTTTTTACTATGTTAGAGCTGTTAGATCCGAAGGTAGCCCAGTCATTCCAAATAAAATCTTTAAAAAATATATTAGAAAGGTTTTTAGTTCTTAATAAATTTGTCAATGCACAATCTTTAGATAATGAGTGGAGAAAGCATGCACTCTTAGATTTTGATACTTTACAAATCAATTACAACACCGAGTGTGATATATACTGGTCTCAGATTTTCTAATTAAAAAAAGTTTCCTAATTTAAAAAAAGTATTTTCATTGTTATTCGTTCTACCATTTTCAAACGCTAGTGTAGAAAAGGTTTTCAGTAATATCTTCAATATAGAAACAGATAAAAGAAACCTCTTAAATATATCTCCAATTAGGGCTTTATTGGCTACGAACGAAGGTGTCTGTAATACTGTCTGTGTAAAATTTACACCTTCTAAAAAAATGTTACAATGTAACATATATGGCAAAATAAAAAATAACAATTTTGTATTTTATTATATGTTTTCTGTGTGTTTTGAATTACATACATGTTTAGGTTTTTAATGTTTTGAGACTGTTGATTATGTTTCTATTGCTTTAGTTTGAATAAATATTTTTCTTCTTCTAAAGGTGCCTGTCTTCTAGAGATGTTGGCGACCACATTGATCCATCTTATTTTATTCACAGTAGCTCGAAATAAATCAGTTGACGTTAGACCAGTCCACTTCCTAAGATTAGACAGCCAGGATATATATCTACGTCCAGGGCCTCTCTTGCCTTCAATTTTTCCTTGTAGAATCAACTGTAGAAGTCAGTATTTATCATTACGCCTGATGTGGCCGAAGTAAGCCAATTGTCTATTTTTTATGGTTGGAGAATAGTTATATTAGTTGTGTGGTGTGTGTGTATAAGGTAAATGTACCTATTATCGGCACCTTTAGCACCTTAAGCACAATGGAGCTTCATTTCAATTAGTTTAGTAACCAAATTACGTGAACAACGTGTATTTAGATTATGGTTTGGGCTAATAAAATCTATCACAATTACACATAGAATATTTATTTGATCCTAAAACAAACTTATAATATTTAAAATATTAATAAAATGAAAAGTATTCTGTCCCCATTATCGGCATTCTAAATTAAATGCATGCTCTAATTTTTGACACATCAAAGATCCTTTTTTCGGCATGAGATAGATACCCAAGATTTGAATAATTATATATGGTACCTAAATGTTTAGTTAGATAGGTACTATTGAAGTAAATAAATTATTGTAGATATGTAAATACACTAAATTGAAAATTCAAATATAATAACGTATTTTTCAAAAGATAAATATAAAATCTTTAATGTATCTATGAAAACTGAATTAATAAACACACATTATTTTAGTATTCATTGACACAAGGGGCATTTTAGTTCTTCTCTATCATCTTCAGTTAGACCAAGACAAGCCTTATGATAGTATTTCAAGCAAGAACCACAAAGGCACATGTCCAGCTGATCGTCGGTGTCACACAATGAACAATACCAAGATTCCTGTAAAGGTTTAGATGTTGAAGGTTCGCTAATTAAAATGCTTTTATTTTCTTGCATTTTTTGTGTAGAAAATAGATCCTTCGTGACATCCTTCAATTTAGTCTTTGTCCTGCTATTAGAAATTCTTTTATTCAAAGTTTGTGAAGGAGCATCTTTTTTTTCTTTTCGTTTTCCAATTCTTTCTTTTGGATGCGCTTTTCTTTCCGCTGCATTTTTAGCAGCTCTTCTTGTTTTTTCTTTTCTTCTTTTTTTGTTGTAATATTGTTGCCACTGAGATGAAGTTGCTACGGCAGGTACCTTATCGATTATCACTTTACGCTTAGCAATATTTTCCTTAGGTGTAGGCCAAAATAAAATATTTTTGAACGGAGTTGGAATAGATTTATCCATAAGATTCTCCTCTAAATTCGAACTTGTCTCAGTATAAGAATCTGAATAATTTATGGATAGCGGTGTAACTTGGGAAGTTTCCATTTGTTAAAAGTTTTGTTCCAAAGATGGAGAAAGCTGCTGTGACGAGGATTTACCGGAGGAGAATGGATTATGAAATTCCATTTGTTGAAGATTTTGTTTAAAATGTGGAGCTGCTGTGACGAGGATTGATCGGAGGAGAATAAATTATGAAATTTCATTTGTTAAATGTTTTATTTCAAATGTGGCGAAAGCTGCTGTGACGAGGATTGACCGGAAGAGAATGGATGAGAAATTATGATAGGAATATCTTCAACAACGCCTACTGGGGGCAATAAATTTGTACAGTCAATCAATTCTGTAACATCAACCTCATCGTCATTTGCTTTCTTAGTAAATGTGTTGTTCTCATTTTCTAAGTTATCACTAAATTCGTTATTTACAGTTGTTTCTTGGTCGCCCTTTTCATTATGAATTTCCACTTCTGTAAATGAGTCATTCGTAACAAAGTCGACTGGAAGTCATTGGAAGGCTTGTTCATTTGACTTTGATTTCCTTCCATAATGAAAATAAGCTGGTGTGCATTACTGGTCCTTCCCAAATTGACCCAGAAAGCTCAAACAATCGCAGCATATCAATTGAGATGCATTCTTCTACAACTCTTAGGGCGACTTAAAATTCTGTAGGTTGTCGTTGTTCTTGTATCTTTTGACAGTTTTGTGCTTCCACGTCTTCTTTAAAGTATTTAGAAAATTTAATATTTTCAACATTAAAGGGCACAAGTCAGCAACCCTTGAAACCACTCTTAACTATATCGGGAATATTTACCATTTTTTGAAAAGTGCTTTCCAAAATATGTGCAAATGAATCTCTGGTTATATTTTTACCTTGATTTTCCATTCTCCGCCGATACACGCTCTTTTTCCATTCACGTTTTAATAGTCGAAAGACTGCAATATCTAGAGGCTGTTAAATATGTGTTGCGTTTGGACACAGAGCTATTAGAATAATATTATTATTACTACAAAATTCACTTAGGGCCATCGTTAAGTGTGATCTCTCTCCGTCCAAAAACAGTATAACCGGAAACTGCACTTTTTGAGCAACTAACCAAGGGTGGAATATATTAGCGATGTACTAAAAAAAGTCTTCGCCAGTCATCCACCCATTTTCAGATTTTCCTATCCCCCAGTGAGCCGATATTTTCTCAATCACTGATTTGGGAATTCTTGTATATTTAAAAACGATCATTGGTGGTAAAATTTGTCCGGAGGCACTACAGGTAACCAAAGTTGTCAGACATTCCTTCTCGTCGTTGCTAACAAACGAATAAACTGTTCTATCTCCCTTTCTAACCAACACTTTGTCTCCCTTAGGAGTCAGAAAAAAAAACCGATTCATCACAATTGAATACACGACTAGGATCAAAAGTTATGTTGCGATTGTTTGTACTTTCTAAAAAGGTTCCTACTTCAATAAACCATTGACGAATTCGATTTTCTATTAAAGGGTTTCTAGCACAAGTTAGGTTTTGGGAAATTCTTGTAGACAGTTCGGAATGCGTTTTTAAAAATAGTTTGTACCATTTACGTCCAGGCCTACCATCCACGAAATTATTAGGCCTATTAAGTTCTTTAAGCAATAGCTAAGATTTCTTCTCTAAAGAAGTTCTACCCTTTACTTTATCCTGTAGAGTCGATCTGGGTACCTTATACAACTTGCTAGCTGTTTTAAATGGCATTCCTGACTGAACAGATACAACAGCTTTGTTTATATCTTCCGCAGAATATTGAATTCGCTTTCTCTTTTTCATTGCTAATTTCTGAATTGTAGTCTAAAACAAAGAATTTCCAATTATCGGCACGTATAGGCATGTATTATCGGCAGTGTTATACTCGGTAAAATTATGGCTATTTCTACTAGAGATACGGGATGCTGAAAATTGGTACAAGGAAATATCGTTTTTTATTGCATATAATGACCAGACATTTGTCCCAGTAAGTGAAAAGATTACGCTAAAATCAGCTTATATACAGTCTAATGCATATAACCAATTATCGGCACTCAAGCCGATGATTGGATCATCTGCTAATATTTACGTACCTATTATCGGTACCCTCAAAATACTATAAAAAGCTATAGAAAAACAGTTTTTGGCCAACAAATAGTCGAAATAAACTATTTCTCAACATGTAAAATATAATAAAACGGTTATTCAATATTTTAATCAGGAATTGTAGCATTCTGTAGCGTACCTGTTTCTTAACACATACAACAAGAAACACTTCCCACAAGAGTTTGGCACCAACTGACCAATATATTTTTAAATGTTGTGATTCCAGTTTTCGTCTGACAATTGACATATTGTTCATAGGCGTAGATAAAGGTCCTTATAAATTAGTGAAATACTTTCGTCCAACAATCATGAATCGTAGAATTAGTAGAGGGCAAATGAGAGTTCTAGCCGCACCGTTCGTATACCCCCCACCACCGACCCCCCACCATTATTATACCCCCCTCCAATGGTAAGGTAAGGGGTGAGAGTTCTAGCCGCACCGTCCGTATACCCCCCACCATTGACCCCCACCATTTTGTATACCCCCCACCATACCTCATACCCCCCACCACTGACGAGGTCAACGACCGGTCAAGGTCAAGGGGGCAACGACCGGTAAAGGGGTTAAAGACCGGTCCAGGAGGCCAATGAACGGTCAAGGGGTCAATAGCCGGTCAAGGGGTCAACGACCGGTCAAGGGGTCAATGAACGGTCAGGGGGTCAATGAACGGTCAAGGTTAACGGTCAAGGGGTTAATAAACGGTCAATAAACATTCAATGGCCGTTACACACGAACGAGTAAAATATACATTACCAGTGAAAGGTATTTAAAAACATTAGTAATAGATAACTTTGTTTTCATAAGGTAAAAACAAGAAGTAAATATTTCATATTTATTTTATGTAATACATTTATGACATTGGTATTTGTATGGTAGGTAAGTGTTAAATAGCGAGATTGGATAGTGCTCCAAACAAGGTAGCTTCATTTGGATGACTTCATTACGTCGAATATGTGGTGGAAGTTCATTCCATTTATCCAATAGATCAAACCCATCAACATGATCCAGAAGGTACCACGCCGGAAATCGTTCTAACTCTTGTTTGTTAAATAAAATAAAATCTTTACGGCGAAGATAATGATCCGTTATCACTTGTTCTAATAAAGGATCGTGTTGAATAAGATTTAGAATACAAATATAGCAGTCGCTGACGGAAGGTGGGTACATCACTCCATCAAAGGTGGAAGGCCAATGATTATAACAGCGAGTAATTTTCGTTAGAATATGTGAATCATTTTTCACTTCATCTGGCAGTTTATGTTTAATATCTCGTAACTCTGATGCTTTCATATACCGGAGATATTGTAATGGAAAATCTCGTAATTCTTCGAAAGAAAATACACTCAACGGAACAGCAGGAAAGTGTTTACTGTAAGAAGTCATGTTGAATACTGTTTGATTGCATGTAAAATATTACCGCAAGAATAACTGGTTATACTTCCCACTCACAGATACCTCCCTCTTACTGATAACCCACTGAGACCCCCCACTTACTAGACATAAATGATATAAGGTAGGGTGACCTGTGTATCGAGTTAGTAAACATGTCTCAATACGACTTTAGTGATAACACACCCGTTCAAAAATATCGGGTAGAGAATAAAAAAGATGTAATAATAGGAGAAAAAAGTTTTCAGTTAAACAGATCGAAAAGCAAATTTGTGTCTATTGGGTTAAAGTACGGTGCGGAGTGTACACCAGTGATATCACTATACGGAAATCAAGGACAACGAGTAGTATTCACGGAAGAAGATTGGAAAGAATTTTTATACTACCAAGGAGTAATTACTAATTATCTGTACACGGTAGAAAGCAGTGAGTCTATAAGAAGAAAAAGCTATAGTATAGAATTTGAAAAGGTACTGGAAGCGAAAGTAATAAAGATATCACAAAGTAACTCCTACATTTATTTAGGGTATGAAACCATCTGTAAATTATGGGAGGTGTTACCGCTTATACAACATCATATTAACCATTTGAAACAAGGAAATTTCTCGGAATATTTAAAGAGTATATATCCACGATTACAAAACAACAAAGGTGATTTTTATGAAAACGTGTTAAGAAGTGTCAACGCAAACACTCAAGTTTGCTTTGAAGATATAAGTAATATTTTGGAATTGGTGTACGTGTATCCAGAAGCATTAAAAGATGTCTGCACAAACGGGAAAAAGAGTAACTTTTAATGATCATCTTAACAAAACACATGTTCTACGAGTTTGGAACCACGCATATCGTCAAGCACGACAAAGGTACTGGGAAATATTTGTAATAGATTCAATAAGGTTTAAAAAACGAATCGAAGAAACTTCGAAAATATTATCACCGATTTTAAATATAAATCATAGAATGTTTGTATACAATAGTAGGTTTAAATAAATATTAAATCACAAAAGTTTTTTATTTTAAAAATTTATTAAATAAAAAATGTTTAACATATTTTATAATTACATTTAAAAGTAAAAAAGTAACACAAATAACTAAATACCAGGATAAACAAATATTTGATAGATATTCCCCACCAACTTGAGTAGCACCAGAAGAGATGTAGAGCTGACGCCATTCTGTTTCATCATTAAGGTAATTGGGAAAAGGTAATCGTAGTTTATATACTGTACTGTTATATGGTATATAAGCGAATCTAAGATCTACTCCATTTAGCTTATAAAGACTCATGTTAGTCCACTGCGATGGCCAACTATCATTTTTTATTCCATTTCTATCAAAACATATATGAATATCGTTTACAGCATAAGGTTGGTAAATATAAAGTACTCCCTGCAAAACAGCATGTAAAATAAGTAGACCTGCTCCAGGCATTATTTTATCGCGAACTAAATTCTGTTAGATAAATTTTCTATATTTATACAACATTATTTTTACTAATCCACGAGTTGTGACTTTTATCTAATCCCAACCATTTAACATAAACTTGGTTAGCTTTGCGTTTTAATATCCGTTCCACAAGATAGACGTCTGAAAATTTAACTTTTTGAAGTTCTTCGGTGTAAAATGCCCCATTAATTTCCTCCTGTTTAGAATCCTCGAGTAAGTAGGTAGTTGGATTGGTTAACTGAACTTTTTTAATCTTAAATATTTCAGTACTCCAAGATGGTGTATATCCTTTAGCAAATGCGTGGCGATATTTACTTATACGAACATAATCCCCTCTTTGAAATTTTGGTTTACGTTTATCAACGGTTTTTAACCAGTTGTAAGCAATTATCTGCTTTGCATTTCGATTAGTTACTTTACTTGGAATGACACCCGTAGTTGAATGTTTGGTGTTATTGTACTGTTCAACGATAGATGGTAGTATGTTAACCCATTTATAAGAACCTTGCAAACTAAATTGTTTCCACAACTTTGACTTAAGAGTTCGTATCACACGTTCAGCAATACTTGCTTTTAAATTAGAATATGTGCTGTAATGATTTATACCATAAGATGACATTAGGTTTTTAAAGTGGGAATTATAAAATTCAGTCCCATTATCTGTTTGTAAATGTTTAGGAATTTTAGACATTTGAGATAAAATTTTCTTCATACAATTGGTAACTTCAGACCCCGTTTTTCTTTTAATCGGTGACGCCCAAACATATTTACTAAATGCATTTATGACAATAAGAATATAGTTATATCCGCTGTTGTATTTAACAAAAGGAGTCATAACAGCTAAATCTGCTTGACACAAATCATGCAAACCTTTAATAATAACATGCCTCCGTTTAAAGTTTTTTTTTGCGGGTTTATGAAGTTCATTAACGACTTGTTCTTTGGGGTTAGACATTTTTTTCTAGTGGACACTGAAGAGTAATATGGACAAAAACGTTAGGATTCGTATCAAGTTTAAACGAAAGTTTATCACCTTTCTTTACATGTAAACCAGGTAATTCATGATATTTATACTCTATCGAATTTATTAAAACTAATCCATTAAAACTGTAATGTTGTACTGTTTCAATTTTAGCGTTTACAGAAAATACATACGACGTCCCTCCATGATCCAACACATAAAAGTCCTTGTTTAAACTTGTTTTTTCTTCTCCTTTTAAAGCTATTATACATTTGGTGTGGTAAGAAGATGGATCACAAATAAAATATAGTGGATTTGTAGAATTACCGTGAGATTTTAAATCAGTTAGAAAATAATTACCAAATTTATTAATGGGCATTATTATTGAATTATACCACCTTCTCGAAGTTCCTCGATAATGGAAATGATTTCGTTACCGTGACCGTTATTTCCCGCAGATTGTGATGCTAGAAGTAGTCGAAGTCTATCTATTATCTCATTAAAATTGTCAAAGTATTTATACTCAGTTGGTTTCGTAGTGTATTGTTTTGTTAGTAAAGCCCCACCTTTTTTACCAGTAAATTGTTTGGCTCGATTTCTAGTTGTCGCACCAAGACTTGAAGGTAAAGAAGTTAATCTTTGTCTGTGAGGTTGGGGTCTAGTTTCCAATACTGGCTTAATAATAAAATAATATTTATCTTTTATTTTAGATTCCATTTTTCTAATTGGTAATTCAGGATTATTGTTTCTATGAAGAGCATTGGTTCGTCGTAAAATATCCACGTATTCGTTAACATCCCCCTGTTTAAAACTAACGGGATTAGCCTTGAACATTAATTCATAGAGACCAGGTGTTCCTATATACTTAACCCCTTTTATAATCATATCTGATCCGACAAAGTCGATATTTGAATCACCGATTGAAAATTTTTCGTTGGCCAAATCATGATACACTCCTAATATATGATCAAATCCACCTTTTGTATCCTCTATATTAGCTTTAACGTACACACGAGGTAAAGGTTCAGTGAATTGTTCATAGTACTCACCCATTACGTCAGGATTATTAACCATATTGTTAAACTCTAATACAGTTTCTTCAAAATATCGATTTATATCTTCACTACTATTACCCCTTACACGTTGTGATGTAAATGTATCTTCTGCACTATCTTCTCCAAGTCGTGATTCAAATGTTTCTTCGATCCCGCTAGGTGGGATAAAAGAAAGTTCTCCAAAGTTGGCAAGTGTTTTAGATGAAGGAGAACGTTTATTTGGTGATGAAGTCGCAAGTTGATATAAACTAAGATTTGGTGTGCTTAATCGACGAGGATTAGACTTGGGAGATCCTAATTTAGGTGATTTAGGTAGTTTAAGTGGGACAGATTCTTGTTTTATATTACTTGTAGGTTCTTGTTTTACATTACTTGTAGGTTCTAATTTTAACAACAACTCCTTGAGAGGTTTTGTTATGGGTTGATAATTTTTTTCTAACTGACTCTGAGACTTGATAATATCACTTTTTAAACTACGATATTTTCGTTTTAATGCTTGGCGGGTTTTTAACAGTTGTTTAGCGATTCGAGTATCCATTTTTACTAACACTAAAAAGGTGTACTTCTTCTTTTATATATTTACAAATGTATCAAACCCTTTGCGATATTTTCCTGAAGATAACAAACAATCCTTATCAATCACTACAAATCCATATTTATCTTTCCAACAAAAAGAACAAAAATCTTTAAATTGTTGAAAACTCATATCAATATTGACATGGTCGTCATATATGTGTTTTAAATTCGTCATATCTTGTTGAAAAATCACTAAAAGATTGGCATTATCCCGCACTAACTGTTTTGGTATAGCGCTATAAGTTTGACACAAGTAAAAACAGTCGGTAAATTTATGTCTACCAAAACAAAAATAACTTTGAATAAGTTTTTGATCACACGAAGCAACATCATCAAAGATTATTATTGAATGATTTTTAATATCTTCTGGAGTAGGTATGTTTGCAGAATCACCATATTCTTCATACCCAATCTCAGACATCGGTTTAATTAAGTTACGTAGGTATATATATTTTGGTTGGTGAAGTGATTTAGAATAAACATATATGTTTTGAAATCTTAAACCATTAGGATGCTCAATCAACGATAATAATGTATTAGTCTTACCACATCCACTTGGTCCAATAATAAGACACCGTTTTGAATCACCACCAAATAAATTACCGTGTTTTTTTATTTTATTATCTTGTGCAACTATATCATGGTTTGTAATAGGTAGCGACAGTTGTTGTTTTTCAATCTTCATTGTATTTGGGAATGATGTGAGTATATATAGGGTATCAGATTATATATAAAAGAAAGTATAATGAGGCGAAAAAGGATTAGTAGACATCGAACAGTTGAAAGAAGAGGTTGCGGATTATTAAATTCCGTCATCAATACACTACCAGTCGAGGTACACATTCCAGGTTATTCGTATTGTGGGCCGGGGACTAAGCTAGAAAAAAGACTTGCACTTGGTAATTCAGGAATAAATTTATTAGATAAAGCCTGTAAAGAACACGACATTGCATATTCCCTACATAAAGAACTTAGTAAAAGGCACGAAGCTGATAAAATATTAGAGAACAAAGCTTGGGATCGAGTAAAATCCAAGGACGCTACATTTGGTGAAAAAGCAGCAGCTTGGTTAGTTACAACGACGATGAAGGGTAAACGTAAATTGGGGATGGGGTTACGTAAGATTAGACGTCGGTTAAATAAAAAAGGTGGATCCCTTAAAAGAAAAAGAATAAATTTAAAAAAACGTATTATTAAAACCCCCAAAAAAGGAGGTTTTCTACCTTTATTATTACCGTTAATCGGAGCTTTAAGTGCAATTGGAGGGGGTACTGCATCAATTATGAAGGCTATTAACGACTCAAAAACCAACCGTGAACAAATAGCTGAACAGAAACGTCACAATCTTGCTATGGAAAAAGGAGGTAAGGGGTTATATTTGAAACCTGCTAAAGGGTATGGGATGTATTTAAAACCGTATTCAAAAAACTAATATTTCCTCATCACCCACTAACAGATGTTGATATAAGAAAATACGCAAAATTATTAAAAATCCCATATTTTAGAGACGTATTCATGAGAGATACCTTACCAAGTAAAATTCAAAAATATGAAAGCGGTATTATAAATATTAATTTAAATAAAGGTAAAGGCACGCACTGGACAGCTTATACGAAAGAGAACAACAATATAATATATTTTGATTCTTATGGTGATTTATCACCACCACATAATGTAATCAAATACTTTAAAACTGGTGGCCCTGTAAATATAAATTATAATTATAAAAGGTTCCAACATCATTCTTACAATTGCGGTCAATTGGCATTACAGTTTCTATATAACCATTATAATAAGGATGTGTGAATCAGTCTAAACAATAGAACCGTTCAGCAAATATGTCGTATAATTTCACCCTGACCGGAAAGTCGTGTATTTTAAGTTATAATTTTAATCCTCCCATTTACCTGGATGAAAGTCTTGAATATGAAGTTGGTTTAACGAACTTTTATTCTTTTAATTCCATACCCAACATTGATGAATCTAATAATGTATTTCTCTTTGGTCGCGGTAACATTACTTATACAACTGTTATCCCACTGGGCTCGTATGAATTGGAAGATATAATTCAGCTTTTAACGGGGTTGATGAAAAAAAGAGATAAAGATGCTTATATAGATATTATTCCAGATAAAAACACATCTAAAGTATCTATTAAAAGTAATTGTTCACTATATTTCGGTATTAAAAACTCTATAGGTAAAATTTTTGGGTTTAAGAAAAGAGAACTGGAAGCAAATAAAATTCATGTTTCTGATGAGCCAGTAAATATTTCAGTGACAAATGCAATCTGTGTTGATTGCAATATCGCTTCAGGCTCGTATTTAAATGGAGACCCGGTTCATATAATCTACCAATTTTTTCCAACCGTACCTAGTGGGTATAAAATAGTCGAGTCACCTCAAAATATTTTATATTACCCCATCAGCGTTAAGACAATCAACAACATTAGTGTAAAAATTGTTGATCAAAACGGTAAACTACTTAATTTTCGACAAGAAGAAATAACTATTAATTTACATTTACGACAGCGATTATAATGGTTCTAAACTTTTCCCGTCAACAACCCGATTACATAAAAAACTATAAAAGAACCGCCAAGAAACAAAAATTGAACAGTTTAAAAAAAACGATTGGAATATTAACACCATCTAATCGCTCATTATTAAAAAATCTTGGTTTTAAACTTTTAGTGTGATGGAAGTGTTACAAGTAACGGGTCAACCTTATAACGATACAACTATACAGGAATATCAATTTCACAGCTATTCACCATACATTCCCGGAAAGTTGAACTATAACGACGAGATAAAAATTCCCATATATGACCTTGACACATATACGCTCCCTTCAACATCATACTTAGATATAGAAGGAAAGCTACTCACCCACGACGATAAGGAACCAACAAAACTTAAATTTATAAATAACGCTATTTCTTTTTTATTTCGAGAGCTACGATATGAGTTAAATGGAGTTATTATAGACTCTGTTCGAGAGGTTGGACTGGTATCAACGATTAAAAATTATTTAAGTCTTAACGAAAACGAAAGTATTCTGTTCCAAAATGCTGGATGGTTTCCAAAAGCAGGAGATGAAAAAATAATAGTGGACGCCCATGGAAACTTTAACGTGTGTATCCCATTACGATTATTATCAGGATTTTTTGAAGATTTTAGAAAAATTATTATGAATGTAAAGCAGGAGCTTATTTTAATACGATCGAATGATGATGTGGACTCTGTTGTGAGTATAGACGACAGCGAACGACCTAAAGTTGAAATTACAAAATTACAATGGAATGTCGCCCATGTTAGCCCAAGCATGCGTGAACAACTACGATTGAATGGCATAGCTCATAAAAATATTGAGCTACCAATTAAATTCCGTTCGTGGCAAATGATTGAATATCCATCATTAAATAATACAACACGACATACGTGGGCGGTAAAAACTAGTACTAACATTGAGACACCGAGACATATCATTATCGCATTCCAAAAAGGAAGAAAATCCAAAATTACTAAAGATATGAGCAAATTTGATCATAACGACCTCAAAAATATAAAGGTATTTTTAAATTCTGAAAGATACCCTTATAATGACTTACACATTGATTTTGACACCAACAAGTTCGCTCAAATTTATGAGATGTTTGGAAGTTTTCAGACAAGTTATTATAATTTAAGTTTAAACCAACCGATATTTAGTCCTCAAGATTTTAAAACTAAAACACCACTCATACATATAGATTGCTCTAGGCAGAAAGAAGTGATCCAAAATGGGTCCATTGTTCTACGTATCGAATTTGAAACAAATACACCTTCAACACCTGATGTATCAGCATTTGTTTAATTTTACATGAGAAGGAATTTACATATAATCCATTAACAAAAATAGTAAAGCAGTATTAATACGCATGCGTTATAACTGTATATTAATTAATAGTAATAATTAAAAACGTTAGTTCATGATGAAACGTTTACACGAAAACACAATAGACAACTTTATAGATAATTTAAAAAAACTTAAAAAACAAATTCAGCAGTACGAGGCTTTTAAAGAGGTTATACAAAAATTTAAACAATTGCGAATATGAAACTTGTTATTGACATCCAAGGTTTTAAAATTGAGAATAATAGGTTTATTTGTAAAGAATTGGCGTGTTATTCAGGAGATAAATGTGTAGTATATATATTTAAACCACCTTTCCCATTACGAATGTTACCTCCTAATTTAATTCAGCAAGCGACATGGTTAAGCAAACACCACCACTGCATCTCTTGGAGTGAAGGTTATACCCCCTTATACGAATTAAAAAAAATTATAAAGGAATTAACAGACAAAGCTGAAATTGTTTATGTAAAAGGAATGGAAAAAGCGAATTACATAAGAAAATATTCTTCCACACCTGTAATTGAAGTAGGTGAATTTCCACCACTACCAGTATCGGAAGCAAAATGTTTTTACCACTCTAAACAGAAATGTATATGCGCCCTTTCAAATGTATTTTTTATTTATGAAAATTTTGTAATGGAGTAAATTTGAATAAAAACATTATATTTTTTACTTTTTTATTTTTTGATTCAAACTACAATAATAAGTTTTGTCTATAACCTACTTACAGAACCTAAACAACCTTCACATTTGAAGGGGAGTTGATACCCCTTAAACTGCAACCGTTTCAGAATCCTTGGTGGTAGCAGGTCTTCTATTGGTTTAAGAGATTCCAATTGTTGGTATTGGACAAGTTTTTGAAAAAGGGTGTCGAAAGTTGACGTCTTTTTTAAGAATTGGTCCACCCACAACCAAACGTCGGAAAATTTGAAAATTTTTTCCAAAGCTGTGTCTAATAGATAACGCTTCGTCAGGTATTCGTTAACGAACACACGTAATTTTATGGGTAGGCACACATTATCAAACATGTTGTTTTGACCGAGTTCACAAAGTGTCTCCACCCAACAGTATACACAAATTTTATTCATTTTTTTTTGTTAGTATAATATTCAATAGATGTTAAATTAGGTGTTGATTTTTCACTAAGTAATTTCACTTTATCCATAGTAATTTTAATACTTTCTTGAAACATGATTATAGTCTAAACTGATTTTGGAATTACATCAACGAAGTTATATACCATCGACCCCCACTAAACCATATCGAAACCGGTTTTAAAGCTTGTGTCGCTAATATCCCCACCTTTATTTGTTACCAATAATATATTCAACTCTATAATAAGTAGTACAAAAATATTTTATAATTTATTACAAATTATATATAAAAAGATAGAATTACATTTCATCAGTCTTGCAAACCGACATGTAGAATGATTTATGCACTCATCAATAGGTATATCGTATGGCTCCCATTTGTGTATTTCGACCTTACAGTAGAAACGACTTCGACATTCCCTATATGCTAGAACCCTGCTTTGCTTAACAACACGAGTTAACTGCACCTTTTCAATATTTAAAGGATGGTAAACGATCTTCAAACAGATGTATATATCTACTACCACTGTTACCATCGTCAAGACACATTTTTAATTGAAATAAGTATATATAAAAATATTTTAATTATTTATTAACAAAATAAAAAAATTAATAATACATATTATTAAAATATATGGTATTATATTGTTAAAACTTCGTTGAACACATTTTTTTTTTGAACTTCGATATTTTGTCGCCAACATTTTTGCAAAAAAACAGTCGCTGTACTTTAAATGTTCTTCAATTGGTATATCGGAAGGTTCCCATTTATATATTTCAGTATTGCAGTAGAAACATCGAACTACATCACTAACTCCTGTATAGTAAAACCCAGCTTTGCTTAACAACAGGGGTTCAACTGCACCCTTCCAATATTTAAAAGAAAGTAAACGGTCTTCAAATTGCCGCCCAGTACGAGATATACTATCATCGTTACCGTCGTCAAGACACATATTTGACTAATAAGTTAGTTCGGAAAATAATCTATATATGTAAACTTATATTGGAGGGAGGTATAAGCTTGAAATTTTTAAACAATTATCACATTAATAACACTAATTGTGCTATAAAAAATTTATATTAACAAAAAAACTGACAACAAGATACAAAACCAATAAGACCTTGACCGTTTGTTCACATTTGTTACCCACGTTCATAGGATAAAAAGAATAAAACCTTGACCGGTTATTCACCTATCTTTGTTTGAACCGGTTTGGTGACCGCATATTCACCTTTTCTTGTCTATGGTCGGACTATAGAATAAAAAGAAAAAATCCAACAAGACCTTGACGGGGCAATTACCCCATTGTTGTTAAACCTGTTTAGCTCAGTCTTAAAAATGCTACTTTCGGTTGAGTTCTATCCAAAAATATTTGTTAGACAGTAAGCCTTACACATTCAACCATGGAAGTTGGTGTTCCAAGTATCATTGTAGAGAGTGGTGTGTGTGACTCTAGTACAGATTGGGATAATTATACCATCATTAGTGATGATGGTCTATGCGATTCTACTACGAATTGTAATCTATCTGTATGGAGTTTGTCAACACTCGAGCTGTCAGAGGACTTATCTTCTTTGTCGGAGAGTGACATGTCTGATGTAGAGAATGACAGTTTATTGTATAGTGACGTGGAATTTCAGGATGTATCGGAAAATGATGTGTTTTTGGAACCTGTGATAGCACCACCCGAACTGATTGAGGATGTATCGAAAAATGACATGTTTTGCGAACCTGCTATAGTACCACCCGAACTAATTAATAAACTGATAATTATTGAATAATATTATATTAGTTTTAAATACTCCTCTCTTGTAACATATTTTTATTCATTTCATTTCATTTCATTTTCAACAAAAATCATGAACCAAATGATTTATTTGTAAACAACTTAATCAAAACATTACAATTAGGTTTCGCTTTACCTTTACATTTAGCATGTTTACAAATAAATAATTTGGTTCATGATGTTGGTTTTAGTAGTGCTCAACGGAAAAACTGTGCTTATAATAAAACGTTATTAAAACTTTTTAATAGTTTCATTCAAAAATTTAAAATAAATGCCTTAGTAGGTTTTTTCGACTTATTCATAATATTTACCAAACTCTAAAAACTTGTATTTCTTCTACGTATTTTACAATTTTTTCAACAGTGATATTTAAAAACAAATTTTTGAAAATTTTTGGTTTTTGAACTATTTATACTCCACCTTAATAATTATAGTTTATATAAAATTTTTGAAAAAAGACTGAATAGGTATGTATATTGTTCTAAATGTTTCTAGATGTAACATTTTAATATTTAGATAGTTTATTGGGATTAACACACCAATAAACTTGAAAAAGTTTATTTATTTAACTAAGAAATCTGAAGTCGTTCTTAAAATATAATTATAAATAAATATTGTATTTTAGTATTTTATATTTATATTTGAAAATAACTTTAGATTTCTTAGTTAAATAAACAGACTTTTTTAAGTTTATTGTGGTGTTAATCTTAATAAATTATCTACAACTAAATGTTGGCTGTGAATTATTTATAAAAAAACAATATTTTTATATATTTTTTATTAAAAATAAACAATATATTCGAAAATAATATAATAAAAAGTAAACTAAATAAACTATATATACACAACTAAAACTAAATATTATTTACAAAAACGTACACTTAAAAATAATTAATATTGACTATACAGGGTGCTCGGGGTGACAGGGTCGTCGGGGTGGGCTATACAGGGTCGTCGGTGTGGGATCTGTAACAAAGAAATAGCAAAATGTAGAACTAATTAAAATATCATAATGTTGTACAAAAATTAATGATGCCGCTTAATGAAGAATAAATTAAAATTTCGTAATAGAGAATAAATTAAATTTTCGTTTGTAAAAATTCATGGAAAACTGTTTTATTATAGTGATAAAAAGGAAAAGTTAGGTAAAAAATTGGTTAACTCACGGTTTACTTGTCCCCCAGCATCGCAGGACATCGCCACCAGCATTTTTGTTGAGCAAGTCTGTAACAAACGAAAAACATTATCAGTATTGTAATTATTATTAGCATTGCGTAAATTTTGTTAGTAAAATTGTTGCAACATATTATAATAAAAATTCTCACCTTCAGAATCCGATCTCACAGCGTTGGTCAGGAAAGTTTTGGTGTCTTTTAAATTTTCTATGAGACGACGTTGCTCTTCGTGGAAAGCCTCCGACAGTTTTTCCGCGTATAAAAAGATATTTTGGACAGCTTTCTTAAGGAGTTCACTATCCTTTAAACTCCTGTTCAAACTGTCCTGGAGACGGTCCTGATGACGTTCAAGTGCCGACACAAGCCCTCCTTTAAAATCCTCACAAAATGCTTGTTTTTGAGCTTTTACTCTGTTAGGGATTTGGAGAGCGCTTGCCACTACTTTACTGAATGACGGCTCTGTCTCTATCAGTTTTTTTTCCCAGACTTGAACCTTAGTCATGGGTTTCTCTGTCAATCCCTCTTTAGGTGGTGATCCCCATTCAAATATATTTAGTTCATCCCCAATAGAGGGATAACCCTCCATAGAGGGTTTGTAGTGGTTTTCATCATCAGGTCCGTCTTCAGGGTCGGAGATATCCTCGAAGGCTGTAGAGGTGCTTGGAGGAGCGTGCACCTCCGCCGCTACTTGCTTCACCCTTTCATTTTTGCGTGCAGCCTCTTCGGCGGCATGAAGAATGTCATCCTTAATAAATGTGGATGACTGAACAACATTCTCATTAACCGCGGAGTGCACCGTCGCTTTAGTTTTTTGTTTTTTCTGATTGTTTATTTTATAAATTAAGCGTTGCGCTTCGCTTATTTTTTTCGCGCCGACGAAAACAACACTCTCTTCCGACGGTGCACGCTGCCTATCCCTTATTTCACAGACCGGAGAAGAGATCGAAGACGGGACCGATCTTGGTGACGGCGGTGCGATCGCGGACGGAATCGAATTTTCACACACCGGCGGCGGCTACTCGATTGAAGGAGGAACCGTGTTAATTAATTGTCTTTTAGCTAACGGTTCCTCAAACTTAGTATCTGGCACACTATTATATAAAATTCTTTTCTTAGCCAACAACCCCGGCTCGCGACGCGCAGAACGTTGTACGGTTTTCATTGTGAACAGAAGAGACTATTTGAAATTGCATAACTTAAACGGGGTTATATACAACAAACCGAACCCAAGCCAAGCAACGCGAAATGGTGGGTAAAACAGGATCTACACTTGCTGTAACAAAGAAAGGTGAATACTCGAAGGCGATGTAAGCTCTCGCAAATGAAGAATACTCTTTCATGACCTCTACATAGACAACAAAGAAAGGGTATTGACCGGCTATAGTTGAGTTTATGTCTGCACAGCTTTGCACTTATTGTTGGTTTGTTTTCAGTTAAAAAAACATCAGTTTTTTTTTTTTTTTTTTTTTTTATATTTTTTTTATTTTTGAGGTTTTTTTTTTCTTTATTTTTAGTCCTACACCCACCTTCCAACCACTCTAATGAAAGGTCTTGACGCCAGGAATACGAATATGTTATTACTTTGAGAAAAACTTAACGCGTAAAGCGGTAAAACGCTAAAAAGCGTATTTTTAGTCCTACATCACGTTTCGACCACTCTAATGAAAGGTATTGACGCCAGGAATATGAATATGTTATTACTTTGAGAAAAAATTAACGCGTAAAGCGGTAAAACGCTAAAAAGCGTATTTTTAGTCCTACATCACGTTTCAACCACTCTAATGAAAGGTATTGACGCCAGGAATACGAATATGTTATTACTTTGAGAAAAAATTAACGCGTAAGGCGGTAAAACGCTAAAAAGCGTTTTTTTAGTCCTACATCACGTTTCAACCAATCTAATGGAAGGTATTGATGCCAGGAATACGAATATGTTATTATTCTTTAAAAAAAATTATGCATATAGTGGTAAAGCGGTAAAAAGCGGTAAAAAAACTATTTTTTGTTAAATTTTACTTTTAACCCTGCTTATAAATGCGGTAATTATCTATATTTGGAATATATTGTTAATTTTTGTAATTATTTACTCTAATAATACCATAAAACCGGTATTTCCAGTTTAAAACCGGTATTTCTAGTTTAAAACCGGTATTTCCAGTTTAAAACCGGTAATCAAAACAAGTTTATATTTATACCCCACACTTCTTTCGTTATTGTTCATTCTTGTGTCGTACAGTCACCTAGCTTCAGTCAACAACCATGCAGTGTAACTTTTGTTTAAAAGTTTTATCCAACAAAAGCAGTGTAAGTAGGCATAAACGGGAAAGTTGTCCGGAACGATTCAATAAAGGGAAAAAGGTGAAACTTAATGATGACCCAGATGTTGTTACATCAGCTAATAATTACAATTCAACCATTGTAGAAGCAACTCCCTTTAGATCTATTGTTCATCCAGTTACCACTACATCCAATGTTATCGAATGTCAAGATTGTTATAAAAAAATTTCTGGGAGAGGGCTAACAGGACATTTACGTAGTAATTCGCACAAAAGTGTTATTAGTAATGATAGTGGGGTTGAGAAACTATCAAGTGCGTTTAAAAATCGTATCGGTAGTTACCGCCTTTCTAGCAACAAACATCATACTGATTACTTAGA
Source organism: Diabrotica undecimpunctata (assembly GCF_040954645.1). NCBI lineage: Eukaryota > Metazoa > Arthropoda > Insecta > Coleoptera > Chrysomelidae > Diabrotica > Diabrotica undecimpunctata. The sequence goes on from NC_092811.1 coordinate 62,048,061, forward strand.
ATTTTTTAGTGAAATTGAAGGTAACGTTTTGAAGCTCCTACATAACTATTTACATAAATTTAAAGTGTTAAAAGTTAATTTCGAACTTTACTCTATGTACACAATACCTGAAAAAGATACTTATGATTTAAAATCATTTAATACAAAAAATCAGATTATTACTATTTCTACTAATTTGAAACAAGCATATCAAGATTTTATTAGGGAGATATTACCCAAGGTTTCGGAAATACAAGAAAAGGAATCTGGATGGAGTCTTTTACAAATCCAATCATTAGAAGTTAACATTAATAAGTACAACCCTCTACGATCTTCTTCATATATCAGGTTACCACGACAAATCGAGATGAAGAAAGCAATTATTAATATAATGAATAAAGATGAAGCATGTTTTGGTTGGGCGGTAAACGCATCAATTTTTGATCCAACAGGTAAATCCAATCTTACTACTTCTTATCCGCATTATACTAGTCTCTTAAAGTTCCATAATATAGAATTCCCTATGAAACTCTCAGATATACCAAAATTTGAATTACTTAATAATATTTCGATTAACGTTTTTGGGATTAGTGAATGTTTTAAAAATAATATCACACAATTGGAAATCGTTGGGCCGTTATACCATACAAAATCTAAAAAAGCTACACATGTTAACCTATTACTTATTTTTGATGAGTACGGGAATAGTCATTATTGTTACATTAAAAATTTATCGCGGTTAATATCAAAACAAAAATCACGCCATAATGGTCAGACTTTTCTATGCAATGGTTGCTTACAATTTTTCTCATCCTTAGAACGTCTTCGCAAACATGAAGACAACGATTGCAACTTTGTATATACTAAGCTTCCAACTACCAACATGATTCTCAATAAATATGGACATTTACAAAAAGAAAATATCTTACAATTTTCCAACTTTCAGAAACAAATGCAAGTTCCGTTTGTTATATATGCTGATTTTGAAAGTATACTGCAACCGATACAATATGCAACACCTTCTGATAATTCCTCGTTTACTGTCAAAACCTATCAGCATACACCATATTCATTCGGTTTTTATGTTAAATGTTATTTTGATGACAGTTTATCAGAACTTATCATTTATCGCGGTGACAACGTGGTTGAGAAGTTTATTCAAAAACTAGAAGAAAAAGTTTACACTATTTATCATAAATATCTTAAATATATTAAACCTATGAAAAAACTCACGCCAGAAGAGGAATTACAATTTTTTACTAGTAAATGTTGCCACATTTGTGATAAACCGTTCGATATTAACGAAATTAAAGTTAGAGATCATTCACATCTAACAGGGTTGTTTTCTGGCGCAGCGCATAACGCTTGTAATTTAAATTACAAATTACCTAAGTTCATACCTGTTTTCATGCATAATTTAACCAATTACGATTCACATCTGTTTATAACAAAATTAGCTCAAAATAACGAAAAAATTGATGTTATTGCACAGACTAAAGAAAAATATATATCATTCACCAAACTACTTTTAGTTGATCGTGGTGATTTAGAGCAAAATATATATTTAAAATTAAGGTTTGTGGATTCTTTCAGATTTCTACCTCATTCACTGGATAATTTAAGTAAAACCCTAAATAATAATCAATGTCTAGAGTTACAAAAATATTGTCGATCAAATGAAGAGTTCGGATTGTTACGACAAAAGGGTGTTTTCCCTTATTCATACCTGGATAACTTTTCAAAACTTGGTGAGGTATCTTTACCCACACAAGAAGAATTTTTCGATATTTTAAAAGGTGAAGGCATTTCCGATGAAAAGTACTTACGAGCTAAGCGAGTTTGGGAAGTTTTTAATTGTAACACCTTAGGAGAGTACTCAGATGTTTATTTAAAATCAGATATTTTATTATTAGCTGATGTGTTCGAAAACTTTCGACATAATTCTTTATTTAACTATAAATTAGACCCTGCTCAATATTTAACAGCTCCATCACTTAGCTGGGATGCTATGTTGCGTAAAACTAATGTTCAGCTTGAATTATTGACGGATATAGACATGCTCCATTTTTTTAAAAAGGGTATACGTGGAGGTATAAGTCAGTGTAGCACTAGATTTGCTGCTGCAAATAATCAGTATTGTGGGAATTATGATTGTTCTAAACCTACTTCATATATTCTTTATTTAGATGCTACAAACCTTTATGGTTACGCTATGAGTCAATTCCTTCCGCATGGTGATTTTCGATGGTTAGATGATGTAGAAATCACTAATTTTGATTGTTTATCAGTCGATGATGAATCTCCAAAGGGGTATGTCTTAGAAGTTGATTTAGCTTATCCTGAAACATTACATGATTTCCATAACGACTTACCGTTTTGTCCTGAAAATCTAATTCCTCCTAATAGTAAAGATCCCAAGCTTGTATTAACGTTGTTACCGAAAAATAAATATATTATCCATTATAGAAATTTGAAACAGTGTACTGAACAAGGTTTAAAGGTAACTAAAATTCATCGAATTCTAGAATTTTCTCAATCACCGTGGTTAAAACCTTATATTGAATTAAACACAAATTTACGTAATTCTTCAAATAATGAATTTGATAAAAGTACATATAAAAATTACACAAACTCTATTTACGGGAAAACTATGGAAAACGTTGATAAGAGGGTTGATATTAAACTTTTATCCCACTGGGAAAACTTGCCTGGGAGTGTCGGTGCTGAAGGGTTTATTAGTATGCCGAATTTTCACTCTGTTTCAATATTTTCTGATAATTTAGTTGCAATTCAAATGAATATCCTAAAAATAATTTACGACAAACCGGTATATGTCGGTTTTTCAATTTTAGAAATATCCAAAATTCGTATGTATGATTTTTTTTACAATTACATTAAAGCTAAATATGTAGATAATGCCACACTTTTGTATACCGACACTGATTCATTAATTTTACACATTCAAACAGAAAACGTTTACCGCGATATCAAAGAAAACCTTCATTTATTTGATACATCTAATTACCCCGCCGATAATATCTTTAATATACCAAAAACACCATCAGTGGTTGGTAAATTAAAGGATGAGTTTAAAGGTAAACCAATTACAAATTTTTGTGGTACTGGTGCCAAAGCTTATTGTGTGACATTAAGTAACAATGATAACCTTAAAAAAGCTAAGGGAATTTCCAAAAACGTTATAAATAAATCTTTAACATTTACGGATTATAAACAAGTAGTTGATAATACTAATGCAAAGATTTATCGTAAAATGTATACATTTAAGTCACATTTACATGAAATGTATACTGAATTAAAAAATAAGGTTGCTTTAACTTCCCACGATGATAAGAGATATGTTATACCCGGAACTATTAACACATTAGCGTGGGGTCATTACAAAATAGATACGTTTATACCTAACCAACAACAAAAAAATCTCGATTATTTAATCCAGCAAGCTAAACTACTTCTACCAGAAGCAGAAAATGATGGTAGGGATGAATTTTATGTAGATAGTTTTGAAATGGATTTTTTATCGTAGTGGGAGAGTTTGTTGGTGGGGCGGTTGTTTAATAACACGTTGTAGAGCTAATTCCTACAGTTCTTCTTCAGCTTTACTGCTAGTATTTACAATGTGGATGTGTTACGTTACCGAAATTGAAGTTACGGATTTAAAAAGTGGTGTTCAAAACTTACACCAACTTTTTTCAAATCTGGAGTTTGATGCTTCTCATGAAGCCATTTATGGTGCAGTGCGTCCATCATCTTATTCTCCAGAATTTTATACAGAATTAGCTAAAAAATATGAAAAAGGTGCTGAAATCTGTGACTTGTATCTTAAAAACCAAATATGTTTATATGGATTTGTATCGTTACTAAAAGTTGTAAAGTTGGATGGTTATTTAATTCGAATAAAAGACTATCTTCCATCTGTTTTATACGAAAAAAAAAGAAAATAACGAAGATGATACTTCCAGTAATGAAGTTATTGATAAAGACATTGATTTTATGGTTGAAGATGGTTCAAGTAAATCATAAACTTAATAATCTTATATTTAGACTTTATTGTATTAACGGTATAATGTATTTAATAAAAGCATTTCTGTACTAATAATAATTGTTTTATTTGCGTTTTTAGCATTAATTAATATGGTGTGAGTGTAAAATGTATCTTGTTTCCACCACATATTTTATATAATGAATTTATCCAAATAAAGCTACCGTGTTTGGAACACTATTGTACTTCACTATTCTGTTTCACTATTTACCTACTTCTTGTTTTTTTCCATATTTTACCTTATAAAAATAAAGTTGTCTATCCTTTAATAAATAAATAAAGTTATTTTTATCCTTCGTGTGTAACGTTCCGGTCGTTGACCCCTTGACCGGCTATTGACCCCTTGACCGGTCTTTGACCCCTTGACCGGTCGTTGACCTCTTGACCGGTTATTGGCCCCTTGACCGGCTATTGACCCCTTGACCGGTCGTTGCCCCCTTGACCTTGACCGGTCGTTGACCTCGTCAGTGGTGGGGGGTATGAGGTATGGTGGGGGGTATACAAAATGGTGGGGTCAATGGTGGGGGGTATACGGACGGTGCGGCTAGAACTCTCACCCCTTACCTTACCATTGGAGGGGGTATAATAATGGTGGGGGGGTCGGTGGTGGGGGGTATACGAACGGTGCGGCTAGAACTCTCATTTGCCCTCTACTAGAATTTCTGCCGAAAATTGGGGCAGCGTCGAAAATAGGAGCGTTTACCTTATGAGACCCTCAACATACGTCGGTAGCACCACATTTCAAATGGCTCCAATCGTTTTATGACATTTTCTGTAAGACTCCAGCTTTCCACTCCGTAGAGGAGGACACTAAAGACGTAACATCTAAGAATTCTTATGCGTATATTTATACTTAAAGATAAGTTGCAAAGAATCTTCCGAAGACTGTTAAAAGAGCTTCTGGCTTTTTCAATACGAGTTTTAATTTCGTAGCTATGATCCCAAGTATCCTTAATATTGCAGCCCAAATAGAATATTTTCTTCACTCTTTTTAACAGTGTATCGCTTATTGTAATTTGGGCGTTTATGTTGGTGTTCTTACTAATGATCACTATTTTGTCTTCTTACAATTTAGTTTTAGGCCGTATTTGTTACATGTTTCACCACATCCATCCTTTGAAGCCCCTGCGCACTATCTGCCAGCAATACGGAATCGTCTGCATATTGTTTATAAGTTGGCCATTTACTGCAATACCATCATCTGATTCGTCAAAGGCCTCTCTAAAGATGTTTTTAGAGTATTATTAAATAATGATGGGCATACTGTTACTTTTTGTTGGAGATATAAAGTTGAGATCAGTCATATCTTTACCATTGATCGACTCCTGATGTCTTTAGATGACAGACTAAATTTTTACTATCTGTACATAAATTTTAAAATGTATTTTGTCCACTATTTTATATTTTATATGTGTGTTATGAGTGTCTATGCTTTTACAAATAATCTCAACGACTAGTAAGTTGCACTGAAGATTTGTGATATTTTATAAATATTTACATTTTTTTCTTATTACAGTGTCTTGAAAAAGGAATAAAACCATTCCGAAAGCTAGACAAAAAGTCATAAGACTGTTTCATTAACATCCCGGCCAATTTTCTGACTGCAACCCTAATAAACTGTGTTGTTTGTTTATATTGACAGTCACTAATATCCAGTAATTCTTATATATATATATATATATATATATATATATATATATATATATATATATATATATATATATATATATATATATACAGGGTGGTCCTTAACTAATTGTACAAAAAGAAACTATAGATTCTACACTTTAAAATATTGCGATTTAAGTCAAATTGCTTTAATAAAATATTGATATTAAGAAAGATACAGGGTGTTAAAGTACAAAATTAAAATTTTAATTTTCACTATAACTTTCATGTTTGTGAACATTTATGTATAAAAATTCATAACTGGGTACTATTGAGCATCAGAAATTATAATCTGATGCATACTTTATTGTAGCTGATTATTTTATCAAAAAAAAGGTATACATGTTACTCGACAGCTTTCGAGATAATCGCATTTTATAAATCAACTACATAATTCAAATTTAATGCCATTACTCCAGGCAACGAAAGAAAATTAGACAAAAACATCAATACTTCTGAATTTTGGTATAAAATTATTTCAATAAAGTTAATAGTTAAAGAAATATTAAATAAATAAATTAGCAGGATAGAATAGTAGGATTTGACAAAATAACAGAATAATTGAATTTTACATCAAACATTTTACGTTTTGTATGAAATTAAAGTAATAATGAAAATATTTTATTAATAAACCAAATTAAGCAATAGTTAAACTTAATAACATTAAACTTTTTGTCAAAGTAAGTGTTCGATATGTCCACCATTTTCTTTAATTCATTTGTCAATAGATTCCATAAAAGATCGTCTCATATTAAATAGCATCATTGCTTCTAAAGAAACTGCTGCAGTATGTAGAATATATAATTAACATAATATATTAATAAAGTATTCGTTTACAAATTTTATGAATTAAATAATTATATTAATATCTCACCACATGACCAAGGAATATGACTACCACGAACAATCCAACGTTCAGAAAAGTTGTATTTAATTATGTTCTCACTGCAATTTTCTCTATAATGTGGTGGTGTACCAATCAATAAAATCATTTTATAAAAAATGTAAATAAATCTCACCATTCAAATTATAAGGTAATTCGCAGTTCCATAAAAATAATTACAAATGGTACCAAACCATACGATACGCATTTTAAATATGAATTTTAAATAAACGTATGATTTGAAACAATTGGTAATTATTTTTTAAAGACATGCGAATTACCTTTGTAATTTGAATGGTGAGATTTATTTACATTTTTTTATAAAATGATTTAATTTGATTTACTAGCGGACCCGACAGACTCCGTTCTGTCAAATAGATTAGGAATGTGGCAGTTTATTTCTTTAATTCTCGTGAACAGAACCGCCACCATGATGATAGGGCGGTGTGTGAGGGTCAGCTCGGGTGACCTAAGTATCTTCGCTTCCACGAACTTCGGCCACCCTTTTGGACCCATTAAAGATCACGACTGGGATGTCTGCCAGAGGGCTTCAAACTAAGAGGTTAACTTAAGGTTCAAACCTAATTGAAAAATAATCTAAAGGAATAGTGGGAACTTAAAGGTGACAAATATTTATAAAGTGGGTGCTTCAATGACAAAACATAAAGGTTATTAATTATTTATTATTATTATTATTATTAACATAGGGTTAATAACCGATGTAATAAAGAATAATGAAATAAAACGTATATAAGTATTTTCAGTAATCGCTTTATTGTAAATCAAGTAAATCATAATTATTAACAAAAATCTGTTTTATTTTTATTGTAGTGCTTTATGATACACAATGTTTTTGTTTGATTACCTGGTGAATATACAAACAAATCTGATGGTTTTTCAACATGGGAACAGGCAACATATACTTGACCATATGAGAAACATGGGTTTTCTAGATGAATACCACAAACACCTAATGATTGCCCCTGGGACTTATTTATGGTCATAGCAAAAGCAAGCCGCACTGGAAACTGTAGTCGTTTAAATTCAAATGGTACATCAGTTGGAATCATTGGGATGCATGGTATCAAAACGTGTTCTCCTTTATACTTTACTTTCAGTATAGTTGCTTCTATCACGTTGTTCAATAATTTTTTTATCGCCAACCGGGTGCCGTTGCAAAGACGCGGTTGGTTGATATTTCTCAAGATTACAACTACCGATCCAACCTTTAATTGAAGATTGTGAGGTGGCAATCCTGGTAAATCCAGCGATTTTAAAAATTCAGGCGGATAGTTGACGACATCATCTTGGTTAGTAGCCGAATCAACTGATTTATATATCCTCGAATCGCCTGTAATTTGTTCTTTAATTTTGAAATTTAATTCAATTACATCTATGTTTTTTGCAGCCAATATAGCCCGTTCGCTAAACCAATCATGGTTTCTGTAATTTTGAGCAACATCTGGAAACACCTTTTGAATAAGTTCATCTTTTGATCGAGTTAACTGACAAAAACTTTGAAGAAAGTTAATGTAACCAGTCAAGGTGTCTATAGGAAATTTGCCATTACCAATGTCAATGAGTTGTTTAGAGAATATGTGTCCAGATTGGCCATTTTGCAACTTGACACGGATATTCTTGCTTAAGTGTAATACCTTGACATGTTTCCACAAATTGGAGGACTTTAAACATGCATTGAGTTCATCAGCTGGCGTTGATCGTGGAATCACTGGCAATTCACATTGCTGCAAAAAAACCTTTGCCAATGCAGAGTTCTTCGAAATGTTGCAGGTTGGAGTTGTGTTGCTTTGCATTTTTAATGGCAATTTTAGTGCTGAATGGGCTATTCGACCACATTCAAGCAAAGTTGCTGCGATTCCCGATGAAGCGAGTGCAAGTGCAATTTTATTTTGTGAGCGAATTGTTGCTAATATCAATGAAATCAAAAAAGTTTTTCCTGTACCACCAGGTGCACCTAAGAAGTAAATCCCTCCTGTTTTATCATTTGTTACTTTCATAAGTGTATCAAATACATACTTCTGTTGTTCATTCAATAGTGGAAGATTTGTTTGAATTAATTCTTTCAAAGTGTTCACCGGACCGAACAGACCGTTCCGAAAATAATTGTATGGGAAAAAGAAAAGGGGTGTTTTAGGGTTTTCCCGGAAATTATTTGAATTTTTCTCGCCGTAAAAACCATTCTTAGACTTCAAGGAACATTTTAAAAAAAGAATTGTTAAGATTGGTCCATGTGTTGTTAAGTTATGCGCTTACCAACACATTTTGCGATTTATTTTAATATTATAGATTGGAAGAATTGTCATCAAACTTAAGGCGAAAAATATGTGGTTTATGCAAGATGGTACACCACCACATTATAGAGAGAGCAGTAAGAACATACTTAAATACAACTTTCCTGAACGTTGGATTGTTCGTGGTAGTCATATTCCTTGGTTATGTGGTGAGATATTAATATAATTACTTAATGCATAAAAATCCCAAAACAATACTTATTATTATACTTATAATACTTATTATAAATACTGCAGCATTTTCTTTAGAACCAATGATGCTATTTGATATGAGACGATATTTTATGGAATGTATTGACAAATGAATTAAAGAAAATGGTGGACATATCGAACACTTACTTTGACAAAAAGTTTAATGTTATGTAGTTTAACTATTTCTTAATTTAGTTTATAAATAAAATATTTTAATTATGACTTTAATTTAATACAAAACGTAAAATGTTTGATGTAAAATCCAATTATTCTGTTATGTTGTCAAATCCTACAAATCCTACTATTCTATCCTGCTAATATATTTATTTTATTTAATATTTCGTTAATTATTAACTTTATTAAAGGCATTTTATACCAAAATTCAGAAGTATTGATGTTTTGTCTAATTTTCTTTCGTTGCTTAAAGTAATTGCGTTAAATCTGAATTATGTAGTTGATTTGTAAAATGCGATCATCTCGAAAACTGCTGAGTTTTGAAGTTATTAAGAAGTATACCTTTTTTTGTTAAAATAATGTATCTTTAATATTTTATATCACAAATACCGGTAACTTAAAGAGCAAAAAAGTTAAGTGCAAATGTATGCCACATATGTGGCGTCCTCTATCAGCTACATTAAAGCATGCATCAAATTATAATTTATGATGTTCAGTAGTACCCAGTTATGAATTTTGATACATAAATGTTCACAAACATAAAAGTTATAGCGAAAATTAAAATTTTAAATTTCCAATTTAACAACCTGTATCTTTCTTAATATTGTTGTGAATTTATTAATTGTTATGTCTTTAATTTATAATGTCTTTATCAAAAGGTTCTTATCTTAATTTATTAAAAAGCACAATAACTTATATTAATTTATTTATCACTAAAAATACATAATTTATTAAAAGGCGAACGTGACATTTATTGCGGGCGCGAATCTTCTTTATTAACTGACTTCTCCCAAATAACATGTCCTGTTATATACTCAGTACCGTTAGACTCAAAAAGTCTAAAACCTTCTTGAGTAGACCGGACGGCGACGGTAAGGGCAAACTGGATTTCCCATCGACTCGCCTCGAACTTTCGAAATGTTGTTTTTTTTTAAGCTTCCGTTCAGGTCTCGCACAATCTACAACAGAACAGACTTAGTCATAATATTTACGGTTATTTTTAGGCCAGGATATTTATCGTAACATTGCCCCCCTCTTAAAAGATGGTTCCTCCTGGAACCTTGTCGGGACTGGAACCGGAACTGTATGCTGGTATCGGCAACTGGACCCTCTTTTACAACTTCCAGTTGTATAAAAATGACAAGGGACGGTTTTCTCTCCGCACCAGTAACTATGCGGATTGCAGCAGACTAACACCTGGACTTCGGTGTCTTTAAAGATCTCCTCCACCAAATTTCGGATAACCCTCCAATCTAATTGGCGGCACTCCAACTTTGGCATGGCTAACTTTTTCACGTCGGACTCTAGTACGTGCTCTCTCAATTGAAGTAAGGCTTCCCACACATCTTGGTAGGTAGGTTGGTCACGGGCAGTGTCTTTTGTTACCAGGTAGAAAAGGTAACGTGATGCATCTTGGAGTTTCAAGGTTTTACCGGGAGCTGGCACCTGGCATTGAAGTTCTGCAACTCGACCAAACTTCCTTCGAAAGACGGATGCCAACCCTGGTGCGTCTTTGATACTGGCCGGGATGTTAAGGGCCAGCGAGTAGTCATCGGGGAGCGCGAGTAGATCTTGCTTTTCTTCAGTGGTAACACCATGTCTCGCTTTACCGGTACCTCCATAGGCACCCATGAATTCCTCAAACGTGAGGTCAGACACATCGTGGACTTGGTTTACTTCCACTTCTTCATCTACGTCGTGGTCACCTTCGAAAGACGCCAGCCGGTTATGGTGTACTATCATCGGCTTTCCCCTCGGAATCTTGCTTATTCGGTAGATGACATCGTTGATCTTCTCCATAATTAGGTATGGGCCTTCCCAAAACTGCTGCAATTTGGGAGAACAACCTTTTCGCTTCTTGGGATTATAGAGCCAGACCTTGTCGTTCTTCTTAAAGCAACCCTTTTCGGCTTGTGTATCGTACCGTTTCTTCATTCTGTCGCTAGCGATCTGAAGGTGGGATCGGACCAACTCATGTACATCGTCCATTCTTCTTCGTAATTCGATCACATAATCTTCACCTGCTACATCTTCTCCAGGTCGACACCCAAACTCTAGATCACAAGGTAGTCGCATTTCGCGTCCGAATAGGACTTTGGCTGGTGTCTGGCCTGTTGATTCGTTAACAGCAGATCTGTAGGCCATTGTGAAGAACGGAAGGTATTGGTCCCAGTCTCGCTGATGATCGGACACCATCTTTGTCAAATATTTGCCAACTGTCCTATTCATCCGTTCTACCATACCATCAGATTGCGGATGATATGCTGTAGTTCTTGGTTTCTTCATGCCTAGTCTATCACATATTCCTTGGAATAGATCGCTTTCGAAGTTCCTGCCTTGATCACTATGTATCTCCAAAGGCACTCCAAATCGGCTGATATATTCTTGGATCAAGTTATCTGCAACGGTGGCGGCCTTCTGGTTTGGAAATGGCCCAGCGATATCCAAAGCTATTCTTTCAAACGGGCTTCCAACATTATATTGTCTCATAGGAGCTCTCCTTTTTCGGTAAGGCCCGTTACTCGTAGCACAAATAGTACATTTCTTACACCAGTCTTTTACGTCGTCGGAACTGTTCATCCAATAAAACCGTTCCCGAATTCGCTGAAGGGTTTTCTTTACACCAAAATGCCCTCCCGATGGACTGTCGTGTAACTGACGAAGTACTTCGGCTATTCTGCTCTTTGGGATCACCAACTGTCTTCTCTTCTCTGAACCGTCATCATTTTTCAGGACTCGTTTGAGCAAGCCATATTCGATGATAAATGAGTCCCACTGGGCCCAATACGTCTTAACTACTGAGCATAGGTTTGATATTTCCTGCCAAGGTGGTCGACGGTTTTCCTCTTTCCATTTTCGGATTTTCTGTATAACTGGATCTCTCTCTTGTTCTTCCCTTATCTTAGTAGGCGTCCAGTCGTCGTTGACAATCGTCGTTCTTAGCACTGCTGCTTCCTTGGATTCCGTTTTGTTGCAGTGGGAACACTCTGCTGGGCATGGCCTTCTGGAAACAGAATCAGCGTTTCTATGGCTAACTCCGGCCCGGTGCTCAATCTTAAAATCGTATTCTTGGAGTCGTTCGATCCACCTGGCTATCTGACCCTCTGGATTCTTAAACTGCATCAACCACTTAAGGGCGGCATGGTCGGTTCGGATTAGAAACTTTCTGCCATAGAGATATTGATAGAAGTGCTCTACTGATTTCACTACTGCCAGAAGTTCTCTTCTCGAGACGCAATAATTCCGTTCAAGTTTTGAAAGAACTTTACTAAAATATCCGAGAACTCGTTCCTGTCCTCCTTGAATCTGAGACAGCACTCCTCCAATTCCCACATTACTTGCATCCGTATCTAAGATGAACTCTTCTTCTGGCAGTGGATACCCTAAAATTGGTGCTGTTATTAAATGCTTTTTCAACGTCTCAAAGGCATTTTGGCAGTCTGTATCCCAGCGGTATTCTCTTACTTCCTCTGTAAGTCGCGTTAATGGCTTAGCGATATCTGCAAACTTCTTAATAAACCTCCGGTAGTAAGTACATAGTCCAAGAAAACTTCTCACTTGATGTTTGTCAGTTGGTTTTGGCCATTCCTTAATGGAATCGATTTTTCCCTTATCCACGGCCACTCCTTCTTTACTGACTATATGACCCAGATAATTGACTTTACCTTGAAATAGCTGGCACTTCTTGGGGTTTAGCATCAATTGGGCAGCTTTAAGTCGATTAAAAACGTTTTCTAAATTCCTCAAATGATTTTCGAATGTCTCCCCCAAGACGATTATGTCATCTAAATAAACCAGGCATGTTTTCCAAGATAACCTTCTCAACACATTTTCCATAAGCCTCTCAAATGTCGCAGGAGCATTACAAAGTCCAAATGGCATAACGTTGAATTGCCACAATCCAGATCCTGTGGTGACGGCTGTCTTTTCTTTATCGACTGGGTCCATTTCTACCTGCCAGTATCCAGACTTCAAATCTAAAGTAGAAAACAATTTACTTCCAGCCAATGTGTCCAATGTGTCATCGATCCGAGGCAGAGGATAACTATCTTTCTTGGTAACGTTGTTCAGCAAACGGTAATCCACACAGAACCTCGTCGTTCCGTCTTTCTTCTTAACCAGGACCACCGGAGAGACCCATGGACTCGTAGAAGGTTCTATCACCCCGTCATTCTTCATTTCCTGAACAATCGTTTCAGCTTCCTCTCTTTTCGCCTGTGGTAATCGTCAAGCTGTTTGACGAATTGGCTTAGCATTACCAGTATCAATTTTATGCTTAACAACGGTAGTTCTTCCCGTCTTTTCTCCTTTCGGTACGAAAATATCACGATACTGCCGAAGAAATTCCCTTAATTTCCTTTTCTCCATCTGATTTAGAGACTGTCCTGCAACTGCAACCATTTGGTCGAATTTGTCGTTGGAATTATCAGATGTTGTCGCCTGACGGATTATGGATGTCACAGGTACACAAGTTCCTACCTTTGTCTCTTTCTTGATGGTCACTGGGTAGTCGTTGACATTGATAAGTCTCACAGGAATTTCTTTAGCCGAAGTCACCAATTCCTTTCCAATTATGATTCCACGGCCAACCTCATCGTCGTGGTTCCAAGGCTCCATCATAACAGGTGTCCCTTCGTCTACAATTCCCTGTAGTCGCGCTACTATGATCGTTTCGCTTCTCGCAGGCACGACTGTATCTTCTGTAATGGCTGCTTGCACGGTGTTGTCATTATGTGGATGAAGAAATACCTCCTCGTTGCCAACTTTGATTACCTTATTCTTAAAATCCAATTGGAATCCATGCATATTCATTACGTCCATTCCCAATATAACATCCTCTTCGATGTCAGCAACTATAACTGTATGGACGAACTTTTCTGCTCCAATTCCCAATTGTACCTGGATTTCTCCATGAATGTTGGCATTTTCACCTGTAGCGGTCCGAAGTCGCAACCTCGTTGGTAACACTTTCTTTCGGCTGTTTATAACTGTCGGGCGTATAATGGTTCTGGTCGCTCCGGTATCCACCAACAACGTATGTCTTTTACCATTTATTTCTCCATCTACATATACACTATCTTCACGACATTTCAAAGAAGCTATTAGTATAAGAGGGTCTTTGGAAAAGTTCCGGGTCAAAGCTGCTCCCCTAAAGCCGACTCGTTCTGGTTTTCCTGATGGTGAGTTTCTTGATTTTATGGTCTTCGTTTTCTTGCATGTAATAATTTTCATCATATTAACGAGCTGGTCAAGTTTATCTTCATCTCCTTCCTCTTTTACAGTCCTAACTTTACTGTACCCGCCAGAGGCCTGCGTAGCTGACTCGTATTCGAGGGCGGCGGATAAGACATCAACCAGCGTCTTGTGACGAGCTAATCGTAGTGTTCTCTGCATTTCATGATCACGAAGACCATCAATAAACGTTTGAACGGCCAATTTTTCCATCATGTCTTCGGGAGCTTTTGGATAAGCATATTGTACTAATCTGGCAATATCTACCTCATATTCTTGAAGAGCTTCATCTTTCTTCTGTCTACGATTTTTAAGCTGCGACTGATATACATGCTCCAAATGTTCGTGGCCATATCGCATATTTAACCTCTTCTTCAGTTGTTCGAAATCATCGGTCTCCTCTACGGCTATGGTCTGAAGCACATCTAAGGCATCTCCTCGAAGAGCGATAGTCAGGTTTACAGCCTTTTCTTTTTCAGACCATCCATTCGCTCTTGCGGCTAATTCGAACTGTTTCATGTAGTTGTTCCATGATGATTTTCCGTCGAAAGTTGGGACTTTAACATGAATAGAACCTCCACTTCCTTCAAATTTCGGCCGTGTCTCCAACTTACATTTCGTCTCGTCTTCTTTTATCTCCACTGTAATCGGATTGTTACCTCTTTCTGCTGTCCCTGTTTCCTCCATCTTCCTTTCCATCTCTTTCCATATCTTTTCTTCGAAGGCCAACATATCGGCAGCAACTTGGTTTTTTAACGAAGACACTCTATCGTCAAGAGCAGATATCTCTGAAGTGACTTTAGAGATGTTAGCAGAAACTTTGCTTTCCAGAGAAGAAATCTCGTTAGAAACTTTGCTTTCTAAAGAAGCGATGTCGCCGGATACTTTGTTCTCCAATGATGCGATGTTGCCGGAAACTTTGGCTACATCACCAGAAACTTTGGCTACATCAGAAGAAACTTTCGAAATATCGTCAGAAACTTTGTTCTCCAATTTCGAAATCGACGAGATGACAGCATCTTCAAATATATAAGTCTCTGGATCTAGACCTTCTTCTAGCAAAGCGTTCTTTAGTCGTTGGACTAACTCAGCCTTTTTTCCGGTAGAAGCTAATTCTCTGTCTTCGAGATGTCTTCTTAAATTCGTCACTGTGAGCTCATAAATCGTAGCCATTTTCACAATTTATTTTACGTATCCCACTTCTGACACCATTTGTTGTGAATTTATTAATTGTTATGTCTTTAATTTATAATGTCTTTATCAAAAGGTTCTTATCTTAATTTATTAAAAAGCACAATAACTTATATTAATTTATTTATCACTAAAAATACATAATTTATTAAAAGGCGAACGTGACATTTATCGCGGGCGCGAATCTTCTTTATTAACTGACTTCTCCCAAATAAAATGTCCTGTTATATACTCAGTACCGTTAGACTCGAAAAGTCTAAAACCTTCTTGAGTAGACCGGACGGCGACGGTAAGGGCAAACTGGATTTCCCATCGACTCGCCTCGAACTTTCGAAATGTTGTTTTTTTGGAAGCTTCCGTTCAGGTCTCGCACAATCTACAACAGAACAGACTTAGTCATGATATTTACGGTTATTTTTAGGCCAGGATATTTATCGTAACAATATCAACATTTTATTAAAGCAATTTGGCTTAAATCGTAATATTTTAAAGTGTAAAATCTACGATTTCTTTTTGTACAATTACTTAAGGACCACCTTGTATTATAAATCTTAAGTTGTTAAAATGTAACTTGTTTTTTTTGTATTGATCTATTTATTATTTATTTTTGTAGTAGTCTTAGGTAGTTATTAGGTTTTAATAAAATAATATTTAAAACCGTTTTCTTTTACTTAAAAATAATAAATAAAATAATCCAAATAATGAAATATTTAGATAATTCAACACTTACAATAACACAAAATATACGAATTAATCAGCCAGGATACGATTGAGTCAGGTGTTCAATAAAAATTTATTTTACCCTCGTTAATTTTTGGATGATCTCAATTTATAAACTGAAATTTTTGAAATAAAGGTTAAAACAGAAAATCCTAGATTAAAAATAATTCTGTAATAAGTAATCAGATAAAAGAATAACATCGGCAACATTGATTTTAATTACCGAATAATTTCTGACATACTTTTGTTCTTTTCGTAACAAATCGCATCTTTTTCCACATCCGTTTCGAGGGATCATTGGATAATCTAGACCGGATGTAAGAGAACTCTCTTACATATCTCTGACAGAGAATAACCGTCTGTCTCTGATCGTGCTCTGATCTATAGGTATTTTATATAGACCTATGCAATGACGTATAATATATTATACGTCATTGGATCTATGATATGGGCCCTGATTCTATTTCATTTCGATGTCGAAATTTAAAAGCGACTACGCCATGACAGTCGCAATCGCTAGCGATTCTCATTCATTTCGATTGTAGTTAAAACTGGGGATATTTACTTTATCATTTTGACACTGCTGAAAATTTGGGTTGGCCCTGTTGTTTATTGGCTGCACTACGCTTGTTGAATGTTTGTTTTGTTTACGTTACGTGAACGTCTTTTTTTTCTTGTTTGAGTTGTTAAATCATAAATATTGGCCATTCTCAATTATATTTTGAATTGAAAGAAAAGATGGCAAGAAAAAAAAAGGCGATGTGGGAGATCCTTAAGTTATAACCACTAAGATTTGACTTAGTGGTTATATTCTAATATATTTTTAAATTTACTGCAGCTTAGTAATACTAACCCTAAACATTTTGGGTATCCTAGAGGCATAAACACCTTCTTCCAAATATGGTTCTAATACCCTTATTAAATAATTTGCAGCTTGTTTATTAAGCCGGAATTGCTGCCTAAATTGAGCATCACTTGGTGAAAAAGAATTTTGAGTATCCCGTAACATTCTTCTTATCCTCCGTTATGAACGTCGGATATCTAACCTCTCTAATTCCTCCAAAACTAGCAAATGTCCGTAAAACACAGCCATATTGATACTTTTTGCCTCAGTTTTCCTTGCAAGGATCAAAACACCGCCTACTTAAACTGAACCTAAGTTCACTTCTCCCAGTCCAGTCAGTCATGTCAGATTAATTTCGACTCGAAATGAAATTTCAACCACTTTCTTGTGGTTGAAATTATTTTCGATAAGTCGAAAACTAGTGACGTCGTTTGGTTAGTTCAGCTGAAATCCACAAGGTTCGCAAAGTCGCATTTCGACGTCGCCATATTAATTTCGACATGTCTTGAGTCGAAATCTCAATTAGAATCAGGACCATGATCAGAGATATGTAAGACAGGGGATATGACATACGATGAAATAGATGGGATTGGTTCGCCATATTGGTGAGTATCTGACAGATCGTTGTTTGTGTGGAGTAGTTCTGTGCATAGAAATTTAATTTTAAAAATATTTTGAGCTTATTTTTGTACGGTTTTTACGTTTATTTAAAGTGAAACTATTATGACATCGTGTTCTTTTATTTTGTGTCCAAATAACACTCGTAATAATAAGAAACTCTCCACTGGAATATCTTTTCATAGGTTAGTATGAAATTGTAAACAGTGTACAGGGCGGTATTACTTCCGTTTTTAGTGATGCCGCGTGTAAAAAGAACATGTAATCTTTTTAATTTGGTTTATGTGGTTGTAGATTTCCTAAAGATGTTGAAAGGAGAAATACCTGGATACAGTTCGTAAATAGTGTGGGAACTGGGAACCTTCAAAATTTAGTAAATTGGACATAATTATAATTATAATTACACCTGGACATTACACAGTATACAACTTCAATTGTACATTTCACTTGCTTTCATTTGCAAATAAATAAGTTTGTATAGGTGTGAACAAAGAGATTTCAATTAGAAGGTTCTTGATATTTTGTATAAAGTACTAGTTAATAATTAATCACATTTTTGTTTTGGCCATTCTTTAAATATATACTATTTGACATTTTTTTTGATGTAACAACAGCAGTTTTTTGCGTTTAAAAATATGATTTATGGTTTTTTTATAATAAAGCTACTTTATTTGTGTACAAAATAAAGTTTCAGTCAGCTTATAAAAAAATTTTGGTGCATGTTGAACTGAAAAATAAATTTAGTGGTAACTGCTTTCCTTTAGAAGATTTAAATATTTTAAAATGCAATCCCACCGGTCACATTAATATCACTTCCAGAGAATATAGATTGAGTAATAGTTGTGATACTGATGTGTCAGTAGATATAATTGATCATGATCACAGCTATATCAATCCTTTCTCTCAATACTCTAAAAGCATAACTACATACATTGCTGGTTATGTTGTGTTTTAATTACAAAAAAGATTAGTCTGTAGTGAATGTTTAAGCGCCTTAGTAAGTGTCACTCGGAACAACTTTTTATTTTCATTTATTGATAAAAAAAAATAAAAAAGGATTGCAATATCTATCTGAAAGTGTAATTGATATATGCTTTATGGCTGAGACAATTTTAAAAGAAATCCCTTCTCCAACTTGTATGAGTACCAACGATTTAGTTACAAAAGTTTTCCGGAGGTACATAAACAAAGACATCTTTTTAAATTTACTTAGTCATAGCATTGATCAACAATTCTCAGATAATCACAGAATACTCCTAATAAAGGCTGTAGCAAGCCGCTATATTGATATTAGGATGTTCTATATGTGCAAGAGTAAAACTGACAAATCTCTCAGTATGAGACCTCTTATTAATAAAGTGGTATTATTTAGTGGACACTTAAGTGGAATTCAAATTGTTTAAAAAAAATAAATTAAAAATATTGTTTAAAAATTCTTGTAAACATTGTTAACATCAATATAATAAAGCTCTTTCATTTTTCTAATTTTTATTCGAGGGCTCGATACACCATCATATTGTGAGCTAGTTTTTGTACCAGCTTTATACATAGGATGAGTGTCTCAAACTTTATATGTTAAGGAAAATAAACGAAAAGCCGGTGAATATCTACAATCGCCTGTTGAGTTAGTTGTTGACAGTTGCAACAGCTAAAAAGTAGTATTTTCAACCGTTTAAAATATCCCGCGGCTTTGACACTAGCTATAATATCCCTTATCATAGGCTCGCATTACTGGAAAAGGGATCTTTATATGCAGATATAACAATTCCATAGAAACCACAATAAGTTAAAAAAGGATAAAGAACACGGCATGTCTTTGATACAATTCTTTAACTACCTACCTATACACAATAACTAATTTTTATATTTTTTATATAAATATATAAAATAATTATATATAAATATATAATTTATATTAATAGTACATGGAACTAACATATCTAAATATATATAAACTTATGTAAGTGCACTTGCTAATTGTTGTTTTTTTACTTGTATGTAAATGTTATAATTTTAAAACCATATCATTGACTAGTTTTGTACATTTTTTTAAACTTTATGTATGTAATAAATTTTATAATTATTATTAAAGTGTACTTGAAGAGTACTAAAAATGAAAGTAATTTTATTCCAAATAACTATTATTAATCTAACTCAATGCTTATTCCCAAACTAAACAGTAAATCATAAATACAGTTTGAATTAATTTGAGTCCGGACCTGCCCGTCGCCATATTGGAGAGTACATCCTGTCAAATTAAGTGGTCCCATTTAGTAGATACAGAAATATCGTTTGTGTCATATCCCCTCTCTTACATATCTCTGGATATGATGTGGATACATGGTACAATGAATACACAAGGTATGATACATAATGTTCCAAAATCGGTTCGCTTTCGCGCATGACGTAGTCAAGATCGCTTATTCCCGCAACATTTGAATGTAGTTGTATAGGAAAGACTTTTAATTTTAAGTTTTTTTATATAATTTGGCTAATTTAATTATAGTAATTATAAAGAGATGATAAAATTATGTTATTATAATATTTATCCTTTATAAAACATAGATATCCTTTATAAGACCAGTTTTAATTATCTTTTATTACACGTAGGTACAGGTTAATTAACTTATACTCCAGAGTTCGATATTTCAGATGTTTAAAAAGATACAGAAAAGTGGTAATGGAGGTACACAAAATTTGTACGTATATATACCTACTGAACTAAACACAAAATCAAAATAAATAATGACAAAGTCAACTTTATTTATATCGAATGAGCTAGCTGGCCATCGAATATGAGTGTAGTGAGGGCACACAATATTGCACAACGTTTAAAATGACATTTTGGTAATATTCACACATAAAATTATCTTGGTATTGTTTATAATAATGATAACATTGTATATTTTAATAATGATAACATGATTTAACAAAGAAAAATATGTTATTTTGGAAGATGCTAAATTGATTTTCTGCGAAACAGTTCTTATTGCAAATTGCATAGCAGGCTGAGGCTAATTTCTTACTTAACAAATCGATATGAAAAAACCATTAAGGATTCATGACTAATAATTATTAAAAATAAAGATTTAGACTTACGTCGTTGACCTAGAAGTAGTAAGAAGCTGCTCAACATACTTTTTGGAGGATTCGACTCTGAACATAGTAGCTAATACGTGTTTTAAATCGACCTCTCATAATTAATTTAAAAACTAGTGAAATACTAAAAATATTTTCGTTAATTGGTGATCCAGCAGTGAAATAACAAAAATAAACACAACAGAGATAGTAAGTTACTTTAAACATAACAGTTTTTACTATTATCAAATATTATTTTGGATAACCTACAAAATCTAGGACAGGTATTTATACCAAACCTGTTCCACTACAGACTAAGAAGGTTGTTTGCCAGGACCGTACTCCAGTTACAAATGATAATTAAAAATGGATAGTTCTATTCAATCTGAAATTCCTACAACTAACAATACACCAAACAGCTCCTCATCATATCAATTTAATGGATCACCTACATATTCTTCCGTAACCAATCAAACACCACAATCCAATATATTTCCATCAAGAAAACAAGCAATTATTTTTGATTCAATTGAAAATACCAAACTAGATGATTACTTGTCCGCTTTGAGTCATCTGATACAACCAACCCAGATATCCTTCTGTTCAAAATTATCAAATAATAGAGTATGTATTTATTTAGCAAACGAAAAACTAACTGAGGATTTCATAAACAGAAATGAAAAAATTCAAATAAACCATCAACTCTTACAAGCTCGTAGACTAATTAGCCCCAGTCAGCGATTAGTATTGTCCAATGTCTGTCCCTCAATCCCACACTCAGTCCTAATATCCGCATTAAAATCACATGGATTAAATCTTCTGTCACCTATAACATTCTTAAGAATAGGCACATCAACACCACAATTCCAACATATTTTGAGTTTCAGACGCCAAACATACATATCTCCACTAAATAACCAGCCCTTACCTGATTCTTTTCTTATCACATATGAGGAAACGACATACAGAATTTTCCTCTCATTAGATAACCAAGCTTGTCAAACATGTAAACAAACCAACCACTTAACAAAAAATTGTCCAATGTCTACTGCGATTACAACAGATAATTCAACATCAAATAATCCAGTTCCAAATATAAACCCAATTGAAAATACAACTAATCTATCAACTCAAAAAACTCAGAAAAACACTAAACAACAACAATCAAAAGAAGAAAGCACACAACAAGAAACCCAACCACAAAATAACCAACAAGAAAAACCACACATGCAGCTAACCAAAGAAGATTCAGAAACAACAAACTACCCAAAAATAGATATAGAAAATAAGGCAACGCATATAAACACAGGAAAAGCACAAAACAAACGCACAATCTCCCAAGTCTCTCCACCAGCTACTACATCTACAGAGAAACCTACTTTTATTACACCAAAAAATAAAGAGAAGAAAGTAAAATCAGATCAAAATGTCAAACCACAAAAAACACTAGAAGAAATGCTAAAATACTGTAAACCTTTATTTGAGAACCCAAATTCCAACTACCCTATAACTTACGAACAGTTATTAGACTTTTTTGAAAACTGTGAGAACTCACCAGACCCGTTAAGTGTCACCAAAATGTATACAGAAGAAACAGCAGAGGTCACAGATCTATAAACTAATATATACCCTTACCTAAAGGACCGAAAAATTAAAGTCAAATGCACTCGAATAAAAAATAAAATATTAAAGCAAATCAACTTAGACCTTCAAACAGACTTAGAAAGCGACGCATCAATAGAAAATTAATAACACATCATTTTCAACTCTCTAATTCAATGGAACGTAAATGGGTATTACAACCATTTAGAAATGTTAAAATTACTAATTTCAAAACATAAACCTAGTCTGATATGTTTACAAGAAACCCACTTCAAAAACAACAAAGCTCATGACTTGAAGAATTTCAATTGTTTTTTTAGAAATCGAGAAAATTCGAAAATTGCAAGCGGAGGGGTAGCAATCTACATAAAAGATAGCTTTGACGCTAAACTGATAAAACTCTTACACATACTCTTACGTGGGATGTGTTACCAGATCTATATGATAGTGATCACTACCCTATCATAATAAGCAATGAACTACAATCAACTACCCCGCAACAACTAAAATGGAATTTAAAAGGCGCAAATTGGACAGAATTTCAAAATTACGTTGAAAACAACCTGCAAAACCTAAATGACAATGTAGATATAGACAAAACAATATACTATCTGACAAACGTAATCACAGAATCAGCAAAAAAGTACGTTGGAATAATTAAGTACGATCACAAACATCAGTCGGTACCTTGGTGGAATCATGACTGCAAAGAAGCATTAAAACAATCGAAACAAGCTTTTAATAAATTCAAACGACAAAAAACTCAAGAAAATTCTATAGAATTCAAAAAATTAAGGGCAGTCGCTAGGTATACCATTAAAAAAGCCAAACGTGACTCTTGGAGAGAATATGTCACCACAATACATAGTTCAACTCCTATAACAGCTATATGGAAAAAAGTCAACAAAATGTCTTGTTCCAAACCCCATAAAGCAATAAACTTTTTAACTCAAAATAACACTATTTATAAAAGCCCAGAAGAAATATCCAATATACTAGCATCTACTTATGAATATAACTCAAGTAACTTAAATTATACTTCCAATTTCTTAAAAATCAAAATAAAAGAAGAAAAAAATCCTATAGAATATTACGATCAAAACAATAACGATCTCAATATACAAATAACAAAGGAAGAATTAGAAAATGTATTTCAGAATTGTAAGAACACTTGTCCTGGACCCGACAATATACCGTTTATATTTCTTAAAAATTTAGGCCCTCAATCTAAAGAACACCTACTCAAAATCTACAATATAATCTTATCCAGAAACGTATTTCCTAAATCATGGAAAAATTCAATCATAATACCTATTCAAAAACAGACTAAACCAAAATCAGATCCACAAACATATCGACCGATATCACTCACATGTAGCATAGGTAAAATATTGGAAAAGATAATAAACAATAGGCTTATGTGGTATTTAGAAGCAAACAAATTAATTATTCCAGAACAATGTGGTTTCCGAAAACATCGCTCAACTTTAGACAATCTCGTTGACTTAGAATCAGAAATCCAGAAATTTCCAGTTTGGAAATATTCAATCATTAAAACACTCAGCAGCTGGTTAATAAGGGGTAACATATTAAAATACATTTCAAATTTTCTTGAAAACAGACAATTTCAAGTTCGAGTTGACGGAACATATTCTCAAACAAAAATTCAACAAAATGGTATACCACAAGGATCAAATTTAAGCACAACTTTATTCTTCGTAGCAATAAATTCGATATTAACACAAATTGAAAACCCCGTCAAAGCTAGATTATACGCTGACGACCTAGTTATTTTCTGTAGAGGAAAAAACATAACAACGATTCACAATCACATTCAAAAAACGTTAACACACATTGAGAAATGGTCAGCTACAAATGGACATCAGTTTAACACTACAAAAACGAAAGCAATCTGTTTCTCAAAAAGAAATCAAATCCAAACAAAAGAATTATATCTACACGAACAAAAACTAGATTATGTAGAAGAAATCCGATTCTTGGGTATGACGTTTGATAAAAAATTAACTTGGAAGACACATATTCAACAGCTGAAAAAATCCTGTCTACCTGGTATAAATGTACTACGATCCCTTGCCTTTAAAAACTGGGGTGCCGATTATTCAAGTTTAATACTTATTTACAAATCCATAATTCGATCAAAACTTGACTATGGAGCCATCGTCTACAACTCCTCCAAAAAAACGCATTTGAAGTCACTGGATATTATCCAAAATAGATGTCTACGTATTTCTTTAGGTGCTCACTACACAAGTCCCATTCAAAGTCTTTATTGGGAAAGTGGAGAACTTTCTCTTTCTTTCAGAAGACAATATCTAAGCCTAACATATGCAGCGGCAGTGTCATCAAACCGAAATAATCCAGTACTGCATAACGTTTTTGCTGATCGATTTACAAATAAATTCCAACAAACACATCAAATTGATCATCCTTTTTACTTTTGTATAAAATCATACTTATCCAAATTAAATTTTCAATTTCCAAAAACCTATGATACCTCTTCAATCCACAACCCAGCACCATGGACAATATCTATTCCTGATATCGACATCAGTCTAACAAGCCTAAGAAAATCAGAGATATCATCAACCGTCATTAAACAAAAGTTTTATACACTATTAAACAGATATGGCAATACCTACAACGTATACACCGATGCGTCAAAAAATGAAGACAGAGTTGGAGCAGCAATTTATTCGGAAGACTCCTCAGTTAGTTTCAAATTGCCATCAATTACAACCATCTTTTCGGCTGAATTATTTGCAATCCTAAAAGCTCTATTGTTAATACAAAAGAAAAACAAAGAAAGATATATAATAATCACAGATTCTTTAAGTTCATTATCCTCACTGACTCAATTGTACTGTGACAACCCCCTTCTACTTCTTATTAAAAAAGAACTTAAAAACATTGCAAATAAGAACATCCAAGTTCACTTTTTATGGGTGCCTTCTCATATAGGAATTGAAGGTAACGAAGTTGTAGATAAACTGGCTAAGAACGCACCAACTAACCCGATATCCGAAAAAAGTAATATATTGGTACAAAACGATTTAAAACCATACCTAAAACAAAAAATAATTCAAAAATGGCAAGAAACTTGGAACAACATTCCATCAAGGCTATACGAAGTCAACAAACATTCACATCTTTGGAAACCAAAAATAAAAGACAGGAGAGAGCAAGTGATACTTACCCGTCTCCGTATCGGCCATACACGACTTACTCATGACTATTTATTACAGCGCAAAAATAAACCAGTGTGTGAAGTGTGCAACAGTGTTTTAACGGTTAAACATTTTTTAATACAGTGTCCCAAATATAATAGTGAACGACTCAAATATAACATACCCAACTCCCTAAGAAATGACCTAGAAGAAAATGCAGACACCCGAAAAATATTTTCCTATCTTAAAGACTGCCAATTCCTTCAAAAGATCTAAAACGAACATTGTAACACACAAAGATATTATTATTATTATTGTAAACTAATGTATATTTTACTTATTGTATCTATATTGTAATAATCTAAATACGCTAATGACCCTGCGTGGTTGATGCGTTAATAAAATAAAAATAAAAAAAAAAAAATACTTTTTGGACTCTCTGTGTTCGCCTCCTTGTACGCGTTACTTTTGGTTGGTTAAAAGTGTAGCCGATGTTGATTTAGGCAAATAAAGACTAGATACTGCCTCAGGTTTGAGTTTTAGACCCTTTTTAGAAACGTAATTTAAAAGTTCCTGTTGTAGATTTCTTTGGTAATCTTCAGTTTTAAAATGTGTATAACAAATTCTTGCAGTATTACAATTAAAATTATCCTATCTACAATAAGATATAATCCACAGTTTTCTGGTCACGCTATCTTTAGGAAATGTATGAAACCTAAAGATTTTACCTTCATTGTCACTATTGCAACAAGCAATTGCACAGCGTACTTTGAAAAAGGTACAAAACCAGATATACAAAGGCAAATAAAAACTTTCAGTTTTACAAAAAAATACTATACAGTATAAATAAATAGTAACTAAACACCATTTGTATAAAGACACATATATGAGCATATATCTAAATTATTTTTCTATTATAAAATAGATGACTCAGTCAGTATTGAGATACTTTAAAATATATTTATTATCTCATAACTTGCAATTTGCAATAGTCACCATTGATAACCGATATTATTGTTGAACTTTTGTTTTTATACAAGCTTTCTGTCTTGCCGGTGTAAAGTCGTCTGAAGTCGATATTTATTGTGTTTTGCGTTTGAACTAATTTGTGTCTTATTTTCATATTATTATATTGTTTGATAAGTAAATTTTGCATATAATAATCGGTAGGTTATAGTAATGTGTATATTTTTTATTTTACTAAATTTCATTATAACTCATCTAAAATACCATATTGAATTGTAAAACAGATTTTTCTCTATTGTACTCTATTTTGTTTTTATTTCAGTAAAACTGCTTGGAAGTGAGTGACAGTGAATCAGAATAAGCAAATCTACTACTATTTACCTATTCACAGTATTTCCTCTGCAGAAAATTTTTAAATTTCAAGGGATTTACATACAAAAAGAGTACTTATATTATTAGTATATGTATGAAAACAAAAATAAATATTTTGCCTGAATCTCTAGGAGAAGTAAAGGTTTTACGCTACTGAAAATATATTTTTTATTCAATTATAACCAAAACAAAACATTTAAAAAAAAATTAGATCACTTTTTAACCATAATTTCAAAATTAATGTGTACGTTAAGCTGTAATAATGGGTTCGAGGTTGTTCAGGCGATCTTAACTACGTCACACTCCTGGGCCAGCTGTCAAATGTCATGCGCAATATCATACCTTGTGTATTCATTGTACCATCACAGTATAGACAACAACTGTGGTACCATGATGTGGATATGATAGAGAATTAGAGAAATAATGCGGTTGGCAACACATGGAGCCACGCGTTGACACCAGAGATAACACATCCTGCGCCTGCGACGCCTGCGTCTACGCCATTTTAATTTTGTACGACTGGCCTGTTTCCTGTTATACTAATTAAAAAAATGGGTTCCTTAAAACATTTGCGAATTTAATTTCAATTCCAGTGAGGAATCTGTCATATGAAACAATGGAAGTAAGTAATCAATTTTACAATTTAATAATATGTTGATTGTTGATACTAATAACAGTTAACAGTAATGGTTCCAAATTCACACAGTCCTACCAAAGAATATTATCCGTCTATATTCTTTGGTCATACATTAATTTTTGGAAATGGGGTATGGTTTTTAATAATTAATTACTTTATTGCCTTTATTCGGTAATTATGGATCTTATTAGTCTCTTTTAGTACGTCTTACGGTAACTCTTACTTAATATTAGATATAAAATTTGAGGAGTCACATGAATAATTTTAATTCATATAATAGTTATTACTTTTTATCATATAGCTTGTTATATTTAATTTATCTACTTCTGTAATAAAGAGGGTAGGTGATACTTATATTATACTAAAATTCAATGCAATTCGTTGCCCGTTTAAATTTGTTAGTTCCCAATTCTGAAATTACATTATACTTCCCCTTATATAAATTGATTTGGATTGCAGTTTTATCAAAATGTAAATATGTATTTAGAAAAATTGCCTATGATACACATGGAAGAATCATTGTCTTTAGAAAACTACATTTTTTTTCTTGTTGAAACTTATGATTCTTCCATATTTTTTTATAACATAACTGAATGCATATGGTGGTAATAATTTGCAATAAATACTTGTCTTATCTGTTTTTTTTAAACTGTTTATTTCTTTTTTGGACATAATGCTTTATCTGTCTTTATCTTTATTCTCATTTCACATGAATAAAAGTGCAAAGATCTTTATAAAATGTATGAATATCACTGTAAAAAAGTTATTGTTTGTTTTTTCAAACCTTTGAGTAATTCTATGGTATATATTCATTAGGTTGTTACTTTGGCTGATCTGGAGTATGAAGACTTTTATAATTAGATGTATATTCATCATCACATCACCCTTTGAATATGCTATTTGATCAGAGCATCAAGAATTTGAAAAATCCTTGATGCTCCTTCATGAAGTTACTCCTTAGTAATACCTTGTTCTTAGTGACACACTTTAAATGGTTTTCTGTCTTTAGCTGACTCTTTAACTACTAGGCTAATATAATAGATTTTTACTGCTGGACCAGATACCTTTTATTTAAAAAAAATGTTTTATTGATAGATGTAGCCTAAATTAAATAATTTTTTAGGAAAATCAAACTTTATTTTAATTACATTTATTGCATGTCCATCTTAGGTGCATGAGGTCTGGTATAAAACTAAAGACATTTGGCTTCTTACATTTCCTTGTGCATCAAATTTGGATACATTACTTTTTTAGAAAAACAACATGAGTAGCAAAAAACATTTTTAAAATAGACAATAACTTCATTACATGCACATTGTGGATACCTCTTTAGCATCTTTTATGACCTGTGCAAGTAAATATTTCGTGGCAATGTTCCTGTAACATGATAAACATTTTCCACATTTTGTGAGGTCTGTGAGACAATGGTCCAATTCTTTTTGTTCTGATGTGTTGTCATTGATATCCAACTGAAGTAATGCCATTACCAGTTCACAAAACTGAGTTATAGACATTTCTCTTCAGAAATTCTTTCATCTTCTTAGTAACTTCTGTGAAAAGTATTTTGTTCTAATGTTAAAATGTTACAAACCTTTCTGAATTGTAGATGTATATGCTGTTTCCTGGTCTGACACATCGGTAAAGGATTTCGTTTTGTTATATTCTATTGTAGTGGATGGTTTTTTAATAGTCCTATTGAAGTAAGTATATACATCTTGCATTTCTGGTATATCTTTAGTGGTCAAAAACAACATATCTCTTTTATCCGTTCACTTGGGGATGATTATGTTTGTACTACTCTGCATTGCTTTTGTTTTGCCTTTTATTAATATAGCAGAAACCACATATATTATAACAAATTAAATTTCCTTTTGGAACAATTAGAGTTCCAAATAAATAAAAAATTATTTAATGCATTTTGTTGCTGAGCTAAAGTAATGTTTGTGTAAAAATTGTCTGTGTCACCAATGTTCTAACACTATTTAATAGCACTGCCATCATAAGTTGTATTCCCTGGTTGAGTAGATTTTACTCCATACAATTTTACTGGATAAGTATATCCACCAGCATAGTTTGACCAATTTAAATACATATTTATATCATTTACTAGGGATATACTGGCAGAACCCAAGTCTGTCACAAAATGATGCCATTGATTCATCTCTACAAACATCTTCCTGTGGAACACACCATTTTTGGAATTTTGTATTCATTAGTGTTTTTAATATTATCAATATAATTACTTATTTTGTACAATTTCTCATCTTTTTCATAGTTCTGATTGTCAGCAGCATGAAGAAAATAGAGAATAGATTCCTATCTACTTCTGCTCATTCCACATTGTGTACTAATGATATTTTTGTAGCAAGGGTTGTTGCTCCAGTAGTCTCATAATAAGGGTTTTTTTTCTAGCCCCATCCAAATTCTCAGTCCAAAAAAAAACAATTTTAACTCTGTAGAAGACAACTCTTTAGCAGCCATAGAGTGTGGTGTAATTCATCATCATCCAGCCTCAAGAGTCCACTGCTGAACATAGGCCTCTTCCTCATGTTTCCAACCCCGTCTATCTTGCGCCACTCTTATCCAGTTTTTATTGAGTCTTCTTAAATGGACAGTCCATCTTGTAGGTGATTGACCACTACCACCAGCGTCGGTCGTCGGTGGTGTAATTGTTTCACCAATAATACCATAACTTATTTTTTGTTCCAAATATTTGTGTAATTGCCTGATAAGTAAATCTATACAACTATATATATATCTATAAACAAATGAACAATAAAATTCAATGTTGTTAGGTGTTCCCTGATAGTAGCATCTTATACTGGATTAAATATAAATTTGTTTAATATATCCACATTAGGAGTATCCCATGTGAGATGTGGATTTGGTATATTACGGAAAGTATCAGCTGAACCAGAGTTAAAACTAATGTTTGATTCTAAACATCTGGACTCATCTTATGACATAACCTCAACTTTATCTTCAGTACATGTACAGGGGATTGGCTCTTGTATTTTACCGGACATTTTAACGATTTTAGACTTATATAAATTGAGCTTAGTGCATTTTCTTTTCTATATCACTTACAGTTGCCTTGTCACTATGATCAGAGTCACCATTACTTTCTTCTAAAATCCGTTCCAACTCTTCTTGTGTTCAAAACTTTTTTCTGCATTTTAAAATCAATATTACAACTTTAAACATTTGTAAACAAAAAACTTACTTAACTTCACACGAAGTGTCAAAATATAAATATTTTTATAACCTCAACACATCAAGTAAGTTATTTCAAGTGACCTGGGGCAAATGAGTTATGTCCCTGGACCAGATTAATTAAAAACAATGTTATTTAAATGTAGCTGTGCATCCGATAGTCATAGTCGATAATGCAGCTACATTATGTGTGCTCAAGTATAATGCACATGGTCTGTTAGAAAATTTCACTGTCGCTGAATTTGGTGCAATGGCCATTAAAGTGTTACATAATTACGGCAATGGTTATAATTTTGTTGTGAATGTATTGTATGATTGTAAGCTAGAACTACATCTTTCATTTTTATTTGTATATATGTAATGAACATTCTGGTGTGTACATTAAATGTGGAATGTGCTCTTTTAATAGGTGAAGAAGGTATGTAGAAAGTATGACATCATCTAAATAAACTAAAAAATTTTCGCAGAGAGCATTCTTTAATCTGAAAGACATTCTAAGAAATTGTTCTGAATGAACAAATATCTTTTATGCCAGTCACATTTGTTTCTATCTGGTGCTAACCACTAGGCAAATCTAAGATAGTGAAATATTACCATTTACAGTTTGTTCCGTAACTAGGTTATATTTGGTAATGTTTTATTTGGTAACAGTATTCTCATTAAATTATTTTGAGACTACATAAATATTACTAGACCATGCACTATTACTGGGTTACTGCACTGATTAATGACTTTTTATATGATTTTAAAGGAAAAAAGATGCAAACGATTGGAACTTTCAGGCAAAAGCTTGCTACTGCTTTGATGAATTAAAAGCCAAATATTGCGGCATTGGTGCACAAACTAGTCAAACTTTTTACATCTGAATCGGAATCAATAAAACGATATGATAGTTTGCACATTTCATTAGCCTAGAGGAAAACAAAATAATTTTACTAAATTGTTTTTCTGACTTGCTGTCAAAGCAGATGGCACCTCTGTACATGAACCAATCAAAGTAGGAAGTTTTCTGGAGACATTAGTTGGACTTTTGAGGTTAGAATTTGAATCAGCTCGAGTGCTTGACGAATCAGCTTGTATCAGTAACCCAAGGTTCTTGGATTAGTGTTACATCTGTAGCTTCATTTGCGAATTTTCTGCCAATGGTATATGAAGCAGGCTTGGCTTGTTGAAGATTCGCCTGTATGAACTTTATCATTGTTTCCTCTTGGAGTGTCTTTGTCTCGTCTGCAGATCCTATGGTTTGAATTCTACAGAGGTTATCATTTGCCTTTCCTTTCATTTTTGTGGTTGCTGGCCTTGTGAGGAAGAGGTTGTTTTCCCTTTCTCTGTGGTCAGTCCGCTTAAGCTTTCTAGAGAGTTTTACTCTTCTGATTATATTACTTGGTAGCATTTTATATGGATAAATAATCATAGGTAGAATTATTAAACCAGAAGCCAAAAAAGTAAATAAAATGGTTAAGTTGCTTTCGCAGTTCCTTGGTCTACTTGCTTAAAAGAACATTTTTTGTTCCTCAATGTGCAACTACTTTGTCTGCCTTTGGACAAACCGAGAAGCATATCTGATCTTTATTGAATATTATAGACATTGACATGGTTTAGTCCAGTTCTTACATGCTGCTTTTTCTTATGAGCAAATGTAGTAATAGTATCCTTATTTAGTTCAGGGGTATCTCTGGTATAAAAAATGTAGAGAACAAGTCCAAGAACACTTCATTGTGGGACACTAGTTCTAATCTGTATCAAATCAGAGTATATGCGCCATACTGCTTGAATCTAAGGATCCATTTGTATATATAATTATATATACACACATATATATATACATACGTAATACCATACCTTGTTAAAAGCTTGGGCACATCCATGAGATGGTGTTGCAAGTTTTTTCTTTCAGTGCTGTTTCTGTGGAGTTATTCTGTGGAGTTATCCTGTGCACTTGGTCAATCACAGATTGACTTTCTCTATATCCAAATTGGTGTGATAGAATTGGAATTCTATCAATTATTTGCTTGAATTTTTTTGGGCGTATTTTTTTTAAAAGCTTTGAAATTACAGGAAAGAGTGATATTTTATGATCATAACTTGTGAGAAGGTTTGCCAGGTTCATGTTTTTTATTTTTGTCCCTAGTCCTTGAGGAGTAATTTAAAATTTCATTTTTTGTTTTAGTTTGTTCTTGAAGTTCTTCTCACATCACGTGACAGAAGTATATTTTATCAATGATCTGCCAATCTTGTCACTGTTTGTCCAATACTGCACACCCAAATGTTATCACTTTTGCAGAATAGGAATATTCTGCATACTTGGATTTTTGAGCATTTTAGTTGCTTTTCACAGAGAGAAATTGGTTATTTTCTTTGCAGTTTGAATTTTCTTTCAGTCTTTTGAATTTTTGTTGAATCCCCCTTTAGTTTGTGCCAGTCATTTTTCAAAATACTTTTACCTGCATGGTGTCTAGTCCTGTGCAAGTTCCTCAAAGTGCTTTTTTTCCTGTTTTTCAGGAATAATATCCCTCATTTCTTTTTGATAATTTTTGTTGCTTTAAGTACTTAGGAAGTATTATATCTTGCTGTCTGTTGGATGTTATTGGTAATGTTTTCTGCAGTTTTACCCAATGGCTTCAGATTTTTGCAACAAGCCAGAAAGGCAAGTAGTGTATTCTAGTTGTAATTCAAAGCTAACCAAAGCTATTCTTTTATTTGTTAGTCATGTTTGGCTTTCTTTCTCTGTGATAAAAGCCCCTATAAGTAAGGAGAGTAGGGAAATAATCTGTATACAAATCCCATTGTTCTTTGTAGAGTCAGAGTCCTAAGTCAGGTATGTTTTTTGGTTCGTCATCATGGCTTTCCACTTGTGTATTAATTTAACCCATTCATGCCCAGAACATTTATTTTTCAATATTTCTAAGTGTGGTCAATATGTGAATAAAAACTATTTTATTACAAATAACACCACTATTTTTTGAAAAAATGGTGTTGAATGAAAAAACAGTTTTCATGGAGTGCAATATTTCACTTTATAAATTTTTTTTATTGTTGTTGAGTGTCATAAACCACAAAGAGCTTGTTTTGCTTGCGACCCTATTGTTACTAGTTTTTACTCCGTTTTTGTTCGTACTAAATAAATAATTATTTCTGAACTTAAAAAAAAATTATAAAAAAACAATAACAAGAAAACAATATGATGAAACAAAAACTATTTATTCTTACTTAGAAAATAAATTAAACACAATATATTCTAGTTAAAAAAAAGAAAAACAAAAAAAATATATGCCTGCAAGAATGTTCTTTTCAGCGTACACCAGACTATTTATAAAAAAAAGAATAATATTTCAGATTATTATAATACTAGAACTAACACTGATTTTTTTGTGAGCTGCTTTAACCTGTTTTTTTAAGTTTCGCTTGAAATATTAAAAACTAAATGAATCCTACCTTACATTTTTTTTGTTTTTGTAGGTAACATATACAATCTTTTCCGGGGAAGCAACTCTTTTGTTTTTCCTTTATTTTTCTTAAATGGTATTTTAAGTTTCTTTGTTTCTACAATGGTATTTAAAGCTGCACTGGTAATATTTTATAAAGAGTGTTTCAAAATAAACAGGGTTTCTGAACAACATAATTAAATAGAACTGAAATAAATGGACACATCAGAATGCAAGAAGTATACGAGGTATAAATTTTATTTAAAAGAAAACCACTGAAGGTTTTACTTTATACTCCGAATCAGATGTTATATTCAAATACAAAGCTTACCTGAACGGAGCATTTGGCCAAGAAGAGAGGGTCGAGAAGATCTAAATATCCAGAGATTACAAATCCTTGTCAACCAATATAACAATTAACTTGACCAAATTGATTATTTATTAAATAATTCTCTGGATGATTTTTAATTTTCTATAATCCTCAAAGAGATTCATAGGACAGCACGGTCCTCATGAAGTTTAAATAAAAAATGAACAAAAATTGACCCTCGAATTTATACCTAAAGCCTACTCATGACTGATTTTGTTTGATTTCGGTCTTAAATAGGGCTTGATAGCAACGAATATCAAAGACACTATAACACTTTCATGTTTCTAATTGATTAGACCCGTACTTGTGAGTACAGAAAAAATGTGACTGTATGGAAAGTTCTTTAATAATTAATGTTTTATCAATTTTATACTTCAGATAGATACGTTAGAGAAAATGAGTTGTAATAATCTAATGATAAAAACCATTCATAGTTGCTTAAATTCGTTTAACACTCGTAACACTATAAGATGCCCAACATTATCAAATCTGGCATAAACCACGGTTCGTTTTACTGTTAAGTGCAAAGGACCTGATTTAGAATGTGGAATACCATAACTGGTAAGCAAAGTTTTTGCTATATTTTGACGAAATTTAAACAAATTTAATTCACGTTGATCTTCCACAGTTTCCCTCATTTTTCTATAGAAAAGCCAAGCATTCTGTATAGATGCATCCAAGACCCGTATGAAGAGTGGCCAGTACCATTTCTTAGACTTTGGCTTGTTCTATAATATGAGACATTTTGATCCATCCTGTCAGTGCCTTTGTAACGATAAGATTACTTTATCTTTACTTAGAGATATAAAATAACTTAATTCTGCCTGTAAAGTATGCAACCAACTATACATGTATTTGTATTAAATGATCTACATATCTTTGGGTAAAAGTATGTTTATCAATTGGTCAAACTGCTTAGCGGTCGTTTCCGCTTAGCTTGGAACTGACAGACGTCAACCAGCTAAAAGTGTAAAGAGGCAATTTATATTCAACCTCTGAAGGGGAAAGAGGTATTCTCCAGCGACCAACGCCACGTGGTTCTTGGGTGGAAAATTTTTAAGTTTATTCGGAGGTAAATTTAAGTTAAAGAAGGCGTGTTTGTTTTGATGATTATTTGAAGTTTTTGGAAAAGAAGGCTTTAGTTTAAAAACTGGAATATTGTTGCGTTGGGTGAGTTTAATTTTAATTAAAGTAAATCATTTTTTTTAAACCATTGTTAGGTTCATATTAATACCATTGTTTATTATTCAATAATTTTACCCTAATTATATCCGTCTAATCACATTCAGAATTCTTTCTGTTAGAAATCCTGCTAAGTACATTTTCTCATATCAATATCCAACCAATTCGGTAATGTAAGGAGATCTTTGATTACTATTTGCATATAATTTATTCGTCAAGATAAGTTAAATTTTATTTTTTCCTTGAAATGTTCATAGTAAAATCCCAATATTCTTTTTATAAATACGTAGCTTTCGGTTAATTTTTCCAAGGTCATAGAAAGTGTATGAAACCTTTCACTAATTATCAGTATTCAGTCTAGTTTTTCTTGTCCCAATCGCCTTATTTTTTTTATCAAATCAGAATCAAGCTAATTAGAGCCTTCTTTGATTTCATTTTTAGTCGCTGGAGAAAGAAGAAAGAATATAACTGTCAATTGATATTATTTTGGATTTGGGTGCTGGATGGAGTTTGGTTTAGTTGGAGTTTTCTTTGGTTTTTTTCCTGGATTTTGGAGTAACTGTTAAGCTTCTGGTGCTAGGAGAGTGAGGCTGCTAGCTTTCACCCGGACGAGTTCCAGTGGTGTTAAGGCTTCCGGCAGAAGAACCTTCTTGACTTGAGAAGAGTCAGGTTTTTTTTTTACTTGCTCTCATACTATTTTAAAAATAATTTACCAAAATTTTGTATAAACTTTTAGTGAGCTGAACGACCCAACCTTAATAATAATTACCGCCAATTTTCATAATTCATATGTGCATATCATTACCTATATAATATTCAATTTTTCTTAATATCATTTGTTTATTTTTGTCATTAAATATTTTAAATATACATATTATTTATAACAGGGTAGGGGTGTATTGCAATACAATTGTGTAAGATCATTTGTGCACAAAGGTCCATTCGGTATTTTTACAGCCCTACTGGTATCATCATTGGTTCATCTTGGATCTGTTCCTTTCCGAACAGACCAATTTACAGGTTATCAGAAATCGTCAAACTGATACATTGGTTTAAATATAGGGAAGGGTTATAGTTGTTTGGATGTATATATATATATATATATATATATATATATATATATATATATATATATATATATTAGTTGTCAGTAAATTTTGTTCTCATTAATGCATTAATGAATGAAACTTTATCAAAGGTTAAAAAAAAGCATTCAATTCAAAGTGTAATCAGAAGTTCGTCCTTTTCTAGCACATTAGGGAATGTAAAATATATTGTATATAAAAAGGGTTAATAGGATTTTCATGTAGGATATTTAAATTAAATTGTACATTGCATTGTTTACAGGGTTTCTACGTTATTATCATTGAATTGGGTTGTAAGTAATAATCTGTCTTTATTAAACGACTTTCTTTTATACATACATATATACATATATATATATATATATATATATATATATATATATATATATATATATATATATATATATAGTTACAGAAAATCATAGTTATCAGCAGCAATAAAGTCACTAGGTGAAGTGTTTATTAGACGAAGAGTCCAGTAAATATTTTCCCTGGCGCCCTAACCATTCTTTTTTAGTACATTTCTGTTGTCAGTACTCTTAGTTTTTTTATTTATCTTTATTCTTACATTGTTTTAGTTAATATCTAGATTTACTATTCTTTACTGTTTTCTCATGGAATGCAAATAAGCCTAATCCTACCTTGAGTATCAACTGGCCAGTCTCAAGCATACCCAGCTAGCCGAACTCCATTCAGTTTCAACTTCTATGTTTAATTTAGTTTGAAACTTATCTTCACCACTTTCTACAGATCTTTATCACATCAGGGACCTTGTCCCAATTGATCTCTGTAACATTAGCTTTGGAAAACACACTATTAAGTGTTGATCCCGTTACAGTACAGAAATCCGTTACACCTTACAAGTTCTTATTATATTTTTTTCTCAAATAATGCTGGGGAATTTTTATTTTCTTACTTTCTGCAAAAGGATACTTTCTAGCTTGACCTATCGGACTGATATCTTGACAATTTTTAAACAAAATTGACCACACGGTTGTCATTCTATCTACACAAAAATGATTCATTGGTCTAGTCATATTATGCCTCGTGATGACCACATGGAGATTTTTCGTTTTGCCAAATGGGCATTTCTCAACTCTTATTTGATGTACTGGTACTAACGGAACCTATTCCACCTTTCATTTGATCCACCAACTTGAGGGAAGTGAAATAATTATCTGCATAAATAACATTACTGTTCCACATTCAAATGTTGAAAAATTATCCGAAAATTACAGGATTATACCACTTCCTAAACCAAATTCTTTTTTATAATCATTTGTTGTCCTTTGTCCCCTTGATACACCTGAAGGTCAATCATATAACCAGATCTTAAATTCCAACTTCCATAATATGGAATCATTACTTCGTCTATTCTTGATTCTGTTTCCCAAACGGTAAATTGGACAAAAGATTTTTTCAACATTTGATATTCAACATATGGAGGTATCTAGTAGGTTCGATCTGTTGGATCAATAGCTATATAGCTATAATATACTATATACAATACCTATACTACACCACCCTTGGATAATATTTTGGTCAATCAAATGCAATTTCCCATAACAAATATAGTAATGTTCTTGGCATAACGTTGGACAAAAAACTTAGTTGGAGACCATTCATCCATAAAATAGAAACAGCATATTATAAAGGATTAAATTTTTTAAAACTATTCGGAAAACTTGATGGAGAGCGGACACACAAACCTGTTTAATGTTTTATAAAGCTTTCATCCCATCGGTAGTAGATTATGGGAGTATTTTTATGGTTCAGCAAGTACTCGTAATAACATTTTAAAACGATTAGAAGTGATACAAAACGCTGCTTTAAGACTATGTTTGGGAGCAATGTGCTCCTGTGAACCTTTGCATGTAGAAGCTTTAGAACCTTCCTGAGATCTCTGAAGACAATTTTTATCTGAAAAGTTTCTTATGAAATCCTTTATAAAGATACCATTGTAAGCAATACAATTTCTGTATTAAACTGCTTCTATTTAACAATAAAATATTGGTTGGTTTAAAAAACCTCACCTACTTATGTTACATCTAATACGTATAATATTAGAAAAAATATTAAAAAACCACCTCAATCGGATTTTTTCAGTCTTTAGAAACATTCATGATCCAAACCCCCTCATATTCCGAACTTATGACACTTCGCAAACGACCTTTAATTAGTATACTGCCAAATATCCTAATCAACTACCGATGCTTCAAAACAAAATGATGTGGTGGGCTGTGCCTTTTATATACCATCATTAGACGTTAACAAAATTTAAACTTGATTATAACACATCAATATTTTTAGCAGAAACTATAACTATCATAAAAGCACGTTAATACGCAGAAAATCAGAATTTAAAACAAATAAACATACTATCCGACTCATTATCAGTTCTAAAAAGTTTCTCTAGCCAACTAGACGAAAATTCTATCAACGTAAATCCCTTCATCAAAGAATTAAAAATAGTGTTATTTAATTTAACAATTATGCAGTTTAGTATAGTATTTATGTGGATAAAATACAGCATTTTCAGTGGCGAGGAAGTATTAAATTATATTGGACTTAAGAATGCATAATCATCAGTAAAGCTAAGCTAAATTTTTTTTAGATTTTTCAAGATACTATATTGTTACTAAAGATTAGTGATGAGCAATATATCGCAACCGGCGAT
Source organism: Diabrotica undecimpunctata (assembly GCF_040954645.1). NCBI lineage: Eukaryota > Metazoa > Arthropoda > Insecta > Coleoptera > Chrysomelidae > Diabrotica > Diabrotica undecimpunctata. Next base: position 62,087,726 of record NC_092811.1, read on the forward strand.
TTTATAGCTGCTATTTGAAAATCGCAGTTAGCAACTGTTATGGAAAAATAAAAATAGCCGCCATTCTAAATATAGCTATTTATAAGAATATGCGAATCGAATAGCTAGCAATGATCAACAGTTTTGAATTACTACTGATTATTGGACATTTATTAATACCATTATCTATATTGGTGTAACTGCTCATTTTTTAGATAGTGTTTATAAGTCGTACTCTGTTCTGTTAGAATGTGGTGCTATTGATGTAGCTCATACTTCGGAGAATTTGTCGAAAGAGCTTCAGCGAACTGTAGAGGCTTGGGGTATAGCAAACAAAATATTGCTTGCAGTTTCTGATAATGCCAATAATATTAAAAATGCAATAATTTCTAAATTAAACTGGAATCATTTTGATTGCATGGCACATACACTAAATCTAATTGTTAAAGACGGTTTGAAAAACAAATTAATTGAGGAAATTCTTGGTAAAGTCAAGACGATTGTAACTCATTTCCGAAAGAGTTATATGGCGAATGAGAGGTTATTGTCTTACGGTCAGCGTAACCTGGTAAAAATCCCTTTAAAATTGCTTAATGAGCCCGTCGGAACTCTACATTTTACATGTTGGAAGAAGTTCAGTCGCGCTCATTGATAAGGAACTTCCTATTATAAAGGTAGTTGATTGGAAAAATATTAAACATTTATGTAGTATTCTAAAACCATTCGAAAATGCTACAAAAATTATTAGTGGAGAATTATACTAAACTCTATCATTAGTAATTCCCATGTCTAATGGTTTGATAAGTGTTTACAGAAATTTAATAAAAAAGATTTTTGCCAACCGATTAAGATTTAAGAACTTTTCTGACTGGCTTAACTGAGCGGCTATGAAATGCAGAGAAAAGTAAAACTTTAATTATCTCAACATTTTTAGATCCAAGATTTAAAACGTTTTGATTTTCTGGAATAAATTCAGGTGATAATGCCAAACAATTGTATTATAGCAGCAGTTCCAGAAAAATATGCAGAAGAACTTATATATGCAAAAAAAATATTTCAGCAACAGATTTATGTCCTGAAATAACATCCACTATTTCCACTGATAGTGATGAACTCTCAATCTGGAGCTCTTTCGACAAGTCTGTGACAGTAGCTCAACCTCGTGGAACCAGAGAATCTCGTGCCATTATCGAGTTACAAAAATTTTTGGAGGATGAAATTTTACCAAGAAATGAAAATCCCTTAAACTGGTCGCGCGAACACAAATACCACTATCCCACTTTATCAATAATAGCAAAAGAAAAATTATGTGCTCTGGCTTCCTCAGTACCCTGTGAAAGGCTGTTTTCAAAATCTGGGCAAGTACTAAATGAGAGAAGAAAGAGACTCAGTGATAAGAAAACAAAAATGTTATTATTTCTAAATATGATTTACCAATATTGTGATAATATTAAATAATACGCTTACTTTGTTTATTGTACAGAATAATGGTACAGAAAAAGCAAATTTTTCTTAAAATTCAAAATGCTGGTTGGATATTTTTAGTTTTGTACCTTAAAACAGTAAATTAAATGATATAATCGAGGTATAACCTGATATCGATGCTAAAATTAGATAAATTAAAACTAATTTGCCCATGCAACTTTTAAATAAAAAAATAAAAAATCATAAATACTAACGACTCACAATAATACCCAAACAGAATTAAAAAAACCAACACTTATTTCTTAAGCATCAGGCTTTCTTCTAGAGAAATATTTTTATTTAAGTATACTTTTTCCATTGTCAATTTGCCAAGCGTCGGCTTTTGAGGTTCTTTGATGTCGGTGCCGACCATTGGCGTGGAAATTAAGAAAAGGGATCAGTTATCAAACGCATATTTCAAGAAAAATCATATAATTTTTATTAATTTTTACATAATTATATTCAGGAAAATTTCTCAATTTTTGGGCAGAAATTGTTTAAACAATTTTTTAAACAAATTCAAAATATCACCTTTTGTGCTCCAAAAAATATTTTTTAGGTTTTTGGGTGACTCTAAATAAGATCTATGTCATTTTTCTCAAAAGTTAATAGTTTTGGAGATATAAGCGATTTAAAATCCGAAAAATGCGATACCTAATATGCATTTTCGAGGCTTGAAAAATATGTAAATGAGTATTTTTGAGATTCAAGAGTATCTAAACTAAAGTATCAACATTGATTTTGGTGAGAAATCGGAGCAATATTTTCCGTAGCAGAAAAAGGTGATCTTTTGAATTTGAATTGTTTCCGGCAAAAATGTCCGGCACCCTTCAACCTTCGATTTGTTTAAACGGGGCATTTTTGAATAGGACTCTTCAAAGGACAGAATCAGTTTTTTTTTTCAAATGGGAGCGGGCTCACAACACCGAATAAATAACAAATTAATTCTTTCAAATTAAAGCTTGTTAATTTTAGTGATTTATAAGAATATTGGACTTATTATTTAGTTTTTACATAAACCATAATATTTTTTTACAATTATCTGTAAATAATGGCTCATTCTGTCAGAAAATTTTAAAACATTGTCTATCCAGCAATTAAGATAGTCAACTGAAATTTAATTTTTAAACACGGCCTACTGTTAATGCACAAACAGGGTGAATCTTCAATATTTTGCTTCGAGTTAGAGATATCTGAAAAAGTTATTTGGAAAAGATGTTCCAAATATTATTTTAACCCCACATAACAAAGTTTTATGTCAAAATTCGCACTTTTACTTTTTTCATTAATTGAAGAGCTTATTTCCAGTGTCTTAAATCCAAAATTTCGATTTTTTAAATTTTCTTTTTTTAAACTTTATAGATTTCTTCAAGTCTAGAATAAAGTTATATGTACCAAAACAACTTCTTATTTACCATTTAAAAGTGCATATGAAAATTGTAAAATTGTATAATTTGTATGTTAAATTTGTATGAAAATCTGTAATTTCATGGATTTCATTATATGGATGTAAGACACTTTGGAAATAAGCTCTTCAATTGTAGTCAGGATTCTAAAACGGACAGTTGGCTGTCCCGAGATGCATCTTTAGACAGCCAATTGTAGATTTAGGATCGAGATTACAAATAATACTGAAAAACTAAAATTGCGAATTTTGTCATGAAATTTGGTATGTGCGTTTACAATAAGTGGAACAACTTTTCCAAATAAGTTTTTCCGATTTCTCTAACGCGAAGCAAAATATCGAAAATTTACCCTGTTTGTGGATTCGCAGTAAGCCGCGTTTAAAATTTAAATTTCAGATGACTATCTTAAAAAAATGTGCACTAACAACATGTATGACTGTGCAAAATGTCAAATCTGTATGTATTTTAGTAGCTGATATATAGAGTTGTCTTCATCTTAAATGCGACACACTGTATAATAATGAATACTAGTGTTTAAGATGCATCGCGATAGCTGTAAAGAAATTAATTAGAAGGACTGAAAAGAATCGTCAGTGTGCCTGTAAAATTGTAAACTGTTCGCTGAATAACGTCTTTTGCAGCAGTGTCAATCCTACCCAATTTTTTATTTGGTCGCTTTCGTTTTAAGGAATGATCTGTAACAGTGCCTAATTTAATAATTGTATATATCGTCTTATACCCGATTTTTGTTAATATATGAATTCTCGAAACAATTGCATTATCAGCCATCCCAATATTTTCTTTTTTTAAACACTCATACATATTTAAAACTATTCTTTGGGATTGTACGTGCAAATCTTTATTTTTTAATTCCGGGCTGTCATTAAAATCATTTTCATTATTTATTGATAACACAGAAGTTGATGCATCTTGATCATTCGTTTCAAACGGTCTCCAAAATGCCATTCTAGAAAAATATAATATTACTTACCTTATAAACTCCATACATACTCCGCCTGTGATATCTGCTTCCAAATAGGAATATTTTATGGTGTCACCGAGCCAGACACACAGGTGTTGATTACGATTTATCGCTTTGCGATGCGCTGTTGTCATAATGCATGACTTTAAAATTACTGAATGTAACTTTAATATAACATATTAATATATCTGCAATTTTTCATGTTTCCAGGTAAGGTATAAAATCAATGAAATTTGGAAAAAAATAATACAATTCTTGTAACCGTTTTTGAGAACTTGGATTCTTAAAAGATGTCTGATTTCTTAAAAGTCGATCATTATATCTATAAGAGTATTACCGCTAAATTCACCAACATGGCAACGTCAAGATAGATCGAATGTTCAAATTCTCTCCAGACTACAATGTTGCCGATATTCGAAAATTACTTAGAGCATAAGTAATATATAAACGTTCACGGTTGCTTTAATTCATTAGTGAAGAGTCCATGGAAATATTAGTACCTAGTTAATTAATTTATAGATATATTTTTTGGGAATATGTTCATATCATTTTTTAAGAGTGTCGTTCTTTGACTAGCAATTGAATAATAGCGGATAGAGAATATTTTTTAAATATAACCTTAGGAATTTTAGGAAATATGTCTGACAACCTTGATTTGAAAGGCGGTCTCTTTGATACCAGAATCAGACATGTTTATGTTGGAAAATTATTAGTGGATGTACTATACAATAATTTTCTCAAATATTTTGTATATTACAAGTTTATGTGGTTTATTTTATTTTTATTTAATCATTTTTTTTTGTTTCAGAAATAAATAATAATTATTATCATTAACATTATTTTTATCATAATAATAATCCTTCGCCGTCACTGCTAATTTCGTAACTATAACATGTGCGATCATAAATAAGATGGCTACAATAAGACTGCTATCATTCTTTCGATCCCAATGATGTTCAACTTCGCTGCTAATATATATCGCTACCTGCTATTAACCGTTATGTGATATATCCATCCATCCATCCAATGGCGCTACAGCCCAAAGCGGGCCTTGGCCTCCTTCAACAGGCTTCTCCAATTATCTCGATTTACCGCTGTTCCTTTCCATGAACGCGGTCCCAGGTAGTTCCTGGCATCCTCATCGACTTCATCTTCCCATCTCTTTTTAGGTATTCCAACAGGTCTTTTTCCCTGCATTCTTGCATTTAATAATTTTCTGGGGATTCTATTCTCATGCATGCGGACCACGTGCCCTGCCCATCGTAATCTCTGCAGTTTAGTATGTTGTGCTAGAGTTGGTTCGCTCTATTGCTCGTATATTTCTCTATTATACCTAATTCGCCAGTTGTTGTTTTCACTTATTGGGCCCAGGATCCTACGTAATATTTTTCTTTCAAACCCATCTAATGCATTGGCAGATTTCTGTGTCACCACCCATGTTTCGCAACCATAACTTACTATGGGCCTGATTATTGTTTTATAGACCCGGAGTTTTGTTTTCCGGTGTACGTCTCGCGATTTGAATATGTGGCCCATCGCGAAATAGGCTTTATTTGCCAGCACAAGCCTTCTATTTATTTCCGATTCTTCTTCATTGCTTGCGACCAGCTCCATTCCTAGGTATGTGAATTTATTTACATGTTCTATATCGTCAATAAAGTGTTGTTGCACCGGTCTATTTGATCTGGTTTGTATGAGTAGTTTTGTTTTATTTGTATTTATTGCTAGCCCTACTGCTTCTGCACTCTGTTTCAACTCAACATAGGTTTCTTCCGCTGCATTCACTGTTCTGCTCATTATGTTTATATCATTTGCGTATGCTGCTAATTGGATAGACTTGTTTGTAAGTATGTTATTTCCGCTCACCGTCAACCGTCTAATTACATATTCAAGAACAAGATTAAAGAGCGTTGGAGCTAGTCCGTCGCCTTGTTTCAGTCCTTGCGTTATCGTAAACGCATCAGTGATCTGTCCCTGAATACATACCTGTGCTTCTGTTTCTGTCATTGTCATTTGCACTAGTCGTATTAATTTTGATGGTATGCCAAATTCTTTCAATATATTAGGTAGAATTGTTCTATCTATTGAATCATAGGCTTGTTTAAAATCTATCTTAAAAGAGATTGTAAATGTCCATGTCATATTCCCATGCTTTGGCTAGTATTTGTTTAACTGTAAATAGTTGGTCAATGGTAGATCTATTTTGCCTAAACCCTGCTTGATATTCCCCGATAATTTTTTCCGTGAGAGGTTGTGGTCTTCGATTAATGATGTTAGTGAGTATTTTGTATCCCGAACAAAGTAAAGAGATGCCTCTATAATTCTGACACAACAGTTTGTCTCCTTTTTTATGAATAGGGCAGATTATACTTTTCTTCCATTGTTGGGGAATTTCTTCTTCTATCCATATCTCTCGTATTAGCTGGTACATCTGTTGTGTCAAATTCCTTCCTCCTTGCTTGAGTAGTTCTGCCGGTATTTTATCTATTCCCGATGCTTTATGGCTTTTTTGTATGTGGATTGCCGTTTGGACCTCCTCTAGCGTTGGGGGTCTAGTTAATTCATTTTCTTCTCCATCTTTCCCCAGTTCTTGTTGTTGTACCTCCTGTCGTGCCTGCTGCTGCCTCTGTTGTTGTAATGCTGGTTGTGTCCCTTTGTTTAGTAATTCCTTAAAATATGTCATCCAGGTTCTCTTAATTTGGTCCATATCGCTAATGATTTCACCCTTCTTATTTTTGCAGAGGCTAGTCCTCGGTTTGTATCCTTGTCTTAGATGTTTGATAAATTGGTATGCGCTACGTGTGTCGTTTTCCTTAAACTCCCTCTCTATGTTTAGTATCCGTTGGTTTTCATACTTTCTCTTTTTCTGCCTGCACAGTTTATCTGCTCTTCGTCTTTTGTTCTCATGTTCTGTTTTTCTCTCTCTAGTACGTCGGAGTATGTAATTCTTATGTGCTTTATTTCTTTCCTGTATAGCTTGTTTGCATTCTTCATCGAACCATGTTTCTTCTCTCCGTTGTGTCTTTGTTCCTAAGACTTCTTTCGCTGTGTTGAGTATGATACTGCTTATGGTGTTCCATTGGTTTTCTATTGTGGAGTCTGCTCTGTTTTCTTCTAGTAATTTTTCATCCACTGTTCTCTCAAATCTTTCTTGTACCTCAGAGACTTTTAGGTTATCTAAGTTTAGTTTTTCTTGTTTTGGATATTTTTCCTTTACCTGTCGGCTGATTTTGCATCTAAACCGTGTCTGTACTAGCAGATGGTCTGAGTCACAGCTTGCACCACGTCTGCTTTTTACATCTAATATAGAATTAGTTATAGAATTGTTATTTTGTGCATTTCTGTTAAATGAACCATTATTTAGATACGCAATTAATGAAATTCAAACTACTGTCATGTTCAAACGAGTGACAACTACTGTCATGTTGACAGAAAACAATTTGCTAACTAAAATAAACAAAACTTATAAAAAGTATATTTGTTATTTCCTATCAGTAAAAACATGGTACCTACAGTAGCCACTACTGTATGTAGACTAGCGCGAAGCTTCATACTATGTTTTTATTAATTTTTTTTTATTTTATGATTTTTTTTTACAATTATCGATTTACAAAGTTTCTTTATTTATTTTAACAATTTTCTGCACATTCGAAAGTACATAAAATCCTGTTATTTAATATCCTTATTATAAATTTTAATAAAATTGTAAATTTTACATGTTTTATAACGGACCCTCCTCCCCTTCCTCTTCATAAATGGACTCTTCCAACTATCAGGCGTTTTAGAGTAAAATAAACAAGACTATTACAAAACTTCCGAAACACTTAAAGATATATATATATATATATATATATATATATATATATATATATATATATATATATATATATATATATATATATATATATATATATATATATATATATATATATATATATATATATTGTTATGCTATTTAAATTGTATTATATTGCTTACTTAGGAAAAATCCTGTCTATATTTATTAAATGAACTAATCTCCAATTAATCACAATAAATCAGCATTAATTAATTACAATCTCAGGCTATTTAAATTGTACGATTTACCTTTGATCGTGGATTCAAAATATTTTCCAATTGGCGTCCTAATCGGGATAGGTAATATGACCTGAATAAAATACATAGAATTTCAACTGAACTATATGTGAGATGTCCTTTATTTTAATGAAATTTTATATAACAATCAATCCTGTAATATTTGCAATATACTAACTTTAAATATATGAGAAGTTGTTTTCTATCATGGACCCAAATGTTATTTTACATTGATTTTTAATATGTGTTATAACTAAGCTCTTTTTATAATTCCTTTTTTTTTAAGTGATCGCAAAATTAACTGTCTCTATTATTTATTCAATTTATTTAATTAATAAATGAAAATCACACTCCGGCTCTAATGAAATTTGACTGACCTTTCCTTCTCTGCCGTTGCAATTCTATGGCCACGCCACAACAAAAAAATCCTTTCTCTGCTTCTGCTCCTATTGTGGTCCAGATGACGTACACCTTTCTCCTATCTGTCCTTGTATCTCCAAATGTTTCCGGCTTCGTCTGCTATTAATATTCTTAGGCCCTTTGGTTTTCTATCTCTCTGTACCCCGTTCCTCACACTGGTCAGCTTTTACACCGCAAATAAACACACCCGGTAAATTACGTCTTCGGGACTTCAAACAAACACAAATCACAAAGCTCCTTCCTTCTTGGACGACGAAAACTGACTAACTAACCTTTTTTTCTCTCTCCTATCTCATAGCCAAAATCAACCTCCTTGCATTCAAAAATTGACCAATAAAAATCATCCACCTCTTGTGACGTATATCGTTACCACCCAACTCTCTCTATAAAACGTCATTCGGGTTATTCCAGAAAAACAACCTTCTTTACTTATTCTAACTAAATCTATCTGCTTTACAAATATTTCTTACTAATAGCTACAAACGATACCTGTTCCTCAATTCAATGTCTTTTGTTAATAAACTTTTACCGATATAATCTTTCGGGGAGAAAACCACCGCAAATCCCGGTCTATTGTTCAACTCTTTCTATATACACTTTTATTCCGGGTAAAACCATTCCACAATACCCGACTTATTTAAATTTCTTATCGATAATATTTGAAAGTCTTGTCTCTGAGGCCTAATGAACAATTCTTCGAACAACTTAAAATACATATTTTGTCTTATACAGGATGTTTGAAAATTCATATGCCCGTGTCTTTATGAAATATCAATAATTTTAATTTTTATTTAAGTAATAAAATTTGTATATCGGTTTTTTATTGCTTATGGACATTCAAAAGTACAACAAATCCCCGCCTTTGTAATCGATAAAATTTATCAATTTATGCAACTAAATTTTCTCGAGGCAAAATAAACGCACTTCCTGTATGCTATCTGTACTTATGCTACGTATTATCCTATCCTACTATCTACTTTATACAAATTTAAATCTTCATTCGTGATATTTATATACATCATGGATATTATAAATACCTCTGATCTTTTCAGAATCCATATGTTTCAACTCATAGCTGTTTACTCCATCTTCGTTGTTTACTATGTATGGCCCTTCGAAAACAGGCATCAATTTTGCGCAAATACCGGTCTGAAGATTTGACACTCTTAATGCTCTTACCATTACTTTGTCACCCTTTTGGAAAGTTACTGGTCTTCGTTTCCTATTATGACCCTGTCTCTGGATGTATTTCTCATTGCTTCTTCTTAATCTCCTCTGAACGGTTTCTATAACCTGTCGATACTCTCTTTGTTCTGGATCTTCCCACGGTCTTATCGGCATGACGCCTTTCATGATGTATTCTGGTGTTTCTTTCGTTACTGTACTTGGCATGGAATTTAGGTACATCTCTATTTCTCCCAATTTTCTGTCCCATCGCCGATGTTGACCATCCGTTGCAATACGAAGAAATTTCGTTACCTCTTGTATAAATCGCTCAGAAGGATTACTTTGGGGATGCCTGATGCTTACAAAGTTCGTCTCGATTCCCCGTTCTCTAAGCTGTCCCTTGAAACGATCATTTCGGAAGTACGTTGCATTGTCTAGTAAAATTTTTCTTGGGGTTCCTACCGTAGCGATGAAATTGTCTATTTTTCTCAATATTTCTTCCCCTTTTGTGGTGCGGCAACTATATAATTTTACGTATTTTGAGAACACATCCACCATCACCAGAATATGCTTGTTCCTTTGCGTGGTCACAATTAGATCGCTTAACATGTCGATGGCTATAATGTCCAGGTTGTTCCGGGATACAATGCTCTTTGCAATATTTTCGTTTTTAAAATTCCTGCTCTTGTATTTCTGGCATACTTCGCATTTCTGTGTGATCTCTTTTGCAATGCGGTAATCTTGTCGACTGATGTAGTTTTCCCTAAATACAAGCCATACCTTTCTACTGCCAATATGTCCATTTTCCTCGTGTAGTTTCTTGATGATTCTTTCTGCCAATGTCGGTGTCACTAAATATAATTCCTTTCCGTCTATTCTCTTAAAAAATATCTCGTTTTCTAGCTCCGCTCTTCTCTTTTCTCTTTCTTCTAGGCCTTCCTGGTCGGTCCTTATCTCATTTAACGAAAATATCCCTTCGTCTTGTGTCAGTATATTCAATCCCACATGTAATGTAATTGTCTCCTTTTTTCCTGTATCTTCGTCCCGTGTTAAAGCGTCAGCTATTATGTTGTCTTTCCCTTTGATGTATCGAAATTGGAAATCATACTCTTGTAAGAGCAGAATGCCTCTGTGTATTCTGTTATTTACCAATCGATTCTTCATGATGTGTATCAATGCTGCATGATCCGTTTCGATGGTGAATTTAGCTCCCAATAAGTAAAACCTTAATTTGTTTACGCAAAATAGTACACTGGCGAATTCCAACTCGGTGACACTGTATTTTCTCTCATGTGTTTTAGTCACTCGAGATATAAAACATATCGGAACCTCTTGGCCGTTTTGTATTTGCGACAACACTCCTGCAAATTTCTGTATCGACGCATCCGTACGGAGTATAAACGGCAAATTGTAAATAGGGTGATATATTTTTGTTCCTTTAGCAAATTCTTGTTTCAATATTTTGAAAGCTTCCTCCTGTTCTTCTTTCCAATTCCATTTTGTCCCTTTCTTTAATAATTTTATTAAAGGAATTTCTTTTTGGCTTAAATCGGGAATTAATTTCTTGAAATAATTTATCGTACCGAGAAACCCTCGCAATGTTTTTAGATTTGTTGGTCTTGGGTATTCGTCGATGAGCTTTACTCTGTCCTCGGCTAGACTTACAGTTTCGGTGTCAAGTTTGAAACCCAAATAAATCACTTCCTTTTGAAAAAATTGACATTTTTCAATGTTTAGTTTTAATCCCGCTGTGTCCAATTCTTTCAAAATTATTTTGATATGTTCCACATGACTCTGCATATCTTGTGAAAAAATTAATAAATCGTCGATGTAATGGACGATGAACTCTTCATGGTGATTCAAAATGGTATGCAAAGCTCGTACAAGTGCTGCACAGGCGCTTTGTAATCCAAACGGAACTACCTTAAATCGGTATACTATACCATCAATTGAAAAGGCAGTGTAGTTTCTACACTTTTCAGCCAAAGGTATTAACCAAAAACTATGCTTTAGATCAATTTTTGAGAAAATATGTGATCCCGTGATCCTTCCAAAAATGGCCTCGATATTTAACGGTGATTCATATTGTGATACTGTGTGTTGGTTGATATTTCGGGCATCTAAACAGAGTCTTAACTCTCCACTGCTCTTCTTCACTATCACAATTGGGTTAATATAGGGTGAGTCACATCTCTCAATGATTTGATCTTCCAACATTTTTTTGATTTCTTGCTTTACTTCTTGCCGATACTTATAAGGAATTGGATAAGTCTTCGATCGAAAATTTCTCAAGTTTTTCACCTCAAATGAGTGCTCGTATTTTGTGGCCACTCGGTTTTCCTCATTTATCAGCGTTTCATAGTCTCTTAAAATTATACGCAACTCATTTTCTTTGCCTTCTCCACATATCAATTTTTTGTCTCTCCCATCAAATTTTTCGCACATATTCACCGTGTACTCCGTGTCTTCTTCAAACACCACTGTCTCCATTGTGTCCTCTTCATTTTCCTTTGTTTTTTTTTTGTTGGGCTCGTCTCTTCTTTTGAGGAATCCCAAGTTTTGCTTTTATTTCTTGTCAAAATTTTTCCATCTTCTTCTCCTGAGCTCGTCTCATCTTTTGAGGAATCCCAGGTTTTTTTTTCTTTGATCTTTTTCAGACCTTTTCCCCTCTTTCTTCCTTTTCCTTTCTTCGTCGCCAGGTTCATTTCCACCGTTTGTTCTTTCTCTGATTCGTCCGTAATTTGTTTCTCTTGTTCCTTATCCTGTTCTTCTTCTTTTTCCTTGGTTATTTTCATCGTATTGGTTTTGAAGTCGATCACTACATGTTTTTCCGTTAATTCGTCAACGCCTACAATCATGTCATGTGACATATTCGGCATTATTACACATTGAAGTGCATACATATTTTTTTTCAATCGTACCATTACTCGTATACCTTCATTTACTGTTGCCAATGTCCGTTTATTTGCGCCCACTAAATTCACCCTAGGTATTTTATAAATTAGACTTGTTAAATTTACTTCTTCGATTAATTTTCTGTTGACCAGTGTTATTTCAGAGCCTGTGTCTATCATAATTTTAATTGGTTTCTCATTTATAAATCCATCCACAAATTTTAAATTAACTCCATTTCTCTTTTCATTGTTTCCTGCCAGTTTAATAAATTCCTTGGGGTGACAAAAAATTCCTGTTTGTTTCTTCGTTTTTAGTGAGCGCCTTCTTGAAAACACGCCTGTTGTTCTTCTGTGTTTTCTCTCCCGTCATCTTCTCTCTCATATTCATTTTCTTCTCTTTGCATATTATTTATTTCTCTTCTGTTCTCTTTTGGTCTATCATTCCCGTATCGATTACCGCGAGATTCCTGTTCATTCCGTGGGTTATTGTATCTGTTTCCTTGGTATGGGCGGTTATTTCTACTCTGATTTTCCCGATCCCTGTTTTCATTCCATCTCTGGGTTCTGGGTTCATAATTCTCTCTTCCGTTCGGTCTATTTTCATATCCCCGTCTAGGTATGAATTCTCGTCTTGTATAATCTCTTCTAAAATTTTGACCTCTATCTCTATATTCTTGGTTTTCTCTTTGTCTATAATTTTCTTGCGGTTTTCTTTCTCTTCTTTCATGCCTACGTGATTCTCTCATTTGCAAAAATTGACATAAGCTGTCAATGTCCTTGTAATTTTGGAGATTTATGTGGTCTTCCAAGGTATCTTCAAAATGTCGCGATATCAACTCTACCAATTGTTCTGATGAATAATTATATTGCAAATGTTTTGCATTATTATAGAGTTGTAATGCGTACATCTTTTCTGATACGCCCATCCTCTCATGGTATTTTCCATTTTGTAACTCTTTATTTACTTGTAGTTGCTGGATTTTTCCCCAGAAATAATTTAAGAATCTTCTCTCAAAATCTTGCCAATTGTCCAATTCTTCTTCCTTGCTGACAAACCAAAGATTTGCCTCTTCTGTGAGATGGTTTCTGATGGTTTCCTTTGCTGTTGCAAACGGTCCTATGTATTTGACTTTTTCCTTTAGGTTATTTATAAAAGGCACTGGGTGTATTTTCCTTATATCCCCGCCAAATCGTACTTTTACGTCTTCTGTGCTATGTACGATGACTTCCTTTCTTTCTACTCCTCTTATCTCCATCTCTGCAATTTGTTTAAATCTCCTTTCCGTTTCTTTCCGGTCTTCTTGTAGCGCATTTTCAAATTTTATTTCTATCTGTTCTAATTCCCTTTTTTGCATACTCTGAATATCCTTCATTTTAGTTTCGATTTCTTCTCTCTGCAATTCTATTTTCCTCTCTGTTTCTTCCCTACTTCTTTCTAAACAGACTTTTATTTCGTTTTCATATTTGTCCATACGCGTTTCCATTTTTTGTTCCATTTTTCTTTGGTTTTCTTCCAAATTGTCCAATTTTTGTTCCGTTCTTTGTTGTGATTCATCCATTATGTGTTTTGTTTCCAGTTGATTTTTATCCATTTTTTGTGACGATTCTTGTATTTGTTGTGTCTGTATTTGCATCATAGCTAATAATTTTTCTAACATCCCTGTTTCTTTTCTTTCCTCCATTATTGTAGCATTTCCTTCATTATCCGATCCTTCATCAATAATTGTTTCCTCTTCTATCTTATCCTCTTTCCTTTCTTGCGTTTTGCTTTGACTCCTTGTGGTCGACATGTTCGTTAGATTATTTATCCCCGCCAAATATGAAACTTTGAAATTTGTGCAATAATTTCCCCGCCAAATATAAAATTCTACTGGTCTGTTGCAACAAACGGGACTTTTCCTGTTCAAATGTAATAACTCTTGAGTACGAGTATCAAATTTCAATATCCCACAAATAAATCAAATGGTAAAATATCAAATGTCAAAATCAATCAAATCATTCAAGTATGGTAAAATTATCAAATTTAAATATCACACAAATAAATCAATTATGGTAACCTATAAATTGTCAATATCACGAATAAATCAATTATGGTAAATTGTATCTTAAAAAAAATATATAATCTTTATGTCCTCAATTTTTACATAATATTTCACTTTATCCCCGGCATATAAACTTTCAAATATCTGCTCGTCTACTCCTATCCTTTCAAATTTGCCAACTAGAAATATTTTTCAAAGCACCCCACGTTGGGCGCCATTTTGTTATGCTATTTAAATTGTATTATATTGCTTACTTAGGAAAAATCCTGTCTATATTTATTAAATGAACTAATCTCCAATTAATCACAATAAATCAGCATTAATTAATTACAATCTCAGGCTATTTAAATTGTACGATTTACCTTTGATCGTGGATTCAAAATATTTTCCAATTGGCGTCCTAATCGGGATAGGTAATATGACCTGAATAAAATACATAGAATTTCAACTGAACTATATGTGAGATGTCCTTTATTTTAATGAAATTTTATATAACAATCAATCCTGTAATATTTGCAATATACTAACTTTAAATATATGAGAAGTTGTTTTCTATCATGGACCCAAATGTTATTTTACATTGATTTTTAATATGTGTTATAACTAAGCTCTTTTTATAATTCCTTTTTTTTTAAGTGATCGCAAAATTAACTGTCTCTATTATTTATTCAATTTATTTAATTAATAAATGAAAATCACACTCCGGCTCTAATGAAATTTGACTGACCTTTCCTTCTCTGCCGTTGCAATTCTATGGCCACGCCACAACAAAAAAATCCTTTCTCTGCTTCTGCTCCTATTGTGGTCCAGATGACGTACACCTTTCTCCTATCTGTCCTTGTATCTCCAAATGTTTCCGGCTTCGTCTGCTATTAATATTCTTAGGCCCTTTGGTTTTCTATCTCTCTGTACCCCGTTCCTCACACTGGTCAGCTTTTACACCGCAAATAAACACACCCGGTAAATTACGTCTTCGGGACTCCAAACAAACACAAATCACAAAGCTCCTTCCTTCTTGGACGACGAAAACTGACTAACTAACCTTTTTTTCTCTCTCCTATCTCATAGCCAAAATCAACCTCCTTGCATTCAAAAATTGACCAATAAAAATCATCCACCTCTTGTGACGTATATCGTTACCACCCAACTCTCTCTATAAAACGTCATTCGGGTTATTCCAGAAAAACAACCTTCTTTACTTATTCTAACTAAATCTATCTGCTTTACAAATATTTCTTACTAATAGCTACAAACGATACCTGTTTCTCAATTCAATGTCTTTTGTTAATAAACTTTTACCGATATAATCTTTCGGGGAGAAAACCACCGCAAATCCCGGTCTATTGTTCAACACTTTCTATATACACTTTTATTCCGGGTAAAACCATTCCACAATACCCGACTTATTTAAATTTCTTATCGATAATATTTGAAAGTCTTGTCTCTGAGGCCTAATGAACAATTCTTCGAACAACTTAAAATACATATTTTGTCTTATACAGGATGTTTGAAAATTCATATGCCCGTGTCTTTATGAAATATCAATAATTTTAATTTTTATTTAAGTAATAAAATTTGTATATCGGTTTTTTATTGCTTATGGACATTCAAAAGTACAACAATATATATATATATATATATATATATATATATATATATATATATATATATATATATATATATATATATATATATATATTGGAATGAAATATATATGAAATCCCAACATTGTACGGAAAATATTGTCCACTTCTAGCATTGTACCTCCAAACTGTACTATGTCCGAAACCGATGGTCAAAATTAAAAATGATAATCGAAACGCTCATCGATTCGAATCGATTATTATTGACAGGCGACACACTAAATCAAAAATCGAACATTTTGGTTAATATTATGCAAAATATGTTTATATTTTCTATTTATATATATTTAAAGTTGTTCTTTTTCGAATCGGCAACGCCAAAATGCCGTGTGCAACTAAAATATAAGTAAATAATGATAGTCCAACTACAGAAATTGGTTTTCGTATCCCGAACTTTTACGCCAACTCGCCAACATTATTGATTATTCCATGATGGTAATGGTAGAACCCAATCTCAGAGAAATCTCTTCCTGGACTTCAGTCATCTCATCTTGGTGGTACAGCCCTTAGAGGGCCTCGACCTTCTCAAGCTTTCTACTCCATTCTGTTCTGTCCCTTGCTTGCATTTTCCAGTTGCCGACTCCGATCTTCTCCGCATCTTGTGTTACCCCATCCATCCACCTCAGCTTTGGTCTACCCCGTCTTCTCATTCCCACGGGTTGCGCTGTTAGAATCTTTTTTATCATGTTCGATTCAGGGACCCGGGATGTCCTGCCCACTGCAGGCGGCTCGCTTAATTATAGTGGTAATATCTTTACCACCAAACGTATGCTTGTAGATATTCTGCAGTTCAACCTGGACTTCAGTAGTGAAGGGAAATTAACGGTTTTGTTAAAAATCATTAACGATTAAAAAATATGTTGAAGAAATTGTGTTCTACAATAAGTGATAATGGTAGCAAAATGGTAGTGAAACATTTCAAAGATTCAAGAGAGAGAATGGGAGAGAGAAAAAATATATACAGTAAACAGGTGACATTAAAAATAGAAAACACAATGCGAATGACAAATGAAGCAGTTAAAGTGGAGATGTTTGGTTATGTACAACTGAACAATAATTAACAGTCTATGGGACATCTCATGAATCAGCATCTAGTGTTTATCGAATTGTAAAATCCGCTGCATTTCACCTTTATAAAATGAGATTACTTCATTGATTAATTACTATTTAAACGGGAATAAGCCACAATTAAAGGTTAAAATACGTTTATTGACATTTCAATTTCCACTTCGGAAATCGTTCTCAAAATGATTAAAATAAATTGATTAAACAAAGATAATCCTTATATTTAGCTCCAGTTTTGTGAAGAATTTAGTGAAATTATAAGTAACAACCCATATCAATTATGTGTTTTTCCAACTAGTGTACCTTTATGTTTAATGTTGAAGTTAATATACATATTTGTCATTATTGGAGTGACAGTAAACAGGGTGTTGGATTAGTAAGCGTTCCAATAGATTGGCTGACCAGATCACTGGATATTTTGCCTTTGAACTTATTTTTGACGGGATACCTTAAATCAAAAGTATATACAACTCTTCTGCAGATCTTGCAGCATTGCAA
This sequence comes from Diabrotica undecimpunctata, assembly GCF_040954645.1. Classification (NCBI taxonomy): domain Eukaryota; kingdom Metazoa; phylum Arthropoda; class Insecta; order Coleoptera; family Chrysomelidae; genus Diabrotica; species Diabrotica undecimpunctata. Next base: position 62,105,360 of record NC_092811.1, read on the forward strand.
AATAATGTCCAATGTAGATACCTGAAGTATGTGCAAATGTATAAAGAGGCTTTGAACATAGATTATATCATTGTATAGAGGTCATTTTGAACATTTTATTGGTTAATTGGGTGAACTGTTATATTTTTTGTTATTACTGATATTCAACAAATAAATAGTTTAAAATAATTTCTGACAGTTATTTCATAAATTATAAAACAAAAAGTGTGCTGTGTAGTTAATAAGTTACCATTGAAATTATGGGTTACTAGACTAGACTTGCTATTAAAAAAAAAACTGGGGTTGGTACTGGACAGCAGTAGGTTACATTTGTGGCATTCCAATGTCCAGATGTCCAGAATGTCCAGATTCCAATAAAATTTGAAATGTTTTTATTTCAATTACGTAGTAGCTCTTGGTTTCTTATCCCTGCAACACCCTGTATATGTATATCAATGACTTGTTCCCAAATTTTCACATTGACATGATTAATTTTATTATCCTATACTTAGTTTGTACATTTTTAAATGTCTTCTTTATTTTTGTAAACTGGCTTTAATTTTCTGTTTCTCCACTAATTTGGCATTTGTCCTGTTTCCATAATTTTTTTGAACAATCCTATGAGCCAATGTATTTCAATTTCGTCTAATGCCTTAGATGATATTTAAAATTATTATCTAGTTATTTCTGTTCTTCCTTTCTTAACTGTTTTTAAGGCCTGTGTAACTTCTTCCATTCTAATGTCAAGTACCATTGCCATGACAGTATCTAATTGTACTACTGCTGCTGTATCAGACACTACATTTAACAAGTTTTCAAAATATCATTTCCACCACTGCTTTATATTATTTTCTTGTGCTAGCATCTTATTATTATATAAAGTGAAGAAAAAAACAAAATATGCAGATTAAAATTCTAATATATTCAATATCTGACATTCAATAGACATTGAATAACATCTTATAAAATATGTTCATCGAAAAGAAAAACTATTGTGAGATAAATCAATGCATATTTTTAGGATGGTGTAAAGTTTGTACCAAGGAAATAGGATAGTGATGGATGCTGACAAATGTTATATAAAAATTCAGTAAAAATTAGGAAATCAGTGCTTGTTCCACTTTAATAGTGGTTCAAAAACTGACAACAAATTGGTTATGGAGCATACATGTCTAACACTATAAAAGTAAAAAATAACTGTAGTAAAATTGAATACTAATATATGCCATCATCCTATTAATTTAATATAAAATATAAATAAAAAAGTACTTTAACTTTTATTTTATTTATTAAACAATCAGGTGAATAATGGCACTTTGAGTTACATATAAGTCCATTTTTGCGGCAAGTCCATTTTTACGGCAAAACACATTTTCCATCTACACATTTCTTTTTAAAATTGCATTTGATAAATCCTTGACCACCAAACCTTGATTGTTTCTTAACTATAGTTCTTAATGCCAATTCCTTATTTGGAACATCATTATTAGACATAAACGTTGCCTTGCAAGGAGTAATTTCTTTCCTTGAAAATAATGGATCAGTTGTTTCAACACCTCGGAGGTTTATGTCCTCTTTGTGAACACTGTTATGAATTATTTAAAAGCAATTTAACGGTATTACTTTAATTCAACTTTGCATATATCTTAATTTATACTATTCTTGGTTAGTCTGTTTAATTAACAAAATTTGAACGGCACCGTTTGCAAAATCAGGTGACTAGCTGATAGCTGTCTTCTTTGACTGTCTTAAAAACAACCGTCGGCTTTTGCACATCACACATACCAATTTCTGTTTTGGCATTTGAGGCTAGATTTTAACCATGAATAAAAGGCTTTAAAATGTCCGTTTATGCACTTTGATACTTGAACCATCATGCAACCGGAAATTGCATATGTAAACACCTTCTCTTTTTTTGTAGAATAACAAAATATTGGTTTTTAGTTCATATATTTTTTATAACATGTCAAATATTTCTAATTATTGTAATCTTTGTTTCAGAATATCAATGGAAGGTTTGTGCCTGGAAGTTTAAGAACAGTTTTGTTTCTTTTCAACTTTTAAATTTTGTACTGAAAACAAATAAGAAAGAAGTGATTTTTTAATCGATGCTGAATTGATGGAAAATAATTTATGACAATGTAGTTGTAATTGAATTAACGATCCTTTATAAAATGAGAAAGTACCGATTAAAGTACTAACATTTATCAGTAAACATCAATAGATTTTTATCTATTGAGAACTATATGAATTCATTTATCAACAAATGTTATATGGATTAAATAATATTTTTCTCATTTAATATGTTGTTTTATTTTATATAGTATATGGCAAAATAAGCTTTAGACTAAAACAAAACATTCCAAATATATGAAGTAAAATATATTATTCCCAAGTTTTAGAATTATTTTTAATAATCATTGTGTTCGCCTTGGCCTTTATTTTGAAAAGCCAATTTATGATTATTGAAAATTGCTTACATGGTTGTTTTGCATAATTGCTTTATCTAACGATAAATATTTGAAATTTCTATGTCAATTTGCTTGACTTAGGTTGCCTACTGCGGAAGGTTTTAGCAAATATCTTTGAAAAGTTCCAAATTTGTCTTTCAATAATATCTTCCGTATATGTCAAGTAGATTTAGAATTATTTTTAATAATCATTGCATTAGCATTGGCTTTACTTTTGAAAAGCCAATTTATGATTATTGAAAGTTGCTTACATGGTTGTTTTGCATAATTACTTCTTGTAAACGATACATTTTTGAAATTCCTATGTCAATTTGTTTGAGTTAGGTTGCCTAACTGCAGAAGGTTTTAGAAGAGGTCGTTGAAAAGTTCCCAATTTGGCTTTTAATAATATCTTCCGTAAGTGTGAAGTAGTTTTTGTCGAGGAATATTAGAATTATTTATAAGCCAATTTATGATTTTTTATTAATCTCGTTTGCTGGTTGCCTAACTGTAGAAGGTTTTAGAAGATGATACTTTTAAAAGTTCCCAATTAGCCTTTCAATAAAATCTTCGCCTGTCTCAAGTATTTTTTTTTTCAAAGATCTTAAACAAATGTTATATGGATTAAATATTTTTCTCATTTAATATGTTTTTTTATTTTATATAGTAAAACAAAAAACAAAACATTACAAACGTATGAAGTAACACATATTATTCCTAAGTTTTAGAATTATTTTTAATAATCATTACGTTAGCATTGGCTTTACTTTTGAAAAGCCAATTTATGATTATTGAAAGTTGCTTACATGGTTGTTTTGCATAATTGCTTCTTATAGACAATAAATTTTTGAAATTCCTATGTCAATTTGCTTGACTTAGGTTGCCTACTGCGGAAGGTTTTAGCAAATAACCTTGAAAAGTTCCAAATTTGTCTTTCAATAATATCTTCCGTATATGTCAAGTAGATTTAGAATTATTTTTAATAATCATTACGTTAGCATTGGCTTTACTTTTGAAAAGCCAATTTATGATTATTGAAAGTTGCTTACATGGTTGTTTTGCATAATTACTTCTTGTAAACTATACATTTTTGAAATTCCTATGTCAATTTGTTTGACTTAGAATAATTGGGGAAAGGTTTTAGAAGATGTCTTTGAAAAGTTCCCAATTTGGCTTTCAATAATATCTTCCGTAAGTAGTTTTTGTCGAGGAATCTTATAAGCCAATTTATGATTTATTATTAATCTCGTTTGCTGGTTAACTTAGGTTGCCTAACTGTAGAAGGTTTTAGAAGATGATACTTTTAAAAGTTCCCAATTAACGTTTCAATAAAATCTTCGCCTGTCTCAAGTATTTTTTTTTCGAAGATCTTAAACAAATGTTATATGGATTAAATAATATTTATTTTTCTCATTTAATATGTTGTTTTATTTTATATAGTAAAACAAAACATTACAAACGTATGAAGTAACACATATTATTCCTAAGTTTTAGAATTATTTTTAATAATCATTACGTTAGCATTGGCTTTACTTTTGAAAGGCCAATTTATGATTATTGAAAGTTGCTTACATGGTTGTTTTGCATAATTGCTTCAGGGCAGACCTCAAACACAAAGCTAAAACTTGCAATTACACATTCAGAAAACTCGGATCTTGAGTCTAGCGAAGACGACGATCAAGAAACCCAAAATAAAAACTCATGGCGAGTAGCCAAAAAACGTAAATTTTCAAAACAAAACGATCCCAATTCTCCAAGCTCACCACCAACAAAAATACAAAATCGATACAGTGCATTATCAAACGCCGAAAGCTCTAAACAGACTGAAACAGAAAATACCAAAACCACCTCCAATATTTGTATATGGCGTCGAAAACTTTAAAGATATGGTCGATAACTTTGCACAAATTCTGGAGGAAGAAACCTACTATACCAGAACTCTGCCAAATGACACTGTCAAAATTACAACATATACAATAGATGCATACCGTAAACTGGTAAGACATTTACGAGAAGAAGAAATTATTCACCACACTTACCAAATAAAGGAAGAACGTGCCTATAGAGTGGTAATAAGACATGTCCATCACTCAATACCCACAACAGATATAACAAAGGAACTAGAAAAAGCCGGCCATAAAGTTCGCCATATAACTAAAATTCGACAAAGACAAACAAAGGAACCCTTATCTTTGTTTTTCATAGACCTTGAACCCAACAGTAACAACAAAGACATATTCAACCTAGAATTCTTATGTCGCACCAAAATAGCAGTCAAGGCACCAAATAAGAGAACCTCAATAATTCAATGTATGCGATGTCAGGCATACGGCCATAGTAAAACATATTGCACTAAACCGCATTACTGCGTCAAATGTGGAGGACAACATAATACAAAAGGTTGTAAAAACCTAGAAGCACTCCAGCTAAGTGTGCACTATGCAAACAAGATCACCCTGTTAACTATAAGGGCTGTGTAGTCTACAGGGAACTAGTAGAAAACAGACATGCAGAAAAGAGGAAACCAACAGCCTCAAAAACCAACATTCAACAGCCCACATGTATGTACTGAAACAAATCAACTAAACACCACTCTACAAAACCATCAAAGAACATATGCAAACGTGACAGCACATCAAACCAACCACGATTCAGAACCTAAAACTAATATAGAACAACTATTAACATTCCTAATCGAGTTCAAAAACATGTTCTCGCAACTCATGAGTCAAAATAGTATGATATTAAACTTACTAACACAAGTCATTAACCAAAGAAATTCTTAAACATACTTAGAGTTGCCACATGGAACGCTACTGGCCTCCTAAACCATAAACAAGAAGTAATTACTTTTTTAAACTTGAATAAAATTGACGTTCTGCTTATTTCAGAAACTCACTTTAAGTGACCGCCCTAACTACTAACCTACGACCCAACTACGTTCAATATCCCGCTCTATACCACATACAGCACACCTCATCCCGATGGTACAGCTCATGGTGGCTCGGCGGTAATCATCCGCAGCTGCATATCACATCATGTATTGCCGAAATTGCAACAGACAAAATACAAGCAGAAATCGTTCAAATAGATGCAACGCCATGGCACTTTAACATATCTGCAATGTATAGCCCACCTCGTCACGCAATCTCCATAGATGAATACAAAGCCTACTTCCAATTATTTGGCAGCAAATTCTCAGCCGGGGGAGACGAATGCGAAACACATACACTGGGGCTCAAGACTCACAACAACAAAAGGTCGTAATCTTCTAAAAGCAATGACCGAAACCAACTATGATTGCCACACCAACAGAATCCCTACGTACTGGCCGAGTGACCCAAGAAAACTTCCAGATCTACTGGACTACTACATAGGAACAGGAGTGTCCAGAAACAACTGTCTAATAGAATCCATAGAATCTCTCATCGGATCATACACCGGCTATTATGAGCCTGAGTACCACAGTTATAAACAGCCCACCACCTCCTCGACTCACGTCAAAAAACACCAACTGGGCAGATTTTCAATCCTACCTAGAAGAAAACACCAATTTTAATCTGCGGATCAAATCTACACATGACATAGATACAGCAGCTCAATACTTCACCACACTTGTGAAAAAAGCGGCATGGCAATCTACACCACGAACTGAACGCATACCAACACATCCCACAAATATTCCTCTGCACATTCGCCAACTCATTGCTGAAAAACGTCGTGCAAGGAGAACTTGGCAAAGATCTAGAAAGAAAATAGACCTACATATATTCAATAGACTACGTAGGCAACTTGGAGTAGCCACCAATGCCGCAAACAACGAAACCTTCGAACATTACATTACAAATCTTACAGCAAATGACCAGACGTTATGGAAGGCGACTAAGAAGCTTAAGAAACCATACACAACTGTTCCTCCCATCCGTAAACCAAATGGCGAATGGGCCTGTTCCAACAAAGAAAAAGCGGACGTCTTTGCTGAACACCTTACAAACGTATTTCAAACAGAGTCAGCAGACCCTGATGAAGAAGTCGAAGAACTAATTAGCGCAGCATGTCAAATGTCCCTCCCAATTAAAAGTTTTACTCCTATAGAAGTCAGGCAAGAAATAAACAAACTCAACTCACGAAAGGCCCCAGGTTATGATTTAATCTCGGCACAAGTACTAAAACAACTTCCTCGCAAGACCATTACTTTGATCATCATCATCATTGGTGCTACAGCCATATAAAAGAGCCTCGACCTTCCCAAGTCTATTACGCCAGTCAGTTCTATCCATTGCCAACTGTTGCCAGTTTGCTGCGCCTATTTGTCTACCATCCTCATCTACACCATCCCTCCATCCGAGTTTTGGTCTACCCCTTTTTCTACTTCCCACAGGTTGTGACATAAGGATTCTTCTAGGAGGGTTGTTCTGCTGTGATCTTGCCAGATGTCCTGCCCATCTTAGTCTTCCTATTTTTATAAAGGATACTACGTCTTTACCACCAAATATATGTTTATATCTGTGATATATCTCGTAGTTGTACCTCCTTCTCCAAACACCATTTTCACAGATGCCACCAAATATTCTTCTCAGGATCCTTCGTTCAAATATAAGCAGGAGATTTTCATCTGCCTTGGAAATGGTCCATGCCTCCGACCCATATGTCAACACTGGTTGTATAAGGGTTTTGTATATGGTTATTTTTGTTTTTTGGCTTATGTTTCTGCTTCTCATATGTCTACTCAGTCCAAAATAGCATTTGTTTGCTAGGATTATTCTTCGCTTGATTTCTTCCGTCATGACGTTCTCCTTGGTGATCAGGGAGCCCAAGTATGTGAATTTGTCCACCACTTCAAAGGTAGAATTATCAACCGTGAATTGGTGGCCGATGTGTGTAATTAAAATATAAAAATATACAAGGTGTTTTTGGTTAATCAAATAACTGGTTTGGAAAAAAAAAACACTCGCTAAGTGTTTTAAATGCAGTATTAATCCACAAATTAGTTTTTGTTACTAACCATTAGTAAATCATATAACTTATTTTAAAATTCAACAAAAGTTTTTTTTTGTTAATTCAATTACAATAAAAATAATTGTGTTTTAGAATAGCTGACTTCATAAAAAAAAGTAAAGGTGAAAAATTTTTCTAAATACACACCATTGTATTGTACCATGGACAATTTTTTTTCACTAAAGGAAGCTATTTTTCATTTAAAAACAACCTACGAGTACTAAATTTCAAGTAAATACGTTTATTGGTTTTAAAGTTATTGTTGTTATTAACTAAAAGAATTTAATTTTTTTTAATTTTAACACCCTGTATCTCGAAAAGTAAATAAGTTTGACCCCTCATTAACTATATCGTTTTGTTCAATTTTTCGAGAAGTATCTACAGTCAAACGTTGTAAGTGTCATTTGGAAACACCCTGTATGTATGAAATATTAGATATTTAATAGAAAATATTAGATACTTACAATTTTGCCACAGACTGAACAGTAGATTTTTCCCATATCCATAGACAGCTCTTTATAAGGTTTAATCCAAGTTGAAGCACTGGTTGTTTTAGGCATTATAAAATCACAATCTTCCTTTTTGTTACGCACAACGAGTGTTTACGCTTTGAATATCAAAACAAAAATGATTTACAAATCTGAGCATCAAATTAGAAATGTTTAGGTACCTAATTCAATAAACTGGGAGATTTTGGAAAATCCCTAAATTAGGAACAAAACTATTAGCCGTTTACCTGCTGTTAAGATACAATAAATTGTAGATAGATTTGGGGATTAGATCATAAAATGCAAATGAGCGAACCCTTAGCGATTATCCAATAACTGAATGCCTCAGTGACCGAGACTTTCTAAGAATGTTGAGGGCTACTTAAATTGATCTTCTTTGAAATTGTAAATGTTTTGTACCTGTAGAGATTACGTATTTATATCATTTCTTGATTAAAATGACTACAAAAATTTTATACAAGAATTGAAATAAATTGGTATGTTTAAAAATTTTCAAATACAGTATAAAAATCTGAACTTTTATGCACTTTATGCAAACTTTTATACAAATATGCCAAAATATGAAATATTTGCATAAAATATGCACAATATGCAAAATATGCAATATGCATATTTGCCGAAGTCTAATTATAACTAATACCTGGCAGGAACAGTTGCAGAAGGGAAGTCTAATTCCCTTCCAGTGGTAGGAGTATAAGAAAAACTAGTAATTTAACCTAGTAAGGTATTCCCCAACCAGAGGTCTTATCTAGTCATCAGACTTAAACCGAATAGGCCTTCCGCAAGCAAGCAATTTGATTAAACCCAGCCTATGAGACATGTTCACCCCTAAAAATTACGTTCGGGTGTAACAATTCATTGGAGCGAGGTGTGTTAACTCGTGTATATACATGAGTCACCCCACCGCGCTCCAATGCTCTAGACCATCCCTTTCCCCCCTATAGCACTCTGATGCGCGATAGGGGCACAACTATCAGCCAAATGCTCTTCATGTGGAGGTCCTGGGTAATAGAACCCCAACATGGTTTCCTAACCGATTGCAAAGCTCAGAACAGCGCATTGTCGCTATGATCCTGTTATCATGATGTGGCTTATCCGCGAACTAAAATTGCTTACTTGGGCCTCAAGTCTCCGCTCTGAGCCTAGGCTCAGTTCGGCGACTTGGTGCTCAAGGGGTTGGGCCCTACGTGCCCGGGTTTTGGAGTTTTGTTAATTTTTTTGGTGGCTTGCGCCGGTTTTTGTTAGTATTTTTTAATTTTTTTGGTGGCCGAAGCCGGTTTTTTGTGTTTTTTATGATTTTTTTTGTAGGTGGCCCTGAAACAAAAAATCAGAATTAGTGTAAAGTCCATACTATAACATTGAAAATATATATATATATATATATATATATATATATATATATATATATATATATATATATATATATATATATATAACAATATAACAATATAGAATTTATCGTCTATAGGCAACTGGGCCCACTCTGTGCTTTGCGATAGTCTTTGGGTGTTTTGAGCTACGAACTGTCTTCTGTGTGCGTTGTTGTAATTTTTGAAGTGTTTTCTCTCTAGTGTTTTTTATTTTCTCTCTAGTGTTTTATTTTTTCTCTCTGGTATTATTTTCTCTCTAGTACTTTTTATTTTATTCTACTATTTGTTGTTTTGGTCTTTTGTGCTTCCATCTGTGGAAAGCGTCATACCTCATCATCTCTCTTAGTATGTGATTGGGGTGATTCTCTATATCTGCAAACTTTGTCCTGGCTTTTTCTTTCATCGTGTCTGTCACTCTGATTTGTTGCAATTCTCTGAAGAGGAATCTTTCTGCAACGTATCTTGGAACGTTGACTGCTTCTCTAAGGCTGTTGTTGTGTGCCGCTTGTATTTTCTTTTTTGATGTATTGCATACATGTCCCCAGGCGAGGGATGCATATGTCAGTATGGGCAGTATTATGCTATTTATTAGTCTTATCTTTGTTTTTATTCTGAGTTTACTTTTCCTCCCTGTTAGTCCTCTTACAGAAGCTCTTGCCATGTTTGCCTTTTGTACTGTGGCTTCTACGTGTTTGTTGAATGTTAATCCTTTATCCATAATTACTCCGAGGTATTTTGCTTCGCTTTTCCACTCAATGGGATTATCTTGCACAGTTACCTGTTCTTCTGGTTGCTGATGCCTCTTTTTGAAAAGTACAGCCTGTGTCTTATCGGAGTTTATTGCTATTTTCCATTTTAAACTCCATTCTTCTATGTCGTCTAGTGCTGTTTGGAGGTTATTTACCGCAATGTCTATGTTTCTGTGTTTGGCCGCAATCGCTGTGTCGTCGGCATAGAGGCTTAGTAGTGTACCTGGTGTTCTAGGTATGTCTGCTGTGTATATTGAGTACAGTAGGGGTGACAGTACCGCTCCCTGTGGCACTCCAGCCTCCGGGTTCCCGAGTTCGGATAGGACTTGTCCTATCTGGACTCTGAAACGTCGGTTGCTCAAGTACGACGAGATCAGCATTGTCATTGCTCCACTGTACCCGTATCTTCTCATTTTGTATATTAGTCCTTTATGCCAGACTCTGTCGAATGCTTTGCTTACGTCTAGGAAGGCTGCTCCTGTGTATTGTTTATCGTTGAATCCAGCTGCTATGTACTCTGTTAGTCTGAGCACTTGTAGCTCACTGGAGTGTTCTGATCTGAAGCCGAATTGGGCTTCAGGTATTATATCTAATCTGTCTGTTTCCGCTTGTAGTCTGCTGAGTATAATTCTCTCTACAATCTTGCTGATTGCAGGTAGTAAGCTTATTGGCCTGTAATTTTGCGGGAATGTGCTGTCTTTTCCGGGCTTTGGTAACATTATGACATTGGCCTCTTTCCATCTGTTCGGGAATTTCTTAAATCTTAGCATTGCATTTATGATGTTAGTTAAGTATACTATAGCTCTCGCTGGTAGATATTTTAGTGCCCTATTTGTGATTTGGTCAGGTCCGGGTGCTTTTTTCGGCGAGCTATATCAGTTCGTTTATCTCCTCTGGTGTTGTAGGAGGGATAATTTCGTTTGGATTATCAGGTCTTTCTCTTTGTCTTTCGACTTCTTCTATGAAGTCGATGTCTTCGTCTGGGTGGTAATTTAATGTACACTCTCTCTCGAGAGTACTCCTCATTACCTCTGCTTTTTCCTCTATGGTGTATACGATTCCATTTTCCCCGTGCAGTGGGGGGATTGGTTTTCTGTCGGTTCTCAAAATCCTCTGGAGTCTCCAGAGGTTTTGCATGTGTGGCCCTTGTTCTTCCATATCTCTTATGTGATTTTCCCAGCATTCACTACGGTGTTGTTGTAGTGCTGTTTTGACCTCTCTGTTTAGTCTGTTTGATCTGTTTTTGTCTGCCTGATTCCTTGTCCTTCTTGCTGTCTGCTTTGCTCTGTTCTTTTCCCTTATCAAGTCTTTTATTGCTTGTGGTATATCCTTAAATCTTCCAGAATGCATTTCTACTTCCTCTTCTGTAGTGCTGTTTCTGAGCGCTTGTTGGATGATGTTTTCCAACTCTAGGACTTTGTCTTCTATTTCTCGTGGGGTTTCTATCACTGGAACTATATTTATTCCAGTGCTCATGAGTCTCTTAAAGTTTGTCCATTTTGTTTTCTTTTTAATTCTTCTGATTGAGCTTTCTTCCTCCCACGTTCCTAGTTCTAATAGGATGGGATTGTGGTCGGTTGTGCCTTCGTTTAACATTTGTAATTCTGTTTGTAGTCCTAGATTTTTTGCTACTACTATATCTATGTGTGTGGGAAGTCCGTTTCCTGGATAGTGAGTAGGGTCTGTTGGGCCCATTGCCATAATGTCTTCATTATTTTCGATGTATGTATTTAATAGTCTTCCATTTCTGTTCGTAGCTCTGTCGTTCCAATTAGGGGATCTTGCGTTTAGGTCTCCTATTATTATTGAGGGTTCATTATTTAAGAACGTGTTCAGGTCGTCGTCGATCAGTAGATCTTGTGGTCTCACGTAGGCGGAGGTAATGTTGACTTCTCCTTGCCTCATTTGTATTCTTACTGTTGTTGCTTGCATAGTGTTTAGTTGCGGTGTTATTAATCTGATATGCTCTATGCCTTTTTTCACTAAGATTGCTGTGCCACCTGATCTTGCTGTGTTGTCGTTCCTATATATGTCGTATCCTGGGAATTTTATACTTATGTTGTTTGTAAGTTTTGTTTCTTGTATTGCAACGACATCCATTTCGTATCTATTGACCAGTTCGTCCAGTATATTCTGCTTGGTCCTTATGCCTCCTGGATTCCAGGAGCCTATCCTCAAGTATCCCCTATTTGCTTGCACTAGTTCAGTGCTAGCTTTATGTCTGCTATCGCCTCGTTGACTACTCTAGTTAGTAACTCTTTCACAGAGTTAACTAGGCCGTCTTGGTGTTGCCTTGAGATAAGGATGGTGTTTTCCTTTTCTTGTGCTTTTGCTGTCTGGGCGTATGATGGGCCGCCGGGAGTGATTTGTGGCCTTCTTTGCTCCGTTGCATTTTGTCTTTGTTGGGGCTGCTGTTGACGTCCCCATGTAGGGCATCTTGGGCATCCCCTGAAATTGGCTGGGTGTTGTCCTTGGCAATTTACACATTTTGCCTTTTGATCTTTGGGCAATTGGCAGCTTTTGCTGGAGTGTTACTACTTAGTTAAATTCTGTTAAAGAGTCCTAATGCATTTATCAGAAAAAAAAAATGTGCTTTCGAAAGAAAGTAAGGTTACATTGGAAATGCGGTCAGAATTATAGAATAAATATCACAATGAAAGTACTTACCCCAAGAGAATTTATAATATGAGTCTTATAATAAAATGAGTCTTATAATAATTTTTGCCTTCTTTTATAAATTTCAAAGAGGCAAAAAATAATCCCACTACAGAAAAGTTGTTTTGACAGAAAGTGGGAGACTGAATGAAGTTAGCACATATGTCATAGGATGTTGCTATAGATATCATGAAACTAGCTTGTCTGTCAACACGGAACAGAATAGTCTGCCGAACAAAAAGAGAGAGGGCGAATATTTATTCTACGGGACAGAAAGAGAGAGAAAATAAAGACAGAGGAAGAAAAGAAAAAACATAGGGCGCCAACTGCTTTTATAAATAAAAAATAGTAAACATTAAACTGAAGATAAAGAAATTAATAAATAAATAAACAAATTAAAATGAAATAATTATTAAAATATAAATTAATAAAGATGTGACGTTTATAACGTTACAATATTTAATACTTAACTTACTAAGATCAGCTCATGATTTAACTTGGTTTAGTAGACATCTTTTTATTGATTTGTTGGACATCTTTTCAATAGCTATTGTGCTGTTGATGAATTATTGGGGGTTGGTCGATAACTCTAGGTTATCTAATCTTAAAACTAGGGATTTCTCCGACTCCTGTTTTGGGACAGGCTATCGAAGACTTAAAACTAAATCGAAGTAAAAGTAACCATTGTCTTACATTGTTACGGAGGCTGCACGAACAGATAACTCTGAAGTTAACCAGAATGGTTCATTAATCGCCAGTGGTCCATATCAGATATCTTTTTAGTGGTCATAACTAAACATCATTTTTATATGTACTAATCTTAAGTATCTTAATTTATAGACATAATATAATATATACAAAACTAATATCTATAAGAATTATCATACGACATAAAAATAATGAATGAGGGAAAGGTTGAGAAAAGGAATTTAATAAAAGGGTCTGTTCCAGATATATTTAGCATTATGTTAGCTGTAATAAATGACTATACTCAATCAACTAAATATGATAATGTTAATTATATAAAAATGATAAGTGATATTAAAGGGTGTTAAGAGGAATATAATAAAAAAAGTGTCTGATTCAGATGTATTTATCAATATTGTAGTTGTAATAAATAAATTAAGTTTTAAAAATGAGTATATAAGTATATTCAATTAGCATCCATCTTAAAGTTAATCAAATCATCAAGGATAAATGTTAAAATAGGGTTGGCTTATTGAAATATTGCTTTGTGATATATCAAACCAACATCCATCTTAGGATCAATTAAATAATGCCCCCACGAAAGTGTATCATAAGACTCCGGAATGTGATGTATTTTATCATCATTGAAGTTTAGCGCAATCTTGCTTTGTGTTATGGTATAAACATGGTGCTTATCTGAGCAGATAAGATTTTGCGAGGCCATCTTTGCCGTTAAGGTATCCAAACACATGACGTAGTTCTCGAATGTAATTTTAGTGTTTACTACAGATTGCTTTACCCCCTTCACCTTCTTTTTCAGACCCTAATTTCGAATAATTGTATCAATCTCATCGTCCTCATACTCCTGATCTATCAACTTCTCCCTCATTTTTTTGATCTCAACATCTGTGATAGACAATTTTGTCGTGTATAATTTAGATCGGAGCCCTATGTAGTCAGTCATAATGCAACCATTATTCTCATCCTTCATCATACCCAACACCTTCTTTCCCCCCTTCTTCTTATTTATGGTATCCCCCTAACCTGGGGGATACCATAAATATTGTCATTAGGATAGTCTGAGGTATCAAAATATTGATGACAATCTTTTATCATAGCCGCATAGGGATCTTTTTCTTGTATATCTACGATTACACTATCGATATCTGTATAGCAGGTCGTAAAGTTTTAACCAAACCTTTCAGCCAAATACCCATAGTGAAAATCGTAGATCGTGGTTTTAGCCAAGTCCAAAGTACTCATTCCGACATATATTGGTTTATCTAACTATATTTCTGCTCGATGCATCACAACAGCTACCAAGTTGTCATTAAAGATAGTAGCATTCTTAAACAATGGGCTACTTATTCTAGATTCTGCTCCGTAGCGACCCTGCCATTCCGAAAGTAATTTAATATCAACGCGCTTGCGTACATTTTCTATAGTCTTACCTAACATGGCATTATTTATGAGCTTAAAAAGGTTCTTTTCAAACTCATTTTTCGCTACCTTTCGGAGATTTGTATTCAAGTCAATGTATGACTTTAACCATGGACTCTGTTTGAATTTCAGGACCCGGTGAATCTTTTTTAGTATCAATCCGTGTGCTAGCACTTGTTTTAAAGCCCTGGAAGATCTTTGTGACGATCGCGGATATGCTGGGGGTGTTCTAGATCAACCTCGAAAATGTACCCTTCAGAAGCATCGTCAGGTATGAATAGGACATCAATGTGGGCATCGACCCACTCGAAACCACCATATGGAAGATATTGAGACATAGCCCAACCGTACTGGTTATTAACATCAAAATACATCAGATAGGAGTCGGGCTTAGATGGATCGTAAGATGTCATACTTGAACGCGGCGCTTCGAGCACACTTGATTCAAACCGCCGCGAATACCTTGCTCCGCAAACAAAAATATATCTGGATCTGTTAAAAGTTCCAGTTCCTGTTTTGTACGTTTAAGCATTGCATCCCACGTAAAACCAGGAAGAGTAAAGTAATGAGCGGGCTCAAATGCCGATACGACAGCCCACGCAAAGCATGCCTCATCATCGTTTTTAACATTAATACATGCCTGTTTTCTTTTTATTTGAGGAGAAAGTTCGACGTATGAGGAGCCTAGTTGCGGTGTAAATTTGTCAATTTTGGGCTATCCAACAATTGCAGAATGTCATACACTTAAAATAAAACATAAAGTTGAACATAACACTACACTAAACAAGGACAAACAGTTTAAAATTATTTAAAATTGGTCGAAGCTACATTCTTGTCGGCAACAGGAGAGAGAATGGTATAAACGGAAATGTTAAGGTGACATGTGACATATGAGAGCTTGTATGGGCAGTCACAATCATGGAAATGTGATCTGCACATATTAAAATTCTATGTAAGTAAGCATTGACCAAAAGTCCAACTGACACTACTATAGGAAATCAACTGATGAAATATGACATATAGAATATTTTAATTTAACTAGATTGCATAATCCAGATCTCACACTTACACCTGTCTATAATAAATAGGTTGTTAGTTTGAGAGCAAATGAAGTGGACATAAAGTGTGAATGCAAGAAATAGACTAAACAATCTATTAGACAGTGTGTGGTTGACTACAATAAAATGGTCTACCAGGCACTATCAATACTGTAAAAGAGAGAAGAAATCTGACTATGAAATTAAAATACTAAAAATTAAAAACAAAATTGAAAGCAGTGTATAAATGGGGTATAATTCAAGTAGTTCAGTTAAACCCCCAGTCAATGGGAGAACTATAAAACTAATATGTAAAAGCGTTACTAAAGACCAGCTGACCAACAGTGGGAGATGTTGAAATATACAACTGTGGAGATGGTATATCTAAATTACGCAGAGGTATGGAGAGTGTAATTAACTATAGATCAATTGAACCTGAGCAAGCTAGTTTTGTAAATTGTTGAAGAATAAAATAGTAATGATTACTAGATAATAAGTGTTAACCAAAACTAGAAGAGTTTGGTCTTTTTAAATGTTCTGAAATTCTAGTAGATAGCTTTCTAATGGTTCTATCTACATAAGAGGCATCACAATCATCACACTTTAATTTATAACTACCACTTTTGTCAAGTGTGTTCATCCTGTCTTTGGTGTTGATTAAAAAGGAACCTAAAGTGTTGTGTGACTTGAAGGAAATTTTAATGTTTTCAATTGTAGAAGTAAAAAGTTTAGATATTTTATTGGATATGTTGCTAATATAAGTAAAAGAGAAATATCTGATGTTGTTTGAAGCATTAGGTTGAAGAAAACATTGTGATGAATATGCGAGCTTTTCTGCAATTTTGAGTTTAGCTCTATTTAGAAGCTTATGGATAATGTTGGGATCATAACCATTATTGAAAGCAATTTGCTTGAGAGTATTAAGTTCTAAATTAAAATTATCATTCGAAAGTGGAAATTTGAGTAACCTATGAATATAACTATTAAAAGCAGCCATTTTATGTTGGGTTGGATGATTAGATGTCTCAATGATCTGTTTGGGTGGGTTTTCTGTAAATATTGTACTCAAGAGAATCTTTATTACGAGATATAGTAATATCCAAGAAGTTCAGCTTATTGTCAGATTCTGGTTCCAATATAAAAGAGATATTAGGATGGAGGTTATTAAGATCATCCAAAATCTGTAAAGCGTCATCTTGGATTCCTTGTATGAGAGCTATACAATCATCAACATATCTTGACCAAAAAACTATTTTGCTGTTGTTGTTACCAAATTTCTGTTCTAAGCTGCCTAAAAAAATATCAGCTAGAAAAGGTGATAATGAAGATCCCATTGTTAAACCTGTTGGTTGTTTATATATTTTTTGATTAAATTGGAAGAAGTCCTGATCAAGACAGAATTTGAGCATAGTTAAGATAGCATCTTTGTCTTTTGCCAGTATGTTGCAATTGTTTAGAAGGTTGTGTACTAAAGGTAATGTTTCATCTCTTGGTACAGAAGTAAACAAATTGGAAACATCAAAAGAAACTAAATAAAAACTGTCTTCTATTTTAATGTTATTTAAACGTTCTATTAGATCTAAAGAATTTGTAATGGAGAACTTAGGTTTAAAATTAGTGATGGACTGAATTCTGTTATAAACAAACTATGACAATATAGAAACTGGAGTGTTATAAAAACTTACAACATTCCTTATGGGACAATTGTGTTTATGGATTTTAGGAAGTCCATATAACCTAGATGTTATAGGATTAGATACAGTTAACTTTCTGTTGTTATATTTAGTAGTAGTTGTTGCGTTCTGCACATACGATGACCTCAATATAACAATTGGGCTCATCCTGAAGGGGGAGAGAAGATATTCTGTTCAATCTAGAACTCGCTGGTTTCCTCCTTTCGGATTGGGTATGTATATTTAAATAAAAGAAAAGAAATGAAAGCCAGTGTATAAAACTCTATTTTAAAAAGAGGTGAAATTAAACATAAATATACATAACCCAATATACAATTATAACTAAAGAAGGATATAAACTTAAATATTAGTTAATATGAAACAACACCAAAAAGATAACCATTTACAAACCAAAACAAAGATGTCGATGAATAGGTTTTAAGAACACATTAACAACAAAGAAATTTAAGATTTCGATTGCTATGGTTCAGTATGATTAGAAATAAAGCATAAATTGATATTAAACGTTAACGACTAAAAAATATGCGCACAAATAATATATTTAATCCGTGGTAAAATGAACAAACCTTGTTAATAAAGTTAGACAAAATGCAATCAAACATAACATATAAGAATTATATTAAACTCAATTCAAAGTATATATACAAATAAATAAACTCAATTCAAAGTATAATCGGGAATGACAAAATACAAAAAAATAAGCTATCACAAATCGTCTTCAGCGACGCACAGAAACCACACAAAATTCCATTCTAAATTCCAGATTTTTTTATCTTTTTTCGTGATTCTGTAAGGCAAAGGCATCCATTCTTCTGTATGCCTGATTTTAAAGAGAATTCCGTGTTCATTATACTGAAGTGCTCTAATGTTTGTTACAGTAGGATCACCTGACGATCTACCAGGACGGATGGAACTAATGTATTGAACTTCTTGAAAGTTTTTGAAATATGTATGATCCAAGTACTCCACCACGTAGGGTTTCGGATTTATACGAGCAGTTTGACAAATATTGACATAGTCTGCTGGGACATTTATGACTCGGTTTTTTAGTTTTCGCTCGATTGTGGAGTGCATTGAATCGCACCCCATTTGCGTATGCCCTTTTTCTAAAAATTTTTGCTCAATTGTAATCCCATGCTTTTGTGCAAAGTTGAAAAGTGCATTGGCAAGAATTGCATTTCTGTTTTGTCCAGTGCAACCATCACTGTACAAAATGACTTTACTAGTAGAGTTTTTTTGGGGTATAATATTAGTCTCTAAAAACTTGTAAATGATGGTAGCAAATGTGTTGGCAGTTAGTCCAGCATGACCCTCATGCCAGAGGAAACAATATCCATCCAAGGATTTAATGTCCATAATTGTAAAATTATGGACTATTAATTTTGTTTTATAATATAGAGCGCTGACATTAGATTTTGGACTCAGTAGAACTGATTGCAAATCCATTGAAAAAACTTTTACATCTTCTTTTGTTTTGTCAACCTCTTTTTCCTTTCGTGCCTCCTCCTTTTTCTTCTGATGTTCTTGATAGGTAGCTTCGTCAATATTACCAGTCTTGTAACCCACACACGTATCACATTCGTCCTTTTTAGGTGAAAAAAGTGCTAAATTAAAATCTTCGAAACTGTTATTAAATGCTGCAATAGATAGCGGTTGTGAATCGTTTTTTGTACACCAGTCATTCTTATAAAACCGGTATAATTCCATTTTTGTTTGCCAAGATCTTTCAAGGTATAATTTCTTTGTGCTCTTTCGACAATAATGTGACTCTAGTTTTGGAAGAACTGTAAAGAAATTGCACAAATTTTCTTTTTGTTTGTCGATTTTCGCTTTTCTAGGAATACCTATTTGGGAGGAATTATTATCACGCGTATCATTAAGGTCATCATCCACCAAATCATTTGCAGTGTGTTGTGATTTATTTTTTTCAATCAACCAATGTGCAACAGTTCTTGGTGCAACTGAAAGAGTATTGCAAAACATTGTTTTGCACACTCTTATCTTGGATGTTGTTTGAAGAAAATATATATAGGAAAATTCCCTTCTTGACTCGTTCTCTTTTTTTCGATCTCTAGCTCTTGAAGTACTTTTCTTTTCAACCAGCGTCCTTAGAAACAATTGTTTTTCGTTCCACAAAAAATTCCAAAATCTTGTAAAAATTTCTGTTCTTTGATCTTCTGTTATCTCATTGCACTTCATTACTGATTTCCCATTATTCATTACTGATTTACCACTGCATTTGCATCTCGGTCCTATAGCTTTTGCTTTTTTTTAATATCATAATTCCATTTTTCTTCTTGCTTTTGTTTTCCAAAATATTCCTTTCCTTCTTGTCTCAAAATCCTATTTTTATTTTTCTTTCATTCCTTTTGATCTACATGACGTCTCTTTCTGCGTGTCCGTGAAGGGGTTTGCATTGGAGTGTTATTTTGTAGCTCTTCTAGTACTTCATTTTCACTTGAACTTGTTTCATTTTCACTGGGTTCATAAGATTTATCTGAACGACTAGAAGAAGCTTCAATAACTTCTTCTTCCAAAATGGAGGTTGGCACTTCTTCACCATGAATTGATTCTGGAACGAAATTCTGACGATCTTCTGATTCAATGTTGATTTCATCTTCAGGAAAATTTGAGGAAATAAAATTCAGGTTAGCAACTTTTTCTTCAGCTAGGGTGAGTAAATCATCATCAGTAATTAAATTGTCGTCAGCTAATAAGTGGTGATTAGATGCTGAGGAGCTTGCTAGATTAGTACTATCAGTTAAGAGTGTAGATAAATCCTTATCTTGATCAAAAGTATCACAAAATGTTAACAAATCTCTTGTTACATCGCTTTCGGCATCGCTTTGTCTGTTGGGCTTTTCCTGGATGTTTTGCTTAGCCAATAAAAGCATTTTCATCGCACGGGATTGCGGATTCATTCTGAAATATACAGCGTTAATTAGAAAGTATACTTTTATGTACCTAGCTAAGCAAAAATTCAGAATGTTATTATAGGGAAAAAAATATTAAAGGTAGGTACCTATGTGGTTTATCATCGAAACTATAATGGCCTATCTCCTATCCAAACTAAGTAAATATAAAATGAAAATTGCCTAACTCCAACACGATATTTTAACATCAGATTTACCCAAGAACGCACAAAAATTAAATACTAAATTTATATTCTCTAGACAATTTGAACGTCAAAGGTAATTAAAGCATTAAAAAATTATTGATACTTACCTCAGATATTGTTTTATGCACATAAAATTAAGAACAACAACGTTTCACCTGTTATTACCATTACACACTGGGAGTTAGGCCAACTGCGTATTGTTGAAAATCAAGCCGGAGATAGGCGAGTTTCGACTGGTATTTTGTCGCGGCATTTTTGACATTTCGGTTGTTAGGCGTATTTAAGTCGACGCGGTTAATTTTTATGAACCCAACCAACCTAAAATGTTAATTTGAGCTAAAAGTGGAGTTAGGCCATTTGCATCTTAAGCCGACGTTTTTTTTTATTAATAAAAGTGGTAAGTGGATTTTTTTCTAAAACTACAAAATTATTATCTGAAAGGAAAGATTTTACTTTCTCTATGTATTGAATTTGTTCTAAGATTACAACACAATTTCCCTTATGAGCCTTGCTGCGTACTAGAGAATCTCTATCGATTTTTAGTTTAATTGATTTTGGCAAATCCTTTTGTTTTTTTAAAGAATGGTGATTTCTAGAAAAATTACGTTTGTACTTACATTATTGTTGTTGAAGTAAGCTAATGCAAGAATTTCTCAAATATTGTTTAATATCAGCATTGTTTGTCATACCTTCTATTAGAGTATGCAGCTCCACTGCAAATCCTCCCAGCACCGAGTCATTTAACCTAAAATTCTGACAAGAAAACTTAAGGCCTAATCCTAAAAAATACAATTCATCCTATGAAAAGTTGGTGTTACTTAGATTTAAGACTCTAAGATGAAATTGGTGATCTGAATACTTATGCATAAGTGTTGAGTTACTTCTTTGTTGTTTTTGCAAAATCAAACGGTTTAATTTGTTAGTAAGACTTCTCTTCTTGGTGGATTGTAAGCGGGAGACCTCATCTTCTATGTTGTTAAAGAAGTCGTTGACAAGAAACCAAGGATGTTGTTGCAAAATTTGGTCATAAGTAATTTTAAGATTGACATTAATATGATGAAGTTTGATATAGTGCTTCTTAAGTTCTCTTTTCAGGATCTTTTTCTCCAAAATCTGTTTTTCCTTGTCAGGTACATTTGTTGATGTTTTAACCTTAGCAAAAGTAGGAGTGACTTGATGTGAAATACACTGCCTAACGAACCAAATGTTCAAGAATATAATCATTCTCTTGTAGGATAGTCTTCTGTAAGTATCAACCAAGATCTTCTGGAAGGTAGCGGGACCGTTCTTCAATCCGAAAGGCATCACCGTGAACTCGAACGCTTAACCATCGGGTAGGCTGAAGGCTGTCTTCGGCTTGGATTCCTCGTCGAGCGGTATCTGCCAGAAACCGCTTTTCAGGTCGAGGATTGAGTAGATTGTGGCTGTGCCTAGTTCTTTGATGCTATCGTGGATCGGTGGCATGTTGGATACTTCGTCCACGGTGATACTGTTGATTTTTTTTTTGTAATCAACACAGAATCTCGGCGTACCATCCTTCTTGGTCACGATGACGACGGGGCTGTTGTAGGGGCTTTTGCTGGGTCGAATTACTCCGGCGGATATCATTTCTTGGACCTCTTGAAACATTATCCGCTTCTTCTCCTGGGAGTATTTGTATGGCCTGACGTTCACTGGTCTGTCGTCGGTCAGGTCGATCCTCATGGTCACGGCTTTCGTTGTCGGCCGGCGGATTCTATCGTCGAAGACGTCGCTGTATAGTCGTGGATCGTCTTGTGGATAGTGTGGAAGGCAAATTCCGGAGCTTGATCCGGTTGTAGCTTCGGTGTCAAGATGAGACGAGGTAGGTTAATGTTCCATCGAGTTCAGCTGGGGCACTACTACGACTGAGGTCCTTAGTTAAGTGTGCCCCGGTTGTCGTTTCCCTGGTTCTGGTCCTGGGCACGTGGTCTGGGTACAGGGCGGCTCTGCTGACGATTGTTTGGTCCTCGGTACGCCAATCGTCGATCGTCTCTAAGGTTCTATGGCGTTGTTGGCTACGAGGTTGGTTGTCGGATCTCGAGTTGTTGTTTTGACTGGGTGGACTTGATGCGGTGGCAGCTAAACGGTGATCAAGTTCCAGTTCGTCTGCGGCTCGTCGGAGCTCTTCCTCGGTCCTCGGGGTCGCTCTTAGCATGTGCTTACGGATCTCTAGTTTTAGTTGGTCTACGATGATTCGGC
Organism: Diabrotica undecimpunctata; assembly: GCF_040954645.1. NCBI lineage: Eukaryota > Metazoa > Arthropoda > Insecta > Coleoptera > Chrysomelidae > Diabrotica > Diabrotica undecimpunctata. The sequence goes on from NC_092811.1 coordinate 62,128,266, forward strand.
ATCGTTTCTCCTCCGACACTTCTGGGGCTACTCTTCTGAAAAGGGCCATTTTCTTCGTGATAAACTCTGCTGTGGACTCCTTTCTCTGCCACTTGCCGTAGAGTTTTGCTAACAGTTTGGTTATCTGGGAAGAATGACTAAAGTGGTCAATCAGACGAGCAAAGAACGTACCGTGATCTTTAGTAACATTAGAATGTCCATGATCTGTTTTGTTTTTTGTTGTAATTTTGGATGCTCAAAAGTCTGTTTCCATTTTTGCCTCATCGTCAAATTTTATTTCCAAATCTGTGTTATCTTCCTGGATTGGTTGTGAGTTTTTCGTACCTGACAAAATATTAAATTAAATAAAAATGTATCCATAATATATTTAAAAAAATTATAGACAATACATCTTTCCATATCCTCAACAGTAAATTATTTTTAACATCCAAATCAGGCATCATGCAAATGTAGATTTAATTAATGGATATTTTTAAATATAAATGTGCAACAAAGAGAAGTATAAAGACAAAAAGCTTAAGACTCTAAATTATTAAAAATATTATTTTATTATTAAATTTCTTACCCGAATAATTATGTTCCATGTGAGGATGCATGTCAGTAACAAGTTTTCTGCCAAGAAGGTGAATATGTTTACAGATAATCCATTTTATTGATGAATCAATGCAAGAACAAGAGTATTTATGCAAACACACATTACATTCCTGACAGGTTAACTGGCATGTGCAATCTCCGTTTACCTCTTTTATGTGGTAGATTTCTTGACTTTTTGAAGACAACACTTCCCATCCATATTCGGATTGAATCACATGGTCAGGATTTAAATTAAGGCTTGTTTTGTGTCTTTGGCGAATATCTCTTAATTTGCTTGTAATTTTGCCTTTATTTAAAACAACTATTCTATCAAATAAGTTATCTCTTATGAACTTCATTATTGCCCATACAGCTTTATCCAACCTTTTTACACGCTTACCATCAATATATATATATATATATATATATATATATATATATATATATATATATATGCTTTAAAGTATGATGCATTCTTTCTAGATGCATATTGGTGTTGATACCAGACCTTTATCTAAAGCAAGAAGCCCAAGACTTACACTTATTTCTATAATAATTTATAAAATACTCCCCAAATTCTTGTGTATCTAAATCTAATAATGAACTACAAAATTCATCTATCATTTTAGAAAATGCAGCTACATCTCTTTCCTCCATAATGGTCCTCAAAAACTTATAGACTTCAATCTAAAAAAATACATATACATAATAATTTTAATTTTTGTACATAAATCGTAACTTGATAAACATACCTGTTTATCCCTGATTCTAATTTTGACTAGATTCTTACGCCATGCTTGGTTAATATGCCAGAAACAATAAAGTCTGTAAAAAATAATTGTACTCATATTATTAGATAAAACAAATTAAAGTTCAAATATTACCTCATAACTGGTTTTCCCAATATGTCAACCCAGACATTGTAAAAAGACTCGGCAATATCTGTCATGAAGACATGTGGAGTAATAACATTAGAATACATTCTTATATGGGAAAAAATACTTTTAATACTTCCCTGTCCACCCTGTTTGAAATTAAAAAAGCACATGGAAACCCTTGACGCATGTCATCAATTATCATTAATGTGGTTAACTGTAAGTCAAAAAGTATTCATGCCATGTGTACTATCAAGGCATATGCAGTCAGAACCAAATTTCTTTAATATCTCACACTGAGCCTGATTCATTATAATTTAGATAAAATCATCTTTTCTCAGTTCACAGTGTTCCTCAACAACTGTATCCTGAGGTTTGTAAAAAAAGTACACACATATTATCTTCTTGCTTCATTTCATCTACCCATGCCTCCACACTTGTAGAATCATTTTGATGTCTTACAGCATCCGAACATAAATTATAAGACTTCTCAAATTTATTTAAGACCTTCCTTGTTAGCAGGTGTAATCTATCCAATTTTGAATCACACACTGAATCTCGAACTTGATCCAAAATATCACTGAAAGGTACTCTTGAAGCAATTTTTTCAGCACACATTTTTCTTTCTAAAGGACTTAGTATATATGACCTAAATCATTGCTATGTCCTATGTGACTTTTTGTAAATTTGCACGTACATTTTCCGCTTTCAGTGATTTGAAGAATCATTGCTGCAGGGCAAAAACTATTAATTTTATTAGTACCTTGGGTTTTCAAATATCGAGTACGATTTTGAACTAAAGGACTATAGTATCCAGACCTATTACATACATATTTGATATATTTTCTTGATGATAAAGATCGGCTTCAAAGTGTAATAAATCTAGAATCAGTTTCATTTTCTATACTATATTTCGAATTCTTCAAAAGTGTTAAAGTTTCCTGTTTAACATCAACGTCATGTTTACCCTTAAAATGAATGATAATATCTTTTTCAAATGAACACTTAAAATTACATATTGGACATTTTTGCTGTTTTTGTTTCAATGTTTAATTTTTACTTTCTGAGAACGATTTTAAATGGTGAGTAAACATGTTTTTTTTTTGAAAAATTTTTACCACATTTGCAAGTGTAGGAATACAGATGTTGTGCCTTATATTTTAATTGCAACAGTTTGGGATCATTTTCATGCCTGTAAGTCAAAGGAAAAAGAATTATAGGTATTTAATTGTGATAGTTCTGGTATATCTACTTACCGCTTTATTTTATGTAACAAACTGAAATTTTAAACTAAATTCTTAACTTTACTTTAACAATAAATTTGTTTATTAAAATTAAACTTTAACAATAAATTTTAATTACAATAATTACAAAACACAAAAACGAATTAAATCATATATCAGAACCTTATCTAGGAATAAATCCTATAAACAACAAACCTCTGACAGGCATAACCTAATAAAATATTTGACATTACATGCATGCGCGAGCATCGAAGACTAATTGTAACAAGGTATGAATAGACGCTTGTGTCGGCGAGGTACAGAACGCGCACCGACGCTGCGCAACTGGCCTCGCGGGCTATCGCACGTACGAGCGAACGGCTCGCTGCTGTGGCAGGGTTGCCATATGAAATTTCAGAATCTCCCTAGACGGGAGCTTCAAATTCCCCTAGAAATCCCTAACTCAGTTCCCAAGAAACAATTTGACCTTGGATAGAATTCTATCAATGAATAGAATTAAAAAAGAAGAAATTGTCAGCTGTCAATTTAATTTATAACCACAATGTTGAATGTTTTCGTGGCAATATTTATAAAATATCAGGGAAAAATAAATAATGACAATAATGATACATAATGGAACAAAAATATATTTAATAAAAACAGAAAACATTACAAAATCACTACTAAATACTAACCTAACCTAAAAATTTAAAAGGTAATTCTGAATTCTGAGTCATTATTTACATAAACAAAGCAACTAAGATTCTTAAAAACATAATTGTAAATAATACAATTGAGAACGGAATGTAATATAATGTAACATAATTACAACTTACAACATATTTGCATAAATATGGTAATATAAAACAAATAATAATGATCAAATACCTAGTTGACAACAAATTAATAATTAAAAAAAATCCACAAGGAAAATAATTCCTGCAGCTGGCTTTATACCACGTATCACAAAAAGAGGTCAATCTTTGTATATGGGTATATTTTATAAAAACCCTTAAAAGGGCTACATTAAAAACACGAACGTTTTCGGAACAACAGTTCCATCATCAGGTTAAAATACCTAAAATAAGTATAAACCATTTAATTAAAGCAAACGTGGTTTAAAATTTTGACTAAGGTTAAAAAAGCAAAATGGTTATACTTACAGGTTACCATGCCTGAGCCACCAAAATATTTTGGTAAAAACCCTTTAAAATATATTATGTTACCAAAGATTATACATGATGTTGATAATATTATTTGATGTTTAATATTTTAATTAAATTTTACTTCAGGTAACATACACCCATGCTTTAAGTGAGTTCCAGTGTCCTAGAGTAAACCTCTTCAAACGGACTTCAGCTGGTAACTGATTGACAAGATACCCATGAACGGTGTCAAAAACAAAATGTCAATGTACCATGAAACAATATTAGTTAAACATAGCATTACTACAGCCAAAAGATTCAAAACTTTGATGATGTTAAAATGATAACAGCAATCCAGGTGTTGGGATTTAAAAATTGTTTTAATTATTTAATATTGGATATAAAAGATGTAAAATTACTGATGTTGTTAAAGGTCATGTTTAAGAGAATGACGTATGCATTAGGCAGCTTATGTTACTCTTTGTCGTATAGAGTGTGGTCTAAAAAGTGTAATTTGTGACAAATTAGCTTAAATATATGGAATTGTCCTTTTATGTTGCTCACATCTAGGACAAGGAAAATTGAATAGTATATATTTGTAGCTAATGTAAGACTTCGTATTTAAATGAAATTGTTTAATACTGCTCGTATGGTAAAAAAGTTTAATATAAGGGAGTCCAATAGATTGAGAAAAGGGATTAAAAATCTTCCGGCTGAAGGAATTAAAGTTATAACATATAGAATTAATTTAAAATTGAAAAGGCTGAGCTCCTCAGAGACTTGATAAGAATAAAAGTAAAGGAAATGACTAGAGAATAAAGGAGAGGGGGTTAAAGGAAAATAAATGAGTTAATGAACAAATTAGAGATAATAGAGGTCCTTCGTGCTTAAAGCATCTAGCACACTGAACAAAATATATTTTGGTTGTATTAAATTCGGTACATAAAAGCCTGAAATTTTATTTGTGAGTGTGGTGTACTAAGTTGTTGACTAAGAGAGGGGAGCAATGGTTGATTAAGGGTTTTGGTAAAGTGGGAAATAGTGAATTCTGATGAATTGTTGGGTTATGTTTAAATGGTTACTGAGTTTAGAACTAATGGTTGGATGGTAGATATATGAAATGACAGAGAACTAGCAAACGAAAAAAGAATGGACAGGAATATGATGTAAACGTGAAGATTGTAAAAATGATGAAATAGTGAGGTATGATAGATATGGTAGGTTATGAAATTAACAATAGGGGCGGAAAAATTTGGAGGGAGGGTTGTGACAATAGTGTAAAGAGAATGGTTGTTTGAAAGCAACAATTGTTGAAAAGGATTAAGGTGTTGACGTTTATAGAGGAAGGTCAGATAAAGAAGATGAGGCGAATTTGAGAAGTGTGGGTTATGAGAAGAGTTGTCGGTGTAAGGGTTGAAAGTCACGGTTGAAAGATACATGGCGATTAACGCAGTTGGGGCTTCTTTGCGTTTCTTTGACTATTTCCAAGTCTTCATATAGATCTAATTTTAGAAAATTTTTTTGAGGTATATTATGTAACAAAGAGACGTCTTCTGGTATGTTGAGGGTATGTTTATGTTGTGCAAGATGTTGTGAGAAGATGGAAGTGTTCTCTTTTTTAGTGTGTTTTAGGGAACAGGAAGTTACTGATCTACAGGTTCTACCTATATATGTAGCATCACAATCAGAGCACTGTAATTTGTAAACACCACTACGATCCATGTAGTTGATGCGATCTTTTGAATTGGTTAAACATTGTCCTAGATTGTTCAGGACTTTAAAAGAAATGTGGGTATTCTCAACAGATCTTTTTAGAATATATCTGATATCTCCAGAAAGACGTTCTTGAAGATATGGTAAGGAAGCATAATAAGGTTTAATGGTCAAGTCTCTGGGGAACACAGCCTCTCTCAATAGTTTGAGTTGTCTCTTATGAATAAGTTTGTTAATGAGGTTGGGGTCATACCCATTGTTGGATGCTATTTGCTTTAGAATATTGAGTTCTGTCTGGTAGTTGGATTGTGATAGTGGAATTGTTTCTAGGCGGTGAATATAACTATGGAAGGCTGCATATTTATGTAACATTGGGTGGTTGGAAGATAAAGGTATGATATGGTCGGTTTGTGTGGGTTTCCTATAGATACTGAAATCGAAATGGTCGTTTAATCTGGTAATAGTAAGGTCGAGAAAATTAATAGATTGAGACGACTCTAGTTCCATAGGGAACTTTATGTTTGGGTGGATTTGATTTATTTTAGAGATCAAATATTTTGGTGGCTCAGTCATGGTAACCTGTAAGTATAACCATTTTGCTTTTTTAACCTTAGTCAAAATTTTAAACCACGTTTGCTTTAATTAAATGGTTTATACTTATTTTAGGTATTTTAACCTGATGATGGAACTGTTGTTCCGAAAACGTTCGTGTTTTTAATGTAGCCCTTTTAAGGGTTTTTATAAAATATACCCATATACAAAGATTAACCTCTTTTTCTTTTTTTTTTAATTAATAATTGTATCTAGTGACTACTCACTACTACTTTTTTCATATATGGATTTATTCATTTTGTTAGTTAGGTTATCAATCTTAAAATTAAAACAGGTTTTCGTGTTCAATAACTGGAGGTGTGCATAATTCCCTGTAAGCTTGTAGTTGATAATCGATTTCTAATTCTAGTTTTATTCAGGTTTACCTGTGAAAACACTCGCTCAACTGTTGAACTTGAATTTGGTAAACAAAAAAGATTGAAAACAAAATTGCATAAAGTGGAAAACATTGGTGAATCATCACCTAATTTCAAGTTTGCTATTTTTTGCAAGAATGTATTTATATCTAAGTTTCTAAAATCAACTAAATCGCTGTTTTTTAACAAACGCCACTCTTGGTCAAGTTTATGAAGTTGATCGGGAGGAACTAAATTTGGAAAATTTGTTGCCAAGGGAGCAATCGTGTTATGTTTTTTTGAAAGAACTTCTGATGGTGATATTATTGTTAGTTTTTGCAACATTTGAATGGATGTATTTCTAGGGTCAAACCGAGGGTCAATTTGACAACAACCTTCAATAAAAAAATTCAAACAGTGTTTACGGAATTTCAATAATTCTATATCCGTTAAACCATGAACATTGTTTGCTATGGCAGCAGAAATTTTAGCACCCAAATACATGTCTTCAATGGCAACGAAATTGTGCGGATTTTTATGTTCGATATCTTCTAAGGGAGTTTTTAATAAATAATCTTGCTTAAGGAAACAGTCTAGTATAGTTCGGTAACACACCTTCAACTCTTGTATATAACATATGTATTTTAATTGATTCTGATTGCATTTCTAAAGTTAAATTGATAAAATATGGTAATATAAAATCTAAAAATTCATAATACAGTTTTACTATAGGATTTTTTAATTGAATTATAATTTTTTCAGCTGAAGTAACTTTTTGGTTAAAGTGGAAACTGTGTGAACTCAACTTGCCGTTTGTAACTATGCTGAAAATATGTATAAATATCCCTAGCAAGAATCTCTATTTCTTGAGGCAGTGTCTTACAGGCATAATTGGCACATAAGCTAAATGAGTGACATGTACATTTCATTAAAAACAAACGGGGATTATGATCTTTTAGTTTTGTAGACAAAGAATTATGCACACCCATCATAACGCTGGCACCATCAGTCGCCAGACCAATTAAGTTCTTTTTCCAATCGATATTATACTTTTCAAAAAAAGATGTTATTGATATATACACTGTGTGTCAGCCAAATGGAATAAATAAGTAAATGAGGGAGGGTTTGAAAAAACGGTCGAACATGTCGATTAGTATTTATAGTTGCACATTTTTTTCCATAACAACTTTTTATACGGGGTGTATCAGATAACGGTGGCCAATAGCAACTTGCTTATTTTAAATAGAACACCCTGTATATTAATTAATTTTTAGATTTCTCAGATCATTTTAGACATATTTTGAATAATATAATGTCCTATACCTATCTTTGACTATTTCGAAAGTATTAAGTAAAATGCACAAATTCACATTTAGAAAAGAAAATTATCTATTGGCCTTCTAAATACAAATCTATACAATAATGTCAATATAGTAGATGTTCAAAATGCTCCTCATGTAGTAAATCGATATTTCTTCTAACGTTACTCAACATCTCAGATGTGATCAATCTAATCGCAAGCATTATTCGTCTTCGTAAGTCAGCTAAATCAATGGGTTTAGTTTTGTTTACCATACTTTTCACATATTCCCATAAAAAAGTCTAATGGCGTCAAATCGGGGGATTGTTGTGGCCATTCCATCGATCCTCACCTCCTTATCCACTGATTTGAAAATATTTGGCTAAGGTACTGCCTCAGCCAAATATTTTCCTTGCCTTTTTTTAAGGTAAATCGAGTAGACAGCACCTTTTCAGCCTCAATTTGGGTACAAAAAGTCTCAATAGATTTCCGGTTGCGGCGCCAGTCATTTACAGTACTCTTACCGACGTTAAATTCTCTGCAAATACTTTGGACCGATTCTCCTTTGTCTAGACGTTCTAGGATACTGAGTTTTTGTTCCATTGTTACAAACGTATGTTTACGTTTTTCACTCATTTTAGAAAACATTTTTCTCAAAGCAAACACGCACACGCACAACTTACACTTGCAATACCAATGCTCACAAATGTTCACTACGAAAACAGTCGTATACTGCACTAAACAGCAAATACAGACACACACGAATGCATCTGCAGATCAAATGAAACTGTACGCTATGGCAAAACCGTTTGTCACAGGTTAGGTGCGACCGACCAATTACAAGTTCACCCGTAAACTAAACTGACACACTGAAAATAGTTTACTTCGACGGCCGGAAACTGAACATTCAAGATAGATCCTGTCGAAGGTCATTCGCCCGCAGCGCGCGAACGGATATGACTCACCCTCTTAAGACCGGCCGGACCATCCGGCGGCCGATCCAACCGAGGCCGAACTAGAGGGAGTCTACTGTATCTACAAGGTAATAAAACTGTTAAATTTACTTCTAAGCAAAAAACACAAACTTAACAACAACCAACAAGTATCTTATGTATTGCTTTTAGCAAAAAATTGTAAATAAATTGTATTAAAATTATAAAAAGTAAAATCAAGTACAAAGGCAAATAAGTCTAGGCACGCACAGAAACCTGAAAATACTGTCTTCAACTAAACTCTGGGTGATTTGTGATTTGGGTGATTCTTCAAATAACTTCTGTTATAAGAAATTCACATTTATCAGGTTGAAGTTTGAGATTATGTTCTATTAGTTTTTCAAAAACTTTTCTGAGATTTTGAATTGATTCCTCTAATGTAGGTGCATAAATGATTACATCATCTAGATAGACTAGGGCTTTTATTCCGACCAAACCAGCCAGTACTATATTCATTAAACGTTGAAATAAAGGAGAAGCTTTTGAAGACCGAAAAGCATTCTTTTAAATTCAAAATGACCGAAAGGCACAGTAAAAGCTGTTTTATGTTGGTCTTCTTTACTCATAGGTACTTGATGATACCCTGAAGCAAGATCTAATGTAGAAAAATATTTTGAGTTACCTAATTGATCTAAGATTTTTTCAATATTAGGTAGAGGATAATGATCAGTTATCGTACAGTCATTAAGTTTTCTAAAATCGACGACCAAACGATATTTTCTTGTCCCAGAAGCATCTAACTTCTTAGGAACTATCCAAACAGGAGCAGAGTAAGGAGAACTAGAGTTTTGGATAATATCTTGTTCAAAGAGTTTGTCAATTTGTTTTTTGACTTCTTCTTCATAACATTTAGGATAACGATAAGTTTTAGCAGCAATAGGATGATTTGAAGAAGTAGGGATTTTGTGTTCAATTGTATTAGTATAAGTTAATTCATCTCCTGGAAGATGGAAAATATCAGAAAATTCGTGACAAAGATTTAATAAAAGATTTTGTTCTTCCTCATTTAAGAGCGTAGGCGCAAAATTTCGGACCAATGCTTTTTAAATGCATTCTTTTTTTTTTCGAATCCTGAGAAAACTAATTAATATTTTTGAAAAATTTAAACGCAGAATGAAAGAATACATTATTACCGAGGGCCTAAAGTCCCTGAAAACTTCTATAATGTTTATTTTAATAAGTTACAGGGGTGAAAAAAAAAATTTAGTGTGATTTTTAATTTCAAATATCTCATTCACAGAAACTTTTTGTTTATTCTAACGGACTTTCCACCCTCGGTAATAATGTTATCTTTCATTCTGCGTTTAAATTTTTCAAAAATATTTGTTAGTTTTCTCAGGATTCGAAAAAAATGCATTTAAAAAGCATTGGTCCGAAATTTGGCGCCTACGTTCTTAAATGTTCCGTTCTTAAATTTTCTTCCAGAAGGTTACTTCTTTTTGTATTAGTTCCTACTTTTATTTGAAAAAGTTTAGAGTTTTGAGGAACTAGATTGGCTGGCTTATCTTCAACCAACTCAAAGGTTTCGATTTCAATGCATGGTACCTGAATTATCTTTCTTCCTCAGAAATATTTAGAATTGGAATTTTAATCATGTTATCAACTTTTGTGGTGATAACATCTGGAATAAAAACATTTTCTTGAATTTCTCGTTTAGAACTGTATCCCTCAAATGGCGAAATATATTTAGTATTGACTGTTGCAATTATTTCGCTTCGAGATGGTATACGAATAGTGTTATTTTGGATAGAATCAGAAAAAGAGAAAATATTATCATTAACTGTTAGAGTTTGTGTTTTATAATTTATTTCACATTGGTTTAGGCAAAAAAAGCATTTCCTAAAATACCGTCAAAAGGAGTAAAAATTTGAAATGCATTTACCACGCGAAATTTAGGCTTGATTGATGAATCTTGATTATGTAGGTCGATATGTGTTGTCCCTAAAGTACGAATTGGATTGGGAGATCCGATACCTGAAATTTGTTCGGTTTCTTTGATATTCAAGTATGTTTTATGAGGAAGTTATGTTTAATTATAAAAATTAAAGCTCCCGTGTCAACTAAAATATTAAGCTTTTTATTGGAATTGTCTGAGGACAATATAAGTGTACGAGGCGTTTGAAAGAAGAAATTTGTTGAAATTACTGAATTATTTCTTGATTTTGTAATTCAGTATTAGTAGAGGTCACTTGAAGTACATGGTTTTGCGAATGACCTTGATTTTTATGTATATTTTGTTTCATTTTGTTATTATATTGCCGTTTACGACATTCAGTAATATGATGGCCCTTATTTTTGCAATAATTGCAGAATTTAGAAGGGTCATATGAACTTTGATTAAAAGAAGTACTAGGATAAGACTGCGAATTAGAATTTGAGCTACGATTTTGATTAGAAAAAGCCAAGATTTTGGTGTTTTACGACATTGTTTAATAGTATGCCCTTGTTTTTTACAATAAGAGCAGAATGCTTGATATGGAGAGTCCCTATGATAATTTAGAATTTTCTCTTCTTGTAGAGCAAGGGAAAAGGCTTCGTTTATAGTTTTTATGTCACGGGCTCTAAGCATTTGATATATTTGACTATGGCAATGCAGGATAAACCTCCGCAATGCAGTTTTTTGAATTCCTCTTTTGATTGCGCACATATCATCAGTTTCATTTTCTGATTAGTTTAGTTCTGCATTTATGCAGTCATTTTTGAGTTTGTCGATTCTTTTATAAAAGTCCGTTATTGACTCGTTTGGCAATTGACGAATAGTTTCTAACTCTTCGTAGAGCTGTGCAATATTTTTTGCACTGCCATAAAATTACTTCAGAATTTGTTTGAGATCTGGTCATTCATGGATAGATTCTATATCAATTTCATTGATGACGTTGCTCGAAATTTGTGACAATATGAAACAAAGTAATGGACCTTGTTGATTGTCTTGAGCTAAGTCGAAAGCAGAATTAGGTTTATTGGTTTTGTCTCAGAAAACAAAATGTCTAAAACAAAAATTCTAAGCACCAAAGCCGGGCAGGAAAACGTTTGTATTTTGACTTGAAAAAGTAAAAAAACAAGCCGATCGCCAAATAAAGGTATGGGAAAGGAAAATGATTTTTACTAGGAATGACAGAAATAAGTATAACTCACCTTTTGTCTTTTCTCGAGGTCCGTTTCACTAGTTAAGTGTACTGCACAACCCAGGGGAATTGACCAATGCCTGTAGATCCTTTTGTTCCCAAGAGTCCACAGAATCTCTCTTTTTCCTTGCAATTGTAGGAGACATGACCATCCTTGCCGCATCTCCTACAAGACTTTCTCTCTTTCATCTTACATTCGCCCTTTCGATGCCCAAATACCTGGCATTTGTAGCACCGAACGAGCTTTACTTTTTCTCTAGTTCAGCAGGTAACAAAACCCACCCGGAGCTTGCCACACTCAATCAGCCGTGTGGCCACTCTCTCTTAACTTTCACGGTGTCGGAGCCGCCCCCACGTGAAAGCCGAAGCCCTCTTAATTCGCAGGCAACACTGTTACCTGCAAATTCATTCACACTCTGCACCACGTCCTCCGGTGTGGTGATCTGATGCAAACCGGTCAGGAGAACCTCCTTAATCCGACGGCCGCCCTTCGCGACGGCCGATTTGACCGCGCCAGAGCCGCCGGTGGAGATGGCTTTCCTGACCTTCTCAGCCATCTCTCTGCCGCCCTCTACTTGGAGGACGACCCCTTCCTCTCTCGTTCTCCTTACACGAGTGACCACACATTCAGTCTTACCAGTCAAGTCACTCGACAGCCCCTTCAGCAGATCGGCGAATGACTTACCCTGCTCCTTATGTATAAGGACAATCCCCTTTGTGGACCGGAACGGTCCCTCCGTGGCCGTCTTCCCACTGTTACTGTGGACAGTAATTGTCACATCTTTACCCAGGGCCGCACACTCCACCAGCTTCCTAGTGACCTCTGCACCAAGAACTGCCGGGGCATGCAGCCCCACGTTCTTGCGCCCATGTTGCACCATGCGGCAGACAAGCATTGAAACAACTTTCAAAAATCTGACTGCCGCAGGTTCATCACTTTCCGAGGGGATAAGCTTGTGGGCCCACCTCTCGGCGCACTCCCGTCTGACGTCCTCTTTGACGGTGTCGAACCTGGCGACGACAGACCCCACGGCTCCCCCTTCGCGAGCGGGGGCGACGGCACCAGGCAGATCTGGGTATTTCTCCCTTAGCCTCGCCACCACCTCCGCGCCGGCAGCGTCCTTAGTAATAAGGACCGCCACGTCCCCGGGTGAGTCATAGAGTCCGACATCGCTCCCCTCGACACCGTGAAGAGCTCTTCGGGCCATTCCTCGGAGATGAGGTCCATGACCTCTTCGTTCTCGAATGCATGCAGCTCTCTCTTTGGCCTCCCGCTCGGTGTCCAGGCCAACCTGAACGCCGACCGAGGGTCCACATTGCACCGATGCGGTCTTTGTGCGACGGTGTAGCCTAGCACTTTTCTTGGGGAGGGGGGGGTGTTGCCGACTCGGCGGCTGACATAGCCTCTCTCTTCTTATTCAGACACCTTATCAGCTATAAGGACGCGCCGTGTCAGGTAGGATTTAACCCATCCTGGAAAGGCCGAACGGTGGATTTGGGCTGAACCAAGTCCTGCCTCCACCGCACGAACTCTCCAGGGCACGGAACCTTCCATCCCTGAACGAGGTTCGCAGCTTTCACACTCGACACCGTGATATCGATGTTACTCGTTGCTCCCGCTCTGTTCTGGAAGGTAGGTGGGTTTCCTGCTCTGTTGTGAAGCACTAGTTGTAGTTCATTTATCATGTCCTCAACCATTGCTCCTTTCTCATCTGTTTGTGGAGAGTTCCACAAGACTGACTTTACATTTGCATCCGTCACGATCATTTTCGCAATATATTGATTTATATCCTCGCTGAATTTACAATACAGGTTTGCAATAATTATTTTACCAACTTTGGTCTGTACTTCTACACAAGCACAATACTCGTCGCTGAACTGTCCTAACATAAAAGGCTTAAGTGAACTGTTGAAAAGTACGGTTACTGCCATGGGTTGATCTCCACAGCTTGCCTTTTGTGCAGTTATTGGCATAAACTGCACTTTTCCTTGCTTAGTGTAGGGTTCCTGTAGACATACGATATCTAAGTATTCCTCCTGGGCAAATTTCTTGACTTCGTGCAGCACAGTTGCGCTGCGCATGCAGTTAATCAGCCCAATACGGATTCTTAGGGGTGTCGCGTGTGAATTTGGCTGTTGGGCCCTACCGTTATCCTACCATAAGGCTTCACGAAGTCACCGTACAGTTTTTCCGGGTCAAACTTTTCGCCTCTCCTGTCAAAGACTCTTTTCAGCAACTGTAGCAATATGCTTGTGTCCGTTGGTATATTTAAGCATTTGAGTTGTATTCTTTCTACCGCATTCGGAACTGGAAAAGTAACCTTATCACCGTATGGATGAAGATGTCTGACTATGTGCCTTAAGGCCGCGACTAGTATGGATGGCTCCTCCAGTCGCGATAGTCTCATATTGGTCTCCATATCTTCATATAGAGCCAATATACCTTCATCCTTCGGCTTCGGCTTTTCCTGAATTTCGCTATTGACAGGTGTTTTTTTCTTTCTTCTAAAAGAAAGTAATCTCAGTCGATCTCGAAGTCGCTTTGATGGTGTTTTATCCGTTACAGATGGTCCTACGTTTGGGTCAGTTCCTTCGAGTGTTGATAGTTTATGATGAACACTTTCTGTTTTGATCACTTTCACTATACTGACACAATTTGGTTTATGCGCATCGCGGCGCGCGCATTTACACTCTATCGGTTCAGGCGGGTTGGCTCTGCGGAGCGTTTTCACGTACACGTCCGCTCTGTTCAACGTCTCGCAGCAAACTGAGTGGGTAGGGACAGTGGGAATCTCGTTAATCCATTTATGCTCGTCACTAATTAGAAGATGAGGCATTTGGCCTAAGTTCAGATAATTAAAGCAATAATTAAAAAAGAAACAAAAATAAAATGTTCAAAGAAAAATGAAAATAAAGTAAGTATCTATATGCTAAATTCTATCCCCGAGATATACCATTATAACTAATAATAATTTAACTCTAATTGCAAACCAACATATATGAAAATAAATTTAAATTATAATAAAGCAAGGTCGTTTTCAGATAATATAAGCTTCTTTGACCCATTTTGCGATACATATATTTTACCTTGATATGTCCAGCAGTTTTTGGTACCCACAGATGTCCTCACGTTTTTAATAATTCCTGACAATCAGGAGAAAGCATTTCACTAATCACGACACTGCAACCTTTAAGATTTTTCTTCTGATTAAACACTTTTGTTTTCAACCATCTGTTTACAAACACAACGGCTACCGGTCTTGGCCTCTTATCATAATTTCGTTTTTTACCTAGTCGATAGCAATCAACTAAATTGGTTGACAAGATAGGTATATTAAGTTTATTGTTGATTATATTTGTAATAACATCAGGTAGGTCTTCTTTCTCTTTCTCATCGACACCATTGATAATAAGGCATTTAAGCCGTTTTTCTTGTTTTAGATATTCAATGCTATTTTGGTTTTGAATTACAAGTTTTTGCACTTTATTTAATTCTTCTTTGACGGAATTAATTAATTCTAACATATTTTTCTCAAAATTATTTATAAAATCTATTTGGGTACCTGAGATATTACTGGTTACTTGAGATCTTAGATCCTTCATACCTTGTTGTAAAGCTTCTTCAAGTTTCTCAACACGTGCTACAACATTTTTATTGATTGTTTCAGGAGTATTTCTTGTTGATGGCATTTTCTTTAAACTTGTAATAACTATACGTAACACTACACTAATTAGTACTGAAAAACTATTAAAATGAATGCAATTTACCGTAAATAACTTAGGTTTTCTCGGAGCTAGACTTAAACACACACTCTTACTCGTTTAGCGCCATCTATCTTCATATTAGTAATAGGGAAAGTTTCTATAAAAAGCAAAATAATATAAGTACCTTCAGAGTGTGAGCTTCGATAAACATTATGAATAATATCAGCATATTTCGTTAGTTCATTTAATTCGTCAGGCTTTTGAATATGGAGTCCAAGCTCTGCATATTCCTTTTGTGAGATATTCTTATCATCCACTGTAAAAATAAAAGATTCATATTATATTAAAACGAAAGCCCAATGGCCCAGCTCAAATATTTACAGCAAGTGTTTATTACAAATAAAATAAGCTTAAACAAATACCTTCAGAGTTTGTACTTGGTATAACATTACGAAGCTCAGTGTACATGGCATGTTGACTAGATTGAACAGAGCCTTTCTCCTTTATCCTCTGTTCTGATTGTCCCTGTGCTTCCTTGGCTCCTACTTAAGTGTATTTTGCACATAAATGTAGTATTAATTATGTATAATTGCTTACCTTCAGGGTTTTCTTGATTTAAAACTGCTGCAACCATTCGTTTTCCACGTACGCAACTCATTATTTTCTTTACTTTTATCACTTCCTACACATTAACAGAAATATTTCAAAAATAATAACTTATAGTAAGTAACTGTTTAACAACGAAAGACAATACAAGACTACCTGCTAAACTGTAAAAATACGTGGCAATGATTAAAAAATTCTAAAGATTTTTGCTGGTTAATAATGGTCGCATTTCTAACACGACTCTATCATTAGGTAAAGTAACTGTAGTCAAATATCGTATGCCACATACACCTCTTGTCAACAGAGAGACGGATATAAAAAATTAGTCGTCAATAGACGTATGTTGCTTGCTACTACGGACTGCTTTATGATATGTGTATTAAGCCTATTGGCAATTTACAAAATACCTCACTAGGGGATATTTGTGGGTAAAATCCATTGACCACAACATTTTTTGACGAATTTAAAATAATCTTGCGTACTTACCTCCGATTCATAAAAATTGTGGATTACGCCTCTTGACCACCAAGGCGACGATATATATATATATATATATATATATATATATATATATATATATATATATATATATATATATATATATATCGTCCCTCGTATGGTAAAGTAACGAATCTGCAAAATTGAAATTTTACAGGAGAGCTAAAAAACCTTTTAAGTTAATGTGAAAAATAGGGATATTAACCTAAATAAACGACATTTTTGTATTAGATTCTATAAATGTGTCTTTATATAATTAACTTAATCTAAAATTCAATATCCTTTATCAAAGCAAAAAAACGCAGATTCGTTAGTTATCTTTTGCAAAATTATCCCTTAGTCCAATATACTTAGGCCAATGTAAAGTATTGAATATACTTTAGTATTTATATTAAGAACCATTTCCTACAATTAATTTAAAGCTTATATGCGAAAAAATTGATATACTTCACATAATCATAACATAGGTACTGACTACTAATAATAATTTTTATTGACAGCTACTAGGAAACATAATACAAAATAAAAAATATGAAAATAAAACCATGACCAAACACAAAACTTAAAAATTACAACAAAAAGCAATATAATTATATTGTGTCGTCATATTCAGATTCTTCTGAAATATCTGGTTCAGGCAGAGTATCCCTTATAAGAGTTTGGGTAGGAAGGCTTTCATAAAATCCATGGTATGCACGTGGAATCTGTAGATCTTCGCATAACTTTTTCAGGTCTCTGTATTTGGCAATGGAAATGGGGAGGTGATTAGTATAAGGCGTAGCTGGTTTGAAGTTTGATGGACGACCTCGTTGTAATTTAAGTACATATTTGACAAAAGGTGTCGTTTCTTCATAGTTCGTTTTAACGAATACAGCATTTAGATCTGTTTTTTTGTACATAAACCAAACTGCTTTTCTAAATGGTAGACTTGTATTACTGTTGTCTTCACCACGAAAATTACATTTATCTGGACAAAAATCCATAAATTCTTGGTGCACTAAAGGGTTAACTTCAAATGGGTGAGGTTTATTGCGAGCTGTTCTTATAACTTGAGTCCAACCTTCTGTTGTGTACACTGGAACGTTCTTAACCTTTTGCTCAATTTTAGCGTGTATTGAATCACATTCCATTTGACTGTGTCCCGGTTCAAAAAACCTATGGTAAATTTGTTTTATATATGAATGCTCTTTAAGGATATGCATACACATGACTATAAACCTAAAATTTTTCTGTTAGCCCCCACAACTGTCTGTCAGACATCATTCGCACATACTCTACCACGTCGTCCTTCCGTTTCGTCCCAGACATAACAAGTTGCACTTGCATCTTTAAGATTATAAATTGTCATGTTATAAACTGCAAGTTTTCTAACATAAAAGAAGGGGCCACTAGGACCTTTCGGAGTAGACAGAACAGCTTGAAGATCTGACTGAAAAGCTAAAATATTGTTTTGCTCTTCGGCAATTTTTTATCATTGTCTCTTAGTTTTCGAGCAGCTTCTTTCCGATTGCAATGTTCTTTATAAGATTCTTCATCATTAGCACGTTCTTCATTAGCAATGCAAACTTTACAACGATATTTCTTAGGTTTATAAAATTTAAGTTTATATTTCTGAAAATCTTTCAATATTTTTCAATTGAAACTGCTGTACGTTGAGCTTCCAAACACGTTTCCTTATACAAACTGTACATAATTGTAACATTCAATGTTGATTCTAAGAATTTATACATACTTTTTTTATGACAGTAATGGGACTCGCCACTTGGAAAGGAATGTATGTGATCCCTAATGAAAGTATCGTCTTCTCTTTTATTAACCAAACTACTAAAGTGACTAATTCCCCGAGAGTTGGTTTATTTTACTCATGGGTGTGGTTTTGTTTACATTTTTTATAGTCTGTCCAGTAATATAAAAATATTAATTCTCTTTATAGTAAACTCGCGAATGTGCAATATTCGTAATTTTGGACGTGTAGAACTTAATAAATCCCAACGGTAAACTAACGAATCTGATTATTCGTAAGTTCACTGTTGCAAAAGTTGAAAGACAAGCACATACGTTACTTTGAACCAGTTAATTGTGAGTTTAATATTAAAGATACATATTCAATACTTTAACAGACTGTAAATCTAGTTGTAATATGTAATCCTAACCGGTTAATGCAATTTCGTGAATTTCGCAGATTCGCTACTTTACCATACATGGGACGATATATATATATATATATATATATATATATATATATATATATATATATATATATATATATATATGCTGTCACTATTTTTCCGGGTTTGACTCCGCGTTGTAAAATGCTGGTTTTCTTGGTTGTTTTGGCGACGTTTCGGCATGGTCTCACTTGCCATTCTCAAGCCTGGTGGATCTACTTCTCGTCGTTACTCGATTAGTACTTACATTTACATTTTACAACGCGGAGTCAAACCCGGAAAAATAGTGACAGCACATATAGCTCCCGCGGAAACCTCAAAACAAACATATATATGTGTCGTTCATTGTAAAAGTGGTGTAACTCCATCAAATTGAATTTGTAGATATTTTGACATTTGCAAATTGATGTACAGGAAAAAAAATAAAAGTCGTTATTGAGTTATTTACATTATTTATTGTTCACTACAAGACCAAGTTTCTAATCATAAGTATAAAACGAAAAAAATATATTGAATTCTGTGATAAAAATAGGAAAAAAAAAATTTTTTTGGAGTTACTTCACTGTTATTGTGAGCTAATCGTACATAATTTCATCATCAGATGAACGTTCACTAGAATTACCGCTGTTTGACCGCGTTGGTATATCGGTAGGAAGATTTTTATAATACGAGTGATAAATCGGTGGAATATACGGTAAGAGGTCTTTCATATCTTTCTTTTTTGCGCTGGTTATGGGACGTTTTGAGGTATACAGTGGCATTTGTATAATATTGTTTAACTGAACCTCAGGTCCTTGCTTCTTTTTAGTTAAATCTACAACGTAAAATGGGGTGTCAGGATTAAGGGTTTCTTTAAATTTAAACTGTAATGGATGATTTCTTTCAAATCTTATCCATCTAATATTAAGCCAGCTGAACTCATAACCACATGTCGTTTTCTTTCTATTTGTAATGGAATTTTCCAAGGTAACTGTACTAAAAAAATCACAGTTTTTCATTTTCGTCACGCAAAAATGTGGCTGTTTGCGTTTTGCGTTTTTTATGATGTCTATCCATTGATCTGCACTGAAAATTTGTTGTTGATGACGACTAGCGGTTTCAATGACTCCAAATTCGCCATCGTTGGGTAAAAACGAATGTCCTGACACTAAAAATTTATTGTTTATTGTGTTTATACTAAGAATAGGTTCTTGTACAAGCTTTAAAAGAGAAAGGGCCATCTTGATGTTTCTATTCTGTCCGGTACAAGAATCAGAGTACATTATGACATGGTTTTGTGTAGCTGCATGAGTTTTTAAAAGCTTTACAAGACATGATGAAATGTCTTGAGAGCCCCTTCCGCCTTCAATTTCATCCCAGACAAACATGTAGCCTACATCGTCATTGAAACAATGTATACCGAAGTTATAAACATAAAGATTTCTTTTATAGTATGCTACAGAAGTACTAAGTTTGGGGAAGGGTAAGGCTTTCTGTAGATCAAAAGTTAGAATGTATGCTTCATTAGTTCTTTTTGAATCATTTTTCAGACTTTCTCTTGCTGCTTCTGCCTTTCGTTGGTGAACTTCTCTTTGTATTTCAAATCCCTTCCTAGCATTTTCATCGCCAGCTCCCTGTATCTTTAAATTAAGGTCATCACAAGTTTTGCAAGTGTCTTGGTGTGGCATTTTAAAATGTAAATTAAATTTTGTGTTGAAAACTTTATTATAATGTTTTAATTTCTTAGGTTCTGTCATATTAATATCACATTTTTCTTTGTAAAGATCATACATTTTTCGTATTGTTAGTCCTGGATTTAAATACTTTCTACAGGGGTTATTTTTCCTCGTGTAATGGCTTTGATAGGAAGGAAAACTTTCGATGTGAGCTACAATGTCAGAATCATCAAGTTTTCTGGAACTTGTTGTGCCTCGTTTATCAGTACATTGGAACACATCATCCTTTGAAAGGCAACGATACAGTCTGCCATCACTGATTTGAAATGTTTTTAAAAAATATTTCTTACACACAGATCGGGTTTCATTACTTGACTTAACAAAATATTTGAAATGAAAATTTTTTCCTGCTCGTGAACTATTTAGTGGACGTTTTCTTTTGACTGCTGATTTTTGTACCAATGCATACAGATATGAATTTTGAAGATCATAATTTTTTAAATTCCAAAAAGAGTCAAATATTTCTTTTCTTTCATCCTCTGTCAACAGCGTTAAACATTTCTTTGGACATCCACAATCAATATTTTCAAATTTTTTCTGATTTTTTATTATACCTCTTTTAGTTAAATACTCTTTACCGCTATTTCTTAACATTTTTCTTTTGTTGACTGCCCAATTTTCTTTATTGAGTGATCTTTTTCTAGCCTTAGCTGGTACAGGGTCTGCTTGAAGATTTTGCTGGTCATTATTATCATTTATATTTTCGTCATGACTTGAATCTGTACCTAAAACAAGGAGACAACACATTTAAAAGGTTGAGCAAGTATAGTTAGTTATAAATCTCAAAAAATAAACAAAATAGTTCCGTATTAGGCAATCCAGACCACGTGACCTCTGGTTGGCAAACAAAGGTTATTTTTGTGATTTTCCTAATAACTATACGTTATTTATCCTGTATGAATATTATTCGCTTCATTTTTGGAATTTTTATTGTATGTAGTTCAATAATATGCTTAAACCAAATGCTAAGGAAATTATTATTAGAAGCATCAGATGTTGGACAAAAACAAGCAAAATAATATTTGTTTATTGTCGCTTTTCAAACAATGAATAAAACATATCTTTAAAACACTAAAAAACATTAACAAAAACAAGTAGATAAAGTTACGGACAGTTTTGTTGGTTTTGTGTGCCAACCAAATACAATGTTTAACAGGTCAATGGATTGCCTAATTCTTATTAATAACTTATATTTTAAGGTTATAAAAATAACTAAATGAACAACAACGAAACTTACCGGAAGTACTAATATTTTCTTCATTTGAAGGGTGATATTCGGAATCAGAATTACTAAAATCATCTGTATCCATCATAATATGCTATTATAATTCGTTTTGAAACAGTAAACATAAATTAATCAACGAAATGATACAATATGTAACATAACCTCTTGCAATTTTGCCACAATAAAAGTGAAGTATCTCCGGACTTACTTCATTATTATTGCGACTTGGGATTTACTTCACTTTTATAATGACATATTTACAGTTTAAGCTCTCGAACAAAACTAGTAACCCCATCTACATGTTGAAGGAGTAAGTTTTGGAGATGATTCGCTTTTATATTGAAAGATTATACTAAACGTGGTTGAATGATACAATAAAACAGTAAATAACAAAATATGGAGTTACACCACTTTTACAATGAACGACATATATATATCTATATATATATATATATATATATATATATATATATATATATATTATATATATATATATATATATATATATATATATATATATATATATATATATATATATATATATATATATATATATATATCTGTGGTGCTAAGGCAAAACCCGATATGTCAAAAAAATTAATTTTGTCAGGAGCCACTTTTTAAAATTCGCATCTTTGTTGTAAATCAGTTTTACGTGCAATAATGTTGAAAGTTGTCTAAATTGTTTACTAATAAATACTCTTTATGTCTCCACAAAATTATGGCCAAATTTTGTCAGATAACTAAAATATTTAGTTAAATTCAACATATCGTGTTTTGCCTGCATTAGTTATACTGACGAAGAGGACATGTCGCTCACGAATGACTCCATGTCGGCTTTTGCCTCCTATGTATTCTCTCTCTTACTTAACTTATTGCCTTATTCATGAACGAAGGTATTTTTGTCAGACTTTACATTGTACGGTGTATCGTTCTAGGTGCTTACAATAAAACAAAAAAAAAACAAAATCTTTTACAAATATATTCAAAAAATTTAAACAACAAAATTTATCATTATTCGTTTTCGTCAGAGGGATCGTCCAATAATTCTGGTAACCTGGCGTTAGTTTCCAGATTTAAATAAAAACTGTGACAGTCGGAGTGAATCACTGGAAGGAGACTAAGAAGGTCCTTTTTCTTTATAGGGTTGATAGGTAGTGGCCGATCATAACATTTCGACAATAAAGTCGTCGGTCGTTTACCACGGTTTAATCGTCTCAAATCCAGTACTCTGAAGTTTTCATCATCGAGTGCCGTTTTAAATTGAAGTACCCCGAAGGTTTTTTCGTACCTGATCCATTTCATTTCAAGCCAACTTACTTTTCTTCCCTCCGTATCTGTAGTTCTTCGAGTCATATGATCCTGCACTACTTTTGAAAATGACATCATGTCATCTTGAGTCATTACATGGACACGAAATGGTTTTTTACCTCTTACAGTGCGGACGAATTGGAACCAATCTCGTGGAACCATAATGGGTATTTCACTAGTCTTTTTTAACCTTTCAATACGAGCATGATCTACGTCGCATTCAAGGTGTGTGTCCCGGCAATAAAAACTTCTGATCTACACATTTGACATGGTTACTCTTGCTGACAAAATATGAAAACATGGTGGCCATGTTTATGTTTCTATTTTGACCGCCACATGTATCTGAGTAGGTAACAACATGGCTCACATTCTCAGGAAGATTTTTCAATTTTTGCAAAACGCAGGAAGCAATCTCTTCAGACACCCTTTTTCCGATTGCTTCATGCCACATGTAGCAGTCAGTAGTACCCCCGTCTGTGGTGCAATCACGGATCGTTAAATTAAATGTTGAGAGAAGACGCTTATAAAAAGAGACGTTGGTCGACAGTGAAGGGGTATCTAAAACTTGTTGCAAGTCAAATACTAAGACCCTTATAGTTTGGTCTTCTTTTGCCCGGTTTTTGTCCATATCTTTTAATTTATATCCCAAGTCTGCCATATCCTTGTGCTGGTTGTGTTCCATATTTAACTGACTGCGTTCATTTGGATCAGTGCTTTGCTTAATTTTTAGAGTGAACGAATCACATACCTTACATGTATCAACATGTGGTTTTTTAAATGAGTAACCCGTTGACTTGAAAACCTCCCGAAATAAGTCATAGCTGGCAGCATTTGGATGTTCGGTCTTATATTCACCATACAATCTACTTATGTTTAGATGGC
Source organism: Diabrotica undecimpunctata (assembly GCF_040954645.1). Taxonomy (NCBI): domain Eukaryota; kingdom Metazoa; phylum Arthropoda; class Insecta; order Coleoptera; family Chrysomelidae; genus Diabrotica; species Diabrotica undecimpunctata. The sequence continues at coordinate 62,152,269 of NC_092811.1, forward strand.
TTTGTAAATATTTTTTCTGTGAATCTCTACGAGAATAGTGGCTTTCATACTTGGGGTATTTCTCTATATGCTGTAACATAGCTTGCCTCTCTTCGTTCTTTTTATTTTTTGGCTCATGTCGACCCCTTTCATCAGTAAAAGAAGTAACGGGTACAGAAGATCGCTTCAATTTTTCTAGCACATAATCAATTTTGAATTTGGTAAGGCCAAACACAGATTGGAACATAATTTTGCATACAGTTTCGGCACTTCCGTTTAATTTTAAACTATATTGAGCTGTGATTTGACGATTGTGCTCAATACATGTTTTGCCGCGGCCCTTCCTTTCACCACTTTTGTTGGAAATTGTAATTCCTCCAGCCAGAATTTGATTCTGCTCCACTTTAGAACATTCATAAAACTTTTGGAAAAACGCCTTTTGCTGTTCTTCATTGATTTTTTCACAGCATTTTTTTCGGCAACAGGTACTTGTGGGACGAAATTGTTTCCCTGGAATAACTTTTCCCCTCCTAGCCTTCGCCTCTTTTCCATGATCACGCAACAGTTTCTGTTCTTTTCGTGTGTTTATTCCTCTTTTCTTCCGTGTCGTACTTAATTCTGCTTTTATGTTACCTGCAATACCTTCTTCTGTTCTAGTGCAAATTATGCTGTACCCTTCTTGCATATTTTCACAATAATTTTCCATTAGATCACCATCCTCAGGCGACGGAAAGTAGTCTTCATCCATCAATGAATCGTCCGATGAGAAATCAAAATTACTACTAGTGTTTTTTGTTTCTATCAATTCTCTTGTAACGTCAATAGGTCTTAAGTTTTCTGTAAAAAAATAATGTAAAGTGAATTAGTTTTTTTATATAATAAGAGAGTGAGATTAGTTGAAAAACAATTTGATATATTTTTCAAAAGTTTCTTGGCAGGTATCAATCAAAAAGACGAAACGTTATTGCTTCCTAGACACTACTTTGAAACAAAACTGTCAAATAAAACTAAAAATATCTTACCTTGTAATGTAGTATCCCTAAAAACAGGAATGAAACCTTCTACGAGTTCACCAGTCCTTTCAACGCACGCTGGACGATCCTGTTCATATTCGGGTAATTCTGAATAAAGAATACGATATATCGCTTAGAAAATGTATCATTTTTATAGTTACTCTAATTACCGTCAATATTTAAAATACTTTTAATGGGATGGCATCAATGGAAATACAACAAGTATATTACTTTTTTTTATTTATATTTACGTTTTGACTTATTTGATTTTACGTTATCTTCAGAACACTGTAAATAATAATAGCAAATTACATTCACTCATTTGGTATTTGTATGTGGTCTAGTTAAATGATTTGTTTAACAATATAAAAGAAATCAATAGAATTCGTTATTACTCCTAGAATTCTGAAGATGACTTAGAATCAAACAAGCCAGAACGTAAAATAAATGGAATAAACATATGTTTTTCAGATATTTTTAAAATCATGTTATTAAGTCGATCAAAATAGAAAAATAAATAATATATATATATATATATATATATATATATATATATATATACACATATATATATATATATATATATATATATATATATATATATATATATATATATATATATATATATATTGTTAATATTACTGGCCGTGTTCTGAAGACGACTTGGAATCAAAGTAAGTCGAAACGTAAATATAATTTAATTAAATAAAATAGTTGTTGTATTTTCATTGACCACATCCTACGAAAAAAGTTATAAGTTATCATTTTTATATAAGTCCCTAATAAGCTAGTACTAACCTGGAAAAATTACCGACGTTGCCCGTACATTCATTGTCTTCATATCCTTAAAAACATCAGAAACAGCCATTACATTCAATGTCTCCCTATGTTCATTTTCTTCACCACATGCTGCATGTGCCAATTGATTATCTAAAATTAATACAATAACAATAATATAATAACAGTTACTAAATTAATTTATTGGATCTCAACTTTTTTGTAAAATTATAAAACTTACCAGCTAATGCCATATTAACCAGCTTAAGACTCCTACTTGCATACATTTTGAAAATAATTAACACAAACTATAAAACTTAAGTGTACACAAACCACGTGCTGAACAAATGCACAACTATATTGCATTAGAGCATTCGAATGACTAATAAAACCATTTGCGATGGGATTTAACAATGTGTTGGAAGCTGCTATGTCAGACATATCGGAATTTATACAATTACTTGGTTGTTGCTCAAGGAGGCCAGAAACCGATATGTCTCCATACCGGGTTTTGACATCGACTAATATTAACGTAAAGGACATATCGGAATATTAGTTTCTTACCTAAAATGTTTTAGGAGCTTCAGAACCATATCGGGTTTTACCACAATATTCTTTGCCACTCAGTTAATCTATTGGCATTAAAAACGGAAATTCGAATTTTTTTGACATATCGGGTTTTGCCTTAGCACCACAGATATATACCTGTAAGAGAGTGTAGAAGAAAGCAATCGTAAAATATACACACAAATACACACAACGCAAAAGTCTAGGGATATTTTTATAAATAGACGTATTTTGTGTATCTGTAATCAACTGAAAAAAAAGAAATACAAAATTTGTAGTTTAAATTGTTGTTTAATATGTCAAAAACCATAAATTGCAAAAAACAGAAAATTGGAGCAAAAAAAATATATTGCAAATCACCCATCTTTCACATACCATCATAAAGTGTTAAAAATACGAAATATAAACTTAAAATAAAGTATGGCCACCACGTTGGTTTATCACAGCTCTACATCTACTGTTCATGCTTTGAATCGCATTGTTAATGTCTGCTTGAGGTAGTTGTGTCCATTGTTCTATCAGAAGCTCTTTTAATTGAAATTCATTGTAGATATTGCCCATATGTGGAGTAATTCTTCGTTAAAGCATGTCCCATACATGCTCAATGGGATTCAAGTCCGGTGATTGTGCTGGCCACAACAATACATCAATACCCTCGTTATCCAACCAGTTTGTTACAATATGCGCAACATTTGGCCGAGCATTATCATGCATAAAGTAAAAATTTTCTCCAACAGCAGCAGCAAACGGGCGCACAACAGGTTCAAGAGTAGTGTCCAAATATTGCTGACTTGTGAGAAAGCCACGTGAGAAAATGAGGTCAGTTCTATCGTCAACCATGATTCCGCCCCATACTATTAATGTACCTCCTCTGTATGTATACACTTCTTGAAGATGTCGTGATCGTTCTCCATTTCGAGTCGTCTCCAAACTCTTGTCCGACGATAATCTGGATGAAATCCATATCTAGACTCGTCACTAAACAAAACTGTGGCCCAGTCATTGTCAGTCCAATTCTGAAACTCTTGAAATCAGGTTAATTTTGCAGCGCGATTTCCTCTAGATAAAGGTAGACATCTCAGTGGTCGCCGACTACGAAGATTGGCTTCATGGAGACGATTCTTCACTGTACTGCTGCTAATTGTTACATTATGTGCAAGCTGTAATTCATTAACCATTTCGGGTACTGTAATTTTTGGTTGCCTTCTGGCATTTAAAATTAAATATCGGTCTTGAGCGACGGTTGTAGAGCGACCACTTCCTGGATGTTGCTCGGCTGGACTACCAGTGTGTCTAAACCGACGCCACAAACGACTTACGACGCTTTGGGAGACACCCAGCTGGTCAGCAACTTGAGTTTGTCTCATACCAGCTTGAAGGAGTCTCACGGCTCTATTCATCATAGTACATAAAAAGAAATAGTAGTGCAAGAGAGATAGGGCAGCGGGGAAGTTTGTTTGGACGATTCCAGTCGTACGTAATGGCGGCGGCGCTACAGTCACTCTAGGTGGGGGTATGAGACGCATGTGCAGTGGAACCGTGGAAGAATTGAAGTTGAAGAATGAAGGTTGGTGTTGTGTTGGTCTGTTGGTATTGTATTATTTGTATTGTACGCCATTGAAATATTGCAAGTTGAATTTTGTTTTGTTTTGTCTTTGTTGTAATCATCTTATTGATTTTTGATGATTGTTGATCGTTAAAATGGAACAAAATAAAAGAAAAGAAAAAGCCAACCATGTTGTGTTCCTGGTTGTAAGGACCACACAAGCAGTAGATTTCGTTTTCCAAATCCGAAAAATGAAATGGACACGTTGGAATGGTTGAAAGTAATTAAGAGAGGAGTATTAAACAATTATACACCTCTTACTGTTTACAATAAATTTCGTGTTTGCTCTAGACATTTTACAGACGAAGATAAAGTGGATTTTTACCAGCAATAGGTAAGCACTGTACCTCATAGCAAATGTTTGTTAGCAAACTTAAATTAAATAATATTTTGTATGTTTAAACTGTTATTGTTTAAATTAATGTTAATCCTATCATATGAATCTTACTTATATATTTTAAAATCATCAAAACTTATAAATCTAATTGTACTTAATTGTATTCCGCAAATATGACTTTGATTTTTAATATAAGTATTATGAATATTAATTGTAGTTAATTATTATAAATTTTGATGGGCCTTCTGGGCAACATATTATTTGGGATCATTTCTGATGATGATAAAGATCAAGATATCTAGTACTTGTTTATTTATTAGTCCAACAGATTTATTTATTGGTTATGTTCTGTTAAAATATTGTATTTAAATTTCAGGCTCTCAGAATGCAGCAGATATTGAAGAAGAAGAAACTCAAACTATAAGGTTTATTGACGTACATGGTAATATCAAATATTCTATATTCTTTGGTAATATATTATAAAAATATGTCTTTATATTTTTCATTCAGTAAGTGTGCCAGATGCTATAACCACTTTCAAAGCTTTGCTTATAAATAATTTTATATCTTTTCATTCACCTGAAAGCAATTGTGAAAATGATGTTAGTGAGGGAGCATTAGATGCATTAGGTTTTTTTAACAGGTGAGGTATTACCAGGTTGTAAACCTTTGGCACCTGAAGTGAATGTTTCACTTCCTCTTTCAGTTTCAAATGTTATGAGAACTCAGGTGGGAAGGTGTACTGTAACCTATGTTGCAGGATATGTAGCAAAGAAAGTATTGAAGGTTTCCTGTAAGCAATGTAAATATAATATGTTATTTAGAGTAAAGAAAGAGGATACAGATTTCATTGAAATTGAATTGTTTAAATTTTTCACCATTCAACTGTAAAATCCATTCAAATACAGGTATAAATATATGTAAATTTATTGTTAGACTTTCTCTGTATATGTGGTGTAAAAGTGTAAATGCAATTGTAAATGGCAGAGACCAGAAGTTTATTAACTTACTTAAAAATAAACCAGACTACACTATGATAGATCCTATGAAATTAGTAGCTCACAGAAAATATGAAAGTAGGAGAAAACAATTTTGTAAGTACAGGTCATAAGTGTAATTAAATTATTTCCAGTATAAAACTGTACAATTTGTATGTTATTCATTCTTGTTTACAGTTTCATATTTCCATTTTGTTGTAAACAAATAAAATTGTGTTTTCTATTTACTGGACTCATATGGAATCTTTAAAATTCTTTTTATTGTTTTACATATATCTTCATCATCAAACATTTTCCATCTGCTCCTGAATCTAGGTCTTTCACAATTGCTTTCATCTGTATCTACCTTGTCTTATAGAACAAGGGTGAACAGTTTGGGAGAAATGCTATGTCCTTGTCTCGCTCCCCATTGTAGTACATAGTTACATATTTTACTTTAATTATACATAATCACATATTTTCCTTTTATTATACATAGTTACATATTTTACTTTAATTATACTTAGTTACAAATTCATGAAATTCAAAGAAATTGCATATAATTTGTGAACACTGTGTATTTAAAAATTTTCCTTTGATGTAAGTTCTGGAAAGAATGTTACTTACTCTTTGTTTACAAAGGTTTTCAAAACATTTTAATTGTAAATGAATGAGATATTTCACTCGCCATTGTAGTACATAGGTACATATTTTACTTTAATTATACATGGGCACATATTTTACTCATAAACATAGTTTATTTTTTATTTATATATGTTTGTGTGTAAAATACATTAGATACATAATAAATCTCTAACATATACACACACACACACACACACACACACACACACACACATATATATATATATATATATATATATATATATATATATATACACAAACATACAAATAGCATAGCAAGACTAAAGAGCCTCATGCTGCTCTGCACTATTCAGTAAATATATAGATGAAACTAGCCTCCCATAGCACATCAGCGTGGTATGGGGGGGAGGGTGAGGAAAGCCTGGGGAGCATTGGGGCTCGAAGGAGTGGTCCCTAATTTACTAGGACCAATCTTTCTCACCTCAATGAATTGTATGCCTGAATGTCCATATGGGTATGCAAGTCTCCGCATGTAGGGCTTACTTATTTCGGTTGCTGCTTGTGTGTAATTCCATATATCATTTTGCAGGTTGCAGTGAATAGATGGTTAAGTTCAGAATGGAGCCTAGTTTCGTGGATACAGGTGAAGACCACCACAATGGCAGTGATGACGATCTTTATAATTTATTATATCTCTGTGATTCCTCAAATTTTATAAATTACAGAAATAAATAAATTTTTAAGAATATCTGTTTTTTATGTTGATGTTTTAATGTAATGGAAAACAGATATAGTCACAAAATAATAAATAAAAACTTTTCCTGTGCCAAAACATATGTCTCTATCTGATATGTTATACATTTATGGTATACAAAATTGCATAAGTGTATACTACATTTTTGGACAGAGAATATATTTTGGCATAGAATAAGTTTTTATTTATTATTTTATGACTATATTTGTTTTCTATATAATATTCGGAACATTTTGAATTTCCCGCCTAAAATTCAGAAATTTATTTTTTGAATTTCCCGCCTAAAATTCAGTATATCCTTTTTGAATTTCCCGCCTTAAATTCAGAACCTACATTTTGAATTTGCCGCTAAATTTTTAGTTCCCGATTCCGAACTTATTTGGCGCTAGAAACTCTCTCCCCACTTTTTCTCCGGCACTTACCTTACTAGGGGGGGTATATACTATGCTATTCATCTCATCCAACGTTAAATGTTGTCGTTGCATGGTAAAAAGACAATATCTTTAACTCACCTATTAAGCAAGAATGGTATAAAGTGACTAAAATTAAAAACAAACAAAACATAAAAATGTCGATTTTTTTGTCCCTTATAAAAAACATTCTAAAACACGTATTGCTATCAGTTATACAATTTTTTTTTAAAGAAGTGAGTGTCTGTATCAACAATTATAGTACAAGCTTTTGCGTTGTGTGTATATATTGTATTCCTGCTTGGAATGAACGAGAGGCGTGTTTTGCTGTCACAAGGGCACCTTTTGTAGGTCCGTAACTGAATTAAGACACTTAATAAAACATCAAAATACTAATATGTTTTATTTGCACTTTCTTGTGTACTAGAACATGCTGCAACTGAAGTAAGTCTACAATTAAATTATTAACAAAGAGATTTAGTTTATAAAGAAACAGCCCAGAAGCTCAAATCTTCCAGTTATTTAGGAAGGAGTTGGTTACTACTTTTATTCTAATTAAATAGTTCTAGAATATTTACTTTGTCCAAAATAATTAGTTTTAATAAACAAAATATTTCGAAAAATGAAAAATATTGAAAAATAGGAAAAAACCTTATTCTAGAACGGGAATATTTCGATACTTAATAAGGAATAATTTGTTTACTGTTTTTAATTGCTTTTGGAAAATTTATAAATTATTATTTATGTGTCGGAAAACAACATTTGAAATACGTTTATACAGTGTGAATAATAAGTATCTAGTGTAAAAATATGAGGTATACAACACCTCCGGGGGTGTTTTTAAAATTTTTGATTTTAAAAATTAACAAAAATTTTAAAGAAAGTAGAAATAGAAAATAAATTTTGATTTAAATAAAATTAATACAAATGTTAAAGAAAGATAATAAAATAAATTTGACAATATTAGTAAAGCAAAATAATAATAATTAAAGTTTTGTAAAATAAAGAAAAGTTATGAGTTAGTAAAAAATGTATAAACTAATAATAAAGTTTTTAAGACACTCGTAAATTAAGCTTGTCCGAAAAAGTCTTTTAAACGACTTCTTGTTGAATATGCTGGAGGACCTTGCAATTGTTCAGGTGGTGCAAAAGGTAAGTACGGAAGAGATTCTTCTTCAGGAAGATAACGAACGACTGGATAATTTTCACCTCGTCTTTCAGGTGGACGATAACATTGATTGTAGACATTGATGCATGGACCACAAATAGCTTTCAAGGGTTGATTTGTATTGGCTGGCTCTTTCACACAAGAGCAGATTCTTTTTAGGAGTTTAAGGAAACCAAACCATTTACATCAATTATAGGTAATGACCAAAATTACTATTCCTAGTACAATTAAAAGAGCTGATGTGTACCAGGTAGTGTGTTTAATAATGAAAGGTTTATTAAGATGGTCTTGGAGAATCTCGTCGTACTGCTGTAGTTTGTGTTGGGCATAGTTGAGTTCTTGAAGATCTAAGCTAGTCAGCTTTATAGGAGTAAGCTGAAGTTGGTTAGTAGCGTTGCTTCTAAATTTAATACAGCAATCATCTTCAGTGATATCTGTTATTGGAATTCGATGTGTAGAATTTTGGACCATGGCGGTGGTAGTGGCTTCGAGGACTTGTTGATTAGTGTATGCTTTACAGAAAGATTGAAGATTTAGGACGCCCACAATCTGGATAGTCACTTCAGACGTGTCTTCGTTACATACTACTACTAATGTAGTTGGTTTGGACAAAACGTACAACCATTGATTTTTTTGAAGAGAAAACCATATTTCGGATTCGGCATAGATATTTCTTATTTGACATGTTTCAGGAATTGACGTAGTAGTGGATAAGAATAGTTGCATTTCACATGGACTTTTCTGTGATCTGCTTATGGTGGAAATGTCTTTGCAAAGGAATTCTTCTGTTTCGTAATTTTCACATGTTGCCAAATCTTCTAGAAATGAGTATACCGTTATGTCTTTGGAAATAAGGATATAAGGTTTTGTAGGTTGTAACGTTATAAACGTCACATCTCTATTAATTTATATTTAAATAATTATTTCATTTTAATTTGTTTATTAATTTATTAATTTCTTTATCTTCAGTTTAATTTTTACTATTTTTTATTTATAAAAATAGTTGGCGCCCTCTGTTTTTCTCTTCTTCCTCTGTCTTTATTTTTTTCTCTCTCTTTCTGTCCCATAGAATAAATATTCGCCCTCTCACTTTTGTTCGGCAGACTATTCTGTTCCGTGTTGACTGACAAGCTAGTTTCATGATATCTATAGCAACATTCTATGACATCTGTGCTAACTTCATTCAGTCTCCCACTTTCTGTCAAAACAACTTTTCTGTAGTGGGATTATTTTTTGCCTCTTTTTGAAATTTATAAAAGAAGGCAAAAATTATTATAAGACTCATTTTTATGGTCTACAAATTCTCTTGGGGTAAGTACTTTCATTGTGATATTTATTCTATAATTCTGACCACATTTCCAATATTTGTAACCTTACTTTCTTTCGAAAGCACATTTTTTTTTCTGATATATGCATTAGGACTCTTTAACAGAATTTAACTAAGTAGTAACATTCATATTTCATTTTATCCTTGCCATACGCTATTTGTTTAAGTGTAATTTTCTAAGATGGCAAGGAAGTTAAACCTTTCTTTTTGATGTGTTTCTAATGCATGTTGTTCCTTATCTTTTAGTTTATTGGATGTATCAAAACTTTATTGGTTTACTGGACAGTTTATTTTTATTGGACATTTCATTGGTTTATTAGATTTATTGGCTTTATATCAACCACCTTATTTGGAGTTCAATAATTGGTCAGGACATACAGCCACGTGTGACTGCAGCTCTCCAGAAGCCACAAATTCTAATTGGAGAACCCAACAGCTAGAACACACAAGCAGCCCATCGAAGCAACAAGTAACACTTACTAACTGTTAAGCTTTGGCAGGGTTAATTATTGTTTTTTTTATTCATTTAAATAAATATGTTTGGTTAAAATTTGTCTTATTTGCTATCAACTGAGAACTCAGGTTCAATCCCTAGTTTAAGACAAGACGAACTCACCCTTGAGATACTGAGCTAGGCAAGGTATAGACGATCAGCTCCCATGGTTGATTGAGGTATTATTTTCACAATAGTACTTCAATTCTCTTTGGTAGTCTTATCGTTACAAGGTTCAATATAGGAGTGTAATTTAGGATTGACACTGTGTGGAATTGGCAATGGAATTATTTGAAATAGTTCATATGATCGATCAGTCGTTAAAGGAATATCGAAAGAGATTATTAATAGATTATTTTTAACAAAAGCTTTGGTTTCAATGATTTTATAATAAAGATATGTGTTTTTAGAGATCAAGGTGATTGGCAATGTATATCGAATACTAATTTGTTTTAATTCTTTTTGCAAATCGGTAGGAGCTAATATTTTGTAACTGATTATACCGTGACTCACGGTATAGAGTTAGTGAGTTAGTGAATTTAAATAGGATTCTATTAATTTTTGAAGTTCCGTGGTCATTTCAGTTAATAATATAAGATTATTATTCATGTCTAATTCAATAGTAGTTTTCTGTTGATTGGTAATTGTATTTTTAACAAATTTGTTAATTTTTTCAAAATTTTGATTCATTACTTTTATAATTTGATGTAGAAAATTTAATGAATTATCGAAATAAGTTCTTGTGGATGATATAACTCCTATTTGTTCTTTCATTAATAAATCTGTTTCTTTTTGATTATTCATTAAAGCTTTGATAGAATCGGAATAGAAATCTGCGTCTTTCGCATCGGGGACGCCGAATAACCATTTAAGGCCGACGCCTATCCCATTAAGAAGCCCCCGTTTTCTTCTATTAATAAAATTTTTATGAGCCATAATATTAAAGTTAAAATTAATTTCTTTTAACGAAGATTTTATAAATTTAAGCGTTTCGCTACATTTTGTTTGCAAATAATCATGAGAGAAATGATGACAAAGACAAGGATTTTTCATAGAAATTTGAAATAATTGTTTACGTTTCTCGATAAATGTCAGATTATGGAAGTTTAGTAAAGTAAATTTTTTATTACTGATTTTTGCTAGGTCTAAAGAATTATAAAAAATGCCACTTGACTTTGGAATTGTAGTAAAATAGAATTTATTAGGAGCGGATTAGAATTTATTTAGACGGAACAAAATGTTTTTATTCATCATTTTCTTTGTTTTCTTCTTCTTGATTTGGGTTAGTATCTCTAAAAGATAATAAGGTTTTAGTTAGTTGAAATGATAAGTTTTCAATTTACTTTTTGATATTTGTAAGGTCACTGTTTTATTATTATGAATATGAATAATTTTATAAGGTCCTTTATAGTCTGGCTTTAATTTTTTATTTTGAGATTTGGATAATGCATCATAAACTAAAACTAAGTCATTTTCTATGAAATTATATTCGCAAGTATGCGTTTTATCATAATTTCCTTTTGATTGTGTTTTGGATTGTAGTTGTGCATTCCTACCTATTTCTCTAGTTTCTAATATTTTATTTTGGAAGTCTTCTTGAAAAGCTTCATAATCTCTTGTTTTAGAGTCTTTTCGACTCTAGGAATTTGTCCGAATACGAGTTCCTAGGGAGTGAATTGGGTACTTTTATGAATATGTGAATTATGAGCATATATTGCTTGATTCAAGTATTTATCCCAATTTCTACCGTTGTCATTGACATAGCATTTGAGAGTCTTTTAGTGTTAAATGAGATCTTTCCAAAGATTCATTTGTTTGTGGGTGATATGGACTACTAAAGACGTGTTTAACACATAATCATTTTATTGAATTCTTTAAAAGTAGCTGAGATGAATTCTCTACCTTGATCAGATAGATATATTCTGGAAATCCAAAATTTGTACAAAATTTCAATAATTTATGAGCTACTGTTCGGGCATTATGTTCATATAAAGCGTAGGCTTGAAGAAATTTGGTAAGGTCGTGTTGAATTGTTAAAATAAATCTTTTGCCTTTTATAGTTTCTGGAAGTGGACCCACGATATCGATTGCGATTCTTTCGCAAAATTTGGTAGATGTGGTTGTAATTTTCATCGGTGACTTATTTTTCGAAAATTTGTTTTTGCTTTTTGGCATATTGGGCATTCTTTAATGTATTTTTTAATACCTTCTTTCATGTTATCCCAATAATAATCTTTTCTTATTTTATCATAGGTTCTTTTAAAACCTTGAAGACAGAATAAAGCACTGTCATGATTTTCTTTAAGACAATTATTTATAGCTTCTGAAGTTATAAGAATTGTTCGAATATCTTCATTTAATTTATATTTGAGATTAGGACAAAGATATTGTCACATAGATAATAACGTATCCAATGGAAATTGTTTATCTTGGACAGTAGGATTTATGATAGTGCAATTTTTTATTTGTTGTTTTTCAAATATTTGAGAAAGAGTGAGTAATGTTACGAATAGTATGGTATTCTTAATTTCATCTTCGAATTTGTTTTTTGGAAAGATAAGAAAATATGTTTCAGTTTGAGCATTAAGAATTGCAACTTCTTTAGGATTATGTTTAAGGAAATCATGATTTGGAATTGTTTGTTTAAGATAATCAAGTTGAAAATTGTGACGGTCAGCATCACAAGACAAAAAGAAAACTAGATTTTGTATCTTGTTTATCGGAATATCAATAATATTTAAATTAGGTTTTTTTATAATTTTTATGGAATATTTCCCAATTTGTGAGATTTATTTCTTTATTTACTTGATATATTGGTCGACTAACTGCATCAGCATTTTGATTTGATTTTCCTGATTTATATTTTAATTCGAAATCATAGTCCATTAATTTCCAACGGACTAAACGGCTAGAAGGATATTTGACATTCATAAGCTGTAAAAGGGATTTATGATCGGAATCTATGAAGATCTTTCTGTCAAAAATATAAGGACGACAATGTTTAACGGAATCGATGACCGCCAAACATTCCCTTTCCGTAGTGCTATAATTACTATTTAAAGTTCTGGAGTAGTAGGAAATTGGTAAGTCTTTTCCCATTTCTCCTTAAGATAAAACTGAACCTATGGCTTCATTAGAAGCATCTGTGGTTAAAATAAAGGGTTTTGTGAAATCAGGATATTGCAGAATAAGGTCAGATGTTAAAATGTTTTTTAATTTCTCAAAAGATTCTTGACATTTCTCTGTTCATTCGAATTATCTTACTTTCTTTAACAATCGTGTTAAAGGTTTAGATATAAGAGAGAAATCTTTAATAAATCGGCGATAATAACCTGTTAGACCCAAAAATTGTTTAATTTGTTTGGAATTCTTTGGAACGCCTATATTTTTAACAGCCTCGATTTTTTCTGGATTTGGAAATAATCCTTTTTCTGAAATGATATGACCTAAATAAATAACTTCTTTTCTAAGAAATTCACATTTATCAGGTTCAAGTTTGAGATTATGTTCTCTTAGTTTTTCAAAAACGTTTCTGAGATTTTGAATTGATTCCTCTAATGTAGGTGCATAAATGATGGTCATCTAGATAGACTAGGGCTTTTATTCCGACCAAACCAGCTAGTACTATATTCATTAAACGTTGAAATAAAGGAGGAGCATTTTTAAGACCGAAAGGCATTCTTTTAAATTCAAAATGACCGAAAGGCATAGTAAAAGCTGTTTTATGTTGGTCTTCTTTACTCATAGGTACTTGATGATACCCTGAAGCAAGATAGAAAAATATTACGAGGTGTTTGATTGAAAGAAGAAATTTGTTGAAATTGCTGAATTATTTCTTGATTTTGTAATTCAGTATCAGTAGAGGTCACTTGAAGTACATGATTTTGCGAATGACCTTAATTTTGATGAATATTTTGTTTCATTTTGTTATTATTATATTGCCGTTTACGACATTCAGTAATATGATGGCTCTTATTTTTGCAATAATTGCAGAATTTAGAAGAGTCATATGAACTTTGATTAAAAGAAGTACTAGGATAAGACTGCTAATTAGAATTAGAATTTGAGCTACGATTTTGAGTAGAAAAACGTAAAGATTTTGGTTTTTTACGACATTGTTTAATAGTATGCCCTTGTTTTTTACAATAAGAGCAGAATGCTTAATATGGAGAGTCCCTATGATAATGTAGAATTTTCTCTTCTTGTAGCGCAAGAAAAAAGGCTTCGTTTATAGTTTTTATGTCACAGGCTCTAAGCATTTGAGATATTTGACTATGGCAATGCAGGATAAACCTCCGCAATGCAGTTTTTTGAATTCCTCTTTTGATTGCACACATATCATCAGTTTCATTTTCTGATGAGTTTAGTTCTGCATTTATGCAGTCATTTTTGATTTTGTCGATTCTTTTATAAAAGTCAGTTATTCAGTCGTTTGGCAATTGACGAATAGTTTCTAACTCTTCGTAGAGCTGTGCAATATTTTTCGCACTGCCATAAAATTACTTCAGAATTTGTTTGAGATCTGGCCATTCATGGATAGATTCTATATCGATTTCATTGATGACGTTGCTCGAAATTTGTGAAAATATGAAGCAAAGTAATGGACTTTGTTGATTGTCTTGAGCTAAGTCGAAAGCAGAATAAGGTTTTTTGGTTTTGTCTTAGAGAAGTCAACACTGTTACCTGCAAATTCATTCATTCCCTTTGTGGACCGGAGCGGTACCTCCGTGGCCGTCTTCCCACTGTTACTGTGGACAGTAATTGTCACATCTTCACCCAGGGCCGCACACTCCACCAGCTTCCTAGTGACCTCTGCACCAAGTACTGCCGGAGCATGCAGCCCCACGTTCTTGCGCCCATGTTGCTTCATGCTGCAGACAAGCATTGAAGCAACTTTCAAAAACCTGACTGCCGCAGGTTCACCACTTTCCGTGGGGATAAGCTTGTGGGCCCACCTCTCGGCGCACTCCCGTCTACCGACCTTTTCGGCGGTGTCGAACCTGGCGACGACAGACCCCACGGGTCACCCTTCGCGAGCGGGGGCGGCGGCACCACGCATATCTGGGCATTTCTCCCTTAGCCTCGCCACCACCTCCGCGTCGGCAGCGTCCTTAGTAATAAGGACCGCCACGTCCCCGGGTGAGTCATAGAGTCCGACATCGCTCCCCCTCGACACTGTGAAGAGCTCTTCGGGCCATTCCTCGGAGATGAGGTCCATGACCTCTTCCGCCGTGTCTGTGACTGCTGCCAGCATTCGTTTGCGAATGCATGCAGCTCTCTCTTTGGCCTCCCGCTCGGTGTCCAGGCCAACCTGAACGCCGACCGAGGGTCCACATTGCACCGATGCCGTCTGTGTGCTGACGGTGCAGCCTAGCACTTTTCTTGGGGAGGGGGGGGTACCGACTCGGCGGCTGACATAGCCTCCCTCTTCTTATTCTCCTTCAAGGACCGCTGAACTCCGTCAGCGCTTCTTTCCAGCTCCCTGGAGATCACCTTGATCTCCTTTTTTGTGTTCACATTGGCTTGCACTAAGCGTGCAAGCCTAAAAACCTTCTCCCGCATTGAGTTGATTCCCTCCTCTAAGGACCGAAGTCTCGCTTTCTTCTTCGGAGGCGAAGGTGTTGTTTCCCCCCCTGAGCTTGCCGTCTTCTTTCTTTTTTTAGTACTTGCCACCTGCCACTCTTTATCGAGGGCAGTGGCCTTAGCTACCTCCAGAGTGAAGGTGTATTTAGACGCAAGGGGCGCTCCTCCGAACGCGTCCTCTACCGTTGCTTCCTTCCTGGGCGAATTCGGGGTCTTGGTAGACCTCGAAAACGCTGCCAGTTCCTCCGCCTTTTCCATCTCACTTACTACGTTAACATTCTCTTCATTTTCCATTCATATTCCCACGAGTAGGGCCGAAACAACTAACGCCCCACTGCAGTGCGCCCTTACCGTGAGGGTGGCTAACTTACCCCAGAAGGTTGCCTGGCCGACTGGGAGCACCGTTCGAGACCATCTAACCCTCTGGCCTTTCACCCCTTTGCACGGTTCGCATAACACCATACACTTGGCTATCGCCAAGCATCTAGGGGGCGCACCCGAGCGACCCAATACACGACTCTATCGCACAGTAAAATCGGACGCAGTGACTTCGACCGAACCCGCTCCTCGCAACCGCTGTGAGTTGCGGGGCGCGTGCTCCCTCGAGTCCAATGATCAAACAAACAAGTGCGTTTAAAGTTTTGGGGGAAATGCAATCTTTGATTGCTCGGTAGCTGACTGACTTATTGACGTATTTTCGATTTTATTCATGTAGGTAAGCTGACAGTTCACATAATACAGTCGTTTAACTGATGACAGGGGTATTTTGACAATTTTTTTTTCAACTTACGTCATTAATGCATTCAAGTACGTGGAACTTTTAAGATTTTGTGCGGTATTAGTGACGTATTATTTTATTAATTTGGATAAATTTATTAAAAATATGCTAATACAGTAACGCCTGTCAATAACATATTTGTTAAGATATTTGATCTAATTTTTATTTAAAAACTTAAGTATAAACATTCAAAACTTAAAATCAAAAATATTCCATAGAGTCGAAATACATCAGATAAAGAGAGAATTTTTCCAACGGAATATTATTCTGCGACCTTATAATTCAATGCATTGAAGAAAGCAGCATGTATAGGTGGTATAGATTTATTTTGGACGAGAGATTGTAGGTCATCATACTTTTTCTTATTAATTTTAACAGTATCCAAATATGCTGGGGATAGATCATAATTTTGTAGTAGTTGAGTTATTCCGCTCCTTGTTTTACTATTTCTGATTATAACTTGTTTAAATTCTATGCTGGTATAAGTAGTTTTATAAAAATAACGATCTGGATAATTTTTGTCGACTTTAATCATAACTATATCATTAAAGTTAAACTTTTCACCATTAATATTTACATTAAATGGCTGATTAGTACAATCGGATGTCATTTTTTTTAAGTCAACAAACTCATTATGTGCCATTTTAAACATACTTCCTGTTTTACTAGCAGTACTTATTATTGCTGAGTATTGAGCTGGTAGGAAAATGGGGCCCGATTTCAAAGCTCGTTTGATGTTTTTTTCGATTATGGAGTGACTACTGTCACCTTCGTTTTGACCATGTCCCACTTCAAAAAATTTATGGATAATACTTTTTATTTTGAAATTAGTAACTGCATACAAAAAGGTGGTGATCACAAATTTATTTTTGCCTTGTCCTCCACAGTTATCTGAAAAGAAGACTACTTCCAAATTTTCAGAGTCAGCTCCATTAGCCGTTTTTCTTAAATATTTAAGTAGGCAAGAACCTATTTCAATGGATCCACGATTCCCTTCTCCTTCATGCCAAATATAGCACTCTACAGGACCAAGTCCTTTTTGTTGAAGGCTACAAACTATAAAATCGTAGCAATTTAAACGAGACTTATAATAAAAGGCTGAAACGTCACCTTTAGGAAGTGGTAGAGCTGCTTGTAAATCGAAACAAGCTACGTGGAATAAGTTGGTAATATTGCTTTTGTCTGCATTTTTTTCTTGTCTGCTCAAGTTCTTTTCTAGAATATGAGATTCGTAATCATTTTTAAGTACATTTTTACCATCCAGGTCAGAGTTCTCATAAGTTGTACATGTAAGGCACTGGTCTTTCTTTGGTGTATGAAATGACATGTTAAAATCATAGTTGAAGATATGCCTGTACATAGACAACTTTCCATGATTTTTCCCACTATCATTACACCACTGAACATAATCACGGTACAGATCCATCACTGTCTTGCCTCCATCGATATACTTTTTCTGAGTATTCGCTCTTGTGTAATGACTCTCTACTGCAGGTATTGACGATAAGTGTTCATGCATACATTTTTTAATTTCTTCGGGTACCTTATTTTTGCCTGTTTTACCCCTCTTTTCACTTTCCAAAAATCCGTCTTGCCGTTTTGAAGCTGTGGTTCTAATGAATCTTTCAGTGATCCCTAATGTGGATATAAAATATTTTTGACAAACTTGACGAGGATCGTCTTCTTTTGTAAATTAGTAAGCTTTATTTAGTCCTCGCGGCCTCGTGTTAGTAGCATCTACTTTAATATATTTTTTCTGAATAGGACGCATGCAGTTCAATACATACGACCTTTGACTGTGTAAATCAGCCAATCCCCAAAAACTGTCAAATATCGACTTTCTCTCTTCTTCAGTAAATTTTGTGGTACACTTACGTATACATTTTGTACTACAGGGAGGAAGAACCTTTCTTGCAGCAATTAATTTATCCTTTGACAAAGTTTTATACTCCTTACCAGTGTTTCTTAGTTTCTTGTAGGTATTCCTCTTCCAACGTCCAAGATTTCTAGCTCGCTTTCTTGACTTGGTTTTAGGACTTACTTCTGCGATGTTGGTTGATTCCATACTTGCGGACTGTCTGGTTGGACTTTCATTGTCATCGTCTGTCGAATCCTCATTACTAGGTGCATAATTACCATCGTTATCACTGTCATCAAATGGCGACGAACAGGTAGACGATGCTGATGAAACAGACGATGTATTTTCAGTGTTTATCTCGTTCGCAATATCTTCATGTACATTACCTTAAAAAATAGTTGAGTTAGTTGATTATAATAAGGGCATTTTTAGGTCCAATTTACAGTAAAACCTCTGTTAACCAAAACCTTTTTAACCGAAACATCGTTTAAACGAAACGGCTTACAGTTTCAATAATTTCGTCAAAAAAAAGTAAATTTTTATCTCAAAACAGAAACAGTTCGATGTTAATTTGTCAACATCGTCAACATTGCTTTCATACAACTAAAGAACGCAATTAAATATAAAACAAATTACGAAATCACCTTGTATATTATAATACAAACTTTGACCAAGAATACCATGTATTAAATTTTATACAAGAATAATACTAAAAACAATATTATTTTTAACCGAAATTCTTAGTATCCGAAGGGGCCACACCTCAAGTATTTCGGTTAACGGGGGTTTTAATGCAATTAAAAAGAAAGTATCTATTGAATTTACCTGAAGATTCATCGGAAATATCTTCTATATTAATTGTTTGCAAGGATTCAAGTACGTGGCTGGAGCTTGGCATATTAATTGTTTGCAATGATTCAGGTACCTCGCTGGAGCTTGGCATATTTCTGTCGTCAATTATCCAATTAGTATGTCCTTGTTCAATCCTTTGTACGCGTCGCAACCTGAAGAAATATATTTAATAAAATACCGTGAAAGTACAATGGATGTATAAAAGTTTTATAGTGATTGATGGTAAAGAAAAATTCCAAATTGTTACTTCTTGTATTAATGAAAGTTTTAAAAACACGAATAATAAGCATATTATACTCACTTTATTCCTGATGCTAAGAGCAACTTCTCTCCCCTCGTACTCATTTTTGAGACAAATTGGCACAAATTTAATGTTTATAAGCAATTGACACCAAATGATTAACTAATTTAAGTCAACGGTATATTAGTATTAACTGATTTGTTTATCATGCACTACTGACGTAAAGCACGAACTCGTCTTCCATAGGTTGAAAATTAATGCCTCAAGTTATTGCACTACTGACGTAAGTCAAGGTTCGTCACTAAGTATCTAAGCTTATGCTCAAACTCTCGTCACTGTCCAGCGTACACTGAGTTGCGCCACTAATGCATGCAGAAGTGGAACTAAAAGTCACAGAATATTACTGACGTATAGCGCTATCAAGTGATTTATAGTAGAATTATACTTCCGTCATTAATGCATAATATCAAGTTCAATATTAGGAGTATGTCTAATAGGTTAAGTCAAAATTGGTATTTTTTGAGTTACGTCACTAATGTTCTCAACAAGCGATATATAAAAGATCCCTACTTACTAATATGCTCACGTATACTCTAGATCTTAAAGATAGGAAAGTGGGTTACGAACTGCTCCCCACGTATCGTCCAACTACCGCACAAAAACTAAATTTTTACCGGCGTAGCCGTGCACTCTTAGCCCTGCCGCCGAGCTTATTGCGGGAGGACCCCGTCTGATTGCGGCGGAGTGGTTTCAGCCCCTAACCACGTGGAGGTGGTGCACTTGGTCTATCTAGCTACTACCTTACGCTTGTTTTTTTACAATTTATAACTATATAATAATACCCAAAAATAATACTCCTTTTTTAGGGAGGTATAAAAACCTTTTTACACTTTGAACCTTCTTTGCAAGGTTATTCACTCGATGCCCGTACTCCGCTTTCTACTATGTTATCACTCAACTTGATAACATAGGCCCTAGGGACAATGTAGGGCTGTAGTCTGAAGGGACTTGCACATTCGGCCTCTACGAATGCTCACTAAACTAACTACAACTACGATTTACCCTGATTTCGTCCCGCACCCAAAACGTGAGATCTGCTAATCTTGCCGCTACTTGCTATGCTATGCATCAGTCTCGCCTCTTTGTCACACACACTTGTTATATGTTTACTAAATAATCTGGACTCGTCTGTCACGATTCCTAGATATTTAGTATTGTTTGTTCTTTTGATAGGCCTTCCATCAATCCTTATTAGGGGATCTCTTTCCAGCCTACCTTTCACCAAACTATACACAGTCTTCGCTTGTGAGATCGAGAGTTTAACTCTCGATGTCCACTGCGATATGACTGTTGGTCTGTCATTAACTCGTTGTTCGAGTTCTCTTCTACTGTTAGCGTCTATGACCAGCAGCAAGTCATCTGCATACGCAGTGCATCCCAACACCTCTGGTGCTACAGTCATTTCAGCAAGCAGTTTGTCCAGCATGAGATCCCAGAAAATGAGACCACATACGGAACCTTGAGGGCATCCTTTAGAGATATGCCGTGTCTTTTTGGCATGTGGGCAGCTCAAGCTTGCATACCTGTCCTGGCAATGATTCCTGAAGCTTCCGTACAAATCTTCAGGGCACCGCACCTCTCGAAGTCTTTCGAAAAATACAGGCCACCAGAGATTGTCAACAGACCCAGAAATGTCTATAAAAACCATCACAACATATTTGGAGTCACTACTGTCAATTGTTACATAAACCCTGTTTACAGTGTCCTCAGTCGATTTTCCGTTCCTGTACCCATATTGATCTGGGTGCATTCCAATGACATTTCTGACTTCGCTCAGTCTCTTGCAAAGCAATTTTTCATACAGTTTGCCCATTGTGTTAAATAAACATATGGGTCTGTATGACTTAGGCTGTCTTGGATCTTTGTCTTCTCTCTTATTAATTATAACTACATCGGCTTGTTTAAAAACGTTGGGGAACTTCCTTTGCTTTATACATTGATTGTATAATGCAGTCAAAAACGGGACTATTTGTTCTTTCAAAACTTGAAGAACCTCCGTGTGTATATTATCAAGCCCTGGGGCCTTGCCTCTTTTCATTTTCAACAGAAGTTCAAGAACCTCTGATGTGCGAAAACTTTCAACCTGCATGCCAGGCGTCTCATACGCTCGTATCATGTCCGTTCTGATTTGAGTTTGCTCCACGGTCTCATTTTCTGGATCATCAGGTGGCAGCAGCACGTCTAAAAGAGTGTCTGCTGATTCCTCCCAACTCTCCGTATATGAGCCGTCCTGTTTTAGTAGTGTTGATAACATGGTAGGACTTCTGATTTTATTTGACACGATTTTGTATGGCACACCCCACATATCAAGTTGCAAGTGTTTTGAAACAAATATTTCCCAGCTTTTTGCATTTGTTTCCGCTATTTCCCTTCTATATGTTTCCTTTATCGTTCGATATTGTTCTAAGAGTCTTTGTCTTTCAAGAAAGATTCGGCATCGTTGGTATCGCTTTCGTGCGCTACGAACTCTGCCTCTCAATCTTGTCAGATTCTCTTTCCAAGCCGTGTTGTTTATTAAGTCTTGTTTTTGCAATTCTCGGAATTGCAAGATCCATTGCCTGTTGTATTGCAACTGTTAATTGCTTTGCACTGTCGTGGACATTACATCCTTCACATATTTGTTGCGGTAACCTGAATACAGCTTTTAAATGCTCCCAGTTTGCCTTTCCTATATTGTACTTTCGCTCTGATATCTCCGTTATTGAGTCTTTACGATCACATATTTCGAATGTTATAAAGTTGTGGTTACTGACAGTTGCATGTTCTGTTACCTTCCATCCCTGAACAAGGTTTGCAGCATTTGTTCACATTTGACATAGTTATGTCAATGTTACTAGTTGCCCCTGCTCTGTTCTGGAAGGTTGGTGGGCTTATTATGGAGTATTAGTTGTAGTTCATGTAGCATGTCCTCAACCAACACTCCTTTTTCGTCCGTTTGTGTGGAGTTCCATAAAACTGACTTAGCGTTTGCATCTGCCACTACCACAACTTTCTCATTCTTATATGTTCTAAATATGTCTTTCATCCTGTTAATATATGGTTCGATATCTTCGCTGAATTGACAATATAAGTTAGCGATGATAATTTTACCAACTTTGGTTAGTAATTCTACACAGATACAATGTTCGTCACTAAACTGTCTCAACGTAAAAAGCTTAATTCTTCTGTTGAACGATATGATGCATGGGGTTCTCTCCACAACTGGCTTTTTGTGCAGTTATAGGCATAAACTGCACTTTTCCTTGTTTTGTGTAAGGTTCCTGTACACATACAATGTCTAAATATTCTTCTTCGGCAAATTTCCTGACTTCTTGCAGTACAGTAGCACTGCGCATGCAGTTAATTTGCCCAATTCGAACATTCAGGGATGCCGCGTGTGAATTTGGCTGTTGGGCCATTTCTGCGAATAATCAACAGTTATCCTGCCATATGTTTTTACAAAATCACCATAAAGCTCTTCCAGATCGAATTTTTCGCCTCTTCTGTCGAAGACTTTCTTTAGCAACTGAAGCAGTATATCCGTGTTGGTGGGTATGTTTAAGCATTTTAGCTGTATTCTGTCCACCGCATTAGGAACTGGAAAGTAACCTTATCACCATACGGATGGAGATGTCTGACTATATGCCTTAAGGCCGCGACTAGTATGGATGGCTCCTCTAGTCGCGATAGTCTCATATTGGTCTCCATATCTTCATATAGAGTCAATATACCTTCATCCTTTGGTTTCGGCTTCTCCTGATTTTCGCTATTGACACTAGGTTCATGTTTTTTCTTTCTCCTAAAAGAAAGCAATCGCAGTCGGTCTCGAAATTGTTTTGACGGTGTTTTGTGCGATGTAGATTGTCCTACATTTGGATCAGTATCCTCGAGTGTTGATTGTTTTTCACAATCACCACGATCGAATTTACTGCCCATAATCTGTTTTTTTGATCAAACGATCCATCAACATCTTATGTGTCGGACAATCCTTCGCATCTTTTTTACAGTTGTTCTTGCCCCTAGTTTTACAAGGTATGCAGACTTTTTGCTGCTCACCTTTCTTACAATCCTTCTTTTCATGGCCTTCGCCACAATGGCTACAGGCCGTCTCTATCGTGCAGTGCTTGCTTACGTGCCCTAGGTCTTGGCACTTCATGCACTTCGGCACAACCAGGTAGTCCTTTGCATTTATTGCGTGGAATCCCACGTATAATTTGTTCCTTATGATTCTATGTCTGAATTGAGGTGAAACCTCAGCCACATAGTGAACTGTCGATTTACCTCTCGGTCCGGTTTTAAACCTAATTCTGAAATTCTTGTTCATTTCCTCAAAATTCTGTTCCCTAATGATTTCCAGTACATCTTCTTCCTTGTCAGAACTTGGTATATCATACAAGATAACCATTGGTTTTCGCTTTCTTGGTTCTTCGCATTTAAAATTTTCCTTTACCAGCGCGTTATTTTTTATTTTTAACATGTCTTCTTTACTGGCGGTTTCTATGATTAGAACCTTACCAGTAGTCCTCATTTTATTAATTCTGACCTTATGCGTTCTTGGATTAATAATTTTGGTGAAGTGTTCTTGTACCTTCTTGCCGTTGGGAATGTTTTCTGAGGTTATGAAAAGCGTGTTATCCTCTTTTGATTTTTCAATTTTATTCTGAATTTCCGTTTTTGCGACACCTACTACGGGTATTGCTGCTGCCTTCGCATACGATATTTCCGCCTTTTTATTATTTTCAATTCGAAGTCGTTCGACCTCTTCTTTTAAAATTTTGTTCTGCCCTGATAGGCTAGACATTTCCATCGCAATGGTTAAGAGTCTGGTTTTTAGACCTTCCTTACCAGCTTTATTTAGTCGTTTTGATGGATCCATGTCATTATCGACATAGTCCATCAGTTCTTGGAATTTCTCTTCCATCGTTGCACCTTTTTCCGACACCCGTCGACTTTCATTTAGCTGCAGGTTCAGACTCGAGCTGAAGCTCTCGTCTATCTCCTGCGACACCGGAGAGACTCTCCCGCTAGTAGACGAGCTACCAGCGGTGAGAACCTTTTTCCGCGTGTCCATCGACACCTAAATCTAAAATTTACCACTACTTACTAATTAAGTCTAATGCTACTCTACTACCTATGTATAGGGAAAACTACCACGGACTGACGCCCACGGTTTATCCAACTACCGCACAAAAAACTTAATTTATCCGGAGATAAGTGCACACTTAGCCCTACCACCGAGCTTATTGCGGGAGTACCCCGGCTTATGGCGGTGGAGTGGTTACCGCCCCTAACCACGTGGAGGTGGTGCACTGGGTCTTTCTAGCTATGCCAAGTATTTGCCTTTTATTACACTTTTTACACAAAAAATAAATTTCCCTTTTCAGGGAATAAAAAAGTCTTTTTTTTTTTCATTTATTTATAATTTCGGCCCGCACCCAAAACGTGAGCTGCAACTACTCATCCTCAGGTGCGAACCGCAACTGCAGATTTTAACTTACTAGATTATTATAAAAACTATATTTATGTTAACCAGAGTCAAACGTCCGTCGGAAAAAAGACGCTATAGACATCGAGTTCATCTCTCTGGGGTTCTGGTGAGCCACGGACCCTTATTCCAAAACCATCCGAGAGAATCCCTCTTATCTACACGACTCTGAGTGTTAGTTTCGTCTAATTTAGGTGTGTTTGATATTTTATATCAGTATTTTAAAACTTGGCTATTTGTGTTTTAGCCTCGTTGTTTTTAAGCTTATCTAGCTATATTTCTTCTGGTGTTATAAAGTTCCAGCTGGTGTTTGGAAACTTTATCTGCTAGTGTGTTTAGCATTTTAAAATGATCTTCGTTTTGTAGCATTTCTGCTATCGTTAAATTTCTTAATTGGGTTCTTATTTCACTTACATTTGCGTAGGTCTCGCAGTAAAATAAGGCATGTTCTGTACCATTTTGACCGCATTCGCATAGATCCCCTTGTGCAAGGTTAAATCTATGTAAATAGCTGGGATACGGGCCGTGTCCCGTTAGAAAGTGTACCAACCCCGGTGTAGGATTAAAGTACACTGGGACTTCATTCAGTCTTGTTAAAAACTGATGGAGTCTTCTCGCATTTTGCGACTCGTCCCATTCATTCTGCCACTGTTGTTTCGTATTGTCAGGAACGAACAATCAAAATATGTAGAATTAGGTTCGGTGGAGAAAGCAAGTTGACGACGGGGACATCCTATATAATAATTTTCCAAATTTCATCAGTGACGGTGTATTACACCAATCTTATGGTGATTACTCTGTTTTAAACTGCCATATTGCAAAGAGTACTCTCACCTTAACCGGTCTTAGGACATAACACGAAAAAATTGAATCGACTCGCGATTCCTAATTACCGAAACATCTTTCTACTCTGACATCTCTCGCTTCACCCACTCCCTTAACTCAACTGTCTCCTCGCCGGCAGGTCTTTCCAAACTCGACACCAAATACCTCCCTCCACGCTTCTCACATAAATTCCTTACGACTTCAAATTGTTAAAATTAACCTTGAATCTCTTCCGGAGTTAATGCGTCTCAGAGAGGAAAAGCACAATACTTGCAATATTTTTTCTAAGAACCTCTTCTCAACCGGGATATTTGGGGCCTTAATGTAAACAAATCGTTGTTCGACGACAAAATGATGTTGAAATATTATAGTTAGAAATAACATGTACGAAATGGGGAATTTTAAATGTAAATAAAAAAAGTGCTAACACCTCTTTAATACGAAATAAACAAAATAGGCCTTTTATCGATTATTTTAACGTCGTTGCAAACAGACAAAACAGGGGCGTCTTTAGAAATTTTTAACATATCAATATTTCGTAGTTAAAAGAAAAATTTAAAACGCTACAACCTTCCATCCCTGAACGAGGTTCGCAGCTTTCACATTAGACACCGTGATGTCTATGTTACTTGTTGCCCCCGCTCTGTTCTGGAAGGTTGGTGGGTTTCCTAGTCTGTTGTGAAGCACTAGCTGTAGTTCATGTATCATGTCCTCAACCAGTGCTCCCTT
Organism: Diabrotica undecimpunctata; assembly: GCF_040954645.1. NCBI lineage: Eukaryota > Metazoa > Arthropoda > Insecta > Coleoptera > Chrysomelidae > Diabrotica > Diabrotica undecimpunctata. Next base: position 62,178,673 of record NC_092811.1, read on the forward strand.
TTCATCAGTTTGTGGAGAATTCCACAGCACTGATTTTGCATTCGCGTCCGCCACGACCACAACTCTCTCGTTTCTATATGTTCTAAAAATGTTTTTCATTTTATCAATGTAAGTTTGAATATCCTCACTGAATTGACAATATAGATTAGCTATAATAATTTTACCAACTTTGGTTGATAGTTCAACACAGACGCAGTGCTCATCGCTGAATTGCCTCAACATGAAAAGTTTGATTCCACTGTTGAACGATACGGTAATTGCCATGGGATGGTTTCCACAACTTGCTTTTTGTGCAGTTATTGGCATAAACTGCACTTTGCCTTGCTTGGTATAGGGTTCTTGTAGACATACTATATCTAAACTTTCTTCTTGGGCAAATTTCCTGACTTCGTGCAGTACAGTTGCACTGCGCATGCAGTTAATTTGCCCAATTCGAATTTTTAGGGATGGCGCGTGTGTATTTGGCTGTTGGGCCATTTTTGAGTGTAGTCTACAGCTATCCTACCATAAATTTTTACGAAGTCACCGTATAGTTCTTCCAGGTCGAATCTTTCACCTCTCCTATCGAAGACTTTTTTCAGCAACAATAACAATACGTCCGTGTTCATTGGTATATTTAAACACCTGAGTTGTATCCTGTCTACCGCATTCGGAACTGGAAATGTAACCTTATCACCATACGGATGAAGATGTCTGACTATATGCCTTAAGGCCGCGACTAGTATGGAAGGCTCCTCTAGTCGCGATAGTCTCATATTGGTCTCCATATCTTCATACAGAGCCAATATGCCTTCATCCTTCGGTTTCGGCTTTTCCTGAATTTCGCTATTCACAGGTGTTTTCTTCTTTCTCCTAAAAGAAAGTAATCTAAGTCGATCTCGAAAACGCTTTGATGGTGTTTTATGCGTTGATGGTCCTACATTTTGGTCAGTTCCTTCGAGTGTTGATAGTTTATCACTATCGAATTTACTGGCCATAGTCAGTTCTTTGGATCTGTCGATCCAACAGTAACTTATATGTAGGACAATCCTTCGCATTTTGCTTACCGCAATTTGCCTTGCCCCTGTGTTTGCATGGTATGCACGCTTTCTGCTGGTCGTTACTCTTTTTGCAGTCCTTTCTCTCGTGCTGTTCTCCGCAGTTATTGCACGCGGTTTCCCTTGTGCAGTGCTTCGAAACATGCCCGAGATCCAGGCATTTTGCGCATTTCGGGACTACCAGGTAGTCCTTAACATTAATGGCATGAAAGCCGACATAAATTTTGCCTTGTATTATTCTTTTCCTTAGGTCCGGAGAGAGCTCTGCCACATAGTGGACAGTCGATTTCCCTCTTGGTCCTGTCTTGAAACGTATTTTCAGCGACTCTTTAAAGTCTTTTTCCGTCATATCATCAAAGTTTTGAACTCTGATACTCTCAACAATGTTTTCCTCTTTCTCAGCACTTGGTATATCGTATAGGATCACCAGAGGCTTTCGCTTTCTTGGTGTCTCACATTTAAAATTATCCTGTACAACTTTATTTGTTTGGATTTTATTTAGGTCCTCTTTTGAGGCCGTCTCGATTATTAGTACTTTGCCTGACGTTCTCATTTTATTAATGCGTACTTTGCTCGTTCTTGGATTCAGTAACTTGGTGAATTCCTCTTGCACTTTTTTACCGTTGCTGAGTTTTTCAGAAGTCACGAAAAGAGTATTATCGTCCTTGACTCTGTCGATTTTCATTTGCACTTCGTTTCTTACGATACCTACTGCTGGTTGCGCTGCAACTTTTGCATATGTTATTTCTCTACGTTTACTTATTTCCTGTTCACTCCGGAGTCTTCCGACTTCCTCTTTCAATAATTTATTTTGGCCCGTTATGCTGGCCATTTCCAGGGACATTGCAATGAGTGCGTGCCCTCCAAATACTAAGACCTGGCAGGACCCTGGGCTACCTATCTCTCGACATACGCCCGTAGCGAAACCTCTGCCCCTACGAGTCCGACACCAAAGTGAAGGTGCCACGCGGCGCGTACCTAGACGTCCCGTGGGTCCCCCCGTGGGGTTACCACGACACGTCCACTATACGCGGCCCGTGGGGGCTCCACCTTCCCCGTAGTACCTGTGTTGTGAGTACCTTGCCTACCCGTTACTCCCACACCACGGGCGGGCAGGTTCGGCAGGCGGAGGAATTTCCACCTCACACGTAGACAGGTCGCCGCTGAGGATCTCTCCTCTACCACTCTTGGATCTCCCGGTGGGTACGTGCCGGGACACCTACACCACTCCTGATCGCCGTCAGGAGCGGTATATCCACACCCCTCCTGACCGAGGTCAGGAGAGGTATTTACGGGCCCAGCTCGTTCAACCTCACCAGGCTCGTTTGGAATGGGAGTAGAGTGGTCCCACGAGTAGTCTCGTCTCGGATACTAGGAATGTAGACCGGTGACCGTGTCGCCGAAACGACCGTGTGCGTTTCTACCAACCCGACACCTCAAACGACGGCTCTCCACCTCCCTATTCCTACCCATTAGTCGCCTCTTACGACAGGCAGGGCTTTCTGACCCCGGCCGTATTCTTATCTCCGCGAGCCGGACGGAGTATTTCCAGGGACATTACGAATTAAACGTCTAACTTTTTATACATACATTCGGCCTCTACGAATGTTACCTAAGACTAACCACTACTATAACTACTTATCTACTATGATTATGATTTCGGCCCGCATTCAAAACGTGAGCCATGCTACTCATCCTCAGGTGCGAACCGCAATCACATGCACTATTCTAAGTTATTCCTAATCTAGTGTTATTAACATGCAATCGCATGCGTGACATGCAAGTACATGCTACATGCATTTTTACCAGAGCAAGCACCCGTCGGAAAAAGCGCTATATGAAGAACAAGTTCACCTCTCTGCAGTTCTGGTGAGCCACAGACCCTTATTCCAAAACTATCAGAGAGGATCCCTCTTATCTACCAACTCTGATTTTATAGTCATAGGTCTTCAATGTTCTATATTTTACATATACCGTAAAATGATATTAATAAATTAATGAATTTGTGATTGAATTTTTTCTCATGGTTTCTTGTAGCTTATCTAGCTATTTGTCTTCTGCTGTTGTAAAGTTCCAGCTGGTGTTTGGATACTTTATTGGCTAGAAGATTTAATAAATTGAAATGATGTTCGTTTCTTAACATTTCCTCTATCGTTAAGTTTGATAGTTGTTCTCTCTACTGTCCTACTTCCGCGTATGTTTCGCATTGGAATAAGGCAATTTCAGGCGTACCAACTTGTCCACACTCACATAAATTTCCCTCAGCAAGATTGAATCTATGCAGATAGTCAGGATACGGGCCGTGCCCCGTTAAGAAGTGCACTAACCCTGGTGTTGGGTTAAAATACACCGGAATCTCACTCAGTCTCGGTAGAAACTGATGTAGTCTTCTCGCTTTCTGCGTTTCATCCCATTCATTCTGCCACTGTTGTTTTATGGTATCATGAATACCTCGTATCGTTTGTATGTTAGCACCAAGTATTTCTTGGGCTTTTTGCGGTTTCTGTTTTTTCAACCAGTAAGAGCTGGCTCGTTTTCTTATTTCTAAGTGGAGTGGCAGAACTCCTGTGAGAACCGTCAAGGCAGAAGTTGACGTTGTGCTAAAGGCTCCAGTCATTCTGACCAGAAAACCTCTTTGCGCTCTGTCAACTTTTTCTCTGTTCTTAACGTTCGAAAGTCTGTGTGCCCATACACTGGCTCCGTATCCTACTATGGAAGAAAGAACTGCATTTAGATACACTCTTACTTGATGAAATGGTAACCTGTACTCCCTTTGGGCCAAGCTTGCTATGCAATGCATCAGCCTTGTCGCCTTGTCACACACGCTGGTAATGTGTTTGCTAAATAATCTGGATTCGTCAGTGACAATACCCAGATACTTAGTGTTGCTCGTTCTTTTGATAGGTCTTCCATCGATCCTTATTAGGGGATCTCTTTCCAACCTACCTTTTACTAGACTGTAGACCGTTTTCGACTGTGAGATCGTGAGTTTAACTCTCGACGTCCACGCCGTCACGGCCTCCAGTACATTATTAGCTTTTACCTCGAGTTGTCTTCTACTATCAGCGTCTATGACCAGCAACAAGTCGTCCGCATATGCAATGCACCCAAGCACCTCAGGTGCGACAGTCATTTCAGCAAGCAATTTATCCAGCATGAGATCCCAAAAAATGGGACCACATACCGAACCTTGAGGGCATCCTTTAGATATATACCGAGTCTTTTTGGCATGTGGGCAACTTATGCTTGCATACCTATCCTGACAATAGTTTCTGAAGCTCCCGTACAAATCTCCGGGGCACCGCACCTCTCGAAGTCTTTCGAAAAATGCGGGCCACCAGAGATTGTCGAACGCTCCAGAAATGTCAATGAATACCATCACAACGTATTTGCAATCGCTACTGTCGATTGTTTCATAAACCTTATTTATAGCGTCTTCGGTTGACTTTCCGCTCCTGTACCCATATTGGGCGGGATGCATTCCACTGACATTTCTGATTTCACTTAGCCTTTTACAAAGTAACTTTTCATACAGTTTGCCCATTGTGTTTAGTAAACATATGGGCCTGTATGATTTCGGTTGCCTTGGATCTTTATCTTCACCTTTATTCAGTATTATAACATCAGCTTGTTTAAACACATTAGGAAATCTTCTCTGTTTAACGCATTGGTTATACATAGTTGTCAAGTAAGGAACTATCTGCTCGTTTAGTGCTTGAAGCACTTCAACATGTATATTGTCTGGCCAAGGGGCCTTGCCTCTTTTCATGTTCTTTAAAAGTTCATGAACTTCTGCTGTACTAAACTCTTCAACTCTACTGTCAGGCGTCTCGTACCTTTGTATCATGTCTCTTCTGATTCTTAACTGCTCTTCGGTCTCGTTTTCTAGATTGTCGGGTGGAAGCAGTACATCCAACAGAGTATCTGCTGATTCCTCCCAACTCTCCGTCAACGAGCCGTCGTGCTTTATTAATGTAGATAACATTGTGGGACTTCGTATTTTATTTGATACAATTTTGTACGGGACCCCCCACACGTCGAGCTGAAGATGTTTTGTGACAAACACTTCCCAACTCTTCGCCTTAGTTTCCGCAATTTCCTTTTTATATGTGTCTTTTATATTCCTATATTCATTTAGAAGTCGTTGTCTTTCGAGAAAGATTCGGCATCGTTGGTAACGCTTTCTTGCGTTACGTACTCTGCCTCTCAATCTCGTCAGACTTTCTTTCCAAGCTGTGTTATTAACCCCTCTAGACTTCACTATTTTGGGTATAGATTGATCCATCGCTCTTTGTATCGCAACTGTCATTTGCTTGGCTATGTCATGGACATTACATCCCTCCCCTACCGGTTGCGGTAGACGGAACACAGTTTTCAAGTGTTCCCAGTTGGCTTTTCCTACATTGTATTTCCGCTCAGACACTTCAATATTTTGAGTTCTTATATCACATATTTCGAAGGATAAAGTTGTGGTCGCTGACGGTCGCGTGTTCTATGACCTTCCATCCCTGAACGAGGTTAGCAGCTTTCACATTCGACATCGTAATGTCAATGTTACTCGTTGCCCCCGCTCTGTTTTGGAAGGTCGGTGGATTTCCAGCTTTGTTGTGTAGCACTAGTTGTAGTTCATTTATCATGTCCTCAACTAGTGCCCCTTTCTCGTCAGTTTGTGGAGAATTCCACAAAACTGATTTTGCGTTTGCGTCCGCCACAACCACAACTCGCTCATCTCTATATGTTCTAAAGATGTGTTTCATTTTATCAATATATGTTTGAATGTCTTCGCTGAACTGACAATATAGGTTTGCTATAATAATCTTACCAACCTTTGTTAGTACTTCGACACAGATGCAGTGTTCGTCACTGAATTGACTCAAAATGAAGAGTTTCATTCTATTGTTGAAGAGTACGGTGACTGCCATTGGTTGATCTCCGTATTCTTATCTCCGCGAGCCGGACGGAGTATTTCCAGGGACATTGCTAAAATGGCGTGCCCTCCAAGTAAAGACTTGGCCGGACCCTGAGCTTCCTGGCCTTTCGGCATACGCTCTTAGCGAAACCTCTGCCCCTACGAGTCCGACACCAAAGTGAAGGTGCCACGGGGCGCGTACCAAAGACGTCCCGTGGGTCCCCCTGTGGGGGTACCCCGTAGGGTTACCACGACACGTCTAGCACACGCAACCCGCGGGGGCTCCACCTTCCCCGTAGTACCTGTGTTGTGAGTACCTTGCCTACCCGTTACTCCCACACTACGGGCGGGTAGGTTCGGCAGGCGGAGGAATTTCCACCTCACACGTAGACAGGTCGCCGCCGAGGATCTCTCCTCTACCACTCTTGGATCTCCCGGTGGGTACGTGCCGGGGCACCTACACGTGTCCTCGACGCATCAAGGAATTTGGATATCGGTTAAAATACTTGGGAATTCCAAGGTTGGCCAAATCCAAATTTCTAATTGATTCGATGCAGGGAAATTCCACTTTTGCTAAGTAAAACAAAGGATTTGTTTTACATAAAAGCAGGTAGAATTTCTCTCATCGGTCAGTCGAGCTTGCTCTTCTACTGTAGACCTAGTCGGTGCTATTATTGTTCCTACTAAGTTATTGTTTTATTTCTGATTTCTTATATACCATTTTTATTTTAGCATTATTGTATATTCAGACCTTTTCAGGTTAGAATATTACTTTGATCTATATTTGTTCATATACTGATTGTTTGATATTTTTAATTGGTTATTTTGATTGTTTATTTTTCTTGTATTTTGTGTCTAAGTTGTTCTTCCGTAAGTTAAGAACACTTAGAAATATTTATCAAATATTTGTCACGGGAACTGTTATTTATAACAGCGGTAGTATTTAACCTTTCTACCAGCGACAAACCAAAGATGGTGAATACCCGATCCAATTCCGGGGATAGGAAGAAGCCCGAAGAGCCGGCGATGGGTCCTACAGGCCCAAATGCCCCCTCTCGGCAACATGGCGCCCAACCCACTAAAACCGAATCCACGACCCCAGGACCGTCTTCGAGCCAGCCTTCCACAGCTGACTTCATCTCTGCCCTGATGCAAGCGATGACGGCCCTATCGACCACTCAAGGCACCACACCCCAGATGCCTCATCCTGAGCCACCGAAGCCCAGGATTTCATATATGAAGCCCCCTCAGTTCTCAGGCCGGGACACTGAAAACCCTCTCAGCTTTCTAACCAAAGCCGAGACGTTCTTGACAAAATACGACGTGGACGAGGACAATTGGATAGATTACCTCATCGACAACTCACTCCACGGCGACGCGAAGAAATGGGCCCAGAAGTTTTCCCACACAGACCTACCGTACGACACCTTCCGAGACCGTCTCCTGAGGAAGTACAACGACCCCGCTTTGCTCTCAGCCCTCACGTCGAAACTTCATGGAGAACATCAACGGAAGGATGAACCCACGGAGGACTTTATCAACGGTAAAGCAGCCTTATTCAGACGTCTCGCACCATACACCCCTGAGGACCAGAGGTGTATCACCATCGTAAACCAACTGAGACCCGACATCGCGATCTGCCTACGAGTGAACATTCCAAAGACCGAGGAGGACCTCCTAACAATAGCCCAAGGAATGGAAGCTGATACCCGCCGGAACACCGTCGCTAACAAACCCCAACATCAATCCCAGCAACAATCCCGACAGCGACAGCACTACCGTCCCCCACGTCAAAACAATACACCACGCCACCCTGAAGTGATCGAGGAATGGAGGAACCCCAACAGACAGTCCAGGATGCCACCGATGAGCCAACCACCACCTCCACTACCTCAGAACCAGGGAAACGCCAACAGGGGCGCCAACTAAACCCTGTTGTGAAGATGGTGCCCCAACTGAACCCGATTCAGACACGACCCTCGACGACAGGCCTTCCCCAACTCCATGGAAGGATCAACGGACAACGTGTGAAGATCTTAGTCGACACCGGTGCATCTGGGAACTTCATTCACCAGAGATTGATCCAGAGACGGGACCTGCAACGAGGATCAGGATTGGTTCAGCTGGCGTGCACGGGCAGCACGTCCCGCACCCTAGGGACTGCTGAAGTCAAGATTAACATCGAGACTCTGGATTCAACCGTCAACTGCGTGGTTATGGAGGACTTGAACCACGACGTTGTGTTAGGGATGCCTTGGTTGGAACAGGAAGAGGCCAATGTAGACATACCACGTAAATGTCTACACGTCGGTACCACCTGCAGAACCACCATTTACTGGAAGAACCCAGCAAAAAGGCAATCCAGGACGCAGCGGCTGGAACCCCATCAAGCTCCATCCTTCGCTTTGCAACAAGTTGAAAAGTTGATTCAAGAGTACGATGACGTTTTCGACGACCGTCTACGTCAGCCGACCACCAAGGCCACCGAAATGAAAATCGAAGTGACCGACGCCACGCCTATCAACGTTAAGCCCTATAAATATTCTACGGAGAAGAAGCAGATAATGGCCAAGGAGGTGAGAGAGATGCTAGCCGCAGGAGTCATCCGCCCCAGCAAATCTCCTTACAATAGCCCGGTGGTTATTGTAACCAAGAAGGATGGCACCCCCCGTTTCTGCGTAGACTATAGGAAGCTTAACAACGTGACCATCGACGAAGCCTCCAGCATGCCACCAATCCACGACTCCATCAAAGAGATTGGCACGGCTCAGATCTTCACCACCTTAGATCTGAAGAGTGGATTTTGGCAAGTCCCACTGCACAAGGACTCCAGCCCGAAGACAGCGTTCAGCCTGCCTGACGGGTCCTCATACGAATTTACGGTGATGCCCTTCGGCCTCAAGAACGGACCAGCTGTGTTCCAGAAGCTCGTGACTTCAGTCTTCGCAGGATACATCGATGTTTTCATCAAGGTATACATGGATGATATTATCATCTATTCAGAAGACTGGACCCAACACCAGAACCACCTCCGCCTGGTTCTAGAGAGACTTCGGACACACGGACTATGGGCATCCCTAAAAAAGTGTAAATTCGCAGCAGACGAACTGGAGTACCTAGGACACAAAATCACCTCTGCCAACACCCAACCTCTGGAGAAGCATGTGGAGAAAATCAAAGGCTTCGACACTCCAAGGACGATGAAGCAACTGCGAAGCTTCATCGGGACAGCCAACTGGTTAAGGGATTTCATCCCTCGATTTTCGGACATCATAACACCCTTGACGGACCTCACCAAGGGTAATAAGAGACGGATGCACTGGAACGACGCCGCAGAAGCCGCCTTCCAACGTCTCAAGATCGAAATCGAGGGAGATCTCCTACTCCACCGACCAGACGCGTCCAAACCCTTCTGCCTCCAGACGGATGCCTCCGATGTCGGCATGGGCGCAGTCCTGTTCCAAGGAACCCAAGACGACAAGAGAGTCATCGCATATGCCTCCACGAAGTTAAAACCAGCAGAAACCCGTTACCATATTAACGAGAAAGAGTGCCTCGCATTAGTTTGGGCACTCAAAAGGTACAAGCACTTCCTCCAGGATCAGCACTTCACGCTGTACACCGACAGTCAGGCTCTCCTGTGGCTCCATCGGTTCAAGGAAGACAAGGCCAAACTATCCCGATGGGCCTTGCTACTTCAGGAGTTCAACTTCACCGTGATACATATCCCAGGGAAGGAGAACGAACTCCCTGACCACTTGTCCAGGAACCCAACCACGGAGAGAGAAGAAGAAGCTGACCAAGACGAGGAAGTGGTGCGACTTAGCTGGCCTACAACGGACGTGGAGGAAGACGAGTCCTTTCCTCTACTATGTATGATGGAGGACGTCGACGAGGATGAAGACACCAACCCCATCCTAGATGATCTGGTTGACCTACCACTCCAGGATAAAATCCGGAGAAGCCACCAGACACACCACGGTATGCAGCGGTTTCGGAGACGCTACCTAGAGATCTCCGAACGTGGACCACGGAACGAAGTCGAAGAAAACCTTCTCCGTGAATTCACACTAGTCGATAACGCCGCTTACTACAACGCTGGACCAGACCACAGGACGCTGATAGTACCCCCATCCCTCCGGAAGGACGTGATGAAGGTCTATCACGACTCAGAGGAGGCCAACCACCCAGGACAAGACGAGACCATCCGGGCCATTAAAAATATCTATTACTGGCCCACATTATCAAAGGATGTTCGCGCCTACGTCAAGTCCTGCCTGACCTGCTTGAGGACCAAAGCTGCTCCACGACAACCAGCAGCTCCTGTGATGCCCAGGGAACCCGCCAACCCCTGGGAGAGAGTGTCCTTCGACATTTTGGGACCATATCCACCAGCCAGAGGAACACGCAACCGCTACATCCTCTTGGCGACAGATTGCTTGAGCAACTGGGTGGAATATCGATGCGTCCAATCTACAAAAAGCCGGGACATCATCCAGTTCCTCCAGGAGGAAATCTGCGGCCGCTGGGGGAAACCTACCACCCTCATCACGGACAACGCAGCCCAATTTCGGACAGATGCATGGGAGAGATTCTTGAGACGGCACAACATCAAAGCCGAATTTAGCCCTATCTTCCACCAGAGGGCCAACCCGGTTGAACGCCGAGCTCAGGAGCTCAAAAAGGGACTCCGCGCCCGATGCAAAACTGCAAATGATCCGAAATGGGAATCCTACCTGGCTGACATCATGTTCAGCCTAAGGACCCGGAGGAACGAGGCCACCCAGGAAACACCCGCTGAACTTCTGCTAGGCTATCTTCCACGGCGCGCAGAAGAAACACAGCGGGAACATCGTCTGGCAAACACCGCAGCCAGACGAGACGAAAGGGTTGCCAGAGCTGTTCAAAAGGCCACGGTATACGCGAGGAACATGGTTCCTGACAACCCTAACGCCCCACCTGCCAGGAGGTTCAGCGAAGGAGAGCAGGTCATGGTGAGGAACCACGTCCGAGGGAACTTCGGACCAACATGGACGGGACCACACACGATCCTGAAGGTCCTAGGCGATCATACCTATGAGGTGCACCGCGACCGGGACGTGAATAGGACCATTCATGTGGATGACATCCGCGCTGCTCCTCCACCTAGGGATGAACCTCCAGAGCAGGATTAAGGTTTATGACGACACGTGTAGATATCAAGGTGAACTGAGTAACCTTATATCTTCACGACGTCGTAAGATCTTCCTCAGGGTGAATTAAGTAGCCCTGACAGAACAGCTGAGGATAACGGGGCCCTGTTACGATACGTTACAGACATCAGAGCGAATCGAGTAACTCTACGTGTTCTGAAACGTCGTAAGGCCCCAGCCGGGTGAATTAAGTAGCCTGGTCGAAAAAACACCCGAACCAACTGGACCACCTGGACCACTATAATTTTAAGTATGATATATCTTAAGTTTGAATTGTAGTTGTATTGTATCTTTTGTATTGTATTTGTATTTATAGTTTTTTTTAGGATAAGAACTTCTTACTGTATGTATTTTTGATTTTTTTATAAATAAACTTTCTTTTAGCACCGTTAGGTCTTTCAGAGGAGGGGGGATGTCCTCGACGCATCAAGGAATTTGGATATCGGTTAAAATACTTGGGAATTCCAAGGTTGGCCAAATCCAAATTTCTAATTGATTCGATGCAGGGAAATTCCACTTTCGCTAAGTAAAACAAAGGATTTGTTTTACATAAAAGCAGGTAGAATTTCTCTCATCGGTCAGTCGAGCTTGCTCTTCTACTGTAGACCTAGTCGGTGCTATTATTGTTCCTACTAAGTTATTGTTTTATTTCTGATTTCTTATATACCATTTTTATTTTAGCATTATTGTATATTCAGACCTTTTCAGGTTAGAATATTACTTTGATCTATATTTGTTCATATACTGATTGTTTGATATTTTTAATGGGTTATTTTGATTGTTTATTTTTCTTGTATTTTGTGTCTAAGTTGTTCTTCCGTAAGTTAAGAACACTTAGAAATATTTATCTTGCTTTTTCTATTTTATATTTTGATTTGTACTTGTCTAAGTAGTTCTTTCCGGTAAGTCAAAGAACTCTTAGAAATATTTTCATAATCATTGTTGCATTATTATTTCCGATATTTTATCTAAGATATTTTCTTTCTTAAGTTAAGAAAATACTTAATACATTTGTTTCTTTCATTTTCTATTTTATGCTAAGTTGTTTCTTCCGTAAGTCAAGAAACACTTAGACATATTTCTATAATCTGTTTCATTTTTGCATTTCTCGTTTTATATTTTGAGTATTTTATTTTTCCACTCTAAGTCGTTTCTTCCGTAAGTTAAGAAACACTTAGAAATATTTCCATATTTTACTCTCACATTTACATATTTCATTTATCTATATTTCTGTCCTAAGTTGTTTCTTCCGTAAGTCAAGAAACACTTGGAAACATTTTTTTTTCTTTGCATTATATTTTTATACCATTTAATTTAATTGTTTACTAAGTTATTCCTTCCGTAAGTCAAGGAATACTTAGATCATTTTTACCTATCTGTTTTCCATTTTTGCTCTGTTACTTTGTAACTGTTCCTTGGAACCGTTACCTATAACAGATATTTGTCACTGGAACTGTTATTTATAACAGCGGTAGTATTTAACCTTTCTACCAGCGACAAACCAAAGATGGTGAATACCCGATCCAATTCCGGGGATAGGAAGAAGCCCGAAGAGCCGGCGATGGGTCCTACAGGCCCAAATGCCCCCTCTCGGCAACACACGGTGGTCAGGAGCGGTGTGTCCACACCCCTCCTGACCAAGGTCAGGAGCGGTGTGTCCACACCCCTCCTGACCAAGGTCAGGAGAGGTATTTACGGGCCCAGCTCGTTCAACCTCACCAGGCTCTTTTGGAATGGGAGTAGAGTGGTCCCACGAGTAGTCTCGTCTCGGATACTAGGAGTGTAGACCGGTGACCGTGTCGCCGAAGCGACCGTGTGCGTTTCTACAAACCCGACACCTCTAGCGACGGCTCTCCACCTCCCTATTCCTACCCATTAGTCGCCTCTTACGACAGGCAGGGCTTTCTGACCCCGGCCGTATTCTTATCTCCGCGAGCCGGACGGAGAATATTTCCAGGGATTTTTTTTTTTTTTTTTTTTTTTTTTTTTTTTTTTTTTTTTTTTTTTTTTTTTTTTTTTTTTTTTTTAATATACATATGACCAGGCATCTTGAATCTAATCCTGGTCGTGTTTTCCTGAAGGGATGGAATTTGATACATGCGGTTATTTTTTAGTATAATTAATTAAGTTGAAACTAACTAACTATAGAACTAATGTTAATTCCTAAAAACTATAGGCCCTACTCCTCTAATGTTGAGTTATTATATTAATTAAAAGTGTTTTATTAGCGTCAAACTTTTTTACATGCACATTCGGCCTCTACGAATGCTCACTAACCTAACTATAACTACTACTACCATTTACCCTGATTTCGGCCCGCACCCAAAACGTGAGCTCTGCTACTCATCCTCAGGTGCGAACCGCAATCACGATTTCATGCACTAATCTACCTATCCTATTTTATTCTAATAAGCATGCAATTCCATGCAGTACATGCAAGTGCATACTATCATGCAGAGTCAAGGCGTCCATCGGAGAAGTACGCCTGGACTTGAGTTCACCTCTCTGCAGTTCTGGTGAGCCACGGACCCTTATTCCAAAACTATCAGAGAAGATCCCTCTTGTCCAGTGACTCTGTTTTTAATTCATCATGTTTATTAGTTATCAATGAGCATCATTAATTGCTTCAAAATTTAGTGATTTATTAGACTAGTTATAAATTTTCTTCGAAGGTAGCTTATCTAGCTGTTCTTCTTCTATTATATATTTCCAATTGTCTTTTGGAAATTATATCTGCAAGTTTGTTTAATAGATTGAAAAGATCTTCATTCTGTAGCATTTCTACAATTGTGAGGTTCATAAGTTGTTGCCTGATTGTGTTGACATTGTCGTAGGTATCGCAATAAAATAAGGTATGTTCCGGCGTACCAAGTAGTCCACATTCACACATGTTCGTATCCGCAAGATGGAATCTATTCAAATAGTCAGGATATGGGCCGTGTCCCGTTAAGAAGTGTACTAACCCAGGTGTAGGGTTAAAGTACGCTGGTATTTCACCAAGTCTTGGTAAAAACTGGTGTAGTCTTCTGGCTTTCTCAGTCGTGTCCCATTCATTCTGCCACTGCTGCGTTATGATATCTTGGATATCACGCTTAGTTCTAATATCCACTCCAAGTAATTCTTGGATCCTGTTATGGTTCTGCTTTTTAAGCCAATAAAAGCAGGCTCGTCCTTTAATTTCTAGATGGAGTGGCAGAACTCCTGTTATGACTGTCAGGGCGTTGGTTGATGTCGTACTAAAGGCTCCCGTCATTCTGACTAAGAAGCCTCTTTGTGCTCTATCAACCTTTTCCCTATTTTTTATATTAACCAGCCTGTGTGCCCATACACTTGCACCATATCCCACTATCGATGAAAGAACTGCATTAAGATACACTCTTACTTGCTGAAATGATAATCTATATTCCCGTTGGGCCAGACTCGCTATGCTATGCATTAGTCTCGCTGCCTTGTCACAGACGCTCGTAATATGTTTACTAAATAGTCTGGATTCATCAGTGACGATACCCAGATATTTAGTATGATTTGTTCTCCTGATAGGCCTTCCGTCAATCCTAATTAAAGGACCTCTTTCCAGCCTACCTTTGACTAAGCTGTAGACCGTTTTCTGCTGTGAAATCGAGAGTTTAACCCTCGATGTCCACCGCGTCACGGTCTCCAATATGTTATTTGCTCGTTCCTCGAGCTCCCTTCTAGTGTTAGCATCTATGACTAGCAGCAAGTCATCCGCATACGCAATGCAGCCAAGCACCTCTGGTGCAACAGTCATTTCCTCAAGCAATCCGTCCAGCATGAGATCCCAAAAAATAGGACCACATACTGAACCCTGAGGGCATCCTTTAGTGATGTGCCGTGTCTTTTTGGCGTGTGGGCAGCTCAAGCTTGCATACCTGTCTTGGCAGTAATTTCTGAAACTTCCGTACAAGTCCTCAGGGCACTGCACTTCTCGAAGTCTCTCGAAAAATGCAGGCCACCAAAGATTGTCGAAGGCCCCAGAAATGTCTATGAATACCATTATAGCGTATTTTCGTTCGCTTCCGTCGATTATTTCATAAACCTTGTTAATAGCGTCTTCAGTAGATTTTCCATTCCTATACCCATATTGATCGGGGTGCATCCCAATGACATTTCTGACTTCTTTCAGTCTTTTACAAAGCAGTTTTTCATACAGTTTACCCATCGTGTTTAACAAACAGATGGGTCTGTATGACTTCGCTTGTTTTGGATCTTTGTCTTCTCCTTTATTCAGTATTACAATATCAGCTTGCTTGAAAACATTAGGGAATTTCCGTTGTTTTATGCACTCATTGTACATATTTGTCAGATAGGGAACTATCTGTTCTCTTAATGCTTGTAGTACCTCAACATGTATATGATCTGGCCCTGGGGCCTTTCGTCTCCTCATTTCCATGAGCAGTTCATTTATTTCTGTTGGTTCGAAAGCCTCAACTCGTGTGCCAGGTGTCTCGTACCTTCGTATCATTCCTCTCCGGATTTCTAGTTGTTCCTCGGTCTCGTTTTCTAGATCGTCAGGAGGGAGCAGTACATCTAATAGTGTATCTGCCGATTCCTCCCAATTTTCCGTCAACGAGCCGTCCGGTTTCACTAGTGTTGACAACATAGTGGGACTTCTGATATTATTTGATACGATTTTGTACGGGACTCCCCACACATCAAGCTGAAGGTGTTTCGAAACGAACACTTCCCAGCTTTTTGCCTTAGTATCTACAATTTCCCTTTTATATGTTTCCTTGAGGTTTCGGTATTCATTTAGTAGTCGTTGTCTTTCAAGAAAGATTCGGCATCGTTGGTAACGCTTTCTTGCGTTACGTACTCTGCCTCTCATTCTTGTCAGACTCTCTTTCCAAGCTGAATTGCTAGCATTCTGCTTTGCTGTTATTTTTGGAATTGACTGATCCATAGCCTTTTGAATGGCTGCTGTAAGTTGCTTTGCGATGTCATGGACATTACATCCTTCACCTATCGGTTGCGGCAGACTGAACACATTTCTCAAGTGCCCCCAGTTGGCTTTACCTATATTGTATCTTCGTTCGGATATTTCGTTGTTCGGTTTCCTTTTATCGCATATTTCAAACGTTATAAAGTTGTGGTCGCTGATGGTTGCATGCTCTGTTACCTTCCAGTCCTGAACGAGATTCGCAGCTTTCACGTTCGACACCGTAATGTCGATGTTACTCATTGCTCCCGCTCTGTTCTGGAAGGTAGGTGGGTTTCCTGCCTTATTGTGAAGCACTAGTTGGAGTTCATTTATCATGTCCTCCACCAGCGCTCCTTTTTCATCCGTTTGTGGAGAGTTCCACAGAACCGATTTTGCATTTGCATCCGCCACAACCACAACTCTCTCGTTTCCATATGTTCTAAAAATTGACTTCATTTTATCTATATACTGATTTATATCCTCACTAAATTTACAATACAGGTTTGCAATAATAAGTTTACCAACTTTGGTCTGTACTTCAACACAAACGCAATGCTCATCGCTGAACTGTCTCAACAAGAAAAGTTTAAGTCGACTGTTGAAAGATACGGTAATTGCCATAGGTTGTTCTCCACAGCTTACTTTTTGTGCAGTCACTGGCATGAACTGCACTTTTCCTTGCTTAGTGTAGGGTTCTTGTAGACATACAATATCTAGACATTCTTCTTGGGCAAATTTCCTGACTTCGTGCAGTACAGTTGCACTGCGCATGCAGTTAATCTGCCCAATCCGAATTCTTAAGGATGTCGTGTATGAATTTGGCTGTTGGGCCATTTCTGTGAGTAGTCTACCGTTATCCTACCATAAGTCTTTACAAAGTCACCGTATAATTCTTCAAGATCGAACTTTTCCCTTCTCCTATCAAAAACTTTTTTCAGCAACTGAAGCAGTACGTCTGCGTTCGTTGGTATGTTTAGGCACTTAAGTTGTATCCTATCTACCGCATTCGGAACTGGAAAAGTAACCTTATCACCATATGGATGAAGATGTCTGACTATATGCCTTAAGGCCGCGACCAGTATGGATGGCTCCTCTAGTCGCGATAGTCTCATATTGGTCTCCATATCTTCATATAGAGCCAATATACCTTCATCCTTTGGCTTCGGTTCTTCCTGGTTTTCGCTATTGACAGTTAGTTTTTTCTTTCTTCTGAAAGAAAGTAATCTTAGTCGGTCACGAAATCGCTTAGATGGTGTTTTATGCGATGTAGATGGTCCCACGTCTGGGTCAGTATCTTCGAGTGTTGATTGTTTTACACAACCCACACTATCGAATTTACTGGCCATAATCAGTTTTCTGGATCTGACGATCCAAGAGCAACTTATACGTGGGACAATCCCTCGCATTTTCTTTATTGCAATTGTTCTTGCCTCTGAGTTTGCAAGTTTGCATGGTATGCAAACTTTTCGCTGGTCACCACTCTTTTTACAGTCCTTCCTTTCATGCGAATCTCCGCAGTTGTTGCATGCCGTTTCTCTTGTGCAATGTTTTGCAACATGCCCAAGGTCCAAGCATTTAATGCATTTCGGGACTACTAGGTAGTCCTTTGCGTTTATAGCATGAAATCCTATATATATTCTGTTTTTTATAAGCTTTTTCCTCATGTCAGGTGAAACCTCCGCCACGTAGTGAACGGTAGACTTCCCCCTTGGTCCAGTCTTAAACCTTATCTTAATGCCTTCATTAAATTCTTTTTTCGACATTTCATCGAAGTTTTGTTCCCTTATACTCTCTAGTATATCCTCCTCCTTTTCTGCACTCGGTATATCATAAAGAATCACCAGAGGCTTTCCCTTCCTCGGTGTTTCACATTTAAAGTTATCTTTAACTATTTTATTATTTTTAATCTTGTCCAGATCCTCCTTTGAGGCCGTTTCAATTATGAAAACTTTGCCCGTCGTTCTCATTCGATTAATTCTGACTTTGGTTGTTCTTGGATTCACTAGTTTAGTGAATTCCTCCTGAACTTTTTTGCCATTTCCTATTTTATCAGAGGTTATAAAGAGAGTATTATCGTCTTTTATTTTGTCGATTTTCATCTGAACCTCACTCTTTGCAGTTGTTGTTACAGGTTGTGCTGCTACTCTTGCATACGATGTTTGCGTTCTCTTCGCATTTTCAGTGCGAAGTCTTTCGACTTCCTCTCTAAGCATTTTGTTCTGTCCAGTTAAACTGGCCATTTCCATTGCTAGCGTCAGTAGTCTGCTTTTTAGACCCTCTCTGCCTGCTTTCGCTAGTCTTTTTGATGGATTCATGTCGTTATCGACATAGTCCATCAAGTCTTGGTACTTTCTTCAATTGTCATTGCCTTCTCCGATGCTCGCCCATTCTCGCTTAACCTAAGGTTAAGACTCGAGCTGAAGCTCTCGTCTACAACCTCCTCCGACACCGGAGAGACTCTCCCGCTGGTGGACGAGCCACCCGCGGCCAGAGTCTTCTCCGGGTGTCCATTGACACCTTATATGTAATTTACACCTACTTACTAATTTATACACTTATGCACTAGACCTTACAAATAGGAAAGTGGGTTGCGAACTGCCTCCCACGTATCGTCCAACTACCGCACAAAAACTGATATTTAACCGGAGTAGCCGTGCACGCTTAGCCCTACCGCCGAGCTTATTGCGGGAGGACCCCGTCTGATTGCGGCGGAGTGGTTTCCGCCCCTAACCACGTGGAGGTGGTGCACTGGTCTATCTAGCTACTTCCTTATGATTAAGTTTTTTACAATTAATAACTATATAAAAAAATTTACTCCCTTTTCAGGGAGGTACAAAAAAGCCTTTTAAACTTCGAACCTTCTTTTCAAGGTTATTCGCTTGATGCCCGAAGGCCGCTTTCTACTATGATATCACTCAACTTGATATCATAGGCCCTAGGGGCCTAGGGATCCCATACACTTGCACCATATCCCACTATTGATGAAATGATTGCATTCAGATACACTCTTACTTATTGAAATGATAACCTGTATTCCCGTTGGGCCAGACTCGCTATGCTATGCATAAGTCTCGCAGCCTTGTCACAGACGCTTGAAATATCGTCGGTGATACTGCAATATGTCGTATGTCGGAATGAGCCCTTTTTGGCTTCCAGGTCGAATTTGTGTGTACATTCCTTTGCTGTATTGTAAAAAATCGCTGTAATGCAAAGACACTACTTTGTAAGGGGATGGGTTTCGCCTGACCGCTTTTATAACTTTAGTATAATCAGCGGGAACAGCAATATCATTTTTTCTTTCTAACTTTCTCTCAATCACACTGTGGACCGAATCCACCTCCATCTGGGTATGTCCTACCTCTAGGTACTTTTGTTCTATAATAATATTTTTCTCCATAGCTATCTCCAGCAAACCATTTGACATATTTACATTTCTGTTTTGGTACGTACAACCGTCGCTCCATAGGATTATTGTCTTCAAGTTGTCTTTCTATCTCTTCATTAAGAAACTTCACTAAAATGGAAACAAACACATCGCTATCTTAACCTCCATTTCCCTCGTGCCATAAATAACAAGCCACATCTTTGTTATTAAGATTAAAAAATGTTTGGTTGTGAACCTTCAGTTTTTGTTTATAGTACATGGCAGAGGCTTGGGTATATGGTCAAAGAAGAACGGCTTGTAAGTCCATAGTGTAGACATAACTTAAGTTTTCTGCCTCTGACGAGATAGCTTTTTATTTGTCTTGTTCTTTTTCTAAGCATGCCTGTTCTTTCTTGGCAACATGTCTATCATAATCTGATTGACTTAAATTTCCCTTCTTAAACATCACACATGTGTTGCACTGGTCCTTACGAGGAGTGTAAATTTCAAGATTTTTTGTCTTAAAAGTTTGAAAGAAAAGTCTCCAAGAACAAGATCTTATGTTTTGACGTTCACAGTAGTTAATAAACTCACGATGCAAATGTCTGTAACTGTTCCAAGTGGGTTCCAAATAAAGTTTTCTACTGGATGCTCGACAGTAGTGCGATTCAACTTTAGGCAGGCTGTCTAAGAATGTATTAACATTCTTTGTGCATTCAGAATCCTTCGGTGGCTCTACTAAAACTGGTCTAATAGCTTGCACTTTATTTGGTAAACATTTCTTTGAAACCCATTCGCTTACAGATCTTTCGCCAACACCTAAAGTGGCTAAAAACATTTTTTTGCATACATGATATTTTTTTGAAGACTCCTTATTATCTCTAGCTATTAAATAATATTTAAAACCTCATTATAAGAACCTAAATATTAAAATAATTTATTTATGGAAAAAAATTCAGGTTATACTATTTATTTTTTCAATTATTATTGTGTTTCTCAACTAAAAATTGGACTATATATAAAGTTTTAGTATTTTAAATTCAAAAAAGAACAAAGAACTTACCATATATATTATGTATTTTGTATGTATGTATACTACATAAATTCACTTTTATCACTTCTAAGCTGTTTTTAAGTTTACAGTTGACTACCTAATGAGCAATTTAAGTGACATACGCCGTATCGAAATATCCAATTGTGCGGCGTTGCCACATACGGAGAGAATGATTCTGACATACGCCATACTGAAGTATCCATTTTAGTCAAGAAAAACTTACGACATATTTGCACGTATAAAAAATCATGGTAACTGTTAAACTTTCACCTGCGATATTTTGCAGGGGCGTAGAGGACTGCAATTTGGTTACAATAGATACATAAACGGAAAATGGCCGTATTTGTGACATACGACAAATTGCAGTATCACCGACGATATGTTTACTAAATAATCTGCATTCATCAGTGACGATACCCAGATACTTAGTATTATTTGTTCTTCTGATAGGCCTTCCATCGATCCTTATCAAAGGATCTCTTTCCAGCCTACCTTTGACCAGACTGTAAACCGTTTTCTGCTGTGAAATCGAGAGTTTGACCCTCGATGTCCACCGCGTCACGGTTGTCATTATGTTGTTTGCTCGTTCTTCGAGTATTAGCGCCTATGCTAGCTCATAACTTTTCACCTCTCCTATCAAAAACTTTTTTCAGCAACTGAAGCAATACGTCCGTGTTCGTTGGTATGTTTA
Source organism: Diabrotica undecimpunctata (assembly GCF_040954645.1). Taxonomy (NCBI): domain Eukaryota; kingdom Metazoa; phylum Arthropoda; class Insecta; order Coleoptera; family Chrysomelidae; genus Diabrotica; species Diabrotica undecimpunctata. The sequence goes on from NC_092811.1 coordinate 62,199,859, forward strand.
GGCACTTAAGTTGTATCCTATCTACCGCATTCGGAACTGGAAAAGTAACCTTATCACCATATGGATGAAGATGTCTGACTATGTGCCTTAAAGCCGCGACTAGTATGGATGGCTCCTCTAGTCGCGATAGTCTCATATTGGTCTCCATATCTTCATACAGAGCCAATATACCTTCATCCTTTGGCTTCGGCTCCTCCTGATTTTCGCTATTGACAGGTAGTTTTTTCTTTCTTCTAAAAGAAAGTAATCTTAGTCGGTCTCGAAATCGCTCAGATGGAGTTTTATGCGATGTCGATGGTCCCACGTTTGGCTCAGTATCTTCAAGTGTTGACTGTTTAACACAATCCACACTATCGAATTTACTGGCCATAATCAGTTTTTTGGATCTGACGATCCAAAAGCAACAATCTGTTGCTTTTGGATCGTCAAAAAGTGGGACAATCCCTCGCATTTTCTTTGTTGCAGCTGTTTTTGCCTCTAAGTTTACACGGTATGCAAACTTTTCGCTGGTCACCACTCTTTTTACAATCCTTTCTTTCATGCGAATCTCCGCAGTTGTTACTGTCATCCAGGTGCCACCAATCACGCACCTCGATGTGCATCGCCCTTCCTTCTGGAACATATAATTAAATTTAATTGGTTGAGAAATGAAAAAGTTTCATATAAAAGTTAATTTATCTTTAAATATGGGACATTTTCGGATCTCAAGTCAGTCAGTGTCAACACATGGTTTTACCCGTGTAGGGTAGCTCCCTAGAGCACTTTGCTCGAAGGGCTCTGAATCTTTCTAAGACTCTGAAGCTGAGTTTTTTTCTTCTTAGAAAGAATGTGTTTTATTTCCACCTCTAATAAAACCATAATGGCATTGTCTCTTCAAGATAATGCCACAATAAGAGCGTACCGGCCAACTACGCAATATTACACCATATTGCGCAATAGTTGGACAAATTAATAAACATGGAAACTTGCACCAAGTTGCTCACATTTTCATACGTTTATTAATTACACCGGAGACGACATTACATGCTGTTTCTCTTGTGCAGTGTTTTGCAACATGCCCAAGATCCAAGCACTTAATACATTTCGGGACTACTAGGTAGTCCTTTGCATTTATGGCATGAAAGCCAATGTATATTCTATCTTTGATTAATTTTTTCCTCATATCGGGTGAAACTTCCGCCACATAGTGAACAGTAGATTTCCCCCTCGGTCCGGTCTTAAACCTTATTTTTATGCTTTCGTTGAAGTCTTTCTTAGTCATTTCGTCGAAATTTTGCTCCCTTATACTCTCTAGTATATCCTCTTCTTTGTCGGAACTAGGAATGTCGTATAGAATCACCAGAGGCTTTCGCTTCCTCGGTGTTTCGCACTTAAAATTCTCTTTTACCACTTTATTTTTGATTTTATCTAAATCCTCCTTTGAGGCTGTTTCAATTATAAATACTTTGCCCGTCGTTCTCATTTTACTGATTCTTACTTTGCTGGTTCTAGGATTTACGAGTTTGGTAAATTCTTCCTGAATCTTTTTGCCATTGCCTAGTTTCTCAGAGGTTATAAAGAGAGTATTATCGTCTTTTACTTTTTCTATCTTCATTTGGACTTCACTTTTTGCAATTCCTGCTACTGGTTGTGCGGCTACTCGTGCGTATGATATTTCAGTTTTCTTATTATTTTCGATACGGAGTCTTTCAACTTCCTCTCTTAGCATTTTGTTTTGACCTGTTATACTGGCCATCTCCATGGCTAATGTTAATAGCCTACTTTTCAAACCTTCCTTCCCTGCCTTTGCTAGTCTTTTTGATGGATCCATGTCGTTGTCGAAATAGTCCATCAAGTCTTGGAACTTTTCCTCTACGGTCATAGCCTTCTCCGATGCTCGCCCATTCTCACTTAGTCTAAGGTTTAGACTCGAGCTGAAGCTCTCGTCTATAACCTCCTCCGACACCGGAGAGACTCCCGCTGGTGGACGAGCCACCTGCGTCCAGAGTCTTCTTCCTGGTGTCCATACTAATATGCACGCTTATACTCTAGATCTTAAAGATAGGAAAGTGGGTTACGAACTGCTTCCCACGTATCGTCCAACTACCGCACAAAAACTAAAATTTTACCGGAGTAGCCGTGCACTTTACCGGAGTAGCCCTACCGCCGAGCTTATTGCGGGAGGATCCCGTCTGATTGCGGCGGAGTGGTTTCCGCCCCTAACCACGTGAAGGTGGTGCACTTGGTTGTAACGTTATAAACGTCACATCTCTATTAATTTATATTTAAATAATTATTTCATTTTAATTTGTTTATTAATTTCTTTATCTTCAGTTTAATTTTTACTATTTTTTATTTATAAAAATAGTTGGAGCCCTCTGTTTTTCTCTTCTTCCTCTGTCTTTATTTTTTTTCTCTCTTTCTGTCCCACAGAATAAATATTCGCCCTCTCACTTTTGTTCGGCAGACTATTCTGTTCCGTGTTGACTGACAAGCTAGTTTCATGATATCTATAGCAACATTCTATGATATCAAAACTTTATTGGTTTACTGGACAGTTTATTTTTATTGGACATTTCATTGGTTTATTGGATTTATTGGCTTTATATCAACCACCTTATTTGGAGTTCAATAATTGGTCAGGACATACAGCCACGTGTGACTGCAGCTCTCCAGAAGCCACAAATTCTAATTGGAGGACCCAACAGCTAGAACACACAAGCAGCCCATCGAAGCAATAAGTAACACTTATTAACTGTTAAGCTTTGGCAGGGTTAATTATTGTTTTTTTATTCATTTAAATAAATATGTTTGGTTAAAATTTGTCTTATTTGCTATCAACTGAGAACTCGGTTCAATCCCTAGTTTAAGACAAGACGAACTCACCCTTGAGATACTGAGCTAGGCAATGTATAGACGATAAGCTCCCATGGTTGATTGAGGTATTATTTTTACAATAGTATTTCAATTCTCTTTGGTAGTCTTATCGTTACACATTGGTAATTCAACACAAATACAGCCTATAATGTATATATATATATATATATATATATATATATATATATATATATATATATATATATATATATATATATATATATATATATATATTTTTTTTTTTTTTTTTTTTTTTTTTCTTAATCATTACATCAGGTCTTCTCTCCCTCTCCCTCTGCACGTGGTGTGCTTATTTCTTTCTCTTGCTGGAGGCAGGTCCTGCCACACTTCCCTCGTCATCATCAGATTCAGGGTCCTCTGCGGCATATTTTCTCTTTGCTCTTCTGACCTCACCTTCCCCTACATCCAGCCCTAGTGTTGTGAGCTTCGCTAGTACAGCATCGTTGTCCAGAGTTACATCTCCCCTGATTGCCTTGCTTAACTTGGTCAAAACGTCTTTAGGAACTGTCGTCTCTACATGAGAGATTTTGAAGCGATCTTTTCCTCCAAGCTGTCCCATTCTCTGAGCTCTGGTTACGGCACAATAGTAAAGATCGGGATAATTGGCATGACGTAGATGAGACGTGTCAAGACCTAACACGGTGGCGTACTTCCAATCAGGATTGTTGGTGATGAAATGAGACCAGGCCGCCTTGAATGTCAGAGCCTGGGTATGAACAGAATCGAGGGCCAATACCAACGAGGGCTTCTGCAAGAAGTTGTGCATGAGCTCGCAGGCCTTCAATCCCTGGCCCGCCCAAACCAGGAGTATCTGTTCTTTGAGGGTGGGGTTGCATGTCGGCCAGTCCAAAAGAGCTCTAGCCCAGATCTTCTTTACATTTGGGCGTGTCTCCATCCATTTTTGAACAGGCGTGATCATGGTCAAAACCTCTCTGGCATTCAGTCCAACATGGGCCTTCTTCGCCCCGGCTAGATACGCACTCCACCTCTTCATTACGTAGGCAATGTTGTCGTCGTTAACTGGTTTCGCCAGTGTACAGAAGCCCGCCAAAGCCAAAAGGGCGGAGTTTTGGTGAGGTCAGAAGAGCAAAGAGAAAATATGCCGCAGAGGACCCTGAATCTGATGATGACGAGGGAAGTGTGGCAGGACCTGCCTCCAGCAAGAGAAAGAAATAAGCACACCACGTGCAGAGGGAGAGGGAGAGAAGACCTGATGTAATGATTAAGAAAAAAAATATTACGATTTAAGCCAACTTGCTTTAACCTCTTCAGGAACGAATTAATTCTTTGAATAATAAAAAGTCCAATGTTTTTCTATATTTTAATTATTAACATCCGGATACATGAAAAATTGCAAAAAAAAATATTGTCAAATTTGACATTGTAAAAGTCAAAAATGAAAACGTACACATATGTTGCCAATGGGTGGATGATCTATTGATGAAACGATTCCATGCACTCTGGGCACACACTTTCCTGACACTGCTTGCATCTATATCTTGTTCTGCGTTTGCAATTTCTGTCATGACATCTTGGTGGATTTTTGTAGTCCATTTTCATTAAATAATGTCCCAATCCATTCAAGCGAACTTCAGGTGCAACTTTTGTCCACGTCGTTTTCTTTTTTGGAGCAGAATTTTCGGATGAGGGTCTTCCTCGTTTTCTTGCATTTCCATTTAACTCAATTAAAGTTGAAGCAATAGATGCTTTAAATTCTAGTAAAGATATTTTTGACGATTTGGCTTCTCTGAACAACAACCAAGCATTTATAATTGCAACATTCATGAAATGAAAAACAATTCTCAGATAGAACTTCTTGTTTTTGATGGCATGTGGATAATGAGCAATCATTCTATCTGATAAATCTACGCCACCCATGAACCGATTGTACTGAATAATAGCCTGTGGCCTTTGAACCTCAATGTAAGTCTTTGTTTTCCTATCCCATCTGCTTACAGTATCTTGAGGATCCTTACCAGCGAAAGATGAAATCATATGAACAAGGTAAGGTTATTGTCTGCCCATCGTAGCACTGTAATGTTGTTTTCAGATGTTGTCACGGAACATGAACCTCTACCTTTTTTCTTAAGAATCTTACTATCCGTCAGTTTTTCGCTAGCTTTGTGTATTCTGTTAGCTCTGACAGTTCCTACTACATGTATATCTGCATCTTTTAGGTAGATGACTAATGGTATAGAAGTGAATAGATTATCCAAAAATATTTTGTGATTGAGACCTTCTAATCCTGAACACAGCCTCACAACTGTATCACCAATGATACCCAATTCTGATTTATTTTGATTTTTTGAGTACTGGTACATCTCAAATTTTGATACATAGCCATTTGCTGAAGCTCGTACCCATACTTTAAATCCCCATTTCTTGGGTTTAGATTTAATATACTGCTTATTTCTACTTCTTCCTTTGAATGGAATTATCATCTCATCAATAGCTATATACTCAGTTCGTGTTGCAGCATCAGCAAATGTTCTACTCAGTAAATCAAGAAAAGGTCGTACTTTTATAAATGCGTCATCATTATTCTCAGAAATTTCATCGTTATTGTTGAAGTGTAAATATCTTTTTATCTCTTCATATCTTTTTAGGGACATAGTGTTAGCAATTTGATAAAAACTCAGACCTGGAACGGATGACCAATACATCCGATAGGCAGGGTATTTTATGTATGTCATCATGATGTTGATAGCAAAAAATTGTTTCATTTCAGCAATGCTAACCGAAAATGAATGTTTTCCAGATTGAAGCGCATAACGAATTGTTTCTGTAGTAATTAGCTCGAAAATTTCATCAGGAAATAGTTTCACAAAGAAGGAATATGGCGTATCGCCATTTATATTGACTTGATCTTCTTCTTCTTTAGATGCAAATCCACTAATGGATGTTAGCGATCACATTTTCCATTAATTCTCTATTTCTTGCAATATGTATCAGAGATTGTATGTCGTTAATCCCTGTCCATTGCCTTATGTTTCGGAGCCAGGACATTTTCTTGCGTCCCATTCCTCTCTTGCCTTCAATTTTACCCTCGATTATAAGTTGGAGGAACTGGTATTTTTCATTTCGCATGATGTGACCTAGATACGCCGTTTTCCTTTTCTTGATGGTTTCGAAAAGTTGGCGTTCTTGGTTTATTCTTTTAAGGACACCTATATTTGTGATTTTCGCTGTCCATGGTATTTTTAGGATACGGCGATAGAGCCACATTTCGAAAGCTTCTAATCTGTTTATATCCCTCGTTTTGAGTGTCCAGCCCTCTACGCCATATAGCAGCACTGACCACACGTAGCACTTAGTAAACCTTAGTCTCAGTTGAAGATCGAACTCTGAACAAGTCAGTACCTTCTTGAATTTTACGAAAGCTTGTCGAGCTTGCTCAATGCGACATTTTACTTCCCTGTCCGATGCCCAGTCTTCAAAAAGCCACGATCCCAGGTATTTAAATTTACTCACTCTTTCAATGGACTTAGTATTCAGTGTTATGGTGGAGTTTTCAAGTGCATCCAAGTTTCTGGAGATGATCATAAATTTGGTTTTTTTGGTATTAATCTCTAATCCCATTCGCTTACTGTATTCTCCGATTATAGTGACAAGTTGTTGAAGATCGACTATGTTGTCACAAATTAAGACACCATCATCAGCATATCGTATGTTGTTGATCAGTACTCCATTCACTTTGATTCCCATCTTTGCATCCTCCAGAGACTCTTGAAATATGGCTTCCGAATAAATGTTAAATAAAAGAGGGGAAAGCACACATCCCTGTCGAACGCCCCTTCTTATATGTATGGGTTTGGATATAGAATTGTCTATTTTTAACTGTGCCGTTTGATGCCAGTACAAGTTTTCAATGCATCTTATGTCTTTTTGGTCTATATCAACTTTCTTGAGGATCTGCATTAACTTGTGGTGTTGGACACGATCAAACGCTTTTTGGTAATCTAAAAAGCATAGGAACACATCCTTCTTCTGATCGTAACAATTTTGGACCAGCACCTGTGTTGCTACTATTGCTTCTCGTGTTCCTAAACCTTGCCTAAACCCGAACTGGGAGTCACTGATGTCCCATTCACATTTTTTGTATACTCTTTGATGTAGTATTTTTAAGAATATCTTTAAAGTGCGACTCATCAGGCTAATGAGTCTGTGATCCTCACATCTTTTTGCATTGACTTTCTTGGGCAGGCTTCATTGACTTGATAGTTACCTCGAAAAATTGGTGGATTGTTTATAAAGGCATTATCCTTTTCTGAATACCAGATTTCGGAACTCTGTATTGGTACAGGAGGCTCAGATGACAATGCTGAATCGGTTGCCCTCTTCTTACTGTATTTTTGTTGTCTGTATCTCAAAGCCAGAGGAATGTCATCATAGTCACTATCAGTATCAGAGCTACCATTTGATTCGGAAAGTTCTTCCATGGTATCTCTGTTATTTGGCAATTCCAATAAGGAATCCAATTCTTCTTCTGATTGGCCATCATTCTCAATTTCAATTTCCTCCAAATCTGAATTGTTTGGATTTTGCACAGAACTTAGAATGGTTACTTTCTCTGTTTTTCTGCTATAAAATGATGATGTAGGTATCTCTCTAAACATGGTGCCTTATTCTAAAATGAAAATAAAAACAAAATTATTTTGACATTTCTGCACCACGTACACAAATGTGTACGGTTATTTTCACGTAATTTACTCAAGACACCAAAATAATATATTTGATTTTATTGTACGATCTTGTATATTAGATATGTATTCTGTACTCACCAATTTTTGTTGCACAAAATTATGTCAAATGATCTCTATTTCGCTGTAACTTGAGAGGGGGGATTGTAGACGTCCACAACGGTTGCCGCTACGTAAATGAGAACCACGTTTAAAGTATTATTACAATATTTTAAACGAAACGTACACAAATGTGTTTATGTCCTTGAAGAGGTTAATAAAATGTTGATATTAAGAAAGATACAGGGTGTTAAAGTGGAAATTTAAAATTTTATTTTTCGCTATTACTTTTACGTTTGTAAGTATTTCTGGACAAAAATTTACAGTTGAATGCTTTTGAGAAGGAAAAATTATAATTTTATACTTTCTTTAATGTAACTAATAGAGGGCGCCACATATGCCACATGTGTGGCATAAATTTGCGCTTAACTTTTTTGCTCTTTAAGTTAGCTCTATTTGTGTTAAAAAATATTAAAGACACATTATTTATACAAAGAAAAGGTATACCTGATAGTAACCTGAAAATTCAACCGTTTTCGAGATAAATGCATTTTATAAGTCAGCTGCACAATAATTCTTAGTTTGATATTTGTGCGGTAAAGCACTGAATACCTGTAGATAAGCATAATTCATAGTTTATTCTTATTAAAACAACTCAAAGATGATAATGTAACATCACAAAATGGTTTGTTATATGTCCAATGTCTTATTGGAGAAAAGATATTTCATCTCTTTCTTTAGGTGTCCGTAGTCAGACGTTGGCCGTCATCATGTTTACAATTTCCCTTTGCTATCGCTTCTATAATGGCGTTGTATTACTTTTTCTCTATTGTAAAATCCTAAAAACCCAAAATATGTGGTTTATGCAAGATGGTACACAACCACATTCTATAGAGAAGACAGTTGGAACATACTTAAATACAACTTTTCTGAACATTGGATTGGTCGTGGTAGTCATATTCCTTGGCAATTTGGTGAGATATTGATATAATTATTTAATTCATAAAAAATCCGAAAAGAATACTTAGTTCATTACGTAAATTGTTTACTCAGTTTTATTAGGACCAATAGAAACTAGAGCACAGGTATTTAATTACACATATGTGTCCTGTTTCATAATACTTTTGCTACAAATCTAACCTGAAAGACTCAGCATTTTTTCAAAAACATCATCGTTTTCCTAATAACCGATATTGTTATAAATATAGTAAACACACAGGCAATTTAGTTCAGCATAATATTAGTTCGTTAGTAAATCATAATAGTCCATTTGTTCGAGATGTAATTATAGTTACTCATAAGCTTTAACGTAATCATATAAATAAGTAATGTCATCGATATATTCATCCATTATACATTATAGCCACCACGTAGCCCCAAATTTAATCCGCTTGATTTTGGTGTATGAAGCGGATTAAAATAACGTGTCTATAAGAATCCCATAAACATTCGCAACCAACTATGGGAAGAAATAAATACTGAAGCAGTTTCTTTAGAACCAATGATGCTATTTAATATGAGACGATCTTTTATGGAATATATTGATAAATGAATTAAAGAAAATGGTGGACATATCGAACACTTACTTTGACAAAAAGTTATGTTATTTAGTTCAAATATTTCTTAATTGGATTTGTAAACAAAATGTTTTGATTATGACTTTAATTTAACATAAAACGTAAAATGTTTGATGTAAAATCCTATTATTCTGTTATTTTGTCAAATCCTATTATTAATTATTCTGCTGATATATTTATTTTATTTAATATTTCGTTCACTATTAACTTTAGTTAAAGGTATTTTATACCAAAATTCAGAAGTATTAATGTTTTTGTCTATTTTTTCTTCGTTGCCTGGAGTAATTTCCTTAGATCAGAACTATGCAGCTGATTTTTAAAATGCGATTATCTCGAAAACTGTTGAGTTTTGAAGTTATTAACAAGTATACCTTCTTTTTGTTAAAATAATGAATCTTTAATATTTGTTATCAAATTTATACCAGATATGTGGCATAAGTGGCGCCCTCTATCAGATATATCAAAGTGTGCATTAAATTATAATTTCTCATATTTAAAAGTATCCAGTTGTAAATTTTTATACATAAATGTTTACAAACGTGAAAGTTATAGCGAAAAATAAAATTTTAATTTTGCAATTTAACACCCTGTATCTTTCTTAATATCAACATTTTATTAAAGCAATTTGGCTTAAATCGTAATATTTTCAAGTGTAGAATCTACTGTTTCTTTTTGTACAATTACTTAAGGACCACCCTGTATACAGCCATAACTATCTAGCCACTACCTTATGCTTGTTTTTACAATTTACAACTATATGAAAAAATAAAAAAATAATACTCCCTTTTCAGGGAGGTATAAAAAACTTTTTTACACTTTGAACCTTCTTTGCAAGGTTATTCACTCGATGCCCGTAGGCCGCTTTCTACTATGTTATCACTCAACTTGATAACATAGGCCCTAAGGGCAGTGGGTAGGGACTTTTTTTTTTCATTTATTTTAGGATGCATTTGACCAGGCATCTGGAATCTAATCCTGGTCGTAATTTCCTGAAGGGATTAGTTTGATACATGCTGTTATTTTTATAATTAAGTTAAACTAACTAACTATAATCCTAATGTTAATTCCTAAATCTATAGGCCCTACTCCCCTAATGTAGAGTTATTGAAATTAAAAGTGTTACGCATTCAACGTCTAACTTTTTATACATACATTCGGCCTCTACGAATGTTACCTAAGACTAACTACAACTACAACTACTTATCTACTATGATTTCGGCCCGCACCCAAAACGTGAGCTCTGCTACTCATCCTTAGGTGCGAACCGCAATCACATGCACTATACTAAGTTATTCTTAATCTAATGTTATTTAACATGCAATCGCATGCGTGACATGCAAGTACATGCTACATGCAATCTTACCAGAGCTAGCGCCTGTCGGAAAAAGCGCTATGGAGATCAAGTTCACCTCTCTGCAGTTCTGGTGAGCCACAGACCCTTATTCCAAAACTATCAGAGAGGATCCCTCTCATCTACTGACTCTGTTTTTGTAGTCATAGGTCTTCAGATCTATTTCATTTTACATATACAGTAAAATAATAAAATAATGAAATAATGATTGGATTTTATTTATATTCTTTCAGGTAGCTTATCTAGCTATTTGCCTTCTGCTGTTGTAAAGTTCCAGCTGGTGTTTGGAAACTTTATTTGCTAGTAAATTTAGCAGATTGAAGTAGTATTCATTTCTCAACATTTCTTCTATCGTTAAGTTTAGTAGTTGCGTTCTTAACTCTCCTACGTCCGCGTATGTTTCGCATTGGAATAAGGCGTGTTCATGCGTACCAATTTGTCCACATTCACATAAATTTCCCTCAGCAAGGTTGAACCTATGCAGATAGTCAGGATACGGGCCGTGCCCCGTTAAGAAATGCACTAACCCTGGTGTTGGGTTAAAATACACCGGGATTTCACTCAGTCTCGGTAGAAACTGGTGTAGTCTTCTCGCTTTTTGCGTCTCATCCCATTCATTCTGCCACTGTTGTTTTATGGTATCATGGATACCTCGTAACGTTTGTACGTTTGCGCCAAGTATCTCTTGGACTCTTTGCGGTCTTTGTTTCTTTAGCCAGTAAGAGCTGGCACGTTTTCGTATTTCTAAATGGAGTGGCAGAACTCCGGTAAGGACCGTTAGGGCAGAAGTTGACGTTGTGCTAAAGGCTCCAGTCATTCTGACTAGAAAACCTCTTTGCACTCTGTCAACTTTTTCTTTATTCTTAATGTTCGATGGTCTATGTGCCCATACACTAGCTCCGTATCCTACTATAGAAGAGAGAACTGCATTTAGGTACACTCTTACTTGATGAAACGGTAACCTGTACTCCCTTTGGGCCAAGCTTGCTATGCTATGTATCAGTCTTGTCGCCTTGTCACACACGCTGGTAATGTGTTTACTAAATAATTTGGATTCGTCAGTGACAATACCCAGATACTTAATTGTTGTTCGTTCTTTTGATAGGTCTTCCATTGATCCTTATTAGGGGATCTCTTTCCAACCTACCTTTTACTAGACTGTAGACCGTTTTCGACTGTGAAATCGTGAGTTTAACTCTCGACGTCCACGCCGTCACGGCCTCCAGTACATTGTTAGCTTTTAGCTGAAGTTGTCTTCTACTATCAGCGTCTATGACCAGCAACAAGTCATCCGCATATGCAATGCATCCAAGCACCTCAGGTGCGACAGTCATTTCAGCAAGCAATTTATCCAGCATGAGATCCCAGAAAATGGGACCACATACTGAACCTTGAGGGCATCTTTAGATATATGCCGAGTCTTTTTGGCATGTGGGCAACTCAGGCTTGCATACCTATCCTGACAATAGTTTCTGAAGCTTCCGTACAAATCTCCAGGGCACCGCACTTCTCGAAGTCTTTCGAAAAATGCAGGCCACCAGAGATTGTCGATGGCCCCAGAAATGTCGATAAATACCATCACAACATATTTGCAATCGCTACTGTCGATCGTTTCATAAACCTTATTTACAGCGTCTTCGGTTGACTTTCCGCTCATGTACCCATACTGGGCGGGATGCATTCCAATGACATTTCTGATTTCACTTAGCCTTTTACAAAGTAGCTTCTCATACAGTTTACCCATCGTGTTTAATAAACAAATGGGCCTGTATGATTTCGGTTGTCTTGGATCTTTATCTTCACCTTTGTTCAGTATTATAACATCAGCTTGTTTGAACACATTAGGAAATCTTCTCTGTTTAACACATTGGTTATACATAGTTGTTAAGTAGGGAACTATTTGCTCGTTTAATGCTTGAAGCACTTCAACATGTATGTTGTCCGGCCCAGGGGCCTTACCTCTTTTCATGTTCATTAAAAGTTCATAAACTTCTGCTGTACTAAACTCCTCAACTCTACTGTCAGGCGTCTCGTACCTTTGTATCATGTCTCTTCGGATTCTAAGTTGCTCTTCGGTCTCGTTTTCTAGATTGTCGGGTGGCAGCAGTACATCTAACAGAGTATCTGCTGATTCCTCCCAACTTTCTGTCAACGAGCCGTCTTGCTTTATCAATGTAGATAACATTGTGGGACTTCGTATTTTATTTGATACAATTTTGTACGGGACCCCCCACACGTCGAGCTGAAGATGTTTTGTAACAAACACTTCCCAACTCTTCGCCTTGGTATCCGCAATTTCCTTTTTATATGTGTCTTCTAAGTTTCTATATTCATTTAGAAGTTGTCTTTCGAGAAAGATTCGGCATCGTTGGTTACGCTTCCTTGCGTTACGTACTCTGCCTCTCATTCTCGTCAGACTTTCTTTCCAAGCTGTGTTATTTACCCCTCTAGACTTCGCCATTTTGGGTATAGATTGATCCATCGCTCTATGTATCGCAACTGTCATTTGTTTAGCAATGTCATGAACATTACATCCCTCCCCAATCGGTTGCGGTAGACGGAACACAGTCTTCAAGTGTTCCCAGTTGGCTTTTCCTATATTGTATTTCCGCTCAGACACTTCATTATTTTGCGTTCTTTCATCACATATTTCGAAGGTGATAAAGTTGTGATCGCTGACGGTCGCGTGTTCTGTAACCTTCCATCCCTGAACGAGGTTAGCAGCTTTCACATTCGACATCGTGATGTCTATATTACTCACTGCCCCCGCTCTGTTCTGGAAGGTTGGTGGATTTCCAGCTCTATTGTGTAGCACTAGTTGTAGTTCATTTATCATGTCCTCAACTAGTGCTCCTTTCTCGTCAGTTTGTGGAGAATTCCACAAGACTGATTTTGCTTTTGCGTCCGCCACGACCACAACTCTCTCATTTCCATACGTTCTGAATATTTGTTTCATTTTATCGATGTATGCTTGAATGTCTTCGCTGAACTGACAATATAGGTTAGCTATGATAATTTTACCAACTTTAGTTAGTACCTCGACACAGATGCAGTGTTCGTCACTGAATTGTCTTAACATGAAGAGTTTCATTCTATTGTTGAAGAGTACGGTTACTGCCATTGGCTGTTCTCCGCAACATGCTTTCTGTGCAGTTATAGGCATAAACTGCACTTTGCCTTGTTTAGTGTAGGGTTCCTGTAGACAAACTATATCTAAACATTCCTCCTGGGCAAATTTCCTGACTTCGTGCAGTACTGTTGCACTGCGCATGCAGTTAATTTGCCCAATACGAATCCTTAAGGATGTCTGGTGTGTATCTGGCTGTTGGGCCAGATCTTGATGCATTATCTTCGTGTGTTGATTGTTTATCACAATCCGCACTATCGAATTTACTGATCGTAGTCGGTTTTCTGGATCTGGCGATCCAGAAGCAACTTGTATGTCGGACAGTCCTTCGCATTCTCCGTCTTACAATTACTCTTGCCCCTTGTCTTACAAGGTATGCAAACCTTGGGCTGCTCGACTTTCTTGCAGTCCTTTCTTTCGTGGCCCTCTCCACAATGAGTGCATGCCGTTTCTCTCGTACAATGCTTGCTTACATGTCCGAGATCCTGGCACTTCATGCATCTTGCAACTACTAAGTAGTCTTTAGCGTTTACGGCGTGGAAGCCTACATAAATTTTATTTTTGATAATAGTATTCCTCAACTGAGGTGAAACTTCTGCCACATAGTGGACAGTAGCTTTGCCTCTTGGTCCGGTTTTGAAACGTAATTTTATATTTTTATTAAAGTCACTCTTTGACATATGTTCGAAATTCTGCTCCCTTATGCTCTCAAGGATGTCTTCTTTCTTTTCCGAGCTCGGTAAGTCATAGAGGATTACCATAGGCCTGCGTTTCCTAGGCTCCTCGCATTTAAAGTTATCCGTGACTGTTTTATTTAGTTTTATCTTATTTAGGTCTTCCTTCGTCGCCATTTCTATGATTAATGCTTTTCCTGTTGTTCGCATTTTGTTTATGCGAACTTTATGCACTCTTGGGTTGATCAATTTAGTGAAATGTTCCTGGACTTTTTTGTCTGATGCTATTTTATCTGATGTTATGAAAAGAGTGTTGTCTTCTTTGCGCTTTTCGATTTTAATTTGCACATCACTCTTTGGTACGCCTGCTGCCGGTACTGATGCAACTTTTGCATAAGTCATATTGCTCTGTTTATTATTTTCTAGCCTTAGTCTTTCGACTTCTTGCTTTAGAATTTTGTTCTGGCCAGTTAAATTCTCCATTTCCATTGTCAGTGTTAGCAATCTGCTTTTTAAACCTTCTTTACCAGCCTTATTTAATCTTTTCGGCGGATCCATGTCGTTTTCTACAAACTCCATTAGATCTTGAAACCTCTCCTCCATCGTGCTTTCTTTTTCCGACATTCGCCTGCTCTCACTTAATTGAAGATTCAGACTCGAGCTGAAGCTCGTGTCTTCCTCCTCACACACCGGAGAGACTCTACCGCTAGTGGACGAGCCACCCACGACCAGAGCCTTCTTCCGGGTGTCCATGACACCTCTCACTTAAATCTACTTACTTACTTGCTACTATATTACACTAAGCACTATTACCTATATATAGGGAAAAAGGTGCCGAACTGCACCTGATGAAATGTCCAACTACCACACAAAAATCGTTATTTATCGGTGTAGCTGTGCACTCTTGGCCCTACCACCGATCTTATTGCGGGAGGACCCCGTCTTATCGCGGTGGAGTGGTTTCCCGTCCCTAACCACGTGGAGGTGGTGCACAGGTCTATCTAGCTACTCAAGCAAGCAATCAATTTGATTAAACCCAGCCTATGAGACATGTTCACCCCTGAAAATTACGTTCGGGTGTAACAATTCATTGGAGCGAGGTGTGTTAACTCGTGTATATACAGGAGTCACCCCACCGCGCTCCAATGCTCTAGACCATCCCTTTCCCCCCTATAGCACTCTGATGCGCGATAGGGGCACAACTATCAGCCAAATGCTCTTCATGTGGAGGTCCTGGGTAATAGAACCCCAACATGGTTTCCTAACCGATTGCAAAACTCAGGACAGCGCTTTGTCGCTATGATCCTGTTATCATGATGTGGCTTATCCGCGAACTAAAATTGCTTACTTGGGCCTCAAGTCTCCGCTCTGAGCCTAGGCTCAGTTCGGCGACTTGGTGCTCAAGGGGTTGGGCCCTACGTGCCCGGGTTTTGGGGTTTTTGTTAATTTTTTTGGTGGCTTGCGCCGGTTTTTGTTAGTATTTTTTAATTTTTTTGGTGGCCGAAGCCGGTTTTTTGTGTTTTTTATGATTTTTTTTGTAGGTGGCCCTGAAACAAAAAATCAGAATTAGTGTAAAGTCCATACTATAACATTGAAAATATATATATATATATATATATATATATATATATATATATATATATATATACAAACAATAGAACAATATAGAGTTTATCGTCTATAGGCAACTGGGCCCACTCTGTGCTTTGCGATAGTCTGGGTGTTTTGAGCTACGAACTGTCTTCTGTGTGCGTTGTTGTTATTTTTGAAGTGTTTTCTCTCTAGTGTTTTTTATTTTCTCTCTAGTGTTTTATTTTTTCTCTCTGGTATTATTTTCTCTCTAGTACTTTTTATTTTATTCTACTATTTGTTGTTTTGGTCTTTTGTGCTTCCATCTGTGGAAAGCGTCATACCTCATCATCTCTCTTAGTATGTGATTGGGGTGATTCTCTACATCTGCAAACTTTGTCCTGGCTTTTTCTTTCATCGTGTCTGTCACTCTGATTTGTTGCAATTCTCTGAAGAGGAATCTTTCTGCAACGTATCTTGGTACGTTGACTGCTTCTCTAAGGCTGTTGTTGTGAGCCGCTTGTATTTTCTTTTTTGATGTATTGCATACATGTCCCCAGGCGAGGGATGCATAAGTATGGGCAGTATTATGCTATTTATTAGTCTTATCTTTGTTTTTATTCGGAGTTTACTTTTCCTCCCTGTTAGTCCTCTTACAGAAGCTCTTGCCATGTTTGCCTTTTGTACTGTGGCTTTTACGTGTTTGTTGAATGTTAATCCTTTATTCATAATTACTCCGAGGTATTTTGCTTCGCTTTTCCACTCAATGGGATTATCTTGCACAGTTACCTGTTCTTCTGGTTGCTGATGCCTCTTTTTGAAAAGTACAGCCTGTGTCTTATCGGAGTTTATTGCTATTTTCCATTTTAAACTCCATTCTTCTATGTCGTCTAGTGCTGTTTGGAGGTTATTTACCGCCATGTCTATGTTTCTGTGTTTGGCCGCAATCGCTGTGTCGTCGGCATAGAGGCTTAGTAGTGTACCTGGTGTTCTAGGTATGTCTGCTGTGTATATTGAGTACAGTAGGGGTGACAGTACTGCTCCCTGTGGCACTCCAGCCTCCGGGTTCCCGAGTTCGGATAGGACTTGTCCTATCCGGACTCTTAAACGTCAGTTGCTCAAGTACGACGAGATCAGCCTTGTCATTGCTCCACTGTACCCGTATCTTCTCATTTTGTATATTAGTCCTTTATGCCAGACTCTGTCGAATGCTTTGCTTACGTCTAAGAAGGCTGCTCCTGTGTATTGTTTATCGTTGAATCCAGCTGCTATGTACTCTGTTAGTCTGAGCACTTGTAGCTCACTGGAGTGTTCTGATCTGAAGCCGAATTGGGCTTCAGGTATTATATCTAATCTGTCTGTTTCCGCTTGTAGTCTGCTGAGTATAATTCTCTCTACAATCTTGCTGATTGCAGGTAGTAAGCTTATTGGCCTGTAATTTTGCGGGAATGTGCTGTCTTTTCCGGTCTTTGGTAACATTATGACATGGGCCTCTTTCCATCTGTTCGGGAATTTCTTAAATCTTAGCATTGCATTTATGATGTTAGTTAAGTATACTATAGCTCTCGCTGGTAGATATTTTAGTGCCCTATTTGTGATTTGGTCAGGTCCGGGTGCTTTTTTCGGCGAGCTATTTTTAATCAGTTCGTTTATCTCCTCTGGTGTTGTAGGAGGGATAATTTCGTTTGGATTATCAGGTCTTTCTCTTTGTCTTTCGACTTCTTCTATGAAGTCGATGTCTTCGTCTGGGTGGTAATTTAATGTACACTCTCTCTCGAGAGTACTCCTCATTACCTCTGCTTTTTCCTCTATGGTGTATACGATTCCATTTTCCCCGTGTAGTGGGGGGATTGGTTTTCTGTCGGTTCTCAAAATCCTCTGGAGTCTCCAGAGGTTTTGCATGTGTGGTCCTTGTTCTTCCATTTCTCTTATGTGATTTTCCCAGCTTTCACTACGGTGTTGTTGTAGTGCTGTTTTGACCTCTCTGTTTAGTCTGTTTGATCTGTTTTTGTCTGCCTGATTCCTTGTCCTTCTTGCTGTCTGCTTTGCTCTGTTCTTTTCCCTTATCAAGTCTTTTATTGCTTGTGGTATATCCTTAAATCTTCCAGAATGCATTTCTACTTCCTCTTCTGTAGTGCTGTTTCTGAGCGCTTGTTGGATGATGTTTTCCAACTCTAGGACTTTGTCTTCTATTTCTCGTGGGGTTTCTATCACTGGAACTATATTTATTCCAGTGCTCATGAGTCTCTTAAAGTTTGTCCATTTTGTTTTCTTTTTAATTCTTCTGATTGAGCTTTCTTCCTCCCACGTTCCTAGTTCTAATAGGATGGGATTGTGGTCGGTTGTGCCTTCGTTTAACATTTGTAATTCTGTTTGTAGTCCTAGATTTTTTGCTACTACTATATCTATGTGTGTGGGAAGTCCGTTTCCTGGATAGTGAGTAGGGTCTGTTGGGCCCATTGCCATAATGTCTTCATTATTTTCGATGTATGTATTTAATAGTCTTCCATTTCTGTTCGTAGCTCTGTCGTTCCAATTAGGGGATCTTGCGTTTAGGTCTCCTATTATTATTGAGGGTTCATTATTTAAGAACGTGTTCAGGTCGTCGTCGATCAGTAGATCTTGTGGTCTCACGTAGGCGGAGGTAATGTTGACTTCTCCTTGCCTCATTTGTATTCTTACTGTTGTTGCTTGCATAGTGTTTAGTTGCGGTGTTATTAATCTGATATGCTCTATGCCTTTTTTCACTAAGATTGCTGTGCCACCTGATCTTGCTGTGTTGTCGTTCCTATATATGTCGTATCCTGGGAATTTTATACTTATGTTGTTTGTAAGTTTTGTTTCTTGTATTGCAACGACATCCATTTCGTATCTATTGACCAGTTCGTCCAGTATATTCTGCTTGGTCCTTATGCCTCCTGGATTCCAGGAGCCTATCCTCAAGTATCCCCTATTTGCTTGCACTAGTTCAGTGCTAGCTTTATGTCTGCTATCGCCTCGTTGACTACTCTAGTTAGTAACTCTTTCACAGAGTTAACTAGGCCGTCTTGGTATTGCCTTGAGATAAGGATGGTGTTTTCCTTTTCTTGTGCTTTTGCTGTCTGGGCGTATGATGGGCCGCCGGGAGTGATTTGTGGCCTTCTTTGCTCCGTTGCATTTTGTCTTTGTTGGGGCTGCTGTTGACGTCCCCATGTAGGGCATCTTGGGCATCCTCTGAAATTGGCTGGGCGTTGTCCTTGGCAATTTGCCTTTTGATCTTTGGGCAATTGGCAGCTTTTGCTGGAGTGTTCCTCTCCGCATTTTACGCAGCGAGTTGCTTTAAAGCACGCTCTCTGCGCGTGATGGTAGCCCTGGCAGTTGAAGCACTGTGTGGGCCCTGTTGCTTTACGTAAGTCCTCTATTTTTATTTTCATGTGCATCAGGTTAGTGATACTTTTTAGCTTTTCGATGTCCTCCCTCTCCAACGTCATGACAAACATTGGTAAGTGTCTCCTGTCGCTCTTTCTTGAAGTCATGTTCTTAATCGACACGACTTCTATTTCATATTCATCTCTGATGGCCTCGAACATCTCAGTCGTGTTCGTAGTTGGAGGTAACCCTCTCAAAACCATCCTTGGTTTAATATCTTCTTCCAGTGGGAATGCAATCCATTGTATTGGATTTTCTTCATTGAATTTCTCAATGATTTTTACCATTTTGCGGTAGTCCTCGGGGTTCTTGGCTTGGATGAGTGTTTCCCTGCCACTTCTCGACAGCTTGTTCGCTGTGATAACTTGTTGTTTTTGTGCAATACTTAGTATTGCACCCGTGTATCTCACACTCTGTAATTTGATTACAGGTGGTTTTCCCCAAGTTTTCTTGGGTGCTTCTTCAATGTCCATCTGTGACGGAGACGGAGGACGCCGATCGGCTTTTGCTTCACCTTCCTGATGTTGTTTCGGAGGGGTGAGGGGTGGGAAATCTTCTTTTCTTCCTTTTGTTGTTTTGTCTTCTTTTTGCGAATTTTTTGGGATTGTTCCCGTAGCTTCGGCTTGAGTATTTTTTGGAATGGCTCCTGTGGTTTTTTGTTTCTTTTTTCCCTGAGTTTTCGGGTTTTCCTCTGGTTTCGCCTGATTTTTCAGGTTGTCTTCGTGTTTGTTTTTCTGCGCCTGGTTTTCCAGGTTTTCCTCGGGATTTGTCGAGTTCAGTTGGTTGAACTTTTTGTCCATATGCTCGATGATGGACTTTTGTGAGGCTATCATTGTGTCTTGGAGCTTTTCTATCATTTTTCTTAAAGATGCTATTTCTGCATCTTTTTCCTTTAGTAAAGTCCTTAGTGCTTGTAGTTCAGACTTTTCGTCCTCGCTACTTCTTTGTCTGGTCCTGTTTTGGGTTAGCCTTTTTGGTGTGTCATCGTCGGTGGTTAGTGGTTCTTCGCGGTTTCCCTCCGCTTTGTCTTTTGTCCTCTTCTTGTTTTTAGGGCGTTTGAATTCCCCTTCGTTATCTTGTTTTTCATCTTCTATCGGTAGCTCTTTGACAATTTCATAATTTGCGCTGTCGTCGTCCATGGGGGGTAGTGCGTCGTAGATGTTACAGTGGAGTTTCCTCTCACTGTAACCATATGGGGTGGGACTGGGGGCTGCCTTTCTGTCAGGCGGGGATCGAGAGCGATTCATTTTGGGGGACGGATGTCTTAACGTGGATGAGGGCTTTTTTGTCATCCGTCTGGCCCGTTGCCAGCACGGTTTCTGGGTGCCACCCAGTGACCTCTTACGCGGTAGTATCTAGCTACTACCTTATTAAGTTTTATAATTAATAACTATATGTAAAACTAAAAAATTCTCCCTTTTCAGGGAGGTAGAAAACACTTTCTAAAACTTTGAACCTTCTTTAAAGGTTAATCACTTGACGCCCGTAGGCCGCTTTCTACTATGTTAACACTCTACTTGTTAACATAGGCCCTAGGGGCAGTGGGTAGGGACATTGCAATGAGTGTGTGCCCTCCAAATACTAAGACCTGGCAGGACCCTGGACTACCTAACCTTTCGGCATACGCCCGTTAGTGAAACCTCTGCCCCTACACCGAGTCCGACACCAAAGTGAAGGTGCCACGCGGCGCGTACCAAAAACGTCCCGTGGGTTACCCCGTGGGGTTACCACGACACGTCTACTATACGCGTCCCGTGGGGGCTCCACCTTCCCCGTAGTACCTGTGTTGTGAGTACCTTGCCTACCCGTTACTCCTACACCACGGGCGGATAGGTTTGGCAGGCGGAGGAATTTCCACCTCACACGTAGACAGGTCGCCGCCGAGGATCTCTCCTCTACCACTCTTGGATCTCCAAGTGGGTAGGGACATTGCTAAATGGCGTGCCTTCCAAGTATTAAACCTGGCAGGACACTGCGCTACCTATCTCTCGACATACGTCCGTTAGTGAAACCTCTGCCCCTACGAGTCCGACACCAAAGTGAAGGTGCCACGGGGCGCGTACCAAAAACGTCCCGTGGGTCCCCCCGTGGGGTTACCACGACACGTCTACTATACACGACCCGCGGGGGCTCCACCTTCCCCGTAGTACCTGTGTCGTGAGTACCTTGCCTACCCGTTATTCCCACACCACGGGCGGGCAGGTTCGGCAGGCGGAGGAATTTCCACCTCACACGTAGACAGGTCGCCGCCGAGGATCTCTCCTCTACCGCTCTTGGATCTCCTGGTGGGTACGTGCCGGGGCACCCACACCACGCCTGACTGAGGTCAGGAGAGGTATATACGGGCCCAGCTCGTTCAACCTCACCAGGCTCTTTTGGAATGGGAGTAGAGTGGTCCCACGAGAGTCTCGTCTCGGATACTAGGAATGTAGACCGGTGACCGTGTCGCCGAAGCGACCGTGTGCGTTTCTACCAACCCGACACCTCAAACGACGGCTCTCCACCTCCCTATTCCTACCCATTAGTCGCCTCTTACGACAGGCAGGGTTTTCTGACCCCGGCCGTATTCTTATCTCCGCGAGCCGGACGGAGAGTGGGTGGAGAGTGGGTAGGGACATTTTTTTTTATGTTCACATGCTAACATGCGACGAGTCGGGACGTCCATCGGAGAAGAACGCCATAGATTAGAGTTCACCTCTCTGCAGTTCTGGTGAGCCACAGACCCTTATTCCAAAACTATCAGAGAAGATCTCTCCAATCCACTGACTCTTATTCATTCATATATTATTAGTTATCTAATGAACGTTATTATTATTTATTAATTGAATTATTAAAATGTGTTATAATTTATTTCATTATTTTATTATATTTCAGATCTTAGGTTTTTAGCAGTAGCTTATCTAGCTATACGTCTTCTATTGTAAATTTCCAATTGATATTTGGAAATTTTTTCTGCTAATTTATTGAGGTGTTTAAATTTCTCTTCATTATGAAGCATTTCAATGATCGTTGAATTTCTAAGTTGCTGTCTTAATTCATTGACATTCTCGTAGGTATCGCAATCGAATAAGGCGTGTTCAGGTGTGCCTGGTAGTCCACATTCACACAGATTATTATCTGCGAGGTTAAATCTGTTTAAATAGTTTGGATATGGGCCGTGTCCCGTTAGAAAGTGTACTAACCCGGGTGTTGGGTTGAAGTACACCGGAATTTCACCAAGTCTTGATAAGAACTGATGCAGTCTCCTTGCTTTTTCTGACGTGTCCCATTCATTCTGCCACTTTTGATATACCGTGTCGTATATATCTCTTGATGTTCTTGCATTCACTCCAAGTATCTCTTGGACTTTGTTGTGGTTTCCTTTCTTGAGCCAGTAACAGCTCGCGCGTCTTTTTACTTCCAAATGTAGTGGCAGAACTCCTGTTAGGACAGTCAGGGCTGAAGTTGATGTTGTACTAAAGGCTCCAGTCATTCTGACTAGGAAACCTCTTTGTACTCTGTCAACTTTTTCTCTGTTCTTTACGTTTGCAAGCCTATGCGCCCATATGCTTGCACCATATCCAACTATTGCCGAAAGGACTGCATTAACCCATTTCTGGCCAAAATAAGAAAAAATCGTTAATTTTTAGTAAAGTTTTATTTTTCTATGTTAATGAGAGCTATTTGTAACAGAAGTATAAAAAAATTTGGAATTTTTTCAAAAATGTTTGAATTATGACATGGTGCGTATACGCACCATTGGCCAAATCTAAGAACATAATTTGTACAAACAAAAAAAACTAATTTAATTTCTATTGTGAAATTTTTCAAAACAATCTGCATGTAAATGTACATTACACTTTATACAAAGGTAAATAGTATGATTTTTACACTCTTTGCACCTTTTTCGAGTCTTATCGGCATGTTTTGTTATTGTATGTCCCATTTTATCAAATCTTACTTCTGATGGAACGGGTTCTCTTGGTGGCCTCCCAATGCTGGTACTTTTTGTAGCGTCGCCTTCACATTTCATCAGACAGACTGCTAAATAAGATTTGAATTCTAATTGAGACATATTTGAACTATTTGCTATTCTATATAATTTCCACGAATTAGTTATGACGCTATCTAATGTATTGATGAAAAGAGGCCACCACCATTTTTTACCTCGTATATTTGTTCTGTAATTAGCAATGGCGTTGTCGTGAAGATCTACTCCGCCCATGTATTTATTATATTGTTTTATGAGGTCAGGTTGTGGGATTTGGATATCTTTACGTTCTTTTCGGTTGTATCTTTTAGCAGTTGTAAGTGGTTGAACAGCAAAATTATTACTAGCGACTGTAACAACTGAATTATCATTCCACCTAACCAGAGTAACTTTGGATTTTTCACTGTAAGCATAGTCATATGCTCCTCTGTCTTTTTTTGTTAATATTTTGACCCCATCTAAAGGAGCTTTATTTGTTCGATTTTCTCGAATGGTACCCGTAGCAAAATAATTCATCTGTTGTAATTTTTCGAAAAGCTTATACGACGAAAAATAATTACCAAAAAAAACTCTGTGGTGCAATGGATTTTCAAGTGCAGATAAAAGGTCAATCACTATTTGGCCACCAAGTCCAAGTGGAGATTTTTCTTTTTCCGTGTTTGCTCCAGCGTACGGTATAAAAGTAAACAAGTACCCATCTGATGAACACAAACACCACAACTTGAAACCAAATCTTACCGGCTTTCCTTTTATAAACATCTTACAGGAATGGCGATCAAAATAGGGTACCATTTGTTCGTCGATCGATAGATTGTGGGCGAATATTCCAAACTGTTTATTCCTAGCGTTTATGGCTTCAAAAAATGGTTGAAGTTTTGCGAATTTATCATTTTGATTGAGATTTGCATTGTTTGATAGATGGATATTTCTTTTGATATTCCTGAACATGTTTCTACTCATACATTTTCTTACAATAGGCAAACCCTTATCTTCGTCCAAACTCCAGTATAAATCTGTTTGCGGTAATATGTGGTAACCCGATAGTATCAAAATACCAAGAAATTTTTTTAAGTCTTTTATGCAAAATTTAAAATCCTGACGATTATTATCACGAGCATATTTTACTGAAAACTCAACTATCATGGTCAAAAGTTCTTCGTCAAAAAACATTAAGAAAATTTCCAATGGTGTTTTGCCCTCCAGTGCGTCTTTTATTTGTTGTAGACTATTATGTTCATTTGAGGTAGGTAAATGGGTATAAACAACTTCTTTTTTTTCCCACTCTATATTTTCCCTCTCTTTTTTACCAGAAAATCGTCTTTTCTTTCCTGGCACAGGTTCTTCAGGCTCATCGCAAATGTCATTATCGATATCAACCTCAATTTCCAAGGTACCAGCTATTTCTTTATCAATTGATTCGTCATTCATAAGTAAATTCTCGTCAATATCCTCTTCATCAGTCAACTCGTCTACATTAGGTGGTATATAGACAGCATCCACAAATCCTATCAAAATTTATGATGTTATTTATACACGAAAAATAAAAAATTATATCAACATACCTCGTTCTATTTCTAAATCATTAACAATTTCTTCTAACGCACTTTCTAGCTCCCTATGGGTCAAAATATGTCTTTTTGGCATAGCTAAATTCAGTAATAAACAGCACGTGTATACTTAGTTCTTGTCGATACGAAATCTACCGCATAACTAACCACTATAACTACTAAAGAATGAGCCGACAAGATCTGTCGAGTTGCTGCGTACTTATTCACAGATTCCGCCAACGGTGCGCTAACGCACCACTATATAATGACAATCTGTTTCTTAGAAAAATAAATATCTTATCACCAAAAATGACTTATACATAGATTTGTTTATCTTTTCAGAACAGTAATAAATAAAAAGCGTCCAAACAAAAATGTATCATATAGTTTATTTTTAAAGTTATGGCTAGGCATTTTTAAAATGGTAAACATGAACTATATTAAAAAATTCACAGGAAGCAAGGAAACAATAAAAATAGAAAGATAATATATTGAATTAAATGTTTAAAGGTTGTATATTAAACTAACGCAATGAGGTTTTCTGTTGAAATGCTTTAATAAAAAAAAAATCTAAAAGGTAATGGTGCGTATACGCACCATTGGCCGAAAATGGGTTAAGATACACTCGTACTTGATGATATGAGAGTCTATATTCCCTTTGGGCCAGGCTCGCTATGCCATGCATAATTCTTGCCGCCTTGTCACAGACGCTTGTGATATGTTTACTTAATAATCTGGATTCGTCTGTGACAATACCCAGATACTTAGTATCATTTGTTCTTCGGATAGGCCTTCCATCAATCCTAATCAAAGGATCTCTTTCCAGCCTACCTTTAATTAAGCTATATACCGTTTTCGGCTGTGAAATCGAGAGCTTAACCCTCGATGTCCACCGTGAAACCGTTGTTAATATATTATTAGCTCTTTGTTCGAGCTCTCTGCGTGTATTTGCGTCTATGACAAGCAGCAAGTCATCAGCATATGCTATGCAGCCAAGCACCTCTGGTGCAACAGTCATTTCCTCAAGTAGCTTGTCCAGCATGAGATCCCAGAATATAGGACCACATACCGAACCCTGAGGGCATCCTTTAGAGATGTGCCGTGTCTTTTTGGCGTGCGGGCAGCTCAAGCTAGCATACCTGTCTTGGCAATAATTTCTGAAGCTTCCGTACAAATCTTCAGGGCACCGCGCCTCTCGAAGTCTTTCGAAAAATGCAGGCCACCAAAGATTGTCAAAAGCTCCGGAAATGTCTATGAAAATCATCACTGCGTAGTTTCGATCACTTCCGTCGATTATTTCGTAAACTCTGTTAACAGCGTCCTCAGTTGACTTACCATTCCTATACCCATATTGATCAGGGTGCATTCCAGTGACATTTCTGACATCTTTCAGTCTTTTGCATAGCAGTTTTTCATACAGTTTTCCCATCGTGTTTAACAAACAGATGGGTCTATATGACTTCGGTAGTTTTGGATCTTTATCTTCTCCTTTGTTAAGTATGACAATATCAGCTTGTTTGAAAACGTTTGGGAATTTTTGTTGCCTGATGCATTGATTATACAAAAGTTTAAGTCGACTGTTGAAAGATACGGCCAACGCCGACCGTGCGTATAGAAGTATAACTTCAAAAATTTTCAATAATGTCTTGATTTAATCGGTATGTAAGAAGATATTTTGTGCCAAATCTGTCCTTTAGATTAGTAAATAGAAGCTGAAGTGATGTATTAGTCATAATGATGCCTAAAATAAATTGAAAAATAAAAGAAAACATAAATAACTATAAATTATCCTTACGGTACCTTTTTGAAAAAGAATTAATGTTGTTTTGCCTTTGACCCTTAAGTTTAAAATATTTGTGGTCATCAAATTATTAATGTTATCTTGGGTGCTTAATGCTAATAATTAAGCTTTTGTTCTCTCCCTCGTATCAGTTGCATAACATTTCACGTTTAAGACGTCAAATAAATCGTTAACCTGAAAGAAATTACCCATCTTTTAAATAAACTCAAAGATTAAAATTATTGTTTGAAAATAGTTTTACAGTAAAAGAAAGACATTGATACATAATTAGCATAATATTTAACAATAGTATATTTTTTAAATCATATCATTTTAAAAAAAATCGGCGATTTCCATCCAGTTATGATGATTTAGCATTCCCCTAGCTCCACATCGGGAAATTGCCATAGAAATGGTGTGAGAAAACAATTTTGTTGCCCATTTCACTTTTTGTCTTGCAGCTCCTTGGACGTTAAGACTATCTTTAGTGATCTTATGGTTTATCTTAAGATCTGACGAGGTAGTTACATCTATAACTTCTTCTATTATAGATTTGTTTATTTCCTTCCAATACAGTATAAACCCTTGGTCAACAAAATGGTTTCAAATCAACTTTATTAAATGAAGCACATCAGGAAAAACAAATATTTTTTGATTATTTGCTGGATTTGTAAACCATGTGTTGGTATGACTAATATTCAGTTCATTATAAAGTGATCTATTACTGCTTCCCAGGTCACTTACTATGGCTACTAACTGGAAACCTACAAAAATTGTACACAATTATTAAAAAAAAATACAGGAAAAACCAATTGAGTTTTTCTCAAAAATTCTTACTGTTAACTGTGATAAACATTAGAAATATGCAAACATACTTTGTCAATATCATGTCAAGTTTGTAATTCAAGTTTTAGTGTCACCATAATTATCCTTGGATTAACGTAATCAAAGTGGGTGACTTTGTGCTCCAGTTCTTTGGCGATTACGACTCCTACTCCCATTATTCCTTTTCCGTCAGTTGTAATACCCGAAAAATACAATATGTATTTATTTAAGTTGACCTTACTTTTGTGTTTCTTCTTGGTTTCACTGAGACCTAAAATTTTAATGTTTCTTTTGTCCATTTCTTCACATATATGCACCACTTTTTCCTAAATTCCATTCACATTCCAGGTGCCTATTTTTAGTCCTTGTTTTGAATACGTACCAGGAGTTGAAGAAGAAGGGACTGAAGAAGAAGATCCTGACCTTTGCCTGTCTTATATGTCTTGTATCTTTTTTTTTTAATTGAATATATTAAACCAGTCATTAATTTGTTTAATCATTTTAGCACATTCTAGCCAATTGATGTTATTGTCGAATTTTAAGACTCAAATCTAGTTGATGCTCTAGAAACAGTGTGTGAAAACAGTTTTGTTTCCAACTTAACTGTTTGGCGTTGAGATCCTTTCACTGTTAAAAATTCTTCGCCGATTTTGTGAACAATATTATGCAAATCAACTTGTATACTTGAGCAAATCGACTATCGGTGTGACATTGATCAATTTTCCATTTGAAACAGAACCAGACTCCAAAAAATGATTTCTAAACAATTTTGTCATATGTGGTTATATATACAATATTATATATATAATATATATAATATATATATATATATATATATATATATATATATATATATATATATATATATATATATATATATATATATATTAAATATATATACAAAAGGAACATTTTTATTCTCCAGAGAGGAAGAGAGAGAAAATATATCTGTCTCTCTCTTACTCATTATCTTACATATGTAATGGTTTCACAGATTCACTCTCATGCAAATTTCCAACGCCGACCGTGCGTATAGAAGTATAATTTCAAAAATTTTCAATAATGTCTTGATTTAATCGGTATGTAAGAAGATATTTTGTGCCAAATCTGTCCTTTAGATTAGTAAATAGAAGCTGAAGTGATGTATTAGTCATAATGATGCCTAAAATAAATTGAAAAATAAAAGAAAAATAAAAGAAAACATAAATAACTATAAATTATCCTTACAGTACCTTTTTGAAAAAGAAGTAATGTTGTTTTGCCTTTGACCCTTAAGTTTAAAATATTTGTGGTCATCAAATTAATAATGTTATCTTGGGTGCTTAATGCTAATAATTAAGCTTTTGTTCTCTCCCTCGTATCAGTTGCATAACATTTCACGTTTAAGACGTCAAACCAATCGTTAACCTGAAAGAAATTACCCATCTTGGAAATAAACTCAAAGATTAAAATTATTGTTTGAAAATAGTTTTACAGTAAAAGAAAGACATTAATACATAATTAACATAATATTTAACAATAGTATATTTTTTAAATCATATCATTTTAAAAAATTCGGCGCATTCCATCCAGTTATGATGATTTAGCATTCCCCTAGCTCCACATCGGGAAATTGCCATAGAAATGGTGTGAGAAAACAATTTTGTTGTCCATTTCACTTTTTGTCTTGCAGCTCCTTGGACGTTAAGACTATCTTTAGTGATCTTATGGCTTATATTAAGATCTGACGAGGTAGTTACATCTATAACTTCTTCTATTATAGATTTGTTTATTTCCTTCCCATACAGTATAAACCCTTGGTCAACAAAATGGTTTCAAATCAACTTTAATAAATGAGGCACATCAGGAAAAACAAATATTTTTTGATTATTTGCTGGATTTGTAAACCATGTGTTGGTATGACTAATATTCAGTTCATTATAAAGTGATCTATTACTGCTTCCCAGGTCACTTTCTCAAAAAGTGACCTGGGAAGTCTCAAAAATTCTTTTTGAGTTTTTCTCAAAAATTCTTACTGTTAACTCTGATAAACATTACAAATATGCAAACATACTTTGTCAATATCATGTCAAGTTTGTAATTCAAGTTTTAGTATCACCGTAATTATCCTTGGATTAACGTAATCAAAGTGGGTGACTTTGTGCTCCAGTTCTTTGGCGATTACGACTCCTACTCCCATTATTCCTTTTCCGTCAGTTTTAATACCCGAAAAATACAATATGTATTGTTATGCTATTTAAATTGTATTATATTGCTTATTTAGGAAAAATCCTGTCTATATTTATTAAATGATCTAATCTCCAATTAATCACAATAAATCAGCATTAATTAATTACAATCTCAGGCTATTTAAATTGTACTATTTACCTTTGATCGTGGATTCAAAATATTTTCCAATTGGCTTCCTAATCGGGATAGGTAATATGACCTGAATAAAATACATAGAATTTCAACTGAACTATATGTGAGATGTCCTTTATTTTAATGAAATTTTATATAACAATCAATCCTGTAATATTTGCAATATATATATATATATATATATATATATATATATATATATATATATATATATATATATATATATATATATATATATATATATATATATATAAGCGGGGATCCTACAGCTTCTGCCGCTTCCCGCATTTCGATCGCCATCTTTTTCTATCTCTCCAGGTGTCTTCATCAATGGCTCTATCTCTCATGGTTTCCATAACACCTTGTATCCAAGACTTGGCTGGTCTTCCTCGTTTCCTTCTATTACTTGGATTGTATTCTATAGCTCTTTTTGGCCATCTGTTGTCGTCCATCCTCTGTACGTGTCCATACCATATTAACTGTCTAGTTTCTATTCTTTCAGAAGTTGTATGTACTCTATCTGTTTTTCTTCTAATTTCAGAATTAGGTATACGTTCTACTCTTGATATACGGCAAGCTCTTCTTAGGTAGTCCATTTCAACCGTGTCAACTTTTTTCTTTCCTTTTACTGTCATTTGCCAACATTCTGCTCCATATGTAAGAATGGGCTCTACAATTACTTTGTAGATAGTCATTTTAGTTCTCATAGTAGCTTTGTTGGACCAAAGTATCGAATTCAGAATTTGAACACTCTTCCTGCCTTGTTGCACTCTATAGTCTATATCTCGTTCCGTTGTTCCTTTACTGCAGATAATACTTCCCAAATATTTGTATTCGTAGCACCTTTTCATTTGTCTAATTTCCAAATCCGGGTCTTCGTCTTCATTGCCTATTCGCATATATTCTGTTTTAGACACATTCATTCATACATATATTTGCAATATACTAACTTTAAATATATGAGAAGTTGTTTTCTATCATGGACCCAAATGTTATTTTACATTGATTTTTAATATGTGTTATAACTAAGCTCTTTTTATAATTCTTTTTTTTCAAGTGATCGCAAAATTAACTGTCTCTATTATTTATTCAATTTATTTAATTAATAAATGAAAATTACACTCCGCCTCTAATGAAAATTGACTGACCTTTCCTTCTCTGCCGTTGCAATTCTATGGCCACGCCACAACAAAAAAATCCTTTCTCTGCTTCTGCTCCTATTGTGGTCCAGATGACGTACACCTTTCTCCTATCTGTCCTTGTATCTGCAACCCAACAACTCGTGTTAGTCTATGCAGCCTCCTTTTGAGCCAATCTCCGCGCCTGTTTATAACTCCAAATGTTTCCGGCTTCGTCTGCTATTAATATTCTTATACCCTTTGGTTTTCTATCTCTCTGTACCCCGTTCCTCACACTGGTCAGCTTTTACACAGCAAATAAACACACCCGGTAAATTACGTCTTCGGGACTTCAAACAAACACAAATCACAAAGCTCCTTCCTTCTTGGACGACGAAAACTGACTAACCAACCTTTTTTTCTCTCTCCTATCTCATAGCCAAAACCAACCTCCTTGCATTCAAAAATTGACCAATAAAAATCATCCACCTCTGTGACGTATATCGTTACCAACCAACTCTCTCTATAAAACGTCATTCGGGTAATTCCAGAAAACAACCTTCTTTAATTATTCTAACTAAATCTATCTGCTTTACAAATATTTTTTACTAATAGCTACAAACGATACCTGTTTCTCAATTCAATGTCTTTTGTTAATAAACTTTTACCGATATAATCTTTCGGGGAGAAAAACCACCGCAAATCCCGGTCTATTGTTTCAACACTTTCTATATACACTTTTATTCCGGGTAAATCCATTCCACAATAACCGACTTATTTAAATTTCTTATCGATAATATTTGAAAGTCTTGTCTCTGAGGCCTAATGAACAATTCTTCGAACAACTTAAAATACATATTTTGTCTTATACAGGATGTTTGAAAATTTATATGCCCGTGTCTTTATGAAATATCAATAATTTTAATTTTTATTTAAGTAATAAAATTTGTATATCGGTTTTTTATTGCTTATGGACATTCAAAAGTACAACAAATCCCCGCCTTTGTAATCGATAAAATTTATCAATTTATGCAACTAAATTTTCTCGAGGCAAACTAAAACGCACTTCCTGTATGCTAGCTGTACTTATGCTACGTATTATCCTATCCTACTATCTACTTTATACAAATTTAAATCTTCATTCGTGATATTTATATACATCATGGATATTATAAATACCTCTAATCTTTTCAGAATCCATATGTTTCAACTCATAGCTGTTTACTCCATCCTCGTTTGTTGGGCTCGTCTCTTCTTTTGAGGAATCCCAAGTTTTGCTTTCATTTCTTGTCAAAATCTTTCCATCTTCTTTTGTTGGGCTCGTCTCTTCTTTTGAGGAATCCTCAGTTTTGCTTTCATTTCTTGTCAAAATCTTTCCATCTTCTTTTGTTGGGCTCGTCTCTTCTTTTGAGGAATCCCAAGTTTTGCTTTCATTTCTTGTCAAAATCTTTCCATCTTCTTTTGTTGGGCTCGTCTCTTCTTTTGAGGAATCCCAAGTTTTGCTTTCATTTCTTGTCAAAATCTTTCCATCTTCTTTTGTTGGGCTCGTCTCTTCTTTTGAGGAATCCCAAGTTTTGCTTTCATTTCTTGTCAAAATCTTTCCATCTTCTTCTCCTGAGCTCGTCTCATCTTTTGAGGAATCCCAGGTTTTTTTTTCTTTGATCTTTTTCTGACCTTTTCCCCTCTTTCTTCCTTTTCCTTTCTTCGTCACCAGGTTCATTTCCACCGTTTGTTCTTTCTCTAATTCGTCCGTAATTTGTTTCTCTTGTTCCTTATCCTGTTCTTCTTCTTTTTCCTTTGTTATTTTCATCGTATTGGTTTTGAAGTCGATCACTACATGTTTTTCCGTTAATTCGTCAACGCCTACAATCATGTCATGTGACATATTCGGCATTATTACACATTGAAGTGCATACATATTTTTTTTCAATCGTACCATTACTCGTATACCTTCATTTATTGTTGCCAATGTCCGTTTATTTGCGCCCACTAAATTCACCCTAGGTATTTTATAAATTAGACTTGTTAAATTTACTTCTTCGATTAATTTTCTGTTGACCAGTGTTATTTCAGAGCCTGTGTCTGTCATAATTTTAATTTTTTTCTCATTTATAAATCCATCCACAAATTTTAAATTAACTCCATTTCTCTTTTCATTGTTTCCTGCCAGTTTAATAAATTCCTTGGGGTGACAAAAAATTCCTGTTTGTTTCTTCGTTTTTAGTGAGCGCCTTCTTGAAAACACGCCTGTTGTTCTTCTGTGTTTTCTCTCCCGTCATCTTCTCTCTCATATTCATTTTCTTCTCTTTGCATATTATTTATTTCTCTTCTGTTCTCTTTTGGTCTATCATTCCCGTATCGGTTACCGCGAGATTCCTGTTCATTCCGTGGGTTATTGTATCTGTTTCCTTGGTATGGGCGGTTATTTCTACTCTGATTTTCCCGATCCCTGTTTTCATTCCATCTCTGGGTTCTGGGTTCATAATTCTCTCTTCCGTTCGGTCTATTTTCATATCCCCGTCTAGGTATGAATTCTCGTCTTGTATAATCTCTTCTAAAATTTTGACCTCTATCTCTATATTCTTGGTTTTCTCTTTGTCTATAATTTTCTTGCGGTCTTCTTTCTCTTCTTTCTTGCCTACGTGATTCTCTCATTTGCAAAAATTGACATAAGCTGTCAATGTCCTTGTAATTTTGGAGATTTATGTGGTCTTCCAAGGTATCTTCAAAATGTCGCGATATCAACTCTACCAATTGTTCTGATGAATAATTATATTGCAAATGTTTTGCATTATTATAGAGTTGTAATGCGTACATCTTTTCTGATACGCCCATCCTCTCATGGTATTTTCCATTTTGTAACTCTTTATTTACTTGTAGTTGCTGGATTTTTCCCCAGAAATAATTTAAGAATCTTCTCTCAAAATCTTGCCAATTGTCCAATTCTTCTTCCTTGCTGACAAACCAAAGATTTGCCTCTTCTTTGAGATGGTTTCTGATGGTTTCCTTTGCTGTTGCAAACGGTCCTATGTATTTGACTTTTTCCTTTAGGTTATTTATAAAAGGCACTGGGTGTATTTTCCTTATATCCCCGCCAAATCGTACTTTTACGTCTTCTGTGCTATGTACGATGACTTCCTTTCTTTCTACTCCTCTTATCTCCATCTCTGCAATTTGTTTAAATCTCCTTTCCGTTTCTTTCCGGTCTTCTTGTAGCGCATTTTCAAATTTTATTTCTAATTCCTCCAAATTATCTTTATTCTCATTTCTTGTTCTTTCATATTATTTTTAATTTCATTAATCTCTTCTATTTGTTGTATCAGTTCTTTCTTTATCCCCTCAACACATCCTTTAATTTCCTGTTCATAGTTTTCCAGACGCTGCTCTATATTGCTCATTGTTTGTTTTGTTTCCCGTTGGTTTTCATCCATTTTTTGTGACGATTCTTGTATTTGTTGTGTCTGTATTTGCATCATAGCTAATAATTTTTCTAACATCCCTGTTTCTTTTCTTTCCTCCATTATTGTAGCATTTCCTTCATTATCCGATCCTTCATCAATAATTGTTTCCTCTTCTATCTTATCCTCTTTCCTTTCTTGCGTTTTGCTTTGACTCCTTGTGGTCGACATGTTCGTTAGATTATTTATCCCTGCCAAATATGAAACTTTGAAATTTGTGCAATAATATCCCCGCCAAATATAAAATTCTACTGGTCTGTTGCAACAAACGGGACTTTTCCTGTTCAAATGTAATAACTCTTGAGTATAAGTATCAAATTTCAATATCCCACAAATAAATCAAATGGTAAAATATCAAATGTCAAAATCGATCAAATAAATCAAGTATGGTAAAATTATCAAATGTAAATATCACACAAATAAATCAATTATGGTAACCTATAAATTGTCAATATCACGAATAAATCAATTATGGTAAATTGTATCTTAAAAAAAATATATAAATCTTTATGTCCTCAAATTTTACATAATATTTCACTTTATCCACGGCATATAAACTTTCAAATATCTGCTCGTCTACTCCTATCCTTTCAAATTTGCCAACTAGAAATATTTTTCAAAGCTTTACACGTTGGGGGCCATTTTGTTATGCTATTTAAATTGTATTATATTGCTTATTTAGGAAAAATCCTGTCTATATTTATTAAATGATCTAATCTCCAATTAATCACAATAAATCAGCATTAATTAATTACAATCTCAGGCTATTTAAATTGTACTATTTACCTTTG
The DNA here is from genome assembly GCF_040954645.1 of Diabrotica undecimpunctata. Lineage (NCBI taxonomy): Eukaryota > Metazoa > Arthropoda > Insecta > Coleoptera > Chrysomelidae > Diabrotica > Diabrotica undecimpunctata. The sequence continues at coordinate 62,235,031 of NC_092811.1, forward strand.
ATCGTGGATTCAAAATATTTTCCAATTGGCTTCCTAATCGGGATAGGTAATATGACCTGAATAAAATACATAGAATTTCAACTGAACTATATGTGAGATGTCCTTTATTTTAATGAAATTTTATATAACAATCAATCCTGTAATATTTGCAATATACTAACTTTAAATATATGAGAAGTTGTTTTCTATCATGGACCCAAATGTTATTTTACATTGATTTTTAATATGTGTTATAACTAAGCTCTTTTTATAATTCTTTTTTTTTTCAAGTGATCGCAAAATTAACTGTCTCTATTATTTATTCAATTTATTTAATTAATAAATGAAAATCACACTCCGGCTCTAATGAAAATTGACTGACCTTTCCTTCTCTGCCGTTGCAATTCTATGGCCACGCCACAACAAAAAAATCCTTTCTCTGCTTCTGCTCCTATTGTGGTCCAGATGACGTACACCTTTCTCCTATCTGTCCTTGTATCTGCAACCCAACAACTCGTGTTAGTCTATGCAGCCTCCTTTTGAGCCAATCTCCGCGCCTGTTTATAACTCCAAATGTTTCCGGCTTCGTCTGCTATTAATATTCTTATACCCTTTGGTTTTCTATCTCTCTGTACCCCGTTCCTCACACTGGTCAGCTTTTACACAGCAAATAAACACACCCGGTAAATTACGTCTTCGGGACTTCAAACAAACACAAATCACAAAGCTCCTTCCTTCTTGGACGACGAAAACTGACTAACCAACCTTTTTTTCTCTCTCCTATCTCATAGCCAAAACCAACCTCCTTGCATTCAAAAATTGACCAATAAAAATCATCCACCTCTGTGACGTATATCGTTACCAACCAACTCTCTCTATAAAACGTCATTCGGGTAATCCCAGAAAACAACATTCTTTAATTATTCTAACTAAATCTATCTGCTTTACAAATATTTCTTACTAATAGCTACAAACGATACCTGTTTCTCAATTCACTGTCTTTTGTTAATAAACTTTTACCGATATAATCTTTCGGGGAGAAAAACCACCGCAAATCCCGGTCTATTGTTTAAACACTTTCTATATACACTTTTATTCCGGGTAAATCCATTCCACAATAACCGACTTATTTAAATTTCTTATCGATAATATTTGAAAGTCTTGTCTCTGAGGCCTAATGAACAATTCTTCGAACAACTTAAAATACATATTTTGTCTTATACAGGATGTTTGAAAATTTATATGCCCGTGTCTTTATGAAATATCAATAATTTTAATTTTTATTTAAGTAATAAAATTTGTATATCGGTTTTTTATTGCTTATGGACATTCAAAAGTACAACAGTATTTATTTAAGTTGACCTTACTTTTGTGTTTCTTCTTGGTTTCACTGAGACCTAAAATTTTAATGTTTCTTTTGTCCATTTCTTCACATATATGCATCACTTTTTCCTAAATTCCATTCACATTCCAGGTGCCTATTTTTAGTCCTTGTTTTGAATAGGTACCAGGAGTTGAAGAAGAAGGGACTGAAGAAGAAGATCCTGAGCTTTTGCCTGTCTTATATGTCTTGTATCTTTTTTTTTAATCATTTTAGCACATTCTAGCCAATTGATGTTATTGTCGAATTTTTCTAAAGACTCAAATCTAGTTGATGCTCTAGAAACAGTGTGTGAAAACAGTTTTGTTTCCAACTTAACTGTTTGGCGTTGAGATCCTTTCACTGTTAAAAATTCTTCGCCGATTTTGTGAACAATATTATGCAAATCAACTTGTATACTTGAGCAAATCGACTATCGGTGTGACATTGATCAATTTTCCATTTGAAACAGAACCAGACTCCAAAAAATGATTTCTAAACAATTTTGTCATATGTGGTTATATATACAATATTATATATATAATATATATATATATATATATATATATATATATATATATATATATATATATATAAATATATATATATATATATATATATATATATATATATATATATATATATATATATATAATATATATATATATATATATATATATATATATATATATATATATATAACCACATATGACAAAATTGTTTAGAAATCATTTTTTGGAGTCTGGTTCTGTTTCAAATGGAAAATTGATCAATGTCACACCGATAGTCGATTTGCTCAAGTATACAAGTTGATTTGCATAATATTGTTCACAAAATCGGCGAAGAATTTTTAACAGTGAAAGGATCTCAACGCCAAACAGTTAAGTTGGAAACAAAACTGTTTTCACACACTGTTTCTAGAGCATCAACTAGATTTGAGTCTTTAGAAAAATTCGACAATAACATCAATTGGCTAGAATGTGCTAAAATGATTAAACAAATTAATGACTGGTTTAATATATTCAATTAAAAAAAAAGATACAAGACATATAAGACAGGCAAAAGTTCAGGATCTTCTTCTTCAGTCCCTTCTTCGTCAACTCCTGGTACCTATTCAAAACAAGGACTAAAAATAGGCACCTGGAATGTGAATGGAATTTAGGAAAAAGTGGTGCATATATGTGAAGAAATGGACAAAAGAAACATTAAAATTTTAGGTCTCAGTGAAACCAAGAAGAAACACAAAAGTAAGGTCAACTTAAATAAATACATATTGTATTTTTCGGGTATTAAAACTGACGGAAAAGGAATCATGGGAGTAGGAGTCGTAATCGCCAAAGAACTGAAGCACAAAGTCACCCACTTTGATTACGTTAATCCAAGGATAATTACGGTGATACTAAAACTTGAATTACAAACTTGACATGATATTGACAAAGTATGTTTGCATATTTCTAATGTTTATCACAGTTAACAGTAAGAATTTTTGAGAAAAACTCAATTGGTTTTTCCTGTATTTTTTTTTTTAATAATTGTGTACAATTTTTGTAGGTTTCCAGTTAGTAGCCATAGTAAGTGACCTGGGAAGCAGTAACAGATCACTTTATAATGAACTGAATATTAGTCATACCAACACATGGTTTACAAATCCAGCAAATAATCAAAAAATATTTGTTTTTCCTGATGTGCCTCATTTAATAAAGTTGATTTGAAACCATTTTGTTGACCAAGGGTTTATACTGTATGGGAAGGAAATAAACAAATCTATAATAGAAGAAGTTATAGATGTAACTACCTCGTCAGATCTTAATATAAGCCATAAGATCACTAAAGATAGTCTTAACGTCCAAGGAGCTGCAAGACAAAAAATGAAATGGGCAACAAAATTGTTTTCTCACACCATTTCTATGGCAATTTCCCGATGTGGAGCTAGGGGAATGCTAAATCATCATAACTGGATGGAATGCGCCGAATTTTTTAAAATGATATGATTTAAAAAATATACTATTGTTAAATATTATGTTAATTATGTATTAATGTCTTTCTTTTACTGTAAAACTATTTTCAAACAATAATTTTAATCTTTGAGTTTATTTCCAAGATGGGTAATTTCTTTCAGGTTAACGATTGGTTTGACGTCTTAAACGTGAAATGTTATGCAACTGATACGAGGGAGAGAACAAAAGCTTAATTATTAGCAGTAAGCACCCAAGATAACATTATTAATTTGATGACCACAAATATTTTAAACTTAAGGGTCAAAGGCAAAACAACATTAATTCTTTTTCAAAAAGGTACTGTAAGGATAATTTATAGTTATTTATGTTTTCTTTTATTTTTCAATTTATTGTAGGCATCATTATGACTAATACATCACTTCAGCTTCTATTTAGTGATCTAAAGGACAGATTTGGCACAAAATATCTTCTTACATACCGATTAAATCAAGACATTATTGAAAATTTTTGAAGTTATACTTCTATACGCACGGTCGGCGTTGGAAATTTGAAAGAGAGTGAATCTGTGAAACCATTACATATGTAAGATAATGAGTAAGAGAGAGACAGATATATTTTCTCTCTCTTCCTCTCTGGAGAATAAAAATGTTCCTTTTGTATATATATATATTTAATATTATATATATATATATATATATATATATATATATATATATATATATATATATATATATATATAAGAATAAGAAAAAAGAAGTACTTGTGACTCGTTTGGAACAAATATATAACTGTTTTGGATGGGTTGGAGTCAATAATAGGGCTATTGGTTAACTATTTTTTTATTCTCGAGCTTTCAATTGTGTTTACAATTATTATCAAGAGCTAAAAAAGACAAAATACTTACAAGGTTGAACTAAAAAGAAAAAACAATTTTTGTTAACTTACCAAATAAAAATTAGTTTGGTAAGTAAAAATCACTGCTTACATGTTCAAAATATTTAATACAAAAATGTTTTTATCTAATAAATGTTTCTCTGAAAAATTTTTATAATTTTGAAAACATTTTTTTTAATATAAGAATAATTGAATTTATAAATAAGTTCAAATAGCTCAATAGTTCAAAATAATAACTGAAGATCTTCCTGTAGATAATCTGGATGAGAAAGTTTTAAAATACGTTCTTTTAATCCTGTTATAAGGTTCATTTTCATCTTATTTGGATGGTGAGAGTAATAGCTTATAAATCTATTACTACATATGGGTTTTCTGAACCATCTGGTTTCCAACCCATCCAAAACAGTTATATATTTGTTCCAAACGAGTCACAAGTACTTCTTTTTTCTTATTCTTGTAGAAAAATATGGGTTTTTTCGATGACATCCGAAACGATTATGGGCAATCTACAGTCAGAATTCTGAAGGATTGGACTAGAATTACCATCAAACTTGCTGCTTTACACAATCAAAAGACTTTTTTGTTGAAGTGTAGATCTAATGGATGTTTCCCTGGACATGTTACAAATGGCCTAGTTAATGTAAATTCCCTTTTACATCATCGGACTGGGAATATTCACCATGATGCTTGGAAATTATGTGACAGGTTTGGAAGAAATATTATTAATTTAGAAATTAAAATCGCTTTTGCTGATATAAACTTTTTTGAAAGAAAATTACATGAGTTACGTACCAAGGCCTACAATATCTTAAATTTCCACACATTTAATGAATTTAATCGTAGACAAAGAATTAAATACAACACAGAATTTCATAAAATCAAAAAAATACAAATTAATAAGTTCAATAAATTAAAAATAGAAGCTTTTGATAAGATAAAATTTCAAGAAAAATGGTTTAAAAATCTAACATCTATTCATTTTCCTTTTGAAATTAAAAAATTTTTAGCATTAGGACCTAAATTTTCTTTATGTCCTTCCAAATCTGATATTAGAGTTCCTAATTTACTTTCTGATATTGAATCAATAATCAGACCACTTAATGATAGTCAAAAGGATGTTGTTAGATCTAAATGTACAAACGTTATTACAAACTTTTTGCATAAAGAAGTCAAAGATCATTTTTTAAATAAATACTATATGCAAACTAAACTTTTTCTTAAAAACCATCCTGAAATTTATATTGTTAAAAGCGATAAAGGTAACGTAACTGTTGTAATGTACAAAGAGGATTATATACAAAAAACTGGAGAACTCTTAAATGATACTAAGTATTACACTACACTTAGAAGGAGTCCTGTTTGTACTTTGCAACAAAAAGCAAATTGTCTAGTATCTAAATTAAACATAAAGAAATTTATTGATAATAAAAAAGCAAAAGAGCTCAAAATTTATAATTCTATTGCTCCACGGTTCTATGCTCTGCCAAAAATACATAAACCAACTTTATCTATGAGACCAATTGTTTCATCTTTATGCCCTCCTAATGGACCAATAGCACAGCTCCTCACTGACATCTTAACTAATGCTTATAATTTAAACAACAATTTTTACATTAAAGATTCATTTGATTTTAGTTCTTTCATTAATAATTTCCAATTACCACAAAATTATGTTTTAGTTAGTTTTGATGTAACATCTCTTTTTACTAATTTGCCTTTAGATTTAATCATAAGTAGTGTTCAAAAACATTGGAATGAGATTTCACAACACACTAATATTGACTTATTACATTTCAAAACACTTATCAACTTTGTTTTTGATTCTAATATTTTTATATTTAATGGTGTATTTTATAAACAAATTTTTGGTAGTCCTATGGGATCTAGTCTTTCACCCATTCTAAGTAGCTATGTCATGGATGATGTTATCAGTGATTGTATCAGTAATTGCACTTTTTTCATTCCTTTTATTAAGAGATATGTAGATGATTTAGTTTTGGCACTTCCTAAACACAAAATTCATGAAACAGTCAACATTTTCAACAGTCATAATCAACATATACAATTCACAGTTGAGGAAGAGGTAGATAATTCTCTACCATTCCTTGACATGAGAATTGTAAGAAATACAGACAATATGTTGAAAACCAGATGGTTCAGAAAACCCATATGTAGTAATAGATTTATAAGCTATTACTCTCACCATCCAAATAAGATGAAAATGAACCTTATAACAGGATTAAAAGAACGTGTTTTAAAACTTTCTCATCCAGATTATCTACAGGAAGATCTTCAGTTATTAAAAAATATTCTAATTGAAAACTCTTATCCTCCAGATATGCTACATAGGATGCTTTTTTCTAATATTGGTAATATAAATAATTTAACACCATTTTTTGCTCAATCTCAAAACATTGTATCTAACAATCAGAACATCTATTATCATTCACTACCTTTTATACCATCATTAACACCTAAATTAATACAAACACTAAAGGTTATTGACAATATAAAAATAGCAACAAAGAACATCAAAACTATTTCATCTTTATATTCTAAAACTAAATATCCTATAGACAAATTTGAAAAAACGAATTTAGTATACAGCATTAGTTGTACTCAGTGTGAGGCTGAATATGTTGGTGAGACCGGAAGAAATCTTTCAAATCGCATTATTTCTCACAAAAGTGATTGCAGAATTAAAAAACCATCTTGTGCTTTGGCAGAACATGTAATCGATAAAGACCATATTATGGATTTTGATAACATTAAAATTTTATGTAGTGAAAGTAATAAATTTAAAAGGACTTTTTTGGAAATGGTTTGTATTAGCAAAAATGATAAGAGTTTAAACAAAAGATCTGAAATTCAAAATTTAAGCAAAATTTATAATTATATTCTTTCTTTATGATTTATATATAAAACTTGTAAAATGTCATATTTGATTCTCCATATATCTATCACATTCTTTCAGACATCTGTCAAGGGTGAATAAATCTTCTTCTTTTTGTTACTAAACAAAAAAGAATGTTTAAACGAAGTTTTACTTTTGGCAATATAATTGTCAAAAATAAAAATTTTATGTTGGCATTTATGACATTGAGGCTATTTGTAATTGGTTGCTATTTGAACTTATTTATAAATTCAATTATTCTTATATTAAAAAAAATGTTTTCAAAATTATAAAAATTTTTCAGAGAAACATTTATTAGATAAAAACATTTTTGTATTAAATATTTTGAACATGTAAGCAGTGATTTTTACTTACCAAACTAATTTTTATTTGGTAAGTTAACAAAAATTGTTTTTTCTTTTTAGTTCAACCTTGTAAGTATTTTGTCTTTTTTAGCTCTTGATAATAATTGTAAACACAATTGAAAGCTCGAGAATAAAAAAATAGTTAACCAATAGCCCTATTATTGACTCCAACCCATCCAAAACAGTTATATATTTGTTCCAAACGAGTCACAAGTACTTCTTTTTTCTTATTCTTATATATATATATATATATATATATATATATATATATATATATATATATATATATATATAATATTAAATATATATATACAAAAGGAACATTTTTATTCTCCAGAGAGGAAGAGAGAGAAAATATATCTGTCTCTCTCTTACTCATTATCTTACATATGTAATGGTTTCACAGATTCACTCTCTTTCAAATTTCCAACGCCGACCGTGCGTATAGAAGTATAACTTCAAAAATTTTCAATAATGTCTTGATTTAATCGGTATGTAAGAATATATTTTGTGCCAAATCTGTCCTTTAGATCACTAAATAGAAGCTGAAGTGATGTATTAGTCATAATGATGCCTACAATAAATTGAAAAATAAAAGAAAACATAAATAACTATAAATTATCCTTACAGTACCTTTTTGAAAAAGAATTAATGTTGTTTTGCCTTTGACCCTTAAGTTTAAAATATTTGTGGTCATCAAATTAATAATGTTATCTTGGGTGCTTACTGCTAATAATTAAGCTTTTGTTCTCTCCCTCGTATCAGTTGCATAACATTTCACGTTTAAGACGTCAAACCAATCGTTAACCTGAAAGAAATTACCCATCTTGGAAATAAACTCAAAGATTAAAATTATTGTTTGAAAATAGTTTTACAGTAAAAGAAAGACATTAATACATAATTAACATAATATTTAACAATAGTATATTTTTTAAATCATATCATTTTAAAAAATTCGGCGCATTCCATCCAGTTATGATGATTTAGCATTCCCCTAGCTCCACATCGGGAAATTGCCATAGAAATGGTGTGAGAAAACAATTTTGTTGCCCATTTCATTTTTTGTCTTGCAGCTCCTTGGACGTTAAGACTATCTTTAGTGATCTTATGGCTTATATTAAGATCTGACGAGGTAGTTACATCTATAACTTCTTCTATTATAGATTTGTTTATTTCCTTCCCATACAGTATAAACCCTTGGTCAACAAAATGGTTTCAAATCAACTTTATTAAATGAAGCACATCAGGAAAAACAAATATTTTTTGATTATTTGCTGGATTTGTAAACCATGTGTTGGTATGACTAATATTCAGTTCATTATAAAGTGATCTATTACTGCTTCCCAGGTCACTTACTATGGCTACTAACTGGAAACCTACAAAAATTGTACACAATTATTAAAAAAAAAATACAGGAAAAACCAATTGAGTTTTTCTCAAAAATTCTTACTGTTAACTGTGATAAACATTAGAAATATGCAAACATACTTTGTCAATATCATGTCAAGTTTGTAATTCAAGTTTTAGTATCACCGTAATTATCCTTGGATTAACGTAATCAAAGTGGGTGACTTTGTGCTCCAGTTCTTTGGCGATTACGACTCCTACTCCCATGATTCCTTTTCCGTCAGTTTTAATACCCGAAAAATACAATATGTATTTATTTAAGTTGACCTTACTTTTGTGTTTCTTCTTGGTTTCACTGAGACCTAAAATTTTAATGTTTCTTTTGTCCATTTCTTCACATATATGCACCACTTTTTCCTAAATTCCATTCACATTCCAGGTGCCTATTTTTAGTCCTTGTTTTGAATAGTTACCAGGAGTTGACGAAGAAGGGACTGAAGAAGAAGATCCCGAACTTTTGACTATCTTATATGTCTTGTATCTTTTTTTTTAATTGAATATATTAAACCAGTCATTAATTTGTTTAATCATTTTAGCACATTCTAGCCAATTGATGTTATTGTCGAATTTTTCTAAAGACTCAAATCTAGTTGATGCTCTAGAAACAGTGTGTGAAAACAGTTTTGTTTCCAACTTAACTGTTTGGCGTTGAGATCCTTTCACTGTTAAAAATTCTTCGCCGATTTTGTGAACAATATTATGCAAATCAACTTGTATACTTGAGCAAATCGACTATCGGTGTGACATTGATCAATTTTCCATTTGAAACAGAACCAGACTCCAAAAAATGATTTCTAAACAATTTTGTCATATGTGGTTATATATACAATATTATATATATATAATATATATATATATATATATATATATATATATATATATAAATATATATATATAATATTAAATATATATACAAAAGGAACATTTTTATTCTCCAGAGAGGAAGAGAGAGAAAATATATCTGTCTCTCTCTTACTCATTATCTTACATATGTAATGGTTTCACATATTCACTCTCATGCAAATTTCCAACGCCGACCGTGCGTATAGAAGTATAACTTCAAAAATTTTCAATAATGTCTTGATTTAATCGGTATGTAAGAAGATATTTTGTGCCAAATCTGTCCTTTAGATCAGTAAATAGAAGCTGAAGTGATGTATTAGTCATAATGATGCCTACAATAAATTGAAAAATAAAAGAAAACATAAATAACTATAAATTATCCTTACAGTACCTTTTTGAAAAATAATTAATGTTGTTTTGCCTTTGACCCTTAAGTTTAAAATATTTGTGGTCATCAAATTAATAATGTTATCTTGGGCGCTTAATGCTAATAATTAAGCTTTTGTTCTCTCCCTCGTATCAGTTGCATAACATTTCACGTTTAAGACGTCAAACCAATCGTTAACCTGAAAGAAATTACCCATCTTGGAAATAAACTCAAAGATTAAAATTATTGTTTGAAAATAGTTTTACAGTAAAAGAAAGACATTAATACATAATTAACATAATATTTAACAATAGTATATTTTTTAAATGATATCATTTTAAAAAATTCGGCGCATTCCATCCAGTTAGGATGATTTAGCATTCCCCTAGCTCCACATCGGGAAATTGCCATAGAAATGGTGTGAGAAAACAATTTTGTTGCCCATTTCATTTTTTGTCTTGCAGCTCCTTGGACGTTAAGACTATCTTTAGTGATCTTATGGCTTATATTAAGATCTGACGAGGTAGTTACATCTATAACTTCTTCTATTATAGATTTGTTTATTTCCTTCCCATACAGTATAAACCCTTGGTCAACAAAATGGTTTCAAATCAACTTTATTAAATGAGGCACATCAGGAAAAACAAATATTTTTTTATTATTTGCTGGATTTGTAAACCATGTGTTGGTATGACTAATATTCAGTTCATTATAAAGTGATCTATTACTGCTTCCCAGGTCACTTACTATGGCTACTAACTGGAAACCTACAAAAATTGTACACAATTATTAAAAAAAAATACAGGAAAAACCAATTGAGTTTTTCTCAAAAATTCTTACTGTTACTTGTGATAAACATTAGAAATATGCAAACATACTTTGTCAATATCATGTCAAGTTTGTAATTCAAGTTTTAGTATCACCGTAATTATCCTTGGATTAACGTAATCAAAGTGGGTGACTTTGTGCTCCAGTTCTTTGGCGATTACGACTCCTACTCCCATTATTCCTTTTCCGTCAGTTTTAATACCCGAAAAATACAATATGTATTATATAAGTTGATCTTACTTTTGTGTTTCTTCTTGGTTTCACTGAGACCTAAAATTTTAATGTTTCTTTTGTCCATTTCTTCACATATATGCACCACTTTTTCCTAAATTCCATTCACATTCCAGGTGCCTATTTTTAGTCCTTGTTTTGAATAGGTACCAGGAGTTGAAGAAGAAGGGACTGAAGAAGAAGATCCTGAGCTTTTGCCTGTCTTATATGTCTTGTATCTTTTTTTTTTAATTGAATATATTAAACCAGTCATTAATTTGTTTAATCATTTTAGCACATTCTAGCCAATTGATGTTATTGTCGAATTTTTCTAAATACTCAAATCTAGTTGATGCTCTAGAAACAGTGTGTGAAAACAGTTTTGTTTCCAACTTAACTGTTTGGCGTCGAGAACCTTTCACTGTTAAAAATTCTTCGCCGATTTTGTGAACAATATTATGCAAATCACCTTGTATACTTGAGCAAATCGACTATCGGTGTGACATTGATCAATTTTCCATTTGAAACAGAACCAGACTCCAAAAAATGATTTCTAAACAATTTTGTCATATGTGGTTATATATACAATATTATATATATAATATATATATATATATATATATATATATATATATATATATATATATATATATATATATATATATATATATATATATATATATATATATATATAATATATATATATACAAAAGGAACATTTTTATTTTCCAGAGAGGAAGAGAGAGAAAATATATCTGTCTCTCTCTTACTCATTATCTTACATATGTAATGGTTTCACAGATTCACTCTCATGCTAATTTCCAACGCCGACCGTGCGTATAGAAGTATAACTTCAAAAATTTTCAATAATGTCTTGATTTAATCGGTATGTAAGAAGATATTTTGTGCCAAATCTGTCCTTTAGATCAGTAAATAGAAGCTGAAGTGATGTATTAGTCATAATGATGCCTACAATAAATTGAAAAATAAAAGAAAACATAAATAACTATAAATTATCCTTACGGTACCTTTTTGAAAAAGAATTAATGTTGTTTTGCCTTTGACCCTTAAGTTTAAAATATTTGTGGTCATCAAATTAATAATGTTATCTTGGGTGCTTAATGCTAATAATTAAGCTTTTGTTCTCTCCCTCGTATCAGTTGCATAACATTTCACGTTTAAGACGTCAAACCAATCGTTCACCTGAAAGAAATTACCCATCTTGGAAATAAACTCAAAGATTAAAATTATTGTTTGAAAATAGTTTTACAGTAAAAGAAAGACATTAATACATAATTAACATAATATTTAACAATAGTATATTTTTTAAATCATATCATTTTAAAAAATTCGGCGCATTCCATCCAGTTATGATGATTTAGCATTCCCCTAGCTCCACATCGGGAAATTGCCATAGAAATGGTGTGAGAAAACAATTTTGTTGCCCATTTCATTTTTTGTCTTGCAGCTCCTTGGACGTTAAGACTATCTTTAGTGATCTTATGGCTTATATTAAGACCTGACGAGGTAGTTACATCTATAACTTCTTCTATTATAGATTTGTTTATTTCCTTCCCATACAGTATAAACCCTTGGTCAACAAAATGGTTTCAAATCAACTTTATTAAATGAGGCACATCAGGAAAAACAAATATTTTTTGATTATTTGCTGGATTTGTAAACCATGTGTTGGTATGACTAATATTCAGTTCATTATAAAGTGATCTATTACTGCTTCCCAGGTCACTTACTATGGCTACTAACTGGAAACCTACAAAAATTGTACACAATTATTAAAAAAAAATACAGGAAAAACCAATTGAGTTTTTCTCAAAAATTCTTACTGTTAACTGTGATAAACATTAGAAATATGCAAACATACTTTGTCAATATCATGTCAAGTTTGTAATTCAAGTTTTAGTATCACCGTAATTATACTTGGATTAACGTAATCAAAGTGGGTGACTTTGTGCTCCAGTTCTTTGGCGATTACGACTCCTACTCCCATGATTCCTTTTCCGTCAGTTTTAATACCCGAAAAATACAATATGTATTTATTTAAGTTGACCTTACTTTTGTGTTTCTTCTTGGTTTCACTGAGACCTAAAATTTTATTGTTTCTTTTGTCCATTTCTTCACATATATGCACCACTTTTTCCTAAATTCCATTCACATTCCAGGTGCCTATTTTTAGTCCTTGTTTTGAATAGGTACCAGGAGTTGACGAAGAAGGGACTGAAAAAGAAGATCCTGAACTTTTGCCTGTCTTATATGTCTTGTATCTTTTTTTTTAATTGAATATATTAAACCAGTCATTAATTTGTTTAATCATTTTAGCACATTCTAGCCAATTGATGTTATTGTCGAATTTTTCTAAAGACTCAAATCTAGTTGATGCTCTAGAAACAGTGTGTGAAAACAGTTTTGTTTCCAACTTAACTGTTTGGCGTTGAGATCCTTTCACTGTTAAAAATTCTTCGCCGATTTTGTGAACAATATTATGCAAATCAACTTGTATACTTGAGCAAATCGACTATCGGTGTGACATTGATCAATTTTCCATTTGAAACAGAACCAGACTCCAAAAAATGATTTCTAAACAATTTTGTCATATGTGGTTATATATACAATATTATATATATATATATATATATATATATATATATATATATATATATATATATATATATATATATATATATATATATATATATATATATATATATATATATATATTGTGACAATTGGGGTTTATAGAAAATAATTTATAAGTTATATACTACATAATATTAGATATAAAAAAGTATTTGATTATTTTAAATAAGTTATATACTAGAGAAATTTACAAAAATATATTTATGTGAGGGCATTTTAAGAAATTAGCATATAATAATTGTAAAAAGTTGTATTTTAGTAATTATAATGTGGTAGATATATGTAAGTGAGCCATGTGACTAGGCAACCAACTATACAGTGAGTGATAGACAGATATTTATACTCTGAAGTGACGTTTAAGAATATTTACGAATATAAAGTGGGGTTATAATAATATATTGTTTGAAATGTGTATTTTATTAAATTAGAGTGTTAGTTACTAATTTGAATGTTTATTCTGATCTGAAAAGCCTAAATGTCAACAAAATTATCAATGGAACATTAACGAATTCTCCAGAGTGCAGAGTGTGACCATTGTTTACGGTCGAACATTCTGGAATAATGATTATGTCGGTGGATAGAACAGATATTTTTTTCGAGAACATTGATATCGAAGAAATAGAACAAATTGGAACATGATTTCTTACCAGATGGTTCTGGAATATCCAAAAAGATATAAATACCCGTGATTTGGATTCAAGATGGAAGTTTTTAGTCAGAAGTCAAGCAGTTTATTATGAAAGTTAGTAGATTAGTCAATTGTTCACGGTTTTAGTAAGTCAGTCAAGCAGTTTAATAAGAAATATGAAAGTTAGTTGGAGATAGTCCAATTGTTTAATATAGTGAGTTAAATGAAGATTAAAAATTATGCATATATTTAATGCACATTTATAATTATACACAAATAATTATTGAAGTTTATAAAAGTATATTAGAAGAATATTGGATGGACATTGGAAGGAATTAAAATTATATTATGATTGGAGATTAGTATAAATCAACTTATAATAATTGGATATTGGTATATTGAAAAGAAGAATAAATATAAATGGTGTTTGCTGGTTTGGTTGGTGGTGTATAAATGCTGGTGAAGAAAACTATATCTTAAATTGGTAGAAGCTGATAATTGGAAAAAGTAATTTCACAAAAAACAAGGATAACTGAAGTACGAAGACATTCAGTGGTGATTAGAATCTATATAGTGGAAAACAGTTTATTTAGGCATTCAGTGAAAGAAAGGTACAAAATTTTGTTAATATAATTTAGTTAGTGTCATAACAATTTTAATTTTGAAGATAGTTTGTTTAAATTTTACATTGTCTATAGAATTTAATTAGTTTTATAAGAATATCAATTTAAAGATAGTTTATTTTAAATTTACATTGGCTAGGTTAGATATATATGTGTGTTTCATAATAGTTATAATAAAGATAATTTAAAAAAGTACTTACAAACTAATTCTTTGAGAACCGCGATAAAAACCCTATATATATATTATTAAAAATACTCATTGCTCATCATTCAAACAAAAAACACATCATAACAATATATATATATATATATATATATATATATATATATATATATATATATATATATATATATATATATATATATATATATATGTAAGTACTTTTTTAAATTATCTTTATTATAACTATTATGAAACACACATATATATCTAACCTAGCCAATGTAAATTTAAAATAAACTATCTTTAAATTGATATTCTTATAAAACTAATTAAATTCTATAGACAATGTAAAATTTAAACAAACTATCTTCAAAATTAAAATTGTTATGACACTAACTAAATTATATTAACAAAATTTTGTACCTTTCTTTCACTGAATGCCTAAATGAACTGTTTTCCACTATATAGATTCTAATCACCACTGAATGTCTTCGTACTTCAGTTATCCTTGTTTTTTGTGAAATTACTTTTTCCAATTATCAGCTTCTACCAATTTAAGATATAGTTTTCTTCACCAGCATTTATACACCACCAACCAAACCAGCAAACACCATTATATTTATTCTTCTTTTCAATATACCAATATCCAATTATTATAAGTTGATTTATACTAATCTCCAATCATAATATAATTTTAATTCCTTCCAATGTCCATCCAATATTCTTCTAATATACTTTTATAATCTTCAATAATTATTTGTGTATAATTATAAATGTGCATTAAATATATGCATAATTTTTAATCTTCATTTAACTCACTATATTAAACAATTGGACTATCTCCAACTAACTTTCATATTTCTTATTAAACTGCTTGACTGACTTACTAAAACTGTGAACAATTGACTTCACTAACTAATCTACTAACTTTCATAATAAACTGCTTGACTTCTGACTAAAAACTGCCATCTTGAATCCAAATCACGGGTATTTATATCCTTTTTGATATTCCAGAACCATCTGGTAAGAGATCATGTTCCAATTTGTTCTATTTCTTCGATATAGATGTTCTCGAAAAAATATCTGTTCGATCCACCGCCATAATCATTATTTCGAGAATGTTCGACCGTAAACAATGGTCAAATTCTGCATTCTGGAGAATTCGTTCATTTTTTATTGATAATTTTGTTTACATTTAGGCTTTTCAGATCAGAATAAACATTCAAATTAGTAACTAACACTCTAATTTAATAAAATACACAATTCAAACAATATATTATTATAACCCCACTTTATATTCCCAATTATGATTAATTTCTATCTGTCAATCACTCCGAGAGTATTTTTGGTTGCCTATGCACATGGCTCACTTACATCTATTTACAACATTAAAATTACTAAAATACAACTTTTTACAATTATTATATGCTAATTTCTTAGAATGCCCTCACATAAATATATTTTTGTAAATTTCTCTAGTATATAACTTATTTAAAATAATCAAATACTTTTTTATATCTAATATTATGTAGTATATAACTTATAAATTATTTTCTATAAACCCCAATCGTCACAATACCCCAAAAATAATATTTAAAATAAATAATTTACTTATTATTTTTTTAAATATTAATTTTCTCATACCTTATTAAATTTAATAAATTAATAATTCATTTTTTTTTTATTTAAAATGTGTTAAATACATCCCTGTTCGCTGTCTATGTCAAAGCAGAGAACAACGGATCACAGTTCGGCTATTCTATGGTCAAACTGTCATGTCAAATGGAGAGAATGAAATATAACCTTAATTAAAATATAATGGATATTGTGTTCTGTTTATTTATAGACAAAATCTAGGAATTATTTCCATTCAAAATAACTTTCATCAATATAAATTGGTAAGTTTTACACTTTTTATAAAGACATTTACACAATCAATTCTGTATCTAACCCCAAATTATGATTTTTAGGGTACCAAACAATTTCCATATGTACAAAATTCAACAAGTATGATGTCAAATTTATTCACAACAAAGAAATCTACCATCTATCTATGAAATGGATCTATCAGTAAGTTTTTTTTTTTTTTGAAATTCTTTTCTTTGTTTAGTTGACATATTGGGCATTGGGTAGTAATTTCTTTTGCTATACTTATGTCATTCTTTGCAAAATAATTGTCCCTAAATAGCATCCATAGCTTTCTTGAACCAATATGCATATAATTGTTATGTAAATTTTTCAATATTTTCTTTGCTAAAGTTCTAGTTATTACATATACTTCTATGCCATTTATTATTTTATAATAAACTCCATCTTTCTTAAGGACTTTTTGTTTTTCACTCAAATTGATCTGATCTCTTATAATTTCTTCTCTAGAATATAATCCAGTACTGTCTACTAATTGATTTAATCCAATTTTTATTGTTCGCTGCCCTTTTTGTGATGTATTTTCTAACCTTGATAAAGCATCTGCCACTATATTGGATTTTCCAGAAATGTATTTGATTTCAAAGCAGTATTCACTAAGTATTAGACTCCACCGATGTATTCTACTGTTTCCATATTTGTTATTTAATATAGACGTTAAAGCTTGGTGATCTGTTTCTATTGTAAATTCATTACCCAACAAATAAAATCTTAATTTTGTGACACAGTGTATTATACTTGCTAGTTCTAATTCTGAAACTGAGTAACCCTTTTCATGTGGCTTTGTAATTCTTGAAATGAATTGTGTTGGGTATTCGACCCCATCATGTATTTGTAATAATACCCCTGATAATCTCTCTATTGATGCATCTGTTCTTAATATGAATGGTTGTGTGTAATCAGGATAGTATATTTTCAAATTTGACAGAAAAATGTTTTTAATTTCTTGGAATGCTAGTTCTCTTCTCTGATCCCATCTCCATTTTACACCTTTTCTCAGTAGTTCAAGTAATGGAATTTCTTTTATACTTAGATCTGGTATCATCCTTTTATAATAATTAATTATTCCAATAAATCCTCTTAAAGTTCTTAAATTGTGTGGTGTTTTATATTCCTGAATGACTTGTGTCCGTTCTGGATCCATTTCGATTCCCTTAGTGTTAAGTTTATAACCTAGATATATGACTTCTTTTTGAAAAAATGTACATTTTTCTTGATTTATTTTTAGTCCAACTTTGTCTAATCTATTTATTATAATTTTTAGGTGTTTCTCATGATCTTCAGCCGTTTTAGAAAAAATTAATATATCATCAATGTAGTGAATTACAAAATGTTTATATTGATCCAAAATATCATGAAGACATCTACATAGAGCACTGCAAGATGATTGAAGTCCAAATGGTACTACTTTGAATTGATATACTACTCCATCTATCTGAAATCCTGTATACTGTCTACTTTTTCTTTCTAGAGGTATTAACCAGAAACTATGCTGTAAATCGATTTTAGTGAAAAATGACATTCCTGTAATTCTTCCTAATATTCCATCTATACTCATTGGTGCTTCAAATTGCTTTTCAGTAATCTTGTTAATATTCCTTGCATCCAAACATAACCTGATTTCACCTGATCTTTTTCGTACTACTACTATGGGGTTAATAAAACGTGTGTCTGCCTTCTCAATGATCCCATCTTCTAACATATTATTAATTGTTTTGTTTACTTCTTCTCTGTATTTATATGGTATTGGGTATGATTTTGTTTTAAAATCTTTTTCTTCTTTAACTTTTATACTATGGATATAATTTTGTGCAATTCTATTTTCTTTATTGACAAGTCCCTTGTGTTGCTGCAATATGGAAATGACTATTGATTTATATTCTTCAGGGCAATTTAAAACTTTCATCATATCTTCTTCTTTACAAAGCACATTATTCTTCAATATGTACTCATTATTCCTTGCTTCCAATTTTACGCACTCCGCCTCGTAGGCATCCATCTGCTTAAAACTTCCATTCCTTAAATATTCACTACAATAATTATTCTTTACATTCTTTTGGGACATTTCCCTATCATCAAAATACATTTCTTCTTCATAAACATCATTATTTTCTTTTAATAATATCCTATCAACTCTTATTCCTTCTTCCACCTCATCTTTCTGCATAAATTTAATTATTTGCCCTTCCAAAGTTACCATTTTTTTTTCAAAATCTATCTTTACTTTCTTTTTTTTCAATTCATCATTTCCCATTAATATATCAACACATAAATCCTTGACAATAAATCCTTGCATATTAATTTCTTTATTAAGAATATTAATTTTAAAATTGGCTAGTTTATCAGTTTCACCCAATTTCTTATTATTTGCACCAACAATTTTAATTTTTGGAATCTTTATTATATCTGATAGTTTTAATGTATTAAAAATAAAATTCTCCGAGACTAAAGTACTTTCTGAACCAGTATCTATCATAATTTTAATCATTTTATTTTTGGCCAAAGCATTTATATAAATTAAATTAATAGATTCAATAATTTTCTCTTCATCTAAAGAAATAAATTCAAAAGGTTTTTCATAATAGCAATGGCCTAACTTGTAATTCAGAAAGTTTACTGCACAAAATTTTGATTATTAGAATTGTCAGATTGTATCTGACCACTTGGATCTGATGTCCTATGTCTTTCCCTACTATGACTTCTACTCACATTTTCCTGCCTTGTACTACTTCGTTCCCTGTCTTCGCAGCTTCTATTCCTTCGAACACAATGTACCTGTCTGTTATAGTTAGGTCGCTCTGTATTTCTTCTATTATTAAAATCTTGTCTATTATTATTAGTACTGTTATTAAAATGTTGTCTATTATAATTAGTATTATTATTAAAATTTTGTCTATTATAACTAGTATTATTATTAAAGTTCTGTCTATTTGGATTACTGTTATTATTATTAAAATTTTGTAAATTATTACCATATCTATAATTATTCTTATATGATTGTCTATATTGTTGATTATCATTTTTATTATATTGAAAGTTATTATTGTTTTTTCTGTTGTTATTATTATTTGTCATATTGCCTCTTTGTATTCTTTGAATAAAATTAATAAAACTATCTATTGTTTGAATATTTTGTACAGTTACGGTTTGCACAACATCAGCATCAAAATGTCTAGATACATTTAAGACTGTTTCATACTCTCTAAGTGGTGGTTCTAAATATTTTGCAACTGTTATCAGTTTCAATGCATAATCTACCATATTTGATTTTAAATTGTGATTATACTTTCCAAAATATAGAATTTATCTAAACTTGGCTTGCTCTAGTTCACCCCAATAATAATTTAAAAATTTATTTTCAAATGTTTGAAAATTATCTAAATCATTCTCAATACTAGCAAACCAAGTTGCTGCATTGTCATTTAATGTCATTCTAATATAATCTTTAATATCATTAATATTATTCACAAATCTTAATTTATGTTTTAAACTATTTATGTATACTCTAGGATGCAAATTTTTTATATTACCAGAGAATTTAATCCCAGACTCATTTGTTAAATTTAAGTAAGGTCTCCCTATGTCTCTCATTTGTGAAATATCATCTATTCTCTGTTCCACATTTCTTATTTGATTACTATTTATTTGGATATTTTGTTGTATATCGTCTAATTTTTCTTCTGTGTTTCTCCTGTCTTCGTTAATTTTTACTTCTAAGTTACATTTCTGTAACTCTATTTTCTGTTCTATATCTATTTTATTATCTTGAATAATTCTCTTTACTTCTGTCCTCTCATTGTCTATCCTTTTCTTGTAGTCATTCCGTATACTTTTTATTTCATTTGCAACTTTTTTCTCTGCAGCTTCAAGTTTTTTATCCATTTGTTTTTCCATTTGTTTTACAATTTTATTATTATTATCTTCTATTTTCTTTTCTAATTTTCTATAATTCTCTTCCAATTTCTGTTCCATTTTTTTCATGTCTTCTTTGACTTCTTGTGAATTCTGTTCCATTTTGTGTTCTATTTTTTTCGTGTTCTCTTCCATTGTCTTGTTCATCTGCATCATTAATGACATCAAAGCTGCCATATTGACATTTTCCTCTCTTTCTGGATTCATTTCTGCAGTATCTTGTGGAACTTGAACTAAACTCTCCTCTTGTATAGGTTGTGTTTCTACTTCCACATCTTCTTCATTCTTTTTGCTTCTTGTACCTTTCTTTCCTTGAGACATTTTGAGACTTTACTTGTTCAAATATAATTAAAAATAAAATCTATAATTTTTCCTTTCTACTGATAATTAATCTAATTATATGAGAGCACTTATCTTCCCAAACTAATTCTTTTAAATAGAGAGCCACCGCGTTGGGTGCCAAATTGTTATGATGTATTATTTGTTTAAATGATGAGCAATGAGTATTTTTAATAATATAATATATAGGGTTTTTATCGCGGTTCTCAAAGAATTAGCTTGTAAGTACTTTTTTAAATTATCTTTATTATAACTATTATGAAACACACATATATATCTAACCTAGCCAATGTAAATTTAAAATAAACTATCTTTAAATTGATATTCTTATAAAACTAATTAAATTCTATAGACAATGTAAAATTTAAACAAACTATCTTCAAAATTGAAATTGTTATGACACTAACTAAATTATATTAACAAAATGTTGTACCTTTCTTTCACTGAATGCCTAAATGAACTGTTTTCCACTATATAGATTCTAATCACCACTGAATGTCTTCGTACTTCAGTTATCCTTGTTTTTTGTGAAATTACTTTTTCCAATTATCAGCTTCTACCAATTTAAGATATAGTTTTCTTCACCAGCATTTATACACCACCAACCAAACCAGCAAACACCATTATATTTATTCTTCTTTTCAATATACCAATATCCAATTATTATAAGTTGATTTATACTAATCTCCAATCATAATATAATTTTAATTCCTTCCAATGTCCATCCCATATTCTTCTAATATACTTTTATAATCTTCAATAATTATTTGTGTATAATTATAAATGTGCATTAAATATATGCATAATTTTTAATCTTCATTTAACTCACTATATTAAACAATTGGACTATCTCCAACTAACTTTCATATTTCTTATTAAACTGCTTGACTGACTTACTAAAACTGTGAACAATTGACTTCACTAACTAATCTACTAACTTTCATAATAAACTGCTTGACTTCTGACTAAAAACTGCCATCTTGAATCCAAATCACGGGTATTTATATCCTTTTTGATATTCCAGAACCATCTGGTAAGAGATCATGTTCCAATTTGTTCTATTTCTTCGATATAGATGTTCTCGAAAAAATATCTGTTCGATCCACCGCCATAATCATTATTTCGAGAATGTTCGACCGTAAACAATGGTCAAATTCTGCATTCTGGAGAATTCGTTCATTTTTTATTGATAATTTTGTTTACATTTAGGCTTTTCAGATCAGAATAAACATTCAAATTAGTAACTAACACTCTAATTTAATAAAATACACAATTCAAACAATATATTATTATAACCCCACTTTATATTCCCAATTATGATTAATTTCTATCTGTCAATCACTCCGAGAGTATTTTTGGTTGCCTATGCACATGGCTCACTTACATCTATTTACAACATTAAAATTACTAAAATACAACTTTTTACAATTATTATATGCTAATTTCTTAGAATGCCCTCACATAAATATATTTTTGTAAATTTCTCTAGTATATAACTTATTTAAAATAATCAAATACTTTTTTATATCTAATATTATGTAGTATATAACTTATAAATTATTTTCTATAAACCCCAATCGTCACAATATATATATATATATATATATATATATATATATATATATATATATAAATATATATATAATATTAGATATATATATACAAAAGGAACATTTTTATTCTCCAGAGAGGAAGAGAGAGAAAATATATTTGTCTCTCTCTTACTCATTATCTTACATATGTAATGGTTTCACATATTCACTCTCATGCAAATTTCCAACGCCGACCGTGCGTATAGAAGTATAACTTCAAAAATTTTCAATAATGTCTTGATTTAATCGGTATGTAAGAAGATATTTTGTGCCAAATCTGTCCTTTAGATCAGTAAATAGAAGCTGAAGTGATGTATTAGTCATAATGATGCCTACAATAAATTGAAAAATAAAAGAAAACATAAATAACTATAAATTATCCTTACAGTACCTTTTTGAAAAAGAATTAATGTTGTTTTGCCTTTGACCCTTAAGTTTGAAATATTTGTGGTCATCAAATTAATAATGTTATCTTGGGCGCTTAATGCTAATAATTAAGCTTTTGTTCTCTCCCTCGTATCAGTTGCATAACATTTCACGTTTAAGACGTCAAACCAATCGTTAACCTGAAAGAAATTACCCATCTTGGAAATAAACTCAAATATTAAAATTATTGTTTGAAAATAGTTTTACAGTAAAAGAAAGACATTAATACATAATTAACATAATATTTAACAATAGTATATTTTTTAAATGATATCATTTTAAAAAATTCGGCGCATTCCATCCAGTTAGGATGATTTAGCATTCCCCTAGCTCCACATCGGGAAATTGCCATAGAAATGGTGTGAGAAAACAATTTTGTTGCCCATTTCATTTTTTGTCTTGCAGCTCCTTGGACGTTAAGACTATCTTTAGTGATCTTATGGCTTATATTAAGATCTGACGAGGTAGTTACATCTATAACTTCTTCTATTATAGATTTGTTTATTTCCTTCCCATACAGTATAAACCCTTGGTCAACAAAATGGTTTCAAATCAACTTTATTAAATGAGGCACATCAGGAAAAACAAATATTTTTTTATTATTTGCTGGATTTGTAAACCATGTGTTGGTATGACTAATATTCAGTTCATTATAAAGTGATCTATTACTGCTTCCCAGGTCACTTACTATGGCTACTAACTGGAAACCTACAAAAATTGTACACAATTATTAAAAAAAAAATACAGGAAAAACCAATTGAGTTTTTCTCAAAAATTCTTACTGTTAACTGTGATAAACATTAGAAATATGCAAACATACTTTGTCAATATCATGTCAAGTTTGTAATTCAAGTTTTAGTATCACCGTAATTATCCTTGGATTAACGTAATCAAAGTGGGTGACTTTGTGCTCCAGTTCTTTGGCGATTACGACTCCTACTCCCATTATTCCTTTTCCGTCAGTTTTAATACCCGAAAAATACAATATGTATTTATTTAAGTTGATCTTACTTTTGTGTTTCTTCTTGGTTTCACTGAGACCTAAAATTTTAATGTTTCTTTTGTCCATTTCTTCACATATATGCACCACTTTTTCCTAAATTCCATTCACATTCCAGGTGCCTATTTTTAGTCCTTGTTTTGAATAGGTACCAGGAGTTGAAGAAGAAGGGACTGAAGAAGAAGATCCTGAGCTTTTGCCTGTCTTATATGTCTTGTATCTTTTTTTTTTAATTGAATATATTAAACCAGTCATTAATTTGTTTAATCATTTTAGCACATTCTTGCCAATTGATGTTATTGTCGAATTTTTCTAAAGACTCAAATCTAGTTGATGCTCTAGAAACAGTGTGTGAAAACAGTTTTGTTTCCAACTTAACTGTTTGGCGTCGAGAACCTTTCACTGTTAAAAATTCTTCGCCGATTTTGTGAACAATATTATGCAAATCACCTTGTATATTTGAGCAAATCGACTATCGGTGTGACATTGATCAATTTTCCATTTGAAACAGAACCAGACTCCAAAAAATGATTTCTAAACAATTTTGTCATATGTGGTTATATATACATATATATATATATATATATATATATATATATATATATATATATATATATATATATATATATATATATATATATATATATATATATATATATAATATTAAATATATATACAAAAGGAACATTTTTATTCTCCAGAGAGGAAGAGAGAGAAAATATATCTGTCTCTCTCTTACTCATTATCTTACATATGTAATGGTTTCACAGATTCACTCTCATGCTAATTTCCAACGCCGACCGTGCGTATAGAAGTATAACTTCAAAAATTTTCAATAATGTCTTGATTTAATCGGTATGTAAGAAGATATTTTGTGCCAAATCTGTCCTTTAGATCAGTAAATAGAAGCTGAAGTGATGTATTAGTCATAATGATGCCTACAATAAATTGAAAAATAAAAGAAAACATAAATAACTATAAATTATCCTTACGGTACCTTTTTGAAAAAGAATTAATGTTGTTTTGCCTTTGACCCTTAAGTTTAAAATATTTGTGGTCATCAAATTAATAATGTAATCTTGGGTGCTTAATGCTAATAATTAAGCTTTTGTTCTCTCCCTCGTATCAGTTGCATAACATTTCACGTTTAAGACGTCAAACCAATCGTTAACCTGAAAGAAATTACCCATCTTGGAAATAAACTCAAAGATTAAAATTATTGTTTGAAAATAGTTTTACAGTAAAAGAAAGACATTAATACGTAATTAACATAATATTTAACAATAGTATATTTTTTAAATCATATCATTTTAAAAAATTCGGCGCATTCCATCCAGTTATGATAATTTAGCATTCCCCTAGCTCCACATCGGAAAATTGCCATAGAAATGGTGTGAGAAAACAATTTTGTTGCCCATTTCACTTTTTGTCTTGCAGCTCCTTGGACGTTAAGACTATCTTTAGTGATCTTATGGCTTATATTAAGATCTGACGAGGTAGTTACATCTATAACTTCTTGTATTATAGATTTGTTTATTTCCTTCCCATACAGTATAAACCCTTGGTCAACAAAATGGTTTCAAATCAACTTTATTAAATGAGGCACATCAGGAAAAACAAATATTTTTTGATTATTTGCTGGATTTGTAAACCATGTATTGGTATGACTAATATTCAGTTCATTATAAAGTGATCTATTACTGCTTCCCAGGTCACTTACTATGGCTACTAACTGGAAACCTACAAAAATTGTACACAATTATTAAAAAAAAAATACAGGAAAAACCAATTGAGTTTTTCTCAAAAATTCTTACTGTTAACTGTGATAAACATTAGAAATATGCAAACATACTTTGTCAATATCATGTCAAGTTTGTAATTCAAGTTTTAGTATCACCGTTATTATCCTTGGATTAACGTAATCAAAGTGGGTGACTTTGTGCTCCAGTTCTTTGGCGATTACGACTCCTACTCCCATGATTCCTTTTCCGTCAGATTTAATACCCGAAAAATACAATATGTATTTATTTAAGTTGACCTTACTTTTGTGTTTCTTCTTGGTTTCACTGAGACCTAAAATTTTAATGTTTCTTTTGTCCATTTCTTCACATATATGCACCACTTTTTCCTAAATTCCATTCACATTCCAGGTGCCTATTTTTAGTCCTTGTTTTGAATAGGTACCAGGAGTTGACGAAGAAGGGACTGAAGAAGAAGATCCTGAACTTTTGCCTGTCTTATATGTCTTGTATCTTTTTTTTTAATTGAATATATTAAACCAGTCATTAATTTGTTTAATCATTTTAGCACATTCTAGCCAATTGATGTTATTGTCGAATTTTTCTAAAGACTCAAATCTAGTTGATGCTCTAGAAACAGTGTGTGAAAACAGTTTTGTTTCCAACTTAACTGTTTGGCGTTGAGATCCTTTCACTGTTAAAAATTCTTCGCCGATTTTGTGAACAATATTATGCAAATCAACTTGTATACTTGAGCAAATCGACTATCGGTGTGACATTGATCAATTTTCCATTTGAAACAGAACCAGACTCCAAAAAATGATTTCTAAACAATTTTGTCATATGTGGTTATATATACAATATTATATATATAATATATATATATATATATATATATATATATATATATATATATATATATATATATATATATATATATACAAAAGGAACATTTTTATTCTCCAGAGAGGAAGAGAGAGAAAATATATCTGTCTCTCTCTTACTCATTATCTTACATATGTAATGGTTTCACATATTCACTCTCATGCAAATTTCCAACGCCGACCGTGCGTATAGAAGTATAACTTCAAAAATTTTCAATAATGTCTTGATTTAATCGGTATGTAAGAAGATATTTTGTGCCAAATCTGTCCTTTAGATCAGTAAATAGAAGCTGAAGTGATGTATTAGTCATAATGATGCCTACAATAAATTGAAAAATAAAAGAAAACATAAATAACTATAAATTATCCTTACAGTACCTTTTTGAAAAAGAATTAATGTTGTTTTGCCTTTGACCCTTAAGTTTAAAATATTTGTGGTCATCAAATTAATAATGTTATCTTGGGCGCTTAATGCTAATAATTAAGCTTTTGTTCTCTCCCTCGTATCAGTTGCATAACATTTCACGTTTAAGACGTCAAACCAATCGTTAACCTGAAAGAAATTACCCATCTTGGAAATAAACTCAAAGATTAAAATTATTGTTTGAAAATAGTTTTACAGTAAAAGAAAGACATTAATACATAATTAACATAATATTTAACAATAGTATATTTTTTAAATCATATCATTTTAAAAAATTCGGCGCATTCCATCCAGTTATGATGATTTAGCATTCCCCTAGCTCCACATCGGGAAATTGCCATAGAAATGGTGTGAGAAAACAATTTTGTTGCCCATTTCATTTTTTGTCTTGCAGCTCCTTGGACGTTAAGACTATCTTTAGTGATCTTATAGCTTATATTAAGATCTGACGAGGTAGTTACATCTATAACTTCTTCTATTATAGATTTGTTTATTTCCTTCCCATACAGTATAAACCCTTGGTCAACAAAATGGTTTCAAATCAACTTTATTAAATGAGGCACATCAGGAAAAACAAATATTTTTTTATTATTTGCTGGATTTGTAAACCATGTGTTGGTATGACTAATATTCAGTTCATTATAAAGTGATCTATTACTGCTTCCCAGGTCACTTACTATGGCTACTAACTGGAAACCTACAAAAATTGTACACAATTATTAAAAAAAAAAATACAGGAAAAACCAATTGAGTTTTTCTCAAAAATTCTTACTGTTAACTGTGATAAACATTAGAAATATGCAAACATACTTTGTCAATATCATGTCAAGTTTGTAATTCAAGTTTTAGTATCACCGTAATTATCCTTGGATTAACGTAATCAAAGTGGGTGACTTTGTGCTCCAGTTCTTTGGCGATTACGACTCCTACTCCCATTATTCCTTTTCCGTCAGTTTTAATACCCGAAAAATACAATATGTATTTATTTAAGTTGATCTTACTTTTGTGTTTCTTCTTGGTTTCACTGAGACCTAAAATTTTAATGTTTCTTTTGTCCATTTCTTCACATATATGCACCACTTTTTCCTAAATTCCATTCACATTCCAGGTGCCTATTTTTAGTCCTTGTTTTGAATAGGTACCAGGAGTTGAAGAAGAAGGGACTGAAGAAGAAGATCCTGAGCTTTTGCCTGTCTTATATGTCTTGTATCTTTTTTTTTTAATTGAATATATTAAACCAGTCATTAATTTGTTTAATCATTTTAGCACATTCTAGCCAATTGATGTTATTGTCGAATTTTTCTAAAGACTCAAATCTAGTTGATGCTCTAGAAACAGTGTGTGAAAACAGTTGTGTTTCCAACTTAACTGTTTGGCGTCGAGAACCTTTCACTGTTAAAAATTCTTCGCCGATTTTGTGAACAATATTATGCAAATCACCTTGTATATTTGAGCAAATCGACTATCGGTGTGACATTGATCAATTTTCCATTTGAAACAGAACCAGACTCCAAAAAATGATTTCTAAACAATTTTGTCATATGTGGTTATATATACAATATTATATATAATATATATATATATATATATATATATATATATATATATATATATATATATATATATATATATATATATAATATTAAATATATATGCAAAAGGAACATTTTTATTCTCCAGAGAGGAAGAGAGAGAAAATATATCTGTCTCTCTCTTACTCATTACCTTACATATGTAATGGTTTCACAGATTCACTCTCATGCTAATTTCCAACGCCGACCGTGCGTATAGAAGTATAACTTCAAAAATTTTCAATAATGTCTTGATTTAATCGGTATGTAAGAAGATATTTTGTGCCAAATCTGTCCTTTAGATCAGTAAATAGAAGCTGAAGTGATGTATTAGTCATAATGATGCCTACAATAAATTGAAAAATAAAAGAAAACATAAATAACTATAAATTATCCTTACAGTACCTTTTTGAAAAAGAATTAATGTTGTTTTGCCTTTGACCCTTAAGTTTAAAATATTTGTGGTCATCAAATTAATAATGTTATCTTGGGCGCTTAATGCTAATAATTAAGCTTTTGTTCTCTCCCTCGTATCAGTTGCATAACATTTCACGTTTAAGACGTCAAACCAATCGTTAACCTGAAAGAAATTACCCATCTTGGAAATAAACTCAAAGATTAAAATTATTGTTTGAAAATAGTTTTACAGTAAAAGAAAGACATTAATACATAATTAACATAATATTTAACAATAGTATATTTTTTAAATCATATCATTTTAAAAAATTCGGCGCATTCCATCCAGTTATGATGATTTAGCATTCCCCTAGCTCCACATCGGGAAATTGCCATAGAAATGGTGTGAGAAAACAATTTTGTTGCCCATTTCATTTTTTGTCTTGCAGCTCCTTGGACGTTAAGACTATCTTTAGTGATCTTATGGCTTATATTAAGATCTGACGAGGTAGTTACATCTATAACTTCTTCTATTATAGATTTGTTTATTTCCTTCCCATACAGTATAAACCCTTGGTCAACAAAATGGTTTCAAATCAACTTTATTAAATGAGGCACATCAGGAAAAACAAATATTTTTTGATTATTTGCTGGATTTGTAAACCATGTGTTGGTATGACTAATATTCAGTTCATTATAAAGTGATCTATTACTGCTTCCCAGGTCACTTACTATGGCTACTAACTGGAAACCTACAAAAATTGTACACAATTATTAAAAAAAAATACAGGAAAAACCAATTGAGTTTTTCTCAAAAATTCTTACTGTTAACTGTGATAAACATTAGAAATATGCAAACATACTTTGTCAATATCATGTCAAGTTTGTAATTCAAGTTTTAGTATCACCGTAATTATCCTTGGATTAACGTAATCAAAGTGGGTGACTTTGTGCTCCAGTTCTTTGGCGATTACGACTCCTACTCCCATTATTCCTTTTCCGTCAGTTTTAATACCCGAAAAATACAATATGTATTTATTTAAGTTGATCTTACTTTTGTGTTTCTTCTTGGTTTCACTGAGACCTAAAATTTTAATGTTTCTTTTGTCCATTTCTTCACATATATGCACCACTTTTTCCTAAATTCCATTCACATTCCAGGTGCCTATTTTTAGTCCTTGTTTTGAATAGGTACCAGGAGTTGAAGAAGAAGGGACTGAAGAAGAAGATCCTGAGCTTTTGCCTGTCTTATATGTCTTGTATCTTTTTTTTTTAATTGAATATATTAAACCAGTCATTAATTTGTTTAATCATTTTAGCACATTCTAGCCAATTGATGTTATTGTCGAATTTTTCTAAAGACTCAAATCTAGTTGATGCTCTAGAAACAGTGTGTGAAAACAGTTTTGTTTCCAACTTAACTGTTTGGCGTCGAGAACCTTTCACTGTTAAAAATTCTTCGCCGATTTTGTGAACAATATTATGCAAATCACCTTGTATATTTGAGCAAATCGACTATCGGTGTGACATTGATCAATTTTCCATTTGAAACAGAACCAGA
This sequence comes from Diabrotica undecimpunctata, assembly GCF_040954645.1. Classification (NCBI taxonomy): domain Eukaryota; kingdom Metazoa; phylum Arthropoda; class Insecta; order Coleoptera; family Chrysomelidae; genus Diabrotica; species Diabrotica undecimpunctata. The sequence goes on from NC_092811.1 coordinate 62,265,974, forward strand.
CTCCAAAAAATGATTTCTAAACAATTTTGTCATATGTGGTTATATATACAATATTATATATAATATATATATATATATATATATATATATATATATATATATATATATATATATATATATATATATATATATATAATATTAAATATATATACAAAAGGAACATTTTTATTCTCCAGAGAGGAAGAGAGAGAAAATATATCTGTCTCTCTCTTACTTATTATCTTACATATGTAATGGTTTCACAGATTCACTCTCATGCTAATTTCCAACGCCGACCGTGCGTATAGAAGTATAACTTCAAAAATTTTCAATAATGTCTTGATTTAATCGGTATGTAAGAAGATATTTTGTGCCAAATCTGTCCTTTAGATCAGTAAATAGAAGCTGAAGTGATGTATTAGTCATAATGATGCCTACAATAAATTGAAAAATAAAAGAAAACATAAATAACTATAAATTATCCTTACGGTACCTTTTTGAAAAAGAATTAATGTTGTTTTGCCTTTGACCCTTAAGTTTAAAATATTTGTGGTCATCAAATTAATAATGTAATCTTGGGTGCTTAATGCTAATAATTAAGCTTTTGTTCTCTCCCTCGTATCAGTTGCATAACATTTCACGTTTAAGACGTCAAACCAATCGTTAACCTGAAAGAAATTACCCATCTTGGAAATAAACTCAAAGATTAAAATTATTGTTTGAAAATAGTTTTACAGTAAAAGAAAGACATTAATACGTAATTAACATAATATTTAACAATAGTATATTTTTTAAATCATATCATTTTAAAAAATTCGGCGCATTCCATCCAGTTATGATAATTTAGCATTCCCCTAGCTCCACATCGGAAAATTGCCATAGAAATGGTGTGAGAAAACAATTTTGTTGCCCATTTCATTTTTTGTCTTGCAGCTCCTTGGACGTTAAGACTATCTTTAGTGATCTTATGGCTTATATTAAGATCTGACGAGGTAGTTACATCTATAACTTCTTCTATTATAGATTTGTTTATTTCCTTCCCATACAGTATAAACCCTTGGTCAACAAAATGGTTTCAAATCAACTTTATTAAATGAGGCACATCAGGAAAAACAAATATTTTTTGATTATTTGCTGGATTTGTAAACCATGTATTGGTATGACTAATATTCAGTTCATTATAAAGTGATCTATTACTGCTTCCCAGGTCACTTACTATGGCTACTAACTGGAAACCTACAAAAATTGTACACAATTATTAAAAAAAAATACAGGAAAAACCAATTGAGTTTTTCTCAAAAATTCTTACTGTTAACTGTGATAAACATTAGAAATATGCAAACATACTTTGTCAATATCATGTCAAGTTTGTAATTCAAGTTTTAGTATCACCGTAATTATCCTTGGATTAACGTAATCAAAGTGGGTGACTTTGTGCTCCAGTTCTTTGGCGATTACGACTCCTACTCCCATGATTCCTTTTCCGTCAGATTTAATACCCGAAAAATACAATATGTATTTATTTAAGTTGACCTTACTTTTGTGTTTCTTCTTGGTTTCACTGAGACCTAAAATTTTAATGTTTCTTTTGTCCATTTCTTCACATATATGCACCACTTTTTCCTAAATTCCATTCACATTCCAGGTGCCTATTTTTAGTCCTTGTTTTGAATAGGTACCAGGAGTTGACGAAGAAGGGACTGAAGAAGAAGATCCTGAACTTTTGCCTGTCTTATATGTCTTGTATCTTTTTTTTTAATTGAATATATTAAACCAGTCATTAATTTGTTTAATCATTTTAGCACATTCTAGCCAATTGATGTTATTGTCGAATTTTTCTAAAGACTCAAATCTAGTTGATGCTCTAGAAACAGTGTGTGAAAACAGTTTTGTTTCCAACTTAACTGTTTGGCGTTGAGATCCTTTCACTGTTAAAAATTCTTCGCCGATTTTGTGAACAATATTATGCAAATCAACTTGTATACTTGAGCAAATCGACTATCGGTGTGACATTGATCAATTTTCCATTTGAAACAGAACCAGACTCCAAAAAATGATTTCTAAACAATTTTGTCATATGTGGTTATATATACAATATTATATATATAATATATATATATATATATATATATATATATATATATATATATATATATATATATATATATATATATATATATATACAAAAGGAACATTTTTATTCTCCAGAGAGGAAGAGAGAGAAAATATATCTGTCTCTCTCTTACTCATTATCTTACATATGTAATGGTTTCACATATTCACTCTCATGCAAATTTCCAACGCCGACCGTGCGTATAGAAGTATAACTTCAAAAATTTTCAATAATGTCTTGATTTAATCGGTATGTAAGAAGATATTTTGTGCCAAATCTGTCCTTTAGATCAGTAAATAGAAGCTGAAGTGATGTATTAGTCATAATGATGCCTACAATAAATTGAAAAATAAAAGAAAACATAAATAACTATAAATTATCCTTACAGTACCTTTTTGAAAAAGAATTAATGTTGTTTTGCCTTTGACCCTTAAGTTTAAAATATTTGTGGTCATCAAATTAATAATGTTATCTTGGGTGCTTAATGCTAATAATTAAGCTTTTGTTCTCTCCCTCGTATCAGTTGCATAACATTTCACGTTTAAGACGTCAAACCAATCGTTAACCTGAAAGAAATTACCCATCTTGGAAATAAACTCAAAGATTAAAATTATTGTTTGAAAATAGTTTTACAGTAAAAGAAAGACATTAATACGTAATTAACATAATATTTAACAATAGTATATTTTTTAAATCATATCATTTTAAAAAATTCGGCGCATTCCATCCAGTTATGATAATTAAGCATTCCCCTAGCTCCACATCGGAAAATTGCCATAGAAATGGTGTGAGAAAACAATTTTGTTGCCCATTTCACTTTTTGTCTTGCAGCTCCTTGGACGTTAAGACTATCTTTAGTGATCTTATGGCTTATCTTAAGATCTGACGAGGTAGTTACATCTATAACTTCTTCTATTATAGATTTGTTTATTTCCTTCCCATACAGTATAAACCCTTGGTCAACAAAATGGTTTCAAATCAACTTTATTAAATGAGGCACATCAGGAAAAACAAATATCTTTTGATTATTTGCTGGATTTGTAAACCATGTGTTGGTATGACTAATATTCAGTTCATTATAAAGTGATCTATTACTGCTTCCCAGGTCACTTACTATGGCTACTAACTGGAAACCTACAAAAATTGTACACAATTATTAAAAAAAAAATACAGGAAAAACCAATTGAGTTTTTCTCAAAAATTCTTACTGTTAACTGTGATAAACATTAGAAATATGCAAACATACTTTGTCAATATCATGTCAAGTTTGTAATTCAAGTTTTAGTATCACCGTAATTATCCTTGGATTAACGTAATCAAAGTGGGTGACTTTGTGCTCCAGTTCTTTGGCGATTACGACTCCTACTCCCATGATTCCTTTTCCGTCAGTTTTAATACCCGAAAAATACAATATGTATTTATTTAAGTTGACCTTACTTTTGTGTTTCTTCTTGGTTTCACTGAGACCTAAAATTTTAATGTTTCTTTTGTCCATTTCTTCACATATATGCACCACTTTTTCCTAAATTCCATTCACATTCCAGGTGCCTATTTTTAGTCCTTGTTTTGAATAGGTACCAGGAGTTGAAGAAGAAGGGACTGAAGAAGAAGATCCTGAACTTTTGCCTGTCTTATATGTCTTGTATCTTTTTTTTTAATTGAATATATTAAACCAGTCATTAATTTGTTTAATCATTTTAGGACATTCTAGCCAATTGATGTTATTGTCGAATTTTTCTAAAGACTCAAATCTAGTTGATGCTCTAGAAACAGTGTGTGAAAACAGTTTTGTTTCCAACTTAACTGTTTGGCGTTGAGATCCTTTCACTGTTAAAAATTCTTCGCCGATTTTGTGAACAATATTATGCAAATCAACTTGTATACTTGAGCAAATCGACTATCGGTGTGACATTGATCAATTTTCCATTTGAAACAGAACCAGACTCCAAAAAATGATTTCTAAACAATTTTGTCATATGTGGTTATATATACAATATTATATATATAATATATTATTGTGATATTTAAAGTCTTGGTGCGCCAAGCAATAATTAGCTAATTAATTTTTTTTGATTAATTAAAATTAGTTAAATGATATGATTATGACTCTATCACAATTTTTAATTCTTTTATCTCAGGGTTAAATTCGTGCTTCAATATCTATGCTCTCTGTTTATTTTTCCTCCAGAAATAGTTGAGAAATTTATTTTCAAAATCTGTCCAATTTTCAAACTCATCTTCCTTGCTTTCATACCATAACGCTGCTCCTTCTTTCAAATGGTTTCTAATTGTTTCTTTGCACTCGTCAAAATATCTAATATGTTGTAATTTGGTTTTCAAATTTTTAACAAACGGTACTGGGTGTGTTTTCCGAATATCCCCGCCAAATTGTATTTTCGACTCGCTTGTTCCATGGATGATAACTTCTTTTCTCTCTACCCCTCTTAGTTCAATTTCTGCCATTTGTTTTTCATTTTGCTTTAATCTTCTTTCTATTTCCTTCCTGTCTTCTTGTAGCGCCATTTCAAATTTTTCTTCTAACTGTTCTAATTCCTTTTTCTGGACAGTCTTACTATCTTTCATTTTAGTTTCTATTTCTTCTCTCTGCATCTCTAGTTCCTTTCTCTGGCAATTTTGTATCTCCTTCATTGTATTTTGGATATCTTTAATCTCTGTCTCTTGTTTTGCATTCTTTATGGTTATTTCTTCTATCTGTTGTATCAGTTCTTTCTTTATCCCCTCAACACATCCTTTAATTTCTTGTTCATAGTTTTCCAAACGCTTCTCTATATTCCTGTTATTTAGATCTATTGCTTGCCTTGTTTCCCGTTGGTTTTCTTCCATTGTTTGTTTCGTTTCTGCCATTGTTTGTTTTGTTTCATCCATTTTTTGTGATGTTTCTTGTTGGTTTCTCTCTATTGTTTGTGTCTGTATTTGCATCATTGCTAATAATTTTTCCAGCATTCCTGTTTCTTTTCTTTCCTCCATTATTGTGGCATTTCCTTCATTATCCGATCCTTCATCAATAATTGTTTCCTCTTCTCTGTTATCCTCCTTCCTTTCTTGCATTTTGCTTTGACTCCTTGTGGTCGACATGTTGTTTCTTTTCGTTACTGTTTTTGTCCCCGCCAAATGTGAAATTTTACAACACTCTATATGTTTCAGAACACGACAATATTTCTCCCCAAATGTATTAAATTTTCACGACAAATATCAAATATGCAATCAGTAAAATTCAAATAATTCAAAATAATAATTAGCTAATTAATTTTTTTTGATTAATTAAAATTATTTAAATGATATGATTATGACTCTATCACAATTTTTAATTCTTTTATCTCAGGGTTAAATTCGTGCTTCAATATCTATGCTATTACATGTGAAAGGTAAGGTCCAGAGAATACCGGAATAATAAAAAACACATATGATCTAACACTATATATTGAAATAAAAATAATGAAATAATTCACACTCAAAAGTTTTCAATAAACAAATCTCATATAAGGATTCTCAAAATTTTGTTCTCCGTACGTGAACAATCAAAATTAATGGTACAAACAATATTAATTGAAATCTCAAAATCCCAAACTATTCTAACTCTCCTAATCAAAATATTTATATCCTTTCTAAATTACGTGTAAAAATTGTGTTATCAATAAAAGAAAAAACTGCAGAAAACAAAAATATCTCTCTCTGATGATGAGTGGTCCAAATCCTTGTTCCTTGTAGACTGTATTATCTCCTCTCAACCGCTCCCTATGTAATCAGCAATCTTACAACAGATTGTTGCAAGTATATCGTCCTTAATGATCTCCTTCAAAAGCAACAATAATTCAAATTATGATAGCCTTTCTCCTCTCGATAAACTGAATCTCTCGTTGGCCCGAGTGAAAAATGACTCTTGGAATATCTTCTCTTTACGATAAACTGAATCCCTCGTTGGCCTGAACAGTGACTCTTGGAATATAAGTAGGAAAATATGACTTACAATATTTTGCTGCTTCAGATTCTGTCAGATACACTAACTCCACAAAAACTCACTAACATTCAACACTACTGCTTGCTACTTCTTGGGAACCACCAGAGAACAATCACTGTTCGTCTTACAGACTTGGAAAACCAACTGATTCTCCTTTCTCTCTCCTCAATCTCGCTAAACTTTTTCCTACATACTTATCCCACCTTTTTCAATCTCCGCCAATCAAAACTCGTCACAATTCCCCCATTTTTTCATTTCGATAACAAACAAATTCTTACCTATAATTATAAAATTTCCTAAAACTTATTTACAAATAATATTTTCTATAATTCTTAAAAACTAACAAAAACCTCTTTCTAAAATCTCTTCTATTTGTCTCTAATCACTGCATTAATGTATTTTGGAAAACCCGTTTCAATTGTCTTTGGATTTCACTTAAAATTATGCGGGTCACTCAAGTATAACAAAGAAATAATTTATGTATAGCTTACATTTTGTTTAGTACAGGTAATCCAAGAATTTAATAACTTTCCTTCTTTGAAATGTTTGTTGTTTATTATCCTACTTATCTGAATTATTTTAATGTTTTTGAACTTTGAAATATTTTTAAACAAACCAATATTTTTCTCGATTTTACATATCATAACAATATATATATATATATATATATATATATATATATATATATATATATATATATATATATATATAATATTAAATATATATACAAAAGGAACATTTTTATTCTCCAGAGAGGAAGAGAGAGAAAATATATCTGTCTCTCTCTTACTCATTATCTTACATATGTAATGGTTTCACATATTCACTCTCATGCAAATTTTCAACGCCGACCGTGCGTATAGAAGTATAACTTCAAAAATTTTCAATAATGTCTTGATTTAATCGGTATGTAAGAAGATATTTTGTGCCAAATCTGTCCTTTAGATCAGTAAATAGAAGCTGAAGTGATGTATTAGTCATAATGATGCCTACAATAAATTGAAAAATAAAAGAAAACATAAATAACTATAAATTATCCTTACAGTACCTTTTTGAAAAAGAATTAATGTTGTTTTGCCTTTGACCCTTAAGTTTAAAATATTTGTGGTCATCAAATTAATAATGTTATCTTGGGCGCTTAATGCTAATAATTAAGCTTTTGTTCTCTCCCTCGTATCAGTTGCATAACATTTCACGTTTAAGACGTCAAACCAATCGTTAACCTGAAAGAAATTACCCATCTTGGAAATAAACTCAAAGATTAAAATTATTGTTTGAAAATAGTTTTACAGTAAAAGAAAGACATTAATACATAATTAACATAATATTTAACCATAGTATATTTTTTAAATCATATCATTTTAAAAAATTCGGCGCATTCCATCCAGTTATGATGATTTAGCATTCCCCTAGCTCCACATCGGGAAATTGCCATAGAAATGGTGTGAGAAAACAATTTTGTTGTCCATTTCACTTTTTGTCTTGCAGCTCCTTGGACGTTAAGACTATCTTTAGTGATCTTATGGCTTATATTAAGATCTGACGAGGTAGTTACATCTATAACTTCTTCTATTATAGATTTGTTTATTTCCTTCCCATACAGTATAAACCCTTGGTCAACAAAATGGTTTCAAATCAACTTTATTAAATGAGGCACATCAGGAAAAACAAATATTTTTTGATTATTGGCTGGATTTGTAAACCATGTGTTGGTATGACTAATATTCAGTTCATTATAAAGTGATCTATTACTGCTTCCCAGGTCACTTACTATGGCTACTAACTGGAAACCTACAAAAATTGTACACAATTATTAAAAAAAAAATACAGGAAAAACCAATTGAGTTTTTCTCAAAAATTCTTACTGTTAACTGTGATAAACATTAGAAATATGCAAACATACTTTGTCAATATCATGTCAAGTTTGTAATTCAAGTTTTAGTATCACCGTAATTATCCTTGGATTAACGTAATCAAAGTGGGTGACTTTGTGCTCCAGTTCTTTGGCGATTACGACTCCTACTCCCATGATTCCTTTTCCGTCAGTTTTAATACCCGAAAAATACAATATGTATTTATTTAAGTTGACCTTACTTTTGTGTTTCTTCTTGGTTTCACTGAGACCTAAAATTTTAATGTTTCTTTTGTCCATTTCTTCACATATATGCACCACTTTTTCTTAAATTCCATTCACATTCCAGGTGCCTATTTTTAGTCCTTGTTTTGAATAGGTACCAGGAGTTGAAGAAGAAGAAACTGAAGAAGAAGATCCTGAGCTTATGCCTGTCTTATATGTCTTGTATCTTTTTTTTTAATTGAATATATTAAACCAGTCATTAATTTGTTTAATCATTTTAGCACATTCTAGCCAATTGATGTTATTGTCGAATTTTTCTAAAGACTCAAATCTAGTTGATGCTCTAGAAACAGTGTGTGAAAACAGTTTTGTTTCCAACTTAACTGTTTGGCGTTGAGATCCTTTCACTGTTAAAAATTCTTCGCCGATTTTGTGAACAATATTATTCAAATCAACTTGTATACTTGAGCAAATCGACTATCGGTGTGACATTGATCAATTTTCCATTTGAAACAGAACCAGACTCCAAAAAATGAGTTCTAAACAATTTTGTCATATGTGGTTATATATACAATATTATATATATAATATATATATATATATATATATATATATATATATATATATATATATATATATATATAATATTAAATATATATATACAAAAGGAACATTTTTATTCTTCAGAGAGGAAGAGAGAGAAAATATATCTGTCTCTCTCTTACTCATTATCTTACATATGTAATGGTTTCACAGATTCACTCTCATGCAAATTTCCAACGCCGACCGTGCGTATAGAAGTATAACTTCAAAAATTTTCAATAATGTCTTGATTTAATCGGTATGTAAGAAGATATTTTGTGCCAAATCTGTCCTTTAGATCACTAAATAGAAGCTGAAGTGATGTATTAGTCATAATGATGCCTACAATAAATTGAAAAATAAAAGAAAACATAAATAACTATAAATTATCCTTACAGTACCTTTTTGAAAAAGAATTAATGTTGTTTTGCCTTTGACCCTTAAGTTTAAAATATTTGTGGTCATCAAATTAATAATGTTATCTTGGGTGCTTATTGCTAATAATTAAGCTTTTGTTCTCTCCCTCGTATCAGTTGCATAACATTTCACGTTTAAGACGTCAAACCAATCGTTAACCTGAAAGAAATTACCCATCTTGGAAATAAACTCAAAGATTAAAATTATTGTTTGAAAATAGTTTTACAGTAAAAGAAAGACATTAATACATAATTAACATAATATTTAACAATAGTATATTTTTTAAATCATATCATTTTAAAAAATTCGGCGCATTCCATCCAGTTATGATGATTTAGCATTCCCCTAGCTCCACATCGGGAAATTGCCATAGAAATGGTGTGAGAAAACAATTTTGTTGCCCATTTCATTTTTTGTCTTGCAGCTCCTTGGACGTTAAGACTATCTTTAGTGATCTTATGGCTTATATTAAGATCTGACGAGGTAGTTACATCTATAACTTCTATTATAGATTTGTTTATTTCCTTCCCATACAGTATAAACCCTTGGTCAACAAAATGGTTTCAAATCAACTTTATTAAATGAGGCACATCAGGAAAAACAAATATTTTTTGATTATTTGCTGGATTTGTAAACCATGTGTTGGTATGACTAATATTCAGTTCATTATAAAGTGATCTATTACTGCTTCCCAGGTCACTTACTATGGCTACTAACTGGAAACCTACAAAAATTGTACACAATTATTAAAAAAAAAAATACAGGAAAAACCAATTGAGTTTTTCTCAAAAATTCTTACTGTTACTTGTGATAAACATTAGAAATATGCAAACATACTTTGTCAATATCATGTCAAGTTTGTAATTCAAGTTTTAGTATCACCGTAATTATCCTTGGATTAACGTAATCAAAGTGGGTGACTTTGTGCTCCAGTTCTTTGGCGATTACGACTCCTACTCCCATTATTCCTTTTCCGTCAGTTTTAATACCCGAAAAATACAATATGTATTATATAAGTTGATCTTACTTTTGTGTTTCTTCTTGGTTTCACTGAGACCTAAAATTTTAATGTTTCTTTTGTCCATTTCTTCACATATATGCACCACTTTTTCCTAAATTCCATTCACATTCCAGGTGCCTATTTTTAGTCCTTGTTTTGAATAGGTACCAGGAGTTGAAGAAGAAGGGACTGAAGAAGAAGATCCTGAGCTTTTGCCTGTCTTATATGTCTTGTATCTTTTTTTTTAATTGAATATATTAAACCAGTCATTAATTTGTTTAATCATTTTAGCACATTCTAGCCAATTGATGTTATTGTCGAATTTTTCTAAAGACTCAAATCTAGTTGATGCTCTAGAAACAGTGTGTGAAAACAGTTTTGTTTCCAACTTAACTGTTTGGCGTTGAGATCCTTTCACTGTTAAAAATTTTTCGCCGATTTTGTGAACAATATTATGCAAATCAACTTGTATACTTGAGCAAATCGACTATCGGTGTGACATTGATCAATTTTCCATTTGAAACAGAACCAGACTCCAAAAAATGATTTCTAAACAATTTTGTCATATGTGGTTATATATACAATATTATATATATATAATATATATATATATAATATATATATATATATATATATATATATATATATATATAAATATATATATAATATTAAATATATATACAAAAGGAACATTTTTATTCTCCAGAGAGGAAGAGAGAGAAAATATATCTGTCTCTCTCTTACTCATTATCTTACATATGTAATGGTTTCACAGATTCACTCTCATGCAAATTTCCAACGCCGACCGTGCGTATAGAAGTATAACTTCAAAAATTTTCAATAATGTCTTGATTTAATCGGTATGTAAGAAGATATTTTGTGCCAAATCTGTCCTTTAGATCAGTAAATAGAAGCTGAAGTGATGTATTAGTCATAATGATGCCTACAATAAATTGAAAAATAAAAGAAAACATAAATAACTATAAATTATCCTTACAGTACCTTTTTGAAAAAGAATTAATGTTGTTTTGCCTTTGACCCTTAATTTAAAATATTTGTGGTCATCAAATTAATAATGTTATCTTGGGTGCTTAATGCTAATAATTAAGCTTTTGTTCTCTCCCTCGTATCAGTTGCATAACATTTCACGTTTAAGACGTCAAACCAATCGTTAACCTAAAAGAAATTACCCATCTTGGAAATAAACTCAAAGATTAAAATTATTGTTTGAAAATAGTTTTACAGTAAAAGAAAGACATTAATACATAATTAACATAATATTTAACAATAGTATATTTTTTAAATCATATCATTTTAAAAAATTCGGCGCATTCCATCCAGTTATGATGATTTAGCATTCCCCTAGCTCCACATCGGGAAATTGCCATAGAAATGGTGTGAGAAAACAATTTTGTTGCCCATTTCATTTTTTGTCTTGCAGCTCCTTGGACGTTAAGACTATCTTTAGTGATCTTATGGCTTATATTAAGATCTGACGAGGTAGTTACATCTATAACTTCTATTATAGATTTGTTTATTCCCTTCCCATACAGTATAAACCCTTGGTCAACAAAATGGTTTCAAATCAACTTTATTAAATGAGGCACATCAGGAAAAACAAATATTTTTTGATTATTTGCTGGATTTGTAAACCATGTGTTGGTATGACTAATATTCAGTTCATTATAAAGTGATCTATTACTGCTTCCCAGGTCACTTACTATGGCTACTAACTGGAAACCTACAAAAATTGTACACAATTATTAAAAAAAAAATACAGGAAAAACCAATTGAGTTTTTCTCAAAAATTCTTACTGTTACTTGTGATAAACATTAGAAATATGCAAACATACTTTGTCAATATCATGTCAAGTTTGTAATTCAAGTTTTAGTATCACCGTAATTATCCTTGGATTAACGTAATCAAAGTGGGTGATTTGTGCTCCAGTTCTATGGCGATTACGACTCCTACTCCCATTATTCCTTTTCCGTCAGTTTTAATACCCGAAAAATACAATATGTATTATATAAGTTGATCTTACTTTTGTGTTTCTTCTTGGTTTCACTGAGACCTAAAATTTTAATGTTTCTTTTGTCCATTTCTTCACATATATGCACCACTTTTTCCTAAATTCCATTCACATTCCAGGTGCCTATTTTTAGTCCTTGTTTTGAATAGGTACCAGGAGTTGAAGAAGAAGGGACTGAAGAAGAAGATCCTGAGCTTTTGCCTGTCTTATATGTCTTGTATCTTTTTTTTTAATTGAATATATTAAACCAGTCATTAATTTGTTTAATCATTTTAGCACATTCTAGCCAATTGATGTTATTGTCGAATTTTTCTAAAGACTCAAATCTAGTTGATGCTCTAGAAACAGTGTGTGAAAACAGTTTTGTTTCCAACTTAACTGTTTGGCGTCGAGAACCTTTCACTGTTAAAAATTCTTCGCCGATTTTGTGAACAATATTATGCAAATCACCTTGTATACTTGAGCAAATCGACTATCGGTGTGACATTGATCAATTTTCCATTTGAAACAGAACCAGACTCCAAAAAATGATTTCTAAACAATTTTGTCATATGTGGTTATATATACAATATTATATATATAATATATATATAATATTAAATATATATACAAAAGGAACATTTTTATTCTCCAGAGAGGAAGAGAGAGAAAATATATCTGTCTCTCTCTTACTCATTATCTTACATATGTAATGGTTTCACAGATTCACTCTCATGCAAATTTCCAACGCCGACCGTGCGTATAGAAGTATAACTTCAAAAATTTTCAATAATGTCTTGATTTAATCGGTATGTAAGAAGATATTTTGTGCCAAATCTGTCCTTTAGATCACTAAATAGAAGCAGAAGTGATGTATTAGTCATAATGATACCTACAATAAATTGAAAAATAAAAGAAAACATAAATAACTATAAATTATCCTTACAGTACCTTTTTGAAAAAGAATTAATGTTGTTTTGCCTTTGACCCTTAAGTTTAAAATATTTGTGGTCATCAAATTTATAATGTTATCTTGGGTGCTTACTGCTAATAATTAAGCTTTTGTTCTCTCCCTCGTATGAGTTGCATAACATTTCACGTTTAAGACGTCAAACCAATCGTTAACCTGAAAGAAATTACCCATCTTGGAAATAAACTCAAAGATTAAAATTATTGTTTGAAAATAGTTTTACAGTAAAAGAAAGACATTAATACATAATTAACATAATATTTAACAATAGTATATTTTTTAAATCATATCATTTTAAAAAATTCGGCGCATTCCATCCAGTTATGATGATTTAGCATTCCCCTAGCTCCACATCGGGAAATTGCCATAGAAATGGTGTGAGAAAACAATTTTGTTGCCCATTTCATTTTTTGTCTTGCAGTTCCTTGGACGTTAAGACTATCTTTAGTGATCTTATGGCTTATACTAAGATCTGACGAGGTAGTTACATCTATAACTTCTTCTATTATAGATTTGTTTATTTCCTTCCCATACAGTATAAACCCTTGGTCAACAAAATGGTTTCAAATCAACTTTATTAAATGAGGCACATCAGGAAAAACAAATATTTTTTGATTATTTGCTGGATTTGTAAACCATGTGTTGGTATGACTAATATTCAGTTCATTATAAAGTGATCTATTACTGCTTCCCAGGTCACTTACTATGGCTACTAACTGGAAACCTACAAAAATTGTACACAATTATTAAAAAAAAAATACAGGAAAAACCAATTGAGTTTTTCTCAAAAATTCTTACTGTTAACTGTGATAAACATTAGAAATATGCAAACATACTTTGTCAATATCATGTCAAGTTTGTAATTCAAGTTTTAGTATCACCGTAATTATCCTTGGATTAACGTAATCAAAGTGGGTGACTTTGTGCTCCAGTTCTTTGGCGATTACGACTCCTACTCCCATTATTCCTTTTCCGTCAGTTTTAATACCCGAAAAATACAATATGTATTTATTTAAGTTGACCTTACTTTTGTGTTTCTTCTTGGTTTCACTGAGACCTAAAATTTTAATGTTTCTTTTGTCCATTTCTTCACATATATGCACCACTTTTTTCTAAATTCCATTCACATTCCAGGTGCCTATTTTTAGTCCTTGTTTTGAATAGGTACCAGGAGTTGAAGAAGAAGAAACTGAAGAAGAAGATCCTGAGCTTTTGCCTGTCTTATATGTCTTGTATCTTTTTTTTTAATTGAATATATTAAACCAGTCATTAATTTGTTTAATCATTTTAGCACATTCTAGCCAATTGATGTTATTGTCGAATTTTTCTAAAGACTCAAATCTAGTTGATGCTCTAGAAACAGTGTGTGAAAACAGTTTTGTTTCCAACTTAACTGTTTGGCGTTGAGATCCTTTCACTGTTAAAAATTCTTCGCCGATTTTGTGAACAATATTATGCAAATCAACTTGTATACTTGAGCAAATCGACTATCGGTGTGACATTGATCAATTTTCCATTTGAAACAGAACCAGACTCCAAAAAATGATTTCTAAACAATTTTGTTATATGTGGTTATATATATAATATATATATATAATATATATATATATATATATATATATATATATATATATATATATATATATATATATATATATATATATATATATATATATATATATATATATATAATATTAAATATATATATACAAAAGGAACATTTTTATTCTCCAGAGAGGAAGAGAGAGAAAATATATCTGTCTCTCTCTTACTCATTATCTTACATATGTAATGGTTTCACAGATTCACTCTCATGCAAATTTCCAACGCCGACCGTGCGTATAGAAGTATAACTTCAAAAATTTTCAATAATGTCTTGATTTAATCGGTATGTAAGAAGATATTTTGTGCCAAATCTGTCCTTTAGATCACTAAATAGAAGCTGAAGTGATGTATTAGTCATAATGATGCCTACAATAAATTGAAAAATAAAAGAAAACATAAATAACTATAAATTATCCTTACAGTACCTTTTTGAAAAAGAAATAATGTTGTTTTGCCTTTGACCCTTAAGTTTAAAATATTTGTGGTCATCAAATTAATAATGTAATCTTGGGTGCTTAATGCTAATAATTAAGCTTTTGTTCTCTCCCTCGTATCAGTTGCATAACATTTCACGTTTAAGACGTCAAACCAATCGTTAACCTGAAAGAAATTACCCATCTTGGAAATAAACTCAAAGATTAAAATTATTGTTTGAAAATAGTTTTACAGTAAAAGAAAGACATTAATACGTAATTAACATAATATTTAACAATAGTATATTTTTTAAATCATATCATTTTAAAAAATTCGGCGCATTCCATCCAGTTATGATAATTTAGCATTCCCCTAGCTCCACATCGGAAAATTGCCATAGAAATGGTGTGAGAAAACAATTTTGTTGCCCATTTCATTTTTTGTCTTGCAGCTCCTTGGACGTTAAGACTATCTTTAGTGATCTTATGGCTTATATTAAGATCTGACGAGGTAGTTACATCTATAACTTCTTCTATTATAGATTTGTTTATTTCCTTCCCATACAGTATAAACCCTTGGTCAACAAAATGGTTTCAAATCAACTTTATTAAATGAGGCACATCAGGAAAAACAAATATTTTTTGATTATTTGCTGGATTTGTAAACCATGTATTGGTATGACTAATATTCAGTTCATTATAAAGTGATCTATTACTGCTTCCCAGGTCACTTACTATGGCTACTAACTGGAAACCTACAAAAATTGTACACAATTATTAAAAAAAAATACAGGAAAAACCAATTGAGTTTTTCTCAAAAATTCTTACTGTTAACTGTGATAAACATTAGAAATATGCAAACATACTTTGTCAATATCATGTCAAGTTTGTAATTCAAGTTTTAGTATCACCGTAATTATCCTTGGATTAACGTAATCAAAGTGGGTGACTTTGTGCTCCAGTTCTTTGGCGATTACGACTCCTACTCCCATGATTCCTTTTCCGTCAGATTTAATACCCGAAAAATACAATATGTATTTATTTAAGTTGACCTTACTTTTGTGTTTCTTCTTGGTTTCACTGAGACCTAAAATTTTAATGTTTCTTTTGTCCATTTCTTCACATATATGCACCACTTTTTCCTAAATTCCATTCACATTCCAGGTGCCTATTTTTAGTCCTTGTTTTGAATAGGTACCAGGAGTTGACGAAGAAGGGACTGAAGAAGAAGATCCTGAACTTTTGCCTGTCTTATATGTCTTGTATCTTTTTTTTTAATTGAATATATTAAACCAGTCATTAATTTGTTTAATCATTTTAGCACATTCTAGCCAATTGATGTTATTGTCGAATTTTTCTAAAGACTCAAATCTAGTTGATGCTCTAGAAACAGTGTGTGAAAACAGTTTTGTTTCCAACTTAACTGTTTGGCGTTGAGATCCTTTCACTGTTAAAAATTCTTCGCCGATTTTGTGAACAATATTATGCAAATCAACTTGTATACTTGAGCAAATCGACTATCGGTGTGACATTGATCAATTTTCCATTTGAAACAGAACCAGACTCCAAAAAATGATTTTCTAAACAATTTTGTCATATGTGGTTATATATACAATATTATATATATAATATATATATATATATATATATATATATATATATATAATATTAAATATATATACAAAAGGAACATTTTTATTCTCCAGAGAGGAAGAGGGAGAAAATATATCTGTCTCTCTCTTACTCATTATCTTACATATGTAATGGTTTCACATATTCACTCTCATGCAAATTTCCAACGCCGACCGTGCGTATAGAAGTATAACTTCAAAAATTTTCAATAATGTCTTGATTTAATCGGTATGTAAGAAGATATTTTGTGCCAAATCTGTCCTTTAGATCAGTAAATAGAAGCTGAAGTGATGTATTAGTCATAATGATGCCTACAATAAATTGAAAAATAAAAGAAAACATAAATAACTATAAATTATCCTTACAGTACCTTTTTGAAAAAGAATTAATGTTGTTTTGCCTTTGACCCTTAAGTTTAAAATATTTGTGGTCATCAAATTAATAATGTTATCTTGGGCGCTTAATGCTAATAATTAAGCTTTTGTTCTCTCCCTCGTATCAGTTGCATAACATTTCACGTTTAAGACGTCAAACCAATCGTTAACCTGAAAGAAATTACCCATCTTGGAAATAAACTCAAAGATTAAAATTATTGTTTGAAAATAGTTTTACAGTAAAAGAAAGACATTAATACATAATTAACATAATATTTAACAATAGTATATTTTTTAAATCATATCATTTTAAAAAATTCGGCGCATTCCATCCAGTTATGATGATTTAGCATTCCCCTAGCTCCACATCGGGAAATTGCCATAGAAATGGTGTGAGAAAACAATTTTGTTGCCCATTTCATTTTTTGTCTTGCAGCTCCTTGGACGTTAAGACTATCTTTAGTGATCTTATGGCTTATATTAAGATCTGACGAGGTAGTTACATCTATAACTTCTTCTATTATAGATTTGTTTATTTCCTTCCCATACAGTATAAACCCTTGGTCAACAAAATGGTTTCAAATCAACTTTATTAAATGAGGCACATCAGGAAAAACAAATATTTTTTTATTATTTGCTGGATTTGTAAACCATGTGTTGGTATGACTAATATTCAGTTCATTATAAAGTGATCTATTACTGCTTCCCAGGTCACTTACTATGGCTACTAACTGGAAACCTACAAAAATTGTACACAATTATTAAAAAGAAATACAGGAAAAACCAATTGAGTTTTTCTCAAAAATTCTTACTGTTAACTGTGATAAACATTAGAAATATGCAAACATACTTTGTCAATATCATGTCAAGTTTGTAATTCAAGTTTTAGTATCACCGTAATTATCCTTGGATTAACGTAATCAAAGTGGGTGACTTTGTGCTCCAGTTCTTTGGCGATTACGACTCCTACTCCCATTATTCCTTTTCCGTCAGTTTTAATACCCGAAAAATACAATATGTATTTATTTAAGTTGATCTTACTTTTGTGTTTCTTCTTGGTTTCACTGAGACCTAAAATTTTAATGTTTCTTTTGTCCATTTCTTCACATATATGCACCACTTTTTCCTAAATTCCATTCACATTCCAGGTGCCTATTTTTAGTCCTTGTTTTGAATAAGTACCAGGAGTTGAAGAAGAAGGGACTGAAGAAGAAGATCCTGAGCTTTTGCCTGTCTTATATGTCTTGTATCTTTTTTTTTTAATTGAATATATTAAACCAGTCATTAATTTGTTTAATCATTTTAGCACATTCTAGCCAATTGATGTTATTGTCGAATTTTTCTAAAGACTCAAATCTAGTTGATGCTCTAGAAACAGTGTGTGAAAACAGTTTTGTTTCCAACTTAACTGTTTGGCGTCGAGAACCTTTCACTGTTAAAAATTCTTCGCCGATTTTGTGAACAATATTATGCAAATCACCTTGTATATTTGAGCAAATCGACTATCGGTGTGACATTGATCAATTTTCCATTTGAAACAGAACCAGACTCCAAAAAATGATTTCTAAACAATTTTGTCATATGTGGTTATATATACAATATTATATATATAATATATATATATATATATATATATATATATATATATATATATATATATATATATATATATATATATATATATAAATATTAAATATATATACAAAAGGAACATTTTTATTCTCCAGAGAGGAAGAGAGAGAAAATATATCTGTCTCTCTCTTACTCATTATCTTACATATGTAATGGTTTCACAGATTCACTCTCATGCTAATTTCCAACGCCGACCGTGCGTATAGAAGTATAACTTCAAAAATTTTCAATAATGTCTTGATTTAATCGGTATGTAAGAAGATATTTTGTGCCAAATCTGTCCTTTAGATCAGTAAATAGAAGCTGAAGTGATGTATTAGTCATAATGATGCCTACAATAAATTGAAAAATAAAAGAAAACATAAATAACTATAAATTATCCTTACAGTACCTTTTTGAAAAAGAATTAATGTTGTTTTGCCTTTGACCCTTAAGTTTAAAATATTTGTGGTCATCAAATTAATAATGTTATCTTGGGCGCTTAATGCTAATAATTAAGCTTTTGTTCTCTCCCTCGTATCAGTTGCATAACATTTCACGTTTAAGACGTCAAACCAATCGTTAACCTGAAAGAAATTACCCATCTTGGAAATAAACTGAAAGATTAAAATTATTGTTTGAAAATAGTTTTACAGTAAAAGAAAGACATTAATACATAATTAACATAATATTTAACAATAGTATATTTTTTAAATCATATCATTTTAAAAAATTCGGCGCATTCCATCCAGTTATGATGATTTAGCATTCCCCTAGCTCCACATCGGGAAATTGCCATAGAAATGGTGTGAGAAAACAATTTTGTTGCCCATTTCATTTTTTGTCTTGCAGCTCCTTGGACGTTAAGACTATCTTTAGTGATCTTATGGCTTATATTAAGATCTGACGAGGTAGTTACATCTATAACTTCTTCTATTATAGATTTGTTTATTTCCTTCCCATACAGTATAAACCCTTGGTCAACAAAATGGTTTCAAATCAACTTTATTAAATGAGGCACATCAGGAAAAACAAATATTTTTTTATTATTTGCTGGATTTGTAAACCATGTGTTGGTATGACTAATATTCAGTTCATTATAAAGTGATCTATTACTGCTTCCCAGGTCACTTACTATGGCTACTAACTGGAAACCTACAAAAATTGTACACAATTATTAAAAAAAAAAATACAGGAAAAACCAATTGAGTTTTTCTCAAAAATTCTTACTGTTAACTATGATAAACATTAGAAATATGCAAACATACTTTGTCAATATCATGTCAAGTTTGTAATTCAAGTTTTAGTATCACCGTAATTATCCTTGGATTAACGTAATCAAAGTGGGTGACTTTGTGCTCCAGTTCTTTGGCGATTACGACTCCTACTCCCATTATTCCTTTTCCGTCAGTTTTAATACCCGAAAAATACAATATGTATATATTTAAGATGATCTTACTTTTATGTTTCTTCTTGGTTTCACTGAGACCTAAAATTTTAATGTTTCTTTTGTCCATTTCTTCACATATATGCACCACTTTTTCCTAAATTCCATTCACATTCCCGGTGCCTATTTTTAGTCCTTGTTTTGAATAGGTACCAGGAGTTGAAGAAGAAGGGACTGAAGAAGAAGATCCTGAGCTTTTGCCTGTCTTATATGTCTTGTATCTTTTTTTTTAATTGAATATATTAAACCAGTCAATAATTTGTTTAATCATTTTAGCACATTCTAGCCAATTGATGTTATTGTCGAATTTTTCTAAAGACTCAAATCTAGTTGATGCTCTAGAAACAGTGTGTGAAAACAGTTTTGTTTCCAACTTAACTGTTTGGCGTCGAGAACCTTTCACTGTTAAAAATTCTTCGCCGATTTTGTGAACAATATTATGCAAATCACCTTGTATACTTGAGCAAATCGACTATCGGTGTGACATTGATCAATTTTCCATTTGAAACAGAACCAGACTCCAAAAAATGATTTCTAAACAATTTTGTCATATGTGGTTATATATACAATATTATATATATATAATATATATATATATATATATATATATATATATATATATATATATATATAATATTAAATATATATACAAAAGGAACATTTTTATTCTCCAGAGAGGAAGAGAGAGAAAATATATCTGTCTCTCTCTTACTCATTATCTTACATATGTAATGGTTTCACAGATTCACTCTCATGCTAATTTCCAACGCCGACCGTGCGTATAGAAGTATAACTTCAAAAATTTTCAATAATGTCTTGATTTAATCGGTATGTAAGAAGATATTTTGTGCCAAATCTGTCCTTTAGATCAGTAAATAGAAGCTGAAGTGATGTATTAGTCATAATGATGCCTACAATAAATTGAAAAATAAAAGAAAACATAAATAACTATAAATTATCCTTACAGTACCTTTTTGAAAAAGAATTAATGTTGTTTTGCCTTTGACCCTTAAGTTTAAAATATTTGTGGTCATCAAATTAATAATGTTATCTTGGGCGCTTAATGCTAATAATTAAGCTTTTGTTCTCTCCCTCGTATCAGTTGCATAACATTTCACGTTTAAGACGTCAAACCAATCGTTAACCTGAAAGAAATTACCCATCTTGGAAATAAACTAAAAGATTAAAATTATTGTTTGAAAATAGTTTTACAGTAAAAGAAAGACATTAATACGTAATTAACATAATATTTAACAATAGTATATTTTTTAAATCATATTATTTTAAAAAAAATCGGCGATTTCCATCCAGTTATGATGATTTAGCATTCCCCTAGCTCCACATCGGGAAATTGCCATAGAAATGGTGTGAGAAAACAATTTTGTTGCCCATTTCACTTTTTGTCTTGCAGCTCCTTGGACGTTAAGACTATCTTTAGTGATCTTATGGTTTATCTTAAGATCTGACGAGGTAGTTACATCTATAACTTCTTCTATTATAGATTTGTTTATTTCCTTCCCATACAGTATAAACCCTTGGTCAACAAAATGGTTTCAAATCAACTTTATTAAATGAGGCACATCAGGAAAAACAAATATTTTTTGATTATTTGCTGGATTTGTAAACCATGTGTTGGTATGACTAATATTCAGTTCATTATAAAGTGATCTATTACTGCTTCCCAGGTCACTTACTATGGCTACTAACTGGAAACCTACAAAAATTGTACACAATTATTAAAAAAAAAAATACAGGAAAAATACAGTGACTTTGTGCTCCAGTTCTTTGGCGATTACGACTCCTACTCCCATGATTCCTTTTCCGTCAGTTTTAATACCCGAAAAATACAATATCTATTTATTTAAGTTGACCTTACTTTTGTGTTTCTTCTTGGTTTCACTGAGACCTAAAATTTTAATGTTTCTTTTGTCCATTTCTTCACATATATGCACCACTTTTTCCTAAATTCCATTCACATTCCAGGTGCCTATTTTTAGTCCTTGTTTTGAATAGGTACCAGGAGTTGAAGAAGAAGGGACTGAAGAAGAAGATCCTGAACTTTTGCCTGTCTTATATGTCTTGTATCTTTTTTTTTAATTGAATATATTAAACCAGTCATTAATTTGTTTAATCATTTTAGGACATTCTAGCCAATTGATGTTATTGTCGAATTTTTCTAAAGACTCAAATCTAGTTGATGCTCTAGAAACAGTGTGTGAAAACAGTTTTGTTTCCAACTTAACTGTTTGGCGTTGAGATCCTTTCACTGTTAAAAATTCTTCGCCGATTTTGTGAACAATATTATGCAAATCAACTTGTATACTTGAGCAAATCGACTATCGGTGTGACATTGATCAATTTTCCATTTGAAACAGAACCAGACTCCAAAAAATGATTTCTAAACAATTTTGTCATATGTGGTTATATATACAATATTATATATATATAATATATTATTGTGATATTTAAAGTCTTGGTGCGCCAAGCAATAATTAGCTAATTAATTTTTTTTGATTAATTAAAATTAGTTAAATGATATGATTATGACTCTATCACAATTTTTAATTCTTTTATCTCAGGGTTAAATTCGTGCTTCAATATCTATGCTATTACATGTGAAAGGTAAGGTCCAGAGAATACCGGAATAATAAAAAACACATATGATCTAACACTATATATTGAAATAAAAATAATGAAATAATTCACACTCAAAAGTTTTCAATAAACAAATCTCATATAAGGATTCTCAAAATTTTGTTCTCCGTACGTGAACAATCAAAATTAATGGTACAAACAATATTAATTGAAATCTCAAAATCCCAAACTATTCTAACTCTCCTAATCAAAATATTTAAATCCTTTCTAAATTACGTGTAAAAATTGTGTTATCAATAAAAGAAAAAACTGCAGAAAACAAAAATATCTCTCTGATGATGAGTGGTCCAAATCCTTGTTCCTTGTAGACTGTATTATCTCCTCTCAACCGCTCCCTATGTAATCAGCAATCTTACAACAGATTGTTGCAAGTATATCGTCCTTAATGATCTCCTTCAAAAGCAACAATAATTCAAATTATGATAGCCTTTCTCCTCTCGATAAACTGAATCTCTCGTTGGCCCGAGTGAAAAATGACTCTTGGAATATCTTCTCTTTACGATAAACTGAATCTCTCGTTGGCCTGAACAGTGACTCTTGGAATATAAGTAGGAAAATATGACTTACAATTATTTTGCTGCTTCAGCTTCTGTCAGATACACTAACTCCACAAAAACTCACTAACATTCAACACTACTGCTTGCTACTTCTTGGGAACCACCAGAGAACAATCACTGTTCGTCTTACAGACTTGGAAAACCAACTGATTCTCCTTTCTCTCTCCTCAATCTCGCTAAACTTTTTCCTACATACTTATCCCACCTTTTTCAATCTCCGCCAATCAAAACTCGTCACAATTCCCCCATTTTTTCATTTCGATAACAAACAAATTCTTACCTATAATTATAAAATTTCCTAAAACTTATTTACAAATAATATTTTCTATAATTCTTAAAAACTAACAAAAACCTCTTTCTAAAATCTCTTCTATTTGTCTCTAATCACTGCATTAATGTATTTTGGAAAACCCGTTTCAATTGTCTTTGGATTTCACTTAAAATTATGCGGGTCACTCAAGTATAACAAAGAAATAATTTATGTATAGCTTACATTTTGTTTAGTACAGGTAATCCAAGAATTTAATAACTTTCCTTCTTTGAAATGTTTGTTGTTTATTATCCTACTTATCTGAATTATTTTAATGTTTTTGAACTTTGAAATATTTTTAAACAAACCAATATTTTTCTCGATTTTACATATCATAACAAATCCCCGCCATTTGATCTGCCGAAAACTCTTTGTTAAATTTAAAAAATGACAAAAGTTTTCTAGGATCAAATTATTTCACTATGTTATTAAAATCTACTTATGATACTGATAAATGTCGTGAATGTTAAAATACCCCGTATATTGCCTGTCTTTATACGGGATTGGATATATTTTCGTTTTAAATTTTTCCAAGTATTTTCCCTTAAAAGAAAGTTCATAATTTTTAGCCACTCGGTTTACTTCATTAACAAAATCTCCATGGTTTCCTAAAATCTTCTCTATTTTCTTTCCCATGTTTTCTCCACAATTTATTTTTCTTTCATCCTCCTTTTGTTCACATGTGTTCACTGTCCATAATACTTCTTCACAAAATTCTGGATTCTCGTCCATCAGTGCCATTTTTTCTTCTGTTTTCTTTTTATCCTCTAATTCCCTTTGGTATTCCGAGCACCATGTTTCTATTCCTTTCATTTCTCTGATGATACCTTTTTTTTCTTCCTGCTTCCATTCTGTTTTATCGTCGGTTGCCAACAATTCTTCTGTACCTTCTATTTCCTGTTTTTCTCTGGTCTCCATCTTATTTTCCTGCTTTCTTTTCGAACTATTCTTCTTTTTCTTCCTTCTCTTTTTCTCTTCTGTTAGATCTAGTTCTTGTACTTTCGGTTTATCCTCTACAGTCATATCGATTTCTTTGCGTTTTTCCTGTGCATTGATCCTTCCAAAATTTGTTTTCCTATCTGTTTGCTTTTCTTCTCCTGTGTTGTCTGGTTCTGCTCTGATTTCCAGTTTATTTTCCGAAAAATTTATGGTGATATCTTTTTTTCTCAATTCATCAATTCCCGCTATCATATCATGATTTAAATCTTCAATCACCACACATTTCATACTATGGAATTTGTTTCCCACTCTTATCTGTACTCCCAAACCTTCGTTTACTGTCGTCAAATTTTTATTGTTTGCACCCACTAAATCAACCCTAGGAATCTTATACACAAATCTGTCCAAATTTAATTCTTTTACTAGTTTTTTATTGATTAGCGATATCTCCGAGCCAGAATCAATCACAATTTTAATCGCTTTATGTTTTATAAATGCATCTAAAAATATTAGATTAGACTTAGAAATTTGTCTTTCGTTTCCTATTGCTACATGATTCATCTCCCTTCTATTTTGTTGTTGGAAGCTCTGGTTATTTCTATCGTCCCTTTGTTCGTTAGTATTCCTATTCGGAGGATTTTGTGCATCTCTATTCCTGTTGTGATTATCATTTGTTCTATTTTGTGTATCATTCCGGTTATCGTAATTTTGTTGTCTATTGTAATTATTGTAATTTCTCGGCCTATATTCGTTTGTTGATCTGGGATGTCGGTTTCTCTGGTCATAATTTGATGAATACCTTCTTTCCGGTCCATTATATTGGTCATGTTGTCTTCTATTTCTCATTTCTTTTCTTTTCGCTTCTTTTAATTGAAGGAATTGGCACAAACTATCAATATCTTGATAGTTTCTCAAAATCACGTGATCTTCCAAAGTTTCCTCAAAATGTCTGCTGATCATTTCTACCAGCTGTTCGGTAGAATATTTGTATTCTAGATATTTTGAATTGTTATATATCTGCAAAGCATATCTTTCTTCAGATATTCCCATTTTTTCGTGATATTTTCCATTCTGTAGCTCTTGGTTGATTTCTCTCTGTTTATTTTTCCTCCAGAAATAGTTGAGAAATTTATTTTCAAAATCTGTCCAATTTTCAAACTCATCTTCCTTGCTTTCATACCATAACGCTGCTCCTTCTTTCAAATGGTTTCTAATTGTTTCTTTGCACTCGTCAAAATATCTAATATGTTGTAATTTGGTTTTCAAATTTTTAACAAACGGTACTGGGTGTGTTTTCCGAATATCCCCGCCAAATTGTATTTTCGACTCGCTTGTTCCATGGATGATAACTTCTTTTCTCTCTACCCCTCTTAGTTCAATTTCTGCCATTTGTTTTTCATTTTGCTTTAATCTTCTTTCTATTTCCTTCCTGTCTTCTTGTAGCGCCATTTCAAATTTTTCTTCTAACTGTTCTAATTCCTTTTTCTGGACAGTCTTACTATCTTTCATTTTAGTTTCTATTTCTTCTCTCTGCATCTCTAGTTCCTTTCTCTGGCAATTTTGTATCTCCTTCATTGTATTTTGGATATCTTTAATCTCTGTCTCTTGTTTTGCATTCTTTATGGTTATTTCTTCTATCTGTTGTATCAGTTCTTTCTTTATCCCCTCAACACATCCTTTAATTTCTTGTTCATAGTTTTCCAAACGCTTCTCTATATTCCTGTTATTTAGATCTATTGCTTGCCTTGTTTCCCGTTGGTTTTCTTCCATTGTTTGTTTCGTTTCTGCCATTGTTTGTTTTGTTTCATCCATTTTTTGTGATGTTTCTTGTTGGTTTCTCTCTATTGTTTGTGTCTGTATTTGCATCATTGCTAATAATTTTTCCAGCATTCCTGTTTCTTTTCTTTCCTCCATTATTGTGGCATTTCCTTCATTATCCGATCCTTCATCAATAATTGTTTCCTCTTCTCTGTTATCCTCCTTCCTTTCTTGCATTTTGCTTTGACTCCTTGTGGTCGACATGTTGTTTCTTTTCGTTACTGTTTTTGTCCCCGCCAAATGTGAAATTTTACAACACTCTATATGTTTCAGAACACGACAATATTTCTCCCCAAATGTATTAAATTTTCACGACAAATATCAAATATGCAATCAGTAAAATTCAAATAATTCAAAATAAATATCAAATGTACGATTGGTAAAGAAAATAAAATCAAATAATTCAATAGCAGTAAATATCCACTAACTACGATCAATCAATAAATCAAATTTATATTCCCTGGAAAAATTGTCAAAATACTTTCAAATTCAAATTCCCTCAATGTTATATGTTTTTATCTCTGGATCACCTGTACTTATTCCAGATCTCTTTCCCTTCCTTCAAATGTAAAGCTGCGATATTTTCAAGCCCCACGTTTTGGAAGCCAGTTATTGTGATATTTAAAGTCTTGGTGCGCCAAGCAATAATTAGCTAATTAATTTTTTTTGATTAATTAAAATTATTTAAATGATATGATTATGACTCTATCACAATTTTTAATTCTTTTATCTCAGGGTTAAATTCGTGCTTCAATATCTATGCTATTACATGTGAAAGGTAAGGTCCAGAGAATACCGGAATAATAAAAAACACATATGATCTAACACTATATATTGAAATAAAAATAATGAAATAATTCACACTCAAAAGTTTTCAATAAACAAATCTCATATAAGGATTCTCAAAATTTTGTTCTCCGTACGTGAACAATCAAAATTAATGGTACAAACAATATTAATTGAAATCTCAAAATCCCAAACTATTCTAACTCTCCTAATCAAAATATTTATATCCTTTCTAAATTACGTGTAAAAATTGTGTTATCAATAAAAGAAAAAACTGCAGAAAACAAAAATATCTCTCTCTGATGATGAGTGGTCCAAATCCTTGTTCCTTGTAGACTGTATTATCTCCTCTCAACCGCTCCCTATGTAATCAGCAATCTTACAACAGATTGTTGCAAGTATATCGTGCTTAATGATCTCCTTCAAAAGCAACAATCATTCAAATTATGATAGCCTTTCTCCTCTCGATAAACTGAATCTCTCGTTGGCCCGAGTGAAAAATGACTCTTGGAATATCTTCTCTTTACGATAAACTGAATCCCTCGTTGGCCTGAACAGTGACTCTTGGAATATAAGTAGGAAAATATGACTTACAATATTTTGCTGCTTCAGATTCTGTCAGATACACTAACTCCACAAAAACTCACTAACATTCAACACTACTGCTTGCTACTTCTTGGGAACCACCAGAGAACAATCACTGTTCGTCTTACAGACTTGGAAAACCAACTGATTCTCCTTTCTCTCTCCTCAATATCGCTAAACTTTTTCCTACATACTTATCCCACCTTTTTCAATCTCCGCCAATCAAAACTCGTCACAATTCCCCCATTTTTTCATTTCGATAACAAACAAATTCTTACCTATAATTATAAAATTTCCTAAAACTTATTTACAAATAATATTTTCTATAATTCTTAAAAACTAACAAAAACCTCTTTCTAAAATGTCTTCTATTTGTCTCTCATCACTGCATTAATGTATTTTGGAAAACCCGTTTCAATTGTCTTTGGATTTCACTTAAAATTATGCGGGTCACTCAAGTATAACAAAGAAATAATTTATGTATAGCTTACATTTTGTTTAGTACAGGTAATCCAA
Organism: Diabrotica undecimpunctata; assembly: GCF_040954645.1. Lineage (NCBI taxonomy): Eukaryota > Metazoa > Arthropoda > Insecta > Coleoptera > Chrysomelidae > Diabrotica > Diabrotica undecimpunctata. The sequence continues at coordinate 62,294,348 of NC_092811.1, forward strand.
GAATTTAATAACTTTCCTTCTTTGAAATGTTTGTTGTTTATTATCCTACTTATCTGAATTATTTTAATGTTTTTGAACTTTGAAATATTTTTAAACAAACCAATATTTTTCTCGATTTTAAATATCATAACAATATATATATATATATATATATATATATATATATATATATATATATATATATATATATATATATATATATATATATATATATATATATATATATATAATATTAAATATATATACAAAAGGAACATTTTTATTCTCCAGAGAGGAAGAGAGAGAAAATATATCTGTCTCTCTCTTACTCATTATCTTACATATGTAATGGTTTCACATATTCACTCTCATGCAAATTTTCAACGCCGACCGTGCGTATAGAAGTATAACTTCAAAAATTTTCAATAATGTCTTGATTTAATCGGTATGTAAGAAGATATTTTGTGCCAAATCTGTCCTTTAGATCAGTAAATAGAAGCTGAAGTGATGTATTAGTCATAATGATGCCTACAATAAATTGAAAAATAAAAGAAAACATAAATAACTATAAATTATCCTTACAGTACCTTTTTGAAAAAGAATTAATGTTGTTTTGCCTTTGACCCTTAAGTTTAAAATATTTGTGGTCATCAAATTAATAATGTTATCTTGGGCGCTTAATGCTAATAATTAAGCTTTTGTTCTCTCCCTCGTATCAGTTGCATAACATTTCACGTTTAAGACGTCAAACCAATCGTTAACCTGAAAGAAATTACCCATCTTGGAAATAAACTCAAAGATTAAAATTATTGTTTGAAAATAGTTTTACAGTAAAAGAAAGACATTAATACATAATTAACATAATATTTAACCATAGTATATTTTTTAAATCATATCATTTTAAAAAATTCGGCGCATTCCATCCAGTTATGATGATTTAGCATTCCCCTAGCTCCACATCGGGAAATTGCCATAGAAATGGTGTGAGAAAACAATTTTGTTGTCCATTTCACTTTTTGTCTTGCAGCTCCTTGGACGTTAAGACTATCTTTAGTGATCTTATGGCTTATATTAAGATCTGACGAGGTAGTTACATCTATAACTTCTTCTATTATAGATTTGTTTATTTCCTTCCCATACAGTATAAACCCTTGGTCAACAAAATGGTTTCAAATCAACTTTATTAAATGAGGCACATCAGGAAAAACAAATATTTTTTGATTATTGGCTGGATTTGTAAACCATGTGTTGGTATGACTAATATTCAGTTCATTATAAAGTGATCTATTACTGCTTCCCAGGTCACTTACTATGGCTACTAACTGGAAACCTACAAAAATTGTACACAATTATTAAAAAAAAAATACAGGAAAAACCAATTGAGTTTTTCTCAAAAATTCTTACTGTTAACTGTGATAAACATTAGAAATATGCAAACATACTTTGTCAATATCATGTCAAGTTTGTAATTCAAGTTTTAGTATCACCGTAATTATCCTTGGATTAACGTAATCAAAGTGGGTGACTTTGTGCTCCAGTTCTTTGGCGATTACGACTCCTACTCCCATGATTCCTTTTCCGTCAGTTTTAATACCCGAAAAATACAATATGTATTTATTTAAGTTGACCTTACTTTTGTGTTTCTTCTTGGTTTCACTGAGACCTAAAATTTTAATGTTTCTTTTGTCCATTTCTTCACATATATGCACCACTTTTTCTTAAATTCCATTCACATTCCAGGTGCCTATTTTTAGTCCTTGTTTTGAATAGGTACCAGGAGTTGAAGAAGAAGAAACTGAAGAAGAAGATCCTGAGCTTATGCCTGTCTTATATGTCTTGTATCTTTTTTTTTAATTGAATATATTAAACCAGTCATTAATTTGTTTAATCATTTTAGCACATTCTAGCCAATTGATGTTATTGTCGAATTTTTCTAAAGACTCAAATCTAGTTGATGCTCTAGAAACAGTGTGTGAAAACAGTTTTGTTTCCAACTTAACTGTTTGGCGTTGAGATCCTTTCACTGTTAAAAATTCTTCGCCGATTTTGTGAACAATATTATGCAAATCAACTTGTATACTTGAGCAAATCGACTATCGGTGTGACATTGATCAATTTTCCATTTGAAACAGAACCAGACTCCAAAAAATGAGTTCTAAACAATTTTGTCATATGTGGTTATATATACAATATTATATATATATAATATATATATATATATATATATATATATATATATATATATATATATATAAATATATATATAATATTAAATATATATACAAAAGGAACATTTTTATTCTCCAGAGAGGAAGAGAGAGAAAATATATATGTCTCTCTCTTACTCATTATCTTACATATGTAATGGTTTCACAGATTCACTCTCATGCAAATTTCCAACGCCGACCGTGCGTATAGAAGTATAACTTCAAAAATTTTCAATAATGTCTTGATTTAATCGGTATGTAAGAAGATATTTTGTGCCAAATCTGTCCTTTAGATCACTAAATAGAAGCTGAAGTGATGTATTAGTCATAATGATACCTACAATAAATTGAAAAATAAAAGAAAACATAAATAACTATAAATTATCCTTACAGTACCTTTTTGAAAAAGAATTAATGTTGTTTTGCCTTTGACCCTTAAGTTTAAAATATTTGTGGTCATCAAATTAATAATGTTATCTTGGGTGCTTACTGCTAATAATTAAGCTTTTGTTCTCTCCCTCGTATCAGTTGCATAACATTTCACGTTTAAGACGTCAAACCAATCGTTAACCTGAAAGAAATTACCCATCTTGGAAATAAACTCAAAGATTAAAATTATTGTTTGAAAATAGTTTTACAGTAAAAGAAAGACATTAATACATAATTAACATAATATTTAACAATAGTATATTTTTTAAATCATATCATTTTAAAAAATTCGGCGCATTCCATCCAGTTATGATGATTTAGCATTCCCCTAGCTCCACATCGGGAAATTGCCATAGAAATGGTGTGAGAAAACAATTTTGTTGCCCATTTCATTTTTTGTCTTGCAGCTCTTTGGACGTTAAGACTATCTTTAGTGATCTTATGGCTTATATTAAGATCTGACGAGGTAGTTACATCTATAACTTCTTCTATTATAGATTTGTTTATTTCCTTCCCATACAGTATAAACCCTTGGTCAACAAAATGGTTTCAAATCAACTTTATTAAATGAGGCACATCAGGAAAAACAAATATTTTTTGATTATTTGCTGGATTTGTAAACCATGTGTTGGTATGACTAATATTCAGTTCATTATAAAGTGATCTATTACTGCTTCCCAGGTCACTTACTATGGCTACTAACTGGAAACCTACAAAAATTGTACACAATTATTAAAAAAAAAATACAGGAAAAACCAATTGAGTTTTTCTCAAAAATTCTTACTGTTAACTGTGATAAACATTAGAAATATGCAAACATACTTTGTCAATATCATGTCAAGTTTGTAATTCAAGTTTTAGTATCACCGTAATTATCCTTGGATTAACGTAATCAAAGTGGGTGACTTTGTGCTCCAGTTCTTTGGCGATTACGACTCCTACTCCCATTATTCCTTTTCCGTCAGTTTTAATACCCGAAAAATACAATATGTATTTATTTAAGTTGACCTTACTTTTGTGTTTCTTCTTGGTTTCACTGAGACCTAAAATTTTAATGTTTCTTTTGTCCATTTCTTCACATATATGCACCACTTTTTCCTAAATTCCATTCACATTCCAGGTGCCTATTTTTAGTCCTTGTTTTGAATAGGTACCAGGAGTTGAAGAAGAAGAAACTGAAGAAGAAGATCCTGAGCTTTTGCCTGTCTTATATGTCTTGTATCTTTTTTTTTAATTGAATATATTAAACCAGTCATTAATTTGTTTAATCATTTTAGCACATTCTAGCCAATTGATGTTATTGTCGAATTTTTCTAAAGACTCAAATCTAGTTGATGCTCTAGAAACAGTGTGTGAAAACAGTTTTGTTTCCAACTTAACTGTTTGGCGTTGAGATCCTTTCACTGTTAAAAATTCTTCGCCGATTTTGTGAACAATATTATGCAAATCAACTTGTATACTTGAGCAAATCGACTATCGGTGTGACATTGATCAATTTTCCATTTGAAACAGAACCAGACTCCAAAAAATGATTTCTAAACAATTTTGTCATATGTGGTTATATATATAATATTATATATATAATATATATATATATATATATATATATATATATATATATATATATATATATATATATATATATATATATATATATAATATTAAATATATATATACAAAAGGAACATTTTTATTCTTCAGAGAGGAAGAGAGAGAAAATATATCTGTCTCTCTCTTACTCATTATCTTACATATGTAATGGTTTCACAGATTCACTCTCATGCAAATTTCCAACGCCGACCGTGCGTATAGAAGTATAACTTCAAAAATTTTCAATAATGTCTTGATTTAATCGGTATGTAAGAAGATATTTTGTGCCAAATCTGTCCTTTAGATCACTAAATAGAAGCTGAAGTGATGTATTAGTCATAATGATGCCTACAATAAATTGAAAAATAAAAGAAAACATAAATAACTATAAATTATCCTTACAGTACCTTTTTGAAAAAGAATTAATGTTGTTTTGCCTTTGACCCTTAAGTTTAAAATATTTGTGGTCATCAAATTAATAATGTTATCTTGGGTGCTTATTGCTAATAATTAAGCTTTTGTTCTCTCCCTCGTATCAGTTGCATAACATTTCACGTTTAAGACGTCAAACCAATCGTTAACCTGAAAGAAATTACCCATCTTGGAAATAAACTCAAAGATTAAAATTATTGTTTGAAAATAGTTTTACAGTAAAAGAAAGACATTAATACATAATTAACATAATATTTAACAATAGTATATTTTTTAAATCATATCATTTTAAAAAATTCGGCGCATTCCATCCAGTTATGATGATTTAGCATTCCCCTAGCTCCACATCGGGAAATTGCCATAGAAATGGTGTGAGAAAACAATTTTGTTGTCCATTTCACTTTTTGTCTTGCAGCTCCTTGGACGTTAAGACTATCTTTAGTGATCTTATGGCTTATATTAAGATCTGACGAGGTAGTTACATCTATAACTTCTTCTATTATAGATTTGTTTATTTCCTTCCCATACAGTATAAACCCTTGGTCAACAAAATGGTTTCAAATCAACTTTATTAAATGAGGCACATCAGGAAAAACAAATATTTTTTGATTATTGGCTGGATTTGTAAACCATGTGTTGGTATGACTAATATTCAGTTCATTATAAAGTGATCTATTACTGCTTCCCAGGTCACTTACTATGGCTACTAACTGGAAACCTACAAAAATTGTACACAATTATTAAAAAAAAAATACAGGAAAAACCAATTGAGTTTTTCTCAAAAATTCTTACTGTTAACTGTGATAAACATTAGAAATATGCAAACATACTTTGTCAATATCATGTCAAGTTTGTAATTCAAGTTTTAGTATCACCGTAATTATCCTTGGATTAACGTAATCAAAGTGGGTGACTTTGTGCTCCAGTTCTTTGGCGATTACGACTCCTACTCCCATGATTCCTTTTCCGTCAGTTTTAATACCCGAAAAATACAATATGTATTTATTTAAGTTGACCTTACTTTTGTGTTTCTTCTTGGTTTCACTGAGACCTAAAATTTTAATGTTTCTTTTGTCCATTTCTTCACATATATGCACCACTTTTTCTTAAATTCCATTCACATTCCAGGTGCCTATTTTTAGTCCTTGTTTTGAATAGGTACCAGGAGTTGAAGAAGAAGAAACTGAAGAAGAAGATCCTGAGCTTATGCCTGTCTTATATGTCTTGTATCTTTTTTTTTAATTGAATATATTAAACCAGTCATTAATTTGTTTAATCATTTTAGCACATTCTAGCCAATTGATGTTATTGTCGAATTTTTCTAAAGACTCAAATCTAGTTGATGCTCTAGAAACAGTGTGTGAAAACAGTTTTGTTTCCAACTTAACTGTTTGGCGTTGAGATCCTTTCACTGTTAAAAATTCTTCGCCGATTTTGTGAACAATATTATGCAAATCAACTTGTATACTTGAGCAAATCGACTATCGGTGTGACATTGATCAATTTTCCATTTGAAACAGAACCAGACTCCAAAAAATGAGTTCTAAACAATTTTGTCATATGTGGTTATATATACAATATTATATATATATAATATATATATATATATATATATATATATATATATATATATATATATATATATATATATATATAAATATATATATAATATTAAATATATATACAAAAGGAACATTTTTATTCTCCAGAGAGGAAGAGAGAGAAAATATATATGTCTCTCTCTTACTCATTATCTTACATATGTAATGGTTTCACAGATTCACTCTCATGCAAATTTCCAACGCCGACCGTGCGTATAGAAGTATAACTTCAAAAATTTTCAATAATGTCTTGATTTAATCGGTATGTAAGAAGATATTTTGTGCCAAATCTGTCCTTTAGATCACTAAATAGAAGCTGAAGTGATGTATTAGTCATAATGATACCTACAATAAATTGAAAAATAAAAGAAAACATAAATAACTATAAATTATCCTTACAGTACCTTTTTGAAAAAGAATTAATGTTGTTTTGCCTTTGACCCTTAAGTTTAAAATATTTGTGGTCATCAAATTAATAATGTTATCTTGGGTGCTTACTGCTAATAATTAAGCTTTTGTTCTCTCCCTCGTATCAGTTGCATAACATTTCACGTTTAAGACGTCAAACCAATCGTTAACCTGAAAGAAATTACCCATCTTGGAAATAAACTCAAAGATTAAAATTATTGTTTGAAAATAGTTTTACAGTAAAAGAAAGACATTAATACATAATTAACATAATATTTAACAATAGTATATTTTTTAAATCATATCATTTTAAAAAATTCGGCGCATTCCATCCAGTTATGATGATTTAGCATTCCCCTAGCTCCACATCGGGAAATTGCCATAGAAATGGTGTGAGAAAACAATTTTGTTGCCCATTTCATTTTTTGTCTTGCAGCTCTTTGGACGTTAAGACTATCTTTAGTGATCTTATGGCTTATATTAAGATCTGACGAGGTAGTTACATCTATAACTTCTTCTATTATAGATTTGTTTATTTCCTTGCCATACAGTATAAACCCTTGGTCAACAAAATGGTTTCAAATCAACTTTATTAAATGAGGCACATCAGGAAAAACAAATATTTTTTGATTATTTGCTGGATTTGTAAACCATGTGTTGGTATGACTAATATTCAGTTCATTATAAAGTGATCTATTACTGCTTCCCAGGTCACTTACTATGGCTACTAACTGGAAACCTACAAAAATTGTACACAATTATTAAAAAAAAAATACAGGAAAAACCAATTGAGTTTTTCTCAAAAATTCTTACTGTTAACTGTGATAAACATTAGAAATATGCAAACATACTTTGTCAATATCATGTCAAGTTTGTAATTCAAGTTTTAGTATCACCGTAATTATCCTTGGATTAAAGTAATCAAAGTGGGTGACTTTGTGCTCCAGTTCTTTGGCGATTACGACTCCTACTCCCATTATTCCTTTTCCGTCAGTTTTAATACCCGAAAAATACAATATGTATTTATTTAAGTTGACCTTACTTTTGTGTTTCTTCTTGGTTTCACTGAGACCTAAAATTTTAATGTTTCTTTTGTCCATTTCTTCACATATATGCACCACTTTTTCCTAAATTCCATTCACATTCCAGGTGCCTATTTTTAGTCCTTGTTTTGAATAGGTACCAGGAGTTGAAGAAGAAGAAACTGAAGAAGAAGATCCTGAGCTTTTGCCTGTCTTATATGTCTTGTATCTTTTTTTTTAATTGAATATATTAAACCAGTCATTAATTTGTTTAATCATTTTAGCACATTCTAGCCAATTGATGTTATTGTCGAATTTTTCTAAAGACTCAAATCTAGTTGATGCTCTAGAAACAGTGTGTGAAAACAGCTTTGTTTCCAACTTAACTGTTTGGCGTTGAGATCCTTTCACTGTTAAAAATTCTTCGCCGATTTTGTGAACAATATTATGCAAATCAACTTGTATACTTGAGCAAATCGACTATCGGTGTGACATTGATCAATTTTCCATTTGAAACAGAACCAGACTCCAAAAAATGATTTCTAAACAATTTTGTCATATGTGGTTATATATACAATATTATATATATAATATATATATATATATATATATATATATATATATATATATATATAATATTAAATATATATACAAAAGGAACATTTTTATTCTCCAGAGAGGAAGAGAGAGAAAATATATCTGTCTCTCTCTTACTCATTATCTTACATATGTAATGGTTTCACAGATTCACTCTCATGCAAATTTCCAACGCCGACCGTGCGTATAGAAGTATAACTTCAAAAATTTTCAATAATGTCTTGATTTAATCGGTATGTAAGAAGATATTTTGTGCCAAATCTGTCCTTTAGATCAGTAAATAGAAGCTGAAGTGATGTATTAGTCATAATGATGCCTACAATAAATTGAAAAATAAAAGAAAACATAAATAACTATAAATTATCCTTACAGTACCTTTTTGAAAAAGAATTAATGTTGTTTTGCCTTTGACCCTTAAGTTTGAAATATTTGTGGTCATCAAATTAATAATGTTATCTTGGGCGCTTAATGCTAATAATTAAGCTTTTGTTCTCTCCCTCGTATCAGTTGCATAACATTTCACGTTTAAGACGTCAAACCAATCGTTAACCTGAAAGAAATTACCCATCTTGGAAATAAACTCAAATATTAAAATTATTGTTTGAAAATAGTTTTACAGTAAAAGAAAGACATTAATACATAATTAACATAATATTTAACAATAGTATATTTTTTAAATGATATCATTTTAAAAAATTCGGCGCATTCCATCCAGTTAGGATGATTTAGCATTCCCCTAGCTCCACATCGGGAAATTGCCATAGAAATGGTGTGAGAAAACAATTTTGTTGCCCATTTCATTTTTTGTCTTGCAGCTCCTTGGACGTTAAGACTATCTTTAGTGATCTTATGGCTTATATTAAGATCTGACGAGGTAGTTACATCTATAACTTCTTCTATTATAGATTTGTTTATTTCCTTCCCATACAGTATAAACCCTTGGTCAACAAAATGGTTTCAAATCAACTTTATTAAATGAGGCACATCAGGAAAAACAAATATTTTTTTATTATTTGCTGGATTTGTAAACCATGTGTTGGTATGACTAATATTCAGTTCATTATAAAGTGATCTATTACTGCTTCCCAGGTCACTTACTATGGCTACTAACTGGAAACCTACAAAAATTGTACACAATTATTAAAAAAAAAATACAGGAAAAACCAATTGAGTTTTTCTCAAAAATTCTTACTGTTAACTGTGATAAACATTAGAAATATGCAAACATACTTTGTCAATATCATGTCAAGTTTGTAATTCAAGTTTTAGTATCACCGTAATTATCCTTGGATTAACGTAATCAAAGTGGGTGACTTTGTGCTCCAGTTCTTTGGCGATTACGACTCCTACTCCCATTATTCCTTTTCCGTCAGTTTTAATACCCGAAAAATACAATATGTATTTATTTAAGTTGATCTTACTTTTGTGTTTCTTCTTGGTTTCACTGAGACCTAAAATTTTAATGTTTCTTTTGTCCATTTCTTCACATATATGCACCACTTTTTCCTAAATTCCATTCACATTCCAGGTGCCTATTTTTAGTCCTTGTTTTGAATAGGTACCAGGAGTTGAAGAAGAAGGGACTGAAGAAGAAGATCCTGAGCTTTTGCCTGTCTTATATGTCTTGTATCTTTTTTTTTTAATTGAATATATTAAACCAGTCATTAATTTGTTTAATCATTTTAGCACATTCTTGCCAATTGATGTTATTGTCGAATTTTTCTAAAGACTCAAATCTAGTTGATGCTCTAGAAACAGTGTGTGAAAACAGTTTTGTTTCCAACTTAACTGTTTGGCGTCGAGAACCTTTCACTGTTAAAAATTCTTCGCCGATTTTGTGAACAATATTATGCAAATCACCTTGTATATTTGAGCAAATCGACTATCGGTGTGACATTGATCAATTTTCCATTTGAAACAGAACCAGACTCCAAAAAATGATTTCTAAACAATTTTGTCATATGTGGTTATATATACAATATTATATATAATATATATATATATATATATATATATATATATATATATATATATATATATATATATATATATATAATATTAAATATATATACAAAAGGAACATTTTTATTCTCCAGAGAGGAAGAGAGAGAAAATATATCTGTCTCTCTCTTACTCATTATCTTACATATGTAATGGTTTCACAGATTCACTCTCATGCTAATTTCCAACGCCGACCGTGCGTATAGAAGTATAACTTCAAAAATTTTCAATAATGTCTTGATTTAATCGGTATGTAAGAAGATATTTTGTGCCAAATCTGTCCTTTAGATCAGTAAATAGAAGCTGAAGTGATGTATTAGTCATAATGATGCCTACAATAAATTGAAAAATAAAAGAAAACATAAATAACTATAAATTATCCTTACGGTACCTTTTTGAAAAAGAATTAATGTTGTTTTGCCTTTGACCCTTAAGTTTAAAATATTTGTGGTCATCAAATTAATAATGTAATCTTGGGTGCTTAATGCTAATAATTAAGCTTTTGTTCTCTCCCTCGTATCAGTTGCATAACATTTCACGTTTAAGACGTCAAACCAATCGTTAACCTGAAAGAAATTACCCATCTTGGAAATAAACTCAAAGATTAAAATTATTGTTTGAAAATAGTTTTACAGTAAAAGAAAGACATTAATACGTAATTAACATAATATTTAACAATAGTATATTTTTTAAATCATATCATTTTAAAAAATTCGGCGCATTCCATCCAGTTATGATAATTTAGCATTCCCCTAGCTCCACATCGGAAAATTGCCATAGAAATGGTGTGAGAAAACAATTTTGTTGCCCATTTCACTTTTTGTCTTGCAGCTCCTTGGACGTTAAGACTATCTTTAGTGATCTTATGGCTTATATTAAGATCTGACGAGGTAGTTACATCTATAACTTCTTGTATTATAGATTTGTTTATTTCCTTCCCATACAGTATAAACCCTTGGTCAACAAAATGGTTTCAAATCAACTTTATTAAATGAGGCACATCAGGAAAAACAAATATTTTTTGATTATTTGCTGGATTTGTAAACCATGTATTGGTATGACTAATATTCAGTTCATTATAAAGTGATCTATTACTGCTTCCCAGGTCACTTACTATGGCTACTAACTGGAAACCTACAAAAATTGTACACAATTATTAAAAAAAAAATACAGGAAAAACCAATTGAGTTTTTCTCAAAAATTCTTACTGTTAACTGTGATAAACATTAGAAATATGCAAACATACTTTGTCAATATCATGTCAAGTTTGTAATTCAAGTTTTAGTATCACCGTTATTATCCTTGGATTAACGTAATCAAAGTGGGTGACTTTGTGCTCCAGTTCTTTGGCGATTACGACTCCTACTCCCATGATTCCTTTTCCGTCAGATTTAATACCCGAAAAATACAATATGTATTTATTTAAGTTGACCTTACTTTTGTGTTTCTTCTTGGTTTCACTGAGACCTAAAATTTTAATGTTTCTTTTGTCCATTTCTTCACATATATGCACCACTTTTTCCTAAATTCCATTCACATTCCAGGTGCCTATTTTTAGTCCTTGTTTTGAATAGGTACCAGGAGTTGACGAAGAAGGGACTGAAGAAGAAGATCCTGAACTTTTGCCTGTCTTATATGTCTTGTATCTTTTTTTTTAATTGAATATATTAAACCAGTCATTAATTTGTTTAATCATTTTAGCACATTCTAGCCAATTGATGTTATTGTCGAATTTTTCTAAAGACTCAAATCTAGTTGATGCTCTAGAAACAGTGTGTGAAAACAGTTTTGTTTCCAACTTAACTGTTTGGCGTTGAGATCCTTTCACTGTTAAAAATTCTTCGCCGATTTTGTGAACAATATTATGCAAATCAACTTGTATACTTGAGCAAATCGACTATCGGTGTGACATTGATCAATTTTCCATTTGAAACAGAACCAGACTCCAAAAAATGATTTCTAAACAATTTTGTCATATGTGGTTATATATACAATATTATATATATATATATATATATATATATATATATATATATATATATATATATATATATATATATATATATATATATATACAAAAGGAACATTTTTATTCTCCAGAGAGGAAGAGAGAGAAAATATATCTGTCTCTCTCTTACTCATTATCTTACATATGTAATGGTTTCACATATTCACTCTCATGCAAATTTCCAACGCCGACCGTGCGTATAGAAGTATAACTTCAAAAATTTTCAATAATGTCTTGATTTAATCGGTATGTAAGAAGATATTTTGTGCCAAATCTGTCCTTTAGATCAGTAAATAGAAGCTGAAGTGATGTATTAGTCATAATGATGCCTACAATAAATTGAAAAATAAAAGAAAACATAAATAACTATAAATTATCCTTACAGTACCTTTTTGAAAAAGAATTAATGTTGTTTTGCCTTTGACCCTTAAGTTTAAAATATTTGTGGTCATCAAATTAATAATGTTATCTTGGGCGCTTAATGCTAATAATTAAGCTTTTGTTCTCTCCCTCGTATCAGTTGCATAACATTTCACGTTTAAGACGTCAAACCAATCGTTAACCTGAAAGAAATTACCCATCTTGGAAATAAACTCAAAGATTAAAATTATTGTTTGAAAATAGTTTTACAGTAAAAGAAAGACATTAATACATAATTAACATAATATTTAACAATAGTATATTTTTTAAATCATATCATTTTAAAAAATTCGGCGCATTCCATCCAGTTATGATGATTTAGCATTCCCCTAGCTCCACATCGGGAAATTGCCATAGAAATGGTGTGAGAAAACAATTTTGTTGCCCATTTCATTTTTTGTCTTGCAGCTCCTTGGACGTTAAGACTATCTTTAGTGATCTTATAGCTTATATTAAGATCTGACGAGGTAGTTACATCTATAACTTCTTCTATTATAGATTTGTTTATTTCCTTCCCATACAGTATAAACCCTTGGTCAACAAAATGGTTTCAAATCAACTTTATTAAATGAGGCACATCAGGAAAAACAAATATTTTTTTATTATTTGCTGGATTTGTAAACCATGTGTTGGTATGACTAATATTCAGTTCATTATAAAGTGATCTATTACTGCTTCCCAGGTCACTTACTATGGCTACTAACTGGAAACCTACAAAAATTGTACACAATTATTAAAAAAAAAAATACAGGAAAAACCAATTGAGTTTTTCTCAAAAATTCTTACTGTTAACTGTGATAAACATTAGAAATATGCAAACATACTTTGTCAATATCATGTCAAGTTTGTAATTCAAGTTTTAGTATCACCGTAATTATCCTTGGATTAACGTAATCAAAGTGGGTGACTTTGTGCTCCAGTTCTTTGGCGATTACGACTCCTACTCCCATTATTCCTTTTCCGTCAGTTTTAATACCCGAAAAATACAATATGTATTTATTTAAGTTGATCTTACTTTTGTGTTTCTTCTTGGTTTCACTGAGACCTAAAATTTTAATGTTTCTTTTGTCCATTTCTTCACATATATGCACCACTTTTTCCTAAATTCCATTCACATTCCAGGTGCCTATTTTTAGTCCTTGTTTTGAATAGGTACCAGGAGTTGAAGAAGAAGGGACTGAAGAAGAAGATCCTGAGCTTTTGCCTGTCTTATATGTCTTGTATCTTTTTTTTTTAATTGAATATATTAAACCAGTCATTAATTTGTTTAATCATTTTAGCACATTCTAGCCAATTGATGTTATTGTCGAATTTTTCTAAAGACTCAAATCTAGTTGATGCTCTAGAAACAGTGTGTGAAAACAGTTGTGTTTCCAACTTAACTGTTTGGCGTCGAGAACCTTTCACTGTTAAAAATTCTTCGCCGATTTTGTGAACAATATTATGCAAATCACCTTGTATATTTGAGCAAATCGACTATCGGTGTGACATTGATCAATTTTCCATTTGAAACAGAACCAGACTCCAAAAAATGATTTCTAAACAATTTTGTCATATGTGGTTATATATACAATATTATATATAATATATATATATATATATATATATATATATATATATATATATATATATAATATTAAATATATATGCAAAAGGAACATTTTTATTCTCCAGAGAGGAAGAGAGAGAAAATATATCTGTCTCTCTCTTACTCATTACCTTACATATGTAATGGTTTCACAGATTCACTCTCATGCTAATTTCCAACGCCGACCGTGCGTATAGAAGTATAACTTCAAAAATTTTCAATAATGTCTTGATTTAATCGGTATGTAAGAAGATATTTTGTGCCAAATCTGTCCTTTAGATCAGTAAATAGAAGCTGAAGTGATGTATTAGTCATAATGATGCCTACAATAAATTGAAAAATAAAAGAAAACATAAATAACTATAAATTATCCTTACAGTACCTTTTTGAAAAAGAATTAATGTTGTTTTGCCTTTGACCCTTAAGTTTGAAATATTTGTGGTCATCAAATTAATAATGTTATCTTGGGCGCTTAATGCTAATAATTAAGCTTTTGTTCTCTCCCTCGTATCAGTTGCATAACATTTCACGTTTAAGACGTCAAACCAATCGTTAACCTGAAAGAAATTACCCATCTTGGAAATAAACTCAAATATTAAAATTATTGTTTGAAAATAGTTTTACAGTAAAAGAAAGACATTAATACATAATTAACATAATATTTAACAATAGTATATTTTTTAAATGATATCATTTTAAAAAATTCGGCGCATTCCATCCAGTTAGGATGATTTAGCATTCCCCTAGCTCCACATCGGGAAATTGCCATAGAAATGGTGTGAGAAAACAATTTTGTTGCCCATTTCATTTTTTGTCTTGCAGCTCCTTGGACGTTAAGACTATCTTTAGTGATCTTATGGCTTATATTAAGATCTGACGAGGTAGTTACATCTATAACTTCTTCTATTATAGATTTGTTTATTTCCTTCCCATACAGTATAAACCCTTGGTCAACAAAATGGTTTCAAATCAACTTTATTAAATGAGGCACATCAGGAAAAACAAATATTTTTTTATTATTTGCTGGATTTGTAAACCATGTGTTGGTATGACTAATATTCAGTTCATTATAAAGTGATCTATTACTGCTTCCCAGGTCACTTACTATGGCTACTAACTGGAAACCTACAAAAATTGTACACAATTATTAAAAAAAAAATACAGGAAAAACCAATTGAGTTTTTCTCAAAAATTCTTACTGTTAACTGTGATAAACATTAGAAATATGCAAACATACTTTGTCAATATCATGTCAAGTTTGTAATTCAAGTTTTAGTATCACCGTAATTATCCTTGGATTAACGTAATCAAAGTGGGTGACTTTGTGCTCCAGTTCTTTGGCGATTACGACTCCTACTCCCATTATTCCTTTTCCGTCAGTTTTAATACCCGAAAAATACAATATGTATTTATTTAAGTTGATCTTACTTTTGTGTTTCTTCTTGGTTTCACTGAGACCTAAAATTTTAATGTTTCTTTTGTCCATTTCTTCACATATATGCACCACTTTTTCCTAAATTCCATTCACATTCCAGGTGCCTATTTTTAGTCCTTGTTTTGAATAGGTACCAGGAGTTGAAGAAGAAGGGACTGAAGAAGAAGATCCTGAGCTTTTGCCTGTCTTATATGTCTTGTATCTTTTTTTTTTAATTGAATATATTAAACCAGTCATTAATTTGTTTAATCATTTTAGCACATTCTTGCCAATTGATGTTATTGTCGAATTTTTCTAAAGACTCAAATCTAGTTGATGCTCTAGAAACAGTGTGTGAAAACAGTTTTGTTTCCAACTTAACTGTTTGGCGTCGAGAACCTTTCACTGTTAAAAATTCTTCGCCGATTTTGTGAACAATATTATGCAAATCACCTTGTATATTTGAGCAAATCGACTATCGGTGTGACATTGATCAATTTTCCATTTGAAACAGAACCAGACTCCAAAAAATGATTTCTAAACAATTTTGTCATATGTGGTTATATATACAATATTATATATAATATATATATATATATATATATATATATATATAATATTAAATATATATACAAAAGGAACATTTTTATTCTCCAGAGAGGAAGAGAGAGAAAATATATCTGTCTCTCTCTTACTCATTATCTTACATATGTAATGGTTTCACAGATTCACTCTCATGCTAATTTCCAACGCCGACCGTGCGTATAGAAGTATAACTTCAAAAATTTTCAATAATGTCTTGATTTAATCGGTATGTAAGAAGATATTTTGTGCCAAATCTGTCCTTTAGATCAGTAAATAGAAGCTGAAGTGATGTATTAGTCATAATGATGCCTACAATAAATTGAAAAATAAAAGAAAACATAAATAACTATAAATTATCCTTACGGTACCTTTTTGAAAAAGAATTAATGTTGTTTTGCCTTTGACCCTTAAGTTTAAAATATTTGTGGTCATCAAATTAATAATGTAATCTTGGGTGCTTAATGCTAATAATTAAGCTTTTGTTCTCTCCCTCGTATCAGTTGCATAACATTTCACGTTTAAGACGTCAAACCAATCGTTAACCTGAAAGAAATTACCCATCTTGGAAATAAACTCAAAGATTAAAATTATTGTTTGAAAATAGTTTTACAGTAAAAGAAAGACATTAATACGTAATTAACATAATATTTAACAATAGTATATTTTTTAAATCATATCATTTTAAAAAATTCGGCGCATTCCATCCAGTTATGATAATTTAGCATTCCCCTAGCTCCACATCGGAAAATTGCCATAGAAATGGTGTGAGAAAACAATTTTGTTGCCCATTTCACTTTTTGTCTTGCAGCTCCTTGGACGTTAAGACTATCTTTAGTGATCTTATGGCTTATATTAAGATCTGACGAGGTAGTTACATCTATAACTTCTTGTATTATAGATTTGTTTATTTCCTTCCCATACAGTATAAACCCTTGGTCAACAAAATGGTTTCAAATCAACTTTATTAAATGAGGCACATCAGGAAAAACAAATATTTTTTGATTATTTGCTGGATTTGTAAACCATGTATTGGTATGACTAATATTCAGTTCATTATAAAGTGATCTATTACTGCTTCCCAGGTCACTTACTATGGCTACTAACTGGAAACCTACAAAAATTGTACACAATTATTAAAAAAAAAATACAGGAAAAACCAATTGAGTTTTTCTCAAAAATTCTTACTGTTAACTGTGATAAACATTAGAAATATGCAAACATACTTTGTCAATATCATGTCAAGTTTGTAATTCAAGTTTTAGTATCACCGTTATTATCCTTGGATTAACGTAATCAAAGTGGGTGACTTTGTGCTCCAGTTCTTTGGCGATTACGACTCCTACTCCCATGATTCCTTTTCCGTCAGATTTAATACCCGAAAAATACAATATGTATTTATTTAAGTTGACCTTACTTTTGTGTTTCTTCTTGGTTTCACTGAGACCTAAAATTTTAATGTTTCTTTTGTCCATTTCTTCACATATATGCACCACTTTTTCCTAAATTCCATTCACATTCCAGGTGCCTATTTTTAGTCCTTGTTTTGAATAGGTACCAGGAGTTGACGAAGAAGGGACTGAAGAAGAAGATCCTGAACTTTTGCCTGTCTTATATGTCTTGTATCTTTTTTTTTAATTGAATATATTAAACCAGTCATTAATTTGTTTAATCATTTTAGCACATTCTAGCCAATTGATGTTATTGTCGAATTTTTCTAAAGACTCAAATCTAGTTGATGCTCTAGAAACAGTGTGTGAAAACAGTTTTGTTTCCAACTTAACTGTTTGGCGTTGAGATCCTTTCACTGTTAAAAATTCTTCGCCGATTTTGTGAACAATATTATGCAAATCAACTTGTATACTTGAGCAAATCGACTATCGGTGTGACATTGATCAATTTTCCATTTGAAACAGAACCAGACTCCAAAAAATGATTTCTAAACAATTTTGTCATATGTGGTTATATATACAATATTATATATATAATATATATATATATATATATATATATATATATATATATATATATATATATATATATATACAAAAGGAACATTTTTATTCTCCAGAGAGGAAGAGAGAGAAAATATATCTGTCTCTCTCTTACTCATTATCTTACATATGTAATGGTTTCACATATTCACTCTCATGCAAATTTCCAACGCCGACCGTGCGTATAGAAGTATAACTTCAAAAATTTTCAATAATGTCTTGATTTAATCGGTATGTAAGAAGATATTTTGTGCCAAATCTGTCCTTTAGATCAGTAAATAGAAGCTGAAGTGATGTATTAGTCATAATGATGCCTACAATAAATTGAAAAATAAAAGAAAACATAAATAACTATAAATTATCCTTACAGTACCTTTTTGAAAAAGAATTAATGTTGTTTTGCCTTTGACCCTTAAGTTTAAAATATTTGTGGTCATCAAATTAATAATGTTATCTTGGGCGCTTAATGCTAATAATTAAGCTTTTGTTCTCTCCCTCGTATCAGTTGCATAACATTTCACGTTTAAGACGTCAAACCAATCGTTAACCTGAAAGAAATTACCCATCTTGGAAATAAACTCAAAGATTAAAATTATTGTTTGAAAATAGTTTTACAGTAAAAGAAAGACATTAATACATAATTAACATAATATTTAACAATAGTATATTTTTTAAATCATATCATTTTAAAAAATTCGGCGCATTCCATCCAGTTATGATGATTTAGCATTCCCCTAGCTCCACATCGGGAAATTGCCATAGAAATGGTGTGAGAAAACAATTTTGTTGCCCATTTCATTTTTTGTCTTGCAGCTCCTTGGACGTTAAGACTATCTTTAGTGATCTTATAGCTTATATTAAGATCTGACGAGGTAGTTACATCTATAACTTCTTCTATTATAGATTTGTTTATTTCCTTCCCATACAGTATAAACCCTTGGTCAACAAAATGGTTTCAAATCAACTTTATTAAATGAGGCACATCAGGAAAAACAAATATTTTTTTATTATTTGCTGGATTTGTAAACCATGTGTTGGTATGACTAATATTCAGTTCATTATAAAGTGATCTATTACTGCTTCCCAGGTCACTTACTATGGCTACTAACTGGAAACCTACAAAAATTGTACACAATTATTAAAAAAAAAAATACAGGAAAAACCAATTGAGTTTTTCTCAAAAATTCTTACTGTTAACTGTGATAAACATTAGAAATATGCAAACATACTTTGTCAATATCATGTCAAGTTTGTAATTCAAGTTTTAGTATCACCGTAATTATCCTTGGATTAACGTAATCAAAGTGGGTGACTTTGTGCTCCAGTTCTTTGGCGATTACGACTCCTACTCCCATTATTCCTTTTCCGTCAGTTTTAATACCCGAAAAATACAATATGTATTTATTTAAGTTGATCTTACTTTTGTGTTTCTTCTTGGTTTCACTGAGACCTAAAATTTTAATGTTTCTTTTGTCCATTTCTTCACATATATGCACCACTTTTTCCTAAATTCCATTCACATTCCAGGTGCCTATTTTTAGTCCTTGTTTTGAATAGGTACCAGGAGTTGAAGAAGAAGGGACTGAAGAAGAAGATCCTGAGCTTTTGCCTGTCTTATATGTCTTGTATCTTTTTTTTTTAATTGAATATATTAAACCAGTCATTAATTTGTTTAATCATTTTAGCACATTCTAGCCAATTGATGTTATTGTCGAATTTTTCTAAAGACTCAAATCTAGTTGATGCTCTAGAAACAGTGTGTGAAAACAGTTGTGTTTCCAACTTAACTGTTTGGCGTCGAGAACCTTTCACTGTTAAAAATTCTTCGCCGATTTTGTGAACAATATTATGCAAATCACCTTGTATATTTGAGCAAATCGACTATCGGTGTGACATTGATCAATTTTCCATTTGAAACAGAACCAGACTCCAAAAAATGATTTCTAAACAATTTTGTCATATGTGGTTATATATACAATATTATATATATATATATATATATATATATATATATATATATATATATATATATATATATATATATATATATATATATAATATTAAATATATATGCAAAAGGAACATTTTTATTCTCCAGAGAGGAAGAGAGAGAAAATATATCTGTCTCTCTCTTACTCATTACCTTACATATGTAATGGTTTCACAGATTCACTCTCATGCTAATTTCCAACGCCGACCGTGCGTATAGAAGTATAACTTCAAAAATTTTCAATAATGTCTTGATTTAATCGGTATGTAAGAAGATATTTTGTGCCAAATCTGTCCTTTAGATCAGTAAATAGAAGCTGAAGTGATGTATTAGTCATAATGATGCCTACAATAAATTGAAAAATAAAAGAAAACATAAATAACTATAAATTATCCTTACAGTACCTTTTTGAAAAAGAATTAATGTTGTTTTGCCTTTGACCCTTAAGTTTAAAATATTTGTGGTCATCAAATTAATAATGTTATCTTGGGCGCTTAATGCTAATAATTAAGCTTTTGTTCTCTCCCTCGTATCAGTTGCATAACATTTCACGTTTAAGACGTCAAACCAATCGTTAACCTGAAAGAAATTACCCATCTTGGAAATAAACTCAAAGATTAAAATTATTGTTTGAAAATAGTTTTACAGTAAAAGAAAGACATTAATACATAATTAACATAATATTTAACAATAGTATATTTTTTAAATCATATCATTTTAAAAAATTCGGCGCATTCCATCCAGTTATGATGATTTAGCATTCCCCTAGCTCCACATCGGGAAATTGCCATAGAAATGGTGTGAGAAAACAATTTTGTTGCCCATTTCATTTTTTGTCTTGCAGCTCCTTGGACGTTAAGACTATCTTTAGTGATCTTATGGCTTATATTAAGATCTGACGAGGTAGTTACATCTATAACTTCTTCTATTATAGATTTGTTTATTTCCTTCCCATACAGTATAAACCCTTGGTCAACAAAATGGTTTCAAATCAACTTTATTAAATGAGGCACATCAGGAAAAACAAATATTTTTTGATTATTTGCTGGATTTGTAAACCATGTGTTGGTATGACTAATATTCAGTTCATTATAAAGTGATCTATTACTGCTTCCCAGGTCACTTACTATGGCTACTAACTGGAAACCTACAAAAATTGTACACAATTATTAAAAAAAAATACAGGAAAAACCAATTGAGTTTTTCTCAAAAATTCTTACTGTTAACTGTGATAAACATTAGAAATATGCAAACATACTTTGTCAATATCATGTCAAGTTTGTAATTCAAGTTTTAGTATCACCGTAATTATCCTTGGATTAACGTAATCAAAGTGGGTAGTTCTTTGGCGATTACGACTCCTACTCCCATTATTCCTTTTCCGTCAGTTTTAATACCCGAAAAATACAATATGTATTTATTTAAGTTGATCTTACTTTTGTGTTTCTTCTTGGTTTCACTGAGACCTAAAATTTTAATGTTTCTTTTGTCCATTTCTTCACATATATGCACCACTTTTTCCTAAATTCCATTCACATTCCAGGTGCCTATTTTTAGTCCTTGTTTTGAATAGGTACCAGGAGTTGAAGAAGAAGGGACTGAAGAAGAAGATCCTGAGCTTTTGCCTGTCTTATATGTCTTGTGTCTTTTTTTTTTTAATTGAATATATTAAACCAGTCATTAATTTGTTTAATCATTTTAGCACATTCTAGCCAATTGATGTTATTGTCGAATTTTTCTAAAGACTCAAATCTAGTTGATGCTCTAGAAACAGTGTGTGAAAACAGTTTTGTTTCCAACTTAACTGTTTGGCGTCGAGAACCTTTCACTGTTAAAAATTCTTCGCCGATTTTGTGAACAATATTATGCAAATCACCTTGTATATTTGAGCAAATCGACTATCGGTGTGACATTGATCAATTTTCCATTTGAAACAGAACCAGACTCCAAAAAATGATTTCTAAACAATTTTGTCATATGTGGTTATATATACAATATTATATATAATATATATATATATATATATATATATATATATATATATATATATATATATATATATATATATATATATATATATATATATATATATATATATATATATATATAATATATATACAAAAGGAACATTTTTATTCTCCAGAGAGGAAGAGAGAGAAAATATATCTGTCTCTCTCTTACTTATTATCTTACATATGTAATGGTTTCACAGATTCACTCTCATGCTAATTTCCAACGCCGACCGTGCGTATAGAAGTATAACTTCAAAAATTTTCAATAATGTCTTGATTTAATCGGTATGTAAGAAGATATTTTGTGCCAAATCTGTCCTTTAGATCAGTAAATAGAAGCTGAAGTGATGTATTAGTCATAATGATGCCTACAATAAATTGAAAAATAAAAGAAAACATAAATAACTATAAATTATCCTTACGGTACCTTTTTGAAAAAGAATTAATGTTGTTTTGCCTTTGACCCTTAAGTTTAAAATATTTGTGGTCATCAAATTAATAATGTAATCTTGGGTGCTTAATGCTAATAATTAAGCTTTTGTTCTCTCCCTCGTATCAGTTGCATAACATTTCACGTTTAAGACGTCAAACCAATCGTTAACCTGAAAGAAATTACCCATCTTGGAAATAAACTCAAAGATTAAAATTATTGTTTGAAAATAGTTTTACAGTAAAAGAAAGACATTAATACGTAATTAACATAATATTTAACAATAGTATATTTTTTAAATCATATCATTTTAAAAAATTCGGCGCATTCCATCCAGTTATGATAATTTAGCATTCCCCTAGCTCCACATCGGAAAATTGCCATAGAAATGGTGTGAGAAAACAATTTTGTTGCCCATTTCATTTTTTGTCTTGCAGCTCCTTGGACGTTAAGACTATCTTTAGTGATCTTATGGCTTATATTAAGATCTGACGAGGTAGTTACATCTATAACTTCTTCTATTATAGATTTGTTTATTTCCTTCCCATACAGTATAAACCCTTGGTCAACAAAATGGTTTCAAATCAACTTTATTAAATGAGGCACATCAGGAAAAACAAATATTTTTTGATTATTTGCTGGATTTGTAAACCATGTATTGGTATGACTAATATTCAGTTCATTATAAAGTGATCTATTACTGCTTCCCAGGTCACTTACTATGGCTACTAACTGGAAACCTACAAAAATTGTACACAATTATTAAAAAAAAATACAGGAAAAACCAATTGAGTTTTTCTCAAAAATTCTTACTGTTAACTGTGATAAACATTAGAAATATGCAAACATACTTTGTCAATATCATGTCAAGTTTGTAATTCAAGTTTTAGTATCACCGTAATTATCCTTGGATTAACGTAATCAAAGTGGGTGACTTTGTGCTCCAGTTCTTTGGCGATTACGACTCCTACTCCCATGATTCCTTTTCCGTCAGATTTAATACCCGAAAAATACAATATGTATTTATTTAAGTTGACCTTACTTTTGTGTTTCTTCTTGGTTTCACTGAGACCTAAAATTTTAATGTTTCTTTTGTCCATTTCTTCACATATATGCACCACTTTTTCCTAAATTCCATTCACATTCCAGGTGCCTATTTTTAGTCCTTGTTTTGAATAGGTACCAGGAGTTGACGAAGAAGGGACTGAAGAAGAAGATCCTGAACTTTTGCCTGTCTTATATGTCTTGTATCTTTTTTTTTAATTGAATATATTAAACCAGTCATTAATTTGTTTAATCATTTTAGCACATTCTAGCCAATTGATGTTATTGTCGAATTTTTCTAAAGACTCAAATCTAGTTGATGCTCTAGAAACAGTGTGTGAAAACAGTTTTGTTTCCAACTTAACTGTTTGGCGTTGAGATCCTTTCACTGTTAAAAATTCTTCGCCGATTTTGTGAACAATATTATGCAAATCAACTTGTATACTTGAGCAAATCGACTATCGGTGTGACATTGATCAATTTTCCATTTGAAACAGAACCAGACTCCAAAAAATGATTTCTAAACAATTTTGTCATATGTGGTTATATATACAATATTATATATATAATATATATATATATATATATATATATATATATATATATATATATATATAATATTAAATATATATACAAAAGGAACATTTTTATTCTCCAGAGAGGAAGAGAGAGAAAATATATCTGTCTCTCTCTTACTCATTATCTTACATATGTAATGGTTTCACATATTCACTCTCATGCAAATTTCCAACGCCGACCGTGCGTATAGAAGTATAACTTCAAAAATTTTCAATAATGTCTTGATTTAATCGGTATGTAAGAAGATATTTTGTGCCAAATCTGTCCTTTAGATCAGTAAATAGAAGCTGAAGTGATGTATTAGTCATAATGATGCCTACAATAAATTGAAAAATAAAAGAAAACATAAATAACTATAAATTATCCTTACAGTACCTTTTTGAAAAAGAATTAATGTTGTTTTGCCTTTGACCCTTAAGTTTAAAATATTTGTGGTCATCAAATTAATAATGTTATCTTGGGTGCTTAATGCTAATAATTAAGCTTTTGTTCTCTCCCTCGTATCAGTTGCATAACATTTCACGTTTAAGACGTCAAACCAATCGTTAACCTGAAAGAAATTACCCATCTTGGAAATAAACTCAAAGATTAAAATTATTGTTTGAAAATAGTTTTACAGTAAAAGAAAGACATTAATACGTAATTAACATAATATTTAACAATAGTATATTTTTTAAATCATATCATTTTAAAAAATTCGGCGCATTCCATCCAGTTATGATAATTAAGCATTCCCCTAGCTCCACATCGGAAAATTGCCATAGAAATGGTGTGAGAAAACAATTTTGTTGCCCATTTCACTTTTTGTCTTGCAGCTCCTTGGACGTTAAGACTATCTTTAGTGATCTTATGGCTTATCTTAAGATCTGACGAGGTAGTTACATCTATAACTTCTTCTATTATAGATTTGTTTATTTCCTTCCCATACAGTATAAACCCTTGGTCAACAAAATGGTTTCAAATCAACTTTATTAAATGAGGCACATCAGGAAAAACAAATATTTTTTGATTATTTGCTGGATTTGTAAACCATGTGTTGGTATGACTAATATTCAGTTCATTATAAAGTGATCTATTACTGCTTCCCAGGTCACTTACTATGGCTACTAACTGGAAACCTACAAAAATTGTACACAATTATTAAAAAAAAAATACAGGAAAAACCAATTGAGTTTTTCTCAAAAATTCTTACTGTTAACTGTGATAAACATTAGAAATATGCAAACATACTTTGTCAATATCATGTCAAGTTTGTAATTCAAGTTTTAGTATCACCGTAATTATCCTTGGATTAACGTAATCAAAGTGGGTGACTTTGTGCTCCAGTTCTTTGGCGATTACGACTCCTACTCCCATGATTCCTTTTCCGTCAGTTTTAATACCCGAAAAATACAATATGTATTTATTTAAGTTGACCTTACTTTTGTGTTTCTTCTTGGTTTCACTGAGACCTAAAATTTTAATGTTTCTTTTGTCCATTTCTTCACATATATGCACCACTTTTTCCTAAATTCCATTCACATTCCAGGTGCCTATTTTTAGTCCTTGTTTTGAATAGGTACCAGGAGTTGAAGAAGAAGGGACTGAAGAAGAAGATCCTGAACTTTTGCCTGTCTTATATGTCTTGTATCTTTTTTTTTAATTGAATATATTAAACCAGTCATTAATTTGTTTAATCATTTTAGGACATTCTAGCCAATTGATGTTATTGTCGAATTTTTCTAAAGACTCAAATCTAGTTGATGCTCTAGAAACAGTGTGTGAAAACAGTTTTGTTTCCAACTTAACTGTTTGGCGTTGAGATCCTTTCACTGTTAAAAATTCTTCGCCGATTTTGTGAACAATATTATGCAAATCAACTTGTATACTTGAGCAAATCGACTATCGGTGTGACATTGATCAATTTTCCATTTGAAACAGAACCAGACTCCAAAAAATGATTTCTAAACAATTTTGTCATATGTGGTTATATATACAATATTATATATATAATATATTATTGTGATATTTAAAGTCTTGGTGCGCCAAGCAATAATTAGCTAATTAATTTTTTTTGATTAATTAAAATTAGTTAAATGATATGATTATGACTCTATCACAATTTTTAATTCTTTTATCTCAGGGTTAAATTCGTGCTTCAATATCTATGCTCTCTGTTTATTTTTCCTCCAGAAATAGTTGAGAAATTTATTTTCAAAATCTGTCCAATTTTCAAACTCATCTTCCTTGCTTTCATACCATAACGCTGCTCCTTCTTTCAAATGGTTTCTAATTGTTTCTTTGCACTCGTCAAAATATCTAATATGTTGTAATTTGGTTTTCAAATTTTTAACAAACGGTACTGGGTGTGTTTTCCGAATATCCCCGCCAAATTGTATTTTCGACTCGCTTGTTCCATGGATGATAACTTCTTTTCTCTCTACCCCTCTTAGTTCAATTTCTGCCATTTGTTTTTCATTTTGCTTTAATCTTCTTTCTATTTCCTTCCTGTCTTCTTGTAGCGCCATTTCAAATTTTTCTTCTAACTGTTCTAATTCCTTTTTCTGGACAGTCTTACTATCTTTCATTTTAGTTTCTATTTCTTCTCTCTGCATCTCTAGTTCCTTTCTCTGGCAATTTTGTATCTCCTTCATTGTATTTTGGATATCTTTAATCTCTGTCTCTTGTTTTGCATTCTTTATGGTTATTTCTTCTATCTGTTGTATCAGTTCTTTCTTTATCCCCTCAACACATCCTTTAATTTCTTGTTCATAGTTTTCCAAACGCTTCTCTATATTCCTGTTATTTAGATCTATTGCTTGCCTTGTTTCCCGTTGGTTTTCTTCCATTGTTTGTTTCGTTTCTGCCATTGTTTGTTTTGTTTCATCCATTTTTTGTGATGTTTCTTGTTGGTTTCTCTCTATTGTTTGTGTCTGTATTTGCATCATTGCTAATAATTTTTCCAGCATTCCTGTTTCTTTTCTTTCCTCCATTATTGTGGCATTTCCTTCATTATCCGATCCTTCATCAATAATTGTTTCCTCTTCTCTGTTATCCTCCTTCCTTTCTTGCATTTTGCTTTGACTCCTTGTGGTCGACATGTTGTTTCTTTTCGTTACTGTTTTTGTCCCCGCCAAATGTGAAATTTTACAACACTCTATATGTTTCAGAACACGACAATATTTCTCCCCAAATGTATTAAATTTTCACGACAAATATCAAATATGCAATCAGTAAAATTCAAATAATTCAAAATAATAATTAGCTAATTAATTTTTTTTGATTAATTAAAATTATTTAAATGATATGATTATGACTCTATCACAATTTTTAATTCTTTTATCTCAGGGTTAAATTCGTGCTTCAATATCTATGCTATTACATGTGAAAGGTAAGGTCCAGAGAATACCGGAATAATAAAAAACACATATGATCTAACACTATATATTGAAATAAAAATAATGAAATAATTCACACTCAAAAGTTTTCAATAAACAAATCTCATATAAGGATTCTCAAAATTTTGTTCTCCGTACGTGAACAATCAAAATTAATGGTACAAACAATATTAATTGAAATCTCAAAATCCCAAACTATTCTAACTCTCCTAATCAAAATATTTATATCCTTTCTAAATTACGTGTAAAAATTGTGTTATCAATAAAAGAAAAAACTGCAGAAAACAAAAATATCTCTCTCTGATGATGAGTGGTCCAAATCCTTGTTCCTTGTAGACTGTATTATCTCCTCTCAACCGCTCCCTATGTAATCAGCAATCTTACAACAGATTGTTGCAAGTATATCGTCCTTAATGATCTCCTTCAAAAGCAACAATAATTCAAATTATGATAGCCTTTCTCCTCTCGATAAACTGAATCTCTCGTTGGCCCGAGTGAAAAATGACTCTTGGAATATCTTCTCTTTACGATAAACTGAATCCCTCGTTGGCCTGAACAGTGACTCTTGGAATATAAGTAGGAAAATATGACTTACAATATTTTGCTGCTTCAGATTCTGTCAGATACACTAACTCCACAAAAACTCACTAACATTCAACACTACTGCTTGCTACTTCTTGGGAACCACCAGAGAACAATCACTGTTCGTCTTACAGACTTGGAAAACCAACTGATTCTCCTTTCTCTCTCCTCAATCTCGCTAAACTTTTTCCTACATACTTATCCCACCTTTTTCAATCTCCGCCAATCAAAACTCGTCACAATTCCCCCATTTTTTCATTTCGATAACAAACAAATTCTTACCTATAATTATAAAATTTCCTAAAACTTATTTACAAATAATATTTTCTATAATTCTTAAAAACTAACAAAAACCTCTTTCTAAAATCTCTTCTATTTGTCTCTAATCACTGCATTAATGTATTTTGGAAAACCCGTTTCAATTGTCTTTGGATTTCACTTAAAATTATGCGGGTCACTCAAGTATAACAAAGAAATAATTTATGTATAGCTTACATTTTGTTTAGTACAGGTAATCCAAGAATTTAATAACTTTCCTTCTTTGAAATGTTTGTTGTTTATTATCCTACTTATCTGAATTATTTTAATGTTTTTGAACTTTGAAATATTTTTAAACAAACCAATATTTTTCTCGATTTTACATATCATAACAATATATATATATATATATATATATATATATATATATATATATATATATATATATAATATTAAATATATATACAAAAGGAACATTTTTATTCTCCAGAGAGGAAGAGAGAGAAAATATATCTGTCTCTCTCTTACTCATTATCTTACATATGTAATGGTTTCACATATTCACTCTCATGCAAATTTTCAACGCCGACCGTGCGTATAGAAGTATAACTTCAAAAATTTTCAATAATGTCTTGATTTAATCGGTATGTAAGAAGATATTTTGTGCCAAATCTGTCCTTTAGATCAGTAAATAGAAGCTGAAGTGATGTATTAGTCATAATGATGCCTACAATAAATTGAAAAATAAAAGAAAACATAAATAACTATAAATTATCCTTACAGTACCTTTTTGAAAAAGAATTAATGTTGTTTTGCCTTTGACCCTTAAGTTTAAAATATTTGTGGTCATCAAATTAATAATGTTATCTTGGGCGCTTAATGCTAATAATTAAGCTTTTGTTCTCTCCCTCGTATCAGTTGCATAACATTTCACGTTTAAGACGTCAAACCAATCGTTAACCTGAAAGAAATTACCCATCTTGGAAATAAACTCAAAGATTAAAATTATTGTTTGAAAATAGTTTTACAGTAAAAGAAAGACATTAATACATAATTAACATAATATTTAACCATAGTATATTTTTTAAATCATATCATTTTAAAAAATTCGGCGCATTCCATCCAGTTATGATGATTTAGCATTCCCCTAGCTCCACATCGGGAAATTGCCATAGAAATGGTGTGAGAAAACAATTTTGTTGTCCATTTCACTTTTTGTCTTGCAGCTCCTTGGACGTTAAGACTATCTTTAGTGATCTTATGGCTTATATTAAGATCTGACGAGGTAGTTACATCTATAACTTCTTCTATTATAGATTTGTTTATTTCCTTCCCATACAGTATAAACCCTTGGTCAACAAAATGGTTTCAAATCAACTTTATTAAATGAGGCACATCAGGAAAAACAAATATTTTTTGATTATTGGCTGGATTTGTAAACCATGTGTTGGTATGACTATATTCAGTTCATTATAAAGTGATCTATTACTGCTTCCCAGGTCACTTACTATGGCTACTAACTGGAAACCTACAAAAATTGTACACAATTATTAAAAAAAAAATACAGGAAAAACCAATTGAGTTTTTCTCAAAAATTCTTACTGTTAACTGTGATAAACATTAGAAATATGCAAACATACTTTGTCAATATCATGTCAAGTTTGTAATTCAAGTTTTAGTATCACCGTAATTATCCTTGGATTAACGTAATCAAAGTGGGTGACTTTGTGCTCCAGTTCTTTGGCGATTACGACTCCTACTCCCATGATTCCTTTTCCGTCAGTTTTAATACCCGAAAAATACAATATGTATTTATTTAAGTTGACCTTACTTTTGTGTTTCTTCTTGGTTTCACTGAGACCTAAAATTTTAATGTTTCTTTTGTCCATTTCTTCACATATATGCACCACTTTTTCTTAAATTCCATTCACATTCCAGGTGCCTATTTTTAGTCCTTGTTTTGAATAGGTACCAGGAGTTGAAGAAGAAGAAACTGAAGAAGAAGATCCTGAGCTTATGCCTGTCTTATATGTCTTGTATCTTTTTTTTTAATTGAATATATTAAACCAGTCATTAATTTGTTTAATCATTTTAGCACATTCTAGCCAATTGATGTTATTGTCGAATTTTTCTAAAGACTCAAATCTAGTTGATGCTCTAGAAACAGTGTGTGAAAACAGTTTTGTTTCCAACTTAACTGTTTGGCGTTGAGATCCTTTCACTGTTAAAAATTCTTCGCCGATTTTGTGAACAATATTATTCAAATCAACTTGTATACTTGAGCAAATCGACTATCGGTGTGACATTGATCAATTTTCCATTTGAAACAGAACCAGACTCCAAAAAATGAGTTCTAAACAATTTTGTCATATGTGGTTATATATACAATATTATATATATAATATATATATATATATATATATATATATATATATATATATATATAAATATATATATAATATTAAATATATATACAAAAGGAACATTTGTATTCTCCAGAGAGGAAGAGAGAGAAAATATATCTGTCTCTCTCTTACTCATTATCTTACATATGTAATGGTTTCACAGATTCACTCTCATGCAAATTTCCAACGCCGACCGTGCGTATAGAAGTATAACTTCAAAAATTTTCAATAATGTCTTGATTTAATCGGTATGTAAGAAGATATTTTGTGCCAAATCTGTCCTTTAGATTAGTAAATAGAAGCTGAAGTGATGTATTAGTCATAATGATGCCTACAATAAATTGAAAAATAAAAGAAACCATAAATAACTATAAATTATCCTTACAGTACCTTTTTGAAAAAGAATTAATGTTGTTTTGCCTTTGACCCTTAATTTAAAATATTTGTGGTCATCAAATTAATAATGTTATCTTGGGTGCTTAATGCTAATAATTAAGCTTTTGTTCTCTCCCTCGTATCAGTTGCATAACATTTCACGTTTAAGACGTCAAACCAATCGTTAACCTGAAAGAAATTACCCATCTTGGAAATAAACTCAAAGATTAAAATTATTGTTTGAAAATAGTTTTACAGTAAAAGAAAGACATTAATACATAATTAACATAATATTTAACAATAGTATATTTTTTAAATAATATCATTTTAAAAAATTCGGCGCATTCCATCCAGTTATGATGATTTAGCATTCCCCTAGCTCCACATCGGGAAATTGCCATAGAAATGGTGTGAGAAAACAATTTTGTTGCCCATTTCATTTTTTGTCTTGCAGCTCTTTGGACGTTAAGACTATCTTTAGTGATCTTATGGCTTATATTAAGATCTGACGAGGTAGTTACATCTATAACTTCTTCTATTATAGATTTGTTTATTTCCTTCCCATACAGTATAAACCCTTGGTCAACAAAATGGTTTCAAATCAACTTTATTAAATGAGGCACATCAGGAAAAACAAATATTTTTTGATTATTTGCTGGATTTGTAAACCATGTGTTGGTATGACTAATATTCAGTTCATTATAAAGTGATCTATTACTGCTTCCCAGGTCACTTACTATGGCTACTAACTGGAAACCTACAAAAATTGTACACAATTATTAAAAAAAAAAATACAGGAAAAACCAATTGAGTTTTTCTCAAAAATTCTTACTGTTAACTGTGATAAACATTAGAAATATGCAAACATACTTTGTCAATATCATGTCAAGTTTGTAATTCAAGTTTTAGTATCACCGTAATTATCCTTGGATTAACGTAATCAAAGTGGGTGACTTTGTGCTCCAGTTCTTTGGCGATTACGACTCCCACTCCCATTATTCCTTTTCCGTCAGTTTTAATACCCGAAAAATACAATATGTATTTATTTAAGTTGACCTTACTTTTGTGTTTCTTCTTGGTTTCACTGAGACCTAAAATTTTAATGTTTCTTTTGTCCATTTCTTCACATATATGCACCACTTTTTCCTAAATTCCATTCACATTCCAGGTGCCTATTTTTAGTCCTTGTTTTGAATAGGTACCAGGAGTTGAAGAAGAAGAAACTGAAGAAGAAGATCCTGAGCTTTTGCCTGTCTTATATGTCTTGTATCTTTTTTTTTAATTGAATATATTAAACCAGTCATTAATTTGTTTAATCATTTTAGCACATTCTAGCCAATTGATGTTATTGTCGAATTTTTCTAAAGACTCAAATCTAGTTGATGCTCTAGAAACAGTGTGTGAAAACAGTTTTGTTTCCAACTTAACTGTTTGGCGTTGAGATCCTTTCACTGTTAAAAATTCTTCGCCGATTTTGTGAACAATATTATGCAAATCAACTTGTATACTTGAGCAAATCGACTATCGGTGTGACATTGATCAATTTTCCATTTGAAACAGAACCAGACTCCAAAAAATGATTTCTAAACAATTTTGTCATATGTGGTTATATATATAATATTATATATATAATATATATATATATATATATATATATATATATATATATATATATATATATAATATTAAATATATATATACAAAAGGAACATTTTTATTCTTCAGAGAGGAAGAGAGAGAAAATATATCTGTCTCTCTCTTACTCATTATCTTACATATGTAATGGTTTCACAGATTCACTCTCATGCAAATTTCCAACGCCGACCGTGCGTATAGAAGTATAACTTCAAAAATTTTCAATAATGTCTTGATTTAATCGGTATGTAAGAAGATATTTTGTGCCAAATCTGTCCTTTAGATCACTAAATAGAAGCTGAAGTGATGTATTAGTCATAATGATGCCTACAATAAATTGAAAAATAAAAGAAAACATAAATAACTATAAATTATCCTTACAGTACCTTTTTGAAAAAGAATTAATGTTGTTTTGCCTTTGACCCTTAAGTTTAAAATATTTGTGGTCATCAAATTAATAATGTTATCTTGGGTGCTTATTGCTAATAATTAAGCTTTTGTTCTCTCCCTCGTATCAGTTGCATAACATTTCACGTTTAAGACGTCAAACCAATCGTTAACCTGAAAGAAATTACCCATCTTGGAAATAAACTCAAAGATTAAAATTATTGTTTGAAAATAGTTTTACAGTAAAAGAAAGACATTAATACATAATTAACATAATATTTAACAATAGTATATTTTTTAAATCATATCATTTTAAAAAATTCGGCGCATTCCATCCAGTTATGATGATTTAGCATTCCCCTAGCTCCACATCGGGAAATTGCCATAGAAATGGTGTGAGAAAACAATTTTGTTGCCCATTTCATTTTTTGTCTTGCAGCTCCTTGGACGTTAAGACTATCTTTAGTGATCTTATGGCTTATATTAAGATCTGACGAGGTAGTTACATCTATAACTTCTATTATAGATTTGTTTATTTCCTTCCCATACAGTATAAACCCTTGGTCAACAAAATGGTTTCAAATCAACTTTATTAAATGAGGCACATCAGGAAAAACAAATATTTTTTGATTATTTGCTGGATTTGTAAACCATGTGTTGGTATGACTAATATTCAGTTCATTATAAAGTGATCTATTACTGCTTCCCAGGTCACTTACTATGGCTACTAACTGGAAACCTACAAAAATTGTACACAATTATTAAAAAAAAAATACAGGAAAAACCAATTGAGTTTTTCTCAAAAATTCTTACTGTTACTTGTGATAAACATTAGAAATATGCAAACATACTTTGTCAATATCATGTCAAGTTTGTAATTCAAGTTTTAGTATCACCGTAATTATCCTTGGATTAACGTAATCAAAGTGGGTGACTTTGTGCTCCAGTTCTTTGGCGATTACGACTCCTACTCCCATTATTCCTTTTCCGTCAGTTTTAATACCCGAAAAATACAATATGTATTATATAAGTTGATCTTACTTTTGTGTTTCTTCTTGGTTTCACTGAGACCTAAAATTTTAATGTTTCTTTTGTCCATTTCTTCACATATATGCACCACTTTTTCCTAAATTCCATTCACATTCCAGGTGCCTATTTTTAGTCCTTGTTTTGAATAGGTACCAGGAGTTGAAGAAGAAGGGACTGAAGAAGAAGATCCTGAGCTTTTGCCTGTCTTATATGTCTTGTATCTTTTTTTTTAATTGAATATATTAAACCAGTCATTAATTTGTTTAATCATTTTAGCACATTCTAGCCAATTGATGTTATTGTCGAATTTTTCTAAAGACTCAAATCTAGTTGATGCTCTAGAAACAGTGTGTGAAAACAGTTTTGTTTCCAACTTAACTGTTTGGCGTTGAGATCCTTTCACTGTTAAAAATTTTTCGCCGATTTTGTGAACAATATTATGCAAATCAACTTGTATACTTGAGCAAATCGACTATCGGTGTGACATTGATCAATTTTCCATTTGAAACAGAACCAGACTCCAAAAAATGATTTCTAAACAATTTTGTCATATGTGGTTATATATACAATATTATATATATATAATATATATATATATATAATATATATATATATATATATATATATAAATATATATATAATATTAAATATATATACAAAAGGAACATTTTTATTCTCCAGAGAGGAAGAGAGAGAAAATATATCTGTCTCTCTCTTACTCATTATCTTACATATGTAATGGTTTCACAGATTCACTCTCATGCAAATTTCCAACGCCGACCGTGCGTATAGAAGTATAACTTCAAAAATTTTCAATAATGTCTTGATTTAATCGGTATGTAAGAAGATATTTTGTGCCAAATCTGTCCTTTAGATTAGTAAATAGAAGCTGAAGTGATGTATTAGTCATAATGATGCCTACAATAAATTGAAAAATAAAAGAAACCATAAATAACTATAAATTATCCTTACAGTACCTTTTTGAAAAAGAATTAATGTTGTTTTGCCTTTGACCCTTAATTTAAAATATTTGTGGTCATCAAATTAATAATGTTATCTTGGGTGCTTAATGCTAATAATTAAGCTTTTGTTCTCTCCCTCGTATCAGTTGCATAACATTTCACGTTTAAGACGTCAAACCAATCGTTAACCTAAAAGAAATTACCCATCTTGGAAATAAACTCAAAGATTAAAATTATTGTTTGAAAATAGTTTTACAGTAAAAGAAAGACATTAATACATAATTAACATAATATTTAACAATAGTATATTTTTTAAATCATATCATTTTAAAAAATTCGGCGCATTCCATCCAGTTATGATGATTTAGCATTCCCCTAGCTCCACATCGGGAAATTGCCATAGAAATGGTGTGAGAAAACAATTTTGTTGCCCATTTCATTTTTTGTCTTGCAGCTCCTTGGACGTTAAGACTATCTTTAGTGATCTTATGGCTTATATTAAGATCTGACGAGGTAGTTACATCTATAACTTCTATTATAGATTTGTTTATTCCCTTCCCATACAGTATAAACCCTTGGTCAACAAAATGGTTTCAAATCAACTTTATTAAATGAGGCACATCAGGAAAAACAAATATTTTTTGATTATTTGCTGGATTTGTAAACCATGTGTTGGTATGACTAATATTCAGTTCATTATAAAGTGATCTATTACTGCTTCCCAGGTCACTTACTATGGCTACTAACTGGAAACCTACAAAAATTGTACACAATTATTAAAAAAAAAATACAGGAAAAACCAATTGAGTTTTTCTCAAAAATTCTTACTGTTACTTGTGATAAACATTAGAAATATGCAAACATACTTTGTCAATATCATGTCAAGTTTGTAATTCAAGTTTTAGTATCACCGTAATTATCCTTGGATTAACGTAATCAAAGTGGGTGATTTGTGCTCCAGTTCTATGGCGATTACGACTCCTACTCCCATTATTCCTTTTCCGTCAGTTTTAATACCCGAAAAATACAATATGTATTATATAAGTTGATCTTACTTTTGTGTTTCTTCTTGGTTTCACTGAGACCTAAAATTTTAATGTTTCTTTTGTCCATTTCTTCACATATATGCACCACTTTTTCCTAAATTCCATTCACATTCCAGGTGCCTATTTTTAGTCCTTGTTTTGAATAGGTACCAGGAGTTGAAGAAGAAGGGACTGAAGAAGAAGATCCTGAGCTTTTGCCTGTCTTATATGTCTTGTATCTTTTTTTTTAATTGAATATATTAAACCAGTCATTAATTTGTTTAATCATTTTAGCACATTCTAGCCAATTGATGTTATTGTCGAATTTTTCTAAAGACTCAAATCTAGTTGATGCTCTAGAAACAGTGTGTGAAAACAGTTTTGTTTCCAACTTAACTGTTTGGCGTCGAGAACCTTTCACTGTTAAAAATTCTTCGCCGATTTTGTGAACAATATTATGCAAATCACCTTGTATACTTGAGCAAATCGACTATCGGTGTGACATTGATCAATTTTCCATTTGAAACAGAACCAGACTCCAAAAAATGATTTCTAAACAATTTTGTCATATGTGGTTATATATACAATATTATATATATAATATATATATAATATTAAATATATATACAAAAGGAACATTTTTATTCTCCAGAGAGGAAGAGAGAGAAAATATATCTGTCTCTCTCTTACTCATTATCTTACATATGTAATGGTTTCACAGATTCACTCTCATGCAAATTTCCAACGCCGACCGTGCGTATAGAAGTATAACTTCAAAAATTTTCAATAATGTCTTGATTTAATCGGTATGTAAGAAGATATTTTGTGCCAAATCTGTCCTTTAGATCACTAAATAGAAGCAGAAGTGATGTATTAGTCATAATGATACCTACAATAAATTGAAAAATAAAAGAAAACATAAATAACTATAAATTATCCTTACAGTACCTTTTTGAAAAAGAATTAATGTTGTTTTGCCTTTGACCCTTAAGTTTAAAATATTTGTGGTCATCAAATTTATAATGTTATCTTGGGTGCTTACTGCTAATAATTAAGCTTTTGTTCTCTCCCTCGTATGAGTTGCATAACATTTCACGTTTAAGACGTCAAACCAATCGTTAACCTGAAAGAAATTACCCATCTTGGAAATAAACTCAAAGATTAAAATTATTGTTTGAAAATAGTTTTACAGTAAAAGAAAGACATTAATACATAATTAACATAATATTTAACAATAGTATATTTTTTAAATCATATCATTTTAAAAAATTCGGCGCATTCCATCCAGTTATGATAATTTAGCATTCCCCTAGCTCCACATCGGAAAATTGCCATAGAAATGGTGTGAGAAAACAATTTTGTTGCCCATTTCATTTTTTGTCTTGCAGCTCCTTGGACGTTAAGACTATCTTTAGTGATCTTATGGCTTATATTAAGATCTGACGAGGTAGTTACATCTATAACTTCTTCTATTATAGATTTGTTTATTTCCTTCCCATACAGTATAAACCCTTGGTCAACAAAATGGTTTCAAATCAACTTTATTAAATGAGGCACATCAGGAAAAACAAATATTTTTTGATTATTTGCTGGATTTGTAAACCATGTATTGGTATGACTAATATTCAGTTCATTATAAAGTGATCTATTACTGCTTCCCAGGTCACTTACTATGGCTACTAACTGGAAACCTACAAAAATTGTACACAATTATTAAAAAAAAATACAGGAAAAACCAATTGAGTTTTTCTCAAAAATTCTTACTGTTAACTGTGATAAACATTAGAAATATGCAAACATACTTTGTCAATATCATGTCAAGTTTGTAATTCAAGTTTTAGTATCACCGTAATTATCCTTGGATTAACGTAATCAAAGTGGGTGACTTTGTGCTCCAGTTCTTTGGCGATTACGACTCCTACTCCCATGATTCCTTTTCCGTCAGATTTAATACCCGAAAAATACAATATGTATTTATTTAAGTTGACCTTACTTTTGTGTTTCTTCTTGGTTTCACTGAGACCTAAAATTTTAATGTTTCTTTTGTCCATTTCTTCACATATATGCACCACTTTTTCCTAAATTCCATTCACATTCCAGGTGCCTATTTTTAGTCCTTGTTTTGAATAGGTACCAGGAGTTGACGAAGAAGGGACTGAAGAAGAAGATCCTGAACTTTTGCCTGTCTTATATGTCTTGTATCTTTTTTTTTAATTGAATATATTAAACCAGTCATTAATTTGTTTAATCATTTTAGCACATTCTAGCCAATTGATGTTATTGTCGAATTTTTCTAAAGACTCAAATCTAGTTGATGCTCTAGAAACAGTGTGTGAAAACAGTTTTGTTTCCAACTTAACTGTTTGGCGTTGAGATCCTTTCACTGTTAAAAATTCTTCGCCGATTTTGTGAACAATATTATGCAAATCAACTTGTATACTTGAGCAAATCGACTATCGGTGTGACATTGATCAATTTTCCATTTGAAACAGAACCAGACTCCAAAAAATGATTTCTAAACAA
Source organism: Diabrotica undecimpunctata (assembly GCF_040954645.1). Lineage (NCBI taxonomy): Eukaryota > Metazoa > Arthropoda > Insecta > Coleoptera > Chrysomelidae > Diabrotica > Diabrotica undecimpunctata. The sequence continues at coordinate 62,333,233 of NC_092811.1, forward strand.
TTTTGTTATATGTGGTTATATATATAATATTATATATATAATATATATATATATATATATATATATATATATATATATAATATATATATATATATATATATATATATATATATATATATATATATAATATTAAATATATATACAAAAGGAACATTTTTATTCTCCAGAGAGGAAGAGAGAGAAAATATATCTGTCTCTCTCTTACTCATTATCTTACATATGTAATGGTTTCACATATTCACTCTCATGCAAATTTCCAACGCCGACCGTGCGTATAGAAGTATAACTTCAAAAATTTTCAATAATGTCTTGATTTAATCGGTATGTAAGAAGATATTTTGTGCCAAATCTGTCCTTTAGATCACTAAATAGAAGCTGAAGTGATGTATTAGTCATAATGATGCCTACAATAAATTGAAAAATAAAAGAAAACATAAATAACTATAAATTATCCTTACAGTACCTTTTTGAAAAAGAATTAATGTTGTTTTGCCTTTGACCCTTAAGTTTAAAATATTTGTGGTCATCAAATTAATAATGTTATCTTGGGCGCTTAATGCTAATAATTAAGCTTTTGTTCTCTCCCTCGTATCAGTTGCATAACATTTCACGTTTAAGACGTCAAACCAATCGTTAACCTGAAAGAAATTACCCATCTTGGAAATAAACTCAAAGATTAAAATTATTGTTTGAAAATAGTTTTACAGTAAAAGAAAGACATTAATACATAATTAACATAATATTTAACAATAGTATATTTTTTAAATCATATCATTTTAAAAAATTCGGCGCATTCCATCCAGTTATGATGATTTAGCATTCCCCTAGCTCCACATCGGGAAATTGCCATAGAAATGGTGTGAGAAAACAATTTTGTTGCCCATTTCATTTTTTGTCTTGCAGCTCCTTGGACGTTAAGACTATCTTTAGTGATCTTATGGCTTATATTAAGATCTGACGAGGTAGTTACATCTATAACTTCTTCTATTATAGATTTGTTTATTTCCTTCCCATACAGTATAAACCCTTGGTCAACAAAATGGTTTCAAATCAACTTTATTAAATGAGGCACATCAGGAAAAACAAATATTTTTTTATTATTTGCTGGATTTGTAAACCATGTGTTGGTATGACTAATATTCAGTTCATTATAAAGTGATCTATTACTGCTTCCCAGGTCACTTACTATGGCTACTAACTGGAAACCTACAAAAATTGTACACAATTATTAAAAAAAAATACAGGAAAAACCAATTGAGTTTTTCTCAAAAATTCTTACTGTTAACTGTGATAAACATTAGAAATATGCAAACATACTTTGTCAATATCATGTCAAGTTTGTAATTCAAGTTTTAGTATCACCGTAATTATCCTTGGATTAACGTAATCAAAGTGGGTGACTTTGTGCTCCAGTTCTTTGGCGATTACGACTCCTACTCCCATTATTCCTTTTCCGTCAGTTTTAATACCCGAAAAATACAATATGTATATATTTAAGATGATCTTACTTTTATGTTTCTTCTTGGTTTCACTGAGACCTAAAATTTTAATGTTTCTTTTGTCCATTTCTTCACATATATGCACCACTTTTTCCTAAATTCCATTCACATTCCCGGTGCCTATTTTTAGTCCTTGTTTTGAATAGGTACCAGGAGTTGAAGAAGAAGGGACTGAAGAAGAAGATCCTGAGCTTTTGCCTGTCTTATATGTCTTGTATCTTTTTTTTTAATTGAATATATTAAACCAGTCAATAATTTGTTTAATCATTTTAGCACATTCTAGCCAATTGATGTTATTGTCGAATTTTTCTAAAGACTCAAATCTAGTTGATGCTCTAGAAACAGTGTGTGAAAACAGTTTTGTTTCCAACTTAACTGTTTGGCGTCGAGAACCTTTCACTGTTAAAAATTCTTCGCCGATTTTGTGAACAATATTATGCAAATCACCTTGTATACTTGAGCAAATCGACTATCGGTGTGACATTGATCAATTTTCCATTTGAAACAGAACCAGACTCCAAAAAATGATTTCTAAACAATTTTGTCATATGTGGTTATATATACAATATTATATATATAATATATATATATATATATATATAATATTAAATATATATACAAAAGGAACATTTTTATTCTCCAGAGAGGAAGAGAGAGAAAATATATCTGTCTCTCTCTTACTCATTATCTTACATATGTAATGGTTTCACAGATTCACTCTCATGCTAATTTCCAACGCCGACCGTGCGTATAGAAGTATAACTTCAAAAATTTTCAATAATGTCTTGATTTAATCGGTATGTAAGAAGATATTTTGTGCCAAATCTGTCCTTTAGATCAGTAAATAGAAGCTGAAGTGATGTATTAGTCATAATGATGCCTACAATAAATTGAAAAATAAAAGAAAACATAAATAACTATAAATTATCCTTACAGTACCTTTTTGAAAAAGAATTAATGTTGTTTTGCCTTTGACCCTTAAGTTTAAAATATTTGTGGTCATCAAATTAATAATGTTATCTTGGGCGCTTAATGCTAATAATTAAGCTTTTGTTCTCTCCCTCGTATCAGTTGCATAACATTTCACGTTTAAGACGTCAAACCAATCGTTAACCTGAAAGAAATTACCCATCTTGGAAATAAACTAAAAGATTAAAATTATTGTTTGAAAATAGTTTTACAGTAAAAGAAAGACATTAATACGTAATTAACATAATATTTAACAATAGTATATTTTTTAAATCATATTATTTTAAAAAAAATCGGCGATTTCCATCCAGTTATGATGATTTAGCATTCCCCTAGCTCCACATCGGGAAATTGCCATAGAAATGGTGTGAGAAAACAATTTTGTTGCCCATTTCACTTTTTGTCTTGCAGCTCCTTGGACGTTAAGACTATCTTTAGTGATCTTATGGTTTATCTTAAGATCTGACGAGGTAGTTACATCTATAACTTCTTCTATTATAGATTTGTTTATTTCCTTCCCATACAGTATAAACCCTTGGTCAACAAAATGGTTTCAAATCAACTTTATTAAATGAGGCACATCAGGAAAAACAAATATTTTTTGATTATTTGCTGGATTTGTAAACCATGTGTTGGTATGACTAATATTCAGTTCATTATAAAGTGATCTATTACTGCTTCCCAGGTCACTTACTATGGCTACTAACTGGAAACCTACAAAAATTGTACACAATTATTAAAAAAAAAAATACAGGAAAAATACAGTGACTTTGTGCTCCAGTTCTTTGGCGATTACGACTCCTACTCCCATGATTCCTTTTCCGTCAGTTTTAATACCCGAAAAATACAATATCTATTTATTTAAGTTGACCTTACTTTTGTGTTTCTTCTTGGTTTCACTGAGACCTAAAATTTTAATGTTTCTTTTGTCCATTTCTTCACATATATGCACCACTTTTTCCTAAATTCCATTCACATTCCAGGTGCCTATTTTTAGTCCTTGTTTTGAATAGGTACCAGGAGTTGAAGAAGAAGGGACTGAAGAAGAAGATCCTGAACTTTTGCCTGTCTTATATGTCTTGTATCTTTTTTTTTAATTGAATATATTAAACCAGTCATTAATTTGTTTAATCATTTTAGGACATTCTAGCCAATTGATGTTATTGTCGAATTTTTCTAAAGACTCAAATCTAGTTGATGCTCTAGAAACAGTGTGTGAAAACAGTTTTGTTTCCAACTTAACTGTTTGGCGTTGAGATCCTTTCACTGTTAAAAATTCTTCGCCGATTTTGTGAACAATATTATGCAAATCAACTTGTATACTTGAGCAAATCGACTATCGGTGTGACATTGATCAATTTTCCATTTGAAACAGAACCAGACTCCAAAAAATGATTTCTAAACAATTTTGTCATATGTGGTTATATATACAATATTATATATATATAATATATTATTGTGATATTTAAAGTCTTGGTGCGCCAAGCAATAATTAGCTAATTAATTTTTTTTGATTAATTAAAATTAGTTAAATGATATGATTATGACTCTATCACAATTTTTAATTCTTTTATCTCAGGGTTAAATTCGTGCTTCAATATCTATGCTATTACATGTGAAAGGTAAGGTCCAGAGAATACCGGAATAATAAAAAACACATATGATCTAACACTATATATTGAAATAAAAATAATGAAATAATTCACACTCAAAAGTTTTCAATAAACAAATCTCATATAAGGATTCTCAAAATTTTGTTCTCCGTACGTGAACAATCAAAATTAATGGTACAAACAATATTAATTGAAATCTCAAAATCCCAAACTATTCTAACTCTCCTAATCAAAATATTTAAATCCTTTCTAAATTACGTGTAAAAATTGTGTTATCAATAAAAGAAAAAACTGCAGAAAACAAAAATATCTCTCTGATGATGAGTGGTCCAAATCCTTGTTCCTTGTAGACTGTATTATCTCCTCTCAACCGCTCCCTATGTAATCAGCAATCTTACAACAGATTGTTGCAAGTATATCGTCCTTAATGATCTCCTTCAAAAGCAACAATAATTCAAATTATGATAGCCTTTCTCCTCTCGATAAACTGAATCTCTCGTTGGCCCGAGTGAAAAATGACTCTTGGAATATCTTCTCTTTACGATAAACTGAATCTCTCGTTGGCCTGAACAGTGACTCTTGGAATATAAGTAGGAAAATATGACTTACAATTATTTTGCTGCTTCAGCTTCTGTCAGATACACTAACTCCACAAAAACTCACTAACATTCAACACTACTGCTTGCTACTTCTTGGGAACCACCAGAGAACAATCACTGTTCGTCTTACAGACTTGGAAAACCAACTGATTCTCCTTTCTCTCTCCTCAATCTCGCTAAACTTTTTCCTACATACTTATCCCACCTTTTTCAATCTCCGCCAATCAAAACTCGTCACAATTCCCCCATTTTTTCATTTCGATAACAAACAAATTCTTACCTATAATTATAAAATTTCCTAAAACTTATTTACAAATAATATTTTCTATAATTCTTAAAAACTAACAAAAACCTCTTTCTAAAATCTCTTCTATTTGTCTCTAATCACTGCATTAATGTATTTTGGAAAACCCGTTTCAATTGTCTTTGGATTTCACTTAAAATTATGCGGGTCACTCAAGTATAACAAAGAAATAATTTATGTATAGCTTACATTTTGTTTAGTACAGGTAATCCAAGAATTTAATAACTTTCCTTCTTTGAAATGTTTGTTGTTTATTATCCTACTTATCTGAATTATTTTAATGTTTTTGAACTTTGAAATATTTTTAAACAAACCAATATTTTTCTCGATTTTACATATCATAACAAATCCCCGCCATTTGATCTGCCGAAAACTCTTTGTTAAATTTAAAAAATGACAAAAGTTTTCTAGGATCAAATTATTTCACTATGTTATTAAAATCTACTTATGATACTGATAAATGTCGTGAATGTTAAAATACCCCGTATATTGCCTGTCTTTATACGGGATTGGATATATTTTCGTTTTAAATTTTTCCAAGTATTTTCCCTTAAAAGAAAGTTCATAATTTTTAGCCACTCGGTTTACTTCATTAACAAAATCTCCATGGTTTCCTAAAATCTTCTCTATTTTCTTTCCCATGTTTTCTCCACAATTTATTTTTCTTTCATCCTCCTTTTGTTCACATGTGTTCACTGTCCATAATACTTCTTCACAAAATTCTGGATTCTCGTCCATCAGTGCCATTTTTTCTTCTGTTTTCTTTTTATCCTCTAATTCCCTTTGGTATTCCGAGCACCATGTTTCTATTCCTTTCATTTCTCTGATGATACCTTTTTTTTCTTCCTGCTTCCATTCTGTTTTATCGTCGGTTGCCAACAATTCTTCTGTACCTTCTATTTCCTGTTTTTCTCTGGTCTCCATCTTATTTTCCTGCTTTCTTTTCGAACTATTCTTCTTTTTCTTCCTTCTCTTTTTCTCTTCTGTTAGATCTAGTTCTTGTACTTTCGGTTTATCCTCTACAGTCATATCGATTTCTTTGCGTTTTTCCTGTGCATTGATCCTTCCAAAATTTGTTTTCCTATCTGTTTGCTTTTCTTCTCCTGTGTTGTCTGGTTCTGCTCTGATTTCCAGTTTATTTTCCGAAAAATTTATGGTGATATCTTTTTTTCTCAATTCATCAATTCCCGCTATCATATCATGATTTAAATCTTCAATCACCACACATTTCATACTATGGAATTTGTTTCCCACTCTTATCTGTACTCCCAAACCTTCGTTTACTGTCGTCAAATTTTTATTGTTTGCACCCACTAAATCAACCCTAGGAATCTTATACACAAATCTGTCCAAATTTAATTCTTTTACTAGTTTTTTATTGATTAGCGATATCTCCGAGCCAGAATCAATCACAATTTTAATCGCTTTATGTTTTATAAATGCATCTAAAAATATTAGATTAGACTTAGAAATTTGTCTTTCGTTTCCTATTGCTACATGATTCATCTCCCTTCTATTTTGTTGTTGGAAGCTCTGGTTATTTCTATCGTCCCTTTGTTCGTTAGTATTCCTATTCGGAGGATTTTGTGCATCTCTATTCCTGTTGTGATTATCATTTGTTCTATTTTGTGTATCATTCCGGTTATCGTAATTTTGTTGTCTATTGTAATTATTGTAATTTCTCGGCCTATATTCGTTTGTTGATCTGGGATGTCGGTTTCTCTGGTCATAATTTGATGAATACCTTCTTTCCGGTCCATTATATTGGTCATGTTGTCTTCTATTTCTCATTTCTTTTCTTTTCGCTTCTTTTAATTGAAGGAATTGGCACAAACTATCAATATCTTGATAGTTTCTCAAAATCACGTGATCTTCCAAAGTTTCCTCAAAATGTCTGCTGATCATTTCTACCAGCTGTTCGGTAGAATATTTGTATTCTAGATATTTTGAATTGTTATATATCTGCAAAGCATATCTTTCTTCAGATATTCCCATTTTTTCGTGATATTTTCCATTCTGTAGCTCTTGGTTGATTTCTCTCTGTTTATTTTTCCTCCAGAAATAGTTGAGAAATTTATTTTCAAAATCTGTCCAATTTTCAAACTCATCTTCCTTGCTTTCATACCATAACGCTGCTCCTTCTTTCAAATGGTTTCTAATTGTTTCTTTGCACTCGTCAAAATATCTAATATGTTGTAATTTGGTTTTCAAATTTTTAACAAACGGTACTGGGTGTGTTTTCCGAATATCCCCGCCAAATTGTATTTTCGACTCGCTTGTTCCATGGATGATAACTTCTTTTCTCTCTACCCCTCTTAGTTCAATTTCTGCCATTTGTTTTTCATTTTGCTTTAATCTTCTTTCTATTTCCTTCCTGTCTTCTTGTAGCGCCATTTCAAATTTTTCTTCTAACTGTTCTAATTCCTTTTTCTGGACAGTCTTACTATCTTTCATTTTAGTTTCTATTTCTTCTCTCTGCATCTCTAGTTCCTTTCTCTGGCAATTTTGTATCTCCTTCATTGTATTTTGGATATCTTTAATCTCTGTCTCTTGTTTTGCATTCTTTATGGTTATTTCTTCTATCTGTTGTATCAGTTCTTTCTTTATCCCCTCAACACATCCTTTAATTTCTTGTTCATAGTTTTCCAAACGCTTCTCTATATTCCTGTTATTTAGATCTATTGCTTGCCTTGTTTCCCGTTGGTTTTCTTCCATTGTTTGTTTCGTTTCTGCCATTGTTTGTTTTGTTTCATCCATTTTTTGTGATGTTTCTTGTTGGTTTCTCTCTATTGTTTGTGTCTGTATTTGCATCATTGCTAATAATTTTTCCAGCATTCCTGTTTCTTTTCTTTCCTCCATTATTGTGGCATTTCCTTCATTATCCGATCCTTCATCAATAATTGTTTCCTCTTCTCTGTTATCCTCCTTCCTTTCTTGCATTTTGCTTTGACTCCTTGTGGTCGACATGTTGTTTCTTTTCGTTACTGTTTTTGTCCCCGCCAAATGTGAAATTTTACAACACTCTATATGTTTCAGAACACGACAATATTTCTCCCCAAATGTATTAAATTTTCACGACAAATATCAAATATGCAATCAGTAAAATTCAAATAATTCAAAATAAATATCAAATGTACGATTGGTAAAGAAAATAAAATCAAATAATTCAATAGCAGTAAATATCCACTAACTACGATCAATCAATAAATCAAATTTATATTCCCTGGAAAAATTGTCAAAATACTTTCAAATTCAAATTCCCTCAATGTTATATGTTTTTATCTCTGGATCACCTGTACTTATTCCAGATCTCTTTCCCTTCCTTCAAATGTAAAGCTGCGATATTTTCAAGCCCCACGTTTTGGAAGCCAGTTATTGTGATATTTAAAGTCTTGGTGCGCCAAGCAATAATTAGCTAATTAATTTTTTTTGATTAATTAAAATTATTTAAATGATATGATTATGACTCTATCACAATTTTTAATTCTTTTATCTCAGGGTTAAATTCGTGCTTCAATATCTATGCTATTACATGTGAAAGGTAAGGTCCAGAGAATACCGGAATAATAAAAAACACATATGATCTAACACTATATATTGAAATAAAAATAATGAAATAATTCACACTCAAAAGTTTTCAATAAACAAATCTCATATAAGGATTCTCAAAATTTTGTTCTCCGTACGTGAACAATCAAAATTAATGGTACAAACAATATTAATTGAAATCTCAAAATCCCAAACTATTCTAACTCTCCTAATCAAAATATTTATATCCTTTCTAAATTACGTGTAAAAATTGTGTTATCAATAAAAGAAAAAACTGCAGAAAACAAAAATATCTCTCTCTGATGATGAGTGGTCCAAATCCTTGTTCCTTGTAGACTGTATTATCTCCTCTCAACCGCTCCCTATGTAATCAGCAATCTTACAACAGATTGTTGCAAGTATATCGTGCTTAATGATCTCCTTCAAAAGCAACAATCATTCAAATTATGATAGCCTTTCTCCTCTCGATAAACTGAATCTCTCGTTGGCCCGAGTGAAAAATGACTCTTGGAATATCTTCTCTTTACGATAAACTGAATCCCTCGTTGGCCTGAACAGTGACTCTTGGAATATAAGTAGGAAAATATGACTTACAATATTTTGCTGCTTCAGATTCTGTCAGATACACTAACTCCACAAAAACTCACTAACATTCAACACTACTGCTTGCTACTTCTTGGGAACCACCAGAGAACAATCACTGTTCGTCTTACAGACTTGGAAAACCAACTGATTCTCCTTTCTCTCTCCTCAATATCGCTAAACTTTTTCCTACATACTTATCCCACCTTTTTCAATCTCCGCCAATCAAAACTCGTCACAATTCCCCCATTTTTTCATTTCGATAACAAACAAATTCTTACCTATAATTATAAAATTTCCTAAAACTTATTTACAAATAATATTTTCTATAATTCTTAAAAACTAACAAAAACCTCTTTCTAAAATGTCTTCTATTTGTCTCTCATCACTGCATTAATGTATTTTGGAAAACCCGTTTCAATTGTCTTTGGATTTCACTTAAAATTATGCGGGTCACTCAAGTATAACAAAGAAATAATTTATGTATAGCTTACATTTTGTTTAGTACAGGTAATCCAAGAATTTAATAACTTTCCTTCTTTGAAATGTTTGTTGTTTATTATCCTACTTATCTGAATTATTTTAATGTTTTTGAACTTTGAAATATTTTTAAACAAACCAATATTTTTCTCGATTTTAAATATCATAACAATATATATATATATATATATATATATATATATATATATATATATATATATATATATATATATATATATATATATATATATATATATATATATATATATATATATATATAATATTAAATATATATACAAAAGGAACATTTTTATTCTCCAGAGAGGAAGAGAGAGAAAATATATCTGTCTCTCTCTTACTCATTATCTTACATATGTAATGGTTTCACATATTCACTCTCATGCAAATTTTCAACGCCGACCGTGCGTATAGAAGTATAACTTCAAAAATTTTCAATAATGTCTTGATTTAATCGGTATGTAAGAAGATATTTTGTGCCAAATCTGTCCTTTAGATCAGTAAATAGAAGCTGAAGTGATGTATTAGTCATAATGATGCCTACAATAAATTGAAAAATAAAAGAAAACATAAATAACTATAAATTATCCTTACAGTACCTTTTTGAAAAAGAATTAATGTTGTTTTGCCTTTGACCCTTAAGTTTAAAATATTTGTGGTCATCAAATTAATAATGTTATCTTGGGCGCTTAATGCTAATAATTAAGCTTTTGTTCTCTCCCTCGTATCAGTTGCATAACATTTCACGTTTAAGACGTCAAACCAATCGTTAACCTGAAAGAAATTACCCATCTTGGAAATAAACTCAAAGATTAAAATTATTGTTTGAAAATAGTTTTACAGTAAAAGAAAGACATTAATACATAATTAACATAATATTTAACCATAGTATATTTTTTAAATCATATCATTTTAAAAAATTCGGCGCATTCCATCCAGTTATGATGATTTAGCATTCCCCTAGCTCCACATCGGGAAATTGCCATAGAAATGGTGTGAGAAAACAATTTTGTTGTCCATTTCACTTTTTGTCTTGCAGCTCCTTGGACGTTAAGACTATCTTTAGTGATCTTATGGCTTATATTAAGATCTGACGAGGTAGTTACATCTATAACTTCTTCTATTATAGATTTGTTTATTTCCTTCCCATACAGTATAAACCCTTGGTCAACAAAATGGTTTCAAATCAACTTTATTAAATGAGGCACATCAGGAAAAACAAATATTTTTTGATTATTGGCTGGATTTGTAAACCATGTGTTGGTATGACTAATATTCAGTTCATTATAAAGTGATCTATTACTGCTTCCCAGGTCACTTACTATGGCTACTAACTGGAAACCTACAAAAATTGTACACAATTATTAAAAAAAAAATACAGGAAAAACCAATTGAGTTTTTCTCAAAAATTCTTACTGTTAACTGTGATAAACATTAGAAATATGCAAACATACTTTGTCAATATCATGTCAAGTTTGTAATTCAAGTTTTAGTATCACCGTAATTATCCTTGGATTAACGTAATCAAAGTGGGTGACTTTGTGCTCCAGTTCTTTGGCGATTACGACTCCTACTCCCATGATTCCTTTTCCGTCAGTTTTAATACCCGAAAAATACAATATGTATTTATTTAAGTTGACCTTACTTTTGTGTTTCTTCTTGGTTTCACTGAGACCTAAAATTTTAATGTTTCTTTTGTCCATTTCTTCACATATATGCACCACTTTTTCTTAAATTCCATTCACATTCCAGGTGCCTATTTTTAGTCCTTGTTTTGAATAGGTACCAGGAGTTGAAGAAGAAGAAACTGAAGAAGAAGATCCTGAGCTTATGCCTGTCTTATATGTCTTGTATCTTTTTTTTTAATTGAATATATTAAACCAGTCATTAATTTGTTTAATCATTTTAGCACATTCTAGCCAATTGATGTTATTGTCGAATTTTTCTAAAGACTCAAATCTAGTTGATGCTCTAGAAACAGTGTGTGAAAACAGTTTTGTTTCCAACTTAACTGTTTGGCGTTGAGATCCTTTCACTGTTAAAAATTCTTCGCCGATTTTGTGAACAATATTATGCAAATCAACTTGTATACTTGAGCAAATCGACTATCGGTGTGACATTGATCAATTTTCCATTTGAAACAGAACCAGACTCCAAAAAATGAGTTCTAAACAATTTTGTCATATGTGGTTATATATACAATATTATATATATATATATATATATATATATATATATATATATATATATATATATATAAATATATATATAATATTAAATATATATACAAAAGGAACATTTTTATTCTCCAGAGAGGAAGAGAGAGAAAATATATATGTCTCTCTCTTACTCATTATCTTACATATGTAATGGTTTCACAGATTCACTCTCATGCAAATTTCCAACGCCGACCGTGCGTATAGAAGTATAACTTCAAAAATTTTCAATAATGTCTTGATTTAATCGGTATGTAAGAAGATATTTTGTGCCAAATCTGTCCTTTAGATCACTAAATAGAAGCTGAAGTGATGTATTAGTCATAATGATACCTACAATAAATTGAAAAATAAAAGAAAACATAAATAACTATAAATTATCCTTACAGTACCTTTTTGAAAAAGAATTAATGTTGTTTTGCCTTTGACCCTTAAGTTTAAAATATTTGTGGTCATCAAATTAATAATGTTATCTTGGGTGCTTACTGCTAATAATTAAGCTTTTGTTCTCTCCCTCGTATCAGTTGCATAACATTTCACGTTTAAGACGTCAAACCAATCGTTAACCTGAAAGAAATTACCCATCTTGGAAATAAACTCAAAGATTAAAATTATTGTTTGAAAATAGTTTTACAGTAAAAGAAAGACATTAATACATAATTAACATAATATTTAACAATAGTATATTTTTTAAATCATATCATTTTAAAAAATTCGGCGCATTCCATCCAGTTATGATGATTTAGCATTCCCCTAGCTCCACATCGGGAAATTGCCATAGAAATGGTGTGAGAAAACAATTTTGTTGCCCATTTCATTTTTTGTCTTGCAGCTCTTTGGACGTTAAGACTATCTTTAGTGATCTTATGGCTTATATTAAGATCTGACGAGGTAGTTACATCTATAACTTCTTCTATTATAGATTTGTTTATTTCCTTCCCATACAGTATAAACCCTTGGTCAACAAAATGGTTTCAAATCAACTTTATTAAATGAGGCACATCAGGAAAAACAAATATTTTTTGATTATTTGCTGGATTTGTAAACCATGTGTTGGTATGACTAATATTCAGTTCATTATAAAGTGATCTATTACTGCTTCCCAGGTCACTTACTATGGCTACTAACTGGAAACCTACAAAAATTGTACACAATTATTAAAAAAAAAATACAGGAAAAACCAATTGAGTTTTTCTCAAAAATTCTTACTGTTAACTGTGATAAACATTAGAAATATGCAAACATACTTTGTCAATATCATGTCAAGTTTGTAATTCAAGTTTTAGTATCACCGTAATTATCTTGGATTAACGTAATCAAAGTGGGTGACTTTGTGCTCCAGTTCTTTGGCGATTACGACTCCTACTCCCATTATTCCTTTTCCGTCAGTTTTAATACCCGAAAAATACAATATGTATTTATTTAAGTTGACCTTACTTTTGTGTTTCTTCTTGGTTTCACTGAGACCTAAAATTTTAATGTTTCTTTTGTCCATTTCTTCACATATATGCACCACTTTTTCCTAAATTCCATTCACATTCCAGGTGCCTATTTTTAGTCCTTGTTTTGAATAGGTACCAGGAGTTGAAGAAGAAGAAACTGAAGAAGAAGATCCTGAGCTTTTGCCTGTCTTATATGTCTTGTATCTTTTTTTTTAATTGAATATATTAAACCAGTCATTAATTTGTTTAATCATTTTAGCACATTCTAGCCAATTGATGTTATTGTCGAATTTTTCTAAAGACTCAAATCTAGTTGATGCTCTAGAAACAGTGTGTGAAAACAGTTTTGTTTCCAACTTAACTGTTTGGCGTTGAGATCCTTTCACTGTTAAAAATTCTTCGCCGATTTTGTGAACAATATTATGCAAATCAACTTGTATACTTGAGCAAATCGACTATCGGTGTGACATTGATCAATTTTCCATTTGAAACAGAACCAGACTCCAAAAAATGATTTCTAAACAATTTTGTCATATGTGGTTATATATATAATATTATATATATATATATATATATATATATATATATATATATATATATATATATATATATATATATATATATATATATATATATATAATATTAAATATATATATACAAAAGGAACATTTTTATTCTTCAGAGAGGAAGAGAGAGAAAATATATCTGTCTCTCTCTTACTCATTATCTTACATATGTAATGGTTTCACAGATTCACTCTCATGCAAATTTCCAACGCCGACCGTGCGTATAGAAGTATAACTTCAAAAATTTTCAATAATGTCTTGATTTAATCGGTATGTAAGAAGATATTTTGTGCCAAATCTGTCCTTTAGATCACTAAATAGAAGCTGAAGTGATGTATTAGTCATAATGATGCCTACAATAAATTGAAAAATAAAAGAAAACATAAATAACTATAAATTATCCTTACAGTACCTTTTTGAAAAAGAATTAATGTTGTTTTGCCTTTGACCCTTAAGTTTAAAATATTTGTGGTCATCAAATTAATAATGTTATCTTGGGTGCTTATTGCTAATAATTAAGCTTTTGTTCTCTCCCTCGTATCAGTTGCATAACATTTCACGTTTAAGACGTCAAACCAATCGTTAACCTGAAAGAAATTACCCATCTTGGAAATAAACTCAAAGATTAAAATTATTGTTTGAAAATAGTTTTACAGTAAAAGAAAGACATTAATACATAATTAACATAATATTTAACAATAGTATATTTTTTAAATCATATCATTTTAAAAAATTCGGCGCATTCCATCCAGTTATGATGATTTAGCATTCCCCTAGCTCCACATCGGGAAATTGCCATAGAAATGGTGTGAGAAAACAATTTTGTTGCCCATTTCATTTTTTGTCTTGCAGCTCCTTGGACGTTAAGACTATCTTTAGTGATCTTATGGCTTATATTAAGATCTGACGAGGTAGTTGCATCTATAACTTCTTCTATTATAGATTTGTTTATTTCCTTCCCATACAGTATAAACCCTTGGTCAACAAAATGGTTTCAAATCAACTTTATTAAATGAGGCACATCAGGAAAAACAAATATTTTTTGATTATTTGCTGGATTTGTAAACCATGTGTTGGTATGACTAATATTCAGTTCATTATAAAGTGATCTATTACTGCTTCCCAGGTCACTTACTATGGCTACTAACTGGAAACCTACAAAAATTGTACACAATTATTAAAAAAAAAAATACAGGAAAAACCAATTGAGTTTTTCTCAAAAATTCTTACTGTTAACTGTGATAAACATTAGAAATATGCAAACATACTTTGTCAATATCATGTCAAGTTTGTAATTCAAGTTTTAGTATCACCGTAATTATCCTTGGATTAACGTAATCAAAGTGGGTGACTTTGTGCTCCAGTTCTTTGGCGATTACGACTCCTACTCCCATGATTCCTTTTCCGTCAGTTTTAATACCCGAAAAATACAATATGTATTTATTTAAGTTGACCTTACTTTTGTGTTTCTTCTTGGTTTCACTGAGACCTAAAATTTTAATGTTTCTTTTGTCCATTTCTTCACATATATGCACCACTTTTTCCTAAATTCCATTCACATTCCAGGTGCCTATTTTTAGTCCTTGTTTTGAATAGGTACCAGGAGTTGACGAAGAAGGGACTGAAGAAGAAGATCCTGAACTTTTGCCTGTCTTATATGTCTTGTATCTTTTTTTTTAATTGAATATATTAAACCAGTCATTAATTTGTTTAATCATTTTAGCACATTCTAGCCAATTGATGTTATTGTCGAATTTTTCTAAAGACTCAAATCTAGTTGATGCTCTAGAAACAGTGTGTGAAAACAGTTTTGTTTCCAACTTAACTGTTTGGCGTTGAGATCCTTTCACTGTTAAAAATTCTTCGCCGATTTTGTGAACAATATTATGCAAATCAACTTGTATACTTGAGCAAATCGACTATCGGTGTGACATTGATCAATTTTCCATTTGAAACAGAACCAGACTCCAAAAAATGATTTCTAAACAATTTTGTCATATGTGGTTATATATACAATATTATATATAATATATATATATATATATATATATATATATATATATATATATATAAATATATATATAATATTAAATATATATACAAAAGGAACATTTTTATTCTCCAGAGAGGAAGAGAGAGAAAATATATCTGTCTCTCTCTTACTCATTATCTTACATATGTAATGGTTTCACAGATTCACTCTCATGCAAATTTCCAACGCCGACCGTGCGTATAGAAGTATAACTTCAAAAATTTTCAATAATGTCTTGATTTAATCGGTATGTAAGAAGATATTTTGTGCCAAATCTGTCCTTTAGATTAGTAAATAGAAGCTGAAGTGATGTATTAGTCATAATGATGCCTACAATAAATTGAAAAATAAAAGAAAACATAAATAACTATAAATTATCCTTACAGTACCTTTTTGAAAAAGAATTAATGTTGTTTTGCCTTTGACCCTTAATTTAAAATATTTGTGGTCATCAAATTAATAATGTTATCTTGGGTGCTTAATGCTAATAATTAAGCTTTTGTTCCCTCCCTCGTATCAGTTGCATAACATTTCACGTTTAAGACGTCAAACCAATCGTTAACCTGAAAGAAATTACCCATCTTGGAAATAAACTCAAAGATTAAAATTATTGTTTGAAAATAGTTTTACAGTAAAAGAAAGACATTAATACATAATTAACATAATATTTAACAATAGTTTATTTTTTAAATCATATCATTTTAAAAAATTCGGCGCATTCCATCCAGTTATGATGATTTAGCATTCCCCTAGCTCCACATCGGGAAATTGCCATAGAAATGGTGTGAGAAAACAATTTTGTTGCCCATTTCATTTTTTGTCTTGCAGCTCCTTGGACGTTAAGACTATCTTTAGTGATCTTATGGCTTATATTAAGATCTGACGAGGTAGTTACATCTATAACTTCTATTATAGATTTGTTTATTTCCTTCCCATACAGTATAAACCCTTGGTCAACAAAATGGTTTCAAATCAACTTTATTAAATGAGGCACATCAGGAAAAACAAATATTTTTTGATTATTTGCTGGATTTGTAAACCATGTGTTGGTATGACTAATATTCAGTTCATTATAAAGTGATCTATTACTGCTTCCCAGGTCACTTACTATGGCTACTAACTGGAAACCTACAAAAATTGTACACAATTATTAAAAAAAAAATACAGGAAAAACCAATTGAGTTTTTCTCAAAAATTCTTACTGTTACTTGTGATAAACATTAGAAATATGCAAACATACTTTGTCAATATCATGTCAAGTTTGTAATTCAAGTTTTAGTATCACCGTAATTATCCTTGGATTAACGTAATCAAAGTGGGTGACTTTGTGCTCCAGTTCTATGGCGATTACGACTCCTACTCCCATTATTCCTTTTCCGTCAGTTTTAATACCCGAAAAATACAATATGTATTATATAAGTTGATCTTACTTTTGTGTTTCTTCTTGGTTTCACTGAGACCTAAAATTTTAATGTTTCTTTTGTCCATTTCTTCACATATATGCACCACTTTTTCCTAAATTCCATTCACATTCCAGGTGCCTATTTTTAGTCCTTGTTTTGAATAGGTACCAGGAGTTGAAGAAGAAGGGACTGAAGAAGAAGAT
Organism: Diabrotica undecimpunctata; assembly: GCF_040954645.1. Lineage (NCBI taxonomy): Eukaryota > Metazoa > Arthropoda > Insecta > Coleoptera > Chrysomelidae > Diabrotica > Diabrotica undecimpunctata. The sequence continues at coordinate 62,350,708 of NC_092811.1, forward strand.
CCTGAGCTTTTGCCTGTCTTATATGTCTTGTATCTTTTTTTTTTAATTGAATATATTAAACCAGTCATTAATTTGTTTAATCATTTTAGCACATTCTAGCCAATTGATGTTATTGTCGAATTTTTCTAAAGACTCAAATCTAGTTGATGCTCTAGAAACAGTGTGTGAAAACAGTTTTGTTTCCAACTTAACTGTTTGGCGTTGAGATCCTTTCACTGTTAAAAATTTTTCGCCGATTTTGTGAACAATATTATGCAAATCAACTTGTATACTTGAGCAAATCGACTATCGGTGTGACATTGATCAATTTTCCATTTGAAACAGAACCAGACTCCAAAAAATGATTTCTAAACAATTTTGTCATATGTGGTTATATATACAATATTATATATATATATATAATATATATATAATATATATATATATATATATATATATATATATATAAATATATATATAATATTAAATATATATACAAAAGGAACATTTTTATTCTCCAGAGAGGAAGAGAGAGAAAATATATCTGTCTCTCTCTTACTCATTATCTTACATATGTAATGGTTTCACAGATTCACTCTCATGCAAATTTCCAACGCCGACCGTGCGTATAGAAGTATAACTTCAAAAATTTTCAATAATGTCTTGATTTAATCGGTATGTAAGAAGATATTTTGTGCCAAATCTGTCCTTTAGATCACTAAATAGAAGCTGAAGTGATGTATTAGTCATAATGATACCTACAATAAATTGAAAAATAAAAGAAAACATAAATAACTATAAATTATCCTTACAGTACCTTTTTGAAAAAGAATTAATGTTGTTTTGCCTTTGACCCTTAAGTTTAAAATATTTGTGGTCATCAAATTAATAATGTTATCTTGGGTGCTTACTGCTAATAATTAAGCTTTTGTTCTCTCCCTCGTATGAGTTGCATAACATTTCACGTTTAAGACGTCAAACCAATCGTTAACCTGAAAGAAATTACCCATCTTGGAAATAAACTCAAAGATTAAAATTATTGTTTGAAAATAGTTTTACAGTAAAAGAAAGACATTAATACATAATTAACATAATATTTAACAATAGTATATTTTTTAAATCATATCATTTTAAAAAATTCGGCGCATTCCATCCAGTTATGATGATTTAGCATTCCCCTAGCTCCACATCGGGAAATTGCCATAGAAATGGTGTGAGAAAACAATTTTGTTGCCCATTTCATTTTTTGTCTTGCAGCTCCTTGGACGTTAAGACTATCTTTAGTGATCTTATGGCTTATATTAAGATCTGACGAGGTAGTTACATCTATAACTTCTTCTATTATAGATTTGTTTATTTCCTTCCCATACAGTATAAACCCTTGGTCAACAAAATGGTTTCAAATCAACTTTATTAAATGAGGCACATCAGGAAAAACAAATATTTTTTGATTATTTGCTGGATTTGTAAACCATGTGTTGGTATGACTAATATTCAGTTCATTATAAAGTGATCTATTACTGCTTCCCAGGTCACTTACTATGGCTACTAACTGGAAACCTACAAAAATTGTACACAATTATTAAAAAAAAAATACAGGAAAAACCAATTGAGTTTTTCTCAAAAATTCTTACTGTTAACTGTGATAAACATTAGAAATATGCAAACATACTTTGTCAATATCATGTCAAGTTTGTAATTCAAGTTTTAGTATCACCGTAATTATCCTTGGATTAACGTAATCAAAGTGGGTGACTTTGTGCTCCAGTTCTTTGGCGATTACGACTCCTACTCCCATTATTCCTTTTCCGTCAGTTTTAATACCCGAAAAATACAATATGTATTTATTTAAGTTGACCTTACTTTTGTGTTTCTTCTTGGTTTCACTGAGACCTAAAATTTTAATGTTTCTTTTGTCCATTTCTTCACATATATGCACCACTTTTTCCTAAATTCCATTCACATTCCAGGTGCCTATTTTTAGTCCTTGTTTTGAATAGGTACCAGGAGTTGAAGAAGAAGAAACTGAAGAAGAAGATCCTGAGCTTTTGCCTGTCTTATATGTCTTGTATCTTTTTTTTTAATTGAATATATTAAACCAGTCATTAATTTGTTTAATCATTTTAGCACATTCTAGCCAATTGATGTTATTGTCGAATTTTTCTAAAGACTCAAATCTAGTTGATGCTCTAGAAACAGTGTGTGAAAACAGTTTTGTTTCCAACTTAACTGTTTGGCGTTGAGATCCTTTCACTGTTAAAAATTCTTCGCCGATTTTGTGAACAATATTATGCAGATCAACTTGTATACTTGAGCAAATCGACTATCGGTGTGACATTGATCAATTTTCCATTTGAAACAGAACCAGACTCCAAAAAATGATTTCTAAACAATTTTGTTATACGTGGTTATATATATAATATTATATATATATATATATATATATATATATATATATATATATATATATATATATATATATATATATATATATATATATATATATATATATATATATATATATATATATATATATATAATATTAAATATATATATACAAAAGGAACATTTTTATTCTCCAGAGAGGAAGAGAGAGAAAATATATCTGTCTCTCTCTTACTCATTATCTTACATATGTAATGGTTTCACAGATTCACTCTCATGCAAATTTCCAACGCCGACCGTGCGTATAGAAGTATAACTTCAAAAATTTTCAATAATGTCTTGATTTAATCGGTATGTAAGAAGATATTTTGTGCCAAATCTGTCCTTTAGATCACTAAATAGAAGCTGAAGTGATGTATTAGTCATAATGATGCCTACAATAAATTGAAAAATAAAAGAAAACATAAATAACTATAAATTATCCTTACAGTACCTTTTTGAAAAAGAATTAATGTTGTTTTGCCTTTGACCCTTAAGTTTAAAATATTTGTGGTCATCAAATTAATAATGTTATCTTGGGTGCTTACTGCTAATAATTAAGCTTTTGTTCTCTCCCTCGTATCAGTTGCATAACATTTCACGTTTAAGACGTCAAACCAATCGTTAACCTGAAAGAAATTACCCATCTTGGAAATAAACTCAAAGATTAAAATTATTGTTTGAAAATAGTTTTACAGTAAAAGAAAGACATTAATACATAATTAACATAATATTTAACAATAGTATATTTTTTAAAATCATATCATTTTAAAAAATTCGGCGCATTCCATCCAGTTATGATGATTTAGCATTCCCCTAGCTCCACATCGGGAAATTGCCATAGAAATGGTGTGAGAAAACAATTTTGTTGCCCATTTCATTTTTTGTCTTGCAGCTCCTTGGACGTTAAGACTATCTTTAGTGATCTTATGGCTTATATTAAGATCTGACGAGGTAGTTACATCTATAACTTCTTCTATTATAGATTTGTTTATTTCCTTCCCATACAGTATAAACCCTTGGTCAACAAAATGGTTTCAAATCAACTTTATTAAATGAGGCACATCAGGAAAAACAAATATTTTTTGATTATTTGCTGGATTTGTAAACCATGTGTTGGTATGACTAATATTCAGTTCATTATAAAGTGATCTATTACTGCTTCCCAGGTCACTTACTATGGCTACTAACTGGAAACCTACAAAAATTGTACACAATTATTAAAAAAAAATACAGGAAAAACCAATTGAGTTTTTCTCAAAAATTCTTACTGTTAACTGTGATAAACATTAGAAATATGCAAACATACTTTGTCAATATCATGTCAAGTTTGTAATTCAAGTTTTAGTATCACCGTAATTATCGTTGGATTAACGTAATCAAAGTGGGTGACTTTGTGCTCCAGTTCTTTGGCGATTACGACTCCTACTCCCATTATTCCTTTTCCGTCAGTTTTAATACCCGAAAAATACAATATGTATTTATTTAAGTTGACCTTACTTTTGTGTTTCTTCTTGGTTTCACTGAGACCTAAAATTTTAATGTTTCTTTTGTCCATTTCTTCACATATATGCACCACTTTTTCCTAAATTCCATTCACATTCCAGGTGCCTATTTTTAGTCCTTGTTTTGAATAGGTACCAGGAGTTGACGAAGAAGGGACTGAAGAAGAAGATCCTGAACTTTTGCCTGTCTTATATGTCTTGTATCTTTTTTTTTAATTGAATATATTAAACCAGTCATTAATTTGTTTAATCATTTTAGCACATTCTAGCCAATTGATGTTATTGTCGAATTTTTCTAAAGACTCAAATCTAGTTGATGCTCTAGAAACAGTGTGTGAAAACAGTTTTGTTTCCAACTTAACTGTTTGGCGTTGAGATCCTTTCACTGTTAAAAATTCTTCGCCGATTTTGTGAACAATATTATGCAAATCAACTTGTATACTTGAGCAAATCGACTATCGGTGTGACATTGATCAATTTTCCATTTGAAACAGAACCAGACTCCAAAAAATGATTTCTAAACAATTTTGTCATATGTGGTTATATATACAATATTATATATAATATATATATATATATATATATATATATATATATATATAATATATATATATATAATATTAAATATATATACAAAAGGAACATTTTTATTCTCCAGAGAGGAAGAGAGAGAAAATATATCTGTCTCTCTCTTACTCATTATCTTACATATGTAATGGTTTCACAGATTCACTCTCATGCAAATTTCCAACGCCGACCGTGCGTATAGAAGTATAACTTCAAAAATTTTCAATAATGTCTTGATTTAATCGGTATGTAAGAAGATATTTTGTGCCAAATCTGTCCTTTAGATTAGTAAATAGAAGCTGAAGTGATGTATTAGTCATAATGATGCCTACAATAAATTGAAAACTAAAAGAAAACATAAATAACTATAAATTATCCTTACAGTATGCAGATTGCAGCATGCAAATCAACTTGTATACTTGAGCAAATCGACTATCGGTGTGACATTGATCAATTTTCCATTTGAAACAGAACCAGACTCCAAAAAATGATTTCTAAACAATTTTGTCATATGTGGTTATATATACAATATTATATATATAATATATATATATATATATATATATATATATATATATATATATATATATATATATTATTGTGATATTTAAAGTCTTGGTGCGCCAAGCAATAATTAGCTAATTAATTTTTTTGATTAATTAAAATTATTTAAATGATATGATTATGACTCTATCACAGTTTTTAATTCTTTTATCTCAGGGTTAAATTCGTGCTTCAATATCTATGCTATTACATGTGAAAGGTAAGGTCCAGAGAATACCGGAATAATAAAAAACACATATGATCTAACACTATATATTGAAATAAAAATAATGAAATAATCCACACTCAAAAGTTTTCAATAAACAAATCTCATATAAGGATTCTCAAAATTTTGTTCTCCGTACGTGAACAATCAAAATTAATGGTACAAACAATATTAATTGAAATCTCAAAATCCCAAACTATTCTAACTCTCCTAATCGAAATATTTATATCCTTTCTAAATTACGTGTAAAAATTGTGTTCTCAATAAAAGAAAAAAACTGCAGAAACAAAAATATCTCTCTCTGATGATGAGTGGTCCAAATCCTTGTTCCTTGTAGACTATATTATCTCCTCTCAACCGCTCCTTATGTAATCGGCAATCTTACACAGATTGTTGCAAGTATATCGTCCTTAATGATCTCCTTCAAAAGCACAAATCATTCAAATTATGATAGCCTTTCTCCTCTCGATAAACTGAATCTCTCGTTGGCCCGAGTGAAAAATGACTCTTGGAATATCTTCTCTTTACGATAAACTGAATCTCTCGTTGGCCTGAACAGTGACTCTTGGAATATAAGTAGAGAAATATGACTTACAATATTTTGCTGCTTCAGCTTCTGTCAGATACACTAACTCCACAAAAACTCACTAACATTCAACACTACTGCTTGCTACATTTCAGGAACCGCCAGAGAACAATTACTGTTCTTCTTACAGACTTGGAAAACCGACTGCCCTCTTTTCTCTCTCCTCAATCTAGCTACACTTTCATTCCTACATACCTTTCAATCTCCGCCAATCAAAACTCGTCACAATTCCCCCATTTTTTCATTTCGATAACAAACAAATTTTTACCTATAATTATAAGATTTCCTAAAACTTATTTACAAATAATATTTTTCTATAATTCTTAAAAACTAACAAAAACCACTTTCTATAATCCCTTCTATTGTCTTTAATCACTGCATTAATGTATTTTGGAAAACCCCGTTCAATTGTCTTTTTGTTTTCACTTAAACTTGTGCGGGTCACTCAAGTATAACAAAGAAATAAATGCAAAGCTTACACTTTGTTTAGTACAGGAAATCCAAGGATTTAATAACTTTCCTTCTCCGAAATGTTTGTTGGATATTATTCTACTTATCTGAATTATTTTAATGTTTTTGAACTTTGAAATATTTTTAAACAAACCAATATTTTTCTTGATTTTACATATCATAACAAATCCCCGCCATTTGATCTGCCGAAAACTCTTTGTTAAATTTTAAAAATGACAAAAGTTTTCTAGGATCAAATTATTTCACTATGTTATTAAAATCTACTTATGATACTGACAAATGTCGTGAATGTTAAAATACCCCGTATATTGCCTGTCTTTATACGGGATTGGATATATTTTCGTTTTAAATTTTTCCAAGTATTTTCCCTTAAAAGAAAGTTCATAATTTTTAACCACTTGATTTACTTTATTAACAAAATCTCCATGGTTTCCTAAAATCTTCTCTATTTCCTTCTCCATGTTTTTTCCACAATTTATTTTTATTTCATCCACCTTTTGTTCACATGTGTTCACTGTCCATAATACTTCTTCACAAAATTCTGGATTCTCGTCCATCAGTGCCATTTTTTCTTCTGTTTTATTTTTATCCCCTAATTCCCTTTGGTATTCCGAGCACCATGTTTCTATTCCTTTCATTTCTCTGATGATACCTTCTTTTTCTTCCTGCTTCCATTCTGTTTTATCGTCGGTTGCCAACAATTCTTCTGTACCTTCTATTTCCTGTTTTTCTCTGGTCTCCATCTTATTTTCCTGCTTTCTTTTCGAACTCTTCTTCTTTTTCTTCCTTCTCTTTTTCTTTTCTGTTAGATCTTGTTCTTGTATTTTCGGTTTATCCTCTACAGTCATATCGATTTCTTTGCGTTTTTCCTGTGCATTGATCCTTCCAGAATTTGTTTTCCTATCTGTTTGCTTTTCTTCTCCTGTGTTGTCTGGTTCTGCTCTGATTTCCAGTTTATTTTCCGAAAAATTTATGGTGATATCTTTTTTCCTCAATTCATCAATTCCCGCTATCATATCATGATTTAAATCTTCAATCACCACACATTTCATAATATGGAATTTGTTTCCCACTCTTATCTGTACTCCCAAGCCTTCGTTTACTGTCGTCAAATTTTTATTGTTTGCACCCACTAAATCAACCCTAGGAATCTTATACACAAATCTGTCCAAATTTAATTCTTTTACTAGTTTTTTATTGATTAGCGATATCTCCGATCCAGAATCAATCACAATTTTAATCGCTTTATGTTTTATAAATGCATCTAAAAATATTAGATTAGAATTAGAAATTTGTCTGTCGTTTCCTATTGCTACATGATTCATCTCCCTTCTATTTTGTTGTTGGAAACTCTGGTTATTTCTATCGTCCCTTTGTTCGTTAGTATTCCTATTCGGAGGATTTTGTGCATCTCTATTCCTGTTGTGATTTTCATATGTTGTCTGTTGTGTGTCATTCCTGTTATCGTAATTTTGTTGTCTATTGTAATTATTGTAATTTCTCGGCCTATATTCGTTTGTTGATCTGGGATGTCGGTTTCTCTGGTCATAATTTGATGAATACCTTCTTTCCGCTCCATTATATTGGTCATGTTGTCTTCTATTTCTCATTTCTTTTCTTTTCGCTTCTTTTAATTGAAGGAATTGGCACAAACTATCAATATCTTGATAGTTTCTCAAAATCACGTGATCTTCCAACGTTTCCTCAAAATGTCTGCTGATCATTTCTACCAGCTGTTCGGTAGAATATTTGTATTCTAGATATTTTGAATTGTTATATATCTGCAAAGCATATCTTTCTTCAGATATTCCCATTTTTTCGTGATATTTTCCATTCTGTAGCTCTTGGTTGATTTCTCTCTGTTTATTTTTCCCCCAGAAATAGTTGAGAAATTTATTTTCAAAATCTGTCCAATTTTCAAACTCATCTTCCTTGCTTTCATACCATAACGCTGCTCCTTCTTTCAAATGGTTTCTAATTGTTTCTTTGCAATCGTCAAAATATCTAATATGTTGTAATTTGGTTTTCAAATTTTTAACAAACGGTACTGGGTGTGTTTTCCGAATATCCCCGCCAAATTGTATTTTCCACTCGCTTGTTCCATGGATGATAACTTCTTTTCTCTCTACCCCTCTTAGTTTAATTTCTGCCATTTGTTTTTCATTTTGCTTTAATCTTCTTTCTATTTCCTTCCTGTCTTCTTGTAGCGCCATTTCAAATTTTTCTTCTAACTGTTCTAATTCCTTTTTCTGGACAGTCTTACTATCTTTCATTTTAGTTTCTATTTCTTCTCTCTGCATCTCTAGTTCCTTTCTCTGGCAATTTTGTATCTCCTTCATTGTATTTTGGATATCTTTAATCTCTGTCTCTTGTTTTGCATTCTTTATGGTTATTTCTTCTATCTGTTGTATCAGTTCTTTCTTTATCCCCTCAACACATCCTTTAATTTCTTGTTCATAGTTTTCCAAACGCTTCTCTATATTCCTGTTATTTAGTTCTATTGCTTGCCTTGTTTCCCGTTGGTTTTCTTCCATTGTTTGTTTCGTTTCAATTTGGTTTTTCTCTATTGTTTGTGTCTGTATTTGCATTAGTTGTAATATTTTCTCTATTCCTGATAATTCTTTTTTTTTTCAACTATTGTAACATTTCCTTCATTATCCGATCCTTCTTCAACAATTGTTTCCTCTTCTCTGTTATCCTCCTTCCTTTCTTGCATTTTGCTTTGACTCCTTGTGGTCGACATGTTGTTTCTTTTCGTTAATGTTTTTGTCCCCGCCAAATGTGAAATTTTACAACACTCTATATGTTTCAGAACACGACAATATTTCTCCCCAAATGTATTAAATTTTCACGACAAATATCAAATATGCAATCAGTAAAATTCAAATAATTCAAAATAAATATCAAATGTACGTTTGGTAAAGAAAATAAAATCAAATAATTCAATAGCAGTAAATATCCACTAACTACGATCAATCAATAAATCAAATTTATATTCCCTGGAAAAATTGTCAAAATACTTTCAAATTCAAATTCTCTCAATGTTATATGTTTTTATCTCTGGATCACCTGTACTTATTCCAGATCTCTTTCCCTTCCTTCAAATGTAAAGCTACGATATTTTCAAGCCCCACGTTTTGGAAGCCAGTTATTGTGATATTTAAAGTCTTGGTGCGCCAAGCAATAATTAGCTAATTAATTTTTTTGATTAATTAAAATTATTTAAATGATATGATTATGACTCTATCACAGTTTTTAATTCTTTTATCTCAGGGTTAAATTCGTGCTTCAATATCTATGCTATTACATGTGAAAGGTAAGGTCCAGAGAATACCGGAATAATAAAAAACACATATGATCTAACACTATATATTGAAATAAAAATAATGAAATAATCCACACTCAAAAGTTTTCAATAAACAAATCTCATATAAGGATTCTCAAAATTTTGTTCTCCGTACGTGAACAATCAAAATTAATGGTACAAACAATATTAATTGAAATCTCAAAATCCCAAACTATTCTAACTCTCCTAATCGAAATATTTATATCCTTTCTAAATTACGTGTAAAAATTGTGTTCTCAATAAAAGAAAAAAACTGCAGAAACAAAAATATCTCTCTCTGATGATGAGTGGTCCAAATCCTTGTTCCTTGTAGAGTATATTATCTCCTCTCAACCGCTCCCTATGTAATCGGCAATCTTACACAGATTGTTGCAAGTATATCGTCCTTAATGATCTCCTTCAAAAGCACAAATCATTCAAATTATGATAGCCTTTCTCCTCTCGATAAACTGAATCTCTCGTTGGCCCGAGTGAAAAATGACTCTTGGAATATCTTCTCTTTACGATAAACTGAATCTCTCGTTGGCCTGAACAGTGACTCTTGGAATATAAGTAGAGAAATATGACTTACAATATTTTGCTGCTTCAGCTTCTGTCAGATACACTAACTCCACAAAAACTCACTAACATTCAACACTACTGCTTGCTACATTTCAGGAACCGCCAGAGAACAATCACTGTTCTTCTTACAGACTTGGAAAACCGACTGCCCTCTTTTCTCTCTCCTCAATCTAGCTACACTTTCATTCCTACATACCTTTCAATCTCCGCCAATCAAAACTCGTCACAATTCCCCCATTTTTTCATTTCGATAACAAACACATTTTTACCTATAATTATAAGATTTCCTAAAACTTATTTACAAATAATATTTTTCTATAATTCTTAAAAACTAACAAAAACCACTTTCTATAATCCCTTCTATTGTCTTTAATCACTGCATTAATGTATTTTGGAAAACCCCGTTCAATTGTCTTTTTGTTTTCACTTAAACTTATGCGGGTCACTCAAGTATAACAAAGAAATAAATGCAAAGCTTACACTTTGTTTAGTACAGGAAATCCAAGGATTTAATAACTTTCCTTCTCCGAAATGTTTGTTGGATATTATTCTACTTATCTGAATTATTTTAATGTTTTTGAACTTTGAAATATTTTTAAACAAACCAATATTTTTCTTGATTTTACATATCATAACAATATATATATATATATATATATATATATATATATATATATATATATATATATATATATATATATATATATAAATATATATATATATATAATATTAAATATATATACAAAAGGAACATTTTTATTCTCCAGAGAGGAAGAGAGAGAAAATATATCTGTCTCTCTCTTACTCATTATCTTACATATGTAATGGTTTCACAGATTCACTCTCATGCAAATTTCCAACGCCGACCGTGCGTATAGAAGTATAACTTCAAAAATTTTCAATAATGTCTTGATTTAATCGGTATGTAAGAAGATATTTTGTGCCAAATCTGTCCTTTAGATTAGTAAATAGAAGCTGAAGTGATGTATTAGTCATAATGATGCCTACAATAAATTGAAAAATAAAAGAAAACATAAATAACTATAAATTATCCTTACAGTACCTTTTTGAAAAAGAATTAATGTTGTTTTGCCTTTGACCCTTAATTTAAAATATTTGTGGTCATCAAATTAATAATGTTATCTTGGGTGCTTAATGCTAATAATTAAGCTTTTGTTCTCTCCCTCGTATCAGTTGCATAACATTTCACGTTTAAGACGTCAAACCAATCGTTAACCTGAAAGAAATTACCCATCTTGGAAATAAACTCAAAGATTAAAATTATTGTTTGAAAATAGTTTTACAGTAAAAGAAAGACATTAATACATAATTAACATAATATTTAACAATAGTATATTTTTTAAATCATATCATTTTAAAAAATTCGGCGCATTCCATCCAGTTATGATGATTTAGCATTCCCCTAGCTCCACATCGGGAAATTGCCATAGAAATGGTGTGAGAAAACAATTTTGTTGCCCATTTCATTTTTTGTCTTGCAGCTCCTTGGACGTTAAGACTATCTTTAGTGATCTTATGGCTTATATTAAGATCTGACGAGGTAGTTACATCTATAACTTTTTCTATTATAGATTTGTTTATTTCCTTCCCATACAGTATAAACCCTTGGTCAACAAAATGGTTTCAAATCAACTTTATTAAATGAGGCACATCAGGAAAAACAAATATTTTTTGATTATTTGCTGGATTTGTAAACCATGTGTTGGTATGACTAATATTCAGTTCATTATAAAGTGATCTATTACTGCTTCCCAGGTCACTTACTATGGCTACTAACTGGAAACCTACAAAAATTGTACACAATTATTAAAAAAAAAATACAGGAAAAACCAATTGAGTTTTTCTCAAAAATTCTTACTGTTACTTGTGATAAACATTAGAAATATGCAAACATACTTTGTCAATATCATGTCAAGTTTGTAATTCAAGTTTTAGTATCACCGTAATTATCCTTGGATTAACGTAATCAAAGTGGGTGACTTTGTGCTCCAGTTCTATGGCGATTACGACTCCTACTCCCATTATTCCTTTTCCGTCAGTTTTAATACCCGAAAAATACAATATGTATTATATAAGTTGATCTTACTTTTGTGTTTCTTCTTGGTTTCACTGAGTCCTAAAATTTTAATGTTTCTTTTGTCCATTTCTTCACATATATGCACCACTTTTTCCTAAATTCCATTCACATTCCAGGTGCCTATTTTTAGTCCTTGTTTTGAATAGGTACCAGGAGTTGACGAAGAAGGGACTGAAGAAGAAGATCCTGAACTTTTGCCTGTCTTATATGTCTTGTATCTTTTTTTTTAATTGAATATATTAAACCAGTCATTAATTTGTTTAATCATTTTAGCACATTCTAGCCAATTGATGTTATTGTCGAATTTTTCTAAAGACTCAAATCTAGTTGATGCTCTAGAAACAGTGTGTGAAAACAGTTTTGTTTCCAACTTAACTGTTTGGCGTTGAGATCCTTTCACTGTTAAAAATTTTTCGCCGATTTTGTGAACAATATTATGCAAATCAACTTGTATACTTGAGCAAATCGACTATCGGTGTGACATTGATCAATTTTCCATTTGAAACAGAACCAGACTCCAAAAAATGATTTCTAAACAATTTTGTCATATGTGGTTATATATACAATATTATATATATATATATATATATATATAATATATATATATATATATATATATATATATATATATATATAATATATATAATATATATAATATTAAATATATATACAAAAGGAACATTTTTATTCTCCAGAGAGGAAGAGAGAGAAAATATATCTGTCTCTCTCTTACTCATTATCTTACAATGGTTTCACATATTCACTCTCATGCAAATTTCCAACGCCGACCGTGCGTATAGAAGTATAACTTCAAAAATTTTCAATAATGTCTTGATTTAATCGGTATGTAAGAAGATATTTTGTGCCAAATCTGTCCTTTAGATCAGTAAATAGAAGCTGAAGTGATGTATTAGTCATAATGATGCCTACAATAAATTGAAAAATAAAAGAAAACATAAATAACTATAAATTATCCTTACAGTACCTTTTTGAAAAAGAATTAATGTTGTTTTGCCTTTGACCCTTAAGTTTAAAATATTTGTGGTCATCAAATTAATAATGTTATCTTGGGCGCTTAATGCTAATAATTAAGCTTTAGTTCTCTCCCTCGTATCAGTTGCATAACATTTCACGTTTAAGACGTCAAACCAATCGTTAACCTGAAAGAAATTACCCATCTTGGAAATAAACTCAAAGATTAAAATTATTGTTTGAAAATAGTTTTACAGTAAAAGAAAGACATTAATACATAATTAACATAATATTTAACAATAGTATATTTTTTAAATCATATCATTTTAAAAAATTCGGCGCATTCCATCCAGTTATGATGATTTAGCATTCCCCTAGCTCCACATCGGGAAATTGCCATAGAAATGGTGTGAGAAAACAATTTTGTTGCCCATTTCATTTTTTGTCTTGCAGCTCCTTGGACGTTAAGACTATCTTTAGTGATCTTATGGCTTATATTAAGATCTGACGAGGTAGTTACATCTATAACTTTTTCTATTATAGATTTGTTTATTTCCTTCCCATACAGTATAAACCCTTGGTCAACAAAATGGTTTCAAATCAACTTTATTAAATGAGGCACATCAGGAAAAACAAATATTTTTTTATTATTTGCTGGATTTGTAAACCATGTGTTGGTATGACTAATATTCAGTTCATTATAAAGTGATCTATTACTGCTTCCCAGGTCACTTACTATGGCTACTAACTGGAAACCTACAAAAATTGTACACAATTATTAAAAAAAAAATACAGGAAAAACCAATTGAGTTTTTCTCAAAAATTCTTACTGTTAACTGTGATAAACATTAGAAATATGCAAACATACTTTGTCAATATCATGTCAAGTTTGTAATTCAAGTTTTAGTATCACCGTAATTATCCTTGGATTAACGTAATCAAAGTGGGTGACTTTGTGCTCCAGTTCTTTGGCGATTACGACTCCTACTCCCATTATTCCTTTTCCGTCAGTTTTAATACCCGAAAAATACAATATGTATTTATTTAAGTTGATCTTACTTTTGTGTTTCTTCTTGGTTTCACTGAGACCTAAAATTTTAATGTTTCTTTTGTCGATTTCTTCACATATATGCACCACTTTTTCCTAAATTCCATTCACATTCCAGGTGCCTATTTTTAGTCCTTGTTTTGAATAGGTACCAGGAGTTGAAGAAGAAGGGACTGAAGAAGAAGATCCTGAGCTTTTGCCTGTCTTATATGTCTTGTATCTTTTTTTTTAATTGAATATATTAAACCAGTCATTAATTTGTTTAATCATTTTAGCACATTCTAGCCAATTGATGTTATTGTCGAATTTTTCTAAAGACTCAAATCTAGTTGATGCTCTAGAAACAGTGTGTGAAAACAGTTTTGTTTCCAACTTAACTGTTTGGCGTCGAGAACCTTTCACTGTTAACAATTCTTCGCCGATTTTGTGAACAATATTATGCAAATCACCTTGTATACTTGAGCAAATCGACTATCGGTGTGACATTGATCAATTTTCCATTTGAAACAGAACCAGACTCCAAAAAATGATTTCTAAACAATTTTGTCATATGTGGTTATATATACAATATTATATATATATAATATATATATATATATATAATAATATTATATATATATAATATATATATAATATTAAATATATATACAAAAGGAACATTTTTATTCTCCAGAGAGGAAGAGAGAGAAAATATATCTGTCTCTCTCTTACTCATTATCTTACATATGTAATGGTTTCACAGATTCACTCTCATGCAAATTTCCAACGCCGACCGTGCGTATAGAAGTATAACTTCAAAAATTTTCAATAATGTCTTGATTTAATCGGTATGTAAGAAGATATTTTGTGCCAAATCTGTCCTTTAGATCACTAAATAGAAGCTGAAGTGATGTATTAGTCATAATGATACCTACAATAAATTGAAAAATAAAAGAAAACATAAATAACTATAAATTATCCTTACAGTACCTTTTTGAAAAAGAATTAATGTTGTTTTGCCTTTGACCCTTAAGTTTAAAATATTTGTGGTCATCAAATTAATAATGTTATCTTGGGTGCTTACTGCTAATAATTAAGCTTTTGTTCTCTCCCTCGTATGAGTTGCATAACATTTCACGTTTAAGACGTCAAACCAATCGTTAACCTGAAAGAAATTACCCATCTTGGAAATAAACTCAAAGATTAAAATTATTGTTTGAAAATAGTTTTACAGTAAAAGAAAGACATTAATACATAATTAACATAATATTTAACAATAGTATATTTTTTAAATCATATCATTTTAAAAAATTCGGCGCATTCCATCCAGTTATGATGATTTAGCATTCCCCTAGCTCCACATCGGGAAATTGCCATAGAAATGGTGTGAGAAAACAATTTTGTTGCCCATTTCATTTTTTGTCTTGCAGCTCCTTGGACGTTAAGACTATCTTTAGTGATCTTATGGCTTATATTAAGATCTGACGAGGTAGTTACATCTATAACTTCTTCTATTATAGATTTGTTTATTTCCTTCCCATACAGTATAAACCCTTGGTCAACAAAATGGTTTCAAATCAACTTTATTAAATGAGGCACATCAGGAAAAACAAATATTTTTTGATTATTTGCTGGATTTGTAAACCATGTGTTGGTATGACTAATATTCAGTTCATTATAAAGTGATCTATTACTGCTTCCCAGGTCACTTACTATGGCTACTAACTGGAAACCTACAAAAATTGTACACAATTATTAAAAAAAAATACAGGAAAAACCAATTGAGTTTTTCTCAAAAATTCTTACTGTTAACTGTGATAAACATTAGAAATATGCAAACATACTTTGTCAATATCATGTCAAGTTTGTAATTCAAGTTTTAGTATCACCGTAATTATCCTTGGATTAACGTAATCAGTAGGGAGGAAATAGCGTAGGAGCAGAGGAGCACGGAGCACCTGCATACACCTGCCCTAATTTGCATACAGCTGTCCCTAATTTGCATACACCTGCCCTAATTTGCATACAGCTGTCCTTAATTTGCATACACCTGTCCCTAATTTGCATACACCTGTCCCTAATTTGAATGTGCTCCCTAATTTGCATACACCTGTCCCTAATTTGAATGTGCTCCCTAATTTGCATACACCTGCCCTAATTTGCATACAGCTGTCCCTAATTTGCATACACCTGTCCCTAATTTGAATGTGCTCCCTAATTTGCATACACCTGTCCCTAATTTGAATGTGCTCCCTAATTTGCATACACCTGCCCTAATTTGAATGTGCTCCCTAATTTGCATACACCTGTCCCTAATTTGAATGTGCTCCCTAATTTGCATACACCTGTCCCTAATTTGAATGTGCTCCCTAATTTGAATGTGCTCCCTAATTTGCATACAGCTGTCCCTAATTTGAATGTGCTCCCTAATTTGCATACACCTGTCCATAATTTGCACACAGGTGCTGCTAATTTGCATACAGCTTTGCATGTGCTCGCTAATTTGCGTACACCTCCCACCCTAGATATGTGAACACATGTAAAGGGGTATAAGAAGTCTTGTATTGTGTGTGTTATTTAGTTTTTAACAATGAGTGGTAAAGTGCAGATGTCTAACGTGTTAAGTGAACGTCGATTTTACTTAAACCCATCAAATACCAAATATGTGTCCATCTGTTTAGCCCACGAATTTAACTTTGAACCAAGTGTTATTATCAGTGGATACAAACATGATTGTGTCTTATTCAGTCAAACCGATTGGATCAAATTTTTATCCCATAAAAATGTAATCGATAATTTTATAGCGGGAAATCACCAACAACCAATTAAAGATGGAGATTTTCTGCTAGAATTCATGCAGCTTCCATGCATGTTAGTTGTAAAAATTATCAAAGGTGATTCACAGATCATGTTGGGTGCTAATTCAATAACATCAATATGGAAAATACTACCGCTTCTTAATTACCATTTAGAAACCCTAAAGAAGGAAGAATTTACCAACTCCTTAGAAATATTAAAGCTGGGGGTGGATTCCAACAACCCGATTGAATCCGGGCTTAAGATTATGGAGCCCATTAAGAATATAAATAAGACGACTTATGGTATAGCTTTAGAGTTACTCTATAGATACCCTGGACTATTCAATGGTCAAATTTAACGAAAATGTTCGTATTCACTACGTTGAAGCCAATTGTCCATGCAGAACCAGATACTGGGAATTCATGGTTGCTGACAGAATGAGGTTCCGACGTAGGATAGATGAAACTGCTAAAATTATTAATCCTGTACTAGATATAAGACATAGAAATAAAATACAATCATAAAAAGTTTTTTATTTGTTTCACTAATATTAGGACAAATTTTTATAAGGAACTTTGTAATATATAGAACAAAAATAAAAAACAATTTTAAAAAATATATTTTAATTTATTACATTGTTTTAATTTATTACATTATTTTTGTTAATCCAAGAATTATGAGAACTATTCATTCCCATCCATTTTACATATACCTTGTTGCCTTTCCTCCTCAACACCTTCTCCACTAAATAAATATCAGGAAACCGGGTTTTTTGTAATTCTTCACTGTAAAAAGCACCTTGAATTTCTTCTTTTCGTGAATCTTCCAACAAATAAGTTACTGGATTGGTTTGCTTAACTTTTCTTATTCTAAAAATCTCATTTGTCCAGTTGGGCAAATAACCCTTAGTAAACAAACTCCTATGTTTTGAAATTCGGACGTAATCACCAACTTTTAATTTATGTTTCCTGGGATCAATGGTTTTAAGGTAATTATAGGCAGTTATATTCCCAGCATTTTTTTCATTGACTTGGCTAGGTGCGAAACCTGTAGTTAAATGTTTAGTATTATTGTATTTTTTTACAATATCAGAAAGATTGGTTACCCATTTATAAGACCCTTGTAAACTAAACTGCTTCCACAACATTGATTTTATGGTTCTTATTACTCTTTCCGCGATACTTGCCTTTAGATTGGAAAATGTACTATAGTGGTTAATATTGTGTGATTTCATAAGAGAGTTAAAATTGGAATTGTAAAATTCAGTTCCCAAATCTGTTTGAAGGTTTTTTCGAAATGTTTTCATTTGATTCAAAATTTTTTCCATTGCTTTTGTTATCTCAATTCCCGTTTTTCGTTTAACAGGTTCTGCCCACACAAATTTTCTAAATGCATTTATAACAACAAGAATATATTGGTATCCCTTATTCACTTTGGCATAAGGAATCATTACGGCTAAATCTGCTTGAACCAAATCATTTAACCCTTTTATGATTACATGTCTTCTTCTATAATTTTTTCTCGCTGGTCTATGTATCTCTTCAATTACTTGACTTTTAGACATTTTTTTCTAAAGGACATTGGATAGTTATATGCACCAATACGTTGGAATGAGTGCCTAATTGAAATGAAATCTTATCACCTTTCTGAAAAGTTTTACCTATTAATTCATGGTATTTATACTGTACAGAATTTAATATTACTGGAGCGTCAAATGCATAATGTTGTATGCTCTCTATTTTTCCATTTACGGAGAAGACATAAGCTGTTCCACCATTTTCAAGAACGTAGTATTCTTTATTCAAATTTAATTTTTTTTCTCCTCTTAGTGTTAAAACGAATTTACTGTAAAATGTAGAAGCGTCGCAAACAAAATATAGTTTACTCGGTCTTGATAAATTTTTACATGATTTTAAAAAATGGTTACCAAATTTACTTACAGGCATTTTGATAATTATATCTACACTTTCGTGTTTATATATCTTTTTCTAAAGGACACTGGAGAATAAAGTCTACAATTATTAAAGGTAAATTAGTTAACTTGAATTGAATTGTATCTCCCTTTTTTATTTGAACACCAACCAATTCATTCAATTTATATGTTTTAGAATTAATTTTAACAAATCCATCGAAATAAAGTACTTTCAAAACGGATTCAATTTTACAACTAAACGGAAATGGAAAAGTGGTCTCGCATGTTTTCCAAAATATAATAATTTTTATTAATTTTTAAATTTTCATGTCCTCTTATACGATAAAAACATTTGCTAAAAAAAGTTTCTGGATTAGCTGTAAAATATAAGGGTACCGAAATGTCATCACTACAAGTTTTTGACTCGGATAAAAAGTGAGTTCCGAAACGATTTATTGGCATTATTGTATTATTCCACCTTCTCGAAGTTCTTCAATTATAGATATAATTTCATTCACGTGTCCGTCGTTTCCCGCAGCTTGTGATGCGATTAATAACCTTAATCTATCTATTATTTCATTAAAATTATCAAAGTATTTATACTCTAATGGCTTCCCACTATATTTTCTGAAAAGTGCACCACCCCTTTTTTTATAATGTTTATCTAAATTTCGGGTAACAGGTCCCTGCGCTAAATTTCCAGGAAGTGAACTTAAACGAACTCTAGATGGTTGTGGTCTCGTTTCCAAAGCTGGTTTAATAATAAAATTATATTTATCCTTTATTTTTGACGGAATACTTTTTATAGGTAAGTCAGGATTATTGTTTCTATATATCGCATTTGTTCTACGTAAAATATCAACATATTCATTAACATCTGTTTTTTTAAACGATACTGGATTCGTTTTAAATAAAAGCTCGTAGAGCCCTGGAGTTCCCTTGTATCTTATATTATTGATAATAAGATCCGCGCCATCAAAATCAATTAGAGAATTTCCAATAGAAAATTTTTCAGTTTCCAAATCATGGTAAACTCCTAAATCATGGTCAAAATTACCTTTTGTGTCTTCAATGTTAGCTTTAATATATTTCTTTGGTAAAGGTGATGTACAATTCTCATAAAATTGATTCATTATATCTGGATTTGTAATCATTTGATTAAATTCTCTAAGCGTATCCTCAAAATACCGATTAATATCCTCATCCGTGGTATTAGTTTGTCCTTCTGACTCAAAAGTTTCTTCTGGTTGTCTTTCCCTTGGAATAATAGATTCATCACCAAAGTTGGTAGGTGTTTTTGATCCCCCAGGAAGTACACTCGTATTTGGAGAAGAAAATGCTAAGCGATAATTGGATTTTCGCATTTTGTAGTCTTTTGGTGTACTCAACTTGATTGGTTTATCAAACGAATATTGTGGTTCTTGTTTAATAGACGGAACAGTTTCCAGTTTATGTAAAAGTTCATTAAGTGGTTGTGTAATAGGTTTATAATTTTTTTCTAAAGCAGATTGAGACTGAGCTATGTCATGTTTTAAACTACGATACTTCTTCTTCAACGCTTGTCGTGATAAAAGCAGTTTTCGCGTAACTTTAGGATCCATTGTGTACTAGGAATGTTAGTTTAAAGCCTTATATACCTATCGAACCCATATCGATATCGACCCATTGATTTGGGAGAGTCTTTGTCAATGACAAGAAATCCATATCTGTCTTTCCAGCAGATTGAGCACAAATCTTTAAATTGTTGGAAAGTCATGTCTATATTAACGTGATCGTCAAAAATATGTTTTAAATTTGTAAAGTCTTGTTGGAAAACTACAAGTAAATTAGAATTATCTCTAATTAATTGTTTTGGAATAGCACTGTATGTTTGACATAAATAAAAGCAATCTATATTTTTATGTCTCCCATAACAAAAATACCTTTGTACAATTTTTTGATCACACGATGGAATATCATCAAAAATAACTATTGAATTTTCTTTAATATCATCAGGAGATGGTACATTATTGGGATCATTATATCCTTCAAAGCCAATTTCTTTTATTGGCTCAACCAAGTTTCGCAAATATACATACTTTGGTTGATACAACGACTTGGAATATAAATATATATTCTCAAATCTTAGACCATTTGGATGCTCAATTAAAGACAATAATACATTCGTCTTGCCACAACCACTTGGTCCAACAACTAAAAACCTTCTGTTGCCACCAAAAAGATAGCCATGTTTTACATGTTGTTCCTCTGTAACCTCATCATGGTTAGAAATAGGAAGAGAGAGTTTCTGCTTTTCAATCTTCATTAATAAAATGTTTTTAAAACTTTGGGGTATATATAGCCCATCTACTATATATATAAGTGAGACACCATGAAAAAAAAGATTCAAGGGCATATAAAAAGAAAAGGGCGTGGATTATTAAACAAAATTATAAATAAGCTTCCATTAGAACTCCATCTTCCAGGATATTCATATTGTGGACCAGGAACCCGTTTACAACAAAGATTAGAGCGGGGAGATAAGGGAATTAATAAACTAGACGAGGCTTGTAAACACCACGATATTGCATACTCTACAAGTACTGATTTATCAACCAGACACAAGGCGGATCAGATTTTAGAAAACAAAGCTTGGGATATTGTAAAATCTAAAGACACACCGTTTGGACAGAAGGCAGCTGCTTGGTTTGTTACAACAGCTATGAAAGGAAAACGTAAGTTGGGAATGGGTCTAAGACGCAAAAAAGGTGGTTCTCTTCGTAAAAGAATAAATAAGAAAAAAAGGATCATTAAAACACCAAAGAAAGGTGGATTCCTTCCCCTACTTCTCCCACTAATCGGTGCTTTATCTGCTGTTGGGGGCCTTGGTACTACTATTTACAAGACCATTGGAGATGCGAAAGCTAATCGAATTAGTCTTGAAGAACAAAAATGCCATAATCTAGCCATGGAACAGAAAGGCAAAGGATTATATCTAAGACCTTATAAGGGCTATGGATTATACTTGAAGCCTTATTCAAAAAACTAAATCTTCCTCATCATGCTTTAACAAGTACTGATATAATAAAGCATGGTAAAGCTCTTCCTTTGTTTAGAGGTGTGTATATGAGAAATAATATGCCAAAAAAAATTCATAAAAACGAGTGTGGTGTTATAAATTTAGATTCTAATCGTGGAGTCGGAACCCACTGGGTAGCTTACGCAAAATCTAAGTCTAACGTAATTTACTTTGATTCTTATGGAGACTTACCCCCTCCAAAAAGCGTAATAAAGTATTTTTTAAGTAATGGCGATGTAAAAATATATTACAATTATGATAAAATCCAAAACGACTCATACAGGTGTGGTCATTACTCCTTAGATTTTCTATACAACTACTATAAATAGCAAACATTGATTGTTTACGTTTTAAAACAATGTCTTTCAACTTTACGCTTACTGGGAACGCTTCAAATCTGAGTTATAGTTTTAATCCTCCGATTTACCTTGAAGATGAATTCGATTACGAAATTGGGGTAACTAGTTTTTATAGTTTTAATAGTATTCCAAATATCGATGAAAACAATAACATTTTTCTCTGGAATATACGAAATGTTACTTATACCTATAAATTACCAAAGGGATCTTATGAATTAGATGATGTTACAAAACTTATAAAAGAAAACATGAAAAAGAGAGATAGTGATGCGACTATAGAAATTACTCCACAGTTATCATCCTCCAAAGTTATAATTAATAGTAATAGAGAAATTTCATTTCTTCCCGCGAATTCTATTGGGAAATTATTTGGATTTAAATCAGGGCTACTAGCAGCAAACCAGATACATATCTCAGACAACCCAGTGGAGATTTGGGGTGCAAACGCATTATGTATTGACTGTAACATAGCATCAGGATCCTATTTAAACGGAAATCCAGTTCACATTATCCATCAGTTCTTCCCAACCGTACCAACTGGGTATAAAATAGTTGAGGTACCCCAAAATATTTTGTATTATCCAGTGAGTATTAAAACAATCTCTAACCTTACAGTAAAAATTATCAACCAAGCAGGTAAACTTGTTGACTTTGGAGGGGAGGAGGTTACTGTAAATCTACATCTTAGAAAACGTATATAATGGTTTTAGTTTTTTCTCGCGAACCAAAAACATATATAAAGAGATTACCTTCTAAAAAAATAACTCTATCTCTACCAAAATCATATAAAAGGAGATTACCTTTTAAACAAATAACCCCATCTAATCGTCGCTTTCTTCAATCGTTAGGATTTAAAGTCTTGGTATAATGGAAATTCTTCACGTTACTGGTCAACCTTTTAATGATAACACTATTGAAGATTATCAGTTCCACACTTATCAACCCTACATTCCTGGAAAATTGGGATACAATGATGAAATTCGTATTTCAGTACAAGATTTGGATAGTTTGACGTTTCCAGCAAATAGTTTTCTCCATATTGAGGGCAAATTAGCCACACATGATAATAAAACACCAACCAAAATAAAATTTATTAATAATAGTATAGCTTACTTGTTTCGTGAACTACGTTTTGAATTAAATGGGGTAATAATTGACTCAGTACGTGATGTAGGATTAGTATCAAGTATTAAAAACTATCTTAGCCTTAACGAAAATCAAAGCTTGCTATTGGAAAATGCTGGTTGGTTTCCGAAAATGAGTAGAATGGAAAATAATAGTGAAGTCCCTAAAAACAATGTTTTGGTGGATTCAAATGGAAACTTTAATGTGTGTATACCTTTAAGATTATTATCCGGATTCTTTGAAGATTTCAGAAAAATTATTATGAACATGAAACAAGAATTGATACTTATTCGATCAAATGATGATATTGATGCAGTAGTAAGCGAAGATGAGACTGAGCGTCCAAAAATTGACATTACTAAATTATATTGGGAGGTACCACATGTAACTCCTAGTATTCGAGAACAGTTGCGACTAAACAAAATTTCACATACAAACCAAGAACTACCTATTAAATTTCGAAGTTGGCAAATGATTGAATATCCAGCCCTAAATAACTCTACACGTCACACATGGTCAGTGCGGACTAGTACCAAAATAGAAACTCCACGACACATTGTTGTTGCTTTTCAAAATAACAGAAAATCAAAATTAACAAAAGATATGAGTAAATTTGATCATTGCACTTTAAAGAATATTAAAGTGTTTTTAAATTCTGAAAGGTATCCCTATAATGATCTTCAACTAGATTTTAAGACTAATAGGTTTGCCAAACTATATGAAATGTTTGCCAATTTCCAGGAGAGTTATTATCACATGACCTTAAACCAACCCATATTTAATCCAATTGACTTTAAAACAATTGCTCCACTTATACACATTGACTGCTCTCGTCAAAAAGAAGTAATTCAATCCGGATCTGTTGTGCTTCGTATAGAATTTGAGACAGATGAACCAACAACCTCTGATATCTCAGCCTATTGTCTAATACTTCACGAGAAAGAATTCACATATAACCCTCTAACAAAAATTGTGAAACAATTGTAAAATATTTATATTATACAAAACAGGTGAATGCAAATTAGGGAGCACCTGTATGCAAATTAATGAGCACCTGAAAATTAGGGAGTTTATTTTAAATAGGGAGCAGCTGTATGCAAAGAGCAGGTACAGGTGTTGTAAAATTGTATCTAATGAGAGACTTCCCGTATGAGGACTGTATAAGGGTCAGGTGCTAATTATGGCAATATATGCGAAACTCTCACATGCGCATGACTGAAAATTCTTTTAAAAATACAAATTATGCACTACACAAACTCAGTCTGTAATCATGTGCTTAATAGTAGATGTCCAAGGTTTTATTACCGAAAAAAATAAGTTTATCGTGAAAGAGTTTGCAAGTTATGATGGTCAAAAAATTAGTCATTTTTTTTTTAAACCACCATATCCGATACGATTATTGGGTTCTGAATATTATAATCAAGCTGTTTGGTTGATGAATAACCATCATGGATTGAACTGGAATCATGGATTTACACCAGTACACCAGTTCCATAATATTATCCAACATTTGACAAAAGGCGTTAATGCGGTTTATGTTAAGGGGCGAGAAAAGTCACAGTACATCAAAAAGTATAGTCTATCCCCAGTTTTGGAGTTTGATGAACAACCAGCTCTGCAGAAAATGGAGCCAAGATGTCCATATCATTCAAACAGTGGAAGTGTTTGTGCTTTAAGTAATGTATTTCAACTTTATGATACTTTTATAATGAAATAAATTTTTTTTTTACATTTTGTTTTATTAATAAAAAACCTTATTAAAAAAATAGTACTTTATTCAATAACTATTACATGTTACAATTTATATTTTGAAGTGCAAGTTTACACAAATGACAACTGGATTGAGCTGGGGCGAATCCTTCTAACTCTGTTCTCCACTCAGGACGATTGAAATGAACGAAACATGGGAGACGAGTTTGAACTTCAAAATCCTGGCAAAATTTTCTGGGTAGTATAGACCATGAACGGAGAAGTTCAATTGGGTCTACAAATTTTCTTACGTAGGCTAGGCTAAAATATTCCAATTCTGTGGTCGTGAACTTGTACAACGGTTTTTTTGGATGCTCTGCCATTATGCGAGACCGGAGGCAACAATCCATCTTTAGTAAATCGGTTAATGTTCTTAAATACCAAGTCTATCCACTTTTGCTCTTCGTATCTGGAGAGAAAAAATAGTCTTACGTCTGCTTCTGGTTTTGTTGTGTAAACTTTACCACTACGCAAGCGCATCACTCAAACACACCTTTGAAAACTGTTTAAACATAAGTTGTTTATCTTTGTATTCACTTTTTAACTGGTTAATACGATTATTTATATGATTGATATATCTATGACTTTTGTAAAATAGAATATCACGTTTTATCCTTTTAATGCGTATACTAAACTGATTAAGCCGTTCACGAAACCTTCTTGAGTCCATACTGTTTAAATTAACGATGGTCCTTCCTTATATCCTTCCTACCCCCATTGACACCGGTTGCAGGTGTGTTGCTCATTACCCCCACTCATAATAATATATTAACACTAGAGTGTACCAAGCAAGGTGTGTAAAACTTTATCAGCTAGCGGGGACTCATTCCTGTTGAAACTTGTTAAGCTAAATCATAAACCCGTTCGTTAGAGTCCCTCACAAAATCTAATTTGTATACTTTTAATTATGTGTTCAAGTATAATAAACGAAGGGAACATACCATATAAATATTGTGATAATCTACTTAGCTATAGGAGTGACGAATGGGAAACATTTTCGAGACTTCCTTTTTATATTGTACGACAAAAGCTTTGTCTCGTTTGTCGTAAAATGTCTGGAACTAGACTTATTCGAAGAAACTTAATATTTAAAGGATGGAAATTGGTATTTGAATTTTGTGCATTTTGTAGTGAGACTAGACCTATGGGACTATCTCATCGTTCTGTAGGTTATCGTGATGGATTATTGGAATCCCCACCACATAAATGGGACTCCCCACGTCCAAAGTTAGATTTACTATAAATAGACGTTAAATTCTAAACAGCTATTATTATGATGGTATCATTAAACTTTATTGTTTTACAAGCAATTGTGGGAAATTTGCTCTTAATTCAAGAACCAATCAATGTTAGAGAAACTTTTGTGTGTTTTGATAGTAATGGTGTACTAAATGACACGTGGCCGTCGAAATGGACAAGAATGAAATCGTATCCGGAAAACAATTTTCTACCAACTTTACAAGCTCAAATAGCTTTGAACAGTACCAAGTATAAATTGCGTTTTAGACATTTTAGTGATAAAATCACTGATTCCGGCTGGTTAGAACTTTATAATGAAAGTCCTAAGGATGAAAAAGGTTTATCTCCAATATTTTATTATATAGCTATATGTTCAACTTTGTCAATAGTTCCTCTGCTAATGGAATTAATTAAAGTTTTAAATAAAAAAATATGTTAATATACAAGTGTTTTATTAATACACAAAAATATACATATGCTTAATTCTTAAATATAATTACAGATAACAAACAATAATTTATAAGTAGGAGTCATAATAAAAAGGTGCAACTTGGAACAATTCCTCATTGGGGATATTATTTAAGTCATATAATGTAGGAGCATCTATCATTTCATTCGCAAAAAATAAAAGGTCATCTATATTACCTTCATGCTGATTAATTAATAAATGGCCCCAAGCCAAAGTAGAGACATCACCAGGAATAGCATATCTTTTATCGTCACGGGATGTTAGTGATACCTTATTTCGCAATTCGGTGTAAACAGTGTGCATTTCTGACCTAAAAAAATACATTTTTCTAAAAATGGTTTCTTTGTTTTGTACAACTCTTACGTAATCATTTAAATGTAGTTGGTTTTTAACAACATGTCTGGAAACACCTTTCGCTTTTTTCACAATTGTATCAGCCACAATACAATAAGCTTTAGCTCCAGTACCATAAAATGCTTTAATGGTGGTGTTTGGAAATTCATTTTTCATCTTTCCAAGAATTGACTTTGTCTTGTCTACCCCATGTTGATTATTTTCTGAATAATTAGATGTATCAAAGTAACGTAGATTTTTGTTCATATCATCATAAAAGTTTGGTGTTTGTACTTCTAGAATGAGCGAATCAGTATCTGTATAGAGAAGATTAGCATTATTGTGGTACTTGTTTTTAATATATCCGTAGAAAAAATCATATATAAATGTCTTAGATACATCCAGAATAGAAAAACCAATATATAAAGGTTTATCGTAAATAATTTTGGTTTTATTTAAATGAATTGCAACTAAATTTTCGCTGAATATTGATAATGAGTTAAATTCTGGTTTGGCAATTAAAGATTTTGCTCCAACCCTTCCCTTGCTATTTTCCCACTGAGAAACAAGACGTATATCCTTTCTTTTATCTATTCCTTCCAGGCTTTTGCCGAATATAGCATTGACAAGAAGCTTAAAAAGATCACGCTCAAATTCATTTTTGGCGTTGTTTCGGAGAAAAGTATTCAGATCAATATATTTTTTTAACCAAAGTGATTGGGAGAATTCTAGTATTCTATGCACTCTTTCTAACTTTAGTCCGTACTGTATACATTGTTTTAAATTTCTATAATGTATGACATATTTTTTTTTATCGTATAAATTAGGAATCAGTTTTTTGTATTTACTTTTAGGTGGTACTATTGACTCGGGGCAAAATGGTAAGTCATTATGCTGATCATGCATATTGGGTGGATATTGCAAGTCTACTTCCAACACATACCCCTTTTCACCATCATCATCAATATTAAAAACATTAAATTGGTCAATTTCTTGTTCATTTAACCATCTAAAATTTCCCCAAGGAAGAGGTTGGCTCATGGCGGCACCGTAGAGATTAGTGGCATCTAGATACATTATGTACGTTTCCGGTTTTGTTGGATCGAAATTACTTAAAAATCTGTTGTTTGCAATACCCATACGTTTCGTACAGGTAGCCACGCCTCCTCTGATCCCTTTTTTGAAAAAGTGTACCATATCAACATCCGTTAAAAGCTGAAGCTCGATATCGGTATATTTTAACATAGCATCCCATGTTAGAGATGGGGCTGTAACATAATGTGCAGGATCCAATTTGTACTCTTTGAGACATACCTTTCTAAAATTTTCAAATATGTCAGCTAGTAGAAGTACATCTGATTTTAAATACAGCATTCCATAATCCCCCATAGATTGGCAGTTAAAATGATCCCAGACCTCCTGTGCTCTGTTATAATCTTCTGTAGTTATATGTTCTCCCCTTAAATTATCATAAAATTTTTCTTTAGATGGTAGATGTTTCTCTTCTAATTTGATATAACTATCAATATATGTATATGGAAACACACCTTTACGGCGCATTAAACCGAACTCTTTTTCACCTGGGAAATATTTCCTTATTTCATTGCATTGACTAGACTCTAATGTTTGGCTTAATTTATCTAAAGACTTTGCTAAAAATTTAAATGAATCTACAAACCTCAATTTTAAATAAACATTATGTTTTTTTGAATCATCACTATTGTGTACTAGAACAGATTTTGAAAATGTAATATACTTTTCTTTAGTTTGCGCAATAATTCCTTAATAAACATGTGGCAATCGTAGTTTGTTAAATTATGAAATAGAATTGGAATAAAATTAGGTACCTTAAAATTTAAGTTGCAGGAATTGTGTGCTGCACCTCTGTATAATCCTGTAAGATGATCATGATCTTGAACTCTTTTGTCGAACGAGGAAAACGATTTCTGGCAAATGGAGCATTTGATGGCATTCTGAAAATTCTTGTTTTCTTCTCTAGTCAAAGACACCATTGGTTTGATATGCTTTAGATGATTCTGGTATAAATTAATAGCTAAAGCATCTAACTTTTGAACAAACACTTTAGCAGCGTCCTCACCCTGATATGTTTCCAATCTTGATAAACTATCATCAAAAAAACACTTGAGGTAGAAACAAAATGAATAAGGCTGGTGTTCTGCAACTTTGATTGTGTAGGATTGTCCATCTGATGGATCACAATGATGTATTGGCTTAAGAATCGACTCAAAGTCAGCATAAATTACAAACGGGTGTTGGCTTGTCTTTTCAATATTGATAAATTTTAGAATATTGGATGGAAGAGTTTCACCACACTTGTTAACTCTCAATTCACTGGTTGGGAGTATTGTAGAGATGTGTAAACAATCATTTTCTTGGTGATTTTTTAGCTTTTCAAGGGTTGAAAAAGTTTGAAGACACCCATCACAGAAATATTGTTTTCCGTCATATTTTGTCTTTTGAGTTTTTACTAAGCGATACAAGTCTGTTATGAGACAATAATGGCTCTGATTATTGTCACTTATTAATAAAAGATTAACATGTATAAGTTTACGTTGTTGAGTATAGTGAAGTGGTCCTACAACTTCATATTGCATCTTGTTTTCTTTAAAATATGATTGAAGACCGTAAACGTTAACTGATATATTGTTTAAAATCTCAAACTTGTTAATGTCCTTTAACTTAACCGGGAACCCGATACCATCAAAATTTAGAAGTGTGTCACAAGGAGGATATGACTCTGGTTTTGTTGGATCACCATTAGCAGGAAATATAGCAGCCATCACACAATAAGCAAAACACATGCTATCTTTGTTTTGAATATTTAAAATTGCACCTTTTCTTTTAATCTGCGATGGAAGATTAATATATGCTGATGCGGAAACAGTACTGAATTTGTTAATGTTGACATCTAGGAATAGAATTTCCTGAAGTGCCCAGTTAGAATCTTTCTCCTGGAACTCTGATGCTTGTGTCATTATCGCTTCAGCAAAGTCATCATACATGTCGGATATGTGACTACTCAAAGTGAAGATTTTATTAGATGTATTCATTGACTTAATATCTGACATCTCATTCTCGGGTTTGTAAAACATCGCAAACAGTTCACAGTTAACTTTAAGAGCCGTGTGTTGAAGAAGATAGTCACTAAGAATTTTTATTACTTTTGGTTTAACCTCATTCATGAAGCCGGAATAGGAAATTTTGTTAGATTTACTCATAAATCGGTATGATGCTATTCTATTTTTAAATGCATGTGTTAGTTTAGTAACACCATTCTCAAGCACTTCAACACCTATTGGTCTTAGTCTCTTTCTCGGAATCGGGCAAGCGGCGTAACACGAACTAACTTCATGACGTTGTAAATTAGAACCTCGTGTGAAAGTCTTTCCACATTTGTTACAGATAAACACACGCGAGTGACTCTTATTACATACAGTCATATGTCTACGAAGGTTATAAGACCGCGAAAAAGTTTTACCGCACGTACACTGATTCATCTTATATGTTTAAACATCTAGAATGATTCACCCAAGCTTAAATACCCTTTT
Source organism: Diabrotica undecimpunctata (assembly GCF_040954645.1). Taxonomy (NCBI): domain Eukaryota; kingdom Metazoa; phylum Arthropoda; class Insecta; order Coleoptera; family Chrysomelidae; genus Diabrotica; species Diabrotica undecimpunctata. The sequence goes on from NC_092811.1 coordinate 62,381,625, forward strand.
TTACCCCTACTTCTGTGCTATAGCCTCTATGTGGGTGCGCAGATGTTTTGATTTCCACCTTTCTTTATATAAATAACACAAATGAAAAGCTGCGACTATGTGACCCGTATATTTGCAAATTATATTGTAAGGGCTGATATACGCAGATTGCACCCACAAATTAAAAACAGTTAAATATAAAATAGGCAGCAGTTGTTTAACAGATGTTCTGCTTTCCACATTTCTTTATAAAAATGAGACCCGTATGTATGTAAATTATCATGTGGCGGCAACTGTATGTAAATTACACCTGCAAACTAGTGATGGGTGAATGTAAATCAGGAAGCAGATGTTTGACAGGTAAACGACAGTTGTATGCTAACCCTTTGTGTATGGGGATAGGTTAAAAACACAAGTTCCCCACTTATAATAGATATAGGAGAGGTGCTCCTCGGCTTTATAAAATAAAATAAGACACTTATTCGGTCAGTTAAACTTTTACCATAGCAGACAGAGAAATCATGGAACAAGACGATTTAAGTAGTGAGGCATCAACAATTGATCTTGACGAAATAATTGACAGTGAATTTTTAGAAGTAGATAATTCCGAAATTGACGAAAAAATTGTTAATATTAGTGATATTGATAATAGATGGTTTTTAGTTAATCAACAAAGTTACCCTATATGCGTTACAGAACACTATTACATTTTGGACAATACTCCACTGTGCATATCTTGTTTTTTTAGTGTATTGCAAGGACTACCAAGCGAAGTCCCATCTGCCCATGTGAGCCGCCATGTTAGTGGGAGATATAATGAAATATCTGGACATCATTGCGCTGTGTGTGAAACAAAACTATATTCCGTGGTGTTTATAAACCACTGTCTTCTGTGTAATGCATAGACTATACAATTAAATAGGTACTATACTTGGTTATACAAATATATAAATTTTTAAAAAAGTGTTGTTTTAATTCTTTAAGTTTTATTTAATGAAAATGTCCCATATCTCTGAACCCAAAGCAGTTTTTTATCTTGAAATGTATTTTTTAGTTCCGCAGAGATTTTTTAAAATACTTGCAAAAAATCCAAAAAACTTTGTTTTACTTGTTTTTTTCAAAAAAAAACTTTACCAGGAACTTGATATTATCTACCTACTAATACTGTAAAAATTTGGGCCTTTTATCTTCTAAGGATCCAGAGATATTTGATATAAAATGTTAAAAAACACTAAAAAATCCAATTTTCGGACTTTAACTATAATATAGATAAGATCCCAATAACATTTCTTTTCATTTCCAAGTTCGAAAACATTTAATTTTTATCTAAAACCTTTTATTTTTAAAAATTATGACAAATTAAAAAATTTCGTTAAAATCCTGGCCTATTTTATTTGAAATAATCCATGAAGTACGGTATGGTACTGCTGGCGCTATCTTTAATTTCAATGGCGAAACTCTCCAAGATTACATTCAAACGTGAAGGAGAGGTTATCGTTTTAATTTATAGATGGAGCTAAATGACTGAAAAGTGTTCAAATAATAAATAAATGTATTACTGGTCATCTCTGTTTTAGCAAAGAATATAGACGCTTAAGTAATGTAACATAAAATGGCGGTTCGTTTGTTGATATATTTGAATAAAATCTGGTGTTTTTTCTGTTTGTTTTCGTAAAAAAAATGGTGTGTGTGTGTGTGTGTCTGTTTGTGGGTGTTTGTGAAATATCTGGATTATTTAAAATTATGTCAAAAAGTAAGTAATCTACGATTATTATTTCATGTTTAATAACAATCAAAATGGATTTATAGATAGTACTTTGTAATATAATACAAATATTGTATTTGAAATTTGCTTTAAACTATAAGTCAAAACAAAAATTATTTCATGTGTTGGTTTATTTAAAAATTAACAGTATTTTTTATACTTTATACAAAAACATGATTTCGATTGTCAAATTGGGTCAAAGAATTCATGTAAATTTCATAAAAAGTCATTATTTTTCATTTTTTATCAATTTAGACCATGAAACACCCTAAAGTTTTGTATTTTTTTGAAAACAAAGCAATATTTTACCTTTGTTGATGTACTAACAGCTATAACTTTATATAAAAGACAAAAAACTTTTATATAAGATTTTTGTCTTTTATATAAGATTGTAACAGTTAGTACATCAAGGAAGATATGTATTTTTCATGTTTTATCAGTTGAGTTTATCAAACAGATAATTTTTAACCTAGGTACTAAGAAAATAAAAGGCAGATTATTGTGTATATTTTTATTTTTTTAGTGACAAACCCAAACAATTCAAGTTAAAAAGTTTTGTATTCTTTTGAAAACAAAATAATATTTTACCTTTGTTGATATACTAACAGCTATAACTTCATATAAAAGACAAAAAGACTTTTAAGGGTACTATGTGTTTTTTTATAAAAACACATACTTAGTACCCTTAAAAGTCTTTTTGTCTTTTATATGGAATTATAACAGTTAATACATCAAGGAAGATATGTAGCTTATATTGTCATTAGATAAATATTAAACTCTATATTAATTAAATTACATTGATTTTTGATTATCGCTTACAAAATAAATCAGTTCAAGTTTAAAAAAGTTTTATATTCTTTTGAAAACAAAGCAATATTTTATCTTTGTTGATGTACTAACAGCTATAACTTCATATAAAAGACAAAATCACTTTTAGGGCTACTATGTGTTTTTTTATAACAACACATAGTACCCTTAAAAGTCTTTTTGTCTTTTATATGGAATTATAACAGTTAATACATCAAGGAAGATATGTAGCTTATATTGTCATTAGATAAATATTAAACTATAATAATTAAATTACATTGATTTTTGATTATCGCTTACAAAATAAATCAGTTCAAGTTTAAAAAAGTTTTGTATTCTTTTGAAAACAAAGCAATATTTTATCTTTGTTGATGTACTAACAGCTATAACTTCATATAAAAGACAAAATCACTTTTAGCGCTACTATGTGTTTTTTATAAAAACACATAGTAGCCTTAAAAGTCTTTTTGTCTTTTATATGGAATTATAACAGTTAATACATCAAGGAAGATATGTAGCTTATATTGTCATTAGATAAATATTAAACTCTATAATAAAAATTACATTGATTGATTAAATTACATTGATTTTTGATTATCACTCACAAAATAAATTTCACTATTAAATTTGAACAAGTCTTGAAATCCTAAGTATTGGTTTTACCTTTTCACTCGCACAATGAATGAATACTTGTTAATAATTTGTTGGATGTAGCAATTTTTTGGTTCAAAATTTGTAAACTTTGCTGAGCCCTCTTTTTTTTCCTGTCATAGCTGGATAGTTTTTTTAAAATAATATCCCTTTGGTTTTTATAGTCACTTAAAAATTTTTCATTTGCACTTACAAATTCTGTTAACACTTTTTTAAAATCATGATCGGAAGTTACTACCGTTTTATCAATACCATCGTAGTCCGTTGTCGCATTAAGCGCACTTCCTTCCTCTATTGACCCGTTTAATTCACTCATTGACACTTTTAAAACTTGTTCATCTTCGGAAGCACTATCTTCAGATATATTATCATATCTTGAATCCATTATTGATTGGCCTGGTGTGGATGAACAGGAAACCTTCTGCTGGAATTCTTTAAATCCTAAGGGACAATGGTTTTCCATATCGCCTTCAACAAACTCTATGCTTGAGTTAACACTATCCTCCAAATGAGGAGATTTTAGCAATTGCGTAATAATTTTCCCCGATTTTTTTCCATTAATAGGAACACTAAACTTGGATACTTTCATTTTGGTTTTTTCACAGAAAACTAAAACTTTTTAACTTAAATTGTTTGGGTTTGTCACTAAAAAATAATCATATAATGGAGCAAGTATTGGTTTTATAGGATCCTAATCCCTCTCACAGTCCTATACCCCTCTCTGAATTGCTATGTAGTGGTGTAACCAATGAAAAATAAACCTTATTTCTTAGACCCAACCCACTCCCTACTTACCTCTTACTAAAGGTAATTTCTACAAACATAATTTTTAATAATTTTCTTTGTGTCTCAATACCTGCTACCCACATCAATTAAATCTTGAAGAACCTCACCTGTGTAGTGCTACCAGCAGTTTATTAACTTAATTTCAGGCCTCTTTCAAGCAGCTACATATGTACCCATATAAAACTACAAAATACTAATTGAAAGAAAAAGGGTATTTCATTTATTGCAGACTGCAAAGTTTATGCATTCAGTACCCCTATCCAACTACACAATACTAATTGAAAGAAAAGGTGTTACTTTATTTATTGCTTGTTGTACAATTTATCTATAAGTACCTCTATATACCTACTCACTTAAAGACAAGATGCTAGTTGCATCTGTGCATATATTACTACAATTAATTCTCTTTGTATCCACATTCATTGGTACCAACATAAGTAGTTAATTTGCTAACTTCTTTATTTATATCCACCCATATAACATACTAATTAAAGAAAAAGGTGCCACTTTAATTATTGCAGGCTGCAAAATTTATACTACCCATATAACAAAATATTACTTAAAAGACAAGATTCATTTATTGGAAGTTGCAACTGTACCAGTACACAATATTAATTGAAAACAAATGTCCCTGCACCTTGAGACCCATCTGAACAAGTACAAAGTGTTTAAAAAATTAACATGTGTTGTTATAGCTATATAGTGACCAAATTCTTTGTTAAAATACAGTAAATATTAGTGAAAAGAATAAAATAAAAAATGTTTTTTTATGAATGCATTTTTTATAAATTAATGATTTTTGGCTGTTTATTCTTGAAACTTTATGAAACAGATATGAGGCTTTTCGGCAATACTATATTTGTGGTCTAAAATTTATGTAGTAAATTAATACAAACAGTATTAATTGTGATTAAAATTTTTTCTAAATTTCTTTGTAAAATCTGTCTCAAAATTAGTGAAAGGAGTAGTATAAATAAAAATGTTTAATGAATGTATTTTATTTTTCTGTTTTATATTTAGTACATGATTAATATTTTAGCGGTTTTTTCTATTCTAAGTCGGAAGCTTACTCGGCCAAAGCAACAAATTCCCAGTACCTGGTTCTACATGGACAATTTTCTTCAACGTAGTGGATACGGACATTTTCGTTAAAGTTGACCATTAAATAGTCCTTGATATCTTTATAACAAAATAGCTGCATACATGGACTTTAAGGATATGAATGTTTTCCTGCTTATCTATAAATTAATTTCAGGGGCTTGGGTTATTTAAGTATTATTTTTGATGCTTTAAGTATATTGAAAAAAAATATTTCTCTGTTTTACTACTAGTAAAAATTAATAATTTTTGAGTAGGTTTCTTGAAACTTTATGTCTTATATCTTTAAGGGCTTTATCATTTAGTAATCCTGGATATTTATAAACTAGTGTCATTAGTCATTAGCCTACCATCAGTTGATTTTATTATTTTGAAACTTGATTCAATTGGAATTGTTTTACTTTGAGTTGGCTAACTTTTAACACCAGGTTATATTTAAGATGACAGGCTCATGCAAATTAGGGAGCATGACCCCTGGTAGGGCAAATTAGGGATAGCTGTATGCAAATTAGGGAGCACATTCAAATTAGGGAGCACATTCAAATTAGGGACAGGTGTATGCAAATTAGGGACAGGTGTATGCAAATTAGGGACAGGTGTATGCAAATTAGGGAGCACATTCAAATTAGGGACAGGTGTATGCAAATTAGGGAGCACATTCAAATTAGGACAGGTGTATGCAAATTAGGGAGCACATTCAAATTAGGGACAGGTGTATGCAAATTAGGGAGCACATTCAAATTATGGACAGGTGTATGCAAATTAGGGACAGCTGTATGCAAATTAGGGCAGGTGTATGCAAATTAGGGACAGCTGTATGCAAATTAGGGCAGGTGTATGCAAATTAGGGACAGCTGTATGCAGGTGCTCCGTGCTCCTCTGCTCCTACGCTATTTCCTCCCTACTGTAATCAAAGTGGGTGACTTTGTGCTCCAGTTCTTTGGCGATTACGACTCCTACTCCCATTATTCCTTTTCCGTCAGTTTTAATACCCGAAAAATACAATATGTATTTATTTAAGTTGACCTTACTTTTGTGTTTCTTCTTGGTTTCACTGAGACCTAAAATTTTAATGTTTCTTTTGTCCATTTCTTCACATATATGCACCACTTTTTCCTAAATTCCATTCACATTCCAGGTGCCTATTTTTAGTCCTTGTTTTGAATAGGTACCAGGAGTTGAAGAAGAAGAAACTGAAGAAGAAGATCCTGAGCTTTTGCCTGTCTTATATGTCTTGTATCTTTTTTTTTAATTGAATATATTAAACCAGTCATTAATTTGTTTAATCATTTTAGCACATTCTAGCCAATTGATGTTATTGTCGAATTTTTCTAAAGACTCAAATCTAGTTGATGCTCTAGAAACAGTGTGTGAAAACAGTTTTGTTTCCAACTTAACTGTTTGGCGTTGAGATCCTTTCACTGTTAAAAATTCTTCGCCGATTTTGTGAACAATATTATGCAAATCAACTTGTATACTTGAGCAAATCGACTATCGGTGTGACATTGATCAATTTTCCATTTGAAACAGAACCAGACTCCAAAAAATGATTTCTAAACAATTTTGTTATATGTGGTTATATATATAATATTATATATATAATATATATATATATATATATATATATATATATAATATATATATATATATATATATATATATATATATATATATATATATATATATATATATATATATATATATATACAAAAGGAACATTTTTATTCTCCAGAGAGGAAGAGAGAGAAAATATATCTGTCTCTCTCTTACTCATTATCTTACATATGTAATGGTTTCACAGATTCACTCTCATGCAAATTTCCAACGCCGACCGTGCGTATAGAAGTATAACTTCAAAAATTTTCAATAATGTCTTGATTTAATCGGTATGTAAGAAGATATTTTGTGCCAAATCTGTCCTTTAGATCACTAAATAGAAGCTGAAGTGATGTATTAGTCATAATGATGCCTACAATAAATTGAAAAATAAAAGAAAACATAAATAACTATAAATTATCCTTACAGTACCTTTTTGAAAAAGAATTAATGTTGTTTTGCCTTTGACCCTTAAGTTTAAAATATTTGTGGTCATCAAATTAATAATGTTATCTTGGGTGCTTACTGCTAATAATTAAGCTTTTGTTCTCTCCCTCGTATCAGTTGCATAACATTTCACGTTTAAGACGTCAAACCAATCGTTAACCTGAAAGAAATTACCCATCTTGGAAATAAACTCAAAGATTAAAATTATTGTTTGAAAATAGTTTTACAGTAAAAGAAAGACATTAATACATAATTAACATAATATTTAACAATAGTATATTTTTTAAATCATATCATTTTAAAAAATTCGGCGCATTCCATCCAGTTATGATGATTTAGCATTCCCCTAGCTCCACATCGGGAAATTGCCATAGAAATGGTGTGAGAAAACAATTTTGTTGCCCATTTCATTTTTTGTCTTGCAGCTCCTTGGACGTTAAGACTATCTTTAGTGATCTTATGGCTTATATTAAGATCTGACGAGGTAGTTACATCTATAACTTCTTCTATTATAGATTTGTTTATTTCCTTCCCATACAGTATAAGCCCTTGGTCAACAAAATGGTTTCAAATCAACTTTATTAAATGAGGCACATCAGGAAAAACAAATATTTTTTTATTATTTGCTGGATTTGTAAACCATGTGTTGGTATGACTAATATTCAGTTCATTATAAAGTGATCTATTACTGCTTCCCAGGTCACTTACTATGGCTACTAACTGGAAACCTACAAAAATTGTACACAATTATTAAAAAAAAAATACAGGAAAAACCAATTGAGTTTTTCTCAAAAATTCTTACTGTTACTTGTGATAAACATTAGAAATATGCAAACATACTTTGTCAATATCATGTCAAGTTTGTAATTCAAGTTTTAGTATCACCGTAATTATCCTTGGATTAACGTAATCAAAGTGGGTGACTTTGTGCTCCAGTTCTTTGGCGATTACGACTCCTACTCCCATTATTCCTTTTCCGTCAGTTTTAATACCCGAAAAATACAATATGTATTATATAAGTTGATCTTACTTTTGTGTTTCTTCTTGGTTTCACTGAGACCTAAAATTTTAATGTTTCTTTTGTCCATTTCTTCACATATATGCACCACTTTTTCCTAAATTCCATTCACATTCCAGGTGCCTATTTTTAGTCCTTGTTTTGAATAGGTACCAGGAGTTGAAGAAGAAGGGACTGAAGAAGAAGATCCTGAGCTTTTGCCTGTCTTATATGTCTTGTATCTTTTTTTTTAATTGAATATATTAAACCAGTCATTAATTTGTTTAATCATTTTAGCACATTCTAGCCAATTGATGTTATTGTCGAATTTTTCTAAAGACTCAAATCTAGTTGATGCTCTAGAAACAGTGTGTGAAAACAGTTTTGTTTCCAACTTAACTGTTTGGCGTTGAGATCCTTTCACTGTTAAAAATTCTTCGCCGATTTTGTGAACAATATTATGCAAATCAACTTGTATACTTGAGCAAATCGACTATCGGTGTGACATTGATCAATTTTCCATTTGAAACAGAACCAGACTCCAAAAAATGATTTCTAAACAATTTTGTCATATGTGGTTATATATACAATATTATATATAATATATATATATATATATATATATATATATATATTATATATATATATATATATATATATATATATATATATATATATAAATATATATATAATATTAAATATATATACAAAAGGAACATTTTTATTCTCCAGAGAGGAAGAGAGAGAAAATATATCTGTCTCTCTCTTACTCATTATCTTACATATGTAATGGTTTCACAGATTCACTCTCATGCAAATTTCCAACGCCGACCGTGCGTATAGAAGTATAACTTCAAAAATTTTCAATAATGTCTTGATTTAATCGGTATGTAAGAAGATATTTTGTGCCAAATCTGTCCTTTAGATTAGTAAATAGAAGCTGAAGTGATGTATTAGTCATAATGATGCCTACAATAAATTGAAAAATAAAAGAAAACATAAATAACTATAAATTATCCTTACAGTACCTTTTTGAAAAAGAATTAATGTTGTTTTGCCTTTGACCCTTAATTTAAAATATTTGTGGTCATCAAATTAATAATGTTATCTTGGGTGCTTAATGCTAATACTTAAGCTTTTGTTCTCTCCCTCGTATCAGTTGCATAACATTTCACGTTTAAGACGTCAAACCAATCGTTAACCTGAAAGAAATTACCCATCTTGGAAATAAACTCAAAGATTAAAATTATTGTTTGAAAATAGTTTTACAGTAAAAGAAAGACATTAATACATAATTAACATAATATTTAACAATAGTATATTTTTTAAATCATATCATTTTAAAAAATTCGGCGCATTCCATCCAGTTATGATGATTTAGCATTCCCCTAGCTCCACATCGGGAAATTGCCATAGAAATGGTGTGAGAAAACAATTTTGTTGCCCATTTCATTTTTTGTCTTGCAGCTCCTTGGACGTTAAGACTATCTTTAGTGATCTTATGGCTTATATTAAGATCTGACGAGGTAGTTACATCTATAACTTCTTCTATTATAGATTTGTTTATTTCCTTCCCATACAGTATAAGCCCTTGGTCAACAAAATGGTTTCAAATCAACTTTATTAAATGAGGCACATCAGGAAAAACAAATATTTTTTTATTATTTGCTGGATTTGTAAACCATGTGTTGGTATGACTAATATTCAGTTCATTATAAAGTGATCTATTACTGCTTCCCAGGTCACTTACTATGGCTACTAACTGGAAACCTACAAAAATTGTACACAATTATTAAAAAAAAAATACAGGAAAAACCAATTGAGTTTTTCTCAAAAATTCTTACTGTTACTTGTGATAAACATTAGAAATATGCAAACATACTTTGTCAATATCATGTCAAGTTTGTAATTCAAGTTTTAGTATCACCGTAATTATCCTTGGATTAACGTAATCAAAGTGGGTGACTTTGTGCTCCAGTTCTTTGGCGATTACGACTCCTACTCCCATTATTCCTTTTCCGTCAGTTTTAATACCCGAAAAATACAATATGTATTATATAAGTTGATCTTACTTTTGTGTTTCTTCTTGGTTTCACTGAGACCTAAAATTTTAATGTTTCTTTTGTCCATTTCTTCACATATATGCACCACTTTTTCCTAAATTCCATTCACATTCCAGGTGCCTATTTTTAGTCCTTGTTTTGAATAGGTACCAGGAGTTGAAGAAGAAGGGACTGAAGAAGAAGATCCTGAGCTTTTGCCTGTCTTATATGTCTTGTATCTTTTTTTTTAATTGAATATATTAAACCAGTCATTAATTTGTTTAATCATTTTAGCACATTCTAGCCAATTGATGTTATTGTCGAATTTTTCTAAAGACTCAAATCTAGTTGATGCTCTAGAAACAGTGTGTGAAAACAGTTTTGTTTCCAACTTAACTGTTTGGCGTTGAGATCCTTTCACTGTTAAAAATTTTTCGCCGATTTTGTGAACAATATTATGCAAATCAACTTGTATACTAGAGCAAATCGACTATCGGTGTGACATTGATCAATTTTCCATTTGAAACAGAACCAGACTCCAAAAAATGATTTCTAAACAATTTTGTCATATGTGGTTATATATACAATATTATATATATATATATATATATATATATATATATATATATATATATATATATATAATATATATATATATATATATATATAATATATATATATATATATATATATATAATATATATATATATATATATATATATATATATATATATATATATATATATATATATATATATATATATATTGTTATGATGTGTTTTTTGTTTGAATGATGAGCAATGAGTATTTTTAATATTATAATATATAGGGTTTTTATCGCGGTTCTCAAAGAATTAGCTTGTAAGTACTTTTTTAAAGTATCTTTATTATAACTATTATGAAACACACATATATATCTAACCTAGTCAATGTAAATTTAAAATAAACTATCTTTAAACTGATATTCTTATAAAACTAATTAAATTCTATAGACAATCTAAAATTTAAACAAACTATCTTCAAAATTGAAATTGTTATGACACTAACTAAATTATATTAACAAAATTTTGTACCTTTCTTTCACTGAATGCCTAAATGAATTGTTTTCCACTAAGTATATAGATTCTAATCACCACTGAATGTCTTCGTACTTCAGTTATCCTTGTTTTTTTTTTAAATTACTTTTTTCAATTATCAGCTTCTACCAATTTAAGATATATTTTTCTTCACCAGCATGTATACACCACCAACCAAACCAGCAAACAGCATTTATATTTATTCTTCTTTTCAATATACCAATATCCAATTATTATAAGTTGATTTATACTAATCTCCAACCATAATATAATTTAATTTCTTCCAATATACCTTTTTTAATCTTCAATAATTATTTGTGTATAATTATAAATGTGCATTAAATTATATGCATAATTTTTAATCTTCATTTAACTCACTATATTAAACATTTTGACTATTTGTACTTGATTCACTGACTCCAACTAACTTTCATAATAAACTGCTTGACTTCTGACTAAAAACTTCCAAAACTGCCTAAAAACTTCTTAAAACTCTTCTGACTGCACTATCTAAAACTTTTCTGACTAAAAACTTTCAAAAACTGCCCAAAACTCTTCTGACTGCACTATCTAAAACTTTTCTGACTAAAAACTTTCAAAAACTGCCATCTTGAATCCAAATCACGGGTATTTATATGTTTTTGAATTTCTAGAACCATCTCGTAAGATATCATGTTCCAATTTGTTCTATTTAATACTTGTCTGAATTTTCTGGAACAAACCATTTCGCAAACATGGCCATCTCCGGAGATCCAGAGAATTCCATTCTTTTCTATTAATAATTTTGTTTACATTTAGGCTTTTCAGATCAGAATATATAATTAAATTAGTAACTTAACATTCTAATTTAATAAAATACACATTTCAAACAATATATTATTATAACCCACTTTATATTGGTAAATATTCTTAAACGTCACTTCAGAGTATAAATATCTGTCAAATTTCGAGAGTATTTTTGGTTGCCTAGGCACATGACTCACTTAAATCTATCTACCACATTATAATTACTAAAATACAACTTTTTACACTTATTATATGCTAATTTATTAAAAATACCCTCACATAAATATATTTTTATTAAATTCTCTAGTATATAACTTATTTAAAACAACCAAATATCTAATATTATGTAGTATATAACTTATAAATTATTTTCTATAAACCCTAATCGTCACAATACCCCAAAAATAATATTTAAAATAAATAATTTACTTATTATTTTTTTAAATATTAATTTTCTCATACCTTATTAAATTTAATAAATCAATTTTTTTTTTTTTTTTTATTTAAAATGTGTTAAATACATCCCTGTTCGCTGTCTATGTCAAAACAGAGAACAACGGATCACAGTTCAGCTATTCTATGGTCAAACTGTCATGTCAAATGAGAGAATAAAATATAACCTTAATTAAAATATAATAGATATGGTGTTCTGTTTATTTATAGACAAAATCTAGGAATTATTTCCATTCAAAATAACTTCATCAATATAAATTGGTAAGTTTTTTTTTTTTTTGCCTTCTCAATGATCCCATCTTCTAACATATTATTAATTGTTTTGTTTACTTCTTCTCTGTATTTATATGGTATTGGGTATGATTTTGTTTTAAAATCTTTTTCTTCTTTACCTTTTATACTATGGATATAATTTTGTGCAATTCTATTTTCTTTATTGACAAGTCCCCTGTGTTGCTGCAATATGGAAATGACTATTGATTTATATTCTTCAGGGCAATTTAAAACTTTTATCATATCTTCTTCTTTACAAATAAAATTATTCTTCATTATGTACTCATTATTCCTTGCTTCCAATTTTACGCACTCCGCCTCGTAGGCATCCATCTGCTTAAAATTTCCATTCCTTAAATATTCACTACCATTATTCTTTACATTCTTTTGGGACATTTCCCTATCATCAAAATACATTTCTTCTTCATAAACATCATTATTTTCTTTTAATAATATCCTATCAACTCTTATTCCTTCTTCCACCTCATCTTTCTGCATAAATTTAATTATTTGCCCTTCCAAAGTTACCATTTTTTCTTCAAAATCTATCTTTACTTTCTTCTTTTTCAATTCATCATTTCCCATTAATATATCAACACATAAATCCTTGACAATAAATCCTTGCATATTAATTTCTTTATTAAGAATATTAATTTTAAAATTGGCTAGTTTATCAATTTCACCCAACTTCTTATTATTTGCACCAATAATTTTAATTTTTGGAATCTTTATTATATCTGATAATTTTAATGTATTAAAAATAAAATTCTCCGAGACTAAAGTACTTTCTGAACCAGTATCTATCATAATCTTAATCATTTTATTTTTGGCCAAAGCATTTATATAAATTAAATTAATAGATTCACTAATTTTATCTTCATCTAAAGAAATAAATTCAGAAGGTTTTTCATAATAGCAATGGCCTAACTTGTAATTCAGAAAGTTTACTGCACAAAATTTTGATTATTAGAATTGTCAGATTGTATCTGACCACTTGGATCTGATGTCCTATGTCTTTCCCTACTATTACTTCTACTCACATTTTCCTGCCTTGTACTACTTCGTTCCCTGTCTTCGCAGCTTCTATTCCTTCGAACACAATTTACCTGTCTGTTATAGTTAGGTCGCTCTGTATTTCTTCTATTATTAAAATCTTGTCTATTATTATTAGTACTGTCATTAAAATGTTGTCTATTATAATTAGTATTATTATTAAAATTTTGTCTATTATAACTAGTATTATTATTAAAGTTCTGTCTATTGGGATTACTGTTATTATTATTAAAATTTTGTAAATTATTACCATACCTAGTATTAATGTTATATGATTGTCTATATTGTTGAATATCATTTTTATTATATTGAAAGTTATTATTGTTTTTTCTGTTGTTATTATTACTTGTCATATTGCCTCTTTGTATTCTTTGAATAAAATTAATAAAACTATCTATTGTTTGAATATTTTGTACAGTTACTGTTTGGACAACATCAGCATCAAAATGTCTAGATACATTTAAGACTGTTTCATCCTCTCTAAGTGGTGGTTCTAAATATTTTGCAACTGTTATCAATTTCAATGCATAATCTACCATATTTGATTTTAAATTTTGATTATACTTTCCAAAATATAGAATTTCTCTAAACTTGGCTTGCTCTAATTCACCCCAATAATAATTTAAAAATTTATTTTCAAATGTTTGAAAGTTATCTAAATCATTTTCAATACTAGCAAACCAAGTTGCTGCATTGTCATTTAATGTCACTCTAATATAATCTTTAATATCATTAATATTATTCACAAATCTTAATTTATGTTTTAAACTATTTATGTATACTCTAGGATGCAAATTTTTTATATTACCAGAGAATTTAATCCCAGTCTCATTTGTTAAATTTAAGTAAGGTCTCCCTATGTCTCTCATTTGTGAAATATCATCTATTCTCTGTTCCACATTTCTTATTTGATTACAATTTATTTGGATATTTTGTTGTATATCGTCTAATTTTTCTTCTGTGTTTCTCCTGTCTTCGTTAATTTTTACTTCTAAGTTACATTTCTGTAACTCTATTTTCTGTTCTATATCTATCTTATTATCTTGAATAATCCTCTTTACTTCTGTCCTCTCATTGTTTATCCTTTTCTTGTAGTCATTCCGTATACTTTTTATTTCATTTGCTACTTTTTTCTCTGCAGCTTCAAGTTTTTTATCCATTTGTTTTACAATTTTATTATTATTATCTTCTATTTTCTTTTCTAATTTTCTATAATTCTCTTCCAATTTCTGTTCCATTTTTTTCATGTCTTCTTTGACTTCTTTTGAATTCTCTTCCAATTTTTTTATGTCTTCTTTAATTTCTTTTGAATTCTCTTCCATTTTTTTCGTATTCTCTTCCATTTTCTGTTCCATTTTTTTCATGTCTTCTTTGATTTCTTTTGAATTCTCTTCCATTGTCTTGTTCATCTGCATCATTAATGACATCAAAGCTGCCATATTGACATTTTCCTCTCTTTCTGGATTCATTTCTGCAGTATCTTGTGGAACTTGAACTAAACTCTCCTCTTGTATAGGTTGTGTTTCTACTTCCACATCTTCTTCATTCTTTTTGCTTCTTGTACCTTTCTTTCCTTGAGACATTTTGAGACTTTACTTGTTCAAATATAATTAAAATTAAAATCTATACTTTTTTCTTTCTACTGATAATTAATTTAATTATATGAGAGCACTTATCTTCCCAAACTAATTCTTTTAAATAGAGAGCCCCACGTTGGGCGCCAAAATTGTTATGATGTGTTTTTTGTTTGAATGATGAGCAATGAATATTTTTAATATTATAATATATAGGGTTTTTATCGCGGTTCTCAAAGAATTAGCTTGTAAGTACTTTTTTAAAGTATCTTTATTATAACTATTATGAAACACACATATATATCTAACCTAGTCAATGTAAATTTAAAATAAACTATCTTTAAACTGATATTCTTATAAAACTAATTAAATTCTATAGACAATCTAAAATTTAAACAAACTATCTTCAAAATTGAAATTGTTATGACACTAACTAAATTATATTAACAAAATTTTGTACCTTTCTTTCACTGAATGCCTAAATGAATTGTTTTCCACTAAGTATATAGATTCTAATCACCACTGAATGTCTTCGTACTTCAGTTATCCTTGTTTTTTTTTTAAATTACTTTTTTCAATTATCAGCTTCTACCAATTTAAGATATATTTTTCTTCACCAGCATGTATACACCACCAACCAAACCAGCAAACAGCATTTATATTTATTCTTCTTTTCAATATACCAATATCCAATTATTATAAGTTGATTTATACTAATCTCCAACCATAATATAATTTAATTTCTTCCAATATACCTTTTTTAATCTTCAATAATTATTTGTGTATAATTATAAATGTGCATTAAATTATATGCATAATTTTTAATCTTCATTTAACTCACTATATTAAACATTTTGACTATTTGTACTTGATTCACTGACTCCAACTAACTTTCATAATAAACTGCTTGACTTCTGACTAAAAACTTCCAAAACTGCCTAAAAACTTCTTAAAACTCTTCTGACTGCACTATCTAAAACTTTTCTGACTAAAAACTTTCAAAAACTGCCCAAAACTCTTCTGACTGCACTATCTAAAACTTTTCTGACTAAAAACTTTCAAAAACTGCCATCTTGAATCCAAATCACGGGTATTTATATGTTTTTGAATTTCTAGAACCATCTCGTAAGATATCATGTTCCAATTTGTTCTATTTAATACTTGTCTGAATTTTCTGGAACAAACCATTTCGCAAACATGGCCATCTCCGGAGATCCAGAGAATTCCATTCTTTTCTATTAATAATTTTGTTTACATTTAGGCTTTTCAGATCAGAATATATAATTAAATTAGTAACTTAACATTCTAATTTAATAAAATACACATTTCAAACAATATATTATTATAACCCACTTTATATTGGTAAATATTCTTAAACGTCACTTCAGAGTATAAATATCTGTCAAATTTCGAGAGTATTTTTGGTTGCCTAGGCACATGACTCACTTAAATCTATCTACCACATTATAATTACTAAAATACAACTTTTTACACTTATTATATGCTAATTTATTAAAAATACCCTCACATAAATATATTTTTATTAAATTCTCTAGTATATAACTTATTTAAAACAACCAAATATCTAATATTATGTAGTATATAACTTATAAATTATTTTCTATAAACCCTAATCGTCACAATATATATATATATATATATATATATATATATATATATATATATATATATATATATATATATATATATATATATATATATATATATATATATATATATATATATATATATATATATAATATTAAATATATATACAAAAGGAACATTTTTATTCTCCAGAGAGGAAGAGAGAGAAAATATATCTGTCTCTCTCTTACTCATTATCTTACATATGTAATGGTTTCACATATTCACTCTCATGCAAATTTCCAACGCCGACCGTGCGTATAGAAGTATAACTTCAAAAATTTTCAATAATGTCTTGATTTAATCGGTATGTAAGAAGATATTTTGTGCCAAATCTGTCCTTTAGATCAGTAAATAGAAGCTGAAGTGATGTATTAGTCATAATGATGCCTACAATAAATTGAAAAATAAAAGAAAACATAAATAACTATAAATTATCCTTACAGTACCTTTTTGAAAAAGAATTAATGTTGTTTTGCCTTTGACCCTTAAGTTTAAAATATTTGTGGTCATCAAATTAATAATGTTATCTTGGGCGCTTAATGCTAATAATTAAGCTTTTGTTCTCTCCCTCGTATCAGTTGCATAACATTTCACGTTTAAGACGTCAAACCAATCGTTAACCTGAAAGAAATTACCCATCTTGGAAATAAACTCAAAGATTAAAATTATTGTTTGAAAATAGTTTTACAGTAAAAGAAAGACATTAATACATAATTAACATAATATTTAACAATAGTATATTTTTTAAATCATATCATTTTAAAAAATTCGGCGCATTCCATCCAGTTATGATGATTTAGCATTCCCCTAGCTCCACATCGGGAAATTGCCATAGAAATGGTGTGAGAAAACAATTTTGTTGCCCATTTCATTTTTTGTCTTGCAGCTCCTTGGACGTTAAGACTATCTTTAGTGATCTTATGGCTTATATTAAGATCTGACGAGGTAGTTACATCTATAACTTCTTCTATTATAGATTTGTTTATTTCCTTCCCATACAGTATAAACCCTTGGTCAACAAAATGGTTTCAAATCAACTTTTGATTTGTAAACCATGTGTTGGTATGACTAATATTCAGTTCATTATAAAGTGATCTATTACTGCTTCCCAGATCACTTACTATGGCTACTAACTGGAAACCTACAAAAATTGTACACAATTATTAAAAAAAAAATACAGAAAAAACCAATTGAGTTTTTCTCAAAAATTCTTACTGTTAACTGTGATAAACATTAGAAATATGCAAACATACTTTGTCAATATCATGTCAAGTCTGTAATTCAAGTTTTAGTGTCACCGTAATTATCCTTGGATTAACGTAATCAAAGTGGGTGACTTTGTGCTCCAGTTCTTTGGCGATTACGACTCCTACTCCCATTATTCCTTTTCCGTCAGTTTTAATACCCGAAAAATACAATATGTATTTATTTAAGTTGACCTTACTTTTGTGTTTCTTCTTGGTTTCACTGAGACCTAAAATTTTAATGTTTCTTTTGTCCATTTCTTCACATATATGCACCACTTTTTCTTAAATTCCATTCACATTCCAGGTGCCTATTTTTAGTCCTTGTTTTGAATAGGTACCAGGAGTTGAAGAAGAAGGGACTGAAGAAGAAGATCCTGAGCTTTTGCCTGTCTTATATGTCTTGTATCTTTTTTTTAATTGAATATATTAAACCAGTCATTAATTTGTTTAATCATTTTAGCACATTCTAGCCAATTGATGTTATTGTCGAATTTTTCTAAAGACTCAAATCTAGTCGATGCTCTAGAAACAGTGTGTGAAAACAGTTTTGTTTCCAACTTAACTGTTTGACGTTGAGATCCTTTCACTGTTAAAAATTCTTCGCCGATTTTGTGAACAATATTTTGCAAATCAACTTGTATACTTGAGCAAATCGACTATCGGTGTGACATTGATCAATTTTCCATTTGAAACAGAACCAGACTCCAAAAAAATGATTTCTAAACAATTTTGTCATATGTGGTGCATTTACGAATACATAAATTTTATTTCCAAATTTTGGATTCTCAAACTAGGGCTTGTTTTCAGAAATATCTAATCCTTTCCACAAATCTCGACTACTGCCAGCGAAATCGGAATATATATCATAAACCGGACAGTCAATGTTCTCCAAACTCTCGATTATTTCAAATAGGGTAAGTCCGGGAGAGATGGCTAACATTTTTTTGACTGTCTGTATCTTAGCACAAAAAAGTCTTCGTTCTGAAATGTTTATATTAAAATACCATTAGAAGAAAGTGTACAGAGTTGATTAAGCCAAATACTTACATACAAAAACGGTAAACAAAATATAAAAAATTGTAAAAGGCAAACTCATCAGATGTGTCAGAGTGAGATGACTCAGACACTAAGGGTAATATGGCTAGAACATAAACTTTATTTGGTACGTTTTTTTGCCAATATTTTTCCACATATATTACATAAATTATCACATTTTGAGCAGTTTTCATGAAACCAAGAATTGCAATGCACGCACTGTACCCAGTCTTCTTGTTTCGATCTGGTTGAATATATTTTTACACAGCCGGCACAATCACAATTTGTTTGATCTTGTAGATCAACATCTTCTTTTGGTTCTTGAGTTTCTTGACTTTTTTTTTCAGAGGCCCTTTATTCTTTTTAACATCTTTTTCTTTCTTTTTAACATCTAAATCTTTGCGTATTGCCAAATTCACTGGGCTAGTAAGTACTGCAGCCAATTGTCTACCGCGTTTCCTTACTTGTGAAATACCTGATGTAGAAGGTACTGGAGAGATACTATCTAAAATTTTACCGGGAGTGATTTTTTCTTTACAGGTCGGCTTATCTTCTTCTTAATTTAGGTGCTGGCTCTTCAAAATTCCTGGCGATATCATTGACCCCCATTTGTTCTCTTCTTACGGCATGTATGGCTGATTTGAGTTGATTTTCAGTCCATAAATATCCTTATATAAGTAACTAAAGAGCTAGGCCATATCTCCCTAACATTTGCGAGCCAACTTGTTGTATTCATGTTGATGATGAAATATTGAACTTATCTCATAATGCCAACACTGACCAAGAAACAAATTCAAGATAACATTGCCAACATCAACGCGGCGAGCATGAGACTTTTGTGGGTCCTTTTATTCCACTCCTCTGCATTCCCTATGCATACGGTACACTATCAGTAAAAGAAATGAACTTCGGTATAAATGCTTTATTCTCTCATTTCATTAGTAACAATAAGGATCTACATTTTAGTATTCATTGAAGTTACTGTATACAAAATAATCTGTCCTTGTTGACAGGCAAGTACAAAATTCTATTAAAAAAAACTTATCTTGTGGTCTGCGGGCTTCTTCCGGTGCTGTCCTGGGTTATTTACAGCTCAAGATCTTCTTCGTGAGGCGTCAGTTGGTAGTTTTCATTTGTTGTCTCTGGAACTGTTGTTTGTGAAACTGCTGGGTTTCAAAAGGATGGATCCATCTGGAGAACTGCTATTACATATATTATATTTCCTTTATTTCTGGGAACTGGTACCTATTACATATTTCCTTTATTTTTGGGCAACTGCTACTATATATTATTTCCTTTATTTCTGGGGAACTGTTACTATATATTATTTCTGGGAACGAAACATCGTAATATCAGGGCCACGCCCTTCTCCTGGGTGCCAACTAGGAACGTATTTTCGTTACACCTACTTGGCGACTGGAATCGATAGAAAAATCACTCAATGGGACCAGCGTGGAATTTATAACAGCAAAAGAAATTACCTGAAGGTCAGTATTAGCTGATAAGGAAGCAGAAATTTCTATTGAGACTGCCAAACTTTGAATGTTTTAAAATTACAAAAAATTAACGACTTGATAAATAATTTTGCTTCGGAATTAAATATCGTATAAGAATGACTATTTTACGGGAAATAATGTAGGGATTCAAAATGAAAATGGCAATAGTATTTTCTCAATAAATACTATTCGGGATAATGGAAATACCTTTTGAAATCCGAATCGGGTCTCACTATGTGCATTATAAAATTGAAAATGTATTATACCGGGCGGACACAAAATGTAGATGGACCAACTAACAAATATTTTCTAAAATGAAAATAAACACGGCTAAATGAGAGGACCTCTAATGCAATGTGGGTATTTGAAAATTGATTCTAAAAAGTAGCGGATTTGCACGCTACAAACTAACCCGAATCGTCAGGGTGAGATGGCCCACTTAATTTCCGTGTGTTGGTAACGTTTGAAAGGACTGGCAACTATGCCTACATAACCTCAACGATACAAACAACAAGCCATCAAAACGTGACTTTATGTGAATAGTTTTGACGATTACCGAAAAAAGTTTTAAGAAGATGTAAATTAGAATTTCTAAATATCTTACCTTTCAACCCTGGGAAAAATACGGAAACAACAGAGTATTGCTAATACCATAAGCACGCATCAAATAACGCAATGCCACTGACTCCAAATAGGATAAAACTGTGATATATTCGACCGAGTCATCTCACCCGACGAGCCATCTCTCCCGGACTTACCCTAATAATTCTTTTGTCATTGACCGATCATAATCGTAGAAGATAGACTGCTTCCATTTGTGGCAAATACCCGGGACATGCCCAGGCAAATACCCGGGTTCAACAACTTGAACATATTTATGAGGTCCCAGAATAAAATCGCGTTTTTTATCATATTCAAATGTTGTTTGAATTTTTCTCTGATCGAAAATAATTCTACAGGCTTTTTCCTGTTTTTTAGCACATAATTTTTCATGACTCAAAAAAATTATTTTCAATATTCCTAGAAAAAACATTTGCTTGTTAGAAATGTACCTAATTTAAATAAATTTTGACAGTGTTTATCTGGTCGAATTTCTACATTGTACGCCCATTTTGTTAACGTACAAATTCTAGACAGATGGTACCCTTATTTACGTAATAAGCGATAAGACCGTCCTCCTGCATACAGGGAAAGTGCTGAAGCCACGTCTTTAATAGACCATTGAATTTGCTTTCTAGTTTTTAATTTTCGCAACTGACCTTTAATAAAAATTCTACAGCATTTGCCTCTGACCTTATTTTTCCAGCATGATTCGCAATTTTATTTTCTCTAAGTTGTCCAATTTTTTCTGCATCTTCAATTGAACCAGTCTGAGTGCCAATTATACGTGAAAGAAAACAGTAACTATTTTTTTGGTTATTGTATATATTGTATCATTTGGTTATATGTAATAAATTAAATCAATAAACATTTTTTCTTTCATTGTAAGTACTCACTTATTATCCAATATATTTCCGACTAGTTGTCTCTTTTTTTTGCTTCTGTCCGGTGTTTTCTATTAGATTGTATTGCGGAACAAGAAGGGTTTTTAGTAAATAAACAACCCTCGCTCAAATGATTAATCCACGTATAAGATTCACTCGATGAACATTGCAGTGATAAATCATTCTTAAATTTATGACAAATGAATCCTGCTAGATTCTAGTCCATCATATGCTAATTCATTTAACTCTTCAATAAAAACGTTATTCTCGACAATAGGATCGGCCGCGGTTTATCTAAGAAGGGTTGGTGTAGACTTGAATTTGTTGACAAATGACCCGCTAAGGGGAATATTAGGAGTGTCATCGATTTCTACGTTTGAAAACTCAGAATATGTTCCCTCATTTTTCCCAACAGATAGGATCTTAGTCTATATTCGAATTTAGTGGCAGTCGGATGGTCGTGAAAGCCTCCTTTCGCTCTGATTACACTGAAAAATTTTTCCAGAACATCTTGATTCAATCTCCTGGTTAAATTAAAACGATGCTTCAGGTCCCCAAGCAACATTTTCAGTGCACTATTAGAAACCAGGATGCCTGCAATAAATAATTCATATAGTCAATAGTAATGATTCTACGTACATACTGCCCATTTTATTTACTAGGTACCTTTTTGAAATGGCAATTTTCCTCGACGACCGACTACTCTCATTTCCGAAATCACTTCATCCACTTTTTCAATACAGCATTTTGTTCTGTAAAGGCTAATCCGTAGGCTTTATTTCTTGCTCGTGAATCGCTCACTGGAGTGCTAACAATAAACTCATCAAACCAATCATTTATCTGAAATAAAGATCATTTTTGTAAACAATATGTGAATATAGAAAATACCTACATTTACTAAAGTTCTATCAAGTACTTACACTTACCAGTTTAAAAACCTCCGCGCACTCTACCCAATTCTTCTCTGACAAAAAGACAAGTGTTTCGCATCTTGATATGGCACATGACATCGTATGTGAAAAAAGCTTAGCCGCCAATTTTACTTTTTGTCTTTTTGGTTCAGAGCAATTCAAATTTTCAGCTGTCATTTATGTGATTTTCAAATCAGAGACGTTAGTAGAATTTATAGTTTTTTTCACAATCTCTTTTTTAATCACTCTATTGTCAATTGACAACCCATGATCCACACAATTATTCCTTATTGACTTTAGAAGATGTGGAACATCTGCGAATACAAAATTTTTTCATTGGTCGCAGGATTTTCAAAATATGGTTTTAATTCTGATACTTCATTATGTAACCCTCTATTTGTGCCACCCAAATTCGAAACAACGTCGCAAAAACATAAAAATCTTCTTCTTCTTAAAGTGCCTATCCGTTCCGGATGTTGGCGATCATCACGGCTATCTTTACTTTATTTATTGCAGCGCGGAACAGTTCAGTGGTAGTCGTGTTATACCACTTTCGTAAATTTTGAAGCCAGGAAATGCGTCTTCTTCCCGGTCCTCTCTTACCATTTACTTTCCATTGGAGAATCAGCTGGAGAAGGCCGTGACGTTCTTGATTTCTCATTACATGTCCTAGATATTCCAACTTTTTAGTTTTGACGGTCATGAGAATTTCACATTCTTTCCCCATTCTACGCAGGACCTCCACATTAGTAACTCTGTCAACCCAGGATAAAAATCTAAAATATTTTATTTATTATTATTTATTTGGCTATTTAACCCTTTAACGGGCAAATTATTTTTTCTTATTTTTTTCGAAATTTAAAATAAAATCTTGTTTAAATGGAATGTTATTTTATAAAAAATGACAAATTATAGTTAAATTTTCATCACAAAGTATTTTTTGAGGTGGCTTCTATATGTGCCACTAACCGTCCTGAAAACCCAATAACATCTAGAGTTTGGTGGCTAGCCATATAGCCACTTATTATTTATATAAATAAATCACAAAAATGTTTCAAAATATATTTATTTAAAGACGAGACAAATTAAAACGGGAAATTCACAAACATAACATTTCTACAAATTCTAAATAGCGACTTTTCAAAATAAAAATTTATCCAGTTTTATGAAATTCTGCGAAACATTCTAAACACAGACCAACATTACACTCACTACATGCTATTTTTGATCTCTTCACATTTGATTTGGTGGAGCAACGTGCACATCGCCTATACTTCCCCTTTACTGGTAAATGCACTCCAACATTCGTTTTTCTAGTAACATTATTAGTAGAAATAGAACGTCCACCAATTTTACGCATTTTGTTTTTGCTTGTAGTAGTTGGTGCACCTCTTTGTTTCCTGCCGGAAAAATTACCAATTAGTTCATTGGCTAGTATCGATCGAAATTGTAAATGAGACATGGCTTTTTTTCTTTCAGCGGCCATTGATGTTTTGTACATTATATATGCGTTCACAATCGCAGAATCTAAAAGGTAGAAGAAAATTTTCGTCCACCATTTACGACTTTTCCATGAGATGGAGTAGGAAGCAAGGTATTGATCAAAAAGATCAACGCCTCCCATGAATTTGTTGTATTCAGCTACTGATTGTGGACAGGGTACTTTCTCTTTTTTTCCTTCTTTGTTTGTTCGAACAACATCAACTTTTAATGAAGGATCATGAAGAGAACTAATTACGACCACACACTTTTTGCCTCTGTCATGCCATTTGCAAACTGATATTCCACTGTACTCATCTCCTACAAAATCAGATTCACCCAGTTTCAATTGGTTATCATTTAGCAAAAGGTTCTTGGGATAATGCTTTCTATTTATTCTGAAAGTACCGCAGGCAAATGTATTCTTATGTAGTAAATTGGACAGCAAGTCAATTGTGGAAAAAAAATTATCAAAGTATAAAGCATAACCTTTGAAATGGTATGGCTCGCTCAAATAAAGAACAGTTCTTTCACCCAATGTACCCTCAATGTGACTGGTTTCCTTTCCTTCATATACTTTAAATGAAAGCATATAACCTGTTCGTGCACAGGTCATAACCCAAATTTTGAAGCCTCGTTTAACAGGCTTCATGGGCATGTATTGCTTCAAAGTTGAGCGCACCTTGAAGTCTACCATGCTTTCATCGATTGAAAGCTCTCTGGATGGTGAAAATAAAAGTTTAAATTTTGTATTTAGATGGTCGATAAGTGGTCTCAATTTATGAAGTTTATCGAAGATATTTTCACCTTTTTTTGGGCATTTTTCATTGTCGTTTAAATGGATGTGACGTAGAATCGCTAAAAAACGCTTTACGCTCATAATGTTTGCTATTCTTATCCCAGGAAGTTGATGAAATCCCATGATTATTAGGATTCCAAAAAAAGCTTTGAGTTCGTCTATCTCCATTGAAAAATTATGCCTATTTTGCCTTGCATACAGATTGGTTTCCTCAACAATCTTGTTTAGTAACTCATCTGAAAATATTTTTTTAAATATTTCCACAGGTGTTGCTTCTTCTATGTTAGGAAAATTTGATCCAAAATTTTGTACAAAATTAAAATTTTTGAATTTGTCCTGAAATTGTGGGTTATTTTTCCATTTCATCGAAAAATCACTTGCTAAATTAGTGGTGCTTTCTTCAATCTCGGGATGATCTTCTGAAAATATGGTTTGGCTTTGCATCTGTCGGATCTCGAGTTCTGGCAAACCGAAATCTTCGAGACTGATATCGTCCGAACTAGATGAAGATGAAGCAAAACGTCTTTTTGAAGTTTTCTTTTCAGGAACATAGTTCTTGTCACCAATTGAGTCATCCGAGTCATAGTCCATATCTGATCCCGATTTCTCAAAACTTAATAAATCTTTATTTCTTACCCTCTGCCTGGAAGGACGGGATGGGCCAGGTGTCGAAGAAGTAGATGGATCAGCTTTTGAAACATTAGATGAACGAGGTGTACTAGAACCGCTATGTGTAGAGACTAACACATTGTCTTCGGCGTCGCTATCCCCCCAATGTCAGATATTTCAGCCATATCATCTGTAATGCCATCGATAAACTCATGCAGTTGATCAGCAGATAAACGTTCTAGTTCCTCGATAGTGATGTTGTCTCTATTTGAAGTCATTTTCTGCAACAAAAATAAAATAAAATCACGACAAGTTCTCATAACACAAAACATAACCAAAAATAGGACAAATAGTCTAAGTAACTCACTGGATTTCCTTAGCGCATATTTTGTTTTAATAAAATGCTGCAGAAATTGAGTTTTACATTATTATGCAATGAAAATTATACTTACAATTAGCTGTAATATTAATAATTTGAGCACAACACAATAAAACGTACAACAGCTACACGTGCTTTCGAAATTAGACAGCAGCTCGCAGCGGTTAGTGGCACACATAGAAGCCAGTTGTATCTTACTTTGGAGGGGGCAGGGCAAGTGGCTTCTATAGAAGGCAGTGAGCGTTGCGCGCGACGTAAACAGCTATTACAGATCATAATCACTTGAATTTACGTGGCGTAATGGACTGTACTGTAAGTGGTTTCTATTGTTGCCACTAACTGTTAAAGGGTTAATAAGAATCAGAAAAATACTTACCACAATCCTCTATAAGTTTAATTAGTCAATTAGGTTTTTTGATTTTTTTTTGTGTTTTATGTTTTCTCGGGCCAAAACTGTTAAGCTATCGACTGGAGCTTTCTATGCAAATATCTTTACTTTGCGTTCAATCAGGGTTGCCCCCGTATCCAGCCATCTGTTGTTTTAGGCCGTCTATGTACTGTCCTTAGATTTGGATCGTAGTTTGTCAACTCCCTGAGCAAACGGTGCGGATGGTTTCTGAGGTTTTCAAAAAGCACATATGCATGTTCATCCATCATGCTCAGGACTCTCTTTTATATTATATTAAGATAAAATATTTTAAAATACATGAGCACACACTTCCGCTACAAATAGTGGCTAGAAGGCTACCATAAAAAAATATATATCTCTTGGCAAGACAGATTTAATTCTTGTGAACTTCCTTGACTGAATAGAAATTTTTGATTTGTGTAGAAGTTTCAATGTAACATCAGCTACTGGCTTTTTAATCCTGCACGGAAGATCCGAAAAATCATCTGAAAAGTTTAATTTATACTTCACCCCACCTTTGGGCTTATATTGAATGTATCTCAAATCAGTTGCCACAGGATCTCCTTTTTTATTTCCTGGTCGGATCGTGGGTATAAAATTCAATTTCTTGTACATTTTAAAAAACTGGTGATCCAGATAGTGAAGTTTGTAGGGACTGTGGTTTAGTCTTGCTGTAAGGCATACTTCCACATATCCAGCAGGAGAGTATATTTCGCTATGTCTTAATTTTCTTTCAATAACCCTGTGAATCGAATCACACTCCATTTGTGTGTGCCCTTTTCCAAGTATTTGTAAGTTATAGTCAATACTGTTTTTTGTGAAATAAGGCATAGCACATTGGACAGAACGCAGTTTCTATTCTGGTACATACATCCGTCACTGTACAAATTCACGTTGTCACATTTGGAGCTATCAATTTCAGAAGTTATAAAATGTGAAATAGCAGATGTAAGCTCGTCACCACTTCTCCCTCAGATTCGACCCAAAAATAACAGGATGCGTTATTAGTTTTGAGGTTATAAATTGTGAAATTATGTACTTTCAATTTGGTTCGATAGTGTAAAGCAAATGCCTTCAATGATGGGCATAAAAACACAGCCTGTACATCAACAGAGAACATTGCGATTCTGTTTAAGAACACCTTTTTGCATACACGAATTCTTTCTTGACTCAGACCAACTTTTAAATGATAGTATAAAGAATTTTTTCGCTGTACATTTTATGACTACTTTTCTACATGATACATTTCTGTTGTCAACTAATTGCTTAATAAAAATGCGGCGCCGTCCTAATTCAACAGCCAGTAATCTATGAAAATCGTTTTCCTAATTTCTTCCATAACTCTATGGCATTGAAAACTGAATTGTTTTTAGGTTTACATAAACAACGAGGTTTCATCTCTCTTTTAGACCTTTTGACGTCACACATAATTTTTTCTGCTTCATTTTTTCCCCTTTCATAATACTCTTCATCCTTCATTCTTTTTTCTTTACTCTTTTCTCTTAACGAGATGACATTCACGCCGATCCAACGTTATTCGATCACATTAAGGTGTCCAGCGTACGAGTGGTTATTAATGGCGAATATTGGCCTAACGAGAGAATGCAATTGGATTTTGCCAAAAATGATTATGCTATAGCTCACTACAACTATACCGAATTCTTTCCCAGTTATGCTCATTCGTCAACAAAACATCCAATCTTGGATTATAATGCATTTAAAAAATTTACTTTCGACTGCTCCAAACAGGATGATACGTGATTTAGATCGGGAACCGTTGATATTAAGTTGGAAATCGAATCGTTTTCCTGCAGGCACTAGAGCGTACTGTTTAATTGTTCACGACAGTCTACTCGAATACTTTCCTCTAACTGAAGTTATCAAAAATATCATTTAAATTGACTTATTCAATCATACCCAATTCAGTATACTATCAGCCATCATGAGGATCGCATTAGTTGACATTCAAGGATTCACCGTAGATGGGTGGTTTGTTCCCAAAGAACTCAGCATTGAAATTGGCTTTAAACATTGTCATTATATATTTAAACCTCCACAACCGTTTGCTACATTAAGTAATCAACATAAGAAGGCTGCTGTGTACTTGGAGAAAAACGTGCATGGTCTTCGGTATTCTAATGGTAAATATTCAAAAATAAATAAAATACTGGAATCTAAGTTGTTGTATGCAGCTGACTACATCTACGTTCGCGGATAACAACAAGCAGAATTTTTAAGATACAAATGTTATATGCTTGACGTCTTTCCCATAATTATTGATGTTTGCAAGTTTAATGATTCTCCATACTCCACTGGAGGCTTTGCTCCAAATGAATACCCCTGCCACGCTACTGGACTATTTTCCTGTTCCTCGATAAATGTGGATCACCTCCGCCAATGGTTGTGTAATCAAATATTACCTATATAAATTGGATTTTTTTTTAAATAAAAGATTAAAAGTTTTATTTTAGTTTTATTTAAAAACACTATTTTCCTTTCTTTACATAGTTATTTTAATGCAAGATGATTCACATTTACGATTTACAAGAAATTTTATAATGATATTAATAGTTAGAAATACATTTATTACTAATATGACAGTTAACAGTATAATCGATAAACCATATTGACCGATGTCATCATTATTAATTTTGTACCATTTTGAATCACTTTCGGTGTTATTTGGGGATATTAGCTTGATCTTGTAGAATGCTTCTCCTGATTTTGGTACCGCTTTGAAAAATACTGAAAGCTGTCCATAATTCGCCACTTCATGATCCATTAGAGTCCATTTAGTTCGATTACAATCAGTTTTTACATCATTAAAACATATCACCTGGTTCTTAACGTTGTTTGGAACGTTTGTATAAAGGACATTGTTAACAATAGCTGTGAGGATGATGAATAAGGTTGTTAGTGGAGGCATCTTGTCGGTTGAATTCTTTTTAACGGGTATTGTGTTGTTTTTGGTAACATTCTTTCTGACAAATTAAACTCTGCAAATCGTTTTTCAATTGCAGTTCCATCTTCTTACCACTGTATATCGGCTTTTAACGTTTGTATTTTTTCGTAAAATTCTTCTAATCTACACCGTATGGAAGACATTGATGAAATAAATGTCTTTCACTCCAAAAGCCAATATAAATAATATTCTTAATCACCCCCACTACCATGGTATAATAAATAGAAATAAATGTTTAATCCTTTATTTAATAATACTGTTATTTAATTCACTAATTGTCTCTTCATTATAATAATACAAATATTCCCTTAATGCTAAACTTACAATACTAGTATCACAAGAAGCCTCACAAAATGAATATAAAATGTCTATTGGTTGTAAATCGTTTTTGAATGAAGTAGCAATTTTCAACGCATTACAATAGTAATCTAAAAATCTCAGTCCTTCGAGAAAACGAATGCGTGGTAAAATTAACTTTTCATTTCCTTCAATAAGATTTTTAAAATCTTTTTCAAATATCTGCAAAGTAACACCAAGTTTCTTAACATTGAGCCATTTAAGTTGATCTGTAGCTTGAGTTTCAATTCCTAAAAATTCACAACATTCTGGAGGTTCATCTTCACAATAGCATTGTAGAGGCATCAGAAAAAACTGATTATATTTACGATTAAGTTCATCGATGAATTGGATCCAATCACATATACCGAACGATATCTCATTATTCTCGCTGCTTAATTTAACACCCGGCTCAAATGATCGAGCTGATCCAACTAATACTTTTAAATTCTCAAAATTATACAAAGTAGCGTCATTTCACTTTTGGGTTTTACTTCCACACTGTTCATGTAATGACTACGTTTCACGAAATAAAGCTGTGAACATGAAAACTTTTAATTATATCTTCTTACCTCTCCACTCCAATGTATAAGTGGGGATATCGTAACATTCTACGCAGGACGTATTTCAATGTAGGATGTGCCATAAGAAGACGAATAAAAGAGTTCATGTTTATTTCAAAATAGTGTCAGGTGTGGGATTCGAACCCACGCACCCTTTCGGGTATCGGACTTAGATCCAACGCCTTTGACCACCTAGCCAACCTGACTTATAATATTCGATGTAGCACGTGACATATTATGTGACATTTGGCGTATTAGCGCGGAACATGAAATATAACTGAGTAATTGATAGATGAAAAAGAAGAACTACATAATAAATAAACAACTGTCTAGCGATTGAACATCCTTCTCATTGGTTACGTTGACGTGTAGCTTCGTTATTATTGGAGGAATGGGGGGGGGGGGGCTTTTGGGCTTCTTTTCGTTAATATTGAGGGAATGGCCTTTTGGTTAATATTGTGGTACGACTCCACATTAGTCGATGCACGTCTTTCTCATTATACGTTGATCCACACCATTGGCCTCCAACGTCACGAGGATGTCCACCATTGGTCGAGGACACGTTTCTGTGGCATCATTGGTCGAGGAAACCGTTCTAACGTCACGAGGAGGGGCGTTACTATGTCACCATTGGTCACTGGGGGTGTTGCTATTCCCTCCACTGACGCTGCTATGTTGCCATTGGTCCCTCATCGCTATACCGCCATTTCTATGATGTTTATTCAAATTCTAAGCTGTCATTGGTCGCTGGGGGTGTTGCTATTCCCACCACTGACGCTGCTATGCTGCCATTGGTCGACAACACGTTCCGACGTCACGAGGACGTCCACCATTTGTCAGCAAGACATGGGGGGGCGTTTCTATGCCATCATTGGCCGAGGGGCGTGGCCTAGAGACACGAGGCACGTTCATACGTCACCATTGGTCGAGGGGCGTGGACACGAAGCACGTTCCTACCTCACGGGGGCGTGGCTTTGATACATGAGGATACGTACGCTTGACGATCAACGTGTGACGTCACTTCCGGTCCAGGAGGAACGCCTGTACATCTACTAATGTGTATTTTCAACTATTACTCCTAAAGACGGTGTAAATGTATCCAATTCTAGCAATGAATTGGATAACTCCAGGATTGTTGATTGTTCCGAACTATGACTGAAAATATCTTCTGTAGGTTTTGAAACCGGTTTTAAAATGAATCCATTTTCTTCGCTACAAGGAACAAGTTCGTATTCTTCCATTCTTTGCGAAGTGTTTGGATAATCATGTGAACGGTAGTCTAAAAATAACGGAAATTGTTACTGTTGTATACTGATCAACATTACGAGTCATAAAAGTATTTATATAATGATGGTATAATATACTATGAACTCGCTGACAAAGAACTTCTGACGTACTCTATGGGACCACTTGCAAAGGAGGATTTGTCACAAGTAGAGGTGATGGTTGAAGACAGTCTTTAATATCCAAACTTTTTTGCTTGTTTACTACGACAACTCATGTCTGTATAGAATAATAGACCTCAGTTAACATAATGTAATAAAAATGTAAAATTATGGTCTATGAAATTATGTCTTTTTTTGAATTTATTATTTTAAAAGGGGCTATAAAAAGGGCTATTAAAATAGCAAAAGAAAATTGGTTTAGCTCGAAGTGTACAGAGATAGAGTCATTACAACAAAAACATGATTCATTTAACCTCCATAAAAAGATTAAAGTAGCGGCAGGCTTATATAAACACAAGAACACTGGATTCCTGACAGATAATCAGGTAAACATAGTACTGGAAATAGAGCATAAAAGAGATATTTGGATTAAATACGTAGAAAAAACTTTTGAAGATATACGAAGTAACACTGGTATTACAACAAACACCAATTGCGAATCTGGACCACCATTTACAGTCGAAGAAGTAAAATATGCCATCAAAAGCACCAAAGATGGTAAAGCAGTAGGCCCTGATAATTTTCACTCAGAATTCTTAAAACTTATGGACTATGATGGCATAAAATGGTTGACAAATATATTTAACAATATATATGATACGGGCGTGGTTCCCCAAGAGTGGTTAGTGTCAACTTTTATAAATCTTCCAAAAAACCCAATGCGAGAAAGTGCGAAGACTATAGAATTATAAGCCTTATGAGCCATTTACTTAAAACATTTCTAAACGTCATTCACAAAAGAATATATACAAAATGTGAGGAACAACTAACAAGAACACAATTCGGATTTCGTGATGCTCTGGGAACACGGGAGGCCCTTTTTGCTGTACAGGTGCTATTTCAGAGATGCAGGGATGTGAATTGTGACATATACGTATGCTTTATAGATTACCAGAAGGCATTTGACAGAGTAAAACATGACAAATTAATGACTCTAATGCAAGAAATTGGAATTGACAACAAAGATCTTAGAATTATCAGAAGGATTTACTACAATCAAACGGCCAAAATGAAAATAGAAGACCAGTTAACTGATAAAATTGCAATAGAACGTGGAGTACGACAGGGTTGCATTTTGTCTCCATTGTTGTTCAATATTTATTCTGAATGGGTATTTAAGGAAGCTTTAGACGGTTGTGCGAAAGGAATACTAATAAACGGTGAATGGTTGAATAACATTAGATATGCAGATGACACTATACTTTTTGCCGATAATCTGAATGACTTACAGATATTAACAAATCGCATAACAGAAGTCAGCAACAGATACGGACTAGCTCTTAACATAAAGAAAACCAAATTTATGACAATTAGTAAAAAACCAATACTAAATGCTCAACTTATAATCAACCAACAGAATATCGAAAGAGTCGAGCAATATACATATCTAGGCACTAATTTAAATAGCCAATGGGACCACTCAACAGAAATTAAACAGCGAATAATAAAAGCAAAAGCAGCATTCGTTAGAATGAGAACCATTTTCAACAGTCGATACATATCATTAAAAACAAAATGCCGTCTATTGAACTGCTACATATTCACAGTTCTGCTGTACGGAATGGAAGCATGGACACTGACTGTTGCATCTATGAATCGGCTCGAAGCTTTCGAAATGTGGTGTTATAGGCGCATCTTACGTATATCCTGGGTTGACAGAGTTACTAATGTGGAGGTCCTGCATAGAATGGGGAAAGAATGTGAAATTCTCATGACCGTCAAAACTAAAAAGTTGGAATATCTAGGACATGTAATGAGAAATCAAGAACGTTACGGCCTTCTCCAGCTGATCCTGCTGATGCCCTTTCTCCAAGGGAAAGTAAATGGTAAGAGAGGACCGGGAAGAAGACGCATTTCCTGGCTTCAAAATTTACTAAAGTGGTATAACACGACTACCACTGAACTGTTCCGCGCTGCAATAAATAAAGTAAAGATAGCCGTGATGATCGCCAACATCCGGAACGGATAGGCACTTTAAGAAGAAGAAGAAGATTATTTTAAACCAAAAAACTAAATTAGTAGGTCTGATAATCAAAAAAGGAAAGCTCGTTAATAAGTACAAAACATGTAAAATGTCATGCATTCACTGTGCCACAGAATAGACAGAAAACCTCGTAAATCTGATATACGAGGTTTTCTAAACAACTATAGTATGCATAACATTTTTAAGAGGTTTTCGTAAACATAACCACTTACAAACGAAGGTGTTTTGTCTTTTATTGTTTTGCTTCAAAAAAATAGTGGCAGCAATAAAAACTTCACTTGAAACAAGGACTACAAGTACAACGTATATACGTAGTTTTCTTATTAAACATAAAGAGCTTACTGATATACGTGGTTCTTTTTTTACTCAATAGAAGGCAGCACGAAGCAGAAATATTTATTCTGACAGCTGTTCTAGGTGAAAAACAAGGTTTTCCATCCATAGAAATAAAAATATAATTTTGGTCCAAAATTGGATATACGTGGTTTTCCAATTAAGGCGACGATATCTATTAAATCAAGATCAGTTTTAATATCTTCATCAAAGTTTCCTCGATTTTAAAAGAAGAAAAATATTTAGCACATAAATGTACATCTTCCATAGGAACATCAGGAGTAATATCTTCTTCCGCATTTCCGAAACTTGAAACGAGATCTCTCATTCCTTCCAAGAATGTATGATCGTAAACGATATTTAAATTCTAAAGCATTAGGGTGATCATGAAGATCTCCTTTTGCCCTAATTACACCACAAAAATTTTCAGTCTTGATTTAATCGGTATGTAAGAAGATATTTTGTGCCAAATCTGTTCTTTAGATCAGTAAATAGAAGCTGAAGTGATGTATTAGTCATAATGATGCCTGAAATAAATTGAAAAATAAAAGAAAACATAAATAACTATAAATTATCCTTACAGTACCTTTTTGAAAAAGAATTAATGTTGTTTTGCCTTTGACCCTTAATTTAAAATATTTGTGGTCATCAAATTAATAATGTTATCTTGGGTGCTTAATGCTAATAATTAAGCTTTTGTTCTCTCCCTCGTATCAGTTGCATAACATTTCACGTTTAAGACGTCAAACCAATCGTTCACCTGAAAGAAATTACCCATCTTGGAAATAAACTCAAAGATTAAAATTATTGTTTGAAAATAGTTTTACAGTAAAAGAAAGACATTAATACATAATTAACATTAAATCATACCATTTTAAAAAATTCGGCACATTCCATCCAGTTATGATGATTTACCATTCCACATCGGGAACTTGCCATAGAAATGGTGTGAGAAAACAATTTTGTTGCCCATTTCACTTTTTGTCTTGCAGCTCCTTGGACGTTAAGACTATCTTTAGTGATCTTATGGCTTATCTTAAGATCTGACGAGGTAGTTACATCTATAACTTCTTCTATTATAGATTTGTTTATTTCCTTCCCATACAGTATAAACCCTTGGAAAGACAGGACAGATGGAAAAAAAGGAACATCAGGAAAAACAAATATTTTTTGATTATTTGCTGGATTTGTAAACCATTTGTTGGTATGACTAATATTCAGTTCATTATAAAGTGATCTATTACTGCTTCCCAGGTCACTTACCATGGCTACTAACTGGAAACCTACAAAAATTGTACACAATTATTAAAAAAAAAATACAGGAAAAACCAATTCAGTTTTTCTCAAAAATTCTTACTGTTAACTGTGATAAACATTAGAAATATGCAAACATACTTTGTCAATATCAGACATTTCAGTCAATTTCATAAAGTTGTAAACATTTTTTAATAATCCTGGGGCAATTTTAATTTTTTTAAGCCATGATCGAAGTCTTGGCACATCAGGAAAGGGATATCCCTTTTTTAAAAGAAGCCTATATGCTCTTGGGCCAGCCGAATAAATAACAATTGCCTTGGATATATCTTCTATTGACCATCGACTACGATTTTTTGAACCTTAACTATAGAAAAATTAGTTAACAGCTAGTTTAATTAATTACTCAGTGTAATCATAGTTATGTCAAGTGCTCTTACCTTCTAATTTTTTAAGCTGTTCATTGCTGATAACCTTTTCGATAAGGTCTTGTCTTTTTTCTAAAACTTCTTGCATTTTTTCTAACATTTCAATTTTTTTTTTCAGATCAGCACTTGTTTTATCTTTTTCCTCTAACTGCCTGTCTGTATTTCCACTAAAAAATTAATAATCATATTAAAGCCAATAAATAATCATTACATTGCTCTAATTTTACTAAAACAAAATCACTAAATGGTTGAAAAATTAAATGCATTCAAATTATTTACTATTGATGATTGTAAACAATCAAAACAGCATACATACCCATTGCTAGAAGATTCTTCTGACAAACTAGTACAGGGAAAATTTATTGTCAAGCAATCACCTGAAATTGTACTAATAGTTAAACTGTTAGTACCATTCCCATTGCTCTTATTTCAATTGGTGGTATGGTTAGTATCACATCTGTTAAAAATTAAATAATCCTCTTTGGTGAAATGTTTCGAACATATACGAGCAGTATTTAAATTAAAATTATCTTCTCGTCGGCATCTTTGCTGCCAAACACTTCTTATAGTTTTGTCTTTTGGGAACCTAAAAAACTTTACATCGTTCGTAAAACACTTTGACTGGTTGTTCATATTACAACCTGCTACAGCACACCTCATTTTGCACCAATATTTTTAAATCCAAAACAATAATAAAATAATTTTAGAGTGAAAAAATCGTCAAAAGCTTAAAACCGTTACGACCTTTATTGTAAATGTAAATAGCTCAAACAAAATGTCGAGATCGTCACCTACTGACGTCACTTGACGTTTAATAGCCCGCACACCTCTTCGCGGTATCACATCTTCGCTTGTATGTATCATGGAGTCGATTTCACGTATAAGGAGCTGCTAGAGCGTAGCTCGTCAGGGGCCGTATTCTGTAACTCGTGAGAGTGCTCGTGCACGACAACTCATCGGTGCAGTGTTGCCAGGTGACGTGAACCATTTTGCGGTAGTTCGAACTTGAAAAATACGGTAGAAAGACCATAAAGATGTCAAATTTGTTGTTTTTTTTTACAGTATCTAATGCCAATGGTCTATTTAAATGCCTTTTTATAACAGTACGTTTATTTGAAAATAATTTTCACCAGAAAATACATACAAAATTTTTAAAAACAAAATTTTTATTAAAAAATTAACCTAAATAAACTTCAAAAACATTAACTGAAATCCAAACTAAATCTAAAAAATATAGTAAAGTAAAACACAATACTGAATTATAAAAAAATCAACCATTAGATCTCGTCATTATCCGAGTACTGCTCGTAAATGATTTTATTAAGAAGTTTTCGCATATCACTTTCTACCTTAAAGTTATAGCAACTTCCATCAGAGTCAACTAATCTCTTGCTATGTAGTAGTGCCTCAATAGTCTTTGTGCTTAATTTATTTCTCTGCTTATTTTTTAATGTATTGACAACCGAAAAATTCTTTCTACATTTGCACTCGAATGCAGTAAGGTCAATACATTAAAAACAAGTAGGGATAAATTGGGGAACATATTTATTTAGTCCACTACCATAATTCATTTCACTTACTTGACTCCAAAATGCTAATATATCATTAGATTCAGGCAACTCAGTGTTGCGTAAAAGTCTCCACTCATTGTCTAATGATTGAAGGTCGCCCTGATTTATCCCAATATTGCCCAATTTTGGTGAAATATGTGAAATTGAATTAATTTTTCTACTTCACACCAAATCAGGATTTATGAACTGCAAATCTTCCAAGATGTTATTTTTCATGGGAAACCTTTTTAATAATTGGTCGAGACCCTCTATATAAAATTCTAAATACTTTAGCTTTACAAATTCTAGATCATTTTTATCTACACTAGACGTAGAAATGTCAGAACCAAAATACATCTCCTCAATGGGTAACATATTTCTGGGATTTTTATAATCTATATCCAATACTGCGGTTTTGTCAATAATGTTTCTTTTTATAAAACAGTCCAAAAGAGTTTTTATGAGAGATTTGACATTTGCATATAGGTAACTAATTTGTGGTGACTCTGACTGCATTTTCAGGTCTAAGTTATTGAAGTTAAAATATTACATGCTTGATCATCTGTAGGACTGTTGTAAGAGACAACAGTAAAAAACAGTTCAAGTGCATTATACTGTTCTA
Organism: Diabrotica undecimpunctata; assembly: GCF_040954645.1. Lineage (NCBI taxonomy): Eukaryota > Metazoa > Arthropoda > Insecta > Coleoptera > Chrysomelidae > Diabrotica > Diabrotica undecimpunctata. The sequence continues at coordinate 62,419,983 of NC_092811.1, forward strand.
GAATCCTGCATATAACACCATGTAATGACATCCATCTTGATTGAGATGGATGTAACATTTTGTGGATTTTAAATTGAACGAACTCCTGGAATTGTTTTAGTTCAAATATACGTTTTGGGCTATTACTAAAGTAATTATATATATATATATATATATATATATATATATATATATATATATATATATATATATATATATATATGTATATATATATATATATATATATATATATATATATATATATATATATATATTATATGTCATAATCATCTTGTTAATTGTTCTACACAATTTGGAATTTTTGCAAGCATAAGATGCAGTTAAATGGAAACTATGACATATACATTTTAAAATAAACAGATTGGGTATAGATTTTAAAAATCGTGTTGAAACTGAGTTGTGCCTTCCCATCATTACATTAGCACCATCAGCTGCAAAACCGATCATATTTTGTTTGTAATTAATATCATATTTTTGGAAAAAAATTGTAATTTTATCGAAGAGGCTCTCAGCATTATCATTTTCGATTTCAAGTAAGGTTAAGAAAAAATCTTCCAAACTACCAAACATAACTGTTTCGTACCAGTACGGTACGTGTATTAAACTTAATTTAATAATTTTTAAATGGAAATAAGTTTTTCTTTGGAAAAATGGCCTAGTATATGTTTAAGAATGTTTGTCGTTTTAGTACGAGCGCACTTTATGTTTTTTGCGATATTTGAGTCTGGAAAGATAGACTGCATTAAATTTATCAGATGGTCCATTACAATCATTGGTAAATTATGTTCCACTACAAAAACATACAGCTTAATTTCTGCGTCTTTTGCATACTTTGTTTTTCTACTTTTACAATTGTCTGTGTGCTTTTTTCCAGAAGCGTGCCTCACAACTTGAAGCTTGCCTGATTTAATATCGATGTCAACGTTACATGCACAACAGTAAGCAAAATTTTCTCCCTACAAAATTATAGTTCTGAAACTATTTTCTTGTAGTATTTAATGATATTTATAACCCTAAATAGAAATGGCTACAATAGTTTAATTGAACACTATATTTATTGACGTTTCGATTTTCAAGCATAAAATGGAAATGTCAATAAATATATTTTTTAATTAAAATATTATGGTTATTTCCATTTAGAGTAATAAACAAATATAAAAACATATTTTTCTATTTTCATAGAAAAAAATGTGTACCAGAAGTAAATCTTTTTACTTTTTCCAAGCCAGCCTTTAAATTTACTTTCATCTTCCCATGAGATTTTATATACCTGGGAATATTTTCTTTTTTTTTCACACCTTTGGCACTATTGTCAGTTATATTGCTATCACTGTCAGACATTATTAAGTATTAATAAATATACACTATACACTTAATATAATTTACCCACAGACCACTTGAATATCTGCAATAAATATCTTTATAATATAATACTGATTATCGTCATCTCGCCACAAGCCAGGCACCTAGAATTCAGGGATTTTACCAATGTTAAATTGAGTAAATCGCAGAAAATTCAACTCTCAATGTCGTAATACATTCTTAATTACTACTTACCGCTGCTACATCTTAGACGCGCGAATAATTAAATTTTATGTCTCATATTCTTTAAAAAAATATCAAAATTAGAAACAAAAAATCTCAAAATGATAATCATCACTCAAATATAAGTATATTATGTTTTGTCACATGCTGTAAATTTAAAAATGCGGTAGAATAACGTGTTAAAACGGTAGAGCGGTAGATAGAGGTGGAAAACAGTAGACCTGGCAGCACTGCATAGGTGTGAGTACTCTCTCGGACATCGCTCTTCTTCTTCTTCTTCTTCTTTAGGTACCGTCTCCTCTAAGGAGGTTGGTAATCATCACAGCTATTTTTACTTTTGAGATTGCTGCAGAAAAACAAGTCGACGGAACTGCAATTGTACCACTTTCTTAGATTGTTGAGCCAGGAGATGCGTCTTCTTCCAATACTTCGTTTTTGGACATCGCTCACATGGTGCCAAAAAACCCTATTCACTATAATTCAGCGAGTCTACTACATTTTACCCAGCGTTGCCAAAGCGAACGAGTAACTTTGACCTATTATGTAGTTCAAATGTACCTACTGTAGGCCTAGCCACAACCATATTCACGATAAAACGAAATGAAGAAGAAAAGTTTTTGCTGTTAGGTTAGTTGTATCACGATGTATTGTCTTTTGTCTTGTCGATTCTCGTTATTATAAACTATACTTTTAAGGACTTTCAGTTATTTATTAAAAAAATGTTGTGTGAGGCACAAAAGAAATTATTAATTAGTTACATGGAGCAACATGAAGAGTTGCGTAGGGGGCAATTTACTGCAACTTTTACATATAAAAAAGCCCAACAACTTTGGGAAGAAATTACAACAAACTTAAATAGTGTCCGAAATGGCCAATCAAAAGATTGGAAAAAATGGAGAAAAGTAAGTTTTTTTATATATTAAAATGCAATCGTGACAAGTACGATTATTGAAATCAGCAGCTTATTTCTTTTTTTTTCAGACATGGCAAGATATGAAAAAAAAAATGCAAAGGCAAAAAATGCTGCCATAAAACGTCACAGGAATATGATGGGAGGAGGCCCAGCATGTTCCAGCAGTCTCAGTAACACAGAAACTGAGGTTTTAAACATGATTAGCCCTATACAGACTGATGGGATTGGTGTTGAAGACACCCCATTAGAATTTTCTTTTGTAGAACAAGTACGTACTTTTTCAAATTCAATTGAAGCCTGTTTTTACTACAGACATTTAATTTTAATTAACTGAACTGGTTTAGTAGCTGCTCAAAATTGAACCAGTATATTTAATACATATTAATAAAATAAAATTTGATGAAACATTTCGTGCCGCTTTCCACCTTACTCTAAATGTTTCGTTGTATTATATATTCTAGTAAAATTGGGGTTTCCTTAAAATTAGTCATTACTGGAAAATGATATTTTAAAACTAGTTTTTTGTTCAAATATGTTTTAGAGCTTGCCTTCTGCAGAAACTCCTTGAGGATATTATATCGTCGTCTTGGTAGTCAACAAGCGTAAACCACAATGTCGTCAATCTGAGAAATTGGCTTTCAAACATTTTTAGACCAATAAATTTCAATTGTTTTGTTTTTAACTTGGTCATTTTTTAAGATTAAGAGCTACAACTTTTGACTAGCATACTTTATAGGATTATTTAGACGTATGTTAATTATTAAAATTTTCGGTTAAATATTTTTTAAGTTACGTGGCATACGTCCATTGAGCACTGAAAATTAGTTGCATTTGTGTAAGTGTTAAAAGAATCATGCCTCTAAAATACTTTGAAACTGAAACTTTTAAACATAATAAATATTCATAATAAAAAATACTTGTTTAGAATAGTTTTTTACATGAATATTATTCTTTGTTTAAAATAAAACAAAAATTGAACTTTTAAACCTATTACATACTATTCTGAAAAACAATGAAATAAAACTAAATTGAGGTTACGTAATAATAAAGACTTTACTAGTCTACAACACTTTCTGTATCACTGCTTTTACGAGTAGCATCCTCATCAAACTCTAAACCTTTGTAGAAGTCGTGGTAGGTAGATGGAATACTACCTTTCTCACACATCTTTAACAAATCTCTTGATTTGCCTTTCTCAATTTTGAGTTTGGCTGCGTATAAATTTGATACATCTATCGTGGATTGGTTTCGAAGTTGTCGTCGATGTATGTTCAGAGATTGGAAGTGGTCCTCACTCAGTTGATATTTATAGTAAATAGTTGCACGTTCACTTTTGCGATATTGAAACCACTTAACATTTAGCCATTTAACTCTTTCTTCGCTTTCAGAAATTGTTTTGTTTGTTATAAACTGATTACTGAATTTCTTAAAGTCAGGAAAATCGGTATGCACCATTTCAACAACCTTGTAGTAAGGTTTTTTGGATTTAGCGGTACGAGCCACCATGTACCAGCCTTCTGATGCGAATACATCTACTTTTCTACCTCGAGCTTCTATAGCAAAGTGTACATCATACATCATAGTGTACTACATCTCGGAGTGCCCTGATTCCATAAATTTCTGATTAATGATATTAATGGGAATATGTTCCAGAGCATGCAAAAACATTGTAGATATAAAAGAATTGCGATTCTGACGTGACGCAGTGTCAGAATAGAAGATTATTTCATTTTTTTCTCCCAACGACATCAAGAAGTTCCATAGGCAGGTGGCGATTTCTGATGCACCCTTTGAACCAGAACCTTCTTGCCACATATAATTAGTAGCCTCCCCAACAGTCAGATTATACAATGTAAAATTGTAGGTCTTTAGTTTTTTTAAATAATATAGTTGTCCTACTTGTAAACTTGGTGCTAACAAATCATGAATGTGTTGCTTGTGTGAGTCCATTTCAAAAGGAAAAAGAAATAATAAATTAGAAAAACATACAATTGATTGTAAGTCTGATTTATTAAAATTAATGGGAAAATACCAGTAGTTGGCTGTATACCATCGTTTAAAAAAAACATACAGAAGTTAAAACACTTCACCATTGTATTTAGGTATATAAAATAAACATGTACAGTGGAACCTCGATTATCCGTCAGGGCACCGGACCAAGTGTATGACGGATAATCGAAAAGACGGTTAACAGAACAAAAAAAGTTCATAGTATAACTCTCAAATTTTATTTGTATGTTTTATTTGACAATAATTTGACACAGTATTGTCTACTGCGTGTTTTAAATTGTATGCTTTCCAGTATTCTGGCAAAGAATATTCCTCTTTCATAACTAGGTTTTGAATAATTTTTTTTCTGTATCTTCTTTGAATGTTTTAATGACCGATTGATCCATTGGCTGTATTAATGATGTTGTATTCGCAGGTAGAAAAGAGCACGTGATATTTTCATCGTCAGTTCGCAGCATACCGGCTTCAGGATGGGCAGGTGCATTGTCCAAAATGAGAATCGCCTTTGGTGGCTTTTTATTTTCGGGTTGCGATTTTAAAAATGAAACTCTAAAAGAACGGTATCACTTATCATTACCTATTTAAATTGAAGTTTAATACAGAGCCCTGAATAAGAACAATAATTATTTACATAAAAAAATGCGGTGGTGGCATAACTTCACGTACACATTTCAACGAATTTCGTTTGGCTTATCCGCACTGCTCAAACAAAATGAATTGATGACTAAATTTTTATTTATGTTGGTAATATAACTTATGTATGGACCCTGACGGTTAACAGAGGTGACGCTTAATAGAGAGACGGATAATCGAGGTTCCACTGTAGTTAAAACTCTTTAAAACGTTTACAAGTTTCGTCAAAATTTATACAGTAGCAGCGTAACGTTTTCAATCTAATCAGATCATCTTCAGTGCCTTATGTACTTGAAGCTAACAATGAAATTAGATTTCTATGACATCCATATATGGGTTACATCTTTCCAAACTTAAATTATGTGTTAACTCTAGGTCGATGACAATGGATAAATTATTACTTGAGGAACTACATGTCTCTCTGCTCGGTTTCTAACACGTGGTTCTTGTCAGTTAAGACGACACAGACCAACTGGCTGAGGTGACAGGAATATAATTTAAGCAGACAGCTAAACATGACATAGTATTGGTGTGTTCCGCAACTCATGTAATTATTAAAAATTATAAATTTTTTTTTTAAAGTTGTTATAATAATACCTAGTATCTTGCTAATGAACCTTTAATTAAAATTGAATCTGTTTAAATGATAAAAAATTTTATTTCCCTTTAAATCTGCAAATCTTTGTTATTGAAAAAACAACAAGTAAGTTATTAAGTTAATTAAGTTAATGGAGTTAATGTTTGAGGTTGAATCTATCACATCATAAGTGGTTTAAAATTGATAGATATGGAAATGAAAGAAATTGATGTGGTACTATCCAAATAATAGTGTAAGAATAATATAGATAAGTGTATAAATGAATTGATTAAGTTGGAATCACTGAAATTGAAGTTAAATTTTTTTTTTTATTTTATTATATATTTAAATTTGGGTAATGGTGGTTGCCTAACAGCAGTAAGAGACCTGGTGTGTAAGTATATGAGAATTTAAAATTGTTTTTCTTTTATTATTAGTTGGTAAAATGAATAAGCTATTAAAATTTTTACTATTCTAAACTATTCTAACTATAATTATATTGTAGTTTTGATGGTGTTAATGTAATATTGCCATATTGTGAAGTATGTTAAAATTAGTATAAATGCAGTTGAGAAAGAATGAATGAGAGTATTAATATAGGAAAGAGGAAATGTAAAATGTTGGTTAAGTAATGTACAGCAGCAAGAATAAATTGGATACTATGTTGTTGTGAACTGCATGGACAAAGTTAAATAATTAAGTATGTGAATAGAAAACCAGACAAAATGATATGTGTGTGAAGAAGTATTAGAGAAAGAATGGAATAATAGAGGCTATATGTTGAGTTAACTGTGAGGGTATTGGATTGACTTGTGTAATATAGGTGGTAATGGGGTCCACAGAATCATACCCCTATTCCACCATTATAACATTATAACAAGTACAAAAATTAATAAAGGATAGATCCACTAACAACTATTATTTATTACTTGACCCACTATTTTTTAAAATCTCGGCCAATATTTTCAACGATGTGGCAATGCTCTCCAGAGATCTTGCCATGTTATCAGTATTATTGCTAACATTTTGCAAAAGCTCTACTGATTGTCTATTAAGATCCAATAGTTCATTTGATAATGGAACTGTCATTGGCCTGCGTCGAAATGTTTTTTTATTACTAGTTCCGACAATAGTGAGAAGCAACAACGGGTACAGAATTGATGTGATCCCTAATTAAGTTTTTCACTTCATCGCTTTTTTTGTTGGGGGTTTCTTTTTTTACCCCTATGGTCTATTTTTGTGACACCTATGGAAGCCAACTTTTCCACTGAAGTTCGAATTTTTTTTTTCAGAAATATCCTATGTTCCCAAAAAAATTTTTTACAGAATCTATGGTTTTTTCCATTAATACTAATAGAATATTCTAAGGTTCGTTTGCGTCGATTACTATCAACCATGTACCTTCTTTTTACAGGAACACTTGTTACTTGTTTACCAATAAACGACCATCTAGCTCTTTCAGTTTCCAAAGTTAGGTAGTTATAATCTATTTCTAATGAGTGTAGAGTAATAAAATCTCATGAAGTATTCAAAAGCGCTACAGGGTAATCCGTCAATAATCCGTCAATAAATTCCGTCCGCATTGCAAAATTCTGTCGTTTCATAAAGAGCAGGTAGGTATCACCCTGTTTTAAGGGATTAGTCCATTGTTATCGACAGATAAACACTGAGCCAGAGGCGCGCTAGTGGGTTAATTGACAAAAGAATATGCATTCTTAAAAATCATATTAAAGGAAATAAAAATGTAATACAGCAGAACAGTGTTATTAAAAAAATATAAAATGTAACAATAAAATATATACGATATATATAACCGAAATCGGGAAATACTCACAAACACACACGAATGAACTTTACATATTGAAACACTTGTGGGGAGTTTAAATCAATTTATTCACAAAAACTTTACTGGATACGTTATTACAATTCTACATCACTATAGTCTTCATCCGAAGAACTGTCATCATCCCCTGGTGTTATAATTATAGGGTCAACCACCTGATCGACCAAGTTGTCCAGTTCCCACATTTTATCTTCCTCTTTTAAAACATGCTGGATTGCTTTTTGCCAGTTTTCTGATGTGATTTCCATAATGGCTTGATCAAACAATACCTTGACATCTTTCATTTTAAATGTGGTATTGTGCCTTGCAACATATCCTTTAACTTGTGCCCATATAAGTTCTATGGGATTTAATTCGCAATGATATGGCGGTAGGCGTAGCACAGTTACTTTATACTTTTCTGCTACATCTTCTACGGCATATTTTATGAAGCGAGATTTATGTTGTTTTACTACGGCTAGTAGTTCCTTCTTTATTGAATTCGTCTCAAACTGAATACCTTTATTTGACAGCCAGTTAATAATTTCTTGCTTTCTCCAAGCTGAAGTTGGTACCTTCTCTATACGCCTTGAATGGTAGCTTGCATTATCCATAACCACGACCGAATCAGCTGGAAGAAATTTTAACATTTCCCCGAAGTAGTCTTCGAAGACATCCGAATTCATGTCCTCATGATAATCTCCTGTCCGACACGACTCAAAGCTTAACAAACCTTCTTTTAAAAATCCTTCTTCGCTTCCAATGTGAGCAATTATAAGCCTCTTCCCTTTTCCCGAAGGCACTTTAATACCCGTCGAAAGGCCTTCTATGAAAGCTTGGCGAGCACTTGTTACATTTTTGTCCTGCCACATTTTTTGGACTATATAACCTTCGTTTATCCACGTCTCATCAAGATAAAAAATTTTCTTGTGCTCTCTGCGGTACTGTTTTATAGTTCTCAAATATTTTCGTCTCCAGCAAATGATTTCATCACTTTCCAGTAATAGTGCCTTTCGATTGTGCTTTTCCCAGGAAAAATTCATACTTTTTAAAGTTTTCCATAAAAGTTTTCTGGATATCAAAGGAATATCGTTATCTTGGCTTATCTCCATTAGTATTTTGTCAAGGGTGGGTATTTCCTTTTTAAAATAAAACGAATGAACCTTTCTTCGAATGTCACGTTTGGTGTCTTCACCTAAGATTTTTATTGGTCTTCCTGATTTTCTCTTGCATGGACTTAACTGGCCTGATATCTTTCTTTCTCGCAATAATTTAAAAATCGTGGACTGTCCAATTCCAGTCATTCGGGCACATCGCTCAACACTTTCTTGCACAGACAAACTAGGGTGATCGTGTTTTATGCAATCATATACATTTAAAATTATAACTTTTTCACTAACAGATAGCGGAGAATTTTTTACACCTCTTTTCTTTGGAGTAAATGTCGCCATTTTATAACTTTTTCACTATTTCTATATCACAATATTACTGTACGTTTAATTGGTGTAGTAACAATTACTAACTCGAATGTCGAATGATAATAATAAAATAAAAGAGGGATTGTAATGAAAGTGTAAGTAAAACCTCATTACGCGTTATTAGTCTTCATGTTGATTTATTTTAGTTCTTAGTAATATTAGGAGGTGCGTCATACCCTTATCAGTTTCTTCTAATGCTTTTATTCGTTCAGTAAGGAAGTGAATTTGTTTTTATAAATAAAAATGTAATTAGCTTTAATGACCATATAATGGAATACGAGTTTGAAGAATAAGTTAATCGAAAAATTAAATAAAATTGGTTATCACAAAATATCCAAAATATGATATTTTAAGGTACATCAATTTTTGACGACGAAGTTGACATCCGTCCATTTGCCTACGCCCATGACGACACCGAAATTCAGGCAAATTTTATGACACTTCATGATTTATTACTCTACACTCATTTGAAACCAATTATAGCTGTATATATTTTCATTGGTTTTAGACCAGATTACTGGAGACGTTCAGGGTGACATTCCGTGGTGTTTGATGTAGTGCTGATAGGAAATACTGAGTGGGAAGTACAGCAGCGACTTGAGAAGTGGAGACAAGCTCTCGAGGAAAAAGGTTTCAAACTGAGTAGGTCAAAGACAGAATATATGCAGTGAAATGGTTTCAAAAACCAATAGTTTTAGGTATTTGTGCTTAACACTTCAAAGCAATAGAGAAATAGATGGAGATGCATCCAGTAGAGTTAGAGCAGGATGGATGAAATGTAAATAAGCGATCGGTGTGTTGTGTGATAGAAAAATTCCAATGAAACTCAAAGGTAAGTTTTACAAGACAGCTGTAAGACCAGTTATGATGTATGACACTGAATGTTGGCCAGTTAAAAAGAAGACCTCAAGAAAAGGATTAAAATATCCATAAAACATATTTCATTTTAGCAAATTTATATATTTAATTTTCTAATATAAAAAAATTATAATAAAATGTACTTATAATGAGTATAAATGCAAAAAAATCACATTTTTTTTATATTAATTATAATGAGTAACAATAATTAATTGCTGTATCATTCTGAGACGCAAAATTATTCACTGCTCCTGCAGCTGGGTTTTCTTGTATTATTCCAACATCTGCTTTCAAGAATTCATCATCTCTGCCAGGCTCGAGAATTCTATAATGTATGCAAATATTGTGTAGCATACAACAAGCCATTGTTATTTTGGCTGCTTTTTGAGGCTGATAGTGAAGAACCCTATGTTTAAGTAAACATCGAAACCTGTTTTTCAAAACACCATTGCATCCTTCAATCCTGCTCCTTATTCTTTTAAAATCATTATTAAATCGTTCCCCTGCACCTGGCGCAGTGTTTCCCAATGGGGTTAGCAACCAAGGTCGTAGTGGATAGCCTGTAAGAAACAATGGTAAAGATCCTGATCAAGATTATGTGTTAATTTTTTTACCAGAATCGCTAGAAAAAAAAAATAATTTTGAGGTTCCCTTCTTTAAACTCTTTCGAGAACATTTGAAATATTAGATTGCCCCCAAATGTAAGCATCATGTGTACTGCCTGAGAAATTAGCATTTTCATTCATTATTTGTAGATTTTCATCACATACCTAGAATAATGAAATTTAAAACAAAAAAAGTGAAAACGTAAAATAGTTTACCAGTTGTAGGGGAGACCGGGGAGAGTTCGGACCATTTTTAAAAATTAATTTTTATTAGAAAAGTGTATTGATATATTTACCTTTTAAAGTAGTTAACTTAAGCTTCCAAGGTTCAGGCATAACCAATCAAGAGCAGAATATATCAAATCAATAAATTAACAACAAAAATAAAAAAATATTGCAGGGGGTCATTTGTCCGAAGTCTCCCCAGAAACGGGGAGACTTCGGACTAGGAACTGGGAGACTTCGGACAGTACTGGGAGACTTCGGACAGTACAACATATGTTACTTATAAAAATGTATTTAAAAAAAATAGACATGTTTAGATATTAAAAAATTAATGCAATGAATAATCTTCTAAATCTGTATTAAAATAGATCATATTTTCATATCTTTGACGTGTATCTTTCAAGGGCTTCGGTAAAATACATTTTATGTCTTCAAATATAACAAAAGCATCTTCTTCAGTGGAGATAAACCGATTAGAAGTGGCATGTTTTTTATAAAATTTTACGTCGTATCCTTTTATCTGTTTTTCCTGAATTTCTGCAACATAGTGCCGAAATGTAGCTGGTGTTTTTCCATAAACTCTGGCAATTATAAACTGACCATTTGCAATATTTGTTTCTTCTGTATCCACTTCGTCATCTTGCTCTATGAAGTCAGAGGATTTTTCATTGCTCATTATGTCTTCAGAGGAAGAAGAAGAAGATGTTTCAACAATTTTTTTAGTGACTTTCTGTCTTTTTTTAGGATTTACTTTCCTTGTAACAGATCGTTTTAGTTTCCTGTTGGCAATTTCGTCTTTTTCTGGAGTATCCGTGGCAATGATACATTTGCCCTTAGGCCTCCCTCTATTTGATGTTTTACGTTCTGGCGCCTTGGGAAACGGTCTAACCATTTCTGGAGAAATGATGTTTGGAGAAGTTGAGTGACTCGGAGAAACTAAAACTTTGCTTGGCCCCGGTTTGGACAAGCTATCAAAATCTCTTTTTCCGAGTTCCGGTTCTGTAGTAGGCATTGGTCTATCTGTCACGTAAGAAGATAAGAACTCTTCTTCTCCGAATATATTCCTGTCAAAAGGCCAAATACCTGTACACTTGAAACCACTTTTAATATTAACTGGATTGGCAGCTCTGTCCCAAGCAGAAGAACAAATAGCAGGCAAGTCATATATAGAAAGTGTCTGACCAGGATTAGACAACATCCAGGAATTAGCACCATCATTAAAAAACTTTTTGAAAGGACCAAACACTGTTCGGTCCAAAGGTTGTAACTTATTAGAAGTATGAGGTGGTAGTGTCAAAACAGTAATTCCATTTTCTTTGCAGTAATCAAGTCCCTCCACTGAGAGATGGGACTCGTGGTTATCCATGATTAGTAAAATTTTATTAGTATCAGAGCAGAGTGTATTTTTGACAACATGTTTAAGTACTTTCAAAAAATTATCACTTGTCATCCATCCTGAAGGAGATACTAATCCTAAAGCAACTTGAGGAACCCCTTTCATCATGCGGTTTTCATCAAAACGTTGCCGTGGGAATACCCATATAGGAGGCAATGCTTTTCCATCAGCAGAAATTATGCCCACTTGTGTAACTAATTCTCCACGTTCACGTGAGGTCACCTGCCCTATTTGATGTTGACCTTTTCTTCCAATTATTTTAGGTACACGCTGAACTGTAGTAACCCCAGTCTAAAAAATAAGTGATATTAATTATCAAAATAACTAAACAAAATTGTTAATTGACTCACTTCATCTAAATTGAAAATCGCTGAAGATCCAAAAGAATGACGACGTAAAACTTCTTCTAATTTATTTTGAAACGTCTCAACAGTAACTTTGTTAAAACTCGTCATTCTAGCGAGACTAGTGGCTTCAGGTGTTCTAATAGATAGTACAGGATGACGTTTCATGAAACCTGAAAACCAGTCTGTTCCAGCTTCTTCATTTTCGCTCCATGTAGTAGGCATTTTAACATGGTTTTTCTTGGCAAATTCAAAAGCTAAACGTCTTGCAGCTTTAGGCGTTAGTCCATGAAACATGGAAGAACAATCTAATAAATATTTTTCAAGCATTTTTTCCATTATATCGGTAAACACTTGAGATTGCTTGAAATTTGGAGAGAATGTTACGTTGTCTATACCCACAGCTCTAGCTTTCTTTATGTAATCTAGAAGACTAGATTTAGGAACGCCGTAGGTTTTGGCGCTATTCCGAATGCTCAATTTGCCGTCAAGCACCTCTGATGTGGCATTTTTCATAGTGTCTGCAGAAAATTGTCGTTCTGTTACCCTTGTATATGTACGGGGCATTATGAGCTGTAAGAGAAAAATAGAATAACTACAGATCAGGGGAGACTTCGGACACACAGGGGAGAGTTCGGACACTGTGTCCGAACTCTCCCCTAATGCAAACATTGGTAATACAATGGGTTTATAAAAAAACTTACCTAAATATTGCAACAACATAAACGCAAATTAATGAAATAAGTATAGTAGATTACAGCACCAAAGTTTTATACGTGGTAAGTCTATGTATTTTAAAATATATCTTCTGGATTGCACCGATATTTTTAGAACAAAACTCGACAAAACACTTCACAATAGATAACTCTGTGACTACGACCGAAATCACAGCTGTCAATACATAACCTATAATTATGTACAAATAAGGTTGTGTTTACCAAATGACAACAGTGCATCTTCAAAAATGTGCGAAATTCAAATGTGTCCGATGTCTCCCTGTGTCCGAACTCTCCCCGGTCTCCCCTACATTTAAGGAATGGTAGTTTTTCCTATTTACAAAAATATGTTCTTCTTGGATTGGTCGTACAACTGCCATATGAGTGCAATAAATAATCCCAATTCCCCCAGGAATACCAGTAGATTGAAAAAATCTAAAAATAGAAGTCAAACTGAAAACTTTCTAAAATTGTTATAAGTTCCATTTACTTCTACCTTGCTCTCCGCTGCGATAGTTCCTTAATATTCCGTGGAAAAGTGATCCATCTACTAATGCATTCTGGCCTATTTAAAGCGTTGGTAACTTCTTCAATGCATCGACAAACACTGCTTTGACTCATTCCACAAAAAAAATTGGAACCTGTCACTGCTTGGTAGCTGCCTTGACCATAAAATAAAAGGGTCACTAACAACTAAAAATAATGTTTCGTTATTTTCAAAAATATAATAACTAGACACCTTGTAACGATAATATTTTGCTTACCATAGGGTAAGAAAATAGGGGTACTTATAAAATTGGAGAAAGAAACTAATGGGGGTCAAGATAGGGCAAGCAAAATAAACGCTACTATGCGAACGGGCACTCAGGGGTTAGTTGGAGAGCTGGGGTCGTGAATAAGTGAACGACAAGGGTTCGGATTTAGGCAGCTAAAAAAAATTGAATAAAGGGGTTACTTACGTAAATCTCCTAGAACAAAAACGAAACAAAGACAAGAAGAAATACCTCTAGCTATTTAAATGGGGACGCCGCTTCGAAGAAAACTTCCTGCTGGAAGAAAGAAAGTTTCTTCCTTCCTAAAATAAAGAAACACAAACAGGTTAGGAGATTTTTCTAAAATAAATAAAAAAATGGATCAGAGAAACAAATCAAAACGTTTATTTTTGTCTCACACAAACAGTTATCAAACATACAGATTGCACAAAAATTATTAAAAGTTGCAAAATACAAAATTACAAAAAAAACTTACATGTGCTGCCTGTTAACAAAGGAGATTGCTACAAAATTCTTCGAAATGGTTTCTGGGTTATCTTATTAATATGGCTAAATTAAAATTTAAGGATATCCTTGTTCATGAAAATATATAAGATTTAACTTTTTCTATAAAACATCTTTCTATACAAGCAAATTAAAAATTGTCACAACAAAAACAAATTAGAGTTAGCTGTCAGATGTCACATTTAATTTTGATGACAAAATAAACAAAAGATTGACAGCAACCACACTTAGTTTACAAAATAATTCTAATTATTGCCAATTCTTAAATTTAAATGAAAGCAATTATTACTTTTAGCAAAAAAATGTCTGTCTTTACTTTAAAATTAATATGTTAAATGTTACTTTGATTTCACTGTTTAGCACTTAACTTTCAAAAAAAACTTGTTAACATCTATGGAACATCTATCTGGACATATTCTCCAACAGGGACAAAACAACCATTTCTATGCTCAGGAACGAACAATCAAAATATGTAGAATTAGGTTCGGTGGAGGAAGCAAACTGACGACGGGGACATCCTATATAATAATTTTCCAAATTTCATCAGTGCCGGTGTATTGCACAAATCTTATGGTGATTACTCTATTTTAAACTGCCGTATTGCAAAGAGTACTATCACCTTAACCGGTCTTAGGACATAACACAAAAAATTTGAATCGACTCGCGATTCCTAATTACCGAAACATCTTTCTACTCTGACATCTCTCGCTTCACCAACTCCCTTAACTCAACTGTCGCCGGCCGGTCTTTCCAAACTAGACATAAAATACCTCCCTCCACGCTTCTCACATAAATTCCTTACGACTTCAAATTGTGAAAATTAACCTTGAATCTCTTCCGGAGTTAATGCGTCTCAGAGAGGAAAAGCACAATACTTGCAATATTTTTTCTAAGAACCTCTTCTCAACCGGGATATTTGGGGCCTGAATGTAAACAAATCGTTGTTCGACGACAAAAAAATGTTGAAATATTAGAGTTAGAAATAACATGTACGAAATGGGGAATTTTAAATGTAAATAAAAAAAGTGCTAACACCTCTTTACTACGAGATAAACAAAATAGGCCTTTTATCTAATGTAAACTATATGTATTGTATACAATATACATTCTTCTTCATTTTATAGGCCTTCTGTCATTTATAATTTCTGCGGCGCATGTCCTTTCTCTTAATATTATCTTAGTTTTATCCAGTAGAGTAGTAGAGTACTCGCATAGGACTATATCAGCGTTCTCTTACATTTTCGTGAATACGGATACGGATTTTTTAATTTCAGGAGAGTGACATGCACATTAAAGCAAAATTGTGAGAGAGAACTCCTATACGACCACTCACACAAGTTAGTGAATAGTGGTCCTGGTCGTTTCGGAGCTCTGCGGCAAATTGACAACTGAGTGAGTAGGGACATTTTTTTTTTCGTTTATTTTATTTTTACATATTACCAGGCATCGTGAATCTAATCCACAAACCATACATACTCTAGACGTTCCACGACCATGTTGATCTTTCGAATCGGATGAACGCCATCTCTTAATTGGAAAGGCAACTAAATTGACAAAATATAATTACGCGGGAATTTCAAACTAGAAATTTTGCGGGATTTTTGAATAAAAGGTACAGATAACCTATACTGGTTAATATTGCAAATTTAAAATGTAGGAAATTAAAACAACAGAAAGACAATTCAATGCTTTATTCAGTAATTATACAATAACTTAAAATTATCTTAAAAGTACTATCTACATAAAAAATACTAAAAGTCTAAAGTCTGTTCAAAAATTGCGCTACTGAATAGTCCATCCTTACAAAAGGGCATTATTGCATTTTCCAATGTAATATAAATCGTTATGTATACAGATAGATTATTGCACAGTTTTCTGGCATTGTGATTGATGGAATTTTTTGTTAAATTCGAAGCTGATCATGTCAAATAAACTTTTACAAGTTAAGTGAAGTTACTTCACGTGGAGTCATACGTCGCCATGTTACCAAATCCACTCGTAACTTTAACATCTTAGAATTTATCACAATATAATGTAATCTAAATTTAAAAAACAAATTTTAACGGGTTTTTACCCACATATTTAGTGGCTCAATACATGGTTACCCACCTAGTGCACTGATGATGGAACATGGATTCCGAAAACGTTTTGTGATATAGCCCGCTTGGGTATTTTAAATTATATACCTTTTATAAAGGATTTTTAATAAAATTTTAGAAACTATGTGTTTGGGAAGGAAAAATCCTAAGGAAGATCTTTGGCCCTGTGCTGGATGAAGCATCAGGACAAAATAGGATAAAAACTAACAAAGAGCTCGAAGAACTTTACCCAGACGCCAACATCATAAAAGAAATAAAGTCCAGAAGACTCCAATGGGCAGGACACTTTAGAAGACATTCTGACGAACGAACAGTAAGACTGGTGTGGGAGGAAGTCCCAACTGGAAGGAGACCACGCGGACGCCCTCGTCTCCGGTGGCGAGATAATATAGCAGGATTCCTAAGCACTATGGGCGTGGAGGTTGCTCAAGACAGAAAACAGTGGAGGCATGTTGTCGAGTCGGCTAAAACCCACGAAGGGTTTTAACGCCACGGAGTAAGTAAGTAATCATAAAAAAGAGAACATGATCACATATGTAGGTACTTCTGCTATCTCCAAAATCCTCAAAACCCCTTAATAAAACTCTGCCTTTCATTATAATTCAATCCTGGCATTAGACTCATTTCATCAAAAATTACTGACACAAATTTTTCAGTGTCATCAAGTTTATGAACTTTTTTTTCCAACGACTGGAAAATGTTGTTATTTAAGTCAGGTTCAAAATGAATTTTAATCAATAATCTATTTAAGGTAGCTTTACTAGGTAAAATAAATATTTTACATAGAAAGCGTTAAGATACTTTGTTTGTACAGGGTTAAAGCCATTATTTTCTCATCCATAGTAAAACGACGTTGCTTTTTAGATTTATCTGCTTCTCTAGATTGACATTTGGTTCAGTTTGTTAATATTTTTTTGTAGAAAAAATGTTTTCTGGATTTTTCTGATGTCGCTTATCGCTGTTTAAAAGATAACTTTGAAATATTGGTATGATTATACTTTGTATAATCGCCCCATTCCAGTATAAAGTTTCTTTTTTTCAGGCGTTAGATCATTTCTTCTAATTCTACATTGTCTTAAAACGTTCTTAGGACCTTGTTCCGAAAATAAAATATAATATTTAATAATATAGTAAAGATACAGTTTAATTTGATAATTAAAAATTGTAATGATTTTTACTTAGTTTTTCATTTATAACATTAAACATTTTTACAACTTCCTCGAGGTCTGTTTCCTGGTTCAATTTTGTTCAGAAAAAGTTCATTTGACTACATTGAGATTGACTATCAGAGTGAGTTTCCTAATGTTGAGCTCAGGGCTTAAGTATTTTCTGTTTGGGTCATGAGCCCTAGTGTAATGACTATTATATCGAGGAAATAGTTCAATATGTTCCCTAATAACATTTAGAGCGTCATCTGATGTTTTGTTAGCACACAGGTTTTTTCCACGGAGATCTTCGCCCGGAGGCTTACCCAGTTCCTCTTTTTTTAAGAGTCTTTGAAGTTTTCCGTTTGAGATATTAAAAGTATCCAAAAAGTACTTCTTACAAACTACGACACTTGATTTAACATTTACAACGTACTTGTATGTTACAGATTTTGGTCCCTTTGGTGCCTCGGTATGCTCATTCGGGCGGCGTTGTTATACTGGAACTCGCTGGACAAGTCCCGAAATATAAGCATTTTGACCAGAAAAATCCCCCAAACTCCAAAAATGAGAGAACAGCCCCGTTCTGTCTAATTCACTAACAAAATTATTGCAGCGTTTTACACACCCACAAGTTGTATTCTTAAAAGTCTTTGCGGGTATAACCTTGCTTTTACTTGTCAGATACTTCTTCCCAGTATTCCTCTGTGTTTTACGTTTAACTCGCTTATGATCGCTATCTTGCCGTACACGTTTCTTGCGTTTTCGTACAGTATTTCCGTCACTGACTGTATTATTTTCACAAATATTATTTACACTATTCATTGTTTCTGTATACAAAAAAGCAAAAAAAACACACTTTTTAGTCGTTAGTCTGATGCAGTTATCGTGAATCAGGTAAAAACCATACAGTACAATAGGATTAGAAGAACCTCACTGTTCACGACAGCGACAATCGTAGAACTACCGACAGCGCACGGGTCAGGCACGATGGGGAGTGGTGTTATGAGTTATACCAATATTCCATAGAGCGCGCGGCATTTCGTTCAAAGGAAAAATAATACACCGTTATTATCTCATTAACCTTGAATATTTGAATTATACCACTTCTCTATGGAACACATTGCATCACTAGGTGCCCACAACTGGTATATCTCAAAAATTCAAATTTTGTAAGTTATACCACTTTTCCTCTGAGCGGCTCACATTAAGATAACAAAATTCGAACCAACAGAAATGAAAATAGTAGAGGATCTGATATAAAGTCGATCGGGACCCATCTGTTTAATTAATAAAAATTATTGGATATTTAATTTAGTATGTTAACAATTAGAAAAAACCTCGGGGGGTGCCCGATCTAATTTTGTTCTGACTATATTTAATTAATAATTAAAAAATTACTTTGTTTTATAAATTAAAAAAACAAATGTTTTCGTCCCGGATAATATTTCAGATTTTTTGGATCATTCTAAACAAAAAAGTTCTTTTATAATTTTTCGTTTAAGTTGATCGTTTTTGAGATATATACAATTTAAAACTGAAAAAAAAACGAAAGATGACGATTTTCAAGGGTTAAAAAGAAGTAAAAATATTAGTTTTTTAATCATCCAGTACCTAAATTCAAGTTCAAACCTTGTTCATCATTCAAATTAGTTACACACATTCTTCTTTTTGTTCAAATATGGAACTTATTGTTGGAATTTATTTCAACCTACATATCCTCACTGTATATAATTCAACAGGCAGGTTTTAGAAAAGGCTATTCAACTTCCGATCACCTGTTAACCACAAAAATATTAATAGAAAAATGTAACGAATACAAGTTTCCAGTTTTCCTAGCATTTGTAGACTACGAAAAAGCTTTCGATACTATAGAACACACGGCCGTAATAAACGCAATGCAAAATTGTAGAATAGACAGCAGATATATTAACTTAATAAAAGAAACTATGAACCAAGCTACAGCTACATACTACCTAAATGAAAATGAACACACGAACCCTGTACCATTAAACAGGGGAGTCAAACAGGGGGATACCTTATCACCCAAACTGTTCACCTTAGTTTTGGAGGACGTTTTTAAAAACCTAAATTGGAAATATAAGGGAATAAACATCAATGGCCGCTACCTCAGTAATCTACGATTTGCAGATGACATAATCCTGATAGCTACTGACCTACAAGAAATGCAAACCATGCTTTTAGAACTACATACCGAATCTTCTAAAATAGGACTGAAAATGAATTTAAACAAAACAAAAGTCATGCACTCCGAAGACACCGTGACAATAATAAACGATAAAGTTATAGAAAAAGTTGAAGAATATATATACTTAGGACAAAAAATAATACTAAATAGGGAAATTCAAACTGAAGAAATAAAAAGAAGAAGAAAGTTAGCTTGGGCAGCATTCGGTAAACTGAACTATATACTCAGAAATCAACAAATTCAATTACATCTTAGATCTAAAGTTTTTGATGCATGCATTATTCCGATATTAACTTATGCGGCACAAACATGGACAATCACAAAAAAGAATATGAATATACTTAGAGTCACTCAACACGCGATGGAAAGAGCAATGCTAGGTATATCACTTAAGGACAAGAAAACAAACACATGGATAAGACAGAAAACCAAAGTCACCGATGTGGTGCAAAAATCATTAAAGTTGAAATGGGAATACGCTGGACATGTAGCTAGGAGCGATCTAAACAAATGGCACAGATCAATTTTAACCTGGAGACCATACCAACACAAAAGACCCAGGGGCAGACCTCGTATGAGATGGACAGATAATCTGAAAAGGACTGCCGGGAAAAATTGGCTACAAGTAGCGTACAATAAAACACAATGGAAAGAAAGACTTGAAGAGGCTTATGTTCAGATGTGGACGTGAATGGCTTTACGAAGAAGAAGAAGAAGAAGATATAATTCAACGTGTTTCAATAATTTTTTAAAACAAACTAACATTATTAGAGGACACAAACTAATGTTACACATAGAAGCATAGCACTTTTTTATTTTAAATATATACCTAGTCTTAAAAAATTTCGTAGCTCGAAAATTCTAAACCTATACTGCTAATACTAATCGCACTTAATAAACAAATATTGCAGCCATTATTATTCTGACTCGTGAGTCAGTAAATTCTGATACATTTCTATACATCGGTGAATTATGTAACTGTAACAGTTCTTTGGGGTCAAGCGAATGACAAGACTGTCCTCAAGTTTTGCTGTGAAGCAATCCCACTATACTAGCTGTAGACAACTTTACGCTGATTTGTTTTGAATAAATTAATTTGCGAGAAAATTCTCGTAACATTTGCAGAGGAATGAGGAAAGCACAGTAAATTAAAAAAAAATTAGATAAGGTTAAAAACATAGGAGAGTTGTCCCCATAACACATATTTTTCACACAAATTAAAAAATTTTCTATATTTTCAATGTTCGCATCAATTTTTGTATTTCGAAGTAGCCTCCATTTGTTGTCCAGTTTTTGCAACTCACACGGCTGTGCTAAATTAGGAAAGTGTTGCGCTAATGGCATGATGCTACTACAAGAACCTGTGGTTACATGTGAAGGATCAATTATTACCAGATTTTTTAAAATATCAGTAAAGCTGAACCTTTTATTAATTTGGGTACAACTTTTAATAAAAAAGTCTAAATACCGTGTTCAAAGAATATGATTTTGTTCACTAGTTATATTTTGGTCAGAAGAGTACATTTTAGCACCCAAATAAATCTCATTTAATGTTAAAAAATTGTGCGGATCTCTAAAATTGATTTTTTCCTTAGAAATAGTTTGTCTTTAAAAAATTTTTAAAATGGTTTTACATATTAAAGATAATTGTAAATATAATCTATAAATTTTGGGCTTGGCGGACTGCATTTCTTTATTCATATTGTTAAAAAGTGGTAACAACCTCTAAAAATTGCAGAAAGCACTTTGTTAGAGGATCTTGCAGACGCGCCAAAATTGTTTCTGCTGCAAGTACACTTTCACTAACTACCCGGTCTACAAAAAATAAAGTTAACGCATCATACCAGAGCACTTTCCAGAGAGGGCCACCTAGTTTGCGCTGGATGTTAAATTTTATGAATTTTTGTATTTCAAAAGGTTTTAAATTCTTTTAAAATTTCTATGTGCTTTGGATTGTTAGAAAAAAAATTATAAATGTCCCCGACTAATTCTTCAACTCCCGTTGCAACCTCCTATACTGCAATGACGGTTCTCCAGTTTCGGAATATAAGCTTTCTATGGGTGAAGTGTGAAAAGCTCCGAGAACGATCCGAAGTGCAGCATTGGGTATTGTATCTAACGGTTTTAGGGTACTCTTGGTTGCGGAGGCACAAACAATTGAACCGTAATCTAGTTTGGATCTAATTAGTGTTTTATGAAGTAGGAATAGTGTAGAGAAGTCGGAAACCCAGAATCGATTTGATACGGTTTTAAGCAAATTGAGTCTTCTGTTGCATGTTAGCGCCAAGTGTTGTATGTGCTTTTCCCAGGAAAGTTTTTGATTCAGTCATGTACCAAGGAATTTCTCGGAGTTTTGGAAGGGAATGATGCTGTTGTGAATATAAAGGACTGATGTAATGGATGATTTTTTCGTAAACACCATACCAGTTGTCTTTGTAACGGAGAATTTGAAGCCTATACTAGTTGTCCATTCCTCTAGTTGGATTAAAAATATCTGTACTATTCTGCACATAATGTATGGTCCTAAAGTTTTGGGAAAAATTTCAAAAGCATATAACTATGACCACAATAATCTTATATTTTTATTAAATTATTCAACAATTTAACTTAACTATCCTTATTATACATCAAAATTCAAATGACAGACAAGGGACCATTATTTTCGATTTGCCTAATAATTCCCCTGACACGTTGCATCATCCTTTGGACGACCTCGGCGTCAATTTCTCTACTTTTTGTATATATGCGGCGTCTTAACTGTTCCTGATTTTGTGCTTCTCATCCGTTATTATAGACTTTCCGACTTAATATTGCCCAGAACTTTTCAATTGGACGAGCCTGAGGTAGGTTGGGGGGATTGTCTGCTTTCGGTACAAAGGTAATGTTGTTAGTTTCGTACCAGTCCCTTGTGATCCTCGCGTAATGACATGAAGCAAGATCTGGCCAAAAGACTATTTGATCATTTGCATGACGTGTGTTCACAAACAAGCAATTTAGAGAGACATCTTTGAATATAAATATTTCCGTTTAAGGCTTCGCCTCGAACAACACCAATGTAGGGCTTTGAGATAAAGCCAACCTCAGAAATTGCACCCCATACCAAAATTTTGTCCTCAAATTTTTTCTTACTTTTGAATTTTATTTCATAAGGTACATTTTCGTAATCGTTCGTGTAAAACCCATCATTACCCTTCATCTCAGAGTTGGACAAAGTAAAATATTTTTCATCGTCCATCACAAATCAACTTGTTGACGAAATTCTCTCTAATTGATCCTCTGTGTATTTTGGAGCTTTTCTTCTTTTCCGGTAGATAATATTGTTACTCGATAGGGTCCTGTATACTGTAGTCTTTCCAACATGAAATCTTCTGGCCAGTTTTCGCTGTGAGACCCCAATTTTATTCTTAGCTTAACTCTTATATGGTTCAAAATCCGCGGTCGGCCACTTTTACGCAAGTTAACACATGGTATCCCTTCTCCACATTCTCTGATTGTGCGATAAATTGTCGATTTGCTTATGTTTTGATCTCGATAAATATTAACAATATCTCGTTTCGACATTCGCCCAACCATATTATAAACACCTCGACGAATATCAATTTTATAAGACATTTTGCAGAGCACAAACCAAAATATTCTGCTTTGTTTATTAAATGTCAATAACTGATGACATTTCAATTCCATGGCCTTTTTTGTTAAATGCATTTTGCTTCTCAATCAGACCAGGTGAAATTTTTCCCAAAACTTTAGGACCATGCGTTAGATTCTTTTTGTGCTCCTTTAATGTACACCACTAAATCGTCGGCATAGAGGCGAGCTTTGAGAGGTTTATGTAATTTGTTTAATATGTTGTTTATGGCAACTAGGAATAGGGTAGAACTAAGTACTGAGCCTTGTGAGGTACCGTTTTCTGCAGTATAAAAATCAGAATAGACGTTATTAACTCTTACTTGGAAAGAAAAATCTTTTAACAAATTTTCGATACAGGCTAAGCAGTGTCCTCTAATATTGGATGCGTGCAATTTTTTAATGATGTTGAATCTAAAACACGTATTGAAGGCTTTCTTTATATCGAAGAAAATAGCTATGCACATTTGATTAATTGCTAACGCTTCTTGGACATCACTTTATAAGTATACGATATTGTCAATTGCTGACCGAGTACGTCTGAAGCCGTTTTGCTCTGGTAAGAAGAAATGAGATTTTTCTAGCGTCCACATAAGCCGGGCATTAACTATTTTCTTCATTAATTTAGCTATGGCACATGTTGGAGAGATGGATCTGTATGATTTTTGATCAAGTCGAGGCTTTCTGGATTTTAAAAACGGCAAAACTGTGGCTTTTGCCCATATATACGGACATTGTCGTTGTTGCCAAATTTTATTGAAAATTTGGAGTAGATGTTGTTTTGTTAAGATTGATAAATACTTTAGGAATACAACAGGAATATTGTCGGGTTCTGGACTTGAGTTTTTCATATCTTGTAAGGAGTTATTTAGTTCTATAATAGTAAGAGGTTGAGATAGGGGGTTTCCGTGGGATTCTTCTAGAGACAAGATGGTGCGTTCTTTCTTTAGCTTGTAGTCCCTATAATTAATGTCGTAGTTTTCGCTAGAGGAATGTTGTTCAAAGGTGAAAGCAAGAGTTTTAGCAATGTCTTGTGAAGAAGGGACTGTGATATTGTTTATTTTAAGAATGTTAATTGATGAAGAATACTTTAAACCGGAAATTTTCTTTACCCTTTTCCAAACTTCGCTCATTGGAGTAGAACTGTTTATTTCTGAGACGTATTTTGACCATGAGACTTTTTTTGAATTTTTTATGAATAATTGGGCTCTAGCTTTTAATCGTTTGAATTATTTTTTACTTTCTTGGGTTTTGTGCCGTTTAAACCTATTTAGAGCTTTTTTACTTTGCCGTATTGCTTATATGCAATCCTTATTCCACCATGGTACTGATGTACAGATATTCAATGTGCAACTATGCAATTAATCTTACTCTTGGAAGTATTATTGGTTGCCAACCAATTTTTACAGTCAAGGAATCTTACGTAAAATTGCTATATTTTAAAAATTCTTTTTTTTCTTATTATAACCAGTATTACCGTGATTTATTAAAATTTTCCTAAAGTTAATGTGGTACTGATGGTGCGGTATAATGAAATTTACATGAAAAATATATAGTACATATGCACTAGTTACTAAAATATCTTTTTCCCAAAATGAGCCAAAGTCACCCTGGCGCGCCAAAGTCATCCGAAATTACGGTGTATGAAAATGGTTACTTTTTATTGATATATAAAATTACGCACTACTTCACAATGTTACACTTGAATACATAAAAATATAAACCGAATAATTCTTCTTTTCACATTCGATAATGGAATTGGAATGACTTCTTGTTCTTGTGTTTTTGTTGTCTTTACTGGTGTCTTGTGACGTCGACGTTGCCGTATTGGTTTAAATTCTTAAGATCTTAATATCCTCCCCCTTTTTGAATAGCATGTTCAAAGAAAGGCAAAAAACCATCTTCATCAGGAAGAGGACGTGGACAAATCTTTGCAATACCACGTTTGAATGTCTTTTGGGCAGTTCTGGCAGTTACAACTCGTAACGCACCATCAGCCCCTGGGTGGACATCAACTATTCTTCCTAGTAGCCATTTAATACAAGGAAGATGCTTAATAAGCACTAAATCGTCAATTTTAATAGCAGGCTTGCCTGTTTTCCATTTATGTCGTTTTTATAATTCCATTAAATATCAATTGGACCACCTCGTCCAGAAGCTTTGATTAAGTTGTTGCAGTAATTGAAACCTGGACAATCGATTGACCTTAACATTTTCATAAGTAATATCTGGTGGTGAGATGAGTGAATATCCAATAAGTAGGGGAGAGGGGGTAATTGGGTTAAAATCAGTTGGGTCAGAGGACATAGGATACAAAGGTCTGGAGTTTAATGTTGCTTCTATCTGTGCTAACAATGTTGAATATTCTTCAAATGTTAGAATATATTCACCTATAACTCTATGTAAATGTAACATAATGGCTTTAATATTAGACTCCCACAGACCTCCAAAGTGTGGTGTATTTGGTGGTATGAAATGCCACATAATTTGGTCTTGGGAACACATTTGAAGTCTTTTTAATTCTCTAAAGGCACCAACAAAATTAGAACCATTGTCGGAATATAAATTTTTAAGAGTGCCACGTCTTGCAGCAAACCTTCTAAATGTAGCAAGAAATGCTGCGCACGTTAAGTCTGAGACCAATTCAATATGAACACCTTTTATCGCAAAGCAAACAAATAGACAAATATACGCCTTGTAAGTTTTATAAGGCCGACCTTTCCTATCCCTTAATAGTACCGGACCCGCATAGTTAATTCAGGTATTAGTAAATGGTTTTGAAATTTGGACTCTTTGCTTTGCAAGATCAGCGATGATTGTATTAGTTGGTCTAGGTTTATTTTTAAAACATTGTATGCAGTTTCGTCCTACCTTTTTTTGCAATATTCATGCCAGCAGTGATTCTCAGACTCTAGCACTTCTAATTTGGTTAATCTTAATTGTAACTGTAGAACGTCTTTAATGTCTAATTGTTCCTCTGCCACAAATTTTAAATATATAGGTTCAAAGTAGGTTTTAAAACCAGTCAATTTATGCTTAACGCTACCGCGTTTGCGTGTGTGTACACGTAAATCTACGGCCATTTTGTAATAAAATAAAGTCAAATTCGTTAATACTTAAAAATACAATTATTGCTTTAGTCTATGTAACTATATCGTAATTGAAATGTTTAATAAAATATTCCTAAACTATTTATCAATTATTATAATCAAATTATCAATAAAATCAAAGTATTATCAGTATTATAACCAAATTGTAAGATATCAAACTAAAATCGTTTATTGAATTTATGGCTTAAAATTGAAGCAACATTATTAACACTTTCGCTGCTGACTGCTATGAAAGATGAGTTGCCGGGTGCGGAATTTTTTTTAATGTTAATATTTTGGGCTTTATAATTGCTTTAGTACTAAACTGAAGCCCATATATAGAGAGTTTAATAGTTTTTTATCAATGTCATGCATGCGTTCCGGGCGCACCTAGGTATAAACTTTTTGTCATGTGCTGAATGACACACATGCGTGTCAATATATTTTTTACTACTTTAAATGTTTATTGAAGACAATTTTAAGAAAACTAAGTAAAAACAATTAAAAACAAAACAAAAAGTAATAAAAACTTAAACACTAGATGAACAATAAAAAAAACTTCAAATTCATAACATACATAACTACGTAATTTGTTTATATGTATAACACAAAATATTGCACTATTGATGGTAATCGTAAAAACATTCGACGCATAATCCGGGCTCTTCTGTACATTGTTGGCAGTGGTAAAGCGTCATTTTACGAAATTTCTTGCCAGGGCACACTCTACATCGATTTCTTACTGTTTTTCCTTGTTTGTCCTTGGCCAAAATTTTGGTAATAATGTGGACTGTTTTAATTGTCGGCCTCAGCTTGTTATTCATCCCAATGTTTAATAGTTTTTCCAAAACTGACAGTCGGTAGTCATAAAGGCTCATCGGACGTAAAACAAATTGTTTATGTAGCAAGTACGAATTCATTAGCATCAAGTGTATAATAACGTCTTTAGGATTATGATTACTTCTCACATTTAGTGTTCCAGTGCTTTTATTTGTTAATATTTTAGATAGTTTATAGCAATTATAAAATTTAACCATGTATACACTATGTCCTTGGTCCAAATATTCCTGAAGTAGCTGTAAAACTACTTTCGTTGCGTGGCCTTGTCCACCGGCTAGAGTTTTATCCCTTATTTATGACGCTTGTTCTTGATATATTGTCGGAATAACAAGCGTCCACGTCATAGTACCATTGACTTATCAAGTAAAAGGTTTTTTCCAGGATAATAAACAGCAGACATTTTATTATTGAAGAACGGTTATTATAGATCGTACTTTGTACAATCGATCTTGAACTTCTTCTCTACTGGCTGGGTTTCTAGCAAAATGTAAGCACCTCATTATAATAAGGAAACGATCCCTACTCATATGCTCCGAAAAACATTTTAAATTAAATAATGGATGAGATTTCCAGTAATCATTGAGTCTATTTAATTTGATGGTTCCAGTGTGAATCAATAGTGCAACAAATTATAAAATTTCTTCTCGTGAAACTGGCTTCCACTTTGTAATTCTTGATTTTTCTCGTTTATGTTTAGAAAGGAATATCTCTTCTGCATACAAGTTGGTTTAGCTAACGATTAAATCCAAAATGTCGTTATCAAATATCATTTTAAAATAATCGATTGCAGTCTGGAAATGAGTGTTTCGAAACACAGTCTCGTTTTCGTTGGGAACGTCATCTGGGATTTGAATCGGCATTTCATTTACTGTAACAATAAAAAAAATTAATAATATTGTTATCACATAAAATATAAATACTTGCTCTCTCTATCATCGTCTGAATACTCCTCGGATTCAGAAGAAACGCCCTCGAAATCAGAATCAGTGTTACTGCCAATAGAATGATTACTGAATAAGTCCTCCTCGTCAGTAGATTCATATAACAAAGCTAACATCTCACTTTCACTTAGTTTATTAGGATTTTTCACCAGTACTTTACGTTTTTTACATTTTGAAGGTCCCGGTATAGAGTCTGCCATTTTAATAAGACAGAACGGTCTATACGCGAACGTATCAAAATAAATAAGCCGACAACCAACCTTCCACTGCAACAATACAATCACACGGCTCGAATTCTTTGAACGCGTGTCTGACTTGACCGCGCTAATTTGTATCCCCTACTCTAGCATGACCCCTACTGGTCAGATGTCACGCAAGTATGTCGTTAGCACCTGGCAAAATAACTTAAAGTCACGCATGCTTGACATCAGCAGTGAAAGTGTTAAAGGTAATGGATACAGAAGTCGTAAAATTGGAATAGACCTACTTGACCTACCTATCAATGTCGGCTTCTGTTCACCTCCATTTACCACTAACACATGCATTAATTGTTTTCGACGATTATAATATTTCTTTGTTTGATCAGGTTTGAATGACCATTTGTTTTTAACTTCAATAGAGTGGACTGTATGAAAATGGTTCCTTTTTGTTTATTTATAAAATTACACATTACTTCACAATGTTAAACTTAAATACATAAAAATATAAACTAAATAATTGTTCTTTTCACATTCGATGTTGGAATTGGAATGACTTCTTGTTCTTGTCTTTTTGTTGTCTTTACTGGTGTCTTATGATTCGACGTTGCCGTATTGGTCTAAATTCTTAAGATCTTAACACTCACCTTAAAAATATGTGCTTCATATGATACAATATTCAGTTTTGTATTATTCGAAGCACATGTTTGTAAGTCGAGTACAAGAGTTAACTCAAATTTGATTGTGTTTAAGTTGTTATGCTATTGTATAAATATTTTTTTTTTCTAATGACTGTGGTTTTTTTAACAATTAATTTTGTTCTTTTATTAATCTATTTCTCTCTCTTTTTTCTTCTATATTTTCTTTATGTTGTTGTTTTAATAATTTATTTCTTTCTTCTAACTTTTCTTTTTCTCATTTTTACTGAGCTTCAAACTTCTCATTCTCTAGAGCCAATTCACCATCATTATATTGTTTTTTTTCTCATCTTTGTCTGTCTAATACATCCACTCGTTTACTGATAATCTATTTCTCTCTCTTTTTTCTTCTATATTTTCTTTATGTTGTTGTTTTAATAATTTATTTATTTCTTCTAACTTTTCTTTTTCTTATTTTTACTGAGCTTCAAACTTCTCATTCTCTAGAGCCAATTCACCATCATTATAATGTTTTTTTTCTCCTCTTTGTCTGTCTAATACATCCACTCGTTTACTGATTCTTAAAAAACTTTTTTTCGCTGATGTTTTATATGAAGAGCACTAGTAGCAGTTTTTTGTGGTGTACCCTTACATCATGAGATGTTATTAATATTATTCCAGATTTAGCCATACGGCTCATTCACTCATCCCAGATACCTACGGTATCAAAAGGATTGAGCTCTGGTGGGACTCTTTCCATGTTATCGAGTCCTAGGTGACTTGGTATGTCGGTGTATCTCCCAAAAATTTTCGTACGCATCTGGACGTCGAAAGTAACACAGCTTTCTGTATAATCTTAAATAGATGTTCATTTAGACCCAGCTTTATGTTTTCTAGGAGGCTCTTCGGGATGACTCCAGTGGCAGAAAGAATAATAGGTATCGTCTGGGTACTGTATTTAACACGTAAATTATTGGTGTTGGGTATCGCCACATCAATAAGTGTTATTTGCCTAGTAATTTTATTAACTAGTATGAGATCGGGTCTATTATGGGCCACTGGTTGGTCTGTAAGCACAGCGCGGTCCCAGTATAGCTTGTAGTTGTCATTTTCAAGCATTCTATCAGGGACGTATTGATAATAAAGGAGATGGTCGGTTTGGAGAAGTCTCAGTTTGTCAGCTAGTTCTTGGTGGATAATCTTTCCTCCTGAGTCATGGCGTTCTTTATAATCAGTACCGACAAATGCCTGGCAGCCACCGGTAAGATGTTGGATGGTTTCTTGGGCTTGGCATCCATATCGGCATTTGTCATTTTGGACTTGAGGATCTTTAACAATATATTTCAGGTAATTTTTAGTTGGAATAACCTGATCCTGAGTGGCAAGTAGGAAACCCTCAGTCTCGGGAAACATCTTTCCTGAGGTCAACCAATAGTTCGACGCTGTATTGTCGATATATTCTTGGCTGATCTCATTGAGATGTCGGCCATGCAGAGGTTTACTCATCCAGGTGCGCATTTTGTCTTGTTTAGTCAGGTGGTTTATTCGCATTTCTTGTTCCCTCAGTTTAAGCGGCGTCGTATCATCTACTGCGCAAATTGCTCGAAGTAAAGTAGATGTCTCGGCCTGTACCTGAAAATAAGTTCTTAAATTAGCAATTTGTTTATCCAATTGCTCACCTATATCCATAAGTCCTCTTCCCCCTTGATACCGCGGTAATGTTGTTCTCTCTACCGCACTGCGTGGATGATGTTTTTGCGCCTTTGTGAGAAGTGTTCTTACTTTCCGCTGAAGACCCTCTATATCCGTTTTTGACCACTTTATAATACCAAATGAGTAGCTCAGCGCGGAACAGGCGTACGTATTTAATGCCTTAAACAAATTTTTACTATTAAGATATGACCGATTTAGTTGTCTTACTCTTCGTACGAACTCCGAAGTTAGTTCAGTTTTCATTTGTTTATGGTCAATTTTCCGCGCTTGTTTTACTCCGAGATATTTGTACATATCATTTTCACCCATTGCCTCGATGCTTTGACCATCTTGCATATCGAAACCTCCGGGATGAATCTTTCCTCTGACTATATTTAGTATACGGCACTTGTCTAGTCCAAAATTCATACTGATATCATTAGAGATTTTCTCTAGTTTTTAGCATCTCATCTAGGTGGTTTCGAGTGGAAGCCATTAATTTTAAATCATCCATATACAACAGATGATTAAGCTTCGCTACAACAGTGTTGTTATTTTTGATGCTAAAACCTGAGTCAGTAGAGTTCAGCAGCTGAGATAGTGGGTTCATTGCTAGGCAGAACCAAAGTGAACTCAACGAGTCCCCCTGGAAAAGCCCCCGGTTAATAGGGATATCTTCAGTTTCGATATTAATTTCACCCGGTATTTGAAGGTGAATTTTAGTCTTCCACTCTGCCATTATATGCTTCAAAAGGTCACGAGATTATCATCGACTTTATATATTTTCAATATATCTATAAGCCATTCATGCGGCACTGAATCAAAAGCCTTCTTGTAGTCAATAAAGGCAGTAAAAAGGTTTCTTTTGTTGGTGTATGCCTGGTTAGAAATGACTGAGTCGATAATAAGTTGTTCTTTGCAGCCCATGGAGCCCTTAGCGCATCCTTTCTGTTGAGGCTCTATGATATTGTTCAGAGCACAATCTTGGGTGTTACTTTGATCCTTCGGTATTAGATAAGTGGTTCCCTGAGTAAGAAATGATGGTATTTCCTGTGAATTAGAAGTAATATTATTAATAAATACTGTTAAAAGCTCATGAACACCAAAACTTCTTTAGCCAGAAGTTTTGAACTCCGTCTGGTCCAGGAGATTTCCAGTTATGAAGCTCTTTGATAATGTTCGAGACTTCTTCAGGGGTGACAGGTTCATAAGGAATATTACTGTAGTGTTGACAGTTGTTCGTCGTTTGTTCAATCCATCCAGAATTGTTATGAGTAGCTGGCGTCGAAAGTTGGTTTCCCCAAAACTCATGGATTTTTTCTTGGCTTGGGTAGGATTTATTATTTGTATTTTCTACAGTGGAATTAAGTTTCCTATAGAAAGCCTTCTCTGCTTGCTCAAAAAGTATATTGTCGCATTTCCGTTTGTTACTAACCTTGTACCTCCTCAGGCGGCCTGAGTAAACAGATAGTTTTTGTTTTAATGTGTCCAGGCATTGTTGAGGTGTGTTGTTTTCTGGATCATGTCGTGAGTGTCTTAGAGTGTTAAACAATATTTCTTCAGCTCTTTTGATGATTTTTCTACTTCTTACTCCGCTTATGTATTCTGTTATTTGTCCAATGTCCCTACGCAGTAATTCAATCTTCCCCAGTGTCGTTTTTCCCAGGGTGCTATTCTGTTACCAGTCCTTCCGATGTTGGTACCCCGTCGTGTTCTGATCTTAATGCCCATAACATTAGCAATTGCTGTTGCTGCACAGTAAATCAGCATATGCAAATATTCTAATGGGCTTCTGTCATATAATTGGGTAGGACTTCAGTATTCACAATTT
Organism: Diabrotica undecimpunctata; assembly: GCF_040954645.1. Lineage (NCBI taxonomy): Eukaryota > Metazoa > Arthropoda > Insecta > Coleoptera > Chrysomelidae > Diabrotica > Diabrotica undecimpunctata. The sequence continues at coordinate 62,452,690 of NC_092811.1, forward strand.
GTAACAGCGCTCCTAGTTTCTTAGAAGAGTTTATTTTTGGTAGCGGTGGTCTGCTAAGTGGGTTTGTTCCACTAAACTCTTGTACAGCGCGTGCCATCTCGTTTACCAGACTATCGTGCTACTCGTTATTGTCCTGCTGTGTATTATTACGTTGAGTTTCTTGTATGAGAAGCTCAGGAATCTGCTCGTTAGGGACTTCATTAGGGACTTGGTCTGCAACTTGCTCTTGGTTATGGATCTCCCGTTCAATTTCGCTTCTGATAATGTCGCGTCTAGTCTCTGGGATAAGATTGTTTCTTAAAATTACCCGGTAGTGGTCTGCTACTCTTTGTTCAGATACTTGAATTTCTGGGTATTCCCTGCAAAATTCGGCATACAGTTGTTGTCGATAGCCGATCGTTTCTTGACCGAGGTTTGTCACCTTATAATAAAAGCGCAAAATATTTTCGTTTATGGACACAGTCCATTTCATGCGTTGCCTCGGTCGTCCCGCTTGAGTTAGCGGCGGCTGATGTTCCAGCGCAGCACCTTCAGCGAGTGGAGCTCTTGTTGTTGTTTGGCTCATGTGTGGTTCTTCTTGTTGTTGGGCTGTAGCTGATTGTATGACAGGGGCCCGCCTCCTCAACACCCTGCCACCGACGTCCCGCATGCTGTCACGTCCAGCGCCGGCTCCAGACGTGCCCTGGCGATCCCCAAGCAGCAACCCTAAACATAAATTAGTTAACTCCATTTTCATGGGTGTGCATTATATACCTACTGCCAGGTGTCAGTTTTTGTTCCACGGCAGGTATCCCTGCTACCCTCTGGGTATCGGTTCTAAGAATACCCAGAGAGCATCTCCCATTCGCAGGGGCCCGCGCCTGATAGAAGAACTGACAAAAATTCCCACAGTTTATTATTATTATTATTATTATTATTATACATAAGCGAGGGCAAACGAACTAAGTCCCTATCAGGTCCAAAAACAAAGAAATTTCATTAATAACCTACTAGTAAATAACAAAAATTACAAATAAAAGAAATAAAATTACAATTTTTGGTTTACAAGAAAAACAATATTTTAACTATAATGTAAAACGGTCAAGTCTGTTTTTGAACGAGTTGGTAGAGAGAGCAGAGACAATATTATCGTTAAGGTTATTCCAGCACTCAAAAACTCTATTTGGTAAAAAGGTCTGCCTCGATCTTGTAGAAACATTTTCTTTCTTCAGTTTGAACTGGTGACCTTTGAGGCATTCATCTTGATTAATGGTAAACATTTCATCGAGATTTCCAGAATTGAATTTTAGTATTTTAAAAGTTGTAATTAAGTCTCCATGTTGTCGGCGAAGTTCAAAAGAAGTTAGGTTAGCCATACTAAGTCTTTCTGCATAAGAAGGTCTCCTCCGTCCCAAAGAAATTCGAGTGGCTTTTCTTTGGACGTTTTCCAACATAGTCTTATCTCGAACCAGATCAGGATACCACGTTGGTCCAGCGTATTCAAGTATGGGTCTTACGTACAGAGTGTAAAGTTTACAGAATGATTGCATTGAAACTCTCGAAAAATATCTCCGAATATACAGTCTGGTGTTCGCACGTTTACAAATAGAGGTAATATGGTCGGACCAAGTTAGGCTGCTGTTTATGATAACACCAAGATCGTTATACGAAAACACATAATCTAATGGCTGCCCGTTAACAAAGTACGGCACAAGTGGGTTATTTTTACCAATTCGAAGCACTACATATTTTTCCGCGTTTAAGGGTAGTAACCACTGGGAGCACCAAGTTAAAGTAGAGTCCAAGTCCATTTGAGGGTTAGCTGGTTTGTGATTGTATTGGCATTTATTTTTGTGTCATCAGCGTAGAACGATATTTTACTTGAGACATAAATCGCTGGTGTAAACCGTAAACAGCAGAGGTCCAAGGACAGAACCCTGAGGCACTTCACTTTCCACTAACCTGTCCTGTGAGAAAGATTCACCAACCCTAACTTTGTAATATCGATCTGTCAGAAAATCATCTATCCAACGAAGTAAAGTACCGCGAACTCCGAAGTGTTCTAGCTTATGTAGAAGTCTGCGCTTAGGTACACGGTCAAAGGCATTAAAGAAATCTAGATAAACAACGTCGACCGGCTGCGAACTGTTAAGGGATGACGTCCAGTCGTTAACACAGTGTAAGAGATTGGTTAGAGTAGAGCGACCAGAGACAAATCCATGTTGTTGTGTTGGAATAACATGTTCTTGGAGAAGGAATTTGGTCATCTCCTCGGAGATAATGGCTTCCATAATTTTGGCCACTACTGGCAGTAAGCTAATCGGACGATAATTGTTGGGGTCGAGTTTGTTGCCTTTTTTAAAAATAGGGGTCTTCTTCTTCTTAACATGCCATACACCAAAGTGCGTAGGCGACTATCTTATTACTAGAATTCTGTTCTTGGCGGCGTGACACAGCTCGCCTGCATTGTGTATTCCTGTCCATTCTTTAATATTCCTTAACCAGGATAATTGTTTGCGGCCGGCTCCCCTCCTACCTTCGATCTTCCCTTGTAGGATTAACTGTGGTATTTCATATTTTGCTCCTCTCAAAATATGTGCCCAAGGTAACCAATCTTGCGTTTTTTAATTAATTCAAAGAGTTCTCTTTCCACGCCGGCTCTCTTAAGGACGTCATCGTTTCGAACTCTATCCACCCAAGGTATGCGCATCATTCTTCTCAATGACCACATTTCAAATGCTTCAAGTTTGTTGATAGATGTTTTTTTCAAAGTCCACGTTTTCATGCCATAAAGCAAGATGGACCATATGTAGCACTTGATCATTCTGTAGCGTATTTCGAAATTTAGGTTTTGATTACATAGTAGCGGTCTGAATTTCACAAAAGCTTGTCTTGCCATTTGTATTCGGGTTTTTATCTCTTGTTGTGGATCCGATTGGTCATTGATTGTGGTGCCAAGGTATTTAAATGCGTAAGGCTTTTATGCGATCATCACCTATGCATATTATCAGGTTTTCTGGAGGGTTTCTGCTAATGACCATATATTTCGTTTTCAAAATGTTGATTTTGAGGCCATATTTTTTACCTATGCTTATTCACCATATCAAGTAATAACTGCTAATCTTCCAAATTATCAGTTATAATCACTTTGTCGTCCGCATAGCGTAGGTTGCTAATTGGTATGCCGTTCACCTTAATGCCTAATTCCGTGTCTTCTAATGCTTCCGCAGATATATTTTCAACATATAAATTAAAAAGCATCGGAGAGAGTATGCAGCCTTGGCGGACACCTTTTCGAATTTCAAATTCATCCGTATATTGGTCTTGATCAATCCTCACCTTTGCCATTTGGTTCCAGTATAGATTCTGAATAATTCTGATCTCCTTCTGGTCAATGTTGGCCCTATGTAGTAGTTCCATCATGATATCATGTTTAACATTGTCAAATGCCTTCTCGTAGTCGATGAAGGTGAGGTAGACATCTTTTCGTTAATCTAAACAGTTTTGTATTAAGGTGTTCAAACATAAAATTGCCTCTCTTGTTCCTAGTCCTCCCTTAAAATCTAATTGTGTTGACCCGCTAAGTTCTTCTAGTATCTTGTACATTCTTGAGTGTAATATCCTAAGGAAGAGTTTCAGCAGGTGACTCATTAAACTGATTAAGCGGTGTTCATTGCATTTTGTGGCATTAGCTGTTTTTGGGATCATCACAAAGGATGACTGCAGCCATTCTCGCGGAATGTAACCAGTATCATAAATTCTGTTGAACAGCTTTACCAAGATTTCGATATTCTCCTCGTCTAGTAGTTTTATTGCTTCTATAATAATTTCATCTGGACCTGTTGCTTTATGCATCTTTGTGGTTCTAACTGCATAACTGCAAAAATAGGGGTAACGGAAGCTAATTTCCAACTAGGGTGTAAGGAGTTCTGGATGAAAGAAGTTTGCATAATTAACGTTAAGGATATTGCAAGCGTGTTTGCTCACCTTTTTAACAGTTTTGGCGTTAAACCATCTAAACCGGGCGAAGCGGCTGTGCTAAGTTTAGTTAAGCGTTGTTTGACATGATCCACTGTGAATTCAACTTGCTGTAAGGATGCGCCGACACGATTACAGTTAATAACAGGTAGATAACCATCATTCGATTCTTTAGTAAAAACCTGAGAAAATGCTAAAGAGAGAGCTTCGGAAGATTCTTTGTCAGAAGAGCATAAAGTCTGGTTAGATTTTTGAAGTAGAGGAATGGAAACTTTAGACGTCATGGAGGAACGTATGTATTTGTAGACTTTTTTAATGTTACCGCTTTCGATAATATTTGCTTCAAAATTTTGTCTTAGGGTTTTTAGAGATGTTTACAAGTTATTTGAAAATCTGCGGTGGCTTTGGAAATCACTAAGAAGCCCGGTGTGTTTAAATTTTCGCCATAGATGTCGTTTGTGGTTAATTTGTTTAATTGCTGGTCGATTTATCCAGGGTTTAAGGTTGTTTTTATAACTCTTACGGAAAGTGGTATTTGTAGAAATTATATTGTGGACTTTATCGAGAAATGCAGTCCACATTAATGAGGGGTCATTTAAGTTTGCAAAAAATAAATGCCAGTCGATTTGAGAGAGTTCAATGTCCAATTCAGAAAAGTCGGTAGTAGCATATGTTACAATATTATTTTTGCGGGGTAATATTTGATTGAACTGAATGTGAGCCGTTATAACTGCATGATCTGACTTTCCTATAGGAGAACTGACGTCGAGAGATGAAATCAGCTGTTCGTCATTAATAAGCACTAGATCTAAAGTAGAAGGTTGGTTATTATTTCTAAATCTAGTAGGTTCTGTAATGAGTTGTATCAGGTTTGAATTTACTACAAAGCTTTTAAATAAATTATGAGCGTTTTTGACGTCATATAATGAAGTTATTGGCCAGGTGATCTCTGGGAAGAATGATAAAATTATCAAGAGATGATAGTTCTTCAAGTTTTGTGAAGAAAACATTATCGTGTGCAAGTAGTTGTTGTTAAAGGTGTACTTATTATATAATCATGATCATTTGATGCTACATTTTCAGAAACAGGTGAAGAATTGTTGTCTTCTTGTAAGTGTACCATTGAAATTGTGCTGATTACGCGTTCAGGTACAATATTTTTTTTGTGCCGAGTATTTGTCCCATTTCTTCGGCAAATTCAAAATATTTTCTCCCTCTCTGTTTTTTTTTTTGAGTTGTCTATATATTTTTTAAAATTTCTTTCTAAAACTCTTCAACGGTTTTCGCAATTTGCTGGGGTGCAATTAATATTATTCATTTTTAAAACGGACGATATAACTTCCCACAACTTTTTAAAATTCTTGATGGCGAAAGTTCCAACATTTCTTCTATAGTTTTTGTATAGATCGATTAATAACAATGTGTTCCCTCTTGTCCATACCATACGTGTTTTAGCGTTAGCCGATAGCTGGTCACCTTCTTGGAAAGCCAAATACTCTAAGGATTCTAAAAATTTTAAATAAGTATACTATAGATAATAATAATAAAAATAAAATCATTTACCTTCCATCTTAAGGTTATTCAGTTAAAGAAATTTCAATTCATAAAATAGTTACAACTAAAAAATAACATCCTGTTTATATTTGAACGAAGGATCCTGAGAAGAATATTTGGTGGCATCTGTGAAAATGGTGCTTGGAGAAGGAGGTACAACTACGAGATATATCACAGATATAAACATATATTTGGTGGTAAAGACGTAGTATACTTTATAAAAATAGGAAGACTAAGATGGGCAGGACATCTGGCAAGATCACAGCAGAACCGCCCTCCTAGAAGAATCCTTATGTCACAACCTGTGGGAAGTAGAAGTAGGGGTAGACCAAAACTCAGATGGAGGGATGGTGTAGATGAGGATGGTATACAAATAGGCGCAGCAAACTGGCAACAGTTGGCAATGGATAGAACTGATTGGCGTAATAGACTTGGGAAGGTCGAGGCTCTTTTATAGGGCTATAGCACCAATGATGATGATGACGAAAAAATAACATATAATAAAAAAACTAAACTAATCAAGACAAATCAAACTAATAAAATGAAATAAACATTATAACTAATAATATTAAAAAATAAATGCAAAACAAGTGAAGAAAAAGATTTAACAAACTAATTAAATCGAATCCAAGAAAGGGAGATTTGACAAATGCAAAATTCAAAAATTGACATTCAATTTTAGGTGTTCGTAAAGCACAAAATCACAAACTAATTCCAAACAGTTTCCAACTGAACATGAGCATTGTATTTGTTGCTGTAAGTCGTCAAGTGTAGCCGAAATCACGTGCTCTTCATGAATTCTAGGAAATTTTGAATTCGATCATTGGCGGCACGTAAGAAAATGTGTTTCCTTGCGGTCACTTAACATTATAACAGTAGAATATTATATTTCTGCTTATAATAATAAATATAATACGTTAGATCTAGTTTATAAAATAACTTCTCATTCATATTAATAATGTTTCGAATGAGCGCACGTCGACTATACAGTATTGTGGAAATGAAAGGAATAAATTCGTTATTTCGTAAACCGGAGACTTTAAGGAAAAATCCTGAAACCCGTCGATTTTTATTTTTAAATAAGCTATTCGTAAGAATACATTTTTATTTTTGACGTCATCTATGTGAGCGTGATGACGTCATTGTTAAAATTTTTGAATGGAAAGGGGGTATTGTAATACATCATTTGAAAGGTCTTTTAAATACCTATTCAGCTATATCAATATGTCTAAGTAATTTAAGTTTGTAATAGTTCAAAAAAATAATTAAATTTTTATTATTACAATAAATATTTATTAAGTATTATTCAATAAATACAACGAAACCTAAATTAAGTGTTCAAATTGTTTTCCTTCAGCTAAAATACAATGAGAAAGGCGTGCCGCGAACTCTTCTCTAACATTCTTTAAAACTTCCGGAGTTATTTGAACAACCTCATTACGTATTCTTTCTTTCAGTTCATTAATATTTTGTAGTCTTATTTTGATACACCTTACTTTTTAAATATCTTTATAAAAAGAAATCAAGAGGAGTCAAATCAGGTGACCTAGGCGGCCATTCTATTGTTCCTCTTCGACCTATCCACCGATTTGGAAAGACGTTGTTTAAATAGTTGCGTACCAAGACAGCATAGTGTGGAGGCCCACCATCTTGCTGCAGCCATAAATCATTTCTGTTTGGAAACAACCGGTTCAATTCTGGAAACAAGAAATTTTGAAGAAATTCTAAATATCGAGGACCTGTTAAGTTTTCTTCGAAAAAGTATGGTCCAATACACCTATTATCTATTATTCCCACCCAAACATTAATTTTCTCTGGGTATTGAGTACGGTACTCTTGCATCCAGTGTGGATTTTCCGTAGCCCAGAACCGATAAGTTTGACGATTGACATGACCTTTTAGTAGAAATGTAGCTTCATCAGAGAAAATAATCTTTTTTAAAAATATGGGATCTCTCTTATTTCGTTCCATTATAATGTCACAAAATTCAATTCGTCTATCAAAATCATCTTCCATAAGTTCTTGTACTAAACTTACTTTGTCGGGATGCCACTTATCCTTCTTTAGCTGTTTAAGAACTGTTGAATGGTCCATGTCATTATCTAATGCTACTTGCCGTGAACTGTTATGAGGATTCTCTTGAAAAGCTAACAGAACGTCTACTTGTTGGTTTTCAGATATTGGTTTTCTACTACCTTTAGGAAGGTCTTTAACATGACCCGTTTCTCTAAATTTTTTCTCAATTTTGCTTACAGTGGATTGTGAAATTGGTTCTCGACGGGGGTATTTATTATTAAATAACGCACATACTTCTTTCTGCGTACGTGTTTTACCTCCATAACCAATCATTATACAAGGAATCTAAAATCGATCATTGACTATGTAATAGTCAAACAAAGCACTACCTTAAAAGTGAATGATGTAAGAGTACTTAGAGGACCGACGTGTGGTTCCGACCACTATATAGTTAGGACAAAAATGGTATTTCCTTTTAAATCGAACAAGGACAATAACGTTAATGAGGAACCTCAACAAACAGAAGTGATAACGAACAAACGATATAACTTAAACAGCCTTATCAACGAAAGCACAAGAAACCTATACCAACACAGATTAGACGAAAAGTTGCTACATAATATAGAAGACCAGTCAGTAGAACAAATTTACGAAAACATAACGAGTAGCATCAAAGAAGCAGCAGAGGAGGCCATTGGACTAAAAACTAATTCCGCTAGTAAAAAACTTTGGTGGAATCAAGAAATTGAAGAACTAGTACTTCGGAAGAAAAAAGCATACCACAAATGGCTAAATACAAAACAGGAGTTGGATAGAGAAGAATACAAAGATATTAAAAAAAGAACACGACAACTAGTAAACACAGCTAAACGAGAAATGTGGGACAAAAAATGCAAAGAGATAGACACATATATGGGAGGTAGAAAATGCTCAGAGACGTGGAAATTCCTGACAAAAGTTAAATCAAATGAAAAAAGAGAAACAAACATACAATTAATAACAACAGAGAACTGGATCCGACATTACGAAAATCTATTAACAGAAAACAGAGAGGAATATAGAGAAATGTCTCCAACTGAAATACACATACAGGGAGAAACGATAAACATCGATGAGAGGACTGTCATAAAAACGATACAACTACTAAAAAATGGTCGAGCTGCAGGTCCGGAGGGAATTTCAGCAGAACTAATCAAATGCGGTACTAACAAACTGTTTGAACGATTAACCTGGTGTATAAACCAATATCTAAACGGTGCACCAGTCCCGCATGAGTGGAAAGTATCCTTCATATCATCTATACATAAGAAGGGAAGTAAACTGGACTGCTCAAACTATCGAGGTATATCAGTAACCAGTACCTTAAGTCGCCTATATGGAAGGATACTTCGAGACATTATCGAACAAGAATATAAGGAACAAGAAGAAGAGGAACAATCTGGCTTTAGAGCGGGAAGGAGCTGCACCGATAATGTGTTTGTTTTGAAACAAATAATAGAAAAAAGATCAAGTACCAATCAAGAAACCCACCTTATGTTTATAGACCTTCAGAAGGCCTATGATACTGTACCCGCTAAAAAGCTATGGAAAGTTTTGCAGGAAACAAACATTAACCACACAGTAATTAACGCCCTTAAACAGCTTTATGAAGGATCAACGTCGGGAATAAAAATTGGAAATAGACTTTCAAAAAAATTTCCTGTAAACAAGGGACTCCGGCAGGGGTGTTGCATATCCCCCACATTGTTTAAAATCTACGTGGCGAAAGCACTGTATCAGTGGAAAAGAAAGTGCAGAGGAATGGGCGTTGACCTGGGAGAAACTTGCCTATATACCCTACAGTTTGCAGACGATCAAGTCCTTATAGCCAACGATAAAGAAGACCTGACATATATGGCCAGAAAACTACAGGAAGAATACAAGAAGTGGGGTTTAGAACTCAATACACAAAAAACAAAATATCTCCCAATAGGCGCAGAACTATCCAACATTCAGATGGACACAACCGAAATTGCATTCTGCACTGAATATACCTACCTAGGAATTGATTTCGACACCACAGGCACAGACAATAGGGAAATTAGAAAACGAATAACCCAGGCCCGTAGAACAATTGGATGCCTTAACGGAGTTCTTTGGAGCTCAGAAATTGGTAAAAGACGAAAATACAATATATATGAATCTCTCATAAAAACCAGCTTAACCTATGGTGCAGAGACATGGAGACTAACAGAAAGCAATAAAAGAAAACTCGAAGCAACAGAAATGGATGTATTTAGACGATCACTTCGAATATCTAGAGCAGACAGAATTAGAAACGATGAAATAAGAAATCGGATGGGGGTAGATGGATCACTGGCAACAGACATAGAAAGGAAACAACTTATATGGTATGGCCATGTTCAAAGAATGCCAGAAACAAGACTACCAAAAATCGCCATGAAATGGATACCACCAAATCGTAAGAAACGAGGAAGACCAAAAAGAACATGGAAGGAGGGAATAACAAAGGCAATGAGCTCCCGAGACTTGACCGAAGAACAATGGAATGATAGAAATTCGTGGAAATTAGGCATCGGACAACGACGCAAGACGTTTTGAAACCGATATATATATATACCAATCATTATGAGAATTTCAATTCTTTGCGTTTCAGTTAGCTTCATGTTCAAAGATACAAAGACTTTTTGAATACGTTTACTACAATAATACTACAGTGAAACTTGGATAATGCGAATCTCAAGGGACCGTTAAAAAAATTCGAATTATCCAAAAATTCGAATTAAAAATATATCCACAAAAAACAAATATGCCTACAAAAACAAAATTCGGCCAGAATACCAATTAAAGCATTTGTAAGCTATAACAAATGGTCAATTATTGTCGATTTTTATCATTTGCAGGTTTTCTCATTGGTATTTTTGGCCAAATCTTGGCCGAAACAATCGGGAGATAAAAAATTCCCAGTGAGAACGCATCAGTAAAACAATAAAACATTTTGTCTCAAAAAATTTATTGAAAATAAGAATACATATTTGTCACAATTAATGAAAATAGACTAATTTTTTCCAAAGAAATCCGAAATTTTTAGCTGCTTTTTAGAATTTAACTTCCCGGTAATGACAAACGATTCTAAGATGTTCAGTGAACTAAAAATAGAGTGACTTACATCATTTTTACTTTCAAAGTACCGTTTAAGTTGCGTAATATGGTGTGTTGCTTCGGCCGCACTCGGAACATGTATTTCTCCCGCCACTGATGATGCGTCGTCTTCATCACTCTCTTGTTTTTCATCATTATCCTTAAGCACTTCAGCGATGATCTCTGTATCGGTTATTTCACCACATACTACAACATCTTCATCCACGTTGACAAAATCTTCATAAGAGATAGCAGGATCAGAAATGATGTCCCCCCAGCAGTCAACTGAAAGCAGCTCTTCTGTTAAATTTTCGTCTGTGTTCTCCTCCTTTGTCAATAAACAAAATAACTTTTCTTTTTTCTTTTATGAACTATTTGTCTAATTTTTTCAGCCAGTTCTCGAAAAGATCACTAGTCATCCAAGCTCTTGCGCTGCTCACATATTCCACTGGTTTTGACTTGACGTTGTTAAAACAACGCGAATTTGCCGACTTACCAATCATCAGTAGAGGCAGTCTTTCCGATCCGTCCATGTTTGCACCCATTAGGAGAGTTACTCTTTCTTTACTTAGTTTTCCTCTGTGACATTTTTCGTTTTTAAATGCTAGCGTTTTGTCAGGAATGCATTTAAAAAAGATACCTGTCTCGTCAACATTAAAGATATCTCTTTCATCTATACCCTGAATCATCTCATCCAAATGTTTTTTTCCACTGGTTGGCTTCTTGCTGATTAACGGTCCCACTTTGTCCACAAATGAATTTGAAAGAAATTTTGTTGCGTTCTTTAAAGCCGTGGGGCCACCCTGTACTCGCCTTAAAATTATTTTTCCCCATTTCAATAGCAAATTGTACAGCTTTGCTTTTTATAAGGGGACCACTCACGGGAATCTTCTTATCCCTAGCTTGTTTGAACCATTTTAACACACAACTGTCTAAATTTGGATTTTCTGGCTCCCTTAACCTTTTTCGATCTTTACCGCACTCACTTACACTGTTGAGAATTTTTTCTTTATTCTTCAAGTAGGTAGATAATGTGTTAGGAGGAATTCCAAAGTCCCTGGCAATCTTAGATTTTTTCTTCGTCCCCTTTTCTACTTCTCTAATTGCCGCTATTGTTTCCGATAACGTTAAAGTTTTGTATGTTTTCGTATTACTATGCGACAACATCTTTACTCAATACGAAGTGACTTGACGTGATTTGCGGTGATTGCAATTGCAACGCCAACGCATCTCAACTGAAGGGGCGTGCCAGATGGGGTAGAATTTAGGTGACAGGTACGGGTACAATGTACAATGGCCTTGAATGCCTTGAAACAAGTGGCATGTTAGAACAGAAAAGAATACTACCTTTTAGCGGAAATTTCCAGCATGAAATTGGCATTTTTAACTTGTAGAAAAGTTCGAATTATTCAAAATATAATTCGAATTATTCACGACTTTTTAACATTACTTATATGGGACCAGAATAAAAATTCGAATTAAAGAAGATTTCGAATTAACGAAGTTCGAATTAAGCAGAATCTACTGTATTAATCACTTGACAGAAAGATAATTAAGTTTGAATGTCCAACTATCAATGTTCATATTGATATGGTAACTAGTTTTTTTAAAAAGGTAAAAAGTAGATAAAAAAGACATTTCATTACCAGTGATGGCTTTTATAAAATTTATTTTTGGGTGTCAATAATACATCATATCAATACTTAATAAATATTTATTGTAATAATAAATATTTAATAATTTTTTTAAACAATTACAAACATCAAATACTCAGACATATTGATATGGCTGAATAGGTATTTAAAAGACCTTTCAAATGATATATTACAATACCCCCCTTTCTATTTAAAAATTTTAGCAATGACGTCATCACGCTCACATAGATGACGTCAAAAATAAAAATGTATTCTTACGAATAGCTTATTTAAAAATAAAAATCGACGGGTTTCAAGATTTTTCCTTAAAGTCTCCGGTTTACGAAATAACGAATTTATTCCTTTCATTTCCACCATACTGTATACCTAAAGATGTATGATACCCAAATTAGTATATTCTTTTTATTTCAGAACGATATTAAACTATTTAGTCTATCAATAGAAAAAGTACTAGCGACCGCAGATGCTTGTTTTGGTCTCTATGTACATAATGTCTTCTAAAAACATGTCAAAACGTGTTTATTTGGGAGAACTTATACATCGACAAGAATTTATACGTGCATTTTGCGGAAGGCAGTAAACAGAACAAATCGCTATTATCGATAATAATTCGAAAAATTTATATTCGTTTATTTCTGATAATAATTTAATTCTTTTGAGTGTCAAATAACCGAGATAAGGTTCCCCCAAACCAACGCGAATTATTCGTACCTGATGCGTAAAATCGCATTGCATGCGATTAGCATCAAATTATTTTAACTGTGATAAATTGATAAGTTCAGACTCGCACGACTTTTACCATTGTAAGAGCGATTTGTCTGCGTCAAGTTCGCCATCGACTGCGTTTTTGTCCTGATTTGTAGTGCGGTAGTAACTTATAACGAAATGGAGAAACAGATTGAATTAGTTTAATAATATCCCATTATTTATGATCTTTCCCATGAAGATTACAAGAATATTCGAAAAAATGATAGGTTTGGAAAATATGTGAAGAAATAGGCGAAAATAATACGTATATTAAATTTTATTACATATAGTAAAATATAAAAATTTTAATTCATAGTCCTGAATTAAAAAAAGTGGCAATTCTGTAATTCTAGTCTCGTAGCTCTCTTTGAGTCATTATCAAAATCTAGAAACGCTCTAACTTCAGGTTCTGCTGGCTTTAAAAGTTCGAAAAATCTATCATCACATTTTTTTGTTCGTAGTAAATTATATAAGATACATGCAGTTTTCACAATTTGAATAGTAGTGTCAACTCTTGTTTCGATTGGTCTGTAGAATAAATGCCATTTTTGTGCTAACATACCGAAAGCTTTTTCTACAACTCAGGAGAAGGTTCATCTTGCCCAGGAAGATTTTTTACCAAAACCACGAATATCGACCATAATAAATTTATAATTTGCACAAACAATAGCCAATAACACTATTGAAAACATTTTTTTAAATAACACCAGTGATTAGCTCCAGTTTTGTTTGGATATTTTATAGTAATATGCTTGCCATCAGTGCTACCAATACAATTTGGAAATTGTCAAATATTTCTAAAGCCTTCTTCAGATTTTTTTTATATTTCTGTAGTTGGTTCGGGTAAATATGTTAATTGCAAATTTTTCCATATTGCTTCACAAACTTCTACAACTATGGCACTTACAGTCAAGAAACCAAGTCTAAAACTATGGCCAATTGTATAGAATGAATCTCCGGTTGCCAGATATCTAAAAACCATTATATAAGGGGATGAGATAAAGAAGAAATGAAGAAATTTGCGAGATACTTATGCCAAGTATAATACTTGTAGAAGCATTCAAACCATTCTTGAGTTTTGCAAAAACTACAACATGCTACAACTAACGTTAACTATGTCCGATTACCAGAATATACAGAATTGACAAATGTAGAGTCTTTTGAGAATAAAATTGGCAGAGCACAATCATCTAGTTCACAAAACACTTAATCAAACAATTCAGGAACATCGAACACAGATATCATTTAGGTTCAATCCTCAGCAGTTACACCTAGATCAAGTGGTGGTCCTAGAGTTACTTCTGAGCGTAAAACTCCCATTACCACTAAAGCAAACAGAAAATCCCAGTCATCCATCCCGTATCAGATCGTCCAATACCCCATCCTGAAGGAACAGAAAGGGCCAGTTCTTTGGGTATCCTCTTATACGGGAAAATTACCATCGGCGGAACTACATCACCGGCTGCAGAATAGTTACATAGGACTGTTATAGACTCCTTTTCGGCTCCAGAAGCAATCTCGTAGAGGTTTCTGAATTTCCTGGTCGGACCTAGGACTAACCCTGATTTCATGCAGGTTTTCATGCCTGTTTCATCGGCATTGAAAACGCGAGTTGGATCGCCTATCATGTCTAATAAATTATCGTTTTCCAAAAATTCGTTGAGTTCTGCAAACCATTCGCGAATGCTTTCTTCTGTAACTGAAGCCCGCGATTTTGATATTATTTCTGTATTTCTTTTGGCAATGTTTGGGTGTCTCTGCAAGAACAGTTGTAGCCATTTTTTACCAGGTCTGTCATTGATAAACTTGTTTGGTCTTCCAGCACCTCTGAGAATGTTTTGTACAGCATCCATGACATTGCTTGGATGCATTGGGAACCTCAATTTTGCCTTTGCCAAAATCCAACTTTCCAACCTCTCTTCTTCAAAAGGAGTTAAAACTGATGATGGACCCATTTTTCTTTCAAACGGTACTTTCTTTGTAATTTTATTGTGGAGAGTAGATTTAGGAATACCATATTTAGAGGATGCTTTGTTCAAACTTAGACGGCCACTTGTAATTTCGTCGATAGCTTTAATCAAATCTTCATGTGTATACTTGAAACGCAAATAATTTTTCTCTATCTAGAAAGAAGAAAATATAATGGATATAGTTTACAATGATTGAAAATGCCATAATGGTAAGTACTGGTGCCAATTTGTTTAAGAAAAAGAAGGTTTAGACAAAGGTTCCAGTGAATGAACAAAAAAAGACTAGCGGATGAACACAGTTCATTTACTGGAAAACCACCTCATATGTCATAAGTATTTTACTTTGGAAGTTTGTTTCATAAAGATATCTACTTTAAAAGTTAATTTTGCTTGCTCTTTGCAAATACGCAAAACCCCAGTGAATGAACCCCATGTTCATTTACTGGAATTCCTGAATATCTGTGTACCAGTAACTGAACCTTTAAATATTTTAGACATAATCTACATTAGGTTGAGTTTAATGCGAAAATATTGGTTCTTCATTAAATATAATTATAGCTAAACACCCAAAACATGTCAAACACCCTTTATAAATGCAGATTTCATAGTTTTATAAATCATCAATTTTTGGCTTATCTTAACAAAATATGGCGCCTAGCCGTTGCACTCAAACATCGACAACACACATCAAATGGCAAGATTAGACTAACAGATTTTTCAGCGCTTCTAGTGAATGAACGCGTACGGAACAAGTTGATTGGCCACACGACAGAGACAGAAGCGGTTTTTAGAAGCAGATGCAAGTCCTAATTGTATTTGCCCATAATAGGCATGTTTAATTTTCAAGCATATTTTTTTTCTTCATTCACATACATAAAATTTAAAGTGTTTATCAACTCATGAATTCCACTAGTTTTACCTTGTAAAGGACACTTTATCTCTATCAAGTGCACCTCTCCATTTTCTTTAATAAATCCATCTGGACTAAATGTCAGATGAGGGCTATTAGAATTAATTATTAACCCTGTTTCATGTAAAATGAAATTATATTTTTGCTTTAAACATTCCTTAGCAATTTTTCACAATTTTACCATACCTGGTAGCATGATTTCCAGCGAATTTAGGAAACATTATTTTTAATCCTTTTGTTTCCCAGGATGTATTCTTGCCGCAATAATATGTATATAATTTATATGCAGAAGTACCTGTGATTCTTATCTGCCGATGTTGCATCCACATTTTATTTTCACTATTCTGTTGCCTTGTATTTTTACAAATATTCCCAGCTTCACACTGTTTAGTACTTACAAATTCATTATAAAAGTTTATGGCTGATTGTTCACAAGCACTTAATAGCATTAATTGGTTTATATCATTGGATACTGATATAAACTGATTAAACAATGCGGTTTCAAAATCAGTTATCCTTATTATATTATCAGGTGTTCAGAACTTCGACCTTCAACAAATAACTTGATGGCAGAACCTGGAACTACAAGTGACAATTAATATAAAATGCTCATCACAAAAAAAAATTATTAAAAATATCTTACTATTATTCATGATGTTAAGTCAAATAGGTAATATTCATTATTTATTTTTGCATGTTTTAAATTAATCGTTGGGTAATATAAAATGATTAACATGGAATCTTCACGTTTCAATAAAAGTTGGTGTAGATATTGTACATAAAATTTGTGGAAAAAAAACATGTAAAAATAAATAATGAATATTACCTACTTGTTTCAAATGCATGTGCGCTCAGAGTTTGACACTGAAAACACAATCAAAGCTAGTTCAGCCGAAATCCATGAGTGGTTGTCATTGTGACTTAACATCGCGAATATGCCTATCAAATATTTGTTCTTAAAGTCGCTGCGTATATCATGCACGTAGCGTAGTCTCTGAAAAACCTGATTTTACTAAAAGATGTCTGATACGATACATTCCAGACAGTGTGAATTGTTCATATTTAAAGCCATTTAATAATATTTTTCGGAAACTAAATGCTTCATGCTGGAAACACTAAGTGCATGATAATATTCAGCGACCTTTAATGTGCACATACACAACAGCAATGTTTCTTAAATCATTATGACCTTTAATAAATGGATTTGTAGTATCTTTCCCTCGTTTAAAAAAAATGTTTTTGAGAAGGCAGAAATTTGCTTTGTGAGCTTTGAAAAATGAAATAATAATCTGGATTCTGCAGAAGCGTATAACAGGATGTTACAAAAGTAATGAAATAATTGGCCACTAATTTTTTTCTAATAAAAATCTTCAGCATTTATTTAATTTCAAGATTTCTGTACCTCTATGGCTAGTCTAGTTTTAAGCATCATTTGGCTACAAAAAGTAAGTATTCATGTAAAACTCACCTTGTACAACTTTAAATATTTTTTCATATGCTTGATCTAATGATCCGGTAGGCTGTATAATTCGTTTCCTTTTAGCGGCATGGCAGAACTGCTTCACAGTTACAGGTTTACTATATTCTACGGAATTATTTTTAAAACTGCCACTGCCACTATAACTGTCCCAAACTTGTTCTACATCTGTACAACTTAGTGCTTCTAGTTCATCTTGTCTACAAGTAAATTTGAAATACATACACCGTTAAATCGCAATGACTCAAAAAAATCTACTAAAACACACTTACCTCTGGGCTTGTAATAAAATTGCAATCACATGTTTGCACATTCCTCCCTGGCCGGCTTTACAAGTGCATTTTGCAACCCACTCGTCTCTTAACACATCCACAGTGATTTCATGTGGGGCACCATTTAAATTAGTCGTTTGCAGACACAAACCGACTAATTTGTTATTACATTTGACACACAACAAAACGTGGCCAGCCTTTAACAAGGCCTCGCCTTCCTTTAAAGGTCTTTTTGTGTCTCCTATATATTTCAAAATATCGAGCAGACTAACTTCAATTTCTTTATTTGCCATTGCGTTAACAAAAAAAAATAAATGGAAAATAATAGATACGGATAATTTTTACACACAACAATGATTCACCTACAAAGATTAGGGAAGCTCTGTTTTGTTTTCCTACGTGCGTGATCAGCTGATCATCTGTCAAAGCGCCCCCTATAGTTCTTTGACATCGCCAGTTATACACAGTCTAAGGAGTTAAAGAAAAAAAGAGACGATTTTTAAGAAAAACATTTATTTGTACAATTTTTTTTGTAATCTTCATCTTCTAAATGATAAAATGGCCCTGGCCACTCTATTCAACGCTGACGCAATTACATAATTTGACCTGGCAAGGATTGCCAACTGCTGGTCATGCAGTTCCATAGCAGTTGTCACCCTACTCCCTGTCCTACCTCTATTCAGTCTTTTAGGCCTTCTTCTCTTGGATATTGCAGGTGGGCTATCTGTATTTGAAGTATGAATTTGACTTGGCTCTGTTGAGGGAATTGGCTGTGGAGGTACATAACCTGAAGTTGAGGCAATTTCCACTGGCAGTTCAAATAATTCTTCCTATAAAGAGTGAAAAAAAAGCAAATGAAATATATTCATATATAATTTTAATTTAGTAATAATACCTTATTATCTAAATAAAATGTTATATTGAATAAAGTAACAATATCACAAAATATTGTCAGTAAAAAAATATTCTGATAGTATATCAATTTAGTGACAAATAACTTACTTCAGTAACAATCATTTCCACGGCAGCTTATGATAATTGGGCTTCTTCTACTGACAGAATTTCTACAGAAACTAGTGGACTCAATATTATTTCTTCAAAATGAGTTAATGGTTTGGTAGCACCTCCTCCTCCAGTTCCCTGGCATCCATACCTCACCTCTCTGGCACGTCTCTTGGCTTTGGTTTTCATTTCTGATATTGTCTGAAAATTTATTATTGCATAAAATTGAGCTCATGTATTAACTAAGCCTATATATATATATATATATATATATATATATATATATATATATATATATATATATATATTGTTATGCTATGTAAAATTGAAAATAATATTGGTTTGCTCTTAATATATTTTAAAGTATAAAATATAATAATTCAAAATATGTCAACTGATAAACTATAAAAGATATTTCGAAGAAATGAAAGTCCATTATCTTTGGATTACCTGTAGTAAACAAAATTTAAGATATGCATAAATTATTCTCTTTGTAAAATATAGATTCGAGTGACGTGAGGTAGCTTAAGTGAAATGAACAATGCGACCGGGTTTTCCAAATGGACTTGTACAATGAATAAGACAATAGGGTAGAATTTAGAAATTATATTTCTCCGTTAGTTCTTAAGAATTTGTGAAAACCGATTAGCATGTTAAGAGTTTTTAGGAAATTTATAATTCGACTGGTCCAACGAAGACTGTAGTAACTCATTTTTTATGTAATTGAGATAATTATAAAAATGTATTTACACTGTTACCAAAATTCATTAATCTATTAAATGGATGTTTTTATAGCATTAAGTGATACTTTTAATAATGATCTTACAAGGGTAAAACAGATCTAAGACAGAAATGGTCATAAGTGACTTTTGAATGAGTTACTATAGTTTTCGATGGAGATATTTTTAAAGTAATAAATACCAGAATTATTTGTTTCTTAACTTTATTTATATAAAATGCTACATTTTGAAGAAGCTACTGATATAATTTGCAGTTTTATATTTTAATTCAATTTTCCTCGTCCGACTCTTTTTCGCTCTCAACTGAATTAACTTCGAGCTCGACTTTAGGAGGTACATAACTCTTTGATTTAAGATTTTTGTAAAATCCATGGTACATTATGGGTATTTTGCCGGTATTACACAGCCACAGTAATCCTTTTAGCTTTTTTTCTTCAATTGGTAATGGTGCATCATACAGTTTCGGTGGAAATTTGATAGTAGTGGAAGGCCGTCCTCTGCATTTTCGATTTAATTTTATGTCACAACCTCTAAAACCATCATCGAATTCGTATTTAAACATTATAGAATTTTGGTGTTCATGCGAAAATTTTATTTCTCGTATTTTGCTAACTTTTATTGATTTCTTTTCGTTGTCAAGTTTCCAATTCTCGGTATCAGTCAGTTTTTTAAAATTAAAAAAATTATCTTGGGACATTTCCGTATTATCATAAACTCTTCCTAAAGTTTTAGCCATTCTAATTAATGTAACCCACTGTTCTGGCACATATACAACCGATTGCCTTTTCTTTGCATTTTCTATAACAGCATGCATACTGTCACCCTCGTTCTGAGTGTGGCCTTTTTCCAGAAATCTGTGAACAATATCAATATGAAAATGAGCAGCAGCAAAAGCAAACATCGAAAACACAAAACGATTCCTATTTTGTCCCCCACAGTTGTCTGAGTAGAATATTATCGTTTTAACACTTTGTTGTGCCTTGAGATCTAAAAATTTCCAGAGGCAACTGGCAATTTCATTAGGACCTCTTTTAGCCACCTGCTCGTGCCATACATAGCAGTAACCCTGATTATTTCCAACATCATAAACTGTAAAGTTATATGTAGAGTATTTGCTTTTGTAGTAAAAATCACTTACGTTAGACAATGGGGTAGCTAAAACCTTTTGAAGGTCAAAGCAAGCCACACACAAGCTCTTATCATCTAGTGCAAGCTGTTTGTCTATGTCTTTTAAGTTTCTGATAACTTCTTTGTTTTTCATATGGGACTCATATTGTTCGAGCAATTTTGCTTTTTCAGCATCACTAGCCATATTAAAAACAGAACAAACAATACACTGGTCCTTTTTTGGTTTAAAGAACCCAATATTGAACTGTTCATTGAAAATATCTCTATACTGGCGTGACGTGGCAGCTGTAGTGATGTTATTTTTTTCGCAATGCTCGTTGTACAATCGGTACATTTTCTGGATAGTTAGCCCTTCTTCAAGGTACATCTTCATCGTATTCTTATGGGTATAATGGGAAGGTACTACAGGAAACTGATTTATGTGATTTTTTACGTTGTCTATAAGTTCTGGTGATAGTTTATGTGGTCTGTTAGTGTGCTTTCCACGTTTATCTTCCTCTAATGATCCACCATCTTTCACTTTCCTTAATGCTGTAGTGATCCAAGGAAACGTTTCCAAAAACATAGTTTTGCAAACACGTTGTTTTTCATTGCGAATGTAGAAGTAATATTCTCGAGAGTAATTTCTTCGAGACCGTTGTTCTGCAGTAATAGTTACTTGTTTTTTGGCAACCTGTCTCACATGACGAGCAATAAAATCCCACTTTCTCGTATGATCTTTTAACTTCCAAAATTCATTGAAAAAAAGGTCTCTATCTTCTTTAGCTATTTTGGTAGCACATTTTAGTCTACATGTGTTTGCGCATGGTGCACCCATCTGTCTTCCTTTAATTTGAATACCTTTTCGATTTTCATGTTCAAGTCCCAGGTTTAGACTTGTTTTAGATTTTTCATCCGCCCACTTACTAACGTCTCTAATTCTTTTCCTACTTACTCTCTCTATATTGCCTCTGCTTCTTCTCTTTCTATTTGTGGTTGCTTCAGTTATATTCTTATTAGGTTCAATTATTACTTCAGGGATGTTTTTGTCTTCTGTCGGAATGTAATCTGGGTCAGTATCAGAGTCTGCATGAAATGGTTCCTCATCGCTTTCCTTCTCAATTATTTCATTTTCATTCCTATTGGCTTCATTCTCTTCTAAGCTTACTAAAATTAAACAAAAATGAGGTAAATGCCTACGTAATATTTTTTCATGCGGAATTTAAACCAACCTGTAGAACATTCAGGATTAATATCAGTCTCGTGGTCACCAGGATCCTCATTCGCCTTTTTGTATTTGCTTTCTTCTACAATACTTTCAGCAATATGTTTACCTTAAAAAAATAAGTAGGTTTTTACTTTGCTGTTATTATTTTAAATAAAGTTTATTATAAATTTACCTTCAAAAGAACGATAAGAAATATCCGTTTCAGTGTTTTTATACGCTTTCTCAGCTAATTCCAATATTATCTCACTTCTGGAACACATTATGACAATTATAACAAAACTAAACTTTTGAACATAACCTTAAACTAACGCAGAATACCATAGTAACTCATGTTACGATACCTATGCTATCGCCTCAGATAACAACGAAGACTATTGTAACTCAAGATACGATGATTTTCTACGGTTGTTTTTCATAAATCGGAGATACTATAAAACTCTTACACGTAATATTGGTTGCATAACTACGTTTACTAAGATACGATTCTTTCCTGGGGAAGATATCATTATGTTTTATTGTTTTGCGCTCGTAACTCAAAAAGTGGAAAATTTGAGTTACTATAGTCTTCGTTGGACCAGTCGAATTGTAGGTAAAATTGTTTATTTGTTATCTAAATGGTAGATGGGGATACGTATGACGAGTTTTGATTGGAGGAGATTAAAAAAAGTTGGGATAGCTATGCAGGAATGAGAGTTTAACTAGATTTTTGAGAGAAAAAAGATAATCAGTTGTTTTCCAAGGGTGCAAGGCGAACAGTCGTTGTTCTTTGGCGGTTCCCAAGTGATAGTAAGCATTAGAAGTGAATGTTTGTGAGTTTTCAAGGACTAAGTGTATCCTGACGGAAGCTGATCCAGTAAAATATTGTAAGTCATACTTTTCTACTTATATATTCCAAGAGTCACTGTTCAGGCCGGAACAAGAGATTCAGTTTATCGAGAGGAGAAGAGGCTAGCGTCTTTTGAACGATACGTGCATCTGAAGGAGATCATTGAAGACGAGAGGCTCGCAATAATTTGTTGTAAGATTGCTGATTACCTAGGGAACTGCGAAGAATAGATAGTGTAGGCTACAAGGAACAAGGATTTGGACAACTCATCTTCAGAGAGATAGTTTTTTTTACCATTCGTCAGTTTTTCTTTATCAACAAAGTTTTTTTTCTTTTAATTGCTTCAGAAAAGGTAGAAATATTTATCAGGAGATATAGAACAACAATTTTGATTTGAAATTTTAATTTATATAGTATATAACATTAAGTTTTGAAGGTTCACGTACGTAGAACAAAATTTTGATAATTATTGTATGAGATAATTTTTGTTTAAGATATTTGAGTGTGAATGTTATTTCAATATATAATTTTGTATCATATATGTTTATTATTCCGGTATTCCAATAGACCTTACCTATCATATGTAAAGCATAGATATTGAAGCACGAATATAACCCTGAGATAAGAGAATTAAATAGTGTGATAAAATCATAATTGCATCATTTAAATAAGTTTAATTAATTAATTGCTTGGCGCACCTCTGACTTTTAATATTACATTAATATATATATATATATATAAACTTAAGTGGGTCAAAATATTAAACATATTTACAGTATTAGTTTACGCATTTTAAATAGTTATTCTTCAGTTTAAGTACAAAATCTTACATTGTTGTTTTTTTAAATGATTTAAAATTAGAAGAACATAATTGCACTGCATGGCAACAAATAACATTTTTGATTCAGGGAACCATTCCTATTTAAGAATGAACCTATGGTGTCTTGTTTATATATACATACATTTATATATTGCTGAGTTATACTTACATCTTTCCATGCTTTTATGGTTTTGGACGGCCCCATTCTATTTAATTCAATCACCATCTTTTCCCATAACACATGGACTTTTCCTAATTCACTAGGATTTAATTTAATTACAGTCAAAATTTTATTTTCTTCGAGAAAACTTATTAAGAACTTTTTTTGGGCTTTTGTGGTTCATGGAGCACGAGACATAATGAAATTTTTTTCAAACGAATTAACGAAAATACAAAACAAACACAAGGCGAACACAACTGAACTGAAATGACTGAAATATTGTTCTAATAATCAACAATAAAATAATAGAGAGTTTTTAGACCCTCTACTTTTTGATGTACGTTAAACGTAAAACGGTATACTTGTCATGCGCATTGAATAATAAATAAGGGATAACGTTTTTACTTAAAATAGTTTTTGAATCCTTTCAGCTTTCAGAAAGATATGACAGATTAACGTTAATTGGCATTTGACGAACGTAACCTATGAAACGGCAGTTATTATTCTTTGGTTATACCACTTTATACTCTATAACCTATTTTATTTGAATTATTTGCTATAATGGAAGAAAATATTGAAAATGTATTAAGACGACGAAGACACGGAGAAGTAATAGATCACAATTTGATAAGACGCTTAATTCTGCATACTATTTTTGATCCTCTAATACCTGTTGCACCAAGACCACATTTTGAGTTGGAAACAATTGAAGAGAAAGATGCTGAACTAAATTTTCGATTTAAGAAAAAGGATATTCCTCAACTAGCTCTTGAGAAACATTTTAACAGTAATTTTATTATTTTAGGAATTGAAGGTATTTGTATATTTCTCCGTAGGTTAGCACATCCTAATCGATTATGCGATTTGGAGTATGTTTTCCAAAGATCCCCAGCAGCTTTGTCGGAAATACGCAATTTTGTTTGTAAACATATATGACAATTTTGGATATGTTTTAGAAGACTTAAATAGGTTGAATTGGTTAACACGAGACCGTTTGCAACAATATGCGCAGGCAAATTAAATTTTATAAAATGTAAAAACTCTTTCAAAATGAGATTTGATTAAATAACTATAAATGAATGGGAAAAATATGTATTTTTCTTACCCATAAAAGTAAATCTTTTTACTTTCATATTAAATATTATTTTTTATAGTGCTTTTTTTCTACAACAGTTTCATTTATATTGTAGGCAGTGGCCAATAAGGGAGGAGCTGTACAGAATTGTTGGGGATTCATAGATGGCACTGCAAGAGCCATATGCCGACCTGTAACAGATCAGGAAGCATATTATTCAGGTCACAAACATTTTCATTGTGTAAAATACCAAGCAGTTGTGTGTCCAGATGGCATAACAGTCAGTTTGTATGGAACTTTTATTTTTATGGGTAGAAGACATGATGCTGGAATACTTCGGGAATCAGGATTTTACAATCAGTTGGAAGAAAAGACACGATTTCCTCATGGCAGCACTTTTGTTCTGTATGGAGACCAGGTTTATGGTGTTCGGGAACTATTATTGTGTTCTTATACAGGACAAGGTGTCAATGAATTACAACAAAACTTTAATTCCTCAATGTCCACTGTAAGACAAGCAGTTAAGTGGAATTTTCAGAAAGTTATTGCAGAATTTTCATTTCTGGACTTCAAAAAAAAAACCAGAAATTACTATTGCAAGATATTGAATTAATGTATAAAACTGCAACAATATTGAAAAACTGCCATACTTGCTTATATGGTAGTCAGTCTGGTCAGTTTTTTAATATACAATCACCCACTTTGGAACAATATCTAGAACCAATGAATGATGACTAGTTCAAGTAGTGGAGAAACATAAATGACCATAAATAGATCATTATCATCATCAGTAGTTCAACAACCCTTTCTGGGTCTTGGCTAGTTCTAGGATTTTCCGCCATTCTGTTGTGTTCCTTGCTTTGTTTTTCCAGTTGGTAATCTTAAGTGTTTTTATATCTTGTTCCACTTGTTCCATGTATCTAAGTTTGGGTCTTCCCTTTGACCTTTTCCCTACTGGTGTTTGCCTCATTATATGTTTTGATGTTTCAGTCTACAACATCCGTTCAACATGGCCTATCCAGCGCAAACGTCCAATCTTTATGGATGCTATGACCTCGGGTTCATTGTATGCAGTGTATAGTTCAAAATTATGTCTTCTGCGCCATTATGTGCCTAAGGATTTTTCGTTCAATAGTACCTAATAGGTTCTCATTTCTTTTTGAAAGTGTCCATGTTTCTAATCCATATATAAGGACCAGTTTTATCAGGGTTTTATGTATTTTGCATTTGGTTTTTCTTGTGATGTTGTTAGATCTTAGATCTTTAATTAGTCTATTACATGTTTTATTAGCGATATGTATTCTTCTCTTAACTTCTTCACTGACATTGTTATCTGCGGTAACTAGTGAACCTAGATATGTAAAATTTTTTACACTTTCGATGTTGTAGTCTCCTATTGTCAGATTTTGTAGGTTTCTTTGGCCTGTCGATTTGCTGGCCTTCATGTATTTGGTTTTGTGCCACTCTTTCTATAGCATTAAACGCTTCTATCATCTCTCTTTCGCTTCTAGCTATAATATTAACATATCTGCAAATGCCAATATTTGTACACTTTTTGTTATTATTGTTCCTCTGGTGTTAACTTTTGACTCTCTAATTATTTTCTCTAATGTGATGTTGAATGAGTTTCAAAGGAGTAGTGTTGCGCAATACAAGGTGTTGCTTCCAGATAACACCTCTAGTCTCTCCTACTCAATTCGTATCCTCACCTCCAAGAAGTGTGATCTTGATCGCACGGGTGAACCTCGGTAAACCTGAGCAAACCTATTGGAGATTGGGTAACCAACCCCAATGGAAGGTAGGGTCAGGGCGGACGAGGAAGGGAGAAAGCATAGCTTATTCAGAAGCTATAGCTTTAATCTAACTTTAGAAGCTGTTGTTAGAAAACTGGATATAAACAGCTGTATTAATACAAGATCAATGTAAATATGCGCATATGTAGATGATGCAACAAAAGGATATTAAGCGAAAAAGTTATAGAACTGAAATAAGAAGCTGCTACTTTTGGTCTATAAATAAATGAAAGTAAAACACAATATATGGAGTGCACAAAATCGAATCAACATGAGAATCTAAAGGTAGACAACCATACCTACAAATATTCCTCCACTTTTCCCTACCCAGGCTCAATAATAAATGACAACAACATAAGTCAAGAAATACAAGCACAGATTATTAGCGGTAATAAGTGCTTTTATGCATAAAGACTTAATGAAAAGTAAGTTACTGAATCATGAGTCTAAGCTTAAAATCTACAAAACAGTAATTAGACCAGTGGTCACATATGGATGTGAAACGTCTCGACTACTGATGAAAATCAACTGAGAATATTTGAGCACAAAATACTAAGGAAGATTTTTGGACCAACCCAATGCAGAGATGGTTCGTGGATAATTAAAATGAACCACGAGCTGGATGAACTAATGCAGAGCGCTATTGTTAGAGTTGTAAAGTCACAAAGACTAAACTGGCTTGGTCACCTAGAAAAAAATGCCAGAAAATCGAGCTGTAAAAGTAGTCCAGAAATGGAAGCCCCAAGAAACAGAACAAGAGGAAGGCCCCATAAAAGATGGATAGACGACATAGATATCTTAAAACCATGAACACCAGAACATTATTATATAATAATGTAATTATGTTTTAATGAAATAACCTGTGTAAATGTTTTATAATAAAAAACAAATTTCATTTAAAAAGACAATTTATTTATTAAAATATTTATAAGCTTTTCCTGCCTTTCTATTATTTGAGTCAATGATTTTCTATTTTCAATTTCACAATTTAATTTTTTTTCTTCTAGTTCTAATTTTTTTTTCACTTCAAATTCTTGAAGTGCAAATTGCCTTTTGGCTAACTTACATTTTCTCTCCTTTAATAATAATTTTTGTTCTTCTATATCTAATTCTTTTTTTTTAACTCAAATTGTTTTTCGTCGTACTGGTGTAAATATTCTAACCGTTGTTTTTGGCTGTTTATTTTCCTTTTTCTCGATCTTATGGGACCTAAAAAATTAGTTGGTAAGATAAAAAAATTACTCATAATCTTAAAAATAAGTGTAGTAGCTCTGAATCATCCAACCCATTTTTCATAAAACTTTTAAATTTAAATAAAAATGTATCTCTACATTTACTACATTCTACTAATCAAGGTTTTTATAAATCATCTAAATTTCTAACGAAACATCAAACTCACCTGCTATTTTATAAATTTGTGAGGGACCAGGCAATTCTTTCATATCTTTCTTTTTCGGAGTTTCATTTTGTTATAATGTATCTAGAATATATGCATATGAATATATGCATATTGTATTTGTTTGACCATAATTATAATTTATAACTTACATGTGTCTTCTTCCATGGTGATACATTCCAAATTAATTTCCTCTATCTCTGCATTCAGGTACAATTGTTTCTTCTACAATTTTTGTTATGTCTAAATATAAAAATAAAAATGATTAACTGTTGAGTTGAATAATACATTTTATTTATTTGTCATACAATTTACAATAACTGGGTACATTCAGGGAATATCAGCTGTTTTTATTAACAGTTCTTGTATCTGCGACACCAGTTGATATCCGCTAAATGCACTCATTATGTTTACAAATACTCTAATGTATAGAATAAATATTACTATACTTACTACCATAATCATGATCAATTGCATCAATTATACAATCTTCTTGTTTGTGTGAATTTGGACTTTGCAACAACGTCCATTTGTTTCTTGCTTCCACACCTTTTTGTGTCTCCAAATTTTGTGGTTTAAATTTTTTAATTTTTGAGGCTTTTGATTTCTCCATAAGATCAAATATGTTGTAACACAAAAGATCTTTTTCTGTTTCTGTGACTTCTATGTCAGATCTATAATTAAAATAAATACAAAAGAATGTTATTTGTGGATTAATTTTAGCACTTCATTCAGTCCCCAAATTCATAAAATACTACTTACTTGTCACATAAAATTTTATATTCTTGAAGCCACGATTTAATTAAACGTTCCAAATGGTCTTTCAGTGGTCTTATACTAAATTGTTTGCCAGTAACACTAAACAATTTTTTTTGAATTATATTCCACCCATTCTGATCTACAAAGGGGTTATGTCCAAGAACTTCTCTTAAAAGAGTTAAGTCATCGTGATCCGAAAATCTTTGTCTTTTCTTTAAAATATTTATATTCGGATTTAATGTGCTTTTTCTTTCACACTCCATTATTAAAAATTCTGAATACTTCACCAAAGACTTTAACAAACAACTTTAAAAACAAAACAATCACGACACGAGGTATGCACGAGGTTTAACCACCGAACAAGTTTAACAAGGATCTACGTACACCCCAGTAATATCTGCCGGAAAGCTTCGCGCATGCGCAGTTTGCCATTTGGTGTTGTTTGTGTAGTAAAAATTATGCGGAACACGGAATACGAACAGTAGAACAGAATACATAAATAATAACATAACCTTTCTTTTTGCTTCAAAGTTTATTTTTTTTAACTACTAGAATATGAATGTAATATCTATGATTGCATAAAAAATTATTGTTGTTAGTCAAGAAAGTAATGTAACGATAAAAGTTGTGTAACGACTAGTCCAAATCACGTTAATCCTGTGACCGGCCTGAAAATAGTGAAAAGCTTATCTTCAAAGTTTGGGGCAAAATAAAAATGGGACAGTGTGCGGTTTTAGTCGGGTAAAAAGGTGTTTGATAAGCGAAATGCAACATTTACAGGAATTAGTCTTTATACGAGCCAGAAATCTGACTAAAGCTTTTTTTGAGGGACCTAGCAAGCACAATGAAAAGAACTAATTATTTTTTAAACTATCCAGAGAAAAAGCCACCTTTACTGACAATAATATGATCTGTTGTGTTTATAGTGGTGAGAAAAATTGTGGTGATTTGCCAATATTCCTGTTTAACACTTGTGGGTATATTGATTTAATGTGCTAATGTAATATTTAAAAAGTACCAAGGTGTTTGATTCTAGCCCTTCAACTGAATGTGCCAATTTATTTTGTATCAAAATTAAAAAAGATGTAAAACACATAATGTAAATTAAATTTATTTGACTTATTTTTGTTTTGATTTCTAGTGTAGGGTAAACTACACAATGTGATTGTGATAGATAAGAATTTATTAAGTACCCAATTCCTCTTAAATTGTTTTAATATAGTTTAAGTGTTATGGGGATTGCCTAATGCTTACAAACAGCACCTAGATTAGATTTTAATTGTAGCTTCATCATTTTGTATAATGTTTATTACTAAGTGTTGTTTACATGTACATGTATTTTCCAAAAAAATATTAGTTGAATAATCAAATATTTATTGCGAATTGTATATACCCTAGAAAAAGGATGTAACTGCATTTTTTAATGAGATTTCTCTTTGGGTTTTCTCAATACATATTTACTACTAAGTCACATCATGTATTAATCAGACAACTTTTGCATTTTATATAAAATTTTGTTTGATATTTTTCAGTTCTTGGAGAAATTTTGTTACAAGTCACTTGAATTTTGTTTGAAATGCTCTATATTTGAATTAGTTTGGTATATTTGGTCTTTTAAAATCAATAAACAAAATTATGACTATTGATACTTTCAACAATTGTTTAACTAATAATTACAAAGAATGGTACAATATGGGGCCATTTTCTAACTTCGAATTGTATTTTCTGTTACTGATGACATACTTCATTAAAATTAAATTAAAAGTTTAATTCAACAAAGAAAATAAATATATTCATTCATAGAATCTTTATATGCAGTAAGTGTCTACATATGCAGTCGTGTCTGTGAATGTGTTAAAAAATGAAATTTGGACTGATATCTTCAGAGCTTAAAATTACATGAAGTTACTAAGAACCCTTTTATACATGAACATGATGAAACTTTTGTTGAAGGTGAAATAAAAATACACTTTAGACTTCTTAAAATTTTATTAAAACAGATATGTACAAATTTATCCATTTCCACACCACAGGATTCTTTTGAGAACTGCTGTAGGATAAATGAATATTGAATAGATGAATTGATAAATGAAGATTACGAATATTTGTTATTTTTATACAATGTATTTAGTTAATTTTAAGTTCTATCATGTTACCCAAAATTTCCCGTTGCTACTGTTCTATAGACTATGTCAAATAGAATAAAAAGGTCAGAAAATAAACGTGTCACCGATTAGGGAAAAATTTAAATAATTTTATCAGACAGCAAGAGAACAGAATTTGAGTTTGGTTTTCGCAAATAAAAACAGTAAACTACAAATCCGTCAATTGCTGGCTGTACAATAAAGATAAATTCCCAACAAGCCTGTAGCCTGAGGCTTAAAGTCTTTGTCCTCTGAACCCTCATCACCTGGTTCCTTAAAGTCGGTTTTGTGCCATATAACATCTCCCATTGAAAGAATTCCCCCTTTCACTTCAAGCTCATTTACTACCTTCTCGAATATTGATTCTAAGGCCAAGGTCAGTTGTGGGATAGTCTTCGACACCAATGGAGCATTCATTGATTTCTTGCGCATGGACTCAAAGAAATCTTTGGTGTACACTGCAGTTCTTCTTCCACTAAAAACTGGAACTGAGAATGTTTGAACTTGTGATGTTGACAACATCCCCGTTAAACTAGCTTGGGCCAGCTTGCTATAGTACCGGAACTTGGGAAGATAGGGAAGATAGAAGATAGATGGCATTAGGTTTTGTTTCATCTTTGGAAAAACTCTTCTTTAACTGATCACGCCTATACCACGTTCCAACGTTGGTAATAGCCTTCAGCACCCCAAAGTCTTCAAGATGAGTGCCCATGATTGCATGCAAGACAACTTGGGATGCTTCCGCAGGAGTAAAAGAACCTTCAATCTTCCAACTGCACCCAGTAGCTAGTTTGTAGACATAGAAGGCACCCTTTCCAGTTACGTTGAACGCCTTGAGGAAAGCATCACCGCCTCGGAAATTTGTTCCTTCTATCTCCCCTACACTTTCTTTGTAGAGGGCAGAAAACATACCCAATGGGAAAAACATTCTATGAGAGGATCTTCCCGTTATGATGGACAAAATTCTTCCGATAACATTGACTAGGGGAGCCACTTCGCCTGCGTTTTTTCCCTTTGTTACCTCTAGGATCTCATCTATGAATGGGATATGAGCCAGGGCCTTCTTTGCAGCGTCAGTCCATTTACTCCTGTAACGTGCGTCAGAGCGTATGTGCAGTATTAATACTGTAAGAGGGCCCAATGTCTGTGCCATAGCAGACCTCCGTTCAGGTTTGTACGACGCTCCTTCAGCAAGTACCTGCAGACCACCATCCACTCCATATTTTGACAACGGGAATACTTTCAAGACATCACCCTCTTTAGTTACTGGTATCTTGGATGAGCCAAGCCTCACTTCCTTTAACCTCATGTCGAACGCTGCAAAGAAATTGAGGTAAGGGAGTGCCACACCATACCAGTTCTCAGTGTTCTCAGGCCCAAATCTTCTAAAAGGCAGACCAAGGTCTGTAGCTGATCTTCTTATTATTTGGTTAGCTTCAACTCTCGATAGCAGGTATTCTTTGCCTTCACACATAATTTTATAGTTTACTCCCTCAGTGGCCTTTTTCGCACCTTGTGACTCTCTACCATTAGCTTTCTGCCGTTCAGCGTTAAATTCATTAAAGAGAATATTGGTTAACGTTGAACCAACCATTAAGTTGCGATGGGTTCTAGGGATTCTCGAAGCAGCAGCTAACCCATCAAAACAGGCTATTAGGAATTTTAAACACTTTAGCTTTTTATCATCATCAGGCGCGGCTCTTGAACGTTTAGCTGATGACAACTCAACTCCTGATGTGGGATCTACTAACTCTTCTAGTTTTCTCTTACGCCCATCATTAATTAGCCTCTCTGGGTTAATTGCACTTGGTGCAGCTGGTGTAACATCCATATCGCTTGGTGAAGACATTATTTACTCGAGTTTATATTTAATATAAAGTTAAGCATTCGTTTATACTTGTTGGGAATTTATCTTTATTGTACAGCCAGCAATTGACGGATTTGTAGTTTACTGTTTTTATTTGCGAAAACCAAACTCAAATTCTGTTCTCTTGCTGTCTGATAAAATTATTTAAATTTTTCCCTAATCGGTGACACGTTTATTTTCTGACGTTTTTTATTCTATTTGACATAGTCTATAGAACAGTAGCAACGGGAAATTTTGGGTAACATGATAGAACTTAAAATTAACTAAATACATTGTATAAAAATAACAAATATTCGTAACACTCCCACCCGGTACAGTTCTATGCAAAAGAGAAACTGTACCACTTTTTTTTCATCATCTTTTTAGTCTCCATTTATTGGTATTACTGCTAATTTTATAACAGGACGTTCATATATTCCATTTTTTGTTTGAACTATTGCTCGTCGCACTTGCCCATCAGATGATGTTTTAACTTCAATTACCTTACCCTTTGGCCAATTGCATCTTGGTAAATCTTTATCACATATAATTACAATATCGCCCTGTTTAATTGGTACAACTTGTTTATGCCATTTTGCCCGAAGTAGTAGTTCAGGTATGTATTCAGAAATAAAGCGTCGCCAACATTTATTTGCAAATTGCTCTCTGTACAAATAATTAAATTTAAATACTTTAACATCTTCGTTTAAAAATCCAATTGGTTTATCTCCGTTGGAAGATCCAATTAGAAAATGATTTGGGGTTAGAGATTCAGATTCTTCAGATTCTATTGGAAGATAAGTAAGTGGTCTTGAGTTTACTATGTTTTCTGCAGCTATGAGACAACTATAAAGTAATTGGTCAGTAGGGTTCCTGCTTGGTAAAGAATCATATAACGAAATTTTAACCGCTTTCACTAGGCGCTCCCAGGCCCCACCCATATGTGGGGAAAGGGGTGCGTTAAAGTGAAATTTTAGCTCTGGGCTAATCAGTGAATTGGCTATTAATTTACTGTCAACCTTTTGCAGTTCTTCTCTCAATACTCGTTCAGCTGCAATGAAATTCGTACCTCGATCACAATATATATGCCTTGGTCGTCCTCTTCTGTTAATAAAATTTGTCAAACATAGTATAAAACTGTTCACATCTATTTTTTAAGCTACTTCGAGATGGACTGCTCTAGTCGTGAGACACGTAA
Organism: Diabrotica undecimpunctata; assembly: GCF_040954645.1. NCBI lineage: Eukaryota > Metazoa > Arthropoda > Insecta > Coleoptera > Chrysomelidae > Diabrotica > Diabrotica undecimpunctata. The sequence continues at coordinate 62,486,483 of NC_092811.1, forward strand.
ATAAAGCTCCCCATCTTTTCTCCGTCCGTCTTCCAACAGTTACATTTATTAGACCAAAATAATCCATGCCAGTATGTGTAAACGGAGCAGTAAATGTTGCAAGTCTACATGGCGGTAGAGGTGACATTTCTGGTGGTTTTGGCTTAGCAAATTTGACCTTGCAATTTTGACAATTGGTCCTAATCTTTTTAACTAGTTGTCTGAGTTTTGGTATATAAAATTTTTGTCTTATCTCATTTACTACAATTTCATGATTTTTATGGTGATATCTTTTGTGATAGTCTTCAATAATTAGTAAAGTTAAACGACTTCCTCTTGGTAAAATTATTGGCCTTTTTGTTTCTGAAATAACATCTCTAGCTTCATCTAATCTTCCTCTTATACGAAGTAAACCATCTTCATCCAGATATGGCGATAATTTATATAAACTGTTTGATTTATTAACTGTTTTCTGTAAGCTACCAGAATTATTAGTTTTTAATTGTTTTATTTCATTTTTGAAATATTCACATTGAGTTTGCTTTATTAAAATATTTCTAGCACCTAAAAGTTCTTCCGAAGTTAATATTCCTTTAGGCTCTTCAGATTTCATCAATTTTGCATAAACAATTCTTAAAAATCGAAACATATATGCAGTTGCTCTTAAAATTCTATTAAATTGACTGAATCTTTCAAAATCTATTAAACGTGGACTATTAAATTTTACTTCATGAGTGGTTAAAATTTCATCGGCAGCTTTTTCCTTTTTAAGGGTGGTGTCTGAAGGCCAACTGTTTTCTAATTGATACAGAAAATCAGGACCTTTAAACCAACACCTGGTGTCTTTCAAATTGGGACCTTTCGTCCATTAATAGCTTCGTCGGCTATGTTATTCTTAGTAGGTACATATCTCCAATGTGATATCATTGAGTTTTGTTGAATTTCGGCCACTCTGTAAGCAACATACTTTGGTAATTTTCTTGGGTCTTCATTTCTTAACCAGCTTAAAACTGTTGAAGAATCTGTCCAATAAACAATGTTGTGCACAGTTATGGAAAGATGTTGACAAAGGCTTTTAGCAAACCTTGAACCCATTACCGCACCATTAAGTTCCAATCGAGGAATAGTTTGTGGTTTTAATGGTGCTACATGTGTTTTCGCTCCAATCAAAGTACACTCTATGACATTTTTTTTCATTATTCTTAGATATGCCACACAAGCACTTGCGTGTTCGCTGGCATCTACAAAAATGTGCATTTGCGTATTGGTATCCTTCCAGTTTTCGAGTTTATTAAGAAAATACCTCGGAATTGAAACTTTCTCTATTTCTGGAAGCTGTTTTAACCAAACAAGCCATTTTTGAAACTGTTCATTGGTTATTGGTTGATCCCAAGAAATGTTACTCCTCCATATTTCCTGTAAAAGAATCTTCGCATAAATCAAAAAGTTTGCTAACAAACCTAAAGGGTCATATACAGACATTAAGATTTGTAAAATTTCTCGCTTTGTTGGCTTTCTTAATCCACTTAAAACATCTTTGTTTCCTTTATTACATTTTAAATTGAAAATAAAATTATCTCCCTTTAAATCCCACCACATTCCTAGAACCTTTTCCATGCTCTTATTATTTCCTATATCTAGGTTGACTTCCTCGTTATTTCCGTGGGTGGTGTTCATGATTTTTATTAATTTTTCAGAGTTTGATCTCCAGTTTCTTATTTCAAAATTTCCGCTGGCGTGAATTAAGGTAATTTCTTTTGCTAATTGGATGGCTTCATCCCCAGTGTCTGTTGATTCTAAGAGATCATCGACATAATGATTCTTTACTATGGAATCAACAGCGCTAGGATATTCTACGCTAAATTTCTTCGCATTAGTGTTTTTAACAAACTGTGCACAACTGGGTGAGCAGGCAGCCCCGAAGGTCATCACAGTCATGACATAAACTTCCAAAGGATTATCAGAGCTACCATTGCGCCACAAGAATCGTTGTGCATGTTGATCTTCTTCTATTATACCTACACGAAGAAACATTTCCTTGCTGTCTCCAGAAAAGCCAATCTTTCTTTCACGAAATCGTAGGAGGACGCCTAATAAAGAAGCAAGTTGGTCATCTCCTTTTAATAACATAGAATTTAAGGATATTCCCTGTACGGTTGCTGCTGCATCCCAAACTAATCTGAATTTGTCAGGTTTATTAGGATTAAAGGCCGGAAATATGGGAAAATACCATGTTTTTTCTTTGTGCTCTAAGAGTTCTTGTTCTGACAGTTTTCTAATATATTTCTTTTCTAGAAAATCTTGAATTTTTTGATTAATTTTGATACCTAGTTCTGGATTTTTCTTAATTTTTCTCTCTATACACACCAGTCTTTGAATAGCCATGGGTTTACTATTAGGGAGTTTCAAGTTGTCGTATTTCCAGAGTAATCCAATTTTATATTGGTTACCAATTTGAACTAGGTTACTTTTTTGTATACGAATAGCCCTATCTAATTCTTTGGAAACAGACGGTTTAATATTTTGAACTCCAAGGCTTTCAACTGAAAAGAAATCTTTTACACTATTAAAGAGTTCTTGGTTAGTAATGCTTTCAGAACTACATTCGCAAATGTGGTACGAGTAGTTTATTTCCACATCGTTATTTGAAAACATTGCAAAAATGGTCCAACCTAACCTGGACTTTGCAGCTATCGGTTGAAGTTCTATACCTTCCTTCACTCGAAGTGGTAACGCCAAGTCCCAGTTATCTAAGCCTATCAAGATCTGAGGAACAGCGTTCTTATATGATTTGAAGGGCAAGTTTTTTAGATAGGGAAAGCTTTCTTTAATTGCCTTTGCATCGAGAGTTTGTTTTGGAAGGCCTAATTTTCTTACCGTTCTGGCTGGTCGGTGGTCAAATTCTTTGGCCCCATTATAATCACCAGCAATAGAAAAAAATACTTTTTCTGACGCATCTTCTAAGCGTTGTTAGTTTCCGGTCCATTTTAAGCAAAGTTGTTCTGGGTTTCCCATTATATTTAGTTTTTTAGCAACACTTTCTTCTAACAAAGTAACGGAAAACCCTTCATCTAGAAAGGCAAATGTAGTGACCTCCCTACTTCCATTTCTTAAAACAACGGGAAGTATTCGAAAGCGTGTTCCTTGATGTGCATTACTTTCTTCATCTGCAGATAAGAGGTGCGATTCTACTGTTTGCATACCGCTTTCCTTTTTGATAAGCTTTGTACTTTTATTGGATACTTGTTCTGAAAATTCATGAAGAAGAGGATGATGCTTCTTTTGGCATTCTTCTTTGTTGCATTTTACAGGATACTTACAGGGAAATCTGTGTTTCTTTAAGCAAAGCCTACATAAATTTAAGGCTTTAACAGCCTCCCATCTTTGAGATAATGAATATCTCTGAAATTCTGAACAACCTGCAATCTTTTTACAATCTCTCTGATTACACAGTTTACAATTGTGTTTCACTGGAGGCATTTGGTTCATGTATATTAGCATGCACATTATTATTAAATTGCCTTTTTTTATTACTTTGGTCATTAATGGCTAGTGTAGGTAGAGCAGAACAAACATTTGTTGCCAGATTATACAACCAATCAGCAAGTTCCCTTAATCCCTGAAAATTTTGAAAAGCACTGCGATATATCGCCCAATTAACTTTAATTTGTGAAGGTAGTTTCTCTAATAGTTCATGCATAAGGGTAGGGTTATTAAGATAGTCTTTTAAATTAGATGCTTCCAATAAAACACATAAATTTTTAACTGCTAAAGCAAATTCTACCAGAGTTTCAAGTTTTTCCGGTTTAGGAGGTGGTAATCTACGAATAGAATTTATATGAGCTTCAATAATTTGCTCAGGTCTTCCAAAAAGAATTTTTAATGTAGCTATAATTTGGGGCACACATTGAGGTAATATTAAAAAACTTGAAACACTGACTCTTGCTGGACCTTTTAAACATTTTTGTAATCTTAATATATTCTCATGATTATCTACTTGACATAGCTCAGTAGATCTTTCAAAACTACTAATAAAAACGGGCCAGTCATATGGATTACCATTAAAAATAGGGAGATCTCCAGGATCCCTTCTTTTATACAATATACCTGAACTTTTATCGTTATAAGTTGGCAGAGGCTTACCAAGTGTTGGTGTTAAAGGGGCAATATTGTCGATAAAGGGCTTATCTATATTTAGAGAAACGAATTTATTGACCAAAGGGTTAGTTTCAATTATTTCTTCTTCATCGATGTCTTGACTAGCATTCGAGCACTAATCTTCTTCTATAATTGTCCTAGACTCCTTGGTTAACTCTCGTTCTTGACGTAATAGATCTCGTTCTTCTTGCAGAAGTTGAAGCTTCATTTTTGTTTTGCTGCTTGTTGATGAGGAGCTTTTTAAGGAGGTTGCAGAACAAGATTTCTTGATTTTGGAACCTTGTGGGTGAGACTTCTTAGTGGCTGCGTCTATACAAAGAGGGCACTTCCAGCTGTCATCACCAATTACTTCGGAATCATCCTGTACATTTACGCATTCAAAACAGCACCATTTTTTACAGTCTGTACATTCTACCATCCGTTCTTCACGATATGGTTTGCCGCACACAGGACATAGATCAATTTTGGTTCGTCCCAATTGACGGATTTGTAGTTTACTGTTTTTATTTGCGAAAACCAAACTCAAATTCTGTTCTCTTGCTGTCTGATAAAATTATTTAAATTTTTCCCTAATCGGTGACACGTTAGTAGAGTATGGGCCACTCTAACCAGACAGACAGTGTGACGTCACTGGCGCCAATGTCGGTAAGCATTGGATCTGCATTACCGACCAACGCGTAACTTAGCATGGTTCCGAACCTTTAGTCGAGACCGAAACCATATGCAATGACTTTATTGCTTCTACTTGTAATCTTTTATTTTTAATTCTATTTTAACTTTAATGTTTTTTTTCTATTAACTATTTATTCTCACAATATTATTTATAATTAATATTTTTTTTAAATTAAAGAAAAAGTCTTCCAGAGGTAGGATTTGAATTCGGATCAAATATTTACTATACCTTCGTACTACTCACTACACCACGGGCGATTAATGTTATGCGTTCAAAAGAGTATATTAATAGAAATGCGGTTAGCGCTAGGAATTTAAAATATAGATACTCCTCGTTTTGATTGCTGACAAAATAAGTGACAAGATAAATTATATTGAGATAGAAAAAATGTTAGCAGCTTAGATTCGCCAAATAAATCAGTGCAGTAACAACTCATTTATATTTTTTAATAAAAAATATCTATTATAAGTATAAAAAGTTTATTATAATTATATATTATAAATATATTATAAAAGTTATTAATAGTACAAATAAACGAAAACTATCATTGACCCGGCAATATTAAATTGATATATAGTGGTAAACCGCCGTACAGGATTTTAAATGGACAACTTAAAGAAATATCAGTTTCTAGTTGTTGGATATTTAACGAGATGACCCAACTGGTTGACTTTAAACGAATATTAATATAGATACTACCCCTACAATTCATTGAACGTCTGCTGCTTGACAAAGGGGTACATTGACCTTTAATGCACACTGGTTGACACAGTTCTTTCATGCACACATATCTCGTACACTGCTCAATATAGACATACAATTTCGTCATACACTCCCAAACCAGCAGTTCGAATGTTAACAATAATTTTTAGGAATTTATTCACAACGGGGTACTCAGAAACTTCATCTGCATAATACATTTTTGCTATTCTAAACGATTGTCCTTTTAAATGCAATACAGATGAATGTCGTTTCATTCTGTCAAACTTTTAAATATTTGGATTTAATAACATTTATTCAATATAGCTATTGGAATGATACCAAAAATAATTTTTTAGGCACAGGGTTTTCAGAACTTTCATTTGCCTTTGCTATTCTACACCATTGTCATTTTAAACACAGCACACATATGCGCGCGTGACGACAATCGCATCAACTTTTTAATGAACTATTCTTACTCTTTTACTTAATCATGTTACCAATAAAAATCGCCCGTGCAAGACGGAATAACAACAGACATGATCAAAATAGGTGGATAACTCTAGAATCAATAAAATTCCTTAACACATGCCTAACAAATTATAGTCATGGCACAATACACGGGGAGGGAAATCGAATAAACATGAACCCACCAATTAGTCTTTTACCACACCCCATGTAAATTTTTAACAAAGGTTATAACAAATTAAACTTACTTATACCAAAGACGAATTCCACAAAAGGATAAAATACAAATAATGATCATCACACATACTGGGAAAAATGCAAAAATTCCACTTAAGTCGGCATTTAAAGCTTGCGATTTCATAGAACAATGGGCAATGGGTAGTTTATGCACTAGATAACGGCAAAAGTTTTTAGAAAACATTTAGCGCAAAGCAACATTTAAAAGTTAAAAGAAATGAAAAATTAATATTACAAATTAATCAGGAGTCAGACAAGGAGACACAATATGTTCCAATTTATTTATTATTGATTTAAAGGATATTTAAAAAAAACTGTAATAAGAACAAAAAGAGACTTAACGCTAATTAAATCACTTGCGATTTGCAGATGACATTATACTAATTATTAGTACCTGTGTACAGGAGACACAAGAAACGTTAAAAAGCTTAAGCATCGGGGATAGTAGGACTAACATATAGAAAAAATTAACGTAATGTTAGCTGAAGAAGTAGACTCGTGAGGATAGGAAGATTAATAAATATCTACAGAATATAAAATAAAAATAGAAACTCAAATTGCAAAATAACCAAAGGGATAATAGTAGGTAAACTCAGTATTACTATAAAAGATCCAGTGAATTTAAAACGAAAAGGTTTTTGGCACATGAATCCTTACTGTTATGACCTGAGACCATAACATTTAATTGTCAGACTTGAAGGGCTATTGAGAGATATGATAAACTGTAACCTTAAGAGATCATTATGAGAAACGAAGATATAAGAACAAAAACAGATTAAAGCTATCGCAAAAATCTAAATGACATGTGGCAAGTGGGGAAATAGCACATAAACAATAATAAGACCACTGTGATGGATCAAGGATATTAAAGAAAAGAGAGAAAGGAAGAAACCACATAACAAAGAAGCTGCTAAAGACCAATAAACGGTCCCAAATGCCTCGACCCTTCCAACAACAAAAAAAATATGAATTACAACTAACAATATTAATATAATACAGTTCATCGGTCATAGATTAAAAAAAAACTAGAAAATGGGGGAAAATTATAAGTAAAAATAACATCTCGATTGTTTAGTCAAAAATACTTTAAGATCACACAAGTTCTGGTCAAATAAGTCAATTCGCTACCAAAAATTTGATTTATGAATAAAAACATTAGTGATAATTGACTGCAGTTTTACACAATAATGGATCAACCTGCTTTTTAGAGATTTAAGGAGTATAGCTGGAAAGGGTTCAAATAAAAATAAAAACATAAAAATGTGTTTTATTTAAAAAGTAATTAACATACAATTTTATTATAATATTATGTGATAGGTTTTGAGCATAGTCTGTATACGGTCTATCAAGCCATACATAATTCAAGTTTTTTTTGGTTAATAGATATCCATTTAATAGTGACAAGTCACCTAAAATCATTACAATAGCAATTAAATATGATTTTGCACTTTTAATTTTACAAATTATACGGCGGTTACATGTTTAGAAAAAAAAAAGATATAGTTCCTTAGAGAAGAATCATCAATGTACAGAGCTTCTCAACCACTGGAGGTATATATCATTATTTGCGTTGGTACGCAAAAACAGCCAAAATCAACACCACATAAAAATAACACAAAAAAAATATTTTACGTTACAAGTTCAGTAGGTGACCCTAAAATTAACACACTGGGGTATTGTTAAAATACTATTTTATTTGATCCATTATTAGATTACCTAGCAAGTTAGGTATTTAACTTAGGTGGTACCAAAACTAATAAAAAAAGAGTACATTACTCCAAAATGGTTAAACACCACTGATCTATGTGATTTTACATAATTATATAATATGAAAAATATTATAGGCAACTTACATTCTACCAGCTTTTGTGTGCTCGCTATTAGACACATCAATCATCTTTATATTTGTTTAGGGCTTGGCTATAATAAAAAAAAATCAATCTATGTTGGCTATACGTGGTGTCTGTAAAGATAAGGTTTAAATGTTAAGTGTTTCTATCTAGTAATAAACTGTACTCTGATTGCTAAATTCAATTGTAGCGTTCAGTAGAGGTTCCTGACTATTAAAGTATACCTATAACAAAAAAAATGTACGCAAAAGTGTAAGGGCATGGACTTTTAATCAATTTGGTTCAAGCAAAATTTCAGTTACTTGTAATTGTGTTATTTTCTGATTTTATGTAAGCTTTACCCCCATAAAATTGTAAAATTTTAAAAGACAATGAAGTACATTTCTAACTAAATTTTGCTTTTAACAGTAGTCGCCACGAGAAGGCATGATTAGATGACTACCGGGAGGGGGGTAATATTAGTACTGGACAAACAGTTAGTATTAAGGTGAATAAATGCTTGTCTGTTATCTGATACATATTTTAGTAAGTAAAAATCAGTATTGAAATATTACAAAAGTACGAGTTTAGTAAACATATTTTTACGACCTGTTTAACATATTTTATCAGTTTTTGGATTATTTAGTATACATTTCGGTTTCAAAAAATAAAATAATTTAAGTGGTTCATAACAGATATCTTTTCGTGGCTTGTCCTGACCATCTTTTTTTTAAATCATACAAAATATGGGTCAGTAAGCATCTTTTTATGGTCTGTTGAACATATTTTATTAAATTATTTTAGTATACATTTCGTGATTCAAATGTAAATAATTGGAGTGGTCCATACAGACATCTTTTTATGGCTTATCTTGACCATCTTTTTTAAATTATACAAAATATAGGCTCAGTAAGCATCTTTTTATGATCTGTTGAACATCTTTTATTATATTTTCAATTTTTTTTTAGTATACATTTTAAGTTCCAAAAATAAATAATTTGAGTGGTCCACAACAGATTTTTTTTGTCATCTTTTTAAATTTTGATGTCTGATTTAAAAATTTGATTTGATCTATTTTAAAATAATATTAGAAAACATACAAGCGCTTATACCATAAGAATAAGGAACGTAAAGTAATTTAATCTGAAAAATAAAAAATAATAATAGGTTAATACCATAATTTACTACAATTCATACTCTATATAAAAATATTGTAAATTTAAAAAAGACAAATATTAAATTTTAAGTTTTTTGTAACCGTAAGGTACCGATGTGAAATCTTCGGAAAATTTTCTTTTGGTAGAGTTAGGTTTATATATTTTTTCAAATGTTTTTGTAATGACACAGTGATCTTGCGTTCTTTGTATTTGTTTAGTGACTATGGAAACAGGATCAGGCTTTTCGAGAACCATCTCTTTAATTTTATCAAAGTTTATGGTTTTAGATACTGCATAATTAAGTGATATCCCCTTAACTTTACAGCAAATTTTCTGTTGGCCATCGGGGAGAATGTATTTATAGGCATAATTTTTAGGTCCTCCAGAAACGAATTCAGAGATAAATCCACCACCTAACTCATCGGTAAGATCACCAATACACTGGCCGGTAGGAAGGTCCTTCAAACCTGGCTTCGCTACATACACAATTGAATCAGTGTCATAATAAAAAGCCCTATCCCCCACCAAATCTAAATAGGAATATAATTTAAGACGAGCCAAAGCTGTCACATAAGAGGCAAGAACCACATTTACCGTGGGAGATATTGAAGCCGCTTCTTCAACATATTCCCAAGTTACAACAAGCGTCTCATCGTTTACAGGAATTACGGTGTTGACATAAAGCGAAGGGTTCACCAACAGCAAAAAATTCATTAGGCTGTTTTATGATAGAGGTTTTAGGAAGATTTTCACGCTGAGCGAACTTTCCCCAAAAAGAATTCAACATTAACTTTGCTAAAGATCTAAGACCAGGATTCTCCGATATTTCAGAAAAGTCCAATCTTACATCTTCCCGTTGAAAAAACTCTTCAACGTATTTATTTTTCTGCTCATCAGATTCACATCCACGAGGCCAACCAGAAGCTTGTTGTTTAAGTTTGATGAATCTATTCATCATATCTGAAAAAAGACCTTTCCGAGATTTCGATAACTCTACACTGTCGTACGACCATATCTCATACACATCCAATATCTTATAACCCTTCGTTAAGGCCTTCACCACTTCTTCAATTACCCATGTTCCTGTGAGAGATCGTTCTTCATCTGAATGCTCACATTCGGTTTGTACAAAATCCTCGCCACATTTTCGACAAAGAACAAACATACATTTGCTATTCATCTTTGCTGGTAAAACAGGGTGGTAAAGAGTTGTAGGTGGTAATACTTTACACTTTATTAATCCAGACAACTCAGTAAGGTCTGCAGCATTGCATTCCTCCCCAATATATATTTTCTTTGGGTGTCCGATAGGGAACTTTCCATATTTACAAATAAATGGATAAAGTGAGCAAACGTCAACATATTTTATCTTTTCATCCTGACTTCAAGTAAAATATTCAACAGTATTACCGGTTCTGCCACCGTAGAGAGCATCCCTAGGATTTAGAGGTAAAGTCATCATAAGACAATGGTTTTCGGTGTATGATGTTATCTCTGGCGTTATCATTTTTCTAAAAGTGCATTCCCACATTTCTACTACTTCATACCCTTGAGACTGCAAATATTGATTTTTAGTTTTTGTTTTGTCATAACGATTGTCCATGCAATCCGAAGGGTCGTCGTAAAGAGGGGTCGTTCTCTTTTCGGGGTAACAGCTAGGACATCCATGATAATAACACCCCTGAAATTCAAAAATTGTCTTATCGTGAAGACCATCTACCTTGAGATTTCCTATCAAAGCTTCTGATCCCCTTGCAGCATGTTGTATTTTAATTTCACGCTGCTTCTCTTCCCACAATAACCATTGCAAAGCGATTTTAGAATGATTGTCTTTAAAACGATAACCACCTTTGGGAATAAGACCTATAGTGTCAGGCTGTAGGAAATTACGTCTATATACCTTATTGCAGGTCGAGGCTACAGTTGTAGCTTCTAAGAAAGGGCAAACATTTGACGTGTCAAGCAACTGTTTTCTAAAACTTAAGCAAGCCTGTGCTAATATTTCAACATCGGATATACAGTACTCTTCAATTTCTTTTCTAAAATCAAAGACATATTCTTCATTAACTCTTTCAGCATGCCATTTTATCAACCTCTCTCGTGTATCCTCCTTCAAATTATCTGGATCGTAGTAGTGTAGAGGAGGAACAACCCCGACATAATTTTGGTTTTCTACCTTATTGAACAGATGGGGAAAGTAGCCTTTTTTCAATTGAGTTAAACCGAATGCTTTAGGTAAAGCTGATAAAGCCATAGGAAAATAATTAAGACTGTCGAGAAACCTAACATTCCCAACACTCATAGACACCAACATTGTACCACGCATAATCAGATCAGGAGTAATATCTGTCTTTGTTAGAATATAATTTAACACAAACTGGTGATCGAAGCCAGAGCCGTTATGGGCCATAACAACGACACTTTTAAAAAGTTTACGCTGATTCAATACAAACTCCATCAACCGTTCAATTGGGTTGTTTTTTAAAACTTGCAGACGAACACCACATTTTATACACATGCTGCTGTCGGATTCCAAACATTTGTCACAGCACTGTTTAAAAACACACAGATTAGGTTCTTGAAGAAGTGAACCATCAGGCATTAACGTTTCCTGAGTTGTTTCCAGATCGTAAAAAATGAAAAGAAAATCGTTTGATGGAGGAGTACCGAAATCTGCCTGCATATAACAAAGATGATCACTTGGACAATTTTTTCCGCAAGTTCTGCAGAATATCTCTGAGCATTGAAACACGCTTCTCCATAAAAGCTTCGCCCACATCTGCAACAGGGAATTTTTAAAGTATCTTTAGAACAAGCGGGTGAACGACGACAGGCAAAGCATGTACCATCACACCTGTGCTCGTTTTTATTGTTATAAGGTTTATGACACGCCTCGCAATAATAGCGGCATGTAAAAGCAGCACTCAGAGAACTTAAGACGTTGTAATGCCCTTCATGGAACAGAAGATTCAATTTCGGCCCATTACCAAATCCTTCAAAAACCACATCACGGCCCTTACTTCCATAGTCGTATACAACAATCTTGTAATTATTAAGATAAGATTGAAATTGTTGTAATTCTGGAATACCAGCGCCGTCAATAGGAATAACAACACCCGCATCCTTTGTCAATTTTATTGCTTCTATCTCTTGCGTTCTACCTACATCTTGACGAATTTTTGAAAATTTAGGATTTTTGTCTGCGTACGCTTTAGCTACCAATCAAAGCTCGAGGAAGGCAAAGGTTATCCTTATTTTTAATGACCATTATACTTTGTCTTTTTCTACACTCCTCATCAAACGTATTAAACTTGCGTGGTCTTCCCTGACCTTTAGGCATCTTAACGATTGTAATCCCTAGACAAAATGTCTCGGTGTTAAGACCTGTAGAATTGGACTGATAAATTAATGATATTTTGTTAAAAACATCATCTACAGTTACATCGGCAGCCGGTCTAAATCGCATCCATCCCTGTCCTCTTGAAAATTCTTTGCTACAGAACGTAAAACCAACCTGATCCTGCGGTTTAATGTTCTCTGTCCCCTTCATCACAATTTGTTCTATTGCCATTTTGGTCCATTTAACTGGATCTGAACCCTCAGGTACATTTTTTATTTTAAATTCCAGAGTTCTCCCCTGAACTCCGAATTTATGAATTTTTTTAACTTGATCTCTAACAATTAAAAAATTTTCCATTTTTAAATCTTATAAAATTATTAAAAATTAGAGTTTTTAAAATATAACAAAAAACTCACCAAAGCCCGTCCGATCACTAGGAATACCTGAAACGGAATGAAGAAAAATAGTTGTAATTGTCCTCCGGAGGCGCGACAGCCGTGCCGGAGGCATCAAGGAATTTGGGTATCGGTCAAAATACTTGGGAATTCCAAGGTTGGCCAAATCCAAATTTCTAATTGATTCGATGCAGGGAAATTCCACTTTCGCTACGTAAAACAAAGGATTTGTTTTACATAAAAGCAGGTAGATTTTCTCTCATCGATCAGTCGAGCTTGCCTCTTCTTACTGTAGACCTAGTCGGTGCTTTATTGTATCAACTTGAGCTATTGTTTTATTTCTGATTTCCTGTGTACCTTTTTATTTTAGCAGTTGTCGTATATTCAGACCTTTTCAGGTTAGAATATTACTATTGTTCATGTATTGATTTATTTACTATTTTATTTGATTATTTTTGATTGTTTATATTTCTTGTATTTGTGTCTAAGTAGTTCTTTCCGGTAAGTTAAAGAACTCTTAGAAATATTTTTCTGATATTTCACTTGTGTTTCATTGTGTGTCTAAGTCGTTCTTTTCCGGTAAGTCAAAAGAACACTTAGAAGTATTTCCATATTTGCACTCTTATTTCTGATATTTCGTATACTTGTCTCTGTTATTTTCATTTTCACGCTAAGTCGTTTCTTCCGTAAGTCAAGAAACACTTAGCTATATTTCTATATCTTTTCCGCATTTTATTTTCTTATTTTCTATTACAAGTTGTTTCTTCTGTAAGTCAAGAAACACTTGTAAATATTTGTATTCTTATTTTTGCATTTTATTTTTTTTTATTCTATATTACAAGTCGTTTCTTCCGTAAGTCAAGAAACACTTGTAAATATTTATATTCTTCTATTGCATATTTGATTCTCTTGTTGTTTTTCTGTTCTAAGTTGTTTCTTCCGTAAGTCAAGAAACACTTAGACATATTTTCACATATTGTTTTATATTTACTTATTTCATTTGTTTATATTCCTCTCTTAAGTTGTTTCTTCCGTAAGTCAAGAAACACTTAAGAACATTTCTGCATTCTTTTACCTTGTGTATTTTTACTCATATTTCTGCATTTTTCTATTCTTTGATCTTGTACATTTTTACTTTTTATTCTAAGTTGTTTCTTCCGTAAGTCAAGAAACACTTAGAAACATATTCTTTGCACTACATTTATCATACCATTTTATTTTATTGTTTACCAAGTTATTCCTTCCGTAAGTCAAGGAATACTTAGATTATTTTACCTGTTCTGTTTTCCATTTTTGATCTGTTATTTTGTAACTGTTCCTTGGAACCGTTACCTGTAACAGATACTTGTCGCTGTAACGGTTATTCTGTAACGGCAAGAGTACTGACCCATTTCACTAGCGACAAACGAAGATGGTAAACACCCGTTCCAATTCCGGAGACAGGAAAAAGTCCGAAGAGCCGGCGATGGGTCCTACAGGCCCAAATGCCCCCTCTCGGCAACATGGCGCCCAACAAAAATCCGAACCCACGACCCCAGGACCGTTTTCAAGCCAGCCTTCAACCGCTGACTTCATATCTGCACTTATGCAAGCGATGACGGCCCTTTCAACTACCCAAGGCACAATACCACAGATGCCCCAACACACACCTGAGCCACCGAAGCCCAGGATCACTTACATGAAACCACCCCAATTCTCAGGACGAGACATCGAGAATCCACTCAACTTCCTGAACAAAGCAGAGAACTTCCTCACCAAATACGATGTCGACGAGGACCAATGGATTGACTACCTAATAGACAATTCTCTCCACGGTGATGCGAAGAAATGGGCCCAGAAATTCTCACATACGGACCTGCCATACGACACGTTCCGAGGCCGCCTCCTGAAGAAGTACAACGATCCCGCTTTACTTTCAGCCCTCACATCTAAACTCCACGGCGAACACCAACGGAAGGACGAACCAACGGAAGACTTCATCAATGGGAAAGCTGCCCTGTTCAGACGTCTCGCCCCGTACACCCCTGAAGACCAGAGATGCATCACAATTGTGAATCAACTGCGACCAGATATCTCGATCTGCCTACGGCTGAACATCCCGAAGACAGAAGAAGACCTCCTAACGATCGCCCAGGGAATGGAAGCAGACACCCGCCGGAATACCGCTCTGAACAAACCCCAGCAACAACCTCAACAGCCGTACCGTCCCCTACGTCAGGATAACGCTCCACGACACCCTGAGGCGATAGACGAATGGAGAAACCCCAGCGGACAGTACAGGATGCCATCAATGGACCAACCACCACCTCCAACCCCACAGAACCAGGGAAACGCCAATCGGGGCGCCAACTGAACCCTGTTGTGAAGATGGTGCCCCAACTGAATCCTATTCAGGTACAACCCTCGACAGCAGGCCTCCCCCAACTCTATGGAAGGATCAACGGGCAGCAAGTGAAGATTTTGGTCGACACCGGTGCCTCCGGGAACTTCGTTCACCAGAAGTTGATCCAGAGACGGGACCTGCAACGAGGACCAGGACTGGTTCAGCTGGCATGCACGGGCAGCACATCCCGCACCCTAGGGACTGCTGCAGTCAATATGAACATTGACACTCTGGACACGACTGTAAACTGCATGGTTATGGAAGATTTGAACCACGACGTTGTGTTAGGGATGCCTTGGTTGGAGCAGGAAGAGGCCAATGTAGACATACCCCGAAAATGTCTACACGCTGGTACTGTCTGCCGAACCACCATCTACTGGGCGACCCCAGCAGAAAGGCAAGCCAAACCACAACAGCTGGAATTCCATCAAACCCCATCCCAACAAGCAGAGCAGTCAACCCAAGAGGACAATGAAATATTAGACAACCGTTCACGTCAGCCGACCACTGAAGAAACCGAAACAGCGGACATCAGTACAGGCACACCCGAAGAAAAAGAAGAAGAAGCCTACGGCGTTCCATTACTAGAGACGATGGAGGACGTCGACGAGGAGGAAGAACCTAGCCTGACAGCAGATGACATGCCAGACGCCGAATGCCTTTTACTGATAGAGACAATGGAGCACGGCGACGAGGAGGAGGACACCGACTCCATCCTCGACGGTCCGGTCGACATACCACTCCGAGAGGAAATCCGGAGAAGTCACCGGACACACAAGAGAAAGAAACGACTTCGGAGATGCAAGCAGCAAACCTCCGAAGACGTACCCAGGAGCGATATTGAAGAGAATCTCCTCCAAGAGTTCACGATGGTCAACGATGCTGACCATAGGACCCTGACCCCTCCGGACGGACGGGATGAAGGAACCACAGCGCAGCCGACCACCAAAGATGACCAAGGATAAGGTCCCATTACGACACGTGGAGATATCAAGGTGAATTAAGTAGCCTTATATCTTCGTCCTACGACGTCGTAGGACCTCCTCAGGGTGAATAAAGTAGCCCTGACGGAAGCAGACGAGCCACCCGGCACACCTGGACCACCTGGGCCTACTGGACCATATAGAATTAAGTTCAAATATCTTAAGTACAATATCTTAGTTTTTTTTATCTTAAGTCTTTTACATTATATTCTTTTAGGGTAAAAATTTTATTATTGTATTTTTTTTTTATTCTTAAATTGTATTTTTCTATTGTTTTAATAAATTTTCTTAGCACCGTTAGGTCTTTCAGAGGAGGGGGGATGTCCTCCGGAGGCGCGACAGCCGTGCCGGAGGCATCAAGGAATTTGGGTATCGGTCAAAATACTTGGGAATTCCAAGGTTGGCCAAATCCAAATTTCTAATTGATTCGATGCAGGGAAATTCCACTTTCGCTACGTAAAACAAAGGATTTGTTTTACATAAAAGCAGGTAGATTTTCTCTCATCGATCAGTCGAGCTTGCCTCTTCTTACTGTAGACCTAGTCGGTGCTTTATTGTATCAACTTGAGCTATTGTTTTATTTCTGATTTCCTGTGTACCTTTTTATTTTAGCAGTTGTCGTATATTCAGACCTTTTCAGGTTAGAATATTACTATTGTTCATGTATTGATTTATTTACTATTTTATTTGATTATTTTTGATTGTTTATATTTCTTGTATTTGTGTCTAAGTAGTTCTTTCCGGTAAGTTAAAGAACTCTTAGAAATATTTTTCTGATATTTCACTTGTGTTTCATTGTGTGTCTAAGTCGTTCTTTTCCGGTAAGTCAAAAGAACACTTAGAAGTATTTCCATATTTGCACTCTTATTTCTGATATTTCGTATACTTGTCTCTGTTATTTTCATTTTCACGCTAAGTCGTTTCTTCCGTAAGTCAAGAAACACTTAGCTATATTTCTATATCTTTTCCGCATTTTATTTTCTTATTTTCTATTACAAGTTGTTTCTTCTGTAAGTCAAGAAACACTTGTAAATATTTGTATTCTTATTTTTGCATTTTATTTTTTTTTATTCTATATTACAAGTCGTTTCTTCCGTAAGTCAAGAAACACTTGTAAATATTTATATTCTTCTATTGCATATTTGATTCTCTTGTTGTTTTTCTGTTCTAAGTTGTTTCTTCCGTAAGTCAAGAAACACTTAGACATATTTTCACATATTGTTTTATATTTACTTATTTCATTTGTTTATATTCCTCTCTTAAGTTGTTTCTTCCGTAAGTCAAGAAACACTTAAGAACATTTCTGCATTCTTTTACCTTGTGTATTTTTACTCATATTTCTGCATTTTTCTATTCTTTGATCTTGTACATTTTTACTTTTTATTCTAAGTTGTTTCTTCCGTAAGTCAAGAAACACTTAGAAACATATTCTTTGCACTACATTTATCATACCATTTTATTTTATTGTTTACCAAGTTATTCCTTCCGTAAGTCAAGGAATACTTAGATTATTTTACCTGTTCTGTTTTCCATTTTTGATCTGTTATTTTGTAACTGTTCCTTGGAACCGTTACCTGTAACAGATACTTGTCGCTGTAACGGTTATTCTGTAACGGCAACAGTACTGACCCATTTCACTAGCGACAAACGAAGATGGTAAACACCCGTTCCAATTCCGGAGACAGGAAAAAGTCCGAAGAGCCGGCGATGGGTCCTACAGGCCCAAATGCCCCCTCTCGGCAACATAATTGTTGCCGAGAGGCGTGGAGGGCTGAAGAAGGGCCTGTCTCCTGCTCTACGGGCTTCTTACGGTCACGGGAACTGGACCGTGAAGAGCTACGAGTGTCTACCATCTTTGAGTTAAGAATTCGTCTGGATCTAACTGGTCTCGTAGCAGGTATTCGGATTCGTGTATGTTTCTATTCGAAACTGTCACAAATCTGAAGAGTTATATAGCTTTTTAGTGCGTGATCGTGTTGCGAAATACCACAGAAAAGCAAACAGTGCAATATTTATTCATATATATGTAAGAAAATGCAAGTTGGAAATAAGTGCAACACTTCTCGTGCTTAATCTACAAAGTAGAAGTCCCACAAGCGTGTTCTCGGCACGAAATAAGACAGAAAAGTGTATGGAAATATTCGTATAAATAAACAGAACAAAATGCAACAATAAAAAGGCAAAAAGGTTGAGGAATTCCTTGACTTACGGAAGGAATCCTCGAAATAACTTGTGCCTCCTTAACTTACGGAAGGAGACGACAAGCACACAGAAATATATATAAATATTTCAAGCGTATGGTCTCTAATAAGAGGGATATCGCAATGACAATATTTATATTAATAAAAGGTAATAATAAAATAACCAAAAAAAGAAATAGTAATATATCTGAGCGTGTAATCCACTAAGGAGGTATCGCAAACGAGATATATTAAACAGTAAAATATGCAATAATAAAATAGCAGATAGAAATATGAATATACTCGAGCGTATGATCCACTGAGGAAATGTCGCAGCAAAGTATATTCGAACAGTAAATACACAATACAAAATATCAAAGATAAATGTGAGTATATATCGAAGCGTATGGTCCACTACGGAGATATCGCAACAATATATATTCCAACAGCAATAATAAAATAGCAAATAATGGTATTTTCTCTGTGTATGATCGATACGAAATATCACAGTAGAAAAATACGACAAAAATACATATATATAAAATGCACAGTAAAATATCAATAAAAATCAGCAATAAATCAATAGTAAATAAAAGGCAGAATCTAGGTGGATGACTGGCACCGTACCTAGAGACTTAGAATACGAGGGTGAGCTCGAACTGGCCGACTACAGAAAATCCACCTTCTTTTATACACCAAAATCCTTTGTTCTTGGGGATTATGACGTAGGAAAGTGGACTTTCCGTGAGAGTCGACCAATGGAAAAATTAAATTGCTCAAAAGTTGAAATAATTCTTTATTCCAACCAATGAACAATTTTTTTCATGTTTGGAGATGTTGTCCGTACGCTGATTGGTCAGTAAATGCGAGCGCACGGGAACATAATGATGTTTAAGGTAAACTTTAATCAGACGGAAAACTAAACGGTTTAAAAAAAATTTATTCTCCATTTTTATTTTTTTTTTTTCGGCAAATTCTTTTTATTTCTAGGGCCTGCGTAGCGCAAGCGGTAGGATGCTTGACTCGCAAGCCGGTGGTCCGGGGTTCGAATCCCACCGCCGGCAAGAACATCTAGACATTTTAAAAATGTCTATAGGCCCCAGGTCGACTCAGCCTGAATAAAAATGAGTACCTTGGGTAAAACCAGGGGTAATAATAGACGGTTGAAGCGTAGCACTGGCCATGTTACCTTCCTTGTATACCGTAGGCCCTAGATATAGCAGACTACCCTGCTATACTCCCAAAGCCGCGACAGCGGTATAAAACGGGAGACTATTATTCTTTTTATTTCTTACTACCATCATTCTTTAACACGCACATTATGTTGCCATTTCACCAAAAAACTTGTTTAGAAGCACAAAATGTATTTAATCACATTGAAGTGGTGGAATTGAAGTAAGTTAAGTTCATAACGGAAGTTAGAAATAACACATTTTTTTTATAATGAATATAATGAGGTACCTACTGATTTAATCACCAAACACATTTTATCACACCTGAAAACACTCGTCATCAGCATTAAGCCGATTATGGAAATCTAGAGACAGAAATGCCTAAACAATTCAATATGAAGAAACAAACACATTAAGATTAAAATCACGTCAAGGAGCCGTTATACGATTAAAACCATACACAACGGAAATGAAGGTGAATGAAGAAATTAAAGAATGCGAAATTAACAGGAGTTCAACAATAATATATACCGAATGATAGCAAATCACCATTAGGTAGAAATGTGGGGTCAATTACGAAGAAACTATAACATAAAGGCATATTCAAAAGGAATAAACAGGTAAACTAGTAAGAAAAAAAAAGGAAATTAGATTAGAGTAATCAAAAAAAAAGAAAAATACAATATATAGGCTATGAGTTAAGACGTGAAAGATATGAACTTCTACAAAGCATATTAAAAGGTAAAGTACAGGTCAAATTATCAGTAGGAAGACAACTCCGTGACTAAAATACCTGAGAAGATGGTTTGACCTCTCATCCGCAGAAATTTCTCGTTCTGCTGTTTTCAAAGCTACAATTGCGATCCCCAATCTTTGAAATAAGACCGCGAGAAGAAGAAGAGATAAAAAGGAATATTTAAAACAGCCGGTTATCAAAATTAGTTTCTACAGCGGTCTAAAGCAAATGTATGATAAATTTAGGAGTACACGAATTTGGAATAAGTGTTGTGTATAACTTAAACCTTTAACTAAAAATACTCTAAAGAGTAGACGTTTTGTTATACTTATAAAGGAAAGCCTATCAACAATGTAACGGAGCAAAGACCCAAATGTTGGGGTCATAAGGACTAAAATTCTATAGAAGATTCGAATTCATATATCAGAATTTCATCGGGGTCGGGTAATCCTAATGGCACACAAAGATGGATATAAAATGTTTAAAGGTTTTATAACATAAAACAAGTAAAAGTAATAATACCCCTTGAAGATATAGTAAGAAATTTGTAGAAATGCCAAAGATAAAATGCAATGTTTTGCAGTAGAAAAATATATATCTAGAATATGATGACACCAGCTGATTACGAGATCATATCAACAGGTAGCGATTCGACTTAAAAAATTTTGAGTCAGATGGTCGAAAAGTGAAGATTATACAAGAGCGTGGACATTGAAAAGTGTAAAGGCATATATAGTATATTTAGAAAATAAGACAAGCCTAGGAAGAATGGTACTTAAACAAGTGAAAATATAAGTACTATTGGAAAGACATGATGACCTGAATATACCTAGGAAAGAACTGGTCGGTATCCGTAAAATAAACCACAGTATACTATTGTATGAAAAAGGTAAAAACAGATAGCAGTTCGAAAGACTTTTTATGATTAAACCGATAATAAAAAAAAAATTACACTTAAGTTGTCAAAAAAATGAAGATTGTACAAGAACGTAGACATTACAAAGTATAAGGGCATATATAGTGTATTTAGAAAATATGAGAAGTCAAGGAAGAATGCTACTTAAACAAGTGAAAATATAAGTACTATTTACATGATAACTTGAATCTACATAAGAAAGAACTGGTCGAATCTGAAAAAACAAAAACCATACTATCCTATGAGATAAAAGGTGAAATTAAAAAAAAAACGATATTATTACAACGAAAAAAAGCATACCAAATGAGGAAAAAATCTGCAGACGATGCTAATCTCTCAAAGCGAAGATGATTTACAATATATGCTGCCAGAAAATAAAAATAAGACGAAATGCATGGTTATAACACCAAATCTACTAGTGAATTAGAGCTGGAGGGTCAGATAAGTGATGGAGTTTAAATATCTTTACATCATACAGGTACGGAAAGTTTTAAACAGAAGTTGAAGACCAAATAAATAAAAAAAGTCGCAGGTTGCTTAAATGAAAAAATATGGGCTAATAAAATATCGGAAAAGAAAGGCAGAAAACATTTATCAGAACACTTGATACATTGAACACATCAGAATACATGGCAGAAACTTGACTTGGTAGACAGAAGTGAAACAGTAGAGATGAAAACCCTTCGAATAAATCGATGGTAAGTCACTGACATATCATTAATAACTGGGTAAAAAACAGAACAGAGTAAAACGACCATATAAGCCAAATGACACAAAAATAGAGTGGTAAAAGAGACGGTTCTACAATAGAAATCGATCAGTGGGAAGACCACGAAAACGATGGAATGACAACTGAAGGCACATTAAACAAACAGAGTAATGTCTACACAAAAAAAACACGAGATGGAAACTATGCATACAGGCGTGGGCAAGATTTGGAAAACTGAGTTGGATCTTGAAAAGCACTAACATAGAACAATAGTTGAAAAGCAGAATTTACGATCAGTGTATTCTCTCTATAGTGTATCGAAGACGTGTTCAAATACATTAATTTGGCAGATAAGTGGGTAAATGTTAATGGAAGAAAACTGACTCATTTAAGATACGCTGATGACATTGTAATATTCGCTACAAGTTTCGAAGAACTACAGACCATGATGACGCAACTATTTTAAGCTTCGGAAAAAATAGGTCTTAGGAAGGAAGGAACTTGAAAAAAAACAAAAATTATGACAAATACACTGAATATTACAGAAATAACGTTGAACGACATAAATTTAGAAACAGTAAGCGAATATATCTACCTGGAACAGATATTGAAAATTAACAAAAAAAACCTGCCGAAATTACCAGAAGAATAAGGTTAGCGTGGGCAGAATTTGGAAAACTGAGTTGGATTTGAAAAGCACTAAAATAGAACAGTATTTGAAAAACAGAATTTACCTTCAGTGTATCCTCCCTATACTCACGTATGATTCACAGACGTGGACACTCACCAAGTACAATATGTATAAAATAGTAAAAGCATAAAGAGCGATGGAAAGATCAATGCTTGGGGGTGAGACTTATAGACAAAAAAAAAACAAATAAAATGGATTAGAAGCAAAACTAAAGTAAAAGACGCAGGAGAACATGCGGCCAAATTAAAATGGAGCTTCGCAGGACACAATGCCCGACTGAAGGATAAGAGATGAACCACGAAATACAACAATGGAGGCCATGGTTAGGGAAAATAGAAGCAGAGGAAGACCACAAATGAGATGGGCTAATGACGTTAAGAAGATCGGAGGACACAACTGGAAGCAAGTGGCGCAAAATAGAAAAACCTTGATTGATTTAAAGGAGGCCTATGTCCAAAGTTGGATTACTTAAGGCTAAAGAAAAAGAAGAAAGTATTCTCTCTATACTCACGTATGGTTAACAGACGTGGACACTCACCAGGTCTTATATGAATACAATAGTAAAGGCACAAAGAGTGATGGAAAGATCAATGCTCGGATTGAGACTTATGGACAAAAAAAAGCAAAACAAGTGAATTAGATGCAAAACCAAACGTAAAAACGCACGAGAACAGGCTGCTAGATTAAAATAAAGTTTTGTAGACCCAACGTCTGACTGAAGAATAAAAGATGGAGCCACAAAATACAACCACTAGAGGAAAACCACTAATGAGATGGGCTGATGACATTAAGAAGATCGGAAGTCACAACTGGAAGCAAGTGGCGCAAAATAGAAAACACTTGATTAGTGTTTAGATAAATAGATTAATTTGGAGGATGCCTATGTCTAAAGTTGGAATACTTAAAACTTAAGAAGATAGTGCATACAAAAATTATTTAAAAATGACAGGCAAGCAGCAAACATAGAAACTGTTATAGCAAAAGAAGAAGGTATGCATGCAGTAAAATCGGCAAAAAAAATAATACAGCTACAAGTTCTAACGAATACCATCAGAAATTAATAAATTAATCGGATCAAAATATATACTAGGACCAGTGAAGACAGCAAAGAAGATATAGTAGAGATACAAGAAATATATTTTGATTCTAAAAATTCAACTGAAGATTAGGATGTAGACTCCCTCACAAGTAATACCTTTTTCTTGGTAAGAAAAGATGAAAACAGTATGTAGGCACCCACCCTTCGCATCACGAACAGGTGTAGTAAACTTGATAACTTATATGATGGCTGCTAAAGTGGTCGTTAAAAAATTTGGAGACACCATTTGATACTTAGAGGCAGATTTTGAATACATGTGCAAAATGTAATTCTGAT
Source organism: Diabrotica undecimpunctata (assembly GCF_040954645.1). Lineage (NCBI taxonomy): Eukaryota > Metazoa > Arthropoda > Insecta > Coleoptera > Chrysomelidae > Diabrotica > Diabrotica undecimpunctata. Next base: position 62,510,563 of record NC_092811.1, read on the forward strand.
AATATCATTTAAAAAAACCTAAATTATATTTTTTATTTCTTTTTGTATATTTACATTCTACTTTTGTATATTTTTAGTAAATTAAAATATAATAATAATTTACAATATTTGTTTTATAAGAAAAAAAATGTGTACTATATATGACGCTTTGCACATGCGAGAAAAAAGTATCCGGACTCTTAGTCCACATCCACTATCGGTGCAAATAAATTGAGCGATAGTGACTTAAAGTTAATAAACCACACTCTAAAGAAAAAAAACATCAAAGAATTTAAAAAAAAAACTGGAGCAAGATAATACTTAGTTTTGGCTTCAGAAACGCAATGGATAGATGGATAGATATAAGAACGGCCTTGTTTGCCCTTAATGTATTAAAGTAAATGTCTTCAAATGATGATGCGTCGCAGAGTCGGTTAAAGAATTACTGGTATTGATGAATAAGAATGTAGCAAGAGGTCGTACTTACTTTAAATATAAAAATAGACGAAATAACATGACCATTGCAAAGACACAACAAGACTCTTTATGGGTTAAAGGCAAACTCATTCAAAAGTTTGACAGATATGCATACTTGAAAACAATCAGCATTCAATAAGAGGGGAAAGTACTTTGCAGCAATAATATTAGTTTGAATCTGCATAGTACGAATACTGAGGTGTTATATATTTTCTGTAATAGGTTACTGAGGTTTGGACGCTAATAAAAGGATATAATTAACAGAATAAAAGCGTTTAACATGTTGGGATTATAGAAAAATTTTAAAGATAAATTGAATGGACAAAATTGCCAAAAACGACGTTTTAAAAAGAGTACAACAAGAAAAAGGAGATATTAAATACAATTAAAATGAAATTTGCAGTATCTGTCATGAGATGTGAGAGATATGCGTTACTGTAGATTATTCTACAATAAGCTTATTATATTTAAGATACTAGACAGAAGAAGCATAGACCGATGACACATATCTTAGCTGAACAATTTGAGACAATGGTTATAGCTAGCCAACCTACTTAAAGAACTTCTTAAAAAACTGACGTTGATCTTTTGAAAAAAAAATACATAACCAAATTTCCTGAGGGTTAAGTAATAAATGAACTCTGGATGAATATGTGAAAATTGTGAACGAAAAACTATGGGTTTATAACGAGATTATGACAAAAGAACAATCAGCATACATATTTATTATTGTTGGTTCTGGATTAGATTACGGGGCGACATTCAAGAAAATATCCTAAGGTGTTTATTTTAAACAGGTGCCGAAATATTGGAAAATCTTACGGAAAAGTGAAGGAGGGACTAAATTAAATTTAGTTTGTTAAACACGATTATTTTAAAAATTATATATTTTTTCGTATATTAGAAAACATATTTACTAACAAAATCTGTTTATTTTATTAACACCTTTATTAATATAAAAGAATACCTTTATAGTAGAAAAAAACATTCGACATTTTTTTTAGAGCCCCGTATATGCTAATTTTAAAACGATATATTTTTCGTACTTATATCAGAAAATATATTTATTAACATAATCTGTTTATTCTATCATTATAAACAAATTAAAAAATATGCATTTATTTTCACGTATATTTACATTAGAAAAAATATATATTAACATAATCTATTAATTTTATAATTAACTTTTTTTGAAATAAATATAAAAATAATATTAAAATTAAAAAGCGTTTTAAAAAGGGGGTCAGTATTACATAGAATTAAAAAGTTTCTTAATCTCAATTAAAAAATTGATAATTACCTAAAATAAAATATTCTGAACGCACACAGATTATCCCAGTATCTACGCCAAGTAGAAATTCAACTGAACTGAAACCTCACTGACTCTCATGAAATCAAAAGTACATTATGCAGTATGCAGTTATTCATGTCTGTCTCCTGTCTCGTTGTATGTGGATCTTGTCGACCTTGATAAACTTAACAAAAAACTTGAGGGCAGTGACGTTTGAATTTGTTAAGATGTTTATACGGGGTGTTTGATAATTTGCTTGTAGTAAAAATGAAATATGTACATGATTGCTGATTGTTTACTTGTAAAACAAAATATATGTTTTTTTCTAATCCTGTAGGCATAACTAATTTATCTGGATTAATAAAGTGCAAACTATTACCATCTGTCTACCCTGTTTTGACCAGCATATATGTATGTTAGTTGTGAGCGCATGTAAACGTTCATCTATCATTATATTCATGCTATCACAGAAACATGTTTTGAAAAGTATTATATTTCATTTTATTATATTATAGGTATTATAGTATTATATTATTATATATTATATATTTCATTAACATTTCACCCAGATAACTGATTCCTTACCTTAGTGTTTGGATCTCAGCTTATTTTTTTTTTGTTATATGTATACTATAACATTATATTATAACAGATAGGCATTTATTCACCTTAATACTAACTGTTTGTCCAGTACTAATATTACCCCCCCCCCTCCCGGTAGTCATCTAATCATGCCTTCTCGTGGCGACTACTGTTAAAAGCAAAATTTAGTTAGAAATGTACTTCATTGTCTTTTAAAATTTTACAATTTTATGGGGGTAAAGCTTACATAAAATCAGAAAATAACACAATTACAAGTAACTGAAATTTTGCTTGAACCAAATTGATTAAAAGTCCATGCCCTTACACTTTTGCGTACATTTTTTTTGTTATAGGTATACTTTAATAGTCAGGAACCTCTACTGAACGCTACAATTGAATTTAGCAATCAGAGTACAGTTTATTACTAGATAGAAACACTTAACATTTAAACCTTATCTTTACAGACACCACGTATAGCCAACATAGATTGATTTTTTTTTAGTATAGCCAAGCCCTAAACAAATATAAAGATGATTGATGTGTCTAATAGCGAGCACACAAAAGCTGGTAGAATGTAAGTTGCCTATAATATTTTTCATATTATATAATTATGTAAAATCACATAGATCAGTGGTGTTTAACCATTTTGGAGTAATGTACTCTTTTTTTATTAGTTTTGGTACCACCTAAGTTAAATACCTAACTTGCTAGGTAATCTAATAATGGATCAAATAAAATAGTATTTTAACAATACCCCAGTGTGTTAATTTTAGGGTCACCTACTGAACTTGTAACGTAAAATATTTTTTTTGTGTTATTTTTATGTGGTGTTGATTTTGGCTGTTTTTGCGTACCAACGCAAATAATGATATATACCTCCAGTGGTTGAGAAGCTCTGTACATTGATGATTCTTCTCTAAGGAACTATATCTTTTTTTTTTCTAAACATGTAACCGCCGTATAATTTGTAAAATTAAAAGTGCAAAATCATATTTAATTGCTATTGTAATGATTTTAGGTGACTTGTCACTATTAAATGGATATCTATTAACCAAAAAAAACTTGAATTATGTATGGCTTGATAGACCGTATACAGACTATGCTCAAAACCTATCACATAATATTATAATAAAATTGTATGTTAATTACTTTTTAAATAAAACACATTTTTATGTTTTTATTTTTATTTGAACCCTTTCCAGCTATACTCCTTAAATCTCTAAAAAGCAGGTTGATCCATTATTGTGTAAAACTGCAGTCAATTATCACTAATGTTTTTATTCATAAATCAAATTTTTGGTAGCGAATTGACTTATTTGACCAGAACTTGTGTGATCTTAAAGTATTTTTGACTAAACAATCGAGATGTTATTTTTACTTATAATTTTCCCCCATTTTCTAGTTTTTTTTTTTGAATCTATGACCGATGAACTGTATTATATTAATATTTTTAGTTGTAATTCATATTTTTTTTTTTGTTGGAAGGGTCGAGGCATTTGGGACCGTTTATTGGTCTTTAGCAGCTTCTTCGTTATGTGGTTTCTTCCTTTCTCTCTTTTCTTTAATATCCTTGATCCATCACAGTGGTCTTATTATTGTTTATGTGCTATTTCCCCACTTGCCACATGTCATTTAGATTTTTGCGATAGCTTTAATCTGTTTTTGTTCTTATATCTTCGTTTCTCATAATGATCTCTGAAGGTTACAGTTTATCATATCTCTCAATAGCCCTTCAAGTCTGACAATTAAATGTTATGGTCTCAGGTCATAACAGTAAGGATTCATGTGCCAAAAACCTTTTCGTTTTAAATTCACTGGATCTTTTATAGTAATACTGAGTTTACCTACTATTATCCCTTTGGTTATTTTGCAATTTGAGTTTCTATTTTTATTTTATATTCTGTAGATATTTATTAATCTTCCTATCCTCACGAGTCTACTTCTTCAGCTAACATTACGTTAATTTTTTCTATATGTTAGTCCTACTATCCCCGATGCTTAAGCTTTTTAACGTTTCTTGTGTCTCCTGTACACAGGTACTAATAATTAGTATAATGTCATCTGCAAATCGCAAGTGATTTAATTAGCGTTAAGTCTCTTTTTGTTCTTATTACAGTTTTTTTTTAAATATCCTTTAAATCAATAATAAATAAATTGGAACATATTGTGTCTCCTTGTCTGACTCCTCATTAATTTGTAATATTAATTTTTCATTTCTTTTAACTTTTAAATGTTGCTTTGCGCTAAATGTTTTCTAAAAACTTTTGCCGTTATCTAGTGCATAAACTACCCATTGCCCATTGTTCTATGAAATCGCAAGCTTTAAATGCCGACTTAAGTGGAATTTTTGCATTTTTCCCAGTATGTGTGATGATCATTATTTGTATTTTATCCTTTTGTGGAATTCGTCTTTGGTATAAGTAAGTTTAATTTGTTATAACCTTTGTTAAAAATTTACATGGGGTGTGGTAAAAGACTAATTGGTGGGTTCATGTTTATTCGATTTCCCTCCCCGTGTGTTGTGCCATGACTATAATTTGTTAGGCATGTGTTAAGGAATTTTATTGATTCTAGAGTTATCCACCTATTTTGATCATGTCTGTTGTTATTCCGTCTTGCACGGGCGATTTTTATTGGTAACATGATTAAGTAAAAGAGTAAAAATGGTTCATTAAAAAGTTGATGCGATTGTCGTCACGCGCGCATATGTGTGCTGTGGTTAAAAGGACAATGGTGTAGAATAGCAAAGGCAAATGAAAGTTCTGAAAACCCTGTGCCTAAAAAATTATTTTTGGTATCATTCCAATAGCTATATTGAATAAATGTTATTAAATCCAAATATTTAAAAGTTTTTCCAACAATAAAGGTAAAGTATAAGAGGGTGAAAGTAAGATTTTTTATTGACAGAATGAAACGACATTCATCTGTATTGCATTTAAAAGGACAATCGTTTAGAATAGCAAAAATGTATTATGCAGATGAAGTTTCTGAGTACCCCGTTGTGAATAAATTCCTAAAAATTATTGTTAACATTCGAACTGCTGGTTTGGGAGTGTATGACGAAATTGTATGTCTATATTGAGCAGTGTACGAGATATGTGTGCATGAAAGAACTGTGTCAACCAGTGTGCAATAAAGGTCAATGTACGCCTTTGTCAAGCAGCAGACGTTCAATGAATTGTAGGGGTAGTATCTATATTAATATTCGTTTAAAGTCAACCAGTTGGGTCATCTCGTTAAATATCCAACAACTAGAAACTGATATTTCTTTAAGTTGTCCATTTAAAATCCTGTACGGCGGTTTACCACTATATATCAATTTAATATTGCCGGGTCAATGATAGTTTTCGTTTATTTGTACTATTAATAACTTTTATAATATATTTATAATATATAATTATAATAAACTTTTTATAATTATAATAGATATTTTTTATTAAAAAATATAAATGAGTTGTTACTGCACTGATTTATTTGGCGAATCTAAGCTGCTAACATTTTTTCTATCTCAATATAATTTATCTTGTCACTTATTTTGTCAGCAATCAAAACGAGGAGTATCTATATTTTAAATTCCTAGCGCTAACCGCATTTATATTAATATACTCTTTTGAACGCATAACATTAATCGCCCGTGGTGTAGTGAGTAGTACGAAGGTATAGTAAATATTTGATCCGGGTTCAAATCCTACCTCTGGAAGACTTTTTCTTTAATTTAAAAAAAATATTAATTATAAATAATATTGTGAGAATAAATAGTTAATAGAAAAAAAATATTAAAGTTAAAATAGAATTAAAAATAAAAGATTACAAGTAGAAGCAATAAAGTCATTGCATATGGTTTCGGTCTCGACTAAAGGTTTGGAACCATGCTAAGTTACGCGTTGGTCGGTAATGCAGATCCAATGCTTACCGACATTGGCGCCAGTGACGTCACACTGTCTGTCTGGTTAGAGTGGCCCATACTCTACTCACGTTTTTATTCTATTTGACATAGTCTATAGAACAGTAGCAACGGGAAATTTTGGGTAACATGATAGAACTTAAAATTAACTAAATACATTGTATAAAAATAACAAATATTCGTAACAACTGCTGTAGGATAAATGGCGCGTTAACTTTTTTATTATAGTGGGAAGTTTTGCCAGTAGCCCTATTATACCCACACTGATTTTAAAAAGTATACCTACAGATCACAAGAATTTGTTTTCTATATATATATATATATATATATATATATATATATATATATATATATATATATATATATATATATATAGGCATCCATAATTATACCTACCTATATAATTGTCAATTTGGGTGTATTAATTGCATCGCTAAAGTATCAATTTCATCAACTGATGGTACTGAGAGTATTTTCTTCTTTTTCAGAACTTTCTTAGTTTTAAATAATCGTCTCTGAGGTTCTATATTTTTATTACCTGGAGTAGTCATTGGAAGTGGGAATGATTTGCTCTGAGCTTGATTATTTCGAATTGCTTCTAAGGTTGGTTGTATAGGAGCAACTCAATTTCCTCCAGTGTTTTTGTGTTAAAAATAAGTTCCTGAACAGTTTGGGCCAACTTGTGATTCCTTTTTTTTTGGTGCTCAGTGCCATAACAAGGTTTGCAGTTTCTTCTGATTTGTCAACTTCATTTACATCAATGATCATTTTATCTAAAAAGTGTCCTTACTATGTTATATGAATATGAGATTAGGTAAGTACAAAATGTTATTACAAAAAAAATAATAAGGTTTATTCTGCACTATTGTAAAAAAAAACATAATAAAATTGTAAGTTTACCCACCTGATAAAACTTCTTTGACTTCTTTGTAAATATTTGTTGGGTTTTGCTGTATAAACTTGCATACTAAGTGAATGTGTTTACACATATTCTACTTAATACTACAGTCTACACATGTACATGTATAACGGTGAATACACACACCACATTCACTACATTCAAGCATCAACTTTACTTATATCCAGCATTTCACTTGTTTTATGTCTTTGTCTTAATTCAGATAATTTAGTACACACTTTCCCTTTATGAACTATGATAAGCCTTTCAAAAATTTTGTCTCGCACAAACTTTAATATTGCACTGATGGCTTTGTCTAATCTTTTAACATATTTTCCATTAAGATATATGTGTTTAATGGTCCTATGCATCCTCTCTATATGCATGTTAGTATTAAGACCACTAAAGAGTCTAAAGCAATATGCCCAATGTTCTGCTTTATTTACATAATGTTGTTGAAAATAGTCAGCAAATTCTACAGATTCTGGGCTTCGTTGGCAAAACACCAAAAATTTTTGAATTAAGATATTAAAAGTGGCTATATCTCTTTCTTGCAATAACATTCTAAGCATTTGGTAAATAAGAATCTAAAAAATACGTGTTTTAAGTAATATTTAAACACATTTAAGTATCTTTACCTTTTTTTCCTTATTAAGGACTTGGCATGTAGATAGGGCCAAGCCCTATCTAGATGCCAAGAGCAATAAAGTCTAAAAGTAATATTATAAACTTAATAAAAATTCTAAAACTACAAATTAAGTATAGGGTAGGGTGGGGTAGTTTGGTACACTTTTTTTTGGGAGCTTATATTTTGGTACTGTTTGTATTAGTAAGTCCAGCAAACACGGGAATAGTTAGTATGATGATTCACGATACTATTTTTTGGAACTATGTATAAATTTATAAATAATTTATGAAAAAAATAAAAATAAAATTACATACCTCATTTTCCCAATGTGCCCCATGGTGGGGCAGTTTGGTATCGTCGAGGGGTACTTTGGAACACATAGTCTCTAGCTGCCCCAATGGTCATAAACATGAAACTAATAACGAAATTGATCTTTTTGATGCATTTATTTATGATTTTCATAAAACAACACACACACACAAAGTTTATAAAACATAGTTCATAAATGAAACAGGAAAGTTAATATAAGATGCCAGCCTTCTGGTACTCCCTGGCACTTCATTGGGTTTTGGCGGTTTAGCTACAATATCGCGTTTTAGAATAGAGCTAATATCATCCTGTATCGGGTAAAAAAATGCATAATTTTGCTTTCTTCTCATAAATTTGACCACTGGTTCAGCTGGGTCGGTGATATCTTGAACACAGCCTACATAATGATATGTTGATCTTTTTGTCGCAAATTTTACAAGAATAAAATCCCCTACAGAAATGTTGGTATCGTCAAGTAAACCATCCATTTCATAATCTTCCGTCATGTCTATATCTGAATCAGATGAATTTTTCAATTCCAATGAGGCATCTGAATCACTTGATGAAGAACTAAGTTTCCTTTTTGGAGGTTTAGGTCTTACAATAGACCTCTTTTTTTTACTATCACTAATACCTTGACCAAATGAAATTGAGTTGTGTATACGCACCCACCTGTTTTTCCTTTCATGAGAAAAAAAAATCTTTTTGGTTGTAAATTAGTCTTAATTTATGTGTTTTTAATCCAATCTAATAAATCAATTGTCAAATTTCTCTTTGTTGATTGTCTCGGCCCTTAATGGGTTAAACCTCGGGTCCAATAAAGCGCACTTTACCATTAAACTATTTGATTTAACAGAACCAAATCTCGCAAGAATTTTTTGTTCATAATGTTTTATGAACTCAGTAGTGCTAAACTTCTAGTGCTAAAATTTTGTTTAATTTTATTAACTGCAAATTGCAAACCCTTTACAACAATTATTACTTTTGATAGTGACATTTTTCTCTTCACTCATTTCGGTAGTTATCTGTTCAAATGGTTTTAAAACTTAACAAATCTCTTTTAATTGTAAACACTTCAATTCTGTAAGAAGTTATATCTCAATTGGTAAAACTCCGGTAGTCTCATTAAGAGGTTCTTGAATTTTCAAAAACCTTTCAAACATAAAAAATGTAGAGTTCCACCTAGTTACTACGTTTTTAATTTTAAAGGGGGTTGATCTACATGAATTTGTTTTTGCAAATCAATTAACTTATTACTGGCATTTGGGCTCTGATGATAGTTTTTACTTTTTTTCTTAATGGAGCGATATTTGGGAGTGCAAGTCCACTCTGAACAACCAAGTTAATAGTACGAGCAAAACAGTCTATGTGTCTCTAGTCGGTTAACCTAATTGCTGCCTTTACGTGTGGTGCATTATCGGAGGTGACTGCAAATACTTTGTTAAAAATTTTCCACTCATTAACAACGTTAGTCCATTCTTCTTTTAAATATTCAGCAGTATGACTTTCATCATACTGATGAATCCTAAGCAAGTATGAATATAAAATGCATTCATCAGTAATAAAATGAGCTGTGTAACCTATGTAACTAGTATGGGAATATTGAGCAGTCGAGGAGTCAGTTGTAAAAGTCATGGCATTGGTTTTCGTAAGCAACGCTTTTAATTTTTCCCTTTTTTGTTCATATTTTTGAGGTAGGAACGAATTTGTTATGGTAAACCGACTAGACATACAATAGAAAGACTCTAGCCCCATAATTAATTCTTTAAACCTTGTATCGTTAACTATGGACATGAGTTGTAAATATTTTACAATCATGTTTATAATTAAATCATTAATTTTCTACTTTTTGATTAATAAATAAATAAAATAATAAAATTGTAATAGATAAATACGGATAATATAATAATTATCCAAATTAAAACAGTCGAATAGTAAAAAATAGAATAAGGTTAATTTACATTTTGAAAATATATTAATTTAATAAACTTGAAATGGCAAAATAAAGATAATACAGAATCTAAACTTAAATAATTTTATGAATTAGTTTTTTTACTTGGAGAAAAGATTTTCTTTTTTGATTACAGGTGGCTTTTCTCTGTTTTTTTATTTTTAGTGTCGGTGAAAAAAAGAATTATTGTGACTCCAACTTTGGACACCTTACTTGCAGTGATCATTTCGTCTCTTATGGTATAAGTTATGTTAGATAATGCTTTTGTCGGAATAAAAATAATCCCGAGTCATCCGCGTTAAAATATCTAGCGGTGAGTATCGCTTCGATAAATTGAGCAGTTTTTCCTTTCAATCAGAAACCACTAAGTAATTTTCCGCGGCTGTTTCGTCATATATGAATTTGAAGCAACTATTTTGTCGCTTTCAAAATTTCTCAAGCCTAGAAGAACTAGAAGTCTTCATATCAATGCTTAGTTCACTTGAAATTTCTACTGCTTTTCTTTGGATAATTTTACCAGAAACAATATTATTTTTTAACCCCAATTTACGAAGCAAATCGAAAATAATTTTATATAATACAGCACCCGAGAAGATATTACCGAAACACAAGTGAAATTGAAGAAGGTAATGGAAACATTCTAAAAGGAGAAAAAGAAATGATAAGGACATAGGCAGAGTATTTCTCATTATGTACATAAAAATGCCGTGGCCGGTCTGGCAGGACCAAGCTGTCACTTCTGGAACAGCTTCATATAAACGACAGGCTAATAAAAAATGTAAACCAAGAATACCTAAATTACTTTAGCCATAAGAACGGAAACTATGGAACTATTTTTGAAATGAAACTTGAAACTGTTTTGCGAGACATGCCAGTACATTTTACTTTTATTATTTACTCGCATTATCCGTTTCTTTATATATATATATATATATATATATATATATATATATATATATATATATATATATATATATATATATATATATATATATATATATGTATATTGTTATGATTGTTTATTTTGACTTTAATTTTAGTTCATTGAGCCAATAAAAAAGAATTATAACTTATTTGTTATCAAAAGTAAAATAATCCTTATATTACCTGTGTTCGATGGATTCAAAAGATTTTCTAGTTGTCTTTTATCGGGATAGAGAAGAAAGGATAAGAATACAAATATATTATATTACAAAGATTTACGTTTCTTTATTTTATATGAACGAATAAAACAATTATTAAATTCTGCCGTTCTCTTATCAATCAGCATACAAGAAAATAAATCAAATTTTTATGATAATAAGATTATAAAGCTACATACATTTATATTACGTGAAAACCCAATTTTACTTAAAATTTTCTTTACTTGAAACAAAAAAACAACAAAACTTTAAACTTTTGATTAGCCTAACAAAACCTCAGTTCTTAAATTTGAATGCTAATGACCATGATGTCGAAACGATCCTTCACAGATATAAAATTCAATTGTACAAACACTTACAGCTTATTTTCTTCTTGAGTTGTATGTGGGAAAATACCCAGAAAAGTCCAGTCTCCTCAACGATGTGATCTCTCCTCTTTGGCACCTCGGCTCTTTCTGAACGTCTCTGCAAAGCTCCTACAGACTACACAAAAAACACCTGATTCACTTCTCCAAACTCAGCTATTTATTTATGACACCAGGACCTCCTTTTGTCAACTTGATGCCGTAAGAATACTTTCACATATACTTTATAAAATGCCCACGGTAGATACAAGGACCTCTTTTTATCTACTTGTTATCTCCTTCTTCAAACTATTCACTTCTTTTCGTTACGCCGGTATCCAAACTCACGAACCACACCCTATCTTGAGACAAACGACTGTTTCCTTTCGATGACCAAAATATGACCTTCTCCTGTCTCATGATCGACTCACAAATTCCCATTTAAAAACGACCGTCCAATCAAAAGCTCAAATTTTGTTTACCATGATTTTGGAAAAGCCTAATTTCGGTTTCAGAGAAAAACTAAAAAGCTTACTTTAAAATTGGTTTTTTTCAATACATCATTTATACCTATTTCAAAAGATTAGAATATGGTTATTTAATACTCGACTATACAAACAATGAAAAGATTAACTTACAGGTAAAATGTCTTCTAATTCTAAACAAAGGTTTTTTGATAATTTTGTTTGAAACGGAAAGCCAAACAAATTTCTATTCTTATCTACACTAAATCTTATCTTAAATTACTATATACATTTTTGTTTATAATGATATCTTAAAATTTTATTCCGATGGATATTTTTATTTATCTTTCTTTGGTTGGGAAAGAAGAAACATAACAATATATATATATATATATTATATTTCTTGATGGGTCCCTAGACGAGAAACGAGTGTCCATGTTTTATCCCTATCCTATCCTTAATAATAATGTTAATGCTTAAAATTTGTAATGCTACTTAAGTTTGAAATTTATATTATCTTTTTATTCTTTCTGGGTAGAAAATTTTCATGTTGTGACTGGCTGTATGGCACTTGCCTATGCCATTAAAACAAAAAAAAAAAAAAAAAAATACATATTATATATATATATATATATATATATATATATATATATATATATATATATATATATATATATATATATATATTATATGTATATATATATATATATATATATATATATATGTATATATATATATATATTGTGACAATTAGGGTTTATAGAAAATAATTTATAAGTTATATACTACATAATATTAGATATTTGGTTGTTTTAAATAAGTTATATACTAGAGAATTTAATAAAAATATATTTATGTGAGGGCATTTTTAATAAATTAGCATATAATAATTATAAAAAGTTGTATTTTAATATTGTAAATATATATAAGTGAGCCATGTGCTTAGGCAACCAAAAATACTCTCGGAGATTGACAGATATTTATACTCTGAAGTGACGTTTTAGAATATTTACGAATATAAAGTGGGTTATAATAATATATTGTTTGAAATGTGTATTTTATTAAATTAGAGTGTTAGTTACTAATTTAATTATATGTTCTGATCTGAAAAGCCTAAATGTAAACAAAATTATTAATAGAAAAGAATGGAATTCTCTGGATCTCCGGAGATGGCCATGTTTGCGAAATGGTTTGTTCCAGAAAATTCAGACATGTATTAAATAGAACAAATTGGAACATGATATCTTACGAGATAGTTCTAGAAAATCCAAAAACATATAAATACCCGTGATTTGGATTCAAGATGGCAGTTTTTAGGAAGTTTTTAGTCTGAAGTCAAAAAGTTTTTGAGTTTTTAGTTAGAAGTCAAGCAGTTTATTATGAAAGTTAGTAGAAGATAGACACAATTAATTAGTGAAGTCAATTGTTCACAGTTTTAGTAAATCAGTCAAGCAGTTTTATAAGAAATATGAAAGATTATTTGGAGTCAGAGAAACAGATTATATAAAGTATATTGGAAGAAATTAAATTATATTATGGTTGGAGATTAGTATAAATCAACTTATAATAAGTGGATATTGGTATATTGAAAAGAAGAATAAATATAAATGCTGTTTGCTGGTTTGGTTGGTGGTGTATAAATGCTGGTGAAGAAAACTATATCTTAAATTGGTAGAAGCTGATAATTGAAAAAAGTAATTTCACAAAAAACAAGGATAACTGAAGTACGAAGACATTCAGTGGTGATTAGAATCTATATACTTAGTGGAAAACAGTTCATTTAGGCATTCAGTGAAAGAAAGGTACAAAATTTTGTTAATATAATTTAGTTAGTGTCATAACAATTTCAATTTTGAAGATAGTTTTGTTTAAATTTAACATTGTCTATAGAATTTAATTAGTTTTATAAGAACATCAATTGAAAGATAGTTTATTTTAAATTTACCTTGGCTAAGTTAGATATATATGTGTGTTTCATAATAGTTATAATAAAGATAATTTAAAAAAGTACTTACAAGCTAATTCTTTGAGAACCGCGATAAAAACCCTATATTATTAAAAATACTCATTGCTCATCATTCAAACAAAAAAAACACATCATAACAATTTGGCACCCAACGCGGTGGCTCTCTATTTAAAAGAATTAGTTTGGAAAGATAAGTGCTCTCATATAATTAAATTAATTTTCATTAGAAAAAAAAAATTATAGATTTTAATTTTAATTATATTTGAACAAGTAAAGTCTCAAAATGTCTCAAGGAAAGAAAGGTACAAGAACCAAAAAGAATGAAGAAGATGTGGAAGTAGAAACACAACCTATACAAGAGGAGAGTTTAGTACAAGCTCCACAAGATACTGCAGAAATGAATACAGAAAGAGAGGAAAATGTCAATATGGCAGCTTTGATGTCATTAATGATGCAGATGAACAAGACAATAGAAGAGAATACGAAAAGAATGGAAGAGAATTCAAAAGAAGTCAAAGAAGACATGAAAAAAATAGAACAAAAAATGGAAGAGAATTCAAAAGAAGTCAAAGAAGACATAAAAAAAATAGAACAAAAAATGGAACAGAATTCAAAACAAGTCAAAGAAGACATGAAAAAAATGGAACAGAAATTGGAAGAGAATCATAGAAAATTAGAAAAGAAAATAGAAGATAATAATAATAAAATTGTAAAACAAATGGATAAAAAACTTGAAGCTGCAGAGAAAAAAGTAGCAAATGAAATAAAAAGTATACGGAATGACTACAAGAAAAGGATAGAAAATGAGAGGACAGAAGTAAAGAGGATTATTCAAGATAATAAGATAGATATAGAACAGAAAATAGAGTTACAGAAATGTAACTTAGAAGTAAAAATTAACGAAGACAGGAGAAACACAGAAGAAAAATTAGACGATATACAACAAAATATCCAAATAAATTGTAATCAAATAAGAAATGTGGAACAGAGAATAGATGATATTTCACAAATGAGAGACATAGGGAGACCTTACTTAAATTTAACAAATGAGACTGGGATTAAATTCTCTGGTAATATAAAAAATTTGCATCCTAGAGTATACATAAATAGTTTAAAACATAAATTAAGATTGGTGAATAATATTAATGATATTAAAGATTATATTAGAATGACATTAAATGACAATGCAGCAACTTGGTTTGCTAGTATTGAGAATGATTTAGATAATTTTCAAACATTTGAAAATAAATTTTTAAATTATTATTGGGGTGAATTAGAGCAAGCCAAGTTTAGAGAAATTCTATATTTTGGAAAGTATAATCAAAATTTAAAATCAAATATGGTAGATTATGCATTGAAATTGATAACAGTTGCAAAATATTTAGAACCACCACTTAGAGAGGATGAAACAGTCTTAAATGTATCTAGACATTTTGATGCTGATGTTGTGCAAACCGTAACTGTACAAAATATTCAAACAATAGATAGTTTTATTAATTTTATTCAAAGAATACAAAGAGGCAATATGACAAGTAACAATAATAACAGAAAAAACAATAATAACTTCCAATATAATAAAAATGATAATCAACAATATAGACAATCATATAACAATAATACTAGGTATGGTAATAATTTACAAAATTTTAATAATAATAACAGTAATCAAATTAGACAAAATTGTAATAACAATACTAGTTATAATAGACAACATTTTAATAACAGTACTAATAATAATAGACAAGATTTTAACAATAGAAGAAATACAGAGCGACCTAACTATAACAGACAGGTAAATTGTGTTCGAAGGAATAGAAGCTGCGAAGACAGGGAACGAAGTACTACAAGGCAGGAAAATGTGAGTAGAAGTCATAGTAGGGAAGGACATAGGACATCAGATTCAAGTGGTCAGATACAATCTGACAATTCTAATAATCAAAATTTTGTGCAGTAAACTTTCTGAATTACAAGTTAGGCCATTGCTATTATGAAAAACCTTCTGAATTTATTTCTTTAGATGAAGATAAAATTATTGAATCTATTAATTTAATTTATATAAATGCTTTGGCCAAAAATAAAATGATTAAGATTATGATAGATACTGGTTCAGAAAGTACTTTAGTCTCGGAGAATTTTATTTTTAATACATTAAAACTATCAGATATAATAAAGATTCCAAAAATTAAAATTGTTGGTGCAAATAATAAGAAGTTGAGTGAAATTGATAAACTAGCCAATTTTAAAATTAATATTCTTAATAAAGAAATTAATATGCAAGGATTTATTGTCAAGGATTTATGTGTTGATATATTAATGGGAAATGATGAATTGGAAAAGAAGAAAGTAAAGATAGATTTTGAAGAAAGAATGGTAACTTTGGAAGGGCAAATAATTAAATTTATGCAGAAAGATGAGGTAGAAGAAGGAATAAGAGTTGATAGGATATTATTAAAAGAAAATAATGATGTTTATGAAGAAGAAATGTATTTTGATGATAGGGAAATGTCCCAAAAGAATGTAAAGAATAATTATTGTAGTGAATATTTAAGGAATGGAAATTTTAAGCAGATGGATGCCTACGAGGCGGAGGGCGTAAAATTGGAAGCAAGGAATAATGAGTACATAATGAAGAATAATTTTATTTGTAAAGAAGAAGATGTGATAAAAGTTTTAAATTGCCCTGAAGAATATAAATCAATAGTCATTTCCATATTGCAGCAACACAAGGGACTTGTCAATAAAGAAAATAGAATTGCACAAAATTATATCCATAGTATAAAAGTTAAAGAAGAAAAAGATTTTAAAACAAAATCATACCCAATACCATATAAATACAGAGAAGAAGTAAACAAAACAATTAATAATATGTTAGAAGATGGGATCATTGAGAAGGCAGACACACGTTTTATTAACCCCATAGTAGTAGTACGAAAAAGATCAGGTGAAATCAGGTTATGTTTGGATGCAAGGAATATTAACAAGATTACTGAAAAGCAATTTGAAGCACCAATGAGTATAGATGGAATATTAGGGAGAATTACAGGAATGTCATTTTTCACTAAAATCGATTTACAGCATAGTTTCTGGTTAATACCTCTAGAAAGAAAAAGTAGACAGTATACAGGATTTCAGATAGATGGAGTAGTATATCAATTCAAAGTAGTACCATTTGGACTTCAATCATCTTGCAGTGCTCTATGTAGATGTCTTCATGATATTTTGGATCAATATGAACATTTTGTAATTCACTACATTGATGATATCTTAATTTTTTCTAAAACGGCTGAAGATCATGAGAAACACCTAAAAATTATAATAAATAGATTAGACAAAGTGGGACTAAAAATAAATCAAGAAAAATGTACATTTTTTCAAAAAGAAGTCATATATCTAGGTTATAAACTTAACACTAAGGGAATCGAAATGGATCCAGAACGGACACAAGTCATTCAGGAATATAAAACACCACACAATTTAAGAACTTTAAGAGGATTTATTGGAATAATTAATTATTATAAAAGGATGATACCAGATCTAAGTATAAAAGAAATTCCATTACTTGAACTACTGAGAAAAGGTGTAAAATGGAGATGGGATCAGAGAAGAGAACTAGCATTCCAAGAAATTAAAAACATTTTTCTGTCAAATTTGAAAATATACTATCCTGACTACACACAGCCATTCATATTAAGAACAGATGCATCAATAGAGAGATTATCAGGGGTATTATTACAAATACATGATGGGGTCGAATACCCAATACAATTCATTTCAAGAATCACAAAGCCACATGAAAAGGGTTACTCAGTTTCAGAATTAGAACTAGCAAGTATAATACACTGTGTCACAAAATTAAGATTTTATTTGTTGGGTAATGAATTTACAATAGAAACAGATCACCAAGCTTTAACGTCTATATTAAATAACAAATATGGAAACAGTAGAATACATCGGTGGAGTCTAATACTTAGTGAATACTGCTTTGAAATCAAATACATTTCTGGAAAATCCAATATAGTGGCAGATGCTTTATCAAGGTTAGAAAATACACCACAAAAAGGGCAGCGAACAATAAAAATTGGACTAAATCAATTAGTAGAAAGTACTGGATTATATTCTAAAGAAGAAATTATAAGAGATCAGATCAATTTGAGTGAAAAACAAAAAGTCCTTAGGAAAGATGGAGTATATTATAAAATAATAAATGGCATAGAAGTATATGTAATAACTAGAACTTTAGCAAAGAAAATATTGAAAAATTTACATAACAATTATATGCATATTGGTTCAAGAAAGCTATGGATGCTATTTAGGGACAATTATTTTGCAAAGAATGACATAAGTATAGCAAAAGAAATTACTACCCAATGCCCAATATGTCAACTAAACAAAGAAAAGAATTTCAAAAACCAGAACACATATAAATCTAATGTTGTATATGAAAAATTAAATACAGTTTCCATGGATTTTATTTCAAATTTAGTTCTCAGTCCAACAGGAAAAAAGCATATACTAGTGATAGTTGATTTATATACAAAATTTATTAAACTATATCCCTGCTCCAGAACAAATGTTAAAACATTAAAATTATATATTAATCAATTTTTCGAAGAAATAGGACCATTTAGAAATTGCATAATAGATAATGCTACATATTTTAACAACCAAAAATTTCGGACATTTTGTGAGAAAAAGGGAATCAACATTCATTTTACAAGTATCAGACATCCTCAGGCAAATCCTGCAGAAAGATATATTAAAGAAGTTATAAAATATTTAAGGATACTGTGCCAAAATCAACACGAAACTTGGCAGCAACATATACCACAAGTAGAGTATTTTTTAAATAATACACATAATTTGAATACAGAGGAAGTACCAGAATATTTAATGTTTGGCCATATAGGAAACAGAAAGTGGATTAGTGAATATAATCAGGATATGTTAGAACAAGTAATGCAGAAAGTGAATAACCGAATTAGGAGGAAAGCTGAAAAATATATCAGAAGACAAAATCGAAATATAAAAAAACCAATCACATTTCAAAAAGGAGACCTAGTGTTAATTCGTTCACTTAAAAAAAGTAATGTTAAAGAAAACCGTTGTAAGAAATTACAACCAATGTTTGAAGGTCCATATACAATTGAAAATCAGAATGGACTAAATAGTTATGTGTTAATAGATGCAGAGAACAGACTAAGAGGCATATTTCATATCAACGACATTTTTCAATATCATGAAGAGATTGAATAATGATTTCTATACCTTTAACACAAATATAATAACACTAATAACTTACTGATGTGTCCATTTTGTTCAATAGACTTGATTTGTTAAATGGTAGATGGTAGATTTCATTATTTTGAATCAATTTGACATCGTACTTGTTGAATTTTGTATATATGGAAATTAATTTGTACCCTAAAAATCATAATTTGGGGTTAGACACAAAATTGATACTATAATTGCTATAAAAATGTCTTTCTAATATAATAAAGTGGAAAAACTTACCAATTTATATTGATGAAGTTATTTTGAATGGAAATAATTCCTAGATTTTGTCTATAAACAAACAGAACACCATATCGATTATATTGTAATTAAGGTTATATTTTATTCTCTCCATTTGACATGACAGTTTGACCATAGAATAGCCGAACTGTGATCCGTTGTTCTCTGTTTTGACATAGACAGCGAACAGGGATGTATTTAACACATTTTAAATAAAAAAAAATTTTGATTTATTAAATTTAATAAGGTATGAGAAAATTAATATTTAAAAAAATAATAAGTAAATTATTTATTTTAAATATTATTTTTGGGGTATTGTGACAATTAGGGTTTATAGAAAATAATTTATAAGTTATATACTACATAATATTAGATATTTGGTTGTTTTAAATAAGTTATATACTAGAGAATTTAATAAAAATATATTTATGTGAGGGCATTTTTAATAAATTAGCATATAATAATTATAAAAAGTTGTATTTTAATATTGTAAATATATATAAGTGAGCCATGTGCTTAGGCAACCAAAAATACTCTCGGAGATTGACAGATATTTATACTCTGAAGTGACGTTTTAGAATATTTACGAATATAAAGTGGGTTATAATAATATATTGTTTGAAATGTGTATTTTATTAAATTAGAGTGTTAGTTACTAATTTAATTATATGTTCTGATCTGAAAAGCCTAAATGTAAACAAAATTATTAATAGAAAAGAATGGAATTCTCTGGATCTCCGGAGATGGCCATGTTTGCGAAATGGTTTGTTCCAGAAAATTCAGACATGTATTAAATAGAACAAATTGGAACATGATATCTTACGAGATAGTTCTAGAAAATCCAAAAACATATAAATACCCGTGATTTGGATTCAAGATGGCAGTTTTTAGGAAGTTTTTAGTCTGAAGTCAAAAAGTTTTTGAGTTTTTAGTTAGAAGTCAAGCAGTTTATTATGAAAGTTAGTAGAAGATAGACACAATTAATTAGTGAAGTCAATTGTTCACAGTTTTAGTAAATCAGTCAAGCAGTTTTATAAGAAATATGAAAGATTATTTGGAGTCAGAGAAACAGATTATATAAAGTATATTGGAAGAAATTAAATTATATTATGGTTGGAGATTAGTATAAATCAACTTATAATAAGTGGATATTGGTATATTGAAAAGAAGAATAAATATAAATGCTGTTTGCTGGTTTGGTTGGTGGTGTATAAATGCTGGTGAAGAAAACTATATCTTAAATTGGTAGAAGCTGATAATTGAAAAAAGTAATTTCACAAAAAACAAGGATAACTGAAGTACGAAGACATTCAGTGGTGATTAGAATCTATATACTTAGTGGAAAACAGTTCATTTAGGCATTCAGTGAAAGAAAGGTACAAAATTTTGTTAATATAATTTAGTTAGTGTCATAACAATTTCAATTTTGAAGATAGTTTTGTTTAAATTTAACATTGTCTATAGAATTTAATTAGTTTTATAAGAACATCAATTGAAAGATAGTTTATTTTAAATTTACCTTGGCTAAGTTAGATATATATGTGTGTTTCATAATAGTTATAATAAAGATAATTTAAAAAAGTACTTACAAGCTAATTCTTTGAGAACCGCGATAAAAACCCTATATTATTAAAAATACTCATTGCTCATCATTCAAACAAAAAAAACACATCATAACAATATATATATATATATATATATATATATATATATATATATATATATATATATATATATATATATATAAGAATAACTGGATATTAGTGACTGTCAATATAATATAAACAAACAACACAGTTTATTAGGGTTGTAGTCAGAAAATTGGCCGGGATGTTAATGAAACACTTATGACTTTTTGTCTAGCTTTCGGAATGGATTTATTTCTTTTTCAAGATACTGTAATAAGAAAAAAAAATGTAAATATTTATAAAATATCACAAATCTTCAGTGCAACTTACTAGTCGTTGAGATTATTTGTAAAAGCATAGACACTCAACATTAATAACACACACATAAAATATAAAATAGTGGACAAAATACATTTTAAAGAATTTTAAAATGTATATTATGCATATAAAGTAGGACCCCACGAAGATAATACTAAAATAAGTAGATTAAAATATATTACAAATTATTTATGTGTAAAGAAACTGGTGCAGAGTAAATTTTTAATAGATATTGTACCTGACTTTTTAAACCTCTCATTATGAATTCATACATATAGGTTATTCATAATACACTACTAGCTTTATTACTACTTTCTTTTAAATATTTTTGTATATTTTGGGTTAACATCTTCGATAGCAGAATCACCTCTGACAAAAAGAAAAGTAACTTCTCCTACCAATTCAAGTTGTAGGTAAGATAATGTTTTGAATATATAGTTAACAAAGTAATACTTGAGAATTGTAAGTACTAAATATGTACTAAATGTATTTTTAGCTTTAAATCTGTTGGAGAAACTAATGGAATCAAATTTACTGCTTACACTGAGTAAGTTAGTTCATTTTATGAAATTTTATTATACAATGTGATTTTGGTTTATGGAGTTGATATTTCGGAAGATCTATAAGAAACAGTGAAGGAAATTGAACTTACTTAAGAAGAGGAAATAATTATAGAGTATAATCCACCAGAGGAAGTACTACCATAATCACAGTCAACACCGACCCAATCTAAAATAAAGCAATGGACATGATGACTGTTGCAGCAGCTAATTTTAATAAGTTTTGTGAGTCAAAATTGAATGACTTACACAGCAGTAGTTACTTAAATTTTATGAAATCAGTAGTAGAAGGTATGAAGTCGTTAACACAAAAAAAAACAAATTACACTTAAAAAAATGTACTAGATCTTTTATTAAATTATACAGAGTAACATAATAGACTTTGCAAAAGAACTAATTATTTTCATTTCAGTTCAGTAAAATTTATTTTTCAAGAATAATACTTTATATACATTGGTTACAATAAAAAAATTAAATTCTGCCCCTTATAATATATTTTTGCTGTCAAGGTACTGAACCTACATCAGACGTTAAATAGTTGGCTAATATATCCCTTAATCTAATCGTTGGTTAAGTAATAATCAACATATAGCAAAATTGGTAAATAATGTACCTAGATTTAAATACCAATTTTTTTTCCTCCAAGTTTTTACCTGAGTAAGATCTCATAATATATGGCTTTAAAGGAAATGCTTTATCAGCAACAAAAAAGAATGACATCTCGATATTTGTCCCATGTAAATTTTCCGAATTTGGCAATTTGACGGTACCATTTTCAAGATCTTGACCCATTTGAAATCTCTTAAAAACTCCAAAGTCATGTTCAGATCCCAAACCTCCAATATCATCCCACAAAAACTTTAATCAGCATCACAACATGCCAGGAGGACCATACTGAAGTGATTTTTATAATTATAATATTGTGAGCCACTATTTATTGGGCACTGGATTTGTACGTGTTTTCCATCAATAGCCCCAAGAGTGTGTGGAAAATTCCACCTATGTAAAAACTGATTGCTAACTTGAAGCCAATCAATTTTATCATGAATTTTTACATAGATGGGTTTTAGAACATTCCAGATTGCTTCACAAGTTTCAAAAACTTCTTTGGAAACTGTAGAATATCCTACTCGAAATTCCCAGGATAAATTTTGTGCCTCCTCCATGTGCCAAATATTTTAAGGTCATGGCAATTCGTAGTTCTGGAGACAAATATTCTCGTCTACTACGTTTTGATTAATGACGGTTTACCAAGTTTAAAAGTAAATCAAAATGTTCAGGAAACAATCTCGTTCTAATTAAATTAAACCTAATTAAACAAACTTCTAAACGCGCCTTTTTCATTTCGTTCTTGAAAAATCGGTCTAGCCCAACATCCAAAAGCGGAAAAAAAATAGTATGTGATACATAATATAATATAAATATTTGAATGATATGTTTTTTATCTTTATTCTGACAAATCTTCTTTGTGATTGCACACATATTGTTTAGTTTATTGTCGTTTTATACTATTACTAGGCAAAAATGAAAACTAGGTGGACTGTATACAGTGGCTTTATTTTAACTTTAACAAAACGCTGTTTAAACTAAAACACTATCGTCTTTTGTAAATGAAACCTTTTTTGAACGAATTTATTGTTGTTTACTGAACTGCGAACTGCTTGCTTGTTGATGTCTGGATCTCAATGTCGTCTGCTAGGTGCGCGCACTCCTCGCTAAAGTCACGCACACTGTTGCCGATTGTATAAAAAAGTCTAAAATAATTGTTTGCGGCGCAAACACATATTGTGTAAAATTGTTGCAAGATCATAAAAAATGAAAATACTAAAAGCTCGTCCTCATCAAATAAATCCATATTTTCAGAGTTACCAGACATCCTCTTTTAATAAAATTAGAAAAAGATTGTTCCACAAAATTTATTTTGAGAAAAAAATAATTAACGGCACAAGTGACAGTGACACAAAACATTTAAATATTTGTAGCACAAAACACCTTTTTTACCCTTAATTGTGAATATGTTGATTCTTTCAGTTTCCGTGTCGTTCCGCTTCCGGTCAATTGTGCAGCCGCCTTTTATTGCGTTATTTACGTTGTTTATGTTGTAACGATATATTTTGCCTACCATAGGATAAGATTATGGGGGTAGAAAATTGGGGACAGAAACTAAGGGTGTTGAGATAGGGCAAGCAAAACAAATCGATACTGGTGCGGACGGCACTCGGGGGTTAATTGGAGAGCTGGGTCGTGGATAAGTTGAATAACAAAGGGTTTGGATTGGGGCAACTACAAAATGAAACAAAAGGAGGGTACTTACATAAATCTCGTGGGACAAATGAACAAATAATGACAACAAGAAATACCTCTAGCTATTTGAAATGGGACGCCGCTTCGAGAAAACTTCCTGCTGGAGGAAAAAAAGGTTCTTCCTTCCTAAAATAAAAAATACAAACAGGGGTTAAGAGACTTTTCTAAAATAAACAAAATGGTTGGAGAAATAAATCATTTATTACTGTCAACACAAACAGCTACAAAATATAAAATGATGCAAAATTTATATGATATAATTAGTTACAAATACATAAAGACTATATTAATAGCCTCAAACGTAGATATAGAAATAAAAAAGAAAAACTTACACGTGTCCTATTTTTATTTACAAGTGGATATTGCTACATAACTTACAAATGTTATTGGGCTATAACTGTGGCAAATAAAAATTATTACAAGTAAAGAATTTTCTTTTTAATGAAACTATTCATAAAGAAATTAACCTTCTTTAAAAAAAAACCAAAATAAAAAATATTGTTGAAAATAATAAGGCTAGATGCCAGCTGTCATATGCCAACACAACATTTTAAGACAGAGAATAAATATGGCATCTAAGACAACGCCTTAAGGCCCGCCGCAAATTGAACACAGCCCTTGCACATCCCACGCACAGCCCACGTATGGTCCAACCTAGCCCAAGTACACATTTTTCAATAAAAACGCATATTGAATACAGCCCACGCCCATGTCAAATATTTGTATTCTTCGTTCAGTACAGAAAATGACATCAAACGAGGAGCAACTTCTGCTCGATTTAGAATCTGAATCTGAAAGTGACGAAAGATTGGTTATGTTGCACCTTCTGAAAAAAAAATGTATTTTAGAAAAAAGTTTTTTTTCAAATAAATTGATTCAAAAATCGTCAAAATTTTTCGAACAGCATGCTTCATCTCTCTTCTGATCTTAAAGACGCTGTATGTGAAGGAGAGAATAATTCTGGGTACTTTTGGCTTATCACATAATAACTACGAGAATGGCTGGTAGATGGAGTAGATTGCTGGCTGTACATCTCAGAATTCTTCTCAACTTCCTCTCCTCGGCCATATCTTCAGCCTGAGACCCAGCTTGGAATAGTTTTCTCCTTATTTCTTTATGGTATTTTCTCGGAAGATTTTTGGTTATATCGTACATCGAGAAAAAAAATTGGTATAAACCATCCTTATTTAGATCATCCTGTTTTTTATGTTTTAAAAGGTTTTCTTTTATTTTCTCGACCTGTAGGCGTGATTCATTTGGAACCACATGTGGTGTGTTTGGCATTTCAGTCTCCTGCTACTATCAATTTGGATCCAAGAGTTTGTATGAAATCATGGTACTCTTCGCTTGAAATTGGATGTCTAGGTCACCTAGGCTAGGTGGGCTGTAGACTGATGATACACTGAGGGAGGTGTTTGTTTCGATTTTAATAATTGCTGCTTGAATTTTTTCCGTAATATAAGGTTGGACTGCATAGTGTTTAATTTTTGATTTAAGAATAACGGCAGAACCTCCATGTGCTCCTCCGTCTAAATGGTTTGCATAATATACAGTATAGCAAGGTATCTTAATAATCGTTCTTTGAGTGGCATGGCTTTCAGATATTAATAGAATGTCTATTATACATTTTTAAAAACAGTGATATCTCTAATATATGGTTTAAAATGCAATTAGTATTCCACGACGCAATTCGTAGTGACTTGAAAGCTATTTTGTTAATGACTGTAGTTAACATGGTTAAAATTATGCTATTTTGGTTTAAGAGTTAAGAGAACATATTTTTGAATTCGTTTAGGAAATTTGATCTTTGAAAGTTTATCTGCTAATTCATTGTTGTTATTTTTGTTATTTGCATTTATATTTCCAATGGTAGCACCTTTATAACCGATTCTGTTGAAATTATGAGCAAGATATTGGGTAGGTATATTTACATTGGGACTGTTGACAGGATTTTGAGTGGTGATTTGTTTTGATTTGTCATGGTATCTGATACTTAGTAGTTCACGATAAACAGAACATCCTCAGCAATTAAAAGGATAGTCTCCATTGCAGTTAGTGCAAGTTGCTGGCGTGTTTTTTGGTTTCTTGCAGTCGTTTGTGTTGTGTGATCCAGCGCATTTTACGCAATTATATGGTTTTGCACAATACGTTTTAGTGTGACCATATTCTTGACATAGTGTACATTTTGGTATATTTTTTTTGATTCTGGTTTAACCCTTATTTTACAATATTGTATATATTGTAGTTTAAATATTTCTGTGTTGTTCGTTTGAGGCTCGAGGTCAACAAAAAATAATGGTAATGGTTCACGGTTCAATCTGTATCTGACATTTGTAACGTTCCTTACCTTGTGACCCTTTTTCTGGATTTCCGCTTTTATTTCATCTATCGGAAAAGAATGATGTAGATCTCGAATAACTGCTCTGTAGGTTCTGTCTTCCTTAGGTTGGTATGTATGGTGGACGATATTTTCCTCTCGTACCGATTCAGGTGTCTTTGGTAAAATTTTTATTGTGTTGTTTGTTAAGGCTTTAGTGAGTAATTTTCTACTTTTACTGCTTGAGCTATATTATCTATCATTTTATTATAGTCATTCATGCCATATATAAAAATTGGAGGGGGTTTTGAGATTGGTGGATTTTTATTAGTATCATTTACGGAGTTTTCCTGTGGAAGTGGCTGAAACCTATTTGAGAGTCTAATTAGAGCTTCTCTTCTCTTGAATCTTGACGTTTAAGCATTTTTCTTTTTGATCTTATTGTTTGCCGTGGGCGTTTACTATTTTGACAGTCTTCATCTGACATCGGATCATATTCATTAATTTTGTTTCTGGATTGTTTTTTAAGTTGTAAGTTAGCTTGAGAGTTTGATGTGGAATGAGAAAAGTTAGTTTGCTGGGCAACTACTGGCTGTACCTGATATTGTTGCTGATAATTATCAAAAGGTATCATTTGGTTGACTGTTGGTTAATTTGAACACGATGGTGGATCTTGAGTATTTATTTCACTTGCTTGGTAATACGGATATATTAGATTTATAGGCTCTTTCTGCATTACAGTTGGAAACTGCACTGTAAGGTACTGAAAATCAATCTTTCACATTGACTGGATAAATAAAAATTTATTTATTTACTAATAATACATTTAAATATACCAAATTTCGAGAAGATTAATAATTAGTTAGCACAATTACAATTATCTTTAGAAAACCGCCAAAAATTAATATTTTTCGGGAGAATCCCAAAATTCACATTAAGCTTGACAGTTATTTTGACAATTAATTTTTTTTTATTTATTTAAAACTTTAAATATGTGTGTTACTTTATTTGTACATAACTTATAGTATATGTTTAAATGAAATGATATAAGTATGACAGTCATGGCTTTTTTTGTTTTTTTCTCTTGTTTCACACTTGTGTTGAACACCTAAACCTAATTGCAGGATAATTAAAATAATTAAAATAAAAGTCTATAACTAATGAAAAAATGATTATTATAAATGTAAAACAATTATTTTTTTAAGTTCTCTATTGCAGTTGCAATACTCATTAAAATGGAGTTGGTTTCTTGTCTTTCATGGTTCAGCACTTCACCAATTTCAACAAACTCACTTGCTGCTTGTGCTGCAGACATTGCTGGTTGAACTAAAATAGCATAAAATTATTACTTGAATGAAAAGTACTTGAAACAAATCAAAGTACTTAAGCTTATCTTAAATGACTATATATATATATATATATATATATATATATATATATATATATATATATATATATATATTTAAACTTAGAGCTAAGATTAATACTATTATAAAAATTAATATTAAACTCACCAGTCTTCCGGGTTGAACCGCGTCGATATCCATTTTGCCGAGCTTTCGACATCCTCTCTGATGTCTTCTTCAGGGCTTCCGAGGTCTCAGTCTCCCGAGCCCCTAGACACTACTACACTCACTAGTCACTTCTAGTTCACTCACTAGTTCACTACTACGACTGGCACCAGGGGACTTGTCAACTAAATTTTACAAATCAAAGAATTAGATGTCCACAACTACACCTTAATAATTCACCTATACCAATAAAAAGAGTAAAGTACCTGGGCCTTCATCTAGATGAAACATTTACTTGGAAATCACATATTGTAGCTAAACGACTGGAAATAAACGATTAGAAAACAAACTGACCATCTATAAAACAATACTCAAACCAGTGTGGACATACGGAATCGAGCTGTGGGGCTGTAGCAAACCATCCAATACCAAAATACTACATACATTCAAGTCAAAGACTATTCATATGTTAGCTAAAGCCCCATAGTACGTATCAAACCAAACCCTTCATGCAGACCTCAACATTGCTTTCATCAATGATGTGATAGCTGACCACTCCAGAAGATACATGAATCGCAACGCAAACCATCCAAACCATCTTATAGACGAACTATTCAACCGTTCACTGATTGACAGATGCCTAAAAAGACTTTGGCCGGAAGACCTACTTGTAGCTGCCATTTGAAATCCAGAGAGTCGTCAATGGATGACACCTACCACAAGCCAAGAAATTACAACATTTTTACGTATTATTTTATTGAAGTAGATTGTAAATTAGCAATGAATATACACATGCACTAATATCTCTTATGTAATTATAATATGTTTATATATAATATTTTATGTAATAATTATATCTCATATCGCTCACTATAGTAATGAGTTAGTCTAAATACACGGAACTAAAATATGTATTACACTCATGTAGGCTCACTCATTACTACATTGAGCTAT
Organism: Diabrotica undecimpunctata; assembly: GCF_040954645.1. Classification (NCBI taxonomy): domain Eukaryota; kingdom Metazoa; phylum Arthropoda; class Insecta; order Coleoptera; family Chrysomelidae; genus Diabrotica; species Diabrotica undecimpunctata. The sequence continues at coordinate 62,539,601 of NC_092811.1, forward strand.
ATGAGATGTATTGTATGAGATATAATATATATATATATATATATATATATATATATATATATATATATATATATATATATATATATATATATATATATATATATATATATATATATATATATATATATATATATATATATATATATATATATATATATATATATATATATATATATATATATATATATATATATATATGTCTCCGTGCGTGACAAGTTTTAAGCTTGTCTAATAAGAAATTTTATAGATCGCCTTATTACCTGAGAAAAAAAGTTCTCCAAACAGTCTTGGTTTAATCTGTGTGTTAATAGATATTTTATCTGAAATTCATTTTTAAGAGAAGTGTATAACCCTTGCAATGATTTCGTTGTCATAATAAACCTTTTTTGGAAAATTTGAAGACTCTTCTTTCCACAACAGGTCATTCCTCGAATGGTAGACTCCATCTTTTCCAGAACTTCATCTTGCATTTGTAAATGTGTCCCCTGGCCATAGGGCTTCTTTGACGGCACCGATACTGATGGTGAGTATGAGTTTAATATGTCAAACCACATATTCACCACTTTAAAAAATTCTGCGACCATAGCAGTATTCTTTTTATCGACACCTGGCCGGTACCTTTTTAAAGCTGTTGCTGTAGTATCAGAAAATAACTGTGCAGCCAGTTTAACATTTTGCCTCTGAGTTTTCTCAACATCTATATGTAGTAACGATAGTTTAAAACAAGAACTAATTTCAGTTTTTGTGCTGTCAATTAATTGTTTAATACAGTCCTTTCGAATTTGAGTACCGTTGCTTAATAAAAATCCTGTATCCAAGAATCAATTGAGTAGCAGCTTCAACAGGTGGAGGGCACCAGCAAAAAAATATATCGGCTTTTTTTTATGGGGTGGGTAGAAAATGTGTTATCCATGGTTACTCCCATTTCCTTCTATAAACCTTGGTTTCCACCACCACAGTCAGAAGTGCAAGCAACAACGTTATACTGGATTTCATGTAGAGCAATAATTAAATTTTCCAGCAACTCCTTAGTGACTTTTTGGTCAAACCTATATAGATGGGTTGTTTCCAGTTCTCAAACAAACCACGTGCCATTATTACTTGCATATATTTGTGTGGTCCAATAATTTCATTACTTTTCTGGCTATACTCGTACATGGAGGATACTTTAACTTCATCGTAACAATACTGTTATTTTAAAAAGATTCGATTTAGTTTTACCAGCTATTTTCATAATATGCAAAATGTCACCCAAAGTTCCATCCCGTAAATTAATATTAGCAGCCCATTTTTGTAAGGTAGATATACCAGGTAAAGGATAATGCAAGGTTTGCCTTAGGTATACATACGACCTTTTACCAAAATATCTTAAGGTAAAAGCTTTAGAAAGTTCATCATGTGTCCACCTAGCTTTCTTTTTCTTTTGTAACAAACAAAACATCTTTTAAAGCAACTTTTATTTCTTTTTCCAGCTGATTTTTATATCTCATTATCTCCTCTTCTAAATTACATATTTTAAATTTTAAATGTTCTTCATTCTTCTCATGTAAGACCAGTTTCTTCCTTAAGTCTTTATTTTCTTGCTGTAATAATGCAAATTCTCTTTCTCTAACGTCATGTTGTGCATCTTGTCTTGATTGGATAATATTTCTAGTGGAGCTGGAGCATTAGGGATATCCACAACATTAGCATTACCAGAAACATTACTGGAGGTACTGCATTCTTCTTGTATTGTTGATTGCAACAAATCACTAATAATGTCTTTTCGCTCTTTTTCATTCATTCGCTGAACTCTTTCAGAAATTTTATTATTACCACTAAATGGTAAAAATAATGATGGGATAGCTAAAAAATAATAATAAAATAATATATGCAAATAAGGAAATGTAATAAAGTAAATTGAATTGAAAAAGAAATATCTGACGTTAAATCTAGAGACAATGAGACAACTTAACGCCTTTGAAATGTGGAACTAAAGAAGAATAATTATGAGGGTTTTCTGGGTAGATAAGAGTTACGAATAATGAAGTACTGAGAAGAATAGGTATAGAGAAGGAAGTTGAACTTACAATTAAAGAAAGAAAGCTACAATATCTGGGACATGTGATGCGGGCGAGAAGTATGGCATCCTGCGACTCATAATGCAAGGAAAGATAGATGACAGAAGAAGCATAGGAAGAAGACGAATTTCATGGCTGAAGAACCTGAGAGAATGGTTTGGATGCAGCTCAAAACAACTATTTAGAGCTACTGCCTCAAAAATTAAAATAGCTATGATAATTGCCAACCTCCGTAGCAGAGATGGCACCTGAAGAAGAATAAAGTAAATAAACAAAACTTGTAATAACTAGTTTGTACATAATAATATGTAGGTATTTTATTTTAGGTATATTTACCATCTTTTTTTAACTGTTTTGGATGATAATTCAGTAAACGGGCTTGCAGTTCATCTTCATAATCTGACAGTAGGAAGTGTTTACTGCATATTTTCTTGTTTTTAGAGACCCACTGATCTTTCCGGCAACATTTTATGACCCATTGTTTGATAACGTTGGGGTCTTTGGGAAACATGAAAAGCATTATTTTGTTTCCATTTGCATCAAGAATTTTTGAGTTGCTATTACAGGTAGCTATGCTACATATGTTACCGCCACTCATCTAAAAAATATTTCATTATTATAACGTACAAAACTACATATAATTGTTAGACAAACCTTGATATCACGGCTACGAAAACACACTTCACAAGTGTTTATGTACACAAATAACTAAATAATAAGTCTCTATAAGTAATATTGTCCTTATACCTTTACTTAAAAAAAACTAAACAATAACTAAACAAATAAACGAACTAATGATACTATATGAAAATTCCACAAAAAAATATACAAATACGAAAAAATTCAACAAGGCATAAAGCTGGATTTTCACAGATCCGATATCCGATGACACGAAATACGAAATTTTTTGTACGAAAATATTCGATTGTCGTATCCGAAATTTTTTGACATAATATATGTCATATATATGTATGATGTGTCAGATTATTGGATGGATTAATACATAGATAAATAAAATATAATTTCAATTAACTGTCAATAAATGTTAGCTGTTTTGTTTGATATAATATATATTTATATTATATTGAGCTACGTTCTCGTCGTTTTTACCTCATATAGTGTAGAAGACCCAAGAGCAACACTTTATTTCATTGCATTTATATAATGATTAGGTCATTGTTCCATTTTAAATATATTTCAAATAGTAAACATAAACACTCCACAAAAATAAGATTAGAGAACGATTTGAACCTTTGGCGAGGTTGGACGTATTTAATTACCAGTCTAATCGCACCTAGTTTTTGTGCTTTTATTTATATCCACTTAATAATTAAAGTGTTGTGTTATTATAAATAAAAATTAGTGAACTTATTGGAGAAAATCTGTAAGTAATTTTAATCTAATTAGATACTTACTTCACAACAAGTTCATATTGTTTATATTACCTGATGTCATTAAAAAACGAAAATGGATGGTGTTAATAGTCCAGGGGCGTCGAGGCCCCAAATGTTATTGACATCACATAAAACTTCTTCATATTCTGCAGCGTTAATCAATTCAACTCCAAAATTCCCATCCAAGAAACAAGCTATTTTATATAATGCTCTGGAAAACGCCAAACTTGAGGAATATCTACTTGCACTGGGAAAAATTATAGAACCAAGATATATTATTTTTTTATCACGAATTTCAAATCACCGTATTTGTATTTACCTAGCTAGTGAAGAATTAGTAGAAACTGTCATGAATGCTGACAACGGAAGAATAACCATCAATCAACAAATAATTTATGCTCGACGCTTAATTACACCAAATAAAAGATTACTGATCTCTAATGTTTGCCCTAGTATTCCTCACACTTTCATAGAATCTGAACTTAAAAAGTTAGGCCTCAATTTATTAACTCCAATTAATTTTTTACGAATAGGTACAACAAACCCAGAATATAGACATATACTGAGCTTTCGAAGACATACATTTATCTCTCCTTTAGAATCTGAACTTAAAAAGTTAGGCCTCAATTTATTAACTCCAATTAATTTTTTACGAATAGGTACAACAAACCCAGAATATAGACATATACTGAGCTTTCGAAGACATACATTTATCTCTCCTTTAGAAGCTACATTAATTCCTCCCTCAATTGTCATAAACCACGAACAAACATCTTATCGTATTTTCTTATCTTTAGAAAAACAGATGTGTTACTATTGTAAACAATCTGACCATTTTGTTGCAAATTGTCCATCCTGTACAAATCAAAACTTAACAACAACAGTGCCAACTACTACTATAAATACAGTAGTTAATACTCTTCCACATGACGTCCCGACCACATCAGCATCTTCAGCGAATTCCTTTTCCTTACAATCCTCGACTATACCTTCTTCATTAACTACACCAATATTAACTGCATCCCAAATATCACCCCTTGAAATAACTAATACACCTAGTAAAGAAGTAAACACAGCTAAGCGCAGCCTTGATGAAATTTTATCCCCACCTTTACAAGAACCTAAAGAAAATTTCACAAAACCAATACAAAAACTTAAAAAATCCAAAACTATTGATAATTCTGAGACTATTGCTAACAGTATGGAACCCGTAAAAGATTTTATTACTAATAAACTTATAACACCGATATTAAATTTTGAACAACTAACTGATTTTTTTGAAAATGCTTTAGGATCTCCAGATAAATTGAGTCTATCTAAAACTTATACAGAAGACACATTAGGCTTACTTAATCTGTTAAAAGAGATCTATCCTCACATTATATCAAAAAAAATGAAATCGCGATGTACTAAAATAATTAATTCAATTACTCGACAACTAAAACCTCAGCTCGATAGCGACTCCTCCATAGAACCTTCTACATAAGCTCACGTTCAAGTCTATTTTACAGTGGAATTTGAACGGTTATTATACCCGTTTAGAAATGTTACAATTAATAATTGCTCAAAATTCACCTTCTATAATTTGTCTACAAGAAACTCATTTTAAAAATAACAAAATTCATAATTTGAGAAATTATACAAGCGTATCTAAAATTAGGCAAAATCAAGAACATGCCAGTGGTGGAGTTTCAATTTTTATCGAGAATTCCTATGAATATTGCAGTATTCCTCTAATAACAAATCTAGAGGCTGTAGCGGTAAGCTTAGTAGGTCCACTAAAAGTTAACATCTGCAGGCTTTACATCGCACCTAATTCTGATCCAAGTATAGCAGATATTTCTAATCTTTTATGTCAGATTCCTACACCTCGAATTATACTGGGAGATTTTAATGCACATAATTCATTATGGGGCTCAAAAAAATTGACAAAAATGGGAAGAAAAATAGAAAATATCCTAAATAATCTCAATTTAAATCTACTTAATGACGGCAGGAATACTCGATATAATGCTGCAATAGGAGAGTTTTCAGCAATTGATTTGTCAATTTGTGAACCAAACTTGTAACCTAGTTTATCATGGGACACTTTACCTGATCTATATGGAAGTGATCACTTTCCCATCTTAGTTAACAATCTGTTGTACCATAAGCACAATACACACATCACCAAATGGTCCTTAAATAAAGCCAACTGGACACTGTTCTGAACATTGATTTCTTCATCAGCTATGAATCTTAGAGAAATGTTAGACTCAGAACAAGATGTTAACGAGAAAACATTATTTTTCAATAAAGTCATCATTGATGCAGCGAATAAATCCATTGGAAAAACAGCTTTTCATCCAAAACATTCACCTTTACCGTGGTGGAACGATGCGTGCAAACAGGCAATAAGGGAATCTAAATCGGCTTTTCATAGATATAAACGATATTAAACTACTGAAAATCATTTAGAATTTATAAGAATAAGAGCTAAATGTAGATTTATTATTAAAAAAAGCAAGCAAGAGTCATGGCAAAAGTTTATTTCAGAAATCAATAGATCTACTCCAATTTGTCAAATCTGGAACATGATTAGAAGTATATCTGGAAAAAATTCACAACACTCTATAAAGTACTTAATAAAAGACAATCAGACATTTACGTCCGAATGCAATATATCTGAAATAATGGCAAATCAATATTGTACCGCTTCTAGTGATGAAAACTATTCAGTAGAATTCTTAAATAAGAAACGATTTGAAGAAAATAAAGGAATACCAATAATCAATGACACTTCACCAATAAACAATCCTATAAGCTTGACTGAACTTATTGAAACTCTTAACTCCGTTAGAAATACTAGTCCAGGACCAGATAATATACCTGTGCTTTTTCTACAGAACCTACCACTAGTAGGCCAAGAACTATTATTGCAGCTATTCAATTTTATATGGATGAATAAGGTATTCCCACACATATGGCACTCGTCAATCATAGTTCCAATACACAAACCAGGTAAACCTAAATTTGAAGCAGAATCCTATAGACCAATCTCTCTCGCGAATGCAATGTGTAAGTTACTAGAAAAGATCATTGCCAATCGACTCATGTGGTATATTGAACATAAACATCTTATTATACCCGAACAAAGTGGATTTAGGAAAAATAGATCAACATTAGATAACTTAATATCATTAGAATCAGAAATTCATGAAGCATTTATATGTAATCAAGAATGTTTAGCCATATTCTTTGATGTAAAAAAGGCTTTTGATGCAGTATGGCGCTACGATATTTTAACCACACTCCACAATTGGAAGATCCACGGTAACATGTTTGCTTTTATTTCAAACTTTCTACGGCAACGATATTTCCAAGTTCGAATCAATAACCATTTGTCTGAATCTAAATTACAGAAAAATGGAATTCCACAGGGCTCGAATCTAAGCGTAGCACTATTTTTAATTGCTATTAACAATGTTGTGTCGGACTGCAATCGCACATTTAAAACTTTTTTGTATGCTGATGATCTGGTAATTCTAGCAAGAAATAAAAACATATTATCGGCTCATAATCGTATTTCTGCAGCTCTTAAGTCGATAGAATCGTGGTCTAACAATATTGGGCTCCAGTTTTCCAACACTAAAACAAAAGCTATGCATTTTTCACGAAAATCAAATACACAAAAGCTCCCAAATCTATTTTTAAACAATTTTCCTATAGAATATACAAAAGAAATTAAATTCCTAGGGATGCAACTGGACTCAAAATTAAGTTGGACAAGTCATATACACTCGCTAAGAGTATCGTGCCAAGCTGGACTAAACATTATCAAATCTGTATCACATAAAAATTGGGGAGCAGATTTTCCAACTCTAATAAATTTATATAGAGCTTTAATTAGATCAAAACTGGACTACGGATGTGTTGTGTATAACTCCGCAAACCAAGCATTGCTTAAAACTTTGGATACTCTTCAGAGTTCAGCCGTTAGACTTGCTCTAGGAGCATATTGCACCAGTCCTGTGGACAGTCTACTCTGTGAAGCTGGAGAGCCACCCTTAAACCTAAGAAGAAAATACTTAACTCTATCGTATGTCTCGAGTATAAAATCTAACCCAAACAATCCAGCTCTTCATCATGCTGTTGCTAACAGGTTCCAGGAGGTCTATCGAAAAAGAAATAGGGGTCCTGTACCTTTCTATGAACGAGCTAATAGATACTTATTCGATTTTAATATTGAACTACCACCCATTTATCCTATCTGTGAAATAAATTTATGTTTTCCTTGGGTTGTTCCCTCTCCGCTTTGTAACCTTAAACTTACAGCATATAACAAAAATAACGTGATACCAAATTTTTTTAAAACTCACTTTCTCCATGTTCTCACACAGTACAAAAATTTCCATTTTATATACACGGACGCATCTAAGGCCATAAATGGAGTAGGAGCATGCTTTGTGACATCCCATGAACATTCCATCTATAAATTGTCTCCTAAGACAAGTATTTTCACAGCAGAACTATTTGCCATCAATAAGGCCCTAACCTATATTCTAGAAAAAAAACTTCCCAAATCTCTTATAATATCTGATTCACTTAGTTGTCTGACATCAATTTCTCAGATCTATCCCTCTCATCCAACATTGCAGCAGATTAAGTTAATTTTATACCGTATATACCAAAACAATTTGACAGTAGAGTTCCTCTGGGTACCGTCACACGTTGAAATAGATGGTAACGAAAAGGCAGATAGTCTAGCTAGGTCCGCAGTAACCAATACAGCAGCATTAGTGGAAAATCTAACGGTGCATTTGGATTTAAAACCTTACTTAAAATCAAAATTGCACGATGTTTGGCAAAACCAATGGAATAGAACCACCACTAAATTGATAGAAATAAAATCTTCCATCCTTCCATGGAACTTCTGGCCTTCAAAGCGACAACATCAAGTCCTAATAACACGTCTTAGATTAGGACACACTTCTACAACACATGAATACTTGTTGAAGAAAGAAGAGGAACCAGTGTGTTTTGTTTGTGAATGTAAAGTGACAGTGAAGCACATTTTGATTGAGTGTCCAATATACTCAGTGGAAAGACTATATCATCACTTTCCAAAAACATTAAAAGAACTTTTAGGAGAATCTAAATACGTAGCTGACTTGATAGAATTCTTGAAAACTATAAACCTTTTCAATAAAATTTAATACAATACATTAATAATTAAAATATATATTGTATACATTATTATGTAATTGATATTATGTATATGCCTATTTATGTCTTTATGACTTTTGTATTTTTCTTATGCTAATAACCCTAAGTGGTTGAAGCAAAATAAATAATAAGATTAAGGGTTAAGGTTCAAGTTAGAATGTCAACAATGTCAAAATTCATCCGATTTTCGTGCAAAAGTTAAAATATTTTTAACTTCTTCCGATGACTTTTAATTTCGTACGAAAATCCCACCTGTCATTTTTCAACCAATGAAATTCGCTGAAATTTATATCGTATCATCGTACCGTCGGATATCGGACCTGTGAAAATCCACCTTAAGACAACAACAAACGTGAACTTAAACTCAGACGTGCAGACAACTGTCCATCAACTGTCAAATTTGACTTTGTCGTATGAGTGACGTAAGCATTCTACCTTCCCCTCGCTTCGCCCACATAGTTACGAGACAACCTACTTAACATCTACTAACCTTGCTTCTTGACCATCAGAAACAGTTGTCATTCCTGTCATTTCTTGTTGGTTCATGGTAAATAATGGCGAATAATGGCGGTGGCTGTTAAAAATAGGGCATATTTTAAATGGAAATTACATAAAAAAAGAACGTTTTCCAGAGAATAAAAATCATTGCACAATCATTAGAAACGAAGCAGAATTCATTGATATGAATTTCATCTCCGTAGACATCGTTCCGTCTTACTACACTAGTACCGAAAAAAAACATGCTACCACATACTCAAATTAATATGACAAAACATAGATAAAAACAAATAGATAAAAAAATGTTTAAAAATAACATAATTAACTACTATCTTCACAGTTTGAACAAAACTTTAATAAAGTTTTTAATATAGCATTTTTACATTTCCTTTGGTTTTTTGTTAGAAGACTCCTAATCTTACTTGCAACAAATTCACCAAATGTTGTCAAGGAGTCCTCACCAGAAGATTGGCTTAATTTTAAAATAGTCTTAGAGAGTTCTCCCAGTGGTTCTTCTGCTGGTTTCAGTTTTTGTCTTTTACTTGAAGACAAATAAATGTTTCCTTCATAAACTAATAAGCGTTTATTAACTCTTTTTGATTGTGGGGTGTCTAATTCTACACTTTCCACATCACTAATGAACGACTCTTCAAATTCATTTTCCTAAGTCATAGTTATGTCTTCGTCATCCAACTAAAAAAGCAAAAGTTGGAAGTGATTAAGTGGTTTACCTACATCAGGTGACTAATTTTTTTTATTATTACTTATTATTCATATATTGTATTTATGACTGTGATTATTTATTACACAGGTGATTATTACCTACATATTTACTTACATTTGCATTTAGTAACACAGTTTCATTGTCACTTTTTTCTTCACTCATATTACAATCATTTTCCCTATCCATAAATTGATCCTGAAAAAACAAAAGGTCCTCCAAACACCACAATGATATTTTTACCGAATCACGGCCTGGACTACTTGCTTACCTGCAGTGTTTGGCCGTATATCATTTAGTTTCAAAGCAATTTCCGCCAAGCATTGCTGACCAGTACATTGTTTATAATAGTGAGGATGTTTCACGTTATATAAATTGCTCATCTCTCTATATAAATCTATTAAAGCCGAAACTTGCTCCTGGCTCCAAGACATTTTAAACCATTTTTATTCACACAGCAAATAGCAAAATAGAAAAATAAACCCAAACCACACATTATCAACAAAAGAAAAATGAATTTCAAATTTCATGAATTTATAGGCTATGTCTAACTGGTGATTGTCATTTGTCTTTATGATCTTTTGCGACCAATCAAAATTAAAGTTTGGTCAAACTGACCTTGAAAAATAGAAGATCCTGTATTTTGGTTTGGTCAAACTAGCTTGATCAAATATTTGACCGTCTGACACGAACTTAACCCATTTTGTATTAAGCAGTAGTGCACTCGATTGTAAAATTCTCGTCTAACATTAGCCAGAACGTGTGGCGTTATTTTTGCACACTCTTTAATAATTCTCATTTTTAATGCTTCAATATCTGTAAATTTTTAGTCACAAAAGATTTTTGATTTTAGATGCCCCCAGATAAAATAATTGTTTGGAGCTAGAACTCCCGATCTCGGAGCCAATTAATATTACAGTCAGGTCCAATCAAACAATTATTAAAGCTGTTTTTAAGGAATTCCTTAACCTCCCAGTTATTGTGCGTAGGACATCCATCCATTTAAAACCAAATTTCTTCTTCATCTGGAGCTATTTCTGCAAGTTTGGGTAAAATCTCTTCTTGTAGTAAGTGTAAAAATTTTTTTGAATTTAAATTTTCCTCATAGAAAACGGTGCAATACTATTTAATTGTGCCTAAATATTCCTAACCAGACATTTATTTTTCGTGGATATTGGATATGGCTTTCAATAATATCCTCAGGCTTTCATGTCGTCCAAATTCTATAATTTTTATCATTTGGTTCATTATTTAATGTAAATGTACATTAGGGTGGGTCACTTGTATATGGGAAAAAATGTGTGCAATATTGTTTTGTAATACTTATAAAAGAGTGCTAAATGTAATGCTAATTTGAGAGTGAAAAATTTATTTTAATTGAAAATTATCTTCTGCCTCCGGATTGACCTTGAAATATCAGAATTATGTGGAAAATCATTCATTTATCGTAAACGCGTAAAAAAATATGTGAAAGTTATCAACTTCTAATAGTGCTAAAATGGCACGGTGTTGTACCTAAAACTCACCTTTAAAAGTTTTTAGTTGTTCGATGTTATCTTCTGCCTCCGGTTTGACATTAAAATTTCATGATATTAACAAAAACGGAGTAAACAATTAAAACCAAAATTTCAAAGAAAATGTGTGTATTAATACAAAAAAAGACAGATATTCAAAGAGATACTATAGCTAAGTAGTAGCAAAATACTTTTTGCTATCAAACTGCGGCATTACTCTGCGAGACTCCAACTTCGCCTTAATTAAGCCTTCTCGTTCCGATTTTGTACACAACGTAGTGGATGCTTCTGTTACAGTCTTCACAACTCTCTCTACTGCTTGAGTGTGGCAAGGTAGACGTAAAAACGACAATTCACTTTCCCCTGCTTTTGCAATGAAGGAATTAAGACTTTCATCAGATACTTTTCTTAGTAGTGGGGGTTCAGGTATTTCTTGTTGCCAGTCAATTAGATCATAATAACATTGTGCATCAAAGTTTATAGTTGGAACTTCGAATAACCTGATTATGTTGTGTTTTACTTTACGAGCCTTCAAAATACGACGTGCAGCTAGTTCCCTAATATGCTTTTGATGATCAGTTAACATTGCCAATAATAAATTTTCCGGATGCGCGAAATAACTATTTCTTTGTATCACAGGATCAATTATGGCTTTCACTTCAGGCGAGAGGTATCTTGACATTGAAATTAAGGCCCATAAGTGTCGTGCTCCATCTTTACATGTGGGATGAGTCTTAATACGAAACCAAGTTGGAGCATAAACTTTCACAATATAAGTGGCTAAAATAACTAGGTTTTCTGAAGGAACCTTTGTCGAAGCATATAGACGAAGAATGCGATTAGCACGAGTCAACCATCTTGCATGGGACATTTTTCCTGGTGATTTATTGGCCAAGTGTTCCGGAAATTCTCCAGTCATAATCGCAGACACAATTCTATGTAGATATAATTGATCAGTACTTAAATCTTTCACTGTTACTGAGGGTAAATTACCACTAATTTTTTGAAATTCAACAATAGGATTTTTTGCACAAGTTTCTAAAGCCTTCCCTATTGTACCTGAAAAAGTCTGTGGTCCCGCTGTAGTGCCGTCAATAAATTGTAACAAATGTCGAAGTAGCAACTCGTTCATATGCAACAAACAAATTATCCACTGTAGGGGTTTACTTAACCGCGTTTCAAGTAAACGTACAATGCCACCATTTTTTCCAGTGTTCACTTTTGTTCCATCACAACCAACAGCTATTAAATCGTCAAGAGACATTCCCTCCATTCGAAAATAATTAGCTAACGAATTTTCTATCGCTTTGGACATACCAGAAGATGGAACAATATAACCCAAGAACTGGGAATCTGGTTCTTTTATAAGCGAAATATGCTCCTCTTGAATAACGTCTCGGTAGTTTTTGCCTCCTAGTTTTCTGATTACATACGTTTTATCTTTTCGTCCATCGAAGTATAGCGCATGTACTTGTGAAATTTTCTCCTGCGATATAAGATTTTTTCTAGTTTTCTTTCTTTCCCTTCGTAACTTGCTCTTATCAATCACTGGCACATTAGATTTGGTGTCATGCAAAACTGCTGAAGCAATGGCTGCCGTTGCCCTATCAGACACCCCATATCGGTCACAAGTTTTGGATAATGTAGAATAATGAATAGTTTTTGCAGTTTTTTTCTTAAATAATTGTAATGGAGTCGCAATATTTACAGAAGTGGGTTTAAAATCAGAACACACAGATTCATCTGAAGATGACGTTGAAACATCGAGTGTAGACTGGTAGGAAGTTCCGGGCTCATATATGCTTTTTTTCTTTTTAGACAAGGCTTTTTCATTTGTCGCTTTTCTTTTCACAGTTTTTTGCATTTGTTTTGTAGCAACGATATCCAAGTTTCCAATTATCATATTTCGTGTAGTACGTTGATCGATTAAAAAGTTCAACTCTTTTAATGGTACTTTTGTGTCTCTAGAACAGGTACAATTATTGAGTTCCTTGCATTTACAGCACGAAATATCAAATAGAACTTTGCTGTTGTGACGAAAATCTTCTAACTTTTTCGTTTGAACATTAGGATGTGATTTAAGTATGTTCTGGCACTTTAAGTGATACGTTTTTAACATTTGTGTTACTCTTGTATTTGAAACAATTGGAATATTTTTTTTCCCATCTTTCTCGAATTTTTATTGTCACAATGTCTGCTATTTCACAAAAAACTGGCTCTTTTTTAGTACCTTTTTTCGATTTCAGTTGATGTCTTCACCAGTAGTAAAATTTCATCACGTCTTCATAAGTAGGAAGCATATTGTCTTTCATCTCACCGATTGCACCAAACAACGGACTTTCTTACGCTTTTCGAGTACGTTCCATTTCAGCGAAAACGAAAACAGATATACATAAAACAACGACTCCTCTGATCACAATGATTTTTAAATCGTTTAAACTTTTTTCTAAATTTTGCTTTTAATTTGATGTTGTGAATGATATTATCAGCATCGAACCAGGGTGGGTATTTATGGCTAAAGTTTTTATAAACTGGAATATACTTATATCATAAAAGTTATTTAAAGTTTCATTAACGTCATTAGAAGTATCCAGAGAATTCAAATCCGTTTCATACAGTTCTCGATATAAAGCAGGAAAATTTGCTTTTTTAAATTTGTAAGTTAATTGCTCCAAACCATACCTAAATTTAGGCTCTTTTATGTAGTTAATTTATGTTGAAAATTCATAACATAACCTAAGATATTACGAAAGTGGTAAGAATATTGTTTTCCGTTATTATCATCACTTTATATAAAAATATACTGACCTGAGATGAGTAATCGTTATCGTGGTGAGGATTGTAGTTCTTATCGGCGTCGCTATCATCGCTATTAGAAATTATATTAAACATTTTATCACTGCTGCAATCCATGTTACTACTATCTAGCTTATCTGATTTTTGACAGAAGCTTAGGCACATAGTGGTGTAAGTGAGACTTACTTCACTATGATGCTCAAGTATTTGATATTTTAATAAGTGCGCTAAGGAGATGCTACCATCTAGTAGCTAAAAGTTTAATTTTGACTTACGCCACGGTGCGCCGTAACAGATTGCTTATTTTAAGTGTCAGGCAACGGGATATCTTAAAACTGCAAATACGTGACTTACACCACTATGTTTCTCAGTCCTTCGTATATTGATTTTATGTAGATGTTAAACAAAATTGGACTTAGGGGAGAGCCCTGAGGAAGTCCTTGGGAAGTGAAAGATGGACCTATGAGTCGGTTTTTATCGTCTAATAAAAATTTCTCGATTATTGATGAATTGAAGGTTAAGTTGAATAGGTCTGTTGGAATTTGGAGGTCCAACATAATTTTATATACAAGATGTACATTTACATGATCAAATGCTGATTTTATGTCAAGGAAAATTGCCAGAGTATGTAAGTTATCTGAGAAGGATTTCTGTATGTGTGAAGTGATAAAAATAAGGTTATCTTGAATTGCCATGCCTTTCCTAAACCCTGTCTGAACGGAGTTCAGTATTTTCTTGTTTTCTATGAACCACTCTATTCTGTTTTTAATAATCTGTTCCAATATTTCTAGGCTGCCAGGGAAAAAGAGTATAAGTCAAAAATCTTAATTTTAGAGTAATAGCATTTTATTATTTGAAAGATGTATCTAAAAAAATTTTAAACCAAATATCTTCTAAAAAAACTTATAGCACTTATACCTAAATGTAAGTTTGAAGCAAATTAATATCTAAGCTACTTTAGAAAAAATTAATGACTTATATTATATTGACCACATATTATTTGGACGTATATCAGGTAAATAGAAAAACATTAAAGTAATTTAAAAACTTAAAAAACACATATTAAGTATGTTCGTCACAATTTTCCGAATCATCTCCATCAGGAAAAGTATCAGACATGTCATTTGTCTTGAGATTTCTATAAAAATCATGAAATGTAGGAGAAATTAGTGGTAAGAGATCCAATATATCTTTTTTCTTTTCTTTTGAAATGGGTAAAGTAGAGGTATAACATTTGGTTGGATTTAGCTGAGCATTTGGATATCCTCTCCGGATAAGACTTAAACACTTGAAAGGAACATCGTGTCTAAAATTTTGTTTAAAATAAACATTTCCAAATTCACGAGTATATCGAAACCACCTGACTGAGTGCCAATTAAATACATTGCCTTCATTGTCTTTTTTCCTAAGTTGGAGGTCCGATTTAAGAAGATCGGCAAAGTTTAAGAAATCTAAATGGGTCAATTCTACCACGCTAAATTTTTTCTTTTTTCCCACAGAACGAACAAGTTGGTACCAATCATATGGATGAGAAATAGGAATTTGTAATTTTTTTTTGCTTCTCAATGAGGCCGTGTTCGACATCACATTCCATGTGAGTGTGTCCACTAATGAGGAACTTATGATCTATATAAGTTAGATGCTGATTAGTTTGCATAGCAACCAGAAACATTGCAGCAACATGAGAATTTTTATTTTGTCCTCCACAAGTGTCAGAATATAATATTACCTTGCTTACTTGTGGAGGAAGAGAAATTAGTTCTTTGTAAATGCTTGTTGCTATTTGATTTCCTCCCCTACCACCTTCAGCTTCATGCCACATGTAACATGTGACGTTACCTGTACTGGTTTCATGCATGGTTAAATTGTAGGTCCATAGCTGCCGTTTGTCAAATGCAACAGATGTATTGAGCATTGGCGTAGGGAGACATTGTTGTAAATCAAATGTATAGCATCGCATTGTCTCATCGTCTTTCACCATATTTTTGTCGTTTCTTTTTTCAAGGTAAGCATTGTCAGCATCCTGGTGGTGATCAGCTAATTCACGTTCTATATTGTTTTTTTCTTCCGGTGTAGAAATCTTTAATTTCATATCTAACAAATCACATTTGTGACAAGTATCGGCCTTAGGATCTTTAAAACCTAGATTCATTTTCTGAAATTCGCGTTCGTAAATCTGCCTTGACACTGGTTTCTCTTCCGATTTATTTTGTTCACAATAAAGTTCGTATATAATTCGTAGATTTAGGTGAGGTGGAAGATATCGCCTGGTACTTTCTCTTCGTGTATAGTGGGATTTGTAAAGCGGAAAAGACAAAATATGACTTTTAACTTTTTCTATTTTGTCTGTACTATGTTTGTTAACACATGCCTCACGACCTCTTTTATCGTCATATGTTATCCCAGTCAGGGTTGAACATTTATTGCCCAGTGCTGAAGTTACAAACATTTGAGTCTCACCTAGAGTTTTGATGAAACAACCTCTGCATACACGGATTCGTTCATTGTTTACAACAAAATGAAAGAGATGAAAGAGAGTTTTTAAACGAAACTTTTCTTTTTCTGGGTCTGTGGTTCTTTTTCTAGATGACGCAGGTTCAGTAGTGTCTACTAATAAGCAATAAATCTTACTCTTTTATTATTCTCTTTTAGTTCATTATCAAGTCTTATTTCTAGCTTATCTTTACATTTCATCCTACAGTCATTCAATGGAGTTGACATTCTTTCTTTAACCACTTTGCCTTTAGCAGTGACATAACTCTCTCCCATGTTTCTTTTCCGTTTTCGTTCTGCTCTTTTCTTTCTTGCAAATGCTCCTTTTTGTGCAGTAATTTTAGTCTTCTGAATATCATATTCTAGTGTTGCTTTAGCTGCATCATACAATTTATGTCTCCGCCTTCTCTCTTTCTTTGGATTCATACATACTTTAAATACATCTGGGTTATCTTCACTTTCATCACTTGATTCTGCAACATAATCCTTATCAAGGTCACTATCATCAGATAGTCTCAGTAAATCTATTTCACTAGTACGAGTATTATTAATAGAGTCCTTTGAAATACCTAAAAATGAAAAAGAATAAAATTAATTTATTTTATAACAAGCAAATCAAGAACGTTTTACCTGGAACAGCATCTAAATTAATGTGCTCATTCCTCAATCCCGTTGTAGGAGAAGGCCATTGTAAATCCATATCCCAAAGAGTACTATCAGTGGTTTCAACAACAGTGGTTTCCTGCTCTGCATGTAATCCAGAAAAAGAACAAGAATTTTCATCGATTTGGTTTTTGCTTTCATCTAAAAATATTCATGAAATTACTAATTTTGTTTGACATATTTAAATATTATAAAAAATCTCAATTATACATATAAAATTCTAACACTCTGTATCCCTATATTATTATCTAGAAAGAAACAAGTTTATAATTTCTAATACTATGATAATGTAAAAAACTAGGTATAAAGTTATAAATATTTTAACCTACCGTTGTTTTTCAAAAGTTCCAACATTCTTTTGGTTCTTGAACTAGCCATTGCTTATTAATATAATTTTTTAAATGGTTTTTAATCGTTTTTTACTTTTTTGCTTTCGAATTGCATGTAAACACTCATAAACGCCACGCTTAAATAATTTTTAGGTTAGATACAAAGAGTATAAGTCAGTTATTTCAGAAATAAAAAGTGATCTTTATAGTACAAGTTGACTTATACTAATTGTATCAGGCTTATATAGTTATACTGTTTCCACCTAATGGGTAAAATAGAATTTTAAAGTAAATAAGACTTATGTTCTTTTTACCAAACTGTGGCAAATGCAATGTTAACTCGATTTTTTTATATAACTCATTTTGGCCAATTTGTGACTTATACTCTTTTTCCCGGACACCCTAGATTTTACCTATACATGACGAGAATGCAATGGATCTATAGCTGTCTATTGAATTGGGATTTTTTTTAGGTTTTAGTATGGGAAGAATAATTTGTGTCTTCCAAGTAGGGGCGATGGGAGTACCCTTAAGGAGTGAGTTATAGATATTTATAAGGATATTAATGCATTCATCAGGTAAATGTTTTATCATGGAACAGGAGATGTTATCCACACCTGGGAGAGTATCTATTTTATTGGAAATACAAGATATGAATTCATTCATAGAAATTTCTTTTGAATGGTGGAGAGGAGTTTGCATTAAGAAGTAGGGATCAATTTTAACAGATGAAAGAACCGATAGTATATCTTTGCAAACATTTTCTGATGCTAGTTTAAGTCTACTATCCGTATTTTTATTATAAAAATTTTTGATAGTTGACCAAATGTAACTAATATTTGAATGTCTGTTTAAAGTTTCACAGAATTCTTTGAATTTGCTAATTTTGTTTTGCTTAAGGAGTTTTTTAGTTAATGCAATTTGTTTTTTTAGCATTAATGTAGTTATCTATATTGAAGTTTTGTTTTAGTGAAACTAATGCAAGTTTTCTTTTTTTGACAGAAAGTGAACATTCTGCATCCCACCAAACACACTCCACTTTGCCTGGGATATATTTTTTGTTAGGAATGGATATGCTAGCTGCTATTTCAATAATGGATGTTAGGGAATCATATGAGGGTGTTTTATGTTGGCGTAGGTTAGACCATTCTTGTTCTCTTGAATGATTCTGTTCGCCCTTGTAACTGGTGCGCTGGTTTAACTTCGCTAGTGGACTGTATCTCTAGTAAAAATTAAAGGATATGTGCACAGATACCAAATTTATTATCAAAACTCTTATAACAAAATAATATCGACTATATCGACATGCCATCTGTTAACCTATTTTTTCGACCGACTGTCACTCTCGGCTGGCGACTCTTCTCTTTTTCGGCAAGACATGAAGTGTCAACCGCCAATACAGCTAAGGCCCCGTCTACAAATGCGCGGCAAATTTAAATAATTCTCATTATTTTACATTTCTGAACAGAGGGTGCAGTTGAATTGGCACTATAATTGGCAAAATGTTCAGTTAAATATTTAATTACTTTTACCGTATTTGTTGATTTGCAAGGATAGAACTTAATAAATTTAGTAAACCCATCAACCACTTCAAATACATATTTATTCTTAGTACAAGGAGCTAACGGCCCACAGTGATCAATATGAAACACCTCAAAAGATAAGTTACCTTTAGGTATACTATGTAGATATCGTTCTGATTTGACACTTTTAGGATTGAATTCAATATACTTTAAGCAATTTTGAATGTGATGTTTAATCTTAAATTTTAATTTTGGAAACCAATATGTCTTGGAAATAATTTCAAATGTTTTGTCTGTTCCGAAATGACGCAATTTATTATGATAGTGATGGATAACTGCTGACTCCATACTCTCTGGTACAGAAAATGCAATGATATCTTTCAGTTTTCTATATACTAACCCATTTATTAATTCAAAGAAAGGATGATCTGTCTCCTCGAGTCTTTTCTGAAGATCTGAAATAACTGTGTCCTTGGACTGTTTTAAAGCCAAAGTTTGTTCAATAGTATTTCCTTCTAATACCAGTACATAACTCACTCTTCTTAAGGCATCTACATGTTGCATTATTGTATTTGCTCTGTGTTCAATAGAGTAATCATAATTTTGTAATAACAAACACCATCTCATTATCCTTGGAATTATATCCTTTTTACACATGGTTAAGCGAAAGCTGTCACAATCTGTAAAAAGATTCTAAAGTTGTCAGTGTTTTTGTTTAATTTTTTGTGCTCACCGGTTCTAGATCCATATTTAAATTATAATCTTTGATTATATTTGATGAGATCAATTAAAATAGTTTGCCAAAATGAAATTATAAGGAGATATATAAATGAAAGGTGAATAAACAGAGATAGCGTTGGTAAAAATCTCACCAGTGACGATACTTTAAAAGTTCTTCCTTCTTGAGCACTCACGAACACCCAAAATAACCGAAGTCTTAAAGCACCTTAAATCAAATATAAAATATCAAAAATATCAAAGTGGATTCATCCAGATTTTAGGTTATCGATATTTTTTTCTACGAATATTTTAACAACACTGAGGTTAACGTAACTGCCATCCTACATTGTAATAACATATTACCATTGTTATTACTATACTTAATACCATTCTTTAAACATATTTACACTTTAAAGCGCAATTATGCATAATTTTTAAACATCTAGTTCAAGTTCATCTGATGAAGAGGAATTTATTGCGGTTAGGAGACCAAAAATTTACAGATTAAAAATAAACTATTTTAAACATTATGATCTGGATTTTTACCAAAGATTTAGGTTAAGAAAAGAGACAGTTTTATGCCTTCTACACAAAATAGAAAACCAAATATCTTTGCCTACTAACAGGTAAGATACTAAAAATTTGTTGATATTAAAATAAGTACGTTGCTATTTATTTTAGAGGGGGATGCATTACTCCCACACAACAAATTCTGTTGGCTTTAAGGTTTTATGAATCAGGAAGCATGCAATTAAATGTAGCTAATTTTATGGGAGTGTCCAGAGCTTCATCATGTAGGATTATAAAAATAGTATCCTTTGCAATTGCATCGTTAAGGCCACAATACATATCGCACATTGAAATCAAAAGTGGCACTATATAAAAAACTCAATTTTACAGTATAGCTGTTTAAAGTTTTTTAACATGATTTTTATGCCCAGACTTAAAAATAAATTGAAAACAAGCAATGTGATTAGTTTTAACCCTATAACGCCGAATTTTTAACGTATTCAAAAAAAAAAATTTTTTGTTTCTTATTACTTATTTTGCTATTATTAATTTACAGATTAAAAAAAAACAGTTTTTTTTTAAATATTAGGTGTTTTTTTGAAACGTTACGAAATCGTCACAAAAGTCCTTTGTTTAGAAATAACTCATGATTTAAATTTTGAAAAGTTTTGATTTTTTGCTTAATTTTACATACATAGTAATGCACAATATCGATATAAAAGACATAATAAATTTGAAAAACATCAATTTATTATAAATTAAATACAAAAATAGAAGTTATTATGTAGTGTGGAAATGTATAAAACAGTTCTTTTCCTTTGTAATGCACAGGTGTACTTTACATTTGGTGCACATATATACTGGAGCACTTCTACAATTGATATTTTTACACCTACCCCTATCTGTGACCATGGGCAAGTGATCAAGCCCATCTAGACGTATGTCTGCTACCGGAATACTTTTAGTGGCTGGACCTAGCTTCTTCTTTTTTGAAAATTCTGCATCTGTGCTGGTTTCTGATGGACGACCCCTTTTTGATTCTTTTCCCTTCCAATAGCAGTGCCTCTGCAATGCTCATTTTCAATTCTTGGAGATTAACTATGTTTCTTTTAGGTACCTTTAAGGATTCGCAGTCTCTTCTGTAAATGAGCCAAGAGTTTACCACAGTAACATCTAAAAGGTGAAAAAACAGTTTGTGATAGAACTTTTTAGATCTAATATGAATTCTGTAAAGAGCAATTAATGCATCCATTAGGTCCACTCCACCCATAAATTGGTTATAGGTTTTGACAATAGCTGGACAGGTAATTGTAATATTCTGTTTAGTCTTTTTGTCATATCGCTCGCATGTTTCAGTAGGTTCTGCAGACGAAAATGTTGATAGCAAATTGACTACCCGATTATCAGCCCATTTTACTGCTCTGACTTTAATATTATCTGCTAGAGTCGAGACTTCTTGGAAGGATCCTTTACCTTTTTTTAGTAAATCTTTATCCTTGTTTAGAGGAACTCCCGATAAGCGATTTATCCTTACTGTTCCAAGGCAATAAATTTTCTTTTTTGCCAAATGCACCACCAGAGCTAGAGAGGTAAACCAATTATCGAAATATAGGAGATGATTTGCACCTACAGGAATATGAGTGGCTAATTGCAGTACCACATTGGAACTAGCTTTTAAATCTGGTTCTCGAGTTACTGGTTGGATTTTTTCAGAATATATAAAAAAATCATACATAATTCCTTTCTCATCACAAAGAGCAAATAATTTGTAGCCCCATTTGTGTGGCTTGCTGGGTATATATTGTTTAATGCTAGATCTGCCTTTGAATGGTACTATCTGTTGATCAATACATAACCTTTGAGGCATTGGAATTTCTCTAAATTTCGCCTGTAAATGATTTATCAATGGCCTTATTTTGAATAGTTTGTCAAATGTGGTATTATCTTCTGGTATTGTCGAATTATCGTTAAAATGGATTTTGGATTTTATTTCTTCCCACCGATCCCTGGTCATTACTTCCGATACAATTGGACAGTTTAACTTAGTTTTCCAATACAATCTTGAGTTGGATAGTTTTACCATGGACATTGCCAATAAGGACCCTAAAAATTGTTCCAATTCAGGAATTGACAATGACAGACTTTTATTGGGATTTTCTTGAATGGCATACAAGTTTGACTTCTCAACTATGTGAGTCAGAATATCTTCCGAAAAAAAATTTCTAAAATATTCCACAGGTCGCTTTACAACTCCAGACGGCTCTAGTTGACCTAACCATATAGGAAGTGGTTTAGCAGAATCTTCAGTTGATACATGTCGCCAAAGTGGATAGGTTTTACGACTCTTTGATTTTAATGTTTCTGGTGCAGCTACTGTTTCTCCACTGGCTTCACTTTCTTCAGTACTATCGTCAGATTCATCTATAATAAAAAAAGAGTATAAATGAGCCATTTCAAACTATAATACAAAGAGGCAAAGCAGTCAATACAAATGACTAGAAAATTATAAAAAGAACTATAAAAATAATTACCCAAATCCTCGAAATTAATATCAGAACCATCTACAGTATCTGTACTACTCTCATCCATTAACGGAAGACGTTTTTTGCCATAAAACGCTGCACAATCCATAATTATTTTGATCAATCTAAAAAAATCCAAAAGACGAGAGTGACGATTTCGTAACGTTTAAAATTTTCAATAAAAATACAGAAAAATAATTAATTTTAGCACATATCACCTTTGCCAAACGATAATCGTCCTTCTAGAAGTATGTAAAAAAAATCCAACGTTCATATGCTGCTTGATTCCAATTTATAACAATAAACACTCCACAGTACACTATAACCTAACTTTTCATTAGTGCACTGTCAAACAGAAACATCTCACGTGAATGTGCCGCACGAACGTAATCAAAACGGGTTTGCTATATTTTCACTGAAATGTAACGATACCGATCCCGTCGGCGTAGCCGTCCTACATGGGTTATTTTGTGCATAAGACCAGTGTTTATCAAACGTTACGAAAACGTCACGCTCAGCGTTATAGGGTTAAATAATAATTTAATTATCTCTTTTTCAGTATAAAATAACTTTTAAATACATTAACTAGTGTTTGTTGAAAAAAAAAGGTATTTGAAAAAAAAAATCAGTATAGTGTCACTTTTTTTATACAATCAATTATTTTTTGTTTAATGGCATATTTAATTCATTAACTCTTCTACTATTCTACTACTCCGATTGAGTAAATGAATGTCAGGAATAAAATAAAAACTAATTATAGATGAATAAAGTATTTATTTGTATGTACTACAAAAGAAAGTCTTACTCGAATCAGTCACGATAACATCACGCAATGTTTTAATTAAAATAAAATATTTTAAGACTATCAAAATAAACTAAGAAAATAAACGAATCGTAACAAAAAATGCAAATAGGCATTTGTAAAAATGTGATAATAATTAAGAGCTAGTATATTTTCAATTAAATATAATAGCTCTTAATAAATACTTTCATAGCAGGATCGGTAATATCCAGGAATCAACCCCGCAATCACAAGACTCCTCACGTCATTTTTCTTCCTTTCGGATATATCCAATTTTTGGTGGTACAATGGTTTAAGTTCTTGAGGTCGGCTGTTTCTGGATGTTCTTTTTGCCAAATCAAGTTCCGTGAAGTCATCAAAATAAGACGTTTTATGAAATATTTTAATCTCATTCATTACGTTCTTTGCAATTTTAACGACTTTTATATCAGACAACTTTACAACCGCACCATCAACACTCCTATTCAGCTTAATAACTGGCAGTTGTTTCAAATCCATAAAATCTTCGTATCCCATCTCATTTACAATGTACGGCGTCCCACGTTTTTTCGAACTTCTGATGGCACAGACGTATTGGGAAGGTACGTAAATGGGTCCAGATTTAAGACTTTTTTTTACTTCCTTCTCAATCGTTGAATGTACTGTGTCCCCTTCATTTTGTGTGTGGCCTCGGATTAAGAACTTATGGGTTATTGATTTTACTTTGAGATTTAATACTGCATAGACGTACATTCCAATGATAAACTGGTTCTTCTGTTGGCCACAGCAGTTATCAGAATAGAACACTATATCAAGATCTTTATTAGCGAAAGAAGACTTCTTTTGCAAAAACTTCAAAACACAGCTACCTATTTCATTGGCTCCACGATTGCCTTGAGATTCATCCCAAAAGTAACATTCAACATTGTCTGTTTTCAACTCTGATATGGTAAAATTCAAACAATTTATTTTGGACTTATAATAGAATGTTGATACGTCTCCTTTAGGAACCGTCATTACCGCTTGTAAGTCATAGCATGCAACGATAAAACAATCTGTCACTTTCTCTTTGTCACTAGCTTTTTCTTCGCGACTTTTTTGTTTTTCTGCTAAATGGCGGTCATAATCTTCCTTCAAAGCTTCCTTTCTGGGATCTTCAGCCAGCTTATATATTGTGCATTGTTCACATTGGTCCTTTTTAGGTACGAACAAACTAATATTAAATTCTTCGTTGAAAATTTTTGGATACGACTGTACCATAACATAGGGTAGTCCTTGCTCTATGTAATTGTCTTTGTAGTCTGAGTAAAGATCCATTACTGTTTTTCCACCATCGATGAATTCCTGCGAGGTTTGCTGACGCAAGTAATGGCTCTCGATTCGAGGGATGCTGTTTATGTGTGTTTTTACTCCTTCTACCAAATTGATAGACAACTTTCTGTGATTTTCATGTCTTCCTCTCTTTTCACCTTCTAGAATACCAGTAAAAGAATCTTTTTTTTTTTCAGTACAGTTCTGATACACCTGTCAGTTATATCTAGTGTATTTTTGTAGAATGTCTTGCATACTCTGGTTTTGGTAATATTTATTTCAAAATAAAAAGCATTTTTTGCCTTCCTATTTGAATTCATTTTCTTGTATTGATATTTCGGGATAATATTTTGAATACTACGAGCTATGTATTCTCTTTGTCGGTCTAAGGAAGCCATAGCCCAGTAAGCATCAAACAGTTTTTGCCTTGACACTCCAAATATTTTATCTGAGAATTTCAGCCGACAGCTATTTCCACAAGTTTGTTTTAGAATTTTTGCCGGAAAAACCTTTTTTGTTTTGGAAGTTGAAACATATTCTTGACCGGCATTTCTTAAATTCTTCGCAATACTGGCATACCTCGGCTTCTTTTTCTTCTCCTTATTTTATTTTATCATTGCCATCAGATGCTGAATGGGCGGCATTATTGTCATCGTGAGCTTGAGTACTTTGGTCATCTAACTGAAAATTTGAAGCTGTAGGAGCTACATTATCAACTCGATAATTATTGTCAAAATCCCGTTCCAACAAATCGTCATTCAGTAGCGTGCCAGAGACATCATTTGCAAAATTTTCTTTGACATCATTGCCGACATAATTATGAGCAGTTTGGTCATTTGTAAGATTTTCATCATTTTTAGTAACTTCAGGTAACTGGTAATTTAGGTCGTTATTTATCCTGCAATTAATCACTTTGGCTTCATCAGTTTTTGAAAGATTAACATTGCTTGCAGAAGTTTCGGTATCAGACGACGTACTTGATGAAGAAGTCGAGGAACTAGAGGAAGAAGAAGAGCTGCATGAAGATGAGGATGAACTGGAGGATGATGAAGTCGAAGTAGATCGGCGGCGTTTCATTTTTGGGGGTAAGTACGTCCTATCATCATCTGAGGCGGGAGAAAAGTCGCCATCATCACTGATTTCAGCAGGTAAAAGGTTAGAGCTGTCTCCAATTTCATGTAAATTATTCATAATATTTAAAGCAGAAGATGTTATTTCTGTAAGTGGAACATCAGGCTGTTCGAAGTTCCTGGTGGAAGTAGGCACAGTATTTTGGGTATTACTGTCATTCCCAATTGCCAGTTGTAATATCTTTTTTCCTCTGCTTCTTGATGGATTCATGATAGTTCTTGTACCTTTAACAAATAGTACTTTTTTAGGTTATATTCAAAAATTAAAGTCATTGGTAGTAAATACATAGAAATCTAAAGTGATAAACTTATAAAATAATGAAATTAGCCTTTTACAAAGTTTTAGCTTTTATAAAATAATACGGAATAAACGTGATAAAAACAAAATGTCGGTGTTTAATATCCTAATTCTCTAATTAAATATACATTTTTAAATAAAACAATGACACTTTACTTAAAATGACGTCTATTTAATATTGCAAGAAATTAAAAATATGACATTTAAACCACAAAAATGACACTAAGCATAATATGCCCCTTATTTATTCTATATAAACACAGTTATCTGGAATAGTTGAGTGAAATATCGGCACTTTACAAAATATGCCAATAACGAAATTATAATTTGTTGTATTTTTATTATCAAGTAATTAAAAAAACGACATTATACAAAATATGTTACTTTTTCACTCACCTCAGCTAGACCTCAGTTGCGGCGGCTGGACCTTTACTGGTTTAGTGTCGGTTTATCGGTCACCACCTATGCTCGCGACAACAAAGTAAGAAGTGACATTAGCGACGTCTACAGAAAACCGAGCGAGTTATTACAACGGAGATCTTTGCAACAGACGTAGTTTTGCTCGTAGATTTTAGATGTCGCTGTAACTAAAAACCACCGAATTTTGTATAATGCCACTTTTGAGTTCAATGTGCGATATATACACCCAAGAATCATCAAGAGATGGAAAGAGCTGTTGAAGATATTTACAAGATCGCTTCATTCCCTAGAACAATTGGTGCAATTGATTGTACTCTAATAAAAATAGATTCTCCAGGTGGTCAGGATGCAGAAATTTTTAGGTCCAGAAAATCATTTTTTGCGTTGAACACATCGACACAGTCAGTGATGCAGTCAGTGATGCAAAATTGAAAATTAGGATTATTGTTGTACGGTGGCCAGGATCTGTACATGATCAGACAACTTTTAATAATAGTAGGCTAAAGCATAATTTTGAAAGTGGTATGTTTGGCTATTACATGTTGGTTAGTGACAGTGGATACTGTTTAAAACCATATCTAATGACTAAATTGCATCAAACGTCTGAGAGAACATATCATAGAACAAGGAATGTAGTAGAACGGCAATATGGTTTGTGAAAAAGAAGATTTTTTTTACTCCGCTTAGGAATGAGACTAAAATTAGAAAACACCATGGCTGTGATTGTTGCAACAGGAGTGCTTCATAATATTGCCATTGATATGGATGACTGAATTTTCCTGATAATGGACCTGATGGTGGTGCAAATGAATTAGAACACATACAAAAATAATGAAAATATATCAGAAAACATAGGAACTTTGCTAATAAATGAACACTTTGGTAGATTGTAAATATGTTTATTAATAAAAACAAAATGTATTAAATTATTTTATTTATTCGTTTTCTCCCAATTGTTTTTGTTTTAATTTTATGTCTAAATCCATTAATTTTACATTTTTTTCGTATAGATTTTTTTCCCTTTCTTCCCTAATTTTTCTTCCTTCTTCTTCTGCTTTATCATTCATCTCTTACCTTTCCATCATTTTTCTTATTTCTTCTTCTTCTGCTTTAAACATTCTCAGGAGAAGTCTATATTTTCTCTTGTAATATTGTTCTTTTGCAGAAAAAAACTGGATTTCTAATTTTTGGCAGTAATTTTTTGTTTCTGGATATTTGTAAATTGTTTGGAACATACGTACTCCAATTTGTTTTTTCCTCTCCTTTGAGCTTCTTGCTTACTTTGTCTGTCAGGTATTTTTTCTTCCTAGAACAAAATATATTATTTCATCATAAAATGAAATGTTTTCTTTTGATTTTTAATGTATACAAATGATGTGTGGGTGGGAAAAGGGAGTGGAGGAAAGACTAAAGCAGTGGAAACCGGCCCTTGAAGAACATTGATTAAAGCTGAGTACAAAAGCAGAGTATTTGGAAGTTATTTTAAAGAAGGTATTTCAAATCCAAATACCTTAGCTTGGATGGACAAGAACTTGCAGAAAGTGATGGTTTTAGATATTTAGGATTGGTATTACAGAGGTAGGTAGGTAGATTCGTGGAAGGTCACCTCATAAGATTGGACAATGACAGAACACCTAGTGGAACGCTTAGTGGACCTATGGAGAGACGTCAGCATGGGATAACTGCAGGAGAGCAGCCAGGGCCCGACTTGGGCTGTGGTACCATAGGAGAGGGAGAGTATGAAATGAATTGAGGTGAGTGAAATGCTGTGTCATAGAAAGGTACAAAAAACTAAAAGGTAAGTTCTGTAGTTCTAGGACAGTGAGACACAATGATGTATAGTACTGAATGTAGAAAAGAGAATAAACAGAAATTACATGCTGCTGAAATGAGATTGGTCATTGAATATGCAGTGTAGACATGAGGACCATCTTATTCAAAAAGCTGCGAGATGTTTAATCCTGGGAAGAAATAGAAGAGAAAGGCTGAAAGAGATGTAGTGGGTGACAATTAGTCAAGATATGGATGTAAAATGTATTAATATTGATATGGCATAGGATAGAAAAGTATGGAGGAAAATAATTAGAGAAGCTGACCCTGCATAGTGAGAAGGCAAAGAAAATGATGATGATTACGCTATATAGTTTTTATTAATAACTCACCAACTCCGCAGAGGCATAGGAATGATCAACTTCAGTTATAATTATTTCAGCATCCTAAAAAGTAATGTTTAACTAGGAACATATAGTCTAAATTAAATAGGATTGTCAGGGTATCACATAAAAATGATATCTGGAGCTGCCTAAGATGAGAGACATATTAGTTAGTTCAATGATGGCATGTACATTTTTAAAATAAGAGCTAATAAACAGATAAATATACACTGTTTGTCAGCCAAATGGAATAAACTAACTAATAAATAAATGAGGGAGTATTCGCAAAAACGGTCGAACACATCTATTAGTATTTATAGTTGCGCATTTTTTTCCATAAAAACTTTTTAATGAGGTGTATCAGATAACGGTGGCCAATACTAACTTGCTTATTTTAAATAGAACATCCTGTATATTAATTTTTTGATTCCTATTTTAGACATTTTTTGAATATAATGTCCTATACCTATCTATGACTGTTTCGGAAATATTACGTAAAATGCAAAAATTCACATTGAGAAAAGAAAATTATTTATTTGTCGAAAGTCGCTACCACTGTCTTAATACTTCTTGCCCATTTCGGTCTTGGTAATGATAACTAAGCAAAAACTATTTAAACATTTCATAAGCATAGTCGTTTAAATTTCATTAACCGTAAGCCAGAAAAATGGTTAATTTAACAGAATGCTTGGCTATGGAGATAAGACATGGGTGCAAATAGTTTTTTTGTGAACACGGGTATTTTTGTGAACAAATAATGGCAATGTTAGACAGCAATGTGATCCAATAATGTTTTGTTTTCTGATAAGTGCACCTTTACTCTGCACGGCCGTGCTAATTGGCAAAATTGCCGCTATTGGTCCAGGGAAAATCCTTACTGGATGAGAGAAGGCAATACTCAATACCCTGAGAAGGTTAACGTGTGGACAGGAATTATTGAAGATCAGATCAGGTCCCTTTTTCATAGATGGCAATTTGAATGGCGACAATTATTTAGCATTGCTTCAAAATAATGTACTGCCAACGTTGGTCAACTTGTATTCTGATCCAGAAAATCCACAAGTTCCAATGAACATGATATGGTTTCAACAAGATAGAGCACCACACTACCAAATCTGGCAGTGCCTTAACCAAATATTTCCGAATCGGTGGGTAGGGAGGCGAGTATCGATGGAATGGCCACCACGATCCCCTGATTTGACGCCATTAGACTTTTTCTTATGGGGATATGTGAAAAGTATTGTATACAAAACTAAACCCACTGACTTAGCCGACTTACGAAAACGAATAGCGCTTGCGATTATATCGATCACATCTGAGATGTTGAGTAAGGTTAGAAGAAATTTCTATTCACGGTTAGGGTGTTGCCAAGACGTTTTGAACATCTCCTACATTGACATTATTGTTTAGATTTTTATTATTTAGAAGTTTTTGAATATGTTGTAGCGATTTTCGGCAAATAGATAATTTTCTTTTCTAAACGTGAATTTTTGCATTTTACTTAATATTTCCGAAAAAGACAGATAGATTTATGGCATTGTATTCAAAAAATGTCTAAAATGATCTGAGCAATCTAAAAATTAATTAATATACAGGGTGTTCTTTTTAAAATAGGCAAGTTGTTATTGGCCACGGTTATCTGATATACCCCGTATAAAAAGTTTTTACGGAAAAAAATGCGCAACTATAAATACTAATCGACGTGTTTGACCGTTATTTTTTTCGAATACTCCCTCATTTATTTATTAGCTAAATTATTAGCAAACTACAAAATGTCTACCCTGACAATCCCATTGAATTTGAACTATAAGTATATTACTTTAAAAGCTAATACTTACTAGTATTTGCTGATTCATTTCATCATTGTCTACATACGTTTTTTCTTCTGAAGTCATTTTCTACAAAAAATGTTAAATCAGATAATTAAAGGAAACAAATATTGATTGAATGAAAAATATGGGAACAATATTGGATATAATATACAGTACAATAGATTTTAGTAAAGTTATACGTAATATAAATAATAAACCTTTATTGTAAATAAATGAAACATTTGTTTACTAAGGGCCGGTTTCACCAACAACAAATAAATCAGTGAATAGTTATTTGTCAAATAAAATTTATTATCGATTATATTTTTATTGTGATTTAATACCATTTTGCTCTGTAGCTACTACTGTGTGTATTATGACCAAATATATAATTTACTTACACTAGTACTAGGAATGTTTTCCCATACATTATTATTTTGGATTGTCTCATCGCTATCTAAAATGGTATTGAAGCCCACCACTGTTTTTTCATTAATTATTCTCAAGGTTGCCTCAATTACAGGATCCTTTAAAGTTTTTATTTCAGGAACACCCCAGTGCCTCTTAAATATGCCTTCTCTTTAGCCACTTCTTTTCTTGTTCTTGTTTTTAGATTATCAAATTTATTTTTTATTTGTTCCACTGTTCGGCATAGCATATTTTTAGCATTAAAACTTATTAAAATTTTTTGCCATGCTTCTTCCTACAAAATATGAAATGCACATTAACTTCAACAGCTTGACTGTATAGGTAATACACAATACTCAATGATTTAGATAATTTAAAGGATTTTTAACAAATGAAATATTGTACCAACCTTTTCTTTATTGTTTATTTTGTTTGCAGTTTTGCACTCTACTATATCTTTATATTTTTCAACCTCTTGCAATAAGAGAAGTTCCTTCTCTTTGCTAAAGTTTGTAGAACGTTTCTTTGATTTGTCCATTTTAGGATTTTTCAATTATTTAATTGAAAGTACTTAATTAATAGTACTAATTAATGATATAGGCAGTATACTAATAGAATTAATAGTAGGTACCTGTTGCGTTCTGCACATACGATGACCTCAATATAACAATTGGGGTCATCAGAAAGTGAAGAGAAAATATTATGTTTAATCTAAAACTCGCTGGTTTCTCCCTTTTGCATTGGGTGTGTATATAAAAATAAAAAAAATAAAAGCCAGAGGACTATATAAAATTATCTTAAAAATAAGTAAAATCAATCATAAATATACATAACCAAACATACAATTATAACTAAAGAAAAATATATACAAACTTAAATACAAAACGACACACCAAAAGACAACCATTTTAAGGATAGAACAGCTGATGGCTCAAACAAAGCGATAAAGTATTTAACAACTAAAAGACAAACAAAAAAATGTCGATTCTAAAAAAACTACTGACCGAAAGCAGTAAAATAATTTCGTATATATACTACGTTATAAAGACAAATAATATTATATAAAAAAACATATATGAAATACTGGATATATATATAACCTACTGACTGCAGCCCTAATAAACTGGGTTGTTTGTATATATATATATATATATATATATATATATATATATATATATATATATATATATATATATATATATATATTGTTATGATGTGTTTTTTGTTTGAATGATGAGCAATGAGTATTTTTAATAATATAGGGTTTTTATCGCGGTTCTCAAAGAATTAGCTTGTAAGTACTTTTTTAAATTATCTTTATTATAACTATTATGAAACACACATATATATCTAACCTAGTCAATGTAGATTTAAAATAAACTATCTTTAAACTGATATTCTTATAAAACTAATTAAATTCTATAGACAATCTAAAATTTAAACAAACTATCTTCAAAATTGAAATTGTTATGTCACTAACTAAATTATATTAACAAAATTTTGTACCTTTCTTTCACTGAATGCCTAAATGAACTGTTTTCCACTATATATATTCTAATCACCACTGAAAGTCTTTGTACTTCGGTTATCCTTGTTTTTGTGAAATTTCTTTTTTTTAATTATCAGCTTCTACCAATTTAAGATATAGTTTTCTTCACCAGCATGTATACACCACCAACCAAATCAGCAAACAGCATTTATATTTATTCTTCTTTTCAATATACCAATATCCAATTTTTATAAGTTGATTTATACTAATCTCCAACCATAATATAATTTAATTTCTTCCAATATACCTTTTTTTATCTTCAATAATTATTTGTGTATAATTATAAATGTGCATTAAATTATATGCATAATTTTTAATCTTCATTTAACTCACTATATTAAACATTTTGACTATTTGTACTTGATTCACTGACTCCAACTAACTTTCATAATAAACTGCTTGACTTCTAACTAAAAACTCAAAAACTGCTTGACTTCAGACTAAAAACTTTCTAAAACTGCCAAAAACTGCCATCTTGAATCCAAATCACGGGTATTTATATCTTTTGGACATTCTAGAACCATCTCGTAAGATATCATGTTCTATTCAGTTCTATTTAATACTTGTCTGAATTTTCTGGAACAAACCATTTCGCAAACATGGCCATCTCCGGAGATCCAGAGAATTCCATTCTTTTCTATTAATAATTTTGTTTACATTTAGGCTTTTCAGATCAGAATATATAATTAAATTAGTAACTTAACATTCTAATTTAATAAAATACACATTTCAAACAATATATTATTATAACCCACTTTATATTCGTAAATATTCTTAAACGTCACTTCAGAGTATAAATATCTGTCAAATTTCGAGAGTATTTTTGGTTGCCTAGGCACATGGCTCACTTATATATATTTACAATATTAAAATACAACTTTTTACAATTATTATATGCTAATTTATTAAAAATGCCCTCACATAAATATATTTTTATAAAATTCTCTAGTATATAACTTATTTAAAATAATCAAATACTTTTTTATATCTAATATTATGTAGTATATAACTTATAAATTATTTTCTATAAACCCCAATTGTCACAATACCCCAAAATTTAAATTTAAAATAAATAATTTACTTATTATTTTTTTAAATATTAATTTTCTTATCCACATACCTTAGTAATTATAATAAATGAAATAATTTAATTTCCTATTTTAATTGTTCTATCAAATACATCCCTGTTCGCTGTCTATGTCAAAACAGAGAACAATCGTAGCACAGTTCGGCTATTCTATGGTCAAACTGTCATGTCAAATAAAATATAACCTTAATTAAAAATATAATGGATATTGTGTTCTGTTTATTTATAGACAAAATCTAGGAATTATTTCCATTCAACAGGCTTTCATCCATATGAATTGGTAAGTTTTACACTTTTTATAAAGACATTTACACAATCAATTCTGTATCTAACCCCAAATTATGATTTTTAGGGTACAAATTAATTTCCATATATACAAAATTCAACAAGTATGATGTCAAATTGATTCAAAATAATGAAATCTACCATCTATTTAACAAATCAAGTCTATTGAATAAAATGGATATATCAGTAAGTTGGTATTGTTGTTATTATTTGTGTTATACTTAGATCTGGTATCATCCTTTTATAATAATTAATTATTCCAATGAAACCTCTTAAAGTTCTTAAATTGTGTGGTGTTTTATATTCCTGAATGACTTGTGTCCGTTCTGGATCCATTTCGATTCCCTTAGTGTTAAGTTTATAACCTAGATATATGACTTCTTTTTGAAAAAATGTACATTTTTCTTGATTTATTTTAAGTCCAACTTTATCTAATCTGTTTATTATAATTTTTAGGTGTTTCTCATGATCTTCAGCCGTTTTAGAAAAAATTAAGATATCATCAATGTAGTGAATTACAAAATGTTCATATTGATCCAAAATATCATGAAGACATCTACATAGAGCACTGCAAGATGATTGAAGTCCAAATGGTACTACTTTGAATTGATATACTACTCCATCTATCTGAAATCCTGTATACTGTCTACTTTTTCTTTCTAGAGGTATTAACCAGAAACTATGCTGTAAATCGATTTTAGTGAAAAATGACATTCCTGTAATTCTTCCTAATATTCCATCTATACTCATTGGTGCTTCAAATTGCTTTTCAGTAATCTTGTTAATATTCCTTGCATCCAAACATAACCTGATTTCACCTGATCTTTTTCGTACTACTACTATGGGGTTAATAAAACGTGTGTCTGCCTTCTCAATGATCCCATCTTCTAACATATTATTAATTGTTTTGTTTACTTCTTCTCTGTATTTATATGGTATTGGGTATGATTTTGTTTTAAAATCTTTTTCTTCTTTAACTTTTATACTATGGATATAATTTTGTGCAATTCTATTTTCTTTATTGACAAGTCCCTTGTGTTGCTGCAATATGGAAATGATTATTGATTTATATTCTTCAGGGCAATTTAAAACTTTCATCATATCTTCTTCTTTACAAATAACATTATTCTTCATTATGTACTCATTATTCCTTGCTTCCAATTTTACGCACTCCGCCTCGTAGGCATCCATCTGCTTAAAATTTCCATTCCTTAAATATTCACTACAATAATTATTCTTTACATTCTTCTGGGACATTTCCCTATCATCAAAATACATTTCTTCTTCATAAACATCATTATTTTCTTTTAATAATATCCTATCAACTCTTATTCCTTCTTCTACCTCATCTTTCTGCATAAATTTAATTATTTGCCCTTCCAAAGTTACCATTTTTTCTTCAAAATCTATCTTTACTTTCTTCTTTTCCAATTCATCATTTCCCATTAATATATCAACACATAAATCCTTGACAATAAATCCTTGCATATTAATTTCTTTATTAAGAATATTAATTTTAAAATTGGCTAGTTTATCAATTTCACCCAACTTCTTATTATTTGCACCAACAATTTTAATTTTTGGAATCTTTATTATATCTGATAGTTTTAATGTATTAAAAATAAAATTCTCCGAGACTAAAGTACTTTCTGAACCAGTATCTATCATAATTTTAATCATTTTATTTTTGGCCAAAGCATTTATATAAATTAAATTAATAGAGTCAATAATTTTATACTCATCTAAAGAAATAAATTCAGAAGGTTTTTCATAATAGCAATGGCCTAACTTGTAATTCAGAAAGTTTACTGCACAAAATTTTGATTATTAGAATTGTCAGATTGTATCTGACCACTTGAATCTGATGTCCTATGTCCTTCCCTACTATGACTTCTACTCACATTTTCCTGCCTTGTAGTACTTCGTTCCCTGTCTTCGCAGCTTCTATTCCTTTGAACACAATTTACCTGTCTGTTATAGTTAGGTCGCTCTGTATTTCTTCTATTGTTAAAATCTTGTCTATTATTATTAGTACTGTTATTAAAATGTTGTCTATTATAATTAGTATTATTATTAAAATTTTGTCTATTATAACTAGTATTATTATTAAAGTT
This sequence comes from Diabrotica undecimpunctata, assembly GCF_040954645.1. NCBI lineage: Eukaryota > Metazoa > Arthropoda > Insecta > Coleoptera > Chrysomelidae > Diabrotica > Diabrotica undecimpunctata. The sequence goes on from NC_092811.1 coordinate 62,575,896, forward strand.
CTGTCTATTTTGATTACTATTATTATTATTAAAATTTTGTAAACTATCAACATATCTATAATTATTATATGATTGTCTATATTGTTGATTATCATTTCTATTATATTGAAAGTTATTGTTGTTTTTTCTGTTGTTATTATTACTTGTCATATTGCCTCTTTGTATTCTTTGAATAAAATTAATAAAACTATCTATTGTTTGAATATTTTGTACAGTTACGGTTTGCACAACATCAGCATCAAAATGTCTAGATACATTTAAGACTGTTTCATCCTCTCTAAGTGGTGGTTCTAAATATTTTGTAACTGTTATCAATTTCAATGCATAATCTACCATATTTGATTTTAAATTTTGATTATACTTTCCAAAATATAGAATTTCTCTAAACTTGGCTTGCTCTAATTCACCCCAATAATAATTTAAAAATTTATTTTCAAATGTTTGAAAATTATCTAAATCATTCTCAATACTAGCAAACCAAGTTGCTGCATTGTCATTTAATGTCATTCTAATATAATCTTTAATATCATTAATATTATTCACAAATCTTAATTTATGTTTTAAACTATTTATGTATACTCTAGGATGCAAATTTTTTATATTACCAGAGAATTTAATCCCAGTCTCATTTGTTAAATTTAAGTAAGGTCTCCCTATGTCTCTCATTTGTGAAATATCATTTATTCTCTGTTCCACATTTCTTATTTGATTACTATTTATTTGGATATTTTGTTGTATATCGTCTAATTTTTCTTCTGTGTTTCTCCTGTCTTCGTTAATTTTTACTTCTAAGTTACATTTCTGTAACTCTATTTTCTGTTCTATATCTATCTTATTATCTTGAATAATCCTCTTTACTTCTGTCCTCTCATTTTTTATCCTTTTCTTGTAGTCATGCTGTATATTTTTTATTTCATTTGCTACTTTTTTCTCTGCAGCTTCAAGTTTTTTATCCATTTGTTTTACAATTTTATTATTATTATCTTCTATTTTCTTTTCTAATTTTCTATAATTCTCTTCCAATTTCTGTTCCATTTTTTTCATGTCTTCTTTGACTTCTTTTGAATTCTCTTCCAATTTTTTTATGTCTTCTTTGATTTCTTTTGAATTCTCTTCCATTTTTTTCATATTCTCTTCCATTTTCTGTTCCATTTTTTTCATGTCTTCTTTGATTTCTTTTGAATTCTCTTCCATTGTCTTGTTCATCTGCATCATTAATGACATCAAAGCTGCCATATTGACATTTTCCTCTCTTTCTGGATTCATTTCTGCAGTATCTTGTGGAACTTGAACTAAACTCTTCTCTTGTATAGGTTGTGTTTCTACTTCCACATCTTCTTCATTATTTTTGCTTCTTGTACCTTTCTTTCCTTGAGACATTTTGAGACTTTACTTGTTCAAATATAATTAAAATTAAAATCTATACTTTTTTCTTTCTACTGATAATTAATTTAATTATATGAGAGCACTTATCTTCCCAAACTAATTCTTTTAAATAGAGAGCCCCACGTTGGGCGCCAAATTGTTATGATGTGTTTTTTGTTTGAATGATGAGCAATGAGTATTTTTAATAATATAGGGTTTTTATCGCGGTTCTCAAAGAATTAGCTTGTAAGTACTTTTTTAAATTATCTTTATTATAACTATTATGAAACACACATATATATCTAACCTAGTCAATGTAGATTTAAAATAAACTATCTTTAAACTGATATTCTTATAAAACTAATTAAATTCTATAGACAATCTAAAATTTAAACAAACTATCTTCAAAATTGAAATTGTTATGTCACTAACTAAATTATATTAACAAAATTTTGTACCTTTCTTTCACTGAATGCCTAAATGAACTGTTTTCCACTATATATATTCTAATCACCACTGAAAGTCTTTGTACTTCGGTTATCCTTGTTTTTGTGAAATTTCTTTTTTTTAATTATCAGCTTCTACCAATTTAAGATATAGTTTTCTTCACCAGCATGTATACACCACCAACCAAATCAGCAAACAGCATTTATATTTATTCTTCTTTTCAATATACCAATATCCAATTTTTATAAGTTGATTTATACTAATCTCCAACCATAATATAATTTAATTTCTTCCAATATACCTTTTTTTATCTTCAATAATTATTTGTGTATAATTATAAATGTGCATTAAATTATATGCATAATTTTTAATCTTCATTTAACTCACTATATTAAACATTTTGACTATTTGTACTTGATTCACTGACTCCAACTAACTTTCATAATAAACTGCTTGACTTCTAACTAAAAACTCAAAAACTGCTTGACTTCAGACTAAAAACTTTCTAAAACTGCCAAAAACTGCCATCTTGAATCCAAATCACGGGTATTTATATCTTTTGGACATTCTAGAACCATCTCGTAAGATATCATGTTCTATTCAGTTCTATTTAATACTTGTCTGAATTTTCTGGAACAAACCATTTCGCAAACATGGCCATCTCCGGAGATCCAGAGAATTCCATTCTTTTCTATTAATAATTTTGTTTACATTTAGGCTTTTCAGATCAGAATATATAATTAAATTAGTAACTTAACATTCTAATTTAATAAAATACACATTTCAAACAATATATTATTATAACCCACTTTATATTCGTAAATATTCTTAAACGTCACTTCAGAGTATAAATATCTGTCAAATTTCGAGAGTATTTTTGGTTGCCTAGGCACATGGCTCACTTATATATATTTACAATATTAAAATACAACTTTTTACAATTATTATATGCTAATTTATTAAAAATGCCCTCACATAAATATATTTTTATAAAATTCTCTAGTATATAACTTATTTAAAATAATCAAATACTTTTTTATATCTAATATTATGTAGTATATAACTTATAAATTATTTTCTATAAACCCCAATTGTCACAATATATATATATATATATGTCAATGGTATAAAAACAAATTAATAATGCGGTGCATACAAATAATTAATACAATTAATAATACAAACCACACGTGAAATATATTCGGTGTTAACAAAATACAAATATAGAATACAGTCAATAAAACAAAACAAATGCAAAATATTCAATTGCGATCGCGGCACAACTGATGTAAAGTTCTAAGCATCTATATACCATATATCAATACAAAATATGATATCTATAAACCAAGTAAACGTACTTGATATATGCAGCAACAAGATAAATGGTGTATTGTACCTTACCCAGTGAAATTACTTCAGCCACGATGAGATTTCTAACCCTCTGGTTCGGTGAAAATTCAGGAATAAAAAAAAACTCGCCTTTTTCACAAGACTCAAGCGAAGTTTATGTGATAGGATGCATAACCCACAACCCAAATCCACGTGTCTCTCGTTTGGGAGACAAAACTCGACTATATCACAAGACCACAGCGCAGTGTCTCATATGGCATATGGAACCGGTCTAATATCTCATTCTTATCTCAAATATACGTCTTTTTTTATCTCGCAGATGGCTCGCCTTGCAATGTTTAGCCTTTAAAACCGCTGTGCATGCAATCTCGTGTAAATATACTACGGGCAGAATCAAAACTAACAAAAAATCTGTTAATATTTTATAAATGTTTATATTCACAAATATACACATATATTTACATACATATATACACACTTCTTCTTCTTAACATGCCATACACCAAAGTGCGTAGGCGACTATCTCATTACTAGAATTCTGTTCTTGGCGGCGTGACACAGCTCGCCTGTATTGTGTATTCCTGTCCATTCTTTAATATTCCTTAACCAGGAATATATATATATATATATATATATATATATATATATATATATATATATATATATATATATATGTGTGTGTATATATACATATATATATATATATATATATATATATATATATATATATATGTATATATACACACATATATACATATATATTTGCGAAACTGCAACATTCTCCCCGCGTTGGCATGCGTGCCAATAAAACATAACTATACTTTGTACTCGCGACGCACTGTACAAATTCCGAAACCTTCTTCCTCCGAAAACACTTCTTCGGTTATACAACGAACGACACAGTTACAATACTACTGTAACGAAATATATTTTGCCTACCTTAGGCTAAGATTATGGGGTTGACAGTTGGGTACAGAAACTATGGGGGCGAAGATAGGCGCTACGATTTGCGCAAGCAAAATAAACGCTACTTGTGCGAACGGGCACTCAGTGGTTAGTTGGAGAGCTGGGGTCGTGGATAAGTAAAAAAATATCAAAGATTGGGGTAACTACAAAAATGAAAACAAAGGGATACTTACATAAATCTCCTGGAACAAAACGAACAAAATATGACATACAAAAAAGGGACTTCTAACAATTTTCTGATAACGGCGCCGCTTCGAAGGATCCTAGTTTGCTAAAGGAAAGAAAAAAATAGGCTCTTCTTTCCTAAAAAAATAAATACACAAAAAGAGGTTAGGAGATTTTTCTATAATAAAATAAACAAACGGAGACATGGTTGGAGAAACGAATCAAACGTTTATTTTTATCTCAAACAAACAGTTATAAAATTATAGATGGCATAAAAAATATACTATAATTAAAAGTTGCAAAATACAAAATTCAAAGAAAAAACTTACATGTGTTGTCTGTTTACAATGGGATTGCTACAAAATCTTTCAAAATTGTTATTAAGCTATTTAATTACTGTGGCCAATTTAGATTACTGAAATTAAAGTTATCCTTATAATTGAAAATATTCTAAAATTTAACCTTTAAAAAATATGTCACAACAAAACAAATTGGAGTTAGCTGTCATATGTCAACATCCAATTCGGATGACAAAGAAACAAAAAATTGACAGCAACCACGCCTAGTTTTACAATATAATTTTAATTATTACAGATTCTTAAATTTAAATAAAAGCAATTATTACTTTTAGCAAAAAAATGTCTGTCTAATTTGGAAAAAATTTATATATGGAATGTTACCTTATTTTCACTTATTTCACTAAAAAAATACTCTAAATTGCTACATCTCTGGGATTGAAACTAACCGGACAAATTCTCCACAGGAACAAAGAAAACCATTTCCATACTTCAGGAACGACGATCTAAGACGTAAATGGGGCTGGATCAAGCAGGCAAACGACAACAAAGCTGGTGGGACATCCTATATAATCATTTTCCAAAATTTCTTTAGTTATGGTGTACTGCACAAATCTTATGATGATTTAGTGGTTACTCTATTCTAATCCGCCATATTACGGAGAGTAATTACCACTTTTTACCGGTCTTGAAACTTAAACCATTTCACAAAATTACCGGCTTGGTGAATAAAAATATCACACGTCCTTTTAAACTCAATCTCCTTCCCAACGTAAACTTCGCCTCGCCGGTGTTCCAAAACTAGACGCAAATCATCTCCTTCTACGCTTCGTACACCCCGTACAAGCCAAGGGACTCACACAAATTCCTTACGACTTGCAATCGTGAAAATTAACCTTGAATCTCTTCCGGAGTTATTGCGTCTCAGAAGGAGAAAACACAAGACTTGCAATATTTTTTCTAGGAACGTTGAACTTAAAACACCATAAAATATCGATCGTTTTAAATTCTTTTGCAAACAGAAAAACGAAAATATTCCACTGACAGGGGCGTACTTACAGAATTTATATTATAATATAGATATTAAATATTATATTATTATATAGATAGAAACAATTTTAAAAACGCTACACTACAAAAGCTATACATTTACAAAAAAGCACAAAGAACAATAAACTTACAAACGATAATATAATAGAAATACAGAACTGCTGAATACAAGACAACCTCTGATACAAGGACAATCTGTTTTCGGGTAAACTGATGACAACTCGCTCAGGGTGAGCTGTCATAGATGTTCCTATTAGAAAGTGTGTAGGTGTCAGGCATTCCAAATCATTGGGATCACTTGACAATGGAGTGATTGGCCTTGAGTTCATAATTGCTTCTATCTGGCTGATCACAGTATAATATTCCTCAAAAGTGAGGTTTGCATTTCCCACAAGACGGTGCAGTTGATATTTACAACTACGAATGGCATTTTCATGTAGTCCTCCATGATGTTGACTATTGGGCGGAATAAAATGAAACTGAATGGAATTTTTTGCACAAAAATCGTGCAACTCCTGAGAATTCTTGTTATGCTTAAAAAATTCGTATAGCTCGAAAAGAAGATTTTTAGCTCCCCAAAAGTTAGAGCCGTAATCGGAATACAATGTATTGGGATTACCTCTGTTAGCGAAATAAATTCTCAACACAATATATTTTATGGTTTGTGTGGCACAATGTGTTCTATGAAATTGAAATTCAAACGTTGTTAGAAAAAACAAAAGGTTTGTTATAAAATGTCGGGCGAAAAGGTTGACTTCTGGTCAGTCCAATAAAAAATTGTACTTTATAGTAGAAAAATATAAATTAAGTTACATAAAAATATAAGTGGCTCTTCCTTTTGGGAATCCAATCAGTTTAGTGTAAGTTGTGTTTGTGGAAATAAAGGTTTTATCGTGAAAAGTTGCCTAAATTATTCCTAGCGTTATCACCAGCGAAACTTCTTTAATGTTGTAAAATTACGCTAGATAAACCGCTTAAGCGCTAAAATGAAGTCTTTTGTAGACACACTAGACGGCCTTTGTGACCATACAAACAAATATAACTATATGAGCTTTAAGTAATTTGGCCTTTCGTAATCTAGAGGCTTTTATAAGAAAGTATCCCATATAGTCTACAGAAACATTCTGTAGACTATACAGAAAGTATAGTCTACAGAACGTTTCTACGAACAGTCAGTTCTGAAACGGACGAATTGGTTGTACGACACGATCTTTGGGTAGATCTGTTATCAATTGGCTGGAACCTACAGCTCTAAATCTAATAAAACAAGTTAAGCAATGATGAATGACACGTTTGACATCTCGCAATGCATGTAAAGGCCAATAACGAAGTCTGAAATTAGACGGTGTACCTTGAGGCCCTAAATGCCCCAACTATACATGTTTTTCGTATAACATCATCGAAACGATTTGATCTTTTAAGAGAAGAAGAATTGGATTCTTTTAAGCAATTTTTGATTTTTGAATTTATTATAAAGGTTGTATATTTCTATATTGTCTATCACATTACATTTCGAACATTTGTACTAATGGTAGTGGTATTTTCTGGAGGTTGACCACAGTTTAAAGAAGAAGAAGAAAAAAGAAGATGTCCAGCTTCTTGACAGGTGACTAGGCGCTTATCACTGTTTTTTTCTAAAGGCGTTAAAGTTCTTATGGAAATCCATTGTTGCCACATCCTCAAATATGAGGAGAGCCACCTGTCAATTACTGTCACTTTAGTTGTCAATGTCAAATGTCTGTTCTCTGATAAGAAGATAATCCGTCAAACCAATGCGTCATGGTTTCTAAAGTATTTTACAATTTCATTTCGTCTGATTAATACCAGAGACAAGAGTTGTCTCTGTTAATACTTTGGAATTTGGATTAATAGGATAGTATCAATGAAATGCATTTATATTTTGGCTAGGTTTTAAATTTATTTGTAAAATTAACCCTTAACTGGTGAGGTGCATAATATGTTGCGTACTTGGTGACGTGGTGCCTTAGCGGACCCCATTTTTGAAATAATGTTTATCGGATTATTTATTTATAAATTGAATAATTGATAACATATTGTGTATTTACATATTACTTTAAACTACAAATACAAAAATATTAGATTTTAAAGAGCTACCTTGATTATTACATGCTTATTTAACACATTCTGAATAAAACCCTTTATTTTGACAAACATATACTTTATTAATAACTAAAACAAATTTGTTGAAAATTTTAACAGTTTAACTTCAAAAATTAAAAAATGAAAGTATATTCTTATAAAAAAGGTTAAAAACAATTCTAAAAAATAATATTTATTAAGAAATGACACTTGATCTGTTGGACCAAATTTATTGTTCACAACAATCCTTGCATATTTTTTCTGTACATTCCGCACATATTGGCGTATTACAAAATTTACAAGAGAATATAGTTTTCTTGTCTTTGGACCTGGGATACTTTTCACAGCGTTTTCTTTTGTTCAAAATGTTTTCTTCCATAGCAATGGTCAACGGAATTTGCAAGAGTTTTCAACAATTCTACTGAAAATTCATAATATTGCTGCTGTCTTATCTGTCTTGTCTCTTTCTTTTCGACTATCAGCACAGTCGAATCTCAAAGATGCCAACAAAACTTGAACCCTTTTTTGTGCAATTGTACACCGAAGAATGTCCCTCCCAGTTCCGTCTGTGGCATAAAGACTATCAAGATCTTTTATTCTTGCAAGTGCCAGTTTTTCATTTCTCCTTCTCATTATTTAAAAGAGAACATCGTCTATAAAGATACACTGCCAAAGAGTTAGTGGTGTTGGATTTTCTAAAGCCATCGCACTACCTTTGAGACTAGCAAGTTGCCTGAGTAGATTGGCAGCAGGAGTTTTTGTATGAGTTCTTTGAGCAGGTTCCCTTGCCCATTTGTATCTGTTCCTCCCATAAAAGGTTCTTCTTTCATTAGTTGCTTGTTCTTCTTCACTGCTCTCAGAAGAAGACTGTTCCATCAACCGTTATATCCTCATCATCGATTCCTTCGCTTTGCTCTGTGTCGGAATTAGAGTCGTATAATTCTGCTACACTATTTGTTTCCTCTTCTGTATCGCTATCTAAATCGCTAAACCACTTCATAACAGTCTCCTCAAAGTTGGGATCGTTGTAGGATTCTTTTTTTGATGACTCACTTGCCATTTTTCTACAAAAAACAGTAATTACATAATTGTCTACAAAATAAAAAAATTACACTTACGGTGATGTGGTGCCTTCACGTACCCCAGCAAATATTTAACACGAAATAAAAGTAAAATAATAATTCAAACGACGCTCTTCTCGCAACAGCTCTCATAAAACTGCTTTAACGAGGCATTCCTAAACGAGTCTGGCGATAGATAACCGTAACCTTGAGATATCACCAATATTTGGTAAAGGTGGGGTCGTGTATGGCACCACCTCACCAGTTCAGGGTTAAGTAAGTTTATAAACAATTTAATACGTTTTATTTTAATTTTTTACCAACCACAACAATGTAAAAACTTTTTTCTTAGGGCCATCTCTGGATAAATTTATTCGTCAAATTAACCATGGAGTAACCAATGCAATTTGTTAAAACGATAGTAAGTTGCTCAGGTGATATGCGATGAATAAATTTATTTGGAGATGAAAGTACCTACATGGGCTTAATTTAGAGATGATAGATCTTAAAGTCTGAAATATTTACTGCAACAAGTGCCAGAGCACAAAAAATTATATAAATTAGTCCTCGATCTAAAATAAAGTTTTCCTAATACCCTGAAAATATTGAAAATTTGATTGAATTGAAAGAAAAAAATTCTGGCAAAAAAACTGTTTTTATTTTTGATTAATAAACTGTAAATATATAATACCTACTATATTATGGTTTAATTTAAACTTTTTTTTATTATTATTTATTTCCAATTATTTCCTTTACAAAATATAAAGGACCTATAGGGGACATGAATGTCCCTACATAGGATTGGTCCTTAAAAACTAAATAGTATTAACAAAGGAGGAGTACCTCATAACAGAATAAAATTGCATATGATCAATTTAGATAACAAAATAGATTTTACATGAAAAAAGAGTACATACATTATACACTTATTACAGCAAATAAATGTTTATATGTATTATATATATATATATATATATATATATATATATATATATATATATATATATATATATATATAAATGTGGAAGCCTAACCCATTCCTATTCTACAATATGTCTTGCTATTTTCATTTATTTAACTTCCAATTGCAGGAAAGCTTGACCCTAGACTAAATAATATTGTCAAGCTGTTCTGCAATTGGAAGTAAGAGCAACTAGTAAGTGTGATCATTTATAATACCTTTTATTATAGTTCTCTCATCACAAGTTGGCTTTTTCAACACTTCACTAGATTTTTTATTCCTTTTTTTTGTTGAATAGAAGGCTGTTTGTTTTTTAATTTTTTTATTTGGAGGTTCTGTTAATACTTCCTCTCTAAAAGTCATTTTATTGGAAAGTAGACTTTCCTCAGGAGTTGAATTTAAAATTGCAGTAGTAGTAGTCAAATTTTTTGCCATTGATTGCAAGTGATTATAAGAATAGTCTTCTGTTTTAATCTTTGAAGCAATATTTAAAGCCTTTGCTTCAATTTCTTCTTTCAAGGCACACTTCTTTTTGTGACTCACACTTTCTATTAGTTTATTGATGTGCATGTTTCCATCACTAGTATGTAGTTCTTCATTTTTTGGTGCAGAGGGCATTATTTTTTCACTATGTAATTTGAAAAAATGAATATGCTTGCATATAGTTGCTCTTATAGCAAAATCGATGCAAGTACAACTTACACAATGAATGCATATTTTACAAAAATTACATTTTATTTGGCAGTATGAAGCATCTGGACTCATTTTAACAAAAAATTCATTTTTAGTTTGCAAATTTTTGACAACAGTTTCATGACAAGAAATCCGTTCTTCAATAACTAAATTACTAGTTGTTGCAGCAATACGGTGCCTCAAATGTATTTTTGTTATATGTTCTGTCGTCTTCCCTTTCGTTAGTTTAATTAACCTTTCAATTATTTTGTCACGTGTGAACTTCAACAGAGTAAAAATGGTTTTATCTAGCCTCTTTACCTTTCTTCCGTCAAAATAAAAGTATTTTAATGAACGATGCATGCTCTCTAAATGCATGTTTGTATTTATATTACATTGCCTTCTATAAGCATATCCCCATTGATGTTTAGCGTTCAAATAATTGTTTACAAAATACATTTTAAAATCATCAGATATTTGACCCACAAAATTTACAAATGATTGTAGTTCATTCTCAAAATCCTTCTCATCTAGTAAATATTGAAGAGATTTTAAAGCTTTGTATACTAACGGCCTTTGTTTCTTATCATTTATTTTGTTTAAATTAGCTCTCCAACATCTGTCGACATGCCAAGAACAAAAAAGACGATGTTTTACAGGTCCCATTACTTTTTCCCAAGCATTATAAAACGACAGCGCTAGATCGCTCATAAAAGTTTTAGTGTTCAGGATAGAAAGTTTTTTTTTTTATTTTAGTAAAAAATATTTCATAAATAAATGAATCTTTTCTATTTGAATACATAAACGCTACTGGCAGCCCTTCCCCAAATTCATCTATTACCATAATTGTCGTCATTTCAAAGTCATACCCATTTAATCCATGAGTTCCATCTATTGTATATTACCCCCAAAATTATTAAAAAGCTCGATCTGAGCATCTGTCATTAATATGATACAAAAATCTTGTTTTTTAAGTTTACTTTCTTTGCAATCTTCATCCTGAGCTTTATAGAACAACACAGGATTTGCTTTCATCTTAGAACATTCCAGTACGAATAGTTTTATACTAGTGGCATCATCTTTGTGTCGACAATCCTCAGTTATGTTGAGGTTATAAGATGCTTTTATGTTGTGTATGTCCTTTTTCACAAGCCGATCAATTCTTCTGATACCACTTTCCAAACCAAGTTCAGTTCTTGAAGAATCTAATATGCTAAAACCAAGAAAAAAGTTGTAACATTTGGGATAATAAATAACTAATAATTATTACAGAAATACTTCAATAGAACTTTGTATAATAAAATTTTCCAAAAGCTGAAAAAGTATAAAGTATTTAAAATAAATAAATGAGATTGAAAAAAGCAGAATAAACAAAATATTATTTCTTTTCAATAGTTTCAACATTAAAAATAGCTATTTTTAAAGCCAAAGCGAATTCAGCCGAACTAGTCTACGCTTCGGGCAATACCAAATCATGAATATTTGGCCAAATCCAAATCACTGCTTTGGCATATGCCTATTCAACATGTTTATATTAATTTAAAAATTTAGGTACTTACTTAGAAACTGGCACACCCAAAATTATTTTGGAAGCTATACTTTCTCGGTCCACTTTATGCAATCGAACATGTTGCACCGCAGTGTCATGTCCATAATGTTCATAATAGTACTTCACATTACATTTACCAGTAATAATATTTTGCTTAACTCTTATCTGACTGGTACAAAACATATTTAGTTTGCAAGAACCTTGGCTTTTGATACTTCTTTTTCTTAAGGCATCGGGAAGTACTGAAGATTTTCCTATAAAAAAAAACATAATTTAAAATAAGAATCTTGTATCTAACTATAAATAAAATGAATACAGATGTACAGTCTTAATGGATTCGTTTGTTTGTCAATCTGCATCCTTCATTGTCTAAAATACTACATACTGATGAAACACCTCATATATTTCATCAATAAAAACAAATTAATGAAAGGATTAACAGACAAACAGATCCATGGGACCTTAGCTTTATTGATACACTTACCTGATCGGTTACAGTAAAAGTATGAAATTTCAAAATTTTCTTGGTTTCTTTGTTTCGATTTCAAATAATAGTTTGTATTAGAACGCTTTTCTTCCATTTTATACCAATCAAGAAATTCTACAAATTTATGTAATATGTTAGAGGAATAGATAAAAAATATTTTATTTTTATTGGAAGGAATTATAAAATAAAAAATTACCATCATAAGATGTAAATTCGATTTGTTCCACAGATGTCTTAATTATATTATGGACCTCTCCGAGATGCTCTCTTAGATTGCAATTGTTAATAAATGAACTATTGCAATTTAGTTCTTGGCAAACAAAACTTTTGTATTTACTTGCTTCCCCATTATAACTTATTATTGAACTTGAACCTTTATGGACATCCCTTCTATGGCTATTCAAGTTGCTCTGTGTTGAAAATTGTTTCTCACAATTAGAACAAAATACCGGCATGATGGTGACCTGCGGATAATTTCAACAAGTTCTAGATTTACAAAATAGGAGAGTTTATTTAACGTAGATAAACTTACCCTATTAACTTTATCCTTTCTAAAAATTTTTATAAAAAAAACTAGGTACTCTAAAACTGAAATATAACTAGGAATAATCCGAATAATAGTAATGAACAAATTGGAATTAAATGAAATCACAAAAACTTTAATTAAAATCAAAAAGCAACTACACTGGCAACAAAACAGAAAACAACAAACACAAGGCAAAAAATAAACTGGCGGGTAGACATAGGATTACAATCCTTTGAGTGCGCAAAATAGTTCCTTAAAAACAAACAATAAAATAAGTGTTATAAAAAAATATAGTTTTAATTTATTCCACATAAAATTAAAAGTGACAGTAATTGATAGGTGGCTCTCCTCATATTTGAGGATGTGGCAACAATGGATTTCCATAAGAACTTTAACGCCTTTATTTTTTTCTGTCCGGTGTTGATCACAAGTGTTCTCCGAATATTGTTATAAAAAGTGTTCAAAATGCCAAAAAGGTTATCAGAGGATAGTGTATCCCGGAAGAGGCGTAAATATGAAAAGTTACAACAGAAATTGGCAAAGTTAAGGAAGGATTTGGAAGAAAGTGACCAAGGTATTTATAGGTTATGTTATACATTCTACACGATTTTTGGAAAAAAGATATTATATTGGTTGTCTCAATTAGGGTACTTTTAGGTAGCCCAAAGTAAGGCAGAATAAATAATTAACGCCTTAACAAAAACTAGAGCAGCGGGTACTTTTTAGTAGCCCAGTAAATCTTTATGATTATTTGACCTGCTCCCATTTCTCATAGGTACTTTACAGTAGCCCAAAAGTTTAAAAAAGAAATAGATTTTATTTAATTACTTTTGTACATTTTACCTGGTTTTTACTTTACAACCATAACAAGTTTACATACTTTTTTACCTTCAATACTAAATTTTTTGTTTGGTATTGTCAAAAATATTAAAGTCCTTTTTATTCATTGAATTTTAGATGAGGAGAGGCAAACTGAAGGTCAAAATAATATTATAGAAACCATTGTGGAGGTGCATAGCCCTCCAGCCTCGCTAAATAATACAGAAAATGATATAGGTTATGTTATACATTCTACACGCTATTTGGAAAAAAGATATTATATTGGTTGTCTCAATTAGGGTGCCTTTAGGTAGCCTTAAAGTAAGGCAGAATAAATAATTACCGCCTTAACAAAAACTAGAGCAGCGGGTACTTTTTAGTAGCCCAGTAAATCTTTATGATTATTTGACTTGCTCCCATTTCTCATAGGTAGGTACTTTACAGTAGCCCAAAAGTTTAGAAAAGAAATATATTTTATTGAATTACAGTTAAATCCTGAGATCTTATCTGCAATAAAAGATAGAAGTAAAATTAGGGAAGATTGCAAACAATTTTAGCGGCAAGTATTATGGCTCTTTATAAACCAGAGCAGAATAACCAAGAGGTCATATTAAAGGTAAATAAGAAATTAGCAGGTAATGTGGCTAACTATATTGAAAACTGGAAAAAGATTACTGCGGACAACAAAGTTTTAAGTTGGGTCCAAGGTTTTAATATTTTATTTAAAACAACGCTCTCTCAAGGGAGAGCACCCAAAGTTTTGATAGACCCAAATGAGTCATATGACTTAGCTATAAAACAATTACTTGAGAAAGGAGTTATTTCTCCCTCTTCATATACACAAGGGCAATTTCTTTCTTCATATTTTCTAGTGCCCAAAAAGGATGGGAGTCACAGATTTGTTTTGAATTTAAAACAATTAAACTGCTTTATAGAAGCCCCACATTTTAAGCTGGAAGACTATAGGTCAGTTCTTAAGCTCATTTTCAAGGGTTGTTTTATGGCAAAGGTAGATTTAAAAGATGCCTATTTTGCTATACCTGTTCATAGAAATTCTAAAAAATATTTAAAATTTGAGTACAAAAATATTCAGTATCATTTTAACTGCTTACCATTTGGTTTGAATATCTTGCCTTTTATATTTACAAAGACTTTGAAACCAGCTCTAAATAATCTAAGAACAAGAGGTTTTACTTCTGTCATTTTTTTAGATGACACTTTACTAATTTCAAAATCATATTTAGAATGTAAAGAAAATATTGCTGAAACATGTTCTATGTTTTCCCGCTTAAGCTTTACTATACATAAAGAAAAAGGCATACTTTCACCCATGCAAAGTATAACTTTTCTTGTTTTTACGTTTGATTCCAGAGAAATGATATATTTTGCACCTGCTGACAAAAAAGTAAAGATTGTTAATAGAATTCAGACAATCAAAAATAAAAGTACATGTAGGATAAGATCATTTGCAGCTTTTATCGGTCAGTTGGTAGCGATTTGTCCTTCAGTTAAATATGGTAGATTATACTTAAAAAAGTTTAGAAAGGGAAAAGTGGCTTGCTCCTTCTAAAACTAATAGTTATAACACTAAAATGACCATACCTAAATACTTGGAAAACGATTTCAATTGGTGGTTAAATAACATACCAATTAGTAAGCAAAATCTAAAAGAATCAAATTATGTACTTGAAATATTTTGTGATGCATCTCTTTTAGCCTGGGGGGCATGCTGTAATGATAACAAAACTCATGGTTTTTGGAGTTAGGAACAGCAGAAACTACATATAAATGCACTTGAGTTACTGGCAGCAAATAATGGCTTGAAATCCTTTTCCAAGGGATATAGGAATTGTAACATTTTGCTAAGAATAGATAATACAACAGCGGTGTCTTGTATTAACAAGATGGGGAGTGTGCAGTACTCTAATCTAAATAGCATTTCTAGAGAAATTTGTCAATATTGTGAAAACAGAAATTTAAGAATATTTGCATTTTATATCAGTACAAAAGAAAATATTATTGCTGATTCAGAGTCAAGATCTTTAAAAATAGAAACAGAGTATTCTTTAAGTGATAATTGTGTTCATATAATTTTTGAGCAGCTTCATATTCCAGATATAGATTTGTTTGCCACATATCTTAACAAAAAATGTGCAGGGTATGTGTCTTGGAAACTTGACCTCGGATCGGAAAAGGTTGATGCATTCACTCTAAATTGGCAGGGATTAAAATTTTATGCTTTTCCACCTTTTGTTATTATTCCACGAGTTTTAGAAAAAATAATATGTGACAAAGCCATAGGGATTGTGGTAGTACCAGAATGGCCAAGTCAGCCTTGGTACCCAACCTTTAACAAGCTGGTATCAGGCAAAAAGATAATTTTAGGACCTGATAAAAATTTAATCTTGAACCCTTTTAGGCTTCCATATCCGGGACACCAACATCTTACCCTGGCTGCCGTATGTTTATCAGGCAAGCTTTTTTTAAGAAAAGGCATTCCTGAGGATTCCATCCCAATTATGACTGCATCTATTACAACAAAAACACTAAATTTGTATAATACTGTTTTCAAGAGATGGTGGAGGTATAGTATAGAAAAAAATATAGACCCTTTTGCTTATGAATTATCAAATATTATTAATTTTATTAAATCTATAGTAGATCAGGACTACACTTATAGTTCTATAAACATTCACAGACCTGCATTGGCGTTGATAATAGATATTCCAGAAAATCATAAAAACATTTTTAAAAAAAAATTTTACAAAGGTATATATAACCTCAAACCTTCATTGCCCAAATATCAATTTATTTGGGACCCTCAACCAGTATTAGTTTATTTAGAAACATTATTTCCTCTCACAGGCCTTTCCATGAAGGAACTTACTTACAAACTTGTAATGTTAATTGCTCTTACTTCAGCACAAAGGTTGCAAACCATATCCCTAATAAAAATTCAAAATATTCTCATCGATCAAGATAAGATTGAGATTCTGATACCAGATAGGATAAAAACTTCGTCAAAAAATAAAAATCAACCTGTTTTAAGATTTCCATATTTTAAGGAAAAACCACAGTTGTGTGTAGTATCGACTTTATGCCAGTATTTAGAGATTTCTAAAAACATTCGTCCTCAATTGGAAGACAAGATGTTTATAACTATAAAAAAAACCATATAAAGCAGCATCTACACAGACATTGAGTAGATGGCTAAAAGATATTTTAAAATTATGTAATATAGACACCAATATTTTTAAAGGGTATACTGTTTGGCATGCATCTATCTCAGCAGGGGCTAGGGCTGGATTAAATATAGAAACTATTAGGAAGACAGCAGGATGGACAGAAAATTCTCAAGTATTCAATGTTTTTTATAATAACTTTAGCAAAAGATTACGGGCTCTTTGCAAAAGCTATATTATCTGGTTAGTCCATGTAATTGTATATACATTTTAGTGTTGTTTAAGTCTGTTATGAATTTTGTAATTATATGTGTAGGTTATGGTTATGACATAACATTAATTTTATTATTATTTTTTCGTACCTGGTTAAAGGTACACATATTATGTACTTAAAATATAAACATTACCCTTAATTGTTGTAATATGTTATTCACTTTTGTAGTTCCTAATAAAAAATAAATAAATAAATTAAATGTGTGAATTATTATTTTTGGGGGATGGCAATATAATTTTGTTTATTTATATCGCACGATATTGTCTAATCTTTCAACAGCCTACCATTAGTACAAATGTTCGAAATGTAATGTGATGGACAATTAATTGATTGGTTGACTTACCTGTTAAGGAAGGACAATCATAATTGTCCTATCTTACATTTCGAACATTTGTACGCTCCCCCCCATTGATTCTTTAGAACCCACCCATTTATTGTGCGATCAAAAAAAAACAGTAATACGCGCCTAGTCACCTGTCAAGAAGCTGGATATCTTCTTTTTTCTTCTTCTTTAAACTGTGGTCAACCTCCAGAAAATACCACTACCATTAGTACAAATGTTCGAAATGTAAGATAGGACAATTATGATTGTCCTTCCTTAACAGGTAAGTCAACCAATCAATTAATTGTCATAGGCTGATTTAATATCTAGAAAAATGGCTAATACCGTTTGAGAAGATTCAAAGGCTTTTAAAATCGTAGAATGTAAAAGAGCTAAGTTATCATATGTCCCTCTACCTTTCCTGAAACCTGATTGATTCATTTTAAATATTGAATTGTGTTCCATAAACCAATCCAGACGATTTTTTATTATGATTTCGAGAGTTTTAAGTACACAGAATGATAAGACTATTGGTCTGAAACTTTCAGACAAAATAGGATTTTTTTGAGGCTTTATGATGTTAATTATGTTAAATGCTTTCCATTCCAACGAAATAGAACCCCCATTCAAACAATGACTGTAAATTCTTAACAGTGTGCCCTTGGCTGCAAGTGGGAGGTTTCTTGGCATTAAATAGGATATGTCATCGATACCTGGCACGGAATCTTTTTTATTATTTAACGGCAAATTATATTCATGAATTAAAAAAGGAGCAACTTCTTGGTTATCATATGACATATTAAAATTAGGGTCTATGTTTACTGAAGACATTTTGTCTAATATTTCTAGTTTAATGTTGTCTGGGGGACTATGAAAGACTTTATTATTGTGATAATTGGAAAATTTTTGAATCTTATTCCAAACGTAAGTGATATTGGATCCTCTGTTTAAGATTCACAAACATTTTTAAATTTGTATTTCTTTTTTGCTTTTAGGTTCCTCCTCGTCATAGCGATTATGCGTTTTGTTTCGATGAAATTTTCTATAGAGGGGGATTTATTAAAATTAGAGATTGCTTCTTTTCGTGTTTTGATCCATAAGGTACACTCTTCGTCCCACAATGGATTCCTGGATTTGACCTGTACTCCACAATTTTTAAAAGGGATTGCTTCATCTGCAGCTGTGTTTATGACTGTAAGGAAATCTTTATAGTTTTTAATTTCTGACAGGTGTAATAGGTGTTCCAGTCAGCTTTTTTAGTATTTCTTGTTTTGTATGGTTTCTGTAGGATTCTTTCTGTTCCGTTAAGATTCGCTATATTTAAATTAAGGTAGATAGGAAAGTGGTTACTGTTACTGCAGCCTTGGATAACTCCCTACTCAGAAGACAAAGACACACTGTTGCTCACAATTGCCAGATCTATTGCACTGATATTCTTATTAGAGTCTTGAAATAATGTTGCTGATCCATCATTCAATACTAAGGTCATTATCAAAGAAAAAATCAAAAATTATTTTACCACCTTTATTGCATACCGCTTTATCCCAAGAAGGATGGTGTGAGTTCAAACCCCCCATAATGATTAGATTATTTAAAGGTATACCTTCTACCATATCATTTAGTAAAGTAGCAGTGATTGCGTTATTAGAGCTGGAATATATATTTATAAGGTATAGGTTACAGATACTAATTATTACATATATTGCACTAAAGCTGAATTGAACTTTTTGATTGTCGAAAATCTTATGCATTTCTTAATACATGTTGCCACCCCACCAAAACCATCATCCCGGTCTTGTCGGATGATGTTATAAAAATTTAAAGAAAATCTGGCATCATGCTTAAGCCATGTTTCATTGATGAAAATGAGATCTGGATCTATTTCGGATATTAGATTAATCAGGTTATCCCTATTAGCATTAATACTTCTGATATTCCATTGTATTATTTTTAGTTTTGGATTGTGAGACATTGTGGTGTATGGGAAGTTAGTATGTGTCAAAGTCTGAGGTTGAATCTTGGTCCATATAGTCCAAGTTTCAACAAGCGTAGACAAGCGTTTCTGGTAATATATAAAGGATCTGAATCAGACTTTTGGATATGTTGCAATGCACTGGAATGCCAGGCTAAGTTTTGTTGAGAGTTAAAACAAGATTTTTCTGGTATGTTTGTGTTATGGGATGTTGAGGATTGTTGTTGAGAGAGAGAGAGTATGACAATTTTTCAGGTCGTGAATTAGGGAAAAAAAGGTTTTCTTCATGCGCTTTTTCATGGTCGTATACTTTGAATGACTCTTCTTTTGCTGTTTGAATTACAGACCACCTGTTGGAATGAACGCTTCATAGTGGAAGATTTAAAGTTATAAGTTCTTCTTTGGGAGGGCATGACAGAATCGTTAATGCTAACATTAGTGTTTTGGTTGTCATTGCACTTCCTGTACCTAAGAGCTGAGAAATAACCTGCATACAAGACAAATTTATCTTTTTCTACGTATGTTTTAGGAATAGCTTCATTTGCATTGTAAAAAGTCATGTTTTCGAAAGCCATTAACTCTTTGATATTTTTTTTGCCTAAGGAATTCTCGTCTGTGGCTTTATGTGGTCCCTTACAGAAGAAACATTTGACTTCACATACTTCGTAATGTGCAAGTTCACCGCAGTTAATGCAGCGATCTTTACTTTTACAATTTGTTTTCGTATAACCGAACCTCAGACAATTAAAACACTGTGTAACTGGTGCAATATAAACATTAACTAATTTAGGCATGCCGTAAAAGCCTACTGTTTTAGGCATTATCACACCTTTAAAAGTGAAAAGCGCTGTCCCTGTTGGTTCATAAGTAACTGTGTCATTTTTGTACACTTTTCTATTAAGTCTTTTAACATTTAATATTTCAATATCAGTACCCGTACTACAAACTTCTAATAATTCCTTATCACCAATCTCTATGTCTATTTGTCGAACTATGCCTTTACAAGTTACAAAATTAAAATGAATATAAATCTTATATCCCTTGTCTAGTAGAGTTTTATTATTTAAAAATTCGTTTGCTGATGTGAAATTAATAAATTCAATCGCAATCCTATTTAAACTTTTACTACATATTTTTTTAATGTCTTTTAAGTTTAAGTTAAAGATATCGCGAGCAATTTTAATTCCATTAAAAGAACCTACTTTGGTATCAGGTATATTTGTCGATTCTAGGTATACAAAAAAAGGGGTATTGTCTTTTTCAGAGTAAACATTGATAATTTTTTGTTCCTGTGTTTTATAATTCTATATTTATATTTAAAGCGGAATCTAAAATTATGTTATCAGGTGGCTTATGGAGGGACGTACCCCCCTGTTCGTTACTCATAGTCCGAAAAGCCAGTCAGAGTTAATTTTATCATAAAATATGTAAAAAAGAAAAATAAAAAATTATCAAAATAAGCCTATAAAAATGAAAGAAAAATTTATTCAATAAATTAAGCTAATGCTTAACTTACCCAGACAAGACAATTTGGGTATGTTAGTAGAAAAACCTCGTAGTGTAGTCGTAGTTTGCGAAGAGATGCACACACGAAAATAAATATCTTTACAAGATGATGTTATATAGATTAAATAATATTTTTCTTATTGAATGTTGTTATATTTTAAATGTTATATTACAAAATATGGGTTATACTAAAACAAAACATTCCAAACATATAAAGTAAAATATTTTATTTCGCAAGTTTTAGAATTATTTTTAATAATCATTGCGTTGGCATTGGCCTTATTTTTGAAAAGCCAATTTATTTTAAAAAATTCCTAATTTGCCTTCTTGTGCATCACATATTCGGTATGTGTCAAGTAGCTTTAGAATTATTTTCAATAATCATTGCGTTCAATCATTCAAATGCCAATTTATGATTTATTGTTTATTTCGTTTTGCACAATCGCTGGTGGACTCAGGTTGCGGAAGTGCGGAAGGTTTTGCAAGATGTAACTTTGAAAATTTTCCAATTTGCTTTTCGGTAATATCTTCCGTCTGTGTCAAATAGTTTTGTCGAGGAATCGACATGTATATGTAAACTTTTTTCCTATTTTTACATATTGGCAATATATCGTTCTGAGAATTTGTTAAAACATGTTTTGTAAACATGGTAAAAATAATCAGAATAAACACTTCTAGATACAAACTATATAGTAATAAAAACACTATTTCAAAACTTCATTCACTAGAATTCTATTTTTAAGACAGAATTGGCAAGCACAAAATTAGCTCATTTGGAGAAAGTTTTTTGGTAGAGACTATAGAATAATAAGCTGCTCGTAAGACCTTTTGTGAAACGCCCGATTGCTAAATTTCTGAGCACAGTTAATTTCTTTGATAGATTTTTCCTCAGATAGTCAATATGTTGCCCCCATTGAAGTTCGGGGTCTAGGTGTACGCCAAGGAACGTCACACTTAGGGTTTTCAGCTGGATGCCCCTAGAGCAAAAACAGCCCTGTTGGTCTTTGCTTCATTAAGCAGGAGCCTGTTAACACAGAACCACTCTTTAGTATCCGACAGTGCAGACCTGTAACCCCTAAGGATGTCAGCTGAGAAGGAGACTGTGGTGTCATCAGCAAAGAGTGTGTATGTAGCGTTTGATTGAATGCTTGTAAGGTCATTAATATATATTAGAAATAGTATGGGACCGAGGACGGAGCCCTGAAGAACACTAATATTAACAACACTCTCCCCTGACAGTACCTCAGACACCTCACAGATTGTACCCTGTTCTCAAAGTATGATTGGGTCAACTTGACACTCTGTGGACAAAAGTTGTACCTCTGTAGTTTTTTCAGGAGTATCCCATGGTCCATACAATCAAATGTCTTACTCAAGTCTCAAAACACAACAGTGTTTAATTGCATTATATGAAAGGATTCCAAGATGCGTGACACTGGGCCAAGATTCCTTCCTTAAACCGAACTGTGATCCTGAAAAATAATTGTTACTTTCGAAAAAGCTTGTGATTTGCAAAGCCATGAACTTTTCTACTATTTTAGAGATAACTGGGAGCAATGCCTATAGTTCTAAGGGACGTCAATTTCCCCTTTTTTAAATATGGGTGTTATAATAGCCCTTTTTAGAACTGAGGGAATTGTATTAACTTTAAAGCATTGATTTATTAAGTGTGTAAGAGGGCTTATGATAATATTTTTTATCATCTTAATAACGCTAACATTTAAGCCATATATATTACAATTTTTGTTTGTTTTTAAGTTGTTATGATTTCCCGGGTCTGATTGAATGATACTCAGAAAAGGAAAAGCTCATTGAGGGATTTACATTGATGTTCTTAAAAAAATCCACATGTAATTCAGGTATATCTTTTATTAACACGTCGCTTGCTTAAAGCCTAACGGTACGCTATTGATGGGTGCTGAGAGAGTTTTTTTGTGTAAATCGTTTTAACTGTGATTTTTGGTAGAACTCTTGTTGGTAGAATACATTTATAAAGTTTTTGCTAAGTTTTGTCTTTTTTAATGCGTATCGCTCATAGGCGTCGTCAGTAATAGATCATTAATGTTTCATTCATATGCTAAGAGACTCACATGTGCGTCTTTGGTTTTTAAATGGCAGAAAGTCATTATTGTCAAAAGAAACATTTACTGGAAATTTTTATAGAAAAGATATTACAATAATATTAATAATTACAAATTATTATTATTATGAAACTGTACAAAACAATTTCCAACACAAAGGCCAGGTTTTTCAGAACAGAAGCTGCACTCAAATATCGTGTATTTTCTTAAATTATTCAACATACCTTACATCGTTTTCTCTGTATCCGACCTTTACTATCAATATTTAAAATGTTTGAAATGTTGTGCTTGTCTGCTGTTGTCTGTATGCTGAAGTAACCAATACTCTTTCAGAATTTTTTAAAAGATGTCTGATAATTTCTAAACGATATTCATATAAATTCATTTTTCTACCAGTGTATGAAGTATAACTTTTATACAAATAATAGGAATTTAATAACAAAACTTGAAATATGTGAATACTTATTTTTTTATACCATCCGAGCGTCTTTTGCTCACATGGATAATAAGCGAGTATTTGATCTTTGCGATCAACACCACTCATAAACTCATTATATTTGGATATAGGTAGAGGTTTTATTTTTATTTGGTTTCTTTTGTTTTCGGTTTCGATAAGATCGTTTCTAAATTCCGTGGATATCTACATAACTTCTGTTTTATCTCTTCGCTTTCCTACTAAAATGGCATCTTCGTATTGCCCTACTGTCTGTCCTTGTGCTAGTTTAGCTTCTAAATTCTCTCTTATTCTTCCCAAGGCTTCCTCATCAACTCCAACATGCCCTGCCGGTAGCGCTGCAATCGAGACTTAACCGGTAGTAGCTTCCTGCATTTTATATTGAGATAAGTGCTGGGCCCACTTCGGGCTATAGTCCTCATACGACTCCACCTTTGCACTAGTTATATGGGGTGACTGGGCAAGTGTAGACATTGGGAACATTTGTAAAACATATGTTCCCAACTGCTCGAGCATGACGTCAAATTGCCCGTCATTTTAGTCGGATCTATTTCCCCCAGTCAGATATGAGGTCCCCACATGGTACACAGCACGCTCCAACAAAACTGATCTTCGTATTTAAGGAACTGCGGCAAAGTCTCCTACACTTGGGCAATAAGCAGATAATGGTGCCCTTATACTCTCTTTTCGGCTTCATAGGAGATCGCGCACCTGTGGGTCTCTACGGGCATCGACTCGAATCTCAGCACCGCATCTGTGGACAGCGTGACAGATATTGTGTTAGCGTGGAGTGGGTCGCGCACCGTACGGAGGCTAGGAATTCTTGCCAATGACAAAATGTATAAGGTGCTACCCAGTGCCCGATAGTATGGACCATCTCTACAATGTCATCTGATGGGAAGATCCATAGATGGTCTGGAGAACCTTCTTCGCATATCCCTGGCAGGTGTCCTGGCCGATATGGTAATTCATGTCCCACTAGTTTGCTTTCGTAGCAATGATTATTGACTGGGCCTATCTCATATTCTCCCGCGTTAAGAAGCTATTGTCCAGCTATATATTGTATTATATATCCAGTCCAGAACAGCTACTGGGACTACCCCAGTGGCTGTTCTGGACTGGATCCAGTCCCCATCTACTGCACCGGCGACCCTTCGGCAAAGCGCACAGTGGACGGCTACAGCCACCCCAGCAACATAATACTTCAGGACTTAGTTGGGTTTCCCTCTAAATTTATCAATAGCCCAGACGGCTGCGTTGCGAGTTGCAGCGACAGTCGCTTAGACCGTTGTTCAATTACAAATTTACTATTTTGCTTATAACTTTATTACTACTTTGTGTAACTTAAAGGTTTTACTACTGATGTTTTACAAAAAGGTTTACAATAACATTGCTATAATATTTTAAGGTATTAACTTATTTTTTATCGCTAAAAATGTTTTTTTCACTTCCTGAAAATTTTTTAAACTGGCGTTTGGAACGTTACTGGTATACTGGTATACAATGTCTATTGACTCCTTTAATAAAGAACTCAACATCATAAAACAAATAGCTGTCAACAATGGTTATGATACTTTTATAATAGATAAACTCTATCTAATCTAGAGAATAGATAAACTATATCTAAAAAGAGAATCCAGATTGCTTCAAAATTCTGCTTTTAATCAATCTTCTTCTACTCCAAATTACAGGTCTTTACCGTATCACACTCCCAAACTATCTAAAAATATCAGACGTATTATAATTAATTCATCAGAAAACACACACATATCTTTCAAAGTTGGAAATACTCTTAACCATTTCGTGACAAATATTAATGACACAATACCCTATTGAACCGTAGTGGAATTTACAGACTGACTTGTTCTGATTGCGATGCCCACTACATTGGCAGGACTTATAGGTCACTTTCAACTAGATCTGCTGAACACTCTAAAAGAGATAATACATCAGCTTTTTCACATCACCTTAAAGTCAACAATCATCATTTTAACATCCCTGATGGAGTCAAATTAATTCATAACATCCAAGATAGAAATACTTTTCGGTTGGACTTGTATGAGGACCTTGAGATCTCCAGAGACATAAGGACTAGCCCCAACTGTGTTAACCGCCAAACTACCCTAAACCGACCTTTTACTCCTATACACCGACAACTATTCTCTTAATTTTAATCAATATTCCAATAATTGCATTTAAATTTCATCTTTTTCATTTTGCTTCTGTTTTCCTTTTTCCCAACCAGTCCACTAGCATCTAACATTTTATAACTTCCTTACTAATCACCCAATAACATATACCATAGCTCAATTTGTCTACCTCCTCATTTTCTTTCTTTCTATTCATCATACCCCTTCTTATTTCACCATCTTACCCAAATGGCAGTTTTTTATTTCTCGTCCTCCTGGCAATTCTTGTATGACTCACTTCTTCACATAATCTTTCCTCATGTCTCCTACTTCTTGGGGTCACCATACCTGTCTTTGTACTGTTCTTCACCATAATTCTTCATCTTTAATCTTTAAACTTAAACTTTATCACTAAAATTAAACTTCATCAGTCATCTTCACACATCCATTCGACACTTTCAGTCTGTGAACCCCATTACCACCTATACTATACAAGTCAATCTAATCCGCTCACAGTTAACTCAACATATAGTCTCTTTTATTTCATTCTTTCTCTAATACATATTTACACACATATTATTTTGTCTGATTTTCCATTTACATGCTTAATTATCTAACTTTGTCCATGCAGTTCACAACAACATAGTACCCAATTTATTCTTGCTGTTGTATATTACTCAACCATCATTTTACATTTCCTCTTTCCTATATTAATACTTTCATTCATTCTTTCTCAGCTTCATTTATATTCATTTTAACATACTTCACAATATGGTAATATTATATTAACACTATCAATACTATAATATATTAATAGTTAGAATATCATATTCTGTTATCATATTATCTCATAAAAATTTTTTAATAGGCTTATTCATTTTACTAATTAATAATTTTTAAACTCTCATACAGGTCATTACATACCAGGTCTTTTACCGTTGTTAGATAACCACCATTACCCAAATTTAAAAATAATAAAAAAAAAAAATTTTAACGTCTATTCCATTGAATTTCAGCTTAATCTTTTTATATATACTTATTTTTTATATCATTTATGGGCTCCATCATGTTGAAATACAACCAAATCTTCAGAAAGCTTATCTTACGTGCCTAAGTAATTCAAGATACGATGCACCATTTAAGTTTCCAGTGATAAAGAAGGGTCCAATAATGGGATTACCTAGGATACCATACCATATGTTTAACCTTTGAGGATGCTGTGTGTGAAATCACGTACAAAATGTGGATCACTCTCAGCCTAAAAAGAATCCTGTAGTATCGGCAATTATGTCTGTTCACCAAACCATTTAATTAGAATAAGCATTCATCCGAGAAGCAAATATTGCTTAACAATTGTGGATTGTTAATGATGCATTGTTTCATTAATTCGCAAAATTCAAGACGGCGATTAAAATCTTCTTCATTTAACTCTTGTACCAATTTAATTTTATGTGGATGAAACTTAAATTTATGGAGGACTCGGAAGGTTGTGGAATATGAAACACCCATTGCTCTGCTTATTGTTGACAGTGACTGTGATTGCTCAGCCTATAAGTTAACTTGCCCTAAAAGAGCTACTTGGATTGCTTCGTTATTTACCATATCGGTTTAGTCCTTATCGGTTATATTTTTTATTGAAAACTGACTCTGTTCCCCTAAATTTCTGCATCAGTTCAATCACATACTTATAAGTTGCTTGTCTATTGTGGTGTATTTCATTAAAAATTCTAGCAGCAGCTCTTGCACAATTATTATTTTTTTAGTATAAACCTACAATTTGGTAAGTTTTCTTTTACATATTCAATATAAGGAGTTAATTAAATTATTATTATATACTTGTATTTTTGTATAATTATTTCTGCATTTTTATTGTTTTAATCCTCTTTACGAGAATCAGTCTTGTTTCGATGGTTTTTAAAAGGTGCCAAATATTCTCCAGGATTAAGGACATCTGCACTGACACTGATCTTGGAAGAGTTTTTAATAATTCGTTACCTCACCCATCACGAAATGGTACCAAACTGTTGATGGTGCACCCAAGTTTTTCAAAGAATGTTTCAATGCTTTGAAAAACAAAGTGGAAGAAGTAGGGATGCAAAAAAACACTTGTATGCAATTTAGAAATGTCTATTCGTAAGCAAGTGTAATGGGATGGAAAAAATGTACTGGCTACATTGATTTGTGTACAGATATAGAATCTGATAATATACCTGAAGAGAAAGAGCTACTGGTGTTTACGTTAGTAGCCTTAAATGAAGCACTTAATATCGTCTATTAAAATAGTATCGTCTATTAAAATAGTTAAAACACGTATTTACGTAAATATAGCTATTTTATTAAATTAAATCAAACTCGTTCACAATGGTCATAATTAAATCACACTAAATTATTATCTCTCGTTCCGCTGTGTTTATGTGTCATCACCGAACTACTCGTGACCATATAAGGTAATTAGTCACCCAAGCTAATCACCGTATTAGAAGTTGAGTGTGTCTTCACAATGTCATAACAGAACTACCAGTATTCCATCTTAAGCTGATTAGGACATTAGGAAGTTAGTGACTTAAGCTGATCAGCGTATTAGGATAATAGTGTGACTGCATTCGACCATCCTGACGTCACGACCGTCCTCGATCGTACAACACCTATTAAAAAAAAATAATATGTTCTTTATTATTAAGAATGCCAATTTATAGAAAGGCTCCATCATTCTGCAGAATGCCATAGTCTAAATCAATTCGTTTTAGATAGCTACAACTATCCATACAAGCTCATTTTTAAACATTAAAACATATGACTGTCATTTTTCAGAATGACAATGTGAATAAATTTGTTTCAAATAGCTACGGCTATTCAAACAAACTCATTCAAGACATTAAAATATTTGGGTGTCATTTTGCAGAATGGTGAACTGAATATCCATTCAGAACATTAAAACATTTATTTGTCATTTTTCAGAATGACGAACTGAAAATCCATTCAGAACATTAGAACATTTTTTTGTCATTTTTCAGAATGACGAACTGAAAATCCATTCAGAACACTATAACATTTATTTGTCATTTTTCAGAATGACTAACTGAAAATCCATTCAGAACATTAGAACATTTATTTGTCATTTTTCAGAATGACGAACTGAAAATCCATTCAGAACATTAAAACATTTATTTGTCATTTTGCAGAATGACGAACTGAAAATCCATTCAGAACATTAAAACATTTATTTGTCATTTTGCAGAATGACGAACTGAAAATCCATTCAGAACATTAAAACATTTATTTGTCATTTTGCAGAATGACGAACTGAAAATCCATTCAGAACACTATAACATTTATTTGTCATTTTGCAGAATGACGAACTGAAAATCCATTCAGAACACTATAACATTTATTTGTCATTTTTCAGAATGACGAACTGAAAATCCATTCAGAACATTAGAACATTTATTTGTCATTTTTCAGAATGACGAACTGAAAATCCATTCAGAACATTAGAACATTTATTTGTCATTTTGCAGAATGACGAACTGAAAATCCATTCAGAACACTATAACATTTATTTGTCATTTTTCAGAATGACGAACTGAAAATCCATTCAGAACATTAGAACATTTATTTGTCATTTTTCAGAATGACGAACTGAAAATCCATTCAGAACATTAGAACATTTATTTGTCATTTTGCAGAATGACGAACTGAAAATCCATTCAGAACATTAAAACATTTATTTGTCATTTTGCAGAATGACGAACTGAAAATCCATTCAGAACATTAGAACATTTATTTGTCATTTTGCAGAATGACGAACTGAAAATCCATTCAGAACATTAGAACATTTATTTGTCATTTTTCAGAATGACGAATAAAATAAATTTGCTTCAAATAGTCAGAACTACTCAAATAAAATCATTCAGATCATTGAAACACTTTGTTGTCATTTTTCAGAATGACAATTAAAATATATTTTTTTTTAGTTCCAGCTATTCAAACATATTCCTTTTAAACAATAGAATATCTTTATGTCATTCTACAAAATGACTACACTATCATGTAACTAACCTGAATAATTTTAAGATCTTTGAATCTTAAATCTCTTGATGTTTTCTCCACCAACAACTCCTTCATAAGGACGCCTTGTTCTTGATGAATGTACATCTTCTTTTACACGATATCTATCATTTGGTAGAACCTCAACAATCCTGAATGGGCCTCTATACTTTTCTAAAAGCTTCTTACTTTCATTGTTTGCTGGAAAACTTGTAACTTTTGTCAATACCAGGTCACCAACAGCATATTTCACTGGAGAGCATCTTTTTTTATTAAATTCGTTATTCTGTTTGATTCTGTTTTCTTCTAATCGTTTAGCTACATCCTTTCTCAATGACGTTACACCAATAATGTCCATATCATTATCATCTATGTATTTGTCTCCATCAACTCTTAATTTGTACCCGAAAAACACTTCACTGGGAGAAGATTTAGTTATTCGGTGTTTTGTCCCGTTTATTCCTTGTTGAATGTTTTTTAAATTCTTATCCCACATATCGGACTCAAACTTTGCACCCATTGTGGCCATGGTATCCAGTAATGTTTTATTTGCCCTTTCTACTTGGCCGTTGCCTCTTGCCATTCCTACTGCAGTTGTAAACACTCTAATTCCTCTCTCTGCCATATAATTCAAAAATTCTTTTGAAACAAAAGCAGATCCTGCATCTGATATCATTCGTTTGCTGTTACCAAATATTTTAAAAATTTCTTCTAAAGCACGAATAACATGTTTACTTGATGTATCTGGGACAGCTTCAACAAACACAAATTTAGAAAAGGCATCAATCAAAACCAAGACGTATTTATTTTGAGATTTCGTTAACACAAATGGCCCTAAATGATCGGCATAGAGTGTATGAAACGGTCTAGCATATTTTGGAATGGAATGTAGATAGCCAGGCTTTTTTCCTCCCGGTTGTTTATGGTATAAACAGGCAAGACAAGCCGAAATGTATTTCTTAATAAATCTTCGCATTCGTGGGAACCAATACCGTTCTTTTATTCTTTTAATTGTTTTATCCAACGCAAAATGTCCAATATCGTCATGATTCATTTTGACAATTTGCCAACGACAATCTTTAGGCACATACCATCTTCTACCATATTCCGTTATTTTATAAACTTTGTTTCCTCTTAAATCATATTTCCTGAAAGTATCCTTATGATTTTCCTGATCTCCTGACAAAAGAATAATCTTTTTTTATTTATTTCCGTATCTGTATCCTGTGCTTCTCTTAGATAGTCGTCTTCTTTGATGAGCATCACTTTAATTTCAAGACTTTCCCCTGCTTCAGTTCTTTCAAAGTTCCTACTTAAGGCATCTACATGTTGTAGTTGTACTCCTGATTTATGTTTTATTTCAAAACAAAAATTTTGTAAACACAAAACCCATCTTGCTGTTCTTGGGATTATTGTTTGTTTTACTAATGCATTTTTAACGGAATTGCAGTCTGTTATTACAGTAAAAGATCTTCCTGCTAAATATTATCTATACCTTTCTAGGGTTTTGACAATAGCCAAAAGCTCTAATTCAAAAGAATGATATTTCTTTTCTTCTTTTGTGGTTTGCTTGCTAAAATAGGCAATTGACTTTTCACGACCATCAACAATTTGAGTTATTATGCCTCCAAATCCTTCTCTACTTGCATCCGTGTAAACTATTATGTCATGTTACGGATTAAATATTGTTAAAATTGGTTCTGAGACTATAACTTTCTTTATTTCTTTAACAATTTTTGTTTCTTCTTATGTCCATGTCCAATTTACATCTTTTTTTTATCAATAAGAAAAGAAGGGCTTGCGAACGATGAATTACTCTTTCGAATAATATTTGCATCCAATAATTCTTGTACTGTTTTTTGTAAAATTTCTTTGTCAGCTGCAGGTATTCTGTAGGGACGAAGCTTAACTACATCTGAACTTGTAATATAGATTCTCATAACAACAGAATGCGATTTTTTTAGAGCTTTCAAATTTGTATAAAAACAGTCCTCGTGATTTAGCAAAATATTTTCCAACACCATGTTCTCGTATTTAGATATATTTCCTGTACTTATTTATTTATCTAAGTCTTTCTTTATCTAAGGAATTTAAATGTTAAACTATTATCTATCCTATAATACATAATATTTACATCTTCTGTAAAATTTCTTCCTATTAGAAGGTCATTATAACCCAATCTTTATCCATGACATACAACATAATATTTAATTCTACAAAATCGATTTTTCTTTTAGCAAATACATAATATTCAACTGATAAAGAATTTCCCAAAAATCCAGAAAGTTTTACATCTTTAGTTAATGATTTTATTTCTAATTTAAACTTATCTGCCAATTCTTTTGAAATTAGCGAACAATCGCTGCCAAAATCAATGAATGCAGTATGGCTGTGCTCATTTAAGAAAATAATTTTATTAAATTTATTTTCGAATGAATCAAACTGTATTTGTTTAACAGATTTATTTTTTTCTAAATTTTTGTTCGTTTTATTTACTTTTGTCTCTTGACATTCTTTGTTCTTTTTAAAACAGTATTGTTCAATATGACCTTTAATTTAAAAAAAAAAAACCTGCATATTTGGTTTCTGTGGTGACAATCTTTTTTTAAATGACCCTGAATTCCACAGCACATACAAGGTTTATTCTTGTTAAATTTGTTATTAACAAATTTGTTATTATGTACAAATTTTGATTTGGAAAAACAATTGGATTTGTTAAATCAGGCAATTTTTCTGGACTTTTGTGATAAAGCTTATTTCTTAAATAAACTGCCAATAAATTGACATCTTTGATTTGAGCAACTTCAATAGCAGATTTAATATGTTCGTCTCTAATAGCACCAATTATTAAAGAAATCTCATCTGACTTGGAAAAATTTACTTTAAGTTTATTAATGTTTGCTAAATGTTCAAAATAAAATTCATATAATGAAGAACCCTCTGTTGGTTTATGATGGGCTACGTCCATAAAAAGATCATAAGTATTTCGTGTACTTTGAAAAGTATTTTCTAACACTGATCTCCATTGTGCCCAAGAAAATTGAGACCATGCAACTTCATTTTCAATAAAACTAGCGTACCATGTTTTAGAGGTACTTTTAAGCTTAGAAATCGCTTGAAATATCGTCGGTATACTGCGAAAACCAGGTAAATGACAAATTTTAAAATATTGAGTTAAGTATACCAAAATTCTCAGCTTTTTCCGCTCTACATACAGGTAAAACCAAATAAATGATACGACTTACCATTCAGCAGATAATTTGTGTAATAAACAAATAAGTTACACCTAATCAACTTTTCGTTTTCAAATAAAACAATATATCGCTACTTACTTCCATAAAATTAAAGTTCTGTTGCATGTAAAACAAAGTAAGCCCACATATATTATTATGCCGGACAACAATATATTTCTACTACTGCAAACCATATTCAGTAAAAAGGTGATAAGTGTCTTTAATACATTTTACGTGTATGATTTATTAAAATTTCTCTTCCATATCGACTAGTAAAAATCTTTAAGTACACTTACTTCATTCTACGTGTTCGTTTTTGTATACCTTGACTACCTTCTCGGCGAAGAATCGGTAGACGAAATTGTTGTGGTTTCACTACTGGAACTACTATCTCGCTTGGACTTTTTCCTTTTCGGCATTTTGGACACTTTCAATCACTTAACATTAAAAACAGTTCACTAAATTCTACTGTAGGTTCTTTAACACACTTCTGATATCGTCTATTAAAATAGTATCGTCTATTAAAATAGTTAAAACACGTATTTACGTAAATATAGCTATTTTATTAAATTAAATCAAACTCGTTCACAATGGTCATAATTAAATCACACTAAATTATTATCTCTCGTTCCGCTGTGTTTATGTGTCATCACCGAACTACTCGTGACCATATAAGGTAATTAGTCACCCAAGCTAATCACCGTATTAGAAGTTGAGTGTGTCTTCACAATGTCATAACAGAACTACCAGTATTCCATCTTAAGCTGATTAGGACATTAGGAAGTTAGTGACTTAAGCTGATCAGCGTATTAGGATAATAGTGTGACTGCATTAAACGAGTACCAATTACATAATATTAGTATATTATTTTTGCTATTCTGTTATTATAGTTTTATTTTATCATTTATGCAAATTAGTGCAATGAATTCGTAGTATAGCTATTCAGAAGACAAGTATAGCAGGTGTACCGATACTATCAACCTAGGTGGGAATGCAGATCTTGGAGGTTGCAGATGTATAAAAATATGGCTATAGAAAGTAGAACAAGACATCAAAATAGAGACACTTCCGACGATGAATAAATGATCAATGACACAATTTTTGGTGTAAAACAAACAATAAATTCAGTGAAATAATGGTTTAAGTTCAAAATGTTTAATTAAGTCCCTCTACATAATTAAGTTAACATTTTTATGTTTTTCCTTACTATAAAATAAAGGTTTAAGAACCACTGTGTGTAATTATTACATGGCATTAATTATTTAAATTTAACAAAGATTAAAATACTTTAAGGTTCGATAACTGAAAAATAACATTTATAGATTTTATTCACTTCTATTCTGATCACTATAAAGTTTATAGGAGAAATTTTTTAAAGAAAACTACTGTATGAATTTACAAGTTTTATTATTGTTTTACAAATCACTTATTTGCACAAAGACCACTTAAATGACATTTTCTGGTACATTTCATTTTAGCTCTAAAAGAAAAGCATTTGTTTATTCGGCACTGATTTTTCTTAGGTTTTTAAACACACTTTTTAAATCCTTGTCCTCCAAACTTCGAAAACATCCCAACTGCTTCTCTTAATGCAATATATGTATCATGAGGAATTTCTACAATTTCTTTACTTTTAATGCATTTCTTCTCTGGAAAACCACCTATTTAAAATACCAAATTTAGTACCAATTTGATAAGCTCCATTTCTAGTTTCTAAAATGACTTCCAAAATATTTTTGGAATCCAGTGGTCCCTTGTCTACTTTCGGTACCACCTCGACAATAATATTTTGTCTAGGTTGAAGAGGCTGCAACTTCTTATTTGAACTTTCAAGCATTTTCTCTGCAGCACGTTTTTGACCAATTGTGCAATTTGTTCTCTGCTTCTTTATTCTTTCTTCGTTAAGACATAAATTACAATTCGATTCTTGCACAGAAAATGATAAATCGCAAAATATTCAATTTTACATTTCGAACAGAATGTTTGGGAAACACTAGTACTTGGTATATTGTCAACCATTTCTTGTTTATTGTCGTCTTACATCACAGAAAATTATTTTTCAACGATTTGAATCTCATCTGTGTTTATTGTATGAACATTTAATAAGTCTTGTGTTTCAATGGTTGCAATCTCGTTCACGTTTAACAGGTTAAGCGGCGGACACGGGTGTCTGATTTGAAATTCGCCGCCTATGGCATTAAAAATTGAAGTACCTAATAAAATTTCTATAGCTATTTTCTTGTACGAACGTACAGTTCGTCGCAGCGCCGTACTGTAACTCGACATCTGATCAGATAAATCAATGAAGCTTTTACCTGAATTGTAATCACTAAAACTTTCGGCTTTTGGATATTATTTCCCCGACTTTGAAGTTGGACCATTTCAGCATTATGCCAGGTGGATAAAACAAGACATCTTTTTTGTTATGCCACTTGAGGACACATATTCCTCTTTCATTTTCTCTTTCTCCTTTTTTAAGTTTTTTATTAATTACTTTGGCTGGATTACCCTTGCGATTACTTCGCAAAGTTCCGAGACAATGGGTATTGTTATCCAAAAGTATGTGCGCTAATTGAAGGCTTGTATACCAATCATCAATTACAAAAATTCTACCATACCCTAAAAGACCTCGCGACAATTTTAGCACTACACTATTGGATGCTGCTAATTCACCTTGCTTCTCTTTGCCTGCACATACACTTAGGTTCCACGTATATCCATTCTGAGTACAGAATTTAAATATTTTAATGCCATATTTATGGCACTTTTGTGAATTGTACTGCTTGAAGAGTAAACGTCCCTGAAACGGTACCATGGTTTCATCAATGCAAAATATTTTATATATATATTCGGTTTTTATAACGTCTTACGACGTTGTCCGACTCCCAAACGCCACTGTATTCTGTCTTGAGTTAGGTTTTCGTCCAGATTTCGAGCGCTAATCGCTTTCCTAACTCCCAGGTTCCAGCTCTGTGGTGGTCTTCCTCGTTTCCTCTTCTCTGGGGGTTGCCACATCATCGTTTTTTTAGGCAATCTTTCGTCCCCCATTCGGCTCACATGCCCATACCATATGAGCTGTTTTCTCTCAATATCCTCAACTATAGTGCCCTCTATACCCATTTGTTGTTTTATCACTTCATTCCGTATTCTGTCGGCTCTTGATATTCTCATCGATCTTCTGATGGCATCCATTTCCGTGGCTTCGACCTTTTTCTTATATTTTTCGGTTATTCTCCATGTCTCAGCTCCATAAAGTAGGCTAGTTTTAACCATTGTCTCATAGATGTTCCATTTTCTTTTCTTTGATATTTCTTTACTCCATAGAATTCCGTTCAAACATGCTATAGCTCTTCGTGCTTGTACAATTCGATGTTCTATTTCTCGTTCGTCTTTTCCACTACGGTCGAAGATGACGCCCAGGTATTTATATTCGTTGCATGGATTTATTTTTTGATTGTCATCGATATCGAGTTGTTCTGCTTCAGCTCCAATTGAGAGGTATTTTGTCTTTTCTAAATTGATATTTAATCCCCATTTCTGGTATTCTTCAATTAGTTTTCTAAGCATGTATTCCATGTCATCTTTGTCATTTGAGATCACCACCTGATCATCTGCAAACTGTAAAGTATATATGTAATCCTGATCGTTCAATTGTATACCCATTCCTTTGACTTTCCTTTTCCATTGTTTCAGAGCAAAATATTTTTCATGGTGTAAATATTTTTTGATGATTGGTTATAATTTGCTCTATAAGTGGTTGCACTTTATACATTCGGTCTCCTTCTGGACATTTAGAGTTATCTGAGAAGTGCCACATTTTCAGAAGTAACTCAAATTGGTTACGGCTCATAATATTAGAAGCAACATTATTTTTGAAAATACACTTCGTTGACCAATAAGCCAGAATGGAATTCATTCACACTATTCCCATGTAGCCCAGCAAACCTAGAAATTGTGCAATTTCCTTTCTATCGGTTGGCTCCCATGCTGGAGCACGGGCTTTGTTGGGAATACTCTCGTTTTCCATAAGGAACTTAGTTGCATACAAATTTGTTTGGTCGGTCATATCATCCAGGATGTTAATGTCAACAAGAGCTAAATAATAATCTATTGGCTTAAGACCTTGTAATGCAGCTTGCCAATCAGGATTTATACCACTTCTGTAAGTTGGCTCAAATTCTAAATGATTTCCAACTGGCGCACCCCAAACTGAAACAGACAAATCACGCAAGTCGGCTTATCCTCAATAGCAGGTCTTTATTTTTCTGACGCTGGGGTACGGTCTTCAAAATCTGGAATTGCAAAATCCTGTGGCTCATAATTTGGTTCTTGTGCTGATTCATCTTCGATGCACTTAGTTTCAAGTCTGCGACGTTTATACTTGCACCATGATTAGATGTGCTGGGCATATCATCAAAATCGAGGTCATTGCTGTCGTATTTATTACTGTCACTGCTGCTGGGTGGAATAAATTCTACGTCATCTTCAGAATTGTAGCAAAATGGATCATTTGAGTAATCACCTAAAAGTATGTATTTTACATTTTTTTAATCAAATTGAATAAGTACTATTCCATAAAATAAATACAACGAAGTAAGAATACTATATCGATATCATTTGTCATCTAAATGATTTTCTTACATTTTGTCTTATATCACTGTACTGTTTTTATACAATAGCACCATCAAAATAAAAGCATAATTCAACTTCAGATAAAAAAAAACTTACTGTCACTGTCATAGTAATTTTCTTTCTCCAAAGCTAACTGCACTATTTTTTAGATCGATCACTTATTATTATTATTTCAAAGTTTCTCTTTTTACACAAAACCTTATAACAATGTGCAACGCGTTCAAGCCGTTGTAAAACTAAACAATTATGTAGGTATAAATATGAAACTAACTTGTCCCGACAAGCAACGATAGACTGGCGCCGCGCGTCGCGTCATCGTATAGTCCTATGAATATAGTGTCCGCTCGTTCCGAACGTCTCCGGTGGGCCATGGCGGACACCGGTGTCCTACGCAGTTCGCGCCAGGCCAAAGCCGTCACCGGTGACCGCTCTATTTTTTTTTTTTTTAAATTGTTAACAATTGTTAAATATTGCTTCGGCCAAGGGGATCATTTTGGTGAAAAATACTTGGCGCTTAACCTATTAAGACCTGCAGATCGTTTGTGGTACATATTGAAGAAGCAGTTGATTGTCGACAATCTTCATCTGTGTCATGACATGACTCATTTAAGTTTTGAGATGAATTCAAAATAACACTATCTAGCCTTTCTTCAGTATCTATATTTCTTATAACTTCATCTGGTAAGTCTGAAGAAACCAATCCAACTTTCAAATCTACTTCGAATAATGCTTTGTATGGGGTGCGTCCAATTATTCTATGGTAAGACGAATTTTTCTGCCATTACACAAAGTAACAGCTAACTGACTAATTGGTTGTATTATTGTCACTTATTTCTACTATTATTATTTTCTACATGTTGATGGCTTCTTTCAACACTTTCTTGGCTCTGGGGGTAACGTGGACGACCATTAATTATTTTACAAGAAGGCCATTTTGACACTAGTTCTCTAATAATGCTATTGACAAATTCACGGCCATTGTCGCTCTGTAAGATACACGGGGCTCCAAATTCTAAGAACAATTTTAAAAGTTCTTGTGCAACTTCTGCTGCACATTTTGATTTAAGTGGCCTTAAATGGATAAATTTTGTAAGATGGTCTTGATAGTTCAATAGCCGTGGTACACAATCTTACAAAAATTTCAACGGCTCGTCGTGGAATTGCATATTTGGGTTTAAGAGCGTTTATCATTTTATCACGACCTCCGTGTCCAGTATTTAAAGGAAATTCGTTAAGTTTTTCGTAATACTCGTATTGGCAATACGAAGGTGCGTTCTTGTTTTCCGTCGGTTCGTTTTTTTTATAACTCTTTGAACCCCACCAATTTCAATTAATTCATAATTCCTAAAAAAATAATGTTGTTCATTGGTTCTACTAACGCCAATTTCTTTTTGTTCTCTGGCTGTTCTCAATAACGTACAAACCTCTCTCATTACTACCTATTTTCCTGGACTCATATAATCCCTTCTCGGGATTATATGAGTTTCAATATAATCCCGAGAAATCTAGAAGAATTTAGAAGTTACGTCAACTTACTAGAGTAAAATTTATGTAATTATTCTTTATAGAATTTTTCCCGATTAGCCATGTCTAATATCTGTAATGTGACCTAATAGTACACTTAGACTATAAATGTAAACTTTTGTAAACGCTGCTGTAATCGTGGAAATTGGAAAACTAAGCTTAGAAAATTAGGTTAGGACAAAATTTTGTTTATATTATATGATCTGTGCCTAGATTGCAACACTGTTTCAAAATGGAATTACCGTTTCCGGTAGTTTCGCAAATGCCTAAAGGGTGAAATCATTTCGTAAAATTGAAAACGTTATACAAACTGCCAAGTCATTACGAAAATGACTAGGCTTTTGCAAGAATGCCTGTATTCATACTTGGCTACGACATATATATATATATATATATATATATATATATATATATATATATATATCGACATATATATATATATATATATATATATATATATATATATATATATATATATATATATATATATATATATATATATATATATATATATTATAATATTAAATAAATACAAAAGGAACATTTTTATTCTCGAGAGAGAAAGAGAGAAAAATATATCTTCTGTCTCTCTCTTACTCATTATCTTACATATGTAATGATTTCACCGATTCTCTCCCATACAAATTCCCAACGTCGAGCGCGCATCTAGAAGTATTACTTCAAAAATGAGTGCTATGGATAGGTTTTGTTTTGATATTATTTTACTCCTAAAACCTATCAGAAAAACAATTCTAATAATATAATTACTGTAACTTTACAAAAGGCGTCAAATATTAATGATACTTCAAAAGTTTGAACTGTAAAATATGTGTACTTTATACTATTTTAATAAAAAAAACATATTTCCGCGGTGATTTATTTTATGCTAAACTACAAGTAATTATTTAAAAAAATATGAAAATGAGCTTTCTGGTAAGTTTATTTTTTGAAACAAAAACAACGAAATTCTTTCAAACTAAAAATATAATTCAAGAAATATAAAATAATACATAAATATAAATAAATAATACAAACAAAATATTTACAAAACATGCTCAAAAAGTCCACCCTTCCGGGCAAGGCAGTAACCCAAACGGTCATAAAAACTTGACCGTACATTAGCAACCGTGTTAGGGCTAATATTTTAGGACGGACGTTCAATGTTTAATTTAAGTTCTTCCAAATTAGTAGCTCTGTCATGACCATAAATGGATGATTTGACGTGTCCCCATAAGAAAAAATCATTGGGTGACAGTTCCGGTGATCTCGCTGGCCACAAG
This sequence comes from Diabrotica undecimpunctata, assembly GCF_040954645.1. Lineage (NCBI taxonomy): Eukaryota > Metazoa > Arthropoda > Insecta > Coleoptera > Chrysomelidae > Diabrotica > Diabrotica undecimpunctata. Next base: position 62,616,346 of record NC_092811.1, read on the forward strand.
ATAGTTCCTTGTCTTCCGCATATTAGACGATTTGGGAAGATAATACCTAAATATCGCCGCACCAAAGCATTGTTATGTGCAGGGCATCCGTCATGTTGGAACCAGATGTCATCAAATCTGTTGCCAGCGATTCTACGAATTTACGGAACAATTTGCTGCTGTAGTAGGTCCAAATACTTTGCTCCAGTTAGGTTTCCGTCTATAAAGAATGGTCCAATCATATTATCTCCAAAAATTCCACCCCATACGTTTAACTTTCGGGGATACTGTGTTCGCACTTCGAAAAACCGATGTAGATTTTCCCGAGACCAATTACGTACGCGGGATGAATTATGACGATTTAGTACTGGAAATGTCGATTCATCCGTAAAAACAATATTGTTGAGAAAATTATCATCATGGTTAGCCTTTTCCATTACTGTTTCACAAAACTCCATGCGTCGAATATTGTCCTCAGGAAATATTTCATGACTTTTTTTGATTTTATATGATCTATAACCATTTTTCTTTAAAACACTTCTAATTGTAGTAGTGCCTACTCGTGCCTACTACCTCATTGCAGGACATTGTAGGATTTTCAGTGTCAAACGCACAAATCATCACTTGTTTCTGTTCCTGATTTTCATCAAGGATCACGCTTGTGACTGCGAGGGTTGACGCATCCCGGCCTGTCAAAATTATTCACTACATGCGATACCGTTTTTAATGCAGGAGTTGGACGGTCTTCAAATGCACCGGCAAATAATTCCTGAATTTGTCGAAGCGTATCACCTTGGTAATACCATTTGACAATTTGAACTTTTTCCGCAGCTGAATATTCCATAATTAAAAATGTATTTTTTTGAATGGAAAAACAATTCTGAATAGTTTCGCTACCCACTTGATTCTCCGCAGAAATCAGTCATAAATGAAATGCCATGTGCCGCTAACTGTGATCGACGACGGCTAAAGTCACATGTGAGAGCAGGTCGGATTAGCCCAGTGGATCAAATAAGCCAAGCAATTAGGTAACCGTGTTTCTAATCGTGTGGCGCTTTCTATATATTATATATATATATATATATATATATATATATATATATATATATATATATATATATATATATATATATATATATATATATGTTCGGAAAGATTTCCGCGGTTAGTACAATTAAACTTAGAGCTAAGATTAATATTATTATAAAAATTAATATTAAACTCACCAGTCTTCCGGGTTGAACCGCGTCGATATCCATTTTGCCGAGCTTTCGACATCCTCTCTGATGTCTTCTTCAGGGCTTCCGAGGTCTCAGTCTCCCGAGCCCCCAGACACTACTACACTCACTAGTCACTTCTAGTTCACTACTACAGTAGATCTGTATGTACCTGAATCAGATCCGTAGTAGTGAACTAGAAGTGACTAGTGAGTGTAGTAGTGTCTGGGGGCTCGGGAGACTGAGACCTCGGAAGCCCTGAAGAAGACATCAGAGAGGATGTCGAAAGCTCGGCAAAATGGATATCGACGCGGTTCAACCCGGAAGACTGGTGAGTTTAATATTAATTTTTATAATAATATTAATCTTAGCTCTAAGTTTAATATATATATATATATATATATATATATATATATATATATATATATACCCTTCCCATTAGGGCGTGGTGACACTCTAAATACCGGCTTGCTGCCTCCATTCTGCCTTGACACTCTGTCAAATGTTTTCTCAATATCTAGAAAAGCCATATATATTTGTGTGTTCTTTATTCTAGCTTTCTCAATTATTAGTTTCAACGTAAATATATGGTCTTGCGTACTGTGTCCCTTCCTAAACCCACTTTGTACTTCATCCAGATGTGGTTCAACGATGTGTCTTAATTTCTTTTCTAGGATGCTTTCATATATTTTGGAGACGATACTGAGTAGATTAATTCCTCTATAATTTCCACAAGAACTTGGGTCTCCTTTCTTAAAGATTGGTAGTATTATGCCAATTCTCCAATCTTCGGGAACTGTAGATCCGTTCCAAGCCATGTTCATAATTTTGGTTAAAAATTCAACTCCTTTCGGTCCCATTGTCTTCAACATTTCAGCAATGATTTTGTCATGACCAGCCGATTTACCTCTCTTTATATTATTAATTGTTTCTTTGACTTCTTCTACTTGGATATAATTTTCTTGTCCATGTTCCCTTCTACTTCTATCATTACAGTTTCCTCTTTCGGCTGTCTTGGTGTTAAGAGTTCGCTGAAGTATTGTCTCCATCTTTCCATAATCTCATTTGGTCTGATAATAAGCGTGCCTTTAGTGCCTTGTAAAACAATTTTTGATTACCCCGGCTATCTGCATCCATCTTCAGTCCAAACTCATCCCAGTTCTTCTTCTTTAGCACCATTTCTTTCACCACTTTTCTTTGTCGTTTATATTTTTCGTAACTATTTTCTGTTTTTCTGTTTTTTATATTTTATTTGGGCTTTTAATTCATCGTCCCCCCATCGTGTTTGCTTCTTATTTCTGTTTACATGTTTTATTCCACGCGTTTCTTTTGCTGTCGTCACGATGGTTTCTTTACATTGTTTCCAAGTTTCCTGTAAGTGGTCAGTACTATGTGCATTAGATAATTTGGCTAGTTTTTCTTCTATTTTACTTTTGAACATGGCCGCGACTTTTTGGTCATTTAGTTTATAGTTTTGGATATTCTTGTTCACTTTATTATTTTTCGTTCTTTGTTTAGTGGTTTTAGGTGTTTTTTGGGGTAATCTTATCTTTGCCACTACCAGATAGTGGTCACTATAGATTTCCGGGCCTCTTTTAACTCTGATATCAGTGACCTTTTTCCTAAATTCTCTATTAATTAGAACGTAATCTAGAATTGATTTTTCATTTCTGCTCCTGACTTCTCTCGTGAATTTGTGTATAACCTTGTGTTCAAAAAATGTGTTGGTTATAATCAAATTATGCTCCATGCAAAAGTCTATCATCCTTCTTCCATTATCGTTTTTTGTATCTTCCCCCTGCATACTCAAAATATCTATCAATCAATCAATCAATAATGTCTTTTTATTTCCCATTAAAAAAAAAATACAATTTTCTCTTTTAGTGACATTTGTTCTCCTTGGCACATGCCATCAGGAGGGTTGGCAAACTAATATTATTCCCTAATTAATATATAAAAAATTACACTTAGGCTCATTACATCTAACAAGTTCATTAAAATTAATAAAAAATAAATTAACTAAATATTCATATAAATGTAAGTAATAAACTAAATGTGTATATCCTACTAAGTAGCACTTTGCCCTAGACTAAACAGTAATAACAAAGTATAACAGTAAGGTATATATTGCATTTAAAATGATTGAATGTGTCCCTTAGAGGGGGTGAAAGCTGTTGATATAATAATAATAATAACAAGATAGTCAAGATAGACAAGACAGATAAAAAGATAATAGCTATTCGCATACAGATTATTAATACTAATTTTAATATTTTAGTACTATTGAAATAACACCATGCTAATAGATTTAGTAATTAAATAGGCTCACTAACTCATACCTATACGCCCATGCTTCCCTACAATATGTCTCATCATTGTAACTACTTCCACTCTACTAAGTTCATGTCTACCCAACCACTTTAACCTAATATGTCTCAACACCGAACATTTTCCCAAAAAATGTATCACATCTTCCCTTTCCTTCGTGTTACACATTGAGCAAAACCTTCTTTCATCATTTCTGCCAGGTCGATCATTCAAATATAGAACTCCACATCTTAATTTGAAGAGCCATCGAATGTCCCCAAAATTTTCCATTTCCAGTAGATAATGCATGTTTACTCCTTCTTCTCGCAGTTCTTTGTAGTGTCCACAAAAATTTGATTCGAGTGCCCTATTCTCAGCCAGACGCTGTATCTCCTCCTTCTTTTTTTCTATCATATTCTCAATCATACTAGGCCAGCTTTCTCTCCATTCCCATTCAAACCTTACTTCAATTAAAAATTTGTCTCCCATGCTTATCCAATCTTTCCACCAGCCACACCTTGCTCTTATCATTTCTTTCAAAAAAAATTTTGACAACCTATCACTCGAATATCCTAGTATTTTTTTAACATATTTTTTATGTAAATTCATTGTATATAGGCTGACTCTAGCAATACCTGTCTCCAAATCTAACATAAAGTTAGGAGAATACCTTGGACAAGAGAACATTTTTTTTTATATAAAATCTTCTGATTATTTCCACCTCATCGTACTCAAAAAGACCCCATACCTGAGACCCATAAGTCAAAATTGATCTTATCACCGACTCATACACTGTTACTTTAGCCAAAAAGGGTATATCAGCCTTAGACACTAACCTACTCCAAGCCGTGTAAATCGCTACTTTTGCCAAACTCTGGCGCTTTTTTAGATGAGCTTTAAACGACAACTTGGGTGTTAGTATCATTCCCAAATAATTATAGTTATTCACTACCTCTAATACTCGATCATTCAGCTTCCAAGATTCCCTGATCACACCACCTCCTCTTTTGAATACAAGAATTTTGGATTTATCTAAATTGATTTTTAGATTCCACATCCTACAGTATTTTTCCAGTTCATTAATCATTCGCAGTAGCACCTTCGGATTGATTGCCATCAAAACCAAATCATCTGCATATAATAAAAGTCTTATAATTAAACCATTTATCTCCAAACCGCCTCCCAATGCGTCATGCGGGTCATTCACAAAAAGCGCAAACAGTAATGGACTTAAAAGACATCCCTGTTTCACTCCTACATTACAGTCAAACCATTCAGATAGACCTTCCCTTGACCAGACTGCCGATTTTGTACTTGCGAACATACTTTTTAACAAATCCAGCACTTCAGTAGATAATCCTAAGCGACTCAACTTGTAAAAAAGGGCCCATCGATCAACTGTATCAAAGGCAGCACTAAAGTCCACAAAAAATGTATAAACATTTTTTACTCCCCGTGCATGTTGGATGTTTACTATACTCGTAAGATTAAAAATGTTGTCTATAGTTGAATAGCCAGTTCTATATCCTGCCTGAATCTCATTTAAAATGTTATTATTTTGTACCCACGAGGTAAGTCTGGTTAAAGTCAATGCCGCAATGAGTTTGGTTACTGCATTTAAGAAGCTAATACCTCGATAACTTTCTGCACTTTCCATATTTCCTTTCTTATAAAGAGGAAAAAATATTGCATCATAAAATCCCCGAGGAAAGTTTGGTTTGACGAAAAAATTATTAGCAAGCCCAAGTACAAGCACTTTTCCGTTTTCTGGAAGAAACTTGTAGAACTCAGCAGCAATTCTATCCACTCCTGGTGCTTTATTTGGTTTTAAAGAATCCAATGCTATTTGAAGTTCTTCCATACTAAACGGCCGGTCTAAATGTTCATTGAGGATAAACGGTTCTGCATACAACACAGGATCTGCTGTTATCTCCGTATTCAAATGTCTTGCAAAATGTTGCAGTAAACTATTTAAGTTAACACCTTCCCCAATGGCCGAACTTCCAAACTTATACAGTCCAACAGCCTTCCAAATCTTTTGAATTTTTAGTATTTCTTAAACCCAATGCAGCATTCTTATAAAATTCTTTCTTTTTAAAGTCACAAAGGTGTTTGTATTCCTTTTTAACATTCCTGTATATGTTTGTTGCATAAGTTGAGCTAATTTTTCTAGATACTCTGAGATATGACATTACTTGCTTCCTCTTTCTTGCGCACTCACCATCAAACCATTGCTGGCTTTGTTTACACTCCTCCTTTGCCTTAAAAAGCTTACATTCTCCCTTGTGTGCTGACTTTTTTATACATTGCTGTAGTAACTCTAAAGTTGTCTCCGATTGATTAGTCCACTCATTCACCCTATTAATTTCACAAGACATTCTTTCTTTATATTTTTCCGAATCAGTTTGGGTCCAAGTAATTTTAGGAAGCAGTGGCAAAACTTTACTCGTTGATCCCTGACCGTCATTATCGAAGGTCAGCTCCACTATTAGAGGCATATGGTCAGAATAATATTCACAACCTATAAAAAAATGTTCTACTAAATTTAACATCGGTCTTGATACACATGCAAAATCTATGACAGAACTGCCTAACGGCCCTAAGAATGTGTACTCCCCCTCTATATCGCCTTTTGTTCTACCATTCAAAATAACCAAATTAAAGTCGTCACATAGTCCAATTATCTTTTTCCCATGATGATTAATCAACTTACTTAATCAAAATACCTAAACACCAAAAAACAGGAAGACTTAGACCTATATAGAGCGAAAAACAGAGAGGTAAAGAAAAGAGTAACAAATGAAAAGAACGAACGATGGGAACAAGCATGCACAGAGATAGAACGACATATCGGAGGAACGAGAAATTCAGAATCATGGCGAATATTAAAAGCACTTCAACGAAATAAGACAGAGAAAACCCAGATCGGCAAAATTAGTGAAAACGAGTGGCAAGAATACTACGTAGAACTACTTACAGAAAACCGTCCCCAATTTCAGAAAGAGAATATAGAACATGCAGGAAATGGGGCATACGACCAGATAGAAATAAGCCTGGCAGAAGTTAAGAGAGCAATCAAGACATTGAAGAACAAAAAAGCCAAAGGACCCGGAGGAATACCAAACGAACTAATTAAAAACGGAACGGAAAAGTAATTCCGCATGCTACATAGAATGTTCGAAAGAGGACTAAATGGAGAAGAAATACCTGCGGAATGGACACAAGCATACATCACATCCATACATAAGAAAGGAAACAGGAAAAAATGTGAAAACTATAGAGGAATTAGTATAATATCGTCGGTAGGTAGACTTTACGGGAAAATTATTAAAGAAAAACTAGAAACTGAAATAATAGGAAAAATTGGAGAAGACCAAGCAGGGTTCACAGTAGGAAAATCATGCCTAGATCATACGTACACATTAGAACAACTGATAGAGAAGAAAATGGCAAAAGGTAGACCGGTCCATCTGGCCTTTGTTGATCTAAAGAAAGCATATGACTCAATACCTAGAGTCAAATTATGGGAAGCAATGAATGATCTCGGAATCCGACAAACACTAATAAAAGCAGTTAAAGCACTATACAAAGAAAACAAAGTAGCTATTAAATGTGGAAATAAAGCCTACAATCCATTTAAGACGACAAAAGGACTTCTACAAGGCTGTGCTACGTCCCCTACTCTGTTTAAAATATTCTTGGAAAAGACACTCAAGCCATGGAGGAGAAAGTGCGAAGGAATGGGCATACCAGTAAGAGACGAATACCTATACACCTTAAGTTTTGCCGACGATCAAGTAGTCATCGCACAAGATGAAGAAGATCTCAGCTTTATGCTTAGAAAACTAGAAGAAGAATATAAAAACAACGGAATGGAAATAAACTTAGAGAAAACCGAATACCTAACAACAGAAAACAAGGATATGAGAAACCTAGAGATAGACGAGGGAAGACAAATAAATGGAACAGATAAATTCAAGTATTTAGGAACCATAATATCGAACCAGGGAACAACAGAAGAAGATATAAACAACAGACTGAGACAAACAAGAAACTGTATAAGACAACTAAACTCAGTGTTGTGGGATAAGAACATTACGATAAAGACAAAAAAGAGAATATATAACACCCTGACAAGAAGTATCCTGACATATGGGTCCGAAAACTGGACAATAAACAAGAGAAATAGAGGTAGAATAAGAGCAGTAGAAATGGAGTTCCTGAGGAGAAGCTGTAGACTTACAAAAAGAGACAGAATTGAAAACGCAGAGATTAAGCGGAGAATGGGAGTGCAATCAGACATAATCGACTATATAGAGGAGAAGAGACTATCCTGGTACGGCCACGTCAGAAGAGCGGACAGAGGACGCTGGATAAACAAAATCACAGAATGGAGCCCGATTGGAAGAAAGAGAGGGAGACCCCGAAGGTCATTCAGAGATGAAATCGACGAGGCTATGGAGAAAAGAACCCTGCGAGATGGAGACTGGAATGACAGGGAAAATTGGAGAAAACGGTTGAGTGAAGGAAGACAGTGAAAACTGTGGAAATCCTTAGTAGTAGTAGTAGTATCTTTAGAAACTCTCCTTTCACTCAGGCTTGTCCTTCTGTATACCCCATCTTCATCAAGCTCATCACCTAAAATCCCTTCCTCCCCCAACCTTGCATTAAAATCACCTACAACTAAACTATTTTCAACATTCTGATCTAAATTTTCTACTAAAACCCTTTCAACATTTTCAAAACACTCCGCTCAGTACTCTCCTGGCTTCAGTTACACTGGAATAATGCTTACTTTTTCATCACCTACTTTTATATCTATAATCATTTGACCATCCACTTTCCTCAACTTATGTTGTATCTTATGATTAACACCACACAACCACCCTCCACTCGCTCTACCAAAATTGGAAAATCTCACAGCTGTCTGTGTATATAACTTATATCTATTATTAAAAACCTTATCAGTAAATACAGTTTCTACATGCGTTTCACATAATATAAATATTTCAAAGTTACTTACATATTTTACAAATCCTATTTGATTAAGTTTTGATTTCAAACCTGCTATGTTATACATAAGTATTTTTATTGTGTTCCAACTCTCATTACCAATAGCCATTCCATGTTCCAAATCCACGACATCATCACCTTTACTCTCTATCAGATCTGGTTCACAACCCTCTTCTGATTCCTCCGACTGGATATTGGAGTGATCTTGATTTATATTCTCTGAATGATCCATCACTTCTGCTTGATCACTATTAATACTTGGAGAATTAAACAAGAAGTTTAAATCGACGTTCCAGTCCATCTTAAAACGATTCATACCATTATCCTTTCCACACTTTAATCCATCCCTCGAGTCCCAACTGTACTTAACTGATTCCACCAATAACGAATCAAAGACCAGTTTCATTTTCAGCTCATTATTCTTTTCTTTTATTTTCTTCATAATTGCTCTCAGTCTCGATCTTTTCTCCCTGATTTCTTTTGTATAGTTTCTGTCAATGTAAATTTCAGTACCTCTTAATTTTTTAGTCTGTCACAAAATGTTAGAAATATCAGTATCCCACGGCACATGAGCTATTATGGGTCCATTTGGCTTTGGTGGTCCAAGTGGGTGTGCTCGATTAATCATAACTTGATCTTCAATATCTAAAAAGTTTTTACAAAAATCTGAAATTACTAAAACACAAGGCTCTCTACCAGAATGACGAACACCTCTAAAAATAAGGTTATTCCTCCTTTGTCTTCCTTCTCGATCCTCTAGCATTCTTCCCCTAACTGTGTCCCTCCTTTTCAACTCTTCTAACTCGTCACATATCCCAGATACTTTAGCCTCTAACATCTGAACTTTTAATGTTAATTGTTGGTTCTCTACTCTCAATGACTGGATGTCCTGACTCAGCCTGTTTACATCATCCTTAGTGGATACATTTTCCAATTTTTTGTTAACCGGGTTTAATGATTTATATAGAAGTTCTTCAATAATTGTTTTTAGTACCTCCTTATTTATACTAATACTATCCATTTCCATATTATTTCATTGTGGTGAACTTTCACTCTTTCGTCTCTTTTGGTTGGGCTTTGGAGTAAAAAAATCAGTTATTTCTCGATTATTCGTTGAGTTATCTCTAAATATAGGTGCTATGTAGTAATTACAATAACTTGTGTATAAAATATGGGCACACCATAAAGTAAATAAACAAACAGCCTGTAATTTGTGCTGCCTATATGTAAGGGGCCGAATTTCGTAGTGTTTAGTTTAAATTGATGTTTCTAACTGATGACTAAACTGATGACTAAAAACCTCTCCTCTGTCACACCAGACATCAGGATGAAAGGGCCGGTTAAGTCAAACATCTCTCCTGATGTCCTGCTATCGCCCGATTCCTATTCTTTCTCCGACACATTCATCGAGAAAACTACACCCACACGAACCTCCAAGGACTTTCAACCCCTGCCTTAGCGAGGCTGCCATCTCTCTCGCGTCGTCTGTCTCTCATTTGCTCTTATCTCGGTCTGCGACAGTCCGAACCCCACCTAGGTGCTACTCGCTTGTTTTAGAATTCTGTTGCGAGTTCCCTCTCCTCTCGTTCTTTTGAAGAGAGCAGCTCCCTAATAAAGGCTATAAAATGGTCAAAATTGCACCATGCTCGATTCAGTTTTGGGTCTGGCCATTCGAAAGGACATAATTAAAAACTCACTCAGTTAAATTTTCAAGTTCCTAAGTGCCTCTGGGGGTTCGCTATGGGAAAAAACGTATTTAAAAAAAATATTTTTTAATTGAAATTAAATTAAAAATAAAATTTTTTTTAGACACTGTATTGCTGCAAAAAATCTGAAAAAAAACATGAAAGCGTATTTGAATAATACAAAACTGCCTGATTTTTTTCAGATTTTTAGCTTGAAAATTGAGCCCAGGAAAAATATTTGAAATTTTCAGTGATATTTTAGGTTATGTCGGAAATTTTTGGCCAACTTTAAAACAATGTTTTTTTAGTGGTTTTTTCTCGTTCTTTCGAATGGCATATGTATTATTATCATTTTCAACGTGGAAATTTTCTGAAGTTTTTGACTCATAACCTCAAAAACATACACATAAATTAATGATAATTCATATTTTTATATGTATTCTTATCTTTATAATCGAAATAAGCTATTAGAACTATTTTTTTTTTCCAACAGCATGCTCCAAAAATTGAAAAACCCCGTTTTTTCGGCGTTGTTTTTAAGCTTTCGCTATATAACCTATAAATTCAGTGTCTAAATGAATGATAATTTACATTTTCGCATGCATCTTTCCCTCTACAATCATAATCAGCTATTCAAAGCATTAGTTTTATCTCACAACATTCTCAAAAACCGAAAAACCCCGTTTTCTCCATGTTTTTACTATATAACCTCAAAAGACTCTGAAAAATGAACCATATTTTTGATATCTTTTAAATAATTATTACAGCTGATCGTACAAAGGAAAACAAAATATTTTTTTAGAGGTAAATAAAATTCATATATTTACTAATTAACAATCTATATTTATAATATTCTATTTAATCTAGATACATTGAATGACAGAATAATTGCATTTTATTAATCTTCCTCACTATCCTCGTCGATTACCGGATCAATCTCCGTTTCACCAAATATTTCTGAAAGAAATTTAGCTGGGCTAATAATGTCCAATTTGTACCTAGCATTGCTTAAATAATATATAATAGCAGCAACATGTGAGCAGGATCCAACAGTTCTCAATCCATTAGCACAATCGCACGAGTAAAATTGCATTGTAGCCAATAGATTCTGGCTTATACTCAATGTAACATTTATAAATTTTTTTTTTATATGTCTGGATTGTATCAAAACCTTGATAATATTCGGTTTCATTCGGATGTATTCTTAATTAATTTCGTTTCTATCGTTCAATAACTCAACAATAACAATAATGTAGCTAGGTAACATACAGCTTGACCTAACTGGTACGTACCCGAAAAGAATATTTTGAGATCTCTCTCGGTCATCTCTGGAAAATCAAGAATTTCTAGCGATGTTATCTTGGTTGTCGTCGTACTTCGTCTAGACCACCTTGCTGTTTCAGCTTCTTTAGCCAATGTGTAATCCACTTTACTCTAATTCAACATTCTCTGTATTAATAATTTTTTTAATTCTTCATCTTCTTTTTCATCGCTCTTCTTCTTAGCCTTCTGTCGACCATGTTTGGATATAGGCCTCCCCCAACTCCTTCCATCGGTCTCTATCCTGAGCAACATATTTCCAATTTGTTCCGGCTATTCTTTTAATGTCATCAACCCATTTCATCTGTGGTCTTCCTCTTGGTCGTTTACTTTCGTAAGGTCTCCTTCTTCATCGCTATATAATCTTTTTCCATAACGGTTATTAAGAAAACGTGCAATTCTGCAATATGCTCCAGCTTTTGGTAACAATTTATTATCCAATTGTTGATGGAGCTTATATTTTTTTCCAAGAATGCCGTTTACAGCTTCTGTAAACACGTCGTAACATATCGAGATTCATTAGCTTCAGCTGTGGATAAACTTGGTCTTTTTCCTTTTAATGCAGGCATCAGTACCTTGAAGCCAAGATCTTCTAAATAGGATACGACGTCTCTAAAGCCCCTATCTACAATACAAACATCACCTTTTTTCATAAGTGACCTTATTCCATTTGGATCTTCCATAACCTTCTTCATGATGCTTGCATCATTTTCTGTAGCTAAGAATGGACCGGGAATGTGAGCTGATCATCCGTCAAATTAAATATCTTTATGGCATAAACAGAAGTATGGTTACGGATTAAGTCGTCTCTCACGAGACTTTTTACTCCAAAATATTGTGGCAATACATCTCTCTCGAATGAATTGATTACAGACTCGCAAAAATCAGATACTTTGATCTCATTATCTATCCCGAAAACTGATGAAATAAAATTATTTGATGATCGAGTTCTTAATTTAACAATAATACTGGTTATTGTTGCCTGTTATTTTAGACACGACACAATTCTGCTGCCAAATTCAAAATCAATTCACAATAAACACAAAAACAGAGAGCCATTGAACATTTGAGGAAAAGTCCCGCCGAAAAGATAAAGGCCCTAACACCCAAACTGACTAAGAGCGATAAAGAGGATATGGCCCTACACACGCAAACGCACTAAGAGCGATATAGAATGAGAGCCCGATTATAACAGATATACATGGCGTTGGTAGTTGCGCCGCGTAATGTCAACTACCGTGCGGCGCAACTATCAACGCCATGTTTTCTGTTACAATCAGGCTCCCAGGATATACGGGATGTAAGGCTAAGACATGAACGCCAAAACAGTTAAGTAAATATAAGATATAAAATAAAAGAATAATGTTATAAGCATGGGTATAACACTCTTGTATCTAAGCGGAAGAGTAAGGCATGGACGAGCGTGGTACGAGCTTATGAATGTATATAACAAGGATCTCAAAAGTCATGGAAATATATAGATATGCGTCTGTGTATAAATGTATGTACATTGTGATATAATATCACGTATATAGATATATTGGCTAGCTTAAAATTCCACAACTTTTGAGTATACAAGTGCGTTCTAATTCACGATTCATTTTTCGGAATCTTTTGAGGTTATGTAGTAAAAACATGGAGAAAACGGGGTTTTTCGGTTTTTGGAGCATGCTGTAGGAAAAAATAATAGTCTTAATAGCTTATTTCGATTGTAAAGATATATAAGAATACATATAAAAATATGAATTATCATTAATTTATGTGTATGTTGTTGAGGTTATGAGTCAAAAACTTCAGAAAAATGCCAAAAAAGCAGTTTTTTCGATTTTTAGGCATTTTCCACGTTGATAATGATAATAATACCTATGCCATTTGAAAGAACGGGAAAAAACCTATAAAAAAACATTGTTTTAAAGTTGGCCAAAAATTTACGACATAACCTAAAATATTACTGAAAATTTCAAATATTTTTCCTGGACTCAATTTTCAAGCTAAAAATCTGAAAAAAATCAGGCAGTTTTGTATTATTAAAATACGCTTTTATGAATTTTTTCAGATTTTTTGCAGCAATACATCGTCTAAAAAAAATTATTTTTTTTAAATACGTTTTTTCCCATAGCGAACCCCCAGAGGCACTTGGAACTTGAAAATTTAACTGAGTGAGTTTTTAATTATGTCCTTTCGAATGGCCAGACCCAAAACTGAATCGAGTATGGTGCAATTTTGACTATCTTATCCCGCTATAGCCTTTGTGGATCCGTGTCCACCACCACTCATCCGTCATCATTTTCTCCACCATTTCTCTCACGGAATCAAACATTCTGCTGTTACACAGCCATGGCCTGTGAGCATTTGCGTTAGATAATAATCCAGCTGCCTATACCCACAATCCACCCAGCTTCGAAGGTTCGGGATTAGTGACTTCGTTCACCCCGCCACATCACGTGTTGCCTCCTACTCCTGTTGCCACTGACCAATTGAGACTAATCTCTCGGCCAGTCTTATCTCATTCATTTCTCGCTCTCCAATGTTCCACCCCCTACGACTGTGAATCCTTGCCCTTTCACCTACCAGCACATGTAAAGGAACACAGCCGGTGATAACCCACAGAGCGGCAGCTGACAGTTCTGTAGGCACATGCTACCCTCAGCAGACTAGTTCTGTCCACGCGTACCATGAGCCTCTTGTAAGTTGGTATTTCTACCGCCTCACTCCAGACTGGGGCCGCGTAGAGGACGACAAACTGCACAACACCGTGGAGCGCCCTTCTCCTTTCGGATTTGGGACCACCGATATTAGATATTCTCTGAATAGCTCTGCAGGTCACCCCCTCAGATGTTTCCCCCAACTCCCACCCTGGTGGAGAGTAACTCCCAGATACTTAACGTACTTTTTGGGCGCCACTCTCGCTCCCGCGCACTCAAATTCCACATTATCTCTCTTTCTATAGCCTCTGAATACTACAGCCTCCGTCTTATCCTCCGCGAGAGAAAGATCATGCTCACTCATCCAATCCTCAACTAGTACACACGCACGCGTAATCAGAAGCAAGAGTTCCTCCCTGTCCCGTGCCGCCACCAGCATAGCAAGGTGTATATTATCAACAATGTTTTTAATTTTATTTTCAAACTCTATATCTTCAAAATTTAAACTACTATTTGATAATGGATTCTGTGAAAATTGGTGAAAGAAACTTGTTAACATGGTAATTAATTGATGTTTAAGTGTTGAAAAATCATTCTGCGGCTCTTTTCCAAACTGAAAGACCGGTCCTGCACAAAAGCTAGTATTATATTCCCGTCTAATGGGTGGGAAATTGGGAGAAGAATCACTAGTTTTTCTTTTTTTGGCAAGGGTTTAGGAGAAGATGGTTGATCATGTGTTGACCTAAAGTTCGATTTAGAAGAGGTATTATGGACTGGATGTTGTGCTGAAGAAGTTTTTAAAGCGGGAAATTCTATAGCTGAATCAATTAATGGAGCAAATTTATTTTTTGTATGAGGCTAGAATAGGCCGGATTGTTAATAGCTTTTTCAGCTTCTTTAAAAGATATATTCAAATTAGATATAGCTTCTTTGATTCTAGTTTGCTTTTTAAATTCTGGACACTCTTTATAAGTAGAATTATGACTATTATTTTTGCAATAAACACAAAAAATATTGCATGCTTCGCACACAGATTCATTTTCTGACTCACAATTTCTACACGTCTTTCCCCTACACTGTGAGCCGGAATGGCCGTATCGGAGACAACGAAAACATTGCATAACTAATATAAGTTTCTACAGGGCATCTAACTTTATTAATATAAATATATTGAGGAATACGTTTTCCTTTAAACGTAACAATGATCATTTGACGAGGAACACGTTCCATATTGTTAACTCTAGTCATGCGTTTTACTTTTTTAATAGGTACACTAGAATTAATCATTTGTAGGAGGGCCCCCGCTGTAGGAAGTATCGACTGACCTAACTAACCCGCGTTTTTCTATAAGATGTCCCGGAATGTATGCAAGTAAATTGTTATTTTCAAAGAATGGATCTTTAACTAATTTATTGGCAATACTGCCCGAATTTAGTTCGATTTTTATACGATTGCGACCAACCGTACTAATTTCAATAATATTTTTATCATACTCTTTTAAATTTATTAACTTTTCACCCAATTTCATTGGATGTAATCTCTCAATATTTAATTCTAAATGTTCAACAAAAACATGAAACGGTCCCAAATCGTTAGGTTTAAATCTATTTGTTAATTGATTTAATAAACGTTGTTTATCATAATACGAGTTTTTGTCGGATTCCAAGTTTTTGTCGAGTGTATCGGTACCAGATAATTCATTTAATTGATTATTTTTATTGTTTATACATGAACTTATATTAATATCTTCATGTACAATGATATCCTCAACAAGAACATTGACTCGATTATCTTTATTAAAATTACCATTCGGCGGCCCCTTGCCGCTGGTGGATGGAATGTTTTCCCCGGACTGGTCCGGGGCAGAAACATTCAAAAAATCAAAATTTACTTACAGTAGTTTTCCTTTTAAACACAAACTTAATATACTTATAACTAATAATGAGAACCAAATAACCTACAAACACCGATGTCACTTCGTATAGCGTATGGTATCACGTCTTTACTAGTCAACAGTCGGAATACTAATCTTGTCATTGTATCTTTTGTGACATATTTTATATTATATGTAATATCAACGTTTTCTGGAAGTTGAATTCGAAAATCCGAAAGTAGATTTTCTTCTGTAATAACAGGAATATCTTGTGAGTTGCATATGATTTCATTGCCACCTACAGGGTTAAGTGTAATATCTGAAGATAGATGGGTTTCTGTGATGATAGAGGTATCTTGTATATCATTTGTGATTCCACTTGTCTCTGTGGTCTGAATCGTGGGTAGATCTATGGTATTTTGAAATAAATTAAATATATTAACGAGCAATTTTGAATCTCAGCTTAGTTCTTCGCAATTATCCAAACTTTGAAATTCTAATATTTTTGCGGCTCCAACTGTGTCTCCAAAATCTTCATATGTTATTGATTTTGTCATAGAAATAGTGTGATTAATACCTTTATGCGGGTTTTTGATCTTCCCTAAACATTTGGAATAGTCTATTGCTTCAGTGTTTCATGGATACAATCCAGATGCTTTAAAGCCATTAATTATGGAATCTGATTTTAATTGACTAGTGGCTGTGTTTAGTACCAATGCAAAATTCTCTTTGGTAACTACTGAATTCGGGTTTTCGCGTCTAAATTTTAATACTACCCGGTTCCAATTTGCCTTTAATGGTTTAAATGCAGCAATATCTGCAGGTTGTATAATTCTGGTTGCATTGGGATATAAGGCCACTAAAATAATTTGTAACTTTGAACATAATTCACTAGTTTGAATGGTTAAGTGAGTTTTATGTCCATCAACGAACAAAATAACTGGAAAATTAGTGTTTTTCGCAACTAGGTACTTATATAAGACGTTTCCTATGTATTCATAGAAGTTTTCATTCTTCATCCATCCCGTATCGCTACATTCTATGCCCCATTCTCGTGGAACGGTATTTAAAATATTGCTAGGAATTCGTTTATAAGGGTAAATAATCATTGGTGCTGTTATTTCTCCACATGCTGTAAAGGTAAACATAACCATCAAATTAACTTTGGAGTGATGCTCTATTTGATATACATTTTTGCTTCCCTTTACATCCAACACTCGTTTATTTTTGGGACATGAGAGAAAGCAGGTTTCATCGCCATTTAAAATACGTGAAGGGTCTTGAAGAATATTAATGTAACCTTTACGATGCAAGTATTCTTGAACACCGGTGAACCATTTTTTTACATCTTTTTCAGACACAACTGAACTTGCTGCCGTTACTGCTTCTGGAGTTCTCTCACTTAAATCTGGGTGTCGCTTTAAAAAGGATCTATACCTATATCTATATCTATACTTAGTAAAAGGATTTGCACGTGGATTTGCGTCAAGAAAACCTTTAACCGAGTCTTGTATATCTTACCGGAAAACTTTTGTCTTGGCATATTATTATCCAATGCTTTAAACGATATTCTTCCTCTAAACTAAGACTAGGATTGGGACCAAGGATAGTTTTTTCATTAAATTTTTCACTTGCTCTAAACTGCAATGTTGCTCTTGGCACATTAAATTGTTCAGCAGCTTTTCGTTGGCTCATGCCATTTTCGATGGCCTGAAAAGCAGACTGAAGATCTTGTTCTGTATATTGTTTGTGATACGTTTTATCTTTCCCGGATATTTGGCATTTTTGATTCTAAAAATAAAAATCATTTATTAGTAATAATGTTAGCTATAATACGGACGTTTTAAATTTGATTGAATATGCCGACATTAGCATTAATTTTATAATAACTAAAACGATTGTAATTTTATAAATACATATCCGGACAAAAAATATATTCTTATTACACATTACAGTTATTGGCCACCCTGTGGTTTAGTGATTGGCAGTCGGCCAACCACTGGTTATTGCCTTAAAAAATAAGAAAAAATGTTTAAAATATCTTATTTTGGACCAAACTAGGTACAGTAATTGGCCGGCAGGCTAATCATTATAACACGGACATATTTAAGATTCAGTGCTTGGCCACTCAAATTTATTGCCAAAAATGCAACTTAAATATTAAAACCACTGATAATGTAAGATGTACCCCACTAAATCGCCATAAAATATTAATATACCCAAATACATAATACTATTAGCCAATATAACTCACCTCGTGAATAGCCTTCCTTAACAAATTCTTTACAGTATCGATAGTTCCTTTGACCGAGTCAGTCGTTAATTTCGTTAAAGGCCGAGCCGGTTCCTAATTACTTGGTGTTTGGATTTAACTTTTTACATATAAGACAATAATTAAAAAGTGTAAACTGATAATTAATACGAAATAATATCAGTCCCCGATGGGGGACAAAAATAAACAAGGGACGTCTTTTATGACGACAGATACTGACATGAATAACAGTGATTTAAGTGTTAATAATATTAATAATAAATCTAGTGAGGATAGTGATGTCCAGAAAACAGCGAAGCAGTTGGAACCGAAAATATTCAATCTCCTCTCAGATAAGTACAACGTGCAAAATATTTGGGTATATATAGAAAGTACCGACAATAACAATTTAGGTAGATTGCATCCAATGACTGTTGGTCATATTCTTTTTAAAAAATTTAATCTTAAAAGCATTCTTGAAATTAAAAGTATAGGCCGAAACCGGATTAAAATGTTATTAAAATCACTTCTAAAGGCAAATAATTTAGTAAAACATCCACTACTGAAATCAGAAAATTTAAGAGCATTTATACCGAACCATTTACTAGAAATTAAAGGGTTAATAAGAGACGTGGATACTCGTTATGATATCAACTATCTTATGGAAAATATCGAATCAGACTCACGCGTTACTAACATATATAGGTTAAATAGAAAAGTCCAAAAAGAAGACAAAACAGTCGAATTTAAAAATCGCGTAGCTTTTAATCGAGTTTTTTTTCGGTTGAACAATTTGTAGGTAGAATAACCCAGTGTTACAAATGTTTGAGATATGGGCATGTATCTAAACAATGTAACAGTACTCAGGAAAGGTGTATAAATTGCGGTGAGATTAAAGATGATAAACACAATTGTGAAAAAATTTGATTTTTTGTATACACTGTAAAAGCAGAGATCACGTATCTATCTCAAAAAAGTGTCCCTCTTATGACAATCAAAAAAAAATTAAAAATATAATGATAGAGCAAAAAACCTCATTTAAGGAAGCCAAAGAAATATCTGAGAATTCCTTATCCAGTTTAGTAAGTCACAATTCCTTTTCACCGCTAACAAATTATGACAAACATTTTCCAGAACTTCCTAACAACGATCGTATATCGTTATCTCATCCAAATCGTAATCAAATCTCTACAAATTTCAATGGCAATCAAAATAATTCCTTTTCCCAACAAACTCATGCGAGGGATAGACCTCCAACCAAAAAAAAAGAGAAAATCAAACTCTCCCACTATCCAATCACCTGTTCAAAAACAATTATTTCCATTTACCTTTGGACCTTCACAACCTTTGACAATAAATTCAAATAAACCAAACTACTCTAGTTTGGAAATCAAAAAAAGCAGTATAGCTAGCAATTTATCAATTTTTATCATGGACTTTATTAATAAAATAATTTCAAGTAACAACAGACAACCTGTTGATATTAACGTAATTACAAGTAGTATAGAACAAGTATTGGAGGATACTTTGAAAAACCAATAAAATTTAATCGTAAAACACGCAATTTAAATATAATGCAATGGAATGCACGTTCTGCTATAGCTAACAAAAATAGTCTGGTACAATTTCTTTTTGATAAAAATATCGACATTGCGCTTATAAGCGAAACTTGGTTTAAAAAAAAATCAACAATATAGTTTTAGTGGTTACAATATAATACGCAATGACAGAAACGATGGCTATGCTGGTGTGGCAATTTTAGTACACAAATCTCTTCAATTTGTGGAACATAATATCAATATAAATTACAATGAAAATATTTTAGTGTGTGCTGTACAAGTTAAATATGGAACTTTGTCTTTAAATTTTGTATCTATTTATAAACCTCCAAAAATACAAACAATATATGAAGATTGGGTAAAAATTTTTGAACAGTTTGATGGGCCTTTAATTATAGGTGGTGATTTTAATGCACACCACTCTATATGGGGCTGTCATAATAATGATACCACAGGATCACAACTAATAAATGTCGCAGATGATTTAAATTTAACTGTTTTAAACAATGGAGAACCTACGATTTTAAGACGTCCTGATCAACGGGATTCAGCTATTGATGTAACCTTTTGTTCACCTGAACTAGTTAACAAAACATCTTGGAATGTCATCTCTGATACCCTAGGATCAAATCACTATGTCATTTCTATAGAATTAATTTTTGCAATTAATGAAAATGAAATATCTCCTAAAAATAAATGGAATATTAAAAAAGCCAATTGGGCGTTATATACCTCGACGATTCAGATTTTGCACGATACGAACAACAGTCACTCGGATAATCTAACTGAACAGTACTCCTCCTTCATTAATAATATAAATACGGCCGCAGAAGCAGCTATACTCCAATATAAACCTTATAAATGTAAACGGCACCCACCCCCTTGGTGGAATATTGATTGTGACAATATTATCAAACAACGAAAATTGGCTTTAATAAATTACAAAAAAAAACACTAATTTTGAAAATTACGTTCAATACCAGGAGATCTCGGCTAGAACCAAAAAAACATTAAAAAATATAGCAAAGAAACATTGGATTGAATGGGTCTCTTCCCTGAATAAAAATACACCAGCTACAACTCTTTGGAATCAAGCTAGAAAAATTTACAGAAAACCAATATCAAAAATAAAATCTTTCGATCAAAAATGGATTGATGACTTTCTTATTAAAGTTGCACCACCAACTGCGAACCCTCAAAAATCCAGCTACATAGATTCAACCCCATCTGAAAAAAATCATTTTCTACTAAAACCTTTCACTTATAATGAACTAATTTTCGCTATAAATGATCGTAAAGATAATTGTCCAGGATACGATCATATCAAATACTCCATGCTTATTAACCTCCCAGAAGTAGCAAAACATTTTCTATTAGACTTTTTAAATCGAATCATTCAAGACAATTCTGTCAATCGACCCATTTCTCTCTTTTCTTGTGTATTTAAAACTTTGGAACGAATGTTAAAACATAGACTAGAATGGTGGGTGCATACCAAAAAATTACTACCAAATAATCAGTTTGGATACAAACGAGGATGTGGAACTTTAGATGCACTAGCTACACTTGTAACGGACATACAGAGTAACTTTTCTAGAAATAACTATTTGCCTACTTTATCTCTAGATATAGAAGGTGCTTATGACAGTGTGTGTTTACCTCGATTAAAAGACAAAATGATCAATCAATTTCAAATACCCACAAATCTGGCACAAACCATAATTAATTTCTACACTAATAGACGCTTATACGTTAGAAACTATAAAAATGAATTTATTGGACCACGTTATAATAGTTGGGGATTACCTCAGGGATCAGTCTTAAGCTCTTTTCTTTTTAATCTGTATACTGCCGATTTTCATAGTCTTAATATACCAAGTATCACTTACAAAACAATCCAATATGCTGATGACTTCCTAGTCTATACAGAAAGGAGTAAATATGAACCTTCCCTTACAATTTTAAGAAAATTACATGAACATTTCTCAAACTGGTTTTGTAAAAATGGTTTTAATTTATCCACTAATAAATCAAACGTGTGCATTTTTTCACGACATAATATTCCAAACATAAATACTATTTTATTAAATGGCCAAAGTTTAAATTTCTGTAAGTCAATAAAATATCTAGGTATGTTTCTAGATCAAAAGTTAACATGGAAAGTACACATCGAGTATATGCTTGACAAAAGCAATAAAGGTCTCAATTTTTTAAAATCAATTTCTAAAACTTGGTGGGGTGCTGACGTAGAAACAGCTTTGCTTTTTTACAAATCTTATATCAGATCCATTCTGGACTATGGATGTATACTTTATGGATCAGCAAGTAAACAAATTTTAAATAAAATTGATGTATTTCAACGGACTGTTCTACGTACTTGTATGGGAGCAATGAAGTCTACTCCAATAGCTCCATTGCATGTTGAAACTTTAGAACCTCCTTTAAATTTTAGACGAGATTATCTAAGTGAAAAATTTATAGTGAAAATTTCATATATCAACAATTCTTTATATTCTGGCATAAGCTCGCTAAATACCGAGGATCTAACAAACAGTTACTGGATTCATAAAAATTCACCAACCCTTTGCACGGCCTTTAGAGCCATGTGTAACAATAAGTATACCAACAGTATTAGCAACCTTGAGATTAACGACTATTTCGCATTTTTTAATGAAGCTGATATACACATACCAACATATTATAGTATTCCATCATTAGATTCATGCATCTTAAATTCTTACATAAAAAAATGGCCCATGGCAACTGTAATCTATACAGATGCATCCAAAACATCGGAAGGGACCGGATGTGCTTTCTACATTCCATCCAAGTCAATAGAAAAAATGTTCAAACTACCTCTCAATTGCTCAATTTTTAGTGCTGAAGCTCTTGCAATTCTTGAAGCCTTGAAATATTTCGACAGTTTAAACAATAATGCAGTTTTAATAATATCCGATTCATTATCAGTCTTATTATCTCTCAAAAATACAAAGTTACCCAATTATAATTCTAATCCTTTTATTTACCAAATTAAGAACATACTTGTTAACCTTAAAAATAAAAATAAAACTACGAATTTTATTTGGGTAAAGGCTCATGTTGGTATAAAACATAATGAGCATGTTGATTACATTGCAAAAGCTGCAATAACCTCGACAGCTGAAATTTTACCAGATGAGAGAATTTGTGTTCCTGATGCTTTTCTCATCTCTAAAAGAAATCAAACAGATCGTTGGAATACCGCTTGGCAAACTTTTTGCGACCACTCAACAACACAATACGTGCATATACAACCACACATCCCTAATTCCAGATGGTTCAAGAATTTCAATACCGCTCGTAAATATACCACAACTTTAATAAGATTGAGATTTGGCCACGCTTGTTATCCTGTTCATCTTGCTCAAATCAAAATATATAATTCAGACTTATGCGAAACTTGTCAAGAACAAGGAGATCTTAACCACATCTTTTTTAAGTGTTCCAAATATCTTCAGCATTCAGGAACTCTTTTAAACAACTTGCAAACTCTGAAAATATTCCCTCCATATCAAATAAATAACCTGTTGGCTACTAATAATAAAAAAGTTTATGATTGTTTGATTAAATTTATACATAGTGTAAATATGTGTCTGTAGTCAATCTCAGCTAAGCTCGTTAACCTTTGTTCTAACCCAATTGTTTATTTACCTTTCTTTCCGTGACCTATTGCTAGTAATGTCTTAAACAAATGTCCTGATGGGTCCCTGGACGAGAAGTGAGTATCCCTGTTGTTCCTTATATATGTTTTTTCTTGATATAATTTTCGCTTTTTGTTTGATTTAGTTATAGGGATTTTATGAGGTTTTTTTACTCGAATAGATACACTTTTATACACTAGCAATTAATAGTATAGATTATACACTTATGTATGTATACACTGTATAATGTACACTTATGTATGCACTTATGTGTATATGCATACACTTTTTTCTTCTTTAGTATTAATTATATTTTTCTTTTATTATATCTCAATATGTAATTGGCTAAATAGCTAAGTGCTAAAGCCACAAAAAAAAAAAAAAACAAATTCTTTAAAAAACTCTTAAACCTGGATGTACCTGTTAAGCTTCAAACAACACACGCCGTAACAACTAGATAATTTTAACTGAGAGAGATGATAGCTAGACTAAATATACAGCAATGTTGCCAGATTTTAATGAAAGTAAATTTATTTCCTTATATTTTCTGAAAATCTTAATATTTCGGATTTTTGTGACCGGCCAACAACTGTACCCGTTACCCTATCTTTTAATATTACTATGAACGTTGTCTACTTCTTGGATAGCCCCATGACCTGGTACTGAGTACTTCATTGTGATACTGCTTACCTCGGGATGTTCTTTCAATGCATCCATCACACAAAAGGAAATAAGTGAATTTCTTTTCTGGGATACACATGAATCGCTCCGTGTAACTAGATCAGAGATATTGTTGTTTGTCAAAACTCTGTCTAAAATTTTTCGGAAAGCACTGGCCAATACAGTTCCCTTTCTTCCTTGTTTGGCTTCGGTCCATATCGCACAGTAGACTGTTTTTATTAAGGAGTAATAACCTGTCAAATTATAAATTTGATTTATGCATATAAAAAAAATCACCAACTTCTGACCTCGGACATGTAATGACATTTTCCAAATCAACTTTCTTTTCTCGATCGTAATTTCTTTGCAGTCTCATGTCATTTTTTGTTTTTATATGCTGATCAAAAGCGGTTTGTTCTTCGTCTGTTAAGATGTGTCAGCTCTTTTTATTTTATAATTCTCACATCTTAAACAGCGATCTTTTTTAGGAATATGAAAAGCTGCAGTTAAATTCAGTGTTGAATATATATCGGTAATATGAAGCTTAACTGGATTTTTATTTTGTTCTTCACACCATTTAACATACAATTGATATAATTTCACTATACTCAAATTTGCTTCTAAATATTT
Source organism: Diabrotica undecimpunctata (assembly GCF_040954645.1). Classification (NCBI taxonomy): domain Eukaryota; kingdom Metazoa; phylum Arthropoda; class Insecta; order Coleoptera; family Chrysomelidae; genus Diabrotica; species Diabrotica undecimpunctata. Next base: position 62,641,165 of record NC_092811.1, read on the forward strand.
CCGTTGAGTAGTCTTTCGGCAGTAATGTGATTCAATACAGGGAATAATTTAATGTGATTTTTTACGTCCTCTTTTCTATCACTCGTTATAGACGTGCTGCTTGTTTTACCTCATATCTTTTTTTGGTAGGTTTTCTTCTTTATGGGCTGTGTATATAGGTTTTTGAGAAATGTTTAACGTCCCCAAAAAAAAGTTTTTACAAACTCAGATTTTTTCTCCACGAATAGTCAAAAAATATTCAAATGAATACATCCTTCTTGACGGTCTTTGAATAGTTGTTCTGGCATTCAAAATTTTTCTTTTAACTTGACTTAAAAATAAAAATTTTTCATTTTGTGGCAAAGGCCAATAAAGAACTTCTGTTGTTCTTCTTTGCAAATGGTTGTTCCACATTTAAACTTACAATTTTCAAGATAGTTTTTCTTATAAGTACTTTTTTGTTCTTTGACTTCCTTTCCCCTCACACGTACGTAAGCTTTCCCACTCTGACAACGGCGTTTTCGTTCACGTGCTTTCCAATTGGATTCACATTTGTTTCGTTTTCTAGTATTCTTCGAAGTTGAAGGAATTTGATTTAGTATACTGTAACAATAATATATCATGTAGAAAAATTACTTTTAAATACTTAAGTAATAAAAATAACCTACTTGTCATTGTCATCCCTTTGAAGTTCTACGTCTAAAATAACTGCATTGTTAATATTCTGTTCCAGATTTTCATTAGCTACATTCATTATCGAATCCAACTGCAAAATTGTGATGCCCTCACAACAAAATCTTAAGAATTTTTGTTTGTAACTTACCGTTGTTGGTGTTTTGTTTATTAGTGTACTTTTCTTTGCGAGTATATTCAAAATCATCATTCCCATCACGATCTAACTGAAATATTATAATGCTGTCACTGATTTCTTCGTTATAACATCCAGGAATCTCACTCATTTTGATGCAAATAAATAAAACACTTTAGTACTTTAAAACTGTTTTTAACAAAACTTACAATAATACTAATAAATCATCGAGGTTAGGTTATGAGAACTTATTTAAATGTTTGTAGATGGCATTTTGTGTACTGACGAATTGGCGGTTCTTTTTTCAAGCTAGGACCTTGTTAACTTATAAACACGTTTAGTTCTTGCAAATAGAACCATGTGTACTTAGCTGACTGTTTTTATTTCAGTTATAACTCTGTTAACTGATCAACATTTAAAATTCTCTGAGATAGAACCCTATAACATTCGTATTTCAGCCACCTGTAAATAGATGTGCTAGTATCATATTAAGGTGAAGAACATCAAATAGAACCATTTTACATAAAAATCTCAGTTTTGATAAAAATGGCAGATAGAACCTTGTTATTCTGACGCAACGATTAATCAGAACCATCTCCTTATCCCATCTAGACATCTCCAATATTAAATTGTTTACATTAAATGAACTTGAAAATCTTAAAGTAAATCTCTTAAAAATTTATCCCAGAAATTCTTTATTAGTAAATGACGAACACCCATATGAACTAGTTGAACTATCTAAAACATTAGTTTGTGTCAGACAGGGAACTATGCTCATAATAATCAAAATTCCTATCCTCTACGAACAATCCCACAACGCATTTAAAATTTATCCTATCCCAAATGCAGACCATATTATGATTCTTCCACCAGCACATTATCATACCAATAATAAATGGTAAGAGATCTGCACGAGACAAGCTAAGAACATCAAATGTACCAAATGATACCAATGTCAATTCTAAAAGTATAGCCAAGGAAAATTTCTTTCAAGAAACCAACAATGCGAAATTATTGGGAATAGTAGAATCAATAAATATTAGGGAACAAACGATCAAATCCAGCAGCATCCTTACCACAAATGAATCCGTTATCATAGATGACATCAAATTTAACAAAAAGTAAAATCAAGAAATCTACGTACCAGATATCGTACCCATGGAACTTATAGCAAACATAGATTCAGCATCACTTCACGTTGGCGATCAACATGGCTATCCTAACTTTGCTTGCTTCTATTCTGAATAGTCCGGTTGTCGATGTATTAAACCACTTTCTCAGGTTTTGAAGCCAAGATATTCTTCTTCTCCTTGGTCCTCTCTTTCCAAATACCTTGCCCTGAAGAATGAGTTGCAACAAGCCGTATCTCTGTTCATTCCTCATAACATGGCCAAGATATTCTAGTTTGCGCTCTTTGATGGTGTTAATAATCTCGCATTCCTTGTCTATTCTACGTAGAACCTCAACATTAGTCACACGATCCACCCATGAAATTCTTAAAATACGTCTGTAACACCACATCTCGAATGCCTCGAGTTTTCTTAAAGAAGCTTCGAAAAGTGTCCAGGCCTCTACTCCGTATAATAACGTAGAAAATACATAGCATCTAATGAGAGAGATTTTGGTAGCAAGTGGTAAATCTTGACTTCTGAAAAGAGACTTCATCATTATGAACGCCGATCTCGCTTTTCCTTTGCGTTGTTTTATTTCACTGGAGTGATCCCATTGGCTGTTAATGTTGGTACCAAGGTATGTGTAGCTGTCCACTCTGTCAATTGGATGTTGGTTAACCAAAAGATGTGTATTTAATATTTCGCGCTTACTGGCTACCATGTACTTTGTTTTCTTCGTATTAAGATCAAGTCCGTGTTCTCTACTTATATCTGATATAAGCGGGGATCCTACAGCTTCTGCCACTTCCCACATTTCGATCGCCATCTTTTTCTATTTCTCCAGGTGTCTTCATCAATGGCTCTGTTTTTCATGGTTTCCATAGCACCTTGTATCCAAGACTTGGCTGGTCTTCCCCGTTTCCTTCTATTACTTGGATTGTATTCCATAGCTCTTTTTGGCCATCTTTTGTCGTCCATCCTCTGTACGTGTCCATACCATATTAACTGTCTAGTTTCTATTCTTTCAGAAGTTGTATGTACTCTATCTGTTTTTCTTCTAATTTCAGAATTAGGTATACGTTCTACTCTTGATATACGGCAAGCTCTTCTCTTCTTCTTCTTCTTCAGTGCCTTATCCGGTCCAGATGTTGGCGATCATCAAGGTTATCATGGTTTTGTTGACTGCTCTGCGAAACAGCTCCGCTGAGGTCATCCCAAACCATTGTCGGAGATTTTTCAACCACAAGATACGACGGCGTCCCGGTCCTCTTCTGCCAAATACTTTACCCTGCATAACGAGTTGAAGAATTCGATATTTTTCTTCGTTCCGCATCACGTGGCCGAGGTTCTCAAGCTTACGTTGTTTAATTAAATTAAGCACTTCTTTTTCTTTTGTCATGCGCTGTAGGACCTCAACGTTGGTGACATGGTCCACATAAGATATTTTTAGTATCCTTCTGTATATCCACATCTCGAAGGCTTCGATTCGTTTTTCAGTGGCTTGCGTCAGTGTCCAGGCTTCAACTCCATATAGTAACACTGGAAGAACGTAGCACTTCACTATCCGCATCTTGGGTTTCCCACACTGAGATCACTGCAGCACAGCAAGGATCTCAACTTAATAAATGTAGACCGTGCCATTTCAATTCTGGATCTAATCTCTTGAGCGTAGTCCCATTGTACGTTGAGGGTAGTTCCAAGGTAAGTGAATCTGTCGACTCTGTCGTTTTCTTAATATTAAGGTTCAGTCCGTATGTTACGCTCACAGTTCGCACTCGGTCTAGTAAGGCCTGCAGATCGTTTAGGCTGGTTGCTAGTAACACAGTGTCATCGGCGTAGCGGATATTAATGATGTATTCACCGTTCACTCGGATTCCCATGTCTAGGTTTGTGAGGGCTTCATTAAAAATCTCCTCAGAGTATATATTGAAAAGAGTCGGCGATAGCACACATCCTTGCCTTACTCCTCGCATGATCTTCACTTGGTCGGTCAGCTGGTCTTCGACCTTGACTTGAGCACGCTGGTTCCAGCTCTTCTCAGGTAATCCATTTCAAATGGCAACATTCTGCTCCATATGTAAGAATGGGCTCTACAATTACTTTGTAGATAGTCATTTTAGTTCTCATAGTAGCGTTGTTGGACCAAAGTATCGAATTCAGAATTTGAACACTCTGTAACGAGTCCGGTACTTTAATAATCCATAAACATTTTTAAATACAATTTTAAAATCCTCTTAATGCTTTTCTGAATTTTGAATTTCTAAGTTGGCTTAAACAGCGACACCTACGATGATGTAGGGCAACATGATCATCCGGCTAGCAATTAGCGCTCATTCTGGTTTTAACCTTTTGGTAGACAACATCGTTTAACAAAAAAAAGGGTAGGCGACAGAAGAAGGCTAAATTTGTTTTAAAGAATATTAATTTCGTTGGGAAGGAAGAATATATACAGTTTTTAGTTGTTTCGTAGTGTATACATGTATATGACAGATATATATATATATATATATATATATATATATATATATATATAGTGATATATATATATCTGTCATTTATCACATTATTTCATTAAGAAACATTCTGAATTTAGATATAGTAATGTTATAAAATCATATCAATTTTCTATTTTACTTCCCGGCCTTAAAAAAATATAATTATCCATTTTTAAAACTATCTATTATCTATTAAGACTATCTGTAAAAATATTCTGCCTCATATCGTTCTTTTACATTCAAAAATATATCCGTAGCAAGTTTTCGTTAAAAATTATCTATTTGATCAATTTATTTTACATCAAATATTGTCAGACCATGCGAAGGTCACATTATCTACAAAATCATTACAGCTTTTTTCTTTGACACAAGCTTCCCAGCAACTTTTTGTAATATTTTTCAAGTTATTTCATTTGTTAATAAACCTTGTATTTTTCCCTTCTTTTTATTAAGCGTAAGGAAGAACTGTAACACAATTGTTCTTTTTAGACTACTCCAAGAAGTTAAATCCAGGATCGAGGATTTTTTTTTTTCATTTATTTTTGGGGATTTTTTTTACAAGGAGGAAAAGAATTTGCGTTTTTGAATTTGCCCATTTGCCCGTCTGTTCCATCAGAGGTCCAGAGCTCTCTCAGACTACTCTCGGACCACTTCAGGATACCAGCCCGAAAGACCTCCCTTATTTAGAGTGTGGAACATTGTTCATTTTTTATATTTTTTTTTATTCATTAATTGTTAATAATTTTGTTTATAATATTTTGTTTCCAATCTTAAATCATACTGTTTCATTTAATAATAAAGACCCGTCATTTTTTCTAAATAATTATAAAATATATAAGCATTAAAATTGTCACGTCCAGGTCGAGGTTTTAAATCCTCCCATTTAACTCAGTTTGTGCGATTTTATGTGTACACATCTAATCAGAGAGTTATTTATTAAAATTTTATTATTATTATATTTTCAAACCATTGGACATTTATCCCTTCAGGATATTGTCCTCATTACATTATTACAACCTTCAATTGAAAGCCAAAGTACAGAGTTGCATCTCTGAGGCAAGTAAATTACCTTTTTAGGTCAATCATTACAATTTTTCCTATATCTTATTATTGGTAAATTTAGATTATCAAGGATCAGTTGCGTATAACCAGGGCATTTATTTTTTTTTGTATATAATTAACTAAGTTGACTGTACATAATTGGTGGTGGGTATTTTAGGGTAAATTTAGATTGTATATATTGGATAGGGATTAAATTTTTGGTGAAAACTAAATATTTCAATTCATACCTGTATCCTTTTTTTTTGTATTTCAGCAAATAGCTTTACAAGATACCTTGGAAAGTTTATGTTAATACTTTCCTGGCGCCCACTCACATTTTGGAGCACCTTCTATAATCATTTTTATTTCCCTTAGTTATATACTATAGATTGTTTATTACCTTGTCATTCATTTTCTTATTCTACGGTCTCTGTAGGGCATGCAAATTTGCCGAATCCTCTTTTGAGTGTTAAGTAGTCACTCTCCGGCACATTCAGCTAGCCAGCTTTAATTTATTTGTTTTGTTACATCACTCCTCATTTGTTTTTGTTACAACTCTTCCTGCCTTGTTGCACTCTATAGTCTATATCTCGTTCCGTTGTTCCTTTACTGCAGATAATACTTCCCAAATATTTGTATTCGTAGCACCTTTTCATTTGTATAATTTCCCAATTCGGGTCTTCGTCTTCACTGCCTATTCGCATATATTCTGTTTTAGACATATTTATACTCATCCCCCATTTTTCGTATTCATCTTTGAGCTTTCTAAGCATATAATCTGCATCTTCTTCACAGCTTGCAATTAGTACTTGATCATCTGCAAAGAACAGCGTTGTCAGATAATGGTTGTTAAGCTTCAACCCCATTCCCGCACATTTTTGTCTCCACTGGTGCAGTGCTTCTTGGATATATATTTTGAATAGGGTGGGGGAAAGACAACATCCTTGTCTCAAGCCTTTCGTTACTGTAAATACCCTTGAGAAAGTATTTCCTGTTTTTACAGTGCTTTGAGGACATTTATAGATGTTCAGTATTGCTTTTAGATATGTTTTACTAAGGTCCGTTTTCGTCAAGACACTAAATAAGAGTTTTAAAGGAACTGTATCATAAGCCTTCTCCAGATCTATAAATACCAGATGCGTAGGGAGGTTTCGAGCTGTTCGTTTTTCAATTACTTGTTGAAGGGTAAATGTGTTGTCCACGCACGATCTTCCTGCTCTGAAGCCGCTTTGTTCTTCAATTTCTTTATACTCCTCTTCTATTCTTCTTTTCAATATACGACCATATAACCTTCCCAGCGAGCTAGTTACGCTAATGCCTCTATAATTTCCGCATTTTTTTCTGTCTCCCTTTTTATAAATGGGGCTAATGTGGGCAAAATTCCAATCGTCTGGAATCATTTGGCCTTCAATTAAGCATTTATTAAAAATATCTGATAAACGCGACATTATTCTTTGCAAATCGTCCAGACTATCTGCAAAAACTGGTAACTTCACTGATAATCATCTTATTTGTGTCAGTAGGGGAGAGGTGAGATGGTTGATCCCTGTTTTAGTGTTTAAAGATTATTTCAGATCATAATAGTCAAAAACCCCTGTCCATGAGGGATACTTGATCCCCGTGAGACGGCTACTTGAACCCTGGGATAAAGTACCCCACCTATGATGCATAGCATAAGTAATTATTGCCAATTATGAAAGGTAATTAAATTAAACAATGAAACAAATAAAACTACCTACCTACTTAAATAAAAACATAAAATACAAAAATAAATTGAGCCAAAAAAGAACAATTATTTAGAAAACATTAGCATCAAATCTATGGTTAAATTTTATAATGTCAGTAGTCCTGGCCGTTCTGCTGACGGACGACTGCGGCAGCTTTTGTATGGCTTTTCGGTCCACTAAGGTAACGTCCTCTACTATTGGAAAAGTGAAACAGCTTCCTTTTAGTCCCTTCCGCCTTAAGAATTTAACTTCCAATGTATTTTCTTTCAGGCACAAAACTTTTCCAACATAAAAGTTCATTGTTTTTTTAGTACAAAACTTGACTAAAACGTAGTCATCTGCCACTCTACCTCGAGAAAATTGGGCACGAGGTGCTGCCTTAGGATAGGACATGATGTCTTGTGGAAAAAAATGTTTTACAGACATTGTATCCGATGATGGAGTGCAAGGTTTTAGAGCCCCAGACAACGATGGTTCTATAGAAATTGATGTACTAGCACTAGGCGTTGGCTGTATTGGATCCACAACTGATTCCTGAATCAAAGTTGGGTCTGGACGGTCCGTGACAGCGCTGGTCATAAATTCGTCGTCAGTAAATATGTTTGGATTTATCAGCCATATTCCAGATACTTTGAACCCACTTATGATATTTGAAGGAGCCATGGCTCAGGGGAACGCATCTTCAAGCAGTTCTGCAATGTCGTAAATGGTAATAGTTCTCCCGGGAAATTTGAGCATAAAATTGGAAGCTTCAATGTCACAAAATAGAATAATCTTGATTAAAATGTCAAGCGCGTTCTGAAGAAGCAGCCATTTGTCAAAACGAAGTAAACAGTATGGCCTCTATCCAAGTGGGTCAACAGAACAGTAATAGGATATCATTGGACGCCAAATTTAAATGGGGATCAAGTATCCCACCGGGATCAACTATCCCACTTCTCACCTAATACTAACAATATTCCCACTGAAGAAAAGAAAACGTATTTCCAAAATCCTTTTCGGACCCAACCTAGACACGGCACAAATTCAAATTTTGGAAGAACTACTAACCGAAACATTAAAAACTTCGAGGAGGAAGTTACATCCAGAGGAGAGAGAAGAAACCATAAGCTCCCATACTAACAATCGTTGAACGTTGAGCTACAGTGTAATGCGAGCAATTTAAAAGTCAGCATCTCCAACAATTCCGGACAATAAACCCATTTTATTTTTATAACATTCATTCGATTATAATTATTTGATCCATTCGTTTCATTTTTGTAATTAAGATTATAATGAAGTAATTTTTTGAAGTAGAAAACTTAGTTGTATAATTTTGAATTCGTCTGCCTGGAACGAAGTGAAGTCTCTCTTTCTCCTAGTCGCTATGAATGTGTGTTTTATGCATGCCACACTTATTGTAGTTTTTATGGTAATGTGGTTTGTCTAACTATGACAGTTCCTAATAGATTATTGATGTTTAAATTATACTTAGAAAGTGACGAACGTTACAAAATCTTAAAAAATGGCAGACTCAACACATGACTAGTTTTCGAGTACCCGTATGGAATAATAGTCCAAGAAAAATTTTAAATTCTGCTAGTATTTCGACAGCCTATAGATTTGTATTTGAAATAATATTATGACAGTTCATAAAATTCGTTATTGGCTATCAGGTTTAAATAGTTTATAGGATTATTCAAATTTGGATTCACTTTACATCCGTCTATAACAGTAAATGGTATTTCATGATGTTGTCGTACTTTTATAGACCATATAATATCAGCTACTTGCGGTTAATTTTGATTTTGTTGCTATTTAGGTAGTCGAATCAAATGTTGAATTTCGATTAAATCATCGTCAAGAACTTTGTCATCACTTTGAGTAATATCGCTATTATCTTGCCGCTCAGAGTCACTTTCACTATTCGTTACAATATCATTATTTTTAAAAACAATAAGAAACACGTATTTATTTCAGTAACTATAGGATAAAACTAAATAGCTAAACAAAAAATTAAAAAAGTCTCGAAATCCTCTAAAAGCAATAAATGATATCCACTTGAAGATAATAGATAGTTTTTGGGCCCTCTACTTTTTGATGTACGTTAAACGTAAAACGTTATACTTGTCATGCGCATTGAACAATACATAAGGGATAACGCTTTTACTTAAAATAGTTTTTGAATCCTTTCAGCTTTCAGAAAGATATGACAGATTAACGTTAATTAACATTTGACGAACGTAACCTATAAAACGGCAGTTATATTCTTTGGTCATACCACTTTATACTCTATAACCTATTTTATTTGAATTATTTGCTATAATGGAAGAAAATATTGAAAATTTATTAAGACGACGAAAATATTGAAAATTTATTAAGACGACGAAGACACGGAGAAGTAATAGATCACAATTTGATAAGAGGCTTAATTCTGCATAATATTTTTGAGCCTGTAATACCTGTTGCACCAAGACCACATTTTGTGTTGGAAACAATTGAAGAGAAAGATGCTGAACTAAATTTTCGATTTAAGAAAAAGAATATTCCTCAGCTAGCTCAGTATTTACGTGTTCCAAATCATTTTAGAACCAAAACTGGCCATGTAGTAACAGGTAAATAATATCCATAGCTTGTATGAATTTTTTTAGTTTGAGAAACATTTTAACAATAATTTTTTTGGACTTGCCTAATCGAGCTAAAACGTGTATGTTCGAATCGTACAACCTCTTTAATATTTTGTTGTCTAAATAGCGAAATAGTTGATATTAATTGATAAGAATCACAGTGGAGTAAAGTTATTGTGTTGTACACCTGCCAGTAATATTTTGGTGAGTAAAATTTAATTTTACTTGCATTTACTGGCATAAAAACATTCACAACACTTTATTTAGTAAACGACTTTTTGCTCCTGTTATCAATAATTAGTACGGTACAATAAACATAAACCTATTATTGGAACAACTACCTGTCGAATAGGCAGCCAGAATTACGATGAGTAATTACTGGTTGCTAAACGTAATATTCTCCAATGGAAGACAAAACTAAAAAGATTTCCAGGGTTGCTTTTGACTACGAGGGCATCCCAAATAATAATATGAGTTCACCGACTGAAAATAATCTCACAACGTCAAACATGTCACAGCAACCTACTTCAACAAACATCTCACATCCTTCCATATCTTACACAGCTGCAGTTAAATCAGCGCCGAAATGCTCCTTTCCAAAGAAGGAGCAAGCCATAGTGATCCATTCAGAAGAAGACTTAAAGTTATATGACTACGTTAAATCCATAGGAGATATTATCGGACTAAGGAATATATGCTTCGCCTCAAGGATCTCAAACAGCAGAATATGTATTTATTTAACCAAAACAGATCTAGTTGAGTAGCTCATTTCCACAAATCCTACTATTACCATCGGAAACCATATCCTTTCAGTCAGAATATTAATCACTCCAGCAAAACGATTGATCATGTCTAATATATGTCCTTCAATACCCAATGAAATAATAGAGGCCTCCCTAAAAAACATAGGACTTCAGCTAGTCTCGCCAATATCATTCCTACGAGTTGGCATCCCAGGAGATGAATACAACCATATCTTGTCCTTCCGCAGGCAAGTACATTTATGCCATCCCATGATAATTCTGAGATTCAAACATCCCTGATTATTCCATTTGACAATAATGATCATAGAATATTTTTATCCACAGATAAAATGACTTGTTTCTACTGTAAAAAATCCGGTCACATAGCATCAAATTGAACCTCCCCTGAATCCAATCAATCACAAAATTCGAACAAAACATCTCCACTTCCCTCTGATATTTCCCAAGCTGCAAGTCAAAATACACTACCCGTAGTTCCACAAGACGACAATTCGGAAACACCTAATGACACGCGCAAAATTAATATAACTTCAAAAAGTGAAAAGAGACCAAAGTCAACTGACTCATCAGAAATAGAACACCCAACTGATTCAGAGTTTATCGTACCAGAGCAAGCCACAAAAAAAGTGAATCAAGCCAAAAATAAACTCAAAAGGGACTCTTCTATTCAAGATGACAGCAGAATATCGCTTGAATCTAAGAATACAATCATAGAACACTATCAAAAAGACTCCTTTACGTTACCGGTCGATAACTTCATAGCTTTCTTAGAGAATTGCTACGGTAAAACCAGCCCACCGCTTGAATCTAAGAATACAATCATAGAACACTATCAAAAAGACTCCTTTACGTTACCGGTCGATAACTTCATAGCTTTCTTAGAGAATTGCTACGGTAAAACCAGCCCACTGAGGGAAGCACTCCTGTTTACAAAAAATATAAAAGATCTTTACTCCGACATTTCCAAGATTTACAAATCAATAACTGAGAGATCTCTCAAAAATCGACTAACTAGAATTAGTAAGAAAATTAGAACGGAACTAGGCTCTAATAATTCTGACGCAGAAAGCATAATCTCGGTATCCTCACAAGACAATTTCGAAGAAGACCATCTCTCTGAAGGGGCAACCACTTCAGAAACATAACATACTCATTTTTAATTTAATCCAGTGGAACTGCGACGGGTTTTACCCCCGTCTAGAACGTATTCAACAACTAATCATGGACACGAATGCTGACATTATTTGCCTACAAGAAACAAACTTCAAGCAAACGGACAAAAAATATCTCAATGGTTTTCAAGCACATCACTTTTTAAGAACAAATTATATCAGAGCTAGTGGAGGCACATCTATATATACTTCTAAAGACTACTATTGTAAAGAAGTACACTTAACTACCACACTAGAAGCTATTGCTGTTACTATTTGGTGTCCAAATAAAATTACTATCTGTAGCATTTACATACCACCTTCCCACAGCCTTACTGAATTTGAGCTAATAAACTTAATTAATCAACTTCCATCCCCCTTTATTTTAGTAGGCGATTTTAATGCCCATAATTCACTTTGTGGATCGGAAAAAACATTTGGTAGAGGAAAGGTCGATGAAAATGATTTAAACTCCTCTAACATCTGTATATTGAATACCGGATCCAAAACATACTTCAACATTTCTAGTGGCACTTTCTCCTCAATTGATCTTAGCTTATGTGACCCAAGGTTAACACCACTTCTTACCTGGACTACAATGGATTGCCTTTATGACAGTAATCACTTTCCTATCCTGATTTCTAATTCTATCAGCAAACCCAGAGCAAAAATTTTAAAATGGAAATTATCTCACGCTAACTGGAAGAACTTTTCAGACTTCATCGAAAACAAGATCAACCAGCTACAACTACCAGAAGATCCTGATATAGCACTAGACTCCCTAGTAAGTTTAATCACCCTGGCTGTTCAAACGCACATTGGAACATGTACAATATGGTCTTCTCGTAAAACTGTACCCTGGTGGAATACTGAATGTAAGAAAGCTATCCGAGAAAGCAAAACAGCATTAAATAAATATCGTAGAATCAGAACTGAGTCAAACCTGATTAAATTCAAACAACTAAAAGCTATAGCGCGAAGAGTGATCAAACAAAGCAAAAAAGACTGTGGAATAAATACATATCTTCCATATCTATTGACACCCCTTCCAGTCAAGTTTGGAAGAAAATTAAACAAATGCACGGAAAAACAACACACTTGTCAATTTCAGCGCTCAGTTATCATAATTTAATAGTAACTGAAGATGATCAAATTGCTAAAATTATGGCAACTCATTTTCATAATAAAAGCAAAAACGACAACTACACAAATACTCTGACTCAACATAAAGATCTTCCTTCTACTACAGATCTCTCAGATGACCTTCTCGCTTTAAACGCACCTTTTACTTTTCAAGAGCTTTCCTTTGCTGTATCTACCTTAAAAAATTCTGCAGCAGGAATTGACAATATACCCTCCATATTCCTCAAAAATTTAGCCCTCAATGGACTTACAAAACTACTTTCATTTTATAATCTTCTTTGGATCAACGAAAAGTTTCCCAACCTGTGGAGACAATCCATCATTCTTCCAATTAAAAAACCCGACAAACCTTCAATAGAGCCTTCCTCTTATAGACCGATTTCATTAACATGTTGCATGTGCAAATTAATGGAAAAACTAATCAATAATAGACTTAACTGGATTTCTGAAAAGCGCAATATAATTAGCTCCGTTCAATCGGGGTTCAGACCACATCGAAGGGCTATGGACAATTTAGTATTGCTACAAAACCATATAACCGAGAATTTCAATAAGCAACATGATACAGTTGTGGCGGCCTTCGATATTGAAAACGCCTTCGATACTATTCCAAAGAATGTAATATTACAGAAACTTATCGATAATAATATTACAGGCAATATTTACACGTTCATAAATAACTTCTTAAATCACCGTAAATTTAAAGTTGCAATAAACGGTAAGGAGTGTTGTCTGAGCCGCCGACGAGTGAACATCGTAAGCGTTCAGCATCGAATATATCGTTTAAAAACTTGTGTAGTGTGCCCGATGTGGTTTTTGTACGATAAGAACAATTAATACCTTTTTATCAGAAAGTGATTTAAAACTTTATCATATAAAAACAGTCAAATAATTTGCCGGCCCTATAGCCAGGCATTGAGTTCATTAAAAATTAAATTATCAGTTAACACCAACAATTGACGTGCAGCTTATGTGTACATGAGCAGCACAGGAAATACCATTAAACCAACTGTTCCTTCCACAACAATGTCACAACAAGATTCAACAATCCGCAACAAACAAGATACATCAAACAACAACATTTCTACAATGTCATATGTAACAGCAGCAAAAACAACACCGAAAACAACCTACCCAAAGAAAGAACAAGCAATCATACTCCATGCCGAAGACAGCCTTAAATTATTTGATTATGTAAAAGCAATTGGTGATATTATCGAACCCAAGAACATCTGCTTCGCCTCCAGAATCTCCAACAATAGGGTTTGTATATATTTAACTAATAAAAACATAGTAGATGAACTTGTAAAATCTCATCCTACCATACAAATCGACTCCCTAATTTTAAACATACGTAAACTCGTTTCTCCTACAAAGAGAATCTTAATATCCAATGTCTCCCCGTGTATCCCACATGAAATTATCGAAACTGCTGTTAAAAGCCTAGGCCTAAAAATTGCTTCTCCAGTATCATTTCTTAAAGCAGGCATTCCGGGAGAGGAATTCTCACATATTCTTAGCTTTAGGAGACAAGTTTATGTGTTCCCGGCCTCCGAAACCTTTGAGCTTCAAACCTCTCTTGTGCTCTCTTTCGAAGATAATGAAAACCGCATCTTCCTTTCTACTGACAAAATGGAATGTTTCGTCTGTAAAAGATCAGGGCATGTCGCTTCAAATTGCACAAATCCACCAGAAAGTACCTCTTCTGTCCAGACAATTGTCTCATCTCCTTTAAGAGCCGAATCCACATCTACTGAAAAAAGCCCAGAAACCAACACTGTACCTTTCACACTAACAGAGATACCTCCTCCTGTCAATAATGTACCACTTACATCCTCAAATAACAATTCCTCGTTAGAACAACCAAGTCAACATATGACAGATACACAAATACATTATAAACGCACACACTCAGAACTTTCTTCTCCTAGCGATATAACTAGCATAACTGAAGAATCTACTCATAGTGAACAAACTAATATCCATGCCGGATTTTCCAAACCACAAATCAAGAAAAGACTTAAACGGTCAAATTGTGACTCAACTCTATCCGAAATGGCAAAAACAATCATACGCGAACTTTATAAAGAAACTCCACAGATATTCATAATCCCAGCAGATAACATAATTGCTCTTCTTGAAAACTGTTACGGTAGTAGCGATCCATACGCAGAAGCATTAAAATTTACACCAGACATCAAATCACTCATTTCTACGTTATACCAAATATATCCCAACCTTAATGAGAAATCAACCAAAAATAGATTAACTCGTCTTATAAAAAAATTTAAGGACAAAACCGAACTCTTAATGGGTGATTCTACAAAATTATCCAATCTTGACTTTTCACACGAAACAACTGATGATGAGTACATCTCTGACACATCTCAAAACTCACAGACGTCTCAAAAATCTTCTTATTTAACAAATTCATAATTATTCAATGGAATTGCGATGGATTCTATCCTCGCCTGGCACGCATACAACAACTTATTTCCGAAACCAATCCTGACTTTATTTGTTTACAAGAAACAAACTTTACAGAAACACACAAACCTCATCTAAAAAATTTTGTTAGTTATCACCATATCAGAACTACACACCGACGCGCCAGCGGAGGGACATCAATTTTCGTATCAACTGAAATTTTTCACCGTAAACTTCACCTAAACACTACATTAGAAGCTGTTGCTAAACAGCATCGTGTCCAGAACAAATCACAATATGTAGCTTATATATTCCTCCTAATTATACATTGACAAGCACTGAATTAGAAAACCTAATATCTCAAATTTCTGGCCCATTTATTATGGTTGGAGATTTTAATGCACACAACACTATGTGGGGCTCCAAAAATACATATGGTAGAGGTAAAATAATCAAAAATGTCATTAATAATACTGATATTAACTTATTAAATACAGGAATAATAATACTGATATTAACTTATTAAATAGAGGAAATAGTACATACTTTCATATTCAGTCAGGAAGCTTCTCATCAATAGACTTAAGCTTATGTGATCCCAAAATACACCCGTTACTAACTTGGCATACTCTAGATAGCTTATTCGATAGCAATCATTTTCCCATTATCATTACTAACAATGCAGTCAAATCGGAATATACAAAACCGAGATGGAAAATCTCAGATGCTAATTGGGAACTCTTCAAACTAACTGTAAAAGAACGCACTGATGTACTCAAATATCAAAATAACATAGACGAAGACATAAAACAACTAAACCATTGCATAGTTTCCTCTGCAGAGGAGTGTATCGGCAAATACAAAATTAACCCAATAAAAAAACACGTTCCCTGGTGGAATGACTCATGCAAAACAGCAATTCAAGAAAGCAAAAGAGCTTTAAACAGATTCCGAAAATCGCGCACTCTAGCTGACTTAATAGATTTTAAAAGGCTCAGAGCAAAAACAAAACGCATAATAAAAAACAGTAAACAAAATTCATGGAATTCACCGACTCAAGTATGGTCAAAAATAAAGAGAATGAAAGGACATTACACATCATACAAAATTCCAGCTCTCACCATTCAAGACAAAACAATTACAGATGACCAACAAATCAGTGATATGCTTTCCCAACACTTTCTCAATAAATCAAATAATCCTACTAATCCACATAACGAAATTGATGCTACTCACAAAACTTGCAATACTAATCATCCCATTAATATACCTTTCAGTTTCCAAGAACTAAATGATGCCATTCTTTCGACAAAAAGCTCAGCTGCAGGCCCTGATGATATTCCCTCTATCTTTTTAAAAAACCTTCACCAAAATACATACGAGAAAATACTCCAACTGTTCAACAACATTTGGTCTTCCCAAAAATTCCCATCAAAAAAGGCGATCAACCCCTAGACACGCTAAACTCATACAGGCCAATCTCTCTCACCTGTACATTATGTAAACTTCTAGAAAAAATGGTTAATAAAAGATTACTTTGGTACCTTGAACAAAATAAAATCCTCGACCAATTTCAATCAGGCTTCAGACCAAATCGATGCACCATGGACAATCTTATACTTCTGCAATCAACAATTGCGACTGCGCTATCTAACAAAAATGAAGTCATTGCAATCTCCCTTGACATCGAAAGCGCTTTTGACTCCATACCGATTTCTGTAATACTAAACAAACTAAACCAGAACAAGTTATCCGGTAATATATATTCGTTTATAAAAAATTTTCTCACAGAGCGATCCTTTAAAGTAATTACTAATGGCAAAACTTCCTCACAGCACACAACCACAAACGGTGTCCCACAAGGGTCTGTCCTAAGCAGCACACTATTTCTCCTTAGTATTAACGATATTAGTTCATTCATAAACGACCCTGTACAATACGGAATATATGCTGACGACATAATATTATTCTGTCATGGAAAGGTCACATCCAGCACAAATACTTTACTACAAAACACTCTAAGTAAAATAAACAACTGGGCCAGTCAATCCGGCCTTAACTTCTCCCCATCCAAATCAAAAGTTATTCATTTTACCAGAAGACAAAACACGCAATCTCCAACCATTACTCTTACTTTTCTCCAAGTAGTAGATCAAATAAAGCTTCTTGGCATTATTTTCGATAAAAAACTTTCCTGGAGACCACACATTCGAGAACTTAAGGGTAGCTGCCTTTAAAGAATGAATCTTCTTAAATCACTAGCTCATTATAGTTGGGGAGCCGATGAGGAAACACTATATATCGAGCTCTTATTCGCTCCAAACTTGACTATGGTAGTGTTCTCTACATGTCATCAAGTAACTCACTACTACGTTCACTAAATGTAGTCCAAAATACTTCCCTTCGACTCTGTTTAGGAGCATTCCGATCCAGTCCGGTGGAAAGCATTCATGTAGAATGTTTCGAACCCTCGCTTCATCTAAGACGACAACAACTTCTACTGTTCTATTTCGCTAGAGTTTCAGCAAATCCCACAAATCCCACAAGAAACCTCATTTGTAATAGACAATTACCAGTTACTAATAATCCTAGAATGGTACCGTCCACTATACAGATGTTAATTCCTTATTTAGATATCAATCTATTGTCGACCAGCCCTTTCACGGTCCCTCAAACTCCTCCATGGATATGTAAACTTCCAAATTTCAATATCGAATTATCCAAATATAATAAGAATGAAACATCAACTTCCGTTATCAAACAAAGATTCTATGAAATACTACATGAATGCAACTTCGATAAGATCCTTTACTCAGATGCATCTAAGACTGAAGAAGGTGTTGGCTGTGCTGTTACAACGACTACAACCACCGTCAACTTGTTTCGACTCTCCAGCAATTGCAGTATTTATACTGCTGAACTATATGGAATACTACAAGCGGTGAAAACTCCACTCAACGATGATAAAACTATAGCAATCTGTACGGACTCTCTGTCCTCCATGCAGTCCATAAGAAACGTACATTCTATCCACCCAATAGTTCAAGAAATCCAGAGTATATGTAATCGCCTTCAAACTAATGGAATTAACAGTAACAATATTGTGGGTTCCATCACACGTTGGTATTCCAGGTAACGAAAAAGCCGATTAAGCAGCAAAACAAGCATGTTCTCTTAACGTAACAACAGACATTCAAACATCATCAGATTTAAAAAGAAGAATCAAACATAAAATAATGGACCTTTGGAATGACCATTGGAAAAGAAGCAATACCACGTTAAGCATTCTACAACCAAATATTTTCTACCACCAGCTCCCACCAATGAAAAGAAAGGACAAATCTATCATTCGAAGATTGAGAATAGGCACACACGCCTTACACATGGACACCTAATGAATTCCAGTAATCAGATTTTGTGCCAGTACTGCAACAGCACGACTTCCGTAACACATGTACTTCTTGAGTGTCAACACTACCTAGCGGCCAGAAGAAAATACAATCTTGGTAACGACCTAAAAGACATACTTATCTCAAACAGCAGCAACTATGAAAATGTATTAAACTTTTTAAAAAACACAAAGTTATACACTTTAATATAAAACAAAATGTATTATAAAAAATGTATTGTAACTAATTTTAATACCCAATGTAAAGTATTAACCATGCAAACATGAATGTAAATTGTACCTGTGTCAATGACCATCAGCTGTCGAGACACATATTTTTCGAAATAAAAAAAAAACTGTAATGAATCAAATGTTTTTGAACAGAACCATGGTGTACCTCAAGGCTCTGTTTTAAGTCCAATTCTGTTTAACTTAGCAATTAATGATATCTCAAAAGAAGTTCGCCAACCGGTAAAAGCTCTGCTGTACGCTGATGATCTACTTATTTACTGTAGTGGAGCAAGCATATCCAGTACATCAAATCTTATTTAACTTTTTAATCGGCAAGATAGAAATAGCAGGTTTTGAGTTACAGGAATTTTGGTTTTAGGGTAATTTGGGTGTGGGAAAAACCAATCTGAGGTTTGTTTGGCGATATTGTGTGTGTGTTTCGTCGCCAGGCCAAAAAATCATAGACCGTCTACAGACGGTCTTGTCGTTCAGAAGGAAAATTTATGAAAACACCATAATTTATTAGTAGTACAAAAATAATATTTTTATTGAAAAACGAAGTTACAGGTAAATAAACAAAAATTATTAAGATTTGGTGTGATACTGTGTGAAGCAATTTTTACCTTTCCTGTTACACAAATGAAGGTTGCACTTGGTGCAAAAGGATTGAGTGTCAGACTTTATACACAGTTTGCACGACTTTTTCGATCCCCATTCAGGCCAATGATTTAATCCGTCGTATCTTACACTATCCACCTGATGAACAGCTCGTCTACCGACTGCAAAACTACTAGTTGGCTGTGGAACGGACGATGGTCGTCCAACAGGACGTTTTTCAGTTGTAGCACACAGCTCTTTAGCCATTTTCAATCGAAATTGTTGCATTGTCATGTCTTTTTGTGTTTCACCACCGGAGACATTCCGATTTTTCTCGACATTTACACGTCGATAAAGAACGAAGGCATTAGTAATCGCCATATCCAGTAGATGGTAAAAAATTCTGGTGGCCATGTCCATTGTTTTTATACGAAGTCCATTTCGACCCATATATGAATCCATGAGGTCTACACCTCCCATGTGAGAGTTGTATTCTCGAATGATTTGTGGACATCCAACCTCGATATATTTGTTAGTTTTCTTGTCATAACGAGCGACCTTAGCCGGTTGAGTAACTGCTTGGGTTTTCAAGAAAGGTTTTACAACAACATATGTCGAACAAAGTCTAACATTTTTAGTGTCTTTCCACAAAACTGTGCTCAGATCGACACCATAAGCTGATCCGCAATATTCGACGGAATAACCTCTTGCTTCTCTTTTCAAATCCTTATCTCCTGGCAATTTGCAGTTAGGGATTCGATTGCTTCTAATAGTACCAAGAGCAAAAATGCCACGGGCTCTCAGGTACACCATTAGAGGTAATGAGGTGTAGAAGTTATCGAAATAAATGATATGATTCAGGAAGTCTGGCACTGACTGCGATAACCTGATAACAACGTTTCCTGTAACACCTATGTCTGGGGTGTTAGGCAAAATGATGTCATCATTACGAGCACCAGTATAAATTTCGAACTGGTATGAAAACTCATTCGTATCACAAAGAACGAATAACTTTACACCCCATTTGTTGGGTTTATCTTTGAGGTATTGTCTAAGATGGTGGACCATTTTAGTTGAGCACATTTGTTCATCCACACATAACCGTGCATTTTTTGGGATGCTGTCAAACTGAGCATTCAAAATTGTGGCAATTTTTCGTACTCGAAAGATAGGATCGTATCCTGGTTCACCTTTTGGAATACATTGGCGTTCATCATTGAACGCAAGATGCTTTTTGATTGCTTCGAATTTCTTCAATGCCATGCAATCTGGTACGACTCTGAAACCAAATTCGCCCCAGTGCGATTCCATGTTAGGATAACGAAAAATTGACATAAATATGAGAATGCCAATGTACCGCCGTATCTGTACTGCGTCAACGGTGAATTGTGTGTTAATTTCGATGACACGTGCAGCTCGATTTGTTTCCAACACAATGAGATCCACCAATTCATCCGTAAAGAAGTAATTAAAAAACTGCAACGGCGAATCTAATTTAAGTATTTCAGGTGGAAGATCAGTTTTGCCACGAAATGCAACCTCGTTCACGTGTAACTGCATTGAACGTTGACGCCACAGAATATTCTTTCATTCCTGTGATTCCTTTGCAATATTTTTTAACGCTGAAAGCAAACAAATAATCAGTACATGACAATTAATTTTTTATTATCTTGGTCTCTTCGGTGGTTTGAATGTAGATGTAGGTGTTGCTACTGACCTTATTGCTATTGCAGCCGTATCTACTATTGTTGCTACTATGGTTGTGTCTTGTGATATCGATGCTACTAATTCTGCTGCTGTGGTTGATGAAGATTTATCTCTAACCCCAATAGCTTCAGCAGTGGAAGTTTGTGCAATTGGAACTGTAGTATCCGTCGAACTGAACGAAGTACTATTGATATTTCGTGATAAGTTCGCAGCCTGTACACACGTAGCGATTGTAGCGGTTGAATCTATGTTTTGGTTGTATTCAGTTATCATCTCATCATCTTCAGGTGTTATTTCATCACACTCGTAATCCGGATCACTGTCTACGTCATCGACATCTTCATCCGTAAACGATTCCATAATCTCTAGTATTTCTTCTTCACTCAGAGTAGATACATCGAATCATTTTCCTGCCGCCCAGGCTCTCTTACATCCTTTTACACCACGTTTTCCCTCCATTTTCTACATAAAAAAATAATAACCGCATGTTTAGTAGGTAAAATAAAGAACAAAAATACGCGTAATAATAAAAAGTAAGGAGAAACATTTTGCAACTAAGTGACAAGACCGTCTGCAAACGGCCTTCACTAAATGCGCCGTATTTCAATTCCACTTCTTATTTCCTCCACACACAGTAGTAAATCAATCAATATGCATAATAACTACTTACCACAAAAATTTTCGTGTTTATTTCTCAACTAGAAAGCACTTTTTAAAATTCTTTGATGTTTCCCGTACACACAAATAATTTTAACGTCTGATTCATACGATTGTCGCGACATAAATGCCAGCCGCTGTAAATCAAATAAACCTACAACCTTAAAAAAGGTACCGTTAGATTCGTATTTTCAGTGCCTACAAACGGTTTTGTCGTTCAGCTCTATCACACCCGTTATTGGAAAAATACTTAGGTTAGAGTAAAGACCTTCTGCAGACGGTCTTGCCGATTAAACTGGAAAATACGCTTAAAAAAACTAAAGGACAACTGTGCTGGTAAACTAAATATATTGAAAACACTTGCACATCATCAATGGGGAGCTGAAGAAAATATGTTATTGAGAATCTATACAACTCTTATTCGCTCTAGATTAGATTGATTATGGATGCATGCTCTACAGGACCGCCTGTAATACTTATCTTAAATCCCCAAACTCAATACAAACGACCTCCTTACGTATATGTCTAGGTGCATTTCGATCTAGCCCCGCCGAAAGCATGTGCGTTGAAGCTTTGGAACCTCCTCTTTTCATACGACGTCAGCTTTTACTCTCTTCCTATTTCACTAGAGTTTCAGCCAACCCAAAAAACCCAGTACTTAAGCTCATTAACATCCCCCACGCTCCTGAAAATAGAGACAGATCTGTTTACCCCCTACCACAATTAGTAAATCCTTTGCTACCAGCCATAAACCGAATATAACTACCCCCATCAGTACTTCCAATAATCCTCCATGGACCAATAAGCTACCTGCTTCAATACCAGTCTAACTCGACATAAAAAAGACACTCCTAACCACCTCCTTAGACAATTATTTCAAAAAATAATAAATGCAAAACAGTACAATCAAATTCTTTATACCGACGCATCTAAAGATGAAAAGAATACTGGCTGTGCTGTATGTACCGAAAACATAACTTTAGCTTTATATCGACTACTAACCACTTGTAGTATTCACACTGCAGAATTATATGGTAGCCTTAAAGCTCTTGAAATGACTTCTCCCAATACCAAATCTCTAGCTATATGCACTGATTCTCTTTCTTCAATGCAGTCCATTGCCAACATATACTCGTTAAATCCGATAGTCCAAAAAATCCAACACATTTGTCATCAAAACCACAGCAGAGGAACATCAATAACCATTCTTTGGACCTCATCTCATGTAGGGATACTGGAAATGAGTCTGCAGATATCGCAGCAAGAAAAGCAAGTTGTTCTGACCTAAGCCTAGAAAAAATTCAACTTCATCAAGATCTAGCAGCAACCATAAAACAAAACACTCGTAAAACAAGGCAAAATCATTGGAATGGACAAAACACAAAACTGTACATAATCAATCCCACTGTATACTCATTCAAGATACCTACAATGACTAGGAGGGACAAACTCATCATTCGAAGACTTTGAATAGGACACACTCGCTTCACTCACGGATACCTGATGACTTCCGAAAACCCACCTGCTTGTGAACATTGTGATTCTCACCGCCTTACAGTAGAACACTTACTCGTTGAATGCAGTTATTATAGAATATATAGACTAGCACATAATATAACCGGTAACCTGAAACAGATACTTAGTTCGCCTAATGTGTACAGTGCTCTAATTGACTTTTTAAAAAATTGCAGATTATATTATCGAATATAACAATTATTGCAACATTAAAGCGTTAAAAAAAAACAAAGTTTGTAACACTATATGTAACTATGTATTACTATTTGTAACTTACTGTATTTATCTTATAATGTAATAATCTTATATGATTAATGTAATACTCCAGACGTTCTTGTACCCGTGTCAATGGCCATAGATGTCGAGACACGTTAATTTCAATAAAAAAAAAACAGTAATTTTATTATTTTAGGAATTGAAGGTATTTGTATATTTCTCCGTATGTTAGCATATCCTAATCGATTATGCGATTTGGAGTATGTTTTCCAAAAATCCCCAGCAGCTTTGTCGGAAATATGCAATTTTGTTTGTAAACATGACAATTTTGGATATGTTTTAGAAGACTTAAATAGGTTGAATTGGTTAACTCGTGACCGTTTGCAACAATATGCGCAGGTAAATTAAATTTTATAAAATGTAAAAACTCTTTCAAAATGAGATTTGATTAAATAACTATAAATGAATGGGAAAAATATGTATTTTTCTTACCGATAAAAGTAAATCTTTTTACCTTCATAATAAATATGATTTTTTACAGTGCTTTTTTTCTATAACAGTTTCATTTATATTGTAGGCAGGGGCCAATAAGGGAGGAGCTGTACAGAATTGTTGGGGATTCATAGATGGCACTGCAAGAGCCATATGCCGACCTGTAACAGATCAGGAAGCATATTATTCAGGTCACAAACATTTTCATTGTGTAAAATACCAAGCAGTTGTGTGTCCAGATGGCATAACAGTCAGTTTGCATGGAGCTTTTATGGGTAGAAGACACGATGCTGGAATACTTCAGGAATCAGGATTTTACAATCAGTTAGAGGAAAAGACACGATTTCCTGATGGCAGCACTTTTGTTCTGTATGGAGACCAGGCTTATGGTGTTCGGGAACTATTATTGTGTTCTTATACAGGACAAGGTGTCAATGAATTACAACAAAACTTTAATTCCTCAATGTCCACTGTAAGGTAAGCAGTTGAGTGGAGTTTTCAGAAAGTTATTGCAGAATTTTCATTTCTGGACTTCAAAAAAAAAACCAGAACAAACTGCCATACTTGCTTATATGGTAGTCAGTCTGGTCAGTTTTTTAATATACAATCACCCACTTTGGAACAATATCTAGAGCCAATGAATGATGACTAGTTCAAGTAATGGAGAAACATAAATGACCATAAATAGATCATTATCATCATCAGTAGCTCAACAACCCTTTCTGGGTCCTGGCTAGTTCTAGGATTTTCCGCCATTCTGTTGTGTTCCTTGCTTTGTTTTTCCAGTTGGTAATCTTAAGTGTTTTCATATCTTGTTCCCTGTATCTAAGTTTGGGCCTTCTCTTTGACCTTTTCCCTACTGCTGTTTGCCTCATTATATGTTTTGATGTTTCAGTCTCCAACATCCGTTCAACATGGCTTATCCAGCGCAAACGTCCAATCTTTGTGGATGTTATGACCTTGGGTTCATTGTATGCAGTGTATAGTTCAAAATTATGTCTTCTGCGCCTTTATGTGCCTAAGAATTTTTCGTTCAATAGTACCTAATAGGTACTACGGTTTTGTGTATTTTGTATTTGGTTTTTCTTGTGATGTTGTTAGATCTTAGATGTTTAATTAGTCCATTATATGTTTTATTAGCCATATGTATTCTTCTCTTAACTTCTTCACTGACATTGTTATCTGCGGTAACTAGTGAACCTAGATATGTAAAATTTTTTACACTTTCGATGATATATATAATATATATATTTTTCACATATTCGATCCTATTGTCAAATTTTGTAGGTTTCTTTGGCCTGTCGATTTGCTGGCCTTCATGTATTTGGTTTTTATTTCATTAATGTTTAGGCCACTGTTTTTTGCCACTCTTTCTATAGCATTAAACGCTTCTATCATCTCTCTTTCGCTTCTAGCTATAATATTAACATATCTGCAAATGCCAATATTTGTACACTTTTTGTTATTATTGTCCCTCTGGTGTTAACTTTTGACTCTCTAATTATTTTCTCTAATGTGATGTTGAATGGGGTTCAAAGGAGTAGTGAGGCGCAATACAAGGTGTTGCTTCCAGATAACACCTCTAGCCTCTCCTACTCAATTCATATCCTCATCTCCAAGAAGTGTGATTTTGATCACACGGGTGAACTCCAGTAAACCTGAGCAACCCTATTGGAGATTGGGTAACCAACCCCAATGGAAGGTAGGGCCAGGGCGGACGAGGAAGAGAGAAAGCATAGCTTATTCAGAAGCTATACCTTTAATCTAACTTTAGAAGCTGTTGTTAGAAAACTGGATATAAACAGCTGTATTAATACAAGATCAATGCAAATGTCAAAAAATGTCGATCGGATTAGCCAAGCGGGCTGGGCGGCTGGCTTCTCCTTCGCTTCAATGCGAGAGATGTCAGTTCGATCCCCGGCTCGGTGTGCAGAAAACAAAAAGGCTAACGCAGCAGTTTAAAATTCTAAAATGAATCTGCGGCTTAGTCTAGAATATGCTGGTATCTGATCGGCCTATGGTGGAGCAGTACGGCAAGAGATAAGGGCTTGCGGCTAGGTGATACTCCTCCATAGATCCCTACCGGAAGGGCGTCGAACGCCTAAATACCGGGTATATATATATATATATATATATATATATATATATATATATATATATATATATATATATATATATATATATATATATATATATATATATATATATATATATATATATATATATCAATGCAAATATGCGCATGTGTAGATGATGCAACAAAAGGGTATTAAGCGAAAAAGTTATAGAACTGAAATGAGAAGCTGCTACTTTTGGTCTATATATAAATAAAAGCAAAACAAAATAT
Organism: Diabrotica undecimpunctata; assembly: GCF_040954645.1. Classification (NCBI taxonomy): domain Eukaryota; kingdom Metazoa; phylum Arthropoda; class Insecta; order Coleoptera; family Chrysomelidae; genus Diabrotica; species Diabrotica undecimpunctata. The sequence continues at coordinate 62,667,568 of NC_092811.1, forward strand.
ATGGTGCACAAAATCGAATCAACATGAGAATCTGAAGGTAGACAACCATACCTACAAATATTCCTCCACTTTTCGCTACCCAGGCTCAATAATAAATGACAACAACATAAGTCAAGAAATACAAGCACAGATTCTTAGCGGTAATAAGTGCTTTTATGCATACAAAGACTTAATGAAAAGTAAGTTACTGAATCATGAGTCTAAGCTTAGAATCTACAAAACAGTAATTAGACCAGTGGTCACATATGGATGTGAAACGTCTCAACTACTGATGAAAATCAACTGAGAATATTTGAGCACAAAATACTAAGGAATATGTTTGGACCAACCCAATGCAGAGATGGTTCGCGGATAATTAAAATGAACCACGAGCTGGATGAACTAATGCAGAGCGCAGATATTGTTAGATTTGTAAAGTCACAAATACTAAAATGGCTTCCTAGAAAGAATGCCAGATAATCGAGCTGTAAAAGTAGTCCAGAAAAGGAAGCCCCAAGAAACAGAACAAGAGGAAGGCCCCATAAAAGATGGATAGACGACATAGAGATCTTAAAACCATGAACACTAGAACATTATTATATAATAATGTAATTATGTTTTAATGAAATAATCTGTGTAAATGTTTTATAATAAAAAACAAATTTCATTTAAGAAGACAATTTATTTATTAAAATATTTATAAGCTTTTCCTGCCTTTCTATTATTTGAGTCAATGATTTTCTATTTTCAATTTCACAATTTAATTTTTTTTCTTCTAGTTCTAATTTTTTTTTCACTTCAAATTCTTGAAGTGCAAATTGCCTTTCGGCTAACTTACATTTTCTCTCCTCTAATAATAATTTTTGTTCTTCTATATCTAATTCTTTTTTTTTAACTCAAATTGTTTTTCGTCGTACTGGTGTAAATATTCTAACCCTTGTTTTTGGCTGTTTATTTTCCTTTTTCTCGATCTTATGGGACCTAAGAAAATTAGTTGGTAAGGTAACAAAATTACCCATAATCTTAAAAATAAGTGTAGTAGCTCTGAGTCATCTAACCCATTTTACATAAAACTTTTAAATTTAAATAAAAATATATCTCTACATTTACTACATTCTACTAATCAAGGTTTTTATAAATCATCTAAATTTCTAGACTAATAAGACAATAACAAGACTAATAAGACAATAACCTCTCATCAGCCATATAAGTCTTTCGGAAATGAGAAACAATCGGTTTGACTTTACAAAGAATTTCCTCATTTAATTTGTTTTTCAAACCGTCTTTGACAATTAAATTTAGTGTATGTGCCGTGCAACTAAAATGATTCCAGTTTAATTTAGAAATTATTGCATTTTTAATATCATTGGCATTATCAGAAACTGCAAGCAATATTTTGTTTTCTATACCCCAAGCCTCTACAATTCGCTGAAGCTCTTTCGACAAATTCTGCGAAGTATGAGCTACATCAATAGCACTACATTCTGTAACAGTCGTTACTTTTATTACAATTTATATTAAAATAATAAACAATTTATATTAAAATAATTTCAGAGATGTAGTATGGGTTGCCTAACTTTAAGTGTTCATTTGCCCATTAAGTGTGTATTTTTAATAATTTAAGTTGTCACTCTGATCTAATTTGGTACCATTGCGAACCAAAGCAGGAAAGCGAGGAATTGGAAGAAAAAAATTGTCCTGGTTACGTAATATCAGAAACTGGACAGGACTTGGATTTGAGGAACTCTTAAGAACAGCTGAAGATAGACAAACGTTTGCCACCATAACCGCTAACCTCCATTGATGGAGACGGCACTTGAAGAAGAAGCGAACCAAAGAGATGACAGGAGATTAGGGGGAGTGGAAACTGGCTCTTAGTTAACTTGGTTAACAAACTGTGAATTACAATTCACTTTTGATCGAGAGTTTGAAGTGGTACAAAGGTGGTAGTTAGCGAAAGAAAATCCAATTAATGCATAGAATTTCCTTCACTTCAAGAAGTTAAATGTTCTAAGTATAACCATAACAATTTAATTGACGGTGTTTTCGGAAACTCGGGAGGTTGAAGTGAGATTTCTAGCACGTAATTAAGTAGCTATCTGGTAAATAATAATTTTTTTTATTTTATAAAAACTAACTTTTTGTTCCCACATCCCACATCCTTAAGGTATTCAGAATGACCTTGGGTCACGAATTCAAGCATAGTATGGCCGCTTACAATCATTCTGGCATGAATCTGATTAAAATTCTGAATTTTCCGTAAATCTTTAACATCTATTACAATTTCCACAGATATTTTAATGAACATTAGAGTATTTTATCCATATCCTATTATTCAGATTTATTATTTCATATTTTAATATAGTATTTTGTTCAAGGCCATTATATTTTTACTCTATGTGAAGCAAGGTCACGCTACATCCGATTGGATGGGTTTTTTTATCTACTATAATTATCTTTTTTCTCCGGTTTCTTATGCTGAAAGAAACTTTCCTCACTTCTTCTTTGATTTCTTTTTTATCAATGTTGAGATTAGAAGTAACGGGGAATTGTTTTCAGCCACCTCCCATGGAATTATAAACTTCCCTCAGAACATCCGAGGGAGAGTACCACTTCAACTCTATAAGAATCAGGGTCATTGGGACAAGCCAGGGGGTATTGTCTACTCCACCCTCATTTTTTTCGGGAGTATCCTTCCAGACAACTGTTTCACCTAGGAGGACAGTTGGTTTTTGCTGCAGAACTATATATATATATATATATATATATATATATATATATATATATATATATATATATATATATATATATATATATATATATATATATATATATCTTGTTTCACCAGTTATAGGTGTTTTTATAACATATATATATATATATATATATGTATATATTAATTAATATAACTCCCCTTGGTGTAAGGTATCGGTAAGTTTGAGCTCAAATTCTACCCAGAGATTATCTTCCATTGTTTTTTTTGTATTAACCATTTATTTCATTATTAACTTTAATTATTTCATTATGTGTTTACTTAACTAATTTTTTTATATTTCATCTTGCGTTATTAACTCTGGCTATTATCCCTTCAGGATAATAGACCGTTTCAATTGTTTAACTTGGCTTGTTCCCATTTATGTATTATTTTGTTTATATTTGAATTTAGAGGTGTTTAACAATATTGTTGGTCATATTGTAGGTTAGTATGATATATTTACTTGGCTATACGTTCTTCCAACGTTAGCATTATTTTGTTTAAGGTTGTTTTTTAACCTAGATGTAGGTTGTACACTCTATATCAGAGTTATTCTGTGTAGTTTTCAACTTTTTATTATAGTTGTTTTCAACATTCTTTTTTTAAAATATTATATTGTGAAATTTTCATATACTTTTTGGTAACTTAGAGATTGTCAAAATCTAAGAAGTTATATTTAATAAACTTGAATTTGTTTTTGCATATAATTTTTTATTAATATTTCCTTATCTTTTTACATTTACAGCATTTTTGTTTATTACATCAACTTTAATTAATATTAGCAGTATACGATACCTGGAAGAGTGACCGTTACTCTTTTTAGAGTAGTATCCCTCTTCTGGCGCCCTCAATTTGTTTTCTTTGTTAATTTTCATTATATCTATTTATTTTTCATATCTTCTTTTCTATCCATCATACATATTTTCCTGATTTACAGTCTTTAAAAGGCATGCAAATTGGCCGTATCCATCCTTGAGTTTCTAGTGGTCATTCTCTTGCCTACATTGCTAGCCTAGCCACATTCCGTTCAATATTTTTTATTACTTCTTTACTTAATTGTTATCTATTTTACTTCTATCAATTTTATCCCATATATATAGACCACTCTTCTTATACCTCTCTCCTCCTACACACCCCAGTTATTTTGCTACATCGGCGTCCCAACGCGGTGCCTTTTCCAAGTTTTTGGTTTTAAGACAGTAGCTTTTAGCTGATTTCTTTTTTTTTTCTTACTTGAGTTTTTGTATTTTTGCTTTTTCTTTTTTTACTCATATTATTGCTGATTTATTCTATCTTTAAATTTTTTATTAATACTAAACAGGTATACTTATACTGCTGTATTGATTTATTAGTTTTATTTATTAGATTTATTAGTTATTAATATTTTGAGACCTCAGTGATAGGTTATAGTAGTACAACTTACATTCTAGGTTGAATTTTGTATTTTTATTGAGAACTTATATTTACTTACTTACCTACACATACTTATATCGTATATTATATAAACTATTATTCCTACAGCCAACAGTATTATACGTATAGGTACTATTAATTGTTGCATATATATTAATATTTGGTTTAGAATAGTTATAATTTACATATAACTAGAAATTATTTTGAGTATTTTAGTAAGATAACTAAGGTATTTATTTGATTATATATATATATATATATATATATATATATATATATATATATATATATATATATATATATATATATATATATATTGTTATGATATGTGAATTCGATGCAAGAAAACTACAAGTTGCTCTTATTTACCGGCTAGCTTTATGAAGATAAAAATAATTTTTTTTTTTTTAAGTTGATTAATTTGTAATATTGTTAAATTTAGAAATGCTTTTAATAAAAATTATTGAACGCCTGAAAATAAAAAAAAATTTGACAAACATTTATTCTACTCACCTTGTATTCTCTAAATCTGTATTTTGAATTTAAAATTTTTTTTTACTTATTTGTCTTAGAACATGCAGACTCTTAACTCAAGCGAGTTCTGTGACCTGTACTGCTTGATAAAGCTATATAAAATTATATAAAGCAAAAATCACCACACAAGAAGTTTTATTTTTAATGTACTGTGCAATTATTCACAAGTGATCAATTAAATATTACACAACGATATCTTGTATAATATATAAAAAAAATTATTTAAGATTCTTCCAATAAATAAGCCAATACTTAACCGTTTAATACTAATATGAATGGATTTAGATTCATGACGTAATACAATATTGAAGTAAGTATATGAAATTAGTGTTTTGTGAAGTTGCAACAAGAAATACTTGATCTAAGATCTAATACGTGTTTGTTTGTCAAAGTATTTATAACCTCACTTACTATCTTTTTAGAGCGAAAACAAAGGTTTATAATCCTTCAATTTTTTTTTAGTTTAACTGTTTTGTTTAATGATTTTAGTAAGCAAAAGAAACGGTGAATTATATTTGGTTAATATTACAAAAGCGATAATAAAATTTTTGTGAACTTGACTTCAAATTATTTTGTTTTTTAACACAAAGATGATTTAGGATGATATAGGCTGTTTAAAAAAAAAAGGTAAGATTATTTCTAAAGAAATTTCAAAACTTGCGTTTAACTTTATTAAAGTTCACTTTCGTCTTTCAGATAATCCCTTCTCTAAAAATTTTATGGAAATCTTCAATAACAAAGATTGCATCTTTCAGTGACGTCTTCTAATGGATTAGGGCCGCAAAACTATCAGAATTATCTCTCCAATGGTTGAGAAATATTTATAAGTACCCAAAATGAATTTTAAATGATCTTCAGTCAAAAATAAACACCAAACGGTCTCTTTATTCAGCGAGAATTCAAATGAGTGTAAAAACTCACCTTTCTGGTAGCTGTGGACCTCTTTATGATGACTGCTAACAATTCCCTTATCGGAAAATATACTGTTAATCTGCAGGCTTTGCTAAAATTTAATCAGAAACGATGGTTTCTTATCGGCAAGGTAATTTGAATATACTTTGTTATAATTCAGGACTTTTTTAAGGTTTTTTAAAATACTTTTGAAAAATTGTGACTGCTGAAAAAAAAATCAAAAATTTTCTGCCCCTTCGTAACTATTGATTTTCTATCTTTTTTTTTTCATTGCTTACCATATCTCCAAGCATTTTGACAATGTTTTTTAAGATCTGACAGGATTTTTGTATATTTTTGACATTTATGATTAAAATAAAAAATATTTTAAATTTTCATAAATTGTTAAATCTTGAGAATTATATTGACTTTTGAAATGAATTGAAACAAATACTAGAGAATTTAAGCATTCTTTTGACATATAATTTCTACAACAAATGATAATTTAAATATTAAAATTTTTACTAACAAATTTGACATACACCAATTTTAACATGAATTAGTTGCTTTTATTTTGCTTTTATTTAATTTTAAAGCTATCTGAAAGCATTTTTGATATTGAATCACTGAGAATTGTCTTCAGATTACCTGTCCATTAAAGATTATATCATTCTGAACTCTTATTTATGAGATATATCCTATTTCACCTCCTAACACGTTTTATTTTCCGAGCTCTATCCATGTTAACTGTATGTTTACTAACAAATTGAAACTTCTTACTTTGTGAATAAATGACTTAAATATTTTATCTGTTTTAGGACTGTTGAAGATTCTATTGACTTGTATATATTAGAATTTGGATTATTATAAAAATTGTAATTAATTAATAAATACAAATTTATGGTTTTTATTTCCACTCGATCCGAAGTGGTTTGATATTTGCTTTTTGTATCTTTATGTTGTGGCTATATTGGCTTATTCTGTAAGTATCTCTTACATAAATAATATAATATATATATAACGAACAATAACTTAAGTTTAAATCATAATCAATTTCATGATCAACAATTGTTTTTGGTTTAATTTTTTTTTATATATTTTTTTTTAATTGAAAAGTGTTTATCAACCAACTATAACTCAGTGGCTATAATAACTCACGTATTAAAAGAATCTTATTTCTATTATGCTAAATTTGTTTATAATAAACCAACTGGTTTTAATTATAATAATAATAAAATTATTTTGAAAACATTAATTAAATCTGGTGATACAATATAGTCCTTATTGGTTTGTTACATGTCTGTGAATTCTGCTTATTTTTGCTTTTAGTTTCTTTCTTATTGTTGAATCTAGTTTCAACTATTAAATTAACAACAATAATACAATTGTTTGAGTTAAATATATATGTGGTATATTCAATATTGTCATTTTGTTTTATGTTCATACTATTCATAAAAAAAAAAACTGTTTAGGAGTTTTAATTTCATAACAATTCTCCAAAAATTAATATTCCATATTTGACAATTTTTTTGGCAAATATCAAATATTCATTTTTCTTTGACTGGTTTTTTTGCAAGTTGTGTGATTGTTTCTCTGAACGTCGACACAAGTGTATGTTTCAGTGATTTTATGAATGTGTGATGGTTAAAAACAATTAAATTTTTGATTCAGTTGCATATATATGGTATACAATTATGCTGCAGATAGTTTGAATGCTCTCTTTGAAAAAAAATAATAATTAGTTTTGTTCTTTTAATTTTGCATGTGTAAGCTTAAGTTGCTTTAGTTTGTTTTATTAATGCATGTTTTATTTTGAATATATACAAAAAAATATAGAGTTTAAGTTTTATTTAAGCACGTGTGAGCTGCATTTTGTGGTTAGAGTGTAAGCTAGTTTGAATGTGACTTTATTATCATTCGGTTATTTTTAATAAGTTTTCGTTGAGGGTTGAGTTTATATTCTACTTTTGAATCCATTTTATAGTTGTTTTTCTTCCTTGGTTTCTTAGAGTTCTGCCATCTTCGTTTCAAATTTTTCCTGTCCAATCCTTCTTCTGTAATTCCATTCCAAGTTTTATTATTATACTGCATAATTATATCATTATAATCTTTCATAATTCATCATAATTCATATTATATTATATATCATATTCATAATCATAATATCCGCAATAATTCATATTTCATCATTTTTCATAAATAGCAGCATTATTATTATTATTATTCCATCTTCTGTATCCCATTCATGTCCTTTACTTAAAAAAAATTGTTTCATTTTATAAATATAACTTAAAATTAATAATGTCTTCTTATTTCTTCACTTATTGTTCATATTTGTAAATGTCTTTTATGTTAAAAACTCCTCTAAGATACCCACTCTCAGGATATTTCAATAAATAACTATTTTCTCCATCTTCTGTTTCAACTTCATAAGGTCCCTCCAATGGTGGTAAAAGTTTGTTACAAATGTTATCTCTATAATTGCTTACCCTATGTGCTCTAATTAATACTAGTTCTCCTTTTTGAAATTTTTGGTTTGTTCTCATCTTCCTTTTGTTTTGTCTTTTCAAATATTTCTCTCCATTCTTGATGATTCTTAGTTTTACATCTTGACAAATTTGGTCATATTCAGGTTCTATTTCTATAATCCAAGGTCTTTCTGGTCTTATCCTTTTCATTAGAAATAGTGGTATCTCATTAGTCACAGTGTTTGGTAACTGATTTATGTATTGTTCTATCCTTAATAAATGTTGATCCCATACAGTGTGTTTGTTTTCTATTGATATTCTTAAAAATTTTATCACTTCTTGAATATATCTTTCCGAAGGATTTGATTGAGGATGTCTGATGCTTGTAAAACTTAATTTGGTTCCATTTCTTGTCATAAAATTTTTGAATCGGTCGTTTTGGAAATATGTGGCATTATCCAGTATGCATTGTTTAGGTTTTCCTATTTCTTCAAAATAATTGTTTAAATTATTTATGATAGTGTTGACTTTTGTATTTTTACTGGAATAAAGTTTGATGAATTTTGAAAATAAATCTACGATTACCATGATATGTTTATGTCCATTTCCTTCCGTTTGTATCAAGTCACTCAAAAAATCTATAGCTATTATATCTAAGGGCTCTTGTGCTATTATATTTTTGGGAGTATTCCAATTTGAAAAATTCTTCGATTTTTGTCTTTGACAAGTATGACATTTTCTAGTCAAGTTTTTGATTATGCTTGTATCCTTCTTGGTGATATAGTTTTCTCGAAACATTAACCATATTTTCTTACTACCCGCGTGTCCATTCTTTTCATGTAAATCCTTCAGTATTTCTTCGGCTAAATTTTTGCTGATGTAATATAACTCTTGCTCTCCAATTCTTTTAATGTAAATTTGATCTTTCAGTATACATCTTTCCTTTTCTTTCTGTGTTAAATTTTGCTGATCTTCTCTAATGGCTTGTTTTGAGTACATTCCCTCCTGTTCTTTTAATATATTTAATCCGATTTGAATTTTTCTCTCTTCTCTTGTTCCTTCCTCTTCGTTCCTTGTCAAGGCATCTGCAATGACATTATCTCTTCCTTTTATATGTCTAATTTCGAAGTTATATTCTTGAAGTAGTAAAGTCCCACGATGTATTCTATTATTAAGCAATTTGTTATTCATGATATTTATTAACGATAAATGGTCAGTTTCAATATAAAATTTTGATCCTAATAAATAAACTCCTGGACAAAATTAACGCACCACTCATATTTTTCTCAATAATTTTTATTTATTGATAATTTACTGTACGACAAGTTGCCTATGGACCTTGTTTGACAGTGACAGTTGTTATGTAAGCTAATAATAGTCTTGTTTTAACAATAATTTGTATTAAACTTCGTTTTAGACTAAAAGTGAGTTAAATTTTTCATTAAGAGTGCCGATTAAAGCAAAGTGCTTGTGACAAACAAGCTTTTTATTGTGATGTTTTTCATCAATTGCATGTTTGGAAGTTCATTTGCATAAAAATCAAATAAAAAAATGAACCGCCAAAGAAATTTGTCAATAGAGGAGGCAGTGCGAGCATCGACTCTCCTAGATGAAGGATATTCAATGCGATACGTTGCAGGTTTGTTAGGAAGACATCATTCCAGCATAAGTCGCAAGGTGAGGCGATATAATGAAACAGGGTCGTACCATCGAAGGCCAGGACAAGGGAGAAAACGTTGCACTAATCAAATTGATGATCGTTTTTTGAGACAACGTGCTCTCAGAGATAGGAGAGTCACCAGCAATTTGCTAAAAAATGAACTAGCAGATGTTCGAAATGTCGCAATATCATCTCGAACAGTTAGAAGACGTTTACATGAAGCAGAATTGAGCAACAGGAAACCGGCCAAAAAACCCTTGCTTACCAGAGAACACAGGGTTCAGAGATTGAATTTTGCAAGATTGCATCAAAATTGGACCATCGATGATTGGAAACAAGTTCTTTTCTCCGATGAGACTAGAGTAAGCCTAAAAGCTCCAGATGGTCGTGAGCGTGTCTGGCGAAGGCGAGGAGAAAGGTTTGCCAGCTGCAATATCTCTCCTAAAGTACCTTTTGGTGGCGGCTCTAAAATGTTTTGGGGGGGAATTTGCTTTGAAGCTCGTACGGAGTTGGTCCCCATACGTACGAGGTCTATGAATGCCCATTATTACTTAGACAACATTATTATCCAACATGTAATGCCTTTTGCTCCGTTTCTTGGACCTAATTTTTTATTCATGCAAGACAACGCTCGTCCTCATGTGGCTCGACAGGTTATTGGCTACCTAAATGATGTTGATATTCCATTACTAGAGTGGCCACCTAACAGTCCGGACATAAATCCTATAGAGCATCTATGGGACTATCTCAAAAAAAAGATTCGAAGTCGTAGACCACCTATTGCCAATCACAACCAACTCATTGAGGCCGTTATTGAAGAATGGGAAAATATTCCGCAAGCTTTTGTTGAGCATTTGATATCAAGCATGCCTCGACGCATAAATGCAGTCATAAGAAGTAGAGGAGGGCCTACACGGTATTAGTGTAGATCCAGATGCATTTTATGGTGTTACTTTACTATTTTTTTTTCTTTTTGTAGTTTGGAGTTATGCTAGCTTATTTACGCATTTCCGGCAAAAACAAATTTTTAAAGAAACAATAGGGCAAATTAAGGTCATAATGGACTTGTTTAAGTCATGTTGGACTTATTTGTAGGTGTTTATTATTATTTAAAAGTAACTTAGTTCCATTTTGTGTTTATATTGTAAATATTTAGATTAATTAAAGTGGTGCGTTAATTTTGTCCAGGAGTTTAATACCGAAATTTTGTTACACAAAATAGTATGCTAGCAAATTCCAATTCGGTGACACTATACCTCTTCTCGTAATTTCTGGTTACATGTGACACAAATGAAATAGGAACTTCTTCATTGTCCTGGACTTGTAACAACACTCCTGCAAATTTGTGCATGGAAGCATCTGTCTGTAGAATGAATGGCAAATCGTACCTGGGGTGATAAATTCTTAGATTAGTCCGAAATATGTCCTTTAAATTTTGAAAGGCCTGGTTTTGTTCTTCTTTCCATTTCCATTTTTGATCCTTCTTCAATAGTTGAATTAATGGTAATTCTTTCTCACTCAAGTCTGGAATTAATCGTTTAAAGTAGTTGATTAGGCCTATAAATCCTCGTAAATTTTTCAAATTTTTCGGTGCTGGATAGTTCATTATTTTCTCAATTCTTTCTTCGTCCATAGAAATACCACTTCTGTCTAATTTATATCCTAAATACGTGACCTCTTGTTGATAAAACTGGCATTTGTTTAAGTTAATTTTTAATCCTGCTTCATTCAATGCATTCAACAAAATATTTATGTGTGTTAAATGTTCGTGTGATGTGTGAGAATAAATGAGAATATCGTCAATGTAGTGTATAATAAAGTCTTCGTATTGATCCAAAATTTGATGTAAAGCACGTACAAGAGCTGAACATGCACTTTGCAAACCGTATGGAACTACTTTAAATCTATATATTACCCCATCTATCGAAAAGGCTGTAAAATCCCTACTATCTTTATGCAATGGTATCAACCAAAAGCTATGCTTCAGGTCAATTTTTGTAAAATAATTTGATTTAGTTATTTTTCCAAAGATTGCATCTATACTTTGTGGTGCTTCATATTGTGGTGTTGAATATTTGTTAATGTTCCTGGCATCGAGGCATAATCTTAACTCACCATTGCTCTTCTTCACTACCACTATAGGGTTTATGTACTTTGAATTGCTGTTTTCAATTATTCCGTTTTGTAACATCTTCTCTATCTCCTTTGAAACTTCTTTCCGGTATTTATAAGGAATTGGATATGTCTTCGATTTAAAATTTTCTATTCCTTTTACCTCAATTTTATGCATGTACTTTTCAGCCACTCGGTTTTCGGATTTTATCAAACCATCATATTTTTGCAACAATCTTCCTACATCTTCTTTCCATTCTTCTGCACATACTAAATTTTCTTCCAATTCCATTTTACTTTCTTCTGGTTCATTATTTATAAAATTGTAGTTTGTATGATTTTTAATATTGTTAATTTCCTTTATCTTTAATTCCTCTTGTTTTGATTCCTCGTCTTCTGTATTTCCAAATTTCAGTACTTCTTCTTGAATTTGTAAAGTTTTGTTTACATAATCGATGACCATTCCATTTCTGTCCATTTCGTCTGTCCCAATCAAAATATCATGTCTCATGTTTTCTACTATTATGAATTGCATACTATATTCGGTTGTATCAAATAATACTTTTCCCACTATTCCCTTCTTTGCTTCATATAGTTTTTTGTTGTTTGCACCCACTAGATTAACCTTTGGAATTGAATAACAATATTTTTGAAAATTTAATTCATTAATAACTTTATTGTCAATTAGTGAAACTTCAGAACCCGTGTCTATTAAAATTTTAACTTGTTTTTGAAAGAATTTACCCTGAATTAAAATTAACCCTTGCAAATTTTGATTTTTCTTTTCTTTCCCAAATGTTATGAACTCCCTTGGATGCTCATAGTGACATACGGCCGCATTTAGCAGGTGCTTTATTGAAAATTTGGTGATTGTGAATCTGTTGTGTATTGTGTGTCAAAGGGTTGTGATGGTGATGATGTGTTGAGTGTTTCAATTGGTGACTCTTGTTGACTGACGTCGGTGTATGATTGATGGTGACTTAGAAAATTCACTTGTCTTTTTTGGTTATTTCTATTTATATCTTCTAGACTTCTAGTGTTATGGTTTCGATTGTTTGTGTAGTTTTGATTTGACTGTTGTTGTGAATTGTTTGTCTGATTCTGTTGTATGGCACTGTTTGAAAATGCATGATTCATATTGCCATTGGAGTTAAAGTTTCTGTTGTTATTATTGTAATTATTTCTGTTAAAATTTCCGTTGTTTTGATTATTGTAATTACCGTTTTGATACCGTCCATTATTTCCATAGTTATTGTTGTTAGTTTGATTGTTACGATTATAGTTTTGGCGATTAAAGTTCTGATTATTTTGGTTGCGGTAGTTATTATTATTATTCCTAAAGTTCGAGTTATTATAGTTGTTGTTACCATTATTTTGTCTATAGTTATTGTTAAAATTACGATGATTATTGAAATTATTGCCGTTCTGATTATTGTTTCTGCTGTTGTTATTGCTCCCATTGAAGTTGTTATTATTATTATTATTTGCTTGGTCATTGTTTTGATACATGGGGTTTCGTTGCTCATGCATCATCAAAAATTGGCACAGTTTGTCTATTTCTTTAAAGTTGTATAACATCATGATATCTTCCAATGTCCGATCAAAGTGTTGCACGATACAACCCACAATGTATTCTTCGTTAAAACCACAGTCTAAGTATTGAGCTGTGCTGTAAATTTGCATGGCGTACCGGTGGTATGACATGCTACGATTTGGGTTGTATTTGCCACTTAACAGCTCGTTTTTGATTGAACGCTGTTGTGCTTGACCCCAGAAATATTCACTGAATTTGGTCGCAAAGTCTTCCAGATCCACCAACTCATTTTCTTTGTTCGAAAACCATAGTAACGCCTCATCCGTCATCTGGTTTCTGATGAATTCTTTAAAGTCTTCGAAATTTCTGTAAGATGCATATCTGTGCCTAAGGAATTTCATGAAAGGTACTGGATGCTGCTGTTTTATTCTTCCACTAAAATAGATTTTACAATCTCTTTCGACCGTTTTTACAACCGGCCTTGCATCCAATTCCTTCTGTGTCACTTCTTTAAGAGACTCTTGTACTCTCCCAATTTCTTTCTCCATTATCTCTTTGGTCTTATTCATATTTTCATCTATTTCATCTTCTTTTTTCTTCCACTGTTCATTAATGTCTCGTCGAAATATCTCTTCCTTCTGCTCAATATGATGCTCCAGCTGTACTGCCAACACTCCCATTTGTTCGTCAATATCTTCGAACTTTTTTTGGTTATTTTGTTGTTCTAGCTTCAAATTTTGTTCCATTAATTCAATCTTTTTATTTTGAGTTTCATTATTCTTTTCCAGCTGTGCCGATAACACTTCCATTTGTTCTTTGCACTGCTCTTCCATCTTGGCCATTTCTAGGGTTAACTCTTCTTTTACTTCTTCTATCTTCTTTCCCAACTTATCCTCAACCTGTTGTGCCATCTGTTGTATTTTGTCATCAAAATTTTGTGTTATTTCCCGTTTTATTTCTTTTTTTGTATCTTCAAGTTCTTTTGTCATATGTTGTTTATTTTCTTCTGCTTTCTGGTTTATATTTTGCTCAGTTTTTTTTATTTCCTGTAACAAAATTGCCATCATCTTGTGAAAGTCCAATTCATCCTTCTTTACGGGCTGAGCTTGGTCTCCACTTGCCATTTGCCTTTCCATTTGTGCTTCTTCTGGCTGTCTTTTCTCCTCCATTGTCTCCTGTACTTCTTCAGTCTCTTTAATTTGTTCTTCGGTTCTGTCTGTCACTTCCTGTTCTTCTTCTACGTTCTTATGTGATCTAGTCTTTCTTTTGTCCATGTTTATTTTTATTTAATTTCAATTCACTCAATAAACTTATTATCTACACAAATTATACTCTTAACACCCTGTATATTATGTTATTAAATGTTTAAGGTACACCACTGGTTAATACTTTGTTATAATGCACTACCTGTCACCGTCCAAATACACAGCCCCACGTTGGGCTCGCCAAATTGTTATGATATGTGAATTCGATGCAAGAAAACTACAAGTTGCTCTTATTTACCGGCTAGCTTTATGAAGATAAAAATAATTTTTTTTTTTTAAGTTGATTAATTTGTAATATTGTTAAATTTAGAAATGCTTTTAATAAAAATTATTGAACGCCTGAAAATAAAAAAAAATTTGACAAACATTTATTCTACTCACCTTGTATTCTCTAAATCTGTATTTTGAATTTAAAATTTTTTTTTACTTATTTGTCTTAGAACATGCAGACTCTTAACTCAAGCGAGTTCTGTGACCTGTACTGCTTGATAAAGCTATATAAAATTATATAAAGCAAAAATCACCACACAAGAAGTTTTATTTTTAATGTACTGTGCAATTATTCACAAGTGATCAATTAAATATTACACAACGATATCTTGTATAATATATAAAAAAAATTATTTAAGATTCTTCCAATAAATAAGCCAATACTTAACCGTTTAATACTAATATGAATGGATTTAGATTCATGACGTAATACAATATTGAAGTAAGTATATGAAATTAGTGTTTTGTGAAGTTGCAACAAGAAATACTTGATCTAAGATCTAATACGTGTTTGTTTGTCAAAGTATTTATAACCTCACTTACTATCTTTTTAGAGCGAAAACAAAGGTTTATAATCCTTCAATTTTTTTTTTAGTTTAACTGTTTTGTTTAATGATTTTAGTAAGCAAAAGAAACGGTGAATTATATTTGGTTAATATTACAAAAGCGATAATAAAATTTTTGTGAACTTGACTTCAAATTATTTTGTTTTTTAACACAAAGATGATTTAGGATGATATAGGCTGTTTAAAAAAAAAAGGTAAGATTATTTCTAAAGAAATTTCAAAACTTGCGTTTAACTTTATTAAAGTTCACTTTCGTCTTTCAGATAATCCCTTCTCTAAAAATTTTATGGAAATCTTCAATAACAAAGATTGCATCTTTCAGTGACGTCTTCTAATGGATTAGGGCCGCAAAACTATCAGAATTATCTCTCCAATGGTTGAGAAATATTTATAAGTACCCAAAATGAATTTTAAATGATCTTCAGTCAAAAATAAACACCAAACGGTCTCTTTATTCAGCGAGAATTCAAATGAGTGTAAAAACTCACCTTTCTGGTAGCTGTGGACCTCTTTATGATGACTGCTAACAATTCCCTTATCGGAAAATATACTGTTAATCTGCAGGCTTTGCTAAAATTTAATCAGAAACGATGGTTTCTTATCGGCAAGGTAATTTGAATATACTTTGTTATAATTCAGGACTTTTTTAAGGTTTTTTAAAATACTTTTGAAAAATTGTGACTGCTGAAAAAAAATCAAAAATTTTCTGCCCCTTCGTAACTATTGATTTTCTATCTTTTTTTTTTTTATTGCTTACCATATCTCCAAGCATTTTGACAATGTTTTTTAAGATCTGACAGGATTTTTGTATATTTTTGACATTTATGATTAAAATAAAAAATATTTTAAATTTTCATAAATTGTTAAATCTTGAGAATTATATTGACTTTTGAAATGAATTGAAACAAATACTAGAGAATTTAAGCATTCTTTTGACATATAATTTCTACAACAAATGATAATTTAAATATTAAAATTTTTACTAACAAATTTGACATACACCAATTTTAACATGAATTAGTTGCTTTTATTTTGCTTTTATTTAATTTTAAAGCTATCTGAAAGCATTTTTGATATTGAATCACTGAGAATTGTCTTCAGATTACCTGTCCATTAAAGATTATATCATTCTGAACTCTTATTTATGAGATATATCCTATTTCACCTCCTAACACGTTTTATTTTCCGAGCTCTATCCATGTTAACTGTATGTTTACTAACAAATTGAAACTTCTTACTTTGTGAATAAATGACTTAAATATTTTATCTGTTTTAGGACTGTTGAAGATTCTATTGACTTGTATATATTAGAATTTGGATTATTATAAAAATTGTAATTAATTAATAAATACAAATTTATGGTTTTTATTTCCACTCGATCCGAAGTGGTTTGATATTTGCTTTTTGTATCTTTATGTTGTGGCTATATTGGCTTATTCTGTAAGTATCTCTTACATAAATAATATAATATATATATAACGAACAATAACTTAAGTTTAAATCATAATCAATTTCATGATCAACAATTGTTTTTGGTTTAATTTTTTTTTATATATTTTTTTTTAATTGAAAAGTGTTTATCAACCAACTATAACTCAGTGGCTATAATAACTCACGTATTAAAAGAATCTTATTTCTATTATGCTAAATTTGTTTATAATAAACCAACTGGTTTTAATTATAATAATAATAAAATTATTTTGAAAACATTAATTAAATCTGGTGATACAATATAGTCCTTATTGGTTTGTTACATGTCTGTGAATTCTGCTTATTTTTGCTTTTAGTTTCTTTCTTATTGTTGAATCTAGTTTCAACTATTAAATTAACAACAATAATACAATTGTTTGAGTTAAATATATATGTGGTATATTCAATATTGTCATTTTGTTTTATGTTCATACTATTCATAAAAAAAAAACTGTTTAGGAGTTTTAATTTCATAACAATATATATATTATTTTTGCTGGCTATTTTGATCTTGGTGGTGTGTTGCTAATAATTTGTCCACATTTTTTTTACAACTTAGGTATAATTAATAATTAGTATTTCATATTTCTGATCTTGGTATCACTTTGTCCATATTTTTCCTCTCATCATGTGTGCTTTCAAAGTTGAGCATCTTTTGGTAAACGAATTGGATTACGAATTGAATGTTAGGGGTTTAACGCCTGCAGAGTCGGCAAAGGTTGAAGACAAACGCAAGCTTTTGCGTGGAGATTTAAAGCAGAAACAGGACAATAGGAGTTTTACTCAGATTTCTGCTACACACATTCCTTTCGATGACCAACAGAAAGGAATATCCGAAACCTTAGATGATTTGTCGACGAGAATAGGAGATTTCAGGGGAACTGTACAAGATAACTTGTATGCGCGACTAACTTCTCGTTTAGCTCACATTTCTGGCCGCGTACATTTGTTACATTGCACTACTGAAGAGCAGGAATCTTTTAAAAAGACTGTTTCTCTGAGAATACTTACATTGGAGGGTGAACTTGATTCTAGAGTTAATTACATTGTTACATCTACTCCTAATGCTCCAGTCAATGTAGTTCCTAGCTTCGCATACTCCAAACCTGTGCAAGTACACAAATGGGGTGTTTCATTTTCTGGTGAAAAACAGCACACTGATGTGATGTCATTTATAGAAAGGGTTGAATGTCTTCGTGTTTCTAGAGGTGTCTCTGAAGAGGATTTGTCTGCTGCTTCTGCTGAACTGTTCACCGGTACAGCTTTTACATGGTTCATGAATAATAGAGGTAGTTTTTCTTGTTGGTATGATCTGGTACACAAGTTGAAGTCAGATTTTCTGCCTTACTCATTCCAGGATGATCTATTGGACCAAATCAAAAACCATAAGCAGAAACCTGGAGAATCTGTCACCATGTTCATTAACACTATTTTGGGCATGTGTAGCCGTTTGGAGACTTCTTTATCAGATTCTGCTAAGATAAAAATTATTCTTAAATGTCTGTTACCTTTTTATCATCAACAGCTAGCTCTTATGGACATCCAAACTATTGATGACCTTACTGTAAAGTGTAAACGTTTAGAGGAAACGTTATCCTGGTCCTCTCAGTCTTCATCCACATCTCGACCTTCTTCTAATTTTTCTTCTCAGCCAAACTCTTTTAGTCATCGTTCTTGGCAAAATAAGGGCCCTGAACGTAATGTGTCAGTTGTAAGTTCTATCGTCTGCTGGAATTGTCGTCAGTCTGGTCATTCGTTTGTTGAATGTTCGATCCCTCGCACTCGTATTTTCTGCCATGGTTGTGGTAGGGAAAACACTCTAAAGAGAAATTGTTTTAAGTGTTCGGGAAACGAATTGTCGGAGGTCCGTCCCCTGAGCGTTTCTCCGTCCACCATACAATCAGGGAATCAAACCCAAACTTCAAACGAGACCGCTGGTCCAAGCACATCCAGCAACCCAAACCCATCTCCGAGTCGGAAAGGGAAAGGGGTAACTTTCAAAAAAACAAAGCACACCACAAGACAAAATCAGTCCCGAAATTAACTACTAATCATGAAACGTTGAATCCGCCTGTTTTAAGTGATCACAGATGGTCAACTACCAATTCTTCTTTACCCAGTAGCGTTAAACACAATTCTAATGATTACAGTAGTGAAATAGTTCCATTATCAGTATCAACTTCTAGGTTTGTTGATGATGATGATATGTCTATGGTTGTACCATATAATATTTATAACCAATCAAATACTTTAGATTTAGATTTAAATTCTTTACTAGTTAGGAAGGTTAATGATAATAGGCCTTATTTACCAATTAAGATTTTAGGACAAGCATGCTTAGCGTTGTTAGATAGTGGCTCTAATATTTCATTGATAGGTGCACATTCGTTACATCTATTGAAAAATGCAACTTCTTCCATTATGCCCATTTCATCTTTGCAGGTATCTACTGCAGATGGTACAGTTCAGTCTACTACAGGCAAACTTCAAACTGAAATCACTGTTGCAAATATATGTAGAGAAATCACATTTTATGTTATTCCTTCTGTACAGAATTCTATAATTTAGGCATGGACTTTTTCAATGCTTTCAATAGCACGTTAAGTTGTTCTGATTTTTCGTTTTCAATTTCTGAATTTAATTTAGCTACTTTGAGTGCTATTCATGATTTTTCTAGTCTATCTAGTTCTGAACAAAGGCAATTAGAGAACATGATCTCTAAATTTACTACTCTTTCTTCCAAAGACAAACTAGGTCGTACGCCTTTAATATCTCACACTATTGAGGTGGGAAATCCCACTCCTTTTAGACTTTATCAGTATCCCATACCTCAAGCATGGCAGGCTGATTTAGAAACAGAAGTCGATTCGATGCTCTCGTTAAACATCATAGAACCTTCTACCTCGTCTTACTGTAGCCCTCTATGGTTAACGAAAAAGAAGGATGGATCCTTTAGGATCTGCTTTGATGGTCGGAAATTGAACAGTATTACCACTAACCGGGATGCTTATCCTATCCCCAGAATAGATGTGATTTTGAGCAAACTTCAGAATGCCAAATACATCTCTTCTATTGATTTGTCTAAGGCCTTCTTACAGATCCCATTGAGTGAAGAGAGCAAGAAGTATACTGCTTTTGCCGTCAGTGGCAAAGGACTATTTCAATTTGTCACTATGCCTTTTGGTCTTGTTTCTGCTCCCCAGACAATGTGTCGTCTGATGGATTTAGTCATTGGTCCTCAGTTAGAGCCCTATGTTTTCTATTATCTGGATGATATTTTAGTTGTTACTCCTGATTTTTCCCTTCATATGGAAATTTTAGATAAGTTGTTTTTACGCCTTAAGGAAGCTAATCTAACGATTAATTTAGATAAGTGTCAGTTTTGCCGTCCTAGTCTTAAGTTTTTGGGTTATGTTGTTGATAAGCAGGGTCTAAGGACTGATCCTGATAAAATTGTTGCCATTAAGAATTTTCCTATACCTAAGACCACAACCCAAGTCCGTAGGATATTGGGAATGTGTGGTTATTATCGTCGGTTTGTACCATCTTACTCTACCTTGTTGTCACCTCTTACTGATCTTCTAAAGAACAGGAAAAAGGGACAAACTATTACTTGGACTCCTGAGGCAGATGAAGCTTTTAGGCGCGTTAAAGATGCTTTAACGAGCGCTCCAGTCATGATGTCACCTAATTTTAATGAGCATTTTTATTTAATGACTGATTGCTCTAATACTGCTTCTGGTGGCGTGTTATTTCAGTTGAAAGATGGCTCTGAGCACCCCATCGCTTATACGAGCAAGAAGTTGAATAAGGCACAGAAGAACTATTCCACTACGGAGAAAGAACTCTTAGCTATTATCCATGGGTTAGAAGCATTTCGTTATTATTTGGAAGGTCGTAATTTCACTATCATTACAGACCACAGTTCTTTAGTATGGCTTCATAGCATGAAAAACCCTTCACAGAGACTTTCCCGATGGATCTGTAAACTGGCTGCCTATTCCTATAAGATTATCCATAGAAAGGCAAACGGGGTAGTAGTTGCAGATGCTCTTTCCCGTGTCCATGACATTAACGTCTTAGATCTGTCCTCTTTAACTCCTGACGCGTGGTATCAGAATATGATTGATAGGGTTACTCAAGACCCACAAAAGTATCCTGATTTTAAGGTAGAGAACAATGTGCTGTACAAACACATTTTAGGTCCGGTAGAGACATTATCTAATATGTCCGACTGGAAAATAGTCGTACCTACGCCAAATCGGGCAAACATTTTGCATATGTTTCACGATGAGGTTACTGCTGGTCATTTTGGCTTTTATAAAACGTATCACCGTATTGCAGAGTTATATTATTGGCCCGGCTTGCGCAAATCTGTAAAAAAACATATTGCCTGGTTTGTGCTACTTGTAAACCAAGTAATTTACCACAAGCTGGACTCATGGGTTCCTTCAGGAACATTGATTTTCCTTGGCAAATGATCTCGTTGGATCTCATTGGACCATATCCTCGTAGCTACAAAGGAAATACCTATTGTTTAGTAGTTGTGGATTATTTCACTAAATTTCCTTTAGTTTTTCCTCTTCGTCAGGCCACAACTCCAGCAATCGTGAAATATTTGGAGGAACAAGTCTTTTTGTTGTTTGGTGTTCCCCAAATTGTTTCCTGTGACAATGGTCCACAGTTCGTGTCTAAAGCTTTTAAAGACCTTCTAACCAAATACAAGGTTCAGAAGATCTTTTATAATGCTGCGTACCATCCGCAAGCAAACCATACTGAGAGAGTGAATCGAAGTATTGTCACAGCCTTGAGATCATACACTTTCCCAGATCACAGAGCTTGGGATCAATATATTCACTCCATAGCTCAAGCCATAAGGACTTCTGTCCATGAAGTGACACAGTGCTCCCCATCATACTTGAATTTTGGCAGAAACATTGCTTTATCTGGTGACTATTTTGGGTTAATTTCTGAAAATTCCGCAAATCTCCCTCAAATATCCGAGAGACTTCATCGTCTAGATGACCTTCAGACTCTACCTCCAATTTTTGCTGATATCAGGAAGAAGTTAAAAACTTCTTACCTCCGGAACAAAAGTCAATACAATTTGAGGAAGAGAGATTTGCGATTCTTTGTTGGCGATAGAGTTTTAAAGAGAAACTTTGTAAAATCAAGTAAAGGTGATGCTATTTCGGCAAAATTTTGCCAGAAATACATTCCGTGTACGGTTGTAAGGGTAATATCTCCTTTGGTATATGAATTAAGGTACAATTCGTCCAACAAACGAATTGGTCAATTTCATGTAAAGGATTTACTGCCTAATAACACCATCGACGAGGTTAGTTCTTCATCCTCAGAAGAAGACTAACTTAACACTTTCGTTTAAGCTAATCTCTTTCTCTGTTTGTCTTTAGCTTATTTTGATTATATTTTGCATTTTAGTCTAAGATTTTCTTAATCACCAGATAACGTAGGTACACCGCTATTTTTTGTATCTTTTGGCATTGGTTAATGACTTCTATAACTTATTAGATAATTAGTATGTATGACTTATCCATTTTTTTTTTGTATTATAAATGATGCACTTTATAATGAATTAATATTCTTAAGTACTAATCTTCCCAGGAGAATTACTTCTTTTAACCTCATATGATACGAGGGTTGTTTAGTATATATTTACATATTTAGATTTATACTTATAGTTAATCCTATTACTGATAAGGAACTATGGAACTATGTTGTTACACTACTGGATCATATATTGTGTGTTATATCTTTGATATTTGATTCCTTAGTATTTGTTTTGATATATTTGTTCAATATTTGCCAATTTGGAAAGATGTTGTGATTTTTTTTTTATCTTTGGTCTGCTTTATTCTCACTTGTCACGAAAATCTTAAATACTCTACAATAATTTATGTCCTGATTCCATATACAGGATGGTTCTGGAATTAGTTTGGAATTTTGAAGTAGGTAAGGATGACCGGTGTCCTTCTTATTTCTTCTTATTTATTCTTCTGAATTTTCTGTCAATGAATCTGTCAATACGTGTGAATACGTGGGTTCGAGATTGTTGCTCAGCAACTGATCACTGCTGCTCAATTAGGTTCGCTCTATATGTGTTTATTGCAGAGTAGGCAGATGTTTATGCCTCATAATATTTCTGGTCAGGAAATGCTCGCGACATGTCCTAACCATTCTTGTGTGATTGTCCAAATATTCCAGTTACCTTTTCACAACTTGATAGGGAAGTTTAATTAGTTCATATTAGTTATCTTACTTCAGGTTATGTTTTTTTCTTTAACTATCCCTACTCATGTCAGGTTAGTCATTTTCATTATTTAAGAGTTTAGACAAATGAGTTGTTCTCTTAGTGTAATCCCACTTCTTTCCTTAGGCATAAATTGCTGTTTAGATTTAGGACTATTTCCGGATAATTCCATGCTGCGAGAACTTGTTATAAATCTACAGTTTTGTTCAAAATTGGTTGCTTGTTCTCGACATATTTTTTTTCTATCGTTAGTAATGGTATTATAGGAAAAGTCCACCACTTATATTTTCTTAGGATTTCTATTGGGATTTTATCGGTGTCTGGTTATTCTCATACATCTGTTGTAGCCACATGCTATAGTTAGCGAATACCAGCACACTCAAAATTTATTTAGCCTCTGAATTCCTTTAGTCCATTTTAGATTTTAGACTTTAGGTATTTATCTTTATCTTTGGTTTAGTTCAGTTACATATTACATTACTTAGTCTGAATAAGTGTGACAATGCTGCTTCACACTTTAGGAAATTTTGCTTTATTGTAATTACTTAGTTGGTATTGGCTCATATTACCGGATGAGGGTAAGAGCTAATTTAGTTATTAGCATTAGTGAGAATTGGTCCTTTCCTGATCGTTCTTCTTTGGATATGCTCTATTTATAAATCTGGTGTCCATCGATAGTCCGATTTTGGATTCAGTGTCTGATTCCTCACTTATTTGGTTTATTTGGTTATGTAGGTTCGTATCACCATATGTGGGTGTACGTAGACCTCATTTAGTTTTGAGATTTAGTATTGGTGTGAATGGGTCCATAAATCTTCCTGGTCGTTCTTCTTTGGATATGCTTTTATGAATCTGGTGTCCATTGATAGTCTGACTTTGGATTAAGCGTCCTATTTCACATTTATTTTGGTTATTACGTCTTTGATATACTTTGGTATGTTTACGATTTAGATTACTATTTGTGTTATTTGGTTTGGTGAGAATTGCTCCATAAATCTTCCTGATTGTCCTTCTCTGGATATATTACTATGAATCTGGTGTCCATTGTTAGTTCAATTTTGGATTAAGTGTTCAATTCTTAACCTATTTAGTTTATGATTTCTTTGATCTTAGTTTAGTATATCTCCGGGTGAGATATTGGTTGAATTGGCTCATACATTTGCCTGGTTGTTCTTCCTTGGATATACTTAGTCTTATAGATCTGATGTCCATGGATAGTTCAATTTTGGATTTAGTGCCCAATTCGACATTTATTTGTCAGCAAGAATTTAGTTGGTATATTTAGTTAATATTTGGCTTTTAAGCATATTGTCGATTGAGATTTTGATTCGACTTTCGAGTCATCTGAGTTTGTGGTGTCTGGCGCCATGACCATTCTTTTTTCCCGTGATCTTTAGTTCGTGGTTATTTTTTTTGTGTAAACTTGCGGATCAACGTGGAATGTTAGGCCAGTACACTTAGTTATTGATACTTTTAATTTTAGGAACAAAAAAAAAAATTTTTGATTAAAATTTTTTTTTCCCGACTAGTAGGGGAATGTAACAGTCGTTACTTTTATTACAATTTATATTAAAATAATAAACAATTTATATTAAAATAATTTCAGAGATGTAGTATGGGTTGCCTAACTTTAAGTGTTCATTTGCCCATTAAGTGTGTATTTTTAATAATTTAAGTTGTCACTCTGATCTAATTTGGTACCATTGCGAACCAAAGAGATGACAGGAGATTAGGGGGAGTGGAAACTGGCTCTTAGTTAATTTGGCTAACAAACTGTGAATTACAATTCACTTTTGATCGAGAGTTTGAAGTGGTACAAAGGTGGTAGTTAGCGAAAGAAAATCCAATTAATGCATAGAATTTCCTTCACTTCAAGAAGTTAAATGTTCTAAGTATAACCATAACAATTTAATTGACGGTGTTTTCGGAAACTCGGGAGGTTGAAGTGAGATTTCTAGCACGGAATTAAGTAGCTATCTGGTAAATAATAATTTTTTTTATATTATAAAAACTAACTTTTTGTTCCCACATCCCACATCCTTAAGGTATTCAGAATGACCTTGGGTCACGAATTCAAGCATAGTATGGCCGCTTACAATCATTCTGGCATGAATGTGATTAAAATTCTGAATTTTCCGTAAATCTTTAACATCTATTACAATTTCCACAGATATTTTAATGAACATTAGAGTATTTTATCCATATCCTATTATTCAGATTTATTATTTCATATTTTAATATAGTATTTTGTTCAAGGCCATTATATTTTTACTCTATGTGAAGCAAGGTCACGCTACATCCGATTGGATGGGTTTTTTTATCTACTATAATTATCTTTTTGCTCCGGTTTCTTATGCTGAAAGAAACTTTCCTCACTTCTTCTTTGATTTCTTTTTTATCAATGTTGAGATTAGAAGTAACGGGGAATTGTTTTCAGCCACCTCCCATGGAATTATAAACTTCCCTCAGAACATCCGAGGGAGAGTACCACTTCAACTCTATAAGAATCAGGGTCATTGGGACAAGCCAGGGGGTATTGTCTACTCCACCCTCATTTTTTTTCTCCAGCCTGCACCTAGAGGTAGGGCAGGACAGTCATCATCGGAACTGAGCCAATTAGCACCAGCTCCGTGCTAATTTCGGACCTCAAGGAGGACTTTGCTGGGACACCGAAGCCATTCGGGAGTATCCTTCCAGACAACTGTTTCACCTAGGAGGACAGTTGGTTTTTGCTGCAGAACTATATATATATGTATATATATATATATATATATATATATATATATATATATATATATATACATATATATATATATATATATATATATATATATATATATATATATATATATATGTTGCCGAGAGGGGGCATTTGGGCCTGTAGGACCCATCGCCGGCTCTTCGGGCTTCTTCCTATCCCCGGAATTGGATCGGGTATTCACCATCTTTGGTTTGTCGCTGGTAGAAAGGTTAAATACTACCGCTGTTATAAATAACAGTTCCAGTGACAAATATCTGTTATAGGTAACGGTTCCAAGGAACAGTTACAAAGTAACAGATCAAAAAATGGAAAACAGATAGGTAAAAATGATCTAAGTATTCCTTGACTTACGGAAGGAATAACTTAGTAAACAATTAAATTAAATGGTATAAAAATATAATGCAAAGAAAAAAATGTTTCTAAGTGTTTCTTGACTTACGGAAGAAACAACTTAGGACAGAAATATAGATAAATGAAATATGTAAATGTGAGAGTAAAATATGGAAATATTTCTAAGTGTTTCTTAACATACGGAAGAAACGACTTAGAGTGGAAAAATAAAATACTCAAAATATAAAAACGAGAAATGCAAAAATGAAACAGATTATAGAAATATGTCTAAGTGTTTCTTGACTTACGGAAGAAACAACTTAGAATAGAAAATAAACAAGAGAATCAAATATAGTAAAATAAATGCACAAATATTTATAAGTGTTTCTTGACTTACGGAAGAAACGACTTATAAAAGAAAATAAGAAAAATCAAATATAGAAAAGATGTGAAAATATTGCTAAGTGTTTCTTGACTTACGGAAGAAACAACTTAGCATAAAATAGAAAATGAAAGAAACAAATGTATTAAGTATTTTCTTAACTTAAGAAAAATATCTTAGATAAAATATCGGAAATAATAATGCAACAATGATTATACAAATATTTCTAAGAGTTCTTTGACTTACCGGAAAGGAACGGCTTAGACAAACAATTAAAATATCAAGTCAAATATTCAGAGAAATATTTCTAAGAGTTCTTTGACTTACCGGAAAGAACTACTTAGACAAGTACAAATCAAAATATAAAATAGAAAAAGCAAGATAAATATTTCTAAGTGTTCTTAACTTACGGAAGAACAACTTAGACACAAAATACAAGAAAAATAAACAATCAAAATAACCAATTAAAATATCAAACAATCAGTATATGAACAAATATAGATCAAAGTAATATTCTAACCTGAAAAGGTCTGAATATACAATAATGCTAAAATAAAAATGGTATATAAGAAATCAGAAATAAAACAATAACTTAGTAGGAACAATAATAGCACCGACTAGGTCTACAGTAGAAGAGCAAGCTCGACTGACCGATGAGAGAAATTCTACCTGCTTTTATGTAAAACAAATCCTTTGTTTTACGAAGCGAAAGTGGAATTTCCCTGCATCGAATCAATTAGAAATTTGGATTTGGCCAACCTTGGAATTCCCAAGTATTTTAACCGATATCCAAATTCCTTGATGCGTCGAGGACATATATATATATATATATATATCTTGTTTCACCAGTTATAGGTTTTTTTATAACATATATATATATATATATATATATATATATATATATATATATATATATATATATATATATATATATATATATGTATATGTATATATTAATTAATATAACTCCCCTTGGTGTAAGGTATCGGTAAGTTTGAGCTCAAATTCTACCCAGAGATTATCTTCCATTGTTTTTTTTTGTATTAACCATTTATTTCATTATTAACTTTAATTATTTCATTATGTGTTTACTTAACTCATTTTTTTATATTTCATCTTGCGTTATTAACTCTGGCTATTATCCCTTCAGGATAATAGACCGTTTCAATTGTTTAACTTGGCTTGTTCCCATTTATGTATTATTTTGTTTATATTTGAATTTAGAGGTGTTTAACAATATTGTTGGTCATATTGTAGGTTAGTATGATATATTTACTTGGCTATACGTTCTTCCAACGTTAGCATTATTTTGTTTAAGGTTGTTTTTTAACCTAGATGTAGGTTGTACACTCTATATCAGAGTTATTCTGTGTAGTTTTCAACTTTTTATTATAGTTGTTTTCAACATTCTTTTTTTAAAATATTATATTGTGAAATTTTCATATACTTTTTGGTAACTTAGAGATTGTCAAAATCTAAGAAGTTATATTTAATAAACTTGAATTTGGTTTTTGCATATAATTTTTTATTAATATTTCCTTACCTTTTTACATTTACAGCATTTTTGTTTATTACATCAACTTTAATTAATATTAGCAGTATACGATACCTGGAAGAGTGACCGTTACTCTTTTTAGAGTAGTATCCCTCTTCTGGCGCCCTCAATTTGTTTTCTTTGTTAATTTTCATTATATCTATTTATTTTTCATATCTTCTTTTCTATCCATCATACATGTTTTCCTGATTTACTGTCTTTAAAAGGCATGCATATTGGCAGTATCCATCCTTGAGTTTCTAGTGGTCATTCTCTTGCCTACATTGCTAGCCTAGCCACATTCCGTTCAATATTTTTTATTACTTCTTTACTTAATTGTTATCTATTTTACTTCTATCAATTTTATCCCATATATATAGACCACTCTTCTTATACCTCTCTCCTCCTACACACCCCAGTTAGTTTGCTACAATTCTAACAGAATAGAGTAAAACTTAATATCTAAAAAATTAATATCTAAAAAATGAGTAGTTATACCTATATAGCTAGTGGTATTAATAGATGTCCAACAGTCAGTAGTAATACAAAACTGTTGACCAATTAATATTATCTCTTTCATTCTGGCGCAACATTTTTCTTATACGAATGTAATCATTGTTTTATATATAAAATGTCTACTTAGCAGTTCTTTAGATGGAGACAAAAAGTTTGAAGCCAGATCAATCTTTAACAATACTAAATTGTTGAAAATCTAAAATAAATAATAAAAGTAATTTGTTGCCCATGTCCTGTTTTGATTTCACGTTCATTTTTGATTTAAGAAAAGTGGTGATCTTTTTCTGTTGAGCAAAAGTAACTTATATTGGGTGTTGGAAAGATGTGGGCGGTTCCTTGACTAGTGGATGACGTTGCAAAAAAAAATTGATTATTTTTTCTTTGTCTCCAATTACAATTCCTTCTGTCTCAGTTGTTTGTTGACATACCGTTGTGCCCTGCGTAATGCACATTAAACCAAAATCAGATATGCTGAATATTGTGTCACTTCCTGAAATAGTGGCAGGAATGTATAGGACAGCGTCATAATCATTTTTATATCACTCATATTTACAGTTATTACACTGACTTCTGTTTTAAATGAACGGCAAAAGAAAAATGAAGTTCTGTTCAAATAAACTTTCTTCACACAGAAGCCCATTTAGTGATAATTTGATATTACGTAAACATTATCCTTTTACCTGCATATAATTCCAAGAAATTTTCTAATCTCTTGTAAACACTGGCTTTACGTGCCTAGAAATTTGTAATTCTTAATTCCAAGTAGAAATATAATTAACTTGTATTATTAACTTAATTTATAACACTTTAAAATTTTAAATAATATTATTATTATACATTCAATACTTTTATTATAATAAGATTTAATAATCTACTACGTATACAGTATACAGTGGGTGATCAAATTATTATGATCACTTTAAAAAACTTTGTATTTTGCTGTTTAATAAAGAATAAAACTGCATATAAGCGTCTAATGATGTGAATATAATATAAAAATAGATCATAAACACGTTATTTTAAAAAAATTTAAAATACTTTTTTCTTTGACCTTAAATAACGACTTTTTTTTAATATTTTGTGTGACCTCCTTTAGCTTCGATGACAGCTTTGATCTTCCTTGGCATGCTTTGAATGTTTATCAGGCAGTCTTATTTCATTTTATCGTTTCTGTGCCAGGTGGCAATGAGGCTCTCAATTAACTGCTGCTTATTTGTGACAGTTTCCTGGGCAATCTCCCTCTTCATAAGCTCCCATAGATTTTCGCTCGGATTGAAGTCTGGGGAATTACCTGGCCACTTCAGTACTTTAATTTTCTTTTTTTCCAGGTACCATGTTACTGCTTTTGCCTTATGGCACGGTGCTGAATCGTGCATAAAGGTAAAATCCTCCGATTCTCCAAACCTGTCTTTAATTTGTGGCATCAGCTTTCTTTCCAGAACTTTAATATACTGATGTTGATTCGTCATTCCATTCACAATGTACAGCCTCACTGTACCCTTACTGCTGATCACAGACCATATCATACCATCTTCTGTAAAAACGTAAATATTTTATTATTTAACATCTAAATAGGTAACGAATTAACATATTTAAAATAGTTCCCAAACTAACAGTATGTTTTACTTACCAGATATTTAAAAAAGAAACATGTTAGAAAATAATATAAAATATCTGAATAACTTATATCTTAAGCACAAAAAGTATGAAAACTTGTCTAAACAAAATAAGAACACACGTGTTTCTCAACACGCCAAACAAGATGATTCATAGTCACAGTTTTTATAGTTTCTAAATTTGTATTCTATGAAATATTTTTATGTTTCATCCCAAATGTCAAATTATCTTTTAACGTAACTACATTCCCTTATTTCGACCCAGATAGCGGAAGCCCTTATCCGGTATTAACGTAACATTCACTATGCGCTTGCGTACATGTCAAAAATTGCGCATTCCGCTATTAGCGTGTGATAAAAAATGCACTTGCGATATCTCTCTATTAACAGCGAAGCTGAACATTATTGGGATAGAAAGAATGATCGCAGTCTTATTGTAGAGATCTTATTTATGAACGCACATGTTATAGTTACGAAATTAGCAGTGACGGCGAAGGATTATTATTATGATAAAAATAATGTTTATGAGAATGATTTATTTCTGAAACAACAAAAAATGATTAATAAAAATAAATTAACCACATAAACTTGTAATATACAAAATATTTGTGAAAATTATTGTACTTAAATGAAAATATTTTTCTAGAAGAAAGCCTGAGGCTTAAGAAATAAACAAAGTGTCGGTTTTTTAATTATGTTTGGCTAATATTGCGAGTCGTTAGTCGTTTCATTCATTCGTTAGCCAAAATCATTTTTTTTTTTTTTATTTCAACTTTAACGTGCTCGGCAACTATGGCCACTACTTACACAGGTACTATAACATGTGTTTTCATTACACAAACATTAAGTGTTACATTAAAAATATGTTACAATAATACGGAATGATAATAATCTGTTATACAATGTCTAAATTAAAATCTAATTATATTGTTCATCTCTAAGAAATTGTAGCACAGCTTTTATTGTTTGTTTAGAATATCTCGTACTTTACTTTTGAGTTTGTATTGTAATCTTCTGGCCAAATGTTGATGACATTCAGTGAGAATATGTTTGATTGTCAAATATGATTGGCAGATTTGACAGGAGGGACGGATGCTAGAGGACATTAGGTAGCCGTGTGTGAGTTTTGAATGTCCTATCCGAAGTCGTCTTATCACAATGAGATCTCGTCTTGAGAGGGCTGAATAGTCATTTGTAGGCTGACTGGTTATTGACGGTTGTATTTCGTGTAAGATCGAACGGTTAGAGTTCCAATGCTGCTGCCAAAGGAGTCTGGTTCTTCTTTTAGTATATGATTTTAGGTCCTTACAAATTTGAATTTTATCGGTGATTTCAGGTGATGCTGTAGCAAGTTTAGCATAGCGATCTGCAGTTTCATTGCCTTCTATACCAATATGAGATGGCAGCCAGATTATGGTAACTGTTATGTTTTGGGACAAGATAATTTGGTAAAGAGTCTAGGATCTTTTGGACGATTGGATGAAAAGTAAATATATTTTTGATAGAATGGATTGATGCTAAAGAGTCTGTGCATATGGCAACCTGCTTATTAGGTGGAGATATATGGTTAAAAGCTTGCAATATACTAAATAATTCGCCAGTATGAACGCTGCTGACGGCTGGTATAAGTGATGACTTAATTAGTGAATGAGAGGTTGTAACAGAGCAGCCTACTCCTGTGTCATTTTTTGAGGCATCCGTGTATAATATTAGGTCGTATTTATTTGTATCTATAATGTCTTTAAATGCATTTATAATGATCTCTTTCGGATGTTTATTTTTATCGAAGTTGGTGAGCGAGGTGTTAAATTTGGGTGTGGATATGATCCAAGGAGGAGATGGAGGGGGATAAAGAGGAAGGGTATGTGTAAGAGAGATATCATTAAGTGTCTGTGCTAAAATTAGTGGAATAGGTTTTATTGGTGGTAAGGAATTGGTATTGTGTAAATTATACGTGGACATTACAAATAAGGGATGCACTGGATTAGAGGGGTTAGCTGATACCGATGCTGCATAAGAGAGTAGCAGTTGTTTTCGTCTTATACAAAGAGGAGGTTCGTTAGCTTCGCAATAAAGATTATCTACAGGACTAGATCGAAAAGCGCCAATACAAAGACGAAGGGCTGTGTTGTGAATTGAGTTTAGAAGGTTAATATATGTTTTGGAGGCGGATATATATATATATATATATATATATATATATATATATATATATATATATATATATATATATATGTGACAACCATAATCTAGCTTGGAGCGTATTAGTGATCTGTATATTTTAAGAAGTGAGTTTTCGTCAGATCCCCAATAATGATGTGATAGAGTTTTTATTATGTTTAGTCTTATGCTGGTTTCTCCTTTTATTTCAAATATATGTTGCTTCCAAGTTAGTCGTGAGTCAAACGTTAATCCGAGAATTTTGCATTGTTTAACAACAGGAAGAGGGACATTGTTGATCAAAATAAGTGGAGATGGAGAAGGGGGACGTCTACTAAAGTTTATAATTTTGGATTTTACATAGGATAAAGATAACCCCATGTCACTAGTTTTTTTAAAAAGTGTGTCAACAGCAGTTTGAATAAGCTTCGAGGTGGTAGAAGAGTTTTGTCCATGACAGTAAATTACTAGATCATCAGCATACATGATATGTTTAATAGGGGAAATGAGGTGAGAGCATAAATTACTTATTGCTAGATTAAAAAGTGTAGGACTTAGTACCGATCCCTGAGGTACGCCATCAGTTTGAGTATGAGTAGAAGATAAAATACCGTTGACAGAGACTCTGAACGATCTAGAAGATAGAAAATTTCGTATGAAGTTAAATATATTACCATTAATATTAAGAAGGATAAGTTTGTTTAATATACATTGCCTACTAATAGTGTCAAAAGCACCTTCAATATCAAATATGTTTTCGTAAGGAGGAATCTATTTTACTTTTGAATTTAGTGTCGAAGTGCGTTGCTAGGGTTTCACCGATTTCTTGATTGTCAGTGATTGTAGTGTTATTTACAGCAAGTTAGAGATTTTTAGGTTGGTGTTGTTTCCTTGGATTTGCCTAATCTTTTTCCAGAGATCCGCCGGATTGGTGCTTGAATTAATAGAGGATACATATTCTCTCCAAGATGATTTTTTACTTTGTTTTATAATAAATCGGGCTTTGGCTCTGGTTTTCTTTAGTTCAATGAGATTCTCCAGATCTTTTTTTTACGGTAATTTTTAAGAGCTAATTTTTGTTGTTCTGTTGCGGTTTGGCAAGATGTATTCCACCAAGGTACTGCCTTTCTTTTATGGGAAATATTATTTTTGCCTATGTGCAAATTTGCAGCTTTAAGTATGGAATCTGTGATTATTAATAGATTATTGTTAATATTGTCGGATAGGGATAGAGAAGGTAAGGTGTTATCTGTTTGTGACGTATAGTCTATCCAGTCGGCATTTTTTAGACGCCAGAAGTTTCTGGTTATAGTTTGTTCATGGTTGGAGATATCAGATGATACAAATATTGGAAAGTGGTTGCTGTCATATAGATCATCGGAAGTTTTCCAAGTTAGTGAAGTATATGTTTTTGGGTTGCTAAAACTAAGATCTATCGCCGAAAATGTGCCAGAGGAAAAGTTCAGATGCGTATTAGAGCCTGTATTTAGTATGCAGGAGCCTGTGCAATTGATAACGTTTTCTATAGTTTTACCTTTGCCATTAGTGTGGTTTGACCCCCACATAAAGTTATGAGGATTGAAGTCACCTACTAGAATATATGGAGCGGGGAGCTGATAGATAAGATTTAGAATTTCAATTTCTTTAACCTTTTAATGGCGGCTATATGAAATATTTGGAATAAACAGATAATATGTAAAAGGTCTTTTGATTTTGACATATTTTAATAGATTTTGAAGTAAAAAAAAATATTGCTGCTGTATTTTGTCTTTATCATGTTGTTCCCATTTTGGGAACGTTGGCATGTAAGGTATTATGGATTTTCTAAAAAATAAAATACTTACCTGTTTGGAAAAATGTTTATTATTAGCATAAATGTCTAAAATAAGTAAAACTAAGATACAATATAAAACAATTATTTATTAGGTGTATGAAATTGGTCGAAACATTTATTTTTATGAAGTCGCTTTTCACATTTACTGCACTGAAGTCTAGTATTTTTATAGCACACAACACAACGCCCTTGGTTAGTGCCTTCGGGAATGTGATTTATCCCGTCAAATTTTATGTCGCTTAGAACAGAGGCAGATGGACCGCCTTTTCTTTTTCTTTGACCTGAACCTGCTTTTACAAGCGCGAGAGCAACGTGTCTGCGAAACTCGAGGTGTGTTATGTTTGTTCCTGCATTCACATGTTGAAAAAATCGAAAAGCTGCCACAACCGCCAAATTCAATCCATAAGCAAACAAGTTCCACCACCATTTTTTTGATCTAAGTCGGGGACGATAAGAAGCAGCTAAACGATCAAAAAGGTCAACACCACCTATTCCAATGTTATATTGTCTTATCAAATTTGGTTGAGTTACATCTTTTTTATGTTCAGACTTCACTCTTCTGGTTGTATTTTGAACAGGGGTTACTACAAAATGATTACTTGACTACTTGATTACTTTGACACAAATAACATCGCCATCTGATTTGTAATCATAGGTCCCTCGATCTTGTTTTTTGATAGTTGACGATGAAACTAAAGGACATTTGTTGATCCTATTTTCTCGAACTGTACCACAAGCCCGTATACCGTTTTCTGATAAAGATTTCAGAAGGGAGTAGCTGGTGAAAAAATTATCGAAATATACAACATGGCTGTTTTTATTTTGCAGAATTTCTAACATATTATTTACAACTCGAGTTCCTAAGGGAGTTTGAGCATTTCCCGATTTTCCGCAGTAAATATCAAAGTTATATGGATATCCATCATTTCCACAGAGCATCCATAGTTTGAATCCGAATCTAATTGGTTTATTTTTTATAAACATTTTAGCTGAGTGATGGCCATAATATGGAACCATTGATTCATCAATGCTGACATGTTTATGAAAAACTCCAAACTGCTGAATATTAATTTTTAATTTTTCGAAAAGTGGTAAAACTTTAGCTACTTTTGAATGAGCTAAATTAGAGTTGTCACAAACGTGAAGATATCTTTTTATTATTCTGAATTTTTCACGGCTCATTGTCTTTGCAAAGATTGGAGCCTGCATGTCATCCGCCGTTGACCAGTAGTCATTTTCGCCGGGTAGATGATGATATCCGCTAATCAGGAGCAAGCCAATAAACTGACGAATATCTTCATCAGAAACTATAAAATTATGAAAATTTTGATCCCTTCGAGCGTAAGTTTCGCTTTGATTACGAATAAAACTAATAATTTCTGGAGTAAAAAACAAAGAGAATATTTCAAACTCCGTTTTACCCATGTGCTCGGCTCCTACTTTAGGTGGATCTTGGGCTTCTAGCTGGATTGCCACTTTTTCAGATTTCCTCCATTTTTTTGATGCGTGACTTATAACTGATTCTTCTTCGTAATCTGATTCGGCATCACCATCATGAATTTCTACCTCTCCAGGAACCTCTATTGGCATATCAACCACGTCCAAAATCTGGTCATCAAGAGTGTCCTCGTCACTATCAATATCTCGGTCTCCTGAAGTGGGAGGAAGTATTACAACATCAATGTTAGAGGATATTGAGGTTTCCACATCTTCCAAAGCATCCCGTAATAGTCTGTGTCGGCGTATAGATTTCCTAAAACAATGAAACATGGTTCAATAGAAAGGTACATGTAAAATAAGACTGTCTTAGGTACTTTACATAATTTTTTTTTTTCTAAAAAGCCTTCGGTGCTCTTAGTAAACAATATGAAAATATTTGTATCAAAAAAACTGAACCAATAGATTTTTATTTTTAGTTATGTACTTACTTCAAGAAAGAAGAAAAACTGTTGAATTAGACCCTAATTGAAAAATTATTTTTGTAAACTTACCCATAAAATGCTTTTGTATCCATTCTAAACTTCTCAGCATAAACAATGCAGACAGAAAAAAAACCAAGTACACACGTGTTCTTCTTGAACAGCTCTGATCGACTGTTTGTTATTCCTAAATTCCTATTAGGCACTTGAAAGACGATTGCACTAATCGTTATTGCCCTTGAAAATTTACGAGCTAACAGAAACGACATTATATTATAATTTATTAGGGTATATTAGGTATTCAAAGTTGCCAACGTTCCCATTTTGGGACATGGCTAATTCCGACAATTTTTTTCAAAAAGTAATGAAAGAATTCAAGCGCAATATAAACTATTTACTAAGGTAGTCAATTGGCTACCTTACTTGAAAAAATAATAGCAATAGAATAATTTTTGCTGACTTGATAACAAGAACCGTAAAACGAATCAAGAAATTGAATTTTTGTGCTTTTTACTATTTTTTTTTAAGAAAATGAACCCACATCTAAGAACATTTTTTTTTAAACTAGCAAGCCCCTTACCTTTACAAAACATTATGTAGTGCGATTTACAAAAATAATTGCATAAACAATCCTAAAAAAATGTTTTAATAGGTGTTCCCAAAATGGGAACGTTGGCAGTTAAAAGGTTAAGGGGGTAGTTAGGAGGAATGTATACACTGCATATCGTAAGTTTATTAGGACACCAAGTAGTTACGGCGATAGCCTCGAGTTCCGTGGTGATGAGGAGATGGGATGAATATATTTCACTTGAAATAAAAATAGATGTCCCACCACTGGCTCTGTCACAATTAGTTCTGATATAATGGTATCCTTCGAACTTTTTTAGTGTGGGAAGCTTAGATATTTTTGAGTTCGTTTCTTGTAGACATATGATATCGGGTTGTTTTTCTGTCACTAGTTGTTGGATTCTTTCAATACGGGGAAAGAACCCATCGCAGTTCCATTGGATTAAATTGAAGGTGAATCTTGAGTTGAAGGGGTAAGGGGCAACTGAGATGGTTGTTCTGGCTGTTGGGAGAGGAGGGCATTGGTTTCATCATCGGTTAGGAGTTCAGATGAGACGCTGATATTATCAGAGTCATCTGGGTTTAGCTGTCTTTTGATTTTCTTTTGAAGTCTCGTAAGTCGATTTTTAAGGGATCTTTCCTTAGTTTCTGAATGGAGAACTGTTATGTCTTGTAAGAGTCCTTCAATATTTGACGTAAAAACAAAAGCTTCATTAAGTGGACTAGGATTACCATGTGTATTTTCTAGGAAAGCAATGTTTTTTGTTCATGTTTTTTTCTTGTGAGGTTTGGAGACAGTGTTTGTTTTTGTGAATAACGGAGGAAGCATTTGGTTAGACGCTGGTTCGGGTGTACTTGCTGACGATAATAGAGAAGGAATATCAGAATTGCTGACTGTTGATATAGCTCTTTTTTGTCCTTGTGTGGGTGGAATTGATGGGTGTATAGTTTCAGTATCTATTTCAGTGTGGATTTCTGTGCAGTTTGAGGTAGTTAGGTCTGATTGAACAGGAGTGCTCACGTCAAAAATTATATCAGTAATTTCAGATGTAGAGGGCTCTAGATGGGGTAGTTCAGTTTAAGAAAAAGTAGTTGGATTATTGGTACATGAGTCAGCGGTATATCCGACCTCTTTACATAAAAAACAATGCAATTTATCCGTAGAAATAAATATTCTATAAGTTGTGTTTTCATATGTAATAACGAAGTTTCTATCTACTGAAAAGTTCTCCTTATCGGGGATAATATACGTTACTCTTCGGAAGCTCATTATGTGTGCATAACCTCCGAGTGCACCACATTTCACAAATGACACAGAAGAGACCAGCTGTAATCCAATATCTTTAAGGGCTTTCTCAATTATGGAATGTGGAATTGAAGGAGATACGTTAGATATAAGAAGGCGTTTGGCTGGGGTGATAAGTCTTCTGATGGGAACTACTGTAGAGTTGATAGAGATATTTTGATGTGTTTTTAGAAAGTTATCGACAACTGTACGCGAGGAAAGATAAATACAGATGCGGTTATTTGGGATACGTGATACAAAGGTAATGTTTTTTGGGATAACAATATCCCCTATAGCTTTAAAATAGTCAAATAAAACAGTATTTGGAAGAGCATGCATTAAAATGGCTTGCTCCTTACGTGGGAAAGTAGGAGGTGGAGGTTTGAATAAAGTAGCAGCGACATATGATTTCGTGGGGCGGACTTGTGAAGTTGTGAGGTTTTGATTTGAGTTCATTTTTGTGAGTGTTCCTGGATACCAAAAACACTTCACTTAATTTTTAATATTGCAACAGACGTCCTAGTAGGACACTGTGGATAAAATAATAGGAATATAACAGTAACCTGTATCCGCAGTTTTTCTTCAGTTGAATATAATAATATTATAGTCCAATAATAATCGCTGTTTCCATAACACACAAAATAATTCGAATTATCACATAATTATAACTATAAGAACTGGTTCGTAAACTGGTAGAAATCTAGAAGGTAATTAAGACTATACCGTTAAGGTAAGGTAATGTTTACTCGTTGGCTACCTGAATGGGAAAATGAAATCATTTTTGTTTTAATTTAAAATTGGAATTTGCAAATTAGTTTTAATATGTATAACTTTAGCATCGATATCAGGTTCTACCTCGATTATATCACTTAATTTACTACTTTAAGGGACAATACTATAAAATATCCAACCGGCATTTTGAATTTTGAGAAAAAATAGCTTTTTCTGTACCATTACTCTGTGCAATAAACAAAGTAAGTGTATTATTCAATTTTATCACTTCAATTTATTCAATATTAATAATTCATATTTAGTAATATTAACATTTTTGTTTTATCACTGAATTTAGTTCTTCTTTCATTTACTACTTGCCCAGCTTTTAAAAACAGCGGTTCACAAGGTACTGAGGAAGCCAGAGCACATAATTTTTCTTGTGCTATTATTGATAAAGCGGGGTAGTGGTATTTGTGTGTTCGCGCCACTAGTTTAAGGGATTTTTATTTCGTGGTAAAATTTTATCCTCCAAAATTCTTTGTACCTCAATAATGGCACGATATTTGCTAGTTTCCCGAGGTTGAGCTACTGTCACAGACCTGTCGAAAGAGTAATCCACTGAGAAATCAGTGGAAATAGTAGATTCTGTTTCAGGGCATAAATCTGTTTGTGCAATATTTTTTTTTTGATGTTTTTCTACATATTTTTCTGAAACTGCTGGTGTAATACATTGTGTGGCATTCTCACCTGAATTTTTTTCAGAAAATCCAAACGATCTTGGATCTAAAAATGTTGAGTGGAGAAAACTTAAATTAACATGGCAACATGGTGTTCCAGCCAACTTCTTCTTCACGTGCCATCTCCGCGACGGAGGTTGGCAATCATCATGGCTATTCTGATCTTAGATGCTGCTGCTCTGAATAGTTCAATTGATGTGCATCCGTACCATTCCCTCAAGTTACGCAACCATGAGATTCTTCTTCTTCCTACACTTCTCTTGCCCTGGATTTTCCCTTGTATAATCAATTGAAGTAGGTTGTATCTCTCATTACGCATAACATGCCCCAGGTATTGCAGCTTTCGTGTCTTGATGGTTTCCAATACTTCCAGCCAACTGCGAGAAGTTAACTACAAGAAGCTCTCTCTCTGCTAGCGGCCGTCTGACGTCCCGCATTGAAGCATATACAGTCCATTATTACATTATTACTTCATGTATTAAAATGTTAATTTCAATTGTAATTAAGTTCAATAAAACAGTGTAACTAATTCAAGTCATTTCAACATATATTTTTGGTCCGTCCGAGCCCCATGGATAGAAGATTGCGATAATATTGATGCAAAAACAAGTGAGTCCTATTTTCATTATTTAACTTCCTAACCTCATAAATTTAGAAGGGGAGGAGAGAGAAGGACTAAAGTAGAGAAAGTTATCAAGCTGTTGGCCAGCACACCTGAGCAACTCTGGAACACTCTCGAGCGTGTCAGAGACGAGATAAAACAGGAGGACTCGGTGGCTCTGCACCATGTTAGTTACATGCAAGTGGTTGAACTACGCAAGATGGCTGAAGTGATATTCACTAACACTAAAGGTACGACGGTACAGATATCTACACCACGGCCACGCGGCGAGAGAGGCCTACATATGGATTCATTGTATCCAAAAAAGACTCAACCTACTCACAGCTTCTGGAGGGGGTGGAAAAAGCAGTAGGAGACACGCAAGCTAAAGAAGCAATCCGAAGTCTACGTAGCACGAGAGACGGAAATCTGTTGATAACAATAGATAAGGACCAGGGGGCGGCCTCAATGATCAAAAACGTGATAGCGAATAAGGAGAGTGGACTGACAGCTAAACTCGTGGGAACTGAAAAGCAGGCCATTATTCACTTAAGAGGCATGACGGCGAACACGGAGGAGGAGCACATTAAGCTTGCTATTCAAAGAGAAATCGGCAGATGGGAGCCAAACTTCGCTATAAAGCAGATCCGCCCTATGCGCAACAACACCAAGGCAGCCACGGTCATCCTTACCGCGCAAGCGGCAAGGCGGATACTAGACCTAGGACACCTGAAGGTTGGCCTTGCACGGTGTGAAGTGGAGCGAAGATATGTCGTTAGGAGATGCCAACGCTGCTGGAGCTACCAGCACGACGTTGCGAGATGTGATGGCCCGGATCGTACCGGGCTCTGCCATAGATGCGGAAAAGAAGGCCATACTTTTAATACATGTAAGGAAGATGAGCACTGCGTCGTATGTAATGAGCAGCATCGGATAGGTAGCGGCAAGTGCGCGGCCTTCCGCGAGGCTCTACAGAGAGCAAGGATGGCGGAGCAAAATAGAAACATCGAGGCCCCTCCCCCACAGGCGCATCAGCCTCCCCCAACGACAGAGGTCACCAGCATGGAAATTGCCCAAGAGGTACCCGAGAACAATGAGGTAAACTTGACCGAGAGGCCTGCGGACCCATCTCCCTCCGCAGAGGAATTGAGGAGAGTGGATGATGAGATATTCAATGGGGCTGCCCACTCTACACTTATGGAGCAGTTTAGCTCTCTTTGCGACAGTGCCGCGGGAGATATCGCACGGGTCAAATCCCCCACTCGTTCGCCTACTCCGCCCCCTCCTTCTTCGGACGGAGACCCAACTGCCTCCACCCCTCAGACACTACCCCCTCAGGGTAGCGTCATAGATTTGCGCGGATAGACGTA
Organism: Diabrotica undecimpunctata; assembly: GCF_040954645.1. NCBI lineage: Eukaryota > Metazoa > Arthropoda > Insecta > Coleoptera > Chrysomelidae > Diabrotica > Diabrotica undecimpunctata. The sequence continues at coordinate 62,709,082 of NC_092811.1, forward strand.
AGGAACCCCCCTCACCATGTGACCTTACTGGCTAGTGGTATAGACTCTAAAAATGGCTTCGAACGGGTTAAAAAGATTAAAGATACTGCAAGTAAACATCGGACGGGCCAAGGTGGCACACGACCTGATACATGCGAAAGCCTTGGAGATAAAAGCAGATATCATTATAGTCCCTGAACCAAATAAAAACATCGTTAAAAAATTTGGTTGGGTTGCCGACACACGATCAGATGTTGCCGTCTACTTGGTGAATAAGAGTGTGCATATAAAAAAGGTCACTAAGAAGGAAGGATTTATCAAGATCAATTTGAATGATGTGGCAATAATAGCCTGTTACATTTCTCCAAACATTAACACTACACAATACCAAGATAAGGTAGATAGTATTATTGAGGCGTCACTTGTAGAAAAATACTTCATAATCGTTGGTGATATAAACGCCAAATCCATTCTATGGGGGTCCCCAAGAAATGACAATAGGGGGGAATTATGGAACGAATGGATTTCATCGTCCGACTTGGTAGTGTTAAACAACGGTAAACACACTTTCGAAAGAGGAGAATCACGGAGTCACATAGATATTACCCTAGCATCAAATAATTATGCAAACAAAATTACAAATTGGGATGTACTAGACGAGAACATGTTTACTTTTCACAAGTACATCTCCTTCGAGATAGGAACAAAGGTCACAACTAGGAACGGCAGAAGAACACTCGCTTTTAATAAAGTAAGATTTGCTGAACATACCAGAAACTTACAAGAAGAAGCTACCGACTTTCCCACCTTTAGAAATGCAATAATACGAGCACACAAGTCGAGCAGTAATAACAAATATATCACATATACTGTACCATAATGGTGGAATGACGAAATACAGCAAAAACGGACAGAATGCCTTAGACTTAGGCGAATCGCGCAGAGGAATAGGACCCAGCAGATAAAGGACGAGTATAAAAGCGCCAAAAATGAGTTAAAAAAGACGATTAACAGGGCCAAGCGCACATGTTGGAAAAACCTGTGCGAGGCGCTGGAGAACGATGTATGGGGTGATGCATATAGAATAGCCACCAAAACGCTGAGGTCAGAGACCCCGTACAAACTGTGCGATGATAAAAGAAGGGAAATTGCGAATACCCTTTTTCCCTCAAAGCAGAACACACACTTCGTACAAAATGAACATACCTGTCCGAATGGCGTCAGTCTCGCAGAACTCACCAGAGCCGCAGAGTCCATCAAAGTAGGTAAATCTCCTGGACCAGACCGTGTGCCACCAGAGGCGATAAAATTATTAACCACATTACAACCGGAAGCGGTTATAAAAATCTTCAATCAGCTGCTTACAACACAAGAATTCCCTGACGAGCTCAAGCGTGCGCGACTCACATTAATACTTAAACCCGGTAAAGATCCGGACGAAGCCAGTTCTTATCGGCCAATATGCCTCCTTCACTGTTTAGGGAAACTCTATGAGAATATCGTCAAAAATCGCCTTGAAGAGGAGTTGAGAGAAAAGGACATTATCTCGACTAGACAGTACGGATTTAGAAAAGCAAAATCGGCGGTAGATGCGGTTAAGCATATTACGGACACTGTTAAGACCACAAGAAGAAGATGGGCCGCTTTAAAAATGTTTGATGTGAAGAATGCCTTTAACTCCGCCAACTGGGCACACATCATACGAAAATTGGAAACTGCAGACGTGTCGGGATATTTAATAAACATTATAAAAAGATACTTAACCGACAGATATGTGTCAGTGGCTAGAAACGCAGAGATTCGATTAACAGCTGGCGTACCGCAAGGATCCGTACTAGGCCCGACATTATGGAATATACTTTACAATGGGGTACTGGACATCGACTACGGCAGAGATAGCATAGCAATAGCCTACGCCGACGATCTAGCTATCTTAACGATTAGTGACATGTATTGGGAAATTGTAGATACGATAAACGACTGTTTTAACAAGGTAAATAGGTGGATGAAAAATAATGACCTAGAACTCGCAGGCAGCAAGACCGAGGTGGTCATTCTGAAGGCTCCAAGAAACGGGCCAGATCTGATCTTTCAACTAGGTAGCAATGAGCTGAGACCAACGAACTGTGCTAAATATTTAGGCATTGATTTGGACAGAGGCTTAAGATTTACGAAACATCTTTCGAGAGTGGTTAAGAAGGCGGACAAACAAACAGCAGCCATCCATAGAATAACACCTAATATAGGAGGTCCAAGCAGCATCAAGAGAAGACTATATCTACATATTGTACAATCGATCCTCCTATACGGAACCCCCGTCTGGATAGATGTACTAAGATATCAAAAATATAAAGATATGATAACAAGAGCACAACGTAAACCCCTACTCAAAGTCATAAGCGCGTACAGAACCACTTCTACTATAGCCCTACAGACAATAGCAGGTACGATCCCCATCCATCTCCTAGCCAAGGAACGGCAGATGCTATACGAAAACCGGAATGGTCACTTACCTCTGGTAAGGGCGACCATACGAGAGCAGATATTAACAGAATGGCAAACGGAATGGGAGGCACAGATTACGAAAGCTCAATGGACAAAAACGCTAATCCCAGATGTGGTTGCGTGGTACAACTGTAAATTTAAGCGGGTAAATTACTATTTTACACAATTTTTGACAGGACATGGGTCTTTCAGGTCTTACACATTTAAAATAAAGAAAACCAACGATGATAGGTGCTCTACATGTCATGAGAGAGACGACGCGGAGCATTGCATCTTTCGGTGCAATGTTTTCGCCCAAGAACAAAATAGGCTGCGGAATAGGTTAGGGGATATAAGGCCCAATAATATTATACATATAGCGTTGCATAGTAAACAAAACTTTGAATTTATAATAGACCAGATCACGCAAATTATGAAACGAAAGACCATCCTGGAAAGAGCCGAACAAGATGGGTGAGGAGGGTCTCCTCTCGCACCACATAAGGGACCACTTAGAACTTTTTTCTCCCTTCTAACTCATACGCGATACGTACGTGGATACCGCCGAATCAGCATAGCAGACGCAACATAGGTACACATACCCCTACTCTTCAGGGTACTCTACTATTCCGAATAAAGCTTGATCAGGATGTTAGAAGTCCTCTGAATTCTTTAGGAACGATAGTCCCCTTCTTCACTATCCAATTGTTCCAGATACATACAGACTCCTTTCATATCACATAGTCCATAGTCAACCATGATCTTCAAAGGACGTATACTGCCTTTCCCAATAACTACTAGTCCTTGAATTATTGTTCCGAATCAGGAACCGGACCTTCCCCTATGTGCTGGCCGCTCCTAGGCAAGCAGCATAGGATAACTTAAGACATCATCTGAGAACGTATCTTTCAGGCAGCGCAGGATATCCCCATGTTTCGTTCTCTAATGAACTCGTCCGGGGATATCCCGCGTCGAAGAGGGGGTGGTTTTAGTTGGTAGGCGACTGGTCAGGGGGGCATGCGGTACATATAGTCCATACTCTGGACTGTATGCCCTAGCATGTTTTCCTCTCTGGATCGAATCCAACAGTACTAGGGACACCTTCCCTAGTCGGTTTTAAACCTTTCCACCTCATTCCAAAAAAAAAAAAAAACCATAAATTCAATTAAAACTCATAAATTTACAAAACGTGTTTCTTCACCTTGCTTATACCATACCGGTAGTCGAAATTTGTTGTTAAACCAGTTTCCTATGCTGTGGTAAAATCTCAGTTCATAAAGTATATTTGTGCAGCGTTGCCGATTAGTTTAACATCTCCGATTTTAAAATATTTATACACAATTCAAAAAATTAATTATTATTTTCATTACGGATTAATAGGTAATTTAAAAACTTTGTTCTTTTCAGTGTTTTATTAAAGCTTTTTATTTAATGATTTCAAGTTTTTACTAAAAGCTTTACAATATATGTACGTTCATATTAACGTAAAAACAAGTTTTTTATTACTTTGTGAGTGTGAAATTTATGTTTTCATTTATGCATTTGATGTTAGAAATCTCACAGTAGATTTTATTCTCATTTATTTTACATAATGGCTGATCTTAAAAAACTAAGACGTAAACGAGGTTCGATTAAACAACAATTGACATGTTTTATTTCATTTTTTAACAAAATTAACAAACTATATGATGATGGTGAACATATAGAACAGATAATCATTTTTGATTTACAACAAAGATCTGCAAAATTAGGTTCATTATATGATGAGTTTAATGATTTACAAACCGACATTGAACAAGAATGTGATGATGAACACTTAGAAAATGAATATGCTGAACGAATAAACTTTACAAATGACCATGCAACTTACACAGCAAGTGCTTTATGTTTGGTATCCAAATTAAATGGAATGAGTAGTTCTGAAACAAATAATACAACTCACAGTGAGTTATTTGAAAATAAAGTAGAATTTGTCAAGCTTCCTTCAGTCACAATTCCTTCCTTTAATGGAGAGTTTTGCAAATGGATAGAATTCAAAGAAACATTTGAGTTACTAGTTCACCAAAACTCTTCATTGAATGACATTCAAAAATTCCATTACTTAAGAACTTCTTTAGACACCGAAGTGCAACAAATTGTTAAGCATTTAGAATTTTCTAAACAAAATTATATCTTAGCATGGCAAGCTTTATGCAAACGGTTTGACAATCCTCATTTGCTTGTCAATAGTCATATTAAAGCATTGTTTAATTTAAAATCAGTCACACAAGAAAGTGCTAGTGCTGTAAGGGAATTAGTAGATACAGTTAATCAACATTTGCTTATTTTAAAGAATTTAAACTTGTCTTATGAAAATCCATTATCTAGTGCTATGTTGATTCACATTATTTCAGACAAATTAGACAAAGTTACTTTAAAAGAATGGGAGCAAAAATACGATAAGGATACTTTACCAGAAGTCAATGATTTATTTACATTTCTTGATAATAAAGCAAATCAATTAGAAAAGCTTGAAGAGAGGGGAATAAAGGCCAACTCTCAAGTTCAACAAAGTTCTCAACAGAGAAAACCATTTAAAAAACATGTATCTTTAGTGTCAAATAATCTTTCTAATGCCAAGCAAATATGTCATTTATGTAAAAGTGATCATCTTATTTACTATTGTCCTCAATTTTTACAATTAGGTGTTTCTCAAAGATGGACAAAGATTAAAGGTATGAAATTATGCACAAATTGCCTATGTAAGGGACATTTTAGTAAAGATTGTAGACATGGGTCCTGTAAAGTTTGTAAAGGTAATCATAATACCCTGTTGCATCATTATCAGGATCAAGGAACTGATTCAATTAATTACATTACAAACTCAAATATGCGACCAGCTCAAGCTCAGTCATTATAAGTAACAAATAATGACACCAATTGTCATGAATCACATAACGCGACAGAGCTAGCTGTGTCTAATTTCTCAAAAACTAATAATACATATGTTTTACTGTCTACTGCCATCATTAATATATGGGATGATAATGGTCAAGTTCATCAGGTAAGAACTGTTCTTGACAGTGGTAGCCAGACTTCATTTATGACAGAAAAATTATGCAAAAAACTTAACCTAAAGCAAATAGATACAAATCTTTCAATTGTAGGGATCAATCGTGTCACTTCCACCCTACGTTATAAATGCAATGTTTCTAGTGGATCTACTTATGATTCAGATATCTTCAATTTAACATGTTTTGTCCTACCTAAAATTACAAAAAATTTACCTATTTATAACATTGAAGGTTCTAAATTAAATATTCCTAAAAACATTTCTTTGGCAGATCCTTCTTTTCATAGATCACAATCAGTTGATATGCTTATTGGTTCCGATTTATTCTGGGATATACTTCGAAATGGAAAAATTTCTCTTGGAAAAAATCTCCCTGTCTTACAAAACACATGTTTTGGTTATGTACTTGCCGGGTTGTGGTCACAAAATGTTGATAAGGTCCAATGTTTTTTTGTACAGAGTGATCAAGTACAGAAGGATCTTGAAAAATTTTGGTCAATAGAAGAAGTTTCAAATACAAAGGTAATTTCTCAAGAAGACAACATATGTGAAGAACATTTCAATACATATTCTAAAGATTCAACTGGTAAATTCATTGTCAAGATTACATTAAAAGAAAGTAGAGAACAGTTAGGAGATTCAAAGGACTTAGCTGTGAGGAGACTTCTAAATCTTGAAAGACAATTTGAAAAAGATATTAAATTAAAGAAACTTTATGTTTCATTTATGCAAGAATACCAGGCACTTAACCATATGTCAATTTACACATATTTCGATGACAACATCTGTTCATATTTTCTACCTCATCACGGGGTGCTTCGTAATGAAAGCCTTAGCACACGTTTAAGGGTTGTTTTCAATGGTTCTGCTAATACAACAACTGGGAAATCTCTTAATTCTATTCAGTACGCAGGACCAGCTATTCAAAATGATATTTTTGCAATATTGTTAAGGTTTCGTTTTCATAAATATGTAGTTATTTCAGACATCGAAAAGATGTATCGGTGTATTGATGTCCATCCAGACGATAGACATTAAAAAAATATATTTTGGAGAGAAGACGTACATCATCCTATTTCAATTATGACGTTAAATACCGTGACATACGGTACCAAGAATACCATACCTCGCAATGAGATGTTTAAGACAAATTTCTTATGATTGTCAAGATAATTTTCCATTAGAATCCAAATTAATTCATGAGGATTTTTATGTCGATGATTTGATTACAGGTTTTGATGATTGTGACGTTGCGAAACAAACCTGCAGAAACATTTCTAATATACTGCAGTCAAGTGGTTTTAATTTACGAAAGTGGATTTCCAATGATCCTGCCATTATAGAACATTTGAAAAATAATGTCGATGAACTTAGCGTCTTAAACTTGGGAAATTCAAATCCTGTAAAGACACTAGGAATACAATGGCTTCCTAAACTCGATATTTTATGTTACAATCTTCCAGAACAACAAAAAATAATAAATACAAAAAGGCAGATCTTGTCAGAGATTGCAAAGGTTTATGATCCGTTAGGACTTATTAGTCCATGTATCATTTTGGTCAAAATATTATTACAAAAGTTATGGAAACAAAAACTGAATTGGGATGATCAAATTCGCACAGAATTAGTAGAGGACTGGAATCGATTTAAGTCCAAATTACATTTGGTAAATCAATTTCAATTGAACAGATTTATTTTAACCGAATCGCATCAACGATACGAGATACACGGATTTAGCGATGCATCGTTTAATGCTTACAGTGCAGTTGTGTATATCAGGTGCTTCGACAACTCTGGAAAAATTACAGTTCGTTTACTATGTTCTAAAACAAAGGTGTCTCCTATAAAACTACTTACAATTCCACGATTAGAATTATGTGGAGCTGTATTATTAGCAAAATTAATGAAGTCAGTTATAGAAGCAATAAGGGTTTCTATACTTCCAATTTATTGGTGTGATTCACAAATTGTGTTACATTGGTTACACTCAGATCCAAGTAATCTTCAAGTGTTTGTAGGCAATAGAATTAGTGAAATTCAACGTCTCTCACAAAGTCATTCATGGCATTATGTTGCATCAAAGGATAACCCAGCTGATATTGCTTCAAGAGGCTCTTATCCCCATGAGTTACTTAATCAACGTCTTTGGTGGAATGGTCCTATGTTTTTACTGGATTGCTCTTTTATTCCTCCACCATTTAAACAGTCAGATTCTATTATTATTCCAGAAATCAAACAAAAACCAATCTCCTTAATTTCAAGTACAGATCACTTTACTATTTTTAATAAATTTTCTACTTTTCGTAAACTGTTGCGAGTACACAGTTATTGTTTAAGATACTTAATGAAACTTACTTAATTCTAGTAAAAATAGAAAACTACCAGATGCAACATCCAGCAATCATGTCTCTCACAAAAACCAGTACATCCCCTTTTTATCACAAGATGAATTAGATAAAGGTCGATTAAGTTTAATTAAATTAGCTCAAAATTAATGTTTTCAGGAAGAAATACAATTAATCAAAGCTAATAAAGAAGTCAAACGAAATCACAAACTCTTACCTTTGTCGCCATTTATTGATGGTAATAATTTGTTACGAGTAGGTGGTCGATTAACCCACTCTGGGTTAGATTATAACCACAAACATCCTTTTTTATTAAATGGTAAGCATCGGCTTACTCAGTTGCTTATTGAAGATGAACATTTAAATTTATTTCATGCAGGTCCCCAATTATTATTGTATACTATAAGGCAGCAATATTGGCCAACAGGAGGCATGGATGCAGTCAAATCTGTTGTAAGAAATTGCATAACATGTCATAAATTTAAACCAACTCAAATTACTCCATTTATGGCCGATTTACCTCACTCTAGAGTAACTATTTCATTTCCATTTCATCACACTGGTGTTGATTATGCAGGACCCTTTGTCCTTAAAGATCGCAAAGGTCGTGGTTGTAAAACGTATAAAGCATATATCTGTTTGTTCATCTGTTTCAGTACAAAGGCAGTTCATTTAGAATTAGTCACTGCTCTTACGTCCGAAGCATTTATCGCAACATTTCGAAGATTTGTTGCTCGCAGGGGTAAACCATCTCACATATTTTCGGATAATAGGACTAATTTTGTAGGTGCAAAAAATGAGTTAAATATATTATTTAAGTTTTTGTCTACCTCTTATGATACATTTTCAAACTTTTTCACAAATAAAAATATTCAATGGCATTTTATTCCGTCGATTTCCCCGTTATTTGGAGGATTGTGGGAATCTAACATTAAAAGTGTAAAACATCACTTACTAAGGACAATTAAAAATGTTTTATTAACGTATGAAGAATTTGTAACGATACTGACACAAATTGAGGCTACGGTAAATTCCCGTCCCCTTTACCCTATGTCCTCAGACCCTAATGACTTTTCACCCTTAACCCCATCTCGCTTCTTGATTGGAAGATCGCATACTGCTGTTCCTGATCTAGCTTTTAGTGAAACGGTAAAGCTGAACCAGTTAATAAGATTTCAGCTGCTTCAACAATTGCAGCAAAGTTTTTGGAAGCAATGGTCTACTTCCTACCTTTCTAGCCTTCAAAGCAGATATAAAGGCAAACAAAAGGTACCCAATTTAGAATGTGGTACATTGGTCACCATCAGAATTGAGAATGTACCTCCATGTCAATGGATTTTAGGACGAATCAGTGAAGTTCACCCAGGTCCAGACGGCGTAGTACGAGTCGTTACAGTAAGGACGTCGAAGGGAACTTTAAAAAGAGCTGTCACTAAGATCTGTCCGCTACCAGTATTATTGAACCAACCGTTCAAGGCGGGGAATATGGAGAAAACTTAAATCAACATGGCAACATGGTGTTCCAGCCAACTGCGAGAAGTCAACTACAAGAAGCTCTCTCTCTGCTAGCGGCCGTCTGACGTCCCGCATTGAAGCATATACAGTCCATTATTACATTATTATTTCATGTATTAAAATGTTAATTTCAATTGTAATTAAGTTCAATAAAACAGTGTAACTAATTTAAGTCATTTCAACATTGAGATAATGAAGTTTTACTTTTCTTTACATTTCCTAGCCGCTCAGTTAAACCAGTCAGATTAACGAAGTTCTTAGAACCATTTGTCAAACCATTAGACATGGGAATTACTAATGATGCGTAGTATAATTCTCCAATAATATTTTTTGTAGCATTTTCGAATGGTTTTAGAATACTACAATTAACCAATTTTAAAGGGATTTTTACCAGGTTACGCTAATAAGACAATAACCTCTCATCAGCTATATAAGTCTTTCGGAAATGAGTTACAATCGTTTTGACTTTACAAAGAATTTCCTCATTTAATTTGTTTTTCAAACCGTCTTTGACAATTAAATTTAGTGTATGTGCCGTGCAACCAAAATGATTCCAGTTTAATTTAGAAATTATTGCATTTTTAATATCATTGGCATTATCAGAAACTGCACGCAATAGTTTGTTTTCTATACCCCAAGCCTCTACAATTCGCTGAAGCTCTTTCGACAAATTCTGCGAAGTATGAGCTACATCAATAGCACTACATTCTAACAGAATAGAGTAAAACTTAAAATTAATATCTAAAAAATGAGTAGTTACACCTATATAGCTAATGTGCTCGCGTTAAAAGATTTCATAACATCTGAAATATTGGACATTACGGCTCTCGACTCACAATTTCCACTAATTGATCTTTTTATGGTCAAGTGCCGGATTGGTTACAAACATTTTTATATAGTTGTTGTTTATTTACCTGATAGGTTCAGTTTGGTAGACTTTGAATATTTTCTTGATTGCTTAGGGCAGTTTGATTACTTAAATAATGACTGCATAGTACTAGGCGATTTCAATGTTTCAAGGTTTATAGATAATGATATGTCTGATTTCAAAACTTCTGTAGTTTTAAGTTTTGCGGGCTCTACTGGCCTTAGACAATTTAACAATGTTGTTAATCATTTGGGTAGACTGCTAGATTTGGTCTTATCGCATTTCAGTTGTGAAGTGAAGCATTATGACTCACCTTTGGTCTATGAAGACTCTCATCACTCAGCTCTTCTAATAACATTTACGGATATATATGTAAAACAGACTAAATTTAGGTATGGTTTGGAGCAATTAACTTACAACTTTAAAAAAGCAAATTTTCCTGCTTTATATCGAGAACTGCATGAAACGGATTGGAATTCTCTGGATACTTTTAATGACGTTAATGAAACTTTAAATAACTTTTATGATAAGATTTTTTCTGTGTTTAATAAGTATATTCCAGTTTATAAAAACTTTAGCCATAAATACCCACCCTGGTTCGATGTTGATATCATTCACAACATCCAATTAAAAGCAAAGTTTAGAAAAAAGTTTAAACGATTCAAAAATCATTGTGATTTGCTTGAGTTTCAACGGTTAAAATACCTTGTCAAATCAAAAATCAGTTTGGCATATACAATGTATATGTCGAGAATATCCAAATTGCTTTATCCATCAACCCCAAGAAGTTTTGGTCGTACGTAAATTCGAAAAATAATAGTTCAAGAATTCCTGGTGTGATGAAATATAACGGCATTACTACCTCTGACCCACAAAATATTGTGAATGTGTTTGCAGAATTTTTCAAGAGTGTTTTTCTGTCATCAGATATTAATTTCAAGGCTAACTCTTGCTCAATTAACGCAGATTACTTAAATTTTAGACTGTCCTGATATTCTTCGACAAATAAATTTTAGCGTTCCATCTTATCCAGTGAGAAATTCGATTGCGTTCAGAAATACACAAGCTAGAACTTATCTTATGTTAAATTCTCCTCTATTTCTGTGCAACTATTATAATTCCTTAAGTGCTTACTGCGATATATTTCACTGCAAGCACCTTACTAGAATGGCTGAGATCTACCTAGGTGATTGAGTAGTTTCTTTATGTTAAGGTAAAATACTTGAAAAATGTGTTATTTAGTTAGTACCTATGAATTATTAATATTTCATTTAACTTTAGTATTGTGTTTTGTCCTATAAATGGATTCTATTGGACAATAAAAGCTATTATTATTATCCACATTTAGCCATACGCCTCACACTCCCTCTAGGGGAAAATTCACTCATCCCAGATACCTACGGTATCAAAGGGATTGAGCTCTGGTGGGATTCTTTCCATGTTATCGAGTCCTAATTGACTTGGTACGTCGATTTATCTCCCAAAAATTTTCGCACGCATCTGAACGTCGAAAGTAGCACAGCTTTCTGCATGATCTTATATAGATGTTAATTTAGATCCAGCTTTTTTATGTTTTCTAGGAGGTTCTTCGGGATGACTCCAGTGGTAAAAAGAATAATAGGTATCGTCTGGGTACTTTCCATTCTCCATTGTCTCCTTATTTGTATTTCCAGATCTCTGTACTTGTATTGATAATATGGGAGATGGTTTGTTTGTAGAAGTCCCAGTTTAAAAGCTATCTCTTGATGGAGGATCTTTCCTACTGAGTCATGCCGTTCCTTATATTCAGTTGCAGCAAATGCCTGGCAGCCCCCGGTAAGATGTTGGATGGTTTCTTGAGTTTGACATCCATATCAGCATTTGTCGTTTTGGACCTGAGGGTCTTTGACGATATATTTCAGGTAATTTTTGGTTGGTATAACCTGATCCTGAAAGGCGAGTAATGAACCTTCTGTTTTAGGGAACATCTCTCCTTATGTCAGCCAATAGTTCGACGCTACATAGTCGACATAGTCTTGACTGACTTCATCCGGATGTCGCCCGTGCAGAGGTTTACCCATCCAGATGCGCATTTTTTCGTTCTTAGTAAGATGGTTTATGCGCATTTCTTATTCCCTCAGTTTGATCGGTGTTATGTCATCTACTGCACAAATCGCGCGATGAAGTGTAGATGTCTCCGCCTGCACCTGAAAATAAGTTCGTAAATTAGTAATCTGTTTTTCTAATTGCTCGCTTATATCAATAAGTCCTCGTCCTCCTAAATACCGCGGTAATGTCGTTCTTTCTACTGCACTTCGAGGATGGTGTTTTTGTGCCTTTGTGAGGTGTGTTCGTACTTTTCGCTGAAGGGTTTCTATATCCGTTTTAGTCCACTTAATAATCCCAAATGAGTAGCTAAGCGCGGAAAATGCGTAGGTGTTCAATGCCTTAAACAAATTTTTACTATTAAGATGTGAGCGGAGTAGCTGTTTTACTCTTCGTATGAACATTTATGTAAATTCGATTTTCATTTGTTTATGGTCAATTTTCCGCGCTTGCTTTACTCCTAGATATTTATACATGTCATTTTCGCCCATAGCCTCGATGTTTTGGTCATTTTGCATATCGAATCCTCCGGGCTGAACCTTTCCCTTGACTATATTTAGTACACGACATTTGTCTAACCCAAAGTGCATACTGATATCATTTGAAAACGTTTCTACAGTTTTTAGCATTTGATCTAGGTGATTTCGAGTGGAAGCCATTAGTTTCAAATCATCCATATACAACAGATGATTGAGTTTCGCCACTACAGTATTGTTGTTTTTAATGCTAAAACCTGAGTCAGTGGAGTTCAATAGCTGGGATAATGGGTTCATCGGTAAACAGAACCACAATGGACTCAGCGAGTCTCCTTGAAATAGGCCGCGGTTAAGTGCGATATTTTCCGTTTTGATATTGCTTTCACCAGGTATTTGGAGGTGAATTTTAGTCTTCCAATCTGTCATTATATGTCTTAAAAAGGCCACTATATTATCATCGACTTTATATATTCTTAATATATCTACCAGTCATTCATGCGGCACTGAGTCAAGGCTTTCTTATAGTCAATAAAGGCAGTGAAGAGGTTCCTTTTTTTGGTGTATGCCTGGTTAGAAATGACTGAGTCGATAATAAGTTGTTCTTTGCAACCCCTGGAACCCTTAGCGCATCCTTTCTGTTGAGGTTCTATGATATTGTTTAGTGCGCAGTGTTGGTAGATACGCTGGGCTACACAGGATGTGACCAATTTGTACAGAGTTGGAAGACTCTGAGTTAGAAATGATGGTATTTCCTGCGCATTAGAACTAACACGATTAATTAGTGTTGACAAGCACTCATGAGCACTCCAGAACTTCTTAAGCCAGAAGTTTTGAACTCCGTCTGGTCCAGTAGATTTCCAGTTATGAAGCTCTTTGATGATATTTGAGACTTCTTCTGTGGTGAAGGGTTCATAGACAGTTGTACGGTAGTGTTGAAAGCTGTGCGCCGTATCTTCTATCCATCCAGCATTGGTGTTAAGAACAGCTGTTGTGGAAAGTTGATTTCCCCAAAACTCCTGAATTTCTTCTTGGCTTGGGTATGCTTTATTGACACTTTCGACAGTGGAATTGAGTTTCCGATAAAACGCCTTCTCGGCATGCTCAAAAAGCGCATTGTCACATTTCCGGCTGTTACTAACTTTGTACCTCCTTAGCCGTTCTGAATAAACGGAGAGTTTTTGTTTTAATGTATCCAGGCACTGTTGGGCTGTGTTGTTTTCTGGATCATATTGCGAGTGTCTTGCAGTGCTTAGCATTATTTGATCAACATTTTTAATGACTTTTATATTTGTTGTTCCCCGTATATATTCTGCCATCTGACCAATGTCCCTACGCAATAATTCAATCTTGTTTAAAAGCCGTTTCTCTCAGGGTGCAACTCTGTTATATATCCTTCCGGCATTGGTACCCCGTCGTCTTCTGATCTTAATTCCCATTACACTAGCTGTTGCTGTTGCTGCACAGTAAATAAGCATGTGCAAATATTCCAGTGTATGGGCTTCTACAACGTAATTGGGTCGGACTTCGGTATTCATAATTTGCAACAGAGCACCTAGTTTTTAAGAAGAGTTTAGTTTTGGTAGCGGTGGTCTGCTAAGTGGGTTTGTTCCATTAAACTCTTGTACAGCACGTGCCATTTCGCTTACCAGAGTATCGCGTAACTCGTTGTTGTCCTGTAGTGTATTATCAGGTTGAGTTTCTTGTATGGCAAGCTCAGGAATCAGGAAGCTTTGTCGATACCTGATCGTTTCTTGGCCGAGGTTTGTCACCTGGTAATAGAAGCGGAAATATTTTCATTTATGGACGCAGTCCATTTCATGCGCTGCCTCGGTCGTCCCGCTTGGGTGAGCGCCAGCTGATGTTCCAGCGCAGCACCTTCAGCGAGTCGAGCTCTTGATATTGTTTGGCTCGCTTGTGGTTGTTTTTGTTGTTGTTGGGCTGTAGCTGATTGTATGACAGGGGCCCGCCTCCTCAGCACCCTGCCACCAACGTCCCGCATGCTGACACGTCCAGCACCGGCTCCAGATGTGCCCTGGCGATCCTCAGGCAGCGACCCTAAACGCAAACTATTTAACTCCATTTTCATGGTTGTGCATTTTATACTTACTGCCAGGTGCCAGTTTTTGTTCCACGGCAGGTATCCCTGCTACCCTCTAGGTATCGGTTCTAAGAATACCCAAAGAGCATCCCCCATTCGCAGAGGGCCGCGCCTGATAGAAGAACTGACAAAAAACTCCCACAGCATGTCAACCATTACTATTATTATTATTAATGGTATTAATAGATTTCCAACAGTCAGTAGTAATACAAAATTGTTGATCAATTAATATTATCTCTTTAATTCTGGCGCAGAACATTTTTCGTATACGAATGTAATCATTGTTTTAGATATAAAATGTCTACTTAGTAGCTTTTAAGATGGATTTAAACAAGAGACAAAAAGTTTGAAGCCAGATCAATCTTCAACAATACTAAATGGTTGAAAATCTAAAATAAATAATAAAAGTAATTTGTTGCCCATGTCCTGTTTTGATTTCACGTTCATTTTTGATTTAAGAAAAGTGGTGATCTTTTTCTGTTGACCAAAAGTAACTGATATTGGTTGTTAGAAAGATGTGGGCGGTTCCTTGACTAGTGGATGACTGTTCCAAAAAAAATTGATTATTTTTTCTTTGTCTCCAATTACAATTCCTTCTGTCTCAGTTGTTTGTTGACATACCGTTGTGCCCTGCGTAATGCAAATTAAACCAAAATCAGATATGCTGAATATTGTGTCACGTCCTAAAATAGTGGCAGGAATGTACAGGACAGCGTCATAATCATTTCTATATCACTCATATTTACAGTTATTACACTGGCATGTTCTAAATGAACGACAAAAAGAAAATAAAGTTCTTTTCAAATAAACTTTTTTGACACAGAAGCCCATTTAGTGATAATTTGATATTAAGTAAACATTATCCTTTTGCCTGAATATAATTCCAAGAAATTTTCTAATCTCTTATAAACACTGGCTTTACGTGCATAGAAATTTGTAATTCTTAATTCCAAGTAGAAATGTAATTAACTTGTATTATTAACTTAATTTATAACACTTTAAAATTTTAAATAATATTATTATTATACATTCAATAGTTCTATTATAATAAGATTTAATAATCTACTACGTATACAGTAGGTGATCAAATTATTATAATCACTTCAAAAAACTTTGTATTTTGCTGTTTAATAAAGAATAAAACTGCATATAAGCGTCTAATGATGTGAATATAATATAAAAATTGATCATAAACACATTCTTTTACAAAAATTTTAAAATATTTTTTTTGGACCTTAAATAACTATTTTTTTAAATATTTTGTGTGACCTCCTTTAGCTTCGATGACAGCATTGATCCTCCTTGACATGCTTTGAATGTTTATCAGGCAGTCTTATTTCATTTTATCGTTTCTGTGCCAGGTGGCAATGAGTCTCTCAATTAACTGCTGCTTACTTGTGACAGTTTCCTGGACAATTCCCTTCTTCATAAGCTCCCATAGATTTTCGATCGGATTGAGGTCTAGGGAATTACCCGGCCACTTCAGTACTTTAATTTTCTTTTTTTCCAGGTACGATGTTACTGTTTTTGTCTTATGGCACGGTGCTGAATCGTGAATAAAGGTAAAATCCTCCGATTCGCCAAACCAGTCTTTGATTTGTGGCATCAGCTTTCTTTCCAGAACTTTAATATACTGATGTTGATTCGTCATTCCATTCACAATGTATAGCCTCACTGTTCCCTTACTGCTGATCACAGACCATACTATGATTTTGAGAGGATGCCTTACTCGCTTCACTATGCAATCCTTGTGATATTTTTCACCCACTCGCCTTCGGACGAAGACTGTAGACTCATCGGAGAAACAAACCTGTGAATAGAAAAAACTAGTAGTAGTAGTAGGATTTAAACTTTAGTTGTGACGTAATTTATCTTATTCCAATCCTCAATTGTCCAATTTTGGTGTTCTTTGGCCCATTCCAGTCATCATTTCATCATTGCGATGGTCAACTTTGGTTTTTTGGCAGGGCGACATGATTTGAAACCTTGCTCAGCAAGCCTTCTGCGGACTGTCATATCAGAAACTGGCATCCCAGCTTCACGAATAAGTCCCGTGAGGATTCTTCTTGGCTTCTTTCTATTGTTTACGAAGATATCCCTCATTTTGCTTTCATCCCTGGTTGTAGTGACACGCTTTCGATCACATTTTTGGGCACGCTTGTGAGTCAGGGGTTTGTTGGTATCAATTTTCTTTCTTAAGATGGAAAAGACGAAATATGTTGTCCGATTAGGTCTTTTATAGACACTTTGGTTTTTGTTGGACGATTTACGTGTTTTCCACGACAGTCAAGCAGCTTTTGATTTGACTTTGAGTATCTAATGAATGAATTCCTTATAAAGCTTATAAAATTTGGGCTTTGAACTGAATTTTTCGTTTCTAATGATAGAAATCGTTGAATAGTCATTTCTTTAGAATCCCTTAATAGTGAAGGAGATTGTTTCAAAGGAAATTTTACTACCAATTGCCCAGTTTTATTGCGATATGTATCTTGACTGAATAAATATTCACATTGAATGTCATCTTTTGACATAGAATTGGTAATATGAATTTCATTTATCGACCAGAATTTTTTTAGTTGGTCATCTTCAGGAATATTCTGTAAAAAATTACAAATAGAACTTTGATGACACATATTTAAGAATTTACCAGAGAGAATCCAACCTAATTTTGTATTCTGTAAAATAGGACCAGCTTTTCTTAAGATGATCTTGCCATCTATAAGCAAATCCCAAAATAGAGTTGCGTCTATGAGCATGTCTACTTTATCTGGCATATGAAAGTCTGGATCAGAAAGATGTAAATTGTTTGGTAAATCAATTAAGGATATATCAACAGTTTCTGATGGTATAGAAGAAGTAATTGTAGGAACTATGTAACATGTAATATTATGTTGAAAACTGTTAAATTTAGAATAAATTGTAATATTAGTTTTCTTTGTTAATTTTGAAAGAGTTTAATTAATACCAAGTATAGCTAAATTGGTTGTTATTAATTGTAAGCCTAACCTTTGGCAAAATGATTTAGTCACTAAACTATATTGAGCTCCTGAATCCAAAAGAGCTTTGCAGGTATGAAAATTACCTTTATTATCTTTTACATTGAATGTAACAGTTGACAATAATACAGACTGACTATTCTTGTGATCATTTGAAGAAGCAAAATGTGTTTGTATTAGTATTGGTGATTGAGAAATATCTGAATTATTATAAGTTGAAGAACTTTGAGCAACATTGTTTCTATCTTCATTTGACTCTGATTTAATTGATTGATTATTTGAACGTGAAGACCCTGAATTATAATGAAGGAGAGTATTGTGTTTGCGTCTGCACCTTTTACAAGAGCCAATAGTGCAAGTAATTTTGGCATGACCAATTAGTAAACCATTTGACCAAAACTCTAATGCTTTTATTTTTTCCCATCTTTGATGTAATGATAATTTTAAAAACTCTTTACATGTATAAATAGTATGCTCACCACTCCATAGATTGCATTTAATTGCATTGATTGATAAATTTAGTTGAGAACGCGGGTAAAACTCCCTAGATGGTTTATTAAATTGATTTGATATCTTTGAATTAGAATGAGGTTCCTCTATAGTTTCTAATATATCTTGTCTTTCTTTTAAAAATTCAAGAAATTCTAATAATGTAGCCATATCTGATTTTTTATTTAACTCTTTCCACTTATTTTGATTAATTTTGTCTAGCTTGTAGAAAATTACATTAATTATAACCATGTCCCATAGTGCATCTTTAGTTAATTGTATACCTTCCAAGGCAGACAAATGCTTTGTCATGAATAATGATTTTATGTGTATTAACAAGAAATTTCTTTTTGTCAAATTTGTCACAAAGTATTTCGCAAGTCTTGAGATAATCTTCTGGAGACGGTCTGGTTTAGCAGGTAGGTGTTCGGCGTAGACTCGGCGACGAGAAGGCATTTTAAAGTACCTCGGGAACTATCGCCGGGAAGAACGAATCCTGCACTAAGGTCAGTCAGGCGGCTTCCTGGACTGAGATGTCTTTTGAAGATTCCATATCCCCCCCCCCCCTAAAAAAAAGGTGGTAATACGGGGGAAGTATTTCGTAATAGAAAAGGCTTTTTTTATTAAATGTGCAGGTATAGACTGATCTTTCTTATTCAGGTCCTCATTATATTAATGAATTGCAGGTTGTTTCAGGTGCTAGAAGAGAGAATATGGATATTTTTGTTTGACATCCCGGATCAAGTCATGACAGCTAAATATTTGATCGAAGTGCATTACGAGTTAGAATGGAAAGAGGTGAAAATCATGATTATTAATGAATGACAGTGGATATGCATACAGACACTATGTACTTACTCCAGTATTACACCCAGGCTAAAAAAATGGGTTATTTGAAGGATATTTCTTTTTAGGTAATGATCAAGAAAATAGATATAATCGTACACATATAAGAACAAGAAATGTTGTGAAAAGGCTATTTCGAACCTGGAAAAGACGGTTTCCTCGTCTTCAACGAGGTCTAGAAATTAAATTAAATACATCTCTTTCAATAAGATGTGCTACAGCAGTACTTTACAATATAGGTTTACAGGAAAATAATAATGATGATGATGATTTTGTAGAAAATATTGATGTGCCAGTAAATAGAAATGTTAACGATATGGAAGGAAGTTTAAATTTTAGGAGACATTTTATTCAACAATATTTTGCATAAGAATGAAAATACATTATTGTATACTTACCTTATGTTAGATATATTATGATAGACCAGGGTCGATAATTATTGAAACCAAAAAAAATTATAGTAGAATGAAACCTACTGGAAAAGAAAGATAATATGCTAAAAATGGAAGAAAAAATAAATTCCACTCCATCCGAGGTCGGGGGTGAGTTTTTAAAGGTAAAAATCGGTTTATCGCGATTTTCGGCGAAACTACAAGTGCTATGGAAAAAAGTTAAATAGCAAAGTTGTAGGTAACAACAAGATCTACAACTTTTGTATTTACACTTTTTTCACGTAACCTCAAAATTTTTGTGGAAAATTCAAAAAACTAAGTTTTTGGTTTTTATTTTTATCTTTTAGAAAAAAATTTTTTTTACGAAATTTGGTCAAACTTGCCTTAGTATGTACCAAAAACACTGTAATTTTTTGAAATTGAAAAATTAATTTTTTTACCTGACATTGATTTAATATCGAAAAAGCACCCTAATTTTCAATCGAAAATTCACGCGTCAAAATATCAGCTTTTTTAAAAAAGTCGATGGACTTTTTGTTTGTTGAAATCTCTACTTTCCGATAGTGTAAAAAAAAATATACATTACTATGGCAAATGTTTTCAAGAAACGCAAAAAATAAAAAAAAACTCAAATCGAAAAAAAATGTTTTCATCAATATGTACAATTTTGAGATATTTCTTATAATTAATACTGTATTTAGTCATGTAGCTTAAGATTTCATGATAAGATTTCATAATCGATGCTTCAAAGCGCAACGTTTCTGTATATGAGGAATACAAACCCAAATTAGATAATGAATCAATCAATCCTTTGGAGGCATATTTTTTGGGAATCATAGACGACAGACCAAGTAAAATTGGAGATAAAACAGAACGTGGCCTTACAGATGTGATAATGCAATGAGAAATTGTGAACTTTTTTATCCATTCTACGAGCATTAATTGTACTCTTTTCTTTATTACTTTTACACACAATATCCAAAAAAAACTTGCAAAATATTAGGAACACCCTTGAAAAGATTGCCTTTATTTACATCTGGAATTTCGTAATAAGTCATATCGTATACTTTCGAAAGTATATTTTCTAAAACAATTTCAGCGGACATTTGAACGATTCTAGTTCGTTCGTCTTTACTTTCTAATCTTTTTTCGTACCAATCTTTGCAGTTTCTTACTTGCAGTACCGTTTTTGTATAAAATTATCATGTCTCTTTTAATCAAATGACACTCGATATCATTCTGGAAATGTTTTTTCAATTTGGCCTTAATAGTTATGTAGTCTGGTACATCTCCTGAAATCATTTATTTCATTGATAGATTGATTGATTGATTTCAAAACTCTTAGTGTTTTCACATGCTGAGCGACCACTTTTTCTTTCAGTTCTTTTATTATAAAAAGCAGACATACAAGCAGTGTGATAATGCGCTTTTACTGTGACCAAGTCAGGCACATTTCCCAAACGGGCTGCGATGTTTTTATCAAGATCAGTTAATGTGTTTTGTTTTTGAATCATCATCATCATCATCATGTGCAGCTTTATCAACCGTTTCCAATTACGGTGCAGCCTCCCTTATTTCAATGTTATTTTATGTTCTTATTATTATTCGACGATGTCTTAGTTATACGTTGTTCTAATAATTTGCGCTCATTTGGGCCCATATTTTTCTATCTTGTGCTATTCGAGACCACGTTGTTCCTGTTAATTTTCTAATATCATAATCCCATCTGAGATTTGGGCGCCCCTTTGGTCTCTTAGCGTTCCTGGGGTACCACATAGTTGTTCTAGTGGTCCATCTGTTATCTGTTCTTCTTGCCATATGTCCTGCCCATTGCCATTTCAGGGATTTTATTCTTTGGATTACATCAGTCACCTGGGTTTGCCTCAGTATCCATTCAATTCTTTTACGATCCCTCTTTGTTATCCCTAGCATACATCTTTCCATTGCTCTTTGAGTTACTTGGAGTTTCGACGTTATTTCTCTCTTTAATATCCAAGTTTCACATCCATATGTCAAGACGGGTAATATGCATTGATCAAATACTCTCTTCTTGAGGTATAGTGGCATTTTGGACTTGAAGACTATGGAATTTCGTCCGAATGCTGACCACGCTTGTTTTATTCGTCTGTTGATTTCCGGAAGTAGTGATCCCGATTTATGTATGAGCTGTCCCAGGTATATGTATTCATCTACTACTTCTAGCGAGGTTTCATTAATTTTTATTTCCACGTTGGCGATCAGATCATTGCACATTATTTTAGTTTTTGCTAGGTTCATTTTTAGGCCTACCTCATTGCTGGCTGTATTAAGGTCATTAATTTGCAGTTGTAATTCTTCAGGACTTCTAGCAATTAGAATGATGTCATCAGCGAATCTAAGATGGTTTAGGTATTCTCCATCTATACATAGACCTTGGTTGTTCCAGTCTAATTTCCGGAAGATATTTTCTAAGGTTGCATTGAAGAGCTTAGGGGATATGGTGTCTCCTTGTCGGACTCCTTTCTGAGTGGGAAATTCTGGGGTATTTTCATATATGCTTACTCTAGCTGTGGCCTCTTTGTATATATTTGCTAGCGTTTCGACATATGGTTTATCTACTCCTTGGTCGACAAGAGCTTCTATGACTGCTCTTGGGTATACGGAGTCAAATGCTTTCTCGAAGTCTATGAATGCTAGCGCCAGTGGTAGATCATATTCTTTTGTTCTGCTCATTACTTCCCTTAATGTTTGAATATGATCCATTGTGCTGAAGCCACTTCTAAAGCCTGCTTGCTCTCGGGGTTGTGCAGCGTCAAGTGTGTTCTGTATTCTGTTGTTAATGATTTTGGTGAATACCTTGTATATCACAGGTATCAAGCTGATCGGTCTATAATTTCTAATGTCTTCCTTGCTACCTTTCTTGTGAATAAGGATTATGTTGGCTGAATTCCACTTTTTTGGAATATGTCTCGATTTTAGGCAGTCTGTGTATATTTTTGCTAGGATTTTCCAAGTTGTTTGACCAGCAATCTTTAGAAGTTCGGCTGTAACACCGTCATTACCGGCTGCCTTGCCGTTCTTCATGCTTTTTTTACATTATTTTTTTTTACTAATTTCTTCCTTCCGTAAGTCAAGGAATACTTAGAATATTTTATTTATCTTATTTTCTGTGTTAATCTGCTATTTTGTAACTGTTCTTTGGAACCGTTACCTATAACAGATATTTTCCACTGTAACTGTTATTTATAACAGTAACAGTATTGATCATTTCTGGAGCGACAGGACCAAGATGGTAAACACCAGGTCCAACTCTGGAGATAGGAAGAAGCCCGAAGAGCCGGCGATGGGTCCCACAGGCCCAAATGCCCCCTCTCGGCAACAGGTGTAAGCATGAGCTCGCAACAGTCCAAAATTGATTGTAAAATCTCCTGGCCGATTTCTTGTTTCGTGATGAGTGAGGACTGAGGACGATATGAAAGTTGACCGATTGCTGAGGTCATTTGGACCAGTTACGGGTGACCAATGGATAGCTGGCACCCGATGGGTTGTAGATCCTGATAAGTGAGTATAACAAATTCTAGTGACTAGTGAGGTGTCCATTCCTGTATGTCTCTGTTTTTCTCCACGTACTGAATACATTCAGGTCCAAGAGTCCTTAGCATAGTATAAATCTTCAGTAATTCTGTTAGTCGTCGTAACCCTGGGGATGTGGTCTTCAACTCTAGTTGAGGGGTCTGCAGTTTTAAATGGGTGCGGTTACCAAGAAAAACAGATCCTGATCCATGAGAGTAATTACGATTTGTTGAAATGTGAATCTCATCAGTGTTGTAGGAGAAGTAATTAAAAATATGCGAATCAATCATTGTATCAGGATTGAAATATTGAGATTGGTCTACAACACAGAGATAGGTGGCACCAATAATGGGCTTCCTGTATGCCCATTCTCGTAAATTGGACATCAGTTCAGTGGGGCAACGATCATTTGGAGAGAGGGAAAGGTAATTTCTGATAAGCGACAAAAGCTCTCAAATTACAAAAAAACCGCGGTTTTTTAGTAATTTGAGACTCCATTGCATCTTAAGTAGGTCTGCTTTTTTGGCTCGGATGAGCAATCCTTGAGTTTTAGACTGACGAGAGTTTCCTGTCATGAATCCTGCTATTGATCTAGTTGAGTCAAATCTTTTAACAAACTCATCTTCTATTCCAAGCACGCTGCACTCATAGAGCACAGAGATGACTCGAGCAGGATAAGGATCACAAGATGTTAATGCTCGAACAAATGTCCTTTTGTTGTAAGTGGAGCTCTTTTTAAGAACTTGGCAAAATTCTTGGTTCTTGACTAGAGTCGGCAGACGCGTACGGATAAAATTTTGGATGACCGTATAGGGCATACAGTGGGCGTGAATTTAGGATACCCTCAATTTGAAAAATTAGAGAATTGAAATCTTCATAAATAAATTGTTAACATAATGCGTTTTTGGTGGTGCTTTGTACTTTTTACTGCAGCCTTCCAAAGACCTCCAAAGTTAGGTGTATCAGGAGGTATAAAATGCCACCTAATGTTTTTATGAGAAGAATAGTTGTTTATTTGAGTTTGATTAGCATACAAAAATTGACCTAATTTATTTAACTCATTTCTAGCTTATATGAAAGTACTTCCATTGTCAGAATAAATATCGGATGGTACTCCTCTACGTGAAATAAATCTCCTAAGACAAGATTGAAAACTATCTGTTGATAAATAAGATACTAGCTCTAAATGAATAGCTTTTGTGCAAAAGCAGACAAAAACACAGATATAAAATTTTAATAGTTTACATCCTCTACCATTTTTGTTCTTCACTGAGAATGGTCCAGCATAATCAATACCAGTATACTGAAAGGACAGAGATGACGTTAATCTGTTGTCAGGTAAACTTGACATTGGATAAGAAGCAAATGATGAGTTAAATTTAAAACATGTCATGCAACTGTTACAAATTTTTCTAGCTATATTTCGTCCTCCAACAGACCAATAAAATTGAATTGTAGTATAGCTAAAAGTAATAAGTAAGGCCCTGGATGAATTAATACTGAGTGTTTATTTGCAAAGATTTGTTTTAACGACAACAAAACAGGATTTTTTTATTAGATTCTGAGAATGTAAATCGTAATCTTCCACCAACCCCTAATACATTGTCTTTATCTAGAAATGGAGCAAAACTGCTAAACTTGTGCTTAGAAGGTAAATAGTGTGTAATTTTATCAAAGAAAATTCTTCATGGAATGAATCTAATTGTGCCAATTTTAATAATAGCATAATAGCACAATTTAATTCTGAAACTGTTAAACATCCAAATACTCACTGCTCACACACACAATCACGCTAAGCGATCAACCCAACCCCTAGGAACATGTGTATACCAAACTAAGTATGGGATCCACATGTCTGAAGATCAAACCGGTCACACTTCGCTAGTCGAAGTGGTACCTATCTGACTCCCAGGTTTTTCCACCACCCCTCCTCATCGTGTGACTTACGTGAGGAGGCTTATGATCTGAAAGTTACTAGAGGTGCCTTGGGTAATGAGACACCTCCCGTTTTTAATTATTGTGGTTATGCCACCTGACTGTAGGGGTAGCCACATCTAGGCTTTTCTCCCTATTTACTTTACTGACTCTATAGATTTTACTCTAACTGCACTTCGGGACTTGAGTCCCTAAAACAAAAGGAAAAATAGCGTGTGTTCCGTCCATGAAGTCGACAGCCTGGGCTGTCGACTTTATGTTCGGAAAGAGTGTGTGCTCGATCACTCAGCCGCCGATTTGGCAAAAGTAAATTTTGTTCTCCTCGCCGGCTGGGTGTCCGATGTGTGTCCGGCCACCGAGCCCATGCTTGCCGCACATGACCTCAGTGCTCGGGCGTCGCAAAAGGATCAGTATCACTCGATCCGCCTTAAGTGCCTAATCCGCATCAGCGGTATATAGAAGGCCTGACGGGCCTTCTATATGGAAAGTTAATATGAATTGCGTTAGAACGCTTAATGATAAATTTAATCTATAATTACTGAATTTAAAAGAAAAACAACCGATTTTTTTTTTATTTTTTATGGGGGTCTTCCTTGGCGTTGGGACTATGACATGCCGGCACAATTCTTACCCTTTTTTATTCTTACAATAAATTTGTGTGGGTGAGTTGGGGTGTGCATTGCAGGATGTATACGGCCTCCACACACCCCGGTGTATAGTGTCCTTATCTAAGTGCCTTGGCACCTATATCCTCTCGCCAGATTCCTAAAATAGAAACATTTTTTGGGTGGTTGTTTTTCTGATGACTGCATTCTTTTTGTTTGGCGTCTTTGCGACCATCTCATTCTTCATTTATTCGTTTGGGACCCTATATCCGGCTATTTGCTGTTTAGGTCTTCTGTGTACCGTCCTGGTGTTTGCGTTGTAGTTAGTCAGCTCTCTTAACATGCTACTTGGGTGGTTGTTTAGTCCGTTGAAAAGTTCGTATGCCTTTTTGTCCATTGTGTGAAGAATCCTTGTTTGTCCTGAGTCTCTGTATAAATTTCTCAGAGGTACATATAACTCGGTAAGTTCAGGGCATCTCTTATTAATTGGTTTTGTGCTGTTTGTATTTTTTTCCTGTTTGTTTTACAGGTGTGTCCCCACGCAGCAGAGGCATACGAGAGGACTGGCAGGATAATACTATTCGCAATCCTGATTTTGGTTTTAAATCTTAGCTTGCTTCTTCTACCAATACCTAAGCGTTGAGAGCTGACTTTTCAGCGCTTTGGCTCTATACGTTTGCTGATTTATGTGCTGCGTAAATGTGAGTTTTTTGTCTAGTAACACTCTTAGGTATTTGGCCTCGTTTGTCCATAGTACTGGGGTGTTTCCAATCGTTAGTTCTTGGTTCGGTACACTTTTTCTGTGAACATTACAGCCTGTGTTTTATCTGGGTTTATGGCTATTTTCCATTTGATGCACCATCTTTCGAATCTGTTAAGTGCTATCTGCAGATGATTAGCTGCATGATTTGGATTTCTCCAGCTAACAGCTATTGCCGTGTCGTCAGCGTAAAGACTCAACAGGGATCCTGGTTCTTTTGGCGTGTCGGCCGTATAGATGGTATACAGGTAAGGCGACAAAACAGCCCCCTGAGGCACACCTGCCTCCAGGGTCCCGACCTCGGACAGGGTTGCCCCTGTCCGAACTCTGAACCTTCTGTTGGCTAAGTATGATCCAAGGAGACATGTCATCGCCTCGCTGTATCCCATAGTGTTAATTTTATAGATGAGTTCATCATGCCAGACCATGTCAAATGCTTTACTGACGTCCAGAAATGCTGTTGCCGTGTACATTTTTTCGTTGTATCCTTTAGTTGTGAATTCGGTGAAACGTAGAACTTGTAGTTCGCATGAGTGTTCGCTTCTGAATCCAAATTGCGCTTCTGGTATGATGCCTAGTGCTTCCGATTCATCGTTTAGTCTTTTTAATATAACTCTTTCCGCTATCTTGCTTATTGATGATAATAAGCTGATGGGTCTGTAATTTTGCGGAAATGTGCCGTCCTTCCCTGGTTTTTTAATCATAATAATTTGTGCCTCCTTCCATCTATCTGGAAAATATCTTAGTTTGAGCATGTTGTTTACTATGTTCGTTATGTAGACGATAGCTTTGTTGGGTAGGTTTTTTAATGCCCTGTTTGTGATGTTGTCAGGTCCTGGGGCTTTTTTGGCGTTTGATAGCTTTATTAGCTCTTTTACTTCTTCGGGGGATGTGTGTGTTATTCCTACTCTGCCCTTTCTTCTCTTTAGTCTTCTGGCTGTTCTTTCTACCTCTTCTTCGAAGTCTATGTCTTCATTAGGATTTTCGTTATTTCTACATGCCCTTTCTAATTCGTCCTTTAAGACTTCAGCTTTATCTATCTCCGTGTGAACAATCCCGCTTTCTCCGTGTAATGGAGGTATGGGTTTCTTGTCCTGTCGGAGTATTTTCGATAGTTTCCAGAAGGCGGATTTGTTTGGGTCTAATTCTTGGATATAGTTGTCCCAGCTTTCACTTCTATGGTCTCGTAGTTGTCTTTTAACTTCCCTGTCTAGCTCATTTGCAATCCTTTTATCTTCTAGTGTTCTAGTGCGATAGGCTCTCCTTCTTTTTCTGTTTTTTTCTTTTATTAAGTTTTGTAGCTCGTGACTTATATCTCCGAATCTTCCTTTTTGTCTTGTAATTGTATCGGTTTTAGAGCTGGCATCGATAGCATTGGTTATAGTTTCTTCTAGTTTGATTACGCTGTCTTCTAGTTCTGTGATGTTGTTTATTGTTGGGATGTTACCGATGTTTTCGCTGAAGATTCTTCTGAAGTTTGGCCAACTTGTTATCTTCTTTTTTGTGGGGCTGCAAATAGTTTAGTTCTATTGCACCCAGGGTCAGGACGATTAAATTGTGCGTCGAATCGCCTTCATTTAGTGAGTGTATCTCGTATTGTTGACCCACGTTGTGTAGGATTGCAATGTCTAGATGTGTAGGGAGTTGTCCGTGAAAACAGGTCGGTTCTGTTGGTCCGATCACGTAGGTGTTTGGTCTATTTTCGACATAGCCGCAAAGTCATCTCCCGTTATTGTTGGTCGCTCTATCGAACCAGTTGGGAGATCTCGCATTAAGGTCTCCTATAATTACTGTGGGCTCTTCTGTGTCGAGGATTAGGCTCAAATCTTCATCGAATATCAAATCGTTTGGTCTGACATAAGCTGACACTATTTTTAGTGTTTCGTTGTTGGCCTTTAATCTAACTAGCGTGGCTTCCATTTTCACCAGTCCATCTGGTGTTGGTATATGTTCATGTTCTATGCCTTTTTTAACTAGTATGGCTGTTCCTCCTGATCTTGCTCTGTGGTCAGTTCTGTAGATATCGTAGCCAGGAAATTTGGTTTTCTTTCTTTCCACTAGTTTGGTTTCTTGAAGGGCTACGATATCGAGCTCTAATCTATTAATCATCTCGTCCAAAAGGTTGAGTTTTTGGAAAATTCCACCGGAATTCCAGGACCCTATGCGTAGATCTTCCGTATGGTTCGCTAGCATTGTCGATTTATTTCACCGAATGCAGTCATCATTTTTGTAGCCCTGTCCATCATGGATATCATCTCCATCATTTTTGTAGCCCTGTCCATCATGGACATCATCTCCATCATTTTCTTATTGTACTCCGTGTGGAATGTAGCAATAAGTGTGGCTGCGTCTTGCATCGTAGGAGCTGCTTCTTCTGGGGTTGTCTTAGCTGCTTGTGCGTAGCTGAAGCCCGTGGATGTTGTCGTTGGTTTTATTGGCCTGCTCGCCGGTTTTACGGGGGCAGGGATCTTCTTTTTAGGAGCTTTTGAGCATCCTCTGTAGTTGGCCGTATGCGCTTGGTCGCAGTTGGCGCATTTTGGGGCCGTTTCTTTGCTCTTCTCGCAGTCATTGCTGAGATGGTTTTCACCACACTTCACGCATCTGGAGTCGCAGTGGCAAGCCTTAGAACTATGGTAGTATCCCTGACAGTTAAAACACTGTAGGGTGTCTTTCGTTATCTTAAATTCGTCTTCGAAACGAACCCTCATGTAGCACAAATTTGTTACTTTTCGTATCTTCTGTATGTCATCCCTCTTTGAGGGTGATCATGAAGAAAGGCAGTATTTGTTTACCTTCTTTTTTGGAATACATATTGCTGACTCTGGTTACGTCAACATCTTTGTTTTTTAATTCATTAAGAATTATTTCGGTGTTTGTGCTCGCCGATAGCCCTTTTAGTATAACCCTCTTTAGCTTCTCGCTGTCTATTGGGTAGGCAATGTACTCTACCTTCGGTGTGTACTCTTCGAGTATTTTAACTACTCCTAGATAGTCTTCCCTCGTTTTGGTATTAATTACTATTGATCTGCCAGATCTGGCAAACTTATTATCGGAGATGATACCCTGTTTCGCCGCCTTTTGCAGGATTGCTTGATGTTCTGCGACCGTCTTTAAGATGATCGCAGGAGGTTTTGGTCTCTTGACGTTAACCTCTGCAGGTACCTGAGGGTCAACGACGATTTCTTTTTCAACTTGAGGTTCTTTCTGTACCTCCAAGTTTTTCTGGGCTTTTTTCTGCTCACTTCTTTTCTGTGTGTCTTTGGCAGCTTTTGTGAGCGCTTCGTCGTTTCTTTCGTGTATCTTTTGAGTTTGTTTTTCAACAATACTCAAAGATTTTTTTGGTTTTTCGCTACTGTTTACTGATTTCTCAGTAGCGGTGCCTTTTTTGTTTTTTCTTTTTTTTTGGCTTTTGTCCATCCTGCTTCGCTTTTTCTGTTTCTTTTTCCTGTGTCCTTCTATTCTTTAATAACCTTCTGTTCTTTAGGCTTTACTGCGCATCCAGATGTAGAAGGAGTGGCGTTTTCCATCCGGTGTGGTGTTTTTCCTGGCCTGTTTGTTTCCCACATGGCTTCGTCTCTTTTCTTTTCCTCTTGCATAATTTTTTCGTTTCTTTCGGTCAGAGCCATTATATGGCCGACCAATTTCTTTATTTCCTCGTCCTTGGCTTTGTTCTCCTTCCTCAACTCAGTCATCTGAGTTAGGAGATCTTGAATTTGGGCTTTTGCCTGTTCTTCTCGTTGACGGCTCTCTTTTTGGAGCTGCCTGATTTGCTCAGTCAGTAAATCTACTGACTTATAAAGTCCACTTTCGTCCTTTTCTTTGGATTTTTTCCTCGCTTCCTCTTCTTCTGAAAAGTCAGCGGTTGGCCTTTGTCGTTTTTGTTTTCTGCCTACCTCCGGCTCGGCATCAGTTGCGGTGGAGATGATGTCCACTATGGGGGCTATTACATCGTTTGGGGGCGTGGCTTCGATCGACTCTGTGGCCGGGCTCAGCTCCTCGTCGGGGGTGACTTCCATGGTGGTCGAGACGCTGTCGTCTGTTTCCACCTCGCTGATTTCTTCTTCTTCATCAGGGATGAATGATTCGTCGTCAGAAGTATCTGCTATTATCGCGGATTCAGGTTTTAGACTTGAAGTGAAATCATTGTAAAGTTTAATTGCTGATGCAACCGAAGGGGTGGGTGACTCGGAATTGTCACCGTCTTCTTTTTCTTGTGATGTCACCTGCGTGACATCACTTTTTTGGGGGGAGAGATCACTCATAGTGCCGTAAGGCGGTGAACATAAGTGTTCAAGACTAAAATGGAGTTTACTACTCAGACGACTCTATTTTTGTCTGCCCGCCAAGCCGCTGCCTGACGGTTTTCCTGGGTGTCGTCCCAGCAACCTCTCGGTAGTTCACTCCCCGATTTCTCAGGGAGGGATCCTCTTGACGTTTCACTCACCTCAGAGGCAGGGGCCGTTTCTGTTCGACCTAGATTCAAAAAACTAGGCCTTACAGTGTCATACCTGTCGACCCACTGAGGTGAACCCGTATGTTTCGCTGACACGAAGCTATTAAAAGCCTCTGCGAGGAGCCTATAAAGGCAACCCCTCGAGGTTTAACTTAAAAATAGCCCCGCATCCTCTTTTCACTTTGAATGTAGACAAAAGCCTGTGCAAAACTCGGTGTCTTACTCACCGGGAGCTGAAAAGCTCCGTTGCGGTCAGGTCGATTGCCCCCACCAAAGCACACTTCGCTGCTTGTCGCTCTTCGCTGCGCGTCTGCACTGTTTGACTGCTGGAGCCGACTGATTTGATCCTTGATCTAATACTCGCTGCTCTGGAGCTTTGCGGCTATTGGAAATAAATCGATGAAGATAGCTAGTCACTCGACGTAATTTATTAAAAGTTGAAAATTGTAGAAATAAAGCAGATGGCTGTTTAATTTTAATCTAAATTAATTTAAATGTATTCTAAAGTATTTAAATGGAGTTAATTTGATGTTAGCGGTTGTAATTGTAGGTGTAGTGTGTTATGGTGTGTGGTTAGGGATGGTTTGTATTACAGATAACGTATCATTTGTTGTACTGAATAGTATTTTAGTAAGTAATTTGTTTGGGAATGAATTGTCTAGAAAGAGCTGATGAAGGATTTTTAGGTTTTTTTAGGACAGATTGATCTGCAATCTACAAAATTCTGTTTTTCATTGTTTTATGAGATTAATTTTTATGCTATGCTTATGATATGACCAATAGTTAATGTATCTTCCGGGGCTAATAGGTTTGTTATACCAATCTGTTGTTATTACGTTGTTAGTGTTACGTATTAGTTTGGTGTCAAGGAACGGGACTGACTGATGTTTGTCTTCTGTTTCAACTGTAACTTTAATATGTCGGTCGAAGTCGTTAAAAATGTATAAGAGTTCGTTAATCATGTCTTTTGATAAAGCTAAGATTATATCGTCGACATATTTCTTTAGAAAGGTTATTTTGAATGGAAGAACAGGGATGACTATATCTAAGAGATCATCCATAACATATCAGGCCAGAATAGAACTCACACATCCTCCCATGAGTGTGCCTATTTTTTGTTTATATATTTTGTTAAAGGAGAAATATGTGTTATTGAATAGAAATCTGACTAAAGCTAAGAAGTTATCTTTATCGATTTTACAATGTTTACTTATGTCGGACCAGTGTTTGTTTATGGATCTTAGACAAGCGTCTAGATAGATATTAGTAAAAAGGAAAACGACGTCCAGACTTACAAGAACGTAGTCATTAGGAAGTTGTAATCCATTAAATGTTGTTTTTACGTCAAATGAGTTCTTTATGTAGTACTCATTATCGAAGTCATATGATGCAGTTATAATGTTTTTACAAAATTGGCAATATTAGCAGTTGGAGAGTTATATATAATATTTGAGACATAATAAAATTAGATTTTTGCTGGAATTATTAAAAATTTTCTAACTAATAAAATTTGTTGATGTTGCCAACTATAGAACTAGACCATTTTCAACAAATATAATAAACGATTTTGTCTTCTTCCGTGCATTTGCCGTGCATTGTTGGTTTTGAATTAAATGTACTTCGAACAGAGGGTACAAAATCTTATATTTTGCTCTCGTTTGTATTTTCTTTCTTTCTTTCTTTCTCCCCTTCCTTTTACCCTAATAGGGTGTCGGATTTGGGCTAGCTATTTTAATTTCCATTTACCCACCTCTTCCATTCTTTTCTGTTTCCTGCCATTATTTTCAATTCCTCGAGTGATTTTTGTTTAAGTTTTCCCGCCTCTACTACTTGCTGTATCCATTTTTTTCTTGGTCTGCCTCTTTTTCTTTTTCCGATGTTTTTTGCTTCATAAATTTTTCTTGTTATTCTATTGGATTGCATCCTCATCAGATGCCCATACCAGTTCATTTGTCTCTTTGCTATTTTGTTCATTATCGGTTCCTGGTTGGCCATTCTCCTAATAGTCTCGTTGCTTAATCTATCCCATTTTGTCTTTCCAACTATCCTTCTTAGATGTCTCATCTCCATTGCGTTTATCCTGCTCTTATGTTTTTCCAGAATTGTCCAGTTTTCACTTGCATAGAGCACAGTCGGTATCACTATTGTGTTATATATTTTTATTCTTGTTTCTCGTGCAAGTTCTCTTTTTCTCATTATTGGGGCTAACGCATAATATAACTTGTTTGATTTCTTTGCTCTATTTGTTATTTCCCAGTCTATTTTTCCATCGTTAGTTATTATACTTCCCAGGTATTCGTAAGTTGTTACTATTTCCAATTCTGAGTTTTTACATTTTATCTTTATTTGATTATCTTCCTTATCTCCTTTGCCGCTGATTATCATTATCTTACTTTTTTCCTAGTTTATCTCTATTGTAAGTTCTTCTATTTGTTCTACCCATATATCCATCAGTTTCTGCATTTTATTCTCGGAATCTGCTATTAGTACTATGTCGTCTGCATACATTAAGGACTCTATTGTTACCGGTTGTAATCTACGGTAACCTATTATTGTCTGTAGTTGATTAGTTCTGACTCTAGTGTTTCTTATCAATTCGTTCATTACTATTATGAATAGCAAAGGGCTGAGACTATCTCCTTGTTTAATACCTCTCTTCCAATTAAATGCTTCCGATCTTTCCCCTGTTATTTGTACCCTTCCTTTTACCTCTTTGTAAGTACTTTCTATAATTTTTATCAATGCATTAGGTACGTTTATTTTCCTCAAGCATTTCCCTATAATATGTCTTTCTATCGTGTCAAATGCTGCTCTTAGGTCTATGAATGCTAATACTAGTTTTTTCCCCGTATCTAGGCTTCTTTCTATTAGGTTTCTAATGATATATATGTTGTCATTTGTCTGTCTTCCCGGTCTAAATGCCATTTGTTCTTCTCCCAATACCATTTCTACTTCTTGTCTCAGTCTCTTCTCTATTATTTTCGTATATATTTTAAAGCACACCGATGACAGACATATTGCCCTATAGTTGTCGCAGTTTACATGTTCTCCTTTTTTGTATATTGGCACGATGATATTGTTCTGCCAGTCTTTAGGGATTGTTTGTTTTTCCCACGCCTCTTTATATATTTTCCATAGCCAGTTTATTCCTTCTTCTCTTCTATTTTACCATTTCCGGTTCAATTTCATCATCTCCACCTATTTTTATGCTGCCTTGCCTATTTTTATATTTGATAATCCTTCTATTACTTCTTCTCTACTTATTTGCTCTGGCTCTGTGTTTTCTTCGCCTTCATTGATTATATTGTCTTCCTTTATCACTTCGGTATCAAATTTTTTCTCATAATATTCTTTCCATACCCTAGCTATTTGTTCTGGACTTATTTGTATTTGGTTTGAAGTATCTCTTACTGCGTTTATTTCCTTTCGTTTTCCCTGCCTTATGTGTCGTATTGTCGTCCAAAAGTTTCTATTATTTGTTATATATTCTTCTTGAAGTTCTTCTCCAAATTCTTTCCATGTTTTTGCTTTTACTTGTGTGACTGTCTTTTTTGCCAATCGTCTCTGCCTATAGTATTTTTCTTTATCTTCTTCTAATCCCGTTTCGATGTATTTTTTCCATGGTATTTTCTTCTTTTTTATTTCTGTCTTCACTTCTTTATTCCACTATCTTGTCCTTTTCAACTGTTTATTATATTTTTTGATTCCACACACTTGAGTTGCTGTTGTCTTTAATACTTTACTGTATGTATTCCATCTTTCTTCCATTGTCCATGTTTCTTTTTGGCACTCTATTTGTCTCAGTCTTTTGTTAGTTTCCTCCGTGTAAAATTCTCGCACACTTTTTATCTTTAGTTTGTTTACATTTACTTTCTTGTATTCTTTTCTTTCCACTTCCTCCATTTTTTCATCCTCCAGTTTTGCAGTGACCATTCTGTGTTGTGTAGACAGTTCGGGTTCCTTTTCCGTTAAGATGTTTTTTATATTTTGTTCTAGGTTTCTCGTATAGACTATATAGTCGATTAAGCTTTTCGCATTTCTCTCTTCAGCCACAAATGTATATTTGTCGGTAATGGTTTGTTCACTGAATGTGTTTCCTATTATCAGGTCATTGGTTTGGCAGAATTCCAGCATTTTAATTCCATTTCTATTTAATGTTTCTTCCCCATATTGTCCAATGCATCCTAATTCCCTGTTAATATCCTTACCTACTCTTGAATTCCAATGGCCTAAGATTTCTCTTGTCTCTCTTAATTTGTCTAATGCGTTTTGGAGTTCGTTGTAGAATTTTATCATTATCTCTTCTTCATTACCTTCTGTTGGTCCGTATATTTGTATTATTCCTATCTTGTCTTTTAGTTCTATTTGGGCTGTGATTATTCTAGATAATACTGCTTCGTAGTTTGTTATTCTTGATTCTATTCTTTTATTAACTATTATACCGACTCCTTCTTTTGCTCTATGACCCTGTGGTATTCCGGAATAATATAGACTATATTTCTCATTGATATTGATGTGTCCTTTCCCTATCTTTTTTGTCTCGCTTATTCCCATTATTTGTATGTTAATTTTTTCCATTTCTTCCGTAGCTTCTATTTCCTTGCCGGTTAGAGATGTCACATTCCATTTCGCTATTCCTATATGATTTGTCTTGTTAAGATGTATTTCCTTATTACTTTATTCTTCTTCTCCATTATTGGTGTTAACTTTGATTTCATGCTCCCTGGTTTTTGTATTAACATTATATCCGTTATTTATTTTATTACCGTTTTTATTTCTAATGCTAATATTTAATTTTTCCCTACCTTCATTACTAATGCTATGCCCATTTTTGATATTCCCCCTAACTATAATATTATCACTACTGTTAGTAAGCCTAATACCCACATTCCTATCACAAGTCATATTTCTAATGGCATACTTATCATTTACATTTCTAATCCTATTCCTATTACTACTTAAAATTAAACATTTATCATCATTGTCCGGTTTATTTTGTAATTCTTCTTTCTCTATTCGTTGCTTGACCTCTACTTGGTTCTTTTTATGTTGCTCTGGTAGTTTTTTGAACTCTCTATTTCCACTACTTTTTCTTCTTTATAGCACCATCTCCATTCCTTGCCGTCTACTGTGATTTTATTGTATCCTATTTTCCCTCATTTCTCTTGCTCTCTTAAAGCTTTCATTTTCTCTCTCTCTCCTTTTGTGAGATCCTCTGTAATCCATATTTTTTTGGTCTTCACATTATTAAGTTTGTATTTGTTTCTTAAGATTGTTGTTTTTTCTTCTTCGCTTTCTAGTTCAATTAAGCATGTTTTTGTGCCTATTTTTTGTGCTCTTTTAATATTAGTTTTGACTTCAAGATGATTTTCTAA
This sequence comes from Diabrotica undecimpunctata, assembly GCF_040954645.1. NCBI lineage: Eukaryota > Metazoa > Arthropoda > Insecta > Coleoptera > Chrysomelidae > Diabrotica > Diabrotica undecimpunctata. The sequence continues at coordinate 62,745,387 of NC_092811.1, forward strand.
AATAGTAGCCATTCCTTCTTTCAATGTTTTTGGGTCTTTAGACTCTATTATTGCTCCACTAATGATTATATTCTTCTTTCTTTTTTCTTTGTCTAATCTTTCCAATGAGTGTTTTAGATCATTTAATTCTTCCGTTATCTTTTTGTTATCGGTTTTGGTTAGTTCGTTTTCTCTTTTCAGTTCGTATTTCTCTTTTGTCCATTCTTCCTTCACCCTTTCTATTTCCAGCTTTATGATTTTTATTTCTTCATTATTTAGTTTTATCTCTTCTTTAACTTCATTTATATATCTTCTGATCTCCTTATTTTCTTCCTTCATTTCTGTTTTCAGCTCTTTTATTGCCGTTTTAATCTCCTTATTTATTTCTTCTAGTAGTTTCTTTAGTTCTTCCATTTCGCGATTTTTTATGTTATCCTTTGGAGGTGTTCTTACCGTAGCTTTGCTTCTTTTGAAGGCTTCCTCCTCGTTGGATGAGTTATCGTGTTCTGGTTTATTTCTTTTGCTGTTGAGTCGATTTTGTTACCTTCTATACTAATATATATTTTCTATATTAATATACACCAATATAGTATTTTCCTATATTAATTAAACTTTTTTATTACAATAACAATTAATATTTATTATTTTAATTTAATTTAATTCTAATCTTAACAGTTAAACTAATTTATTCTAAGGCCGGATCTGGATTTTTGTAATAAACTTATGAGGCTTTTATTTTAATATTTAATTTTTGTCGGCACTAATTACTTTCTTATCTGCCAAGTAACCAAAAAACGCGTAGGAATGCCTAAGCGGGTCGACCCCTCGGACTTAAAACATTCGCCAAAACCAGTTTTTTTAATCTTTCACACAATTATTTATTTACTCAAAACTTGTTAAAATTATTTAAAATGGTTATATCTTACTTGTCTGATGGTATTTCTTTTATTTACTACTATCACCTGTATGCACTTAACTTTTAACTCTTATTTTTGAACTTTGTTGAATTTTCTAACTTGTAATTCCCCAATTATTTAAAGTTTATTACGAAGCGAAAATCAACGAAACTATTGTGTCACTTGCAGGACCGTATCTTATTCTCGTTTGTATTTAATTAATTCATTTTTAGATGATTTGAGAATGATTTCCGAAGTAAAAATTGAAACGTCAATAAACTTATTTTAAACTTTGTGGCTTATTCCCATTAAAATAGTAAAAAGATCTCTTACCAAACATCCAAAAACAAAACTGACATTAAATGAGGTAAAATAAATTCTTTTATGTTATACTAGTTTACTATTGTGTTTTTATTGCTTAGTTACCAACTACTTAATGATGAACTTTATGTCGGCGCAGGCATAAAGTGTACTTTATGGCCCGCACGAGTAAAGATAAAAACAAAAAGATAACTTATTAGAAACATCTTTACAACATTTCAAATTGGCAATTTTAATATTCTTATTTACGATTAAAGTCTTCTTTACCATTGAATATTTGGACCACAGGGAACTCGGAGAAAATGTTTCGGCGAGATCGCCAAAGTAAACAAGTAGCACAGTTTCACTAATGTGTTCTACATGGTTTTCTGTCATCCAGTGCTGTAATTTTTCATATTCCTTGTCGTAGGCATTTCTCTACTTATGCAGTAGTAAATTTTGCGTTGTTTTTTCCGCTTTTTTAAAAATTTGGTTAGGGATTTCAAAAATATCTTGCATTTTCACGGTTTTAGTTTGACACGTTTGACAGCATTTCCGTAGCGTAGCAACATAACACGGACGATAGAGTGTCTTCTAATAAATATATTCTCAAAATTAATACAACATTTTCGGATTTTTTAGAACATATTTATTTGTAGATGCAATAATGAACTAGTATGACATAAAAGTTTGTATGCACTGCGGGTTTGTATGCATAGGCATTAATAGACATTACAAACCCTCGGACCAGAGGCCCTTGGATTTGTAACATCGTCACCCACTGGGCATAAACATCTATTTAATACCCTTGGTACATAAATAACTATTTGTCAAAAAACTGTAATATATAGTATATTAAACACAAATGTAAATTACAATTAACTAGAATACAACTAAAACCAAATTAGAATATAACAAATTAACCTACAAGAAATACAAAACTAACCTTAAGTAATAATTCTGAACTACAGCAAATGAAATTTATATATTATGGAAAGAACTTAAACAAAGAGGAAGACCAAAAAGAAAGATATTGGAGAGAAGAGGAGTGAAATGGACAGAAGCAAGGACATTGATGCTCAATTAAGTCGTTGCGCCTTTTCATTTGATGTACTTAACACTTTTATCCTTTCTTCTTGATAATGTTTTCTGTCAATTCTTATATTTTCCATATTTGTTCTTCTTTTGAAGCTGTCATTTCTGTTCCGTTTCTTGGAGATTGTGTTTTAATTGTTGTGTTTGTTTCAACTTCACACAACTTATCTGTGTCTTCTTCATTTACTTCATTACTCTCCAGAATGGTGTCCAACTCACGGTGTGTATCCACCTCTAAAAGCAATTCAGGATTAATGTTTCTTCTGGACTGAAACATCTTATCCATTTCTCTTTCAAACTCAAAAAATGTTCTTCCTCTTCCAGTTTGATTTTGGTTATTTTTAAATTTTTTGTAACCTCTTTTCAGTACCCGCCATCTATTTAAACAATTATTTTGGGTTACATTGACAATTTTGTTTAAATCACTGGCTATTCTCTGCCATAACATTGTTAAATTTTTAATTTCGAAACTGCCTTTTCTTTATATTTGGCATACAGGTCAATAATAATAATAATAATAATAATAAATGTCTTTATTAACAACAGATTAAATTTTCTTTACAATGAAATATAATATCAGTAGGGCGAGATTCAGTTTGTGTACCACTGTGCAACAGCGGCACACAACTGCTCTTCCGCCTAACCCCCCTCCACCTAACCCCCGTCCACCTTTATTATTATTATTACCACCTTTGACTCGTCGCTGCTTTATTTACGGTCACCCGTACCCGTGTTTTGTTGGGAAGTTCCCAGTAATGAAATATATGCTTTTAGTTTCGAAATGTTGGTTATAATTTGTTCACTAATATAATTTCGACTTTACTACGTTTACTGATCAATTACTAGGTTATGATTGTTCTGAGACATTTTCTTATATCGCACACCTAGATGTAAACTACTGTAACTCAAAATACCTTATTTTTCAGAAATTGACAAAAACTGATTTTAGCTAATGTAAGGCAGATATAAAAAAAATTGATAGTATTATAAAGATAATGGTTTTTAGTCCGTACTTAAGGTACTCATTTTTTAATTAATGTGTTCAAATTTAAATAATATGGAGATTTTTAGTTACTCCAGTTTTATACTAGAAGTACGCACTATTTTTGCACAGTATCTCAAGTTAGTTTACTTTACTTGAACAAAAAAGAGTAACATTACTTTCTACTCTAACAAAATCTTCAAATTTCTTAGTATTTTGAGTATTTTGAGTTGGTCTTTCTTGTAATTATACTTACCGAATAATCTGAAGTACACTGATACTTATTTATGCCCTAGTGATGGAATGAAAACATAGGTGGTTAGTTTAAATCAAAAGTTATAATTTTGTCTTATTACAAAAGTTAACACAAATACATTAGCCTATTAATAATCTTAACTACTACATACTGTAAAATTATTTTATAGTTATTATTTATTTTACTTTTATAATGGATTTTTTTTTGTTTTACAAGATATTTTTATAATAACACTCGTAGTAAGATCTGGGTATAAGATTTTTTTCCACAAGTTCTTTGATATCCTTCTTTTTTGCATCTGACAAAGTATTTTTTACAGTATATGCCTTTATCAGTCCACTGGAAAAGTCAACATTTTTTAAAGTTTGTTTCCGCAAATGATGTTTTATAATAGAAAGTGTTAGGACTTTCCTGTTCCATTTTAAGAACTTTAATGTCATGCCACCTAACTCAATTGTTTTCTTCATCCAAATTGAAATTATTTCCCCAACTTTCCTGCAGAGATTTCAAATCATAAAACTGGTCATGTGTCAATTAATGCACTTTGTATGTAGGGCCAGTTTTTTGGCAGCCCTAATCAAAGTCGTATACTGCTGTGGGATGTAAATAGGACCTGACTTAAGATGCCTTTTTACTTGCTTTTCGATCACACTGTAAACGTTGTCCCCTTCATTTTGCGAATGACCCCGTATTAAAAATTTGTGCGTTATAGATTTTACTCTCATATTGGACACAGCGTAGGCATAAGCAGTCAATAAATACTTGTTCTTTTGCTGCCCACATCAGTTATCTGAGTAAAATATCAGATCTATATCTTCATCGGAATGCTGATCTAACTGTGATTGAATAAAAGCCAATACACACCTACCGATTTCAACCGCTCCACTTTTCCTTCCGTTTCATCCCAAAAATAACAGTCCACATTCTTTGCCTGTAAATCACTTATAGTGAAATTGAAACAATTAATTCTAGACTTGTAAAAGAATAGGGATACTTGCCCTTTAGGAATTTGCATTACTGCTTGGAGATCATAAATCACCACAATAGCATCAGTCCGCTTTTTGTCATTCTCTTTTTCAATTCGAGCCAGTTCCTTTTCTGTTAAATGATTTTCATAGGCTTCCGAAATTCTGAGTTTACTTTCTTCATCTGCATTTTTGTAGTTTTCACATAAGTCGCACAAATCTTTTTTCGGTCGATAGAAGCCAATGTTGAATTGAAAATTAAATATGCGCTGAAATGTCAAGCTTGTAGCGAATGGCATGTTACTTGCTTGGCGAAGTTCTTTATAATCGCGGTAAATATCTGATAAAGATCTGTCGCACTGAATGTATTCCCGTGAAGTTTGAGCACGGAGATAATGCGATTCAATCCTTGGAATAGTGTTGATAAATTGAACAACACTTTCAGTAATTACAGGGTCTATGGTGGGTTGATTTCCGTGCTTTCCTCTTTGTTCTCCTTCTATAAACCCACATTCTGTCTTTTTGGTAAGTGCTGTTTTAATTGCTTGATCACTTAAGTCAAGTGTGGCCTTAAAAAAGGTTTTACAGACACGAATTCGCGAGTTGTTCACTACAAAATAAAAGGCTGAGTTTAGAGCCCGGTACTTAATCGTACTTACGTACCTATACTTGGGCTTTATTTCTTGTGAATGTCTCACTATAAACTCTCTCTGTCGCTGAAGGTCCCCAAGTCTCCAAAATGCATCAAACAATTTTTGGCGATCTGTGATTTCGAGTTTGGTACTGCAATTCCATCTGCATTTTTCTGCACAAGGCGGGCGAATTTGTCGTGCAGGAACTTATTTCTTAGATTTAGATCTAGATTGGTAAGCTTTTCCCGAATTTCTAAGGCTCTTTGTGTAATTAATTTTCCACTCTTCTGGTTTTCTTAACCTCTTCTTTCCTTTCTTCTCTTCCTGGTCATGTGCCAAATTTTGAATTGCTCTTAACGTCGGACCATCGCAGATATTGGTTGCAGCTTGTAGTATGTGACTAGTAGTATTATCATCACTATCAGAAGAAGAGCTACTACTAAAGCTGGAAGAAGTAGTCAAACTCGATGAAGAGGAACAGCTACGAGATCGCGTTGTTTGTAATTTAGGTAAATCAGCTTCACGATAATTGTAGTTCGGATCAGCGTCTGAGTCGTCTACATCACTTTCGTTACTATGGATCGGTGAGACATAGTAATGCTTTGGAATTTTTTTTACAGCTTTTGTCACATGAATATTGCTAGTTGGATTGTGAATAGGCAGTACCATTGTATCCAAAACAAGAACAGGGGAAGACTCGCTAATAATCGGAGACACATCGTTAGCTTTTTTTGAAGAGTTTGTCACATCCTGTACGTCAGTTGAAATACATTGAGTAGGGAAAAAATCAAGAAGGAAACATGGGATAAAATTACCCAAAAGTTTAATTCACAAATAGGGGGAGTCTTCCGTTTAAGTAAAGTACTTAAACAAAATATAAAAATTTGCGCACAACAACTGCAAAAAAATTTGCGGATATAAAGCTAAATTATCCAGGCAAAGGTGGTGGTCCCTCCAATAATATTATCATCACCTAATTAAATGAGACTATAAAATATATTCAGGGTCCTCAAGTGGTTGGAACCACAAGCTCATATGACTATGCCGAAGCTAGTGCATGTAACAATAAGTGGTTTGTTTATTGCTACTTATTTATTATAATTGTTATTTTTTAGCATTAGAAGATGAGAGAGACACAGCATAGATAGTTTGCACTGGTAAAATGTTTAAAACCGCTTTTATTATATGGATCATGTGATAAGTAAAATGTGTTTCAGAAACAGCCAAGAGTGGGATCCAGGAAGATCTTACTTATATTTAATGCAAACGAAAATATGTGTTTTACACGTAGGGGAGTGGTAGGAACACTGAGACGAAAAAATGTCAATGCCAATAACTTTTTTATTAAATGCTACTTTAAACTTATATTGTACAATGATATTTGGTATATAAATAAGAACTGAAAAATCATGTTTTCTCATAAAAATTAATGTTAAAACCTCAAAAATATAAAAATTAAAAATTAGTAAATGTCTCACTGTTCCTTTCAATGTGGGAACACTGAGACGTAACAATTAACATTATTTGACGTTAAGACTATCAAAGTTTAATTCAAATTTTAAAAGCGAACTTTGGCGCTTGGTTAACCCTTGCATTAAAGGGGGCGGCAAAATCATTTTAATGTCTCTTTTTAATACATGTGAGACATCTGGGACAACTGGAAAGAAGAACCTATTTTCACATTTAGCGCTTTTTCGCAAAAACGATATTTTAAAATCATTTTCTTTTATTTGAGACAAGACTTTGCCTACATAATATGTCTTTTACTTAGAGTTGAAATCAACGAGCACATAATTCCCATCATTTGGACAGCGATCAAGATCTTCGAAAATAATTGGTTCTGGCTCTTCACCAATAAAATCCTCCCCTCCGCTGAAATCTTGTAGTTCCATCTCATTGTCGTCTTGCTCGTCAGAATCACTATCTAATACGCGCCGTGCTACTTTTTTCTGTTTTGGTGTTTTTTCTTTAGATTTAATCAGCTCCATTTTTTCCGGGGTATCCGTAGCTATCATCGTCCTTCCTTTGCGTCTTTTGTTGCCCTCTACAGATTTTCTTGTCGGAGCTTTAGGATAACCCTTAAAAACTGTTGGACTAACAAAGGTTTTAGTAGTAGTAGCAGTATGACTTGGACCTGGATTTTCTACATCTGGAGATTCACTTATCTTTTCAGCAGCAGCTTCAACTGCAACAAGCGGCCTATCTGTCACAAAACTTGACAAAAAATCTTCTTCAGCGAAGACATGCCGATCGAATGGAAATATTCCAGATTTTCGAAAAGCGCTTGCGATGTTAACTGCCGTCATTGCTCGTGGATATGATGTGCCCACGCAGGCTGCTACGTTGTAAATTGTAAATGTCTGACCGGGATGGTTCATCATCCATGCATCTACTGCAGCATTGTAGAAAGTCTGAAATGGCTTAAATAAACCTACGTCCAACGGCTGTAATCTGTTCGTGCAGTGTGGCGGTATAGTCAGGATTGTAACGCCATTATTTTTACATAAATCGATTGCCTCAATCGATAAATGACTTTGATGATTATCCATTAGCAATAAAGAAGGGTTTTCTCTAGTACTACCAGTGTGCTTAATAAAATGCCTAACAACTTGCACAAAGCACTCTGTATTCATCCAACCTGTTTTTGAAGCTAGTCCTAACGTTCCAGGAGGCGACCCATTTATCATAAAATCTTTAAAGTGTACTCTTGGGAATACCAGAGCAGGAGGAATAGCTACTCCAGATGCTCCAACAATACAGCATGTTGTAACGAGTGTTCCACGTTCGCCACTTGTGGCTTTACTAACCTGTCGTATACCTCTTTCTGCAAACACTTTTTGGGACTTTTGAACGGTAACGGTTCCTGTCTCATCTAAATTAAAGATGCGACTACCATCTCCAAACACAGGGAAACGCTGTAAAACGGTTTCAAGTTTACTGAAAAACATTTCAACATTAAATTTATTGAAACCGGTTGCCCTTGCAAGACTACAACCTTCTGGGGTCCGGAGGGATAAATTATTGGAATGACGTTTCTGAAATCCTTTCATCCAGGCAAGTGAAGCGATTTTTGAAGTATGCCAGTTTGCTGGAACCACTATGTTATTGTAGACTGCGGCTTTATATGACAGTTTTCGGGTATCTTCTCTTGATAGGCCATAAAACATTTTAGAACATTTAATTATATGCTTTATCTTGTTGCTAATTATATATTTATCTTGTTGATATTTTTTAACATATCTGTGGACTGTTTGGAAAGATACTCCTTTTATTCGTGCTGCTTGCCGTATAGAAGTGCCACCTTGTACTAATTCAACAGCCTGTCTCATCATATCTTCAGAGAATCTTCCTATTTTCCGATCTGTTTTATTTTTTCTTGGCATCTTCGTTCTGTAAGAGAAATTATTTTGCAAATGCTTATACAACTATAACGGAACAGTGAGACGCGTCTCACTGTTCCATCTGCTGTGTTGTCTCACTGTTCCTTAAAAAATCGTTAATAAAAATATATGAAAAAAAACTAATAAAATATGTACAAAAATCGTTTGTTTTAATTTAATTGTTTCGTAAAATGGTTTACTTTGTAGTTAGAATAACCTACTTTGTCTAAGAAACTTCAATTTTCGTGAAAACAGCGGCCACGTGGATACGGTATATTTACTACGATGCACTCACTTCAAATGACCAGCGATAACTAAAACATTTCTTGTTGAATCTTAATGGTTTCTTGTTTGCTTCACTTTAAGGTGGTAATAGGCATGTTCGTTTAGTTCTACCTTATAATACCGAACGTGGTAAGCTCTACCGCGTTTGTCTCAGTGTTCCGACCGTCTCACTGTACCTACCTCTCCCCTATATATTGATATTAATAAATAAATAATAAATAGACAAATTGACGACTCAGTCACAGAACTTTGTAACTAACAAATTGAAAATTATACAGTAGAGCATTAAAAATGCTTAATTTTCAATGAATATCGTTTGTTGACAAGAAAAGTCACTAAGTGCTGCTACAAACTATCTGAGGAAATTGGACTTGAAACACTTTTTATTTGACTTAAATTTCATTTTTGTTTTTGATTAGGAGACTTGAAAGTTTTGACGTAAAATTGCCTAATTATAATACTAAGGTAATAAGTTACCTCTGTTGTTGATATTTATGAAGTTTTTGGAGTTTTATTACTTAATGATTTTTTTCTGCAACTAACTTGGCTGAAACCTTAAATAAAACAATTAATGAACTCGATTGCGATTTTATTATAATGAGATCTTATAAAAAAAACTGAAAAAAAGCTAAATAAATGAACTAATTCTTCTTCTATATCAAAAACTGAATAAAAAATTGAATAAATGAACTCATTGATCTTCAGAGTCACTATGATTGAGTTCCGGTAAACGATCTGAGTCTGTTGTTTCAACTGAAGGTAAGTTTGTATAACAGGCAGCTACTTCTTCTGGTATGTGTTCTGATGTGACTAATTTTAAAACATCAGATTTTTTCTTACTTGAAATCAGTAAAAGTTGCTGATATCGCACACCTAGTTGCAAAAGTGCAAAATACAATAATTTCGAGAAATGAGCAAAACGTTCTGTATCAAACGAGTTATGCCTTGTAAATAATTTATTTTTAGAATGACTGGCTTCAAAATTACAATTTAGTTAGCAAATTATAATGTTATTCGCTGGATCTTATTACAATTTATTAAAAATAAAACGTTAATTGTATTTTGATAGTTATAGCGATATTGCATTGTGAAGAAAGTCATGTATAAAACGGTACCTAGGAGATACGGCGGCAACATAATAAAAAAATCAACTAGTTCTTACAAAAAATATTTTTATTATTATTATTACAAGTATGTACAAACATTTTTTTAATTACTATTAACCAAGTCCTTATAAAAATTGTGATGAACAGGTATTATTAAGTTTTTATTGCACAGTTCCAAAAGGTGTTGGTTGGTTTTTTGCGGATATCGATGGTGGCTTCATGTACGCCTTTTTTTAAATCGATTAGTGCTTCCACAGTTGCTGAGCGCCCCCTTGTCGATGCTTTAAAATGGACCTCTTCGAACTCATCGGCATTATAATCTGTTTTATAGAAGAAAGATCCAGAATTGCTTTTGAAAACTTTAATAACTTGGATATCATTCCAGACTACCTTTTCACCTTTTGTATTCTTTGTAAAATTTCCTCCAATTTTTGAATTGAGATCTTTAAAGTCATAAAAGTCTTCTATTGACATTTCCTATACATTGTAAGGATTTCCCTCTTTTTTTGCAGACCTTATGATGACAGGTCATTGTGCAGGAACATAAATGCAACCTGTTTTAAGTATTTTCTTCTTTTGCCTCTCAATAGTTGTGTTCATGGCGTCCCCTTCATTTTGGGTATGTCCACTGTTAAAAATTTATGTGTGATTGATTTAATATTAATTTTTGCAATTGCAAAGAGATACATGGTAACTATAAATTTATTATTATTTTGCCCAACACAATTGTCGCTACAAAATATAAAGTCTTTATCATTACAATGAGTTGAAAGATAGTCAAACAGACACGTAGATATTTCGTTTGAGCCGCGGTTAGCGATAGCCTTGTGCCAAAAGTAACAGTAACCACTCTTTTGTGCCATCTGAAAAATTGTAAAGTTGAAGCAGTTCAGGCGGCATTTATAGTAGAAGCTTGAAACATTTCCACAAGGTGTAGGAAGGATGCAAATTAAAACAAGCTACCAATACTTGAGAATCATCTTTTGCTCTTGCTACATCTTGTACTTTTTCTTCTCTGCTTTTAATTTTATTATGGATACGTTTATTATAAGTTTGATCAAGAATTTTTATATGATTCACACACCGCGCACTGATCTTTTTTTGGCTGTAAGAAAGTTATGTTAAACTCAGTTTTGAAAATATGCTCGTAAGTGCATTTTTTAGCCACAGGCCTTCCTTCACTCTCTTCCTGTAGTTTGTAGTAGTGATACATTTGTGCTAAAGTAAGTGAACCATCTATGTATTCCTTTGTAGTTTGTGCTCTGAGATAATGTGATTCTACCCTTTGGAAAGAATTTATGTGCTATTTTATTTTATTTTTCACCGGTCCAGTAACCGTTTCTCGTTTCAGAAAATTTCCTCTCTTATCCATTTCCACAGATCCTTTATCATCTGATTTTCTCCAAGTTGATCTAATAAATTTGTTGCAAATGTCCAAGGTATTCATGATTGAATTCATGATAAAACTTATTGCAGACTTTAACTTTTACACCGTGTATTGTTAAAAAATATGCTAATAGCATACCGCGATTACTGCCTTCAACCGTTCTTCTGTATTTAGTAACCAACTTTTCCAAATGGGAAGCAACAAATTGTCTTTGAAGAGCGTTGTCTTTCAAATTCCAGAAACGTGAATGTATATCATATCTATCAGCATTGCTTAAGTTTTGGCTGCATTTTGTACGACATTTTTCTCCACATGCAAGTTTTTTAAGTCTTCCCACGTTTTTCTTTATTGCCTTCTGTAATATAAGGTAGTCCAGAGTTAACTCTCAGTTTCTTAATATTTCTTTTCCATTCACTTGGTTTCCGCAATTTTTTTCGAGAATTATGAATTTCAGTTACCGTACCTGTTATCTCAATGCGTACATTCCTGGCAACAACTTCATTATCTTCCGTTATTTCGGTATCAGAATCTGCTACGTTATTTTCATTTCCTTTTTATTTTCACTATCAGTGCTTAAAGAAGTATCAGGTGAGTAGTTACTGTCTGCTACAGAGTCATCGGAATTGAAATTTCCCTCTTGAATTTGACACTGAAACAAAAAGTTATGGTTAATTTGAAAAGTTGCCGTTGGATGTTAACATTATTTATAATTACAGACAGAGCGATATTTTCATTCAACATACAAAATAAGTAGATGTATATTGTACCCCCAAAATGAGGAGGAGAGACACCTGGCAGTCTGGACAACATCCGGTTTTATATCTGCAAAAAATGAGGAGATCTATGACCTAGACACCTGGCAGTGAACATCCGGTTTGATATATATCCCGTGTGCAAAAAATGACCAGCAGGATATTGATTATTAAACAATAATTTTAAATGAACTTTTTTTCTGGCTGGCTGAATTGGACATTAAATAGCCGCAAAAAATTATTTTAATGTGTACAATTAAGTATAAAAAATAAATTACATAACTACATTATCGATAAACATTGATTACTAAACAATAATTTTAAATAAACTCCTTTTTTAGTGGGCTGGATTGTCACAAGGCATGTTAATTGTATAAAGTAGTTATTCCCGCCAAATATGAAAAAATAATTATTCTCATACTCAGACGGAAATGCAAAAACTATCTACCCGTTCCCAGTGTATAGAGAGCTCCTTATGTGGCTTAAAAAGTTTGTTTTTAGACAAACATTGCCGGCAAATGAAATGCAATATCCAGTCATATGTTGAGTGACACTTGGCGTAACCACGGCTTGTTATTACGGAACATAAAAAATTTATGGTGAATGTATGCAGATATAGCAAGCACGGGACAGGGGCGTCCTAAGATATATTTTGATTTAATAAACCTTTTAAGCAATCAATTTATGTATTAATATTTTTTAGGACAAAATTGTTTAAAATAACCATATATAATAAGGTCAACCTTCGCATACGTTGTTTCTGTCTTTTAAATCAAACTTATTGAAAAATTATTCAATACAATTTTTTAGCTACATTTTTATTATAATCGTATTGCTTGCATGCATTTTTCAATTATTTGGGTATGCTTAAAAAATAATCTCTATGACTCAGATATTTATAAAGTGTCCATTAATACATATTTTCAAATAATTGTCAAAAATACTAAAACTAGGCAAATTTTTCCTTAATAACAAATGAGATAAAACAAAAAGAGTAACACATGATATTGAATAGTGTGGGAATTCATTTCTTGGATGCAAATTGCTAGAAAACAGTTGTCGTAAAACATAAAAGACGTGGGACATAATTAAAAATTTTAACTGAACCCCACACATACTGTGAGAAAATAACAAACACAGTTGGTGGTATTTTTTGTAAAAAAATAAGAGACTATGCAGAAACATAAAACGCATAGACTGTGAGAAGAAAAGACATATGGATAATGTTTTTGCAAAAAACATAGATATGGATTCAATTCCCACAGTTTCTTAAAACGAAGCTTTATTTCCATGGAGGGGTACAAAGCTTACAAACCAAGAGAAACACAATATGGGCGTGGTGTAGCTATCCCATTGGTTGGTTCCCCCGGGGGGTTGTACTAAGAAGCGGGTGGGATTTTAAAAATTTATAGGACTGATTATCTCCACTCTTTCTCAGTTAACTATTAGTTTTATTAAAATTAGTTCGTACAAGTTCTGTCTATATTTCAAAATGAAAGTCAAATTTCCAGTACCTGAATGTTCGAAATCAAGTGCAAAAATTATTTCCCATTTTAAAAAGTCCCCAAGTGGAAAAAAATTTACCGAAGTGAAGTTAACCAGTGACAATCGGGGAAAATTTAACGGGATTAACCTAAATTCCAGCGTAGAAGTTACAGAAGGAGATTTTAGTTGTCACCGACCCATGGAATATAAGCAATTTGAGCAGCAAGTTATGGTTTCATCCACCCCAATAATCGACCCAAAATATGATACTGCATCGTCAGAAGATGAAGAAGACCAAGAAGAAGAACAAAAACAAATAGGTAATGTGTCAAATCTTATTCAAAGTGAGGATTTTATTGAAAGCATGGAAGAACAACAACTCCAAGCTGAAAAAACAGAAGACAACCTAAATGTTACCACAAATCTAAAACTATAGATGAAGAGTATGAGAGACTACTACAAACATTTGTAACTGAAAATACTCGTTATTTGGAAGAAAACCAGAGTCAACGACAATTGCTACTTAAGAAAATTACTGATTACGAGAAAAAACGCGACATTGCACAAAAAAGTTTGGACAGAGTAAATAAAAACATTGGCGTATGTAATCAAATTTTGACATCGATCTTAACCTGTAAACCGATGGAGAAATAGTGTGGCTATTAGTTTCATTAAAATTAGTTCGTACAAGTTCTGTCAAGTGTAAAAGTGAAAGTAAAATTTTCAGTACCTGAATGTTCGAAATCAAGTGCAAAAATTATTTCACATTTTAAAAAGTCCCCAAGTGGAAAAAAATGTACCGAAGTGAAGTTAACCAGTGACAATCGGGGAAAATTTAACGGGATTAACCTAAATTCCAGTGTAGAACTTACCGAAGGAGATTTTAGTTGTCACCGACCCATGGACTATAAGCAATTTGAGCAGCAAGTTATGGTTTCATCCACCCCAATAATCGACCCAAAATACGATACTGTATCGTCAGAAGAAGAAAAACAAATAGGTAATGTGTCAAATCTTATTCAAAGTGACGATTTTATTGAAAGCATGGAAGAACAACAACTCCAAGCTGAAAAAACAGAAGACGACCTAAATATTACCACAAATTATGATAATACTGAGAAAACCGCTAAAACTATAGATGAAGAGTATGAGAGACTAATTCAAACATTTGTAACTGAAAATGCTCGTTATTTAGAAGAAAACCGGAGTCAAAGTGCAACTTAAGAAGATTAGTGATTACAAGAAAAACGCGATAAAGTGCAAAAAAGTTTGGGCAGAGTAAATAAAAACATTGGCATCTGTAATCAAATTCTGACATCGATCTTAACTTGTAAACCTATGGAGGAATAGTGTGGATTGCAGTGATAAGAACAATATACAGTTTTATTTTTATATTTGATTGTAAATTGTTTGTTTAACTATGTAAATTAATTGTTTGTTTAACTATGTAAATTAATAACATTCTGCTTATTGCTTTATTTAGTTAAAGAAACATATTCTAAAATGAAAATTTTACTTTTATTTTGAAATATAGACAGAACTTGTATGAACTAATTTTAATAAAATAACATTTTAAATATATTTTTTTGTTTTTTTTTCAACAGACTTCGTTTCTTTGTTTTCTAGCAGACAAATTACAAAATAAAGCCAACATTTTTGTTAACTTTATTTTGTATGTTATAGGAATCAATTTTGCAAATAATGACCTAATAAAACTCTAATGATATCTAAAACTCTTACCTAAGAATTACATATATATATATATATATATATATATATATATATATATATATATATATATATATATATATATATATATATATATATTCCAATAGATAATCCATTACACACAAAACACAAATCGAATTATTTATATAGGTACACTAAACAATCACTAAACTTTTGCCAGACGCGAAAATTATGTCTTTTAACCGACATTCAAACAAAGACTGCATTTAAAAATAGATTTGATGAACGATGCTGTGCTGCTTGGTAAAGACACATGAAATTAAAAATAGAATTTTAACACCATAAACGGGCTAAAAATTTTTTAGCTAAATTAATAATTGATTTAAAAATTATTTCTCATTGTATTGATGAAAATTAAGAGAAAATATTTTGAAATCATAAGGTACAAGTATAGGTCTAGTTAAAACTTGAAAAAAAAATTTTAAGTAATAATTTTTACCGGGGGTAGTTAACCCCATCCATAAAACTTGCATCAAAACAATACAATGTTGCATATCAATCAATAGGGAAAAAAATAACAAATTCGAAAATGTGTAACGTTTTTGTTTAAAATTTAATACAAGGGGGTTAATTTGTTTTTTTATTTGCACCTAAATAAATTATTTTACACTTTATTTATGAAAACTAAGAGAAGATATTTTAAAATCGTATTGTACAAGTACAGGTCTAGTTAAAACTTGAAAAAAAAATTTTAAGTAATAATTTTTACCGGGGGTAGTTAACCCCATCCATAAAACTTGCATCAAAACAATACAATGTTGCATATCAATCAATAGGGAAAAAAATAACAAATTCGAAAATGTGTAACGTTTTTGTTTAAAATTTAATACAAGGGGGTTAATTTGTTTTTTTTATTTGCACCTAAATAAATTATTTTACACTTTATTTATGAAAACTAAGAGAAGATATTTTGAAATCGTATTGTACAAGTACAGGTCTAGTTAAAACTTGAAAAAAAAAATTTTAAGTAATAATTTTTACCGGGGGTAGTTAAGCCCATCCATAAAACTTGCATCAAAACAATACAATGTTGCATATCAATCAATAGGGAAAAAAATAACAAATTCGAAAATGTATAACTTATTTGTTTAAACAAACAAGATCGGGTTTTATTTAGTGAACCTGAGTGGTTGAACTTTTTATCACATAAATGTGCAATTGACAGTTTTATGGCAGGGAATCCCCAACAATTGATTCACGATGGTAAAATACAACTAGAGTTCATGCAACTACCCCACATGTCAGTTGTGAAAGTTACCAATGGCGAGTCACAGATAATTTTGGGTGCAAACTCGCTGTGGATAACACTTCCAATAATTAACTACCATTTGGAAACTTTGAAAAAGGAAAACTTTATCAGTTCCTTTAAAATACTAAAGACGGGAATTGATTCAAATAATGCAATTGAAACTGGGCTGAAAATAATGGAACCAATAAAGAATATAAATAGAGCAACTTATGGTATGGCGCTAGAGTTAATTCATAGATATCCAGAGCTACTTAATGATCAAATTTAATGAAAATGTTTGTATTCACTACATTGAAGCAACTTGTTCGTGCAGAGCGAGGTACTGGGAGTTTGTGGCTGCTGACAGAGTTAGATTTCAACGTAGGATAAAAGAACTTGCTAAAATTATTAATCCTGTATTAGACGTAAGCCATAGAAATAAATACATGTAAAACATTGAATATATTAATTTACCACACTTTCCCCTTCCACTACAGAAATAAATTATTTAACTTATATGTAGCAGAATATCTTTTAAAAACTAATAGTCACTATGTGTCTAGAAGATAAGTCAGACAAACTGAATAATTTTTATGGAAGGTTATCCACATTTAAAAACTGGAGGGGATTGGTTCCTTCGGTTGAGTTAGCAGTATATGGATTTTATTATCTACAAAAAGAAGATATTGTAAGGTGCTTTTGGTGTCATGTAGAAATTTATAATTGGTTATTTACTGATGATGTTTATAAAGAACACATCAAATTCAGTCCAAACTGTAGTTTTGCACAAACAATTTACTCCAAATTTTCCAAGTGCCAGAAAAATTATAAATCAACACCAGACATGAAAATCGAAAACAAATTTCCTAAGTATCAGATTAGTAAAGACATAAAAACCAAAAAGAGTCAACTAACAGGAAATACAAATTTATATCTAAATGTGCTTCTCAGTTTGATGCATTTTGTCTTTTTGTTATTGAGTATTTACATAAGTAAAAAAGAATGTAAAATATAAACCAATATTTAGATGTAAACAAAACTGTGTGCATGTTTAATTATTTAGCCTATTATATAAAAAAAAAATAAAACATTTTTTTTGTAAAAAACAGTTTTTATTTTAATACTATAATACATTATTTTTATTAATCCATGAATTATGTGTAAAATCCATCCCTAACAATTTCACAAACACCTTATTGCCCTTTTTTTCAATACCTTCTCCACCAAGTAGACATCAGGGTACTGGGTTTTCCTTAATTCTTCGCTGTAAAACGCTCCTTGAATTTCTTCTTTGCGTGAATCTTCTAATAAGTAAGTCACTGGATTTGTCTGCTTGACTTTTCTTATTTTAAAAATCTCATTTGTCCAGTTGGGCAAATATCCCTTAGTAAACAAATTTCTATATCTCGAAATTCGGACGTGATCACCAACTTTAAATTTATGTTTCCTTGGGTCAATGATTTTAAGGTAATTATATGCAGTTATATTCTTGGCATTCTTTTCATTAACTTTGCTAGGAATGGCACCTGTAGTCGAATGTTTGGTATTATTGTATTTTTTTACTATATCAGAAAGATTATTCACCCATTTGTAAGTCCCCTGCAAGCTGAACTGCCTCCACAACATCGATTTTATTGTTCTGATTACTCCCTCAGCAATGGAGGCTTTTAAATTCGAGAATGTGCTGTAGTGTTTAATACCATGTGACTTCATAAGTTCATGAAACTGAGAATTGTAAAACTCTTTACCCAAATCTGTTTGAAGGTTTTTTGGTGGCTTCTTCATTTGATTTAAAATTTTTTTCATGGCTTTAGTAATTTCAGTCCCTGTTTTTCTTTTAACAGGTTCGGCCCACACAAATTTACTAAACGCATTAATTACAATGAGAATATATTGGTATCCATTATTAACTTTGGCATAAGGAATCATTATAGCTAAATCTGCTTGAATCAGATCGTTTAATCCTTTGATGATTACATGTCTCCGTCTAAAATTTTTTTTTGTCGGTTTATGCAGTTCATGTACGACTTGTGGTTTAATGTTTGACATCTTTTTCTAAAGGACAACGAAGGGTCATATATACCACAAAATTCGAATTTTTATCTAATTTAAAAGAAATTATATCACCTTGAAAAATCTTTACTCGTGGTAGCTGCTCATATTTATACTCTGTATTTACTGATTTCGAGGTTATCATTACTTCTCCACTTGAAACATTAATTTGCACATTATCAATAGTACCACTTAGTGTAAATTGATATGAAAATAAACCACTATCCAATATATAATATTCTTTGTTCAGATTTGTTGCTTTTGTTCCTTTGAAAGTTAATACACATTTACTATAAAAAGAAGAAGGATCACACACAAAATATAATGGATGGGAAGATGTATCAGGAGTTTGACAATTGTTTAAAAAATGACTTCCAAATCTATTTATAGGCATTACTGTATTATACCACCTTCTCGAAGTTCTTCAATTATAGATATAATTTCATTCACGTGTCCGTCGTTACCCGCAGCTTTTGAAGCTACTAGCAGTCTCAATCTATCTATGAGCTCATTAAAATCATCGAAGTATTTATACTCTAATTGCTTGGCACTATATTTTTTGAAAAGCGCACCACCCTTTGTTTTTAAATTTTTAGCTAAGTTTCGGGTAACAGGGCCTTTTGCTAAATTTCCGGGGAGTGAACTTAAACGACTTCTAAATGGTTGGGGTCTCGGTTCCAAAGCTGGTTTAATAATAAAATTATATTTATCCTTTATTTTTGATGGAATACTTTTTATAGGCAATTCTGGGTTGTGGTTTCTATAAATTGCATTTGTTCTACGTAAAATATCAATATACTCATTAACATCTGTTTTTTTAAACGATTGGGGGTTTACTTTAAATGGTAACTCATAAAGACCTGGCGTTCCCTTGTATCTTATATTATTAATAATTAAATCAGCTCCATCAAAATCAATTAAGGAATTTCCAATAGAAAATTTTTCAGTTTCCAAGTCATGATAAACCCCTAAGTCATGATCGAAATCACCTTTTGTGTCTTCGATGTTAGCTTTAATATATTTCTTTGGCAATGGTGAAGTATAATTCTCATAAAATTGATTCATTATATCTGGATTAGTGATCATCTGATTAAATTCTCTAAGCGTATCCCCAAAATATCGATTAATATTCTCATCCGTGGTATTCGTTTGTTCTTCTGACTCAAAAGTTTCTTCTGGTTGTGGTGTGAATACTTCTTCCGTTGGAATAATAGATTCATCTCCAAAATTAGTAGGTGTTTTTGACCCCTCAGGGAGTATACTTGTATTTGGGGAAGAAAAGGCTAAACGATAATTAGATTTTCGCATTTTATACCTTTTTGGTGAGCCTAATTTCAATGGCTTTTGAAACGAATACTCTGGTTCTTGTTTAATAGATGGAGCGGTTTCTAGTTTATGCAAAAGTTCATTAAGTGGTTGAGTAATTGGTTTATAATTTTTTTCTAAAGCAGACTGAGACTGAGCTATGTCATGTTTTATGATACTTTTTCGTTAAAGCTTGTCGTGATAAAAGCAGTTTTCGCGTAACTTTGGGATCCATTGTGTATTCTAAACCCCGTTTTTACAGCCTTATATACTTATCGAACCCACAGCGATATCGACCCATTGATTTGGAAGAGTCTTTATCAATGACTATAAATCCATATCTGTCTTTCCAGCAAAATGAGCATAAATCTTTAAACTGTGGGAAAGTCATATCAATGTTTACGTGGTCATCAAAGATATGTTTCAAATTTGTAAAGTCCTGTTGAAAAACTACGAGTAAATTAGAATTATCTCTAATTAATTGTTTTGAAATTGCACTATATGTTTGACATAAATAAAAGCAATCTAAGTGTTTGTGTCTTCCGTAACAATAATAATTCTGTATAATTTTTTGATCACGGGATGGAATATCATCAAAAATAACTACCGAATTCTCTTTAATATCATCTGGAGGTGGTACATTGGATGAGTCATTATATTCTTCATAGCCAATTTCCTTTATAGGTTCAATTAAGCTTCGTAAGTACGTATACTTTGGTTGATACAACGATTTGTAATATAAATAAATATTTTCAAATCTAAGACCATTTGGATGTTCAATTAAAGACAATAGTACGTTAGTCTTGCCGCAACCACTTGGTTCAACAATTAAAACCCTTTTGACTCCATTAAAAAGATAACTATGTTTTACTTGAAGTTCTTTGGTAATATCATCGTGGTTTGTAATGGGAAGAGAGAGTTTTTGTGGTTCAATTTTCATTGTGAAAAATGAGTTACAAATTTCGGGTATATATAGCCCCAACACCTATATATATATATAAGAGGCAGAGTATGAAAATAAAACAAACTACTAAAAGAAAAGGCTGTGGGTTATTAAACTCACTCATTAACAAACTTCCTCTAGAGCTACATCTTCCAGGATATTCATATTGCGGACCAGGAACTCGTTTACAACAAAGATTAAAGCAAGGGGATAAGGGAATCAATAAACTAGACGAAGCTTGTAAACAGCACGATATTAAATACTCTAAAAATACTGATTTATTAACCAGACACGAAGCGGATAAGATTTTAGAAAACAAAGCTTGGGATATTGTAAAATCGAAAGAGACCCCATTTGGAGAAAAAGCAGCCGCTTGGTTTGATACAACAGCTATGAAAGGAAAACGTAAATTGGGAATGGGCCTTAAACGCAAAAAAGGCGGTTCCCTTCGTAAAAAGACAAATAAAAAAAAACGAGTGATTAAAACAGCTAAAAAAGGAGGATTTTTACCACTACTTTTACCTTTATTAAGCGCACTTGGAACTGTTGGGGGGATGGGGGCGGGAATTTACAAGGCTATTGGAGATGCAAAAGCTAATCGAATGAGTCTTGAAGAACAAAAACGCCATAATCTTGCCATGGAACAGAAAGGCAAAGGATTGTATTTAAGACCGTATAAAGGGTATGGATTATATTTAAAACCTTACTCAAAAAACTAAACCTTCCTCATCACGCTTTAACAAATACAGATATAATAAAGTATGGTAAAACATTACCATATTTTAGAGGTGTATTCATGAGAGAAACGTTACCTAAAAATATTCATAAAAACGAATGTGGTGTTATAAATTTAGATTCAAGGAGTGGTGAGGGAACACACTGGGTAGCTTATGTAAAATCTAAATCTCAAGTAATTTACTTTGATTCATATGGAGATTTACCCCCACCACAAAATGTAATAAAATATTTTTTAAGTAAAGGTAATGTACATATTACAACTACGACAAAATCCAAAACGATTCATACAAGTGCGGTCATTACTCACTAGATTTTCTATTCAACTAGTATAAATAGCTACCAATGTAATATGTTTACGTAAAATGTCTTTAAACTTTACGCTTACTGGAAGCTCTTCAAATCTGAGCTATAATTTTAATCCTCCGATTTATCTTGAAGATGAATTTGACTATGAAATTGGTCTAACCAGTTTCTATAGTTTTAATACTATTCCAAATGTCGATGAAAGCAATAACGTTTTTCTCTGGAATTTCAAAAATTTTACCCATACCTACAAGCTACCTAAGGGGTCTTATGAATGGGATGATATTACAAAGCTTATTCAAGAAAACATGAAAAAGATTGATAATGATGCGACTTTAGAAATTACTCCACATGTATCAACTTCCAAAGTTGTTATTAAGAGTAATCGAGAAATTTCATTCCTCCCCAGAAATTCCATTGGGAAATTGTTTGGTTTTAAATCACGACAACTAGTTCCAAACCAAACACATATTTCAGATAAACCGGTGGAAATATGGGGAGCAAACACCCTATGTGTTGATTGTAACATCGCTTCAGGATGCTATTTAAATGGAAACCCTGTCCACTTGATTCACCAATTTTTTCCAATCGTTCCGATTGGGTATAAAATAGTGGATGCTCCTCAAAATATTTTGTATTATCCAGTTGGTATCAAGACAATCACCAACCTTACAGTAAAAATTATTAACCAAGCAGGTAAACTAATTGACTTTGGAGGAAAAGAAGTTACGGTTAATCTACATCTTAGAAAACGTATATAATGGTTCTAGTTTTTTCTCACATACCAAAAACATATATAAGGAGATTACCTTCTAAAATAATAACATCATCTAATCGTCGCTTCTTACAATCGTTAGGATTTAAAGTCCTGGTATAATGGAAATTCTTCATGTTACTGGTCAACCTTTTAATGACAACACCATTGAAGAATATCAGTTTCACACACATCAACCATACATTCCTGGAAAGTAGTGTTATAACGATGAAATACGTATTCCTATTCAAGATCTAGATGCATTTACATACCCCGGAAATAGTTATCTTTATATCGAAGGACGTTTACTCACGCATGATAATAACATACCAAAAAAATTAAAATTTATTAATAATAGTATAGCTTTCATGTTTCGCGAACTACGCTACGAACTAAATGGGGGTAGTAGTTGACTCAGTACGTGATGTAGGATTAGTATCCAGTATTAAAAACTATCTTAGTCTTAACGAAAACCAAAGCTTGCAATTAGAAAACGCTGGTTGGTTTCCAAAAATGAGTAGAATGGAAACCAATAATGAAGTTCCCAAAAACAGTGTGTTGGAGGATTCAAATGGAAACTTTAACGTATGCATACCTTTAAGACTCCTATCAGGATTCTTTGAAGATTTCAGGAAAATTATTATGAACATGAAACAAGAATTAATACTAATTAGATCAAATGATGATATTGATGCTGTAGTCAGCATAGATGAAAGCGAACGACCAAAAATTGATATTAGTAAATTATATTGGGAGGTTCCACATATAACACCGAGTATACGAGGACAGATACGACTTAACAAGATTTCACATACAAATCAAGAATTACCTATCAAATTTCGCTCTTGGCAAATGATTGAATATCCTGCTCTAAACAACTCTACCCGTCATACGTGGTCTGTGCGCACTAGTACGAAAATAGAAACACCTCGTCACATCATTGTTGCTTTCCAAAATAACAGAAAATCGAAATTAACAAAAGATATGAGTAAATTTGATCATTGCACTTTAAAAAATATTAAAGTATTTTTAAATTCTGAAAGATATCCCTATAATGATCTACAATTAGATTTTAAAACAAATAGATTTGCGAAACTTTATGAAATGTTTGGCAATTTCCAAGAAAGTTATTATCATATGGTGCTGAATCAACCAATATTTAATCCTTATGACTTTAAAATGATTGCACCACTGATACATATTGACTGCTCTCGACAAAAAGAAGTAATTCAATCAGGATCTGTGGTGTTACGTATAGAATTTGAGACAGATGAGCCAACAACCTCTGATATCTCCGCTTATTGTCTGATATTACACGAGAAAGAATTTACATATAATCCCTTAACTAAAATAGTAAAACAATTATAAAAAATATTGATATTATTAGATGGACAGGTTGGCTTTTTAATATATTTTTATAATGAGATAGGTATTAAGATTTAATTACATCTAATGAGAGACTTTTCCGCATGAGGTCAGAAGTACATTATGTATGAAGATGGGTGGCCGCTATAGCATTATATGTGAACCTCTCACATGCGCATGACTGAAATTGTTTTATAAATGCAAGTTAGATACCATACAAAGACAGACTTTAACATGTGCTTAATAATAGACGTACAAGGTTTTAACACCGAGAAAAATAAATTTATCGTGAAAGAGTTGGCGACTTATGATGGCGAAAAAATTAGTCATTATTTTTTCAAACCTCCATATCCATTGAGGTTGCTGAATCCAGAGTTTCATAAACAAGCTGTTTGGTTAATGAATAATCACCATGGTCTTAACTGGAATAACGGATTTACCCCGGTACATCAAGTTCATGATATTATTCGATACTTGACAAGTAATGTCGATATCGTTTATGTCAAAGGAAGAGAAAAGGCTCAATATATAAGAAAGTATAGTTTAGTACCAGTTATAGAGTTTGATGAACAACCAGCCTTGGAGATAATGGAGCCAAAATGTCCATACCGTTTAAATAATAATAGTGTATGTGCTTTATCTAATGTATTTTACTTATACAATAATTTTATTATGCAATAAAAATTTTTTTCTTACATAATGTTTTATTTAAGCAATAAAAATACCTTATTAAAAAATAATACTTTATTAATAATTACTACATTCAAACAATATAATTGTCTAAATTTTCCAATGCAAACCTACATAAACGCCAACTGGATTGAGCAGGGGCGAATTCTTCTAGCTCTGTTCTCCATTCGGGGCGATTGAAGTGTATAAAACACGGAATTCTAATCTGTACTTCAAAATCCTGAACCACTTCGAAGGGTAATTTATCCCAGGACCGAAGAATTTCATATGGTGACACATATTTTCTAATGTACGGTATGGTCAAGTTTTCCAACTCTGTTTTTGTAAACATGTACAACGGTTTTTGTGGGTGTTGATTCATTACAATTCTTTTCTGACAACATTCCATTATTGTTAAAACGGTTAATGTTTTTAAACACCAAGTCTATCCACTTTTGCTCCTCGACTTTAGAAACAAAAAATAGTCTATTTTCTTCTTCCGGTGAATAAACTCTTCCACTACGCAAGCGCATCACTTATACTAAGTCGTGAAAAGTTTTTAAACATACAAAGTTTATTTTGATATTCACTTTTTAATTGGTTAATACTTTTCTGTAACTCTTTAACATTCCTTGATTTTTCGTAAAATAAAATATCGCGTTTTATTCTTTTTATATCTGTATAAAACTGCTCAACTCGTTCACGTAACCTTCTTGAGTGCATACTGTTTACAATAATGAGCTTTCAGTACTCTTATATTCTCTCTACTCTCATTGACACCGGATGCAGATGTGTTGAGATGCACTCCCCCCACTCCTAACCGTATAGTAACACTAGACTGTTCCGCGTCAGGTCTAGTAAACTTTATTAGCTGAAAGTCCTCCACTCAAACTAATTCGCATACTTATAGTACAATTTTGTGTTCAAATACAAGATACGAGAGGAACATGTCATATAAATATTGTGATAATCTGAATGATCAACTTAGTGGTGACGAGTGGAAAACATTTTCGAGACCTCCTTTTTATATTGTACGACAAAAAATTTGTCTTATTTGTCGTAAAATGTCTGGAACTAGACTTATTCCAATAAACTTAATATTTAAAGGGTGGAAATTGGTGTTTGAATTTTGTAAATTTTGTAGTGAGACTAGACCTATGGGATTATCTCATCGAAGAGTAGGTTATCGTGATGGATTAATGGAATCCCCACCACATAAATGGGACTCCCCACTCCCTTTGTTAGATTTACTATAAATAGATGCTCAAAATCTGTATAGAGATTATTAAGATGATATTATTAGACTTTATTGTTTTACAAGCAATTGTAAGAAATCTGCTTTTAATCCAACAACCCATCAATGTCAGGGAAGTTTTTGTATGCTTTGACAGTAATGGCACACTAAATGAAACATGGCCTCAGACATGGTCAAGAATGAAATCATATCCAGGAAACAATTTTTTACCAACTTTACAAGCTGAAATACCATTAAACAGCAATAAATATAAATTGCGTTTTAGACATGAGTGGTAGAAGCAGTGACTCCAAATGGTTGGAACTTTATAATGAAAGACCTAAGAAGGATACAGTCATATCTCCAATATTTTATTATATAGCTTTATGTTCGACTTTTTCAATAATTACGGTATTAATAGAATTGTTTAAGGTTTTAAATAAAAAAATTTGTTTATATAGATGCGTTTTATTATTACAAATAAATATACAATTATTTTACACAATTTACAAGTATGAATCATATTGAAAAGAATCAACCTGAAAAAATTCTTCAAGGGGGATCTTTTCTAAATCGGCTAATTTCGGGGTGTGTAGCAGCTCATTCCCAAACATAATAAGATCATCTATAGTACCATTATGTGATTTAATTAAAAAATGCCCCCACGCAAGAGTTTTTACGTCACCCTTTATTACATAGCGTTTGTCATCCTTCGAAGATAGTGCCACTTTATTTCTAAGTTCCTTATATATGGTATGTAAATTAGAAACAAATACATACATTTTTCTAAAGATTACACCACCTTTTTTTACTAATAGTACATAATCACTCATTTGCAACTGTGTTTTGGTTACGTGTTTTGAAATGCCTTTTGCTTTTTGTATTATTTTATTTGCTTCTATGCAATAAGCTTTAGCACCTGTACCATAAAAACTTTTAATGGGTGTAGATGAAAATTCATCTTTCATTTTTCCTAGTATTGAAGGTGTTTTCGGTATCCCGTGAATATTATCAGTTGGATAGTTGGAGGTGTCGAAATGTTCTATATTTCTTTTCATGTCCTCATAGAAATTAGAGGTATATATTTCCATAATCAGGGAGTCTGTGTATAACAAGTTTGCAGTTTCCCCATACTTCTTTTTTATATATCCATAATAAAAATCATATATCACTGTTTTTGATAAATCTAAAATTGTAAATCCAACATAGAGAGGCTTATCGTAAACTATTTTGGTTTTACCCCAATGAACCGCAACCAAATTTTCATTAAACACAGAACAAGACTTGAATTCTGGTTTCGAGATAAGTGCCCTGGCTCCCAACGAATTTGTTTTTGTTTCCCAGCGAGTACAGAGGCGGATATCCTTCCTTTTTTCAACATTCTCCAAAGTTTTCCCGAATATCGCATTATTCAGCAATTTAAAGAGATCCCGCTCAAACTCGTTTTTGGCTTTGTTTCTAAGTGATGTATTTAGGTCAATATATTTTTTTAGCCATGGTGATTGCAAAAACTCTAGTATACGATGAATCCTTTTTAGTACCAGACCATACTTAAGACACTGTTTAAGATTGCGATAATGGATAGTGTATTTAGTTTTATTGTTGAGATTTGGTATAAGTTTAGGATATTTGCTTCCTGGTAGTACCATGCTTTCGGGGCAGAATGGCATATCATTATGCGCAGAATGTAAATGAGCTGGATATTCCAAATCCACTTCCAACACATACCCTTTATTCGCATCATCCTCCACCGAAAAACAGTTAAAATTGACACATGGCCGCACCATATAAATTTGTAGCATCTAGATATATGATGTAAGACTCGGGTTGTTGTGGATCATAATTGGTGGATTGGTGGATCACAATTTGATGTATCTTAACATAGCGTCCCAACTTAATGCAGGAGCAGTTATGTAGTGACAAGGATCCAAATTGTATTCTTTGTGACATACTTTCCTAAAATTTTGAAACACATCAGCCAATAATAAGACATCTGATATTAGGTACAACATAGCATAGTCACTCATAGATTTACAATCAAATGTGTTCCATACATCAATTGCTCTCGCATAATCTTCATCAGAAATGTGTTTGTTAGTTAGATTATTGTAGAAATTTTCTTTAGGTGGTAGTGTTTTTTCTTTAAGTCTGTCAAATCCATCCATATATGAATAAGGAAACACACCCTTGTGTCTCACAAGTTCAAAGTGTTTAGTATCTGGGAAATACTTTTTAATTTCTTTACACTGCTCCGAGTCTAAAGTTGTGCTCAGAATATCCAGAGATTTTGCCAAAAATCTAAATGAATCAACAAATCTCAGAGTTATGTATTTATGTGGACCCCTTTTCGACTCTTCTACGAGTATTTTTTTATAAATTGTGATATATTTTTCTTTGGTCTGTGCAATTACTGACACTTGTTCACCAGTTGTTGAAAGCTCTTTAACAAAAAGATGACAATCATAATTACTCATATTGTGAAAAAACACAGGTATTGTATTTAAGAGTTTGTACTTTATATTACATGAATTATGAGCGGGTCCAAGATATTTTGAAGTTAAATGATGATGATCTCTTACCTTATGATTAAAAGGATTAAATGGCTTCCCACACAAGTAACACTCGGTAGCGCTTTCATGTTCTTTAATTTCTTCTTTTGTTAACGGTGACATTGGTTTAATATGTTTAAGGTGATTGTTATATAGTTCATGTACTAAATCATCCAATTTCTGGATAAACACCTTTGGGGCATCCTTTCCTTCATAATTTATTAGTCTTGAGAGTGAATCGTCATAGCTGCATTTAAGATAAAATGCAAATGAATATGCTTGGTGTTCAGCTGTTTTAACAAAATATGAATTTCCACTAAAAGGTTCGGTGCAGTCTATGGGCTTCAGCAAACTTTCAAAGTTCGCATATATAACAAATGGCACTGGTAACATTTTTTGAAAATTGATAAATTTCAGTATATTTTCTGGTCCTATTTCACCAAGCTTATTAATTTTAGGTTGTGTTGTGGGAAGTTTTGTGTAAATATGTGAACAGTCGCTCTTTTGGTGATTATTTAGGTTTTCTTCGCTAACAAAGAATTGTAGACATCCATCACATAAGTATCCTTTGCGATGGTTTTTTGTTTTTTGACTTCTTACAAGTCTCGACATGTCTAAAATCAGACAATAATGACTTTGTGTATCATTTGTGATAAGCAAAAGGTTCACATGAGTGGCATGGCGATTACTTGTAAAATACAGTGGCCCAACTATTTCATATTGCCGTTTATTAGTTACGAAATTAGATTCTAGCCCATAAACATTTACTGAAATATTATTAAGAGTCTCAAACTTTTTAATGTCTTTTAGTTTCATCGGAAAGTCAATACCTTCAAAATTCAACAAAGTATCGTATGGTGGATACGATTCTGGTTTGGTTGGGTTACCAGAGGCAGGAAAAACAGCTGCAATAACACTCCACGCAAAACACTTATTATATTTGTTTTCTATATTTAAAATAGCGTGTTTTCTTGCTAAAGGTGTTGGGAGACGAATAAACGTTGATGCAGAAATACTACTAAATTTGTTGATGTTAACATCTAAAAACATTATTTCCTGTAATACCCAATTTGAATCTTTCTCTTGAAATTCTGAGGCTTGTGTCATCAGTTCTTCCTTAAAATCAGCAAATGCTTCATCCAGTTCAGTGCTGATAGATATAATTTTATTGCATGTGTTCATGGACTTGATATCTGATAGATTGGTGTCAGGTTTTAGATAAATAGCAAATATTTCAAAATTTACTTTAATCGTATTGTGCTGATGTAGATATTCACTCAAGATGCTTAAGACTTTGGGTTTAACATCTTCTAAAAATCTATAATAATCCAGTTTCTTATCACTATTAAAACGATAAGATGCAATT
Source organism: Diabrotica undecimpunctata (assembly GCF_040954645.1). Lineage (NCBI taxonomy): Eukaryota > Metazoa > Arthropoda > Insecta > Coleoptera > Chrysomelidae > Diabrotica > Diabrotica undecimpunctata. Next base: position 62,775,142 of record NC_092811.1, read on the forward strand.
CTGTTTTTAAACGCATGTGTCAATTTTGAAACAGTGCCATCTATTACTTCCAAATTAAGCGGTCTTAATCTTTTTTTGGGAATATAATAATACCCATTATGGTCATTATGACCATTCACATTTCTGTATTTACATGTTTTCATATGTCGCGACAAGTTATCCGAGCGCGAAAACGATTTATTGCACATACTACACGTATTCATGATTCCCGATAAACTACTGAGGAGCCCCCACCAATTTGCCTTAAATATGTTATGTGAATATTAACCCCTCCATGTTATTTTTAGACGATGTTATCGAATGCTATTTTTAGACCGGATATTGTCTAGACACACCAGATGCCCAGGTCGCTGACCTCCAGCTATTTTTAGATATTGGTCATTAACCTTGAGTTATTTTTAGACAGGATATTGTCTAGACACACCAGATGGTCAGGTCACTGACCTTCAGCTATTTTTAGATATTTACCATTACCCTTGAGTTATTTTTAGATCGGATATTGTCTAGACACACCAGATGCCCAGGTCGCTGACCTCCATTTATTTTAAGATATTGCTCATTAACCTTGAGTTATTTTTAGACCGGATATTGTCTAGACACACCAGATGGTCAGGTCACTGACCTTCAGCTATTTTTAGATATTGGTCATTAACCTTGAGTTATTTTTAGACCGGATATTGTCTAGACACACCAGATGGTCAGGTCACTGACCTTCAGCTATTTTTAGATATTGGTCATTAACCTTGAGTTATTTTTAGACCGGATATTGTCTAGACACACCAGATAGTCAGGTCACTGACCTTCAGCTATTTTTAGATATTGGTCATTAACCTTGAGTTATTTTTAGACCGGATATTGTCTAGACACACCAGATGATCAGGTCACTGACCTTCAGCTATTTTTAGATATTGGTTATTAACCTTGAGTTATTTTTAAACCGGATATTGTCAAGCAGATGTACAGTTCATTAACCTCCTTATATTTTGCACACTGGATATCAAACCGGATGTTGTCTAGACTGCCAGGTGTCTCTCCTCCTCATTTTGGGGGTACAATATACATCTACTAAAATAAATCATCCTGTTTCCATTGGTCTCCCATTTCTAATCAATTGAAAAAAAAATCTGCGGTGCTTTTTGCCTAATTCCATATATACCTAATGCATACATACGTACATTAATATTTAATACAGTTCTGTAATTATATTTTAAGCAATGTTAAAAACAGTACTGTTTTGATATTAGTTCACAAACTCCAACAAAAAATAAAATTTTGAAAAATTTATTATTAGAAAATATACCCGCTCTATGTAATCATCTTGGCGAGGGTCTGTATGCAGCTTTTCTTGATGTTCAAATGTATTTGCCATAATTTGATTGCACGGGTAACGCAACCGGAGTAAGCTAAAAAATTGCATACATTAAGTAGGTAAAACCTCACTGTGATTTTTGTTGAAATACAAACCTCCGTCAACACAAAGGGTATGTCATTCATAACCTCAAAAACCTCTGAATTGTCTCTCAGATTCTCATCATCTTTAATTTGCAAAGCTAGTCCAAGCATTTTTCTTGCCCTTGACATCGTGTTTGATAATAAAGTTAACCCGGCGTCACATACGTGGATTTTTCTGTCATTAGTACATATGTGGGGTGTGACAAACCCCAATTTCTAAGAAAATCAGAATTTTTTCTGGCAGTTTTTTTATATGTTTTCTAATTTCATGGTCTGAAGTGATCATCTAAGGACTATTTAAGCAAAAAAGAAATAATCAGAACACTTTTATTCAAAAGAAATTAAAAATAAACTAATAATAGGCAATTCTCCATAAGCAAAAACCACAACTTAACTGAACAATCTTACCAAAAAATATAAACACCATATGATCAAAAATATAATAGTAAATGAAAATCTAATAGTAAGATAATACAAGGAAAAACTCTGCCCGGTTGTACAGTGAAAGAAAAAAAATTAATCGCTATTTGAATTCATGCAATTTTGACAACTTATGACAGCATGCTCCAGGCACAGTAATGATTCACAGTTTGAACAGAAATATTTAGTTTTCCGATCTTGGCTTCTTGGACATACTGAACATCTTCCCATGAGTTTTGGAATCTTGGCAGGTGGCACTGCAGGGGCATCTTGGCCAAAATGTGCAATGCTTTGACGAATACTCCTTGGTATTCTTGGATTATTTTTTCTTTCAGATATGTGGTCCTGGATCAATTCAGAGCCCAACATTTTGATAAACAATCTTCTGGCAAGTTTGAAATCTTGATTGTTTTCTCTGTATATCACCAAAGCATTTATGGCGGCTGTATTCAAGAGAGAAAACACGATCGTAAGAGGCCATCTCCGTGAGTTTCTAGATACGTTATATGATGCAGACAGTTCATCCACTACATCTACTCGACTTTTAGTAAAGTTGTAGAAGCTTATTATTTCTGGTAAATTTTTATCGCCAGTTGCTTCATCAATAGCTCCATCATGGTGCATGGTGGACAACAGTAGGACGTTTTAATTTTTTTTTGTCGGCACATACGATAAAAGTGTAATATCTTTCTGAAAGCCAAATAAAGATGTCATTTGTTCTCTGTTCTGGACTGTCAAAAATTGTGCTGGGATGCATCGTTTGTTCTTTCTCAGCGTGCCTACTGACGTAAGTTTATGCTCGTTCAGCAATTTTATCATTAATTCATAACTAGTGTACCAGTTATCATAGGTCACATTTCGGTTGGAACCAGAAATAGGTTGTATTAGCCTCTCTACTATATCTATTGGGGAATTACTAACACTGTAGGGACCTTCTGGCTGTTTTCCTGCATACACTTCCAAATTTAAAACGTAGTACGAACGGGCATCAACTAGGGCTTGCACTTTGATCCCATACTTTGCAGGCTTGTTGGGCATGTACTGTTTGAAAGCACATCTTCCACGAAAAGACTCCAACTTCTCATCTATCGTCACATATTGAGAAGGAGTGTAGGCCTGCTTACAACTTTTAATAAATTTGTCCAGAATTCCACGAACTGGAGCTAATTTGTCAATCGCCAATCTGTCTTTACGATTCTCGATGTTATCGAACCGAAGACAGACCATCAGGAATTGAAAACGATTTATAGACATCGTATTGCGGAATATATCGACACCAGTCCCATCTGTTTGCCATAAGTCTCTCAAAATCAGACGATTAGAATGAAACATACCTGCTAAATAAAGAAGTCCGATAAATGCTTTAATTTCACATTCATTGGTTGATTTCACCATGCATTTATTTTGATAGCAATTGATTTTTGTTGAATTTTGAGATTGGTCCAGCGCACTATGTCTTCGATCATTTGTCGGTCAAAAAACAATTGCTAACAATCTAAAGCCCGTCTAGCATTTTTTGCATAATGCTTCACACCCGGCAAATAAGTAATAATGTTCTCCGATCTTGTTAGAACCCGTTTATTATTTGAAGCAAGTTTGTTCCATTGTGTTCTGTCTTTTCCGAGATACATTTCTTCGTTTCTTGGAGGTCCGTCAGTGCTTTTATTTTCCGTCTCATTCTGAAGTTCTGTTTTTGATGTCTCCATGTCTGCATCTCCGTCAGAAACTACATCTTCTATTGCGATATCCTGCTCCGAGTCGGTGTTGTGGTCGCTTTCAGAGATATGGTCAATATCGTCATCGCTTCCCGATTCGATGGCATCGTCATCAATTTCAGCCCATAGAGCTTCAAGCTTTTTCTGTTCCGCTTCGTATGACATGATATTTTAGCTAAAAAATTAAACAATTGAATATGCAAACTCAAATAAGTCAAAAATAAAAACTTACTTATAATGTCAAAATTGCAAACGCGAGTACATAGGTGGGGTTTGACACAACCCAGAGCATTTCAGGCGCGTGTAACTTCACTCACTGCCTACAATGTACTGAGGTAACGCCTGAATTCGATGGTGGGAACATTTTTGGGAAGCTATTGGGGTGGACGTGCGCATAAGTCTGCGTTTGATTTATTTTAAGAGCGATATTTGGGAGCTGGGGTTTGTGAAACCCCACATATGTAGTGCCGGGTTAATAATAATATATACACTGTTTTCAGACTTTACATCAAATAAATTTATATTTAAATGGGAATAAGCCATTTATAATATATTTATACCACAAGAAAATAGCTTCAGAACAATATTTATATCAAATAGTTTTACACTAAAAACGTGGATACATCGTGCATAAATAATTGAGAACTGATAAAATCGTACCACTAACCTAACAATGTTTGCAGTTGTGGCCGTATTGAATTACATCGGTTGTATTGTAGCGGATACGGTTCGGTTCGAGTTCGGGGTCTCAATCTGCCTACTCCCCTCACTCGAGACGTACCAGTATCGTGTTCTATATTGCAAGAACTGTCTCTCGACACACGGATAACTTGGAGTGAGTAGTGAAGATGGTTTTGATATTTAGAGGAAGAAGAGTTCTACTGATTTTATCAGTGACACCTTTAATAAAAGGTAGAAAGATTTTGGGTTGGTCCGCCGGCAAGGTTTCTTTTTTGGATGGAATGGGGTTTAGATGTTTTTGAATGCTCTTATTGATTTGGGTTTTGTGGTAGCCGTTTTGTAAGAGTGTTTGCCTTAATGAATTAATTTCGGATGACCTATGATTGTTTTCGCTAAGTCTTATGGAACGAGAAATGAGAGTGTTGACAACTGAATTGAGTTGAGCGGGGTGATGATGTGACTGGGCATTAAGATATCGGTTTGTATGAGTGGGTTTCCGGTACACGGAATAGGAAAAGCTGTGAGGTAAGTTTTTCTGAATAAGAACATCAAGGAATGGCAAAGACGCTTTAGACTCAACTTCCATCGTGAATTGAATACTAGGATGTATCCCATTCAGGTGGGAGAGGAAGAGATCTAACGTGTCTTTACCATGAGGCCAAATGACAAAAGTGTCATCAACATACCGTAACCAGCAGGTGGGTTTGAGATTTGATGAGGACAGGGCTGCTGTTTCGAAATGTTCCATGAAAATATCAGCTATTACGGGAGAGAGGGGAGATCCCATTGGGGCACCTTTGATTTGACGATAGAAATGATTTTGGAATGAAAAGTATGTATTAGACATGCAGTGTTTTATAAGAGATAGTGTGTCTTGGGGGATTTGATGTTTAGAGTCCAGGATGGAAATGGTTTCATTGATGGGAATGTTGGTGAATAAGGAAACAATGTCAAAACTAACTAGAATATCTGAGGGTGAAATAGAAATATTTTTCAGAAGATCAATAAAATGAAAAGAGTTTTTGATAAAAGACGAGGCTTTTTCGGCTAATGGTTGTAAGGATAAAGCGAGATGTTTTGCCAATTTCTGAGTGGGGCAGTTGTATGCACTGACGATGGGTCTTAGGGGAACATTGGGTTTATGGATTTTTGGAAGGCCGTATATCTTTGGAATTCGGGATGATTTTTCTCTGGGTATAAGAGATTTTTTGATGTCTGAAGGTAGAGTAGACTTATTTATGATGGATTTGGTCGTTTTTTCTAGATAGGTGGTTGGATCGTTTGGGACGCGTTTGTATTCTGCGGAATTGAGATGTTCGAACATTTTGTCGAAATAATTAGAAGAGTTAAGAATGACGGTGGCATTACCTTTATCGGCCGGAAGAATGACAATGTCAGGGTTGTTATAAAGTTCTTTGAGGGCGCGTCTTTCTGAAAGACTAATATTTGACGGTGGGGGTTTGGAAGTACGGAGAATTCTGGCGACATCTTGTCTGGCGACTTCGGCTTGGTCGGAAGGAAGATGAGAAATAGCTTCTTCAGTTTGGCAAATGATTTTCTCAGTTGGGATTGAAAGAGGTGTGACAGAAAAATTGAAGCCTTTTGATAGAGCTTTGGTAGCTGAATCGGATATGTGGATATCTGAGAAATTGCGGACAACAGTAGAAGGTTGTTGATTCGAAATGGGCTTTGGATTTTGTTGAGAGATAAGTTGGTCCAGTTTACGTTTCTGGGTTTGGGTTTTGTTGTCAGAAATGTGTTGGGCTCTTTGGTGAGAAAGACGATCGAAAGTGTCCCATAATAATGGATGGATATTAAAAGAGTGAATTTCATTGTAAATTTTAAGAAGTTGGGAATTTGTTATATCTAAGTTGCGTCGGGTGGAATGAATTGAATTTCGAAGAAGCGAAAAACCAGTTGCTCTAAGAATTTTGGAAATTGATGAAGATTTAGTATGATGTTTCATATGATATTTATGGCTTTTGTGATGCTTCTATAAATGCTTAAGGTTGTTGTGTTTATTTAAGAAGTGTGAACGAGTGTGGAGATGTTTCAGTAAAGTTGTTGTGTGCAAAGGTTAGGGTGGCACCATTAAAAAGCTAAACCATCCCCAGACTGAAACTGTGTGGAGCCCTGTTATTAAGTAAGCTGGCAGCTAAGGTCAAACAAGCAATGACGATAAGCTTTAGAAGAATGGTCTTTTGGTGTGACTCTACTGTTGTTTTAAGTTGGATAAAAATGTCACCTAGTGATGTTCAGGTATTTGTGGGAAATCGAATAAGCCAAATTCAGGAATTGACAGACCCAAAAGAGTGGAGACATGTGAGGACTGATCAAAACCCTGCAGATATCGTATCTCGAGGCATTTTTCCATCAAAACTGGTGGATTGTCAAAGATGGTGGTGTGGTCCAGATTGGTTGGGTTTGGATGAACAAAAATTGCCTAAATCAGTTCCTGAGCAACTTAGTGATATGCCTGAGACTAGAGTGCATGTTGGAACTTGTCAAGATGCTAAGAATGTATATAAGTTTCCATTTCATATATTTGGTCATATAATTAGAATAAAAAGGTCTTTGGCCTATTGTCTAAGATACTTTAAAAAACTCTTGCATAAAGACACATTATCCGGTGCTTTAACTCCTGCAGAGTTAGCACATGCGATGGATATTTTGGTTAAGTTATCGCAAAAGGAATCATGGGCGCAAGAGATTAAATAATTGTCTAATAAAAGGCAATTGTTGTCTAATAATACCTTCCGCAGGTTAAGTCCTTTTCTTGATGCAAATGGTATCCTCAGGGTGGGGGGTCGGCTGCAATTGTCTAGTTTGGAGTATGCGAAGAAACATCCAGCTCTATTAAGCTCTAAACATCCGTTAACAAAGTTGTTGGTTGAGTGGGAACATGAACGTCTGTTACATGCTGGTCCACAGGCGGTTTTAAGTTCAATCCGTGAGCAGTTCTGGATAATTGGGGGTAGAAATTTGGTACGATATGTCACACATACGTGTGTACCGTGTTTTAAGGCCCAGCATGTTCCACTTTCTCAAAAAATGGCTCCTTTACCTAAGGATCGAGTAACGCCATCACCTCCATTTTATGTGACAGGGATGGATTATGCTGGTCCTTTCCAAATAGCCCAGTCTGGTTAAAAAAAAAAGGTGGAAAAATGTTTCGCAGATATCTGAAGCTTTTAAGACATTGGTGGGGGGTACTAGATGATGAATAGATGAAAAGATACTCCTAGTTTTACCTTGGGTTTTTTTTAAGCAATAATTTATGGACACAATTTGATTTTTTGTCTATAAATTTTTTCCCTTATATTTTAAATAAACAATATTTATGTCATTTTTTTATGTCAAGAATATCTTTATTTTCCCGTTTTTTTAATTAAAATTGATAAATAATTTACAGAGATATTTGCAAAAAAGCAGTTTTTTTGCACTAATTTAAAAATTTTATTAATTTTTTTATTAACAAAATAAAATGGTATTAATATATTTAAACATCAAGGAATTACCATCTTTTAGATTTGTGCTAGACACATTCAGCAAATTTCATAGGATTCTTTAAGACTTAGACTATCTCAGAAGTTAAATGCATATTGAGTTTTCATCGAAATTATTTACAAAATAAACGTTTGAAAAAGGGGTATGTTTTTTACTTATAAACAATTGTAATAACTTCTATATTTTTCAAGCTACAGACTTGTACGTACAACCATTGGATAGCTGGTAAAAAAGCTCACATTAAAAAATAAAAAACCTTCTATAAAATATGGGAAAACTCGGAAAAATTGAGTCCATTTAAAATTCACCCTAAATCCCTAAATACTTACTTTTTTTTTAATTTGCTCGAATAGTCTGTCGCAGTATTAATATTGATGACATAATTTTCACCCCCCATAAATCTCGGAAAATCCCGGAAAATCAACATATGTTTTTTTCATTTTATATCAATGATGTAATAATATCCCGTCAGATATCCAGGCCGTAGAAGAATGTCCTGGATAAGAAATTTAAGAGAGTGGTTTGGCTGTACCACTAACGAATTATTCAAAACAGCAGTTAATAAAATTAGAATCGCCATAATGATATCCAATCTCCGATAGGAGAGGCACTCAAAGAAGTATAATTAAGTCTAAGTCAGTATATAAATATACATCTTCAGAATCACTGTCGTCATCAAACGTAACTGTACCGAGGTTGCAGCATATTTTCTCCTCTACTTCTTCCTCAGTACAATTTATACACAAGTTCGTACAATTCAAACCACGTTTTCTGCACCCACATCTAGTAGTTTTGCAACCTGTGGTGCATTTGCATGTAATGTGCTTTAATGTTTCTTCTGGAATTAAATTATCTAAAGTATAAATTGGTTCAAAACCAGTGGCAGTTTGTCTCCAACCATAGGCACAAGCATCTAACTTATTACCTAACCACATTTGTAATTGATAGTAAACCCGAAGAACATGCTGTTTGGCTGCACCTTCAGTTGGTGGCAGAGTTTCTAGTTTAAAAGATGATTTACCGTTATTTCTGTTAAATTGTAAGTATCTTAAATCATTTAAGGAAAGTGTATTGTTGTGTTTTTTTTTTATAATTTATATCAACTGCAGTAGAGTATAGAACTACAATCACCTCACAACCAATTTTCATTATATTTTCTTTACTTGCGTTAGAATCGTAGAAAATATCCATGAAACTAAGAGTTTCTTCGTTTGCATTAATTAATTTAAATTTCCCCTGATTATAAAAGCATGAAGTGGTATCACATCCAGTGAAAATGTACAAAAAGCCGACGTACTTTCTTAAATGAGGGTGTTGAAAACTATTACAGTCATAAAGTGTGGATTTATCCTTTCCGCCTTTCTTCTCAAAAAATATATTCATGTCTGGAGAAGAAAGTTGAGTCATAATCACGAGTAAGTCAGTGTCATTACCTATTATTACTGTACTCATTTCTGGTTCATTTCTGTACTGCTGTAGAGCTGTTTTTACGATCAGCAAGTCAACATCTTCCTCTGCGACTTTAGTCCGATACCCAGCTTTGTTTAATTCTATACATAATAATTGTATTAGCCGCTCTTTATTTTTGGAAACTGTTAAAAAAACTTTTTGCTTTATATTTATCGTTGTATTTACGTCTAATTTAATTTCCGGTGCAGATACACCCTCCATATTTCGACGTAGTCGTTCACAACTTTTTATTCCAGGGGTGTCGTATCCATCGAAAACGATAATACTGTTTTTAGCATAATGTCTTTGTACGTAAGACACATATGCTCCGAGAATTTCAGCTACTTTAGAAAGCGAACCCCATACGAAACGTTGTAATAAGTATCCTCCGTCGATTATATGCAAACTATTATCTGTCGTTATTGCTGTAATTTCATTAAATAAGCTACAAAATGCAGACTTTTGCGATTTACGCATACCACCTTCATTAAATAAAGACAGAGGGAATGGAGCCAGTTCATACTGTAACTTACTTTTCACATCAGTCTTATTTTCAATGCTTGCACAAATTCTTTGAAATATTAGTAGAGGATTGATAGGTATGGTCCTATCATGTATGGTAACTTTTGAATTTAGTGAAAATAGATTTGCAACTTTATCCTTTCTTTTTGCAGTGACATCATTAAAATTTTTACCAATTATTTTATTTTGTATACTGGTACCTATTTCAAAAGCTTTATGGCAATTGATATTTTTATTTCCAACGACCCCCGAGGCAATAGATTGTGATGGGTAGCTCTTTCGGGGCGACAGACTCAGTAAAACACAGGTTTGAAATAAAAATAAATCTATTAATTTAGTATATATACAATAAATAAAAATAAAAAGGAATTCTACGTTGTATACTTATACAATGAATAAAACTAAAACGAATTCTACGTCCCCGTCTGGATCCCGCGATGAACGAAGTCCCCGGCGAACGTCTATAAAAGAAAAGAAATTAATTAGTACTAATAAGAAACGAAATGGAGGAAATCGATCGCGCGCAGATTTATACTCGCTTTCGCTTCAATTCAGCGAAAGCTCCGAATACACTCGCAAACAAAATATTTAGCTGTGCAGACCCATGGCAATGTTCAATACACAATACCGACGGGTTCCGCTTGGCTAAGGACAGAGTATGATCCTCAATACGGAAATCTCTCTGCCCCGGTTGGTTCTGTGCAGATCCACGGTAATGCTCAATACGCAATACCGATGGGTTCCGCTTGGTTAGGGACAGAGTATGATCCTCAATACGGAAATCTCTCTGTCCGGGATGGCTCGCAGGTTCACTACACCGGCGAGTCAGGGAGTCTAGAGCGCTAGCTACAAGACTGTCTAATTCCGCTATTCACACGCCTTAAATAGCCGTTCTGAATCCCACTTGGCCGTCACGTTGTAGAAGTGGATGCGCAAATATTGACATTCCCACGGTTCGAACTGTTAAACGATCAGAGCATCGTTACAAGATGTTACGTAATCACTTTGTTGAAAAGGATTGTGCGTCGAAAAAAATTCTTTGATTTTAACCAAATCTGTGGCATCTCTACGCATTCTAGATGGTCGATATTCAACATGTTGCTCGGAAGTTTGGAAATTGGTTATGCAAAATCTCTCCATTTCATTACATATTTCACGAGAAATTATGGAGCCAGCAATCCATTTGGCGACAACGCTGTCTGTGATTCCTCTAGCATGAGTAATACCACCAACCAACTTGATTGCTCTCATTAAAACTTGTTCTATCGTCATGTCACTCCATACGCCACACCAAAATTTAGAAGATCTTCTTATAGTGAACCAACCTTTATGGCAAAAATTATCGTACTCGACCATATCCATTATATTTGGCAGTTGGTACATATCCTGTAAATACAAAATGACAGGACTTTGCAAATAAGAAATGGCCACTAGCATGAAAATATGGAATCATCCGTTGTATAGTATATAAATGAAGCTGCCAATTCCCCGATCATTCAGCATCGTAAAATTGTTTTACGATAGTTACCATCTCAAAATATTGTAACCATAATTGAGCAGTTGCTCCTCTTTTTTTCAAATTATTGAAAGCGTTCGTAAATTCAATTTTTAAGTTTAAAAAATCGATAGTTTTAAAGTTCAAATGGAAATCTGAATTTTTAATTAGCTTCAAAGTGTTTTGTAAGACAACTTTATCAGAATCAGTAAAACTGCAATGATCTATAATAAGACTTCCTATCACGCTTTGAACCAGAAGATGACCTCTTATCGAGCGCGCAAAAGCATGACTATTCAACGCTTTTTCCGCAGAGAGCTCTGCATAAAAAATCGTAAAAACTTCTTTGAGACCGCTACCTTCCATAATAGATCCTATGCCACCTAAAAATGACATCAGTGCATGAAATCCGCCAAGTCTTACAACAACCGAAGACAAATTATGAGGATCGTTATTTTTGTCAACGTTAGCAATGATACCACGAGCTTTCCAATAAAGCGGTTGGTCAAAAGACACAAAAGCTGTTTTCTGATTATTTTTTTTACAACGTGCAGCAGATTCTACTAATGCAGTTAGAATAGTATTTTCATGGGTTGCTGGTGCATTAATAAATGGTAATGGAATGACTTTAGTTACGGAGAATTCAGAACAATTTGACTGTGATTCCATAAAACCCAGCCAACCTTCCGTATTTAGAGGATTTGAAGATTTAACAAACAACCACAAAAAATAAAGATCATCGATTTGCAAATTTTCAACAAGATCGGGCAATTTTTCTACAAATACTTTTTTCAGTCCTGTGCCGTTACTTTTATCATAAGAAATCAAAGGCAGAAATCCAAATTCACCAGTATCAGATGCTTTGGGAATTTCAGATAATCGAGAAATTGATTTTTTAGTTGTTACTGCTGTAGACGGCGTCACACAAATTATTCCACCCATTGTATGAAAAGTGCCAGTACCATCGATTGTTTTTGTGTTATGATCCGCGTTGTCCCAAATGAACTGTACAAACGAATCAATACTTATTGAAACATTTTGAGGGTCTTTCATTATTGAAGATTCAAACCGCAGAGTTTCATTATAATTTTCACAAAGACCGATATTTGATAAAACATTGACTAGATCTTTTGAAGCGAATTTCCTATGAATTAATACAGACAATCCAAGAAGAATTTTAGATACAAATACTCGGGGTCTAGCAGCAGACATTAAAGTATGACCTATAGTTGCAGCACGATTAAACCATTTTTGTAAACCATTTTCTTTGCTAACTTTCTTATGTGTGACAACAACAATTTCTACAAATTCTCTCAGTGTGGTCGGTAAATCGGAAATAGCGTCATTTGTGATTGAAGTTGGAACAACATAATTTGTAAGATCAAACTTTTGCAATCGAATATCTTGTAAGACTATGTGAGCAGCTTCTCTGACAATACGTAACCGCTCTTCTTCGCGATTGCTACTTCTAGTTTTGTACCAATCATCGTCAATAATTCGGCCTTTACTATCTTGAAAACATATAAAATAATCTTTTCTAGTAGAGTATACTTTAATTTCGTCACCAAAATGATTCTCTAAAGATTGTATTAGCCTTCGTAATTCTGGAGGTTTCCTTTAAAATCGCTTAAAATTTCTTTTTAAAGAAAACAAATTTCTTCATTATTTATAATATGATTTACAACAAAAATGAGTGCTTCTGACATTTCTTCGAAAATTGGACGACCTCGAGAAGTATTCGCGTGGTACTTGTAAAATTTGCTCAAACAGTTTGAATGATATATTGCATTTGTCGTTTCCAAGTTTTTAATTTGTTTTAAACGGTATATTAAAAATTTGAATAGATTTTTACCATCTTCTCGTTCTTCAGCAGTTTCTATAACGTTGGTTATAGTTTCCATATTTTTAATAATACGCTTTGTGTCATCACTACTTGTCACTGACTTTTCGCAAAAAAAACACAACTTCGAAAAATCAAAACCACGATATTTCGCATAATCTTTTCGAGTATTACTCAATTCTTCTGACATTTTTTTTGTGCAAAGGCGATTCTATTTACTCGATTGTACGTGCAATAACAATTATTGTGAACAACCGTTGATGACAATGTACTCATTATTTTATGTTTATTATCTTTTCTTAGTTTGCTGGTCTCTATGAACTTTTGTAAACCCTTTTGTTTAACTTCTCTAAACTTTTCTTTTGCTTGAATACTTTTATCACAAATAATACAAATAGGAGCATCATCTTTAGGATTGGAAGTACTGCCCTCGTCTTGATGCATATTGTGTCACTAAAATGTAAATAAATATCTAATAAAACGATAAAGTTGATAAATTTATATAAATCGAAAGAACTTTCAATGGTATATAGTATATATTATGTTAAAAGTAAAAAATGGATGCAAATACTACACGTATATGTAATAATAGAGTTGTTCTACACGTTTTTTAATTTGTAACAAGACTTTTACGTTCCATCATCTTTTGAAAAAAACTCCAAAAAATATAGTTTACACGTGCTCAATTTGTTTCATATTCACCAGTTATTTTTTATGTTTTCTGGTTTACCAGAAATAAATAATATAATATTAAAAGTAAACAAAAATTATATAATACTTTAAGTTAAAAAATAAGATAAATATTACTGAAAGATAAGAGTAAAAAAATGATCTGCTCCTTTTGAATGGAAATATGTTTCAGTTGTCTAAAATAAATCAAAAAAAAGATTTTTTAATATTAATGAAAGATCAGAATATTGCAAGCTTATATAGAACGACTCTTTTAAAAATATATAAAGTTAAAACAAGCATAACCGTATTGCTAAAATCTGTAAAGACTTTTTATTTTATTAAGTTGAAATTTAATTATGATTATAAACAATAAAGTAAAAGTAATAAAAATGGTTCAAAATAAAGGTTTAACTTGCATAACAATAATTTAGCCATTTATAAAACAAAAATTAAAAAGGAAAATACTACTGCTGGAATAAGTTATTGCCACAGTCTGCTGTTTATTTTGAAATAATCTATAATAAATAATATTTTTCACTAATTATACAAGTTGAAAATAATTAATTATTCATTCAATAGTTTTGAATATTACTTACACTTTTCAATCAAAAAGTAATTAAATACGTTTAGTTAAAACTTTTTTCTTAAGCAAAAACACACACAAAATATTTTACTCAAAAAAGTATAAGTATATTGCTTTCTAAAGCCACCACACTGAGACTGACGAAATTTTGTAGCGAGGAGCTAAAACAGTTTCCCCTCCACTTTCGTATGTCGATCTTTCGAAAGTAACTTCGTTTCGAAAGGTTTTAAGTTTCGAAAAATTGGATGAATTTTATAGCTATAAAATTCAATATAAAGTTTAGATTTTCATTCAAAATTTGTGCAAATTTTACTTCTTAATGTTTATAAACAATGGAGATATAATTAACAAAAAAATTGTCGCTAACTTTATTCCTATTGTTCATAGAAGGTTTATTTTTTTTGTTAAATGTGAGTTTTTTTACCAGCTATCTAATGGTTGTACGTACAAGTCTGTAGCTTGAAAAATATAGAAGTTATTACAATTGTTTATAAGTAAAAAACATACCCCTTTTTCAAACGTTTATTTTGTAAATAATTTAGATGAAAACTCAATATTCATTTAACTTCTGAGATAGTATAAGTCTTAAAGAATCCTATGAAATTTGTTAAATGTGTCTAGCATCATTCATAGGGCAAGACCAATGGTTTAAATAAATAGTCCCAGGGATAAACAAATAGAATAACTTTTAAACTATTTGACCGATCGGGGGGAAATTTCGCACAAATTTAAAGGACGGTAATTCCTCAATGTTGAAATGTATTAATAACATTTTATTTTGTTAATAAAAAAATTAATTAAATTTATAGATTAGTGCAAAAATACTGCTTTTTTGTAAATATCTCTGTAAATTATTTATCAATTTTAATTGAAAAAACGGGAAAATAAAGATATTCTTGATATAAAAAAATGGTATAAATATTGTTTATTTAAATTTTAAGGGAAGAAACTTATAGATAAAAAATCAAATTCTGACCATAAATTATTGTTTAAAAAAAACGCAAGGAAAAACTAGGAGTATCTTTTTATCTATTCGTCATCTAGTAACCCCCACCTATGTCTTAAAAGCTTCAGATATCTGCGAAACATTTTGCCGTAAAATCGATGATTTTTGTATAACCAGACTGGGCTAAAATTAAAAGTAAGTATGGGAGAATCGCTAAGTTGTATAAATGTTATGTATGTTATGTAATTCATATTGAGTTGGTGTCGGAATTGACAAAAGAGGCGTTTATCGCGTGTTTTCGTAGATTTGTTGCACGTCGGGTAAACCATTAAAAGTAATATCAGACAATGGTACACAATTCGTTGAAGCAAATAAAGAACTGAAATTATTGGGAGATTTTTTATTGTCTCATTCACCATCTTTAACAAATGCTGTCAGTAACGAAGGTATTAATTGGAACTTCATTCCAGCAAAGTCACCAAATTTTGGTGGTCTATGTGAGGCGGGAGTAAAATCATGTAAAAAACATTTGAAAAGAATATTGGGAAATTGTACTCTTACATTTGAGGACTTCTATATCACTCTAGTTCAAATAGAAGCTATCCTAAACTCACGACCTTTATGTCCTCTGTCCTCAAGTCCTGATGATTTTGAATCTCTTACCCCGTCTCATTTCCTTATTGGACGACGACTCACCTCATTACCGGATCCTGATGTTCGAGAAGTACCTATGAATCGACTATCTAGGTATCAACACATTCAAATGCTTCAACAGCACTTCTGGACAAGGTGGTCTTCGGATTATATTACCGAGTTGCAACAGAAGGGGAAGTGGTTTACCGAAAAACCAAATTTAGAAGTTGGACAATTGGTGGTGCTGAAGGAAGACAATCTTCCTCCATGCCAATGGAAGATGGGACGTGTAAATGAAGTGTATGTTGGGCCTGATGACAACAGGTGGCCTGACGGTCTGACGCGCTGACGCGGGACTTTTTGTCGAGACTCCGTAAGTGGAGGACTTAAATATATTTATTACAATTTTGTCATGTTGGTTCGAGAAATAAAATTCAAATAATTGGTTGGTTTTAATTACATTCATAGTGAAATCAATAGCGGGAAGAAATCCCCAAACACATATTATTTTGCATTTTTAGGTCAGCAATGAAGAAAAAGAGAACATTTTATGTACTAACAAGTATTAAATAAGAGGGTAACTATATCTTAACCTCTTAGAGATACATTGCAAAAAAATTGAAGAAATATGTCATCACTATCGCGAAGAATTATGAACCTTCTTAATGTTTCACATCCACCTGATGAATGGGAAAACAATTGCGATAAGGACCCAAACGTAAGTTTATAATTTACTAACATATATAAACTACTTACATATTATTTTGCATTTTTAGGTCAGCAATGAAGAAAAAGGGAACATCCCTTTAAGTTCATCAAAAAACTTTTTAAAGCAACCAGAAATAGCCGATAATACTCCGCCATTACAAAATAATTCCTTGGTTGAGACTAACACTGTTACTGCAAAAACATCAAAACGGTTCGTCGAGATCGTCATCTAGTAGTTCCAGTTCGTCTTCTAGCGTCAACAGTAGCAGTTCGTCATCTTCAAGCAGCAGCTCTTCCTCTCGATGTTGTTCACTGGAACAAGGACGATTTGTTTCCCATATCCTAAAAGGTAAAGAAATTGAAGCCCAGCCTTGGTCTTTATCATCTAGAACTACTTCACCTTCAATACTAGAATCCGTAATTTTAACACCACGTACTCCAGCTGTACATTACCGTATATCGCCAATGAATTCAGAAGAGAGTGATGCTGATATTAGTGACAATGATCCCACTTATAATGAACATCAAGGTAGAAAACGTTCGCCAAGCTCATCTTCAAGTTCCTCTGATGATGGTACTTCTGAAGTAGTTGCAACATCGCCCAGGAGATCGAAGAAACATAAAGCTGATCCTACTAAATGGAAGCAAAATAACCAAAAGATAAAACGAAATGCAGGAGAACAATACATTTCTACTAAGACTAAAAACATTGTTCCTGCGCGTCAAATGAAGAGTCTGTGCAATCAGAAATGCAGCGAAAATTTCAATTTCAAAACATTTCAAATGTTTTTGGGCACTAGGAGATTTGCAGTTACAGCGTATGTTTATAAAAGTAGAATGGCTATAGTTGAACCTAAATATAAGTCAACATCCCAGATGCTGCTTTCTACTTGTACGATGATAATGCCAAAATCAGAGTCTGCAAAACATTTTTTATCAATACGTTGGGAATAACAAGTAAAATGATTCGCACAGTAAGATATAAGACTAACAATTGTAATTCTGTTAAAGAAGATAGAAGAGGCAAACATAATAGTCATAGACGCGTGGATGACAATCTGAAAGAAGATATCATTAGATTTATCAATCTAATACCACGAATTGAATCGCATTATTTAAGAGCGTCGACCTCAAGAGAGTTCATAAGTGGATCGAAAAGTATGTTGTACTTGTTTAGAGACTTTCAAGAAAAACAGAAGAATAATTCACGAGATCCTGGAAAGTTTCATTTGTTTTATGAGATTTTTACTACCCATTTTAATTTGGGTTTTTTTCAACCCAAGAAAGATCAATGCGATCTTTGTTTACAGTATAAAAACTCTTCTGCTGATCAGAGGCTTGCACTCAAAGTCAAATATGATACTCACCTAGAAGAAAAGGAATTAAGCCGAGCAGAAAAAAAGAATGATAGAATGACTCTTGACAAATATAATTTATGCGTTTGCTACGATGTTCAAGCGATAATGCAAAGTCCCAATGGAGAGACATCATCGTTTTATTATAAATCCAAATTGAATAGCTACAACTTTACTTTGACTGTGTTAAATAAATTACCAGAGAATTAAGATGATTTTAAAAGCTATGGTGACGTGCATTGCTATTTCTGGGATGAAACCCAAGGAAAAAGAGGTGGAGTGGAGATTGGAAGTTGCGTTATAGACTTTTTAAAGAAGGTTTGTGAGGATGCAAGTGAACATAAAGTTAACGTAACATTTGTAACAGATAATTGTTGTGGCCAAAACAAAAATAAATACATAGCTTCTTTATACATGTTTGCAGTCACTACTATAAAAATCTAAAGGGCATAACTCACAAATTCCTTATAAAAGATCATACGCAAAATGAAGCCGACAATGTGTACATGCTGATACAGAAACAAATATCAAGAGATTTAAAAGCTGGTCCAATCTTTACACCACTTCAATACACCACCGCAATTCAGAGAGCTAGGAAAACGGGGAAACCTTTTATCATTCATACTTTGAATCATGATTTCTTTTATGACTTGAAAGATTTACAAGTCAAGTGGGGATATAATTTCAACGTTGACGAAGAGAAGAATACCATCGTATGGAATCACATCAAAGTTATGAAGTTTACGAAAGGGGACCCATTCTCTTTTCAATATAAGACATCATACAAAGACGCGTTTAAACAAATAAATGTTAGAAACAAAAGAAAAAAAATGTTGGATAATAAAGAAATATCCATCAAAACAGTTTATAGTGCGCCATTTGAGTTAAGTTTAAATAAGAAACAGGATCTCAAAGAATTAATTTCTAAGAGACAGACTTATTGACCCTTATCATGCCTGTTACTATAATAATATGTTAATGTAACTGTTTTCTAATTGTAATTTTCAATACTTTTGAAATTTTATTAAGTTTTATTTTTGAAATGTTTTATGATCATTACTAAAAACTTAAGCCTGCTGGCTATTTTATATTTAATAGTTCTTTAGGTACTATTCTAGTCGTTAGCTATTCTATTCTATTCAAACATGACTGATTGTAAAAAAATAATATAATAGATCTTAAGCGCTCGCACAAAAGAAGAATGATTTTATGTTGAGAAAAGTTGTTAATTTTTTTGTCTAGTAAATTCAGTAATTTTTTGTGAGAACTATTTTAGTTTTGTGTTACATTATAAACGTTAAGATGATTCTGGTTTTTTTTATATGAATGCCCTAAAAAGAGTGTTATGGTTTTTGTTATTGGATTTGTATGCTACGTGCCTATTACTTTTTAAGGTTTTTGAGAATAAAGTTATTTTTTGTTAATCTTTTACGATTTAATGTTTTATTAATTCCTTACAAGAGGCACTTTTATCATTTAAAGTAGTTAAACATTATTATTACACAGCCATATTTAGATTTGTAACTTAAAAACAGTGCATATTTAATCATTAAAAGGCTTAATTCGTAAGATGCCTTCAAAATTTAAAGAAATTTAGTGGGAGAGGTGCCTATCTTGGGAGAGATTTTTTGAAACGTTTTTTTTTTAATTAAATTAATTTTTTTGTAATATTTCGATTATCCATTACAGAGTACAAATACTGTAAATTGTATAGCTAGATTTTTATTTATCTATCTTTTCAAATAAAAATGTAATAGGGTAGTAAATGAAAACGATGAAGTTGCTCAATCTTTAATTTCGTTTTCCCAAAAGTAACGATTTTCGAGATGTGCCCTTTTAATACTAAGGGTGTGATATATTTTAATTATCTCTCGAATAAAATAAGTAAAGTTCTAATATTAATTAAAAAGCCAAGAAAACCAGTTCTTTTTTTCCGAATGTATACTTGTAATTAGTAAGTCTATTTGAAGAGGATAGTAATTGTAAACTATGTATGTAATAAAAAGTGTTCTTCTAGATTTTGTTTAATTTTTTCAAAATTTACAGAATTAATTTGTTTTAAGAATCCTTGCTGTTTCAGAGATCTAAAATTTAAAATGTCGAATAAATCATTAAATGTTTTGAGAAATTGAATTGTGGCATTGAAGGACTGAAAAGTTTTCAACTTCAAGGAATCTTTACTTCAGCAACTAATTTTACTTTTTGCTTTGTATAATCAATGTGTATTAAACTTAATTTATTTTTGAAGGGAAATCGTTTGCCTGTAGCTTATATAGTTCTTCCAAGTACCGCAATTGAATTTCTTCTTTAATTGTTGTCTATTGAAACTTTGAATGCTCCCAAAGTATTTCTTACCAATTTCAGCACGTGCTTTGCATCAAGAAAAACAAAAATTTCTCTTTCGTTAATGGGTGCTAAAAATGGGGTTTCAAGTTATTTCAAAGCGGTAAAATTAGTTGTACCGTGAAACGTTACTGATATAATATTAAAATCAATTTCATGTCAAGAAGCCAAGCAGTGACAAATTAAATTAACTTTTTTTTCTGCAATAATGCCATTCATTAGATAATAGGCAATAGGCACTTTCCAATTATCGTTTAAACAAACTACACAAAAATCAAAATTTTTTTAGCTAATAAAACACCATCGCTTTTAACATTATCGCCAAAATCAACATATCCCAAAATAGCACCAGAGTTGTATTCCACATGTTGACGCATGGCCATCTTATCAAACATTAATGCTCCATTTAATTGATAAATGAATTTTTAACGCGGTTTTTTATCATTTGATGTACTCGAGAGTTTATTTTCGGTTCACCATGCACCGAAGTGTACCAAGCGGAAAGAGTTTTCTCATGCGGCAGTTGTTAAATTTTTCTCGAACATAATTATATGCACGAGAAGAGTAGTAATGTAGCGTGAGAGCAAAGCGACGCCTTTTAGGTTCATACAAACGAAAAACTTGTACTTACATCAATTATATTTTTGAATAACTGCCATATCCTCCAATGATAACAGATTCTTCGTTCATAAAGATTCAATTCTTATCTTGTACCGTGCTTCTAGTCTGTGAGATGCATAAAGTTGTTGACGAATTTGCGTTATTTCCTGTTTATGCGCTTTTTAAATCAGCTTCTTTCCTGGAGATTTGAATAATCTCTTTGGTGTAACAGAAGTCATTCTGATATGGCATTTATTTCTGATCTACAAGATCAAGTAGTAATTGATTCATGCAAACTAAAAAATTAAAATAATAAGTACATATACAAATATTTTTAACACAATTTTTATTTAGTACATTATTGAATTTATTTTTTTAAATTAACGTGCATGTGACATCTATGGTCATTAGCATGAGTTACGATTTACATGGTAATATCGTATAAATTACAATATCATGTAGTAAGCATTTAACATGAAGAGAAAATAATAAAAACATGTAACATAACATTTATATTTTGTTGAGCAGTTGATTTTTCTCGTGGAATTTGATAACCTTGTTGATTTGGTTTGTGCTGTTTAGAAGCTCTTTGAAGATGTTACTGATATCAAGCTGTTGGCTTATTTTGGCATAAAAAGAGCATTCGATAAGTATATGTCTGATTCGGAGAGTCGTATTGCAGTGCTGACATTTTGGTTGTGGAGATGATGTCATCAGGTAGCCATGAGTTAGACGGGTATGTCCTATACGCAATCTCCGTATGATTGCCATATTTTTCGAAATAAACTGGGATATGTACAAAGGTTCACTGAGGGTTTAATTTCATGTAGCGCTGAAGTAACTTTATTCCAGTGAATCTGCCAGATGGATAGATTAAGCTTCATCTAGCTTTGAGATCGTTGCAAATTTGTATATTGATAATGGTGTCCGTGGATGATGCGGCTTTTTTCAGGTTTTTCGTTACCACTAATACCGAAATGAAATGGTACCCATATCAGAGTGACAGTTGTATTTTGGTTTATAAGAAGCTGATATGTGTCATGAATATCTTGGACGATAGGATGGCTGGTGGGTATAGCATTAATGGAGTGTATTCAGACCGCTCCTATGTAATCAGAACCTAAATTTCGAAATACGCTACAGAATGGTCAAGTGCTACATATGGTCCATCTTGCTTTATGGCATGGAAACGTGGACTTTGAAAAAAACATCTATCAACAAACTTGAAGCATTTGAAATGTGGTCATTGAGAAGAATGATACGCATACCTTGGGTGGATAGAGTTCGAAACGATGACGTCCTTAAGAGAGCCGGCGTGGAAAGAGAACTCTTTGAATTAATTAAAAAACGCAAGATTGGTTACCTTGGGCACATATTGAGAGGAGCAAAATATGAAATACCACAGTTAATTCTACAAAGGAAGATTGAAGGTAGGAAAGGAACCGGCCGCAAACAATTATCCTGGTTAAGGAATATTAAAGAATGGACAGGAATACACAATACAGGCGAGCTGTGTCACGCCGCCAAGAACAGAATTCTAGTAATGAGATAGTCGCCTACGCACTTTGGTGTATGGCATGTTAAGAAGAAGAAGAAGGAGTGTATAGAAGAAAGTGAATCAGAGCATATGGCTATGTGTGTATTTGGATATTGTTGGGCATATTTGAAAGCATATGAGATATATAGTAGTTCACCAGTGTGGATACTATACCAAGGAGAAATTTTACAGAGTTCGATAGGCTCTTTACAGTAGGTACCGAATATCCAATACCACTTTCAGTCTTTGGCGCGTTAGTGTAAAAAACTATGTTAAATTTATTTTTGTTTATAAGTTCTAGAAAGAGAATTCTGATTGTACTAATAGTGGTATCTTCCTTGTTCAATTTCGTGAGGGAAATATCATGAGTATCGTGTGGGAGTATGTTGGTCCAAGGGATTATTGGAGAATAGGGTGGAATAGTGTCTGAAACTAGAACTCTGGCAGAGTTCTAGTTTCAGACAAATTTATATCTTTTAGTAACGGCCGTAGGAGACTAGGAATAGGATTTATAATTAATTTACATGGAGGGTTGTCATGTGGTTGGTGTGATGATGTAATTAAATGATATATTAGGTTGGACGGATTGGAAGAAATTGCAGCAGCATAGGAGAGAAGAAGGTTTTCTCGCCTAAGCAATAGAGGAGGTTCATTAGCTTCACAGTAAAGACTTTCTGCCGGACTAGAACGGAATGCTCCAAGACGTAGACGAATAGCCGTGTTGGTTACTGTATTTAGTGAATTTAAGATTAATTTAGTTCCAGACATATAGACGAAACATAGTCGAGCTTGGAGCGGATTAGTGATAAAGTAAGTGTAAACTTTCAGAAACGTAGTTTCTTCCAAGCAACAATGATAATGTGAGAGTATTTTGATTATATTTAATCTTTTTAGGCAAACTCTTTTAAGTTCCTGTATGTGTTGTTTCCAGGTTATTCTTGAATCAAATATCAGCCTCATATTTTGCAATTATCAACAACCGGTAATTTGAAGTTGTTGATAGTGATTTCAGGGTTAAAAGAACTCATTTCAAGTTCTGCTAAATTTAATTACTTTGGATTTAGAGTGGCAGTCCCACTACGATTGTTGGAAATTATTATGGGATAATGATTGCTATCAAATAGATCGTCAGCTGTTTGTCAGGTTAAAAAAGGTGCAGATTTAGGGTCACTAATACTAATATCAATAGCAGAGAAAGATTTAGAGGAAATATTAAAATGATTGTTACATCCTGTGTTAAGAAGACATGAGTTTGTGCAGTTAATAATATTTTTAACTGCTTTTCCCCGTCCAAATGTTGATTTAGAACCCCACGTACTATTATGTGCATTGAAGTTTCCTGTGGAAGTTGGAATATACGGTCTAGAAGCTCTTCTTCTTTTAGAGAGTGGTTTGAGGGAATATATATATATGGAGCAGATGGTAAGTTTATTAGGGCAATATGTAGTTATGGCAATTGCCTCAAGATTCGTTATTCAAGGTAGCATTGTTGAGAAGATTTCGCTGGATGCAAATATTGATGCACCTCCACTAGCTCTAAAGCAGTGTGTCCTAATGAAGTGGTATCCTTTAAAGGATTTAGGATGAGGAATATTAGTTGTATTAAAAGATACAACTTTGTCTCTTGGAAACAAAGAAAATCTGGATGGTAAATTGATATACGATATTGTATGTGTTCTAGGCGCGGATAGTATCTGTCGCAGTTCCATTGTAAAATAGTGAATTTAAAAACTAATTTAGTTAGTAGAAAGAATATAACTAGTACGAATTACGTAATTTTTAGAAAAGGTCGATATCATTGCAGTTAGAGTCACATGAATTATGGGACGTAAGTCTGGTAAGTTCGTCAGCGTCTATAAAATTTAATGTGCGTTTTAGTTTTTTAGTTATTCTTGTAATACGATTTTTAAATGAACTCTCGGATACAGTTTGGTATATTTGTGTAAGATCTTCGAGGAGAGAATGAATGTTCGTGGTGAAATTATGAGCTTCTTTGAGAGCATCACTACTCCCAAACGAATTTTCTAGGAAGGCAATTATTTGTCACGCTGATAACGAAAATTTTTCTAGATTAGCACAAATTAATTTTTCAATACTTGAATGGGCAGATGGATTGATTTTACCAATTTCTTTGTCATCAGTTTTTTATTTCTTTTTAGTAGCTGATTTAGGAGATGCGAAGGTTGTTGTGTTTGGTGTGTTATTAGAGTTTAAGTGTAGGGGGCTAGGGTAACCAGTAAAGGAAGTGATTCAAGACTTATGTTAGTGGAATGAGTTCTTTTTATGCCAGAGTTAAAACGGACAGATACTGGTATTAGAAACTGCTCACTTGGGATTGTTATGTCAGAGGTGGGTTATTTGAATAGATTTCTTCTATTGAGGAGGGTGAAAGAGGAGATATACTAGAAGGAGGATCAAGGAGGATTCTAGCCAAATCAAGATATACTTGATTTGGTTAGAAGTTGTATTTTTAGAGGGATTGCTAGATATTTCTTGAGGGTTAGGATAGGAGTCTGCAGTGTGTCCAGATTGCTTACATAAAAAGCATTCAAGTTTGTCTGAAGTAATAAAGATCCTATAATTTGTTTCATATGAGATTACAATTGAAGTATTTAACTATTCTTTATGTGGTGTCACAAACAATGAGCATCGAAAACAGAAGATGTGAACATATTCGTCTTCCGGTGAACTACATCGGATAAACGAGATAGGGGAAGTAAGTTGTAATCCAAGTGCATTTTTAAGTGCTTGCTTAGGTGATTGCATTAGGGATCGAAGGACACACGTTAGAATTTAGTAGCCTATTTGCAGGTGTATAGGTCTGCGAATAGATATTATTTGATTTCTAACAGAAGTAGTAGGATTCTTTTTTAGAAGATTATCTACTACGGCTACGGAAGAAAGATAGATGCATATACTCTGATTAGAAATACGTGAAGCAAAGGTTTGCTTTAGGGGTAACAATTTCGCCAATTGCCTTTATGTAATCAAATAGCACAAAATCTGGGATAGCGTTTATAACAATGGCTTGAGTTCTACTGGGACATGATGTTGCTGTAATAGATTTTTTCTGTGATTTTAGTTACTGCAGCGAAGCTAGGTTGAGCTGTTTGTAATGATGCCATAATTTGATTTTAATATTTTGGATGCCAAGGCAAAAAATGAGGCAACAAAAATTGATCAATTACTAATAATGGTGAGCCACCTCACCGATGATATTAAGTAAATAAAAAGAAATCAACAAGAATGCAAGGAAACGATAGAAAAGCTCATAATGGAAAACAGAGAGCTGAGAAAAGAAAATTCAGAACTAAAACAAGAAAATATAGAGATCAAGGAGGAACTCAGAGAAATAACAAAAAACATGGAAGTTATGGAAAAACACCGACGAATAAATAACATAGTTATGTACGGCCTAAAGATAGACACATATGAGCAAGCAAGGTTAAAAGGAACAATCAATAATTTCATCAAACAACATATAGGAGTAGAGGTTAAAATAAGGAATGCTCACAAGTTAGGCGAAAAAACATGCCTAATTGAATTGGAAAACCAGGAAGAAAAAAGAAAAATAATGGAAAAAAAGCACAAGTTAAAAGAAATTAAAGAGTACAAAATATATATCAACGAAGATGCAACCACAAAAGAACGAGAAATACAGAAAACAATTAGAAACATTGCTCAAGAAGAAAGAAATAAAGGAAATGAAGTCAAGATTGGAGTAAAAAAAATATGGGTGAATAACAGCGAATGGAAGTGGAATGACAAAGAAGGCGCAATATGTAAAAAAACATCAAAAAACTAGCAACTAAATGTACTAATGGAATAAAGTTGACGAAACAAGCACAGAACAAGGTTAGCGATAATACGAAAAAAGGAAAAAAGAGGAAAAAAATGATAACGGGACCAAAACACAAAAAACATTACGAAAAGAACACTTACTTTTGGGAACATGGAATGTAAGAGGCACATATGGAGAAGGCAAACTTAAACACTTAGCGAGAGAAATCGAAAAGTTCCATTTTGACATAGTAGCTTTACAGGAGACGAAACAACTGGGAAATGATATATTAGAAATAGAAGATACAATGTTTTTTAACAGCGGTGGAAAGAATCGAACGTTAGGCACAGGTTTTATGATAAGAAAAGAGCTAAAAGAAGCACTAGTAGAGTTTAAACCAGTATCAGACCGCATATGTAGTATCAGGTTCAAGGGAAAATACCAAAAAATCACCCTCATAAATATTCACGCGCCTTCAGAAGAAAAAGATAATGATGTCAAAGAATGTTTCTACAATGAATTAAACAGAACAATCGAAAATATACCCAGATATGATATGAAAATTATTCTAGGCGACGCAAATGCCAAAATAGGGAAGGAAGAAGTATTTAGACCGACAATAGGAAAATATAGTAAACACAATGAAACTAATGAGAACGGACAATTCCTGATAGATTTCGCAAGAGAAAAAAATATGATCATAATGAGCACATATTTCGAACGAAAAGAAATACACAAGGAAACTTGGATATCGCCAGATAGAAAGACTAAAAACCAAATAGACCACGTGCTCATCGAAAAAGAAGAACAGCAATGTATAAAGAAGATAAGAACATACAGAGGACCAGACGCCGACTCAGATCATTACATGGTGGGCATCAAAATTAAGCAACTGATACCAGAAAACAAAAACAAAATAAAAAAAAAGAAATGTATACATAACCCAATTCGATTAGCAACAAAGAAAGAGCAAGACATGTACGAGGAAACAATGGAAAGAGAACTAAAAAAGATACAAATAGAAGAGCAAACTGAGAACAAATGGGAAAACATAAAGCAAATAATGAACAAAGCAGCAAAAGAATGTAACAAACAAGAGAATAAAAAGAGGAAAGACTGGTTCGACATAGAGTGCCAAAAAGAAATAGAAATAAGAAAATCATTAAGGATTGAAATGATCACGAAAGAAACAACAGAGACAAAGAATAGATATAGGGAGCAAAGACAAAAAGTAAAGAGAGTGCTGAGAGAAAAGAAGAGAAAACACATAGAAAATAAGCTAAAAGAAATAGAAGAGAATTACAGAAATAAAAAAATAAAAAACCTATATCAAGGTGCTAGAAATGAAAAAAAAGGTTTCCAACAAAAACCCATATTCGTCAAAAACAAAGCAGGAAATAATATAAGCGGGGAAACAGAAATTGCCGAAAGATGGAAAGAGTATTTTGATGAATTACTAAATGGCAATAATAAGTCAAACCAAAGAGAATACGTGGAAACAGAAGCAAGAATCGAACACTTAGAAGATAATTCACCCAGCAAAGAACAAATCGAGGAAATCATAAAAAATCTGAAAAACAACAAATCCCCTGGAAGCGATAACATAACAGCAGAGATGATGAAATATGGTGGAAAACTGCTAAATAATTGGATATACAAGATCATAAAGGAGATATGGATAAAAGAACGAATACCCGAAGATTGGAAGGAAGCCATTATTTGCCCATTACACAAAAAAGGAGACAAAACAGAATGCAGTAATTACAGAGGAGTAGCGTTACTAAATACCGTATATAAAATCCTATCAAAATCCATAAAAGATAAGCTAGAAAAAGAAGTTGAAAATATAATAGGCGAATACCAATGCGGATTTAGACGAGGGAGAAGCACAACGGACCAAGTATTCATAATCAGAGAATTACAAGCAGAAAGCTATGAACACAACTTACCAACGATAGCGCTATTCATCGACTTCCAGCAAGCATACGATAGAATAAAAAGGAAGGAATTAAAAGAGACCCTTGAGGAACTGGGAGTTAGCAGAAAGTTGCGTAACATGATACATCTTACTTTAGAGAATACAGAAAACAGAGTCAAAGTAAACAATCATGTATCGGACAAATTTATAGTAAACGAAGGATTAAGGCAGGGCGATCCTTTGTCATCATTACTCTTCAATTTATGCCTAGAAAAAATAATGCGAGAAGCGAAAATCAATAGAGAAGGACTCCTATATCATAAAAGACACCAAGTTTTGGCATTTGCGGATGATATAGTGTTGCTGGCAAGAGGAAAAAAAGAGCTACAGGAGATAGTACAGAGAATAGTAAAAGCAGCAAAGAAAATGGGACTTTACATAAATGAAACTAAAACAAAATGTATGCAGTGGACAGATGATCAGTTCAGGGATGGACAAAAGTTTAAAGTAGAAGTAGAAGAAAGATTATCATACGAATTCGAAATGGTAGAAAGATTTACATACCTAGGTACAATAATATCACGCAAACCTAACATTAAAGAAGAAATACAAGCTAGAATAATGGCAGGCAATAGAAGTGTACATGCTCTTAGTGGAATGTTGAAAAGCAAGTTTTTATCAAGAAAGGCAAAAATACAGTTATACAAAACAACTATACAACCAATAGTAACGTACTGCAGTGAGACATGGACAATGACAAAAAATGAACAAAATTTACTGGAGATATGGGAAAGGAAAATCCTGAGGAAGATATATGGAGGAATAATAAGGGACGGTTTATGGATAAGAAGATCAAATGATGAGTTAAAGAAATTATATAATCAACCTAACATAATAGGAGTCATAAAGACACAGAGACTAAGATGGCGAGGTCACCTAGAAAGGATGCCGAACACGAGGACTTCAAAAAGGGTAATGAACTACACTATAACTTTAAAAAAGAGAAAAGGAAGGCCAAAAAATAGATGGAATCAGGAGGTAGAAAAAGATATGGAAGAAATTGGACTACAAGGCCAGAAAAGAAAAATGAATAACAAGAAGGAATGGAGAAAAATCACATATCGAGCCAGAGAAGATCTCAGTACATAAAGAAAAGCGAAAATGAAGAAAGAACAAACTTTTTAAGCCATGGGCCTCTAAGGCCTTTAGTGCTATTGTATATATATATGCCAAAATATTAAGTATGGCCAGAAACGACTGGCCTAATTTTAGTTGTCGAAAGTATTTAAGTGCTATCGACTTACCAATATTTACTTGATAAACAATCACATTAAACTGACAAGTTTTTATTAAAAATACTATTAGTAGAAGCCTGATGTTCACTCGTTGGCTTCTGAAATTGTTTTTTAGTATAAGATAAATAATTTCAAAATTCTGCTATACTATATTTACAAACATATTTCATTTTTTTTAATATTTGATATTGATATATAAAGCACATAAAGATATTGGTAATGTCACGTCGGTTTTTTAATTTCACCTTGTAGCTCCATACAATAACAACTTACTGTAAAACCTTGGCAGTGTGCCTCGGAATGGTCTTTACAACCTTTACAAGTGTCACTTTTCATCTAAAAAAAATGAAGGTTTTGTAGAAAGAAGACACCGACAAATTTGAAAATGTTATTTTATTGAAACATTAGCTACAATCTCTCATAAAACGGCCTATAGTAAGATCGAATGATATTTTTTGAATAGAGATATAATCCCAGTCTTCCTTTTTCATTTATTTTTGGTTTTTCGGGATATACTGGTAATATCATCTTGACTTTCTTTGCTTTTGGTTTTTCGTTTTATTGGTATGGAGGAATACTCGGATCCAAATAAATCTGTACATTCTACTTTTTCAGTTGTTAAATGAATAATGCACAAGTCTCGTATTTTGATAATCCCTTGTGGAATCATATCAGGCAGTGCGAAAAGTGAAAAGTACTAATCAGGAGGAAAAATTGGTAATGCTTTTCGAAACAGCTTTACTTTCTCTTCAATGAGTGAATGGGCTAAATCTCCTTTATTTTGGGTACGACCCTTTATGAGAAATTTATGGGTTATAGACTTTAAATAAGGCAAGGTATCCACCACATATTTATATACCGTAAAAAGGGGTCAATAGAAACAGTTTTGAGGTTTTCAGGCTTTGTAGTTACGTTGCTATTTATCTAATCGGCTACGAAAAATATGCAAAATGTGTGTCACGGCTAATAGGTTTAAGGGCCTAGTGAGCATACATAGTCTCGTGGCATGGTTAATCTGAAAGCAAAATAAAAAATACTGGAGAAAAAAAAGAGCGGGTGAGTGGAAACACAACAGTGGGTGAAAAGAAACGGCGGGTGATTAGAAACTGCAGGTCAATAGAAACCGAATTGGGGTTAGGGTTTTACAAAACATCATTTGAATCAAATTACTGATATGTTATGGTAAATTTGCCAAGTATTTATGTTAAGTATACACCCTAAGCTATATTATGACTAATTATCTTAGTAACGATAAGACCAAAGAAAATTGAAATACTATTATAAAATAATACCTCAATCAACTATGGGAGCTTATCGTCTATTCTTCGCCTACCTCAGTTTATCAAGTGTGATTCCGTCTTGTATTAAAATATCAATTAAACAATGAAAATTTAGTTGGTAACAAATTAAACAATGAATTAACTAATCATATTTATTCAACATAAAACAAAATAATATTTAATTTGTAAAAACAACCCTGCTTAAAGCTTTACAATAAATAAATTTAGAACTGATACTTATGGCATATATTTGGTTGCTTGCTCTTGTTAATATGTTGCTCTTGTTAAATTATGTGGGTAGGTCCTGTTGCCGCCTCCAGAGCATGTGGGTAGGTCTTGAAGACAGTTGCAGTTGTTTAGTCCCACATCACTGCATAAATTCAATAAACTATTTCAGAAATTATCCAATAAAATATTCCATGAATTATCCAATAAATTATTAAATAATAATAATAGTCTCCCGTTTTTAAATTATTAAATAAACTAGAATAAAACATCAGCATTAGCGGGACATCAAAAGGGGTTAACTTCCTTACCAATTATTTTACCAAAATCACAATTAAACAAATAGCAGATGGTAAGGATAAAGTGAAAGAGAATTATTATTAAAATTATTTAAGATTTGTAAGACTCCTACATGCATAAAATTGAAAACGTGGTTTTGAAAGAAGTGAGGTTATGAATATTAAAAATGCTGTTAGAATTATAAAGTATAGACTACAATGAAAGTACTCACCCCAAGAGATTTCTGCAGACAATAAAATGAACCTTATAATAATTTTTACCTTCTTTTATAAATTTCAATTACAGACAAAAAAGAATATTCCTACCACGTTTGAAAGCTGATTGACAGAAAGTAGGGAATGACTACAATGAAGTATGGCACAATTATGTCATAGGATGTATGCCTATGATGGAATTAGCTCTTCTGTCAACATAGAACAGAATATTTAGTCTACCGGACAGAAAGAGAGAGAGGGCTCCATCTATTTTTTTAAAAATATAGGAAAAAAGAGACTGATGTTTAAATTGTTTTTTATTGGAAATGAGAGTGGAAAAAAAAAGACATCGATAGACACAAAATTAGCGTGTGTATTGCCTTGCTAAAATCGTTATATTACATTGCTTACAAAAGGAACAAATATGGAGGAGATATGTATTCCGACAGTTGACATAAATATGACAGGCAAACTTTTATTACAGTGTTGCCATACATAAAGCTTAAAATATTAAATTGAACATAAAATCCCCCCTTTGAATAGAATCTTTAAAGTTAAACCAATTTATAAAACTAATACAATAATATCAATGTCACTATATTATCTCATTTTCCAATGGTAGTGGACAGCCAAGTCAGTCCCTCACGGGCTCTCCTAGAGCTTAGTGCTCTCGGGGCTCTGCTTCCTGAATTTATTTTCCATACTTTGTGGCTGAGAATTGTTTCAACTTAACCCTATAACGCTGAGCGTGACGTTTTCGTAACGTTTGATAAACACTGGTCTTATGCACAAAATAACCCATGTAGGACGGCTACGCCGACGGGATCGGTATCGTTACATTTCAGTGAAAATATAGCAAACCCGTTTTGATTACGTTCGCGCGGCACATTCACGTGAGATGTTTCTGTTTAACAGTGCACTAATGAAAAGTTAGGTTATAGTGTACTGTGGAGTGTTTATTGTTATAAATTGGAATCAAGCAGCATATGAACGTTGGATTTTTTTTTACATACTTCTAGAAGGACGATTATCGTTTGGCGAAGGTAATATGTGCTAAAATTAGGTATATTTCTGTATTTTTATTGAAAATTTTAAGTGTTACGAAATCGCCACTCTCGTCTTTTGGATTTTTTTAGATTGATCAAAATAATTATGGATTGTGCAGCGTTTTATGGCAAAAAACGTCTTCCCTTAATGGATGAGAGTAGTACAGATACTGTAGATGGTTCTGATATTAATTTAGAGGATTTAGGTAATTATTTTTATAGTTCTTTTTATAATTTTCTAGTCATTTGTATTGACTGCTTTGCCTCTTTGTATTATAGTTTGAAATGACTCATTTATACTCTTTTTTTTATTATAGATGAATCTGACGATAGTACTGAAGAAAGTGAAGCCAGTGGAGAAACAGTAGCTGCACCAGAAACATTAAAATCAAAGAGTCGTAAAACCTATCCACTTTGGCGACATATGTCAACTGAAGATTCTGCTAAACCACTTCCTATATGGTTTGGTCAACTAGAGCCGTCTGGAGTTGTAAAGCGACCTGTGGAATATTTTAGAAATTTTTTTTCGGAAGATATTCTGACTCACATAGTTGAGCAGTCGAACTTGTATGCCATTCAAGAAAATCCCAATAAAAGTCTGTCATTGTCAATTCCTGAATTGGAACAATTTTTAGGGTCCTTATTGGCAATGTCCATGGTAAAACTATCCAACTCAAGATTGTATTGGAAAACTAAGTTAAACTGTCCAATTGTATCGGAAGTAATGACCAGGGATCGGTGGGAAGAAATAAAATCCAAAATCCATTTTAACAATAATTCGACAATACCAGAAGATAATACCACATATGACAAACTATTCAAAATAAGACCATTGATAAATCATTTACAGGCGAAATTTAGAGAAATTCCAATGCCTCAAATGTTGTGTATTGATGAACAGATAGTACCATTCAAAGGCAGATCTAGCATTAAACAATATATACCCAGCAAGCCACACAAATGGGGCTACAAATTATTTGCTCTTTGTGATGAGAAAGGAATTATGTATGATTTTTTTATATATTCTGAAAAAATCCAACCAGTAACTGGAGAACCAGATTTAGGAGCTAGTTCCAATGTGGTACTGCAATTAGCCACTCATATTCCTGTAGGTGCAAATCATCTCCTATATTTCGATAATTGGTTTACCTCTCTAGCTCTGATGGTGCATTTGGCAAAAAAGAAAATTTATTGCCTTGGAACTGTAAGGATAAATCGCTTATCGGGAGTTTCTCTAAACAAGGATAAAGATTTACTAAAAAAAGGTAAAGGATCCTTCCAAGAAGTCTCGACTCTAGTAGATAATATTGAAGTCAGAGCAGTAAAATGGGTCAGGCAGGACAAGATAGAAAACTATCTATTGTTAAATAAGATACTAGCTCTAAATGAATAGCTTTTGAGGCAAAAGCAGACAAAAACACAGATATAAAATTTGAATAGTTTACATCCTCTACCATTTTTGTTCTTCACTGAGAATGGTCCAGCATAATCAATACCAGTATACTGAAAGGGCAGAGATGACGTTAATCTATTGTCAGGTAAACTTGACATTGGATAGGAAGCAAATGATGAGTTAAATTTAAAACATGTCATGCAACTGTTACAAATTTTTCTAGCTATATTTCGTCCTCCAACAGACCAATGAAATTGAATTGTCGTATAGCTAAAAGTAATGAGTTAGGCCCTGGATGAATTAATACTGAGTGTTTATGTGCAAAGATAAATTTTGTTAATGGATGTTTTAACGACAACAAAACAGGATTTTTTTATTAGATTCTAAGAATGTAAATCGTAATCTTCCATCGACCCTTAATAAATTGTCTTTATCTAGAAATGGAGTAAAACTGCTAAACTTGTGCTTAGAAGGTAAATAGTGTGTAATTTTATCAAAGAAAATTCTTCATATCGAATAAATCGAAGAAGATAGCTAGTTACTCGATGTAATTTATTAAAAGTTGAAAATTGTAGAAATAAAGCAGATGGCTCTTTAATTTTAGTTGTGAATATAGCAAATGCTTTCTTTAAATCCAAAATTACTGATTACATTCATTAATAGTAGATAATCGATTAAATGGTTTATGTAAAAATTCTGGACCATAAAACCATAATTTTGAATTCGCAAGATTTTCTGTTAAGACTCCCCTATAATCTAAATCTGCAGGGTTCTCCTTGATGTTAACATAAAACAATCCATATGGTTCAGTAATTTTCTGAAGTTTGGAAACTCTATTAGCAACAAAGGTTTGCAATTGATTTGGCTCTTTTTTCAGCCAACAAAGTACAATTTGAGAATCAGACCAGAAATATATTGGAATTGATGGAAAAGAACCTTTAAGAAGTTGATCTACTGCTAAGCCCCGAATAATGAAGCTAGTAGTTCTAAACGTGGGATAGTGATTGATTTTAACGGTGCTACCTTTGCTTTGGAGCACAGTAAATGTGTTTGATATATACCTTTAGCATCTACACTTTTTATGTAAATACAACTTGCATAAGCTTGTAGTGATGCATCACAAAAACAATGCAGATCCAATAGTTTATGGGTTCTTCCGACTGCTAACCTTGGAATTTTTAATTGATTTAAAGTAGGCAATTGGTTCTAGGATTGAAACCGTTTGATAAATATAGTTTCTGGAACTGGTTCATCCCAAGCTAATTTAAGTGACCATAATTGCTGTATAATTATTTTTGAAATGATTATCACTGGACCTAAAATTCCTAAAGGATCATAGATTTGAGATATGATAGATAAAATTTGTCTTTTTGTAATATGATTTTCATGCTTGATGGAATATATTTTATACCTTAAAATATCTTGCTTGCTAGACCATCGAATACCTAGCGTTTTAAAACTTTTTGATTCTCCTATATTTAAAATTTCATCGGGAATATCTGATGTACCAATATTGTTTAATACACGGGCGTCATTGGAAACCAATTTTCGTAATATAAAATGAACAGATTTTAAGATGAGTAAAATGTCTCTACATCTATCCTGGAGTTCAATGATATCATCAGACACTGTTAAAAGATCATCCACATAAAAATCAGAAAGTACGTAGTGTTAACGCACATGCAACGTTTTTCCGCTAATAGGTTGTACTTATAAACGATATTCCTTGCAACGTTTTTAACCTAGGAAAATATGAGCATTATTAAAATGTCCCAAAATTACAGTTAATTAAAAATACGAAAAACTGGAAAGTAAAAAAAATGTTTCTCATTAAAACTTCATAGTAGCTAAAAATCAGATTAAGTTGCATGTGCCGATAATTCACAATTAACTGATCTATACTGCTGTCCTAAATATTCAGTCATTTTCAGGAAGTCTTTTTTTTTTTCATATCAGAAATAGTTCTGTAGGAGGCAAGGCTTCTGGATCAATAAGATTGTAAACTGTATTTCGTATTGCAGCTCGTCCACTTGGTCTCTTTCGTAATGGTGATGTCGGCCATGGTTGCAGGATATTATGCGTTTGTCTTATCCGCAGAAAGTCGGTTCGTTGGCTATGGCCTGTATCCAACGTGCTCCTGTTATTTTATTGTTATCTTTCTTAATTTGACTCTCAACTGTGGTCGAGTCAACAAAATTCTCTTGTTTCATTTCAACTACTTGAAAAGGTTTTCTTGATTTTTCTGATTTAATTAGCTCAAGTACATCTTGAGTGGAATATAGGTGACTGCTTTTTTTATCTTTTCGTTGAGCGCAAAATCCCTATCAATTTTTGATTTACTTTAGTAAACACCTTTGCTGACATTAATAGTGACACAATGATATCATCTTCCAATTATTATTTTGGCCTACACATCGATCAGACCATAGTATAAGTTTTAGTTCTTGGAAACGGGAAACATGGAAACACATTTTCATACGTTTATTAATTACACCGGAGACGACATAATAGAGCCCAAATCGCGACAAGAAACCCTATAGAAAGGTGTTTTGGGGTGTTAAAGGCGGCGTTTTCCTTGTTTGTCAATGGGGTTGCGAGTTCAATTAGATACCGCTATGAATATTGTTATTGCCTGTGCCGTATTACACAATATAGCCCTCAACCACAATGATAATGTTGATGATATGATTGATATTGAAGCCTTGATTGCTGATGATGTGCAGGGGGTTGCTGGAATAAATGAAAATACAGCTGCACGCTCCTCTTTATTGCAGACCCATTTTAATAGGTATGTATTTGAAATTAAAAATTAACAATTTATGTCAGTCTCAAAAATTATTTTTCATTATTCCTATTAAAAAAACTTAAATTCTACTTAACCCTAGAATACTAACCTTATTTTTACCTTCATTTATACTAACCATCGTAAAATTTACTACGCTGAGAAAAAAAATGTGGTCACTGAAAAAGTATTTTATTTAACGTAATTTTACAAATTATTTTGAACAAAGAGATGTTTCTAAAACCTGAAAATCACAAAAAAATATAAATTCTAAATTTTAGAACTACACTGCTGACAACAAAGGGCGCGATGTTCACCACAAAATGGACGTCGGCAGTGTTCGCAATGATGAGTTGTCATTCGACGTTTTTTAGACGGACAAAATTGACACATGGCACGTTTTGACACAGTAGGGCATATTCGTTCTTGCTGCGGCTCCAGATTTAAAATATTTTCAATAAGTAACTTTACCGAGCGGTTCAAAGTTGGCCAATTTACACGATGCTGTAGCCAAGGTTTAGTCAGTTGTTCAGACAAAATGGCCATAAATTTTTTTCTGGTGATGGTTTTTTTCTGCTGTCGTTGTTGGTTATGATTATAAATTATCCAAGAGTTTATGCAAGCTATATTTAACATGCCATAGAACAGGCAAAGAGGCCATCTTCGTGTTTTTCTGGAAATATTCATGCTTCCGCACATTTGGTCAAATGTGTCTACTCCGTACTTGGTTGCATTATAAAATTTAATGATATCTGGCTTTCCTGTTCGATCACATTCTACTGGACCATTGTGGATTGTCGACAGAAGAAGCACAGACTTATTTACTTTTGTCTTATAGGATACCATTGTTTTTTCACCATCAAAGCAAAATAAGGAATGACCAATTTCACGATTTTTGAGATTTATCATCTCGGGAGGTATTTCTCTTTTATTTTGCCGTAGGGTACCAACAATAGTTAAATCGTAAGGAGGTTTTAAGAGCTCCGTTGCTAGTGGTACTGACGTAAACCAATTATCCATGGTTATGTTACGCTTACTTCCGTATACACCCTGAGTTAATTGTTTTACATAATATTCTCCTAAAGGCTGTCCATTGGTTTTAGTTCCCTTTCCTAAATACAATTCTGCATCGAACATATATTTGGTACCTACGTCACACAACATTACTATTTTCAGTCCATATTTGGCTGGCTTGTTTGGGATATACATCCGGAAAGGACATCTTCCCCTAAAAGCCAGTAGCTGCTCATCGATTGTTAGGTATGATCCGGGCTTATAGGACGTTTTGCAGTTCTGTATAAGATCATCCCATATTTCACGAATGGCTGCTAATAGGTCTGTTTCCTTTCTGTGTGGTCTAGATATTTTATCATCAAAACGTAAACATTCTACAAGAAATTCAAATCTTTCCCGGCCCATAGTTGCTTTATATATCGCACCAGAAATTTTGTCATCAAACATTTGTCTTGTCGCTAAATGATTGTCTTTTTGGGCAGCAGCAAAAATAAGTAGTCCTAGGAGTGCATGCAATTCGTCAATATTCACTTTCGAGTTTGTAAGTTTTTCGACTTTATATTTTTGTGCCCTAACAGAAATTTCGGCATTTGTATATTCTAGAATTTTTTCCAGTTAATATTTGGACTCATAAAACAATGAAAAGCATCTAAGGGAGTTTGTGCTTCCTTGGTTTTATTAGTGGGGCCTTGAACAAAATGTACGAAATTACGTTTTGGAGTTTTAGTTGCGGCCTTTGGTTGAGAGGACCATCTGTGTCCATTTTTACCTTTTAGACTCGACGGCAACCGAATTTGCTTCTCTTTAGCTGCAATTTCTGGAGATTTTTCTTCTTTTGGTAGAGTTTGCTGAGCAGGACATTTATTTTCCTTGTCGATTTTAGAGCCATTACTTTCTTTTCTTGGAAACACTGAAGTAAACTGTTTTTCCAACTCATTACTCTTTTTAGAACTTCTTTTTCTTTTCTTACTAGTGGATGGCAAGTCATGGTCGGAATCTGAGTCGTTTTCGCTTGATGGTTCGAACTCTGATTCAGATGGACTGAATGCTTCTAAAACGACATCTTCTGTTTCAGATCCACTTTCCGATTTATCAGAATTGTTATCTGATTCATCTGGCCAAATTTCTTCCAGGCACAATTGCAACTCAGCTTCCAACTCCCGCTGCGTGAGGGGCCTGTGCATGTCTCTCTGTTTCATATTCATATTCCACACTAAAAAAAAAATAAAAACTGATAATAAAAAAATAAAAACTGACAAAAAAAAATAAAAACTGACAATATCGTTGTTTTTGGCAATTATAACGTTACCACTTACCTTCGTAATATTTACGAAGCTGTGCTCATTTGCAGGTACTTCACTAATAGTGTAGGCGTCACTGTACTTGTAAAACGTTTCGATATACACTAATGTAAGAATAGATGAGCTAGTTTTGTTGTCACTAATAACTGTTTATTTTTTTTTTTCAATTTAAGTACTTACCTAATATCTTCTTTCTTTTTTATATGAGGCCCAACACACATCAGTTAATTATAAATAAATGTAATTTTTATCCGACACCCTGTTAGGGTAAAAGGAAGGGGAGAAAGAAAGAAAGAATGTAATTTTTTGGAAATACACTGAACATTTTTCATTTATGTTTCCCTTATAAAAGTTTTATTGTTAATGTTTTTATTATGTAACCTAAGTTTGTGTAAGTAAATCAATTTGTTGTTTTCAGTTCCAATGTTTATAATTTATTAGTTTGTCAAATAAAATTTTTATTTAAAACCATTTTTTCACCTTAATGTTTTTTTTATGAAATCAATAGATTCCGAGAAAAAGAAATTAAATACAATATGCTATGTGATAACTTGTTTTAATTTTTTTCTCAGAATATAAAATTTCCTTTATAGACCAGAGAAATTAGCAAATAAAAAGCCTTTTTCATGACACTCTTTGATACAGGTATCTTTGATAAATTGTTTAAACTTTTGCATATTTTGTTTATTAAGTATTGTTATCACCAAATTTATCAAAAGCAGTTGTTAGTTACCTGTATCAACGAATGTAACGGAAAAAAAGTTCTCTGGTCTATTGTATTTTATGAAGGTTTCACTTATCTACTTGTAAAGGTCAGGATGTACAACAGTTTTTGATTTGTGCTAAATTAATTTACAAAAATAAACATTTATCCTCTTACATCAATTAACAATTGTATAAACATATAGGTATCTAAAATTAAACACATTATTTTTAATTATTCTTGTTTTTTTATTAAAATTTCAAATTCTATTTTTTTTTTATTTTTATCTCTAAATCCACTAGAGTCTGTTTTTTGATTTCTGTTTTGTATGCTGCCAGTTTGGTTCTTTTTTCAATAATTGCACCTTCCAGTTTTTTTTTATAATAAATCCTTTTCAATGCATCAGTTTTCAAAACTTTCTTTTGCATCACTTTGTTCCTCATTTTGACAGCTGTTCCTGGATCTTTTTTAGGCAGCACACCTGATGTACCAGGTAGTAATACTGATACATTTGGTTCAGTATCAGTACATTGCTCTACTGGCCAAATGGGTATCATACCTGATACATCAGTATCCAGCTCCATTTGAACCTCTGGTATAACTGTAAAAATAAGTTACATGTTTTAAATGCACAATAGCATATTTTATATTTTTAAACCCTTATAGGGTAAATTATAGTTATAGGGTAAATCCATACCAAGTGGTTACAAATATATTAATAAATGCATGTAGCAAGTTATTTATGGATTTAATTTGTAGGCTAGAATGTACTTTACTCAATATAATTTGTTTGCAAACATCCATAACCAAATAATTTAAAAAAAACGTAGATGCCTGCAAACACCAAAAATGGTGTGCAGATTAAAACAAAAATGGCCGCCAATCGCAAATAGTGACCAATACAAATTTTTAAAAAATGTTTTTGGCTTACCACACCTAAGGGTATTTACTCATTAAATATCAAAATTTTTTGAGATGGTCAAGCAACAAATTAATTTTTTTCTGGAGCACTGAGTATGGATTGACTCTATAACCCAATAAAAAATAAAACACATCCATGATCAATTAGTTTATTTTATTTAACTCTCTCTTTATCAGGAGTCTATAGAAAAATTCAAATTCTATATAATTCTTTTATTTTTCTTACATTTCTAATGTCACTACCTTTCAGATAGCTACTAATTCTAAATAATTCTACATTATACATAATATTAGTATCTGACAAATGCTAATTAATTTTGATCCCCACAGACCACATCTAATAAAGTGTTACAGGTAAACAGAGAGTTAATTAAAAATACCAAATAAATGCAAAACTCACCCGATGCATGGTAGGAAGATGCACTATCACAACTGTTGGGTAATGGTTGTAATTGATTGCCCATCAAAGCCAACATTTGTGCTCCTACCTCAGTTAATAAGGGTTTAAAGGTTCCACCACCCGTTGCAAGTATGGCTTTCTAAAAACATTTTTATTGTTAGTTCATTGTTTTGTAAAAAATATTTTTGAGTACAGTAGTGATTACCTTATCTGCTGCTTCGTCTTTTTTAAGTTGGTCCAGTGCCTTTTTTTCGAAGTACTTTTGCATCTGAAATGTTAAAATCATTAAACTCCTAATTACTGTACATATATAATTAAATATATAGAAAATTTTATACTTCTATCACTTATATACATTTTCTTGTGCCACATTTTGTCGAGTGAGTCGTTTTAAATTTAAATACGCTGTATTTAATTGTTTTGCAGACCTTGGGGTTTCAGCACTGGCATTAAATTCTAAGGCTACTTTTCCCAGGTTGCAGTTTTTTCCGAAACAGACAAAGCGTTGGTACATTTATTTTCTACTACGTGTTTATATCTGAAAAGAGAAAATTAAAGTTAGTTTAATACCAATGAATATTAAATACTCTTAAATTGAAATAAGTAGTTATAATATAGTGAAATACTTACTTCTCAATAATTGTTAATAACAAACATTTTCCCGTTCCGTATAATTTTTACGAGGACTCGTTTTTTGGCTCATTTTAAGAATTAAAGATGATAAAATTGCAAATTGGCAAACATTAACGAACGACACAAAATTAATAGTTAGGTTATATTTGTTTGTTGATTTTCAGAATGCAGATTACACATAAACAGGAATGATGGTAAAGTGAAACAGCAACATTACTTTCTTAATTTAGAGCAAGATAAAGAACAATTCGTACAGAAATAATAAACGATTATAATCGATTCTACCGTTTCCATGTAAAATCGTATGTCAAATAATCTATAATCGGTGATCACGTAATTTTACCATAATTTTCGTTTCGGAAACCTGTCGCTTGTTAACAGTTGATCAAATTTGACACTTGGTTACATGATTGGAGATTTGAATAACGTTTCGGAAACCGGCCGTTATTAGATTCCTTCAATAATGAAAAAAGGCTTTCGCTCTAAGCTTGTAAATTCTTTTAGCGGCCATGAAGGATTGCTTCACCGATGGTGTCGTTTCCTTTGAGATTTTTTCAGTGAGTGAAATACATGTCGAACACATGTGTCGCCTTAAATGAAATGTTGAATTTTCTATTAAAAATCATTCGAAAATATCCTTTTTTTACCTGTCTCTCTGGTTTGGCTTGAACGTTGTAAATTTTCCACAGTTTATTAATGCTCAGATCACCTGATGCATACTTGCGCTCACTTCGACCCCTACAGTAATGAGACTCCACGCATTTTATACTTTTAATAAATTCGACCACGCTCCTCAGTTTCTCTTTATATAAATGCGTTCGTTTGTCTCCTCCCCTTTTCTTACATGGAAGATTACTTTCCTCTCTAAAATTGTTTATTATAGTTCGGAGTCGACCCCTTGTGATCCTCAAGGCATTAGTGAAAGTCTTTTGGCAAACGGATAACTTGCGATCTGGACCTTTTATGAAACACTTGCATGTAGTTGTCTTATTACGATTTACTCCAGTTTTTGGGCGACGTCTGCGAACAGGGTTTAAATCTAGGAATTGCAGTATAAAGGTGTCTTGTTTAACTTTCTCTTCATTTTTATGAAAAGCTTTATAAAATGCCATCACATCCGCAATATTGAGTTTTGTGCACTGGTAGGCACTCCCGTCATGCTTGCATATTGGCATTTTAGGCGCCTTCGTTTGCCCATACCTACAAATAAATTAAATTCACATTCTATTCTAAATATCTGGTAATTATATGTAAATCATTTTTTTAATGTAAAAAACAATGAAAATTATACATGTTCCCTGCATTTTAACAAAAATGCGAAGCATGTTGCATTCACGACAGACGACATTTTTTCTTCTATATAGATTTAAAAATATACTAACCTTAGCCGTTTTCCCACATGTCTCGCCCATTTCTCTGGTTGTGCGATTCTTTTTCTGCACTTTGTAGGCGTTAATACTTCTGGTGTTGTCTCCATTTATTATTAAAATTCAAAAACTTTAGAAAATAATGTTCGTTTTCTCAGCTTTGACACTAGTATGATCGCCATCTTAAAAATCACCGACCACGTGATACAATCCAGCGCTCTGATTGGTGCAGAGGGATATTGGTTGTTCTGAATCCTACACGACCTTGGAGAATGGTCGTTTTGAAACAACAACCAATTTTCTATATTTAATTTCAATGGGAGTTTGGTAGTTATGTTACGAAATTTATGCATAGCGGGATGCGTCTTTTTACAAGGAATCCAGTGGCGTATGCAGGTCAGATTGCCCAAAAAGTGGAGTTTGGTTGTTTTGCAAGTAGAGGTCTCATGTAACATGTAATATTATGTTGAAAACTGTTAAATTGAGAATAAATTGTAATATTAGTTTTCTTTGTTAAATTTGAAACAGTTTGATTAATACCAAGTATAGCTAAATTGGTTGTTATTAATATTGTAAGCCTAACCTTTGGCAAAATGATTTAGTTACTAAACTAGATTGAGCTCTTGAATCCAAAAGAGCTTTGCAGGTATGAAAATTACCTTTATTATCTTTTACATTGAATGTAACAGTTGATAATAATACAGACTGACTCTTCTTGTGATCATTTGAAGAAGCAAAATGTGTTTGTATTAATATTGGTGATTGAGAAATATCTGAATTATTATAAGTTGAAGAACTTTGAGCAACATTGTTTCTATCTCCATTTAACTCTGATTTAATTGATTGATTATTGAACGTGAAGACCCTGAATTATAATGAAGGAGAGTATTGTACGTGCGTCTGCACCTTTTACAAGAGCCAATAGTGCAAGTAATTTTGGCATGACCAATTCGTAAACCATTTAACCAAAACTCTTATGCTTTTATTTTTTCCCATTTTTGATTTAATGATAATTTTAAAAACTCTTTACATGTATAAATAGTATGCTCACCTTTACATAGATTGCTTTAATCGCATTGCTTGATAAATTTACTTGAGAACGCGGGTAAAACTCCCTAGGTGGTTTATTAAATTGATTTGATATCTTTGTATTAGAATGAGGTTCCTCTATAGACTGTAATATATCTTGTCTTTCTTTTAAAAATCCAAGAAATTCTGATAATGTAGCCATATCTGAGTTTGTATGGAACTCTTTCCACTTATTTTGATTAATTTTGTCTAGCTTGTAGTAAATTACATGAATTATGACCATGTCCCATAGTGCATCTTTAGTTAATTGTATACCTTCCAAGGCAGACAAATGCTTTGATACTTAGTCGAAAAGATTTCTGAATTGCAAAAAGAATTAATATTGAATAATGATTTTATGTGTATTAACAAGAAATTTCTTTTTGTCAAATTTGTCACAAAGTATTTCCCAAGCCCTGAGATAATCTTCTGGGGAGGGTCTGGTTTAGCAGGTAGGTGTTCGGCGTA
This sequence comes from Diabrotica undecimpunctata, assembly GCF_040954645.1. NCBI lineage: Eukaryota > Metazoa > Arthropoda > Insecta > Coleoptera > Chrysomelidae > Diabrotica > Diabrotica undecimpunctata. Next base: position 62,819,689 of record NC_092811.1, read on the forward strand.
GACTCGGCGACGAGAAGGCATTTTAAAGTACCTCGGGAACTATCGCTGGGAGTACGAAGAAGGAATCCTGCACCAAGGTCAGTCAGGCGGCTTCCTGGACTGAGATGTCTTTTGAAGATTCCAGACCCCCCTCTTAAAAAAAAGGTGGTAATACGGGGGAAGTATTTCGTAATAGAAAAGGCTTTTTTTATGATATAAATACTAAATAATAAAACACAATTTTTATTGTAATCTTTTTATTATGTTTTACCAACTAGATGTATAAATTACCTACTTACTAATTTTTTATTCTAACTCTTCAAGTTGGGCTTCATACAAAATATTGTCAATTTTTTGTTTATCTCATAACAATCTTCTTTTATTTTTGAAAGTCTGTCTGTCAGATATTTTCCATAAATGGAGTTTTTATCCACATTTGATGCACTACTTATAGCACGTGCAATGCTGTCTAACTTCTTCCTTCTTTTTTTTATTTGGTGTCTCATATACTTCATCTGAAGTTTCTTGAACCTCAATTGAAAGAGGTGATAAAATTCCATCATGCAAATTTCCAATGTGCCTTGGCGCCATTGATGGCAAGCACATTAACTTTCGTGCTCCATGTAGCAACGGATCCTATTATTATAACTATAAAGGACAGTTCAGTATAGTGCTAATGGCAGTGGCAAATGCTGAATATAAATTCCTGTATATTAATATAGGAGTAAATGGTAGAATGAGTGACTGAGGTGTATTTAGAGATTCCTCACTCAGAAAAGCCATGGAAAGAAACCTACTTAATTTTCCTCCAGATCAAAATTTGCCAAGGAGCAACAGTGGTATGCCATATGTATTTGTTTGTGATGATGCATTTCCCTTGTCAGAACGTATGATGAAACCTTTTCCTTCAAGAAATTTATCTAATGACAAAAGGATTTTTAATTATCGTTTATCTCGAGCACGGAGAGTGATTAAAAATGCATTTGGCATAATGTCCAATAGGTTTAGAGGGCTCCTATTAACCATAAATTTGACTGTTCTGTCCTACACAATTTTTAATTTCTAAAAATTCAACAAATGCAGAATCAGAAATGGCTTTATCTGTGAGAGATAAATTTAAGAATTATTTCATGAGGACATTTCATTAGGACAAACAAGAACAGCAATCCGACAACTTAACTCAGTATGGTGGGATAGACACCTAAATATGAAGACAAAAACGCAGATTTATAAAACATTAGTGCGAAGTATTATGACATATGGGGCTGAAAATTGGATCATAAACAAGAAAACCAGCAGTAAGATAGTAGCAACAGAGATGGAATGCCTGCGAAGATGCTGCAGAGTAACAAGAATGGATAGGAGAAGTAATGACGAAATAAAGCAAAGAACATCAATAGAAACAGACATACTAACATATATAGAACAAAAAAGACTAAAGTGGTATGGACATATAAGAAGAACTAGCGACAGCAGATGGATAAAGAGAATAACCGAATGGAGCCCCATAGGAAGGAGGAAAAGAGGACGACCCCGAAAATCCTGGATGAACGAAGTAGACGACGCCATGAGTAAGAGAGGACTAAACGATGGAGAATGGAACAACAGAGAGAGATGGAAACGGTTGAGCGAGGGAAGGCAGTGAATACTGTAGAATCCCTAAATAAATATATATATATATATATATATATATATATATATATATATATATATATATTTCATGAATGAAGGTTCTGTACCTTGGCAAAATAAATGTCTTACTTAAATAATAGTAATATCATTGTTTATATAGGGATAGTTGATCAGCCCAATAGGAATATTTTTTGATTCAAATTGAGACAGTCGCCAGATGTCCCCACAATTTCTGTCAGGATCGCAACATCAAAATGCATAGACACCAAGTTGGATATGATTATATTCATAACACTCCAACTTGCATACATATTAAGAAAAATAAATATGTATGGAAGAATATATTTAGAAATTGAATTAATGATGTCGTGCTATTCGTCTAACCATATCAGTGAGGGATGAGTAAAAAAATAGTAGGGGAAGCCGGGGCATAATGAGCACCCTAAGGACATTGGGTATTTTTGATCTTGTTCGTGGTAATATGGAAATTATTTTAGTTCTATATAGTTACATATTTATTATTTTTTATTACAAAATACAATTTTAACCTAAAACTCACTTAACAATAAAAAAAATAATAAAAAATGTTAAGTTAACAAAAAACCATTATGCCCCGGGTACGGGGCACAATGAGCACAGCATTTAAGAAAAGTTTTGCTTATTTCTGGCACTGTTCACAAATATATTTACACTCATCGTCATCGTCCTCTTCTCCAGCACAGGAGCAATGAGCCCATTTTTCGCATACACAACAACTTACCCACAATTCAGTTGATTGCGCAAGTATGAGTATCCACAGTATAGACAATCTACATCGGAAACGTCACTTTCCGAGTCATCTTCAACAGTTTTTTGTTTTTTCACATTGGTTTTAGACCTTTTGGCTTCTTTTTTTGTGTTTACGTTTTCTGTTTTGTTTTCTTTTTTATCCTCATCATTCTTAAACACTTTTCGTTTTTTAGATTCAGCGTTAGAATTTCTAGCCTCTTTAATTTGAGTTGACTCCATGAGCTCGTTCTTGTAGGGCGATTCTGTTAAAATAGCTGTCTTTCCCCGATTTCTTGTCTGTCTTTGTTTCTTTGTAGTCTTTGGAATGGGTAAAATTTGCTATGGAGAAGCAAACACAAATTTAGTTGGCTTATCGTTTTGATAAGGTAAATCGTGAAAAGGCAATCTGTTTGACATCCCAGGCTGTGGGGAGTGCCTTATGTTTTGGGAAGGTAAGTCTGAAGAAGGTGATCTGTTTGACGGTCCAGGTTGTGGAGAGTGCCTTATGCTTTGTGAAGGTGGCGTGTTCTGCCGAGGCTCCATAATTCCAGCATTTTGCGACTGTTCTATATTTGTAGTATCCGCTGCCACAAAATCAGCATCCACAAAAATATTTGGGTTAGGTGGCCATATCCCGGTAGCTTTAAAACCATTTATAGCTATTGACATTGTTCCCGCTCGAATAAACGCCTTTCCAAAATGTTCAGGCACTTGGTAGTGAGTAACTACTCGACTTGGATTCAACCTTAACCAATTTTTTATTTCGTTAGCGTAATAAACACTTAATGGTTTCATGAAGCTTACATCTAGTGGCTGGAGTTTATGGGTATAATGAGGTGGAAAATACAACAGAACTACACCATGCTGTCTTGCAAGTTTTAAATTTTTTGTGTGCGTAAAATGGCCATCTAACAATAACAACACAATATTTTCGTTTGAAGCTCTTGACCATGCTACGAATTTTTTAAACCATTTAACAAACAAATCACCTTGCATCCAGCCTGAATCATTACACTCAGCCCAAGACCCTGGTGGTGCGCCATCTAACAGTTCCGGCTTCATTCGTTTCCTTGGAAAAATAAAAAGTGGAGGCATGAATGAACCATCTGCACCCATACATATTTCCACAGTAAGCATCTTCCCTCTCTCTGCGGACGACAAAGACCCAACTTGCTTTTTCCCTTTGGTTGCGATAATTTTATTGAGACTTTTGGCAACAGTGGTTATGCCAGTTTCATCAACATTAAATAATCGATCTGCCGTTATCTGGTATTTCTCAATAGTCGTAGTTAGAAGTTCAAAGAACCTATTTACTGAAATTTTGTTAAACCCCATAGCGCGTGCTGCAGAAGTTGCCTCTGGTTTTCTCAAAGATAGAACATCATGCCTTTTAAGGAAAGCAGACAACCAATCTTCTCCCGCCATTTTGGTGGTATGATTAAAGTTATGGGAAATTTCGTGTCGTTCTGCTAACTGATATGCAACTTTTCGAAGGTCTCTTGATGTAAGCCCAAAAAGGCGATTTTCCATATCTTGAATATAGCCAACCAACTCTAATTCCTGCTCTGGTGTAAATACCGGTTTGAAGAATCCCATGCCTTTTTTAACGGCACAAGACATGTCTTGATTGGCTTGGTATTTACGTATGCGACGTTGTAAAGTAGCACGAGGAACAGCATAATTTGTAGCAGCAGTTTGACACGCCATGTTTCGATTTATAACAGCATCAATTGCTTGTGCCATTCCATTCTCTGTCCAAGATTGTCTGTTGGTCTGTTTTATATAATTACGCACCATATTTGCTTAACTGAAATAGAAACAAACGTTGGTTAAGAGTGTATCTAACAGCTTGATAACGAGGGGCAATACGGGCAGGGGCATTATGGACACCCTATTATTGCTCATTTTGCCCCGCTCATTATGCCCCACGCTTCATATTTAACTATTTTTGCCTCCTTAAAAGAAACCACAACAATTCTTTTGATTTAAGTTACATTAATGTAATAACTAAACTCACCTTTTGATCGTAGAGCTGTAACAATTTTAAAAACTAATCACTGATTGCCGTAGTATACTAAACAATATCATACAAAATTATATCACGTGTACAAAGAGATATCTATTACAAATAACGACCGCAGCGAACGGTTGATTCGTCTAAACTGAGTTGCCTGTTACGGGCACGCGCCTTTTACATTATGCTAGAGAGGTGTTGCCAAACTGCATTGGAAATTCTCTAAATTTAAGGAATTGTTCATCATGCCCCGGTGCTCATTTTGCCCCGGCTTCCCCTAATGCACAAATTCTAAATGTGCTGGTGGGATATGGCTTCTGTGTGCTGCATGAGAGAGAAAATATTCGAAATAATGAAAAAACAAATAATATAAAATGCGTTATTTCATTATTTCGAATACTTTCTCTCTCATACAGCACACAGAAGCCATCTCCCACCGGCACATTTAGAATCTGTGCATTACTATTTTTTTACTCTAATTCCTCCAGTTGAGCTTCAAATAAAATTGTATCTATTTTTTGTTTTACTTGTAATAATCTTTTTTTGTTTTTTATTTTTAAGAGTCTCTCAGTCACATATTTGCCATAAACAGTGTTTTCATCTTCACTATGCATGACCTTTATTGCATTTGCAATACTATCTAAAGCATTTGATGCTTTATCGGATACTGATAGTTCCCGTTCCCCTTTCTTCTTTTTTTAATGGGCGTCTCATACATATCCTCAACGACAATTTCTTCAATTACATTTGGAAGAGGTGATAGAATGCCATCATCACCTAATTCATATGTCATGTCCACATCTTGGCTTGAGTTTGACGTACTCACTCCTTCATTAATTTCGAATGATGAAACTGGCTTCCTCGTTGTTAAGTTTTCATTTAAAAATTGGAGTTTGTGGTGGTACCGTTCGCGTCATAAAAAACTGGTAACTCTTATAACCAAAAACCGTGTTTTTTAAGTTGTGTACGTTGGTCTTGTTACATGTGTCATTCTAATTTCTAGGGCACTGTTGCCAGTTCAACGAAAATATTATATGAAACCAGCTGAAAGCAGGGCTGTACGACAGACCGCCAGTTTTGAGTATACTAGAAACTAAAACATTATCGAACAATGTCGAACATTCTCTATCAGTCAGTCACATTTATTTAAACATGCATCCTAAAAAATTCTCCTATTACTATTGTAATTTTCCCACACATTGATTTGTGTTTTATTATAATTTATGAAAATATTTCAATTCAAAAATAATGATAGATAATCAATCTAGACATAACTTTAAATTGTTATCATAAAACAATACAGTGAGATACTGGATTATAACGGTCACGTTTTGAAAAGAGTTTTTTCGTCCCGGATATTTTATAGTTTATAATACGTAGAATAAAGTATAATGTTAGTTTTTCACATTTATTGTTCTTGTAATAAATAATAATTTAATTTTGGTTGTTTGCCTGTTACTAAAGTTATTGACACAAAGTACAATTCGTGTTCGGTAGGTAATTGAAGTATAAAATTACAGTATGTGCATTCCAATGTTCCCTGTGCCAATACCCTAGGTTTAAAGATCCTTCAAACATTTTGGATATTAGCTCAACCCTATCTCTGGTTACTAAATTTATTAGATACGGTTTTTTGTTGTTAATGATAAAAATAATACCTATCTAAAAACTTTATACATTTTTGAACATTATTTTTATTATATTTAGATTTTGTGGAATTCCGTTATCTGTGATGGCAACAACGAATTGATTCACGGACCATTGTGTCCAGTCTGAACACAGGTTTACATAGGGGAAAAAAAGTGTACCACTTTTATATGACGGGAAGTGTACCACAGTTTTGGGACGTATATCTGCAAAAATATAAACATGAATAAACATATTACTTATAAACACTTGTAATGTTTACCTCACTTACTCCAGCACCACTTTTCTGTCAGTCTAAAACCTTCCTCCTTTCTGCACTGTAAGTTTCTAATTCCATTCCACTTTTTCTGTATATCAGAAATTGTCTTTCCTAATATTTCACTTAAGTTGTTTAAAGCAACATTTCTCTTGTGTTTATTATGGTAATCTTTGTGTTTTATATTGAATAAACATGGGTTAGACTCGTATCCTTCTATTAATAGAATAATACTGTCCGTTGACCAAGACATTTTTAAATTATTTCAAAAGAAAATGCAACGAAGCAACTAAAACCAAACCCAAACAACAGTTATAACCTCAGAAAAAGCAACGTGTCTATTATGACATGACATATGACATAACCTAACTGTGTTCCATGGTTCCAAAAGCAAAAAAAGACGAAGAATCTAACTGCGCATGCGTGCATACTAATAATTGGTATCAAAATAGGACAGGTTCTAATAGCCCAGTCTGGTTATACAAAAATCATCGATTTCACGGCAAAATGTTTCGCAGATATCTGAAGCTTTTAAGACATAGGTGGGGGTTACTAGATGACATATAGATAAAAAGATACTCCTATTTTTACCTTGCGTTTTTATTAAACAATAATTTATGGTCAGAATTTGATTTTTTATCTATAAGTTTTTTCCCTTATAATTTAAATAAACAATATTTATACCATTTTTTAATGTCAAGAATATCTTTATTTTTCCGTTTTTTCAATTAAAATTGATAAATAATTTACGGAGATATTTGCAAAAAAGCAGTTTTTTGTACTAATTTATAAATTTATTTAATTTTTTTATTAACAAAATAAAATGTTATTAATACATTTCAACATTGAGGAATTACCGTCCTTTAAATGTGTGCGAAATTTCCCCCCGATCGGTGAAATAGTTTAAAAGTTATTCAATTTGTTTATCCCTGGGACTAATTATTTAAACCATTGAACTTGCCCTATGAATGATGCTAGACACATTTAACAAATTTCATAGGATTTTCTCAGACGTTAAATGAATATTGAGTTTTCATCGAAATTATTTACAAAATAAACGTTTGAAAAAGGAGTATGTTTTTTACTTATAAACAATTGTAATAACTTCTATATTTTTCAAGGTACAGACTTATACGTGCAACCATTAGATAGCTGGTAAAAAAACTCACATTTAACAAAAAAAATAAACCTTCTATGAACAATAGGAACGAAGTTAGCGACAATTTTTTTGTTAATTATATCTCCATTGTTTATAAACATTAAGAAGTAAAATTTGCACAAATTTTGAATGAAAATCCAAACTTTATATTGAATTTTATAGCTATAAAATTCATCCAATTTTTCGAAACTTAAAACCTTTCGAAACGAAGTTACTTTCGAAAGATCGACATAGGAAAGTGGAGGGTAAACTGTTTTAGCTCCTCGCTGCAAAATTTAATATTATGGTTACGGATTTATCATTCAAAAGTTTCAACAGTTCAATAAATATTTCACCTCTTCTGACGGTATTCCCAATTTCTTCTGTTGAAATTTTCTCACTGAAGGTACAATTTCTTTAAAAAACCAATTTTTGAAAATATCTGAGGTGAACGATGCCTTCTTAGAGTTATAATATGAAAGAAGGTATGGTGCATTATGTCTTTTAAAACTCTAGGTTTAGGAGATTTGCCAACCACTACAGGTATCAATCTATGCGATCCATCAGCGTTAGCACAAAGCAGTGCCAAGATCCTGTCCTTGCTGATTTTTCTTCCAGAATCCGATTTTTCATATTTGGAGGCTTGTGCGCTTTCAGGCAAAGTACGCCATAACAAACCAGTTTCATCAACATTGTAAATCTGAGATTCTAATAGCATTTCGTTACTTACTTGCTATATGTGCTACTAATTTTTGTCTAAAAGGTTCTGTTTCTTCTTTTGGTGCAGTTAAAGCTTCGCCGTAACGTCTTTTATTCATGATTCCGTGCCTTTTACGAAAGCGCTAGATCCATCCATCACTTGCTCTGAATGGTATGTCCATATGATTTGCTAATTTAATTGCAGCAAATTTCAATTTGACTGCTCGGACCAGGATCCCACTAGAACGTTGTTGGCCATACCATTTTAAGATTGCTTCTTCCAGTGAAGTTTCACGAGCCAAATTCATTCATTTTCCAAGATTGTTATGCTCTCCTACATCACACATGCATGCAAATTTATTTATTTTGTATTTGTTTTTTATGTCCGAAAGTTTGCTTTTTTATGCCATATTGGTTACATATATAAGATGCATGTGTAATATTAACAGTATGTTTTTATTTTTTTTACATTTGACCGGATTTTTTGTCCTTTATATCCGAAGTTCGTTATATCGAGGTTTTACTGTACGATCTTTTGAAGGTCGCGCAATACAGGATGAGCAGGACAATTGTCTACATGCAAAAGAATTTTTCGCCTTTAAGCTCGATATCCCACTTTTTTATCGCTTCTTCAAAAATTTCCGAGGTCATCCACGCACCCTTGTTTGCTTTATAGGTCACCGGTAGATTTTTTATGTTTTTAACCTTTAACTACGGGCGCCCCTCCATTAGTCATAACTACGTGCGCGGTATATTCTGTACACCACCGACTAAAAACGCAAATAAAAGCCACAACTAGGTATTTTTAGTACATATATTGTATATAATAAATGTAGGCATATATTTAAGAGAATGTCTTAACATAAAAAATAATACATAACGAAAATATAAAGATTAGCAACAAATATAAGAACAAAAACTCAACCACTTCTTTTTCTCTAAAAATAACCTTCTTGAGATTCTTGTATATTAGCTTAACATTAAAAATATTATAAAACTAGTATATAAATCTAAAAACTAGGAGTAAATAATCATTCACAAATGAACATATTTGAGAATATGTGTGCTATTCACTTTCGTTTTCTTCCTCGTTTGCGTCTACTAAATTACAATTTGCACAAATTGTAACAGAGTGCTCTTTACAAACCATTCTATTACATTTGTTGCAAGATATTGTTGTAACTCTATTTTTGCTCCTTCCACAACAATGGCACCTCCCCCGTTTTTTTGCTGGTGGTTCTTCATCGTGGTCGTCTTGTACGTTTTTGTATTTCTTCAAGAATATTTTTAAATCCAGAGGTAAACTCTGTATTTCCGCCCTCTCAGAAAGATGAGGTCTTATCAATGCCAATGATAATTCTTTTAGAAAAACTCTTCTATATTTTTGAGGATTGTCGATGTTGGCAGCATTGTACAGGATCTGGCTGTTAATCCGGCAATATTCAGGAGTTGAAAAAACAATGGGATTGGCCATCTTCGTGTTCTTCGGGATACCGAATAGGTACTGCACATTTTTTCTACAGTGTCTACGCCTTCTTTATGTGAATTATAGTCTAAAATTAGCATTGGTTTTCCTGTTTCGGGATCTACTGTAGAATTACTGTGCATGGTAAATAGGAGAATGACAGCTTTATTTTTTTTTGGTGTGTAGGATACAATGTTAACTTCTTTTTGAAAACCAAAAGTGGATGATCCAATTGGTGTGTTTTTCTTGGTAAAAACTCTGGAGGTAGTTCCCTTTTATTTCGTTTAAGTGTGCCAACCATCGTTATCTTTTCCTTCAAAAGGTTAATTGCCAACGGATAACTCGTATACCAATTGTCGCATGTTAAATTACGGTTTTTACCTTTCCAAGGTTGAAGCAGGCGATGGGTAATATCCGTTGGTGTGTTAGATTTTTTGTAGGGCCCTTCCGGTTGTTGACCACAATACACCTCAAAATTGGTGACATAAAAGGTCTGCGCGTCACATAACACAAACACTTTTAAGCCATACTTTGCAGGTTTACTTGGAATGTATTGCACAAAGTTGCATCTACCTCTAAAAGGTATCAACATTTCGTCGATAGTCATTTCTTCTCCCAAGAAATAGTTGCTGCTACAGTTTTTCATAAACGTATCAAGAGTAAAGCGAATGGCAGCAAGTTTGTCAATTGATTTTCGGTCCTTTCGAGTATCTTTGTTGTCAAACCTAAGACAGGAAGCAAAAATAAAAATCGATCTGCGCTCATACAGGCTCGAAAGATTTCTGAGCCGGTACCATCTTTTGTCCACAATTCGAGGAAGTGTGTATGATTTTGTTTTTTAGTCCCTGCAAGAAATAATAATCCTAATAATGCCATGATTTCCTGTTTAGTCGTATCTTTGGCCCGTCTTGGCCGTTCATAATTTAATCGCATTTTTGCAATCTGCAAATTTGTACATTCAACTATATTTTCTATGATTTCATTTGTAAAGAGTTTTTCAAAAGCACTTAGTTCCGTAGTAACATCTCTCGCACAAACTGTTGGCCCAGGAAATATCTTGACAATATTTTTTGAAGGAGTTTTAGTAAATTTGCTAAGAAGAGATTTCTTATACCATTTAGTTTTTCTGTCTTTTGCTATAAAATAATCATTGTCTTCATCAAGATCTTAACTGTTTTCAATGTTACTGTTTGTGTCCGAGTCAATCGTATATTGATTTTCGTCATTCAGATCAACTTCTGATTCAGTGTCGTGCTCCGTTTTTTCTATTAGCTCGTCGTCTGAAGTATCTGGGTCTCCACCAACATCTTCATCAGATTCTTCCTCAAATATAGCTTGAGCCATAGCTCTAAGTTCATCTTCTGAGAGTTTTTGCGGATTTCTTACTGGTACACGATCCCTGCAAAGTAAATATTTTGTAGTACCTCTCGATTTATAAACGTTACGAGAAATATATAGAGGCAACGTTTGTAATTTTTATTATTTATTTCTAATTAATATTTCAAAGAGACATGACCGTATTGCTATGGAAGAAAGAACATGAAAAAACAAGACCACAAAAACAACTAGAAAGTCGTTAAATAGTCCAATAATAGGTACTCACAAATATCCAAATAGATAACGGTATATTAAGTTATGAGAAAATGCTAAAATAAAATATTTGATCAAATGTATTATCATAAAACTAGTTTTATTATAATAAAATGAAAGTTTTATTAAAATTTTAATAACAAATTACAAATTCTTTTATTCAAAACGTTGCAAAATGTCTAGCTTTTGTTACATATAAGTCGCTATACATTAATAATGCTATTTTTTAGTAGATAAACGTAATATAAATCTCACAAAATTTACTTACATAACTAGGTGCTTGGTGTACTACATACACCACTGGTAAACTTCTCCTGAATTTTTCCAACCATCAGTCTATCTCTGCAGCAATCAATTTTACAACTGTTGAGGTTTATAGCTGACACATCAGAGATAGGTTAGGTAGAGGGACACGTGCGCAACCAGTGCTTATCAGAAATAGCGGCCAATTTAGTGCGACTGGTGTACTGAGTACACCGTAGCCCGTAGTTAAAGGTTAAAGCAACGCGGTTTTTTTGACTTCCCTATCACTAACAATTTTCGCTTCACCGAACCTGTTATGTTAACGGCCACTAAAACTGTAATGCGTTCCTTAGAGAGCTTTCCACCAACGCACTTTTCCAATTTAAATTTTAAAGTTCTGTTTGGTGTCATTTTAAAAAACAATCCAGTCTCATCCGCATTGAAAATGTCGTCTGACGCATATTGTGCTTTCAGTCCAGACCACACGTTTTCTAGCCAATCATCCGTTACGTTTTTGTTAACATAGCGAGCCTCTCCGCTGATTTGCCCGTAGTTGATCTTGTGCCGCAGCTTCCACTTGCTCAGCCAACCCTCAGATGCCTTGAAATTCTCCCAAGTTCAGTTGCAAAAAACTCAGCTTTTGTCCTGACCACAGGCCCAGAAAGTGGAATATGGTTAATACGCTGCTGCTGGAACCACTGAAGCAAAGCGCGATCTAAATCTTTGTGCTGAGGTTTCCGCAACTTCTTCTTGCTACCGCCCTCCATCTCCGCTTTAAGCCACTTTTTTCTGTCCTTTCATATCGTAGCCACAGTTGACTGAGACAGCCCCGTCCGGCGAACGACATCCGATTGTTTTTTACCTTTCTCAATTTCTCGAGTTATCGATAACTTTTCCTCCACCGAGAGCACTTTACGCTTTTTCGAAAACATGTTGACAGTTGACACACAAAGACACAACTCAAACTGGAAATGAAAAGTCGTCAATAGATAGCAACATCTGTGTGATAACAGTTAGGTACGCCGCACGAACAATAAACGTAAGTCACTTAATTCTCTCATAAGAAAGAGTAGAATCGGTGGCCGCATTCCTTAAGCGCAAAACAAAACAACCGCTGGACAATGACCTTGTCACTTTTCACCTTTCTCTATTGCTCGAGTTATCGATAACTTTTCCTCCACTGAGAGCACTTTACGCTTTTTCAAAAACATGTTTACTGTTGACACACTAAGACACAACTCAAACTGGAAATTAAAAGTCGTCAATAGATGACAACATCTGTGTGATAACAGTTAGGAATTTCTTAAGCGCAAAAATGACTTTGTCACTCGTGACTCAGGTAGTCTGAACTTTAAACACAATAACACATTTGTCATCAACTATTGAACGCTAAAAAGTTATCGCTAATTTTAAATTTCAAAAATGGAAATTTGTTTTTAAAAAATATTTTTATTTCTAAGCTACAATTTTAATGCATCTAAACTGAACAAGACCAAGAATAATAATAATTTTTACAATGCAAATAACAAAGAAACAATACGACAACTTCTGGGGAAACTGCAGAGTAAGCCGCAGGTGTTGGTTGCGATTCTGCCAGGTCCGGACTTTCGTACCATGTAACTCCTCCGTCCTTAAGAGGAAAAAATAACGGAGGTATTTTTGGATTCCAAATTTTGGGGACATCTTTCTTCCAATGGAATTTCGTCAGGAACCCTCTTATTTTTGCAATACTTCCGGTATCTGGTGATGATGTAAATTATAACGATTAGTATTAATATAGATAAGATGACTGAACCGGTGCTGATAATGGGTGTAGTTGGAAAGCCAATTTCTTCTACTGGTGAAAGATTTCTGGTAATTCTGTTAATTTCGTATAGTCCTTCCATATCGATTTTGCTCAAATTGGTTACTTGATAATTTACCTTTTCAGTCGAGAAATTTTCTAGTTTTGGTAATACTATGATTTTTCCAGATTGGATTCGTGGATTGTTTGAAAATTTTAAGGTTCCGACTTCTATTTCACATTTTGGCGGGATTTCTATTAACGAAGGTTCTTTTATTTCCAAAAACGAATTGGACTCACATTTTGAGATTAATTTGACAGTACTGGATGGGATTATTAAGATCTGGTTCTCCATGACGTGCTCGATAATGGGTTCTTGTAGATTTACTTCAGTGGCGTAGCATTTCTCTGGGTTACGTCCATCAATTAATTTATAGGTGCAGGTATCTATTTGGGTGTAGTCCTGTTGGCAGTAGTATCTGGTTTCGAGGATGGGACATTCTTCTTTTATCGATAGTGATTTTCTCCTTTTGCCAAGTAGGGATATAAAGGAATATATGTTTGATGATTTTGTATTACGGGGTAAACATGGAAAAAATCGTAATTTTCTGATTTGAATATAGGAACATGGATAGCGAATATAAGCTTGGATTCGTAAAAGGTTACTTGGGTACTGAGAAACAGATAGTATGTTAGCACATTGTTAAATTTTGCGATTTGTTCTTCTTTGTATATATGTGATAAATATGACATCATTTCTGAGATTTCTTGGGTAGATATTATTGAATTATGAAGAGTATTTAATTTAGAGAAAACGATCGAATTTTCAATATTGTTAATAAATGTTATTAAATTTTGGCAATCAAGATTAATCTGGTAAAGAATACTTTGATAAGTTATGTAATTATCCAAAGTGATTATTTTGGTTTCTAATGAATATTTAAATTTTTCTATATTGTCTTGTAATTTTTGTTGATTTTGCCACAAGGTTGATAAAGATTGATTATAATGATTAACAAGCTTTTTGTACAAAGTTGACTGAAGGTTAAGTTCATGAATTACATTTTTCTGATTTAATTGTAAAATATTAATTGCTTTATCGTATCGTTCTCCATCGTCAGCATCTAAAGTTCCAAAAGCCCATTTATTAATTTTGCCTATTCCATCTATTAAACCTCTTTTAGAGCGAATATGTGGATGTAAATTTTCAAATTTTCTTTCGAGAATTTTTATTAAGAATTCGGTTCTTTTTGTCATTTGTTCAGCTAAGCTATGAAAAGATATAGGGTTAGAAGCATTACTTACTATTAGACTATTCTTAAGGCTATAAAAATGGTTAGTTAAACTAGTTATCTGTTTAGTTACTTCTCTTAAATCTAGATAGTATATAAAGGTATGCCAGAGATGCCACTTTGGAACAGGATCTGTTCTTTTCGAAACAGGTTTTTATTTGGAACAGGTTGGAACAGATATTGATCAATAAGTTTTCCTGTTCCAATATAACAGTTTTTTATCACACAACAGACCAGTGTATTTACAACTACTATCAATCAGAGACCGGTGTTGCATTGCTGTGCTGTTATAATATGGTTATTGCAGTTCCATGCGCATAAAAGCATGAATGTAAACTTGCTGGCTTGAATGTAAAAAATCTAAAATAAATATTAGAAATATATTTCATAACACAAAATATAATAAAACTAAAAAAAATAAATATAATCATTCTTTGGCAACGATAAAATCTACATCCATATTGATATATATTATTATTATTGCAGATTTGTTAATAAGAAAATACTTAAAGTTAATAGGTAAATTCATATCAACTAACAAAAAATTAAGTATACAATTTGTTTAACCATAAAACTATTATATGGATGTGTACTATAGTTATCAAAAAGGAACACAAAAGTAGTAGGCAATAACTTAAATTTTTCCTGGATTAATTAAATGGATTCAGAAAACCTAAAAAAAAATTGTTAACATTTATAAACAACAAATATTTTAATTTTTTTGCACTAAGTCTTGTTCGACGTTCATTTAAAAGATTTGCTGCCTTAGAAAATAACCTTTTACAAGGCACAGAGCTAGCTAATGCACAACATCTAGCGCGTACCAAACGACTTAAATACGGATAATTATGTTCATTTTCTCTCCACCAGTCTAAAGGATGTTTACTCCGACTAACGACTTCATCTTCCAAATACTTTTGAAATTCAATTATAGCCCTCGAACTGGAAGTAACTTTGGGTTTAAATTGGGAAACATTTTTATCTAAGGAATCCCACAAACAATATTTTGCTTTATTTTGTTCGGTTTCTGCCAATAGTGAAACTGGATTTGATGATGTGCTAGGTATAGGCTCAGGTTCATGACGTTCACATTGTGCGTTAATAATTTCCGTAAGGGCAGTTATGATTACCTTTTTAACTTTTTCGACGGCATCGCTGTTCTTAAACCCAAAATATTTAAATCTAGGATCCAGTAAGGTGCAAATGAGTAGCGTATCACTATATTCCACATTACCCAACTTGGACCAAAGACCTTTCCGTAAACAGTTTAAAACGTCATTGGATTGTTCATTAAAATTTTCCACTTACAAATTATCACAGACATTAAGAAGTCCTCTAGTTAATACAATCACTAGCGAGGCTGACATGTAATTTTCACCACTCACACAATTCGTTGCATCAGCAAACGGCTCCAGAATTTGACACAGTTCTTTGAGTATAGTCCACTCCTCTCCTGAAATTGTAGGCAATGAATCGTCTAGGAGACCTAACGTGGAACGAAGACTTTTTTCCAATTGAACAAATCTTTCTATGATATGATAAGTTGAGTTCCATCTTGTCGGGACATCTTGATAACCTTTAATGGTATATTCACTCCATTTTTTATTTGTGTATCGAAAAGCATTTTGATAGCTTTATTACTTCTTTTGAAATGCGCTACTATCTGTCTTCACTTTTATTAAGATACCCTGAGCCAATTTCAAAGCATCCTGCACCGTTAAGTTAAGGGTGTGAGCAAAACATCCAAAATGTTCCCATCCTGTATTGCCAATTGCCTTTTTAATATTAGCAGCATTGTCGGATACTGCAAGAATAACTTTTTTCTGTAACCGCCAACTATTTTGCAACATCGATTAAAGTTTTTGATAAATTGGTTCCCGTATGGCTACCTTCAAACAAGTCACACTCCAAGAGAATACTGCGCATTTGAAATTTATCGTCAATAAAATGGCCCGTGATTGCTATGAAACTTTCATTGTTTGCCGATGTCCTGCAATCTGTAGTAATGCAAACATTTAAAATATTTTGTGCGGCCTCTTTAGTTCTATTTAAACACCTTTCATATAAAGCTGGAATTAGAGTTTTAGAAATCGTTTGCCTATTTGGAAGTCTATATGAAGGATTTAAAGATTGTACAAATGTTTTAAAGCCCACATCCTCCACAATACTAAATGGCTGAAAAGCCATAGTAAATAATAATAATAAATTCGAATCGATGGACTTTTTTGTTTCAGAAGATAATTTTTTGTTTGAAAAAGATGTAATTCTTTCTTGTGTAATAATTCTACGTTTTTTGGTTCAGGTGGTTCAGGTATGTCTCTGGTTGCGGTGGATATACAACTAGCACTTTACTGCTGTGAATCGCAGCTAGTAGTGGTAGTGATGACAACACTGGCGCTGTCCACAACGTTTTCTATATTTCCAATGTCACTACTTACACACACAACTGATTTTTGTGGAATGTTCACAGTTGGATGCTTTCTTTCAATATGTTTTTTTAAGTTTGTTATTGATGATTTATACGACATTTCTAACTGACACATATTACACTTCGCAATCGTGTTGTCAACTATGGTAAAAAAGTTCCAAATTGGGCTACTTTTATTGTGCCTTGATACACTTTTCAATAAAGAATTCGAACTCATCATAAAAGAATATTTTACTTAAAAGGAAAATAACACATAGGTATTAAACCGGCAATAAAACTATCTAAAATTTAATTCTACTGCGACTCGCGACAAGACTTCAAACTTTCAAAACATACAACCACAAATACAATGATCTATTGTTAACGCAACAACCTTTCTGGAACAAACCGAACCGGTACTGAAGCAACCCGTAGGCCGTAACACAGTGTTAGAGTTGGAACAGTTTGGAACTGAAGCAGTTTTTTTGAAACAGATAATTTTTGGAACTGAAACAGGTTGTAACAGTTATTGAAAAACCCCTGCTCCAACCATCCCTACCTAATAGTATGGGTAACAAAGGATTCGTTATAGGAGTAATTTTTACATCCTCTCCTTCACATCTCCGTTGAAGTGCCAAGAATATCAGGAGCAAACACGTTGTCCGGATTTTCATTTTCCTGAAAAGATATTTTTTGTTTTACTCTGGGTTTTCTGATTATATTTTTATGGTAATTTCCTTTATTAGTTTGTAAGATAAGGCCTGAATCTTGGACTATTTCAGTCTTTTTAAATTTTGGTGCCTTTTTATCGCGCAATTTTGTTTTGACGTAGAGAAATCTGGAGGGTCATTTCGATTTTCATTTAATTTATTAATTATTTTTTCTTTTGTTTCTTCGTTTCTACTTTTTATTATTTCGTATAACTGTTTACTTGCTTTTTTTATGGTTTTGTACATAGTATGATAAAATAAGGTTATCGTCCAAGTCGAAAGGATCTGGACTATTAATGTGTCCTTTTATTATTTCAAATGGGGTAAACTTAGTGATGGAATGAATTGAATTATTATAGCTTAGAATAGCATGTTTTATTAATTAGTTAGGGGTTAATTCTTTATTTTCTTCTCTAAGACAGCGAAAGCATTCTATTAGTGTAGAATGAAACCTTTCTACGGGGGAGTTGGAATTACTATTTTTAGAAGTTGTGAAATGTAGTTATATATGGTGAAGTTTACAAAAATCTTTAAGGTCATTATTTTTGAATTCTGTTCCACAGTCGGCAGTAATTTTATAAGGTAAACCGTGGTGGCTTACGAAGAGAAGTAAATTTTCCACTACGGAGGTGCCATTGACACTAGGTAAAGGATATGCTTGGGCATTAGAAATTTTAAAGACATCTACATGAATATGTTCAAAGGGTTTTGATGCAGTGGGAGTTAGACTAAATTTTATAATTGGAGGATTTCTATCGTATTTGTTTTTAAGACAAGTTTCACAATTATTTATAAATCGTTCGATATCTTCTGCCATTTTTGGCCAATAGTAACGTGATCCTAGGGACATTTTTACTTCATTTATACCGCGATGTCCTTTTTTGTGTATGTGATAATACTCTAATTTTTCTTTCTGTTCCTGAGTATCTATTATGTCAGTTAAAAATTTTGTGGAATGTACAAATTTAAAAGCGGAATTTTTAAAATAATTCTGAACTATTACTACAAATGTTTCTGGTAAAATGTTTTCTTTAAAGTACAACGCATAAATCTTTTTGGGATCTATATATTCTTTTAAAAATTTAAAAATACTTTCTTCAATATTTCTTTGGGGTAAAGTAACATAAACTCTATAATTATCAAATATTTTTTCATTTTTGCATTTTATTTTATTTATTTCTCCACCTGTTAATATAATTTGATTTTTATAAGTATTTAGGGCTTTTTCGGTTATGGGTATACCTAGAATGGGATTTTCTAAAGAGGTATGACAGGTTTCTAAGTCTGAGTCATCTCTTTCGGGATTTTCAAGAGGGGGTCGAACTTGTATGTCCGAAATAATATTTATTTTACTAGTAGTTGATCCATCATTTAGTAAGGAGTCAAGGTCTTCTTCTGAAAGTTGCGGTAAGTCGCCAAAGTTGCGCAGTTCATTATCTATTATTTCATTTATGTCACCTAAATTAACGTCCATCGATTCCGTTTCGAGAGCATTTAAATCGGAATCTATTTTAATTCTAGAAAGCGCGTCGGCTACTTTATTATTTTTCCCTTTTAAATATTGGATATCATAATCAAATTCTTCGAGCTTAAGTTTCCACCGTACTAAGCGAGAGTTTGGCTCTTTAAGTAAAAATAACCACTGAAGGGGTTTATGATCAGTTAAAATTTGGAATCTGCGACCGAAGAGGTAGGGTCGAAAATATTTGCAACCGTATACAATCGCTAATAACTCTTTCTCTATGGTTGAATAATTAATTTCGGCTGAATTTAACGTACGTGAGGCGTAACATGTAGGATGGTTATCTTGCATGAGAACGCTGCCAACTGCATAATTAGAAGCATCAGTTATTAATTGAAAATTTTTGTTAAAGTCGGGATAAGCTAAAATAGGTTCTGAAGTCAAAAGATTTTTACAAATATTAAAACAGTCTAAGAATTCTTTGTTGTGGATAACTTTCTGATCCTTTTTTAAACACATGGTCATAGGTTTAGTTATAGCTGCAAAGTTTTTAATCAATTTTCTATAGTATCCTAACAAACCTAAGAATGACTTTATTTCTTTCTGCGTACGAGGGGTAGGAAAATTTTTAATCGCTCTAATCTTTTTTGGATTGGGCTTAACTCCGTCTGGGGTCACTATATGCCCTAAAAATTCAACTTCCTTTCTAAGGAATTCGCATTTATCAATTTATATTTTTAATTGTGCATCTTTTAATTTTGCAAACACTAATTTTAAGTTTTGAATGTGCTCTTGGAGGCTTGTGCTAAAAATAATTATATCGTCCATATATACCATACAGATTTTGTTTTGTAAATCCTTTAATATTTCATCCATTACCCTTTGGAAGGTGGATGGTGCGTTTTTTAAGCCAAAAGGCATTCTTAAAAATTCGTAGTGTCCATTATTAACACTAAATGCTGTTTTTTCTATGGAGCAGGGGCTCATCTCGATTTGATGAAAACCGCTAGCTAAGTCAAGAGTAGTAAAATATTGTGCTCGTCCTAATTTGTCCAATATTTCGGTAATATTGGGTATCGGATATCGATCACTAATGGTTTTATCATTAAGTTTCCTATAATCTATAACACAGCGAAATTTTTGTTGATTGGAAGAATCGAGTTTCTTCTTTACTATCCAAAGTGGGGAGCCCCAGGGACTATTACTGGCTCTAATAATTCCGTCGTCTAACACTTTGTCAATTTGCTTTTTAATTTCTTCCTTGTGAACATAAGGGTATCTGTACGACTTTACATGTACAGGTTCCTCGTCGGTTGTTTTAATAACATGTTTTACTTTTGACGTAAATGTAAGCATTTTATCCATTTTATAATTATGTTGTCTATTAGAAAATTCAAATTTATAACATTGATAAACGTTAGAATCGTATGGATAAGCGTTTATGGGTTTTAATAAAGTTATAGATAAATTTTTATTAGTTTCATTGACAAATTTTACTAAAGCTAAACCATCATTTGCTACAGTTAGCATTTCTGGTACATACATATCACCTAAAATTATCTTATCAATTAATATTTCACCGTTCGGTACGATCACAGGGACTTCTTTTCTAATCTTCTCATAAGGGCCAACAGATATTTTAAACTTTATGTCTGATGGTTTTCTAAATTTAATAGGGATTATTGTGTCTCTGCTAACGAGACATTTATTATTAAAATCAATGTTAAACTTCATGGATAATAGGTCATTAACCCCGACCAAGCCATCATAAAACTCAAGTCATATAATATGTAGTGCAGTATGTTGTTTCGATTAAATTCTTGGAACGCCGGTATGGCTGCTTGGTATTTGATATCTTTCGTGCCAAGAGACGTAGAAATTGAAACGTTTGAAGAATATATGCAATCTGAATAAAATTGTTCAGCAATACTGGGTTTTAAGATTGATTTCGTACTACCAGTATCAATTAATAATTTTAATGGGGGATTAGAAGTAGTGATGTAAGGTAAAGGGTTATTAGAGGTTAAATTTAATTCGATTAAGTTATTTGGTTTTCTGAGGTGGTTTCCTGAAAATTCTGAGGAAAATAATCTAAATCTACTTGCTCACCGGAATGGATATCTGCGTCGACGTCGCTATGCGTCTGTTCGCATTCTTGTCTATCGTAATCATTATTATATAATTCTTCAACTATAATATTCGGCTTTTGCCCATTATTTTGAAAATAGTTTCTATTAAAATTATTTGTTCTTCTGTTGAACGTTGAAGGGAATCTAGAATTTGTGGAAATATTCATCGGTTCCGGCTTTGGGGCGCGATGTTTGTACATTAATAGGTTGGCGAGGTCATTGGAAATTTTGGGGATAATTATTATTTGTATTAAAGTTTGGATTTTGGGGAATAGAAGAATTTGTTTGAAAATATTGATTATTCATGGGATTATACAATTGCCTGTTTGGATTAGGGAAATTCTGATTTCTGAAATTGCCTTTATTTTGGTGCGACTTATTGTCATTATTACTTGAATAAAATTTCTCGAAATTCTCAAATTCATTTACATAAGCTATGGCGTGTTCTAAAGAAGCTGGTGCTTTTAAATGCATATTATTTTTTAATGTGCCGGTACAACCCGTAATAAAAGTGTTTAGTGCTGTATTTTCGCAAAATTGTATGAAAACAGCCTTTTGATTTACATCAAGATTAGTATCATTGCTAATTCTTTGTACTATATTACTTACTAACAATTGTAATCTATTTCCAAATTCTATTAAATTTTCATTTCTTTGTGGCCTAGTTCTAGTAAGTTCTTGTGTTAAGGATTGTAAATTACGTTTATCAGAAAAACATTGTATAAGCGCGGCTTTTAAAAGTGCCCAATTATTAAATTCTACCCTATTTCCTACCATAAGCTCAGCTTTTCCTATAAGTTTTCCTTGAATACATTCAAAAATGTGATCATTTAATTCTTGGTCATTATATGCTCTATATGTAATAATTAAGTTATCGCAAAGATAAATAAATTTATTTAAAGTATTAGTATCTCCATCATAAGGTCTAATATTTGAAATTTTTGACTTAAATAGTTCCCAATTAATGGGACGACGTTCGAACGTCGAATTTTAATATTTTTATTATCTTTATTCTTCCTATCTTTAAAGTTAATCTTTAGATTCTTAAGAGATTCTACCAAGGAATCAGCGTCAATCATAAAATGAAAATATCGTCTAATAAACAATGTCTTAACAAGCTATCTTCCGAATTTATGAAAAATAAATAAGGAAGGCAAGAAGGAACTTGGCACTCACCTCGATAGTCTTTGCCAACTACTTCTCCAAATTCGTCCACCCAAATGAAGGACTGCTGTCACTGAAGGGCTGCTTTCCACTAAACGGAATGTTCTTTGGATTTGCACTTAAGGCGTTGAAACACCAAAGTCCCGAAAAAGTCTGCTTTTCGATAGATACGAAATTCACAGTTTCGCGACTCGCACAAATCCTACTGACTGCGCCAATTTTAAATTTCAAAAAATGAAATTTGTTTTTAAAAAATATTTTTATTTCTAAGCTACAATTTTAATGCATCTAAACTGAACAAGACCAAGAATAATAATAATTTTTACAATGCAAATAACAAAGAAACAATACGACAACTTCTGGGGAAACTGCAGAGTAAGTCGCAGGTGTTGGTTGCGATTCTGCCACGTCGGACTTTCGTACCATGTAACTCGCTATACAGAGAGAACGATATCGGTATATAGAAAGAATTAATACATTGTTCTTCTGAGGAACCAACCAACGTTTACTATTTTCATCTTTATAGAGGAATTATCGTTATATAGGGAATCGTTATAGACAAAGACTACTGTATCACTATTTTTATCTTAGAACTGATTGATACAGATTAAAATACAAGTAATATTTACTTACCTTCCTCTGTAGATTCCAATAATTTCATTTAGAGGAAATTGGTCACAATTTTCTGAAACTAACAGCCGGCACGAGCATTTTATAACGATGTTATTAACTGCTCTTCATCTCGTATACTAGCTATACTAACGGTTCTTATAGCTGCTAGGAAATAGCAGGTATAGTAGTAAGCCAACCCTCGGAGTCCCTTCCCCACTTCTTTACGAAATACCTTTTCATGGACTAAAATTTTCCGAAGGTCACTCAGGTATATAAATTATCTTCAAATAGCAATAAAGAAGTATGTACGCATTTAGTACTCATTTAATTAAAAGAAAATTCTACAACTTTCTTATAATATTGTAGATGTCTTATCAAATATAAACATTGTTAACTTAATTGTTTGTTAATTATAGTAGAATATTTCAATTTATAATTTTTTTATTTGCCAATGTACCATGAAATCTTACGCAACATGAGTAATTACAGTGTTAATTTTAATAAATATCTCAAAATTGCACATAGTGATGAAAAAAAAACAAAAATTTCGATTCGAGTTTTCTTCGTTTTTTGCGTTTTTTGAGAATATTTCCCATAGTAATGTATATTTTTTTTACACTATCGGAAAGTAGAGATTTCAACGAACAAAAAGCCCACCGACTTTTTTAAAAAAGCTGATATTTTGACGCGTGAATTTTCGATTGAAAATTAGGGTGCTTTTTCGATATTAAATCAAGATCAGGTGAAAAAAAAATAATTTTTCAATTCCAAAAAATTACAGTGTGTTTGGTAAATACTAAGGCAAATTTTCACTAAGTTTCGTAATTTTTTTTTTTGTAAAAGGTAAAAATTAAAAACCAAAAACTTTTCAAAAAAGTTTTTTGAATTTTCCATAAAAATTTTGAGGTTATGTGAAAAAAATGTAAATACAAAAGTTGTAGATCTTGTTGTTACCTACAACTTTGCTATTTAACTTTTTTCCATAGCACTTGCAGTTTCGCCGAAAATCGCGATAAACCGATTTTTACCCTTAAAAACTCACCCCATCCCACTTCCCGACCTCGGATGGAGTGGAATTTATTTTGTCTTCCATTTTTAGCATATTATCTTCCTTTTCCAATAGGTTTCATTCTACTATAATTTTTTTTCACTTTTTACCTTTTTTAAAGGCTTCGACACTGGTCTATTATGTTAGGTATAAGTTAGCATCATCATTAGCTTGATTACACTTTTTGTTTATGATTTGTTCGTTTTTTTTATTTTTTTAATTTCAATATTTTATTGTTTTCTTCCTTATATGTAATCTGTGTTCAATTGGAATTTTTTTGTTTAGTTTGGGAATACACTATTGAATAGTTGATTATGTTAAATATAGTATGTTTTTTGTCTTATTTCTAAAAATGTATTTTTTTGTTTTAATTTAAAATAAATGTGGGTTTTTCACTCACTATGCTCAGACAACTTAAGCAAGTATGTCTTTACTGAGCAAAAGGAGTTTCCTCATTTTAATTAAGAGTTTATTCCTTTCGTAAAACCTTTCCTTGCCAAATAAAAATTAATACAAATTTAGAATATTAATATTCTCTATTAAAAAAAAAAATAAACATCCTCCTTGAAAACGATCCTGACGTCGAATGTTGCGCTAAAGTTTGTCGGGGAATTAACTAAGCCATTAGCTGTTATAAATCACTAAAAGACGAAATAGAGAAGAAGGCAAGTGGTTGTAAACTGATTTTGTTTACAACCCTGTAATTTTCAAAATATATTTCCTTTTGTTTTATTAAATTCACTCCACCCTGTATGTCTAGACGAAAAATTCCTTTCAACAATAAAACTCGATAGATAATCAAAACCTGTTACAAAAAGACCAGGACCGGGACTCCGTGCCACATAGAATTCTATCGTAGAATTCTATCTATAACGGCGATAGTAACGTGTATTGTCACTCCGTGCGTATGTCGTTTCGCTTCGGTATTTATTGTCTATTATCTTTGTTTGTAACACATTTTAGAGAAAGAAAGTACTATTTTGGGGGTTTTTAATTGTTTGGGTAGACTTTTTCGGTTTATTACGCGGGTCATTTGCATGCTGCTGTTTGTTTTTGTTATTTGAAGTCATTTTTAAAGATCTTCGTCTTCGTTATATTTTTGGATAAAAATGAGGGTCCGAATGGAACATTGGGAAATGTTGCTTTCATTTTGCGAAGAATATCCAGAATTAATAACAAATAATTTAATGGAAGTGAGGGACGAGCTAAAGGAATAGCTGTGTGGCAAACTGTTACCACAAAATTAAGCAGTTTAGGATATGGCAAAAAAATCATAGAGGGATGGAGAAAGGTAAATATTTTAATTAATTAATCATGAACAAAATAATTGTGTGGAAACATAGTATTTTAAAACTAATGTTTAACCTTTTTAGACACTAACAGATTGGAAGTGCAAAACGAAAGCGAAAGCAGCTTCCTTAAGAAGGGCACAACAAAAGACTGGTGGTGGTTCACCTCAGCAACCTCTTTTATCCACATTGGAGAATAGACTTTTAAGTATTATGGGGGTCACTGCTGTCATTGGTAATGAGTCTGTATCCGAATTAGGTTTTGGAGAGGTAGATAAATTTTATAATTTATAGTAATATACTAACCATATTGTGGAAAATATGTAAAAATCTAATAATAATTTAATTTGGTAGGTTGAAGTCCAACATGTTGATGTTGAAATGACAAATAATAGTATAATGGTGGAACATGATTACTAGGGTGGAGCGCTGTTATATGGAGAAAAATAAAATAACGATTTTCACAAACGCGGGGTGCGGAATCGATGCTACTGTGGGACAGTATTCGAAAAGTTCATTGTCATTTTTTTATATTTCCACTCTGACATCTGCCCCAACGTAATACAAAATTTTGAAAGTTATAAAAAAAAATTTTTTTTTCATGCGCGGGGTGCGGTATCAATCCGGTCCTAGGATATGAAACGAAAACTTCATTAACACCCAACCAGTTTACCAACCAGTTATTACCTGTCACAGAAGTCGACCTTTACTCTCCCACTCTATTCCAATTCTAAGTAGGTAGTAGGTACATCTTGTGTATTCACTATTCAGTACTGTTTCGATAATTGGTTGGTTTAGTACCGTTTTCTATAGCATCAAGCTCAATCGTCAAAGTTTAGTGTTGCGACAAATTTTGTGTGAATTCAGTTACTATAATTAGATTACAACTATGGAATTACTCCGGAATGAAGTAACTTGTCCAATATTTGGTTCTGGTAGTGAGCTCCCTAAAAATGTGTTACCTACGTATAAAGATATGATGAAGCTGTTTATATTCGTATCTCAAAGCTATAAAAAACAGTAGAATAACTGTGCGGAAAACCAGTGAAATTGTGACGGAAAGAGTAGAGGAGATGTGGCAGAGCTTCAATACCCATCGTAGAACACAAAACAATATTAGCCAGAGTTATAGCTTACCACGATAAGTATAGAACATTATTGAAACCATATAAAGGCAGAAAGGACGAAGTTGGTTACAAAGAGAAGCTGTTTAAGTTTGGTGAGGATGGCAAGAAATTGTTTGATATTGCTACTTGCAAATGTTCACAGATTGCAGCTGTCCTAGAAACCGAAAAATTCCAATCCCAGAACGAACTTAATTAATCGACCAACGAACTGACCGTAAAATGATTATTGGTAGTTTAGATCGTGAAGCGACAAAAAAAATGAGGTGAATTTACATAGATTACACCAACAAAAGCAACGTGAAGAACAAAGAGCCTTGCAAATAGATGTGGAATCCATTACTAGTACTTCCAAATCACCTACAACTTCAAAGATACGACTGAATGTTCAACAGTCAGATACATTAAAGAAAAACGGTGACATTGAGGACTTCCAATCGCAATCAATTATTTCCACTTCTTCACTCACTATGACTGATGTCACAATTCCAGTTGTTGCCAGAACATTAGATCGTTATGGGGTTTCAGATCGTGCTGAAGCTGCAATCATTTCTGCAGCTTTCCAAGACATTGGTCTCATTACTGAAAACGATTCATCACGGGTTATAGACAGAAGTAGAGTTCGACGAGCTCGTTCTAAAGCTAGGGCTACATTGACAGGTGAATCTACAATTTTTGGTGCTATCATCGGAATATTTTACGATGGTAGAAAAGATAAAACGTTAATACACGAAGATGGTCGTAGAAGAGTGATTCAGGAGGAGCATATTACCATATTGAAAGAACTGGACTCTGAATACCTAGGCCATATTTTTTTGAAAACTGGTGACGCCAAAACGATTTGCAACTCTATTCTGACATTCCTTTCCTCCAAGTCCATCGATGCAAATCAAATAATGGCTATTAGTTGTGATGGGACTGCCGTGAACACAGGAATCAAAGGTGGCGTTATTCGTTTATTGGAAATCAAGTTTCAACGTCCCCTCCAATGGCTCGTATGCCAACTACACGCTAATGAACTGCCATTGCGTCACCTTTTTCAACATTTAAATGGCACTACAAGTGGACCAAAAGGTTTCACATGTCCCATTGTCAAGGCAGTTACTAACTGTGAAGTGTTACCAGTTGTTCCGTTTGATGCAATTAAATGTGCGTTACCCGATATTACCAAATCGACACAAGAGTTAAGCACCGATCAACTGTATCTACTACAAATATGTCAGTATATTAATAGTGGACATTGTGATGAAAACTTTGCAAAAAAAATCCTGGTAAACTAGTTCACTCTAGATGGTTGACAATAGCGAACCGGATATTGAGATTATATGTCTCAAGTAAAACTCCGTCAGAAAACCTAATTATACTAAGCACAGTCATACAGAGAAATTCATTTTTTGGATATTCAGAGAATTTACTACTAGGAATGTTAGCTGACAACAGACAGTACGTCAGAGAACTTGCACTCCGCAGAATATTGAAGATCAGAGAGACATCAAACATCGGAGCCTTGCGTATTGTCCAAGTACCTACTTTAAATATGGATGCTCATAATTATATCGATATGATAGATTGGAAAACCAAGACAGAACCTCAACTAACGAAGAGTATCAGTACCGAAATAATATCTCAGGCCATCATAGAGCCACAGCTTGTCGAAAATGAAATCCTGAAGAATATTAGAAAAATCCCATGTCACACACAATCCACTAAAAGGTATGTCAAATTAGTTACTGAAGCAAGTGCTGCCGTCTGTGGACTACAGAGGAGAGATGCATTTATTAAGAATAAGCTGAAATCATGCCTTTTGATGCCTAAATTTGACAGTAAGAAAGACTATCATTTATAATGATTTTTTATGTTATTCTTGAATTTGTAAGCATATTTTTTTTATTTTGTATTAACTATTTTTTCTTTTTTTCTTCGTATTATTTATAATCCTAATAGCTCAAATAAATGAATAAAAAACATTATCGTTGACTCTGTCGAATTAAAAAATTTTTTACAAAATTCCAAAATTTCAATTACCTTGCGGCACTTTTCAGACTGAAAATGCGAAAAAATGTCATTTAAGTTTTTTATTCGAAAATGGAAGACGCATCAATTCCGCACCCCGTAAAAATGAAATTCGAAAAAATAAATTTGAGCTCCACCCTAATGATTACCATATCGAGGTAGGTACATTTATTTTTGGAATAATGTTAGAATTTTAAAAATAGTAATTTTTGTACATGTTTGTTTTTTGATGAGAAATAAACATTTCACATTTGAATTATTTTTATTGGAATCCTTAGTCATTTTCATTAAACAAATTTTCAGATGTTCAGTATTATATATAAAAAATTGGTGTATGCTAATTCATCATAATATAACAGTTTACACAAATCAAACTGTATTTAGTATCATTCCACTCTAAAATATATAATATATTAAAAATATTGCTGCATTTTTATGCTGATTCAAATTCCCTAATTTCAATTAAACCAGTTCTTATTACAGAACACTTGTTATTGCCTGCCCCATCCTAGCTGGTGGGTTTCATATATCATATAACTAATAAATCTATTGTATTACGGATATTCCATTCTTTATTGTTATTATGTCATTGTAAGAGTATTTATGTGAATTGGGCTTTTTGTTTCTGGTTTCTATTGAAGTATTAATAATTTAAACAAGTACCAAAACCTCTGTTTTCTTCATAAGTTACCAGAACTATTTGTGACCAATGTTTGTGAAAGATATATCAGAATGTTTTAGAAATTGTGATTTCCTGATATTTGCAGATGATTTGAAATTATTTAAATCCATAGATCCAAATGTTGATATAACTTTAATTCAAGAAGATTTAGACAGGTTGAGTATTTAGTGTAATAATATTTTGCATTTAACTGTTGCTAAATGCTGCTGTATAAACTTTTACAGTGTTATAGAAGCAATATCATCTGGGGGTCTATTTTCTTCGCCTTATTTGCTTTATGGCATTTTCTTGGTTGGTCTGTTTTCATAAATTTTCATTTGAGATTCGATTAGGATATAGGTATATGATGTGTAGAATCGTTTTAAAACTGTTTGAGACTTTTAATTTTGTATAACGAAAGGTTTAGGTCAGTCTGGCAACAATGTGTAGTTGCAACCTGTAAGACGAATGGACTCGCCCTTATGAGCAATATACAAGGGGAGGAAGGTTGTAGTAGTAAGAAGAGAGGTTAGAATGGCGGAATACATAGCATTGTAAATTTGTTTTAGTTTTTAATAAAAAAGTTGGAAAAATCAGTTGGTGATTTAATGTTGGCGAAGAAGAAAAAGCCGTAAAGAAAAGTTGGAAGTTCTTAGCGGCTTCATGTGGTCCTTAGAGCTCGATGAATGCAAATAAATACAATACATTTATCGATAAAATTATCGAACCGGCATGGCGGTTGCTGTTAATGGACATTTTGGCAAATTTTGGTTTAAAACGTTAGAAAATTGGATTATTTTTATGAGTCTGTTCCTTTTTAAACACATTGAAATTTACTATCTAGAATTTCTTTAATTTGTGTTATGAAGAGTACTTGAAATAAACACTATTTAGTTGTATGTATTTGTTTCATGATTATTGGCAGGGTTGTCATTCGTAATTTCATTTTATTGGCAATATTTAATATAATTATTGGGTTAAATATTGATATTGGTTAGTTATTGGCAAATATACAAAAATTTCAAGTTATTTACTTTGTATTTATTGGTTTAATTGTCATTGGCGTACGCAAGTTCATTTTATTGGCAGTATTTAATATAATTATTGGGTTAAATATTGATATTGGGTAATTATTGGCAAAAATATAAAGATTTCAAGTTATTTACTTTGTATTTATTGGTTTAGTTGTCATTTGCGTACACAATTTCATTTTATTGGCAGTATTTAATATAATTATTGGGTTAAATATTGATATTGGTTAGTTATTGGCAAATATACAAAGATTTCAAGTTATTTACTTTGTATTTATTGGTTTAATTATCATTGGCGTACGTAATTTTCATCTTATTGAAAATATACAAGTATTTCAAGCTATTTACTGTGTATTTATTGGGTTAATTATTATTGACAGTATTAGCATTCGTAATTTTCATCTTGTTGGCATTATTGAAGTTATTTAATTGTAACTGTTGGATTAAATATTGGCATTGTTGGTTAATTATTGGTAGTATATAAATATTTCTATTTAATAATCATGGCGGAAGGTCGTGAAAAAGAGTTAAATACATCACGTGGCACGATTAAGGGTCAATTAACAACCTTTGAGACCTTTTTAAATAAATGTAGACTGGATAATAATCTTTTAATTGAATTGGAAAGTCGTTTAGATCGGGCAGTAGGATTATTAGATAAATTTGAAGAAGTTCAAAATGAGATAGATAATATGGCCTCAGATGAGGAATTTATAAGGAATGCTTCTGTTGAAAGAGACAAGTTCGAAAATTCTTTTTATAGAGTGATTTCATTAGCAAAAAATATGTTACAAGAAAGTCAAAGTCATTTGGTAGACATGGGAGGATCTCAGGTTGCCTCTAGTTCTAGTAATCATAGCAATCATGGGGGATTAGCGCTTCAAGCAAAACCAAGGCTGCCGGCTATCCCTATCCCCACATATAATGGGAATAGAGATATGTGGATCGAGTTTAAAGAAACGTATGAATCATTGGTACATAATAATGATGCAATCTCAAGTATTGAAAAGTTTCATTTTTTAAAACGAGCATTACAGGGGGATCCTGAAAAAATTGTAAAAATGCGTAAAATGACCGCGGAAAATTATGACGTTGTTTGGCAACTGTTATGTGATCGTTATGATGATAAACCTTTGTTAGTTGGGTTTCATATAGATGCATTATTAGTATTTCGGTCATTATCAAAAGAATCTGCGACAGATTTACGGGATATGTTAGATACAATAATTGAAAGTTTGTTTGCATTGGAAAAACTTAATGTTGAATCAAATTCATGGGATCCGTTCTTGGTACATTTAATGTCAAAAAAGTTAGATCAATTTTCATTCAGTAAATGGGAGGAAATTAGACCTAAAAAAGAGTTAGCAACTCTAGATCAGTTTAAAGATTTTTTAAGAAATAGAAGAAATAGAATAGATAGCTTAAAAAATATTGAGAGGATGAGAAAAGAAAAGAACACAGTTGATAGTAAAGGGAAACATTTTCAACCCAATTGGAAAAGTAAATTAAATAAAACATTAGGGGCAGTAGAAACAACTTCTTCTTGTTTCTATTGTAAAGAAAAACATTTTATGTATAACTGTTCTAGTTTTTTAAATTAAACATTTATGGTAGATATAAACAAGCACAAAAATTGGGTTTATGTTTAAATTGTTTGCAAAAAACTAATCATGTTAGTAAAAATTGTCAATCTGGAAGCTGCAGGAAATGCGGGCGGAAACATAACACACTGCTGCATTACGCTAGTGGAGGGGCAGATAAGGATGTCACTGGAGTAGGTTATCAGGAAGATATTGGTCAGCTTTCTGCGATACAGGTCTGCGAAGAAGGTGCCACTGCCTCTGTTAATAATGGCAATCAATCAGTAGCTGGACCATCAAATGGTATGTCATTTAGTGTCAATTCTGTCTGGTTGGAAAATGGAGCTGCGGTTCCTGGAGAGGTATTGTTGTCAACTGCATTAGTTCAAATAATTGATGGAAATGGAAAAGCTTGCACATGCAGAGCACTGTTAGATTATGGGTCCCAACCCAATCTAATAAGTGAAGAAGTAGTAAAGCGGTTAAACTTGCCTAGGAAGTCAGTAGATCTTACTTTAGCAGGAGTTGGAAGCAAGGTCGCACAAGTCAAATATAGATGCAATGGTACAGTTGAATCAATTGGGGTGGGCTTTAAGAAAACTGTATCCTTTTTAATAGTTCCACAAATTACTGGAGTAATCCCTAGTCAGAATATACCTACAACAAGGTTGAATATTCCGAAGCACCTTCGATTGGCAGATCCAGGATTTCATAAACCTGGAAAGATTGATCTTCTCTTAGGAGTGGATATATTTTATGAATTATTGTGTGTTGGACAAATTCGGTTGGGTCCAAATCTTCCATTGCTTCAGAAGACAAAGTTGGGCTGGTTGGTCAATGGAAAAATGAGTTTTGTGGAAACACATCTAATATTACTAATTGTAATCTTAGTGTATTA
The DNA here is from genome assembly GCF_040954645.1 of Diabrotica undecimpunctata. Classification (NCBI taxonomy): domain Eukaryota; kingdom Metazoa; phylum Arthropoda; class Insecta; order Coleoptera; family Chrysomelidae; genus Diabrotica; species Diabrotica undecimpunctata. Next base: position 62,852,323 of record NC_092811.1, read on the forward strand.
GACATCAGTCAGCAGTTGGAAAAGTTTTGGCAAATAGAAGAGGTACCAGATGGACAAGAGGTGCTTTCAAAGGAAGATATAGAATGTGAGCAAATCTTTCAACAAACGACAAAGAGGGCTCCTGATGGAAAATTTGTAGTTCATATTCCACTGAAAAAATCAGTAACAGCACTGGGTCAATCTAGGCAATCAGCATTAAACAGATTTTATAAATTGGAACAAAAATTACAAAAGAATGAAAAGTTACAAGAATTGTATATCAAGTTCATGCAAGACTATATTGACATGGGTCATATGTCATTATCAGATGGTTCGTTGGACACTATTTCATATTACTTTCCACATCATGGGGTGATTAATGAAAATAGTGAGACTACACGGTTAAGAGTGGTATTTAATGGTTCAGCCACTACTGATACAAGTGTATCTTTCAATGATTTGCAATATAATGGACCAAAAGTACAAGAAGATTTGGTTTCTATATTGTTAAGATTCAGACAGCATTATGTGGTAGTTGGCGGAGATGTCGCTAAGATGTACAGGATGATTTGGGTTGTTCCTGAACAACGGTCCTTACAAAAAGTATTTTGGAGAGCATCACCTGATGCAGACTTAAAGGAGTATACACTCAACACAGTCACATATGGAACAAAGTCAGCACCTTACTTGGCAATAAGATGTTTGAAGGAGTTAGGAGTTCAGTGTGCAGAGAACAGACCTGAAGCTTCTCAAACAATTTTAAAAGATTTTTACGTAGATGACCTACTTACTGGTGCTGAATCAGCAGAGGAAGCAATAAGCTTGTGCGAGGAAGTAGATCAAGTTTTACAATGTGGAGGTATGGAGTTGAGAAAATGGATAACAAACAGTAAAGAGGTGCAACTTGCATTGGCAAAATCAGAAGATGTTTCTGGTTCTGTTCAGATTGGAGAAAAGGATAAAAACAAGACACTGGGGTTGATGTGGGCATTTAAAGAAGACACATTGATGTTTGCAATAGATTTTTCAGCTAAAGACAATAGGCATACCAAACGTTCCATATTATCAGAAGTTTTAAGGATTTTTGATCCCTTAGGGTTGGTGGGACCCTCAGTACTTTTGGCGAAACAGTTTTTACAAAAAATGTGGCAGCAAAAACTTCACTGGGATGAGTCATTGCCTTACCATTTGGAAACAGAATGGAGAAAATTGAGGGCAGAGTTCTTAAATTTAAATAGTCTACGAATTAAAAGACATGTGGTTTGCAAGAATAACTGCTATAACAGTGGACATTCATGGATTTACAGACGCTTCAAAGTTGGCATATGGAGCTTGTGTTTACCTTAGAAGTATAGACCATATGGGATTGGTAACACTAAATTTGTTGTGTTCTAAAGTGAGAGTAGCTCCATTGAAGGCACAAACAATTCCGAGACTTGAACTCTGTGCTGTATTGGTGTTGGTTAAATTAGTTGCAGTAGTTCAAGCATCTCTTACAGTAAAAATTAATAATATTTTTTATTGGACAGATTCTACAGTGGTATTGGGATGGCTTAAAACTGATGTTTGTAAATTACAAGTTTTTGTCGCAAACAGGGTTAGTCAAATTAAGGCCATTGCTAAATGTGGTGAATTTAGACATGTGAGATCAGAGCACAATCCAGCAGATCTTCTATCTAGGGGCGTGTTACCGTCGAAAATTATTGGTTTACAATATTGGTGGATTGGGCCTGAATGGTTGAAATTGGAAGAGTCAGAGTGGCCAAATTTGGGTCATGAGGCACAATTGGAATTACCAGACTTGAGGTATGCAGTAGTTTCGCACATAGCTACTGAAGAAAACCCAAAGCTATTTCATTTTGAAAAATTCAGTTGCTTAAATAGGTTAAGGAGAGCTGTGGCATATAGTTTTAGATATGTTAAAAAGATCAGATCAAGAAATTTTGATGTAACCAGTTCACTATCTCCTTTGGAATTGGAGCACGCTATGAATGCGTTGTTATTGGTATTACGAAAAGAAATTTTTGGAGCAGATATGATGGCACTGGAAAATGGAAAACCCTGGAAGAAAAGTCTTCTTAATTTGAATCCTTTCTTAGATAAAGCAGGATGTCTTAGGGTGGGGGTAGATTACACTTGGCAAACCTACCTTATTCACAAAAACATTTTCGATTATTAAATGCTAAACACAGGTTTACCATATTGTTATTTGAAATGGAACATAATAGGTTGCTGCATTGTGGCCCGCAGCAAATATTAAGTACTGTCAGAGAAAATTTTTGGGTATTGGGAGGACGAAACTTAGCACGGAAAGTGTATTGCAGTTGTGTGAGATGTTTCCGATGCAAACCTATTCCTTTGGAGCAAATTATGGGAGTTTTACCAAAAGACAGAGTAGAAGTAAATCCTCCATTTTATGTAACGGGAACGGATTATGCAGGTCCTTTTCCAATGAAAACAAAACGTGGTCGTGGTTCACAAATAATTAAATGTTATATTTGTCTTTTTGTGTGTTTTTCAACTAAAGCACTTCATCTAGAGGTAGTATCAGACTTAACCAGCGAAGCCTGGATAGCATGTTTTCGAAGGTTTGTCGCACGACGTGACAAACCACTTAAAATTTATTCAGATAATGGGTCAAATTATATTGGGGCTAATACTGAATTAAAAGAATTACAAAAATTTTTGGAACTAGAATCGCAAACAATTAGTAATACGTTAGGTAATGAGGGAATTCAATGGCAATTTATTCCAGCACGTGCTCCAAATTTTGGGGGTTTATGGGAAGCGGCCGTGAAATCATGTAAACATCATTTACGGAGAATTTTGGTTAACTCTCCTCTTACATACGAGGAATTTATTACTCTTCTTGCACAGGTTGAAGCGGTTTTAAACTCCCGTCCTTTGGTCCCTCTTTCTTCTAGTCCTGACGATCTTGAGGTATTAACACCTTCCCATTTCCTTATTGGACGCAAACTCACTGCAGCTCCTGATCCAAGTCTTCAAGAGATACCAGTTAATCATCTGTCTCGTTGGCAACATGTACAGATGTTACATCAACATTTTTGGAGTCGATGGTCGAGTGAGTACCTTGCTGGATTGCAACAAGGGCAAAAATGGTTGAAGAATTCCAATAATCTTCAAACTGGACAGTTGGTTATCATCAAGGAGGACAATCTGCCTCCATCCCAGTGGCGACTAGGAAGAGTGAAGGAACTGTTCTGTGGTCCAGACGGAAATGTGCGAGTGGTCATGGTCAAAACTCAACTGGGAGAATACAAACGTTCTATTTCAAAACTTTGTCCCCTCCCAGGACAATCATAGTGATTAAGTGTTCATTTTTTTTTTCATATATATAAACGTTGGTTATGTGACAATTTTCGATTTTTCAGTTTTTACATCTATAAGCTTTATGTTGAAATTGTTATTTCAATGTGGGGGGAATGTTTGGGACTTTTAATTTTGTATAACGAAAGGTTTAGGTCAGGCTGGCAACAATGTGTAGTTGCAACCTGTAAGACGAATGGACTCGCCCGTATGAGCAATATACAAGGGGAGGAAGGTTGTAGTAGTAAGAAGAGAGGTTAGAATGGCGGAATACATACCATTGTAAATTTGTTATAGTTTTTAATAAAAATGTTGGAAAAATCAGTTGGTGATTTAATGTTGGCGAAGAAGAAAAAGCCGTAAAGAAAAGTTGGAAGTTCTTAGCGGCTTCAAAAACTTTAATTTAATAAAGTGTACTTGCTGCTAAACTCTTTCAACATCATTTATAAATCCAATTTATTTTTTTTTCTGTACAAGAATTCGAGTATTTTCATATTTGTAAAATCATACTATTCATTTTTATTCTACTTGTACCAATAAAGAGTGATCATTCTCATTTGTGATTTAGATTTAAATATACTTTTTTTTATAGAACCAAATAGATGAAACTCCAACCAACCAACCCAGCACTTCTCCTGCCAATTCGGAAAGAGATGGAGGAGGTAATAAAAGCGTTAAAAGAAAATTAGACTACCAGAATAATACGGGAACTAGTAATAAAAAACATTTCGACGCAGCCCAATGACAATTCCATTATCAAATGAACTATTGGATCTTAATAGACAATCAGTAGAACTTTTGCAAAATGTTAGCAATAATACTGATAACATTGCAAAATCTCTGGAGAGCATTGCCACATCGTTGAAAATAATGGCCGAGATTTTAAAAAATAGTGAGTCAAGTAATAAATAATAGTTGTTAGTGGATCTATCCTTTATTAATTTTTGTAGATACTTGTTATGGTATAATGTTATAAATAAAATGTGTTGTTATTAACTAGATTGATTTCTTCCTATCCTATATGATAATCCTATCTAAAATATGCGTTGATAAGGTTTTGTCTAGCGTTATGTCCAACTGCTCTTAGCAAGTAGTTGTTAGGAATAGGAATATTAGGGTTTTCATCATGTAATGGCAAATCAAAATCCAATCCACCATTTATGCATATGTTGTGTAAAATAGCACATGCATTGGCAATATTGCCAACTTTTTCTGGAGAATACCTCAATATTTTTGAAAGACATAGAAATCTTCCTTTAAGCACTCCGTTACATCTCTCAATACAATTACGTGCTTTTATATGTGCTTGAGTATATCTATACTCTGGAGTATCTGACAATGCATTTTCAACAGGAGTCATTAACCATGGCTCTTGTGGATATCCAGAATCACCTAGTAACCAGCTGTTTCTTTCACCTAGCAAACAAAATATGTAAATTAAAGTATTTTCTATCATACAGTTTGTTGTAAAACATCTAACATACCCCTTTGGTAATTAATTTCCAATTCTGCTCTCACTCTTGAGTTTCTCCAGATAAAAGAATCGTGGGTAGCACCTGCATATCTGCAATTTATGTTTAAAATTTTCAATCTATGGTCACACACCTGAAACAAGTAATAAATTCACATAATAAAAAGTGAAAGGAAAGTAACTTGGTATATATATATATAATAAAACCATTAAAAACCTACCAACTGAATGTTTTTACAGTGGTATCCTTTTCTATTAACATAATTGTGTTCCTCAACTACTGGTCGTAGTATTTCCACATGCGTGCAATCTACAGCTCCAATCACTACAGGGAAATGAAATGCTTCCATAAATCCTAGTTTTATTTCATTTTTTGATTGTAATGTTGTTGGGAAACATATCCATTCATTTGCCGATGTATTGATAATAGCAGATGTAACTTCTTCCACTGCTCTGGACATGCTTTGTTGAGACATGGATATGTCAAATCCACGGCCAATAACTCTTTGATATGCTCCAGTGGCATAAAACCTTAAGGATCCAAAGAATTTCAGCAGAGGAGGAATGGCTACTGAATTATTTGTGTGTACCATATTGGGTGCAATTTGATTATAAACATATTGTGCCATCTCCTTATTCAACCTAAAGAGTTCTTTAAATCGCATATCTTCTATAGCCGAAAGGATTGGTTTCATCTCACATTTGGCGCCTTGTTAACGCTTCGATACGAATTTGCTCTAACCGCTTCTCATTTTCCCCTGCTAGTATGTTTATTATATTAATAGGTAACATGCCTACACTATTTCCACGATCTCAGCAAAATAAAATAAACTCTTACGTAAAAACCAAAAACAGTTAGAATGTACACATAACCTTAATCTCCAAAATAAAAATAAATAAATTGACTGTCAACTTGCTTTTGGAATATAATACGCTTGCGCTATATAGAATTCGATAGGTCTCTGGAGATAGAAACGAAACGACCAAATTAATAGCATTCATGCGACAATGCGGATGTACGGAGTGCCGACGTTGTAGAATCTTCTCTATATGTAGAATACTACATGGCACAGAGTCCCACTGCAGTTCCCCGACCACATTGGTGACCGTCCCACAAAAAAAGTCTGTTAGAAACTCTAGCGAAAGAAGCATGGTTTTCTTATAAAAAAATTTCTGATTCTTCGTGTTTGCGACTCTCACAGTATATGCTACAGATATTCATTGCTCTCTGTCACTTTCAAGTGTTCACAACAAGAAAACAAATTTCTCTACGCGATTGCGAAACAAACTACTTCTGTAACAACGTCTATCATATTGTACCTATCTATTTCTGTTATAGTACGTAGAGAAATAAAAGCTCGTAGCAAGTGACTCGTTTTCTTTATGTACAACATATACACACATATAATACAGTCCACTCAACGACGTCAGAGAATGAAGGCGGTATACGTAGAAAATCAAAAGCACGCGGAAATAATTCCATTTCAAACACCGGCATTTCTTCCATGATTAGTTCTCTACAATTGAAGCTCAATCGAATTGGAAGTTGCACAGCAGCCGCATAAAGCAGACGCAAGTAGTCATAGGCCTCCCCGAAAGGGGATGCTCATATCGAGGTAAACTCTTTCTTTCATAAACAAAGTGCAGTGATAGCATTAAAAACATAAGCAGGATATTTTCTCAAAAGTGAATATAATTAAGTAATTTAGAACATATTTCAGATTGTATAAATTTGAGAAAGCTATGCCGGTCTGAAATGTACATATTTTGTATATTTCAGGTGATTCTACGAGAATAATAAAAGTTACAAATGAGTTGTTTCATTCTGTATCTCTTTATTTATTTCCTCGTAAGCCAGATTGGCATATGCAGTATTTAATTTGATATTTAACAATAATATAGAACTGTAGATTATCAATTAATCTATCACTCTTATCACAATATTTGGTGACTCTGTTACAGGGCGAGTCACAAATGTAAGTATGTAAATATAATTTAATTTTTTATTTTTCACTCAATAGAAAACTTAATGGACATAATACTGTAATGTACTGTATGGACATAGTATATATCAAAGTATTATTTATATTTTAAATATAATTTAGTTTATTTTGTATACTGTTACTCTTATTTGGATTTAGCAAGAATACTTCTCTTTATTTCTCGTTCCCTCTTGTTCAGCTTTGTCCTTTTGTATTTCATTTGAAGTGTTTAAAAAATATATATACCTCTTTGCATGTCTCTCTCTCTATCTCTCTGGGTCTTATCTCTGCATTTTACTCGAAGGGTTTATTCAGCAGAAAACATTTTTTTTCTTAGTATAGGTAGTTCTTAGTAAATTCGCAGTCAACTCGTTGTTTATAAATACAAACATCGACACTCTTAAGAAAAAGCGTAGTACTTAGAAGGCGCAATTCACCTGCATAGAAAACTGGTACAGGCTAATATCTCTTCAGCTGACGTCTCGTATAGACCTTCTAAAGGAGAACTTAGATAAGTATGACTTCATTCAAAATTGAATTGAGTTACTCTTCTTACCCAGTGACTCCGAGGATAGAGAAGAATATGAAAATAAATGTCTAGACCTTAAATGTACCCTACAAGCTCAAGTCGAAGTAAATCAAGTATCTTCCCGACCAGATCCTGATCATTTCTCTCGTACTGGCCACTCTCATATAAATATTAAGCTACCAAATATTCACTTACCCACATTTACTGGAAATTGCATCGAATATGCTTCGTTTATCGACTAATTCAGAGCCCTAATTGTCAATAAATCACAGATATCATCAAATGCTGGGAAATTTTTTTATTTAAAATCATATCTAAAGGAAGAAGTGTTAAAGCTAATTGATAGGTTGCCGGTAACTGATGATAATTTTGTCATAGCTTTAGATTTATTACACAGTCGGTATAGTCATTAACGGCAGATAATCCGCTCATATTATCAGCAGTGACTAGCCACTCCTACACTGCAAAAATGTACTTCGCAATCGCAGAGACAATTTATTGCAAATTATAAGGCAATTTTCGATGCATTAGACACAGTAAAGTTAACTAAAGCAGGCGTATTCATTGCTTGTTTATTTATTGGAACAAAAAAATTCCAGAAAATTTTTCAAGATAGCGCCGACTGGTGAGCAGCGTTTAAATGTGCTCTCTATAGTTAGTGACGAAAATTTCCTAGAGAAACAATTTAAGAGCTGTCAAAGTAAAGCTACTAAAATCTTAGTTTGTGTACAGTGTGGAAATGTTTTTCATTTGTCATGTGCAACCAGAAGTAAGCTTCAGTGCATCAAAATTTGTGACACACGAATAATTTGCTGTGAAACAAACGAGATTTGAAATATTATAAAACAAAAAGAGGAAAACTTTAATTTATTACTAAAAAGTAATTCTCTTTTAAAACAAAACAATCGTTATCTACAAGAAAAGATAAGCCAAATGGAAGCAAAAACTGAACCTGTTAAACAACCAGTTTTAAATGAGTCAAACAAAAAACACCTTAGTCATATCAAACAATTAACTCCATATTATTAAATTACAAATAAATTCCAAACACCGGTGTTGCCAACTGTTTCCGAAAGTAGTAGAAGCCCTAAAAATAATTCAACATCTGCAGAACTTAGTAATGCACAGCTAAATAAAATGTAAACTTTAGTAAACATAAATGAAGATATGACACGACAATGATGGTTTTACGTTAGTCCACTCAAAGAAGAAAACTAGACAAACCAAAAAGAAGTGAAAATGATAAAACTACCGACTTAGGAGTTCAAAGAAAGGCTTGGTTTTACCTTTCTTCGGAACAGAAACTATCTTCGATTATCTAAAAGATCAAGAAGTGTTTAAACAGGTTGATATTATTATTAGAGAACTACCAACTAACGAAAACCAAAACAAATGTGTTATGTGTGGTGTCAACTTCGAATTAAAAGACGAAATCTATAAACCGTCGACTTGGCCAAGATCTGTCGCTTACAAGCGTTTCGATTTCCGGAAATACCAACAATATAATCGTCGCCTCGAGGATTTTTAAATAATTTCTTCGTTAGGGACTCTCAAACCTAAAGTAAATGTCAAACTTCTATAGTTCATCAAAATATCCTAAGTCGAAGTATTAATGAAAGTAAACTGACAAACTTATATTTCCCTATTTTACACTGCAATATAGAGGGAGGACTTACACGTAAATCGTACGATATAACTTTGATACTTCAAAGTAATAATGTGAATGTTTTATACCTTAGTGAACACTGGTTGAAAGAAGATAAACTTAAAGTAATCAATATTGAAAACTTTAATTTATTGTCTTATTTCGCAAAAAATGATAAAGAAAGTGGAGGTTGTAAATAATAAGTTTAGTTGTGAACAGCTAAATTTATGTCAATGGTGTATTGAAAGCAAAGTTGAAATATGTGGAGTAAAGTTCATGGAAGTAAAAAATATTTATTTATTGTAACTATATACAGACCTCCTTATAGTGTGAATTTTAATATTTTTATTACGAAGTTGTTGCAGAGTATTTATAACAAAAATGATTTTTACGTTATATGTGCAGATTTTAATATAAATTTTTTAGAAAATAGCAATCAGAAAAATATTTTAATAAACTTATTTTTAGAATACAACATTAAATTTCACATAAATGTACCTACTAGAATTACTAAAAATTCTTCAACGTGTATTGACAACTTTTTTCCAATTTAGATGTTCAAAAGGTGAGTGTATGTGACACATTTCTATCAGATCATACTTATCAATTATGCGCTTTTGATATGAAACTTACTGGAAAGAATCCTCAAACTGTTTTTACCAGAAACTTATGCGATGTCAACTTAATAACTTTTCATAATATTTTAGCTAATATTAATTGGAGTGATCTATATGTGTCTAGTAGTTTTGAAGGAAAATTTTCAATATTTTATGATACTTTCTTCTATTATTCTAATACTACTTTCTTAAAACGTGCAAACCACGTAAAAAAACGTGGTTTGCACCTCATATTAAGGGTTTGCATGATCAATTGTGTCAAATGAATGGATTAAGAAAACAACTCAATAACCCACAGTATTCGGAACGATACAAGAAATTTAAACAAGAATATCAAAAAATTGTTAAAAAACATAAAAAGGTACAATATCATAATAAATTTAGAAACAGCAATAATGTAATGAAGGAAAGTTGGAAAATAATTAATAAAAATAGAGGTAAAAACTGTCAATCAAATCAAAATTTAATATCTTTTAGTAACAACGGTGACTTACAAAATTATCATAAAGCTAATCAAATCAACAATTATTTTATTAATGCTGTAACAAATAATGAACTATCAGTTGTTAACCTTACCATACAAATTGACCAATTCAATTCAAGTTTCTTTGTATCACCAACCACTGAAAAAAAATTTATATCTATTGTATTAAAAACTGCTTTTAAAACAGCTGCAGTGGTAGACGAAATTGATGGAAAAGCTTTGAAACATGTTGCCACTTATATAGCTTTACCATTATCTTACCTCATAAATGAATCATTTACATACGGAATATTTCCAGATACAAAGGAATCTAAAGGAATCCCTATTTTTAAAAATAAAGGATCTGCAACAGATATTGTAAACTATAGGCTGATTTGTGTGTCAAGTCAGTTCTCTAAAATATTCGAAGCAGCCTATGCAAATAAATTAACAGATTATTTAGAACATTTTAAAATTTTTTCTGTTATTCAAAACGGGTTTAGAAAAAAGAAATCTACAAATACTGCTATTTCTGACTGTCTTCAATTTATTTATAAAGCATTAAATGATAAATTAAATGTGTTGAGTCTTTTTTATGACCGTAGTCGTGCATTTGATACGGTTGATCGTGAACTCTTATTACAAAAATTGCAGGGTATTGGGAGTACCTGGTATACCGTACAATTGGAAACTATCTTATCTAAGTAATATAACTCAAGTAGTCACAGTGGAAAATGTAACGTCGAGGCCACTTCAATGTACGATGGGTGTACTATCTCAAGGCTCAATACTGGGGCCTTTGTTTTTCATTATATTTGTAAGTGATCTAAACACGTTTTGTTCAATGCCAGATAAAATTGTTCAGTATGCTGATGATACCAATATTCTAATGTCTCGCAGTGAACCCATACAACAGGTGGAAAATACCAATGTTGCGTCTACTGAATTTAGCACATATTGTAAAAATAATGGACTCAAGCTCAACGTAACAAAAACACATTTTATGCGTTTCTTACCAAAAAACTTCTTGACTCCAAATTCTGACTTTTATTTACATGTAGATGGCAGATCAGTAGAAAGTTATACTACAACGAAATTTTTGGAGGTAACCCTAGATCATAAACTTACATGGGGAACTCACGTAAATCTTGTATCTACAAAGTTAAGTATATGTAGCTATATAATAGCTACATGTACTTTACTATACTCCTTATAGGTTACTCATCTCATTTTGAACGGGCATTTATAGCTCAAAAGAAAGTTTTAAGAAATATGTATGGTGTTCCATTTTCAGATAGTTGCAAGCCACTATTTAAGAAGTCTAATATTTTAACACTACCTAGCTTTTTAATTTTCCAATTGATATTGCACATTGAGGAAAACAAGTTCAAGTTTGACAGAAATGAGGACATTCAATCACATGATACTAGAGGTAAATCAAATGTCCCAACATGCACCTGAATATATTGGAATAAAATGTTACAATAAAATAGTCAATAATTTTTCAGTAAAGTAATTTTTCACATAAAGGTTTTCGCCAAACTATTTTAAACTTTAAATTTTTAATGGACAACACATTCTACAGTGTTGATGAATTTTTAAATTTTTAACATTTTTGCAACAATAGTTCTAAATTTGTATTTGTAACTTTTATTTCTTATTTATTTTATTGTAATCACTATTTTACTTTCATCATGTGTACTTTTACTATATATTGTACTCTTTTGTACTAAAATTTTGACTAGTCCGATAAGATTTATACATTTTTTGTAAGAATTGTGTAAACTTTGTGGATGAATAAATTCTATCTATCTATCTATCTATCTAAATTTGATTATAGCACTCGTCGCTCATTTGAAGTTTCAGTGAATCAGCTTCCTGCTATTGATGACTTTTTCGATTTTTTGAGTAAGCGTTGTGTTTTTCTGGAAAACATCAGCTCTGAGAATTCCATTGCAGCCCAACAACCCACGTCTAAAGTGACTAGATTCCAAGGTAACGACCATTCTCACCCAAGTAAGTTCAAGTTAGCTTTTCACTCACAATGAAACCCCTCTAGTCAAATGGATTCAAAATCAAAGCCATCTACTTCACAGCCCACAGGATGTAGTTATTGCTTGCAGCAAAATCACCGCACCTACTCATGCACTAAGTTTTGTTCATTGCCTGTATCCGATAGAGTTGAATATTCAAAGGCCAATAAGCTCTGTTTTAACTGTTTACGTAGTAAGCTCTTTTTACAAATCTGTGCTTCAAAGTCTTCCTATTCTCTATGCCGCTTCCGATGAGAATTCGGAAAACTTGTCCTCGGACACAACTGTTCGTACACAACATCAGGAAGAAACTCTGCAAGATATTTTAGATGATAATATAAATAACGAAACTAAATCTCTTTTTGGTAAACGGAGTAAGAAACTACATTACATGTAAGAAACATGTAATTGTTCTGTGAGTAAAAAAAAGCAATAAAATAAACTGCAACTTATTTTTGGAAGTTGTGAAAAATAATTTCTGGAAAAATATGAGCCAATATTGCAATACTGGCAAGACAGATGAACACATATCAACGACATGGTGCACTCTGCTTGTACAGAAGATTTAAAAAACCAGAAGAATGATTTTTCTAGACGAAATTTGTCTCTATTTTATCATTTAAAACGCAACGTTCAACGATTGCGAGTCTGTAAGACTTTGTTTTTAAATACTTACTGTATTACTGATTGGGTAATTTTTAGTTGGCATAAAGGGCCGGGACATGTGAATATTACAGATGAAGTTGATAATTCTGAAATACAGACAAAACGAAGAAAATCGCAAAAAAAGTTCTGATTCTGAAAGAGTTGCCAAAAGTAGAAAGCCACTATTGTAGGAGAGATACCACGAAGCTTTATCTCGAACCAGTTTTTCAAACCAAGATGCAAGTTTATTAACTATACAAGGAAAAATGCAAAGAACTAGACAAATACTTTTTTAGCATTAAAAGATTTCACGAAGAATTTGAACTCGCAATTTGTCAATCTACATTCCTAGGAGAGACCAGTGTAATGTATGCACGAGTTACAAAATAGGCAATTTACCCTTAGAAACATACGAAAATCATTGGTTATAAAAGTAATTGGCAAGAAATGAAAAAACTAATGACAACCGGAGTACAGATTATGTACTCACAGTAGACAAGCAAGCTATTTTGGTAGCACCATCCTTAAAATCTTCTACTTTATATTATAAATCAAGGTTAGTTGCACATAAATATACAGTGTATAATAAGACAAAATATGGAGTGTGCTATGTTTGGCATAAGGGACAAGGAGGAGTCACTTCCATAATCACTCACCACATCGAAAACCATTTGAAACCGCTTCATAAAAAAGTAATCATTTTGAGTATCGGTTGTTGCTACCAAAACCGCAATCAAAATTTGACAGTTTTTTACTCCTGTGTGCAAATAAAAATATAACTATTGTACAAAAATACTTGGAACATGGACATACACAAATGGAGTGTGACTCCATGCATGCCCAAATAGAAAAAAGAATCAAAAATCGAAAAATCTATGTTCCAGCTGATTACATAAAAATAATGAAAAGCGCCAGAAGAAACCAAAACCTCATGAAGTAGTTTACTTGGACCATTCTTTTTTTATGGATTAAGTCCGTCTTATATATCTCAATAAGACCAGGTACGAAAGCAGCAGAATCCATTGTTACAGACCTGTCAGCATTAAAGCACACTCCGGAGAAAGAAGTCTTCTCTAAATTAAGCTTTGAAGAAAACTGTGTTCTGTTGAGAAAAAGAGTGCGAAAAACTAATACATTTGAGAGCCAAAACAGCTGTACCAATGCCCACGATAGATTAAAACCTATAAGTACCTATAAAACCTATAAAGGTATAATTATTATAATTATTAATTGATCAATAATAAACCACAACCAGTGTTGTTTTTTGCTGGGGCAGAGAGGTACTATATTTTTGCTACTCTAAAGAATAACAAAGTATGTCGTCGGATGTCACTATACAGAACGTCTCTTCAAAGAGCAAATCTTATTCCTTGACAGCATCACAGCAGAAATTTCCTACTAAAGATCAAGCAATTATTTTCAGTGCTATAAATAACGCCCGTCTTTAGGATTATTTAATCCCGGTAGGCATTTTAGTTAATCCAAAAAATATTTTATTCTCTTCTCGTTTATCTAATAATAGAATATATATGTATCTAAATAGTAAATTCAGCGTAGATGAATTTATGGAGAAATATGGTTCTATTAAAGTGCAAGGAGAAATCTTACGAGCTAGAAGATTTATAACGCCTTCTAAAACGCTAGTGTTATTTAATCAGACCAAGAATTCCACATGATGTACTTATCGGAGAATTAAAAGAAATGGGCTTAAACCTCGTTTCCCTATAACGTTCTTAAAAATCGGTGCTACAGTACCAGAATATAACCACATACTAAGTTTTAGAAGACAAGTATTTGTCAGTCCACATAATATCACTATCCCAGATTCTATTGAAATAAATTATGAAAACACCTCTTACAGAATTTTCATATCTCAAGACAATCTGACTTGTTATACGTGTAAGCAATTAGGTCATATTTCAAACAATTGTCCAAACATCAGCAGTATACTATCTATTGTGAATCGCTAAAAACCTCCTTTCTGTCCTTTTTCTAATAAGAAGAAGAGAACTGACAGATGAGAGATAGATAGATTTTTAATGTTAAGAGATGGGAATTTGAATTTGTACTTTGTAGTAATCTAAAATAATCGGTGGAAATAAAACTTAAATATGAAAGCAGTTTATTTTATTATATAGCCAGACTGATGATTAAAGAAAACAAAAGGTTATGGGCGCAGTTCACGGATGAAAAATAATAATAAGGTATCAAAAAGCGAATTTAGGTTATATACACATGTACACGATGGAACAAAGAAAAATGTATAATATTGAGGCCCTAACAGGTGAGAATTACTTATCATGGAAGTTTCGGATGGAAATAATATTGGCAGAAAATGAAGTATTAGAGTGTGTAAAAGGCGAAACAATCACAACAGGTTTAAGCGAGAACGAGATGAAAAAATTCCAAAAAATGAACAATAAAGCCAAATCAATAATTGTTCAATGTGTTTCCGATGCACAATTAGAGATATTGCGGGACAAAGAACAGGCGTACCATATGTGGAAAAGTTTAGAAGAAAAATATGAGAAAAAGGGTCTACCAGGACAACTGTTCCTAAAAAGAAAGTTGCTGTCCATGAAATTGAAAGAAGGTGAGTCGAGTCATTGGAACGATTTTTTGGTGAATTTGAGGAAATCCTTAGACAGTTAAGAGCCACTGGGGTAAAAATTGAAGATCAAGATATAATATGTAATTTGCTGTTAACTTTGCCAAAATCCTATGAAACAGTGGTAACAGTTATCGAAAATTTAGCGTCTGGTGTATTATCATATGAAGAGGTAAAGAAAAGTTTATTGAGTGAAGAAGAAAAAAGAAGCCTGGGTGCAAGAGCAAGTAGAGTAGTTGGTGCTGAACAAGTTGCTTTCAATGTTGACACATCTTGTTATAGGTGTGGAAAAAGAGGCCATTATAAAAGAGAATGTCGAGCAAGACTATCCACAAGTTATCAAAGAGGTTTTCAGGATGGTTTTAGAGGAAATGGATCAAATAGAGGTAACAGTTATAGAGGTACGAGAAACTTACAACACAACAGAGGAATGCATAGAAGCAACTTCACCCAACAGCAGGATAGATCACATGAGATTGATGATACAACTGATGAAGTGTCTAAGGTATGTTTTATAACTGAAATAGGTAAAAATGTAGTTAATAGTGAAACAGTGAATAACTTAGAATTTGTGATTAATTCAGGATGTACTGATCACTTACTAAATGATAAAAGTATATTTACAGATTTGGTAATTTTGGATAAACCTATAGA
The DNA here is from genome assembly GCF_040954645.1 of Diabrotica undecimpunctata. Classification (NCBI taxonomy): domain Eukaryota; kingdom Metazoa; phylum Arthropoda; class Insecta; order Coleoptera; family Chrysomelidae; genus Diabrotica; species Diabrotica undecimpunctata. The sequence goes on from NC_092811.1 coordinate 62,868,276, forward strand.
TATAGCATTAGCAAAAAATGGTAACTATTTACCTACAGTTGGTATTGGAAATATTAATGATTTTAGCAATGTATGTGGTAGACAAGTAGAATGTAAAATTGAAAATGCTTTTTATGTACCACAGTTAAGAAAAAATTTACTTTCTGTAAAACGATTGGAAATGTCTCAGATTACTGTAATTTTTGAAAATGGTGTTGTAAAATTAATTAAGAACGGTTGTTTAATAGGATTAGGTAAAAGAGATGGTTTATACAAAATAAATTTTGAAGTAGTTCAACAAAAATGTTACTCTGTCCAAAATGACCAAAATAAAGAATTTATTAGATGGCATGAAAGGTTTTCACATTTAAATTTTAAATCACTAGAAAAATTAATTAAAAAGAATTTAGTTGATGGAATAAACAAGGACATACATATTGGCGGAGTGAATTTTTGTGAACCATGTATACAGGGAAAGTTTTCAAGGTTACCTTTTTCAACCAGGACAAAAAGTAATAGAATTTTAGAAATAATACATTCTGACGTGTGCGGGCCAATCAGTCCACAAACAATTGATGGTTGTAAGTATTTTGTCACTTTTATAGATGGTTTTTCAAATTTTACTATGCTTTTTTTAATTAAAAATAAAAGTGAGGTTTTCAGTAAATTTAAGGAATATTTGAGGTTTGTAGAAGCAAAATTTAATTCAAAGGTTTCTAAATTAAGATGTGATAATGGGGGTGAATATGTTTCAAATGAATATAGAGAGTTTTGTAAAGAAAATGGCATTCTATTAGATTATACAGTACCATACACACCTCAACAAAATGGTAAGGCAGAGAGGATGAACCGTACTTTGGTGGAAAGAGCTAGATGCATTATGAATGCTTCAATGGTTCCTAAGTCTTTCTGGGGAGAAGCTATAAGGGCATCATGTTATGTGATAAATAGGTCACCTTCGGAAAGCCTGGATGGAGACGTTACATCAGCTGAAATATGGAACAATAAAAAACCAGATGTTAGAAATTTAAAAGTTTTTGGAAGTACTTGTTATGCTCACATTTATGACGAATTGAGGAGTAAGTTTGATGATAAGGCAGGAAAATGTGTAATGTTGGGCTATGGACCTACAGGTTATAGGTTGTGGAATACAACTAAAAACAAAATTATTATTGCCAGGGATGTAAGGTTTAATGAAAATGAATTTTATTTTAAAGGATTGGCAACACTAGATGAAGGCAGAGAAGATAGGAGCAAACGTGATGAAGGTATGGATAGAGTAGACAACATTGCAAAACAGGAAATGAACCGCAGAAATGAAATTGATCAAGTTAGTATTAATGAAGAAGTAAGAAATGAAGAACAGAGCACAAGTCGAGCAGAAGGTAGAGGAAATAGAAATATAAAGCCACCAAACTGGTTAGAAGATTATGAGACTTATATGGCTCTATGTGCCATGAATTTGGTTGAAGATGTGCCACAGTCATTTGAAGAAGTAAAAGAAAGGGATGATAAAGATTGCTGGGTTAAGGCAATGGAAAGGGAGATTGATTCGATAAATAAAAATGGTACCTAGGACATAGTTGATAAAAAACCCGTTGGAAGGAATATTTTGGATACGAAATGGGTATATACTTTTAAACCTTTTGAAGAGAGTAAATGTGATAAATATAAGGCTCGATTAGTAGTTCGAGGATTTGCACAAGAAAAGGGAACAGATTATGAAGAAATTTGTTCTCCAGTAGCGAAAATGACGACCATTAGAACGATCTTGGCTATTGGAAATCAATTTTCATTTTATTTCAGACAACTAGATATTAAGTCAGCATTTTTGAATGGAACTTTGGAAGAAGAAGTCTATATATATTCGCCAGAGGGAGTAGAATGTAAAAATGAAGTATATAGATTGAATAAAGCATTGTATGGGTTAAAACAATCATCAAAATATTGGAACATAGAAATTAACACTTATTTACTTGAAATTGGATTTATAAGGTCCGAGAATGATTTTTGTTTATATATTACAAGTAATGATAATTTTGCAACATATCTTTTAATTTATGTAGATGATATAATAATTTGTGGTCCTGATAATGATTTTAAAAACTATATTGTAAAGCAGTTAATGAAAAAGTTTGAATTGAAGGATAAGGGTAAACTTGAATATTTTCTTGGTTTAGAAATAAACTATGATAGAGACAAAGGTATTTTACATATTAGTCAGACAAGATATATTAAACAGACCTTAGGAAAGTTTGGTATGGATTCTTGCAATCCTAGTTCTATACCAATAGATCGAAAATTGAATTTGACATGCAGTGATAATAATAATTCAAATAAACCTGTGAGACAATTAATAGGTTGCTTAATGTATCTTATGTTAGGTAGTCGACCTGACATATGTTTCGCTCTTAATTATTTCTCTAGATACCAAGACAAGGCATCAGATGAAATATGGATTCATTTAAAAAGGGTATTGAGATATTTAAAGGGATCTGAATGTTGCAGTTTCGCAACTGTTAATAAACATTTATTAAATATTAAGACTTTATGGTAGTTTTGATTCTCCCCGTATATCAAGATTTCATGTATAAGGGTGCATCTGGGTTAAAAACTACATGCTACGAGACGGGCCATCTGCAAAATGACACACATTTGAGATAAGAATAGGAAGAGTCGAGTTTTATCTCTCAAACCACACACATGTGTGTGCGTTTGGGTTAAGAGTACCTTAACACACTTGCCAGCGGTCCTTTGACCGAGGAAGTCGGTTTGATGCAGAAAAGTTGAAATTAGAAATTTTGTGGTTCCTGGTGTACGTCGATGAAGACGTCGTTGGTAAAGCGGTTGGTGCTGTGATTTATGGGGTAAGCTACAATACACCATAATTTTGTTGCTGCATATATCAAGTACGTTTACTTGGTATATAGATGTCATATTTGCTTCGAACTTTTTATCAGTTGTGCCGCGATCGCGATTGAACTTGATTGAGAACATTTCATTACCTTTATGTAGATTTGTATATTTTTCATATTATAATAATTTCACTATTCTTTTTGTATATATATCACAGTGTTGTGTATTTTATTACCTAATATTAACTCATAATGTGTATTATGAGTATACTTTTGCATTGAGTTTAATAATTTGTTTTTATATGACATATATATTCATATTTTTTATTTTTTGTATATTATTTCTATCTATAACGTGGTATATATACAATCGACAGTTTTGTTTTGTTTATGGTTCTCTTTTTGTGTTTAAGTTTGTACTACATATATTCTTCTTCTTTTAAGTTTATATTCTTCTTTATTTATAATTGTAGGTATATTGGGTTATGTATATTTATGATTGCTTTTACTTCGTGTTAAAATAGAGTTTTATACAGTCCACTTGTTTTCATTTCTTTTATTTTAATATACATACCCAATCCGAAAGGGGGAAACCAGCGAGTTCTAGATTGAACAAAATATCTTCTCTCCCCCTTCAGGATGACCAAAATTGTTATATTGAGGTCATCGTATGTGCAGAACGCAACACTGAAAATGTGGGTTTGGAATATTGTAGGAAAAATGAACAGCCAATAGTAAGTTTTGTAGATTCTGATTGGGGAAGTGACCGAATTGATCGAAAATCAGTTACTGGTTATGTAATAAAGTTATTTGGAAATGTAGTATCATGGGTAACAAGAAAACAAAACTGTATAACGTTATCAACAACGGAAGCTGAACTAGTAGCTTTATGTGCTTGTGTTACAGAAAATTTATTTATGAGAAAATTATTAATTGATTTAAATATTGAAGTAAAACGAATAACAATTTTTGAAGATAACCAAGGGTGTTTAGCACTTGTGAAAAATCAGGGAAATAACAAGAGAGTGAAGCATATGGATTTAAAGTATCAATTTGTTACTGAGTGTGTAGAGAAGGGAATTTTAGATTTAAGGTATGTTAGTTCTAAAGAGCAACAAGCTGATGGGCTTACAAAATGCCTACCTGTAATGAGTTTCTCTACATTTAAGAATTTTCTATGCTTGAAAGGTTTTTAACGAGGGAGGGTATTGTGAATCGCTAAAAACCTCCTTTCTGTCCTTTTTCTAATAAGAAAAAGAGAACTGACAGATGAGAGATAGATAGATTTTTAATGTTAAGAGATGGGAATTTGAATTTGTACTTTGTAGTAATCTAAAATAATCGGTGGAAATAAAACTTAAATATGAAAGCAGTTTATTTTATTATATAGCCAGACTGATGACTAAAGAAAACAAAATCAACCACTCAAAATTCCCAAAATTCGACTATATCGAATTGTACTGATACGCCAAATTCGCAGTCTTCCATCGATTTTGATAGCCAATTACTGTTCTCGTGCGCTCGCATTAACTGACCAATCGGCGTACGGGAAACATCTCCAAACACAGGAAAAATTGTTCATTGGTTGGAATAAAAGTTATTCCAGCCTTTGAGCAATTTAAAATTTACCATTGGCCGATTTTACGGGAAGTCCACTTTCATACGTCATAATCCCCTAAAACAAAGGATTTTCGTGTATAAAAGAAGGTGGATTTTCTGTAGTCGGCCAGTTCGAGCTCACCCTCGTATTTAAGACTCTAGGTTCGGTGCTAGTACCCACCTAGAATCTGCCGTTTTATTTTACCTTTTGCTATTGATTGATATTGATATTTTTATGTGCATTTATTTGATATTTATATATTGATGTTTGTGTATTTTTCTGTACTTTCTGCTGTGGTATTTCCTTGGATCACGCACAGCGAAAGTGCACATATATTTTGTGCTATATTATTATTGCATTTCATTTGTTTATCTGTCGAATATATTTGTTGCGATATTTCTACTTGTAGATCATACGCTCCGAATCTATTCTCATTTATTTTCACGCTATTTTATTATTGCTGATATTTTTACTGTTGGATACATTCGAAGCGATATTTCTCCTAGAGGATCATACGCTGTGGTGTATCATTTTACTTGTTATTTCATTATTACATTTTGTCGTTAAATATTCTCATTGCGATATCTCTCCGAGCGGAGACCATACGCTCTGAGATATTATTATTTTTTTTCACTTGTACTTTCTTTCCGTAAGTTAAGGAAATACAAGATTTTTCCGAGGATTCCTTCCGTAAGTCAAGGAATCTCTCACATTGCCAATTTATTGTTGCATATCATTTGTTATTTTCTCTTTTTGTGTACACAAAACTTTCCTATTATCTATATATACCATATATATACATTTATCTCTTTATCTCGTGCAGATAACGTTCTTGTGGAACCTCTGTTTTACAGATTACGCACAAGAGACGTTTGCACCTGTATTTTATTGAACTGCATTTCTTTCCTATTATCACATTTCAATATATATATATATATATACTTGTACGTAGTGTCTGAGGTTTATTGTGGTATTTTACTTACGTAATCAAGCACTGCTAGCCTCAGACAAGCGGAATTGTGATAGTTTTATCACTAAAACATACACGACTCCGCCATATCTCTCCATATACAATCAGCAGCGACCCAAATTGCTCGACGGAAAATGGTGGACACTCGTGGAACATCCAGGTCTAGTTCCACTGACCGAAAGAAGCCCGTAGAGCAGGAGACGAGCCAATCTGACGCCATCCACGCCTCTCGGCAACATTACATCAAGTTGGATTAGGTGATCCAAATATTACACATACTCCGAAACCATCTTAAATTCCTTCTATTCCAGAAATTTTACAACCGCCTAGTGAAATGAAAACAACTGCAATTGCCGATAAGAACATTTTCACTAAGAGTTCAACTGTAAAACCATCGGAAGAAAAGGACCCACAAGCTTCACTGGAAATCACGAAAAATTCACCCTGTTCATCCGTGAAAAGAAGCATTGACAAAACAATATCTCCCCCCATCGAAAATCTGAATTCAAATACCCAATTATTTACTCTCCCACCCATATCTCACAAAATCAAAACCCAGAAACGAACAACTACATACGAAAAAGAGTGCATAAGGAACTTTTTTACTGTAGAAGATAATAATTCCGATCATGCAAAGTGTAATATATGTGGCCAAAAAATGTTTAACAAATCTTTAACGTCCAATATGAAAAAACATGTGGCACGAAAACACCCGAGTATATCTTGATTCTCTTGGTCGCTTACGCGAGCCTAACAATATTGCAAAAATCAACGATACAGATTCAACATGTTCACAACCAAGTACTTCTAAGGAGATAAAAAAGCTACATAATATGTTAAATTTAAAATAAAACATTATTTTTGAAATGTTCAGTCGACAATGAGCCTGTAACAGGGGTAAATGAAAAAAAGAAAAGAAAATTAAGCAGCCATTATCAAAAACAAAGCACATTATCATCTTTTTGTAAATCCAAGCAAATACCTTTAGAAAAAAGGAAGAAAATTGACGATCACCTGTTAAAATTGTTCACTTTAGATTTTCAGTCTTTAGTGTTGTTACAAAGTTTTTAAATTCAGGCACTTAATCCTGGTTATGAATTGCCTTCCAGGTAAACTATTTCACAAACTATGATACCGGCTATATATGAACAATGTCTAAATCAATGAAAAAAATTTGTTCAAGAAGAGGAAATATCCAGTGTTTGTTTGACAACGGACTGTTGGACTTCTATAAATGGTGAAAGCTTTTAGGCAGTAACTATGAATTTTGTAGATAAATTGTTTAACGTCCGACAAATGTCACTAAAATGGCACCAACTTAATGAACGACATACTAACATTAATTTAGCAAGAGCGTTGCAAAATATTATAGAAGAATGGTCACTAACAAATAAGGTATCTCTCATAGTTTTTGACAATACTGCGAGTATTAAAAAAACAATAGAAGATTTAGGTATGAAGCATCTAGGCCGTTTTGCACATAGTTTAAATTTAATTGTGCAAGATGCTTTAAAACTAGTTGAGCCGACCGTCACCAAAGTGAACTTAATAGTGACCGACTTCAAAAAAGTTCAACAGCTAATTCTAAATTAATGCAGTATGAAAAAAATTTAGGAAAACGTTGCCCAAAAAAATTTGCAAGACGTTTCTACAAATTAGAATTCCACCTTTGTCATGTTATAACTGTTAGTGGAATTGGAGGAGGCAATACGATCGACAATTGCTCTCTTGTACATTTCATTATCTGTAATAACGTTAAAAGAATGGGACTTGAAACTGTAACTTCATCAGTTAATGGAGAAAAATACAGATCTTTTTTTCAACAATTTAGAATAACAGTAAATAAACACAATTTTTATGTGAATTGTATGTGAAACATTTTTGCAGACCCAAAAGTAAAGTGAATGTTTATATTAATTTTGTTTTATTTTTGTAATATATGATGGTAAATGTATATTGGACAAAAGATAAAATATTTATTTTTCAATGGAAATTCATGTTTAAATAAAATGCATATTGGAAAATAGCAGTAAAAAGAATATCAAATACAATTTCTTATTTAAAAAGCTATGATAGGTACATAATTTTAAAATTCGAACAATAATACCGCTTGATTTAGCATTGCCGAATGAAAATTAAGGTTACCATATGACGTTACCTTTCATGCGCAAGAACATACAGGTAGTCTGTGTATCGTGGTTTCAAGAGAAAATCGACTTTTAATATTTTTCATGAATGTGGAAACTACCGTGGAATCACGCTGCTAAATGCAGCATACAAAATAATGTCCAACGTCATTTATGAAATACTTAGACCACACGCTGAAAAAATAGTGGGCAAATACCAAAGTGGCTTCTGTAGACAGAAGTCAACAATAGACCAGATATTTCATCTGCGACAGATCCTCGAAAAAACAAGTGAATATAACATCGACACACATCATCTCTTCATAGACTTTGAAAGCGCATACGACAATATAAACCGAGAATTCTTAATAAAAGCAATGAAAGAATTTAATATATCAACACAACTAATAGAACTGATAAAAGAATCTCTAAAACTAGAAAGTAGAATCCGGATACAAAATAAATTAACGGAAACAGTAGATGTGAAAAAGGGACTACGCCAGGGAGACACTCTATCATGCATCTTGTTCAACATCATACTCGAGAAAATACTGAGGGACACAACAGTCAATTAGAGATGTGTCCGACACGCTATTTTGATATAGCACTTGCTTTTGCTACTGCTAAATGAAAATAGCAGTTAAAAATAGCTGCTACTTTAATAGCAGTTGCTTTTTTAGCATTATTCAACGAACGCTTTCATGCTGATATAAGAAAATCAATCATATTTGTTTGTGTTTCAAAAAGCATTTTCGTTGGTATTTAAATTTTAATGTGAACATATTAATAATAATTGTTGCTAAAATAATATATCTAAATACAGACAATTTTTGAAATGACAAAAAAATTGTAACAAAATACATGGTGGTTGTAATTTATAGTATTTATTTAATATGTAATATCACCTAAGAAATCCAGTTAAAAAGAACTCCGGTATAAAATGAAGTAAAATGTTGCGGGCGTCTGGGATTCCCCGGCTCTATACCAATAATGAACTATTTTAATTTATTTATGGCTGGCGGCCGGCTGGGAATCCCAAACAAAATATATAGCAATGCCCCGCATGTTCCTAAAAGACAGCCAGTAAAATAGTACTGAAAAGTAGGTGAGTAGTGTAGGACATACAGTTTTCAGTTTAAAATTATTAAACGTTGTTCGTATAATTCTATATTATACAATTAATAAAAGGTAAACTAAAATAAATTTTAAATTTAATAATATTTAGTTATATATTATATTTATTTGGGTTCTACCAACCAGATTGAATTTTAAAAAATATGAGTAAAAAGTCGGAAATTTGGAACTTCTTCTCAGATGAAGATAACAGTAAAGCAAAATGTAACATATGCAAATCTGTATTTTCATATAGAACATCGGTGACAAATTTAAAAGCACATATCACTCGAAAACATCCGTCTGTTAGACTATGCCAATTTGAACGTGGTTATAACAGACAAGAGAAACATGAGCAACAAGAAAATCCTCAAATCTTCGGAGGTTCTTCAACTCATATTGAAGGTGCACATGATATCGGTGTAATCCCTGCGACTGTCATTACTGACTCGTCATTGCCATCAACTTCCAGGGCTTCATCTTCATCATCAGGCATAATTGGTTCGTCCCGCTCTGAAGTTAGAAGAATACAACAGCAGGTCTTGTCCGCATACGCTCCGAAGAGGATTTCAATGACTCAACAGAAAAAATTGGATCAGCTTTTATTGAATCTTATAATCAAAGATTTCCAACCATTTTCCATAGTCGAAGATAATGGCTTTAAAGATTTTATATTGACTTTAAATCCCGCATACAAATTGCCCACAAGAAAAACTTTAAGCAATGTTCTTCTTCCAGCAGTGTTTGAAGAAGTTCGCCTTAAAGTTTCAGATGTTTTAAAGGAAGTCGTATCCATTACAATTACAACAGACTGCTGGACGTCTCGCAACACAGATAGTGTAATTGCAGTAACAGGGCATTTTATTGATAATAAATTTCAAATTAAATCTGTTCTTTTAGAATGTGTTGGGTATGAGGGAGGTCATGGAAGTACTAATTTAGCAGATAATCTAACTAAAGTTATTTCAAACTGGAATATATCAGAAGAGAGTATTTTGCTTGGTATTTCAGATAACGCTGCAAATATTAAAAAATATATCTCTTCAGACTTAAAATGGAGACATTTTGGTTGCTATGTACATACCCTAAATTTAATAGTGGGCGATGCATTGAAACTGATCCAAGAAGTAACATTAAATAAAGTCAGTAAAATTGTGACACATTTCAAACAAAGTGCAAATGCTAAAAACAAATTAGATAATGTTCAGCGACAGCAAGGTAAGGAACCCAAGAAACTTAAAAAAGATGTAGTTACTAGATGGAACTCCACTTATTTAATGTTAGAAAGATTTGTAGAGTTGGAGGAAGCTATTAGAACAACATTAGCATTAATGGATTCAGTCTCCCTACCGGTAATACCTACAGAAGAGTGGACATTCATTAAAGAATTAATAATTATCTTGAAACCGTTTTATGATATAACGGAATTAATGTCCGCTGAAAAGTACGTAACATTATCACTAGTAATTGTTATTACAAACGGATTGAAAAATGTTTGCAATGATATGTTGAGCAGCAATCAATTTTCTAATGATATAAGTAAACGTGTTATTGAAAAACTTATAGAAAGTATAACCTTCAGGCTAGGCAATTTAGAATCTAGTATTACATTGATAGTATCCACTTTTTTAGATCCAAGGTTTAAAAATGTGTGTTTTATTAAACCTGGAACTTTTGATAAGGCCAAGGAAATTGTTATTGGTTTAGTAGCTCAAAATATAAAAGCTAATTCCACATCAAATGAAGATGTAATGATGGAAGTAGAATCTGCTAATACATCCAGAACATTAGAGTCCGAAACCGAAAAGCCATTGTTTGATATATGGAAACAATTAAATAAGTCAGTTTCATCTCAACCCAAATTAAATCAAAGTCCGCAAGCACGTGCCATCGTAGAAGTTAACCATTATTTGGAAGAAGAAATGATACATAGGAATGAGGATCCTCTCAAATGGTGGGCAAATAATGCTTCTGTTTTTCCAAATTTAAGCCATGTTGTTCGAAGCAGGTTTGGTACGGTATCAACTTCAGTTGGATGTGAACGTGTTTTTTCAAAAACCGGAATTATTATTTCAGATAGAAGAAATCGTATCAGTTTAGAGAAAGTTAAAAAAATAATGTTTTTAAATGTAAATCAAAAATTATTTTAGTGTTTTTTTTTAGATGTTTATCTAATGTTATCTTGTTTATATTTTTTACATTTTTCATTTTTTCATAATCCAAAATATTTTTCATTTATATATTTTTAAGACTTTTAGGTTTAGGACTTGTTAATGAAAATTATGCACTTTTTTTATAATACCTACACAATAATATGTAAAATACATTAAGTTTTTTAAAATTGCCATAAAAGAGTAATACTTGAAAATAATATCCGTATCACTCATATTTGTCTACGATTATTACGGTTCAATTGGCTCGAACCTGAATTACCGTTCACTATCAATGTTCCCAATATCATCGTCATAGTGAATCAAAATAGCAGTTCGCAGAGCTTGAAATAGTCGTAATCACCGAAACGCACCCAACTTGAAAATCAGCCTCGGTTCGTGTCAGCGTCGAATCTACTGCTACAAAAATAGCAGCTAATTTCGAAGCCAGTAGCAGTAGCAGTTACTAAGAACCAGATAGCAGTTAAAAAAAAGCAGTCTGCTATTTAGCAACCCATCACTACAGTCAATACACGAGGAACAATCATTAATAAAAGCGTGCAAATACTAGCATTTGCAGATGATGTTGACATAATCGCAAGATCAAGAAGAGAAATGATAGAGGCATACAACCAAATAGAACGAGCTGCACAAAATAGTGGTCTTAGAATCAATCATACCAAAACAAAATATATGCAGGTAAGTAAAAACGCAGTAATAAGGCAGCCACAAAATATAACAATAGGAGAATACAACATAGACGGGGTAAAAAACTTTATATACTTGGGATCCCTAATCACGTCTGATAATAACGTTACGGAGGAAGTGAAGAGGCGAATATTTATTGCAAGAAAAACAAAATGCCAAATATATAAAACCCTAATAAGATCGGTACTCACACATACGGCTCAGAAACCTGGACACTCACTAAAAGAGAGGAAACGTTGTTCACCACCTTAGAAAGAAAAATCTTGCGACACATATATAAGGGGACAAAAGAAAACGGAATATGGCGAAGAAGATACAACTCTGAACTATACAAAATATACCAGTATCCGGATATTATAACATTCATTAAAATAGGACGGCTGCGTTGGATAGGACATGTAGAAAGAATGGAAGAAGGCGAAATACCAAACAAAATATTCAAACAGATGCCAGTAGGAAAAAGAACAAGAGGAAGACCGAAGCTGAGATACTTAGAACAAATAGAAAATGATATAACAACCTTAAAAATAAAAAAAACTGGAAAAAAAAGCACGAAACAGATCAGAATGGAAAAGAATCCTGGAACAGGCCAAGACCCAAAAAGGGTTGTCGAGCCAGTGATGATGGTGAATGAAAATGAAAACTGGTTTAACTTTTTTATCATTAAGTGTCATATGTTCTATCCATCGAACAACAGTTTTAAGAATTTTTTTCCCTTTTACACTTATTAGTCTGACAAAGCACTAGCCTGACAAAAGTCTAGTACAGTCAACTATGTCTAAATGCTTTAACCAGAGTACAGTGATACTCGAGTTATAATGGACTGTACTGAATTAAAGATTGAGATTCCTGTAATGGTTGATAACAGAGTTTATTGCTATTCTCATTATAAAAAAGGATTTACTGCAATAGTGTTAATAGGTATTACGCTAGGTGGTTTTATTTGTCTAAAATCTAAAGCTGCTGGAGGAAGAAAAAGCGATACATAATTGACTATTGAGAGTGGAATAATTTATTTAGTTTAAGAGGGTGATAAAGTTCTAGCTGATAGGAGTTTTCCTAATTTTCAACCAACTGTAAATGATAGTGCAAAAAAGTAATACTAGTAATGTTTCCTTTTTTAGACAAGAAAACAGAATTTTCAAAAGAAAAAACAAAACAAACATATGGTACAACAAGAGTACGAATTCATGTTGAACGGATAATGCAGAGATTCAGATATTGAGTAAAATTCCAGAAAATTTATTTAATTTTATAAATGATATTATTCATGTGTTGTGTATTAGTAAATCTACAACCTCCAATCATATCGGATGAAAATTGAAAATATATTTTTGTATGCTTACTTACCAATTTAATTATTTAGTTTTATTTTAGGAAAAAGTTGTTTGTAACTTGTTTTAATTAATAATAAATTTTTAAACAAATTTATTTTTTAAATCATTTATTTTATAAGCTTGAAGAAAATACATATTACAAATATTACAAGTATGACAAATAAATTCAACAACTTACTTATAACTAAAAAAAGTTAAACGTTTTGTAATTTTAATACACCTTGGAATGATTTTTATAAAAAATAAAAGTAATATTTTGTTTAAAAAATAAATTTTATAAAATTGTCTCAATCAAATAATTATTTTGTTATTTTAATAAGTATTACTTATATCTGAACCAGTAAAGCACTGTACTTGACTCACATCTACGTTTTTATTTAAATTATTTTTAATAATCAGACTAGATTGAGCTAATGCAGGTAAGTAATATTTAAAATAAAATGTCTCGTTCTTCAAAACAACACTTTTCAGAAACTTTTTATCCCTTTTTACTGGAACATTGCAAATACCAGCTGGCGAAATAAACAAATAGATCATACTCATTAAAGCCGGATAAATACATGTGTATTTGGCACTGAGTGTAATATTGAGAACTTGCTTTTAATACTACTTGGTCATTTACTATTTCTAAATAACTTACATTGCACTTTTCACCAACAACAATTGGAATTTTTTTTACACAAACTTGGACATTTGAATTCTACAGGCTTGATTATTTTGTTAGAGAAAACCATAACACCGACCGGTCCTGAACATGGTAGTACAATTTATGTTTACATTTCAGTCCCAAAAAATTGTCTTTTTTAAAATAATCTATATCGAAATAAACTTAAACAAAAGGGATCATTTCTGGTTCTATAATTGGTTTAATTAAGTAGTAATGAGTTTATCGAGTTTATCAAGATATTAGATCCTACCTCAAAAATTTGTCAACAGCCATGACTGACGATCATCAATCTCAAAACAAAACATAATTTTCTGCTGTGCTTAATAATACTTCAATTTAGTTTCCTTCTAATAATCAAGCAATTTTATTTAATGCGCTACCTGATACTAAAATAGAAGAGTACTTAATAGCTCTTGGTGAAGTTGTTAATCCACGGAATATTTTATTTTCATCAAGACTATCAAATAACACAATATGTATCTATCTCTCCAGTGAATCCTTGGTTGAAAATTTTATGTCCAATTCAGTAGAAATAACAATAAAAGGCAAAAACCTAAAAGCACGAAGATTAATAAGTCCGAACGAAAGACTGTTAGTATCTAAAGTTTGCCCTTCTATTCCACACACGCTAATAGAAAATGAGTTAACTAAATTGAATCTTAAATTAATGGCACCTTTAACCTTTCTTAGAATAGGGAGTCAGCCAAAGAAATTTCAACACTTCTTCAATTTTAGAAGACAAACATATATTTAGCCACTTGTAGATATAGACCTACCTATTGAAATGTTGCCTATCCTGATCCCCAAACATATTGTGTAAATCAGGTTGGCTACCATGACAGAAGTAATAAAGAAAGTTGTCATTCTGTTCTGCACATGGAGCGGTGTTTTACTTTCTCAAATAATTAATTACACTCATTTAATTATACTCTGCAAGTCTGAAAGTTTATTCAAAAGGTTATGGGCCTAGAGTACATTCCATAACAAGTAAAGTTTTTGTTTAGTGTTCCCAATTTGTGGAAACCGGCAAAAAGTGTTATTAGTGACCGGCAATAAAATTAAAAATGGCAGCCCAAAGTTTAAGTAGTGCGAATTCAACCGTGAGTTTGTATCCGCAATTAACATCTACGAATTTTTCGTCCTGGAAATTTAGATTAGGCAATCTTCTAGATGCCAGAGGTGTTAAAGATTTGATTACCACAGAAGTAACTGCAACGCAACTAGCAGCTTTATCAAGAGACGAGCAATCTCAGCATAAAAAGCATGATGCAACAGCGAGATCTATTATTGTCACATGCATTACAGATGAACATTTAGAATATATTCGTGATTGTAAGTCAGCTTTCGAAATGATAAAAAAATTTAGAAAAAGTTTTTGAAAGAAAAAGTATTCTTTCTCATTTATATGTGCGAAAAAAGTTATTAACCTTGAAATATAAACAAGGCACAGAGTTAAAAAAGTTTTTCGTTGAATTCGATTGTTTAATACGTGACCTCGAATCAACTGGAACCACAATAGAAGATGATAAGGTTTGTCACCTGTTGTTAACAATGACAGATACGTTCGACACTGTCATTACTGTATTAGAAACGTCAAATGACAAGTTAACTGTTGACTTTGTTAAAGCAAAATTACTTGATGCAGAACTGAAGTTGAAAAATAATGAAAAAGTAAGTGAAGAATCCTCGTTTCAACTCGTTACAAAGCAAGATAATAAAAAACCCCGTTGCTCATTTTGTGGACTTGAAGGCCATTTAGTGTCCAATTGTTTCAGAAAAAACAATAATTATAGAGGTAACAGCAGTGGAGGTAGATTTTTTCGTGGAAATAACTATTCCCGTGGCAGAAGAACTGGTAATAATACACAAAGTAAGCATAATGTCCATGCCAAACTAGCTGAAGATGAAGTTAGTATTATCACAGCCCTATCAGGTGAAGATCTCAAGAATGATGACAACCAAATTTCATTTATAATAGATTCCGGAGCATCACAAAATATGTGCAGTGGTAAATATAAACAGTTTATAAGTAACATTGTTGAAATTGAGCCTGTTGGCATTAAAATAGCAGATGGAAGGGTAATGAATTCTTGTAAAAAAGGTATGTTAAAAGTTTATTACAATGAAATTCCTATCAACATTGGTGTACTCATATTAAATAACCTAGAATATAATCTATTATCAGTTAGTAAACTAAACAATTTGGGTTTCACAGTTGTATTTAAAGAAAATAAGGCTGAAATAAGAAAAAAAACTTCAAACTTATTTGTTGTAAACACAAAAGTAATTTATTTGTTGCAAATTTTCATTTAAATAAAGTGCAATCCAGTTTAGTAGCAAAGCATAGTAATAAAAACTTATGGCACTTACGGTTAGGACATGTAAATAGAAGGGGACTTCAATTGTTGGGACTACCCTATTCTGATGAGCTGTGTGATTCATGTCTACAAGGAAAAGCCACAAGGCAACCTTTTAAAGAAGTTTTGTACAAAAAATCTTCTAGAGTTGGCGAACTTTTACATGTTGACACCTGGGGTCCGTCCAAAGATCCAACATTTTCTGGTGAGAAGTATTACTTATCAATTATTGATGATTTTTCACATTTTAGTGTTGTATATTTAATGACAAGAAAATGCGAGAGTGAGTCGCATCTTATTAATCACATTGAAAAATTAGCAGCAGAAGGAAGGAGAATATCTAGAATAAGAATGGATATGGGAGGAGAGATGTCTTCTAAAATTTTTAAAAACTATTGTGTACAACATGGTATAGTGCAAGAATTTACAGCTGGGTACACACCTCAGCAGAATAGTATAGCAGATCGATTTAATCGTACTATTTTAGACAAGGTAAGAGCCATATTTGTTGAAACAAATCTTCCTAAGAGTCTGTGGGGAGAAGCAGTTAGAACAGCTGTTTATCAGCTCAACCGAACCCCATCACGAGTAATTGAACTTCAAGTACCAGCAGAAATATACTTGAACAGGCTTGACTTGTCTAAACTCAGAGTTTTTGGTTTAAAAGTATGGTACTACAACCTACCAAAGAAAAGTAAATTAGAACCAAGGGCAAGTAAAGGTGTAATGGTCGGCTACAGTGGCGCTGGCTATAGAATCTGGAATCCACTGACTAATCAAATTAAAATTTCAAGAGATGTGGTTTTCGATGAATCACAATATAAATATTCTCCAGAAATATTGTCTAATAATCAAAATACTGAGGAAATTTTACCAAGCCAAGATGAATTGGAAATATTGGAAGAGACAAATTATGAAGATAGTAGAGTCAAAACATTAAGAAATATCACTGAAAGTAATTCACAAGATGAAGAACCAGTAAATGTACAAAATACCAAAACTAGTTTCTCTAATAGAGAAATAAAACCACCTTCGAAGCTCAAAGACTATGAACTTTATTATGCATATTGTTTAGTTACATCAACCCCAGTAACTTATGAAGAAGCAGTGGAGAGTGATGAATGGAAGCAGGCAATCGAAACAGAACTTGAATGTCTCGAAAAAATGGACACCTGGACTGAAGCTACAAAGGTACCTAATAATCAACAAATCATAAATACAAAATGGGTATTTAAAACAAAAAGTGATGGCATGAAAAAAGCTCGCTTAGTCGCTAAGGGATATGAAGAAGAAGTATTTTTAGATATATATTCACCTGTAGCAAAAATGGCAAGTGTTAGAATTTTATTGTCACTAGCTCTCAATAACGACTGCAAGGTATACCAGTTAGACATTCCTTCAGCATTCATTAACGGAGTGCTACAACATGAAGTTTATATTCATTGTCGTAAGGGATACACAGGACAAAGCAAAGTTCTGAAACTGCAAAAGGCTTTGTATAGACTGAGGGAATCGCCTAAATGCTGGAACCAACGATTCGACAAATGGGCAATCAAAATTGGGTTTAGAAGTGCCGAAAGTGACTTGTGTTTACACAAAGAAAAATGTGTGTATGTGTATA
Organism: Diabrotica undecimpunctata; assembly: GCF_040954645.1. NCBI lineage: Eukaryota > Metazoa > Arthropoda > Insecta > Coleoptera > Chrysomelidae > Diabrotica > Diabrotica undecimpunctata. The sequence goes on from NC_092811.1 coordinate 62,885,759, forward strand.
TGGGTCGATGATATCCTATTGTGCGGTGAAGATAGCAATTCGATTTAAAAAGTTATAGAAAGTTTAAAAAGTGAGTTCAATGCAAAAAAATCTTGGTTTTGTAAATATTTTTTAGGTATTGATTTTGAATTTTCTGAAGATGAAAATAATGCAAAAGTGTATATTTCACAAAAACCCTTAATCAATAAAATAATAGATAAATTTAATATGACAAATTGCCATATTAGCAAAACACCAATGGAAACAGGTTTTAAAGTTGAAAAAACTAATACTAACAATCAAATTTCTGACAACATACCTTACAGGCAATTAATTGGAAGCCTAATGTACATTACTTTACAATACATAAATACAAAATCAAATTGTGTCGATATTTTCACTAAAGCTCCTTCAAATGAAATATTTTTACGTCTCAGAAATATGATAAAAATTCAAGAATGTTGAAAGTAACTAAAGCTTAATTACTTTTTATATATTGTAAATTGGTGCATTTATACTTTAGGTATTCATGTGAATCATGTATTTTATTTTGTCATCTTATGTCAATGTTTTTTGAGTTATTGGAAAGTTTATGAATACTTCAATATGTAGATATAAGTTGTAAACTGTTCAGTTTTATTATGAACTAGTATTATTATTATTTCTTTTTGTGCAATTTAATTTTGTTCCATTATTAAGATTATTTTTGTTTATGTAGTTGACAAATTATCCAAATTTAATACTTTTATAAATGTTGTATAAATTGAGAGGGGGTATTGAACTGTTGCCTATCCTGATCCCCAAACATATTGTAAATCAGATTGGCTACCATGACAGAAGTAATAAAGAAAGTTGTCATTCTGTTCTGCACATGGAGCGGTGTTTTACTTTCTCAAATAATTAATTACACTTATTTAATTCTACTCTGCAAGTCTGAAAGTTTATTCAAAACTACCTTCACCCTTCATAATTACGTATAAACAAACTTCGTATCGTATATTTGTAAGTTTAGATAAACCCTCATGTTTTATCTATAAGCAAACAAATCATATTGGATCAAATTATTCCAGTCATTCAGACCTATTCCGTACCTCATTTCGATGATAGAAATGAGTAAAATCGAATCGAAATTGTCAAATCGAATAGAAATGGTCCTAAATGATTATCCATAACTTTTTTCATTTCTACAATCGAAATCGTAAATAGAAATTGATTTCGACAGCGTTTATTCTGTCGAAATGACTTTTAGATATCGAAATTTGATTTGCTAAAACTTCAAATTTTATTTTTATGTTTGAATTAAAATTGTATTCCTAAGTTTCATCATGGATTTTCAATTTAATTTCGGTATCAATCTTGGAATTGAAATTGAAGAAGAATTACAAAGGTAAATGGAACATTTTGTAATAAAAAAAATCGGTTGCCTGTAAAGTCGGTTTTACGGGCGAAGATTTTACGTGACAACGTCTTTTTCTCGGTAGAATATTTATTGATATGAATATTATTAAATTGCACAATAGGAACAAGGAATTGAATGAAAATAAGAATTGCACAAATTTTAACTATAGAAATATATTTTGTTTACTAAAACATTGTACATGTAAACTTAAACTTAACTAATTTCTATTTGAGTGATTTTGTTGAGGATAGGACGATGATAGGAGAAATATGAAATGAAAGGAAGTGTTACTGCTGTAATGTGTCTTGAACGCCAAGAACGCTCGAGAAAGACAGAGACACAAGTACGGAAGCACGCACCGATTCAACGCGCCTAATTCTCTAGTGCTGCGCGCGCAGCGGACCGATCATGTTTGAGTGGGAGAGAGACGCAAGGCATTCGCCGGTCCGGCGGGCCTCTCTCTCGTTCGGTGACTCACTGTAACAGACGTGAGCGGGCGTTACACTTTTTCATGAATGACTCCGAGCCACAACCTAATTTAAGACGTTGTCACGTCAAAAAAATGTGATATAGGTATAACTTTTTGTATCGGAAATATTTTAAAAGATACATGTGTATTTGTTTATCAATTATTTTTTTGTTTCTGTAGGCAAATATTCAATCTTCAAAGACGAACTGTTAGGGATGCAAGTAATCCTTTCGAAATCCCTGAAGACTTGTTTAAGGGCTTGTACCGTTTGCCTAAAGAAATAGCAATGGACCTTATAAATGAAATTGAACCTTTTTTGGCTGAGAAAAAAAGAATTACACATGTACCGAATCATTTAAAGGTAAAGCAACTTAAGATATAATTTATTCATTAAATATTGTTATGTGTACTATAATAAAGTATACTTGTATATACTAAGTTATATGAGGTACTGAAATAAGTTTGCTTTCAGGTTTTGCGTGCTTTACATTTTTATGGTCAAGGCAATTATCAAAAAGGTGTTGGACAAGACTTTTTATTGGGTATGAGTCAGCCAATAGTTAGTCGGTGTATAAAAAGTGTTAGTGAAATACTTTCAACTCAAATAAGTGAAAGGTACATTCAATTTCCCAGTATAATAGAAGAAAAACACATAATAACCCAAGGGTAATTATATTTATTTGAATCTGTTAATCTGGCTGATCAGAAATTGTTAAAAATATGGTTTAAATTTTAGTTTTATGGCCAAATTTAACTTCCAAGGGGTAATAGGGTGCATTGACTGCACACATATTACTATAGTGGCACCTGCTGTAGATCATCCTATACATTAAGGTTTTGCATACCTGAACAGAAAGGGATTTTACAGTATTAATTGCCAACTGGTATGTATTAAAATTTCATAAAATTAGGACAACTACTAACATATTTTGCTTGAATATGTGACTCAAATTTGAAAATTTTGAATTGCAATGCAAGATTCCTGGATCCATGCATGATTCAGCCATATGGAACATGTCTAGAATTTCTTTACATATGGAAGAAAGATACACTAATGACGAACGAGGATTCTGGTTGATAGGTATCCATACTAAACTTGTTTTTTGAATAAATAATTGTTAAATATATTTTTAGGTGATTCTGGCTATCCTTTACAGCCTTGGCTACTAACTCCAATAGAAGGAGCTCAACAAAATACTCCAGAAGGAAGATATACTTCTGCACATACCACAGTAAGAAACTGTATTGAACGCTGCAATGGAGAGTTAAAAATGCGTTTTCGTTGCCTATTAAAGCATAGAGTTTTGCATTGCAGTCCTCTCAGAGCTGCCCATATATTTAATGCATGTTGTGTATTACATAACATTCTTGTGTCAAACAATATAGAGCCAGACGAACATCTATTTGTAAATGACCTGGAGGAAAATTTGCAACAAAATAATTGAAGACACAAGTGCATAAAGGATCTATGTAACATAAACAACTTTTCAAGTAAAATGAATTCAAAGTTTTTTAATTAGAACTTTTTTATTAATAAGCCTAGAATGATACAATTTTGAAGAAACTTAGACCTTAAAGTACACTTTTTAATAATGATAATTTAACAATAATAATTCACAACTCAAGAAAAATATTTAATTATAAATGTACATAAATCCTTTATTCCCTAAGTAACTTAGGCAAACATTTTTAATTCAAAATGCATAAAGGATACAAGAAACAATAAAACGATGTAAAACCAAATGTTATTTCTAATTCGTTCTTCTTTTTTTTTATTTTTTTATTTATTTCATTTTCGATTTCTGCGCCTTCTTTATTTTCCCATAGACGAGTATAAAAATGTCTATAAGTTTCCTCTATAAAACAAAGTTGTTGTTTTAAATTATTAATTTTTTCAACGGACAGAGTATTCGTTTTGTTTGGTATAACTTCTAATACAAAACCTTCTCCTGAATTCGCCCTTACATTTTTTATTATATCCACTTTTAAGAACGGCGTGTTTGGGTCTAAGGAGTTTTTGTAGTAATATTCACCGTAGCTATCCACACGTATCCATTTGATATCATCTCTAAAATTTATTTTATCTCCACAGCAATTCTTTTTTCTATTTAATAAGTGTAATTTATTTTCTATGTCTGCTATATTTTTAAAATGGTCGGTCATATTTATAATAACAGAACCTTTTTTACTTGATTCTCTTATAATATCTCTATATTGATCTGCGGCATATATGGTCTCAACTTTTCGTAATTTCTTTTCAATTATTCCAAAATCTCTATCAGAATCTAAAAAGGAATGCCCTACTTCTGGAAATTTATGGTCTATTATCTTCACATATCCCTTTAAAATTAAGTACTGATATAGGCATATTAGGTTAAAATTTTTGTTCTGCCCTGCACACGAGTCAGACCATATGAGAAGATGGTTTATTTCTTTCTTTCTGCTTGTTAAAAGTTGAATAAATGTGTGCAAGCTACTGCCAACTTCAAGACTGCCCTTCGTTGCTACATCTTCGGCCCAATTAAAAAAGTAGGCTTTATCACCCTCTGACGTTATTGAGTGGATTCCAAAATTATAGAACCACATCTGCCTCAAATAAAATGCCTTAGAAGTAGTAAGGCGTACTAAAGGCATGGTCTGTTGTAGGTCCATGGTTAAATAGCATATTTCTTTATTATTATGTGCCCGTTCTCTATCGACTGTTTGTTGCTCAAAAGCAAATTTAAATTTTTCTTTGTGGATCTCATCCCCCAAATTGGCATCGCACATACTGCATGTATCACTTTTGGGCTGGCCAAAAGACAAATTAAATTCTGATGAGAAAATGTGCGTATAAAAACTTTTTGAAACCAAAAACCGTTTGTCCATCTTAGTTTCTTGAACATATTCTTGATACAATTCATGCAGTTTTGTTATATTTAATAAGGGAGACAAATACATTTTATTGGCAATTTTGTTTCGAGAATAGTGTGACTGTTCTACAGGAAAAGAAAGAATGTGTCCTTTTACAGCATCAACCACATCTTTTTCTATTTTATTTGGTCTAGAATTATGATGCCCCCTTTTATCTGGTGAAGGAGCTGTAGTCCCTGATTTTAATTGATTCTGAATGAGTTGCACCTTTTTATTTGATATTTGGTAAAGGGAGATAAAGGCAGTCTTACAGACAGTTTTGATACGTGTCTGACACGTTATTGTGTAACCAAATGTATATGATTTATTTTTACTAATGTTTTTTCTATGGCGATTAACTGGCATAATCGAAACAGATTTAAAAAGTAATGAGTTTTTTGCATTTTGATCTAGTGCGTAAAACTTACGAAATATTGTTTCCCTATCAAACTTGTTAAATTGCTCATCACATTTCTTTTTGCAATTTTCTTTTTTGCATAAAGATCCTAATTCGGGACTTTTGCTTGGCATCTCTTTTTTACTTTTTAATGACATGTATGTGTCACCTCTCTGTCTCGCTAAGGCAGTCTTATTCTTCTTCCATGTTTCAGGACGGCGTTTCCTTATTCTTGATTTTTTTTCTGGCAAATTGAATACCTTTCTCTTAACATTATGTCTAGATATTAAAAGACTTTCCTTCCTGTCCTATAGATTTTCAGTATTTTCATGTTGAGTTATAAGTAAAACTGAATCTTCTGCTGTGACATGTGGTACTGATACGGGATGACTTTCATCCTCACAATGAGAATCTTCAAAACTTTCGCTCGAATCAGTACTATCTGGATTGTAGTCGTCTGAAGTATATTCTGGAGAAATTACTTCATCTTCAGATATAGAATCTACAATTTAAAATTTTGTTTAAACATATAGGGTAGGTAGGTTACCTTATAATTTTTATCTGTAGACTAAAACCTTTAAACAATTTAATTTTAGAATGAATATTTACCGTTAAATGTATCTTGCAACTCCGGTGAAGATATCTGCTTTTCATGCAGGATATTCTCGATTCTTGGTGGAGTTTTATCTTGTTCAGGTAAAGTTTCGGCAATATATACGACAATAAAGTTATGCTTAATCTCTTTTTATCTGATCAAGTTGTTCTACAATGTTTAAATAATAAAAACATTGTTCAAAACAAGTTTTATGCAGGTATTTTGTTACCGTTCCGGTAAACCCTTAACCTCAAATTAATATTTAGAAGCATATTTTAGTAAAAAACAAGATTTATTATTAATTCAACATACTTTCATACTGTTTTTGTCCCAGATTAAGTAAAAGTCTACTTCTTGCTGACATTTTCGCAACTTATTTCACTATTTTCACTATAAAAATACACAGTACGATTTTAGATGTAAATAACAACATAACCTAACTTTAGGGATCTATGTAATATGGCATGACAACAGCAATCCGTTTGGTCAGACATAAAAGATCTATGTACAATATTGAGCACATGGATCTTTTATGCACTTTTGTAATAAAATATTGCTTGGTACATAGATCCTTTATCCCCTAAATAAATCGTTGCTAAACGTTTTTAAGCCAAATAAATCTTATGAAGCAAATTTAGGGGTTAAAACAGACCTACCTAAAAACTGATTTTTTTATAAAATGTTACATAGATCCTTTATGCACTCTTGTCTTCAATTGTAAGTTTGCTTTTGCTTGACAATGTTTGACGGTGTTTTCGGCGATTTCTTGACAGTATTTAGAAAGCATAATAAAAATTAACATACTTTTGTATAAAACTTAAATTTGTATTTTTGTTGTAGTACCAGAAGATGATAGATTGGCTGCTGGCAGAAGAGTAAGAAGTCAGTTACTACGAAATTATTTCAATTAAGATTTAAAATTTGTATTTTTTTTTATCAAATAGACCCTTGAAGTTAAAGTGCACCGGATATATTAGTTACCTTGAATTTTTGACCTATTATCATTCTTTTATGTTTAATGTTGTGTAAATGAATGTTTTTATGTATAGCAGTTGCTATCAACACAAGTCCTTACAGACACTTCATCTAAGGAATAGCAACCCCAGTGGAGTCTTGTGTTGCCATGTAATTAATTTCTTTTGTAACTTAAACATTATAGTTTATAATTTTAAAAAATGTAACTCAAAGTTAATCAAATAATATTTAAAGAGTTTTTACCCACATATTTAGTGGCTTCAAACATGTACAGCCAGATAGTACTGATGATGGAATATTAATTTCGAAAACGTTCTGTGATGTAGCCCGATAGGGTTTTTATTATTATATATTTTATAAAGGAATTTTATAAAAAAAAGTTTTTATGTATATTTAAAAAATAAAGAAACTGGTAAAAAATGTGTATTTTATTTATTTATTCAGCAAGTCATAATACTAAAATAAAATAATAATTTGCTACCTATATATATATATATATTTTAACTATTTACATTATTTTACTACCTATATCTAAAATTATATGTTGGACACTTCTCACAGTAACAGAATAGATAAATATACATTTGTCTAAAATGTTGTTGTAAAAAGGTTGTCAACAGAAGTATCACTTTGTGCATCATCATCTGCAACATTAAGTCCTAATTCTACGTCCCTAATCCTAATTTCTCTATGCCTTAAGTCTAATTCCCTAGATTTATTTTTAGCTTCTAGTAAGCGTATATTTAATTCTAGTTCCTTCAATTGAAGTTCTTTTTCCTTATATTTATTGCCAGTCTCAGTCTTAGCCGCAGAATCAATTAATTTATTAATTATATCGGCAGTCTGCTTTTGTCCTTCCATATAGGCTTCTGCCGCTTTCTGCAAATTGGATGACTTTCCTGAAAAAATAAAATACTGTGTTGTACATTTACACAATTTTTTAATTTAAATTACAAACAAAAATCACTTTCTACTAAAATGCAGCGTACCTTTTTCAATAGATTTTTTTTTAATTTATGAGAGGGGTTCACAGATTGACCCAAATATTGCAGAAGTTCTTCATTGTCAACGTTTAGTCTCCCAGGATTTATTGTGGTGCAACCTTCTGTGGCCCAAGCAATTTGTTCCAAATTTTGGGTTTCCTCGACAACTTCAAATACTAGGCATTCAGATGGGCTATTATTATCCTGTATTATTTCCATGTGATTCGCTGTTTGGATTCATATTAATACCTATCTCATTTACATCTGCCCCCGTAACTGTAATATATGCTCGTCTTATTTTTAGCTCTAATAAAATCACGGGCCTATTTCTTGGTATGCCTTTTCCAGTCAATAAAAGTCTAAAAACAATCATAAATTTAATAGGTGCCTGTATTACCAAATCTTTATATAATACTGTATAATATTAAACACAACTAATTACCTTTTTCCATTGCAATTTTAATTTGCTGCGACCACAACCCATAGCATTTAAAGCTAAAGTAAGCTCATCCCATAATTTTTCAACAAGCTTGTTGTTAGCTTCTGAAGGCTTGGTTTTTCCGTGAAGCAAAATTTTATTTTTTGTAAAAAAATCCACCATATAATTTAGTTGTTCTATATATACTTTCTTCTTGCTTGGAGTAGCCATTGGAATTTTATAATTAATTTAAAAAATGGATTCAAACTTCAAATTCAAATTTATCTATCAATCTGTCATTCCCTATAAAATTCGACGTTGCCACTGTTTTTAAACCGAGGGAAATCGAAATCCATGTTTTCGATTTGTGTTTTCTTCGACCCGGGTTATAGAATACCGATCCAAGCAGTGATCCAAGGTTAGTAAAAGACAGGTTGCATGGTAACTCTGACATTGACAGAATGAAATATGTCACCGTGACGTCACCCAGGGGGTCAATTTTACGAATTGTTTGAAAACAGAATAGGATAAGTGGTTTGGAGAATATATTTTGTTGTTAAATATCGTTAGTGCTTTAGTTTATGTTAATATCTTGAGATATAATGTGTCTATAGGTATCATTGAGTGATTTTTAGTATACAACTTGGACCCAAAACTCTTATACAAGTGTTAAGATACATTTAATGTGGTTGTGTTTTACTGGATTTTATTTCTGCTGTATTATATAGTAAAGGTAACATTTAGATTAATGCAGGAAAAACATAACTTAATTCAATTTTTTCTATTGATTCAGATGACTGGTGGAAATATTTGTAGTGTAGCAATCTGCAAAAATAATTCAAAAAATTCCAAAAAGCATGGAAGGAATTTAATGTTTTTTACATTTCCAAAAGATGTAAAAATTCAAAAGCAATGGATGAGCAAGTGTCATAGGAAAGATAAGTGGTCCTGTTTTAATAAAAGAGTTTGTAGTATACACTTTCGCATGGAAGATTATGAGGATGCTTTAAAAGCTAAACTATTAAACATACAACCTAAAAAACTAAAAAAAGATGGTAAGTAGTCATAGTCATTTAAATGTTCAGTAAAAATGTGTTAATTTATTGACTTTAGAGTTATTTTTGTGATTTAGTTTTACAAAATAAAGTAAAAAACAAACAAATATTATTAATAATATTAACTTAGTTGTAATTAAAACTTTTAATTTTAGCCATTCCCTCGTTATTTCTACTGCCAAATGAAGCTGACATAAAAGAAATAAGTATGAGATCAAAACGCATGGCCAGGAAAGAAAACAAAGATTTTGTAAAACATATAATTTTACAGAATACTTAAGAGGAGCAGATAAAAGCAATACAAACGAATACTCCTACACAACATATTGATTTACCAGAAATACCTTTATGTAATAAAGAATCAGAATTAGATATGTTAAAAAGAGAATTAAGAAACATGAAAGAAGAAAACTTAAAACTTCAAACAAAACTTCTAAAAAAAGAAGATACTGAAAAAAATCATGGATTAGAGAACTTGAGACAACTAAACTGGAAAGCGAAACTGAGTTTGAGGAAAAAGCAAGACATATTTTTAAAGACTTTTTAACTCATAATCAACTACAAATAATATTAAAAAAGAAAACAAAGGCTCGCTGGTCCCAAGAAGAATTATCAAGGGCTTTTACACTAAGGTACTTTAGTAAACGAGCTTATATTTATTTAAGGAAAACATTGAATTATCCACTACCTGCAATATCCACATTGCAACAGTGGGCTGCAAATATTAGTGTGTCGAATGGCATATTGAATGATATTCTACGTATTATGAATATATCAGGTCAGAATAAACCACAAACATTCCGTGCAACAGTTTTATCATATGATGAATGTAAAGTTTATTCTACTTATGAGTATTTTCAAAAAAATGATGAGGTACTTGGTCCACACTCATATATGCAAGTTATAATGGCACGAGGTCTCATTGACCAGTGGAAACAGCCAGTATATATCGGATTTGATAAAAAAATGACTCAAAACCTTTTACAAAATGTAATTGAGGAATTATATAAAATAAATTATAATGTTGTTGCTTGCACCTCAGACTGTGGAGCTAGCAACCAAGGAGTATGGAAGGAAATGGGAGTGTCTGTGGAAGATACCTTTATACAGCACCCCATGACAAAAAAACCTATTTTCTTTTTTGCAGATGTTCCCCATTTACTTAAACTTGTGAGAAATTGGTTTGTGGATACAGGTTTTATTTTAGAGGATGGTACAGTGATAAATAAAAATCCTGTAAAAGCTTTGATTGAGAACACAAGATCAGAAATTAACTCATGTTACAAGTTAACACCTGTACACCTTAATTGTGCAAGAAATCAGCGGCAAAATGTTAAACTAGCTGCTCAACTGTTCTCAAACACAACAGCCACTGCTTTGAAACAGTATTTACCTGGCTGTGATAAGACTGCTGCAGCTAAAACTGGCGCTTTCTTCCAAACCATAAATAATTGGTTTGATTTGATGAATTCCTATACACCGTCTCTTTCTATTCCATCTAAAAATCCATATGGGAAAAAATTAAATGACCAAGACGAATTATTAGCTCATGTTTCAACAACTATTAGTAAAATGGTTTGCATAGGTAAACAGAGTCTTCAAGTTTTCCAGAAGGGTATACTAATGTCAAATAGATCACTGCAGGGTCTACTTACTACAATGAAGCAGGAATATGGAATTAATTATATTTTGACCCATCGTTTAAACCAAGATTGTTTGGAAAATTTCTTCTCTCAAGTAAGTATCATAGACATATCTGTATATTATTTTTCTATATCACAATCATCTGACTATGTGATATTTGTCTTTTAGTTGAGAACTCGTGGTGGCCTACATGACCATCCATCTCCTGTGAATGCCATTTATAGGATAAGGATGATTTTACTTGGTAAGAATCCTGGGTTAGTCACAGCCAATGCAAATGTTCAAGATGCTCCAGTTGAAGAATATCTTCTAGCAAGTACGCTAAAACAAGCTAAGTTGGTTAACGTAACCCTGGAGCAAGATACTGATGAAAACCTAAATATTGGCAGCAGCACATCATCAACCACTGCAAGTGCTGACTCTACTAACAATGGTGATTCTGAAACGGATGGCTTAATATATATTGCTGGTTTCTTGGCAAAGAAACATAAGAAAAAATATCCATTTTTGGGCCAATACACACACCAAGCCGAAGAGAACTACCATAATTATAGTCGATTGCCCTCATTCCTGCAAAATTTATCTTTTGGCGGTTTAACAGAACCTTCTGAAGATTGGAAGAATCAAGTTTTTGAAATGAATACTTACTTCCAACAATTTCATGGTGATTTATTTAGAGAGAAAGATTGTATTTTAAAAAAAACCACTGACTATATTGCGACCAAGGTACAAGATATACCAAAAGAATTAATACAATCTTTTTGTAGACAAAGGATATTTGTCCGGATTAATTTTCTTAATATGAAACTAGAGGAAGAAAAGCAAAAAAAGAGAAAGGCGTCCAATGAAAATAAGCAGAAGGCAAAAAAGATGAAAAAAGTTGTGAATTAATTATATTATCAATAAAAACTTTTAAATTGTGTCATCCTAATTTTTTAAATGATACCTTCATTTTATTTTATTCAGAATATTTCTCAAGTGGGGAGAAAACAATATTGTAATTAAAGTATATATATATATATATATATTTCACGTGATTATTTCGACCAAAAAACAATTTATAAATATGTTAGAAATATCGGGTATGTGGTCTATTAAATAAAAAATCTTTGTTTTTTCTAAATCTCAATATTTCGCCATTTATTTGATGGCTTCATCGGGAGTAAAGAAATTGGAAGATTATACACATAAATAAAATTAATACTAAAATAACATTATTGTTGATGACACTGTACATTTAATAAAAAGCATGTTAAAATTTAAAATATCTTTGAGCACGTTCGTTACAATCAATCATTGATTGTAACGTCCTATATTTTTTAAAGATTGAATGAAATAAATAGTCATTAAAAGTCCAAACGTATTTTTTTCAATATAAATAGATTAATATATTTACAATCATTGCTGCTTTCAGAGTTCATTTCAAGGAGTAAAGTGAATGAATTTGAATGTAGCATTCTCAGTGACGTCATTCCCGCCATTCGATTCTCGATGCTGATTGGTGTAAAGTTACCAGACAACCTGTCTATTTACTAACCTTGGCAGTGATCGATGTGAAACATTACGATTCACAAAGATTTCGATTCGACTGGAGCATTTCGATTCGATCTGAGGAACGTTATAGAATAGCACTGATTATCTACAAAATGAGCCCACTCTTATCGTCCACCAACCACAACAAGCACAAGAATATTCCCAGTCTAACAAATCACTCTAATAAATAGAACCAGATATTCCCGTCAGTAATTATAGTACCGAACCTACATCTAACCAAGAAACAGATACGAATTTAATACCTCCCGTACTTATAGAAACTAATTTTATATCTAAAAATCAGTCAACGGCAAACAAGAGAACAATTTTGGAAATCAATAGAAACAGAATCAAAAGAGAGACAGGTGTGAATTTTGTTAGAGTGAGTGTTAACGTAGGATAATTCTGATATGGCACGCAAAGAAGAAGAAAACCGTTTAATGCGCAGGTCAGTCCAAACAGTAATAGATTTTGCCCGCGTACTGAAATGACGGTTTTATAACCGTACATTGAACGATCCCAAGTTGAGTTGGAACGCCAATTTTCAGTTGAAAAGCATTTTATCAATTGCGCAGAAGCGTTACCGTACATTGTACGGTTTCTAACAGACCTATAATATTTAGAATTTAGTAAATATTTTATATCGTTTTTTTTTTTTATTTTCCTGTAGACGAAGATGCTTCATCGTCAAATGTATTGGCACTACTAAATACTTTATGTAAAAATGATCAAAATTGTTCTTTAATAAGTCGTTCTAGAAGTTCTAGTTCCTCCAGCAGCAGTTCTAGTTGTAGTTCCTGTAGCAGTTCATCTTCAGAAGGTACAGTTTTATAATGTGATCGAATTGTCGAATCGCCTTTCTTGAGTCAATGGCGGACGATAAAGACTGTATTCAATAAGTAGATAGGCATAATCAAAAGTGTTGCCGGTTAGAAATTTTTATGGAAATTAAATTCAATTTAGATACACTGTAGCAGTTGATAATTCCTTAAACTATCTAATATTTAAGTATAAAATTTCCTAAGACGCCTCTGGTCCGAGTATAACTATTTCCGTTTCTCTGTTTACATTGTGATATGCGTTAGCTTTGAGATTTTAGTGAAGCTGAAGTTAATCCAAGGTTATTTCACGAGCTGGAGTGTCTAATGAGAATTTTAGCTGGTTCGGTGGTATAGACGGTTTGAGATGAGACGCGAAGGGAAAAATACCGGGAAATGAGAGTCGATCGAAGGTCGATGGGTCAGGTTTGCAACTAAATTCGGTGGTGAGCGGACGTGTCTCAGAAGCCGGTCAAAATCGGCGAATTTGTTGAAAATAGTGGAAATTTACTCTCTGTTAATATGTCAGATTAGAAAAGAGTAATCACTATATATGTTGTTAAGTATCTAAGAGATTTGTGTCGTGTACCAGAGTTTTGAAAATGGTTCCAGTGTTAGGTCCAATAAAGGCCTGATTCCTACAAAAAAACGGGTGTGGCAGTCCAGTGGGACTGCCGGTAGAAGTTATACTTCTATACACGCGTTCGCCGTTAAAAATTTATATAGGAATCAATCTGCACAATCATTACATATGTAATGCTATAGGTAAGAGAGAGCAGAAAGAGAAAAAGAATTAGTTATATAGGTATATGGTGCATCGTTTGCTGTATATAAACATTTGACCGGTAATAGGAGTATAGTAAATGAAGGATTGTATCAATATTTTAATGAAAATATATATTTTTATTTTCATATGTATAAAACTAGTTGAATGCAAAAAAAAATTTACACATACTCTGCAGTAAAATTCATTGTTTATTTTGTTATTAATATAAAAATTACAATACAATAAATACACTGCAACATAATTCAATAATACAATATAAATTAAAATATAATATTCATAAGTATTTAAAACTGCCAATATACATAACTTACTTTACGAAGATAAAAATAAAAAACCAACAACTCGGATTATGTTTTAAATTTTCATTTTATTTTAAAATTTATGTTTTTTGCGTATATTACATATATTTAATAAGATTAACGTGAGGTTTTTAAATATTTCAAAAATAAAAAAGGAAATTCATAATTGGGATTCGAACTCACAACCACCAGCGTATGAACCAAACACGTAAAGGATTTGCCAATTAGACATGACACTAACGGATTTCAAAATTGACAGTTCTCGGTAAAAAAGTGATTATTTTGAAATACAAAAGCCCAAAATAATTATAAACGTTTAATTTTAAATAATACAAAACATATCACATAAATAATAATATTAATACATATTATATTATATATAATATTATATATATATATATATATATATATATATATATATATATATATACTATATTTAATATTAAATATATATACAAAAGGAACATTTTTATTCTCGAGAGAGGAAGAGAGAGAAAATATATCTTCTGTCTCTCTCTTACTCATTATCTTACATATGTAATGGTTTCACAGATTCACTCTCATGCAAATTTCCAACGCCGACCGTGCGTATAGAAGTATAACTTCAAAAGATAATTATTTAATTTTAATAATTTATTTCTGCTATAGTTTTTAGCTCAGTTAACTGATAACCTAATAACAATTGTTGAAAGTTTTGTAGCATATCCGACTTGTAAACAAGAGTTTGTAAAACAGATAAGACATGTAAGTGTTTTTTTATTGTTTTGGTATAAACCTTTGAAACTATTATTATAGTATTTTTGTACCATCTATGTTTTGTAACTGTTTATGTTGAGACAGTAATAAATGTTTAATTTATTTCCCTGAACCATTTTGTCTTTTTAGGTAAAAAAAGTCTCCCAACCCCTTTTTGTGTTTCTTATTTTAAGAAAGAATAGCCGTTTCTCCTTTTTTCAGTAAGACTAGGATCCTTCGTAGCGGTGTCCTTATTTCAAATAGCTAGAGGCTCAAAAACTTATTGTTTTTGTTAACCCATTTGTCTAGGAGATTTATGTAAGCCCCAATCCAACCTCCGTGACATTCACTTATCCACGACCCAGCTCTCCAAATAAGCCCTGAGTGCCGTTCGCACAAGTGTCGTTTATTTTGCTTGCCCTAGCTCCACCCCAGTAACTTCTGTCCCAATTTTCAACCCCCTATAATTATATCGTATTTGGTAGGCAAAATATTTCGTTACAACACTACATTAGAATATTTTTTCCGCAACTAATTAAGATATTTCTTTTGCAATACTTAAATAATATATCGTATTGTCTGAGTATTAAATTCTTTTTAATTCACATCTAAAAATAATGACCAGTCAATCCAACGACCACAGCAAGTACTGAAAAAGAAAATGTTACCGAATATATTTTCAGTAATAGCTATTCGGAAAACGACTCTGCAATAGACAAATCCTTTTACGAAGGTAAATCTTTGGAATTTCAATTTTCAAAAATTATAGATGTTTACTGAAATTATTGGTATTTTTGTAATAAAAAACGGCTGTTCATTTATTTTCAGACAGTGACGATTCAGTGAAGGATCCTAACTATGAACCTGATGTTATTTTACCTAAAGATGCGAATTTGTTACCAAATACATCATCTTCTGCTTGCTTACCATGGGCGAGCCCAGCAAAAAGAGGAAAAAAGCGTGAAATTTTATATCTATTTGCTGACAAAAAAAATTACAGAATATGATACCTTCTTTAAAGCACTTTGGATATAACAGACCGACCGATTCAGACAGTTATGGAAAAACAAAATAAAGCTGCCAACACTCTATTAGAAAAAGATCAACATGGGAAGCACGGTAAACATCTCAAAATAGATGAAAATCTTAAGGCAGATATTAGGGATCATATCAACTCATCCCAAATCCGAAATCCCAAAAATCGAAAGCCATTAAACCAGAGCTAACACCTCGAAGCATTTCATTGACGGCAGTAAATCAATAGCAGAGATTCACAAGGATTATGTTGCTAAGTGCAAAGAGGAAAATGTTTGGCAATTAGATTTTTTTTACAGAATTTTTACAGAGGACTATAATATCATCATCATATTCATCCTAAGAAGGATCTTTGCGATACTTGTACAATTTATAATAATTCCGAAAATGAAGAAAAAGCCATTTAAAAAGAACGCTACGAACTTCATTTAGACGTAACAGAACTGTCACGTTTACAGAAAATAGAAGATAAGGAAAAAAGTAATAAAGTAGTCGCCGTTTACGATCTACAGGCAGTTTTTCAGTGCCCGATAGGTGATGTGTCCCTTTTTTACTATATTTACTATATAGATATTTTAAATTTTTTTACAACTTACACTCAAATACGGCCGATTCTTTTGTAAGAGATGAGTCTAGTGGAAATAGGAGGTGTTAATGATTTAGGGACCTGCGTTTTTAAACTATTTGCAAGTCAGTGGAAGAAAAGGACATACATGTTATTTTCTACTAGGACAACTGCGCCGGACAACAAAAGAACAAATTTATGGTGGCCGTCTACTTATACTGTTTACAAAAATTTTCTAATATCCGATCCATAACGCATAAGTACTTAATTAAGGGTCACACTCAAA
This sequence comes from Diabrotica undecimpunctata, assembly GCF_040954645.1. Taxonomy (NCBI): domain Eukaryota; kingdom Metazoa; phylum Arthropoda; class Insecta; order Coleoptera; family Chrysomelidae; genus Diabrotica; species Diabrotica undecimpunctata. Next base: position 62,902,623 of record NC_092811.1, read on the forward strand.
ACGAGGGTGACTTTGCACATAGAAAGGCAGGTGAAAAGACAATTAAAAAGTGGTCCCATGTACACACCAGATTCATTCATTGCGGCAATCAAATCGGCAAGAAAAAATGGACAGTTATATCATGTACATGAAATGTCATTTGAAGATTTTTTTGACTGGAAGGACATTTGCACACAAATGGGACTGAATGTAACTAAAAATGATGACGAGTCAGTAAAATTTTGAAACTTGAAAAATCATTCCCACAGGTTTTGTACTACAAACCTTCTTATAACGAGATAAAGATTTTAAAAAGGCCATAAAAATGAAACGGAAAAAAACCCAGAAATTGTGGTCAAAAAAGCTTATGACCACAAGCCAGGAATTTTTGTAAGAAAAAAAACCGATTTGCTTGACTTAAATTAATTAATTAAACCTTAAATTAAGGGGGTATGTTCACGCCGCAGTTAAAATGAGTGGCATTCAAATAAACTAACGTTTAACAATTCTTTGAGTAGATGGCAGTACGTGCATCATATTCTAATATTTTAATTTTCCCGAAATTTATGTCTCTGAACAGTGACATAGTTGCCAGTGAGGCCAAGTACTGGGAGTTATAATATAATACGATCGGTACAGTTCCCTCTCAATCGGCAGTCTTGTTCAATGTAAGTTGATATGAGCTATTAGTAGAAGTTTCAGAAATTTTTATTTTTGAATTGGATCATTCCATATAATTTTTAATTTTGTATCGTGTTGTGTTGCTATTTATTTACACTTGAGGTTACTGTTTTGATTTTGAGTGTTGTTTTTTTAGTTTTATACACATTTTAAATAGTGTATACCACTATAGCAATAGATAGGTAAGTACCTATTGCTATAATAACTCGTGTGTATGAAGTTCATTTGACGATGGTAGCCAAGGCCACCCACAAAATTTTTGTTTTTGTTTTATGTCAACATTACTAGTGTTGCTGATATGTAAGTATTAGTTAAATAATGGGATTTTGTTTTGTGCTTTTGGTATGCCAAAGGTTATCTATTAAATATTTTTCAGGTGTGAACAAAATGCCTAGATTAAAGTCCTTTAATAAAAGATCTACCAAGCGTAGTCGGACATTGATTAAATGTCAGAAAAATAAAAAAGAAATTTCAGTAGTAGCGTGTGGTTCTACAAGTGACAAAGAGAAGTAAGTATCTATATTTATATTTTATTTACATTTCTTGAAAAAATAGTCATCATGTGAAAAAGTATTGTCAGTATCATGTAAATTTTGTCTTTTGTTATAACTACTCTGATCAATTTAGTGTAAATAACCTTATCCAAAATGCTCAAGTCATTTATGTGTGTCATTCTGTAAGCAGTAACGAATTTGTTAAATCAAAGGGTTTAGAATATCTTATTATAAAAAAAAACTTAAAAAGAGGCATTTTGCAACCTACAACCATACCAAATTTCATTGTAAAATTGTGTTAAGTTTACATGGACTGACAAGACATAAGACAGCGATACTTCTGTTTTTTTAGCAAAGAAGCAGTGCAATCAACCTCATCAGATTTACATGAGTTCAGCTTTATTTCTTCAGAAGAATATGAAAGGCAAAGAATATGAAAGTAAAATACATGATGTCTTTTTAATTACCAACAAAACATGTTTCAATTTTAGCATTAACAATCATCCTCTGGAAATCAAAAAAGAACCAGTAAAACAAACATATCTTAATGGACACCGAATTGTTGACTTACATTATGTCCTACAGTGGGCTTTAAACTTACAGTTTGCTCATTCGAAAGTTTGTACGATGGGAAATCTACAGATAATTGATGAAAAACATAAAGGTTTAGTTTCAACAGTGATACTACTATGCAACATGTGTGGCTATAAGACTGAAAAGTCAACAGAAAACCCTTGTGAGCAGTCAACTATTAATTATGGAGCTGTTTGGGGCACATTATCAACAGGTGGTACATATGCACAGTTAACAGGATTGTTAGGTTTGTGATAATACAGTAATAAAGTACAAATTTAGTTTCATTGATTTTTTTAAAGGTGCATTAGATAGTCCTTCCATGTCTTATCGATTGTTCCATAATATTGAAATTGAACTTGGGGATAAGTGGATAGAAGGATTATGGAAGTCCATGGAAGAAGATGGTATAAAGGAAAGAGAATTGGCTATAGCAGAAGGGCAACTAGATTCTGATGGCATACCATGGACTACTGTGTATTGTGACGTAGGTTGGAGTCACAGATCTTATGGACATAGCTATAATGCATCATCGGGCGTTGTATCTATATTCATAGACTATTATGTTACAAACCTAAATTTCTTACATTTTAGGCAGTTATTATTGGAAAATTTACTAAAAAATTATTATATTTGGGAATTAGAAATAAGTATTGTTCATTCTGTGCCCGTTATGAATCTAAAAACGAGCCTATACCTCTTCACACTTGTTATAAAAACTGGCAATTCTCATCTACCGCAATGGAGACATCCATAATAGTTGAAGGATTTAAACAAAGCTAAATTCTTCATGGACTTAAATTTTTGCAGTTTATAGCAGATGGAGACTCTAGTGCAGGGCTTCTTAAACTATGGGTCGCGACCCCCAGGGGGGTCGCGAGACTACTGAAAGGGGGTCGCAAAGATCTGATACTTTTCAATCATTATAAATAAAATTTTAAAATTTTAAAATTAGTATACACACTACGTACTAATATAAATACAAATAAAAATCATACAAAATACTATTGTAGTTTTATTATAACTATTTTTTGAAAAAAGTGGCAATGCAAAACTGTTATGTAGGGCCTATAAATGAAAATATGGAAGTAGCATTTAAAATAATAAATCGTTCCTCGATTTTCAACTGAACATTCGACATTGATGTCTGGCCGCCGGCGCCAGTATTTGCAAGATAACTTAGTGATTATAAGTACCCAGACGCCGCGTCGCCTTACAGGTTACACATACAATACGGAAGCATAATCAAGCTAGGCTAAGCGAATCGGCATATTATTTTTATAAAAGAATAATAAAAAAAATTAAATAAAAGCTTCTTTTTCTGCGTCTTTGTGATACGGTGCCTTTGTGCGCTGCACACTTTGAATACGCCATGCGTCGGGGTTGACCTGATCGTAATTTGTTGTCATTGCACTGGTAAAGATCCGAGTGTAGTTATTTTTCTGTTTGTACTTCAGTTTGGACTCAGCTTTGTCTTCGTAGTGACATGTGTGTATTTACTGTGTAATTTTCAGTTGGTGTTTTTAATTATTACGTTAAAGTTCAACTACATTTTGTTTAATTATTTAACGTTATCAAAAAAGTCAATAGAATATTTTGAGCGTCTTTTGCAAACATCAAATAAAGAAAAGAACACTTTGGAGAAGTATGTTACTTTGAATGATAGATATCTATTGGCATCGTATGAAGTTTCGTATTTGATAGCAAAAACGAAAAAGCCTTTTACTATTGGAGAGCAACTTTTACTACCTGCAGCTATAAGAATGTCTGCTGCTGAAATTAGTAAAATTCCATTATCAAATGACACTGTGTCCAAAAGAATTTCAGACATTAGCAATGATCAATTTCAACAGCTTCTTATGAGGCTCAAAGACAGCTCAAAGTTTGCAATACAACTGAACGAGTCGACAGACATTTCAAAAATGGCACAGTTGTTACTTTTTGTAAGATATATTTATGAGGGAAGCATCCATGAAGATATACTGTTTTGTCGTCCTCTGGAAGGTCATACTCGTGGAAAAGATATATATAAAAAAGTAAATGAGTTTTTTAAAAAAGAAGGATTAAATTGGAAAAATTGTGTTGGTGTGTGCACGGACGGTGCTGCAGCAATGACCGGACAAGATCTTGGTTTTACAGCATTTGTTAAAGCTGGAAATGATCATATTACATTTACACATTGTATGATTCACCGAGAGGCACTTGTTGTTAAAAAAATTGCACCAGAATTAAACACTGTCTTTTTGATGCAGTTGAAATCATTAACTTTATTAAAAGTCGAGCACTTAATAGTTGATTGTTTAAAAATTTGTGCATTGATATGGATTCGGATTATACAAGTTTATTGCTACATGCTGAAGTTAGGTGGTTAAGAGGTCGAAGTTTGAAACGATTATTAACTTTAAAAGATGAAGTTCTTATATTTCTAACAGAGCAAAATTCTAATTTGGCCGATTATTTTCACGATAAATTATGGCTTCTCAAGCTATGCTATTTGGCAGATATTTTTGATAAAATCAATTATATGAATTTATCAATGCAGGGAGTCTGCGTTAATATGTTTATGTTAAAAAATAAACTTGAGGCCTTTGTTAAAAAAATTCTTATATGGAAGAACAGAGTGGAAAGTGGATCGCTCGAAATGTTTCCATTTACTGACAAGTATATAATTAGTAACAATATTTCAAAAAAAGATACTCCTATAACAAAAATTATAGTTATTCATTTGAAGGATATGAAAGTTTACATGCATAGGTATTTTCCCAATGATATCGATACACAACAATGGATTTGCAATCCATTTTCAATCGATATGGAAGAAATTAATTTTTTAAACTTAAAAGCACAAGAAGAATTTGCCGAATTAACAAGTGATACTACCTTGCGACTTAGATTTTCTCAAGTGCCTGTGCATGAATTTTGGATAGAAATCAAATCAGAATATCCCCTACTATCGGAAATGGCAATGAATAAATTACTGCCATTTTGTACAATATATTTATGTGAATCAGCCTTTTCCACATTAACTTACATAAAATCAAAATACCGTTCAACTTTAATAAACGTTGAAAATTTATTACGATCTGCACTAACTCAAATTGAGCCTAGATTTAATTATTTGTGTAAAAATAAACAATCACATCCGTCACATTAATATTGTTTGATGTTAATAATATGTTTTTATTAAAAAAATTGTTACAAAAGTTTATTTTTTCTATTGAATATTAGATATAGTTTTATGTCATTCTATTTATTGTGTTTTATTACGACCGATATCCCGTCAACGTTTCCATTATATATATATATATATATATATATATATATATATATATATATATATATATATATATATATATATATATATATATATATATATATATATATATATATATATATATAATATATACGTTTTATACCGCTGTCGCGGCTTTGGGAGTATAGCAGGGTAGTCTGCTATATCTAGGGCCTACGGTATACAAGGAAGGTAACATGGCCAGTGCTACGCTTCAACCGTCTATTATTACCCCTGGTTTTACCCAAGGTACTCATTTTTATTCAGGATGAGTCGACCTGGGGCCTATAGACATTTTTAAAATGTCTAGATGTTCTTGCCGGCGGTAGGATTCGAACTCTTGCGAGGCAAGCATCCTACCGCTTGCGCTTTACAGCCTTCATTAACCGAAGATGAATATCAGTCGGAATATTCTAGAATCCTAAAAACCATACAAGTAAATTTTAGATTTTTAATTTTTTTTAATGAAAATAAATTTAATCATTATTTTAGGTGCAACCAGAAGAGATCCCGGTGATCGAAAGACAAACCGTTGGTCAATGGAACAATGCTTTGTACAGGCATGTTAGAAGAAATAGGTTAACGGCTTCTTACTTTGGATTAATTTGCAAAAGAAGGCCTAATACAAGCTGTAGTTATTTAATAAAAACAATGATTGCACCCTATTGGGATAACGAATATACCCTTTATGGGAAAGATAAGGAAGATGTCGCAAGACAAAGATTTATTGAATTGAATCCTGAAAAGAGAGTACAGAAGTGTGGAATATTTATTGATAATATTTACAATCATCTTGCTGCTACTCCAGATGGTAATATAAACATTCAATTTCATTGAAACTAGGAATGATCTGATAAAATCTTTGTTAAGATTGTCTCAAAACTTTGCTTTTTTTAATTATGACGTTCTGTCGCAAATGTGCGATCTACTTTCAATATATCTTGTCACTACATCATAGTTTGATTACATACATAATTTATCATGTAAGATAAACAAAAATATACTTCTTAAAAGTCTAATTCTCATAACAAAATACACTATTAATGTCTTTAACCCATAAGTGTTTAGCGTGATCATATGATCTCACATAACAAGACTCAAGATTTATTTTTGTTTGTAACACTAATAATTTTAACCTCGGCTCAAGGCCAATGAGTTGCTTATAGAGGAAAGGCACCAATTTGGGACACTTTTTTTGAAAAACAAATATAAAACAGAATATTCAAAAGTTTTTAAAACATTTATTTCAAAAACTTAAATTTAATGTTTCTAGAACACAATAAAAAACAATAAAGAGAATAAAACATATTTTTGCAAAAAATACATTTAATGTTTTTTGCGACATTTAATACTAAAAATAAAAGGTGCCCTAATTTGGGATAGTCAGTAGGGTGGAACGAAAAAGGCCAAAAAAATAAAATAAAAGAAAAATGATTGTGGCTCTCGTTTAAAAGTTGTGTCAGGTAATGAAAACAAACGGTGCGAAAGCATTTTGAAATAAAAAAAAATCTTGAGGTTCCATATTGGATTTGAAAAATGAAAAAAACAAAAAAAATATTTTTGTTGAAAAAATCGATTTGGCTGTGATCAACAGTCGTCTTTAGGATCGAAAAGCATCTTATGCCAAATTATTTTGAAATTAAACGATGTTTTCAGGTTCCAGAGGCGTCATTTGATAGGGTCAAGGGGGCATTTGCCCCCTCCCCCTGGCCCTGAGAATGACTGAAATTTACAAAAAATAGATCAATTTTTTATTATGTTTGCATATATAATGTATGATATATATAATGCTTGCCCCACCCCCATATCAAAATTTCAAATGACGCTCCTGTCAGGTTCCATAATGCCATTGAAGCTTGATGGTATGAAGTACGTGTTCCAAACAACGCCAGTTGTAGATCAAGTAGGTAGAGAAGGGAAAAACGCAGACGCAGATGTTACATCAATCTTGCAACCACTCACGCAGGCATAGTGACACAACAACAGATAACAGTAATGTTGAGTTTCTTATCTCACACAGACGTGTCGTATATAAACATATTCTTCGAAATGTCAACGCGAAGTATTTTGAACTGTGAAATACTAGGAACAATTATTGGTGTTTTCAATGATCGTGTTTTACCCACTAAGTGTGACATTCTAAAGTGCTTTCTCTTTATTCGTAATGAACTTAAGTTGACAAATAATAATAAAGATCCATCTATCGCCGACGCCTCGAATGCCGTTGCAACGAAAGTAGAACAAATATGGATAAAAGCTTCTATTCCAACATTATCGCATAAGCGGATTCAAGATATGATTAAAAATATTTATACAGAGTATCAAAAGCTGAAGCGATACACAAAAACTCAGCAAGCATCTAATTCATACAAAGAAAAGATTTGCCAGTTTCGAAATGAGTGTGAAAAGTTATTTGATATCGCGGCTTGCAAGTGCAACATGAGTGGAACACTGTGTGAGTGTACTTGTGATAAAACCAAGAAAGTACCACAAAATTAGCGAATTTTTCTTCAAGGTCAACGATCCTGTAGAAAAATGGCAATTGGACCAGTGGATATTGCAGCATCTGCTGCAATAAGGAAGAAAATGGAAAGAACCACGAAGGCAAAGGTAAGTTCTCAAAAATATAATACTGAAAAAATTGTTCTTAAAGCATGTACCGTTGATTCCTCAAATCGTTCCATAAGTAGCAACTTGTCTGACTCAAATTCTTCTGATGCAGATGATCATGAAGAAGAATTCATTGCCCCTTTGTCAACAGTTACAGTCCAACCATCTACGTCACAAATGCGGATTTGCTTGCCAAGTTTAGCTTCGGCGTGCGACAGACCCGGGGTCTCCGATCGTTCTGCTGCAATTATAGCATCAGCGGTCTTAAAAGATATGGGAGTTATAACTGTGACTGATACATCGAAAGTAATTGATAGAATGAAAATAAGGCGACAGCGTGCATCTCATAGACGTTCACTCCAGAAGCAGAAGGAGGAACTGTCAATCAGAAGTATATTTTTTGATGGGCGTAAAGACAAGACTGTCTTGCAACAAAAAAAAGGCAAAAAGTTTTATAGAAAAGTAGTTACAGAAGAACATGTAACAATTATTGAAGAACCAGGCTCTCGATATCTAGGGCACGTGTCTCCTTTATCAGGATCGGCTGCAAACATCGCGGATAGCATACAGACATTCATCCTGAAAAATAATATTGATATATCGAAGTTAAGCGCAGTTGGATGCGATGGTACGGTAGTGAACACTAGCCTTCAAGTAGGCGTTATAAGAAAACTGGAAGAATACTGCGGCACCTCACTTCAATGGCTAGTATGCTTATTTCATTGCAACGAACTACCTCTACGTCATTTAATACAACAGTTAGATGGACGCACCAGTGGACCACTTGGTTTTTCAGGGCCAATAGGAAAACTTCTGGAACGCTGTGAAGAGAAAGCTGTCGTCAATTTCGTTGCAATAGAAAACAACCTACCAGTATTATTAGAAACAACAGACCTTAGTACCGATCAGAAGTACTTGTACCAAATCAGTCAAGCAGTTTCTGCAGGAAAATGTCTTAACGATTTGAGCCTTCAAAAACCTGGGAAAATATCACACGCAAGGTGGCTGACAGTTGCTAATCGGTTGCTTCGATTGTATGTTGGCACTGAATGTCCCAGCCCTCAATTAATTATGTTAGTAAGTTTCATCCAAAAAGTGTATGCACCAGTTTGGTTTTATATAAAACTGTATCCTAGCTGTTCTGATGGTTCGAAACATTTATGGCGAATGATCCATTATTCACGATTTCTACCAGTTGACCAAAGAAAAATTGTCGATGCAGTTATCCAAAGGAATGCTTATTTTGCCCATCCCGAAAATTTATTACTCGGAATGATAAAAGATGAACGAAAACATATACGGGAGCTAGGACTACGCAGAGTGCTGAAAGCTAGACAAAGTCAGAAAGAAAAAAAGATCCGGAGATTTAAAATAGCAACATTAAATTTTAGTGCTGAAGATTATATTGACTTAATTTCTATTTCTGAATGCAGTGTTACGGCTCCGCCTTTGCTAAAACATGTTTCCAATGAAAATGTAAGGGATATGATTGATTCCGGGAATCACAACAAAATAGAGGTCTTAAACTGCCCCTGTCATACCCAATCTGTCGAAAGAACTGTTAAGTTAGTAACTGAAGCATCAGCTGCTGTTTATGGACCAGAATCAAGGGATGGCTTTATTTGTTCAAGGTTGCAGTCTAGAAATATTATGCCGTTTTTTAACACAAAATCAGACTACCAATCATAAAATGTATATTGTATCATAAAACAATTATTTTGATTAAAAAAACTAATAAAAAAATAAATTTTTTAAATTTTATTTTTTTTTTGTTATTTCCAAAAATTATGTATATGTATATTCCAGGGTCAAATCCAAAAAATATTTTTTACAGTTTTATTATACATCAAAACGCAACTTTTCCGCACTAGCCCCAAAAAAAATAATGACTTCGACTTTTTCGTTCCACCCTAATAGCCAGGTATCTAAACTTGAGACAGGTACCTTAATTTAAGATACTATTCAAGAAAACCATTTCCTTCGCAGAAAAGGCAGAAACATGTGCTGGACTTTATTTCTCCACAGTCTTCATGTGCCCACCTGCCACATTGGTAACACCTTTCCCATCGTTCGCCATATCTACCGTCGGAAAATTTGCCGGTGCAAAATAAACATTCCGCGTCGTTTTCTCCACTTTCGTTTGAGATGAATCAGTTAATGGAAAGTCTTCACTGCTAACTGAGCTTGAACTCGAAGAAACTTTTGCCATTTTGTAGAAGGTTAACCTTCGTCTTCATCGACTTTTTCTTCTACGGGCGTTGCTTTTTTTTTATCTAACACCTTGTCCTCAAGGACGAGAAGAACAGGGTCTGCAGCTGTAGGTTTAATGAATTTGATGAAGTGTTCAAGCCATCTAGTGAAAATATCGGCCTATACCCAACCTGACACATGGCATTCTGCGACTGCTCCAGTGGGAGCTCCTAGCATCAACTCTGTTTTCATATTTTTTCTAGGGAAGATTAATAATGGTGGTACGAAAACTCCTACAGCATTCATACCCTCTCATGGAAATTACTTTGCTATGTTTGTGCTGAATAATTGTAAGGCCGTTTCGTCTACATTGAATATACGTTGTGCAGGGTTAGTAAGCTTAAGATATTCTGGTTTCTGGTCAAATTTGGAACCTACAGGTATCTCAAATTAGGATTTTTCCGTTAAAAATAAAACGCATTTTTGTTGTTTATGTATGCCACAACTTAAAGGTTTAAACTCACGAAGGTACTTTTTAAAAAGACCCTTTATTAACTTTTACAACTATACTGCACTGCTTTATTGATTGAAAATAACTGAATTTAATTACAATACTATTTCTTTTATATAAAAATTAAATGCTGACAAAACTGTTGATTGGGTTTGCTGACCTCCGGGGTTACTGCACCGTAATTTCTCCATCCTCTTGGGAAGTTTTGTGAGGGATGAACAAAACTGAAGGTATGGATTCTGGATCGGCTGTATCTTCTTCTTCGGTTGTCTTCTTTTTCCATATCTCTCGTAATTTGTAAACCAAAATAATGATAAGGGCTGTTGCCAGGATATATATTGGTGGTGTCCATAGATGGTAATGGTCCATTGTTTTTAAAGACACGGGTAGGAGTCTTTCTTCTTCCGTTGAGAGTTTATGTAGTTCATCTAACTGGATTCTATCTAATTTTCGAGGCTTTACTGTTAGATTTTCCCCTTGAAGATTAATTTTTATTTTTGGCAGGGTTAACGGTTCTTCTTTTATTGTTGCTTTGGAGTTGATGTAAACTTCGTTGTTGGTTCTGAGCTCACATCCTGGGGGTAGTTCTATTAAAAATGTTCCTCTGAGTACTTCAATTTTGGAAGTAGAACAGTGGGTGGAGATTTTAGTAGCTTTTGAGAAAACAGCAATATAGTGAGCTTCCGATACTTTTTGGATAATTGTTGTGCTAATTGTGATCGGCACGTTTTGACATTTTGCGGCATCGTTGGATAATTTTAGGATTTGATTGATGCAGTCGTCAGTTTCTGTATTTTCTTGTGGGAACTTCTCTGGACAAATGAATTTCTTTGGTTCACTCCTTCTGCATGGAAGGTCCATGTATTGAAAAAGTTCTGAGTTAGAAGCTAAATATGGTCCAGGTGAAATAATTATTGTGTTATTTATGGTTGGAAGTGAATATAGATGAAAATATGTGAATACTTTGGAATAAAGAATGGGAAAATGTAAGATAAAGACTAGAGAATGGTTGGAGTAGTAACCATCTCCTTCTACTATCTCGTAATATCTCATCAGGTCTTCTTCTTCGAGGTATGGTAGCTGAGAAGCTGGATGATGTTCTAGCATTTTCTGGATGGTCCATCTTATTTCGTCTGATTTTATAAGTCCATTATAAAGAGTTTTGATTTTTGCGAATGTGATTGCTGTCTGTAGGTCATCTAATATTTGTATAATGGTTTGTAAGGCTAAATTCATCTGGTCTAAAACGTTTCGAACTTGCATGTAATGGTTGAAATCAGAGACGAATTGGTTTAAGTCTGTTCGGATTTTGTTGGTTTCTGCGGCTATTATCTCTTGATTGTGGGTTAGTAGTGTCACTGTCTCATTATAGTTGTTCATTATTTTCTTATTAAGGCTTAATTGGTTGTTAATGTTGTTAATAATATTTTGTTGATTGAGTTCAAGTGGCTGAATTGCTGCATCGTATCTTTCTGCGTCTTCTTGATTTAAGTTTCCTGAGATGGATTTTATATTTCCTAATCCATTGATAAGACCTCTTTTATTTCTGGTTGCTGGATAAACTGAGTCTAGTTTCTCTTTGGCTATTTTAAGAAGATACTGCAATGTTTTGTCAAAGTTCTGTAGACTGTCGAAGTACGGCTGACTTAGTCCATTTTCTATAGCTGTAGTTGTAGTTTGATATTGATATGCCAATGTTTCGATTTCCTGTGCTATTGGTTCCAATTGGAAATAATGGATGAAATCATGGGTGCCTGTTTGGATTCTGGCTTCTCCAAGCTTAATTGGGAGGATCCCTGGATTGTCTCGAAGGTCCTGGATTTTCACTTCTTGGGCTGTTACTGAGATACATCTGTAAAGTATTTTTGCGGTTAGTTTTTATTGGTGGTTGATGTTTAATATTTTTCTTATGCACCGTAGTATCTTGGGTATAAACAGTAACAGGATTGTTGTTTTGGACTATTTTAGGTGAAAATCTGGGGAGCAGTTTGTTTCGTTTTACTGTTTTTGGAGTGTATATTTTCGTGCTGGGTTTATATGTTATCGGAGAGTGTCGTTTTTCGTTTATCTTTTCAATGTTTTTCTGTTTGCTCTCTTGCAATTTCTTATTTATTTCTTTATACATCTCTTTTGTTTTCAATCTGTGCTCCTGTGTGAAATTATTTATCAGTGTTCTATTAATGTCAATATCGAATGGATCTTGAGCATCTATGTGACCATTAAGGACGTTGATGGGCTTCTGTTTGGTAGCTGAGTGAATAGAATTGTTGTATGCCATAATGGCGTATAGCATCTGGTGTTTTATGTTAAGTGTTTTCTTTTTTTCTTTTAATATTCGAAGATGCTCGATGATTGTGGAGTGAAAGCGTTCGATCATTCCATTGGATTGCGGGTTATCAGGTGTTGTGTAGTGGATTAAGATCTTGTGAGTGTCCACGAATTCTTGAACAAGTCCATTTTTAAATTCAGTTCCACTATCAGAAATTATCATATGTGGTAGTCCATGGTGGGTGATGAATAGCATAAATGTGTTTAAGATGTTAATCGCGTTTGATCCTTCTATTGGGTACGCTTGACCGTATTTTGAAAATGCGTCGATGATGGTAAGGAATTTTTGTCCTGCTGCTTGAAATGTGTCTATGTGAACAATTTCCAGTGGTTTCGTTGGTGTTGGAGTTAACATAAACTTCGGTTTTTCTGGATTTCTGTCGTATTTGTTTGTTTGACAAGTATCGCAGAGATTAATATAATCTTCTATATCCTTTTTCAACGTTGGTCACTAATAATGTTTTCTGATTTGAATTTCTGTTTCATTAATTCCTCTATGATTTGTCTTTCCTTGGTGATAGTCTTGTACGATGGTTTTCTGTCTTTCTGGACTGCTTATATCTTCTAGTAAATTGTTGCATTTTACAAGATCAAATGCAGAATTCTTGAATGTTTCTCGAAGTATGTTGCAGACAGACTGGTAGAGTTCATCAGTTTCGAATAGGATGGCATATTTCTTTTTTGTATCGACGTAGTTCTTGAAGAAATTAAAAATATCGTTTTTCAGGTCGTTTTTATCTAGTTTGACGTGCATTCTTTTTTTTGTTAGGAAGCACTGTTCTGTTATAGGTTTTGCAGGATTGTAATTTACCAATTTGAATATGATTTGGTTGTTGTAACAGTTCAATGGTCTTTCGCTGATTGGAATTCCGAGTATTGGGTTTTCCTCTGTAGAATGTTGGGTACCATCTGTGTTGTTGTCTTGTTGGTATAGCGATTTTGTTGGCTGACTGTCAATCTTTTGGTTTTCTTCTTGTAGAAGTTCGTCTATTACTTTCATTTCTTCTGCAGTTAGGCCGGATGTTTGTTTTTCTTTGATAATTTCGTCTAAGTTAACCATAGGATCTTCTTCATCTGGATCGCATACTGAGTTTGGATGGTTGATCATAGATATGTTGTCATCTTCTTTTCTGGATAATAGACTGATTATTTCTTCTACGTGTTCGTCAATGGTACTTACTTCTTTAGTGTGGATTTCGACACGGGATAATGCATCAGCGTTCGTATTGAAATTTCCTTTTTTGTATATATTTTGTAAACTTCCTTCCAAATAAATAAGGTCGAAAATATTTAGTAGTCCATACGATTGCAAGCATTTCCTTTTCGATGATAGAATATTTAAGCTCTAGGTATTGCTTTAAGCAAAGTTGCTTGCATCTGTGGTGAGATTGAAAGGCTTCGTAAATTCCGGATATTGTAGAAGTTGTAGAAGTGGTTCGTTGGTTAACAGGTTTTTGCAGATTTTGATACAGTTTAGGAATTGTTCTGTGTGTTCTATCTTGGCATCTTTCTTTAAACATGAGGTGAGCGGTTTTGTTATTTTTTCCGAAATCCTTAATGAACTTTCTGTAATATCCAAGTAGTCCTAGAAATCCTTTAATCTGCTTGGTAGTATTTGGTATGGGATAGTCTATGATGGCTTTAATTTTGCTTTGGTTTGGTTTTATTCCTTCAGGAGTTACGACGTGGCCCAGGAATTCAACTTCTTTTTTTTTAAATTTGCATTTGTCTATCTGTATCTTGAACCTAGTTTCTCGTAGTCTTTCAAAGATTTTCTTAAGATTAACCATGTGTTCCTGAAGTGAGGTTGAGTATACGATTATGTCATCCATGTATACTAGGCAGATTTCTCCTATGAGTCCTTTAAGCACATTGTCCATTATTCTCTGGAATGTAGAGGGTGCATTCTTTAAACCAAAAGGCATTCTAATGTATTCATAATGGCCATTTTCCACGTTAAATGCTGTTTTCTGTATATCTTCCCCTGCCATTTCTATTTGGTGAAATCCACTGACTAGATCGAGGGTGGAAAAGTATTGACAGCGTCCGAGTTTATCAAGGATGTCCGTGATATTTGGAATGGGATACCTATCGTCTATAGTCTTCTCATTTATCTTTCTGTAATCGACTACGATTCTCCATTTATTTTTTCCAGAGGCGTCTGGTTTTTTTGGTACGACCCAAATTGGAGATGACCAGTGTGATTGACTTGGTCTGATGATGCCTTGGTCCCGCATTGATGTGATCTGTTTTTGAACCTCTTCTCGATGTACGTGTGGATATCGATATGATTTTGTGAAAACTGGGACTTCATCCGTTGTTCGTATGTGGTGTTTGATTTGTAAATGTTAAAGTATCATCAGGATTATGGAATATATCTTCAAATTTTCTGCATAAACGTCTGATGTACATCTCTTCTTCTGGATTTAGATGATCTGTTCTGATGAGAGGATCGCTTATTGTTTCTGTTTCCATTGGAATGAGGTATGTCCGAGGTATACAGGTGATATTCATGAAGATCTATTGAATCGCTTCTAACAGGATCGGTGAGTGCTACTTGAATAGGTTCATCAGTATTGTTGATCATTTCGGTCCAGGCTAGCTGATTGCAGGCTTCACTGAGAGTTTCTCTTAGAGTTGCCACTTGGATGCAATTTCGGGGTTAAGAAATGATTTGGTTGCCCCTGTATCAAGAAGAAGTTTAAGGGGAGGATTTTTAATTTCGATATATGGAAGTTCTTTTTTATCTGAATAAGAATTGAGTTCGATTACGTTACTTCGTTTTCCTCTTGGAGTTTTGGAAAATTTACATCTTCTTCTTCGTATTGGGCATTTTGGTAATCTTCTACGTGGTAGTCATCTGAATATGCGTCCTGATTTGGATAGTAGTATGGCTGTTCTCGATAGTAGGCATCGGTATCGTTTTCGTCTTGTTGTTCAATATTGAACAGCTCCTATACGGTGAACTTTGGGGTGTGTGGTTGCGGTTGCTGCGGCCTAAAGTTTCTAAAGCTTGAACCTCTGTTATGTCCCGTTTGGCGTGTACTTATAGACATCGGTGTTGGTTTGTACTGTTGTGGTGGTCTGCTTGCCCATGGGTTAGGTCTTGGAGGTTGTGTGTTTGCCATGAATTGTTGCCTTGGTTGTTGGAATCGAGCGGGTTGTATTGGCCATCTTGGGGTAAATGTTGGTCGAGACGGTGCTGGATTACTTCCGAAAAATGGTTGATGTAACTGTGGCCTGGGCATGGATTGTTGCCATTGTGGTGGTGTTGTGAACTGCGGCTGTCTCTGGGGTTGTGTGTGGGTAGAATTCTTATTTGGCAATGAAAAATTGGTTGTTTTCTGCAAATACCTATTATTGTTTTCTTCTTGGATGAATTGAAGAGCGAAAACAAGATTTGTAGGCCTCATTGATCGTATGGTTGATCCCATTGGTTCTCGTAATCCTGCTAAGAACGTAGTTAGGGCCTGTTATTGAAAGAATTCCTTTTTGCTCCTCTTTACATCTGCATTGTCGGTATGTAGTTCGATGTGATTCGAAATTGTGTTTAAAAGTGACATTACTTTCTCGTGAAACTGTTGAGGAGTTTCGTTGGGTCCTTGCCTTAAGTTTACCATGTCTCTTGTAAGTGAATTTTCATTACGTTGATCGGCAAAGTTTTGAATTAGTATGGTCCTTATTGTGGGCCAATCTTTACACCCATATACGGAAATGATTTCTCGAGCTCTTCCTTTAATTTTATTCATTACACCTCGAGTTATCATGTGATTTTGGAAGTTATCGGGATTATTGTGATCCCAGAAATGATTAAGAAGCATTGTAGTAACTTCAATGAAGTTGTGAAGTTCATTAGGGTTACCATCGTAATCAGGCACGATGGAAAGATCTTTATTGACGTCGAAAACTAGAGCGGGAGCGGGTGCCACGGTCATAGTATTTAATTGACTAGCGGGAGTAATAATTATAGATGGTATATCTAAGCTATTTAAAGTATTATCTAAAGAACTAACGTTCGTTTTTAAACTAAATTGAGAAGCTGAGTTATTTTGCGAAATAGAAGCAGTACCAGGTTCGATAATCGATTCACTAATAGTTGAAAGAGAATTACTAATTCTAAGAGATGAAGCTTGTGAAGCAATTAAATTATGATTAGAAAAAAGATTAAATTTGCTTACAGATAAATGATGATGCTTGGGTGCATTTCTTTTCGAAGGAACTGGTTTCTTTTCTTCTTTCGCTTTCTTTTTATCGTCTTTCGTCATATAAATTGATTTCTACTCTTTAACTCTGGATTTTCGTTGACTTCTGGGGTTGAACGGCCGTAGTTTTCCCTGGAAGTTGGTTGGTTCGTAGCGGGTAAACGTTTAAGAACGGCGAGGATCTTCTGTAGACTCTCCCACTATCTTACTGCACCGTGCCACCTAAAGGTTTAAACTCGCGAAGGTACTTTTTAAAAAGACCCTTTAATAACTTTTACAACTATACTGCACTGCTTTATTGATTGAAAATAACTGAATTTAATTACAATACTATTTCTTTTATATAAAAATTAAATGCTAACAAAACTGTTGATTGGGTTTGCTGACCTCCGGGGTTACTGCACCGTAATTCACACAATTACCGTTTAATTTGCATAAAATGTATTAACTAATATTAAACTAACAAAAGAAAAATTGGAGTAAATGTAATCATCTTACCTTGATGTATTGTAAGTTTTTATAAATTCCGAAAAATATGTGTGTAATGTGTAAATCAAATTAACAAAGGTAACTTCTAAACGTCAACTAAAAGCAGATCTACCACTACTGCGCAGAAAATATTTTCACTAGATGTCACCCTATCGTACACAAATATACGACGGTGTCTCAAATTAGGCGCCTGTCTCGAATTCGGTGCCTTTCCTCTACCTTAGTTTAAAATAATAAACAGTGCGAGGTGCATTGAATTGTTTTCAGAAGTATGATTTTTTGCATTGGTGAATTTGCTGGTTAGCAGTTTGAAAAATGACAAATCCGTACATCCGATTTGTGCAAGTATTGCATTTATATAAAAAAACTTTTTAAAATTTGGTTTGTGGTGTAATATGTTATATAAATAAGTTAGACTTTATCTTAAAATGATTTACACTTCGAAATAGTACTTTAGTATTTCATAATTACACATTTATTCGGGATGTGATCATATGAACATGCTAGCGTGAATGTGGGCAGTGGGTGATATTTTTTTGTCTGGTTATCTATGATATCAACGTATTTTTATTGTTTTCGTGGTATTACTTTGGCAGAAGTATTAGCTATAACTGAAAACGAAATATTTATAGAGCATCCAGATCCAAATGTACTAACTCACGAGGACGAGGTGATTAGGAAAAAGGACTAGTTGATAACCTAACCGGTAGACAATTACGTGTAGGTGCAGAGGTTGTGATGAATTTATATAATGAGAGTCAGGATCAGTTAGAATATGAGGGGGATGAACAGCAAATAAATGACTCGGTTCATGAAGTATCTGAAATCATAGAGAATTCTATCAAAAAATCTTCCAAGAAAGCTTATCCAGAGACTGAATGGATAGCAGGTGATATAGTATTACCCTTGTTTGATTTTCCTTCTCCTTCTTATACAAAATACAAAAATTTGTATTTTTTGCCAAATAGAAAAAGACAACGTTCTGCGACTTTTGTGTGAAAAGAGTAATAAGTATGCTGCTTCAA
This sequence comes from Diabrotica undecimpunctata, assembly GCF_040954645.1. Lineage (NCBI taxonomy): Eukaryota > Metazoa > Arthropoda > Insecta > Coleoptera > Chrysomelidae > Diabrotica > Diabrotica undecimpunctata. Next base: position 62,920,997 of record NC_092811.1, read on the forward strand.
AAAATTGTTCAGATTTCAATGTCATCCTTAAAGAGATTCAAGTTTTCGTAGCCATACTAGTTTTGTCTGGTTACAATACAGTACCTTCAAAAAGAAACTATTGGGACTCACAAGGGGATCTGCACAATGATTTTATTTACAATTCTATGAGAAGGGATCGTTTTATTGTATCGGAAGGGATCGTTCCAACGGTGGATAAAATGTGGAAACTAAAACCATTGGCAAATATATTACAAAATAAATTTGCAGAACTGTATGAGCTCGAACAACATATTAGTTTTGATGAGTCAATGATCGAATATTTGGCAAGCACGGCTGCAAGCAGTGCACTCGAAATAAACCTATTAGATTTGGATATAAAGTATGCAGTCTAAATACTTCTGATGACTACATTATCAATTTTGACGTTTATCAAGGTAAAAACCCTCATAGCAATAATGACTACGAAAATAAATTTGTAAAGTGTGCTGCACCCTTGGTACAAATGCTTGACACTTTTCCAAAAAGATTACAAATATTTAAGAAAAAAAATAATTCAGGCGCTAATGGGTTAATGGTTTTATTTAATAATTTAATTTAATAAAATTATTTATGGTTACCTTTTTATATAAATTTAAAAATTGAAAATTCTCGTAACAAAAAATATAATTTCGTACACGTCTATATTTATATTATTTTAAACATTCTTATCTTATCTTACAAAGAATAAACAAAATAGTACCTATGGCAACACTGAGACTCGCAAACATATCTTCAGATGATTCAGATCCTAAATAAATGATGGTTATGTTCATAGCACGGGATAATTTTTTAGCATTAATACAACTTTCTGGGGCAGATGCAAATACCTTGTATGGTCACATTAAAATGTTTATCGATAATAAAATTCCTTATAAACAAAATTTAATTGAATTTGCCTCAGATGGTGCGAATGTCATGATGGCAATGTCAAACATTCTTTATTGACCTTATTAAAGAATGGTGTTCCCTCGTTACATATAATGAAATGTATATGCCACTCATTCCATTTATCTGCATCACATTCGTGCGAAAAACTACCAAGATTTGTGGAAGATGTAACTAGAGGCATATATAATTATTTTTTATTTATTAATTTTTAAATTAATTTTTATTTATTAAAACAAATTATTCAAAACCTAGTTATGGAAAAGGAATATTCTTTGCCGGAATACTGGAAAGCATACAATTTAAAACACGCAGTCGACAATGCTGTGGATGCTTTGGTTATAGAGATGCTAACGATACTATCGAAGTATCGACACTTTTATTCGATACCTTAGTATTTTTGATATAGATACACAAACGATACTTGCCAGTATGGTATCGAATGGTTTGGCATCGAACGATTCGATACAATACTTCGTGTTTCATCAAATACGTCAAGTGTCAAGTATCAGCCAAAGTCAAGAAACTTATAAACACGTGGTCTGTGCATATAAAATATATGATAAATATTGTATCACTCAGTGTTTTTTTAAGTTGTGGTGAATTCTATTTTTTTATTTTTATACCTATATTATGTGTTTATACCTTATTCTATTTTTTATACCTATAAGTTGTTACATTTAAAAGATGCCACCACTAAAAAGCAATGTGTGGAAATATTATGAAAAAGTTGGACCTACATCAGCAAAATGTAAAATATGTTTTCATATTTTTAAGACGTCTGAAACCGGTAAGTAATTAAGTAACGCTTTCTGATAGTAATATTTCTTGCAAGTCAACATTGCTTCGAGAGTGGAGCTACCAGTGGAAGGAATACTCTTTTGAGAATCAAAATAGATACTCGATAATTCAGCTAGATATTCCCAAATTTCCTTGGTACAAGTCTTATAGAACTTCCAAGAGGCACATAACTTCCATTATTAGAATTATGAAAATATAGTCTACTAAAATAGCAGCTCCTTGGTACATAGGGTAGACCGGGGACAATTGAAACAGGGTACAATTGAAACAGCCGCCATATTGGTAGTATTCCGTGATTAAAACCGCGCGCGCTTGTAGCAAACGCAACGCCTCTAGGAGCCCGGTGTCTCTATCAGTCAGCCATTGATTGTCGTTTGCATTACATGCGTACATTCTCGTTAGCGTGATTTACCGCTACCGAAGTAAACTTTTGCACTGAACAACAAAAGGTGACGCAACATATCGGAACGTAAGTATGCAGCTTCGACCATTTTTGTAGTTAAATTGGCATTTCTTCTTTAGGGAGGCCAGTTTAAATTATTACTATTGTCCTAGAGTGAAAAGATATTTAAGTGTTTACGAAAAAATGTCTCGTGGGGACGATTGAAACAAATAGTATAGGGGACGATTGAAACATGTTTAAATTGTCCCCAGAGTAGTCTTTTATGTTATTTATTATTGTACGTTGTAGTAGGGTATCCAGTGGTTAACACTTTAGGGGTGTTATTAATATCCCCCTCAAATTCATGTGAGATAACGTAGATTAAATTGTAGAAAAAATTTGGAAAAATTATCAACGTAGTTTGTGCACGAGCCCTATTAACTGTTTGGTTTGTTTTAGGATGCCACGAGTTAGAGTGAGAAAAACGGGAAAGGGGTTTAAAATCCGTTTTGGTTTATGAAGAAGCCTATAAAGAGGTTACTGAAAATAACACGTCCATAAGATCAGCTGCAGCTAAATTTGATCTACACTACGTGTCATTAAGTAGATTTATCAAAAAAAAGAAAAAATCAATTGAGCAAGGATTCGTTACTCCAGTCACAATGGGTTACCATTGCGTGAGACGAGTATTTGACATAGACCAGGAAAAAAGCATTGCTGGATACATAATCAAAGCGGCACATATATTTTACGGGTTACCGCCTAAAGAAATTCGGAAATTGGCCTTTCAATTGGCCGTGAAATATTCGTTGAACATGCCTGATACCTGGAGACAAAATCCTATGGCAGAAGATTGGTTCTCTGGATTTATGAAACGCAATCCAGAACTTTCAATCCGCTGCGCTCAAGCCACAAGTCTTTCCAGGGCAACCAGTTTCAATGTAACGAACGTAAAACTTTTTTATGATAACCTGGCTAATGTAATAGGTAAGTACAAATTTGAACCAAAAGATATATATAATATTGATGAAACGGGGGTAACGACGGTTCAAAAACCTAGTAAAGTTGTTGCCGAAAAGGGGACAAGACAGGTGGGAGCACTTACATCCGGAGAGAGGGGAACATTGGTGACCATAGCTTTAGCCGTCAATGCTATCGGTAACAGTATACCGCCCATTTTTATTTTTCCACGAAAAAGATACAAGGATCACTTAGTCCGTGACGGTCCAGTGGGGTGTATTGGAGCGGGAAACGCGAGCGGGTGAATGCAAGAGGAAGAGTTCTTGGTATACCTTAATCATTTTCAAAAGCATACTAACGCTTCAACCGAAAATAAAGTATTGCTTTTACTTGATAACCACCAGTTGCACATAAGTATACGCTTCTTGGATTTCTGTAAAGCAAATGGCATTGTCGTCTTGTCATTTCCCCCGCACTGTTCGCATAAGTTGCAACCTCTGGATCGTTCTATCTACGGTCCCTTTAAAAAGGCTTTCAATTCAAGTTGCGATTCTTGGATGAGAAATAATCCAGGAAAAACGATGACAATTTACGACATACCCAGCATAGCTAAATTATCTTTACCGTTGGCCCTCACGCAATCAAATATTATAGTTGGATTTGCTTGCACAGGCATTTATCCCTTTAACAGAGACATATTTACGGAACTAGATTTTGCACCTTCATATGTCACGGATAGACCAGCTCTTAATAACACGATACCATATGCCACTGACGTTCTTAAGAAGCACCTAGTGAAGATCCTCTACATACTAAGAGAGCTGATATCTTGCCAACATCACCACAAAATCACACACCGCCAGCGTCTCCAAGCACTTGCATTGCTCAAGCATCGCAGGTTGTATTTTCACCAGAAGCAGTTAGACCTTTGCCGAAAGCGCTCCCTAGAAAAACAATTGGCAAACGAAAAGTGAGGAAGTCTGCAGTTTATACAGATACGCCGGAGAAAATGCTATCCAAGAGGAATATGACGCAAAAAAGAAAAAACAAGTTAAGAAAAAAGTGACTGAGTTAAACGACGAATCAAATACAACTTTTAGAAACTACAAGAAAACCAAACAATGTCAGAACAATCAGCAACAGAGTGATAGCGACGAAGAGGATGATTGCTGTTGTCTGGTTTGCTTGGAAGCATATCGTAGTAGTCGCCCTGGAGAGAAATGGGTGCAGTGCACTGAGTGTCGTCATTGGTCCCATGAAGAGTGTACTCGCCAAGAAGAACTATACGTATGCCACAATTGCCTTTCAGAATAAAAAATATTTTATATTGTATGTTTTTCACTAGAATAAACACTATTTTTCTATGTCTTACGGCTGACAGTTTCAATAATTTCGTCAATACATAGTAAATGTTAGTCGCAAAACGTAAACAATTCCGTTAATTTCACTCACCGATTGATGACTATGTGTTTTGGGAAATCACAAAAACCAAGAGCTCTAAAAGATATTTCCGAAAAAGCACTTTCAGTTATAGAAGCCAAAAAATTTCATGGATGTCGACCACTTTATTTTTAGAATGGTTCGAAAATGAATTCGTCTCAAGTGTAAAATCCTTTTTAAAATCAAAAAACCTTCCCATCAAGGCATTGTTGCTTGTTGACAATGCGCCCTCACCCTCAAAATCTACAAAATGGCGATAATTGTCAGATTTTTGCCACCGAATGTCATAAGCTTAATTCAGCCGTTAGACCAGGGAGTCATAGAGACATGCAAGAGACATTATAGAGGAGCATTCTTAAGACATCTGTTATTACAGGAGACGAATTAATCCAAAAGTGTTTCCGAAATTCTCAAATCTTTTACAATGTAACATGTTTATTGGTCAGCGGAGTCGTAGGCCAAGATCAAATCTAAAACTTTGGAAAAATGCTGGAACAAACTTTTTGATAAGATTTTGATTTTCTATCCTGAAGAAGAAAATGGTAAGGAAACGACAGAAGAAATTAAACCTTTCATTAAAAATTTGCCGGGATATGACGAAATTAACTAAGAAGAGATACGTGAGTGGTTAGCAGCTGATGACTCAGAACGTGAATTCATCGACCATATCATTGGTATGGTTCTTTATCCAGACAACCTGAGCATATCAGACGACGAAGATGACGACCCAAGAGGCAACAGGCAGCACAAGACCGTCGACGAAATTTTCGTCGACGGAAAGAATTTTATACAGTAGGCCTAATTAGTTAGGAACACAACTAGGTTCTTAATTTTTGTTGTCGTTGCCTAAAGTTTTGTCCTTTTCAGATTGCTTTACGTTTCGTCGAACAATCGAATGAGGCAAACTCATGACATTCTGCAAATGAACGATGGAGGGAGAGAGAAACATCGTTGTCAAACGAAAACGCAAAAAAATAGAAGATTTCTTTAAAAAAGCATGTTAAACTTGTTCATTTTCCTTAATTTTATTACTCTATTTTGGATTTACTTATTAGAAAACATTACAAAATCAACTCATAGTATTTTTTAATATCAATACTTTAATCAAGAATATTATAAAAAGCAATGTTATTTTCAGCAGAAATTCTTGTTATCCGAAACGGCCTCCCCCCCCCCCCCAATTATTTCGGTTAACGGAGGTTTTACTGTATATGGAAACACAATAGGATACGCTTTTTATAACTAATTTCGTAATTTAGAAATTTGCGATAGATGCGGAGAAAAAAAATTAAAATGCAGAAATGTTTCAATTGTCCGCGGTCTACCCTACTATATTTACTATCACTTGGCTCTGTAGATGTTTACAACTAATTAAATTTTTATAAGACACCAAATTATTATTATAATTCTCTAAAAATGATTTAGTTCATCTTGTTACCTTTGTTTTAAACCATTTGTATAACTTCCCCCTCTCCATGACCTAGGGTTATTGTGTCTTATATAAATCAATGCCTTGATAGGTCTCTAAGCGAGAAGGGTGTGTCCCTGTTCTCCTAATATCGATGTAATCTTTTATTTTGATAGGACATTTAGGTAAATTATAATGATGGATACTGTCTTATTCCTTTTGTGTCTGGCTGTATGACGATAAGTCTAAGCCAAAACCTAATTTGGCGAAACATCTGAAATCCAAACATTTGAATATTCTTTCTGACGTTTCTTCTAAGGACAATCCAGCTGACGTAATATTCCGGGGAATTGATCCAGATCAGTTATTGAAATGTAAATTATGGTGGGAAGGGCTTGAGTGACTTAAGCTCGAATCGAATCTATGGCCAGAAGCATTAGTCAATAATATTCAAGAAATACCCGAAAGGAAGAAGAAATCGGTATTATCATGTACTTCAACGGTTTCTGTGATAATGATTAATTATATTCGGCCTCATCTCATAAATAAATAAATTGTAGTTTCCCCGCCTATGGCTAATTACTCACATTTTAAAGTTAGTATAAACAACCACTCGAAACCTCTTCTCAGCATCTCTGGTCTATACTCTTCAGTCTTCGTTAATGTGATAATTGCTACACACACAGCGCGTAAAACTAATTCGGCAACGAATTACCGAAAAAAAAAATCGTTCACGGCGTCATTTATCATATCCAAATTCATAACACCGAGCTTGAAAAGTGATACTCAAGCAGAAATTTCAGATAATGAAAGTGTTTCAAGTGTTGGTTAAAATTGTTGTCTCAGAGGGGAATTAAGATAAGAATATACTAAGTACATAAGGTAGGTGGTAATAAATACTATCGCAGGGTTGACCTGACCGAAATATTCACAATTAATATTTGTCTGTCATGACGAATATTAACAATATTGGAATACTTAATAAATTTTTTCAATTTTTCTTCTTTCACTTGGAAAGTATTCAAGTAAATATTTGTTTGTGATGACAAATATCGTCAATAATATAGTTGGTAATACCGTGTATATAATATTATCACGTGTAAATAACAAATTGTTATTAAGAATAACAAATAAACTTACCTACTATAGGTGTTTGTGTTGACACCTGACTAAAATATTCACAATTAACATTTGTCTTTGATGACGAATATTAACAATATTGGAATGCTTATAAAAATTTTCATTTTTTCTTCCTTCTTTTTGGAAATTATCCAAATAAATATTTGTTTGTGATGACAAATATCGTCAATAATGTAGTTGGTAATACCATATATATAATATTATCACATGTGTAAATAAAAAATTGTTATTAAGAACAACAAATAAATTTACCTACTATAGGTGTTTGTGATGACACCTCTGCTATAGGTGTTTGTGATGACACCTGACTAAAATAGTCACAATTAACATTTGTCTGTGATGACGAATATTAACAATATTGGAATACTTATAAAAATTTTCATTTTTTCTTCCTTCTTTTTGGAAATTATCCAAATAAATATTTGTTTGTGATGACAAATATCGTCAATAATATAGTTGGTAATACCATATAAAATATTATCACATGTGTAAATAAAGAATTGTTATTAAGAATAACAAATAAACTTGCCTACTATAGGTGTTTGTGATGACACCTCTACTATAGGTGTTTGTGATGACACCTGACTAAAATAGTCACAATTAACATTTGTCTGTGATGACGAATATTAACAATATTGGAATACTTATAAAAATTTTCATTTTTTCTTCCTTCTTTTTGGAAATTATCCAAATAAATATTTGTTTGTGATGACAAATATCGTCAATAATATAGTTGGTAATACCATATAAAATATTATCACATGTGTAAATAAAGAATTGTTATTAAGAATAACAAATAAACTTGCCTACTATAGGTGTTTGTGATGACACCTCTACTATAGGTGTTTGTGATGACACCTGACTAAAATATTCACAATTAACATTTGTCTTTGATGACGAATATTAACAATATTGGAATGCTTATAAAAATTTTCATTTTTTCTTCCTTCTTTTTGGAAATTATCCAAATAAATATTTGTTTGTGATGACAAATATCGTCAATAATGTAGTTGGTAATACCATATATATAATATTATCACATGTGTAAATAAAAAATTGTTATTAAGAACAACAAATAAATTTACCTACAATAGGTGTTTGTGAGGACACCTCTACTATAGGTGTTTGTGATGACACCTGACTAAAATAGTCACAATTAACATTTGTCTGTGATGACGAATATTAACAATATTGGAATACTTATAAAAATTTTCATTTTTTCTTCCTTCTTTTTGGAAATTATCCAAATAAATATTTGTTTGTGAGGACAAATATCGTCAATAATATAGTTGGTAATACCATATATAATATTATCACATGTGTAAATAAAAAATTGTTATTAAGAACAACAAATAAACTTACCTACTATGGGTGTTTGTGATGACACCTCTACTATAGGTGTTTGTGATGACACCTGACTAAAATATTCACAATTAACATTTGTCTGTGATAACGAATATTAACAATATTGGAATATTTATAAAAATTTTCATTTTTTCTTCCTTCTTTTTAGAAATTATCCAAATAAATATTTGTTTGTGATGACAAATATCGTCAATAATATAGTTGGTAATACCATATATATAATATTATCACATGTGTAAATAAAAAATTGTTTTTAAGAACAACAAATAAACTTACCTACTATAGGTGTTTGTGATGACACCTCTACTACAGGTGTTTGTGATGACACCTGACTAAAATATTCACAATTAACATTTGTCTGTGATGACGAATACTAACAATATTGGAATAATTTATAAATTTTTTCATTTTTTCTTCGTTCACGTTGGAAAGTATCCAAGTAAATATTTGTTTGTGATGACAAATATCGTCAATAATATAGTTGGTTATACCATATATATATATAATATTATCACATGTGTAAATAAAAAAATGTTATTAAGAACAACAAATAAACTTACCTACTATAGGTGTTTGTGATGACGCCTGACTAAAATATTCACGATTAACATTTGTCTGTGATGACGAATATTAACAATAGTGGATTAATTATAAAAAATTTTTCATGTTTTCTTCTATCACTTTGGAAATTATCTAAGTAAATATTTGGTTGTGATGACAAATGATCGTCAATAATATATATATTATTGTGTATATAATATTATCACATGTGTAAATAGAAAATTGTTATTAAGAATAACAAATAAACTTACCTACTATAGGTGTTTGTGTTGACACCTGACCGAAATATTCACAATTAATATTTGTCTGTGATGGCGAATATAAACAATAGTGGCTTAGTTAATAAATTTTTTATTTATTCTTCATGGTTTCAAATACCAGAAGCTGCGAACATAATACATGCGGCACAAAACAGAGAAACCTATCGTTTGATGGTCGCCAATATAGTTGTTAATACCAAAAAAAAAAAAAAAAAAATTACGCAGATGATATATTTGTTTGTGATGACAAATATTCAGGACAAAATATTTGTTGGAATAGCAAAATTTGTAGAGGAAATATTCGGGGAACTTATCCTGATAATGAATATTGTTTGTGATAAAAATAATACGGTGAATAATAATATCTATAATACAGTTTGTAGTGACAAACTTAAGCATATGGTTTGAAATAAATAGGTTCAGGCCAGATAGAGGTAGTGCCTCTTGGATTGCAAGAAGACATTTTATCAATTCTGGGTGATGATAATAAAGTAAAAATATCAGTTGCAAGCTCCATACAAACAGATTGCCGCTCGATAGGCTCATATTTTAACTTCTGGACTAGAAAAAGATATCTGCAAGCTAGTGGCTCCTCTAGATATAAATCCGGAAGTAAAAGTAGCAGTAAGTGACTCCACACTTCGCAAAGATGCTCGTTTAGTACTGCTCCAGTAATAAATTGATGCTAGTATGGCAGCTATAGGAATAGCTTTAATAAACATGCTTGGTGAAAAGGAGGGAGGAAATAAAGAGTATAGCGATGCCAGCCGCTTATTGACAAACATTCATTATTCAGAGTCAGTATCGCGAAGAGAACTAATAGCCATTAATTTAAATAAAGAAATGGCAGGGGTATTAAAGGATACCCCAATCACTGAATCGCCTTTTGGTAATGATCCTGACAATAAGGCCAAGACGGCGAAAGAATTGAAGAAATCAGGGCAACAAAAAGGTATTAACATACATACGAGGTATGATTATCCCACTTGCAATAAAAAAAACCAAAACAAATTATTACAAACCTTATAAACAAATTAATGCTTAGTGGTGCAATATCTAATGTTGATCATAGTGATGATCAGCATATTTCCAAGGTTTTTGTAATTCCAAAATCAGATGGATCATACCATCTTATTTTATATCTTAAAAATTTTAATAAAATTGTTGGAAATGTACATTTTAAGATAGAAGATAATAAAGTTGTCAGACTTATATCTCAAGGTTGTTCATGTCAAAATTGATTTAAAAGATGCTTACCATTTAATACCGATACAAACATCTCATCGTAAATATTTAAGATTTTCATTTAATAGCACTTTATACGAATACAACTGTTTTGCCTTTTGGTTTAAGTTGTGCACCTAGAATATTTACAAAGATATTAAAACCTATTGTAGAAATTCTAACAGAAAAGGGGGATCTTTTAACAGTATATTTGGATGATTTTCTGATTCTAGGGAAATCATATAAAGAGTGTGAATATAATGAAAAATTAACTGTAGAAATACTAACACATTTAGGTTTTTAATTAATCATACTGAAAGCAAAATTACTCCTGCAAATGTGTGCACATATTTGGGGTTTACTTTTGACTCAAATAATTTGACAGTAACATTACCTAACAGCAAAAAATTGAAGATTCTAAAGACGCTTAATATTTTTTGCAACTACCGGAGTGTAAAACTAGAAAATTTGAAAACATTTCGGGAACTTTTATATCTGCTTGCCCAGCTATAAAATTTGATTTTTTGCACACAAAAATTATTTGAACGTCATAAATATTTAACATTGAAACAATCATTTGAAAAAGACAAAAGATTTAAGAAGATCATGCAGAGCTTTATTACTGACTCATAAGAAACCTTTTCTTAAGGCCACTCCACAAACCATTGGTAGATAGATCAAAATTATTCTACAACAGAGTGGCCTGGATATAAGTCAGTTTAAAGCACATAGCACACACCACGCCGCAACATCTGCGGCAGCTAGGAAAAGGGTCAGTTTTGACACTATAAGTTGGCGGCAGGTGAGACGAAGAATTTTAAGAAACTTGCAAAAAATTTACAATAGGCCCTTAGTTTTAATAAAGAATTTGCAATACAATTTTAAATAGGTAAAAAGAACCTGATTTATACTATATAATATTTATAAGGATTTTAGAATATACATTTAGTTAAGGTTGGATTATGTTAAGTAATGTGTTAACTAATTGCCTCAGGGCATTTTTAGATACGAACTTTACATTTTAGGAACATATAATATGTTGGGCATTATTATAATAAAGTTGTTGCAACGACTTTAAACATCTACAATTTATTTATTTATGAGATGAGGCCGAATATAATCTTAAGATCAAACGAACTTACCTGAAGTTCGATCTTGATTATATGAGGCCTCATCGAAATAAATAAGTCCCAACCCACCCTAACATTTTGGAAAAATGCCCATAATATGTTGCAACAACAACTTTCAAATAGACTGAAGAGTATAGACCAGAGATGCTGAGAAGAGGTTTCGAGTGGTTGTTTATACTAACTTTAAAATGTGAGTAATTAGCCATAGGCGGGGAAACTACAATTTATTTATTTATTTCGATGAGGCCTCATATAATCAAGATCGAACTTCAGGTAAGTTCGTTTGATCTTAAGATAAATTTTCTAACTTTACTATGATTGAAACTTTGGTTTGGTTTTATTGTCTTAGATTCATTAACAACTGTCAGTCTTCAAATACAAAATTAAGTGTTACATTGCAAGCAGATGAAATTCATAAGGCAACAATACATTTAATTAAATTTGTTCAAGCAGAAGCATTTGAGACTGAATTAAAAACATTGAAAGCATTAGGCATTGTTAAGGGAAATAGTAAATTAATTTCATTAAGGCCGTTTATTGATGAACAGGGATTAATTAGACTAGGTGGTCGCCTGGAAAGGGCGAATATTTCATATGACCAAAGGCATCCGATAACTTTACCCAATAATAATCATTTAACTGACATAATTGTTCGAGGAGAACACTTAAAAAATATGCATGCAGGTCCTCAATTATTGTTAGGAATAATAAGGTTAAAATATTGGCCAATTCAAGGTTTTCGGACAGTGTCAAAGGTTAAAAGAAGGTGTGTAACTTCTTTCAAGGTAAAGCCGGTGACACAAAACCCTATAATGGGAAATTTACCAGTGGAACGCATAACATCTGCGAAATCCTTTACCAATACTGGGGTAGACTATTGCGGGTCATTTGATATCAAGGTTAGTAGACTTAGGGGAGAATCATTTGTAAAGGCTTACATATGTATATTTGTTTGCTTATCGGTTAAGGTCGTTCATTTAGGGTTAGCATTTGATTTAACTACGAAAGCATTCATTGTTTTAAAAGGTTTATAGCGCGAAAGGGTTGTTGTCTGAATCTTTTCTCAGATAATGGGACCAATTTTGTTGGGGCAAGGAATTTTAATGATCTTCATTCATTTCTTACTAATCCGGGGAATCAGACGAAATTTACAGAGTTTTTCTCAAATGTTAATATAATTTGGCCATTTAACCCTCTATGGTCCCCACACTTTGGTGGAATTTGGGAGACAGGGGTACGAAGTGTTAAATTTCATTTACGTAGAGTAATGGAAATGAACGGTTGGGTTATGATGAGTTTAACACAGTGCTAACACAGATCGAGTCTTGCCTCAATTCTCGTCCTCTCACACCTCTAACCGAAAATCCTGAGGCCCTAGAGGTACTTACGCCTGGACATTTTTTAATTGGTTGCTCATTAAAATGCTTACCTCAAGAAGACGTACGACATCACAACGCATTAAGAATTTCCAGATTTCATCACGTCACTCAAATAATTCAGCACTTCTGGGATTAGTGGTCTAAAGAGTATCTCAACCATCTTTAGACACGAAGTAAATGGCTTACTTGGAGCAGCAGACAATTGCAAATCGGCGATATGGTCATTATCAAGAAGGATGATCTTCCACCTCTCAAGTGGCAGATGGCTCGTGTGATTGATGTTCATCCGGGTAGAGACAATATAGTTAGAGTGGCAACACTATAATTTTTTTCCTCACGACCACGATTTTCTTTATTTTCATCTAGATAATTCCCTGTGAAACAAAATCACAAACTATTATTTAAAAAAATTAAATATATTGGCAGTTAACTTACTTGTATTTGATGGCTTGTAATCGTTATTGTCGTTGTTTAAACATCTTGATACAAGCCCATTAGATCTCTCGCGAATGGAGGAATAATAATTGTAATGTCGAGTTGCCATCGTAGTGAACGTTCCTTGATAAAATTTGCGTGTGCTCTCTTCACAATCTAGACAGATACTGACAAGAAACTGATACGAATATGATTTGCGTGGACACCGCATTCTTGCAAAAAGGGATAACTTTATATATCCTAGCAATACTTTCATATATATTTCTTCTATCACATTCCGGCAAAAGGGGATATCTTGATTTAATGCCTTTTACTAGCACACATTTCGAATAATTCTCAAGTTAACATGGTTTAATTCGTTTTGCTTCTCAGTTAATTTCATAATGTTAGAAAATATGTGCACATATACCATTTTACTAGTAATTACTATTTGGCTCTAAAGAAGATATCTTGAGTTATCGAGAAGAAAATTATTCACGAGAAAAATTTGCAAATATCATTGTACAAAAAATTAATAGCTCACTACAATAAATCTCTAGAAACACTTTGACAAAACCAAAAAAGGTTATAAAATAATTTACAAAAGTTTCAACTAAAAATTCAAAATACCATCAATAGTTATATAATCTTTCAGGTTACCATAATTCAGATAAATTTAGATTGTCAACAATGATATCTTTTATGAAAAATATAGAAAATGGAATTATGTTTTCAAAATTAAACTCGTTATATAGTTCAATAATCAGGAAAAAAACATAGATCAGGAAATTCAAGAAATGATTAAATACTTGCATAATATTTATAAATTTTTTGAAATTCCAAAATTCACAAACATCTTGACATATTATATGCTATTAGGAACACAAGTAACTTCTTCAAATTCAAAATTAATTTTCGCTACTCACGTCCCAATCCTAAAACCGAATTTTCTCGACTTTTATCACATTTAAACTATAATTCAAAATAAAAAAATATATACACCCACCTATCCTTACTTGGCACGAATCTCCAAAGAAGCCCACTTACAAACACAAGAATGTCCTACTTTAGAAGAAGTATAACTACAGCCAAGAAGAATTTATCCAAGAAGACAATTGTACCTTTCATCTCCTCGATGGGTCATAGTTCACCCCAATGTTTCACCACTGAAGCCACTCTACAAGAATCCATTATTGAACAAGTGACCAATAATATTGATATGCCTTCTACAACTTCACGAGTCCAATCAAAGTGTAAGAAAGACAACCTGTTTGAACTAAACACACCAACCCTCATCACAATACCCGAAAACTGTGAAGTAATAATTAATCAATTAACATTCAGTAACAATATAGAAACATTTAGCCGCAGAGCTAATCGACCAGCATCTAAAACGTCGCTGGTGGAAAATATCTCTCCAGCTATTCGCAACAGATGCCAAGAAGTGGCTGGAAGTGTGCAAAAAATTTATTTAACACATGCCCAGTTTCAGTGCCCTGGTTGTATATTGCACCCACAAAATGTTTAAAAGTGCAACTCATAGGATCAAGTTTGACAAATAAATCTTATATTTTAATGTTTTGTACCCTTAATAAAGTAAAAGTTAATTTGCATGCTTTATTTTTCACAATTCATGAACATCATTTAATCATTATTTTGGAAGGTTATATTATTTATTTGGCCCAAATTACATTTTACTGTTTAACCTTCGGAGTACCAAGACTGGGTCAAGCGTGACCCGAAATTCACTTATTTCTTAATATTTCCTGAAATAATTTTTTTACAAATCCTATTGATCGTAAGTGCTCCTTATCTGTTTCAATCTATTTTTTCGTGTATCATTCGTGAACATGCAAATTACAGTTTTTCCTCTACGTAAAATCTATGATGCCGGGTCAGTCCTGACCCGTTCTTGGTATTTCGAAGGATTTTTCAATATGTTTGTAGGTACACGTAAAACGCAGCCGTCTCTGTTTACCAGTGAACGTATTCAAGGCCAAATGATTATGTTTGTAGAAATATTAGTCGATAGAAGTTAACCTTGGGAGTAAATGTAGTGTCTAATAGGCATATTCTACAAGAAAGTCCGGGACGAGAGGTCCAACTTTGGTGTAAAGCGGTATTTCACGTTTGTTTATAAATTTAAATCAAGCATCGATCTTGAAGTGTGCAGTATTATATCAAAATGTGGAAAAAGAATAAACCTTTGGGTGAAGCTGAGTTGTATGCCTTACTCCTATCAGATAGTGAAGAAGATGGCCTTGCAGAGCTTGATGAAAGCAATAGTAAAGCGAGTGATAATGACGGTTGTGAGCCAGAGGCACATGAAGGTAATTTATCAATTACTGAACTCGAGAACGAGGAAGTTTTAGCGACAACTTCTGAAAATATAGATAGTGAAAGATCTAACGTATCTGATGTTTTGTGCGAAGGACGAACATGGCGTTATTTAGCTCCAAAAAAGGGTAAGACATTGGCATGTAATTTATTACAGAAAAACGTAGGTCTAACTAAGAAAAGTCAAAATATTGAGACATGCATGGATGCCTTTAATTTATTTTTTTCTGATAGTATTATGTCAATGATTCTCGAGTATACCAATAAGAGAGCTATTGAGTTCATAGCTGCGTATAACAGTAAGAACGAGGAAAACATGAAGGATTGGATTGAAGTTGATCTAGTCGAACTACGTGCTTTCTTTGGTATACTTATATTATGTGGAAGGTTCAGAGATTCCCATGAGAAAGTGCAGAATTTATGGTCCAATACAAATAATACATTTACGCGTCCTATTTATAAAGCATCTCTAAGCCGGAATAGATTTTTAAGTATTTTGAAGTATATTCGCTTTGATAATTTGGATACGAGAGCAGAAAGAAGAGAACGAGATAAATTAGCTCCTATTCGAGAAATCGCTGATCTATTTGCCCAAAATTGTAGGGAATCATATGAACCATCTGCTTTTGGTACTATCGACGAGCAGCTTATTGATTTTAGGGGACGTTGTCCATTTCGGATTTATATACCAAGTAAACCGAAGAAATATGGTATAAAGGCTTGGACCCTATGTGACGCTGAAAATTTTTATTGCTGTAACTTTGAGATATATACTGGAAAGATTGGTGATCAATGTGAACGTAACCAAGGCCCAAGAGTTGTCAAAACACTTGCAGAACATTGGTATAGGTCTGGTCGAAATATTACAACTGATAATTTTTTTACCGACATTGCTTTATCTGAAGAACTCTTATCCAAAAATTTAACTCTTTTGGGTACTATCAGAAAAAATAGGAAGAGTTTACCCAAATCATTGCTTGAAATGACAGATCGCTCACTGTATTCTTCAAAATTTTTGTTCACTAAAAACATTACCTTAGTTTCATATGTAACCAAGCCTAACAAGTTTGTTGTATTGTTATCGACCTTACACAATGAACATGAAATTTCTGATGAAAACCAAAAGTTTAAACCAAGGATTATTTTGGATTACAACAAAACCAAAAGTGGAGTCGATATTTTAGATAAATTGATTCGAGAGTACACATGTAAAAGAGCAACAAGAAGATGGCCCTTACGTATATTTTTCAACTTTTTGGATATTGCGTGCTACAATGCTTTCGTTCTATGGAATACGAAAAATCCTGAATGGAATAACCAAGTAAATATAAAACATCGCAGAAAACTATTTCTGGAGGAGCTTGGAAAACAATTAACCTCACCCAATATAAAACGAAGAGCGGAAGCAATACAAGAAGAACCCACCGGATACCATAAATCCGTAATCGCTGCAATAGAGACCACCGGTGTTAGTGTAAAAAAGCAAATAGAAGTGCCGCAATCTGCAACAAAACGAGGTCGTTGTTATTCTTGTAGGGGTAGTGACAATAAATATTCAAAACGGTGTGACATGTGTAAAAGATTTATTTATAATACTCATTCAAAACGCGAATAAGTACATATTGTCAAAATTAAATGCAACTACTGCCAAAAAGACCAGGATGGTGAACCATCTTAAAAATTTAAATACAAAAATTTAGTATTATAATTATTTTATTTCTTTGTTTTTTGTTAAATTAAATATACTGTATAACAATACTGACTATTTAAAACATCCTTATAAATATGCTTGACCCATCATGGTAATCTAAGTAAGTCAAATAATCTTGATACTCCGAAGGTTGTAACGATAAGACTACCAAAGAGAATTGAAATACTATTGTAAAAATAATACCTCAATCAACCATGGGAGCTTATCGTCTATACCTTGCCTAGCTCAGTATCTCAAGGGTGAGTTCGTCTTGTCTTAAACTAGGGATTGAACCTGAGTTCTCAGTTGATAGCAAATAAGACAAATTTTAACCAATCATATTTGGCTTCTGGAGAGCTGCAGTCACACGTGGCTGTATGTCAAAATATGTCAATAAGACCAATACAATTTCGATATGTCCAGTAAGGTTTTGATATGTCCAATAAAAATAAACTGTCCAGTAAACTAAAAGGATAAGAAACAACATGCATTAGAAACACATCAAAAAGAAAGGTTTAACTTCCTTGCCATCTTACAAAATTACACTTAAAAAAAATAGCATATGGCAAGGATAAAATGAAATATGAATGTTACTACTTAGTTAAATTCTGTTAAAGAGTCCTAATGCATATATCAGAAAAAAACGTGCTTTCGAAAGAAAGTAAGGTTAGAAATATTGGAAATGTGGTCAGAATTATAGAATAAATATCACAATGAAAGTACTTACCCCAAGAGAATTTGTAGACCATAAAAATGAGTCTTATAATAATTTTTGCCTTCTTTTATAAATTTCAAAAAGAGGCAAAAAATAATCCCACTACAGAAAAGTTGTTTTGACAGAAAGTGGGAGACTGAATGAAGTTAGCACAGATGTCATAGGATGTTGCTATAGATATCATGAAACTAGCTTGTCAGTCAACACGGAACAGAATAGTCTGCCGAACAAAAGTGAGAGGGCGAATATTTATTCTACGGGACAGAAAGAGAAAGAAAATAAAGACAGAGGAAGAAAAGAAAAAACATTTTGCGGGCGCCAACTATTTTTATAATAAAAAAAAAATAGTAAAAATTAAACTGAAGATAAAGAAATTAATAAATTAATAAACAAATTAAAATGAAATAATTATTTAAATATAAATTAATAGAGATGTGACGTTTATAACGTTACAAGGTTAAATGATATTTATAAAGAAGTAAAGCTAGATAATACACCAGTAGATATTGTTTTGATTTTCTAATTAATAAATTATTGAGTTTTGGGTTTGTCAAACTTGGCACCACTACTAGTGTTCCGATATGGGGCACCACCAGCGCAGGGTTAAAAATGTTTCCCATGAAAAATAAGATCTTGGAAGATTTGCAGTTCATAAATCCTGATTTGGTGCGAAGTAGAAAAATTAATTCAATTGCACATATTTCACCAAAATTAGGCAATATAGGGATAAATCAGGGCGATCTTTAATCATTAGATAATGAGTGGAGACTTTTACGAAACACTGAGTTGACATTATCTAATGATATATTACCATTTTGGAGTCAAGTAAGTGAAATGAATTATGATAGTGCACTAAATAAGTTCCCCAATTTATCCCTACTTGTTTTTAATGTATTGACCTTACCGCATTAGAATGCAAATGTAGAAAGAATTTTTCGGTTGTCAATACATTAAAAAATAAGCAGAGAAATAAATTAAGCACAGAGATTAGTTGACTCCGACGTAAGTTGCTATAATTTTAAGGTAGAAAATAATATACGAAAACTTTTTAATAAAAATATTTGGTTGAAATCTAATGGTTGATTTTTTTATAACTCAGTGTTGTGTTTTGTTTTACTATAGGTTTGTTCCAATCCGTCACATTACCGTTCTTGAATGGTTACGAGTATGAGCAGTAACACATTTTTCGTTACTGAGCATACGCGTAACCATTCCTGAACGGTATTTGTGACAGGTTGGAACAAACCTTATACTTGTTAGGTTTAGTTTTGATTTTAGTTAATGTTTTTGAAGTTTATTTAGGTTAATTTTTTAATAAAAATTTTGTATGTATTTTCTGGTGAAAATTATTTACAAATAAACGTACTGTTATAAAAAGGCATTTAAATAGACCCTTGGCATTAGATAATGTAAACAAAAAACAACAAAATTGACATCTTTATGGTATTTCTACCGTTTTCTACCGTATTTTTCAAGTTCGACCTATCGCAAAATCGTTCCTATCGTTTAATAGTTGCCATCAGTGGTGAAATTTCAGTACATGTCGTGAAAATGGAAAAGAGTGATGAAAATGTGGTGAATTTCGCTTATAAAGTTTAGAAAAGTGGTGAAAAACTCAAGTCTAATTATCAAAAAATAAACTTAAGTACACATTTTTAAATATACACTTATATATTATACACTGATATGAAGAAATAAACATGATTAAAACTATTCCGCACTTTTATTGATAGGGATGCCACCTATTGGCGAAAACCGTAAAATAACTTGGAATAATGTATTGCAAGAAGATATTTAACCCCCTTGTATGTAAAAATTACGTATCATTGCGAAAACTCGATAATTACTGTTAAACGCGTCAAATCTCCCACTCCAAGTACTAGCAGTGTCTCGAGTAGGCTATTGGCATAGTATAAAAAATAATAGTATGGTCACTCAACAGGCGGGAAAAAGTACGCTCATAATTTAGTGCAGGCCATATCGCCATATTGAAAACTGACTGGTATTAATATGACGTGTGGTCATCTGTCGTGATTTGTTTGTTTATTTCTTTGTTGTCGAGATTTATTTTTCGTTTAATTAAGTCTAAAAATAGTTCTTTTTAGAACTAAATTGTATTATCAAATTTCAACTTAGTATATTATATACTTATATATTAAATAAATATAAGGTTGAATGCTCGAATAAATGAACTTTGATCAGATAAAAGGCATATATCGAGCATAGTTTAATTAAATCTTGCCCAAGTACTTTCGATCCCTAGATCATCTTCAGGGGCATTTCGTCAATTGTGGCCTATCCGGCAAGAACAAGATGTCATAAACATATAATTGTACATTACACTACACTACAAATAGACAAACAAACACTTTAAAATAATTTAAGGAAGGCTACATTGCTTGAAGAAGCCGGAGACAGAATGGCTCCTGATCTAACCAAGGTTAGATCAGGAGCCATTCTGTCTCCGGCTTCTTCAAGCAATGTAGCCTTCCTTAAATTATTTTAAAGTGTTTGTTTGTCTATTTGTAGTGTAGTGTAATGTACAATTATATGTTTATGACATCTTGTTCTTGCCGGATAGGCCACAATTGACGAAATGCCCCTGAAGATGATCTAGGGATCGAAAGTACTTGGGCAAGATTTAATTAAACTGTGCTCGATATATGCCTTTTATCTGATCAAAGTTCACTTATATATTAGTTTTGTGGTTTCCAAGAGATATTTGTATATTTGTAACATTATGCCTGGAGACCGTTGTGCTGTGAACACTTGCAAAAATTCGCGTTCGAAGGTGGGAGGTACGTTTTTTTACGTTTTCCAAGGATCCTCAAAGATATGTATTTCTGTTTGTCAATATCCGTAACTAATAAACGTAAATTACAAGTTTAAATGATTTAAGACTTTTTCATTTTTGTAGACCCATATTTTTTGCTCTACCTCTACAACTATTAAAATAATATTGTATACTTACCTATGTTTATATAAGGTGAAGTGGGGTACAAAAGAAAAACTTCAAATGAAGGAAAATATTCGGCAGCTGATCTCAACGCTGCAATGTCTGATGTTTTAGCAGGTCGAATATCAATTTATAAGGCCGCAAAATTATACAAAATACCATATGTGACTCTACATTCCCGTGTAAAAGGTAAACGGGGAGCAGTAAAAGCAACTAAAGGACGTTCAACGTCAATCTGCTGACGAAGTTAGATTAGCCAATGGTCTAAAAACGATGGAGAAATGGGGATACGGCCTATCAAGAAAAGAAGTATTAGAAATTGTAGGAAACTTTAAAACTTTATAGTTAACATGGCAAGCGACAAAGTAGAAATGGCCCTAAGTCCCCGACAGCCCTTAGATGGGCATAGGGTGCGAAGAATCCCCGGGAGGATAAAGATTGCTACATGGAATGTGCGAACCATGTATGAAAGCGGCAGAGCGCACAATATTGTCAAAGAGATGGAAAGACTAGACATTAATATACTAGGAGTCAGTGAAACTCGGTGACCTAACTCTGGGCAATGTACAATTCGAAACCACACAATCTACTACTCCGGAAATGTCACTAAGACACACAGAAATGGAGTAGGCGTAATCGTGTCCCCATCTATAAAAAGTGCAGTAAAAGCATACACTCCCTTCTCAGACAGAATGTCACTCCTTCAGCTGAAAGCATATCCACTCGATCTAAATATCATACAAGTATACGCGCCAACAGCAGACAAAGATGACGAGATTGTGGAAGAATTTTACCAACAACTGGAGACCCTGATGAGAATGACCAAGAAAAGCGAAGTGACATTAATAATGGGTGACTTCAATGCAAAGGTCGGCAGAGGTAAGGTGTCAAACCTTGTGGGCGGTCACGGATTAGGAACTAGAAACGAGAGACGGGAACGTCTCATATGCTTCTGTCAGGAACAAAAACTATTGATAACTAATACTTTTTTTAAACTGCCCCCTCGCAGACTTTACACCTGGAAGTCGCCAGCAGACTCGAAAGAAACAAATGTAAGAAACCAGATCGACTTCATTGCCATACCAGAAAGATTCAGAAACTCAATCACATCAGTGAAAACCTATCCCGGGGCTGACGCTCAATCGGATCACAACCCAGTGGTGGGTAAACTGGGAATCAAACTAAAACGTATAGAAGGGAAGCCTAACAAAACCAAGATAAACATTAGGAAATTAAAGGATCCCAACATTAAACACCAAGTACAGGAATCCTTAAGAAGCAACATTGGAAACTTGAGTGAACCCGCACAAGACGCAGTTGCTAAATGGGAAGAAATAAAAAGAGCTGTTGAAATGACAAACAAGACACTTCTGTTACAGGAGCGCGTAAAGAAGAAAGAATGGATGACGGATGAAATCCTTGATATGATGGAAGAAAGAAAACACAAATGCAAAAATCAAGTGAAGTATCAAGAAACAAGTGACAATATAAAAACAAAGATAAAGGAAGCGAAGGAACGCTAGCTGAAGGAGAAATGCGATGAAATCGAAGAGTGCGACAGAAGATATGACTACCACAACATGCACAAAAAGATCAAAGAATTAACAACTAAAAAAAAAAAATAATCCCCACCCGACACTAATAGACGCAGACAGTAACCTTATATCAGACGACTTGAAACTCATTGACACATGGAAAGATTACGTAGAACGACTTTTTAACGATAAACGCAGAGCGACAGTGGACCAAGATGACGACATGACTGGACCCGAAATACTAAGGTCTGAAGTGGAAAAAGCCATTTCATCGCTAAAAATCGACAAAACACCAGGTCCCGACAACATACAGGGCGAGATCATAAAACTCCTATGCGAAACGGATGACCACTTCCTCGATTTTCTGACAGGCCTTTTTAACACCTTATGGCTTCGATCGACCTTTGTAGCCATACCTAAAACACCAAGTGCAAAACACTGTGATCAACACCGCTTAATAAGCTTGATAAATCACATTACCAAAGTTTTCACCAAAATTATACACAATAGAATATATAACAAATGCGAAGCAAATATATCGGAGTCACAGTTCCGATTCCGAAGCGCATTGGGCACAAGAGAGGCGATCTTCAGTCTGCAAGTTTTAATTCAAAGATGCAGAGACATGCACAAGGACGTCCACTTGTGCTTCATCGACTTCTCCAAGGCGTTTGACAAGGTCAAACACGATAAACTCATGGAAATGCTCAGGAAGATGCATATTGAATACAAGGATCTGCGCATAATAACCAGTCTCTATTGGAACCAAAGTGCTGAAATAAAGATGGGCAACTTACACAGTGGGAAGATAGATATTAAAATGAGTGTACGACAGGGATGCGTCCTCTCGCCGCTCCTGTTCAATATATACTCTGAACAAATCTTCAGAGAAGCACTGGGAGAAGTTTCGGAGGGTATCAAAGTAAACGGAGAGGTAATCAATAATATTAGATATGCTGACGACACAGTTATTATCGCAAATGACTGCAACGAGCTTCAAAGACTCATGCAAAGCATACACACAGCAAGTCAAGAATATGGTTTAGAACTCAATACAACCAAAACTAAATGCATGCTCATCAGCAGAACACAACAACCTCCGATGCAATTGACATTAAACAACCGAAAAATAAAACAAGTGGAGACATACACATACCTTGGAACCACAGTCAACACAAAATGGGACCAGTCAACAGAAATAAGATCATGAATTGAAAAAGCGCGAAACGCGTTCAACAATATGAAAAAGTGGTTCACAAGCAAAATCTCAATGGAACTAAAATTAAGACTGGTCAAATGTTATGTCTTCCCGGTCTTGTTCTATGGAGCAGAGGCATGGACCACAACGGAAGCCACCCTGAAGAAACTAGAATCCTTTGAGCTGTGGATATATCGCCGTATTCTTCGGATATCCTGGATAGACCACATCACTAACGTGGAAGTAATGCAGAGAATAGGCAAAAGCAAAGAAATAATCTTCACCGTAAAGAAACGGAAGCTTAAGTACTTCGGACATATCATGAGGCATACTAAGTACCGGTTGCTACAGTTAATAGTCCAAGGAAGAATCGACAGTAGGAGGGTACCGGGAAGAAGACGACACTCATGGATGCATAACCTGCGACAATGGTTCGGACTAACATCGACCGAACTGTTCAGAGGTGCCATAAACAAAGTCAAAATAGCCTTGTTGATAGTGTCGTGCCGGACGCATAAAGGAATTTGGATATTGGTCAAAATACTTGGGAATTCCAAGTTTGGCCAAATACAAATTTCTAATCGACTCGATGCAGGGAAATTCCACTTTTGCTACGTAAAACAAAGGATTTGTTTTACATAAAAGCAGGTAGATTTTCTCTCATCGGTCAGTCGAGCTTGTCTCTTCTACTGTAGACCTAGTCGGTGCTATTATTGTTCCTACTAAGTTATTGTTTTATTTCTGATTTTTTTATATACCATTTTATTTTAGCATTATTGTATATTCAGACCTTTTCAGGTTAGAATAATACATTGATCTATATTTGTTCATGTACTGATTGTTTGATATTTTATTTGATTATTTTGATTGTTTATTTTTCTTGTATTTTGTGTCTAAGTTGTTCTTCCGTAAGTTAAGAACACTTAGAAATATTTATCTTGCTTTTTCCATTTTATATTTTGATTTGTACTTTGTCTAAGTAGTTCTTTCCGGTAAGTCAAAGAACTCTTAGAAATATTTCTCTGAATATTTGACTTGTTATTTTAATTGTGCGTCTAAGCCGTTCTTTTCCGGTAAGTCAAAAGAACACTTAGAAATATTTTCATAATCATTGTTGCATTATTATTTCCGATATTTTATCTAAGATATTTTCTTCCTTAAGTTAAGAAAATACTTAATACATTTGTCTCTTTCATTTTCTATTTTATGCTAAGTTGTTTCTTCCGTAAGTCAAGAAGCACTTAGCAATATTTCCACATCTTTTCTGTATTTGATTTTTCGTATTTGTAAGTCGTTTCTTCCGTAAGTCAAGAAACACTTAGAAACATTTTCTTTGCATTGTACTTTTATACCATTTTATTTTTCTTGTTTACTAAGTTATTCCTTCCGTAAGTCAAGGAATACTTAGACTATTTTACCTGTTCTGTTTTCTATTTTTGATCTGTTATTTTGTAACTGCTCCTTGGAACTGATACCTATAACAGATACTTGTCACGGTAACCGTTATTTTATACCAGTAGAAGTATTAAACCATTTTATCAGTGACAAGCAAAGATGGTCAACACCCGGTCTAATTCCGAGGACAGGAAGAAGTCCGCAGAGCCGGCGATGGGTCCTACAGGCCCAAACGCCCCCTCTCGGCAACAATAGAGAACGCCAGAAACGGATAGGGCAAAAGAAGAAGAAGATAAGGGAAACTTTGTAAAGACTAACCATATTGAAACTAATTTTAAGGATGGAGTTTCAGGAGAAGATTGGTTTTTGGGGTTTAAACAGAGGTATAGATTAAGTATTAAAGTTCCACAAAACGTGGAATACTCTCGAAAAACACTCTTGATCTTTTTATAATATACCAATTTTATGATTTATTAAAATCAATAATGGATGAATATGGTCTTCACGACAAACCTGAGAGAATCTGGAATGTGGACGAGAGTAGCTTGTGCATTGACCCCAGGAAGACAAAAGTTGTGGGAGGTATAAATACACCTTCATCGAGAACAATAACTTCTCCTGGTAAAGAAAATACCACAAGTGCTCTTATGTGTAATGCAGCTGGCCAAAAAGCTCCACCATTAATAATTTATAAAGGTTTGCACTTATGGGATCAATGGATAGCTCCACCAGGTACTGATTTTGAGGGTAGTGTTTATGCAGCGACAAAAAAAGGTTGGATGGAAGAAGCCGTTTTTAAAAATTACTTCATAAACACTATAATTCCATCACTTTCATTTGAAAGACCAATATTAATTATTTATGATGGACATTCCACTCATATGAATATCGAGACGTTAGAAGCCGCTATGCGAGAACATATTATAATTCTAAAACTGCCACCCCATTCCAGCCACCTTTTACAGCCACTAGACCTGGCTATTTTTAAATCCTTTAAAGTTAAATGGGATTAAAAACTTGTTGCCTGGCAGCGGCAGCATGTAGGCCAAAAATTACCAAAACAAATATTTTCCCAATTTTTGTGTACAACTTGGAAACAGGTGAACTCCGAAGTAATTATCAACGGCTTTAAAAAAGGCGGAATCATTCCTTTTAATCGTCACGCCATCCCTGAAACATCATTTCCACCCTGCTTGCTTAATAAGTGGAAGATGATAAAACATTCCAGATTATCTATACACGAAAATGGTAATGAAGTATTGGTACCAACTAAAGTAACTCAAGAAGTATTTTATCAAAACAAAGACCCTACGCCTGATGCTCTAATCAAAACTACCACTTCCGATAAAGTAAAAAATATATCTGGCAAAGTCGACGAACTTGAATCAATTCCATGTACAAGTTTCAACAGTAAAACAACTTCCAAACGCACCAACCAAAAATAAGAAACGGTTATGCCCTGGATCTGAAGTATTGACATCTCAACTATTGATGTTTTAAAACAGAAATCTCAACAAAAAGGAATCGGTACTAAAATTCATAATATAACTAAGGCAAAGAACAAAAAAAGAAATAAACAAGAGTCATTATCATTTAGCAGCAGCGAAGACGATGAGTCAATGTCCCCAATATTCATGGATTTTGATAACACCGACGAGTTTCTGGATAGACTTTTGGAATCAGAGCCAGAGGTAGAAATAGCTGCAAATGATGACGAGGAAGACAAAGAGAATTTGAATTCAACAAAAAGTGTGAATGTATATGTCGGATGTTGGGTATTGGTAAAATATTGCCCAAAAAAAGATAAACAAGCATTATGTGGGAATTGTATCAGAAAATATGAATGATGAGTGGATAGTTAAGTTTACACTACCTCAAGGAAACAAATTTGTATGGCCAATAAATCCTGACATTGATACTGTACTACAACAGGATATTATAAAAGTACTACCAGATCCTATCGTCGACAGACGTGGAATGTACGAATTTCCAGTTATCTTTAAAGGCTTTAACATTCAACATTAACTGAAAGAAAACTTGGAGTGTTTGTTTAATTTTATTATATTTTTATTTCCTTTATTCTGACATTGTTTTCAAAAATTTTAAATTCTTTTGTATTTTTTCAACAAAATAAATTCTAAAAAAACACAACTAGAGAGCTTGAATTACATTTTTATACAATAACCCCAGACTATCAAATATAATATTTACTAGAAAAATGTAAACTTTCTTCACATTTGCCCCGGTCCCTGGGGTAAATGTGATATATTGATATGATTTTAAAAAACATCATGTAACATTAACAACACTAAAGATTATATAATTTTTTCTACACAATTAATACAAAACCGTTTAAAATGTATATGATTTTTTTGATAAATTTTTGAAACGTTTCTTTACAGTGTTGATATAATAAATGAAAGTTGAACTAATCAAAAAGTAGATCACATTTACCCCACTTCACCTTATATATATATATATATATATATATATATATATATATATATATATATATATATATATACATCCTCTAAAATAACAGCTGATCTGGTAGATGAAAAGGTGGTTGAGGTTAATTGGGTATACAGCTGATTGAAAGCCAAGTGTACTCTGTTCAACAGTTCATTATATTTCGCCAATTTTCATTAGCATCATCAGATGAGAGCTACAATTATTTAAAATATGGTAAAATTCAATTTAGTAGTTGTTTGTTATTTATATCTTACTTGATTGAAGTTAACGGCAGTCTGATTTTTTAATAACATTTTAATAACATTTAGTTGTATAATTTACTTTAACAATTAAAATATAAGTACAAACACAATTCAAATTAAAAACAAAACAAACATAAAAACATTTAGTTGAGTGACTGTCATTAAGGTTAAGTACCAGAAATATCGAATGTTATTGATTGACTTATGCCAGAAAATAATTAGTTCCATTTCGTTGATGTAGTAGTTGTTTATTTGATTGAGATCTACTGTAAAAGTGTGTTTTAGTTGAAAAAATTTTGAAATTACATTTTGTGTTATATTAATTATTTAATAGTTATGTGTGTCTGTTTATAATGTTTGCTTTTTCATGTGTAATAAATAAGCATAAATCTTACTCAGATGCTCAACATCTGATTTCTTATTTATTAAATTATCCATTTGAGTGATAAATGCCATCTCGAGGAGGAATCTTTTATTGAGATTATTTTCCAATGCAAGAATCTTTGTTTCTCTGTAGTTCATTATATGGTGTTCATCTTGTACATGTTTTGCAAGGGAACATCTATCGGGATATAATCTGCTGTCACTCTTGTCGGAAGTGATACGATTTTTTAGGTGTCTGTTGGTTTGGCCAATATATTGTTTGTTGCAACTTCCGCAAGGAATACGATAGACTATATTGGATAATTGGTCTGTAGGTGTTTTATCTTTTAATTTAGTGAATATGGAATCAATGTTTAACACTGTGTAATTAGCGATTTTTATGTTATCATCAACTGATTTAAAAATTCGTATAAGTTTCGGTGTTAAGTCTTGTATGAACGGTAATCTGTATTTAAATAGAGTTAATTTGGTGTTAGTGATTGTGTTTATTGTAGGTGTAGTTGTGTGTGGTTAGGGATGGTTTGTATTACAGATAATGTATCATTTATTGTAACAAACACATTACTTACTAAAATGCTATTTAGTACATGTAATATATACAATACAGAATATATAGGTAACACACATGTAATAACTTTTCTATGGATGTTTGGTTTTTCATATTGTTCTTTTTAGATGAACTGATGATGCTTTCTGAGTAGAAAACGAAACGTCTTCAATAAATAGATGAAATAGCCACCTATTTTGTCTTTTATTCCTCCACTTTGACCGAAAAACTCACCACTCTTCGAGCGTTCCTTCTCTCACCACCACTCACCACTCTTCGAAAAATTCCACCCATTCAACACGCTAGGCAAATTAAGGGAACTCAACTCGTTCACTGCTCATGACTCTATAGCTATATATATATTTATATATATATATATATATATATATATATATATATATATATATATATATATATATATATATTACCTACAATGATGCGTCCATACATATATGTTTTTGGATGTAATGCTGCGTCCTGTGTATTTCTGCATCCGTATACAGACGCAGCAATACAAACTTAGTAATATTATACAGTATGGAATTAAATGTGTGCAAGTAAATTTTCAGCCGGACGTTAAAATGTTGGAACAGTAGAAAATAGTGTATAATTTAGTTCTCAAATGTCGCGATTTACGCAATAGATTCGGGGCTTGTATATTATATTGCTTTTCACCATTACGATTTTGCTGCGTCATGATGGCTTGGCAACAGGGCATCATCGTTTAACGTACATAACTCGTAGTGTAAATTAGTTTTATCTGTGATTTAGACGCAGCCGTGAACACGTGGTAAGTATACAATTATATTTAAATTTTGCATCTAACGCACATTACGGTAGATTATGTATCTTGACTTGTTTAGTGAGTGGCTTTTTAAATGCATATTTACGAGTTCGTTCTCATTGAAAGACAGACCGTAGACACATTAATATATATCACAAGTTCTCCGAGAAATCTTAGTAAGGGCTAATATTTCTAATATTATTTAAATAGTAGATATACAGGATATTGCAAAAATATCTCTATTTTACACAGAAAGTTTTGTACGTTTATTTTTTAATTTTATTTAAAATTTAATAAACTAACGGCGGTGTGCAAAAAGCCTCCTTACAATTTAAGAAGTTCTTAATGAGTAAAGAATAATTTAAAAATCCGATTCCAGGGCAGGTATCAACTTCCCCTTAATGTGCAAAAATTCAAATTTATATTCTCGCGAATGTCGAAAATTTAAGGTTGATTTCATCATAATTCGACACACTGTGTAAAACTAAATGAAAGATTTTAAAATGAAAAATAAAAAAATTAAGAATTATTTGAAATGCTTCATTTATTTTTTCTTCGAAAACTACTAAATGCTATTGGTCATTTCGGTTGATTATTAAAAAAAAAGTAAGAAAGCGAGTGTATAAACCAGATATAAGTTAAGATAATAATATAAAATTTTTCTTTGTAGAATATGAATGTAAAAAAGAGAGTCCTACGAATTCAAAAACTGCAAAAATAATGAGCTTAGTAAAGCATCCAATATTTTTACCACAATATGAAACTACCAAAGGATTAAGTTCAGAAAATTGGAATACTGGGAAGTGTTTATTTTTTCACGCTAATAACTACGAAAATAAGAATAATAATATAATATTCTCCTTTAATCTATCTAGCAATAACATTTTTAAAAAACAGTGAGGGTAATTTAGACGATGAAAATAATTCAACTAACTTAGAAAAGGAAAAGAACATGAGAGGGATTGTGAAAGTTTTAGAAAATAAACTGAAAGATAAAAAAGAAAATTATAATGAGGAGGAAGACATAGAAAAACAAAATAAAACAAAAAGAATAGCGAAGAGATTCGGACAGCCCATTTGAAAGGTATGCACAACCCTTTTTTGTTGAAAATGACAGGATATTTGCAATATATTTTGTTCGGCTAGAAATTGGACACAATGAAGATTTTTTATTTTAAATTTTAAGATTTTAAGATGTTTTTTAAGTAAGTACCGTTTTGCGATTCCGCCGCCGCAGCGCTACGGTCGGCGTTCCGCGCATGAGCGCTGGTTACCTACATCTCTTGTCTACGCACTGACGCCATTACAGTCTGATTCTTCATTGTATACTTATTTACTCCAGTGTTCAAGATGCCTCCAACAATCGTGAGTCACGCTGATTGTGAAATACGGGCTGTTATACGATTTCTTAGTGCTAAAGGCGTAAAACCGATCGATATTCATCGTGAGATCGTTGAAGTTTACGGACAAAACATTATGAGTGATGGAATGGTAAGGAAATGGGTGAGAGCATTTAAAGATAGCCGCACAAATGTGCATGATGAAGAACGGAGTGGGCGTCCTTCGGTCGTTAATGAAAATTTGGTGCAGAAAGTGGACGAAAAGGTGAGAGAAAACAGACGCTTTACAATTTCATCATTGTCCGACTGCTTTCCTCAGTATACTCGTAGTGTTTTGTACCGCATTGTTACCGAGAACTTGAATTACCGGAAATTGTGTTCACGTCGGGTACCAAAAATGTTGACGGATTTGCACAAAACCCAACGTTTAGGCAGTGCATTGACTTTCCTTGAGCGGTACCTCAGTGAAGGTGAAGATTTTTTAGACCAAATTGTTACTGGTGACGAAACGTGGGTGGCCTACGTCACACCAGAATCGAAACAACAATCCATGGAATGGCGACATTCATCATCACCCAAAAGAGTGAAGTTTAAGCAAACAATTTCTGCCCGGAAAATCATATGCACAGTTTTTTGGGACAGAAAAGGAGTATTGCTAGTGGAGTTTCTGCCTCGTAATGAGACAATCAATGCAGCGTCTTATTGTGAGATATTGAAAAATCTGCGTTGTGCAATCCAGAACAAAAGACGTGGCAAGTTGAGTAAGGGTATTGTTTTGCTGCATGACAATGCCCGTCCACATGTGGCTAATAAGACCAAAGATCTCATCAAATCATTTAAATGGGAAACTCTAGATCATCCTCCATACAGCCCTGATCTGGCGCCCAGCAACTACCATTTGTTCCAGCACTTGCCATATCTTTGCACGTCTTTTTTTAATTCCAAAACGGTACTTACTTAAAAAACACGCCTCGTATTAAACTATACATTGCAAGTTCTGCATCTGATTCCTTTTATTTAAACATAAACAATATTTTCAAAAATTATGAGATCTTAATAGTTCGAATACACCCAAGCTTATAAAAAAATCAATAAATAATTGTTTATCAGTATTTCTTAAAGAAATATATTTAAGAAAGTTTTAAATATACAAGGTGGATCAAACAGTTACATTTTTTCAATGAAACGGTCTATATATTTTTTAATATTTAAAATCAGTACTTATAAAATTTACCAAAATTTAAATTATGACACTAGATCACAACTTCACTTAAAATTACTGGAATATTGACCATTTTGCATATTTAACAGGTTATAAAATCCAAAGGGCTTCAGTTGAAACTTTTAATAACACTGTCCTAACTTTATAAAAACTATTCATGAATTTTTCGAATGCTAATAAAATTGTCAAAAAATGTAATTTTTGATAGTTTTTAATCTAGGGTATGTATTTTTCAATTTGTTTATGCACCTTGTATATTTAAAACTGTTTTAAATCTAGAACTACAGTTAACATACCTACATAACATAAATCTATAAAGGTTTATTAAAATGTCTTTGATTACCTTGTATTTTTGGAATATTTAGGAGCATGGGACTTTTTAAACACAGTGTATAATAATATTTGATTATTTAATAAGTTATCATGGAACTATGTATATTGGTACTACCCTACTGAACAATACCTAATATACTTATTAGGCTGGTTCAAAAAAAGGATATTTTTGAATTTCACAAGGGTGCGCAGTTCATTCGATAGCTAGTAACGTAAGGAACTACTGTGATTTTTTTCAAATTTTAAAACTATCTTTCATGCCTGCAAAATCGTTTTTAATAGTATTGAAAAATACGTGTAAAACTAACGACGCCATTTTGAATGCTCATTTTCTTCCTGAAATAATGATTTGTACCGAAATCTTATTACGTCAATCTTTTTGTCAACCTAAAAACAATCATTTCACATTGCTGAATACTAAAATTATTGTTGTTCGCAATAAATAAAGTCAGTTAAAACAACAAACATAGACGGCGTGTCAGCGTCGTTCTAATTTATATAACTCTCTGACCTTTTCGGAAAAATGTATTTCAAATGATTAGCAATAACTTTTCATAACAATTGTTTGAATATTATTAACTATCAATGTTAAATTTCGCAAAAAGTTGTTAGGTTTTTTGTAAAAATTCGAACTAATTGGGTAGTTATAGCAGTCACCTAGAAAGGTATATACGCCAGCGCGCTCGTCGTCGAGAGAGAAAGCTATAACAGCCAATGTTTTCAACTTATTTATAACTTTTCTAAGTACTGTAGTTAATCTTAGTTAACTTATGTCACTTACTTTTCTGGATTTTTTAAAAACTTTAGATCGATTTTGCAAGCATGAAAAATGGTTTTAAAAATCCGAAAAAAAAATACAATAATTCCTTACGTTACTAGCTACAGAACGAACTGCGCACCACCGTAAAATTCAAAAATATCATTTTTTTTAAACAGGCCTAATACTTACATACGATTACTATTATACTTCTAAAAAATATTAGTATGTTTCAGTCTTTAAAGGAGGCAAAAACTTTTTTTAATTGTGAAATTTTGGAAATCAAAATTAAAAGTCTTTTATGGTCGAAATTTCATAAACACATTATATTTTTTCATAACCATAAACGTAAAAACAGAAAAAAATAAAATAACTTACATTAACATTTTCACTTTTCTGTTTAAACTTAACTTAATATTCGCTCTTTACAGTAATAACTTGGTTAAATAACAAAGAGGATTGTAAAGAAATGGATCATCAATAGGTCGAGAAAGAAAATACGCGTAGTTTACAAAAAATAAAAAAATTATAAAAATTGATAGGATTGGTGTAGAAGAAAAAGAGAATAAGACTTATTTAGTAAACGAAAATAAAGAAAACAATGAAACATCAAAAAGTAACGATTTAGAACAAATTAAACAACTGTACAATTCTGAATCTGTAAAGGACAATGCCAAGATTCAGGGTAAATATATTCAAGGTAAGTAAAATATTTTTAAGTATTTTGTTTAAAATAACAGGTAAGTTTGTTGAATTCTAAATCATTATTTGTTTTAGACAACTTGTCAGATCGGAAAGCAGACAGTTCAGTCATCACGGAAGTTATTTCTAATACATATGATGAATCATTTACCTTAGGCCATACGGAATATGTTCCTGATTCATTGCCTTTCGATTTTTCTTCTTATCTGTCTGAAGACGAAGATTCAATTGTTTTTCCCCAGAAACGATTTAATCAATTACGAGAGTATGAAAATACCTCATTTTCTTTAAATAATATTTCACCAATTACTGAACTGGCTTCTAGTGAAAGGAACCCGAGGAAGCGAAAATTGGGCGCACCGGCAACGCCAAATGAAGATCATTCAGTTTCTGGACAACTAGTACCTATTAGTTCTTTGTCAGATAACGAGGAACTACTTCGAGGTCACGAAAAGAATACAGCGAAAAAGAAATGGCAAAAACTTGAAAGAACGGCAGATATGTGTATTTTTTGTGAAACAGACGTAAAAAAATTTGCACGCCACTTATTACGCAATCATTCCAATGAAATTGAAGTTCATAGGTTTTTAGCCTTGCCACCGAATAATAAAAAAAGAAAAGAATTGATAACGGTATTACGAAAGCAAGGAAATTATTTAAAAAATATCGACACCTGCATAAAACCCGTAAAAAAGTCCAATCATCCCGATGATGACAAAAAGTACGTCCCTTGTAAATATTGTTTGGGATACTATAAACCTAAACAACTATGGAGACATATTAAAACCTGCATTCAAAACTCTGGTGGAAAAACTAAATATTCCCATTTAGCCGACGCACAGGATCTTTTAACAAAATATTTACCGGTTGACAAGCAACTTAGAGATGCTTTATTTCCCAGAATGCAGGCAGATAATATTTCTTTAATTGCCAAAAAAGATCATCTGATTTGCAAATTTGGAGCTCGCTACCTCAAAAGCCATAGAGAAAAACATCTTATAAATGTGTGTTCTAGAAAAATGCGTGAACTTGCAAAACTATTAATCGAGATACAGAGATTGCACCCATCGATAAAAAACTGGTACGATGCTATCCAACCTATATATTTTGACCTATTCGTTCAGCCAACTAAAATTGTCGCTAAGTATGACCCGGTACGAGAAATTTTCGAATCCCCACCTTACGCTATGAATATTCAAACATCACTTAAGCAATGTTGTGACATATCAATTTTATTTACATTAAAAAGAAATTTTCAAAATTTATCTGTTTCAGTGGAGGAAGCTGAAGCAAATTTTAAAACTTTTAAACAACTTCTGAATAAAATTACTATTTTGCCATTAGCAGCTGATTTAAAAACTTTTAGAGAATATCTTTTACAAAAAGCATCGGAAAGTCTTAAATCTCTTGAAAAAGATGAAATTTATGCAAGCGCCTACAAATTATTAATGGAAACTATATACTGTCGACTACTTCTTCTAAACCGTAAACGCGTTGATGACTTACAAAGAATGCTTTTACATGTTTATCAGAACGCTGCTGCCCATAATAGTTTATGGGTCATACGGGTGATGTTCACAAACAAGTTTATCGGTTACTTGACGATATCTACCAAACTGCCAAAATTTCTAAGCTGCTTCTATTGATGGAAAAAAGAGAAGCTGCAGAATATAAAGGTAAAGCGTTGGATGACGTTGACATTAATTTGGATGAGGAAATAGTTCCCGAATATGACGATTGGGACAACGAAAATGAAGTGTATGGGACAGAAGATGAATTGGTACAAACCGCACCAGTGTTAGAACCATCTACTTCACAGACAACAAATAAAAGGCGAATTTTGGTTCCTTGGACAGCCGAGCAAAAAAAATTGCCCAATCATTTTTTGCATCACATATTAAAAACAAACTTCCTCCGAAGAAGAAGGAAGTGGAAGAACTGTATGCCAAATAGACCACTATCTTTGACAATAAAACATGGCCAGAGATTAAAGTTTTTATACAAAATATTTATAAAAAACATAATAACTAAATAAAAGAATTTTTTGCACATGTTTGTCTTATTTAATTAGAATTCCATACATATCTTTTGTTATAATAATAGGTCCCAAATAGGTTATCATACTATTGTAAAACACAAACTAAATTATATCTTAAAGTTCAAATTTCCGAAAATTAATTAAAAAAACTGTAAAAATATTATTTTTAACACAAAAGCTATTTCTGCAAGTTTCATGAAAAACTATTGTTCAAAAAATTTATTCGTTGGAAAAATTAAATACTTGAAGAAAATTAAAAAAACTTACATTTGTTCTTTTAATTGAGAACGCATCCTAATATTTTACATAAAATTTTATCGAAATGAAAAGTTGGGTGAGGCAGTAAATTTCAAAATTTCTGTAACAAACCTTAATTAGCAATTTGAGAAATTTAATTTGGTTATTTAGTAATTTAAAGTGCTGGTTTTAGAGTATGAAACTACCTGAAGAATTCATCTATCTGATTCAGAACTCTAAGCAATTCGCACACCAACCAATAATTATTAGTTATTATTTCTTGACAATTTGAGTACCTTAAAAAGTCATATTTCCTTCCGAGATGTGACTGAAGCAATCACAGTGCGAAACAGAAGAACGAAAACAAACAATAATTAAAATAATTGAAACACGAAGTGAAGAAAACATTGACAACACCGCGGACGTAGCAAAGTCGTTACGGTAAAAAAAAAACGGATGCCGCAATAACGTAACTTTGAAAGTGTATAATTCCAGACGCAACAACATCTGAGTTATTGAAAGACGCACATCTACACTTATACACATTTTTTTAATTGTTGTTTTAATTATAATAAAAAATAGCGAACTGTGTTGTTTATCAGTTAAGTAGCGACTATATTCAGTAAAATTTAATTCTACTGCACATATTATAGTGGACGCCAATAACCTTATAGTAAAAAGACACCGCAACGAGAGTAATTTATATATATATATATATATATATATATATATATATATATATATATATATATATATCGAGAAAAGGAGAACACTCGAATCGGTCAAAGTGAAGAAATAAAAGACAAAGAAGCTGGCTACTTGATCTATTTTTTGAAGACGTTTCGCTTTCTACTCAGAAAGCATCATCAGTTCCTCTAAAAAGAACAATATGCAAAAACCAAACATCCATAGAAAAGTTATAACATGTGTGTTACCTTAAAAAGACATGTAACAGTCAATGATATTAAATGTGTGATAAAGCTTACGACAATGGATGGACATTTAGAAATCAAGTTGTATAAACAATTAATTGAAACTAGGTACAGTTTACAAATTAACAAACTTAGCACAGCAAAACAACATGTGATAATTATACATGTATATAAAAAATTATTGTAAAAAACATTAAAATTGATATGTAGAGAACTAGAAAGATCATAAGATGCACTTCCAACAATATATTATCAGTTAAATTTAATTTTGACTTTAGGTAACATTATTGAATAGGTTAAGATTAAAATATAATATTTAAAAGTAAAATGAAGTTACCAGTCTGCCGAGTTACTTACTAGGTGCCGAGGTAAATGAATCTAACAGGTGTAACACCCACTCCAACAACGTAAAAAGACAGTGGCTTTGAGGTCAAAATATGACAGAACAGCAAGGCGAAATACCAACCTCTAGTGCATAGAGCGGTACATTTAAAGAATATGATAAATTTGGGTGACAACTTGTCATAAAAGCCAAAAAATGAAAGGAAAAGGTGGTTAAGATCATTATTTTCCCCCCAGTGATTGGTTTAGAAAATCAATGAACAAAGCAAGCGAGATCAATCCAAAAAATATATTATCAGCGGATTAAAAGTATAAAGGAATTGAGAAATGGAAATTACCGTTTGTCCCAAAAAATAAATGAGCTTGAGAGTCAAGTTCTGATGCAAAAAGCAGATGTTCATAATTCATTGTCTGCAGAGGATTGTCAGCAGTTGATTTATAAATTGTGTCCAAAGAAACTTTCCGATTTTATAGCAATACGGATTGCCCAGACAAACAAGAAACCACGAGGTCGGCGCTATTCAGATGCTTTTAAGCAAGAATATCTAAAGATGTATTTTACAGGACCCAGGGTATATAAAAGCAAATTAATTTGGTTCTATTTTAGAACCAAATTTATCTTTAATATCTTATTTTTATCTTCCTAATCATCGCACATTAAGAAGGTACACTGAGGAAATCAAGATAAAACCTGGAGTTAATGAATATATTATTCAGATGATTACTGTTAAAGTGAGTAATTTCTCTGAACAAGATAAAATGTGTGTCTTATGCTTCGATGAAATGGCAATTAAGGCAAATTTATTATACAACCGAGGATCAGATGAAGTTTTTGGCATAGAAGATTTTGGAGCTAGTGAAAAATCAATTGTTCTTGTAGTTAGTGCTACTGTATTAATGGTGAGGGGTATAACAAACAATTGAAAACAACCATTATGTTATTACCTGCATCATTCTTCATGTCCTGCAGAAAAATTGCAGAGACCATAAAGTCGTTATTCAGATGTGGTTTAAATGCTTGTGCCATAATAAGTGACTTGAGCTCAAATAAATGGAAATTTGATAATAGCATGAATATAACTCCTGAAAATCCCTATTTTATTTTTAAGGAAAACTCTCAGGAAGATAAAAAAATTATTTTCATGTTTGATACTCCTCATCTGATAAAGTTGGTAAGGAACAATTTATTAAAAAACCACTTTGTATTTATCAATGAAGCAAATATTAAAAAAACAACTTGGTGGGAGCATATTAAAGCCTTTTATGAGCATGACAATAAATATGCAAACCAAGATGCTCCAAAATTGACAGAGGCACATATAAATCCTAACGCCTTCCAGAAGATGAAGGTAAAGCTGGTTTAGCATAGTTGCTGCAAGTTTAAATTTATATATTTGATTTGGTATCATTCCAGCTCCTGCCGAAGATACTTCAGAAGTTGTTAAAATATTTGATAATTTGTTTGATTTATTAAATTCTTCTTCACTGCACCATTCTAAAAAGTATTGTCAGGCATTTAAAAACTTAGAATACCAAAAGCAATTTTTAGAAAAACGTGATAAGTTTTTTAACACTGTACAAGTTGTCAATAATAAAAATAAAGTTGTTACAAGTCGTATAAAATGTTTAAAAGGGTGGAGAATTACAATTCGTGGTGTACAATTGTTGTGGGAGAACCTTAAAAGTGCATACTTTCTTGTTAACGAGAAAGTTAAATCGAGACTCTTTGGAGAATTTTTTGGTTCCATTAGACAACAAACAGGAAATAATTTAAGTCCCACAACGTTTCAATTTCAAATGGCATTTAGAAAATTACTGTGTGTTGACCTAATGAATTCTGGAGCAGAAACATCTCGTTGGATGCCCTGTATGCTTTTACTATTGTGTGTAGGCAATTTAGGATTCCGACGTTTTCTTCGAGTCAAGAGACTTATGAAAAATCGTCTTTTTGAAAACGAGCGAATAATTCAAACATAGCCGTTAAAATTTAGTGTGGCAACTAAGATAGATATTTAATCTTGTAATTTTAGTTTTAATATTTTTAGTTATTTTTAAGAGTATTTTAATCATAGACATAAGGAAATATTTTTTAGTATGGGCTATTACAGCTCACAAAAAGCCAGAGCGAGAGAATCTCTCATGCGCTCGGTGTTTGTAACGAGTCCGTCACTTCAATAATCCTTAAACATTTTTAAATTCAAATCCTCTTAATGATTTTCTTTCTTAAATTTTAAGTTAGAATTAAACAGCGACACCAAGCGTCCATGTTGGCAATCATAGTTTAGCTAACTCAAAACAAGTGCCCATTGCCCGACTTCTGCTTCGACGTTCGGTAGAGACACTTGGGTTTAGAGTTAGGGGCCAGAGAAGGCTTAAAAGGTTTTTTTATTTAGAATATTAAAGTTTTTTTAAGAAGAAGTTGCAGGAAGTTTTGGTTTGGTTTTTTTTTCTAAGTGTCCTGTTGGTTTATAACCACTCTGAGCCGGTAAGTGTATCCAATTATCATTAAAATGAAAATATAAAAACCATCAGCCATTTTTGAGATCCTATAGTATTGTCATTTTTCATTTGATTCGATATATTTATCTGAAATGTTTCCCATCATTTCATTAAGAAATATTCAACATCTAAATCGAAAGTGTTATTGATATAAAATCATATGTATTTTAATTTTAGTTCCCGGCGTTAAAAACATAATTATCTATCTTTAAAACAATCTATTATCTATTAAGAGTATCGATAAAAATATTCTGTCTGATACCGTCCTTTATATTATAAAATATATTATTATCCATATCATGCTTTCGTTAAAATTGTCGATATAATTAATCCATTTACTTAAAATATTGTCAAACCAAACGAAGGTCACATCATTTACAAAACCATCAAGTTTTTTTGCTTTCACACTTCATAAGTAACCTTTATAAAACTTTTCAAGGTTCATAACTCTTGTGTTTTTCCCTACTCTGTATCAAGAGTAAGAAAGAACTCTAAAACAAATGTTTTTTTAGCCTACACCTGGGAGTCAAGCAGAAGTCAGGGGAAGAATATTTTGATTTCTATACACCTGGTTCCAGTATTGATTTTTTTTTGACGCAGCTTGTCTCCAGAGGTCCGGATCTGACCTTATTATCCCCGGACAATTTTGAGAAATCAAAGGGAAGTATCTCCTTTCTTCAGAGTATAAAATATAGTAAACCTGTATTAAGTTTATTTATTAGTTTTAATTTCTTTTATATAATATTTTTTTTTAACGTTAAATCATACTATTTTTACATAATAATAAAAAAAACACACATCATTTTTTCTAAAATAATACTTAATCATATTTAGGGACTAAGTAGGTTGAGGTTTTAAATCCTCCCTGTTAACTCATTTGTACGGTTTCTTGTCTACACATTTAATGAGAGATTTATTGATATTTTATTATTATTATATGAGATCTCTACTTGCAAAACAACCAATCTCCACTTTTTGGGCAATCTGACCTGCATACGCCACTGGAGTCCTTGTAAGAAGATGCATCCCGCTTTGCATAAATTTCGTAACATTAAAACTCCCATTGAAATTAAATAGAGAAAATTGGTTGTTGTTTCAAAACGACCATTCTCCAAGGTCGTGTAGGATTCAAAACAACCAATATCCCTCTGCACCAATCAGAGCGCTGGATTGTATCACGTGGTCGGTGATTTTTAAGATGGCGATCATACTAGTGTCAAAGCTGAGAAAACGAACATTATTTTCTAAAGTTTTTGAATTTTAATAATAAATGGAGACAACACCAGAAGTATTAACGCCTACAAAGTGCAGAAAAAGAATCGCACAACCAAAGAAATGGGCGAGAGAACGGCTATGGTTAGTATATTTTTAAATCTATATAGAAGAAAAAATGTCGTCTGTCGTGAGTGCAACATGCTTCGCAGTTTTGTTAAAATGCAGGGAACATGTATAATTTTCATTGTTAATTACCAGATATTTAGACCAGAATGTGAATTTAATTTATTTGTAGGTATGGGAAAACGAAGGCGCCTAAAATGCCAACATGCAAGCATGACAGGAGAGCCTACCAGTGCACAAAACTCAATATTGCGGATGTGATGGCATTTTATAAAGCTTTTCATAAAAATGAAGAGAAATTTAAACAAGACACCTTTATACTGCAATTCCTAGATTTAAACCCTGTTCGCAGACGTCGCCCAAAAACTGGAGTAAATCGTAATAAGACAACTACATGCAAGTGTTTCATAAAAGGTCCAGATGGCAAGTTACCCGTTTGCCAAAAGACTTTCACTAATGCCTTGAGGATCACAAGGGGCCGACTCTGAACTATAATGAACAATTTTAGAGAGGAAAGTAATCTTCCATGTGAGAAAAGGAGAGGAGACAAACGAACGCATTGATATAAAGAGAAACTGAGGAGCGTGGTCGAATTTATTAAAAGTATAAAATGCGTGGAGTCTCATTACTGTAGGGGTCGAAGTGAGCGCAAGTATGCATCAGGTGATCTGAGCATTAATAAACTGTGGAAAATTTACAACGCTCAAGCCAAACCAGAGAGAC
Organism: Diabrotica undecimpunctata; assembly: GCF_040954645.1. Classification (NCBI taxonomy): domain Eukaryota; kingdom Metazoa; phylum Arthropoda; class Insecta; order Coleoptera; family Chrysomelidae; genus Diabrotica; species Diabrotica undecimpunctata. The sequence goes on from NC_092811.1 coordinate 62,963,085, forward strand.
AGGTAAAAAAAGGATATTTTCGAATGATTTTTAATAGAAAATTCAACATTTCATTTAAGGCGCCACAGACGGACATGTGTTCGACATGTTTTTCACTCACTGAAAAAATCTCAAAGGAAACGACACCATCGGTGAAGCAATCCTTCATGGCCCCTAAAAGAATTCACAAGCTTAGAGCGAAAGCCTTTTTTGCATTATTGAAGGAATCTAAGCCTTATTTATTGACTTTATCCTTTGACTTGCAAAAAAACCTTCCGCTGCCTAAAGTCCCGGATCAAGCAGCGTACTACAGCAGACAGCTGTATGTACATAACTTAACAATCGTAGTGGGACATTCTAAAGTCCCATTAACGAAAGAAAATTGTTTTAGCTATGTATGGTCAGAGGATGAGTATGGCAAGGGCTCTAATCAAGTGACTTCAGCAATGTATCACAGGCTGTCTAACACTGATTTAAAAGATATCAGTGTCGTAAGATTAATGTGTGACGGATGTGGAGGCCAGAATAAGAACCAAATAATTTTATCCATGACAAGTCGCTGGCTGATAAAAGCGCCAAAAAACATAAAATATATTGAAATAGTGTATCCCGTTCGAGGGCATTCCTTCTTGCCATCAGACAGGGTGTTTGGGACGATCGAGAAAAAACTTAAAAGGATGCAAGTTATTCCGACACCTGAGGACTATTTTAAAATAATATCTGAAAGTACAACTTTGCAGCGCCCCAACATGGATTTCAAGTTCTACGATTGGAAAACCGAAGCATTGTCTACATTCAAAGCACTGCAGAGTTGGCACTTTCAGATATCTAAAATAAAAAGGATTTGTTTGGCAAGGTCGTATACAAAATAAGGTCGTATTAGTTAAAGGGGACGAAAGCTACAACTCAAGCATCGGTTTGTTTAGAAGTATTTTAAAAAAAGGTAGATCGACCATTAACATCAATCCAAATGAAATAGGAGTCGGGAACTTGGCCAATATTAGTAAAGAGAAATAGAAGGACGTAAGGAAGCTACTGGAAAGTCACTACGGCGAAGAATGGCAAAATGATCCGAAACTGGCTTATTTCAAAAACGTCCTACATTACGAAAATGTTCCAAGCGTCCCTGAAGAAGACAACGTTTATTGCGAACCACTCGATAATGACAACGACGAAGAAGTCTTAAGAGTATAGAATTTTGGTATTAATAAATATTTTAATGTATTAAGTACTGTTATTAAATACTTGTGTTTTTACTACAAAATAACCAATCTCCTGGTCTGTTCATTTCAAAATGGCCAATATCCACTTGTTAGTTGCAAAGTAGCCAATCTCCAAATATTTTTCTTTAATTAAAAGAGTATTTTAATAACAACCAAGAAACTGGCAACAAAAAACTAATTTTGAACAACCAAAGTTTATGGATAACGAATTTTGTGGCTCCAGGTTTTACAAATATTTCCACGGTAAAAAATTACGATTTACAACAATTTTTCCAGGGTGGAGATTGGTTGTTTTGCAAATAGAGGTCTCATATATTTAAACCTTTGGACATCTATCCCTTCAGGATAGTGTCCTTATTACTTGTTAAGACATTTAATTGAAAGCCGAAATACAGAGCTGTATCTCTAGTAGGCAAGTAAATTACCTTTTTAGGCATAGTTATTAAATTTGTTTTTATATTTTATTATTTGTAAATTCAGTTTGTCAAGGATCAGTTGTGTATAACCAGGGTTTTTATTTTTTTGTTGTATATAAGTAACTAGATTAACTGTACATAATTGGTGGTGGGTAGCTATAAAAAAATTATATTGTATACATTTGGATAAGGATTAAAATTTGTGGTGAAAACTAAATATTTTAATTAATACCTGTTTCCTGTTTATTGCAGCAAACAGCTTTACAAGATACCTTGGAAAGTATATGTTAATAATAAAATTAAAGACAGTCAAGATTTCCCTTCACGCAAAAATAGTCTATGTATCTGTTGATACGTATTTCGCTTTAATAAAGCTCATCAGAACAGTTATTCATAGGCTTTCTCAACGTGAAAATTAATCTTTTCCTGTCTTTGTGAAGCAACGATAAAATGGCTTCGAAACGGACGCAATAGCGACATCTGATATTAAATCCGTAAAATAGTTTCGAAACACAATTCAGATAACTGCCTTAATCTGAACCTTCTATAAATGCAAGGTATAACAGACGCTGATAAAGATGTTAATAGAGACATGGGGAATCTAAAATTTGCATTCCACGACATGTCTCCTCAGCTAAGCAGAAATCGTTAGCGAATTGGTTTCTTGTACTCATACAGAGTAGATCCGAATAAAAATAAAATTAAAGACAGTCAAGATTTCCCTTCACGCAAAAATAGTCTATGTATCTGTTGATACGTATTTCGCTTTAATAAAGCTCATCAGAACAGTTATTCATAGGCTTTCTCAACGTGAAAATTAATCTTTTCTTAATTAATTTTATCGTTGCTTCACAAAGACAGGAAAAGATTAATTTTCACGTTGAGAAAGCCTATGAATAACTGTTCTGATGAGCTTTATTAAAGCGAAATACGTATCAACAGATACATAGACTATTTTTGCGTGAAGGGAAATCTTGACTGTCTTTAATTTTATTTTTATTCGGATCTACTCTGTATGAGTACAAGAAACCAATTCGCTAACGATTTCTGCTTAGCTGAGGAGACATGTCGTGGAATGCAAATTTTAGATTCCCCATGTCTCTATTAACATCTTTATCAGCGTCTGTTATACCTTGCATTTATAGAAGGTTCAGATTAAGGCAATTATCTGAATTGTGTTTCGAAACTATTTTACGGATTTAATATCAGATGTCGCTATTGCGTCCGTTTCGAAGCCATTTTATCGTTGCTTCACAAAGACAGGAAAAGATTAATTTTCACGTTGAGAAAGCCTATGAATAACTGTTCTGATGAGCTTTATTAAAGCGAAATACGTATCAACAGATACATAGACTATTTTTGCGTGAAGGGAAATCTTGACTGTCTTTAATTTTATTTTTATTCGGATCTACTCTGTATGAGTACAAGAAACCAATTCGCTAACGATTTCTGCTTAGCTGAGGAGACATGTCGTGGAATGCAAATTTTAGATTCCCCATGTCTCTATTAACATCTTTATCAGCGTCTGTTATACCTTGCATTTATAGAAGGTTCAGATTAAGGCAGTTATCTGAATTGTGTTTCGAAACTATTTTACGGATTTTATATGTTAATACTTTCCTGGCGCCCAATCATATCTTAGAACAACTTCCATAATTTACCACTTTCATTTACGTTATTTCTATTTTTTAAGTATCCTGTCATTCATATTCTCACTTCACGGTCTTGGTAGGGCATGCAAATTGGCCGAATCCTCTTTTGAGTGTCAAGTAGTCACCCTACGGCACATTCTGCTAGCCAGCTTTAATTTATTTGTTTTTATTACATTACTTCACATTCTTTTTTGTTACATTGGCGGTCCCAACGTGGTGCCTATTCTCAGTTAAGACCTTAACTTATATAGTTATTTTCTTTTCATTGCATAACATTTCTTACTATCTTTGATTCTTTCTTGTTGCTCTTTGTAACTTATGTAATAGTTTTTTTTATTGAATTTACTATTTTACCGTATTATTGTATTGCTGTAGTTACATTCATATTTAAACCCTCACCTATTTTGATATCATTGTGTACAGTTGACTAGTTATTTACTATTTTTGTATGATAAAAAAATTTAATAATTTAGACATTGTTATTTATATATATATATATATATATATATATATATATATATATATATATATATATATATATATATATATATATATATATATATATATATATATATATATATATTGTGACGATTGGGGTTTATAGAAAATAATTTATAAGTTATATACTACATAATATTAGATATAAAAAAAGTATTTGATTATTTTAAATAAGTTATATACTAGAGAATTTTATAAAAATATATTTATGTGAGGGCATTTTAAGAAATTAGCATATAATAATTGTAAAAAGTTGTATTTTAGTAGTTATGATTTTGTAGATATATTTAAGTGAGCCATGTGACTAGGCAACACACTATACCCTCCATTCCAAATGTCATTTTAAGAATTTTTACGAATATAAGTGGGGTTATAGTTGTTTAAAATATGTAGTTTATTAAATTAGAATGTTAAGTTACTAATTTAATTATATATTCTGATCTGAAAAGCCTAAATGTCAACAAAATTATTAATAGAAAAGAATGGAATTCTCTGGATCACCGGAGATGGCCTTGTTTGCGAAATGGTTTGTTCCAGAAAATTCAGACAAGTATTTAATAGAACAAATTGGAACATGATCTCTTACCAGATGATTCTAGAATATCCAAAAAGATATAAATACCCGTGATTTGGATTCAAGATGGCAGTTTTTAGTCAGAAGTCAGGCCAGTTTATTATGAAAGTTAGTAGACACATTTAGTTAGTGAAGTAAATTGTTCAGAATTTTCAAGAAGTCAGTCAGAAAAGTTTAGTAAGAAATATGAAAGTTAGTTGGAGTCAGTGAATCAGTTACAAATAGTCAAATTGTTTAATATAGTGAGTTAAATGAAGATTAAAAATTATGCATATATTTAATGCACATTTATAATTATACACAAATAATTATTGAAGATTATAAAAGTATATTAGAAGAATATTGGATGGACATTGGAAGGAATTAAAATTATATTATGATTGGAGATTAGTATAAATCAACTTATAATAATTGGATATTGGTATATTGAAAAGAAGAATAAATATAAATGGTGTTTGCTGGTTTGCTTGGTGGTGTATAAATGCTGGTGAAGAAAACTATATCTTAAATTGGTAGAAGCTGATAATTGGAAAAAGTAATTTCACAAAAACAAGGATAACCGAAGTACGAAGACATTCAGTGATGATTAGAATCTATATAGTGGAAAACAGTTCATTTAGGCATTCAGTGAAAGAAAGGTACAACATTTTGTTAATATAATTTAGTTAGTGTCATAACAATTTCAATTTTGAAGATAGTTTGTTTAAATTTTACATTGTCTATAGAATTTAATTAGTTTTATAAGAATATCAATTTAAAGATAGTTTATTTTAAATTTACATTGGCTAGGTTAGATATATATGTGTGTTTCATAATAGTTATAATAAAGACAATTTAAAAAAGTACTTACAAGCTAATTCTTTGAGAACCGCGATAAAAACCCTATATATTATATTATTAAAAATACTCATTGCTCATCATTCAAACAAAACAACACATCATAATTTGGCACCCAACGCGGTGGCTCTCTATTTAAAAGAATTAGTTTGGGAAGATAAGTGCTCTCATATAATTAAATTAATTATCAGTAGGAAGGAAAAATTATAGATTTTATTTTTAATTATATTTAAACAAGTAAAGTCTCAAAATGTCTCAAGGAAAGAAAGGTACAAGAAGCAAAAAGAATGAAGAAGATGTGGAAGTAGAAACACAACCTATACAAGAGGAGAGTTTAGTTCAAGTTCCACAAGATACTGCAGAAATGAATCCAGAAAGAGAGGAAAATGTCAATATGGCAGCTTTGATGTCATTAATGATGCAGATGAACAAGACAATGGAAGAGAATACAAAAAAAATGGAAGAGAATTCAAAAGAAATCAAAGAAGACATAAAAAAATTGGAAGAGAATTCAAAAGAAGTCAAAGAAGACATAAAAAAATTGGAAGAGAATTCAAAAGAAGTCAAAGAAGACATGAAAAAAATGGAACAGAAATTAGAAGAGAATTATAGAAAATTAGAAAAGAAAATAGAAGATAATAATAATAAAATTGTAAAACAAATAGAAAAACAAATGGATAAAAAACTTGAAGCTGCAGAGAAAAAAGTAGCAAATGAAATAAAAATTATACGGAATGACTACAAGAAAAGGATAGAAAATGAGAGGACAGAAGTAAAGAGGATTATTCAAGATAATAAGATAGATATAGAACAGAAAATAGAGTTACAGAAATGTAACTTAGAAGTAAAAATTAACGAAGACAGGAGAAACACAGAAGAAAAATTAGATGATATACAACAAAATATCCAAATAAATAATAATCAAATAAGAAATGTGGAACAGAGAATAGATGATATTTCACAAATGAGAGACATAGGAAGACCTTACTTAAATTTAACAAATGAGACTGGGATTAAATTCTCTGGTAATATAAAAAATTTGCATCCTAGAGTATACATAAATAGTTTAAAACATAAATTAAGATTTGTGAATAATATTAATGATATTAAAGATTATATTAGAATGACATTAAATGACAATGCAGCAACTTGGTTTGCTAGTATTGAGAATGATTTAGATAATTTTCAAACATTTGAAAATAAATTTTTAAATTATTATTGGGGTGAATTAGAGCAAGCCAAGTTTAGAGAAACTCTATATTTTGGAAAGTATAATCACAATTTAAAATCAAATATGGTAGATTATGCATTAAAACTGATAACAGTTGCAAAATATTTAGAACCACCACTTAGAGAGGATGAAACAGTCTTAAATGTATCTAGACATTTTGATGTTGATGTTGTGCAAACAGTAACTGTACAAAATATTCAAACAATAGATAGTTTTATTAATTTTATTCAAAGAATACAAAGAGGCAATATGACAAGTAATAATAACAACAGAAAAAACAATAATAACTTTCAATATAATAAAAATGATAATCAACAATATAGACAATCATATAACAATAATACTAGGTATGGTGATAGTTTACAAAATTTTAATAATAATAACAGTAATCGAAATAGACAGAACTTTAATAATAATACTAGTTATAATAGACAAAATTTTAATAATAATACTAATTATAATAGACAACATTTTAATAACAGTACTAATAATAATAGACAAGATTGCGAAGACAGGGAACGAAGTAGTACAAGGCAGGAAAATGTGAGTAGAAGTCATAGTAGGGAAAGACATAGGACATCAGATCCAAGTGGTCAGATACAATCTGACAATTCTAATAATCAAAATTTTGTGCAGTAAACTTTCTGAATTACAAGTTAGGCCATTGCTATTATGAAAAACCTTCTGAATTTATTTCTTTAGATGAAGAGAAAATTATTGAATCTATTAATTTAATTTATATAAATGCTTTGGCCAAAAATAAAATGATTAAGATTATGATAGATACTGGTTCAGAAAGTACTTTAGTCTCGGAGAATTTTATTTTTAATACATTAAAATTATCAGATATAATAAAGATTCCAAAAATTAAAATTGTTGGTGCAAATAATAAGAAGTTGGGTGAAATTGATAAACTAGCCAATTTTAAAATTAATATTCTTAATAAAGAAATTAATATGCAAGGATTTATTGTCAAGGATTTATGTGTTGATATATTAATGGGAAATGATGAATTGGAAAAGAAGAAAGTAAAGATAGATTTTGAAGAAAAAATAGTAACTTTGGAAGGGCAAATAATTAAATTTATACAGAAAGATGAGGTAGAAGAAGGAATAAGAGTTGATAGGATATTATTAAAAGAAAATAATGATGTTTATGAAGAAGAAATGTATTTTGATAATAGGGAAATGTCCCAAAAGAATGTAAAGAATAATTATTGTAGTGAATATTTAAGGAATGGAAATTTTAAGCAGATGGATGCCTACGAGGCGGAGTGCGTAAAATTGGAAGCAAGGAATAATGAGTACATAATGAAGAATAATTTTATTTGTAAAGAAGAAGATATAATGAAAGTTTTAAATTGCCCTGAAGAATATAAATCAATAGTCGTTTCCATATTGCAACAACACAAGGGACTTGTCAATAAAGAAAATAGAATTGCACAAAATTATATCCATAGTATAAAAGTTAAAGAAGAAAAAGATTTTAAAACAAAATCATACCCAATACCATATAAATACAGAGAAGAAGTAAACAAAACAATTAATAATATGTTAGAAGATGGGATCATTGAGAAGGCAGACACACGTTTTATTAACCCCATAGTAGTAGTACGAAAAAGATCAGGTGAAATCAGGTTATGTTTGGATGCAAGGAATATTAACAAGATTACTGAAAAGCAATTTGAAGCACCAATGAGTATAGATGGAATATTAGGAAGAATTACAGGAATGTCATTTTTCACTAAAATCGATTTACAGCATAGTTTCTGGTTAATACCTCTAGAAAGAAAAAGTAGACAGTATACAGGATTTCAGATAGATGGAGTAGTATATCAATTCAAAGTAGTACCATTTGGACTTCAATCATCTTGCAGTGTTCTATGTAGATGTCTTCATGATATTTTGGATCAATATGAACATTTTGTAATTCACTACATTGATGATATATTAATTTGTTCTAAAACTGCTGAAGATCATGAGAAATACCTAAAAATTATAATCAATAGATTAGACAAAGTTGGACTAAAAATAAATCAAGAAAAATGTACATTTTTTCAAAAAGAAGTAATAAATCTAGGTTATAAACTTAATACTAAGGGAATAGAAATGGATCCAGAACGGACACAGGTCATTTAGGAATATAAAACACCACACAATTTAAGAACTTTAAGAGGTTTCATTGGAATAATTAATTATTATAAAAGGATGATACCAGATCTAAGTATAACACTTATAATAACAACACTAACAGCTTACTGATATATCCATTTTATTCAATAGACTTGATTTGTTAAATAGATGGTAGATTTCATTGTTGTGAATAAATTTGACATCATACTTGTTGAATTTTGTACATATGGAAATTGTTTGGTACCCTAAAAATCATAATTTGGGGTTAGATACAGAATTGACTGTGTAAATGTCTTTATAAAAAGTGTAAAACTTACCAATTTATATGGATGAAAGCCTTTTGAATGGAAATAATTCCTAGATTTGTATCCTAACATCCATGGTAAAATGTAGTAAACACAAACATACAACACACAAACTTCCATTTGACATGACAGTTTGACATAGACAGCGAACAGGGATGTATTTAACACATTTTAAATAAAAAAAAAAATTTGATTATGGTATGAGAAAATTAATATTTAAAAAAATATTAAGTAAATTATTTATTTTAAATAATATTTTGGGGTATTGTGACGATTGGGGTTTATAGAAAATAATTTATAAGTTATATACTACATAATATTAGATATAAAAAATATATTTATGTGAGGGCATTTTAAGAAATTAGCATATAATAATTGTAAAAAGTTGTATTTTAGTAGTTATGATTTTGTAGATATATTTAAGTGAGCCATGTGACTAGGCAACACACTATACCCTCCATTCCAAATGTCATTTTAAGAATTTTTACGAATATAAGTGGGGTTATAGTTGTTTAAAATGTGTAGTTTATTAAATTAGAATGTTAAGTTACTAATTTAATTATATATTCTGATCTGAAAAGCCTAAATGTCAACAAAATTATTAATAGAAAAGAATGGAATTCTCTGGATCACCGGAGATGGCCATGTTTGCGAAATGGTTTGTTCCAGAAAATTCAGACAAGTATTTAATAGAACAAATTGGAACATGATCTCTTACCAGATGATTCTAGAATATCCAAAAAGATATAAATACCCGTGATTTGGATTCAAGATGGCAGTTTTTAGTCAGAAGTCAGGCCAGTTTATTATGAAAGTTAGTAGACACATTTAGTTAGTGAAGTAAATTGTTCAGAATTTTCAAGAAGTCAGTCAGAAAAGTTTAGTAAGAAATATGAAAGTTAGTTGGAGTCAGTGAATCAGTTACAAATAGTCAAATTGTTTAATATAGTGAGTTAAATGAAGATTAAAAATTATGCATATATTTAATGCACATTTATAATTATACACAAATAATTATTGAAGATTATAAAAGTATATTAGAAGAATATTGGATGGACATTGGAAGGAATTAAAATTATATTATGATTGGAGATTAGTATAAATCAACTTATAATAATTGGATATTGGTATATTGAAAAGAAGAATAAATATAAATGGTGTTTGCTGGTTTGCTTGGTGGTGTATAAATGCTGGTGAAGAAAACTATATCTTAAATTGGTAGAAGCTGATAATTGGAAAAAGTAATTTCACAAAAACAAGGATAACCGAAGTACGAAGACATTCAGTGATGATTAGAATCTATATAGTGGAAAACAGTTCATTTAGGCATTCAGTGAAAGAAAGGTACAACATTTTGTTAATATAATTTAGTTAGTGTCATAACAATTTCAATTTTGAAGATAGTTTGTTTAAATTTTACATTGTCTATAGAATTTAATTAGTTTTATAAGAATATCAATTTAAAGATAGTTTATTTTAAATTTACATTGGCTAGGTTAGATATATATGTGTGTTTCATAATAGTTATAATAAAGACAATTTAAAAAAGTACTTACAAGCTAATTCTTTGAGAACCGCGATAAAAACCCTATATATTATATTATTAAAAATACTCATTGCTCATCATTCAAACAAACAATACATCATAACAATATATATATATATATATATATATATATATATATATATATATATATATATATATATATATATATATATATATATATATATTGGCCAATCTTGGTGTATTCTTTGTATTTAATTGCTGGTTGACCATATATTTGTTGAAATCGTTGTATGTTACTTTAGGGATCCAACTTTAAACATTTTACTTTACTTAATTCTTTTTTAAATACAGTAAAACCTCGATATAACGGACCTCTATTTAACGGACTTCGGATATACGGACAAAAAATCCGGTCAAATATAAAAAAAAATAAAAACGTACTGTTAATATTATACATGCTTAACCCGTCCCATACCACTGTATTTTACAAAGAATTTTAGCAAAATCTAGCGTAAGAGTCATTTCTAATAGTAATATGTATATATTTTTTTGCTGAAAAATAAATTTGTTAGAGAAACAAAAAATACACACATGAGATATAAATTTGCACATTTGTAGGCAAGAGACAGAAAGTGAGATTATCACATATCATTATGGGATTCCCTGAAATAATAACACGTAGGTTTTTATGATTATATGGGTTACACAAACTAACACATTTAGTGTACGCCAGTAAGTAAGTTAAAATTTTCGCAATACTACCCTATCAAAAAGCAAACTGTTTTGGACATAAAAAAAAACAAAAAAATAAATAAATTTGCATTAATGTGTGATGTAGGAGAGAACAGCAATCTCAGAAAACGAATGAAATTGGCTTGTAAAACTTCACTGGAAGAAGCAATCTTAAAATGGTACGGCCAACAACTTTCTAGATGAGTCCCAGTCAGGGTAGTCGAATTGAAATCTGATGCAATTAAATTAGCAAATCATATGGACATACCATTCAGAGCAAGTGATGGATGGCTCTAGTGCTTTCGCAAAAAGCACGGAATCATGAATAAAAGAATTTACGGCAAAGCTTCAACTGCCCCAAAAGAAGAAATAGAAGCTTTTAGTTAAAAATTAATAGAACATTATAAGCAACGAAATGCTATTAGAATCTCAGATTTACAATATGTACTGACGAAACTGGTTTGTTATGGCGTACTTTGCCTGAAAGCACACAAGCCCCCAAATATGAAAAATCTAATTCTGGAAGAAAAATCAGCAAGAAGAGGATCTCGGCTTTGTGCCAACGCCGATGGATCGCATAGATTGACTCCTGTAATGGTTGGCAAATCTCGTAAACCTAGCAACTTTAGCTGTATGTTTTTGTCAAAACATACAACATTGCTTATTCAACAAATGGATCAGGGAATAATTTTGGCAACCAAACGAATATATCGCAGAAAGTTTTTAGAGGATGTAATAGTTGTATTGATAGATGGAAATAATGTAGAAGATACAAGAGGGCAGCGTACCTTGCAAATTACAATTTAAAGTCAACAATTTTTAATTTAGCTGCAGCATGGGAGGAGGTGAAAGAGCAAATAATGAAACATGGTTGGAAGGATTTGTTTGATGGCCTAGATGCATACACAGATTAAGAAGGGTTGGAAGTTACTGATATCTGTAGGACAATACATAATAATGCCGGAGAACATATAGCTGAGGAAGGTATAACACCATGACTGAAAGTGAAATAGCAGATTAAGTTATGAACCTAAAAAATGAGGATAGAAGGGATGATACCGAAGAAGGTGACAAAACAAGACTACTAAAAATGAAGTTATCAGAGGTAAGATCGCATCTCGACGATCTATTAACAGTTATTGATTATTCATCAGATAAAGAACTTCAACTGTGTTCTACGCATTTTCGTAATTTTAGAGAGTTGATCATAAAAAAACGGCAAACATCGAAAGTGCAAACGAAACCTGATTTCTTTTTCAAAACTGGATTACCGACAGCAAGCGCGTCGATATCAACAGCAACGTCACTTCACGACGAATGTCCGAAATCAATTAAATAAAATTTTGTTTGTATTTTGAATTTTTTATATACATCTAAATACGTACATATTAAAAAAAAAAGTTTTTTCGATTTATTTTAAACATATTTTTACATAACGGACTTTCGCCTTCAACGGACACCCCGTCCCCCCAAGTAGTCCGTTATATCGAGGTTTACTGTACTTAATTATATATATATATATATAAATACGTTCAAATTATCGGGTAAAGTGGTCTGTAATAAAAATCTTTCTTTTTTAAATTAAAATCTTATTACAGACCACTTTACCCTATAATTTGAACGTATTTATAAATTATTTTTTGGTAGAAATAATCATTTCTAATATATATATATATATATATATATATATATATATATATATATATATATATATATATATATGTTTTTGGATAACTTTAGATTCTTTGATTGATTTTGTGGTGTGTTAGTACATTATTTCCTTTGTCTATTCTATCTCTTCATCTACTTTTTTTTTGTTTTGATAATGTCTGCATTTAAGGTAGAACATTTGTTAGTAAAGGAATTGGATTATGAGTTAAGGATTAGGGACATCAACCTTGATGAGTCTTTCAATGTTGATCTGAAACGCAAAATATTGCGTGGGGCTTTAAGGCAGGAAGAAGGAAACAGGAGTTTCCGACAGATTTCCGCCTCAAATATTCCTTTTGAGGTCCAACAACAGAAGATTGAAGAGACTGTGGATGATTTGGCGAAAAGGACAGCTTATTTTAGAGGGACTGTCCAAGATAGCCTATATTCCAGGCTAATATCACGCCTAGCTCACATCTCAGGTCGTGTGCATTTATTATCTTGCTCAGATGAGGCACAACAAATCTGCCAACGCTCTGTCTCTGTCCGAATCTTAAGTCTAGAGGGCGAACTTGATTCTCGAGTGAGTCCAATAGCAACATCAACTCCAATCTGTTGAATTGAATTTAGCTCAGAAACTTAAGTCTGATTATTATTATTATTATCCAGATTTAGCCATACGGCTCACACTCCCTCTAAGGGGAAAATTCACTCATCCCAGATACCTACGGTATCAAAAGGATTGAGCTCTGGTGGGACTCTTTCCGTGTTATCGAGCCCTAGGTGACTTGGTATGCTGGAGTATCTCCCAGAAATTTTCGTACACATCTGGACGTTGAGAGTAGTACAGCTTTCTGGATGGTCTTGTAGAGATGTTCATTCAGACCTAGCTTTTTTATGTTTTCTAGGAGGTTTTTTGGAATGACTCCAGTAGTAGAGAGAATAATAGGTATTGTCTGGGTACTTTCCATTCTCCACTGTCTTCGTATTTGAATTTCCAGATCCCTGTATTTGGCGATTTTTTCGTTCTGTTTAACACGAAGATTATTGTTGTTGGGTATCGCCACATCAATTAATGTTGTTTGTCTCTTTAGTTTATTAACAAGTATGAGATCCGGTCTATTATGTGCCACTGTTTGATCTGTGAGTACAGTGCGGTCCCAGTATAGCTTGTAGTTGTCATTCTCAAGTATACTCTCAGGAACGTATTGATAATATGGAAGATGGTTTGTTTGAAGAAGTCCCAGTTTGATAGCTATCTCTTGATGAATGATCTTTCCTACTGAGTCGTGCCGTTCCTTATATTCAGTTGCAGCAAATGCCTGACAGCCCCCGGTAAGATGTTGGATGGTTTCCTGAGCTTGACACCCATATCGGCATTTGTCATTTTTGACCTGAGGGTCTTTGACGATATATTTTAGGTAATTTTTGGTTGGTATAACCTGATCCTGAATGGCCAGTAGTGAACCTTCTGTTTCAGGGAACATCTTTCCTGATGTCAGCCAATAGTTCGACGCTATATTGTCGACATGGTCTTGACTGACCTCATTGGGATGTCGCCCGTGCAGAGGTTTACCCATCCAGATGCGCATTTTTTCGTCCTTATTAAGATGGTTTATGCGCATTTCTGGTTCCCTCAGTTTGATCGGTGTTGTATCATCTACTGCGCAAATCGCGCGATGTAGAGTAGATGTCTCAGCCTGCACCTGAAAATAAGTTCTTAAATTAGTAATTTGTTTTTCTAGTTGCTCACTTATATCCATAAGTCCTCGTCCTCCTAAATACCGCGGTAATGTCGTTCTTTCTACTGCACTTCGAGGATGGTGTTTTTGTGCCTTTGTGAGGTGTGTTCGTACTTTTCGCTGAAGATTTTCTATATCGGTTTTTGTCCACTTAACAATACCAAATGAGTAGCTAAGCGCGGAACATGCGTAGGTGTTTAGTGCCTTAAACAAATTTTACTGTTAAGGTGTGAACGAAGCAGCTGTTTTACCCTTCGTATAAACTCAGTAGTTATCTCAGTTTTCATTTGCTTATGGTCAATCTTCCGCGCTTGCTTTATTCCGAGGTATTTATACATATCATTTTCACCCATGGCCTCGATGTTCTGGCCGTTTTGCATATCGAATCCGCCGGGCTGAACCTTTCCTTTGATTATATTTAAGACACGGCACTTGTCAAGACCGAAGTGCATACTAATATCATTAGAGAAATTTTCTACTGTTTTTATCATCTGATCCAGGTGACTTCGAGTGGAAGCTAGTAGTTTTAAATCATCCATATACAATAGATGATTAAGCTTTGCAACAACAGTGGTGTTATTTTTGATGCTAAAACCTGTGTCAGTTGAGTTCAGTATCTGGGATAGGGGGTTCATCGCTAGACAAAACCACAGTGGGCTCAACGAATCTCCTTGAAATAGGCCCCGCTTGATTGCAATATTTTCAGTTTCGATATTGTTTTCACCAGGTATTTTGAGGTGAATTTTTGTTTTCCAATCTGACATTATATGTTTTAAAAAGGTCACTATGTTATCATCGACTTTATATATTTTTAATATATCTATAAGCCATTCATGTGGCACTGAATCAAACGCTTTCTTGTAGTCGATGAAAGCAGTAAAGAGATTCCGTTTTTTGCTATATGCTTGGTTAGAAATGACAGAGTCGATGATAAGTTGTTCTTTGCAGCCCATGGAACCCTTAGCACATCCTTTCTGTTGTGGCTCTATAATATTGTTTAGAGCACAGTGTTGGTTGATACGCCGGGCTACACAGGATGTGACCAATTTATACAGAGTTGGAAGACAAGTAATTGGGCGGTACTTGGTT
The DNA here is from genome assembly GCF_040954645.1 of Diabrotica undecimpunctata. Lineage (NCBI taxonomy): Eukaryota > Metazoa > Arthropoda > Insecta > Coleoptera > Chrysomelidae > Diabrotica > Diabrotica undecimpunctata. Next base: position 62,978,652 of record NC_092811.1, read on the forward strand.
GGATCTTGGGTGTTATTTTGATCTTTGGGAATTAAATAAGTTGTTCCCTGGGTTAGGAAAGATGGTATTTCCTGCGGATTAGAAATAGTGTTATTAATTACTGCTGATAGGCACTCATGAATACTCCAGAACTTTTTAAGCCAGAAGTTCTGAACGCCATCTGGTCCAGGAGATTTCCAGTTATGAAGCTCTTTGATAATATTTGAAACTTCTTCAGTGGTGAAGGGTTCGTAGGGAGCAGTAACGTAGTGTTGGCAGTTGTGCGCCGTATCTTCGATCCATCCAGCATTGGTGTTAAGAGCGGCTGGTGTGGAAAGTTGATTTCCCCAAAACTCATGGATTTCTTCTCGGCTTGGGTAAGATTTATTGGCACTTTCTGCAGTAGAATTGAGTTTCCGATAGAACGCCTTCTCGGCATTTTCAAAAAGCATATTGTCAGATTTTCGTTTGTTACTAATTTTGTATCTCCTTAGTCGGCCTGAGTAAACGGAAAGCTTTTGTTTTAATGTATCCAGGCACTGTTGTGCTGTGTTGTTTTCTGGGTTATATTGTGAGTGTCTTGCGGTGGTTAGCATTATTTCTTCAGCTCTTCTGATTACTTTTCTACTTGTTGTTCCTCGAACATATTCCGTGATTTGACCAATGTCCCTACGTAATGATTCAATTTTCGTTAGCAGCCGTTTTTCCCAAGGTGCAACTCTGTTATCTGTCCCTCCGATATTAGTACCCCGTCGTGTTCTGGTCTTAATGCCCATAACATTAGCAATTGCTGTTGCTGCACAGTAAATCAGCGTGTGCATATATTCCAATGTATGGGCTTCTACGACATAATTGGGCAGAACTTCAGTGTTCACAATTTGTAACAGCACTCCTAGTTTCTTACAAGAGTTTACTCTTGGTAGCGGTGGTCTGCTAAGTGGGTTTGTTTCATTAAACTCTTGTACGGCGCGTGCCATTTCGTTAACTAGGCTATCGCGCAACTCGTTCTCCTGCTGTGTATTGTCAGGTTGTGTTTCTTGTTCTTGTAGGACAACCTCAGGAATTGGCTCTTGTATTTCGTTAAGGGCTTGATTTCCAACTACCTCTTGATTATGAATCTCCCGTTCGACTTCGCTTCTGATGGTATTGCGTCTAGTCTCTGGGATGAGATTATTTCTGATAATTACCCGGTATTGATCTGCTACTCGTTGTTCAGATACTTGGATTTCTGGGTACTCTCTGCAAAATTCGGCATACAGATTTTGTCGATAGCCGATCGTTTCTTGACCGAGGTTTGTCACCTTATAATAAAAGCGCAAAATATTTTCATTCATGGACACAGTCCATTTCATGCGCTGCCTCGGTCGTCCCGCTTGAGTGAGCGTTGGCTGATGTTCCAGCGCAGCACCTTCAGCGAGCAGAGCTCTTGTTGTTGTTTGGCTCGCTTGTGGTTGTTGTTCTTGTTGGGCTGTAGCTGATTGTATGACAGGGGCCCGCCTCCTCAACACCCTGCCATATTATTATTATTATTATCCAGATTTAGCCATACGGCTCACACTCCCTCTAAGGGGAAAATTCACTCATCCCAGATACCTACGGTATCAAAAGGATTGAGCTCTGGTGGGACTCTTTCCATGTTATCGAGTCCTAGGTGACTTGGTATGTCGGTGTATCTCCCAAAAATTTTCGTACGCATCTGGACGTCGAAAGTAACACAGCTTTCTGCATAATCTTATATAGATGTTCGTTTAGACCCAGCTTTTTTATGTTTTCTAGGAGGCTCTTCGGGATGACTCCAGTGGTAGAAAGAATAATAGGTATCGTCTGGGTACTTTCCATTCTCCATTGTCTCCTGATTTGTATTTCTAGATCTCTGTACTTGGCGATCTTTTCGTTGTATTTAACACGTAAATTATTGGTGTTGGGTATCGCCACATCAATAAGTGTTGTTTGCTTAGTAATTTTATTAACTAGTATGAGATCGGGTCTATTATGGGCCACTGGTTGGTCTGTAAGCACAGTGCGGTCCCAGTATAGCTTGTAGTTGTCATTTTCAAGCATTCTATCAGGGACGTATTGATAATAAGGAAAATGGTCGGTTTGGAGAAGTCCCAGTTTGTCAGCTAGTTCTTAAAATAAGTTCTTAAATTAGCAATTTGTTTATCCAATTGCTCACCTATATCCATAAGTCCTCTTCCCCCTTGATACCGCGGTAATGTTGTTCTCTCTACTGCACTACGTGGATGATGTTTTTGCGCCTTTGTGAGAAGTGTTCTTACTTTCCGCTGAAGACCCTCTATATCTGTTTTTGACCACTTTATAATACCAAATGAGTAGCTCAGCGCGGAACAGGCGTACGTATTTAATGCCTTAAACAAATTTTTACTATTAAGATATGACCGATTTAGTTGTCTTACTCTTCGTACGAACTCCGAAGTTAGTTCAGTTTTCATTTGTTTATGGTCAATTTTCCGCGCTTGTTTTACTCCGAGATATTTGTACATATCATTCTCACCCATTGCCTCGATGTTTTGGCCATCTTGCATATCGAAACCTCCGGGCTGAATCTTTCCTCTGACTATATTTAGTATACGGCACTTGTCTAGTCCAAAATTCATACTGATATCATTTGAGAAATTTTCTACAGTTTTTAGCATCTCATCTAGGTGGTTTCGAGTGGAAGCCATTAATTTTAAATCATCCATATACAGCAGATGATTAAGCTTCGCTACAACAGCGTTGTTATTTTTGATGCTAAAACCTGAGTCAGTAGAGTTCAGCAGCTGAGATAGTGGGTTCATTGCTAGGCAGAACCAAAGTGGACTCAACGAGTCCCCCTGGAAAAGCCCCCGGGTAATAGGGATATTTTCAGTTTCGATATTAATTTCACCCGGTATTTGAAGGTGAATTTTAGTCTTCCACTCTGCCATTATATTCTTCAAAAAGGTCACGAGATTATCGTCGACTTTATATATTTTCAATATATCTATAAGCCATTCATGCGGCACTGAATCAAAAGCTTTCTTGTAGTCAATGAAGGCAGTAAAAAGGTTTCTTTTTTTGGTGTATGCCTGGTTAGAAATGACTGAGTCGATAATAAGTTGTTCTTTGCAGCCCATGGAGCCCTTAGCGCATTCTTTCTGTTGAGGCTCTATGATATTGTTCAGAGCACAATGTTGGTAGATACGCCGGGCCACACAGGATGTGACCAATTTGTACAAAGTTGGAAGACAAGTAATTGGGCGGTACTTTGCTGGATCTTGGGTATTACTTTGATCCTTCGGTATTAGATAAGTGGTTCCCTGAGTAAGAAATGATGGTATTTCCTGTGAATTAGAAATAATATTATTAATAAATACTGTTAAAAGCTCATAAACACTCCAAAACTTCTTTAGCCAGAAGTTTTGAACTCCGTCTGGTCCAGGAGATTTCCAGTTATGAAGCTCTTTGATAATGTTCGAGACTTCTTCAGTGGTGAAAGGTTCATAAGGAATATTACTGTAGTGTTGACAGTTGTTCGTCGTTTGTTCAATCCATCCAGCATTGTTATTATGAGTAGCTGGCGTCGAAAGTTGGTTTCCCCAAAACTCATGAATTTCTTCTCGGCTTGGGTAGGATTTATTATTTGCATTTTCTACAGTGGAATTAAGTTTCCTATAGAAAGCCTTCTCTGCTTGCTCAAAAAGTATGTTGTCGCATTTCCGGTGGTTACTAACCTTGTACCTCCTCAGGCGGCCTGAGTAAACAGATAGTTTTTGTTTTAATGTGTCCAGGCATTGTTGAGGTGTGTTGTTTTCTGGATCATGTCGTGAGTGTCTTAGAGTGTTAAACAATATTTCTTCAGCTCTTTTGATGATTTTTCTACTTCTTACTCCTCTTATGTATTCTGTTATTTGTCCAATGTCCCTACGCAGTAATTCAATCTTCCCCAGCAGTCGTTTTTCCCAGGGTGCTATTCTGTTACCAGTCCTTCCGATGTTGGTACCCCGTCGTGTCCTGATCTTAATGCCCATAACATTAGCAATTGCTGTTGCTGCACAGTAAATCAGCATATGCAAATATTCTAATGTGTGGGCTTCTGTGATATAATTGGGTAGGACTTCAGTATTCACAATTTGTAACAGCGCTCCTAGTTTCTTAGAAGAGTTTATTTTTGGTAGCGGTGGTCTGCTAAGTGGGTTTGTTCCACTAAACTCTTGTACAGCGCGTGCCATCTCGTTTACCAGACTATCGTGCAACTCGTTATTGTCCTGCTGTGTATTATTAGGTTGAGTTTCTTGTACGAGAAGCTCAGGAATCTGCTCGTTGGGGACTTCATTAGGGACTTGGTCTGCAACTTGCTCTTGGTTATGGATCTCCTGTTCAATTTCGCTTCTGATAATGTCGCGTCTAGTCTCTGGGATAAGATTGTTTCTTAAAATTACCCGGTATTGGTCTGCTACTCTTTGTTCAGATACTTGAATTTCTGGGTATTCCCTGCAAAATTCGGCATACAGTTGTTGTCGATAGCCGATCGTTTCTTGACCGAGGTTTGTCACCTTATAATAAAAGCGCAAAATATTTTCGTTTATGGACACAGTCCATTTCATGCGCTGCCTCGGTCGTCCCGCTTGAGTGAGCGCCGGCTGATGTTCCAGCGCAGCACCTTCAGCGGGTGGAGCTCTTGTTGTTGTTCGGCTCATTTGTGGTTCTTCTTGTTGTTGGGCTGTAGCTGATTGTATGACAGGGGCCCGCCTCCTCAACACCCTGCCACCGACGTCCCGCATGCTGTCACGTCCAGCGCCGGCTCCAAACGTGCCCTGGCGATCCCCAGGCAGCGACCCTAAACATAAATCATTAATCTCCATTTTCATGGGTGTGCATTTTATACCTACTGCCAGGTGTCAGTTTTTGTTCCACGGCAGGTATCCCTGCTTCCCTCTGGGTATCGGTTCTAAGAATACCCAGAGAGCATCCCCCATTCGCAGGGGGCCGCGCCTGATAGAAGAACTGACAAAAACTCCCACAGGTTATTATTATTATTATTATCCAGATTTAGCCATACGGCTCACACTCCCTCTAAGGGGAAAATTCACTCATCCCAGATACCTACGGTATCAAAAGGATTGAGCTCTGGTGGGACTCTTTCCATGTTATCGAGTCCTAGGTGACTTGGTATGTCGGTGTATCTCCCAAAAATTTTCGTACGCATCTGGACGTCGAAAGTAACACAGCTTTCTGCATAATCTTATATAGATGTTCGTTTAGACCCAGCTTTTTTATGTTTTCTAGGAGGCTCTTCGGGATGACTCCAGTGGTAGAAAGAATAATGGGTATCGTCTGGGTACTTTCCATTCTCCATTGTCTCCTGATTTGTATTTCTAGATCTCTGTACTTGGCGATCTTTTCGTTGTATTTAACACGTAAATTATTGGTGTTGGGTATCGTCACATCAATAAGTGTTGTTTGCCTAGTAATTTTATTAACTAGTATGAGATCGGGTCTATTATGGGCCACTGGTTGGTCTGTAAGCACAGTGCGGTCCCAGTATAGCTTGTAGTTGTCATTTTCAAGCATTCTATCAGGGACGTATTGATAATAAGGAAGATGGTCGGTTTGGAGAAGTCCCAGTTTGTCAGCTAGTTCTTGGTGGATAATCTTTCCTACTGAGTCATGGCGTTCTTTATAATCAGTACCGACAAATGCCTGGCAGCCACCGGTAAGATGTTGGATGGTTTCTTGGGCTTGGCATCCATATCGGCATTTGTCATTTTGGACTTGGGGATCTTTAACAATATATTTCAGGTAATTTTTAGTTGGAATAACCTGATCCTGAATGGCAAGTAGGAAACCCTCAGTCTCGGGAAACATCTTTCCTGATGTCAACCAATAGTTCGACGCTGTATTGTCGACATATTCTTGGCTGATCTCATTGAGATGTCGCCCATGCAGAGGTTTACTCATCCAGGTGCGCATTTTGTCTTGTTTAGTCAGGTGGTTTATGCGCATTTCTTGTTCCCTCAGTTTAAGCGGCGTCGTATCATCTACTGCGCAAATTGCTCGATGTAAAGTAGATGTCTCAGCCTGTACCTGAAAATAAGTTCTTAAATTAGCAATTTGTTTATCCAATTGCTCACCTATATCCATAAGTCCTCTTCCCCCTTGATACCGCGGTAATGTTGTTCTCTCTACTGCACTGCGTGGGTGATGTTTTTGCGCCTTTGTGAGAAGTGTTCTTACTTTCCGCTGAAGATCCTCTATATCTGTTTTTGACCACTTTATAATACCAAATGAGTAGCTCAGCGCGGAACAGGCGTACGTATTTATTGCCTTAAACAAATTTTTACTATTAAGATATGACCGATTTAGTTGTCTTACTCTTCGTACAAACTCCGAAGTTAGTTCAGTTTTCATTTGTTTATGGTCAATTTTCCGCGCTTGTTTTACTCCGAGATATTTGTACATATCATTTTCACCCATTGCCTCGATGTTTTGGCCATCTTGCATATCGAAACCTCCGGGCTGAATCTTTCCTCTGACTATATTTAGTATACGGCACTTGTCTAGTCCAAAATTCATACTGATATCATTTGAGAAATTTTCTACAGTTTTTAGCATCTCATCTAGGTGGTTTCGAGTGGAAGCCATTAATTTTAAATCATCCATATACAACAGATGATTAAGCTTCGCTACAACAGTGTTGTTATTTTTGATGCTAAAACCTGAGTCAGTAGAGTTCAGCAGCTGAGATAGTGGGTTCATTGCTAGGCAGAACCAAAGTGGACTCAACGAGTCCCCCTGGAAAAGCCCCCGGTTAATAGGGATATTTTCAGTTTCGATATTAATTTCACCCGGTATTTGAAGGTGAATTTTAGTCTTCCACTCTGCCATTATATTCTTCAAAAAGGTCACGAGATTATCATCGACTTTATATATTCTTAATATATCTACCAGCCATTCATGCGGCACTGAATCAAAAGCCTTCTTGTAGTCAATGAAGGCAGTAAACAGGTTTCTTTTTTTGGTGTATGCCTGGTTAGAAATGACTGAGTCGATAATAAGTTGTTCTTTGCAGCCCATGGAGCCCTTAGCGCATCCTTTCTGTTGAGGCTCTATGATATTGTTCAGAGCACAATGTTGGTAGATACGCCGGGCCACACAGGATGTGACCAATTTGTACAAAGTTGGAAGACAAGTAATTGGGCGGTACTTTGCTGGATCTTGGGTATTACTTTGATCCTTCGGTATTAGATAAGTGGTTCCCTGAGTAAGAAATGATGGTATTTCCTGTGAATTAGAAATAATATTATTAATAAATACTGTTAAAAGCTCATGAACACTCCAAAACTTCTTTAGCCAGAAGTTTTGAACTCCGTCTGGTCCAGGAGATTTCCAGTTATAAAGCTCTTTGATAATGTTCGAGACTTCTTCAGTGGTGAAAGGTTCATAAGGAATATTACTGTAGTGTTGACAGTTGTTCGTCGTTTGTTCAATCCATCCAGCATTGTTATTATGAGTAGCTGGCGTCGAAAGTTGGTTTCCCCAAAACTCATGAATTTCTTCTTGGCTTGGGTAGGATTTATTATTTGCATTTTCTACAGTGGAATTAAGTTTCCTATAGAAAGCCTTCTCTGCTTGCTCAAAAAGTATGTTGTCGCATTTCCGGTGGTTACTAACCTTGTACCTCCTCAGGCGGCCTGAGTAAACAGATAGTTTTTGTTTTAATGTGTCCAGGCATTGTTGAGGTGTGTTGTTTTCTGGATCATGTCGTGAGTGTCTTAGAGTGTTAAACAATATTTCTTCAGCTCTTTTGATGATTTTTCTACTTCTTACTCCTCTTATGTATTCTGTTATTTGTCCAATGTCCCTACGCAGTAATTCAATCTTCCCCAGCAGTCGTTTATTATTATTATTATTATTATTATTATCCAGATTTAGCCATACGGCTCACACTCCCTCTAAGGGGAAAATTCACTCATCCCAGATACCTACGGTATCAAAAGGATTGAGCTCTGGTGGGACTCTTTCCATGTTATCGAGTCCTAGGTGACTTGGTATGTCGGTGTATCTCCCAAAAATTTTCGTACGCATCTGGACGTCGAAAGTAACACAGCTTTCTGCATAATCTTATATAGATGTTCGTTTAGACCCAGCTTTTTTATGTTTTCTAGGAGGCTCTTCGGGATGACTCCAGTGGTAGAAAGAATAATGGGTATCGTCTGGGTACTTTCCATTCTCCATTGTCTCCTGATTTGTATTTCTAGATCTCTGTACTTGGCGATCTTTTCGTTGTATTTAACACGTAAATTATTGGTGTTGGGTATCGCCACATCAATAAGTGTTGTTTGCCTAGTAATTTTATTAACTAGTATGAGATCGGGTCTATTATGGGCCACTGGTTGGTCTGTAAGCACAGTGCGGTCCCAGTATAGCTTGTAGTTGTCATTTTCAAGCATTCTATCAGGGACGTATTGATAATAAGGAAGATGGTCGGTTTGGAGAAGTCCCAGTTTGTCAGCTAGTTCTTGGTGGATAATCTTTCCTACTGAGTCATGGCGTTCTTTATAATCAGTACCGACAAATACCTGGCAGCCGCCGGTAAGATGTTGGATGGTTTCTTGGGCTTGGCATCCATATCGGCATTTGTCATTTTGGGCTTGAGGATCTTTAACAATATATTTCAGGTAATTTTTAGTTGGAATAACCTGATCTTGAATGGCAAGTAGGAAACCCTCAGTCTCGGGAAACATCTTTCCTGATGTCAACCAATAGTTCGACGCTGTATTGTCGACATATTCTTGGCTGATCTCATTGAGATGTCGCCCATGCAGAGGTTTACTCATCCAGGTGCGCATTTTGTCTTGTTTAGTCAGGTGGTTTATGCGCATTTCTTGTTCCCTCAGTTTAAGCGGCGTCGTATCATCTACTGCGCAAATTGCTCGATGTAAAGTAGATGTCTCAGCCTGTACCTGAAAATAAGTTCTTAAATTAGCAATTTGTTTATCCAATTGCTCACCTATATCCATAAGTCCTCTTCCCCCTTGATACCGCGGTAATGTTGTTCTTTCTACTGCACTGCGTGGGTGATGTTTTTGCGCCTTTGTGAGAAGTGTTCTTACTTTCCGCTGAAGACCCTCTATATCTGTTTTTGACCACTTTATAATACCAAATGAGTAGCTCAGCGCGGAACAGGCGTACGTATTTAATGCCTTAAACAAATTTTTACTATTAAGATATGACCGATTTAGTTGTCTTACTCTTCGTACGAACTCCGAAGTTAGTTCAGTTTTCATTTGTTTATGGTCAATTTTCCGCGCTTGTTTTACTCCGAGATATTTGTACATATCATTTTCACCCATTGCCTCGATGTTTTGGCCATCTTGCATATCGAAACCTCCGGGCTGAATCTTTCCTCTGACTATATTTAGTATACGGCACTTGTCTAGTCCAAAATTCATACTGATATCATTTGAGAAATTTTCTACAGTTTTTAGCATCTCATCTAGGTGGTTTCGAGTGGAAGCCATTAATTTTAAATCATCCATATACAACAGATGATTAAGCTTCGCTACAACAGTGTTGTTATTTTTGATGCTAAAACCTGAGTCAGTAGAGTTCAGCAGCTGAGATAGTGGGTTCATTGCTAGGCAGAACCAAAGTGGACTCAACGAGTCCCCCTGGAAAAGCCCCCGGTTAATAGGGATATTTTCAGTTTCGATATTAATTTCACCCGGTATTTGGAGGTGAATTTTAGTCTTCCACTCTGCCATTATATTCTTCAAAAAGGTCACGAGATTATCATCGACTTTATATATTTTCAATATATCTATAAGCCATTCATGCGGCACTGAATCAAAAGCCTTCTTGTAGTCAATGAAGGCAGTAAAAAGGTTTCTTTTTTTGGTGTATGCCTGGTTAGAAATGACTGAGTCGATAATAAGTTGTTCTTTGCAGCCCATGGAGCCCTTAGCGCATCCTTTCTGTTGAGGCTCTATGATATTGTTCAGAGCACAATGTTGGTAGATACGCCGGGCCACACAGGATGTGACCAATTTGTACAAAGTTGGAAGACAAGTAATTGGGCGGTACTTTGCTGGATCTTGGGTATTACTTTGATCCTTCGGTATTAGATAAGTGGTTCCCTGAGTAAGAAATGATGGTATTTCCTGTGAATTAGAAATAATATTATTAATAAATACTGTTAAAAGCTCATGAACACTCCAAAACTTCTTTAGCCAGAAGTTTTGAACTCCGTCTGGTCCAGGAGATTTCCAGTTATGAAGCTCTTTGATAATGTTCGAGACTTCTTCAGTGGTGAAAGGTTCATAAGGAATATTACTGTAGTGTTGACAGTTGTTCGTCGTCTGTTCAATCCATCCAGCATTGTTATTATGAGTAGCTGGCGTCGAAAGTTGGTTTCCCCAAAACTCATGAATTTCTTCTTGGCTTGGGTGGGATTTATTATTTGCATTTTCTACAGTGGAATTAAGTTTCCTATAGAAAGCCTTCTCTGCTTGCTCAAAAAGTATGTTGTCGCATTTCCGGTGGTTACTAACCTTGTACCTCCTCAGGCGGCCTGAGTAAACAGATAGTTTTTGTTTTAATGTGTCCAGGCATTGTTGAGGTGTGTTGTTTTCTGGATCATGTCGTGAGTGTCTTAGAGTGTTAAACAATATTTCTTCAGCTCTTTTGATGATTTTTCTACTTCTTACTCCTCTTATGTATTCTGTTATTTGTCCAATGTCCCTACGCAGTAATTCAATCTTCCCCAGCAGTCGTTTTTCCCAGGGTGCTATTCTGTTACCAGTCCTTCCGATGTTGGTACCCCGTCGTGTTCTGATCTTAATGCCCATAACATTAGCAATTGCTGTTGCCGCACAGTAAATCAGCATATGCAAATATTCTAATGTGTGGGCTTCTGTGATATAATTGGGTAGGACTTCAGTATTCACAATTTGTAACAGCGCTCCTAGTTTCTTAGAGGAGTTTATTTTTGGTAGCGGTGGTCTGCTAAGTGGGTTTGTTCCACTAAACTCTTGTTATTATTATTATTATTACCTTATTATTTTCAAGACGACCGTTTAGATCAAATTAAAAATCGTTAACAGAAGCCAGACGAGTCTGTTACGATGTTCAATAATACTATTTTAGGTATGTGTAGTCGCCTTGAAACAAATCTGATAGATTATGCAAAGATTAAGATCATCTTGAAATGTCTATTGCCATTCTATCATTAGCAGTTGGCCCTTGTAGAGATCACTAGTATAGCTGATATTACGGAGAAGTGCAAACGTTTAGAAGAAATTTTATCTTGGTCTTCTCACCTTCCTTCTACTTCTCGACCCTCTTCTTTTAACTCTTTACGTCACCTAGATACTTCCAAACACCGTTCTTGCCAATCCAAAGGCCATGAACGTAATATTTCCGCATTGAGTTCTGTAGTTTGTTGGAATTGTCGTGAGTCTGGTCAAACTTTTTATGATTGCGGTATCCCTCGTATCCGTATTTTCTGCCATGGTTGCGGTAAAGGAAATACTCTCAAACGTAATTGTTTTAAGTGTTCGGGAAACGAACGATCGGAGGTCCCTCATCTGAGCGTTTCTCCGTCCACAACCCCATCAGGGAGCCAAACCGATCCATCAAACAAAGCAACCGTTCCATCCACGTCCAACCATTCAAACCCATCTTCCAGCCGAAAAGGAAAAGGGGTTTACACGAAAAAACCAACACACCACACAAGATCACTCAAAAAAGTAACTTCCCAATCTAAAGCATTTGATTCGCATAGATTACCTTCCCCAAATTGTAGTGTTAAACATGATAGTAGTAGTGTAGGAGTACCAGTATGTATACCAGAGCCTGCCACACGTCAGGAGGATTCTTTTATTTCTGATTCTTCTTGTTTGCCTATTGCATCCTCTGATTGTGTAGGTAGAGATAATAAGTTTAGTTTGGTACCATTTAAAATTTTTAACCAATCAGATAATGATTGTTTTGATTTGAATTCATTATTAGTGAAGAAACATAATGATAATAGACCGTATCTTCCTATTAAGATTTTAGAACAATCTTATTCAGCTCTTTTAGATAGTGGCTCAAACATTTCTGTGATAGGTTCACATTCATTAGCTTTACTGAAAAATGCTGAGATTTCTATTATGCCCATTTCTTCTCTGCAGGTATCTACTGCAGATGGTACAGTTTCAGTCTATTACAGGCAAATTTGAAACTGAAATCACGGTAGCAGATTCATGTAAGCAAATTACATTCTATATTATTCCCTCAGTTCAGAATTCTATAATTTTAGGTATGGATTTCTTAAATGCTTTTAATAGCACACTAAATTGTTCTAATTTTTCTTTTTCTGTTTCTCAATTTAATCTGTCTGTACTTAGTACTATTCAGGACTTTTTGCGTTTATCTAGTCTCGAACAAAGACAATTAGAAAATATGATCTCTAAATTTGTATCTCTTTCATCAAAAGACAAGTTAGGTCGTACCTCCTTAATATCTCATACTATTGAGGTGGGAGATACCACACCTTTTAGACAATATCAGTATCCTATTCCTCAGGCATGGCAATTTGACTTGGAAAAGGAAATCGACTCCATGTTAGAGTTGAAAATCATTGAACCTTCCACGTCTTCTTACTGTAGTCCATTGTGGTTAACAAAGAAAAAAGATGAATCTTTTAGGGTCTGCTTCGATGGTTGAAAGTTGAATAGTATTACTTCAAATCGGGATGCTTATCCTATTCCCCGAATAGATGTCATTTTAAGTAAACTTCAGAATGCTAAATACATTTCTCCTATCGACCTATCAAAAGCTTTTCTTCAAATACCTTTAAGTGAAGAAAGTAAAAAGTATACAGCTTTTGCAGTCAGTGGGAATGGATTATTCCAGTTTGTCACTATACCTTTCGGTCTTGTTTCAGCTCCTCAGACAATGTGGCGTTTGATGGATTTAGTCATTGGTCCTCAATTAGAGCCCTATATTCAGAGGCTGCATTCATATCAAGTGATAGAATTAGTATATTAAATAATGATTATCTATGAAACTTTTGATAAAACTTGAATATTGAATCTTAAGTGATTCATTTTTGGCAAATCTGCGCTCTAAAGAACTAAATCTTTGTAAGGCTAAACGTTTTGTGTCGCCAAAAGAAGGTATTTCGTTTTTGAAAGGCAGCTTTACTACAAATCTGCCCTCGGAATTTCTATAAGTGGTATGAGTATACAGCTTTTCACAGAAAGAGTCTTCCGGAGAATAAGATTTAACTTCTGGTACTCCCTCAATGGCCCAGAATTGTTTTAATGCAGCATCCAATTGCTCAGAATCATTAGCAGAAAATGACGTAAAAAAGGAATGAATATTTGTTATATTTGTAGGTGGAATATTTCCCATCAAAACATAACCGAAACTTGTTTCAAGAGCTGAAAGCTGATCATTACGGGTTTTAATAATTCCTCCTATTAAGATGTAAGGAAAAATATTTGCTCCTAATAGAACATCAACTTTACCTGGAATATTTGCCATTTCATTAGCCAACCTTAAATGTTGAAGATACGGCAAGTTGTCGTAAGGAAATTGGAACAGTTGGCATGTTTTGACAGATTTGAGGAAGAATTATTGCATCTATCTCGCAATGAAAGTTTATGTCATAAGACGAAGAAATGTTCAATTTTACGCCTGATTTGGCTGGGGTGCACATTCTATCAAGACCTTGTATCGATAAAGCCGCATTGAATTTAGGGAGACTTAATTTGTCTGCACATTCTTTACTAATGAAGTTAGCTTGAGACGCACTGTCTAACAAGGCTCTAACTTCCAAGGCTTTACCAAAACGATCGAGAACATAGATTGTAGCTGTAGCTAGCCAGACATTATTTGTCAAAGTATTTGATAAGGAGGATATAGAAGGCATAGGATCGTTAGATGAACTAGCAACCTCGTTGTGAGAAGAAGAAGAAGAATGATCATTCGCATTGAGATTATCAAAGTCAAGAGCAGTATGATGTTTTTTATTACAATGTGTACATCTTTTGGATGAAAGGCATTTGACCGTAACATGAGTTTTAGACAAGCAGTTTATACAACATTTATTCTGTTTAGCAAAATCAAAACGTTTTTGAGACGATTCAGCAAGAAATTAATTGCATTTAAATAAAGGATGATCCAAACCACAAAATAGACACTTGTCACAGTACTGGTCAAAAATGTAGAAGTTTGACGAGATGAATACCTTACGTTATTAGAAGTATCGGAATTAATAGATTTAACATTTTTGCTGACTTGTCTTTTATACGACTCCAATGAAGTGCAACGCTGCAATGCGAACTTATAAACTTCCTCATAGGAAGGTACATTTTTTGAAGCAAAGTGTAATTTTTCTAGAGAGGCTAAGTTTTCATTGAAAATATCTAATAATTTCCTAAGTGAGACAGGATCATCAGTTTTAACCACACTGGCATTTTGTATATCTTTCCATAATGCTCTAGATAAGTCTCGTTTACCTTCATAGCGATCAATTAAGGTGTTGTAAGCAATTATATAATTAGAATCTTGAAGCTTAATGCTTTTAACTAAATTGTAAGGTACTCCCTGAAGTGATTGCAGAAGATAACTAAACTTTTCTGTATTAGAAAAATCGGAATTATTATGTACAAGAGCATTATACAAATCTATAAATGTGGGAAAATTGGTAATCTCGCCCGCAAATATACTTAAATTTAGTTTCGGAAGATTTACATTAGTTTTTGATCTAATATGTGGATCAGCGGACACATTTTGAGTTCGACTAGTAGTATTGTTCAATAATGAATGATGTTTAAAATAAAGAGCAGCTATTTTATTAATGCTATTAGCAAATTCAAATCTAATTAATTCTTCCGTATCTAAATCCACGCCTTTCTCAACAGCAATTAAATTAATTAATTCAGTATGTTGATCATTAAAACTAGTATTGATAGCTTCGTAATCTTTTGCAGCAAAGAGAAACCCTGGAATTAATGAAGCATCAACTAACACTTCATCTGCCAGCTTTTCCATTTGTTTAATTTTACAAATGTCAACGTTTCTCAATGCACGCAAACGAACAATTCTATTTGAATTTCTGGAAGACATTATTATTTATAGAAAGAGAAATTTATGTAACACAAAGAACCTTTAAAGAATGATCTCAATAAATTCAGTATGTACTCGTATACTATATATATGCAATACTTTTAAAGTTATGAAACTCAATAAGTATCAGTAAGAATAAATACTTATTATATTTGAGTATGTATAATCGAGCAAACAAAAAAATACTCCAAGTATTATTTAAACAAAATTCAAAATATATTTATTTAATTGTAACTAGAAATATACGCATAAAATATTTTTAAAACCAAAGGGCTCAATAAATATTGCGTTTTTAAAATTTCCTAAGTTATTTAAATAAAATATATAATCTTATAAACCACCCTGTATTTAAAAAATTCTAGTATTCAAAGATATTTTATGTGATTTTGGAGACTTTTGACCGCTTAAGGCTTATATTTAACAATAGGTCAGGTACTAGCCTTACTTGGGATTAAAGGAGGTGATTGCCAGATGTGTTATACTGGTTACGGATTTTTAAATGATTTTAAACGAACTTTTGAGAAGCTTTGCCCAAATATTTAAAAATTTATATATAATTTGATAGCGTTTTTAATTGAATAAATTACTTTAAACTAATTTTAATGTGGATCTGAAGGACCAAATGAACGAACTGTGATGTT
This sequence comes from Diabrotica undecimpunctata, assembly GCF_040954645.1. Classification (NCBI taxonomy): domain Eukaryota; kingdom Metazoa; phylum Arthropoda; class Insecta; order Coleoptera; family Chrysomelidae; genus Diabrotica; species Diabrotica undecimpunctata. Next base: position 62,994,374 of record NC_092811.1, read on the forward strand.
CTATAAGAGAAACACTCGCTCATAAATGTTTATTTAGGTGCTGGTATGACTTTTATGCGAAAATAAGTTATATGTAAATTTATCAATTAATATACATACTGTGTGTGTATGCAATCAAATTACAGTACCTGTGATGTTGATGTAACACTTCTTCTTCCACAGTGCACTGGGTTTGACTTAGATGGGACAGAATCTTCTTAAAGCCGCGTCGTCAGGTTTACACAAGAAAATACTGAAGTGTTTAGCGCTCTGATTTATACAAAAACTGTCACTGTCACTGAAGTGCGTGTCGTCTCGTAGCTTCGCCTCCCCTAACTCAAGTCTCATAGGGAGTTACATAGCCGTATTAATTCACGATTACAAGACATACATACACGTTAATTAAAGAACTAAATATAAAAATAAAATAATAAAAATTATTAATAAAAAAAACTAAGAATATGTGTGGAGGGACATAACAATATTGGTACGATTTTTTAAATCGAAGAACATGTTAAACCCCATTTTTTTAAATAAACTTTATTTTTTTATAAGCATGTGTTTTTTTCTGTAAAATAATAAATTTTTAAGCATTTTTATGACTAACACAATCAAATATCAAGAGTTATGGTTTTCTAAAGTTAACTCAATATTTTTAAGATTTTTTAAAAACTTTAAACCTTAATATCTCAGCTTTCTTATTTTGTGGCTTACCCTTATGTTGCAATAAGATCTTCAATTGGACTTTTGTTCTATTATTAGAAGGGTATTGACTTATGTATAATACATTTTTTTCTGTTTACAGATAATGTAAATAATCAGACAACTTCACCACTGTCAGAATTTTCTCCAGCACTCTGCACTCAAACACATTTACTTCTATCTTCCCATACTCCAAGGAAGGAAGTTCTTAGATAAAAAGTAGATAGCGAGAAGTTGATAGAGATGGATTTTTTGCAGGCCAGAGTGTTCAAATCTGGGATAAAGGACCCTACACCTGTGACGAAACCTGGGATTGCTAAGAAGAGAAAAGAATAAATATTAAAAAACTTAGGCCAAATTATACCGGCGAACTGCCATCAATTTTGGGAAGAATTGCCAACTTCCGATTAATAATAATTTTCATTTTGTACTTTTAAATAAACGTTTTTCGTAAATACTTATGTTTTATTCAACAAATGTTCATGAAAAATATTAAAATATTTAAATGTTTTGTCTTTCGATACAGTTATATAAATGATATTGTGTTATTATTGTAGCAAAACCACAAGGGATAAAAACAAAAATCTTTAATCGCGTTTTTCTCAAAACTCGCTATAGTGGAGATACGGGGTTCTTCCTTAATAGGGCAGTATAATAAACAATTGAAAACAACCATTATGTTATTACATGCATTATTCTTCATGTCCTGCAGAAAAATTGCAGGTGATTTTGACTGAGACCATAAAGTCGTTATTCAGATGTGGTTTAAATGTTTGTGCCATAATAAGTGACTTGGGCTCAAATAAATGGAAATTTGCTAATAGCATGAATATAACTCCTGAAAATCCCTATTTTATTTTTAAGGAAAACTCTCGGGAAGATAAAAATATTATTTTCATGTTTGATACTCATCATCTGATAAAGTTGGTAAGGAACAATTTATTAAAAAACCACTTTGTATTTATGAATGAAGCAAATATTAAAAAAGCAACTTCGTGGGAGCATATTAAAGCCTTTTATGTGCATGACAATAAATATGCAAACCGAGCTGCTCCAAAATTGACAGAGGCACATAAATCCTAACGCCTTCCAGAAGATGAAGGTAAAGCTGGTTTAGCACAGTTACTGCAAGTTTAAATTTATATATTTGATTGGGCATCATTCCATCTGCTGCCGAAGATACTTCAGAAGTTGTTAAAATATTTGATAACTTGTTTGATTTATTAAATTCTTCTTCACTGCACCATCCTAAAATGTATTGTCAGGCATTTAAAAATTTAGAATACCAAAAGTAATTTTTAGAAAAATGTGACAAGTTTTTTAACACTGTACAAGTTGTCAATAATAAAAATAAAGTTGTTACAAGTCGTATAAAATGTTTGAAATGGTGAAGAATTACAACTCGTGGCGTACAATTGTTGTGGGAGAAACTTAAGTGCTGGATATACTTTTTTGTTAACGAGAAGGTTAAATCAAGACTCTTTGGAGAATTTTTTGGTTCTATTACACAACAAACAGGAAATAATTTAAGTCCAACAACGTTTCAATTTCAAATGGCATTTTGAAAATTACTGTGTGTTGACCTAATGAATTCTGGAGCAGAAAATTGCCAAGGAGATCCTGCAAAATATTGTTATATCCAATGGTAGGTACTAAATGAGACATTTACTTCCACAGGTGTCAAGAGATTTACATCCTGACAATGAGTTATGTAAATAGTGCAACTTTTAATATTTTTTCAATAGTTTAGAGTTTTCTAAACTATTGAAACCTGTTTCAATTTTAAATAGTGTTCCTTATGTTATTATATATCAAAGTTAAAAATGCTCTACAGGTTACACATGGTTATTTAGTCTGTTTGATCCACTCTATGTATAATCCTATTTTTAAAAAACAGTTAAAAATAAAAGTTGTTAAAAGTTATATGAATTTTAATACTAGTAGTAAACATTCAGAGGCTGCATTCATAGCAAGTGATAGAATTAGTACTCTTTTTCCTAAAGAAATATGCCATACATTATAACATTTCTAAATTGGACTTTTGTTCTATTATTACAAAGGTATTGACTTATGTATAATACATTTTTTTCTGTTTACAGATAATGTAAACAATCAGACAACTTCACCACTGTCAGAATTTTCTCCAACACTGAGCACTGAAACACCTTTACTTCTATCTTCCCATACTCCAAGGAAGGAAGTTCTCAGATTAAAAGTATAAAGGAATTGAGAAATGAAAATTACCGTTTGTCTCAAAAAATAAATGAACTTAAGTCTCAAGTTCTGATGCAAAAAGCAGATGTTCATAATTCATTGTCTGCAGATGATTGTCAGCAGTTGATTTATAAATTGAGTCCAAAGGAACTTGCCGATTTTATAACAATACAGATTGCCCAGACAAACAAGAAACCACGAGGTCGCCGCTATACAGATACTTTTAATCAAGAATGTCTAAAGATGTATTTTACAGGACCCAGGGTATATAAAAGCAAATTAGGGTTGCATTTGAGGATTTGGTATACATTCAAAATAGAAGCAGGCACTCTCCTATAGACAATTTCTCCTAACCAAAGCTCTACCTGGTGACGTTGTGCATTAGTCCTACACTGGCCACTGCAGCAGATTTAATACGGCCTGGTAAAATTTCATATATTTTTATATGAGACCGTAAATTTCTGCAACATCCTTATTTATCGGATTACAAAGACTATTTTGGGGATTTTGTAATAGAAGTGAGATTAGAGAGGTAAGTTCTTTGTGAGTCGTACAGGTGGTCAGTGGTGACTGGAAGACTACAGTTATTTATAAGAATTTACAAAAACAACCGCGAAATTGTGCTTTGCTGTACATTTATTCCACTATATAAAGGTTAGTTTTACAAAGTAGTTATTATTTTCTGAAACAAAAATATTATATTTAGGTGATATGATGCTATAAATATAGTTGTAGCAGATCTGATACATTGGACCAATAGGGTATATAGATATAACTTACAAATCCTCTAAATAAATTATTATTCACTCACTATTTTCAGTGTTTATATACCGAACCTAACGAAAACAAAATTGTTTCAGAAAAATGTCCTATAAGAAAAATAAAGGTTATTTGACAGAAAAAGAGTTAGAAGACATATTGGCATATTTATAAGAAAGTGAAAACGGCTTTGATGAAACTGATGAGTCTGATGAAGAGCTTGAAATTAAAGATTCTATCGATCGTGGCACTATGGAAGTTAGCGAAGAACCATTTAATTTTGAGTCGATCGATATCTACCCGCCTATTCGATCGCCTACAGCTACTAACAAAAAGGTCAATGGCAGCGAAATAAACGCACAAAATTTGCCTAACAACCATGTCAAAAAATTGAAAGAAAAATATTCTAAAATTAAATGGAAAAAGAAAAAATTAGTATTGCCTGAAGATAGTTTAGAATTTTTGGGTGACCAAACTGTGCCTAATTATATTTCAGACTTAGAAATTGAAAAAGTTTATTCTCATATTTATTTGATGACAATCTATTAGAGAAAATTGTTTCCGAATCTCATTTGTATTCTAAGCAAGTGGACGTAAATAAATCTGCAAATTTGATTTCTACTCGGCTCAAAAAATATTTAGGTATATGCATATACATGTCAATTGTACATATGCCGAATGTGCGAAAGTACTGTTCTGTATCCCTCGGTTATCACCGCATATGTTATGTCATGAGCAAAAATGAATTTGAGAGAATCTAGCAGGTCACCAGAGATCGAGATTCTTGAATCGAGAGAAAATTTTACTCCCCACTAAACTAACTCGCTTTTCAACTCTATCATAATTTCTCCCGATTTTAAAAAGCTGTATTCTTGAATACGGGGAGTAGAAAGGAGTGAGAGAAACCAGGAACAGTGTTGCTGGGTTTTCGATGAAAATTTTAACCAATGACAAAAGTTAATTATTGACAAAAGACAAGATACTGTCACCCGTCAACCTGATCACTATTTTTGTTTTTGTTATTATTACAGGCTGTTAACACATGAGGGGTATAGTTTCAAAGTGTACAATCTCCATATTTCAGAAAAAATGAGATCGATGACGCATTACGTTGAGTTTCTAGTCCTGAATCGTCATTCTTCAATAAATTTTGAGGGCAGAAAATTAGACTTTAATTCAAAACGTACAATCTCCAATGACATTTAATTTTTAAATCGTACAATCTCCTATCCAATATTTAAAATCAAAGAGTATAATCTCCAATGGGTTTTTCTTGTTTATAGTGGCGAATATTCAAAGCGGGCAATATCCTGTTCGGACTTGTCAACAAATCTCGTGCTAAAAACGTTCTGTTTTTACGTTATGTATTAGTGTTAGTTGCATGTGATTTGTGAAGCAGCACAGTTTGTTTATTAAAGTAGTATCATATTTTTTCGAATTCTTAAAGTAATAAATCGTGTAATGGAGGTAAATGTTACTCCTGTAGCTAGTAATAAAGCACGAAAAAGGCAACGTATTACCACATCATGGAAAAGAAGTCAGCAAAAAAAATTGAGCTAAGTTGCATCAAAGGATTTTGTATATCTTTGTATAAACATGGATTTTATTTTAGGTATAGTCCTCATTTGCTCCCAATTTATCCGAAATGTGGACACAAAAGTGGAGTTTCCACTCTAAATTTTATGGGACGAAGGAGAAAACATTTCAAGATAATTTTTTGCTGAAATATTACAAAACAGTTCCAATGCAGCGTAAACGCCCAAAAAATTCGCAAAATGTCGCGAAAACATTTAAAACACGATTTTTTATTCTGACTAACGAAAACAGAATGTTGGCTGTGTGTAAGAAAGCTTTCATGGAAATTTTGGGTATAACAAGGAGACGAATTGATACAGTTACAAAAAATTTCTATAGAACTTCCCTTCCTGCAATGAAAAATCTAGGTGGCGATAGAAAGCTGGAAAAGTACATGTTGAAAAAAAAATGCTGTTATGGATTTTATTAACAAATTCCGCGTATTTGAATCTCATTACTGCCGAGGACAAAGCCAACGGTTATATCTGAATTCTTCTTTGAATCTAAAGTCGATGTGAAAAATGTACTTAAAAGAAAATGAAAACCTTCCATTAAAAGAAAGCTATTTCAAGAAAATTTTTAATACACAATATAATCTTGGTTTTGTTTCTCCTAGAACCGATGCATGGTTGATATGCTTACAATTGACTGAGAAAATAAAAGCGTGCCATGATAACGACATAAAAGCCAACTTAATCATCAAAAAAAGGGTACATACGTCGAGGTCCAAAGCATTTTATACCCTTTTAAAAGACGGGATGAAGGTGTAGAAACGTTTTCTTTTAAATGTCAGAAAAATCAAGTTTTGCCTAAGATTCCGGATCAACAGGCGTATTATTTACGTCAATTTTATATGTACAATTTTACCGTTGTCAGAGGAACTTCCAAAGGTAATTTAAATCCATCTAATGTCACTTCTTTCGGTTGGACTGGACCGAAAACGAGTACAAGAAGGGTTCGAACGAGGTTGCCTCCTGCATTTATTACATTCTTGAATCGGCTAATTTTGGCGACAGTCTCGTACGAACCTTCAAAGCGAACGCATACCAGTAAAGTGAAGTTCCAGAGAAAAAACCACGAAAACAAGGTCCAACCGTTAAAAAGAGCGCGAAAACGACAACCACGTGTGTCAACGGTCGCGATATCCTAGGAATAGTGAACACGCAAATGGTACCACGGAACCGACGGGACGCGTTCTGGTAACTTGGACCACCAGAAAGAAGAATAAATGCGAAATTGCCACGTGGAGGTACAAATTGTGCATGTAAGGTACCAAAACTGGAAGTCTAGCATCTACCGAAACGGGCGTGGCGCCAGCCGGTCGATAAATCCTTGCAAACCGATTATTGAAAAATAAGGGGGCAGGAATATATAGATACTGGTGCTAACCTTGTGCTCATCGCCGTAGAGCCCCATCGAATACGAATAGTGACACCCAGGTAAAGTTAACACACAAACATACACAAAACAATATATACACATATCAATCACACACTATCACACCTATCACACATTCACACATCACAATCACACTCTACTCGAGACATTCAAGAGGAAAAGGTCACTGCTATCGCATACTAATTCTATGGTTGAATGTGAGTAGAAACATCAGAACACATACACATTCCAATTCCTACACTTACTAATCAACATACACACCCACCAAAATCCCTACACTTACTAGTTAACAATTTCATACACTTACTAAAAGCACATACACTAACACAAATACATACACATACTAATCCACACACACACACACACACAACATGCCACGACGACGAAAACAACCCGCCCCTGTCCAACCTCCTACCGACGACGGATGGTACACAGACTCCCAATCCGTTTCCTCTCATACATCACAAGTGTCAGTCACCATAGACGGACACGAACCAAAGTCGCCACAGGAATGGAAGCAGGCCATTCAAGCGGTCCGCTCCCAAAATCCTGAGGCGGCTTCCGAGAACACCTCACTCCAATAGTCCAAAATGTCAGTCAACAAACCCGAAAAACATCCCCTCCTGATGCCATCAAAAAAATCATCCAAAACGCCTTCATGTCTGCCTATCCCGGATACTACGAACCTACTACCCCTCCCACCCCCCCACTCCCTCTCCACCCAAACCAACCAAACCTATACCTCCCCCACCCCTCCTACCCCACCTATACCACCTGTATCCAAAACCAAACATCCTACTCCCAAACCAACACAACACACACACAGATACTACATTACACTAATCCCTACGAAGTTCTCTAGCCAGAGAAAACACCACCACCTATACACACACCCGTACAATCACCCGTCACATCCCAGTAAATCACAATCCCTCAATCCCATACTCCGAACACACAACAACCTTCATCCACCTACAGCTACAGAATCGAGGAAATCCCCTCGGATATCTGCCAGCAGAGACCATTCTACCGACTTATCAAAGACCAAAACCTCATCCCCAGTTTGGACTCAATAAAAGTCCTCCCGTCCCAAAAGGCAGCCGCCCTGCGAACCACAAAACTATTAGACATCCACGACATCACGGCAAAACTTCGTAAAGCCACTCGAGATGATACCATCTTACTTACTGCTCGCCAAGTCAGCAATCCCCAAAATCCACCACCCGCTCCTAAAAATTCACAGATATACCAATTCATAATAGCCGACGTCGGAAAAAATCTTTCCACAAAAAACATCGAGGATAATTTATCCGAAATCCAATTCCCGTATACCAAAGTGATTCGCATCATTGCCCGCTCCACCAACCAACCCACCTCGTATATCAGAGTATTCACTAACTCTGAACTCAAGTTCGCCGAAGCACTTTCGAGTGGTGTCAAGATCGAGGGTGAACGGTTAAATTGCGAGATCCCAAGATCTGGCAACTCCGTTCCGATTCGGTCAAAATACTGCTCGAAATGTTGCAAAAGCGGACATTTCCACAACGAATGCCCAGAGAAATCACATCTATGTCCATATTGTGGACAAAACCACAGGTCATCTGCATGCCTCAAGACATCCGATCCAAAATGCCCGAACTGTAGCGGCCCTCATCCCGCCTTCTCACCCAGATGTCCACACCGAAACGTATTTCCTAACAACTACAACCAAACCCAACCACTATACACACCAAAACAAATTCCCTCATACGACCTATCATCCGACATGAAATCCTTAATCCATTTCGTATCCATGACCTTATTCAACGTCTTCCCTGAAAAGAGAAGTGCGACTATCCGAGTAATCAACCAAATTTCCAATGCCCTATATGGATACGCCATAACCACCTCCCATTTCAACAACCGCATTAATCAAACCTTTACCCAACTCCGTAACGAATACACATGCACAGACTATACACACAAACAGAAATACATACACTTAGTAATACACACAACACTTTACCAACACGCTCACATCATCAATCATAAACATCTAAATTCTCCCAACATACTATTCAACCACACACACACTACACAAGTGAGCACCACACATACTCCTTCAGAGTCGATTAAATTACAACAAGGACAGGGGGAGATTCGTTTCCTGTGGTTTCCCAATCTCATTGCACAATGATACCTGATCCTAGGTGAGGACACAGCCACAGCTATCCTCCACGCGATTTCCAAACAACCAAAAAAGGTCAAACAATCTGAAAGGAACCGTTTTTTCCATGGAGCTTGTACTTGGTAGCAGGCTTGGTCCAGGCGGTGGACAGCTTCGGCAGCCCCACCAGTTTCTTCTTCTCATAGGGCGTGGACACGGACCTTCTGACACACCTGCCTCCTCCTGCGGCGGCACCCAGTCTTAGTTCTCACACGAACCCACCAAGCTGAAAAGCACCATTTATTAATTACGTATTAACCACCCTTGAAGAAGCACAAAGCTTAAAACAAGGTTAAAACGCGTCAGTCGGCTAATTTTGGAGACGATATTCATACTATCAGGCTCATGTGTGATGGATGCGGAGGCCAAAACAAAAACACGACACTCCTATTTATGTGTTGTTATTGGTTTTCTAGACAAGATAAAATTAGAAAGATTGAAGTAATATTCCCAGTGAGAGGACATTCTTTCATGCCTCCAGACCGGGTTTTTGGGAATATCGAAAAGGATATTTAAAAAAAGGAGATAATTTTAAAACCACATGAATATCTGGAGATGTTTTCAAAGTATAGTACTGTACATTGGGTTGGAGAATTAGTCGAAATATATGATTGGAAAAATGAAACAAGCAAGCAGATTAAGGCTCCAGGTCAATGGCATTTTGTTTTCTTAAAAATGAAGAGGATTATTTTAACTAAAAGCCCTCAAGGCACAGTGTTAGTCCACGGTAAGTTAGCTTATAAGACGTTGGTGAGGGAAAATCAATAACAAAAAAAACTAAGAACATTGAAAGAATGAAACCTGCCAAAATTCCGAAACATAATGTCGTGATCAATAACAACAAAAAGTTGATATTAATACTTTATTATGTTGTCATTTTGGAGAGGACTGGAAAAGTGATCCCCTTTTAAGTTTTTACAAATTCATCATCATCGAAGACAATCGAGAAGACAATGCAGCTCTAGAAAATGGAACTGTCGACGATGAAACGTTGTGTGAGAACGTCGAAGAAGATGATGGACTTTCCATTTAATTAACTATTTTTGAATAACTAAATGTGTATTATCTCAATAAAATAAATAAGTTTAATAAATAATGTTCGTAAGTTATTTTCAATGTGGACAAACTCCATTAGTTATTTTCATAATGTACAATGTCCAAATATTTTTCTAGAATTACTTATTTTATTATTTTATTATGTTATGTTATTTTTGAATAGTTTAAAGAAAAAAATTGGTTATTATCTCGTAGTTGTCATATAAATGTAATAGAGAAGAAAAATTTGTTTAATTGTTTATATGAAATAGGTTATCCGTTTTTTTCGATTACTGAAAATTTAGGAAACATGGAGATTGTACACTTTGAAACTATACCCCTCACATCGTTGTTACAAAACAGCTAACAAACAGTTTTTAGTTATAGTTTTTTAAAATTAAAAACAGGTTTTATTTTTAAAAATATTTATCAGGAAGTCAACCATCTTTTTTGGATATGTATTCCTTAAATTTTAACAATTCATAGCATGAAATTTACAAAATAGAAAACCTCCAATTCTAACCTTATTCTTTTTAACAGAAACATGGCACATATTTCGGCAGAGCAGAAAGAAATTATGCTGGATTTCATAAAAACAAGGCCGAAATTATATGCCGGGAAATTTTTGCCAGAATTTACGAGGCAAGAGTCTAGGGCGTTATGGCAGGAATTGGCGACCATAGTAAATTCCAATTGCAATGACACCAAAAAAGAAGGGAGTGCTTGGCCTAAGGTAAGTTATAAAAATACACTGGTTATTTTTCAAGAAACTTTTAATTCAGAACTAAACAACTTTTCATCATATAAAAATATTATTACTTCGTCTTCTATAAAACATGGAAAAAACTATTTCCCACATTCCTTGTTTTCATTGTAGACCTGGATTGATATAAAAGTAAAAAAAGAGTAAAGAGGTACAGGAGGAGGGCCAGCAACAACTTCAACAACAGATGCCTTTGAGGATGGGGTGATAGAACTTCTGAGCCCTATATCTATATTAGGAAACATGGAGGTACCAGAGCCAAGTGCCTCGAGGGTGAAATATTCCCAGCGAACATAGAAGAGGAAGAATCATTTAAAAATATAAAGGTATGTTATATTATATGTTTTTGAAGGTATTTCTTATTAGAACCCAACAGTTGCATATCAGGTCATACACAAAAGCTCAACTTCTCTAATGAAGTATATTAAGTAGAAATGTTAAACTACATAGCTCATAGAACTGTAATCACAGCATCTTCAGTACAAATATTTACAGTAAAACAATATATACATATGATTATCTATTACTTGACTACAATCAGCTAATAAATTTCTTGTTTTACAGCTTGAGCATCAATACCATGCATCCACCCATAAAGATGACCAAGAACAACCAACATCATCAAATGTCTAAAGGGAAACGTAAAACAAAAACACACAGTCACGTAGTATCCGTGACACACAATCATACCGAGAAAAAAAAATTAAAAATAATGAAACTGAAGCATTAAGAGAACAAAAAAAGTCCTCAAAATGATTTCCATGGTGCTAGATGATATAAAAGGCTTCTTAAATGAATTAATTTAAGTTTTTTTTTAATTAAATTTTTAAATTATATGAAATTTTGTTTGTTTTTCTCTTCTTCAATCCTAAACCTCTAGATAGAGTGTAGCAGTTGTCGTGGTGTTATGTATGTATGCAGATACTATCAGTGTAGTGTTTATTATTACATCTTGAACACCCACTAGTTTGTAATACATAGTTTTTTTCAAGTTTATTTTTAGTTCAACTTCATTGTTAGCTGCATTTAGGTCGTTTATAACATAATTTCTGCAGGATTATTAGCAACAAGAACAATGGGCCCTGTGATGTATCAAAAACGTTATATGACATGTTAACACGTTATGTTAAAATAACGTTTGATCATAAGAGCATGTATAACGTGTTGCCAACAATTAGATGTGATGTATCAAGTTTTTAACGTGCACGTTATCAAGCATGTTATTCTAAAAACGTTAAGGTAGAAGAAAGTATTGTCTTACGCGACAAGAACAACACTATACAGAAATTGAATAAGTTAGAGGAAGACATACGTCAATAACAGGCAGCGAAGTACGCATCTTATTCAGCGCACATCTGGTACCAAGATTTTATTTGAAACTTCTCTGCCCATGTGGCGTTCTTCTTGTGCATTTCAATTATTCCTTTTTTGCTTTTCGTGTCGTGTGTACAAAATGGCTCAACGTTTAAAAAAACCACCAAATTTCAATATGAAAATTTAATAGCATTTGTAGAAGAAAATAGGATGTTACTGACGGGTAAAACAAAACCCAGTGAAGTAAACAAAATAAATAAGTTGTGGCAGCAATTTTCCGAACAAGAAAATGCACGTGGTAATGAACCACCGATATCTGCGTAACAGTGGAAAAAGGTAAATAAAAATATTTTTAATTAGTCCAATCAAAGACCTAGATTTAAAAAAGTGTAATATTGAAAAATTACAATTTTTAAGGGTTTTTTGCAATAACAACTTAATGCATGTCTGGCGCCTTGAAATACTTAGTGTAAGTCTTTCTCTTTCATTCTCTTTCACTGTTTCTATTAGCCTAATAATAAAAATTGTGTCTGTTGTGGATCTGCCTTGCATAAATCCAAATTGAATTTCTGATATTTGCAATCAATAAGTATATGATACACAATTATTTGATAAACTACCTTCACAAGTAAATATAACTAATTACTTTTACACCCGTAGATATTTCTGCAAGTACTAAACAGTTGAGTGACACTGAAGATCGTCTCTTAAATGTAATATCAAAAACACATTTAGGGGATACTGAGATCTTCGATACTTTTCCTCAACTTTCTACCAGTGGTAAGAGAAATGATCAATTAATTAACAAAATGTTGTAATAGCTTTTTTGCAGCATTAAAAGTAGATGTGGTAAATGAAGAAACAGATTTAGTATTTGTTGACGGCAAGATTTCTTAAAATTTAAAAAATAACTTGTGAAAATATTCTTTATTTTAGATATTCCTTTAGTAGAAACAATCCACAATTATGCTACAAAAATGGAGAAATCTGCAAATAGTATGTTCAAATATTGACGCAGGGCAGGGCAGCACAGAACTGTGTTTAAGAAAACCTGCCAGAGCAGTCGTCCGGACACAGATTCCTGTGCCGCGTAGAGAGCAATTTGTTTCTAATAAAATTTTGTGTGGTTATATTCGAAATGAATGTACAATTAATTGAATTGGTGAGAAGCCAGACAATTCGTTACGATACCAAATATTTAAAAGTAAAATTACTTACTTACTTAGTCCTAAGCCTTTCTACCGTTAGGTGTAAGGCTGGTGGGGTTAAGATTTGCACTGTTGTCTCCATGCTATCCGGTCTTGTGTTAGATTTCGTGCACTTTCCCATGTCAATCCTTTCTTCTCAACTTCTTTTCTGATTTCGTCTACCCACCTAACTATTGGTCTTCCTCGTTTGTTTTTCCCTTGCATTCTCGTTTCAAACACTCGTTTTGTTAATCTTTCATTCGACATTCTACACACGTGCCCGAACCATCTTAGTTGCCCCTCTACTATTTTTTCGTTTATTGGTTCTAGTTTTAGGTTTTGTCTGATTGTTTCGTTTCGTATTTTGTCTGTCCTCTTTCTGTTTGCTATTTTCCTCAGGAACCTCATTTCCATAGCATTGACTCGAGATTTTTGTCTTCCTGTCAATGTCCATGACTCGCTATTATAGATGATTGTAGGTCTAACTACTGATTTAACGACTGCCGTTTTTACCTTCTCCGGTATTTCTTTTTTCCCCAAAAATGTTGTTTTCATAGTGTTAAATAAGCTTCCTGTTCGTCCCATTCTCTCATTTATTTCCATGTCTTGTTTACCGTTTGATTCAATTATTGCTCCTAGGTATTTAAAATGTTCCACTTGTTCTAGTTGTTTTCCGTTTAATTGTATTGCGTGTGTCTTTCTCTTATTTGAAATTATCATTGTTTTTATTTTCTCTGTATTTATTTTCATATTTATGTTTGACAGTTCTTCTTCTAGGATTTCAAGGTTGTTCTGTAGGTCTTCTGTTTTCTGCTATCAAAACCATGTCGTCTGCAAATAGAAGCTCTGATAGTTGAGTCTGTTTCATTTGCCAGTATCCTAATGTTAGTTTTCCCATTCTTCTCTTGGCTTTCTTTATTGCTTCATCCAGTACCACTGAGAACAGCAGTGGGCTCAACACGCATCCCTGTTTGACGCCTTGACTTGTAGTAAATTCTTCGGATTCCTCGTTGTTGGTTCTCACCGTATTTGTATTATTATTGTACATATCCTTTATTACATCAATTGTTATCCTGTCAACTCCTCTTTCCTTTAATGTCCTCCATACGTCCTTTCTTTGTATTCTGTCAAACGCCTTTTCCAGATCAATAAAGCATATATGTATTTCTCTATTTTTATTGATTACTTTCTCACTTATTTGTCTTATTGTGAATATGTGGTCTTGCGTGCTTCTGTCCTTCCTGAATCCACATTGTGTATCTTCCATAGTTGGTTCTATTTGGGTTTTTATTCTTGTTTCTATTATTCTTGCGAATACCTTCCCAGGAATACTTGATATAGTAATACCTCGGTAATTATTACAGTTTCTCTTGTCGCCCTTTTTGTGTATTGGTAGTATAATGTCTTTCTTCCAGTCCCGTGGTATTTCAGCTCTCTTTGTGATATCATTCATTATTTCTTTCATGCTGTCCACTCCCTCTATTCCCATGAATTTTATCATTTCCGGGGTGATATCATCCTTGCCTGATGCTTTGCCCAATTTAACTCTTTCAATTGCCTTTTCTAGTTCCTCTGTTGTTATGGGTTCTACTTTTTGTTCTTCATTAATTTCTTGTATCTCCACTATGTTGTCTACGTCTGTATGAGTTAGCTCTTTGAAATGTTCTCTCCATCTTTCCATTATTTGGTTTTCTTCTGTTATTACCTTTCCATTCTTGTCTTTTATATTCGGCATCATGTGTTCTTTCTTTTGTCTGAGCTGTTTTAATGCGCCATAGAAGAGTTTTTGGTTTTCTCTATAATTATTTGTCATTTTTAGTCCAAACTTTTCCCATGACCTTTCTTTTTCTGCTTTCACAGCTATTTTAACCTCTTTTCTTTTTTCTTTATATGCCTCATAATCTTCAGGGCGCTTTGTACTTAGATATCTCTTCCATTTTTCTTTTTTGTTCTTTACTTTCCTTCGTATTTCGTCCGTCCACCATTCAGTTCTCCTCATGCTATTATTTGCTATTTTTGTCTTCCCGCAAGTTTCCTCAGCAGCTATGATTAAGCTGGTCTTGAGATTTTCCCACTTTTCTTCTATACTTGCAGTTTTTGCCCTACCTTTCAAAATATTGTCTAATTTTTCTTGGAATATCTTCTTATATCTTTCTTCTTTTAATTTGTAGCTTTTTACTTTTTCATTTACTACCTTTCTCCTCTTTTCTTCATTTTCTTTTGCTGTTCTCATTCTCATTATTACTAGATGATGATCACTGCCAATCTCTGAGCCTCTTTTGACTTTCGTGTCTTGTACTCTTTTCCATTTGTTGCTACTTATCAAAAAGTAATCTATGATTGATTTTTCATTTCTACTTTCTTGTACTCTCGTGTATTTGTGTACTTTTTTATGTTTAAATTTTGTATTTGTTATAACAAGTTTATTCTCCATACATATTTCTATTATTCTTTCACCATTTTTGTTTAGTATTTCTTCTCCTTCTTTTCCCATGCATTCCTCAATTCCATTGTTATTATTTCCGACTCTACCGTTTAGATCTCCCATTACAATTACATTTTCTTCCCCATTGTCAATTTGCATTTGGAGCTCCTCGAAAAATTTATCCTTCTCTTCCTTTTTTGCATCTTCATTTACTCCGTAGGCTGTTATTATTGTCCATATTTCCTCGTCTATCAGTTTCATTTTCAGCGATAATATTCTCTGGTTAACATATGTTTCTTCTATAACGTATTGTAGTCTATTCGGTGCAATTATTATCCCTACGCCTTCTTTTGCTCTCTCCTTTGCATCAGCTCCTACCCAAAATAACCAATATCCTTTGTGTATTTTCTTAAAACCTCTTCCTTTCATTTTCGTTTCCGTTATTCCTAATATTTCTATTTTTTGTCTGATCATTTCTTCTACAAGTTCTACCTCTTTTCCATTGATGCTTCTTACGTTCTATGTTCCCATTTTTATCTCTCCTTTTTTCTGCGGTATATCTTTCATCTTCTTTCTATTCTCATCCTTGTTTACCTTTGCATCGTGCTTTTTCCTATCGTTATTCCTATTCGTCGCCCTGGTCGTCATTGTCAGATCCTTTCCGTTGCTTTGGTCGTTATCAATGTTCCTCGTGTGGGTGTAGTTTTCTAGTTTTTTGGATGTTTTTCCAGTTCCTTTTTTATTTTATTCCATCTCCATTCTTCTTGGTTTACTAAAACCTTGTTGTAACCAATTTTGACGTCTTTGCCTTTCTCTTTTTCGTTTTTTGCAAAATTTCTTAGGTGTTTCTGCTTTTCTTTCTCTTCTCTAGTCAAGTCATCATTGATGAATACTTTCTCTCCTACGACGTTTTTTAGTTTATATTTTTTTGCCATAATCTCGTGTTTTTCCTCTTCATTTCTTAGTTTTATTACGCATGTATTCTCGCCTATTTTTTTTACTGTTGTAGGTGTAATATCAATTTGAAGATGTTTATTAAAAAGTCCTTTTATTCTTTCTTTTAGGCTGCTTGGTTCATTTGTATCCATTTTTAGACCATTTATTACAATGTTGTTTTTTCTTCTATTTTTTTCGATTATTTCGACTGCTTTTTTCATTTCTTGTAACTCTCTCCTTATTTCTGAATTCTCTTTTCTTATATCCTGATTTTCTTTTTTTTAATTGTTCGTTTTCTACTGTCAGTTTTAGTAGAGCTTCGTTTGTTTTGTTTTGTTGGTCTTTAATTTCTCTTATTTCAGTTTTTATTTCTTTCTGTTCTTGCTTCATATCTTTTTGAGTTGTGTTCATTTCTTTCATCATTATTAATAACTGGTCTAATTTCTCAGATTCAGTTGTTTGGCGTTTTGTAGGAGTTCTTGGTGTTTTTTTTGCTGTTTACAAAAAAATCTATATTTTCTCCTTTTCTTTTTCTTCCTTCATCTGTAGAGTATTCGTCGCTGTCCATTCTTACAATATTTTCCTTGGCCTTTTCTTGTTATTTCGCTGTTTATCTCCTTCCCTGTCCTACACCGCGAAAAGAGTCGTCGACCAGTCAACCCGTCGAATCTCCGACCCTTATCGGTGTTTATATGTTGGTCACTTCTACCGAGTTAAGGTAAAATTAAAGGATCAATAATTATGGAATGATATAGGAAAAAAACTAAATTTAAAAAGCGGTAAGTTAAACAAATACTTTTAATTATATTAAATATATCAGAACAGTAAGTAGGTAGATAGCTACGTTATTGTTAAGGGCATAGGCGCAAAATTTCGCCTGTCAAAATATTAAATGTGTTTTAAATGCATTCATTGCATCCTGAGGAATGAATCCTGAGAAAACTAATAAATATTTTTGAAAAATTTAAACGCAGAATGAAAGGTTACATTATTACTGAGGGCCGAAAGTCCCTGAAAACTTCTATAATGTTTATTTATTTTAATATGTTACATAGATGAAACTAAAAGAGAAAATTTAGTATGATTTCTAATTGAAAATATTTCTTTCAAAAGAAATTTATTATTTATTCTTAAGTAACTTTCGGCCCTCGGTAATATACATTTCAATATGCGTTTAAATTTTTCAAAAATACTTATTAGTTTTCGCAGGATTTCAAATAAATCAATACGTTTAAAACACATTGAAAATTTTGACAGGCTAAATTTTGTACCTTTCCCCTTAAGGCCACTAGAAGATTTTTCTGCGTAAATAAAATACTAAAATTTTTCTTTTAAGACACTTGATTCTTGCCAAGGTATTTGCTCTTATGTATTAAAATATTACGTAAAGTTTTTCCTGAAAGTAGCTGACTTGTAGGGAGTAGGGAGTCGGTTCCATCCACGTTGTTAGAGGCTTCTTTACAGCCTCTTAGGTAATTGTGCAGGACACAGACTGCTTTTGTAACATTCACAACTTTTAACTTTTATTTCAAAAGGCTTTCTGAACACACGAAATCGAGAGGCGAGAATTCCAAAGGCACATTCAACACATTGACGGGCTTGCGACAGCCTATAGTTAAATATTTTATTTTTAAGATTATCATTACCAATAACGCTTCATCTCAGATAAGGTCGCATCAAATTTTCTGTTAGCGGAAAGGCTTCATCGCTCACAAAAACGTATGGTAAATGCACTTCAGCTGTACCAAATAAAGTCGGCTGTGGAAGACCCAAGGTTCTTATTATCATTATTTTCCCAAAGAATGATTATAATAGAAATAGAAAAGCTTGAGAAAATATTACCATCGCTGAATCTCCCCATTGACCCAACATCAATGGTACTAAATTTATAATTTGCATCAACGGTAGCCATTAAAAAAATGGAACAATGTTGTTTGTAATTGTAGTACGAGGAGCCAGTTTTTGGTGGTTTGTTAATTACGATATGTTTCCCGTCGACAGCTCCCACGCAATGAGGGAAATGCCATTTCTTCTCAAAATCCGATGACATCGCTTGCCACATTTCAGTACTCGGTTTTGCTAAGTACAGTTTTTGCATGTTGGTCCATATTGCAACAGATATCTCATTTACTATTTTAGTAACTGTTCGTTCCCCCATTCTATAGCTGTACGCTATGCTTTTGTAGCTATCTCCAGAAGCTATATACCTACAAAAGAGTTCCATCTGTATTACTATTTTTCACACATCATGCAATATTGCATAAGTCTTTTATCCCCTTTACGCCTGAGTTTATTTAAAAACAAAACTTTGTTACAGGAAATGAGGCGAAGCCACTTTGGATTAAGCTTCGTAACTGCCACCGCGATGCACTGCGAAGACAGAAAAAGTGTCTAAAAAGCGGAGCTGCTGCTGTCATCATAAAAAAATGGAAATTTCAAAAACAGATAAATTTTTTTATTCCATATATATCCAACCGTTTATATCCAATGGATGTAAACGGACTAGCCAATAAAATAAAAGTAACTGTAACAACATCGGTTAAGAAAATATGCTCAAACACGAAAACAGTCAAAACATCTAAACTTCAACCTAATACAATTAAATTACTAAAAGAAAGACGAAACAAAACAGATCGAACTTCGGACAGCTTCAAAAGTTTAAACAAAAACGTGAAGAAAGAAATTAGAAACGATCATATAAACTATACTAACAATCTAATAAAAAATATAATACAAGATAACTGCAATATGAAAGTACTCAAAGCAAAAAACTCAAACGGCACAAGAAAAATCATAGAAATAAAAAATGAGAAAAACCTCACCGTCCGAGACAGAAAAGAAATAAGCGAGGCCATTGAAAAATTCTACACTAAATTATACTCGGCAAATACACAACCACAACAACGACGTACTGAACGAACAATAATTAACACCGGCTCAGAAGAAATACCGGACATAACCGACTATGAAATAAGAATGGCCCTAAATCAACTAAAAACGAATAAATGTCCGGGAGAGGACAAAATTACAGTCGAAATGTTGAAAATCGGTGGAAGAAAAATAGAACAGGTATTAAATATTTTATTTAATAAAGTAATTGATGAAGGAAAGATTCCTCAAGAATGGTACAACTACGAAGTCATTTTACTATTCAAGAAAGGAGACAAAGCAAACATCGAGAATTACCGACCAATATCCTTGCTCTCACATCTGTATAAATTACTAACTAAAATCATAACCAACCGCCTAACACATAAGCTCGATTTCTATCAACCTATCGAGCAGGCTGGATTCAGAAAACATTTTAGTACCATAGACCACTTGCACACCGTAA
The DNA here is from genome assembly GCF_040954645.1 of Diabrotica undecimpunctata. Taxonomy (NCBI): domain Eukaryota; kingdom Metazoa; phylum Arthropoda; class Insecta; order Coleoptera; family Chrysomelidae; genus Diabrotica; species Diabrotica undecimpunctata. The sequence goes on from NC_092811.1 coordinate 63,014,201, forward strand.
GAACACTGATAGAAAAATGCACCGAGTATAATGTTCCAATTCATATGGCGTTCGTCGATTTCCATAAAGCATTCGATTCCATCGAATTATGGGCAGTGCTTGAATCTCTAGAAAATGCACGTATAGATTCAAGATACAATAACATAATTAAAAACGAAAACTATCCCAAACTATCTGAAAATATCAGACGAATCATAATGAATTCATCAGAAAACACACACATATCTGTCAAAGTTGGAAATACTCAACCATTTCTTGACAAATACTAAGGACACAATACCCTATATGAACCGTAGTGGAGTTTACAGACTGACTTGTTCTGATTGTGATGCCTCCTACATTGGCAGGACTTATAGGTCACTTTCAACTAGATCTGCTGAACACTCTAAAAGAGATAATACATCAGCTTTTTCACACCACCTTAAAGTTAATAATCGTCATTTCAACATCCCTGATGGAGTCAAATTAATTCATAACATCCAAGATGGACTAGCCCCAACTGTGTTAACCGCCAAACTATCCTAAACCGACCTTTTACTCCCATACACTGACAACTATTCCCTTAATTTTCATCAACATTCCACTAATTGCATTCAAATTTCATTTTTCATTTTGCTTCTGTTTTCCCTTTCCCAACCAGCCCACTAACATCTAACATTTTAACACCCTTACTAATCAATCACCCATTAAGACATATCATACCTCAATTTGTCCACCTCCTCATTTCTTTCTTTTTATTCATCATACTCCTATTCCACCATTTTATCCTATGGCAGTTTCTTATTTCTCATCCTCCTGCCAGTTCTTGTATAACTCACCCCTTCACAATTCTTTTCCTCATGTCTCCTACTTCTTAAGGTCACCTTACTTGTCTTTTTACTTTTTTCCACCATAATTCTTCATCTTTAATCTCTAAAAATTTTTTTAAAAATCACACACCTTTTTGACACTTTCAGTCTGTGGACCCCATTACCACCTATATTACACAAGGCAATCTAATCCCCTCACAGTTAACTCAACATATAGACTCTATTATTTCATTCTTTCTCTAATACTTATTCACACACCTATCATTTTGTCTCGTTTTCCATTCACATACTTAATTATTTAACTTTGTCCATGCAGTTCACAACAACATAGTATCCAATTTATTCTTGCTGCTGTACATTACTCAACCAACATGTTACATTTTCTCTTTCCTATATTAATACTCTTATTCATTCTTTCTCAACTGCATTTAGGGGAGAGTTACCTAAGACGGGACGGTTCCCAAGTAGGGACACTAGCAATTCTAGAAAATCTGTAACAAGTGGCAACACCTGCACTGGAAGAATGAAAGCTCGCCATTCAGTCGTATTGTCACGTAAACGACACGAGGCTAGCATACCGGTAGTGTTCGTCAGAACAAGTTGTTAATGTTTACATATTTTTTTAAATTTATGTACGTACATTATATTGAATATAGCGTTAATGGTAAGTATCTGTGAAACTTAACGTTATTAGTCAATAACAGAGTTTATAGTCATTGCATTTCACTGTAAAGTATTTGCCACTAAAGCTTTTGTTTAATATCGGTTGAGATTTTTACAAAATGGGTGCAAATCTCTTAAGATGAGACAAAGTTAAACTTCCTAAGTCGGGACGTCCCATCTTAGAAACTAAAATATGGCTACAGATATTCTTCTTATACCTGCCTACTTTTAACTAATTAAATCATTAATTACTCATAAATTCTTACATATAACGGTAATTAATTCTAAAAATATTTATAAGTAGGGGTTCAGTAATTAGATTATACCCAAGGTCATAATATTCTATCCTTGATTATAGCTAAGTAAAGATAATGTGTCATTAAAAAATGTTTTATTCAGTGAACTCTATATCTCGTAAGTGGCACTGATATATTTTTCTTTTACAGATGCCAAATAGAAATCCAAATTCCTATTACAAAAGAAAAACTGATCGTGGAAACTGGTCCGTTCAAAATATGATTCTAGCTGTACAAAAAGTTCGGAATAACGAACTATCGCTTCGAGAAGCTGCTGACAGATATAATATTCCTAAAAGTACTCTTCTGTCGCGAGAATGGTATTATATTTTATTATGCCTGCCACCACACTGTACGCATAAAATGCAACTCCTAGATGTTTCGTATTTTAAATCATTTATGAGTTATTATGATTTGTACCTTACTAGATGGCTAAAAAATCGTTGTGGTCGTACATTTGGAATATATCAAATCTCAGGGGCTGTTGCAGAAGCATTCTCAAAGGCATCTTCTGTACAGATAGCGACAAATGGATTCCGAGTAACCGGAATTTGGCCTTTTAATGAAGACGTATTTCAAGACTGCGAATTCGCTCCCTCTAAACCGACGGAACAATCAGTGGACAATGAAACTACATCACAGGTCAATAAATTACCCGTAATGATGGCTCATACCGAAGGCGTAAATCAAGTTGAAATGTATGATAATCCGATTTCTTCAATCTCAAAACAGTCTGTTTTAAGGTCACCTAAAGATGGCGATTCCGAAGATAACAGACCGATACAGAGAAGCCAAATCATTTCTATCCAATTTCCGACATCCAAGGTAAAAGTGACTAATATTAGTCCGCTACCAAAGGCACAGAAAAAGAAAGGTAAGACTTCTTCTAGACATTCTCTGAAATCCGCGATACTCACAGAATCGCCATATAAAAATAAATTAGAGACGTTGCAATCCACAATCCCTACTAACAAGGTTAAATCTGTGAAACGAACTGTAGTTATGGACCACAGCGCTCGAAATGCAAATATTAGCAATATCACTGTCGTCACTTCAACTAAAGATGATTCAAACTGCATTCTATGTGGAAAGAAGTACGCGGAGAGTAGTGAAGACTGGTACAACTGCAAAATATGTTCAAATTAGGCTCATGAGTCTTATGGAGTAATGGATGATCTCTATTTTATTTGTGGAAGTTTTATAGAGTAATGTCCCTTTTTGAGAAACCCAACGGACCATCTTAGGATTCCGGTTTCTCATGATGGGACATTCACACTTTTTTTTTAATAACAGAAAACGAAGCATATTTTTTATTTAGTTTATATCTAAAATGTGTTAATAATTAGAAAAAAGTTTCATTTTATTACCTCAACTTTTTTTTAATATCTATAGATTTTCAAGTATTTGTTATAAAAAAAAACTGTCCCTACTTGGGTGACTCTCCCCTATACTCATTTTAACATACTTCACAATATGGCAATATTATATTAATACGATCAAAACTACAATATAATTATAGTTAGAATATCATATTCTGTTATCATATTATCTCAAAAATTTTAATAGCTTATTCATTTTACCAATTAATAATAAAAGAAAAATTTTTTTAAACTCTCAGAGACTTACACACCAGGTCTCTTACTGTTGTTAGGCAACCACCATTACCCAAATTTAAATATATAAAAAATTTTTAACTTCAATTTCATTGATTCCAACTTAATCATTTTATTTATATACTTATCTATATCATTCTTACACTATTATGTGGATAGTACCACATCAATTTCTTTCATTGTCCATATCTATCAATTTTCAAACCACTTATTATGTCATAGATTCAACCTCAAACATTAACTCCACTAAATAACTGACTTGTTGTTTTTTCAATAATAGAGATTTGCAGATTTAAAGGGAAATAAAATTTCTAGCATTTAAACAGATTCAATTTTAATTAAAGGTTCACTAGTACGATACTAGGTATTATTATAATAACATTAAAAATTTTTATAATTTTTAATAATTACATTAGTCGCGGAACCCACCAATACTTTGTCATGTTTAGTTGTCTTCTTAAATTATATTCCTGTCACCTCAGCCAGTTGGTATGTGTCGTCTTAACTGACAAGAACCACGTGTTAAAAACCGAGCAGAAATATATGTAGTTCCTCAAGTATTAAATTTATCCATTGTCATCGACCTAGAGTCAACACATAATTTAAGTTTGGAAAGATGTAACCCATATATGGATGTCATAGAAATCTAATTTCATTGTTAGCTTCAAGTACATAAGGCACTGAAGATGATCTGATTAGATCGAAAACGTTCTGCTGCTACTGTATAAATTTTGACGACACTTGTAAAAGTTTTAACTACATGTTTATTTTATACACCTAAATACAATGGTGAAGTGTTTTAACTTCTGTATGTTTTTTTGATAATTAAAAACATATATGAAAATGCCACCATGCAGATAAAGCTGGACGAAAGCACAAAAACTAATCCCATAAGACTACAACGGGGAGTAAGACAAGGAGACACCATCTCTCCCAAACTATTTACCCTTGCTCTAGAAGACATTTTTAAGAAACTAGAATGGAACAATAAGGGTATCATCGTCGACGGATCATACTTAAACCACTTGCGATTCGCAGATGACATAGTTTTAATAGCCGATAATATTCAAGAACTAAATGATATGTTACAACAATTAAATGCAGTTTCAGGAGCGGTAGGCTTAAAAATGAACTACAGCAAAACTAAAACAAATACTGAGCCGAGACCAGACAAATATAACAATACAAAATCATACCATAGCAAATGTTGAACATTATGTATATCTAGGTAATGTTATCAAACTAGGAAAACCAAATCAAGATGCTGAAATTAAAAGAAGAACACAACTGGCATGGGGCGCTTTCGGCAAATTAGCATATATCTTGAAAAACACCTCCATTCCTGTAAACTTAAAGAAAAAGGTGTATAACACATGCATACTACCAGTTTGTACTTACGGCTTGGAGACAGTAGCCTTTACCAAAAAATCTGCTAAAAAATTAAAAACAATGCAAAGAACAATGGAACGAATCATGCTTGGAATATTACTAAGAGACAAGATTAGAAACACCGAGATAAGACGTAGAACGAAGATTAGGGATATTGTGGAAGAAATTGCAAAAATGAAATGGCGCTGGGCAGGTCACGTAACCCGATATAATGACAACAGGTGGACACGGAGAATTCTAGAATGTAGTCCAAGGACGACAACAAGAAGCATGGGAAGACCTCAAAAAAGATGGGTAGATGACATAAGAACAGTGGCAGGCAAACAGTGGATTAGATTGGCGCAAGATAGAGAAAGATGGAAGCAATTGGAAGAGACCTACATTTATGAGTGGATGGAAAATGGCTGACAAAGAAGAATATCCAACAGATCACGTGAAGGTAATTTATAAGAAGATAGTTAAGATGAAGACCCACAACAGGAAAACTCCATAGTTGATCCAGAGAGTGAAATTTTTGACGAGGTGACCAGCGACATTCGACATGATACCGAATAAATCGAGAATGTTAAAAATGACATTGTTAGTGAGCCGTCTACGTCTGGTATTGTTATACAAAAAAATAACGAAAAAGAAAATGCCAAACGTAAGGCAACTGAAGACCAATCAATCACAACCAAAGCAACTAAAAATAAGAAATCTAAAAATGATGATATACAGGAAGTGATAAAGCAGCCAATTATGCAACGTCAAAAAAGGGCCGAAGAAAGAGCAGTTGAAAAGGCAGCACAGAAGCCTTTGGATGATGATCTCTATCATTTTTATATATCGATTTACAAAATAACCAAAAAAATGCATACTAAATCTCAACATCGTGCAAAAAATGATGTGTTTTAAGCTATATCGCAGCTGGAAGCGCTGCATATCTAGAAATTCAGGATCCCAGTCAAGAAAACTACACTCATAGTGAACAAAGCGTTTTTACAGGTGCATATGTTAATACCCATATTCAGCAGCCCCCTTACTCGTCAACACCTCTTCCATCACGAAGTTCCAGTCACAGTGACCTGTATACTGAGAATCAACATTGTTGTAATCCTCTAGCTCCTATTATCAACAACCCTTTTTTATGCTCAAATGATTACAACTCTAGAAGCACCAGTAATTATTCATCTACTACACTCACCCCCAGGTTTTCTGCTGAGATATCTCCTCAAACCGCTAATCCCGGTAATATTCGTAATTTTGTGAAAAAAATCAGCTAGTTTTTTTTTGGTTCCTATTGGTTTTTGGGCATTACAACCATCTGAATAAATACTGTTTTCTATTATATTATGTACTTCATCAACTTGTTTTCTGCTTAACCGAAAATAATTTAAATAACGAGGCTCAGAGAATTCAGATGATAGTGCAAATTCCCCATGAGTATTTCTCTTTTTCATATAGTTGCTTTTCCGAAAATGATTTTTTTCTCTATGACATGTTGAATAATAAAACTGTTTCTTCAAATTCTGCGTCTGACTCTGATTCGGAACTGTCCAGAAATAACGCCATTATTTAAATTATAAAATTCCCTTTCAATGTTCATATAATATATTTGATATTCGCACCTTAAAATTTTCGAGAGGACAGCTTCCAAATATGCGCTAACACTGCGTGACACGTATATTTTCTGACCTGTGTAACCTGCTCTGCATTGCGTCACCTGCGTCCCAATGTGCTGCTTGCTTTATGGTTGTGTATAAATAAAACAAACATTTATTGTAGATTCTTTATTATATCAAACACAGAGCGAGGAGCAGGAGGAGGAAAGGCGAACTGAAGAAGGTATATATCGCTCATTTACCAGAACAACGTGATATCTCAAAAAATACGATTTTTTTATTATCCGTTAAATAAATCCGCCGTATTTCCTTCTATATACTGCAAAAACATGGTATCTTTAACATAAAAGTAAAATGTGCTTTGGAGGGACAAAGACAGAAATTATGTGACAAATCATCTTGTAGCGTTGTCTCTTTTGGACACCTCGTTATTTTCGATAGCGTGACATATTAGTTGTGATCTGTCTGGCGTAGGGTGAAGTGCTCTCTGTTTTACAAACAACGTAACATCACGACTATATCACCCTGTTAGTGCAAAGGTAAGCTACAATCAAATGTTTAACAAATGTATTTGACTAGTTCTTCCAGAAAAAATAAAGTAACATGTAAAGTAGTCTTGTCATTGATATCACGTTGTTGTAAAAATATTATTTTTCAAAGGTGATATCATAAAAAGGACCAGTATTGATGATAAACTTTATTTTTTCGTTTTGATTATTTGTTGTTGTGTTTTCCAGAAAAATTATATTATTTCACGGTCTACTATGTCATTATATCACGTTATACATACCAATACAAATTCACAACGAGTATTATTTTTGCAGATGGGGTCGCGGACTAACAAAATACTCAACTTAGCATCGGAAAATAGTGCTGGTGCTGGATCTTCCGGTAATGAGGTTGATAATTCTAAGAATTATGATTTTGATAATGTTTTTGGTAAGTGAGAATTTTATAAGTTTTATTATTTGCTATTGATATAAATATAATATTTTGTAGATAAATAATCTTGTGTTTGTTTTTTCAGGAGAGGAGACGAACCACGGAGGAGTCATTAATACCGGAAAACATGACCGCTGCGAATCGACGTGTAGCAGCAATTCTTTAAGTAGATCATCAAGCAGTTCATCAAGTAGCTCATCAAGTAGTTCTGCAAAGAGTATCTCATCATTCTACGAAGGTAATTACTTTAGTAGTAACGTTAGTTTGTTTATGTTGCAGAACAATATGAGTTAAGTAGATTTTTACTAGTGTTTTCACTGGTCTACATATTTTTTTATTTTGTAGATAGTGATGATTCCGTCAAGGATCCTACTTATGAACTAGAAGAGCCAAAACGTATTGAGTATTCTGATGATGATATTGAAAACTGCTGTGACAACATTCTATATTCAACAAAGTACAAAGAAATTCCTCCTTCTACATCGATTACTATTGACACCTCATACCAAGATACTTACCAAGAAGAAAGTGTAACAAACGATGAAACTCCAACGAAAAAGAGAAAGAAGAGAATAAGACAGGAAAGTGAATGGAAGAAAAATGTTGTGAAAAAATTAAGAAATAGTGGAAAAGCATACCAATCACCAAAATCTGGTAAAATTGTTCCGGAACTCTTTAAAGTCACCATGGAAAGATACCTGCACATTCAAATGTCAAGTAAATATCACAGAAAGTCAGCGGCAACAACTTTTAGCACAATACTGGGCTCTGGGGGACATTGAAAAACAATGGACATTCTTAGCGAACAACATCGAAACACTTGTCCTAAAGCATCGCTGTGTCAAAGTTGACACTCAGGTATGTGTTGCTCCAAAGCGAGAAAATAATAATGCATATTTTTTAACTGTGTCTGGTGTGAAAATCAGAGTATGCAAAATCTTTTTTAAAAACACATTCAGTATTAACAACCGTCCAATCGAATCAGCTTTAGAAAAAAAGAATAAAGATACTAATATTTCTTCCATGAAGGATCAACGTGGGAGCCATGGAAATCATAGCAAGTTAGATGAAAACATAAAGAATGGAGTTAAAGAGTTTATAAACGCAATACCGAAAATAGAATCCCATTATATTCGAGCGCATTCGAATAGGAATTTCATTGATGGAAGTAAAACCTTCGACGAGCAACTCACTGAGCATTCGATATTCGACATTCAGCTTAAAAACAGTGACTTGTATATCATTTTGAGTGTAATTGTAAATTTAGTTTTTGTACTTATAATTTTACGTTTTATCTATTAAATTTAAGTTTTGGAATAACAATTATATGTATAACAATTCATACAGTTGGAAACATCTTTATTATATATAAAAATTATTAAAATAATATTGGTAAGATCAAATTACATTTTATTACATACTAATAAATACCAAAATATTAATCTTGTAATAAATATTCCTCCGAAAATTGTTATAAACATTTTTAAAATGTTGTATTTTGGACTGCAATCGATAGTTTACAAAAATGTATATTTATGATTTTAAAAACAGTTTATGTAATAAAATAAATCTTTAAACATTGAACTTTCAAAATTTTTTGAAAATTGTAAAATTTAATAAAATAAAATGTAATAAAAATTATTAAATTTTAGTGTCAGCAACAAATCCAATTTAATAAAAAAACGAGTATTTTTTTGAAAATTTGGTTGCATGGAGCACTCAGTATTTTTGACAATTTTAAATAACAAAATACGGATACAATAAAACCTTATGGGAAGCAGATGAATATTATATTGTTGTATTGTCGAATTATTATTATTATGCACAGTATTTATTTACAATTTATATTTAAAATTAAGCATAACATTAATGTGTACAATATTTATAAATGTGTATAATATTTATCTAATTAGAATTACAATAATTTTAATCTTTAAAACACTATGAAAAAAACTCGCAAAAAACATAAATGTTAAATATAAATTAAGTTCCAAGTTGCAAACCATAATTAATATTTGTGATATTCATGTGTACTAAAATTACCCTGTCAATAAAAGTTTATAAAAGATTTAATAAGTTATTAAAAAATATACTTACATAAACATATTTTACAATGCAAATTATTTCAATTTCAGATGGTCCTGTTTAATAATTTATTTGTTTTTTAGCTTATTTAAAAGTACTATACAGCTCATGAAATAAGTAATTCTTAAATCAAGTTCAAATATCAAGATAGTGCATATTGGGAAGCTTCATTTAAAATTTATTTATTATAATTTTTTATAAACCAAAGGAATTGAGTTCAATTTCATATTATTTTTTTAGTAAAAATATAATGGATACCCCAAGTACAAGTTGTAGTAATGATGATAGAGATGAAGAGTTTTGTAGAATTTGTTCTTCGAAAACCATTGAAAAAGTTGTTAGTCTCGGTTTAAAGGGTAAAGACACGTTAAAAAAAACATCTATTAAAAGGCATGATAATTTGTTTGCTAAAATAGACTCATCACAAAGAGTATTTGTTCATGCTACCTGCAGAAGTGCTTATATAAATAAAATTAATGTTGAGGCAGCCAAAAGAAAAATGGAAATTCTTGCCAGCAAAAATATTAGTCCCATAAAGAGAAAATTGAGGAAATCTAGTTCAAGTTCTACCATGGGGGATGATTCTTTTGATGCTTCTTTTGATTGGGATGAAAATTGTTTAATTTGTGGAAGTGAGGCAAATGTTACAAAAGAAAAAAAAGTGCTGATCGAAGAAAAATCATTTGTCAAATTCAAACTTCTCATTTTACAGCTTAATATTATAAACTTACTTAGTCCAACAATCGAGAAATTCTAAAACGTGTTAATGGTGCACAAAATCTTGTAACTATGAAAGCTAAGTATCATAAAGAATGCTATGCAAGATTACAAACTGCTTATTCCGAAACAATAAAAACTCCGAAGAAAAAGTATACAAGTAAAATCGATGAAGCTATGGAAGAAATTTATGATTTCATACAATCGAGTGAGGAATGCCAATTTCAAAAAATCTGTATGATATATTTACGGAAAGATGGTATAATACTCGAAAACAAAGTATTGAAGAAAAAGAAAATAAATTAATCGATTCTGCTGCTGTATTAATTCGACGAAAAATCAGAAATACTTTTTGCAATATGCATGAATATCCTGCCAGTGATAATTTACTTACAAACGTGAACAAAGATATCCATTCACACTTGATTCGTCTTTTGACTAACATAATTTCTAGTGATTAAAAGCAAAGTTCTAGTAACGATCAATTGTACTCAACAAAAATATCTTCTATAGCCCATGCAATTGTGTCTGCTGCACGACCCAGAATTTTTTTGTCGTCATTGCAACTTCGTACAGGAGCAACGTTTTACCGAAAATTTGGATCAAGAAAAATTGTCGATTTATGCTATCAGCTTGAATTTTCATGCAGCTATAAAGAAGTGAAATTGTATGAAATTTCTGCTGCTTGTGAATCACAGAGAATTTTGATTAATCCATTTATACAATTTGTGTCTGATAATATTTTAATATCAGTACTATAGATGGTCGAGGAACTTTCCACAATCTAGGCTCGATTGAGATAATTACTCCAGCCAATAGCTTACAAGCGAGATTACCGCTGAAGCGTTTACCATTTTCCGAAATTCCTAAAGAATGTGAATTAGTCGACCAAAATAAAATTGAAATATTATTCTACACAAAAAAATCAGGGAGTGGTTTAAAGAACATTATTGTAAAAAAAGTTGATAAACCTTCATTTTAAATAACTGATAAATAAATTAAATAATTTATTGCTGTACCTAAAATATTTAGAAGAAAATGATTTCATCGGTTGGAATGGTTTTATGAACATGTTAACTAGTTGTAAAGATAAATATGAAGTATCGAAAATAAATTGTTTACCTTTTATAAATGGCTCACCAAGTGATTACAGTACACTATATACTGCTTTGGTAAAAGCTAGTGAAATTGCTTTGAAAGAAGGTATGAAAACCTGCATTATAACATTCGACCAACCATTATATATCAAGGCTCGCGATATTGTTCAATCCTCAATGTTTAATCAAGTTTACATGCTTATACGTCTAGGCGGATTTCACCTTTTAATGTCCTACATGGGCTGCATTGGACAAATTATGGCAGGAAGTGGGATTAAAGATATTCTTTCCATTATCTATGCTGAAGGATCCGTTGATAAAATTTTATCAGGACATTCGTACGCTCGCGCTATTAGAGCTCATATTATTTTACAACAGGCACTATCGCAATTATTTTCGATGAATTAAAAAAAGATAAAGTAGAATTTCAAGAATGTCTCCAGAATCAATATAGTTTTACATTTATTTTTAATATCGAAGAAATTCAGTCAAGTGCAGCTTTTGATAAACTCACCAAAATATTTGAATTCAAACTTGAAGAAATTGAGGCAAGAGGAAAAACATGCAAGCTGTGGATATTATTTTTCCGAATGGTTTCTTTGTTGAGAAGTTTTCTTGCATCCGAACGAATGGGAGATTGGAACGCGCAGCTGAAATGTATCGAACTTATGATACCGTTTTTTCATGCTGCTGGGCATTTTAATTGCGCAAAATCTGCCAGATTATATGTACAAGATATGAATAATTTAAAAGAAGAAATGAATCCTGTGGAATATCAAAAATTTACTGAAAAAGGCTTGTTTACTTCTCGACGAACCGATATGTTTTTTGCTGGCATTTTTTCTGACCTAACCATAGAACAGACATTGATGAGGGCAATGAGTGTAGAAGGTGGTCCCTTTAAACGAGACGCTACGGATAGTATTGTTTTTAAATGGATTAAAGGCGTACTCTATACTAAAGACATCGTTGAAAGTTTAGAAAATTTTTGCAACGCAGAATTCAGTAAGAGTCACAAACATGTGGATTCAAGAGATGCGAGAATTCAACGAGATAAAAAAGATGTATTGGCATTGAAGACAATTTTTAGTTGACCACAATCCATTCGATGACATTGATGCATCGCAAAACATTGTTTGAGGTTTAATTGGAACGGAAGAAATAAATTGCTATAATGCGCTGGCTATTGGCATCGAAGCAATGAATTCAATTGATGACTTAAATTATGACAATATCAAACTTTCCAAAAAAACACAAAGTAGTTTCATTATATGGAGTCAATAGCAAATTGAAAATTGGTGATAAAACGATTCCAGTTGATCCGTTACTATTATTCCAACGAATTTGCGTAATGAAAAAGAGTAATGAAGAGTTAGAAATTTACCTAAAATTTGAATTAGCGTCTTATCCACTCTCTTTATTTGATGATGTCGAATGAGAAAAACAATGAAATCTTCATTATATCCATTATTTAACGCACTCGACATTAGCTTTGATAAACTAACTTCTCAATATGTAATTCATGGAGGTATGCTGCTCTACAGAGTTAAGTGGCCAATCAATTGCACCTATAAACAAGTTTTCATGAAATATTTTAATTACTTAAAAAGAAATTTTGGCAACCATGTAAGTGTTGTTTTTGATGATTATGACACAGAAAATAATAAGGCAGCAGAAAGAAGCCGTAGATCATTAAAAATAGCTTCCAAAGAGTACAAATTCATGAAAGATATTAAAGTTTGCGTAAGCCAAGATAAATTTTTATCTAACTATAAAAATAAAAGTCGATTTATATCTTTTCTCATTGAACAATTAGAAGAACAATCAATAAAATGCTATCAAGAAGAAGGTGAAGCCGACGAATTGATAGTTAAAGTAGCAATTCAAAATGTATCAACTTTACAAACGGTTGTAGTTGCTGAAGATATTGAAGTATTGAAGTTGATATATTAGCAATTCTAACTGCCCGAGCAGCAATCAACCACGAAATTTTTTTTCCTAAAATTAGGAAAACAAAATACCGCTTTGCAGGTATATTCATCAAAAAGTTTTCACTCAAAATATCCAAATTGTGCAAAACTCATACTTTTTGCTCATTGTTTTACTGGATGTGATTCAACATCAGCATTTTACAACAAAGACAAGAAAAAATTCATCGACCTTTTGGAAAAGCGATCTGATTTAACGGAAAAAGCTGATGTTTTCTATAGCAGCTCTGCAGAGCTCGATGATATTTTAGAAGTTGGGAGGTACAGCACAATTTTATTATATGGACTTGCCAAAGATACCCAGATAAGTAAAATGAGTAAGGTCGAAGATTTTTCAGCCTTGCTTCAACAAATGAGGTACGAATCTTTTATTAAAGCCACCACTAAAAATAGTGCTGTTAAATTATCATCTCTTGTTCCGACTGTAAGTGCTCTGGATGAACATACCAAAATGGTTTATTTACAAATCCAGATATGGTTGGGAAATAACAGCTTAAATATTTTGCATTGGGGTTGGTCTAAAAGTGGAGATTCTTTGGAACCAATTAAAATGCAAAGTTTACCAGCTCCAGAAGAACTGCTGAAAATGATTTTTTGCAATTGTACAAAAGGTTGCGGATCAGCGTGTGGCTGTCGGAGGCTGGGATAATTTTGCAATGCAACATGCGGAACATGCTGCGGTGACAATTGCCAAAATTGTCCTCCAGTAAACGAAGACCAATTGGACGGTGAAAATTATGATTCCGATGATGAATAGATATTCATTTATTTTATACCTCGTTTTATATAAATATTATTTATTTTTAGTTTTTTGGAAAATAAAAAAATTGTAATATATTATAAACTAAATTTTTTCCATTTATGTCCATGTTTAAGTTAAGGATTTAAGGATTTTCATCAAAAGGGGTGCTTGTAAGGGTTGAAAAAAGTAGGCTTATTTTATAAGTAAAGACCTAATTTTTTTTCTACAAACAATGCACTCTAAAAATATTTCAAATCTTTAAAAATATTTTTTAATTCATTTTTGACAAAGGGGATGGTTGTTAGGGTTAAAATGTTGAAATTATAATAAACAGTTATTTTATATGCAAAAAATTAATTTTCGTTAAATAAAATGCACTCAAGAAATGTTTCAAACCGATAAAAATATTTTTTAATTAATTTTTAATTTATTTTTGTCATAAGGGTGGTTTTAAGGTTGAAAATTTTCAATAAATAAAATATTATTGTATAGCTAGGGTATTAATTTTTATTTTTATTTAAATACATAATTGAAATGTCTCAAGCTGCTACGACTTTTTTTTCATATTATTTTTATAAAAAGTATTAGTTTTTAAGGGTTTTTAAGGGGTTTTAAGGGTTGAAAATTGAGAATAAATAATTTTCAAAGTAGAGAACACATTACAATATTTAACTTATGCGAATAAACATTTAAGTGCATAAAATAATTAAATCCGTGTTTTTCCCAGTTTCTTTAATAAGGGGTAGTTTTCACCCCTTAAAAACAAAAAGTGCAACTAGAGCGTATATAACTTTTGAAGTGAAGGGTAAAATAAGCTTAATTTGAAATTTTCAAAGAAATCGATGCAGTCATAAAAAATTCGGAGGTATTGCCATATTTTAAGCCTCGGTAACTGGACTAATAACTTTGTCTGTCAAGAGCACAGTGAAACTACGATTACCTGTCACCGATGTAAAACCAATTTAGTGGAAACAGATGAAAGTGACTAACTTTTTATGTTTACAGTGTTTGTTTATTTGTTTGCTATGTAAAATATACGTTTAATAAATATTTAAAACAATTTCCAAAAACTTTATTTACTTATAAGCCATTTAAACAGTTCTAGAACTTTAACCTGCTGCTGGTAGCATATTTGCACCAAGCGTCCACTCACGCGATAATTATAGGCGCGTCCGCTCGAGGGTTAAAAAACAGTTAAGAATAAAAGTTGTCAAAAGTTATATGAATTTTAACACTAGTAGTAAACATTCAGGGGCTGCATTCATATCAAGTGATAGAATTAGTACTCTTTTTCCTAAAGAAATATACCATAAATTATAACATTTCTAAATTGGACTTTTTTTATTATTACAAGAGTATTGACTTATGTATAATAGATTTTTTTCTGTTTACAGATAATGTAAACAATCACATAACTTCACCACTGTCAGAATTTTCTCCAACACTGAGCACTCAAACACCTTTACTTCTATCTTCCCACACTCCAAGGAAGGAAGTTCTCAGATTAAAGGTATAAAGGAATTGAGAAATGAAAATTACCCTTTGCCCCAAAAAATAAATGAACTTGAGACTCAAGTTCTGATGCAAAAAGCAGATGTTCATAATTCACTGTCTGCAGAGAATTGTCAGCAGTTGATTTATAAATTGTTTCCAAAGGAACTTGCCGATTTTATAGCAATACGGATTGCCCAGACAAACAAGAAACCACGAGGTCGCCGCTATTCAGATGCCTTTAAGCAAGAATGTCTAAAGATGTATTTTACAGGACCCAGGGTATATAAAACCAAATTAATGAAACTTTTTTATCTTCCTAATCCTCGCACATTAAGAAGGTACACTGAGGAAATCAAGATAAAACCTGGACTTAATGAATATATTATTCAGATGATTACCCTTAAAGTGAGTAATCTTTCTGAATAAGATAAAATGTTTGTCTTATTCTTCGGTGAAATGGCAATTAAGGCAAATTTATTATACAACCGAGGATCAGATGAAGTTGTTGGCTGAGAAGATTTTGGAGCTGGTGAAAAATCAATTGTTCCTGCTGTAAGTGCTACTGTATTAATGGTGAGGGGTACAATGAACAATTGGAAACAACCATTATGTTATTACCTGCATCAGTCTTCATGTCCTGCAGAAAAATTGCAGGTGATTTTGACAGAGACCATAAGTTATTCAGATGTGGTTTAAATGTTTGTGCTATAATAAGTGACTTGCGCTCAATTAAATGGAAATTTGCTAATAGCATGAATATAACTCAGGAAGATAAAAATATTATTTTTATGTTTGATACTCCTCATCTGATAAAGTTGGTAAGGAACAATTCATTAAAAAACCACTTTGTATTTATGAATGAAGCAAATATTAAAATATGCCACACATTGTAACATTTCTAAATTGGACTTTTGTTCTATTATTACAAGGGTATTGACTTATGTATAATACATTTTTTTCTGTTTACAGATAATGTAAACAATCAGACAACTTCACCACTGTCAGAATTTTCGCCAGCACTGAGCACTCAAACACCTTTACTTCTATCTTCCCATACTCCAAGGAAGGAAGTTCTCAGATTAAAAGTATAAAGGAATTGGGAAATGAAAATTACCGTTTGTCCCAAAAAATAAATGAACTGTAGACAAAGTTCTGATGCAAAAAGCAGATGTTCATAATTCATTGTCTGCAGAGGATTGTCAGCAGTTGATTTATAAATTGTGTCCAAAGGAACTTTCCGATTTTATAGCAATACGGATTGCCCAGATAAATAAGAAACCAAAAGGTCGGCGCTATTCAGATGCTTTTAAGCAAGAATATCTAAAGATGTATTTTACAGGACCCAGGTATATAAAAGCAAATTAGGGTTGGATTTGAGGATTTAGGACAAAAGTGATTAAAACTTGCATTAAATGTTACTGTGTTTATGATTAGGGGTATACATTCAAAATAGAAGCAGGCACTCTCCTATAGACAATTTCTCCTAACCAAAGCTCTACCTGGTGACGTTGTGCATTAGTCCTACACTGGCCACTGTAGCAAATTTAATACGGCCTGGTATAATTTCGTATATTTTTATATGAGACCGTAAATTTCTGCAACATCCTTATTTATCGGATTACAAAGACTATTTTGGGGATTTTGTAATAGAAGTGAGATTAGAGAGGTAAGTTTTTTCTGAGTCGTACAGGTGGTCAGTGGTGACTGGAAGACTACAGTTATTTATTGGAATTTACAAAAACAACCGCGAAATTGTGCTTTGCTGTACATTTATTCCACTATATAAAGGTTAGTTTTACAAAGTAGTTATTATTTTCTGAAACAAAAATATTATATTTAGGTGATATGATGCTATAAATATAGTTGTAGCAGATCTGATACATTGGACCAATAGGGTATATAGATATAACTTACAAATCCTCTAAATATATTATTATTCACTCACTATTTTCAATGATTATATACCTAACCTAACGAAAACAAAATTGTTTCAGAAAAATGTCCTATAAGAAAAATAAAGGTTATTTGACAGAAAAAGAGTTAGAAGACATATTGGCATATTTATAAGAAAGTGAAAACGGCTTTGATGAAACTGATGAGTCTGATGAAGAGCTTGAAATTAAAGATTCTATCGATCGTGGCACTATGGAAGTTAGCAAAGAACCATTTAATTTGGAGTCGATCGATATCTACACGCCTATTCGATAGCCTACAGCTACTAACAAAAAGGTCAATGGCAGCGAAATAAACGCACAAAATTTGCCTTACAACCATGTCAAAAAATTGAAAGAAAAATATTCTAAAATTAAATGGAAAAATAAAAATTTAAGTTCTGCGTGAAGATAGTTTAGAATTTTTGGGTGACCAAACTGTGCCTAATTATATTTCAGGCTTAGAAATTCAAAAAGGTTATTCTCATATTTATTTGATGACAATCTATTAGAGAAAATTGTTTCCGAATCTCATTTGTATTCTACGCAAGTGGACGTAAATAAATCTGCAAATTTGATTTCTACTCAGCTCAAAAAATATTTAGATAGTATACATGTACATATACCGAATGTACGAAAGGACTGGTCTGCATCCCTCGGTTAACACCGGATATGTTATGTCATGAGCAAAATGAGAGAATCTAGCAGATCACCAGAGATCGAGATTCTTGAATCGAGAGAAAATTTTACTCCCCACTAAGCTAACTCGCTTTTCTACTCCATCATAATTTCTCTCTGTTGTGTATTTGGTATTTCTTACTTAAATAAGGTAATAATTAATAATACAACGTGGTTTTATATCCTTAACCTTTATTGCCCAATAACTGACTAACTTCATTCCCTTGTGTCCGTGAGCGGTGTTGCCTACCTGTGTTGCCAAGTATATAACACCTCCTCTCTTGACCAAAATTCATAAATACAGATTGAAATAAAGATGTACTTACAAATTCATCCTCTGAACAGGTTTACATACTCTACTTGAACGTCTTAACACTGGTTCAGCTTCAGTGTGAGCCTCAGGTACTGTTGGCTCTATTGTATCATTTAGAAGTTCTTGTACATTTGTAGGTGGTGAAACGGAATTGGGTTCAGGGACAGATACCTCTTGGAAAGATTCCTCTTGGAACTATACTATGTGTAACTGTATCCGGAATGAAACAAGTTGGGTTATATTCTATAGGTGTATCCTGCCCAATTACTCTAATTTGGTCAATATGACGTCTCCACGTCCTACCATCATCTAACTCAACTAAATAATGTAATAATCCTAACCTTAGTATAACCTTGCCAAATTGCCATTTGGCATTAAAGTAATCTCGCACTGAGACTCTGGTATCTATAGCAACATTTCTAAGACTCTGGTCTGTGTAAGCATTTTTGTCATGAGTAAAAGGTTTAAGTAAATCTAATCTATTTCTAATCTGCCTTCCTAGCATACGTTCAGACGGGCTTTTGCCAGTTACTGTGTGAGGTGTTCTACGATACTGCATTAGTAACTTGCACAATTCAAGTTCTCTGTCTTTCTCTTCACTGTGCATGGCTCGCAGACAATTTTTTAGTGTTTGGACATATCTCTCCCCCTGGCCATTCGTGGCTGGGTGATAGGGTGCAATAAATTTATGTGTGATACCATTATTCTTCATAAATTCTCTAAATTCATGAGAATCAAATTGTCTACCATTATCAGTAACAAATACTGTGGGTATTCCGAAAGTAGTGAAGATTTTTCTACAAATTTCGATTGTAGTTTTTGTAGTAGTGTCTTTCGTGAAATGTATTTCAGGACACAAAACATTTTTAGAAGAAATAAGCCTTTTGGCTTTATCAAATGCCATTTGACAATCTCGGGACCATTCAAATTCAACATGATTTTTAAGTAGATTTGTTAAAGGTTTTAATATTGTAGAGTTATGCTGTAAAAAACGTCTGTAATAATTAACTAACCCACAAAAACTTCGGACTTGAGTTTTATTTTCTGTTATTGGAGCATTTACAATTGCATCTACTTTATCTGAGCTACTAGTAATACCAAATTTATTTATTTTGTATCCGCAGTATTCAATTTCGTCTTTTAAAAATTCACTTTTGTCTAAATTTATATGTAAATTATGTTCAGATAATTTTTGTAACACTTGTTCAAGTCTTTGTAAATGTATATCAGTATTTGGGGCAGTAATTCTTATATCATCTAGGAACACAGAAATACCATCGATTCCTTGTAACATTTGTTCCATTAAACGTTGCCATTTGGCAGGAGCACTTGCAATACCGAACATTAAACGGTTTGGGCGGTACAGACCTTTGTGAGTATTAAGTGTAAGTAAATGTTTCATTTCACTTTTTATAGGTAAATGCAAATAAGCTTTTGTAATGTCTATTTTTGAATACTTATCGCCCCCTGCTAACTGAGATAGAAGATCATCAGGGGTAGGTAAAGGATATTCGTCCACTTCAATACAGGGATTTAAAGTAATTTTAAAATCCCCACAAAGGCGTATGTCCCCATTGTGTTTGACAACTGGGACAATTGGGGTTGCCCAATCTGAAAACTCTACTTTTTGTAAAACACCCTGATCAACTAACGACTCTAACTCAGCTTCCACTTTAGGACGTAATGCAAAAGCAACTGGGCGAGCCTTATGAAACCTTGCTATACTACCAGGTTTTAAATGAATTTCAGCTTCTAAACCTATAATTTCACCAATTGACTTTTCAAACAAATGTTTGTATTTATCTAATAAACTTGAGACTTTAGAGTTCTCATGTGATATTGTATTTACCTCATGTAGTTTAATTCCAAGGGCACGTATCTATTCTCTTCCAACTAGTGATTGACCCTCACCATCCACCACGTACAACTTTAACATTTGCCTTATTCCCTGGTGCTCAACCTCCACTGGAGTTAACCCTAAAACATTTAAATGATTTTTACAGTATGTAGTTAATTTTACATCAGATTTCTGTAATTGTAGTGTAGAAAAATATGTGTCAAATACATTTTTGTTTACAATGGTAACAGCAGCACCTGAATCAATTTCATATTTTAAAATAATGTTGTTTACTCTTAAGTTTATAAAAAATTTGTCTTTTGAATTTACAGTACTAATCTTAAAAATTTCTTGAACTGAGCAAACTGAAGTTACTTGGTTAGACTTAACATTTTTTGATTTTAAACAAACTTTTTGAATGTGTCCAACTTTTTTACAAAAATTACAAGTTAAATGTTTTTTTGAACAAGAATTTGCTAAATGTGAAGGATCTCCACATCTATAACATACATTACTATTTGTGTTTGAAGAATTTGCAGCAGAGTTATTCTGAAATTGCATCCTATTATTATTTGCACTCCTTGTTTTTGTATTTAATATATTGACACTAGAATTATTATAATTTTGATTATGAAAAAATTGGTTACTGTCCTTTTCTGATGCCTCCATGCTTGTGGCAATCTCAACGGCTCTATCTAGGTCCAGTCCTTTTGATTCTAGAAGTCTAGCTTGTATTCTTTTCGATCGTAGGCCAAAAACAAATTGGTTTCTTATAGCACTTTTAAGATATGTAGAGAAATTGCAGTTAATTGACAACTTTTGTAGTGAATGAAGGTATTCTTGTATTGTTTCTCCTTCGGCTTGCCTTTTTGATTGGAATCTGAAGATTTCTGCAATTTCCAGGGGTGCAGGGTTGTAAAAATTATCCATTAAATTGACAATGTCGTCGTATGACTTGTCTTCCGGGACTTCTGGGGCTAACTTGTCGCATAGGGTGTCGTAGGCCTCAGAACCCATGTAGTGTAGTATATAAGGTAATCTCATTTCGTCTGGAATTTTAAATACCTTGTAAGCACCTTCCAGCCTCTTTACCCACCTGGACCATTTGGTGGCAGACTGGTTGAAAGATTCAACGGAAAATTGAAATGTAGATACTTGTGTAGACATAATTGGGGACGTAGTATAATAATAATGTAAATAACTGTACTTGGAAGTTGAAGTAGCAATGGTAGTAGTCGTAATAATCTCTGTAGTAGTTGTTATTACCATCATATGTATCCCATCCTCGTCGCCAATTGTTGTGTATTTGGTATTTCTTACTTAAATAAGGTAATAATTAATAATACAACGTGGTTTTATATCCTTAACCTTTATTGCCCAATAACTGACTAACTTCATTCCCTTGTGTCCGTGAGCGGTGTTGCCTACCTGTGTTGCCAAGTATATAACACTCTCGATTTTAAAAAGCTATATTCTTGAATACGGGGAGTAGAAAGGAATGAGAGAAACTATGAACAGTGTTGCCGGGTTTTCGATGAAAATTTTAATCAATGACAAAAGTTAATTATTGACAAAAGACAAGATACTGTCAACCGTCAACCTGATCACTATTTTTGTTTTTGTTATTATTACATACTGTTAGCACATCGTTGTTACAAAACAGCTAACAAACAGTTTTTAGTTACAGTTTTTTAAAATTAAATACAGGTTTTATTTTTTAAAATATTTTTCAGGAAGTCAACCATCTTTTTTGGATATGTATTCCTTCAATTTTAACAATTCATAGCATGAAATTTACAAAATACAAAACCTCCAATTATAATCTCATTCTTTTTAACAGAAATATGGTACATATTTCGGCAGAACAAAAAGAAATTATGCTGGATTTCATAAAAACAACGCCGAAATTATATGCCGGGAAATTTTTGCCAGAATTTACGAGGTAAGTGTCTAGGGCGTTATGGCAGGAATTGGCGACCATAGTAAATTCCCATTGCAATGGCACCAAAAAAGAATGGAGTGCTTGGCCTAAGGTAAGTTATAAAAATACACTGGTTATTTTTCAAGAAACTTTTAATTCAGAACTAAACAACTTTTCATCATATTATAAAAATATTATCACTTCTACTTTTATAAAACATAGAAAAAACTATTTCCCACAATATAGATTGGTTGGAGGTTATAAATAAAAAAAACAGAATATGTTTTGACAAGAGGATGCAAATTGAGGAAAACTGATGATGGCACTGTTAAAATGTCTTATTACCACTGTAATAGAAGCTATAAGAAATGTAATGCATAAAACGTTTTGAATAATAAATGTTTTACTAAATACTTTCAATATTACAGGTAACATTATTCAAGATGAGGTCAGAAAAAGGTTGCCAAAGGTGCAAGGTTCAGAAAAACTATTGTTTTCTTGCACAAGTCAAATTATATCAAGCCAACTAAATAATGGAAAATGTATGATTACATATTGCAAAAGTCACTACCACCATGACAATGAAATTCGACATTTGTATTTATCAAAAATAGATAAAAACCAAGTTGCAAACAAATTATTAGCAGGAGTATCTGTTTCTAAGTAAGTTACTAGCACATATATTCACCTGACGGTCCACTAACCATAGGTGTGTAATAGCACATATTTTACATCAGTTATAATTTAAAATATTTTACAGGATACTGGATAAAAATAGAGATCACATTGTTGAAACTGATGTGCAAATAGTTCACCTATTAACAAAAAAAGATATATACAATATCAAAAATTCTTATGGTATAAGCATATCAGATGATGGTAGAAGAAATGGAAATGATGCTGTCAGTGTGGACATGTGGATGCAAGAACAACGAAGTTTTGAGGAAAATGCGGTCATATTTTATAAAAAGCAGGGTATTGAACATGATAATTCAACAACAAAAAATATAATAAACAGAAACGAGTGTCTTTCTGACATAAATCAAACATCAATATAATAATCAATGTCATAATGAATTTATACAAAATTAAATAAAATTAAAATATTGTTCTTACATAACTATATAATTTTAATAAGTTAAGTTTTAATGTTTTGTCAATTTAAAAATTTAATGGATTAACCTCATATTGGAAGTTCTTATACTAGTTTTATATAATGTTATTTAATTCTAATTTCATTGTATTCACTGATACCATATTTTAGCACATCCTGAAGAAGCAAATAAATTTTACGAAAGCTTGATTGAAGAACAAAGAGTTTCACTTTCCTGCCGTATTAATGACTGCATCCTCAAAATAAAACTTTATTATATATATATATATATATATATATATATATATATATATATATATATATATATATATATGTATATATATATGTATATATATATATATATATATATATATATATATATATATATGTATATATATATATATATATATATATATATATATATATATATATATATATATATATATAATATACCTATAGAGTCATGAGCAGTGAACGAGTTGAGTTCCCTTAATTTGCCTAGCGTGTTGAATGGGTGGAATTTTTTTTTATGTTTTAACAATTTTTTTTAAATAAATTTTGGACCATGGAAATTTTCTCTTTTTCCCCTTCTCGAAATCCGCCACTGACTACCCAACGCTTACCTACTCTTCATACAATTTGTATTTCCACCTACTCTTCATACAATTTCATATAAAAAAAACGAGTTATTTATCTTGTATTTTTTTAAGCAAGGTGCAATATTTAATTATTTAATATATTATTAATATTAAAAAACAATATTAAAAGCTTTAATAATATTAGCAATATTAAAAACTTTAATATATTATACATTATAATATTATTAATGTGAATGAGTAGAAACGATTACATTTGAATTTGGCAAATGATAACTCCAATCGACTAGTTCACGAACTCACAAGTATAATTGCGCGAAGCCATGGAATTTGTAAGACTCGCTCGGTCTGTAGATCCTTGTGAGCAGAAGTGCGCAATGGGCACTAGTTTTGAGTTAGCTAAGCTATGGCTGTCAAAATCTCCGCTTGATGTCGCTGTTTAATACCAACTTAAAAATTAAGAAAATTATTAAGAGGATATTAAAGTTTATTTAAAATGATTCAAGAGTTATTGAAGTGACGGACTCGTTACAAACTCCCTGGGTGAAGTGGAATGCTCTGCGTTGCCCTGGAGCGAGAAAAGTTTATTTTCCTCTGTTGTAATTTGTTAAAAACTGACTCCCAGACCAAGAATACACAGACCATATGAATTAAAGTTTTAAGTGAAACAAAATCTGAATATTCTAACATATTTGATAAATATAATTATTTATTTTCAGAAATAAATCCACACTGTACAACTGTACAGCAGATAAGAAGAAGAAGAAGAAGAAGTGAAAAACGTCCAAGAGTTTTTGTTTTTGTAGTGATTTTGCTTTTTGAATGGAAAATATTACACATTTTATGTGTACATTATTATTTATTACAAGTTTATTCAAATGGAAATAAAACAAGAGGTTAGCGAGGAGGTGTGTATCTATATGATTTGTGTTAATATTTTTTAATATGTCAGTCATATTTGCATTTATTTGTAGTCCTATTTTAATCATTTCAGTAATGAAGTCATAATTATGGGATTTACGAATTGGGCAGTGAATAAAAATATGGTCTAGATCCTCTAGTTGCCAGCATTCATAAAAAGGATGTGGGCTTGCTTGATGTGGGGTTGCGGAACAGGTGAGCAGCAAATAATGCATGGCCAGTACGTAATCTGATTATGTTTGATAAATGTCTTCTGTCGATAAAATGAAAGGATTTGAACCAAGGATTGTCAGGGAAAGTGGGTTGAATTTTTTGATACAATTTACCTTTTGTTTGGACTGTTGATTTAAAAAATTGTTTAAGATTTTTAAATTTTTTTTTATGAATAAGATGTCATTTTTATACATTTTTATATTGAGTGGTATGTTTAATGAACTTCCCACTTTTGCCAACAAGTCAACATGTTCGTTACCCTTAATACCATTATGGCCCGGGATCCATGCCAAACTAAGATTAAAGTTACGCCAACAGTTCTTGCGACTTGCCATTGAGTGTGACCGTCTTTCAACAAGCGCAACAATTTGTGTCGTGTCAACCAGTCAAAAAATAAAAAATAATAAACACTAATAATTGCACTAATAAACACTAATGGTGGCAATAATAAACGTTTGTTCGTTGCGTTTGAACAGAAAGTCGAAGCACAAATGAGACATTTAAAACAAGTGGCAGTTACAGGTACCGTTCATTTTGGGAAGTGTGCGCTTTCCCGCGAAATCGGCACTATTGAAATTCTTTGTTGCAAAGGAAACCGCTAAGCCGACAACAATTCCCAGAAACATGCATTAGTTTTTATTTGTGTTATTATTATTTACGATAAAGCTCGTTAAAAATTAAATATCGCTGATTTTCAAGGTGACCCGGATTTTATGATCGCGAATGTAGAATAAAAATCAATATTGTTAATTATAAAAATACAAACAATTATAATTAATATAAGGAATATATTAATATATTGCGTAAAAAATTACCTGAAATTTAATTTATAAAATATATAAGTATTATTACATCATTGATATAAATGAAAAAATATATGTTGATTTTCCGAAATTTATGGGGGGTGAAAATTATGTCATCATTATTAATGCTGCGACAGACTATTCCACCCAAATAAAAAAAAGTAAGTATTTATGGTGAATTTCAAATGGACGCAATTCTTCCGAGGTTTTCCATATTTTCCGGACAGTGAAAACTATGTAGTTATTCATGTTTCGACGAGCTACCCCACAATAAAAAAAGAGGCTTCCAGCTGCAATGGAAGCCGAGATAATGTAAATTTTTCCTACGTGTTGCAATTTGAAGTTCCGATGTCCGATGTTCCGATGATAGTATCTTTTCAGCAGCATCAAAGCAAGACGATGATGGGCTACGTGCTTCTTATAACATTTCCTTACTTATAGCTAAATCAGGAAAACCCCATACTATTGGCGAAGAATTAATACTGCCAGCTGTAAGTGAAGTTTTGCGGACTGTACTGCACCAGCCGGCATCTGATATTATTAAAAAAATTCCATTAAGCAATAATACGATACAGAGACGAATTGACGAAATGTCTGAGGATGTGGAGCGTTCTCTAACTGATTATTTAAAGACTACTGAGTTTTCTTTACAGCTTGATGAATCAACTCTGCCAAACAATGAGTCTTTACTTCTTGCGTACGTTCGCTTCATAAAAAGTGAAAAAATCTGTCAAGAACTGTTATTTGTAAGAACACTGAAAACAGATACTAAAGGCAAATCGATATTGGATGTTCTGGAACACTATTTTCCAGATAAAGGTATACCTCTGGAAAATGTCATAACAGACTGATAGCATATTTGAAAAAAGCGGTAACAAATCTACTCGCCGTGCATTGTGTAATTCACAGACAGCATTTAGTTGCAAAAAATCTTAGTGATCGCCTTCATCGTTCACTACAATATGTAATTACTGCAGTTAACGAGATCAGAAGCAGTGCTCTCAATGACAGATTGTTTAGAAAACTGTGGGATGAAAACGACGAGAATTTTAATCGTTTATTGTTGCACACAGAAGTTCGATGGCTTTCGAAGGGTACCTGTCTAAAAAGATTTTATGATCTCTTTGACTCAGTTTTAGAGTTTTTTGAAAGCAAAGATGATTCTTTGAGAGACAATTTATTAAAATTTAAGAGCGATATTGGTTATTTAACTGATTTATACGATAAATTTAATGAAACAAACCTACAGCTACAAGGTGATAATTTGAATTTGATCAAAGCAAAAGGAACTATTTCCTCGTCCGTGTCAAAACTTAATTTGTATAGGCAAAATTTGGGTCGGAGACAATTTCATCAGTTTCAAAATCTTTCCTCTGTGGAGACAAATGATGAAGACATTCTGGTATATTGCCAGTACTTGGAAGCACTTCAAGAAGATTTTAGGAATAGATTTCAGGATATCCTTGGTCTGATTATTCCAGATTGGGTGCTAGAACCGTTCTCAAGTTTAGAACCAGCAGAATTATCACTACAGGAGGAATTGATAGAATTGTCAAAAAATGAAGAGTTAAAAGTGAAATTTAAAAATGGATATCAAGAATTTTGGCTGCAATGTCAAATTTCAGTATTATATCCAGCTTTATGGGCTGCATCAAAGAAGTTTTTCATTGCCTTTCCTTCATCGTATTTAGCCGAAAGAGGATTTAGCATAGTCAGCAATTTATTAACAAAGAAGAGAAATAGACTGTCCATAGTGGAGCGCGGTGATTTAAGATTGCTGATGACAAGTATGGAACCAAATATTGACAGATAACTATCATTACATCAAGCTCAGCCTTCTCATTAAAAATGTTATATTATTATTATATTGTTTTTTATGATATGTATTTAAGTTAAAGTTTGATCAATACATGAATACTGTATTTTTGAATAAAATATTTTTTTTTAATTTGTTGTTGCTTGGATTAGTTAAGGGGCCGTCGAATCATATTTAAGGTAGCCTTTGACCCAAAAAAGGTAAAAAATTGTGAATGAAAGTGCGTTACTAATTTTAAGAATGGAAGAGTTTTTTAAGGGGGGCGTTAGTATTTTGTTTTTGGAAAAATGGGCGGTAGGCCGAAAAAGGTTGGGAACCACTGGTTTAAATAATTAGCCTCAGGGATAAACAGATTAGATAACTTTTAAACTATTTGACCATTTGGGGGGGGGGGGATTTCGCACAAATTTAAAAGACGTAATTCCTCGATGTTTAAATATGTTAATAACATTTTATTTTGTTAATAAAAAAAATAATACAATTTATAAATTAGTGCAGATATTCTTGATATAAAAGGAAAAGGAAAAATAAAGATATTCTTGATATAAAAATTGTTTATTTAAAATATAAGGGAAAAAACTTATAGACAAAAAATTAAATTGTGACCATAAATTATTGTTTAAAAAAAAACGCAAGGTAAAAATAGGAGTATCTTTTTATCTATTCGTCATCTAGTAACCCCCACCTATGTCTTAAATGCTTCAGATATCTGCGAAACATTTTTTAACCAGACTGGGCTAAGAGGATAGAATATTCCCTGTCCTTTTGAAATCGAATCCACTGTATTTTCAACCAGTTCACTTTGTCCCTATCTATATTTTTCTGTCGTCTTGTTACTGCTTTTGTCAAGTTTTCAACACTCAGAAAATTGTCATCTGCCATTCTTACTAACAAGAAGTTGTTTGTTTTCCGTGCGGTTGTTATTATTCTGTACCAGTCATCCGGGGTGAAGATAGTTTGATTTCGTTCTGCTTGTTCTACGTGACCAAAGTTCGCATAATTAGGTAGATACGAGTGTCCTGAAACCATGAACTTTAGATCAATGACGTCTACATTTTTTATTTCTTGTGTCAGTTTCATTAAAGTTAAAGCTACATTAATATCACTTGTTTGTTTGCCACAAGTGTCACTGAAAATTATTATATGTTTACAGGGATTGTGTTTTATGTGCTTGGTAAGACACGCAGAAATTTCTTGTGATCCCCTGCTTGCCATCGTCTCATCCCATACGTACATGTACCCTAAATTTTTCCCATATCATGTACCCCCAGGTTGTAACAGTACATGTTTCTCCGGTAGTATGCCTCAGACACTGTTAGTTTTGGAAACGGAAAGGGCTTTCTGCAAATCAATAATTAAGGTGCATAAACCTTCATTTTACCAATGTGCTATCTGTCTTTAAAGTAGCACGTGCTTTTTCAGCTCTTGCCAAGTGGAGCTTATGTTCCCTTTCCAGCTCTGCTCTTGTTTCTGGATTTTGCTCCATAATATCTACCATTTGCTTGTACGTATCGCAGTATTTACATGTATCTTTTCTAGGCAAGCAAAACTGTAAATTAAATTTTGAGGTGAAAGTAGATCGGTAGTAATATTCTTTCACAGGATCAATTTCAGTTTCCACACACCACTGTGTATAAACATTGTACATCTTTGCACTATTAAGATCTGGGCTCAAGTATCTTCTGTTGGGATTACCGTTACTTGTATAGTGGCTTTGATAAGATGGAAAACGATTAATTTGGTCTATAACTGATTGTGCCTGCAACGGTGTTAACTTCTGGCACAGCAACATGTTTACCCGGTAAGTCTTCCCCAGGGGTTCGTTAATCTCTTATTTTATTAAGAGCTCTAGTCACTCTACCATCGCTTACATTAAAAGTAGACAAAAAGACCTTTTTGCACACTCGAACTGTGCAATCTCATTTTTGAATATGGAACAAATTTGTACTTTTCTTTTCGGCTTTTGCTCCAGACCGTGGACGTCTACACTGTATGCATAGTAAAAAGTCCAAATAAGTATGCATTTTGTTTGCTGAAATCACCCATTTTATGAAAATTGTCAAACTGTACTCGTCTTTCATCTTCTGTAAATTATGAAAAGCATCTCTTAGGGCACCCACATTTCCACAATCGGGAATTCGTTGGCGAATTGTACACAGGTTTGATGCTGTAGTAGATGATAATGTAATATCGCTGATCTGCGATGAGACAAACAACTATTCGACTCAACTTCTTACAGCTGAGGACGCTACACCAAACTCCCGTTTATATTTTTAAAAACCGACCACAAAGTCTGAAATCAGACATTTTCTAAAATTAATGGCTTGGATGGGATAAGTAAAACAGCCATCACCGCCAAGTTAAAACGTGGCGAAATTTGTTCCATGGAAAATGACTGCGGCATTTCAATTCGTCACCTCAATACACTACAACTAGATTGTCTCATATGGCCTTGGAACTGCTTTAATGTTCTAAGCATATGACTATGAGAGCTTGAAGAAGACCATGACCAACTTCAGGTCACTTAACGAATATAGGTTAAGCACATTGTAATATGTAAGATTTCAAGTAAAACTTAAAAAGAATAAAAGTATATTATTTCATAACAAACATAAGACATGGTGTCAGGTAATTAAATAAATGATAAATAAAAATCTTAATATGGAGAGTAGCTTCAAGCCCCCGAAAAACCTGGTGTTTGACCGCAATGTCCACGTGAATTTGGATAATTTTTTAAGAAGCTTGGACATTTATTTGAAGGCGGCCGGTTTGAGCGAAAAAGACGATGAAACCAAATGGCAATATTACTAAACCATGCCGGTGAAGAAGCTCAGAAAAAATTCGAGACATTTAAGTTGTCAGATGTAGACCAAAAAATATTTAAGAGAGTTGTTGGGGCCTTTCAAAATCATTGTAAGTTAATGAGGACCGAGACTTAAGATAGATACAAGTTTTTCACGAGAATTCAGCAAGAAGGTGAGAGTTTTGATCATTACATCACCGACATAAAAACCCTTGCGTCTCCTTGCAACTTTGGGGACCTGGAAGATTCCTTAATAAGAGATAAGATTGTAAGTGGCATAAGAGACTTGTCCTTACAAGAAAGATTCCTTCGTGAAACTAATCTAACTTTAAAAAAGGCGGAAGAGTATTGCAGAGCCGCTGAAATAAGTTCAATTCAAGTAAAAGAAATAAGAAATGACAAGGAAGTGGATTTTGTAAGATATAGTAATAAGAAATCAATGGGACACAGTAGTACTAGACAGAGTGTTGATGTGTACAAATGTTTCAAATGTGGAATAAACCATGGTAAAATGAACTGTCCAGCGTATGGAAAAAACTGTCCAAATTGTGGAAAACTTAATCATTATGCAGTAGGTTGTTTTAATAAAAAACATGGTCAGGTAGGATCAGATCAGGCAAGTCAATCCAATAGTAGGTATCATAATGTTAAAAATTTTGGATATAAAAATAACAATCTTTTAAGAAAACATGTACATGAGGTTGATAATGAGAGTTCAGATGAAGATGTTTCATATTCTATTGATTATTTAATATTAGATTCAGTTGATATTAATCATAATAAGGCTTGGTATGTACAAGCTCAGATTAACAATCAGGTAGTATCGCTAAAATTAGATACTGGGGCTAGTTGTAACTGCATGCCTCTCAGTTTATTTACTACATTAAATCTAAACAAGAATAAAATTGACAAGTCTAGTGTAACGATTGTGTCATATGGCAATAATAAGGCTAAAACAGTTGGGAGTGTCATAATAAAATGTTTAGTAAAAAATGCTGTCTATAATATAAAGTTTTTGTTGGTTGAGGAGGCTTCGGTGCCTATTTTGAGTCTAAATGCTTGTGTAAAACTAAATTTAGTACAAAAAATTGATTCTCTAAGATTACAGGGTGACGACAAAGAAAGTTTTGTTAAAAATAATATTGAAGTTTTTGAAGGAACATGCAAAGTTCCTTTTCACTATAAAATAATGCTTAAAAATGATTATAAACCATATATAAGTTCTTGTCAGAACTTGTCAGAACAGTAGAGTTCCAGATACAGTAAAACCATTGTTAAAAAACACATTAGAAGACTTAGAACGTAAAGACATAATTTGTAGGTTGGATGAACCAACGGAGTGGGTTAACAACATTGTAATTGTAGACAAGCCTAATAAAAATCTTAGAATTTGCTTAGATCCAATGCATTTAAATAATAACATATGTACAGAGCAGTTTCCTATACCCACCGTAGAGGAGTTGTCATTGAAGTTACAAGGTAAGTCAATATTTACAGTATTAGACTTGAAAGAGGGTTTTTATCATGTCCCTCTTGACAAGGAAAGTATGTAAGTAAGTACACTGCTTTTATCACACCTTTTGGAAAATTTTGTTTCAAGAGGTTGGCATTTGGTTTAAATATTAGTCCACAGGTATTTCAACGTATAAATGAAAATATTTTTGGAGATTTAGATATTGGGATATATTTTGATGATCTTATTATTCCAGCATCTGATGAGGAAACACATGATTTAATTTTGTCAAAAGTGTTGCTAAGAGCTAAAAAATTTGGAGTAAAATTTAACAAAAATAAAATTCAATATAAAGTAAGATATAAAGTAATAATTCAAAATAAAACAGCCCTGAATAGTGTAAAATGTTTAATTACTAAAATTCGTCATTTAAAAATTTTTTATGCAAATTTGCCTATTGAAATACAGTCTGATGCGAGTCAATTTGGAATTGGCGGGTGCCTTTTACAACAGGGACAGCAAGTTGCCTTTTGCTCACGTAGTTTAACTGAAACAGAAACTAGATATCCACAAATAGATAAAGAGCTTCTATCAATTTGTGTTTCACTGTCTAAGTTTCATAATTATGTATATGGAAGGAAAATTATAATAAAAACTGATCATTTGCCGCTACTCTCAATTTGTAAAAAAGACTTTTATAAAGTTAGTGGTAGACTGCAACGTTTAAAATTAAAACTTCTTAACTATGATTTGGAGATACAGTATTTACCTGGGAAGCATATGTATATAGCAGACTTACTCTCTAGGTCATTCATACAAACCAATAGTAGAGATGATAAAGAAATGTTGGTAACAGTACATTCTCTCGAGATAGATTTGATCATATCTGAAGAGAGATTAAAAGAACTACAGATTGCAACTAAAAATGGCCCAACTTTGTCTACAGTTAAAAACTTTCTAAGTAATGGTTGGCCACAAAATTCTCAAAATTTTAATTCTGAATTAAAAACATTTTTTAAAATTCAAAATGATTTATATGAAAAAAATAACTTAATATTTTATGATGACAGACTAGTGGTTCCCAAAAGTTTACAAAGCCTTATGCTTTATAAATTACATATTGCACACTTGGGAATGGAAAAAACTAAGTCAAGAGCCAGGAAAATTTTTTTACTGGTTAGGTATGACCACAGATATTAAAAATTATATTTCAAAATTTAATACTTGCCTCAAATTTTCACGGAAACCAACCAAAGAACCTTTACTTCCACATGATAGGCCTAACATACCTTTTCATAAAGTTGGATGTGATATTTTAACTTTTGGTGGTAGAGATTATTTGGTAGTAGTGGATTACTACACGAATTGGATTGAGCTAAAAAAGTTAGAGTCTAAAACCTCTGGCGATGTGATTTATAAATTAAAACAAATATTTTCAACTTTTGGTATACCTATGATTTTGATTGCTGACAATATGCCATTTAATAGTGCCGAATGTCACAGTTTTGCTAAAGATTGGGAATTTAAAATTCAAACATCAAGTCCGTTATATCCAAAATCTAATGGTCTTGCAGAAAGGGCAGTAGGTATATGTAAAAATATTTTGAGAAAAAGTCTAGAATCAAATACAGACGTTTTTAAGGCGTTAATAGAATATAGGAACACTCCTTTAGCAGGGTGCAATATTTCGCCTGCAGAATTGATTTTTAAGAAACAGTTGCGTAGTATCCTTCCCCTTTCAGGTAAACATTTGGAACCATCCTTGAATAGTGAGTCACAGAAACTAGCTGAAAAAAGGAACAAGGATAAGATTCATTACGATCAAAGTTCGAAAGGTAGGTCAGAATTTAAGGTAGGTGATAGTGTAATAATCAGGTTAGAAAAGGAGAAACACTGGATACCAGGGGAAATTGTAGGGAAATGTGATGCTCCTAGGTCTTATATGGTTCTAACTTTGGCAGGGTAACGAGACGAAATACTTCATTTTTAAGACCATCACCAAATGAATGTCCTCCCATTCAGAAAGAATATATGTCTCCACTCATTAGGTCTGAACCTATCTCCTCACAAACAAGGTTAAATATTAATAATAATAACAATAATAACTTTAAGCCTGAGATTTGTTCAAATTAAACAACTGTTTCAACCAAAATTGTGTCTAGTAACTTGAATTGTAACAGTAACCTGAATTTAGGTATTAATAGTAAGACAGTTACAACAAGGTCTGGTAGAGCTGTTGTAAAACCAGCTAGGTATAAAGATTAGTTATAAGTTAGACATAGCTTTCATAGATGTATTCCTAAAGCATAGTCAGAATAGTTATTTTTGTTTCTCAGTTGTAGTTTTGTTAAAAAAGTGTATAAGTGGAAGATGTCCCCTATGGCCTTGGAACTGCTTTTATGTTCTAAGCATATGACTATGACAGCTTAAGCACATTGTAATATGTAAGATTTCAAGTAAAACTTAAAAAGAATAAAAGTATATTATTTCATAATAACAAACATAAGACATAGATAATTCGAAAATTTTCATTTTTGAGATAAGTTTACCAATAGATGTAAATATATCATCTTCATGTTATGCTACAACTAGACAATTCAAAACGAACCCTATAAGTTAATATAACTAACTTTCAAAACTAGATAACTTTATAAATCATCCTTTGTTTAATACTACAACTCGATATCTTAAGTTATCTACTTGTTGCCCA
Organism: Diabrotica undecimpunctata; assembly: GCF_040954645.1. Classification (NCBI taxonomy): domain Eukaryota; kingdom Metazoa; phylum Arthropoda; class Insecta; order Coleoptera; family Chrysomelidae; genus Diabrotica; species Diabrotica undecimpunctata. The sequence continues at coordinate 63,048,725 of NC_092811.1, forward strand.
TTTAATGACTAAGCTGTTAGTCACACAACTATACAACTACACTTACCTAGTTGTAGCACGTAAGTAAGGCCACTTGAAAAACACGACCACTGAGTTGTCACCATTGACGAAGATTTTGTCCGTTAGATATTTTGATGAATAATTTGTTTTGAGAACGTGAGTGCAAAATAATTAATAATGTGGCTATGTAAAATATGTAATGCCAAGTTCAATTATAGAAGTGATTTTCTAGTTCACACTGGTAGTGCAAATTGTTCTACAATACTTACGAATGGTATGTACAAATCTATATTTTCAAACCATGTGTTACCACTTTTTAGGTTAGGTATTATAGTGTTGCTTCAATATTAAAAATTATAGCAAATAATTTTTGTTTTGTTGTAAAAATAAAAAGTACAAATAAAAGTTCCAGTGATCCCTGTATTTTAAGATTTTATATCATTTTTGTAATTGTATTTGTTCAATTAAATAATCTAGAACTATTTTGTTGCTTCTGTTGACAAACTAAAGCTTATAGTTCATTACAAATGGAAATAATTCAAATAAAAAAAGGAGAAAAAACTAAAAACTCAGATTTTGTACCACTATTAACAATATAATCATTTTTATATGTTACGTTATTGTGGGCATTTTATTTGTGGGGAAATAAAAGCATTCCTGAAGTAACAATGAAACCCGTTTGTCCCACCAACTGCCGAAACCAGTGTTCGTAAACTAACTAAATTGGACAGAACGAGAATTTTCCAAGGTTACTATGCACTGGCAAATTATAATAGACAACAGGATTTTATTCACAGTAACACGGATAAAAATCCTAAAAAATGTACTACATCATTACAATCTAAACGAAACATTTCAGTAACATTTTTTTCCCGAAATAATGAAAGAATTAAAGTTTGTAAGACGATGTTTATCAATCCACTAAGAATTAAGAAGGGAGTAGTTGATATTGCTATGAAAAAGCGAACATCTGAAAATACAACAGAGGCTGATAATAGGGAAAACATGTGAAAAAAGTAACTAATTCGACAGTTTTGGAAAATGTTAAGTCACATATTCAAAGCTTTCCTACTGTGCCTTCCCATTATTGTCGATCATCTACTGAACGACATTATCTTGATTCATCCTTAAATATTACTCTGATGTATAGACTTTATTGTGAATTGTGTGATTCAAGAGCTGAAGAAAAAGTTAGTTTGGCCATGTATAGAAAAATTTTTAATGAAAATTTCAATCTAAGTTTCCATCATCCTAAAAAAGAGCAGTGTCGTGTTTGTTCTCATTATATTAGTGCAACCACTGATGAGAAATCGTTGCTCAAAATAGATTATGAAGCTCATCTCTTTCTTAAGGATCAAGCTAGAACCGAAAAACTTAAAGATCGAATTGATGCTAAATTTTCTAATGGATCACACATATGTGCCAATTTTGATCTCCAGCATGTTTTACTAGTATCATCTGATCCAACAAATAATGCACTCTTCTATAAACGTAGGCTTGCTAACTACAACTTCACCATTTACAATGTTGTCAGTAAGCAAGGAGATTGTTTCATTTGGAATGAGACTCAAGGATCCCGAGGAAGTTGTAAAATAGCCAGTGCAATTTATCTTTATCTTAGATCACTTCCAGAAACAACAACCTGTGTCACCTTTTTTAGTGACAGATGTGGAGGCCAAAACTTGAATCAGTTTACTGCAGCAATGTTAATGAAGGCAGTAAATGATTTAAATAACCTGGAAGTCATTAATATGAAGTTCTTGGTTTCTGGGCACAGTGAGATGGAATGTGATTCCATTCACTCTACAATTAACACAAAAATTCAAAGTGTGGGGAAAGCTTTGTGGCCTGAAGATTGGAAGCAAATTGCTCGGGGAGCCAGAAGAAAGGGAGACAAATTTTATCTTGTTCATGATATGGATCAATCGGACATAAAAGATTTCAGAAAATTTGTAAGGGATAACTTGACTATTCGGAAAAAGGATGAAAATGGAAACGCTGTTCTTTGGCAAAAGATGTGCTGGCTAAGATTTAGGAAGTCACATCCGTTTATTATGGAGTTCAAAGAATCATTTTCTGATGAAGGTTTTAGACACTTAAATTTAATTAAACGGACCTGCACTTCAATTCAATCGCCTTTACAACCTTTGTACCAACAACTGATTCCAATATCTATACAAAAATATAAAGATCTGATATCACTATTTTCTGTGAAACCACCTGCTTTGGGAGATTCCTACAGGCCATTTTACACCAGTCTGCCATACGAGAATAAAGAAGATTCAAGTGAAATAGATGACGGTCAAGACTACGAAGGTGACTCTTAAAGAACTTATCTATTTGTGCCTCTTCAGAAATTACAAATTGTTTCATATCAATATTCATAAAGTAGTTTTTTGTAAATATTTTTTTAAATGTTAGTAGGTACCTACATAATTTTTATTTTTTATGTGTAACAGTGTATAATTTTACCTTAAGAAATAAAAAAATAACTTCTAGTTGTTCTTTTTTTAATAAAAACAAGGACCAATATAAGAAAATATATATTGCAACAAGTACATAACTAGGTTTTTTGGTATATACAACAACTAGATAACTGGGACTTTTCTCCTGATATTCCTAATCTTGGAAAATATATACATTATTAAACCTCATGGATGGTCAGTAAAGAAGGTAAGAATGTTAAAAACGGAATATGGCTTTAATATTTTGCCAATTTTAGGCAAGAGAGGAATTCACACTTTGCAAAAATCTTTAAATGCGTTTTTCTTAGAAGTGTTATAATTGAGTTACCTAGTTGTAGTATTGAGGCCACGAATTATCAATTTGAAAGATAAGAGAAACAGTATTACGCTTTCTACAAAACAGAAATGAAAGAAGTGGCATGTAATCAGCACTTAAAACTGAAACCCAAGGTTGTAGTGGACTACAACAAAGGTAAGGGAGCTGTAGATTTATCAGATCAATTTTGAGTATATTTAAATCCACTGAGGAAAAGTGTAAAGTGGTTCCGATAAAGTGGCATTTGAACTTATTATAACCACATATTTAGTAAATGTTACCAGTTTATATAAAACCACATTTTATATAAACTGGTAACAAGAAAGACAATCTCCATAACAGATTTCAAAACAGATGTAATCAAGCAACTAATAAAAGCTGAGGAAACTGTAGACTGTGCCACTCAGACCTCAGCTTGTGGAAACCACGTCATTAAAGTTAAGAAATAGGGGAATAAACATAGCAGAAGAAAAAGGTGCAAGATTTGCAACAAAAAAAATTCTGAAACACACGGGCGAAAATATGCAATTTATAAACCCAAAAAAAGTCGACACACTGTAAAAATCAGCAACTTTTTTTATAGATTGTTTTCGTGACTTTCACACATTTTATGTACGTATGTCATACATTTTATATAGAGTTTCTAAATACATTTTACTAAAAAGTAAATGTTTTTATTTTTATCACTTCCTATCAAATAACTGGGACCACGAGGTAATATTTTCAAATAATTTATTGGGCCATTCTTACAGTATAGGCTAGGTGGGGGTAAAAGTCAGCATGGCGTAAGAATCCGCACACGCTCTCTAGATGACAGATCGAATATATTAACTTGATTCACACATGGATCGGTCAGTACCTTTCGAACAGCGCTGCAGATTATACACGTGCTTCGTGCGGGGGTGGTTAACGAAAATATGAGGTAAGTTTTAAATTTTGGTGTTTAATCTAATTTTTTAATAATTCTTTTGAAGATTGTATGTGTTAAACTATTTTTCTAAAAAGTCTTTTATCTAATTTATGTAAGCCGGTTTATTGTAAATAATGTTTAGAAACACAATCTTTAATTTGAGGTTAGGTCGTTCCAAACATGCCTAGCTAAAATTAATAGTGAATTTTAGGGTATCAGTTCACATGCCGGAAGGGGCAAAGATCCGCATGCGGACTTTTGCCTCATTAAGCACGTTTTTGTCTATTATGTAGAATTTTATTTAATTCATAAAGTTTTTTTAAAAGTTTGTATAAATTACGTTTTTTTTGTTTGTTTGTAAAAAATACGTTTTTGTTTTAGGACGTACAAGAGAAAAAATGAGAACCTGAGACCATTTACAGAGGATGTTTTTATGCAGGCTAAATATTTAAAGGAAAGAGGTCTATAGTTTTGGCTGTAACTGATTCTGGATACATGAATTCAGTTAAGTTTCTTCAATTTTTGGAGCTTTCGCAAATATACAAATCCCACCGCTGAAAGGCCAGTGCTATTAATTTAGTGCTATTAATTGTGCCATTAATTAAGTGCACATCCACTCTAGAGGCCATCACTTACGCAAAAAATAATAACATCCATTTGCTCAGCCTCCCACCTCATAGCAGCCATCGAACTCAAGCACTGGACAGAAACTTTTTTATGCCATTAAAAGCTTACTATGATGATTTGTGATAATTGGACCACATCTAATCCCGGGCAGGTAGTCACAAAATACCACGTCGCTGGATTATTCAAGCAGACCTATGAGAAAACTGCTACTATAGAAAAAGCTGTTAATGGATTTAAAATGACAGGTATTTTCTCTTTAGATGAAAATATCTTTACTGAAGAAGATTTTTTACTTTCTTCAGTAACTGAACAAGAGCAAGAAGTAGATGATCTTGACCGAAATAATAAAGATACACAATTAAGGATTGTATTTGACGAAGACAAAAGTCAGGAAAATGACAAAGCAGAAGAACCAAATAGTAAAGCAGAAGAACCAAGTGGTGAAGCAGAAGAACGAAATGTTGAAAATCTACCTAGATAGAGCCTAGCATTTCAAGTAACCGGGAATCAAAACCCGGAAGCTCGAAAAATGAAATGTCTACTACGTTACCATCAGAGATCATTCGGTTGCCAAAAATAACCAAAAAGAGAAAACGAATAAGAAAAGGATTGAAATCTACACTTCTGATATCTACTCCACATAAAGAGCAAATGAAAATCTCAGACCTGGTGAAGAAATACAAAATGAACAAAAAAAAAGGAAGGAAAGCATTAAGGAAAATAAAAATACAGTAAGAAAAGTATTTGAAGAAAAACAAAATATACTAAATAAAAAGGAATATGAATATTCTTCTGACTCGGACGCGTAAATATCACTTCATGATATTTACGCGTCTTTCATGAGAGCAGCAGCAATTTAAGTTTTTCTGAAAGTGATGCTGAAAATGAATTATCCGAATTAAGTCCAGGAGAGTTTGCTATAGTAAAAGTTTACGGCAAAACCAAGGCCTCATTTCAAATGTACGTTATGCGATATACTGTAATGGTAGATGAGGGTTACAGTGGTATTTATACAACGCGTTTTTCAGAAACTGACGAAGAGTTTGTGTTAACAAGACAGACATTGTAAGGAAACTTTCCAAGCCATTGCTAGACAGTTCTGCTAGATTTAAGGACTTTGTGAGCTTTTCAACCGATTTAATGTTGCACTAGTTGTAACCTAAAAAGTGTTTCAGCTTTCAAAAATTTCTTCTATTTTTTATCTTTTTGCGTTTAGGTCATAATCTACTTGTTTGTATGTTTATAAGTTTTTAGATCATGTTTTTTGACAAAATAAAGATTTGTATTTGATACGTTGTAAATTTTTATTTTTATAAAATTATTTTTATTCAAAGCGGGCAAAGATCCGCTATGCGGACTTTTGACCCAATTAATTGGGCAAGAATCCGATTTGTAAAATATTATACTTTGCACTATAGTTTTTTTACAGCTATTTAGCTGTCGTTTTATATTTATAGCTATGGGCATTAGTTATTATAATGGCCCGACAAATTTAATATGTATACTGCAATCAAAAGTGTGGCAAATATTGCATATATATATATATATATATATATATATATATATATATATATATATATATATATATATATATATATATATATATATATATATATATATATATAAAGTGCGGACTTATGTGGGTACCCCCACCTACCCTATACCTTCTAGGACAAGTGGATCTTTTAGTCTGAGATAGTAGACATTATGAACCAGCAGCCTAACAAGCAATAAAAAAGGTGTTGGTCCCTTCGGAGGCGCGTTAAGGCAACACTAGTACTGGTCACATGGGACCAACGTGGCAGGGAACGTGTTAAGAAGTTTTGCACTCATATTCTCATTTTACTCTATGAGTATAGAAAAATATTTAATAAAACATTACCACATCCAAGAACAATTTCAGAATGTTCATAGACCGTAAACCTGGATGGACACAAGAAGCATTGCACACGCTAAAAATGAAAGCAAATGAAGCGAAAATAGCAAATACAAGAGTCCTTTGTAACCTTGTGTTGGACGAAATGTCTATTCGGAAACAAATTGAATGGACAGCAAATAAGTTTTGCGGTTATGTGGACATTGGGATAACATTAATAGTGATGAACTTCCTGAGACCAAGGAGGTATTGGTTTTCATGTTGGTTAGTTTGAACAGTTCCTGGAAGATACCACAGTGGTACTTTTTAGTATATGGAATAACTGGCTCTGAGAAAGCAGCATTAGTTAAAAATTGCATTGAACTAATCCATGATACTGGTGTAGTAGTTAAATCAATGATATTTTATGGTACACCAGCTAACCTTCTAATGACTGCTGAAGTAGGAGCCACAGATTTTAACATATCTTCCATGAAAACTTATTTTCAACATCCTGTTACTGGAGATAATATATATTTGTTCCCAGATATATGTCACATGCTCAAATTAGTTCGCAACAAATTAATTGGGTTTACATAAACAAATTAATTGACTTTCACTATAGTAAAGGCCTTCTTGCCGCCGCAAAACTCAGAAGGAGGCATATTTTGTAAAACAGCTTCTTTTATTCAAATATTGAAAATATTTTTATAAAACACCTTTATTTTTACAAATAAAGAAGCCATTTTTAAAATATTTGGATGAATTCGAAAGCTGTATTCTTAAGAGTTCTTATGGAGGTATTCCCATTTTGCACTCTGCAAAAAAAAACAGGTTTTTTAGGGTTTCTTGTTTGTATCAAAAGTTTAACAGGGATATATCAAGACCATTTGGAGCTATTTTTTGGGGCAATAACGAGTAGAGGACGTTTTAATAACAAACCTACTCCTAGACAATTTGAGGCAGCTTATACAAGAATAATTGTGCAGACCGAAATCAAAGCTGGGAACACTGGTAATGCTGTTATTCCTGACTCCACATCAATATTGTTTGTATTAGTAATAGAGTGACTATAAATATTGATCGAGATGACAATTGAAGTGTTGATGAATATATTTCTTTTGAGGGGCGATTGGAGGAATATATGAAGAAAAAAATTAAAAAATACTAACAAAAACCGGCGCAAGCCAACAAACAAAATTAACAAAAACTCCAAAACCCGGGCACGTAGGGCCCAACCCCTTGAGCACCAAGTCTCCGAACTGAGCCTCTCTCAGAGCATAGACTTGAGGCCCAAGTAAGCAATTTTTAGTTCGCGGATAAGCCACATTAAGATAACAGGATCATAGCAACAATGCGCTGTCCTGACTTTGATTTCGGCAAGGAAACCATGTTTGTTGGAGTTCTATTAACCAGGACTCCCACAATGAGTAGCTTTGGCTCATAGTTGTGCCCCTATCGCGCATCAGAGTTCTATAGGGGGAAAGGGATGGTCTGGACCATTGGAGCGCAGTGGAGTGACTCCTGTTTTTACTCGAGTTAATACACCTCGCTCCAATGAATTGTTATTGTTATCATTGTTCATTAAAACCAAGATTATGTCGTTGCTTTTAATCATAAATACAGTGCTTCTGGGATGTCGATATGACATTCCTTCGATATCAGTCACCAAAGCCCCCATCGTCGTATTACAAATTAATACAAAAGATAATGATAATAATAGGAAAAGTTATAAATTGTGGGTGGCAAAGTCATCTCGCTTCTAAAAATGAACCAATCCATATTTTCATATAAAACAAAAAACATAATAATAAGAAGACATGGTTGCAACCGAAAAACAAGGTTTTGTGAAAACCGCTAACGGAATTATTCCACAGGATGTTTGAAAGTTAGGATAAAAAACCACCTTTCGATTAACCCCGTATAAAAAGTCAAATACAAAATTTTATTAAAAAACTCATTATACTAAATTAAAATTTACAAATTTTTACACAGTGAGCTAAAAAAATCATCAAAATAGGGCTAAAAATAAAAAAACCGAAATACTTTGAATTTGATCAAAATTTTATCCGTTGTGTTTTTTTTGCATCCGAGTGTATATATTGTTGTATATCGTCGTTCTAAGATGCAAGTTATCTAAGTTCATTTTTGATCAAAATTAAGGTATTAGTGCCATCTGTTGAGAATCGTACAAATCCATGACCTAACGGACGCCTAAATCTCTAATCTAACATTTACACTCCATAAATCTATTAAACGAAATTTGCTATAAAAAGTCCTCCTTCGTTAAAAATAAATACCCATTTTTTTTAAGTCTGTAGCGGTTACGCTACTAATTAAATTAATTCAATTAAGATTGCATTAATAATACCCCTCAAGAAATTCCTTGTGATACACTCACGATCGATTTTTAAAACAACATTTTTCTGCTCACGCGCGACAATCGCTTTGGAGTGGAATGAAATCGATTTTCGCGGTCAGTTGGTCAAGAACTCATAAAAGCAGACACGCTGATTGAGATTTTTTCTCACGTTTTAAATAACAGAGTTGGAACAAAAAAAAATATGGGGCAAGAATGAAACATAGATAACTAAAAGGAAGAAACTATAGCCAAGTAAAATTTTAAAATTGCTATTCATCAAAACTAAATTTATCGTTGGGTTTTTCCACATAAAAGGAAGTACGTTACCGGCGTCACCCGGCGTGCTCCTTGTTCCAAATTCCGTCACTTGATATCATGATAAAAACTTAGTCACTTAAATAATTAAATTGTTAGCAACTCGTATATGGGGTTACCCATAGAGTTTGCTGTTTCGTCTGCATAGACCTGTACATGATTTGACTAACACATAATTCTCCGTTGGATTTATCTGCCGTCCTAACATGAAAGGTCCTATCTGCAAAATTTGGTAAAATGACTTTATTGGTTCATGGCATGCGTAAACATATTATCTATGTACGTACAAAATGAAATTGTCCTGTAAGCGTCCTAAGTGCCTTATTATATACCTAAATGGTTTGTCCCAACTGACTAAAAAGTAATGTTTACTAACATAAATTGTCCTATCTCACATATGCTAAGAAAAATTGTCCGTTTTAACTTTAGAAATGCAGTTAGCACTATTTAAGGTAGCATTTTATACTAAACGGCATCAGTTAGGACAATTTTGCGTAGTATGACAAAAGCATGTTTCTAACATAACTTCAAATAATTAATAATAAAAGGTATTTGTTATTGTCAGACATTGGGTGTACGCTCATGTTTTTTGTATTTTAAGTAAATATATTGTGAGAAATGGATGAGGGATAAGTTTAATAATGTTACCTTAGGTATAAGCAATAACTGATTGTAATTATTGTTTGTAGTAGTAGCAAAAAATATGGACGCATATGCGTCTATATTCATTGGTAGTAGCAATGTAGCATCACTTAGCCGGAACAGCGATATATGTAAACTTATGGTATTTAGTCAAAATAGAGAATGATCCAGATTATATACCTGGGCCGTCCAATGAATTCGACAATAATATCCGATATAGAACCAGAAGAAAACGAATTTAACTTCGTTCAGGATTTCATTCGAGATATTCATTTTATAGCTCACAAAGTGTTTATAAAGTTAAAAAGTCACGTAAATTTAAATTCAATTGCGCTGAAAAAATTTCGTATACTAGGCAAAAAGTCATTAATACATAATACTGGCTATTGGAAAAGAACCCCAACAACAGTTTGTTTTGACCTGCGTAAAATAAACTGAGAAAAAAAGAAGTACATCTCAGAATCAAACATTACCAAGAGTGTATTCCTGCAAATACTATGTAACATCAAAGAAAGCCGAAGAAATGTGTATTTGTAAAATGAAAAGCGTGAAAAGATATTTCTTTTGGTGATATTGGGCTATGAAAAAGACAATGATAGAATCATTGCTGTAGAATATATAATAATCAACTTTTTGAGCTTGCCCCCCCCCCAAAAAAAATGTAGGTATACGATTTTGACAATTTTTTCGAAACGGTAAAACAAGCCAATTCATCAAAAGTTAATTTAATAAAAATGCTACTTTTTAACTTCATTGACTGTACCTCCAAATATAAGTTACAAAAGCTGATTTCTCGCTTTTACTTAAAAGATGTAGTTTGTCTTTATTTTAAAAGAAGAAATTATTCCAAAACAGAATTGGAAAATAATTTTATTGATTTAAAAGATATTTTTATGAGATACGTTTAAGGGTAGGCTAACGAGTCCCCAGATTCGTAATACATGTCGCGGTGTAACAATGTCGCATTTTTTGAGAAGTTAATTGAGATATAATTTTGCGAAGATTTGCCGGTTAACGAACATGCTTTTAAGGAAGAAAATGATTATAATTAGTATTATTTTAATATTTTTATCGATACATATCAATTATGTTACATATATTACGATGTAAATTGTGTATTAAGTGTAAAACTTATTATAATAAAATTAAAAGTGTTCAGTTAATTGGAATTTCAGTTTCATTTAGGACAATTTCAGTAAGAAATAAAAAAACGTGCTTCATATACACTAAGTTAAATTGTCCTAAGTGACAATATAATCAAAAATCGACTAACCTGGAAAGAATAAATCAAAATTATGACTAGCAACTAAATTCTATTCTTTGTCATCATATATAAAATAAAACATAAAAAGTTTCTTAAATTACCAAGCGTTATACAATGAAAAGAAACAAAAACTCGATTTTCTCAAAACCTAAATTTTGCAGATAGGACCTTTCATGTTAGGACGGCAGTTATCATCACAGCATCTAACTAGTTTAGCCGTGCCAAGAGGAATTTCCTATGGACTTTCAACTTATTTAAATAGTGCGGTGAAAGATAAGTTTGTTTACCTTGTATCTACTTTTTGTTACTAAATATTTGCTTACAACTGTACACTTTTTCATATGCATATGATCAATTAAGCTACATATTTTCTTGATATATAGGGTTTCAGGTAGTTGCTTCGTTCAATATAAGTAGGGGAGAGTAACCTAAAACGGGACGGTAACCTAAGATGAGACACGTAATTTGCCCGTCTATTCTGTGAGGCTACTGACATCTACCGTCCCGTGCGGAAACCTTCCTTCAGTATGAACAAGTTTTACGAATATCGGCCATCATCGATCTCGCAGTGTCCTGTGAGAAGCCGTTGCTTGTTATCGTGCCATTCGTTAAAATATTCTGGTTTATTCGAGGCGTGTTTTTACTCGGAAAATGTAAGTGCGTTTTATTTCTTTATTTGGCATAACATTAGGTACTTTATACTGTACATATTGCTATGGTTGCATGATTTTATTTTCGACTGCTGATAAGTAGGGTTATGAAATTTTTTTGTATATTCATTATTCCTAAGATGGGACAGAAAGAAGTTTCCTAAGTCGAGACGTCCCATCTTAGGTAACTTATTCTATTTTCTTCTCTTATATTTGGTATGCATTACAATAAAAATAAAACATATTTTTATAAAGTGTTATCGGTTAGTAGGGTTATTTAAAGAGTTACTATGTGAATAGTAAACAGCATTTTTTCTTGTTTCTAGATGCCCAACTTAGAAAAATACAAATATGTTAGAAAAACCAATCGCGGCAAGTGGTCTCAAACAGATATGTCGCAGGCGATTGTCAAGGTCCATAAAGGAGAGCTTTCCATCAGAGACGCGGCAGAACGTTACAATGTGCCAAAAAGTACCCTCGCAAGAAGAACGGGAAATAAAAATAAAACGGTACAGAACAGCGAAAAACATCTGGGCAGATTTCGTAGCGTTTTCAATGAACAGCAAGAACAGGAAATTATAGCATACGTTTTGGAAATGGAATCAAGATTCTTTGGAGTTTCCTATAAAGAACTTCGTCGATTAGCCTTCGATTTCGCTGCAATTAACGGCATCCCCAACAACTTCAACCAAGTGACAAGAATGGCTTCCAAAAAATGGCTCTATTGTTTCCTGTCCCGTCATTCGAACATTTCTCTTAGAAAACCAGAAGCAACGTCCTACGCAAGGGCGACGGGCTTCAACAAAAATGCTGTCTCGACATTTTTCAAAAATTTAGAAGCCATCTTTGCCAAGTATGATTTGTCTCCTGATCGAATATGGAATGTGGATGAGACAGGAGTAACAACAGTACAAAAGCTGTCTAAAGTACTAGCTCAGAAAGGTAAACGACAGGTAGGAGGGCTAACAAGTGCCGAACGAGGAGTGAACACCACACTCGTCTGTGCAATGAGTGCGACGGGAAATTTTCTAGCACCAGCATTTATTTTTGCTCGTAAGAGGATAAAACCTGAGCTTATGGATAATGCTCCCAATGGAAGTGTAGCATTTGCTCAAGATAAGGGCTGGATGGACCGCGACGTTTTTTTGAAATATTTGAAATATTTTGTGGATAATGTAAGACCTACTGCCGAAAAACCAGTCCTATTAATATTAGACGGTCATGTCTCGCACACCAAAAGCTTAGACGTAATCAATTTTGCAAGAGAAAACCATCTTATCCTTTTAAGCTTGCCTCCTCATTGCACGCACAAAATGCAGCCATTAGATGTGTCATTTTTTAAACCTTTTATGACATTCTACGACGCTGGGCTAAATAGATGGATGAAAAACCACCCTGGACGTACTTTTGGCATATATCAGGTTGCTGCAGCGGTAACTGATGCTTTTTCACAGGCAGCCTCTGTTAAAACTGCTATGAATGGTTTTAGAGCAGCTGGCATATGGCCATACAACCCCGACATATTTCAGGAATACGAATTTGCCCCAAGTAAAACGACAGAATTACCTTTGGAAGAAAACGACAGAACTGAAGCCCCTCCCCCTCTAGTTATTGAAAGTAACACCAATGAAGTGTCCATTCTGGGTAAAGATCAGTCACTAAATATCCCGAATAAGAAAAAATCAAAGGAAAACGCCGGAATCTTAAATAATCCACAACCTTCAACATCAAAAATCCAGGACGAAAGTGAAAAATCTCAGAAAAAGCATATCAGCATATTGCAGATAAGTCCTGTTCCAGTAGCCCGGAGCAGAAAAAAGAAAATGAATTCTAATAGGTCCCTACCATCAACCATTCTTACTGAGTCTCCGTATAAAAATGAACTTGAAGCGAATGAAAATACAAAAAATAAAAGTGGAAAAGGCAAAAGAAAGCTAGACTCAGAACAAAAAAAAGAGCGCGAAGAAAAGGAGTTGTGTGCAGTGTGTAAATGTATTTACGCATCTAGCAAAGAGGACTGGTATCAGTGCAAAAACTGTTGCCTTTGGGCAAATGAAACTTGTGGAATTTTAGATGAACTTTATTTCACATGTATCAACTGTTGTACTTAGTGTCCCTTTTTGAGTAACCCCATGTCCCATTTTAGGATATAGGTTGCCTAAAATGGGACATTTGCAAAGTTTTTTGCATTTTAAATTAGAAAAAAAAGTTTTGTTTTTTTACATATTATCTATGAAAATGTTTCTTGTCAATGTTATAAAGTTTCTGTTTCCATATTTTGTTTTTTCATTTGCCTTAATGATTGTTTAAAATTCGTTAGAACAAAAAAAGTGTCCCATCTTATGTTACTCTCCCCTAGTAGGTTTTGTTTTCAAATAACTAAAATCAGGTTTTGGTAAATAATAATTATAAATAATTTCAGATTAACATTTGATGGGAAATAGGGTTGTTAAAATTTATGTCAAGGGTTTTAAATAGGGAATATGTCTAATATGTTTCTTTTTCAAATAGGTAATAAAGAGTACTGACCAAATGATTTATATAATTATTATTTTGCTAGGTGAGATACTTATTTTTTTGGTAACCGTAGATGTTCTTTTCTTGTCTCATTCTAGTCGAGTTTATCCAAAGTAAGACCTTTTGCTATTCTAACGGACTGTTCTTGGATTGTTGCTTGGCCCAGTGGTAGTGGTTATTTGCTTGTTAAGTGGCTATTAGGTCCTGTTATATCTTTACACCACCCACTGCCACTGTTATTCAGTTTATATATATATATATATATATATATATATATATATATATATATATATATATATATATATATATACAACATATTTATTATAAATATATTTATTATTAGTAACGTTGGTTTTTATTTCAGTCTCTATTATCAGTATATAATATAGCAAGACAAGGTTAGTATTGAGTATTTTTGTATTTCAGGTGATTGTATCCAGTGTCCTCTATTTCCTGTCATTCGTTACTTCAAAAAGAACAAAAAGAAAAATCTCAACTATTGTTGAGTTGGCGACCTTCTTCTTCCTTACTTATCGTCCTCTTCATATCGATCTATTTCCAGTGGTCGTATCTAGTTGTATTAAGTTTTGGCTTTAACGGGTCTCATTTTATTTTTTGTTTCCATCAGTTCATTACCTCAGCTATCTGTTTTCATATCTCTAAAGCCAATATTCAGTGCATTGAAGCTAGCCCGAATACTCACTTGGGAGTTAGTGTTTCTCTGCCCATTTGATTCGTTCTTTTGAGCTAAACCTCTCTTCATTAGTGTCTTAAATCCCTTATCCGCTATTTTTCCCTTATTTCGTCAGTTCTTTCTCTTTAAAATTTCAATACCCAGAGTATAGCGGTTTCAAGTCCCACATTTGTAGTAAAACCATAATTGTAAACAAAACGTGGTTCCTATTTGAGTGCTTTTTTTTAATTGAAAAGGTCTGTAACAAACATTTTTGAAATATTGAAAGGTAGAAAACCAAAATTATGTCGGGGTTATTCTTCCTCTGCAGTACTACGATCCAGATAATTTGAAGGAGGATGCCCGAGAAAGATTGATAATTTGGCATGCTGAAAGAGTTAATGAAGGATATGACTTTGATTTTAAAAAGGAAATTGAAGAGTGCTGTATATCTGATTTTATAATATTAGCACAGGCTTGTTTAAGTTTTAGAAAACAGCTGCTTGACACGTTAAATATTTGCCCTTTCTTGGAAGCTACAATTGTAGCCTCGACTTACAACAAGGTATATAAACGTAGTGTCTTACAGCGTGATATTATAACGATGGCTATCGTTTTAAAGACAATCATTCTAAAATCGCTTTGCATTGGTTATTGTTGGAAGGGAAGCAGCGTAGAATTAAAATATAACAGGTTGCAAGGGGATCCGAGTCTTTGATAGGAAATGCTAAGGTAATATGTTCACGATAAGACCATTTTTGAATTTCAGGGCTGTTATTAGGGATATCCTAGCTGTTAACCCGAAAAAAGAACGTCCCCTCTTTACGACGACCCTTAGGATTGTATGAAGAATCGTTATGACAAGACAAATACTAAAAACCAGTTTGTTATCATTCGTTTAATAGACATCTAAGCATAACGATAACATTATTTGTATTTTTGTTAGATTTCTTTATAGTTATTAAAATGACTGACTACAAATACTTAAATTACTGTTATTCAGAGATTGCATAAAAAGTTTATAAAAAATGGCGATAGTCTTGCCTACTTCACGCCAATTGCCATCTGTTGGTATTTCTCTAAAGCTTTATACGCGTTAAGAAATGAACGGGCAAAATTAGGGAAAAAAAAAATTAAGGACAAATGCAATGAAACAATTAAATTGTTATTTATATTTCATGTATATTTGTTGAGTAGTCCACGGATCGACAAGCTTATACAATTTCCTGATGAACATGAATAACAACAAATGAAAACGCATAACATGATTATAATAAATTTTAGGAGTACTACATGAACAAGTAAATCTTATATAAGTATTTAATAATATATCTATTTTTGACAATGGTGGTTTTATAGATATTGTAACATTTTTTTTATATAATTAAAATATTAATTATTTTTATTCCTTTTACCCCCGTGATGATACGCTTATGTTCGGTTTACCGTCTTCAAAATTTTATTGAATGCCCGGAATTTCCTTGCGTCCGAAAGGTTTTTAATCCTTTCCGTCTTAATCCGGGTCTTTTATGATAGATTTGTAAATATTCCGAAGGCTCGTATAGTAATTTTTCTGTAAAGACCCAATCTCGGGATTTCATATTTTATCACGTGCCAAATTACCTCGAACTTTCCGATAGCCGTTATAACCTTACCTTCTCAGAAATACATACAGGCTGGCCTATCATTTTTAGGGGGAAGATACCCTCACCTTTTCTTGGGTAGCTTGGTAAAATTTGAGAGGAACCAAGTTACTTCTCGGTGGGCACTCGTAGAGAAAACAACTTATCGGTGGGCATCCGCCGAGTTAAGACGCTTAGTTCACATTATCGTATCTGCTACCTTACCGTCTCTGTGCATTTTCTTTATAAGTGTGTATACACTTGCTTATTAGAGTTTTTTTTATCTTACACTATATTAGTTTAAGTATAGTTGTAAAGCACCTTTAAGGGTAAATAAATTCAGTGTTTAATACCAGTACAGTATTAACTTCAGTGACTTAAAGCAGCAGTCGCCATGAATTACTGTAAGTTGACATAATCTTAATATCTCCACCTATCTGGGCAAGTAACATGGTATAGCATCATATCATCTTCCATTATCTGGACGTATCGAACGATCATACATGTCATCAAATGTAGTTGAGAGTAGCTACTGAATTTTGCAGTCAATTAAAGAACACTCTATACTTTTTTTGTTACGAACCAAATAATCGACTTAACCAAGTGCGGTTTGGTTAAATTTTTATGTTTTCACTTCAGTAACTTTTTTGTATTTTTTGTAAATTTAGATTTTATTAATTTTTGTTATCTTTGGTGTTGAAACCTAACCAATTGCAAACGCAAAAGCGCCAATTGAAACCTAAATAAAATTTAGGGGGGTGGTATATGGAGAAGGAGATGATAAATTAGAGAAGAACTAGCAAAGAAGTTATAATAAAAAGAATGGCTTAGCTCAAAAGAACACAGAGACACAAAACCTCAAGCACGAATTCGGACTAGCCTCACTACACTAGAATTTGGCTTTGAGATAAGGGGAAAAGAGATCTTTTAACCAAAAGAATACAATATAATAATGCACCGGAAAATCTGGAACTATAAAAGGGGTAAGATAAGAGAATATACGGAGATGCCTAGGAAAATACTAAAATGGGCGCCAGCTAATTTCTGAAGGAAATTAACAAAAAAAATAAATGAAGTTATGAACAACAAGGAATAAAGTACTATTGATTTAATACCCTGTAATAATGTTTAAAAACCGAAAAGACACTATTGACCTTGTTCTGCTATATTATAACTGTAAGCAGGAACTGAAATAAAAGCAAAACTATTTGTAACAAATATATTTATAATATTAACAACTAACAAAACTGATGGTGGAACAAAAGTATGGTCAACAGACTCGGAAAGATATATATATATATATATATATATATATATATATATATATATATATATATATATATATATATATATATATATATATATAATTTTAAAAACCCTGATACATAAATTTCTTCCCTTCCCTTTTAAAAACCGCTATACAAAAATCATGAACCCCTTCCCTAACAATGAATCTAATTTAATTAATTAATAACTATTTACCTAACTTTTTATAGATGTTACAAAAACTGTAATAAGTACTAACCTTGGTATATGCATATACAAAGTTGTAAATGACAAGAAAAACCTTAACCCTGAGAAACTTGTTATTAATGTCTGTCACAACACTACAGCTGTCCTGGTTAGGTCCCCTTAAGACTCTGACGGTCCTTGAGGTTCCGAAAAAAACGAATGAAGAAGAACGCTGTGGTTCTGGAGACAATCGGTTCCTGGTTACCAATGGGTTGAAGTAGGTGTTCGGTTAAACTAATTCTAATATTAAACGTTATCCTAATCGGGTGAAATCTACAAAAAATAACATTTAGAGAAACATCAAGGCACCCAAAGATGGCTGTCAACACATACTCTTACATCGAATTACCACAATAAACAAACATTTTATTTCATCAGCTGACTGTCATCCTGTCTATTTATTGCGTCTGCGCATTTAAAGAATATCTAGTAAATTAGGCATGAAAGTTTTTATACCGAGTAGGTATACAAAAAAAACAGAAAAAACTAATTAGTGGTCCGATAAATTAACGATCTAGGCTCAAGGCCACATGATACATATGAGAAAACTCTGATTTTACACTTTTAATATTTCAAAAGACAATGAAAATATCAATAAAATGATAGGCCTATAAAACTAACTGATATAATTGCTCACCTGGGTTTTAAATAATTATTTCGGTAGATTTGGAAACCGGGTTTTAAATATTCATTTCTGAAAATTTGGAAGCCGGTTTTTTTCAATCAAGATTCTTTATCATTTGTTCCAATTTCTCCCTTGATGTTCGGGGAAAATATTAAATCCAATCCCAGATTTTCTACCCGATTTTAAGACGAAAAGTGCCGGTAAAGGCTTGGAGAAATAAACCTCTCAGTGTGAGTTGTTGGCCAAAACTGACCTTAGCTGAGAGCCTCTTGACCTGTAGTTGTTACACTTGCGCATCGTTCTCGTCTATTGCCCATAAACGTTTCATAAACGGGATTCTGAGGGGTTTTAAGATTTTAATAATAAATTATATTAATTAATTATATGTTAGCAGTTGTGACTGCTACATCCTCCCTCAACTCCAGAAAAAAGAAAAGGAAAACTTTCCACTTACCAGAAGTTTCCTTTTTTTTTTATTGTCTAGGACAATCTAGCCTTAAAGACAAACCAGACGATGAATATGATGAAGCCGAAACGTTGTGGTGTCAACCACAAGGATTTTGAGCTTATCAGCCACACTGTTTACTCATTAGATGGGATAAAAGTAATGACACTGACAGACGTACAGTAGACAGACAGCATGTGATCTATTTAATAATGCGTAATTTACCAAAAAAAAATTAAAATAATTTAATTTATTTAGACAAAGTATTAAGAAAAGTAAAAAAAAAACATATAACCCAATCACTTAGGTACTTTCTAAATATAATTCAATAACTTTATAGCAATATCAATCTCAATACCAATATATTCAATATAATTCAATTCAACCTTATATAGAGTAAATTAACCTTCGACAATACTTAAATTCTATATTTCCAAGTATTAGTAAAACTATAAATAAACTACACTACTGAGGTGTGTTAACAACCTCTAAAAGATAGGACCAAGAACCATTCACAACACAAACTCAAACAAAGTCCTATCAAGTTTACCCAACGTTGACACTAGAGCGAACAGATTCTATTAATCACCCAAGAGTTCAATGAGGGCTTAATTTATTAGGACTAGTTGAAACTATATTACTACAAACCTAAACATCTATATGATATGGTTCTGGATATCAGCAACATATTCGAAAATTCAAGGTAAAAGATAATTCAATACATCTACTTGCTTTAGCAGCGGTAGGAAAAACACACAATCGGTAAAGGCACTAGCAAGCCTAGATACTAGCAAGCCCACTATACTCATGGTATAGGGTATGCTAAAAAAAAAATAAGTAAGTTAACTGCAATCCCAACTCGTAGTAAAGAATATGCACAAAAGGTAAAAGATAATTGCAAGTCCAGATCTACTCATGGTAGAGGATATGCACAAAACTCACTTCTACCAGCTATACACTTGGTAGAAGGAAAGATAAAAGAGATCCTAACTGTAATACCCAAACTGTACTATTGACGTGGTCCAATTCTTTACTCACGACAAGAACAGTAAAGGACAGATTTTTAGGACTCCATAATCAAGATAAGATATATATTCATAAGATATAGATAAGAAATAAACTTATCAAGGTAAAGGTAACGATAACTAACTTAAGGTAAAGGTATGAGATAAACCAATTAAGGTAAAGGTACGAGATAAACTCAATTAAGGTAAAGATAAAGGTACACTCAAGGTAAAGATAAACTCACATCTACCAATCCGTACGAATGGTAGGTGGACAGGTACAAACTCAAGATACTAAGATATGTTAGACTCAAATTCTTGAGAAGATAACAACATAGGAGATAACAAACCAAGTTAAACAGACTTACTTATTGCTGAATATCAGAACGATCCAATTCTAAATGACACATTCTAATTTCAACCTAAGAGACACTCAAGGAACAACTAATATGTATTGATATATTTCTGAGCCAAGTGAGGGCACACATCCAGGGTGATCAATCCTGAACCCACGCTAAAACACCGACACAGTAAGTGAATATGAATGCATAAGCTTTATGGCCATGGTCCACAAAACCATACAATACTATTAAAGAAAATATTTGGAATGTTTTCCGCGTTATCCCTGTAAATATCTATTCAACTCAGAACTCAAGATGGGGAAATTCCCATATATCCATCCTGTACCCCTATGATATGCTGTTGGACTTTTAAGAGAAAACAAACAACAAAATTAAAAAGTCCATAAACTAAGATAATAACCAACATTAAGATAAGATAAAAAAAATAGAAGGCAAAATAGCACATCTTATTGTTTTGCCAGGTAAACAAAATAGATAAACCGATCTTAAACAACCAAACTGGGACAGCATTGATAATGGACCAGTTAATCTTCATCTGAAGATGAAGAATCCAAATTATCTGACAAGTTATGTGGACCTACTGTCTTGTCCTCCAGTAAGTCTTTGACATGAAACCTTCCTAGTTTCCTGCCAGTGGAAGTTTCCTTCAACTCATAAATTAAAGGAGAAATGACCTTAATAACTGTGCAAGGTATGTACTTCTGACATAACTTGGCCGATTGAAAGTTCACTTTATCAGATTTGACAAAGTTTCTTTTCAACACAGAATCTCCAATTCTGAAGGATAACTCTCGCTTTCTCAAGTCATAATGGCATTTATTTCTAGCATAAGATGCTTTCAAACGTTTGCGAACATCCACATAAATATTAGGAAGATGCTGGATATCTTCTAAACGGTGTAATTTATCTGATATAGTGGGAAAGTTATTGGCATTTTCGGAAATTGTACCAAAATAATCACCAGAAAGAGGAACATGACGACCAAACATCAAATAAGATGGAGGACATTTGGTTATTTCGTGAGAAGAAGTCCTGATAGCCTGTACTATAGAGTGGATATGAGTATCCCAAGCTCTTTGATCAGGAAAGGAATATGACCTTAAAGCAGTCACGATTGATTTATTAACTCTTTCGGTATGATTGACTTGTGGATGATAGTTCGCATTGTACCAGATCTTTTGGACATTATATTTAGACATGAGGTCGCGAAAAGCCTTAGCTGTGAACTGTGGTCCATTATCGCAAGACACGATCTGTGGAACACCATAAATTAAGAAAACCTCATTCTCAAGATACTTGATAATGGATGAAGTAGTTGCCTTAGACATAGTATGAACCAAAGGAAATTTTGTAAAATAATCAACAACTACTAAGGCATACTGAGAACCTTTATAAGACCTAGGATAAGGACCAATGAGATCTAAAGATATAAGTTGAAATGGAAAATCAATCCGTCGATAACTACCCATTAAACCTGGTTGGGGAAGATTTGTCGGTTTGCATGTAGCACAGATTTTGCATTTAGCGATATAGCTACGTACAGTTTGACGCATCTTCGGCCAGTAATAGAGTTCCGATATACGACGGAAAGTTTTGTAAAAACCAAAATGAGCTGCAGTAGGATGGTCATGAAAAGTGGCCAAAACCTCTGCTCTATTAGGAGTTGGAACGACTATCTTCCAATCCGACATTCCAGTAAGGGCATCCATGGAACTTAAGACATGTTTATACAAAACACCATGTTCAACTTTAAAATCAGGAAATTTACCTGGTACATTCTGTACATCATACAACATTTTTCGATACCAGTCATCTGGTTGCAAGGAAGATAAATCTAACAAATTAATATCGAACGTTCTAGAGAGTGCATCAGCGACTACTACACCTGCAGCTTTACGATGAACAATCTTATAATCATATTGTGCCAATTTCAAAATCCACCTAGCCAAACGAGGAGATGGGTTCTTCATATTCTGTAACCACACCAAACTACTATGGTCAGTTATGACCGTGAAAGAACGACCCTCAAGAAAATATCTGAAATGTTCAATACCAGTAATTATAGCTAGCAACTCTTTTTCAGTTGTAGTATAATTTTTCTGGGCTTTATTTAATTTCTTGCTTGTATAAGCTATAGGGTGTTCTTCTCCATCTACCATTTGATAGAGTACACCTCCAGATGCAGTGTTAGAACAATCTGTCATCAGATAAAAAGGCTTAGTAAAATCTGGGGCTACCATAACAGGAGAATTTGTGAGAGCCTCCTTGATTTTAATGAAAGCTTCATTAGCCTCAGGAGTCCACACAATATTTTGTCCCTTTTTCCGATTTTGAAGTAAATCTGTGATAGGAGACAACAAGG
This sequence comes from Diabrotica undecimpunctata, assembly GCF_040954645.1. Taxonomy (NCBI): domain Eukaryota; kingdom Metazoa; phylum Arthropoda; class Insecta; order Coleoptera; family Chrysomelidae; genus Diabrotica; species Diabrotica undecimpunctata. Next base: position 63,071,253 of record NC_092811.1, read on the forward strand.
TCGAATAAGACTTAACAAACTTCTTATAATAACCAACCATTCCTAACAATCGACGGACCTGAGTGGTATTTTTAGGCACAGGAAAATCCCGAATCGCTGACATCTTATCAGGATCAGTACGAAGACACTGAGAATCTACAACATATCCTAAAAACTTAATAGAGTCACGACAAAAGCTGCTTTTATCCAAATTAATAGTCAAATTTGCGTCTTTTAAACGCTGAAACAACTGCTGCAATACAGAGATATGAGTTTCGAAATCAGGAGTAATGACAAGAATGTCATCAAGATAGTATTGACAAAATGGGTCTAAAGCAGGACCTATTACCAAATCCATTAATCGACACATAGTCTGAGGAGCAGACACAAGACCAAAAGGCATTGTAGTGAACTGATACAATCCTTTGCCATTTACTGCAAAGGCGGTAAGCTTTTTACTCTCCTCGCTGAGAGGAATCTGTAAAAACGCCTTCTTTAAGTCGATAGATGAAATAAATTTTGCATTCTGTAATTTACTTAGGATGATATCTATACGAGGTATAGGATAAGCATCTCTGTTCATAGTTATACCGTTAAGTTTACGTCCGTCAAAACAGACACGAAAAGTCCCATCTTTCTTTTTTGTCAGCCACAGAGGGCTACAAAAAGAAGAAGTACTGGGCTCAATAATACCTAACTTAAGCATTTCATCTACCTCCTTTACTAAACTTTCATGCCAGGCTTGAGGCAAGGGATATTGATATTGCCTGAAGGGCTTAGACGAACCAACATCAATGTGATGTTCGATGAGATGAGTTCGGCCTAACTGATTTTTCGATGAGATAGAAGAGAATGATGTGATGACACTATTTAACTGCTCTAATTCCTGAGCATTAAGTCGACCCATATCTTTAACAGCATTGACACAAGAGATATTGAAAGAAGACACAGATAAGGAAAATTCAGTAAAATTTAATTCACTATTAAAAGTTTTCAGAAAATCCATACCTAGGATGACTGAATTCTTAACTGAAGGAATAACAAAGAATGTAATCATTCTTTTACAAAAACTAACAGAAATCTCAGTAGTGAATTGACCTAAAATTGGTTGAATTTGACCATCAGCTGTAGTCACTTGCAAACTTTGATCTATTCCTATATTTACATTTGAATTCTGGAGAAATTCCAAACCTAGAGAACCTAAAATAGAGATATTGGACCCTGTGTCCAGTAAAGCTAAACAAGAATGTCCTAAGATAGATATCTCAAAATATGGACGATTATCCTTGTTTTTTCGAACTAACAATGAGTTTATATCTAAATCAACAAACGACGACAAGAGATTACTTGAAGAAACTACAGAAGAATCACGGTGTTCATGCTCAATTAACGTTGTCCTCTCTTCGGTTGGTATTTGCCGTTCTGTGGTCTTTTGTCTTTCGGTAGAGCGTGAGATGTTTGGCTTGTGGAAGCTTGGGCATCCAGACTCGAGAAACTGGTTCCTTGGTTTTGAGGAGTTTGGACAGTGTTTGTATTCCCTGTATTTTGACGAGGAGTAGGAGCCAGGGCCAACCCACCCCTTCTGTCGTTTCCCGAACAGGATTCACACTCAAATTTACGGACACCTTGACGTCCACAACCATAACAGAACCGAATTCTAGGCTCAGAACATTCGTAATACCCATGTCCTGACTGACAACAATTCCAACAGGTAAGCTTCGAATTAAAAGAAGAGACATTACCAGACCGAGAATAGTTAGGCCTACCAGAATAGGATGAGTCATTATTTCTGAAATTTCTATTATTACTAGACCGTGAATAATTGGGTCTATCAGAATAAGATGAGTCATTATTTCTGAAATTCTGATGAATAGGGACTCTAGACACGTTGTCAGAAGACCATGACAAAACTTCCTCTAACTTCTTACACTTTTCCGTTAAGTCAGCAATTGAAGAAATATCTGTAAGTGCCAGACTAGAATGATACGATGGCAACAAATTTTTTCTAATGATCCTTATGATATGTGACTCAGACAAAGGAGTCTCCAACCGTTTACACAAACTAACAATCTCATTTACAAATATAGTTACCTTCTCCTGCGGAGCTTGTTTTCGAGACTTAATTTCATCAAGAAGATTGTCCTCATAGTTATATGGAAGAAAATCTGACCTAAGTTTGGCAACTAACTCTTGCCATGAAGCAAAACTACCTCGGTTATTGAGATACCAAGTGAAGGCTGAATCCTTAAATAAATCGGCAGCAGAAGAGTAACACTCTTCCTCGCTGTTACCACGCGCTATACGCAGACATTCTACCTTCTCTAAGAAACTAACAACATTTTCATTATCTTGACCTGAAAAATGGACACCCCATTTATGAATAGGAGCAGACTTAACGAAGGGAAATGGATTTACTGAAACACTAGCATTATGAGGAGTTGACTGTGCCTGTGTAATCACTTTACAATCAAGTACACCTTCCAGAATCAGAACCCTGAAATTAAGAGACCTCTTCACTTCCTCCTCTTCCTCTGTTGTAGCTTCTAACAGATGGACTCTAGCTGCAACATGACCTAAGCGAGAAGTATAGCGAGCATAGGCAGTATCACTAGGAGAACCAACAAAAGAACCAATTTTGACCACCAGATCTGCAAGAGTAACCTCTATTTCCGCAATCTCGTCCTTAAAATTAAGATGGGAAGCAGACAGAACAGCATAACTCCGATTTGCTGCAGCTTGCTTTAATGCACCACGCAACACTACCCTTTTCCTTTCCACTGTTGTCAAAGATGGATCGTTTAAGTGCCGGACTCTCAACTCGTACTCTAATTCTGGACCTAACAGATGCTCTACCTTGAAAGCAGACATTTTATACAACTGGGAAATATACCAGAAAATATATGAGGGAAACTATGATAAAATAGGTAAAGTCTAACTTACTCTATGTTTCCAGGTTATTATTATAATTGAATTATTTTACCAGTAATGTTTGCTTGTTTATCCAGTCGTGAACTCAGATGCAAGGTACGGCTACAATCCCTGAGAAACCTAGGAATTTCAAAAAATGTTACTTCCAGACAGTGGTGAATTACTTTGGTGCTACTCCGGACTTTTATAGTGTTAAGATAGTTAAATTTAAAATATTTAAATAATTTTCCTTTTTAATATATACTTATGTTATTTATTATTAATCCAATATGGATATTTAGTTAATCAAAAAAAAGCAATTTATTCAGTCTACCCACAATATAGCAAAAACAAGGGTACTACGGGTATATTTAATAGATAATGTAGATAAACTAAATATTGAAATAAAAAACCAATGTTGCAGTTAAGAAACCAAGAGTTAAAGAAAACAGTTGAAAATTAAAATACAACACCAAAGGTACACAACCAGAAATTAAAGTGGGAGAAAAAAAAACCCAAAGATATAAAGCCAAAAGTACGTGCAAAAAAAAAGAGGCCCCACGTTTGGGTCTAGCCAATTGAAACCTAACCAATTGCAAACGCAAAAGCGCCAATTGAAACCTAAATAAAATTTAGGGGGGTGGTATATGGAGAAGGAGATGATAAATTAGAGAAGAACTAGCAAAGAAGTTATAATAAAAAGAATGGCTTAGCTCAAAAGAACACAGAGACACAAAACCTCAAGCACGAATTCGGGCTAGCCTCACTACACTAGAATTTGGCTTTGAGATAAGGGGAAAAGAGATCTTTTAACCAAAAGAATACAATATAATAATGCACCGGAAAATCTGGAACTATAAAAGGGGTAAGATAAGAGAATATACGGAGATGCCTAGGAAAATTCTAAAATGGGCGCCAGCTAATTTCTGAAGGAAATTAACAAAAAAAATAAATGAAGTTATGAACAACAAGGAATAAAGTACTATTGATTTAATACCCTGTAATAATGTTTAAAAACCGAAAAGACACTATTGACCTTGTTCTGCTATATTATAACTGTAAGCAGGAACTGAAATAAAAGTAAAACTATTTGTAACAAATATATTTATAATATTAACAACTAACAAAACTGATGGTGGAACAAAAGTATAGTCAACAGACTCGGAAAGATATATATATATATATATATATATATATATATATATATATATATATATATATATATATATATATATATATATATATATATATAATTTTTAAAAACCCTGATACATAAATTTCTTCCCTTCCCTTTTAAAAACCGCTATACAAAAATCATGAACCCCTTCCCTAACAATGAATCTAATTTAATTAATTAATAACTATTTACCTAACTTTTTATAGATGTTACAAAAACTGTAATAAGTACTAACCTTGGTATATGCATATACAAAGTTGTAAATGACAAGAAAAACCTTAACCCTGAGAAACTTGTTACTAATGTCTGTCACAACACTACAGCTGTCCTGGTTAGGTCCCCTTAAGACTCTGACGGTCCTTGAGGCTCCGAAAAAAACGAATGAAGAAGAACGCTGTGATTCTGGAGACAATCGGTTCCTGGTTACCAATGGGTTGAAGTAGGTGTTCGGTTAAACTAATTCTAATATTAAACGTTATCCTAATCGGGTGAAATCTACAAAAAATAACATTTAGAGAAACATCAAGGCACCCAAAGATGACTGTCAACACATACTCTTACATCGAATTACCACAATAAACAAACATTTTATTTCATCAGCTGACTGTCATCCTGTCTATTTATTGCGTCTGCGCATTTAAAGAATATCTAGTAAATTAGGCATGAAAGTTTTTATACCGAGTAGGTATACAAAAAAAAACAGAAAAAACTAATTAGGTGTCCGATAAATTAACGATCTAGGCTCAAGGCCACATGATACATATGAGAAAACTCTGATTTTACACTTTTAATATTTCAAAAGACAATGAAAATATCAATAAAATGATAGGCCTATAAAACTAACTGATTTAATTGCTCACCTGGGTTTTAAATAATTATTTCGGTAGATTTGGAAACCGGGTTTTAAATATTCATTTCTGAAAATTTGGAAGCCGGTTTTTTTCAATCAAGATTCTTTATCATTTGTTCCAATTTCTCCCTTGATGTTCGGGGAAAATATTAAATCCAATCCCAGATTTTCTACCCGATTTTAAGACGAAAAGTGCCGGTAAAGGCTTGGAGAAATAAACCTCTTAGTGTGAGTTGTTGGCCAAAACTGACCTTAGCTGAGCGCCTCTTGACCTGTAGTTGTTACACTTGCGCATCGTTCTCGTCTATTGCCCATAAACGTTTCATAAACGGGATTCTGAGGGGTTTTAGGATTTTAATAATAAATTATATTAATTAATTATATGTTAGTAGTTGTGACTGCTACAGTGTTTGTTATAATTTTTTATTCAATTTTTTGCTGTAATATCTCGAGATACGCCAAAACTTTATTTGTGCATGCTTGCGTTATACTTATATCTTTGTAAAGATATTTTCTAATTATATTTCTGCCTATTTTTATATGTATACCACCATTTCATAGTTGTTTGTGTATTTTTATTACTTGTGTTGCATTCAGCAGCGTCGTAATTTTGTTGTTGTTGAATATATTGTTATTGTTTCATGTATGTATTTTATTTGTCGACTCCTAACAAAGTTCCCTAATATATTTGCTTTTTACCTTTAAATATAACTATACCTTTGACCAGTAGAAAGATCAGGCTTATTAAGTTTCGTAGGTATGTAAGTGTAATACCTTGTATATTTATTTTTTGTTTATGTAGAGTGTTGACCAAATTTATTCAATAATTAACTGTGATATCTTTTCTTGGGTTTGATCTCTTAACCTAAATATCTTTCCTTATCTCTTTTCTTTTCTAAGGTTTCTTAATTTTCTCCTTAAACCCTAAAAAATTAAGTGGCGCCCTTAATCTTTTTGTTCATTTCTGTGTCTTTTCCAATAGCTCTTATTGTTGCCGAGAGGGGGCATTTGGGCCTGTAGGACCCATCGCCGGCTCTGCGGACTTCTTCCTGTCCTCGGAATTAGACCGGGTGTTGACCATCTTTGCTTGTCACTGATAAAATGGTTTAATACTGCTACTGGTATAAAATAACGGTTACCGTGACAAGTATCTGTTATAGGTAACAGTTCCAAGGAGCAGTTACAAAATAACAGATCAAAAATAGAAAACAGAACAGGTAAAATAGTCTAAGTATTCCTTGACTTACGGAAGGAATAACTTAGTAAACAAGAAAAATAAAATGGTATAAAAGTACGATGCAAAGAAAATGTTTCTAAGTGTTTCTTGACTTACGGAAGAAACAACTTAGAATGTAAAGTAAAATACACAAGATAAAAGAATAGAAAAGTGCAGAAATATTCCTAAGTGTTTCTTGTCTTACGGAAGAAACAACTTAGGGCAGAAATACAGATAAAAATGAAATATGTAAATGTGAGAGTAAAATACGGAAATATTTCTAACTGTTTCTTGACTTACGGAAGAAACGACTTAGAGTGGAAAAATAAAATACTCAAAATATAAAACGAGAAATGCAAAAATGAAACAGATTATAGAAATATGCCTAAGTGTTTCTTGACTTACGGAAGAAACAACTTAGCATAAAATAGAAAATGAAATAAACACATGTATTAAGTACTTTCTTAACTTAAGAAAGAAAATATCTTAGATAAAATATCGGAAATATTAATGCAACAATGCAATATGAAAATATTTCTAAGAGTTCTTTGACTTACCGGAAAGAACTACTTAGACAAAGTACAAATCAAAATATAAAAAAGCAAGATAAATATTTCTAAGTGTTCTTAACTTACGGAAGAACAACTTAGACACAAAATACAAGAAAAATAAACAATCAGTACATGAACAAATATAGATCAATGTAATATCCTAACCTGAAAAGGTCTGAATATACAATAATGCTAAAATAAAAAGGTATACAGAAAATCAGAAATAAAACAATAACTTAGTTGGAGCAATAATAGCACCGACTAGGTCTACAGTAGAAGAGGCAAGCTCGACTGATCGATGAGAGGAAATCTACCTGCTTTTATGTAAAACAAATCCTTTGTTTTACGTAGCGAAAGTGGAATTTCCCTGCATCGAATCAATTAGAAATTTGGATTTGGCCAAACTTGGAATTCCCAAGTATTTTGACCGATATCCAAATTCCTTGATGCATCCGGCACGGCTGTCAGCTCCCGGCTGACACGCCTCCGGAGGACATTATCGTATATTTACTTATTTCGTCCGTTGGACCCATTCCTGGTTTCAAAAGCTAGTTTCGAACCTACGACTCGCTCTCCACCAACCATCTGGCTGCCGTCCGCAGTGTCTCCATTGGTGACCTTTCTAGCACCATCCAAAAAAGGTTTCCGAGGTTACAATATGGATGAATGAATTTGGCAGCGTCAACTATTTTGTGGTATTCCCATGATTTTGTGGGAATAACTAGAAAATTATTCGTGTTGCTGAGAAATTAATTTATGTTTCGAAATCTTAGTACTTACTAGGTACTTATACATATACAGTCAAAGTATAATTAACACCTTGATGGACAGAACGCTGTGAAGCGTCGTTAACAAAATCTAATATCGTGGCAGAACGCTGTACGGCGTTATAATTATCATATAAATACATGGTAACACGTAACCCATTGTCGTAGAATACCTATCTATACCTTCCAATCTGTTACCCGTCTGGTAAATTCCACCTCACGATTTCACCCCACCCATTTAAAGTATCTAACCGGTCCAAGTCACACGCGAAGCTGTACAGCGTCGCCAGTTATATTGAAGTATCCCGCGTGTGTTGTACTGTGCCGCAGATAGTAAAACACGTGGTATGGTGAATACGAGTTTTACTCGTAAAATGTAAGTAAAAAATAAATTTATTTAGTGCGATATTTTTGTGCCTAATATTTTATGTTATTAAAGTAGGATGTATAATTTAAAATATATTATTTTGCTTTCAGATAGTGGTCCGTGACCGGTATAAGAGAGAACAGTGGTTGCTTCAGCTGTATGACGATATTACGTCGGATGAAGAGGATCCCTATGCGCTTATAAGGGAGAGTTCAGCTCAGATGAAAACTATGTACCCAGTGATTTAAACAAACTCCTCGAGCTCTCCAATGTAGAGATGTCTAATAATACTCTTCACAATCCCCAGCAATATAATCTGCCAAAGAAAAGTGAAGTAGAAGAGCCCGACGCGTTGGACCAGGATTCCCAAAAAATTATTCAGAAATCTCAAGACAGTATACCCCTACAAGCACTGCAGAATCAAAATTCTGATTCTTCAGACGACATAGATACAGAATGAGATTTTACAACTGCAGATACACCAGATTTCAATTTTGATGAATCCACTAATCGCCTAAAGATTAATTTGAATGCAGAAGATAGTCCAAAAGATGTTTTTGAATATACTGATGACATAATGAACTATTTGGTGGAATATACCAACAATTATGGAGAAGATTTAACAAGATCGAATAGGCCCAAAACTAGGAATGCTCGAGATAGTACTTTTAGACCTGTGACTATCGACGAAATGAAGAAATTTTTGGCAGTGTTTATGGCAGTGTCAAATTTCAACTTTAAACATGCGTAGGTTGTTTTCATATGGAGATGTATTGTACTTTCATCCAATTTTTAGTTACATTATGTCAGGGAGAAGGTTTGAAAAAATATTGAGAACTTTAAATTGTTCTTCGAGAACCGCAAAACATAAAGAAAAGATTCAAGCATTCTTAGACATGCTTATCGCCAAATTCCACAATGCTTATGGACCGTCTAAAGAGTTGTCTTTAGATGAATCCCTCTTACATTTTCGTGGCAGGCTTGGATTTAGAGTTTACCACAAAAATAAAAAGGCCCGTTACGGCATTAAGTTTTCTGAACTGACAACCTCCGATGGGTATCTTTTGAATACTGAAATGTATAGTGGGGCTATTCAAAACGCTTCCGATGTGGGAACTACAAAAATAGAAGCTTTAATTGTGAGGTTGATAAAGCCTTACCTCATGAAAGGGCACGAACTGCTTATGGACAACTTCTATACTTGTTGTATATTATCTGAAAAGTTACTAAGCTTAAAAACTCATACTAATGGAACTCTCCGGTCAAATCGCAAGAAAAACCCCAAGGAACTCAAAAAAAAACTCAAGAAGGGTGAACATTTCTGGGTACGTAAAAAGAATGTCTACGTTTCCAAATGGCGTGATAAGCGCGATGTTCTTGTTATCACCACAAGAAATCACCCACGATTGATACAAGTGAAAAACAGATATGACTATACTAAATTCATTTAACAGAAAAGTAGCCGTCAACAAATGCATGTACAGAACACGCGAAACCTGATATTTATATAATTGTACAGGGTTGTATTAAGATTCTAGAAGTCTATAACATCTAAATTTGAAATGAATTAATTTATAATTTTTAGGATTACTGTTAAAATAATAGTAATCAATGATTAATCTTCCAAAGAAGTATACTTTAATATTAGTTTTTGTAAACTGTCATTCACACATCATTAGATAAATGTGGTATTAATCAAAAGGCAAAAAATAGAAAGTTGTTTTTATACATTTTACGCTTTAAGACCAATATTTGGAAATAAGTAATAATATTATCATTAATGATATAAAAAAGAGACCTCTTCTTGTGTAAAAGTTAGGGAAAATACTTATACATATATTATTGGGTAGATAGACTTATACATTTTTAACATTACATTAACATTAAAAAATAAAATGTATTAAGTCGACGTTTCGATTTCGATTTAACATTTATTTGTGTCAGCAGAAACGAATGTATATTTAGAAGAATTGTGACGTCACTATTTTTGACTTTGATGCCGGTTATGTTGAAGATGGTTCGACATATCAAAATGCCGTTTTCTGATTTTGATTCAGGAGACAAAACTATATATGAATCCATTGATAGATCGTCCCCAATATTGCATAGGCGACAACGCAAAAAGGAACATACTTTGCGGATGTAAAATGAAAGGTTTTCTTTGAAAATGATGAAAAAAACTTTTTACTATTACATATTATTGGGTAGATAGACTTATACATTTTTAACATTACATTAACATTAAAAAATAAAATGTATTAAGTCGACGTTTCGATTTCGATTTAACATTTATTTGTGTCAGCAGAAACGAATGTATATTTAGAAGAATTGTGACGTCACTATTTTTGACTTTGATGCCGGTTATGTTGAAGATGGTTCGACATATCAAAATGCCGTTTTCTGATTTTGATTCAGGAGACAAAACTATATATGAATCCATTGAAAGATCGTCCCCAATATTGCATAGGCGATAACGCACAAAGGAACATACTTTGCGGATGTAAAATGAAAGGTTTTCTTTGAAAATGATAAAAAAAAGTTTTTACTATTACATATAAGTAATATCCAATTACGAAAAATAAGTACTGGAAAACTACATAGGTACAATGAGTAAAATGGGTTACAGTTTTTCATTTTTAAAATATTCCATTTTGTTTATGTAATTTCGAATAATTTCGTATCTTTTACTTATCATTGCTACTCATTTCCACATTAAAAGCTAGATCCATCTTCAACCGGATGGGGGCCTTCTTCAAGAGCCACAACCTCTCTCTTGCTATAAAAGTAAGAATGTTGCGATGCTACGTCTAATCTGTTCTTTTTTATGGCGTTGAATCGTGGATCTTGAACGAAGATATGTGCAGAAAATTGGAAGCATTTGAGATGTGGCTGTATCGGAGAATACTTAAAATCCCGTGGACTGACCGAGTCACCAATGAGGAGGTCCTCAGAAGAATGAAGAAGAACCGAGAGGTACTGACCACCATAAAATCTCGAAAGTTACAGTACTTTGGACACATTATGCGAAATGAATCCAGATATGCCCTTCTGTAAGCCATCGTGCTAGGAAAAATATTTGGACAACGGGGTCCAGGAATTACATGATGGATTTTTCAGACCTGTCGAGAGTCCATCCAAAAATGCTTGTCTTGATGAGGTGACTGACTTATCAATCCATGTTTTTCATTTAGTATGACCGGCGTTAATCCCAGTCTCATCTAAATAATATATTTTACGATTGCCATTCCTATAATCTTTTATCTGCCTTAAAAATTCTCTTCTCCAGATTACAAGGTCATCTCTGTCTGTAAGCATACTGTTCCTGCCACGTTTTTCAAATTTGAATTGAAGGTTTTTCAAAAGCTTGTAAAAAGTACTACGTTTGAAATCAGGTAGATTGGGTCGTCGTTGACCTGTTGTAGAACTCTATCTATCGTGGGAATTTCATTTCTAAAAAAGAATTGATGCAATATTCTTCTTATCGCTCTAATAACTTTAAACACAGAACTATCCGATACTCCAACTTTATCGGCTACACTTTTCTCAACACCGGACAATATTAACGCCAGATTTTCTTGTAACTCGTGTTTATACACGTTTACAATTATTTCTTTAACGTTTACGCTTAAATGGCCTTTTTTCAATCTCTTTTTGGGGGGAGTTAAAGGTATGTTTACGAGTTCATCGGCAGAATCCGTGTCCGACATATTAATTTGTTTTAGTGACTGTGTATACAAACCTGCAAAATATTATTTACAGGCTAATATTCTAATAAAATAATAGATAATAAATAATTGAACAGATATATTAAAAAGGTCAATACTCAAAATCTTTATTTTCAAGGTGTTACAGAAGCGACCGATTTCGAGGCTTACAATATTTGCCTCAGCCTCAGGCAAAGCAAAAAGTTTGTTTTGTTAAAAAACAATAATATAGATATCGGCAATAAGAAGTTTTCCGCTTACATCCAGGTTACTGTCTGTCTTCATCTTTTCCTTTATGACTTTATCTATTGTAGTGAGCTGATATGTTGATCATTATATATGTTGTTGTTGTCAAAGTTTTTTTATTATTAAAAAGGTAGGATTATCTTCTGGTTTGTAATAAAATTAAAAGTAGTTAAAGACAAATACACATACAGTATAAGCTGCCACATCCGGACTTTATATAGTTTAAAAACTTATGGAAGATGGAAAATCACATATTATGCAGTATGATGTCCTTTTTTTGTTGTTTTTGTCACAGGTTCTTACAAGGTAAAGACCTAAAGCTCTTTACTTAGTAAGATCTTTTATTTACATACGTATATAATGATCAACATATCACCTCACTACAATGATAGTGTCATAAGGAAAAGATGAAGACAGACAGTACCCTGGATGTAAGCGGAAAACTTCTTATTGGCGATATCTATATTATTGGTTTTTAACAAAACAATCTCTTTGCTGGGCCTGAGGATAAGGCAAATATTGAAAGCCTCGAAACCGATAGCTTCTGTAAAACTTTGAAAGTAAATATTAGATTGTGAGTATTGACCTTTTTAATATATCTTTTCAATTATGGACTGACAACCCTTTTATCATCATAACAATTATTATAATAGAGTCAAAATAATATTAAATTTACTTACTTCAGTTGAGAGAAAACAGTAAACACCTTAAAAATGTTCACAGTTCTAAGTTTATTTAAATAACACTATAATTATAAACCGACACTATAATTATACCAACACACACACACACACACACACACACATATATATATATATATATATATATATATATATATATATATATATATATATATATATATTGTTATGATGTGTTTTTTGTTTGAATGATGAGCAATGAGTATTTTTAATAATATAATATATAGGGTTTTTATCGCGGTTCTCAAAGAATTAGCTTGTAAGTACTTTTTTAAATTATCTTTATTATAACTATTATGAAACACACATATATATCTAACCTAGCCAATGTAAATTTAAAATAAACTATCTTTAAATTGATATTCTTACAAAACTAATTAAATTCTATAGACAATCTAAAATTTAAACAAACTATCTTCAAAATTGAAATTGTAATGACACTAACTAAATTATATTAACAAAATTTTGTACCTTTCTTTCACTGAATGCCTAAATGAACTGTTTTCCACTATATATATTCTAATCACCACTGAATGTCTTCGTACTTCGGTTATCCTTGTTTTTGTGAAATTTCTTTTTCCAATTATCAGCTTCTACCAATTTAAGATATATTTTTCTTCACCAGCATTTATACACCACCAAGCAAACCAGCAAACAGCATTTATATTTATTCTTCTTTTCAATATACCAATATCCAATTATTATAAGTTGATTTATACTAATCTCCAACCATAATATAATTTAATTTCTTCCAATATACTTTTTTTAATGTTCAATAATTATTTGTGTATAATTATAAATGTGCATTAAATTATATGCATAATTTTTAATCTTCATTTAACTCACTATATCAAACTATTGGACTATTTGTACTTGATTCACTGACTCCAACTAACTTTCATAATAAACTGGCCTGACTTCTGACTAAAAACTTCCAAAAACTGCCATCTTGAATCCAAATCACGGGTATTTATATCTTTTTGACATTCTAGAACCATCTCGTAAGATATCATGTTCCATTCAGTTCTATTTAATACATGTCTGAATTTTCTGGAACAAACCATTTCGCAAACATGGCCATCTCCGGAGATCCAGAGAATTCCATTCTTTTCTATTAATAATTTTGTTTACATTTAGGCTTTTCAGATCAGAATAAACATTCAAATTAGTAACTAACACTCTAATTTAATAAAATACACATTTCAAACAATATAACCCCACTTATATTCGTAAATTCTTAAAATGACACTTAGGAATGGAGGGTATAGTGTGTTGCCTAGTCACATGGCTCACTTAAAAATATCTACAAAATCATAACTACTAAAATACAACTTTTTACAATTATTATATGCTAATTTCTTAAAATGCCCTCACATAAATAATTTTTATAAATTTCTCTAGTATATAACTTATTTAAAATAATCAAATACTTTTTTATATCTAATATTATGTAGTATATAACTTATAAATTATTTTCTATAAACCCCAATCGTCACAATATATATATATATATATATATATATATATATATATATATATATATATATATATATATATATATATATATATATATATATATATAAGTAAAAATTATATTTATATAATTAAATTCAATGTGATTCGTAAGGATTACTGAATCCATATCTGTTAAAACTGCAAATTATGCGTCTTTGTTTAGAGGTGTAGATTGTCGTTACTTGTGAGTTTCTACTTGTTACTTTTGATACGCTTTTGTATATAATCAGTTACAGTATAAGTGATTTTGTAACAAGGAGATACCTCTTCAGCATCTCTAGATTTTGGGAATGAATATATCACGCGTCCATAGTGTTGATATTCTACTTTTCTGTTAGGCGAATATAATATAGGAGAAAATAAAACCTGAAGAAGTTGACGTTTATAATCGTCACATGTCAGGCATCGACAGGTGTGATCAGATGACCTCAACTTATTCAACGCCAAGGAAAACAATACGTTGGTATAAGAAGGTAATTTTCCATTTATTGGATGTAACTGTATGGAACTCTTTCTACTTATACCGAAAATACTGTAAAAATAATTCCAAGACGTACAGATATTTAGAGTTCCGTGACAGTCTCATTAAATCCTATTTAAAGTTACCACCAGGTTTAGAAGCAAAGAATTTAGTTCGTCGATAAACACATGATAACAGGTTACCGGAAAATTCAAACTACGAGCCTGAATGTTTCACAAATTAAACAAACTTAGCAAATCATTGGCCTGAAAGAAATCCAGGCGTTCCAAGTGCAAAATCGAATAAGAAAAAAGTGTTTTTGAAATGTAGACTGTGTGCCAAAAAAAGTCAACGGAAAGAATCAGGTAACAGATGTAAAGGATGTCCCGAGAAGCCTCCGTTATGGCTTAAAATAAATTTTAATTTAGATATCTTTGTAAGTTACGTTTATGCGTAAACTATGTTGTTATAAATTAATATTTTTGACTTCTGAATACGTTTTAAAAATCATTATGTCTTTTTGGTTTCTTTAAGTAAATATTGCTTTATTTAAATAGGTTTTCTTAATGAAAAATATTTCGCTGATAGACGTCGAGTCGCTGCATGTATTAGGTTGAAAACGACAATGGGCACAACGCTGTATGACGTCGAATGCCTGTCAGCGCTGCGCTGTTATATTGCGAATACTAGTCTTATATTGTGGCAGAACGCTGATAAGCGTCAAAACTTACACAATATTTTCTGTAAAATTTTAATACTTGGAGGAAAATTCCAGGTCGCCCTAGTTATATTTCATCCTTTTGAATAATAATATCGACAAAAAGGACACTGTACAAATTGACTATTTTTGAATTAACTTGTGTCCGTCAAGGTTTTAAATAATTTAAAAATGAGTAAACGCAGTCCAGTGTGGGTTTTTTTACTGCTGGAGATGAAAGTAAGCAGATTGCAAATGTGATATGTTTAAAATTGTATTATCGTATAAACATAATGTATCAAATTAAAAAAAAAAACATCTATTATGTAAACATCCTACAGTGTGTGTTCCAAGCAATACGTGTGGTGGTTCCAGTGTCGAAACTATAAATACCAACAATCAACTAACCGAAGCTGTAATTTTACAAAACAAGGATGAACTGTCACCTACATCAAATAACTCCAGTAGCTTACAACTTCCATTAAAAAAATGTCCGAATAAAATTACGCAATTTGTAATTCCAACAAAATTAAATCAAAATATGAAAAAAAAAACTTGATAACTGCCTATTCGATTTATTTGTGCTTTATTACCAACCATGTTCAATTGTACAGGACTTAGGTTTTCGAAAATTTATTTTTGCATTAAATCTCTCATACGCTTTACCGACAACGCATACTATTTCTAAAAGTTTGATTCCAGCAGAATACGAAAAAGTATTCTGCTTTATGAGTGTTTGTTTAACCCGGTATCTGGCAACACCAAAAATAGATGTCGCAAAATTATTTTATTGTGTATATAATCTTATATAACTCTCAAAAACACACTGTGGTACAAAAAAACCGGAAGGAGATAGGGGAAAGTGGTTTTTGAATCCGTTGCCTACAAGCAACATTGCCAGTCAAGAAACACTATTTGATACTGATAACTTCACTAATGAAGATCTCAAAATTTTGTTAATCATAAATAAAAAACTGTTTAACTAAAGGACATTTTATTGATTTAATAAAAAAATTAAAAGTACCTAAGACTAAAAAATTATAAATATAGGCCTAATTCTAACAATGGAATGATAAAAAGCAATTTTTGTTTGGTGTAAAACAAAGCCGCATGTCACATTTTTCACACTGCACAGTTGTATAGCCAGTTTTACAAAATCTACATCTTCCTTTAGCGGTATAAAGTGGCCAGTGACCTAATGCATCTGTTCTGGTAGCATCATCAGGTCTTACAACAAGAGGGTGGCGAATAATGTTATCTGTATTTTCTATACTTGGACGGCCTCGCTTTACTTTGTTCTTTCCAGTGTTGGACAAAGACCTAGCTAGTTCCATTCTAAACTTTTTGAGAGGCATAAAATTTATATTATTGGCTTTACTGTCATTTTGATATAATATCCAAGCATTTATAATACAGACATCTAAGAGCCAGGTAACTATTGGAAAGTACCATCTTTTACTACGACTTGGACTTCTGTAAAGACCCAATAAAGAGTTAGCTTTATATACTCCACCCATGTGCTTATTGTATTGAGTGATTAGATTTGGGCATGACACGTTTGTTTTTCTTTTATGTTCTTTAGAATACCTTTGTACATGATTGACTGGCTCAATCCCACAACCAGTACTAGCAAGAAGTACACATTTGTTATCAACCAGTACTAGCAAGAAGTACACATTTGTTATCTGCCCATTCTTTTGTTCATCGGATTTATAAACTTAGGAACCCCTGCCACGTTTTAGCAAAACCTTATTAGTATCCAAGGTGCAACCTGCTATTCTATTTGAGCGAATAGTGCCCAAGCTAAGGATATTATACTTTTCCTTCAAGTAATCAAATAGTCTCAAACTGGAAAACCAATTGTCACAAAAAATCATTGAATTCTGGGGGTCATCCAATGTTTTACATAGTGCAATCACTGAAGATGCACCGACACCCAAGGATTGTTCTTCTTCAGAAATCTGATTGATAGTTCCCTGTAGTTGTGAAAATGTCGAAGCTCCTTGGTAAGGAATGAAATCGGCAATATATCCTGAAACACCTGCCCTTACAAAGAACTTGTAACCCCATTTATGAGGCTTATTTTGTATGTATTGTCGTAAATTGCCACTGTATGTACCTTTGTATGCAACCATAGCCTCATCTATGGAATATTGGTTTTCGAACTGATACTTATAACAATTTGTAGAAATATGATCTAAGAGGGGACGAATTTTGAAATAGCGGTCTTTCGTTTCTGAAGTTGCTTCTAAGTTATCATTGAAATGGACCAGTGTTCTCAGTTTTTGAAATCTTTTTAGGGACATAACATCAGCAACAAGAGGAATTCTTGAAGAAGTAGCCCAATAATCTTCTATTGCTGGCAGCTGTATTACCCCCATAAAAATCAAAATGGAGAAAAAGTCTGTTATTTCTGAAGTATTTGTGTTGACACTTAACCCAGTTTTTTGAGTATTGTATAAATTCGTCTGGTATACAATATTCTCTATTAGATTTAGTGAAAAAACCTCGTAAAATACTCAAGAGGCAAGGCTACCTCTACTGCATTATTGGCTATAGTTGGATTTTCGAACGGAATGGTTTCTATGTCACTTTCAGACCAGTTATAATTTACTGACTCCACTACTTTTTTACGTTTTCTTGGTGGTTCTTCATGATCGCCTTCTTCATTTGTTTGATTAGCCTCCTCTTCAGTTAGCAGTTGATGATTATGAGGTGCATCATTTTCATCTGATTCTGCGGCAATTTCATTTATATTGATGTTTTTAATTTCTTCATCATACTCCTCCATATCAGACAAATCAGAGAGATCAGGGTTAACAGGAACAATACACGACATTTTGGTCTGTTTTCCATAAAAGGAGGTAGTTGATATTTCATTTAAATTTTCCATATTGAAATCTTATACTGAAAAAAAAGTCAATTACTAAACTGACAATGTTGCTTCAGAGCCACATGATGTTTGTTCAACAAAATAATATCATTACTTACCGTATACAGCAAAAAATAGCAGATAATTACACTAAAACAACCTTTGTTTATATACCAAATAAAAATTCAACCTCATAATACTCCTAACAAACGGTTGATAATAAAAATTATGACACACCCACTTACACGTAGGTCTCTACTGGTATCCTCTCTAGTAAAATTATTTTTTTCAAATATCTCTATTGAATGTTAGATGTCGCCACCAGTTTTATATAACTAACACGACTTGTTGCTTACAATTATCATTGTCACATAACAGCTATATAAAGTAGAAATTGATTTAAGAGCTTATAACGACGATGTTGCCTGAGAGCATCACAACCAGATACCGGGTTAACAATAGATTGATGGACATCCGCAAATAATGATAGTATAATGGTAATAACAGCTCATTATATTGATGAAACATATATTATGAAGTCTTTACTTTTAAATTGTCAAATTTTAGATATAAATCATACAGAGGTCAATTTAGCACAAAGACTGAAAGACGTTGTTATTACTTGGGGTTTGAACAGTAAAATAATATTAACGGTGTCAGGCAATGCAAGTAACATCGTAAATGCAATCACCGAACAATTAAATTGGAAACATTTAGGTTGTGTCACTCATGTAATAGATTTATTCGTTCAAAATTCCTTAAAAATCGTTGAGCCATTGATTTCTAAAGTAAAGGTAATCGTCTCTCATTTTAAAAGAAGCTCACTGTCTAGTTTCAAACTTATTCAATATCAAATACAATCTGGTATTGAACAGCCCAAAAAATTAATACAAGATGTTTCTACCAGATTTATCTCAACATATTTTAAAGACATTTGTTGAATTACAAAATTGTGTTCGAGCAACTGTAGGAATTGTAAATGAAAACTTGCCAATTTTAATGACAGAGAATGGCAAACAATCAAGGAGTTGTGTAAAACTTTGTGTCACCTTAAACAAGCAACAACTTCAATGGGTGAGCATTGTGCATCATTTTGGACCCGCGATTTAAAACATTTGCTTTTAAGAACGCCGATGCAGTAGAAAAGGTAAAAAATATTAATAAACATAGTAACAGACTTGGTTACCAGTGATATTACAAGTAAACAGCATTCCGTAAAATCAACTACAATTTCAAATAAAGGAACCAATTCGGCAGCAACAATGAAAAACACAGTATCCATCAATTTCTTCAAAATTGACTTTTTTACTTTTATGGGTATAACTTAATGTTGTTTATTATATTTAAGTTTCAAATCCCCGTAAATAACTTGGTTTTGAAGATTTTCGAATAGTAAAACACAGTATCTAGCGTTAATTTTCTAATTTTAAAATTAAAAACACAGTATCTCTCATATAGAAGTGTAAAAGACAGTATCTGCCAGATACTGTGTTTTTCATTTTATTTTCACATCTTCAATTGAAAATGTTTTTACAAACACAGTATATGACAGATTCTGTAGTTTTCAGTTCAAGAAACCAACGCATAACCTCAAAAAAAGTTGTGTGAGTACATGTGTGTTGAGATAAAATCTTTTTTAAAAAGTGTTAAAGGGTATTAAAATATGTCGCATAGTTATCCAAGTCGGCGTACCCGTCTCATATTGTCTATGACAAACAGTAATACCGGTGTTAACGACAGTGAAAATGAGCCAAGCTGTTCACGGTAAGTTTTTTGTGCATAATCAAGGTTAGGGCTGCAGAATAAACGATTGTTATTAAAGACATTCAGTAATATATTATTTTTACTTCACATTCTGTACTAAAACCATAAGTTTTATTGTCGTATATTTTGCTGTTAATTACACCAATCAATAGTAACATAATATAGAAGTTAGTTAAAATTAGTACACTGCTATAATGTTATCTATTTTTACTAGAATATAGTAAAAAAAACCTTAATTTTTCAACAAAGAATTTAAATCAAAAACAGGATCATATACCTACGTAATCAGAATCGATTCGAATGCGAATATTGTCACTTTTATAAACAAACTAGATACAATTATTTTGTTTTAGGATCCAAAAGAATTTAATGCAAGAATTCAATTATGAATTTGAAAGCGATGAAGATGATGATAACAGCATTACTGTTCCAGATTTTCTTCCCGATGGAACTGAGCTTCCAAGGGAGAGTTTTACAGAACCTAACGTGACCAATACAAATACTGAAACCAACGAATCGGAAATGGATGATGGAACTAAGACTGTAGAGAAGAGTTTTACTGTACGTATTTTTCAAGGACTTGACATGGCCAATGAAAATATTGATATTGACATCTTAGAAATGAAAACTCAAGAATCTGGCGTGACTAATGAAAATATTAACGAGTGGGGGATGGAAACAGCTGAAGGAGCCGTATATCATGTAAACGCAGAATCTGAAATAGTTTTGGCATCTCCTACAGAAGAACATGAACCAATAGTTAAAACAAAAAAAAAGAAAGAAAACCTTAAGAGACCTATTTTAATAGACGAAGATAAATTTTTGCGAGATACAAAGAAACATCCAATGTTATCTCCTTGTTTACAGAAGTGTAAAGATACTCAATGCAAAGATTTTTCTGATGAAGATCGAAAAAAAAATATGGACAGATTATTGGCAGACTAACTATGGCCAGCGACGAGTATGGCTCTCGAAACATGTTTGTATCAAAACAGTTAACAGACGCACGGTCACTTCTACAGAAAATATATACAAAAAAAAATAAAACGCGTTAGTTTTATTTGACCAAAGGCGATGGAAACACTGTTAAAGTTTGTTGTATTTTTTTATTACGCACTTTGGGTTATACAAATGATTCAGTTATTACCGAATTGTGCCATGCAATGGAACGTGCTCCTTTGGGTACAACAGTGAAAGAAAATGGAGGAGAGTACCAAAAAAAGATATTAGACCGAGATATTATTAAAGCACACATTGAATGCTTTCATCCAATTGTAAGTCATTATAGACGACATAACGCACCGAACATAAGTTATTTACGCAGAGACATCAATTACTTTAATGTTTTCAAACTTTCCAGAAAAACATCCTGGCTTTTGTTCGATAGAAATGTATAGGTCTACCATTAAGGAAATGCACATTTCTTTAAAAATGCCTAAATCGGACAAATGTCTAGAGTGTAAAGTTTTCAAAAACTTAGAAAAGGAAGCAGACAAGGAAAATAAAGAAATACCTCCGGAAAGTCTAGACAATTATAAAATTCACATTGAAAAGCAAAAAAAGCCAAAGAATTCTATAAATCCGATGTAGTTCTTGCAGAAACCTCACCAGCACATATAAATTTTTAAAGGGATTAAAGATACTTTTTTGCCAGAAGATTAGTATGTTTTAACGAAACATTTGCTCCTATCTATAAGAAATCTGGGTTAAATAGCTATTGCGTAATTTGGCACGAGGGAATGGCTGGTCAAAAGGCACCCAACATCGTTAATTCCATTTTTACAGTTATAAATAGAGAACGTGATTTTACAAAATTTATTTTTTAGGCAGAAAATTGTACTGCCCAAAACAAAAATTGGACGATTTTTTGGCATTGACTGTGATTCTCAACTGTCCAGATTTATCAGTATACAAAATAGCTATAAAATATTTAACTAAAGGTCACACCCATATGTCAGCAGATGGGGTCCATGGAAATATTGAAAAGAAAATACATAAATGTGAGAACGTATACGATTTTAATAATTTGAAAAATGTTATCAAATCCTCAAGAAAGGCTTTAGAAGTTTTAGAGGTCGAAAAATCATATAAATGGGAAAAAAAGAGCCACTTCTAGAGCCGTCTCCACTAATGGAGACTATAACCATTGCAAATTCGTCTCTTTTTCTGCTTTTCTTAAGAGCGTCTGTATGTTTAACCCGGTCCAGTCGCGAATGTTTCTCAGCCAGGATATTTGTCGTCTACCAGGACCACTTTTTCCTTCGATTTTATCCTTCATAGTCAGCTGCAACAACTCGTACTTATCATTTCTAAGTATGTGCTCCAAATATGCTGTCTTTCTCCTTTTAATGGTTGTCAAAAGTTCTCTGTCTCTTCCCATTCTGTGCAACACCATTTCGTTCGTAATATGATCAGTCCATGGTATATTCAAAATTCTCCTAAAAAGCCACATCTCAAAAGCTTCCAGTTTTCTCATTAAGTCAACACTAACAGTCCAGACTTCGACACCATAAAAAAAATAGAGTGGATATAACATTTTACCATCCGATGTCGGATTTGTAGATTGAGTCTTTGGTTACTCAGAAATTTCCTCATCTTCAAAAAGGCTGCCCGTGATTGCTCTATTCTTGAGCGAATTTCTAATTTCGGATTCAGATCTTCCGTAATCCAGACTCCTAAGTATTTCATTTTGTCCACTTGCTCAATATCTTCATTTTTTATCTGGATCCTTGTAATGACTTTGCCCCTCTTACTGATAACCATGGTTTTTGTTTTCTTTATGTTTATTGTTAAACCAAACTATTCCCCAGTATCACAAATTGTGTTTAGTAACCTCTGCAAGTCTGTCTCACTTTCATCGATAATGACTGTACCGTCAGCATAACGGATGTTATTTATATTTTCACCATATATCTTGATCCCTTCTGTACAGTTTTTAAGTGCTTGCGTAAATAACTCTTCAGAATATATATTAAATAGTTATGGTGAAAGTACACAGCTCTGTCTCACTCAAAAGATCTTTTTGTTGGTCTAGATAATTTTGGGTAAGAGTTGTGAAACTATACAGAGCTTCCACTGTTCCGAAAGCCAAACTGTCTATTACTTATATCCGTTTCGCACTTTCTGAATATTCTTGCATGTACAATCTTTAAAAATGTTTTTAATAAGTGTGACATTAAGCTGATTAATCTATAGTCATTACTGTGTTTGGGGTTCTTGGTTTTTGGTAGCGGAACAAAGGTCGATAGCAGCCATTCTGTAGGTATCTCACCAGATTTGTATATGTTGTTAAAGAGTATAGTTATTGCACTTAAATTGTCTTCGTCTATAAGTTTAACCAGCTTGATATGAACTTCATCTGGCCCAGGTGCTCTGCCAGATTTTGAGTTGTTTATAGCATGTTGGACTTCAGATTTTAACAGCAAAAGAGCCATAAGAAAAAATAACGAAGTCTAAAAAAATTTTCAAATAAATTCGGTTTTAGAAGTGAATTTTAAAAGAGGATCAAAAACACTATTTTTCAAAATAAACTTTACGGAAGACTACACCGAACTTGACTTTTTGCAACAAAAATATGCGACTAAGCACTACTTACCCGAACCACTAACTTTTACTAGAGGAATTCCAGAAGAAAAAAAAAGCTATCCTTAAGGCTTTAGTTCCTGTAAAGTCGATAAACCAAAGATATTTTTGGGAAAATATGGATAGTCAAAGTTTTCCATTTGTTCCATCAGCTAATGCGTTGGTAAGTTTTTCTTTAATATACGATAAAATGTTCTTTGAAAGTTAATATTTTTAGATGATTAAGGATGATGTTCCTAAATTACAAGGTAATGAAACTGCACAAAGGTTTATTCAAAATGCCTACCATTTTTTTTTAAATTATTTGCCGAATGAAAACCCTGTGGAAGTAAGTTGATCATTAAAATGTATTTATCGAATTATGTAAATGTTACAAATGTTCTTCATATCAAAAACATTTCAGTTAACATCCAAATGTCTGAAAGTCTCAGAAAAAAGTGTGCGGAAATATAAAGATGGGCCTAATACAACCCTCACTTTAAAAAAGAAGAGTCGCATAAGAAAATTAACGATTGACTTAAGTCATAGTATAAAAAATCCAATTCGCTTAGAAATGTATCGCATGTATGAAGAAAGTAAGTTTCCATTTTATATAAAAAAATATATTTTACAAAAAAGTTAGGCAAATTTAGTTTATATCGTTAAGTTGCGCCAAATGTAGGCAACCAACTTAAAGTTTTTAAACTTTTTATTATTAATTAATTCTGTTGGAGTAAGTATATTTTGTTTTGTGTTGCTGATTGAACCTATATTATTAGTAATTAAATAATTACATAAACTGTCAACTATCTGAATTTTGCATGTATTTTAGTTTGTTCGATTATATAGTTGTTACGGCTTCGTATATTGACACTCTTTCCGAGAAAATTTACAACTCGGCAATATAAACTACCTAAAAATTAATAATTGTTTTAGTTGCCTCTTACAATATCTAGTCTGCTGAAGATTTTAAGAGACAAATTTATTTATGAGGGAGGAAAAACAAGCCTCTTTCTGATCTTGAAAGAAATAGGATTCATATAAAAAATAGACAGTCCACAAAAACATTTCATGGAAGTTCCTCACGAAGTTGAGATGAGACATAAATTTTTAAGGATTTACCATGAAAATGACCAAAAAGGCGTTTACAAAAAGCCCTTAATTTTTTTAGACGAAACATGGATATTTTCTTCTGGATCAGTTAGAAGGTCTTGGCAGGATGGGACAAATAAAGGAATAAGAAAAATAAGAACTGGTGATGGTATGAGGTAAGTAAATAAATATGTTTTCTTATATATTTTATTATTTCTCTTAACTGACCAAAATAGTTTTTTTTTCTGTTCCAGGACTTTAGTTCCAGAACTAATAACGTAATATTTTTTACAGAAAGCATATTTCAATTACATGTAAAGAAATTTGTTTTTATTAGATCGAATTATTTGTGTTGTAGGTACATGACTTTACATGCAGGCTCAGAGCATGGGTTTATAAACGGAGCAAGTTTAATTTTTAAATCGGGCTCCAAAACTGGAGACTATCATGGAGAAATGGATGCTGATATTTTCGAGGGTTGGTTGGACAAGAATCTTTTACCAAGATTGGAGGAACCATCAATGATTATCTTTGATAATGCTAGGTATCACAGTTGGCAAGTAAATAAATGGCCAACCCAATCTTGGAAAAAAAAGAATTGGAAGGATGGCTTAGAAGTAAAGGCATTCTATTTCCACTGCATACTTCTAAGACAAATTTATTAAATATATATATATATATATATATATATATATATATATATATATATATATATATACAGAAATATATAAATATAAATTTGAGGAAGATACCTATACTGAACAAAAATCGATAGTTTCCACTACTGAAAAAGTTGTAAATGATTCTGGGAAAGAATCAGTTACACATGTTAACCCTAATAATGTAATGTCGAGAGAAGTATCAATGAATCAACAAATGAAGCAGTAGAGAGTCCTATTAGTAATGATAATGAATTTAATGATTTTAATGAAAATACTGAAAGGATCTTTGATAAAACTGAGGTTAGACTTTCTACTACTCCAAAAGTTACTGCTACTCGTTCATGTAGAGTAATTAAAGTTCCTACCAAATTAAATTTGTACGATTTGTTTAATTATTTTTTTTTTTACTTTTTTAAGCGAAGATTGTTATGAAAGTACCTTTAGAAAATAGGCCACTATGTTTTATGTTATGTTAGGTGTTCTGTTTCATGTCAACTGTGATTGGGTCAATAAATAAGTTAGTTAATTCTTATTTATTATAATACTATAAATATATAACAGGTTCAAAGCAAATAATCGGAGTCCCACCCAAAACTAATAACTGGAGCAGAGGTAAAAAATTGTTTTTCTTTTTTTTTTTACTTGTGATAATTTTGGTGAACATATTAAAAGGCTGGACTTATTAACTTCGAAAGATATACAAAATATTAAAACAAGTTATGGCATTGAATCAAAAGATGGTAAAAGATGTCCAAATAATACATTTTCTGTAGATCTGTGGGCACAAGAATGTAAACAATTGGAACAAAATCCTGTTCTTCTATATAAACCTCAGGAGTTGAAACATGAGACTTTGCAGGAAAATGATTTTTGTTTGATTGTTATGAATACATTCCAGAGGCAAATGTTAAGACATTTTCCAAGAGTAATTACAGTTGCCTTACAGCGTCAGTTGGACACTGACTGTTGCAAATATGAATCGGCTCGAAGCTTTCGAAATGTGGTGTTATAGGCGCATCTTACGTATATCCTGGGTTGACAGAGTTACTAATGTGGAGGTCCTGCGTAGAATGGGGAAAGAATGTGAAATTCTCATGACCGTCAAAACTAAAAAGTTGGAATATCCAGGACATGTAATGAGAAATCAAGAACGTTACGGCCTTCTCCAGCTGATTCTCCAAGGGAAGGTAAATGGTAAGAGAGGACCGGGAAGAAGACGCATTTCCTGGCTTCAAAATTTACGAAAGTGGTATAACACGACTACCACTGAACTGTTCCGCGTTGCAATAAACAAAGTAAAGATAGCCATGATGATCGCCAACATCCGGAACGGATAGGCACTTTAAGAAGAAGAATTACAGTTGATGGTATCCATGGCCTGAATAGCTACGATTATGAAATGACAACTGTTACTAGTCATTGATGAATTCATCATGGGTTCCCAGTGACTATAATGTTTTCCAATAGGAAAGAGACCTTAGTACAAAGTTTCTATTTTACTAAAATAAAGAATTCTTTAGGTACTTTAAACCTAAAACAATATTTTTTTCTTGTAGGTACTGTTAGCTGTGAAATATTCTTGTCAGATATGGATGAAATGTACTTTAAGGCATGGGTGACAGTGAGGGGTGTTGGAGCTCCACATTTATTTTATGCATGGCATGTTGACAAGGCATGGAAGACCAATCTCTGCAAAATTTCTGATGATAGGCATATCGAAGTATACAAGATAATAAAGGCATTGCAACAAAATACATCTGAGTCAAATTTCTTTTCGGCTTTTCATAATGCAGTAACATATGTGACACAACAATGAGACTAAAAATTTTGAAGAATATTTTAAAAATAATTATAGCAACAATTATAAAAAGTGGGCCTATTATTTTCGAACTGATTCAATAATAAATACAAATATGCATTTGGAATAAATGCATAAAACTTATAAATACTTTTATTTAGAACGAAATACGGTGAGACGTCTTAATAAGGGCTTGAATGCATGTATTGCGATACATTAGGAACACATAATACGTTACTGATGAAATTATTAGTGAAATACATCATCACCTGCTACTAATAAGCAATTTAACTGATTGCCCAAAATTATTCCAGCTAACTGACGATTTTGACAAAACGATTATGCCAGTAAAAAGGCATATTGATCCACAAATCTGATTTTTTCTACGAAAAGGACGAAAGTGCCAGGAACCCCAGGCTTACGAGATCTACAAACCAAGAACTCAGCGATATTAAAGAAAATGTATTACATTCCATTGAAGAATCATTTATTTTTAAATCTGTATCACCATCACATGATCATCAATATTAAATAGCTTTGAAAACGGAAAGAGAAAATTAGAAAAAAAAAAGTCAACATTTACAAATTGCAAGATTTGAAGAAATAAGTTATAAGTAAGTAATAAATTCATGGCGAGCATCCGTTTGAAAAGGGCAAATATTATGCATTGTGCGTTTTTCATTGTAACTTCCCTATTTTTTAAACCAAATGTGTAAAATTTTAATATCTGTAATATTGATATATGATGATATACATTTGTTTTCTTTTTTTTATTCATATTATAAACTAAATATTCTCAAAAATTATCACATTTGCTTTAGACGAAAACCGTCTTTTCAGTTCGCGTTTAGTTATTAATTTTTTATTTATTTTTATTATGTGTTTAGTGGAATTATGTTTATGTAGCTCTTAATACAATTTAAATTAGCATTGCATCATATTAAATAATCTTAATAATTTAAATGCTGTCTTTATCTTATTTTAGGCCAATTAAACTCATAAACAAATATATATTATGTTATATTATATTCAAGTTGCTTCGCCGTGACGTAAAAGTGTGAGAGTAATAGACTCAATATTCATTTGCTCTCTCTGCGTGTTAGCATACCGGTGTAAGTGTATCGTGGTATTTAGTGTAATTATTTTTCAGTGTTTTTTTTTCGGATTTTAATACATGTTTACACCTTTATTTAAATGTACTCTTTAATTCAAAATAAAAGTACTGTACTTGTATACTTGTACTTGTACTTGCGTAAGTACTTACTTTCCAAAAATAAATATTTTTCTCTACACTAATATTCCCTTAAAATAATATATTATTTCCTAACAGTCGATTTCACACTGCGTACAATAATTCTTTATCCATTCAATCACTTGCTAAAACCATTATTCATTCCTTTCATTAGACGCCTTTACCTGTATCCATCCGAACTCACCTATAGCTCACCTATTGTATTAGTAAAGAAGAAAAACGACAGTTATCGATTTTGCATAGATTTCAGACGCATCAATGAAATCTCCGAGAAAGACGCATATCCACTTCCATATATCAATCACATACTAGACAAATGAAAGGCCGCAAAATACATTTCAACACTTGATCTGAAAAACGGGTATTGGCAAATACCACTAGCAGAAGAAAACAAGCCTTTAACAGCATTCATAGCTTCGGGGAAAGGTTTATTTCAATTCAGTCCTTCCTTTCGGACTACACGCAGCTTCAGCCACATTCCAACGCCTATTAGATTCAGTTATAGGAGCAGAAATGAAACCCTACGCGTTCGCTTACCTAGACGACATCATACAAAACGCAAAGCTAAGAATCAATTTAGAAAAATGAGAGTTCTGCAAAGACGAAATTGTATACCTCGACCACGTAGTCAATAAAAAAGGAATCAAAACCGATGAAAACAAGGTTAAAGCCATCATCCAATACCTAGCCCCAAAATCTATCAAAACAACTAAGGAAATTCCTGGGAACCACATTTTGGTACAAGCGTTTTCTTCATGATTATTCTACGATCATAGCACCAGTAACACAATTATTAACAAAGAAATATAAGTGGAATTGGGGCGCAGAACAATCGATTGCTTTCGAGAAAATAAAAAATTACTTACACAGGCTCCCGTACTGATTTGTTCAGATTTTACCAACAGATTCTTTCTCCAAACAGATGCGTCAGACTACGGTCTCGGAGTAGCTCTGATCCAAAAAGACGAACAAGGACACGATCGAGTCATAGCTTACGCCAGCAGATCTTTATCAAATCCGGAGAAAACTACAGTGTAACAGAAAAAGAACTAGTAGCCATCGTATATGGAATAGAGAAAATGCGTCCGTACTTGGAAGGCTATCAGTTTTCAGTCGTAACTGATCACCAGAGTTTAAAATATCTACAATCAATAGAAAATCCGCCAGGAAGATTGGCCAGATGAGCCATGGCTTTACAACAGTTCGATTTCGACGTCATCTACCGCAAAGGAACGCAGAATCATTTAGCTGACACACTCTTCCGAGAACCAGTAGACGCAATTAGTACTGTTACACTTGGAGAACTATAAAATGATTGGTACAAAAAGAAAATAGAGGAGGTGAAAAACAACGCACAAAGATTCCCAGATTATATGATAAAAGACAGTCAACTATACCGACATTTCTGGGATAAATATGACTACAAAGAAACAGAGTTATCTAATCCGTGGAAGCTCTGTATTCCATCAAATAAGCAAAAACAGCTAATATCCGAAAACCACGATACGACATCGTCCGGACACTTAGGCATAGCCAAAACAATTGCAAGACTGGCACGAAAATACTACTGGCCTAACATGTTTAGAGATACAGCAAAGTTAGTCAGAAATTGTCACAGCTGTCAAATATACAAACCCTCACAACAACAAACTCCCGGAAAAATGTATTCAACCTCAATCCCAGAACGACCATGGCATACAGTCCCCACCGACATGATTGGACCACTGCCAAGATCAAGCAAAGGCAACATCTACGCAATCGTTTTTCAAGACACTTTTTCGAAATGGGTAGAGATTGTCCCAGTAAGACGAGCCACAGCCAGTGTTGTGTGTCAAGCTCTAAAAGACAAAATAAATAATGAAATTCGGATGTCCGACCAAACTCATCTCAGATAATGCAACTTCGTACGAAAACAGAGAATTCAGAAGTTCACTAAAAGAATTTAACATAAAAAAACACGAGATACCGCCATATTCACCACAGAACAACCCAGACGAAAGAACAAACAGAGTAATCAAGACAATGATAGCCCAATTCTGCGACAACAATCACAAGAAATGGGACACGTACATACCAGAACTGACTTTTGCTATTAACTCCGCAAAGCACGACTCCACCGGATTCTCTCCAGCTTATTTAAATTTCGGCCACGAACTAGACATACCCAGTAAGTTAGTAGACGCGCCTAATCCATCCGACATAATCTCACCATCGTACAAGTGAAGAACATCGAGAAAGGTTTACAACATTTCTAACGCTGCCAAACAACTAAACGCCAAATTAGCTCCTAAATTCTCCGGTCCATATACTATTCACAAAGTATTATCAAAAGTAATTTTTCAGTTGAAAGACGCAACGGGAAAAACAGTCAACAAAGTTCACATTAAAGATTTAAAACCGGCTCACGACGATAACATATAATCCCAATCAAACACAACCACTACCTTAACCATCCCCACCACCCTTTTTACCACAAGTTACAATACAACACGCCTGTATTGCAGGAACAGTATGGAAAACAGCCCTATCAGAAGACCACGCTGACCCCAGGCAGGAACTGCGAAACAATAAACAGCAATGCGTTCCACGAAATGGAAGACATTTTGGAAATTCCAGAAATAATGAGCCCGTTATCGGACAGTTTTGCACTACCACTCACTCCAGGCCGCGAGTGCGAATATATTATAGCCACCCCAAAAGAAAATTCAAATAGAGGCACATATGGGGGTAACACAATTGAATAACCCCATAACATCAGTAAAAGTGTCCATGCCTCTCAAATCACTGCTGCCACCAAATTTGAAAGGAAAAGGATCATACCGCCTAAGACTCACAGCAACAAACACGATCCGGATAAGGTACAACCGCGAGTGCTAGTGCTAGTAAGTGAGGTAGTTGTCGTGCGGAAGACGTTTTTGGTTTTGCGTATTTGAATATGTAATTGAGTATATAGAAATGTTTCTTCAACGTCGATATTCCCAAAAAAAACTCTTTATTTCGAAAATAAGTTACAATTTTTGAGAAATTCTACAAACTACTACATTTAATGATTTAAACTTGACTATTGAAACATAATAATTACAATAATAATAAAAATATTGATTTCTTCCTATTTATAACGTCGGATATCGGAATCTGCTGATTCTTAATAGTAAGGGAGCTTATGGCTACATTTCTCCTCCCTCCATTGGTTGGGACTTCGTCCTCGAAGTTTTGGTTACTTCGGCTATCAGCTCGTCTAGTATCTGGATCTGGGCAGGATGCAATTTTTCTCCAAATAGGATTTTGGAAATTCGTTTTCTTTTCCTAATTAGGAAGATTATTAGGAAAGCTAAAATAGTTAAAAATATTATAACAGAAGTGGTGCTCAGTCCTATGGATAATCGGGGTAGTACTTCTATGGTATCTATTGGTTGAATTTGGCCATGTGTCTCTGGAATTGTTAATTTTTCAATTTTCATCTCATGGTTTGGTATTAATTTTATTGGAACAATTTTTGGAATGGAAATATCTTGAGACGTCTTTTTATTAAATTGGATACCTTCAATCATTATTGGTACATCTGTCGTCAAGAGGCTGGTTGAATTAATTTCTATCTGCTGGATTCTCATTGGGTGAACTATTCCTAGCAATATGACTTTGCTGATTTCTTGGAAAAAGTTCTCTGTGATTAATGTTTTTGTGCAATTATCTACATTGGGTATGTTACATTTGGATTGTACATAGTTGGAACAAACTATGTTATCGCCTTGTCCTATACAAGTGTTGAACCATTTATTATTTGTATAGTAGCTTGCAGGTGGCAGAATCATAACATGATCTTTGTTTGGAATGGGATAGATTTTATAGGTAGTATAAGGAATTTCATGGAGTATAGGGATTTTAATTATTATGAGCATTGTATTTGAAGTTACACAAACTAAAGTTTTTGTTGACTCTATAAGTTCATAAGGGTGTTCATTACTATTGGGAATTGAATTTCTGGGATAAATTTTGAGAAGGTTCTCTTTAAGGTCTATTATTTCCTTTAAAGTGAATAATTCTATATTAGAGATATTAAGTTCAGATAAAGTAATGGTTCTTATAAGTTTCATTAGAAATTCGTTTATATTTTGGAGATTTATTATCTCGTTGTGTAGAATGATATAGCTGTCAAAATCAGCTGATAATTTGTTGAGTGCAGATATGAGAATTGAATTATCAGAATTTAGTTTTTCTAAAAGTTTATCGAATCTCGTGTTAAAAGAGTTTCCATAAGATATTTGGTTATTAAATTTTTTTATGATTTCGTTTTGTTTATTTTCTAAAGAGATTATGTGTGATTTTAACAAGTCTAAGTCAGAGTCGTCTGGATTTCCAGTCACGTATTTGATGGCTGTACCTAGAAAATTAAAAAGTCCGCGTTTCTGTTTTCGCGTAATCTTGTGTAGATCGTCTTTTGTTTGTTCTTGTATGTGGGTGTATTGGGAGTACAGTAGCGAGAGAGGTGCATTTTTGAAGTGATCTTTGAAATAGCTTGTCGGACTAGCGTCAATACTGTCGGATAATTTGTCTAGTGGAATGTGAAGAAAATGTCTGTGATAGTGGGAGATTTCTCTTGATTTGCCTATCTCTTCAGCATAGTAACCATTATTCGGAATCTCCTGAATATTGAGTGGATGGACCAGGGCGAGGATTGTCCTGTGAAAAATTTGGGTCTTGAGTAGGTTTATCTACATGTTTTCGTATTCGTTTTACATATTTAAGGTGAGTGCTTGTTAAATTTTGTTTATCTGTTTTACCGATTATTTTTGTTTTGTCTTGCGTTTCTGGATGAATAGTGGAGAAAGGGGCTTGTAATTTGGACTTATGTTTTTTCTTAGAAACATATAGGGATTTTGTAAGGTCTATTTCCGGAATATCTTCGGCATTTTCGTTTTGTCTATCTAAGAGTTGTTGTCTTTTTTGTTTTTGTTTATTATATAGTTCTGCAATAAAGGGTTGGAGTTCTTCTTTATGTCTTTGATTATATGTTTCGTATATCGGAAGATCAAAGTCGAAATGTATTTCTTCTGCATAGGGTCCGTACAGAATTGAGAACGGGGAATAATCTGTGGAACTGTGGATTGATTGGTTGTAAATAAGAATGGCGTGTGTTAGAATGTCATCTAACGAATCATTTGGATTTTGGGCTTGTAAGGTCCTAAGTTTTTCAATAAGAGTTGAATGAAAGCGCTCTACTGGAGAGTTTGAGGAAGAATTGTTTACTGTTGTAAAATGTATTTCGATTTTGTGGATATTTAGGAATTCTTTAATGACTGCGGAATTAAATTCGGTGCCGCTGTCGCATACAATCTTTTTTGGGTAATTGTGGTGCGAAAAGTAGTGTCTTAATTTATTTAGTATGGAAATGGAAGTTTTGTCGGTGAGCTTATAGCATTGACCGTATTTGGAAAAAGAATCTATTATTGTGAGATACAGGTTTTTATTGCAGTGGAATAGATCGATATGTAATATATCAAAAGGTTTTTGACCTAACAACGGTCCTAATTGGGGAAGTTTATAAGGGCGTCGTTCGTATTTATTTTTTAGGCAAATTTCGCATTTATTGATAAAATTAGAAATAGTTGTCTGCATTGATGGCCAATAAAATTTTTGTTTTAAATGTTTTTAGGTTTCAATTATTCCGTTGTGATTTTCTACGTGATATTTCTTTATGCATTCTATTTGTTGGTTTTCTTCTTCTATGTCCTGAAGTAGTATATTGCAAAATATTGCTTTGACTGTGGAATTTATTTTTTCTTTAAAATAGTTACAGATAAAAGGTCTAAATTCGTGAGGGATTGTTATTGCAAATTTTTGATTTGGTCTAAGGATATTTTGGAAGGTATTTGCTATTTCTGTTTTCCAATTATTTGTCAAAGTGACAGTGTAACGGTGTTTGTTAAAAATTCTTTTGTATTTAATTTCAAAATTATTTGACTCTGGTTTAAAAATAATTTGGTTTGAGGATAAAATAATTGGTTCAGGTGAAATCTCTATTCCAGTGATAGGGTTCTCAACTGATGTATGTTGTGTGTTAGTACTGTTTTGTAAGTTGTCAAAATCGGCAAGGAAATCGTCTATGTCGAAATTGTCGGGTGGTTCAGCACATTCTGAATTCGGGGGTTCAGCACATTCTGAACTCGAACTTAGGGCATTTATTTGGACTCGGCTAAGAGCATCAGCAACTTGATTCTCTTTGCCTTTTTTATATTTAACTTCAAAATCATATTCTTCTAGTTTAAGTCTCCATCGGGCTAATCTAGAAGTGGGGTCTTTAATTTTGTAGATCCATACGAGAGGATTGTGATCTGTTTCTACAGTGAATTTTTGGTTGTATAAATACATACGGAAGTGTTTACAAGAATCTAGTATGGCTAAAAGTTCTTTTTCAATAGTGGAGTAGTTTCGTTCTGCGGAATTTAGAGTTCGAGAATAGTAGGCAATAGGGTGATTATTTTGAGATAATACTGATCCTATAGCTATATTAGAGGCGTCTGTAGTCAGTACAAAAGGCTTTTCGAAGTCTGGATATTGTAAGATTGGAGAATTAGTTAACAATTGTTTGCATTTTGCAAAACATTCTAAATAATTTGGATTTGTGGGGTCGATAGTTGCTCCTTTTCGAGTACATCTCGAAAATGGGGACGTTATTTTTGCAAAGTTGGGTATGAATCTTCGGTAGTAACCGATTAAACCAAGAAATGATTTAATTTCTTTTACTGTTTTTGGTAGAGGATATTTTTGTATAGCTTCGATTTTTGCTGGGTTAGGTTTGATTCCTTCGGTTGTCACTACGTGACCTAAGAAAGAAACTTCTTTCGTGAGAAACTCAGATTTGTCTAACTGAATTTTTAAATTATTTTTTCTAAAAGTGTCAAAAATAGTCGCAATATGAACTAAGTGTTCTTGCAGTGACTTGGAAAAAATAATGACATCGTCCATGTAGACGAAGCAAAACTTATGAATAAAGGGCCTAAGAATATTGTCCATTAACCTTTCGAATGTTGCTGGGCTATTCTTTAAACCAAAGGGCATACGTAAAAATTCAAAGTGACCATGCGGAACTGAAAAGGCTGTTTTCCGAATAGAATCCGGATGAACTTCAATCTGATGGTAACCTTGAGCTAAATCTAATGTTGTGAAATAACTGGCTTTTCCTAAGTTATCCAGTATCTCATCTATCTGAGGAAGTGGGTAGCGATCACTTTCAGTATGATCATTGAGCTTCCTATAATCAATTACTAATCTAAATTTTTTCTGACCTGAGGCATCAGCTTTTTTTGGTACTATCCAAACTGGAGCTGAGTACGGTGAAATTGACGGTCGAATTATCTTATTATCTAATAAATTATTTATTTGTTTTTTTATTTCTTCCTGCATTGCTTTGGGATGCCGAAATCCCTTTACATAAATTGGATTTTCATCCTTAGTTTTAATTTCGTGTCTAACAGCTGACGTGAAAGTTAAATTTTTATTTTCGTCGTAAAATACGTCTTTAAATTTTTTGCAAAGACTTATAATTTTATATTTTTCTTCGTTATTTAAGTGCGAAGTACGGATTTTGTTTTCGTTAAAATGCGTCGTTGGAATTTTTGCTATATTATAATTACAAAAGTTCTCAACTTCAATTCTCTTATTAAATTTCATAGGCATAGGTAAGTCGAAAGTGTCTAGAAAGCCGTTTTTTGCAACGTGAATAGAATGGGGAATTTTGATACCTTGAAAGTGTGTTTCGCGCAATAGAACTTCGCCATTATGAACGCTTACTGGAATTTTTTGGTATAATGTTTCAAATGGAATGCTAACGTGAGGATTCTCGAAGGTTAAAGTATGAGTTGCGTAGCTAATTGTGGCGTGGAATCTTTTCAGATCGTAAGTTCCAAGGAGGAGGTCAAAGAATTGACTAAAGTCGGCAATTTTTACGTCGAATGTTTGTGGAATTCCATATTCTAGGAATAGTGGCGTCTTAATATTTAAGTCGTGCTTGGAAGTAATTTTCATTGACGTTAGCGAAAAAGGTTTTCGATAAATATGATTTTTATCAAATAGTTTGAGAGCTCGCGGATTTAAAATTGAATGGGAACCGCCGGTATCGATTAAAACGCGTAGATGTGTTTTGGGTGTAATAAAGCAGGGTAACCCAGGGGAACTTTCGATATTATGTAGGTTTATACAGGGGGTGGATGATCGTCTAACGGGATGGCTTGAAAATCCTGATGATTTTCATCATGCAAATCGGGCTCTTGTTCGGATTCGTAATTTTCGAAATCGTTTTCGAAATATTGGGTATCATTTGAGTCTATGTGAAAATTGTGGCTTCTATTAGTTGTAATTGTCATGGGCTGATGGTTTCTGGTTGTGGTAGTTTGAACACCGCTCATTGGAGTAGCAAAATTTGGTTGGGGTCGAGGAGCTTTATATTTATTTAGTCTTTGTTGGTTGTTTTTCGGAACATTGTTTCGTTGGAAGGATTGATTTTGTTCGTGAGAACTGAAATTTTGTCTCTGAGGGAAATTATAGTTCTGTTGTGGAGTGAAGTTAAAATTGGGCTCTGTGTTGTGAGTTGAAGGTCTCACATAATTTGAATGCGTGGGTTGGAAGTTTGAGTGTGTGGGTTGGAAATTTGTGGATCTTGATTATTCGAAGATTGATAGGGTTTATTTTTGATTGGGGGCTTTTTGTTTTGTTGGCTCTTAAGGAAGTTCATGTATTGTTGTTGATTTTTGTGGTTATCGTAGGCAATACACTTTTGAAGGGCTTCTTCTAGGGAATTTAATTCAAAATGCGATAAGTATTCGCAATAAGGCTCGTTGATTCCGGTACAGAAAGTTTTGAGGGCAATGTTTTTGAAGTATGGAGTTTTAAAAGTGACTGTCGCGGGATTATCGTTTAGGGTGATGTGTTGGAGTAAATCGTTCAGATTTGTAGTTATTCTCTGATGATAATTGTCGTAGGATTCACTATGTTTTTGGACGGTGGTGGATAGTTGTGTTACTAATATGTCTTCGGAACGTCTGTCTCCGTATTTAGTTAATAATGCTGGACGAATTTCTGTCCAATTGGTTTTATTAGAATAGTTTAAGAAATTTCTAGGTTCTCCTTTAATTCGAGATACGATATGGGAATTTAAGATAAATTCTTGGGACGGATTTAAATCTTGGGTGCCTAAGAAAACTATTAAATTATCTACTTGTAACAAAAATGAGGAATGTGGGGCAAAAATGTGCAGTGTAGCAAAAGGGTGAACTCTAAAATGCACCTTGATACACCAATGAACTAATATGGGGAATAACGGAAGATGGAAGGGATTAGATAGAAATAAATTATGTAAAAGAAATAAATATGAATTTTATGAAGTAAATATGAATTTTAAAATATAACAGAATTAAGTGTTGGCTAGCGACTATGCAGGAGAATGACCACTTGACACTCAAAGAAGGATTCGGCCAATTTGCATGCCCTACAGAGACCGTAAGATATAAGAACTAATGACAAGAAACCACCAAGAAATAAACAGATAAAATTAAAAGTTGCTCTAGTGAATGCTTGGGCGCCAGGAAGTTAAATGTTTTCTTCCGAGATATCTTGTATTGCTGAAATATGAAAGATAGGTACTGATTGAAATATTGAATTGTTTTAACCCAACTTTAATAAATACCAATTTTATGTACAGACTATTTTAAACACTTATATATGACCCATCACCTCTTATATACAATTAACTTATCTATATTTACAGTAAAATCCCAGAATGTAATGATAAACAATTTCCCCCCCTAACGTACCTATTAATGTTAAATTTTGACAGAGGTTATACTCAATAATTATGTATAAATAATATAAAATAAAATATAAGATAATATAAATATAAAATACTACTCACTAATATAATAGTTTAGTTTTCGTTTAATAAATGTTTAAGTTGAAATGAAATGAACCTCTCCGGATAAGTGTGCACACGATAACCTGATGAAGAGAGATTCAAGGGAGAGTCAAAATCTCATCCCTTGGTAGACAATAAATAATTTAATTAAATTGTACTATTGTTTTAGGAAAATTGAATGTAATTATTATTAATGATGTAAAAGTTAAAACCTTGAAGAGGACGTAATGTTATTAAAGATATTTAAATAAGAAACAAAAAGATAAAACTAAGTTCTTCCGGCCAGTTTCCGTAGGTTTCCCTGGAAGGTCCTCTGGTGAAGAACTAGCTGCAGGTGGGTAAATTTACTCCAAACCTGGGTTCCATATAAAAAAAAGAGGTACTTTAAACCAAGTCCATTAAATTCTTCTTAAAAAAAAACCATAAACTTAAAATTCTTCTTCCCCTTGTCTTAATAAATTTTCCATACAAAAAAAAAATAATTATTCTTCCCTGACTTGCACTGGAATCCGTAAGTAGGCTAAAAAAACAGTTGTGTTACTCCAAGTCCTTTGTTCATACAAGAAAGTAAAGAAAAACCAAGAAAGGTCAACAGGTTACTTTAAATTAAAATAAAAACTATATTGTTTTTCTGAAAAAAATAACCTTGGGATGGTATGACAATGTTTTATAGGATATATTAAATAGATAGGTTTTCAGAAAGCATGGTCTATATATATTATAGAATAGAAAAAAAAGGAAATATTAGCCGGTTTAACGGTATGGAATTGAAATAGATAATTGTTGGTTTTCATCTTTGGAAAGAAATAAAGTTTGGGATAATGATAAAATCTAATACTTGTAATATATTTAGGTATTAATGAAATAAGTGAAATAGGACATATATAAGATAGAATAGATAGCTAGATAGCTAAGAATATATATCGAGAGCGGATTAAAATAGATTTGAATTTCACTAACAATGGCGGATGATATGACATATTTTACACATAATTTATTTATAACTTTAAACTTACCGGCTGAGGTGGTCCAAAATTAAAGTACTTTCCCAAAAAAACTAAATAACAAATGGCTTCTTCCAACACAACAGCTTTTCCACAAAAAAAAATAAAAAATAAACTTAAACCCAATTCATGAAAATGGCACCTACAGCCGCCTTGAACAAACGATGTTCACTCGAAGAGATTCCAGCAACAAGTGCCGATTTGACGCTACGCTGTCACAAACGATGTACTTTCAGAGTCTTAGACAGAGGGCGGGATTTAATGCCAACTTTCGAAAATTATATTTTACTGGAGTTTTAAATATTTGGTTTAAGAATATTTCAAAAATGAATTTAATTTATAATTAAATTAAAGGATCCCAGTGACAAAAAGGTAAATGGTTCTTTAAGTAACGGACTCGTTACATTCCCCTCTTACTTGGAGAAAAAAATTTTTAAGTGAAAAAATTTTTTTTCTTTTTACTTGACTGATGGGTTAGATGTAGGTTAACCAATACTTCAACCATATGTGGAGCAATCAAGAATCGAGAAAAAAATAAACTTATATACAAAAATTATAGCCATGGCAACAATTTGCCAAGTACAGCTATAAACTATATTAACTCACTAAAATACTTCCAAAACAATCTACATCGATTCACATGATTATAATTAACCGCAGATTATGAGTGATGTAGGAATAAAAAAATGGTTTCATCTAAAGATACCCACATGTAACTAAGTAAAAAGTCACATACTATTTAGAGTAAAGTTAAAGTAAGGTAACTCCAACATAGCATAGTATAGACTAATAATACAAATACTCGATAAAAATAATCCAAAATAATGTGAAATCGGACCCTGGTTCCAAAATTGACTCATCAATGGACAACAGATTTATAGAAGAGCATATCCAAGGAATAATCAATCAGGCAAATAGGTGGACCGATACACAATAATAAGTAATAGTAAAAATACCAACGTACTTATATAAAACAATATAAGTAACAATAAAAATACCAAATGTATAGACAACAATATAGTGTCGAATTGGATGGTAAATCCAAAATTGACCATACAGTGGACAACAGATTTATAAGGTAGCATATCCAAAGATAATCAATCAGGCAAATAATGACCCAAATCACACTATAACCAACTAAACCAAATATGGTAGGTCCACATATACCCACATCCGGTAATATGTGCCTAACCTTAAAATTCATCAAATAAATTATTGGATCAAAATGTGGGACTAACGGCTTAAACAAAAGGACAGCCATAAAATCGATTCCATCCTGATGATCTGCCATCAGTACATTTGGGATCCAGAATAAAGACCAAAAATAAAAACTAGAAAAAACAACAAAATTAACTTATGCTGATACTCGATAACTATAGCAGGTAGCTACAACAAATTTATAAGAATATCTAACATAAGAGCACTAAAAAGAGTTTAATGTGCCAGTAACTCTAACAACCATAGCAAAACAGTAAGAGTTAAGGTAGAAGTAATAACAAAACAGAACATCAAGAACGAGTAGACCAATTTCTGAAGAAACTGCAGATTTATAATTCGTTCTGATATTAATAAAAGAGAACAGGAGAATTCCTAGTTCAATATACCAAAATATAGATAAGTGCCTAAGGAAAGAAGTGAAAATAACTATAAATGGTCATTTGTCGCCAAAATCTGAAATACTATCCATAACTGTACTCTAAACATGCTAGCTGTAAAGGGAATATGTCATGGATTGAGTAAACTATATAAGTAAGACTAATAAATCAGCTAAGGAACAATTCTGTTACTAGACCAAAGTCTGTAAATATTAAGGATTAAAGCTAAATATTCAAATCATAATTAACATTAACAATAATTTACTGTCTATGGAAGACATTCTACTGCCTAGATAACTGTACAACTTATCATGAAAATGGTGAATTCCGAAACTCATTGCACAACTGAGGCCAACAATTGGACTAAAACTTCGAACCCACGTATTCATTCACCTATACACAGGCAGAATAGTCTATATAATATAGGAGTGTCCTAAAATTATGTATACTGATTATCTATATAAATTCCTAATGACATAACAAAAAACCATCCCACATAGCACATTCAGATACATGTTCCTATATAACTTGATCATGACCAATAAACGGAATCAAATCCATAAAAAAATTACAACATTCTTTCCAACCTGGCAAAACAAGTAAGCAAAATGGGAACATAGGTTATACAACACATAAACATATAGCACAGTATAGTAGCATTACAATATTTAGTTCCATACCAGTGCAACATCTAATATAAGTAAACACTATAATGGCCTTAGTAATTTTAACTAATTATAAACAGATACTAATCAAAGTATAAGCAGTAGATATATCAAATCTGGTGATTAATAACAAGAATCTAAGAAAATATCAAATCGTAACCAAACCGGGCCAAAACAATAACACTCATAGGAATAAGTTAACTTAATAGACATTAAGTTAATCTTCCTCTGAAGATGAAGATGTTGCCTCATCTGTTGTATTATCAGGGAGTAAATCCTTTATATGAAATTGACCAATTCGTCTATTCGTCGAATTGTCTTTTAATTCATATACTAAAGGAGATATTACCCTAACGACAGTACAGGGAACATATTTCTGACAAAACTTAGCAGAAATGGCATCACCTTTATTTGATTTTACAAAATTCCGTTTCAAAACTCGATCGCCCACAAAAAATCGCAAATCTCGTTTCCTCAAATTATACTGATGCTGATTTCTATGGTAAGAAGCTTTCAACTTCTTCCTAATGTCAGCGAATATTGGAGGTAAGTTTTGGAGATCTTCCATACGGTGAAGTTTCTCAGAAATTTGAGGAAGAGTTGTTGAATTTTCAGAAATTAAACCGAAATAATCACCTGACAATGGAATATGCCTACCAAAATTAACATAAGCTGGAGAGCACTGAGTGGTTTCATGAACAGAAGTTCGAATGGCTTGAGCAACTGAATGAATGTACTGATCCCAAGCTCTATGATCAGTGTAAGTGTAAGATCGAAGAGCAGTAACAATGCTACGATTTACACGTTCAGTGTGGTTAGCTTGCGGATGATAAGCTGCATTGTAGAATATCTTTTGGACCTTATATTTACTTAAAAGATCTTTAAAGGCTTTAGAAATAAATTGTGGACCATTATCACATGATACTATTTGGGGAATACCAAATAGTAAGAACACTTGCTCCTCTAAGAACTTCAAAATAGCTGGAGTTGTAGCCTTACGAAGAGGGCAAACTAAAGGAAATTTGGTGAAGTAATCTACAACTACCAAACAATACGTATTACCTGAATAACTACGTGGATACGGTCCAATAAGGTCTAAAGAGATCATTTGCCAAGGAAAATTAATGTTCCTAAACGAACCCATTAATCCAGCTTGAGGTAGGTTACTCGGCTTGCATGTTGCACAAACTCTACATCTAGAGATGTATTTCTTAACTGAGTTGCGCAGACCAGGCCAGTAATATAACTCAGCTATTTTACTAAATGTTTTATAAAAACCAAAGTGACCTGATGTCACATCATCATGAAAAGTTCTCAAGACTTCATCCCTATTTGCTGTTGGGACTACTATTTTCCAATCAGACATATTCGATAAAGACTCAACTGGACTGATTACATGTTTATACAGGATATTATTCTCTACCTTGAAATCAGGATATCTAGTAGGTTCTTGGGTGACATTATGAATCATCTTTCGATGCCAATTATCTGGAGATAAAGTGGACAGATCTAAAAGATTGATGTCGAAGGTACGTGACAACGCATCTGCAACCACAACACCATTGGCTTTGCGATGAACAATATTATAATCAAAGACAGAAAGCCTACAAATCCAACGGGACAAACGTTGTGACGGATTTTTCATGGAATGTAACCATAATAAAGAACTATGATCTGTGATGATAGTAAACTTACGACCCTCAAGATAGTACCGAAAGGCATCAAGACCATGGATAATTGCAAGAAGTTCTCTCTCTGTGGTGGAATAATTTTTCTGTGCTTTATTGAGCTTTTTGCTGGTATAAGCTATTGGATGTTCCGAACCATCCTTCATTTGAAACAGTACACCACCTGAAGCAGTGTTGGAACAATCTGTCATGAGATAGAAATGCTCTTTAAAATTCGGAGATGTCATGACAGGTGCACTAGTAAGAGCTTCTTTTATACGCCGGAAAGCATCATCGGCTTCTGAAGTCCATGTAATAGTTTGGCCTTTTTTCCTATTTTTAAGGAGATCTGTAAGTGGAGACAACAAAGTAGAATAAGACGGCACAAACCGACGATAATATCCACACATGCCTAATATCCTACGGACTTGAGTAGTAGTCTTAGGTATAGGAAAATCCTTGATAGCTGTAACTTTATCAGGGTCAGTCCTTAAACCTTTACTATCGACTACATATCCTAAAAATTTAAGACTAGGACGACAAAACTGACATTTATCTAAATTAATAGTTAAATTAGCCTCTTTGAGACGTAAAAATAACTTATCCAAAATTTCCATATGAAGAGAAAAATCAGGAGTGAC
This sequence comes from Diabrotica undecimpunctata, assembly GCF_040954645.1. Lineage (NCBI taxonomy): Eukaryota > Metazoa > Arthropoda > Insecta > Coleoptera > Chrysomelidae > Diabrotica > Diabrotica undecimpunctata. The sequence continues at coordinate 63,114,867 of NC_092811.1, forward strand.
AACCAAAATGTCATCCAAATAATAAAAAACATAGGGCTCTAACTGAGGACCAATGACTAAGTCCATCAGACGACACATTGTCTGAGGAGCTGAAACAAGACCAAAAGGCATAGTGACAAACTGAAATAATCCTTTCCCACTAACTGCAAAAGCTGTATACTTTTTACTTTCCTCACTCAAAGGAATCTGTAAAAAAGCTTTAGATAGATCGATAGAAGAAATATACCTAGCATTCTGGAGTTTACTTAGAATGACGTCTATTCGGGGAATAGGATAAGCATCCCGATTTGTAGTAATATTATTCAACTTTCGACCATCGAAGCAAACCCTAAAAGATCCATCTTTTTTCTTGGTTAACCACAAAGGACTACAGTAAGAAGACGTGGAAGGTTCAATGATCTTCAACTCTAACATGGAATCAATTTCCTTTTCCAGGTCAACTTGCCAAGCCTGAGGAATAGGATACTGATATTGTCTAAAAGGTGTGGTATCTCCCACTTCGATAGTGTGAGATATTAAGGATGTACGACCTAACTTGTCTTTCGACGAAAGAGTTATAAATTTAGAGATCATATTCTCTAATTGCCTTTGTTCTAAACTAGATAAACTAGTAAAATCCTGAATAGCACTAAGTAAGGACAGATTAAATTGAGAAATCGAAAAGGAAAAATTAGAACAATTTAGTGTGCTATTAAAAGCATTTAAGAAGTCCATACCTAAAATTATAGAATTCTGAACTGAAGGAATAATATAGAATGTAATTTGTTTACATAAATCTGCTACTGTGATTTCAGTTTCAAATTTGCCTGTAATAGACTGAACTGTACCATCTGCAGTAGACACTTGCAGAGAAGAAATGGGCATAATAGAAATCTCAGCATTTTTCAGTAAAGCTAATGAATGTGAACCTATCACAGAAATGTTCGAGCCGCTATCTAAAAGAGCTAAACAAGATTGTCCTAAAATCTTAATAGGAAGATAAGGTCTATTATCATTATGTTTTCTCACTAATAACGAATTCAAATCAAAACAATTATTATCTGATTGATCAAAAATTTTAAATGGTACTAAACTAAACTTATTATCTCTACCTACACAATCAGAGGATGCAATAGGCAAACAAGAAGAATCAGAAATAAAAGAATCCTCCTGAATTGTGGTAGACTCTGGTATAGATACTGGAACTACTACACTGCTACTATTATGTTTATTACTAAAATTTGGGAAGATATTTGGGGAAGATAATCTATGCGAATCAAATGTATTATATTGAGAAGTTACTTCTTGGAATGACTTGGTGTGGTGTGTGTTTGTTTTTTGGGGACAACCCCTTTCCCTTTCCGACTGGAAGATGGGTTTGGGTGGCTTGACGTGGTTGGACCAGTGATTTCGTTTGATGTAACGGTTTGATTCCCTGATGGGGGTGTGGACGGAGAAACGCTCAGGGGACGGACCTCCGATCGTTCGTTTCCCGAACACCTAAAACAATTGCGTTTGAGGGTATTTTCTTTACCACAACCGTGGCAGAAAATACGGGTACGAGGGATGCCGCAATCATAAAAAGTATGGCCAGACTCACGACAATTCCAGCACACTACAGAAGTTACAACTGAGATATTACGCTCAGGGCCCTTAGATTGCCAAGAACGGTGTCTAAAAGGATTTTGGTGACCGAAAGAGTCAGAAGAGTGTTTGGAAGTGGTGGGAGGTTGAGAAGACCAAGATAAAGTTTCCTCCAAACGTTTACATTTCTCGGTGATGTCTGCTATACTGGTGATGTCTACTAAAGCTAATTGTTGGTGATAAAAAGGCAATAGACATTTTAGAATAATCTTAATTTTTGCAGAATCTGTTAGAGGAGTCTCAAGGCGACTACACATACCCAAAATGTTATTGATAAACATCGTAACAGACTCATTTGGCTTCTGTTTACGATTTTTGATTTGGTCTAGAAGGTCATCTTGAAATGAATATGGAAGAAAATCAGATTTAAGTTTCTGAGCCAAATCAGACCAATTAGAAAAATTATTGCGGTTGTTTCTAAACCACGTAAAAGCTGCGCCTGTAAACAATTCAGCAGAAGCTGCAAAAAGATCATCTTCACTTACTCCTCTCGATACTCGAAGACATTCCACCCTATCCAAAAAAGAAATTACTTGGTCATAATGACCTTCACCAGAAAATGTAATGCCCCATTTATGTACCTGAACAGGTTTGGGGTGTAGAAATGAGTTAGCTGCTTGGACAGAAGAAATAGGAGTTGAAGTAGCAATTGGATTTACTCGTGAATCAAGTTCACCCTCTAGGCTAAGAATTCGGATTGAAATTGAGCGTTTATAAGATTGCTGATCCTCATTCGAACACGACAATAAATGAACACGGCCTGAGACATGAGCTAGACGTGATATCAGCCTGGAGTATAGGCTATCTTGGACAGTCCCTCTAAAATCGGATATCCTTTTAGCCAAATCATCCACAGTCTCATCAATCTCTTCTTGCTGCTCTAGAAAAGGAATACTTGTGGCAGAAATTTGTCGAAAGCTTCTGTTTCCTTCTTCTTGCCTTAAAGCTCCACGCAATAGTTTGCGTTTTAAATCCACATTGGAAGACTCATCAATATTGATGTCCCTAATTCTCAACTCATAATCTAATTCCTTGACTAATAAATGTTCTACCTTGAATGCAGACATTGTGAAAAAAAAAATAGATGAATAAAGGAATAGACAAAGGAAATAATGTATTACCACTCCACAAAATCAATCGCAGAATAATCTAAGGTTTAAAAAAAATATATATCTAAATAAATATATAACAACACACCACAAAATCAATCCAAGAATAATCTAAAGTTATTCACAAAAATTTTAAAATGGTTAAGTAAAGTTAAGTAAATATAACACAATCCTTGAAGCAACACACAATGGTTTCAACAAGTATATGATTAACAAATAATTGAATATAAAAACCCACCAATATTGGCTAATAAATATATATAAAAATAGTAATATCTAAATTATTAAATTCTTATAGCTCAATAATTAGTAAAATAGATTGTTAACTGCACACAATGAGATTAAAAGGTGAGGGTTTAAATATGAATGTAAGTAACCTACAGCAATACAAGTATACCTATAAATGTAAATCTAATAAGGAAAAATAAATAAATAAAGAAGTTAAAAAAAAATGAACAAAGAGCAACAGGAACAAATTAGAAATAATAAAGAATATTTTGCAAAGAGAAATATACTACAGAATGTACGGTCTGAACTGAAAATAGGCACCACGTTGGGCTCGCCAATGTAACAAAAATGAGGAATGTGGGGCAAAAATGTGCAGTGTAGCAAAAGGGTGAACTCTAAAATGCACCTTGATACACCAATGAACTAATATGGGGAATAACGGAAGATGGAAGGGATTAGATAGAAATAAATTATGTAAAAGAAATAAATATGAATTTTATGAAGTAAATATGAATTTTAAAATATAACAGAATTAAGTGTTGGCTAGCGACTATGCAGGAGAATGACCACTTGACACTCAAAGAAGGATTCGGCCAATTTGCATGCCCTACAGAGACCGTAAGATATAAGAACTAATGACAAGAAACCACCAAGAAATAAACAGATAAAATTAAAAGTTGCTCTAGTGAATGCTTGGGCGCCAGGAAGTTAAATGTTTTCTTCCGAGATATCTTGTATTGCTGAAATATGAAAGATAGGTACTGATTGAAATATTGAATTGTTTTAACCCAACTTTAATAAATACCAATTTTATGTACAGACTATTTTAAACACTTATATATGACCCATCACCTCTTATATACAATTAACTTATCTATATTTACAGTAAAATCCCAGAATGTAATGATAAACAATTTCCCCCCTAACGTACCTATTAATGTTAAATTTTGACAGAGGTTATACTCAATAATTATGTATAAATAATATAAAATAAAATATAAGATAATATAAATATAAAATACTACTCACTAATATAATAGTTTAGTTTTCGTTTAATAAATGTTTAAGTTGAAATGAAATGAACCTCTCCGGATAAGTGTGCACACGATAACCTGATGAAGAGAGATTCAAGGGAGAGTCAAAATCTCATCCCTTGGTAGACAATAAATAATTTAATTAAATTGTACTATTGTTTTAGGAAAATTGAATGTAATTATTATTAATGATGTAAAAGTTAAAACCTTGAAGAGGACGTAATGTTATTAAAGATATTTAAATAAGAAACAAAAAGATAAAACTAAGTTCTTCCGGCCAGTTTCCGTAGGTTTCCCTGGAAGGTCCTCTGGTGAAGAACTAGCTGCAGGTGGGTAAATTTACTCCAAACCTGGGTTCCATATAAAAAAAAGAGGTACTTTAAACCAAGTCCATTAAATTCTTCTTAAAAAAAAACCATAAACTTAAAATTCTTCTTCCCCTTGTCTTAATAAATTTTCCATACAAAAAAAAAATAATTATTCTTCCCTGACTTGCACTGGAATCCGTAAGTAGGCTAAAAAAACAGTTGTGTTACTCCAAGTCCTTTGTTCATACAAGAAAGTAAAGAAAAACCAAGAAAGGTCAACAGGTTACTTTAAATTAAAATAAAAACTATATTGTTTTTCTGAAAAAAATAACCTTGGGATGGTATGACAATGTTTTATAGGATATATTAAATAGATAGGTTTTCAGAAAGCATGGTCTATATATATTATAGAATAGAAAAAAAAGGAAATATTAGCCGGTTTAACGGTATGGAATTGAAATAGATAATTGTTGGTTTTCATCTTTGGAAAGAAATAAAGTTTGGGATAATGATAAAATCTAATACTTGTAATATATTTAGGTATTAATGAAATAAGTGAAATAGGACATATATAAGATAGAATAGATAGCTAGATAGCTAAGAATATATATCGAGAGCGGATTAAAATAGATTTGAATTTCACTAACAATGGCGGATGATATGACATGTTTTACACATAATTTATTTATAACTTTAAACTTACCGGCTGAGGTGGTCCAAAATTAAAGTACTTTCCCAAAAAAACTAAATAACAAATGGCTTCTTCCAACACAACAGCTTTTCCACAAAAAAAAATAAAAAATAAACTTAAACCCAATTCATGAAAATGGCACCTACAGCCGCCTTGAACAAACGATGTTCACTCGAAGAGATTCCAGCAACAAGTGCCGATTTGACGCTACGCTGTCACAAACGATGTACTTTCAGAGTCTTAGACAGAGGGCGGGATTTAATGCCAACTTTCGAAAATTATATTTTACTGGAGTTTTAAATATTTGGTTTAAGAATATTTCAAAAATGAATTTAATTTATAATTAAATTAAAGGATCCCAGTTACAAAAAGGTAAATGGTTCTTTAAGTAACGGACTCGTTACATACTGCTTTGATAAAGGTGGAGAGGTTGTCTCCAGAAGAGAATTCGGGCAGAGTTGAGCAAAGGCTAGCAATATCGCTATTGGTCATCGGCATTTTGGAACGTAATTTAGATGCAGGCTTAGATTTAGAGGTTTGTAGATTTCTTTTTATTTTTAGATTTAAACTGTCGAATAGTAAACTTAAATTTTCGATACTATTTTGGGAAATATCATTCAATGTACTCATAAAATATATGCAAAAATATAAATGCAAGTATATATAAAAATTCGTTGAAGTAAAATGTTATAAATAATATAAATTCAATAAACAATAAATAATAAATTCAATGTAAATGTTTAAGAATTCAATTAAAATAATAAATGCTCATAAACAATGGTAAAGAAAGGAAAAACTTACGCAAGGATGATCGTGTTTGATTTCCAATACATTTTTCTCTTTTACCAGGTTCTTCAGGATTTCATTAAACTAATGTAGACCAGGAAACGACTATGTTTCTGTATGAAATATCCTGTGGTTCGCAGCGCCAGAAATGTTTCTTCAACGTCGATATTCCCAAAAAAAAATCTTTATTTCGAAAATAAGTTACAATTTTTGAGAAATTCTACAAACTACTACATTTAATGATTTAAACTTGACTATTGAAACATAATAATTACAATAATAATAAAAATATTGATTTCTTCCTATTTATAACGTCGGATATCGGAATCTGCTGATTCTTAATAGTAAGGGAGCTTATGGCTACATTTCTATATATATATATATATATATATATATATATATATATATATATATATATATATATATATATATATATATATATATATATATATATATATATATATATATATATATATATATATATATATGTATATGGTATTTATTATATTAAGATGTTTTGTTTTATATTTTTATAGTTGTAAGTTGTATATAGGAAAGGGCTAAAGTTAAAAATTTTGTTCAATATTTTTCTTTAGGAAAGGGGGGTGTGACGATCATATATTTTATCGTCTAGAGTACGCCTATGTGTTAAACAAAACATGTTTTTGTTCCGTCTCGAATAGTATAAAAGTCGAAACTGAAAGACAGCTAGCCATTCTCGACGCGTTGAGTTGAGAATATCTGACCTTGGGGACAGGTGAGTTGAACGTGTCCCAAATCCTTCCGAACCCAGTCGATCTAGCGCGTTGAGCGAGATTGGCAATCCTTCCTCTGGCTGCGTCAATCTGGTGCATTGAACGATATTGGCGTATTCTTTCTATCTGGTGCGTTGAACTAGATAGACATCCTTATCCCTGTCCAAGTACTCGTTCTGCGTTGAGGTACGAGTACGACCTCAATTCCTCGATCGCCGTATCTTAGTTTACCATATCGAATATTGTCACACCCATCTATCGAAATAAATAAACAGTACGTCTTTGTATTCAAACATTGTATTCAGTAGACACTTAACGATAATGATTTTTTCATTTGTATATGTAAATTCAAAATAAATGCCTATACGTACGAATCCTGTTTTCTCTGGCTGAATTATACTATCCAACCTCACCAGTATATGAATCTCCTGTTGCCAAAAATCTTAATGTTAGTGCCAGTCTATCTTGCGGTAAAATTGCAGATCTCATGGCAGTATCTTGTCTTGATATTTTAGATGTAATCTTTGTTAATAAATATTCAAAATCAGTAGGCAACATCCGGGTAAAGTTATTATATTGGCCACTTATTTGCTGAGATTTTAGTTCCACAAGTAAAGTAGATCTTTTCTGATACAACTCAGTTTTCCACCACCGACGCACCGAACGTTTCTTCCAGTCTTCAGTTAATAAATACATACAAATAAAAGCAGCACCTGCTATCACGACCTACCTATTCAGCATGTTCGTAGCAACTGAGTGGAAACCAAGATTCGTTACACGATTCGTATGTACGTTCGTGTGACGTACACACTGTCGATGCTAAATTACAGGTAATATTACATTACACGTTATACTTGTCTGGACCCGGCTTTACAGGATATTGGATCAAAATAGATCACATTGTTGAAACTGATGTGCAAAGAATTCATCGATTAACAAAAAGAGATATATACAATATCAAAAATTCTTATGGTACATATAAGCATATCAGATGATGGTAGAAGAAATGGAAATGATGCTGTCAGTGTGGACATGTGGGTGTAAGAAAAACGAAGTTTTGAGGAAAATGCGGTATATTTTATAAAAAGCAGGATATTGAACATGACAATATTGAGCAGAATGATTTCTGTTTAATAATTTGAGATTAAACGACTTACCTGTAAGGAAGTTCAATCATAATTATACGAGCTTCATTCCATCAGTCTAGAACACAAATGGCATCACTGCTATGCTAGTGAAGTACGCACTCGTTGAAAGTAAATAAACCAAATCTTCATCCGGTCACACCCGGTCTGGCCTCATTCTTGCGTGGACATTTATTTTGGACATTTAGCATTCGATATTGAAGCAAATAAATCAATCTGCGGTTTGCCAAATGTTTCCACTATTTGGTTATATGCTGCTTGATTTAACGAGTACTCCGTATCAATAGTTAGCGAACGTGATTCCGCGTCTGCTACTGAATTACTTTTTGATTCCATGTAGGATGCAGAAATAAGGATATCTCTAGTCTCACACCACCGCCATATACAGCGGGCTAAATAGGTTAGCTTAGGATACTTTATGCATCCCATTTTATTGATATAAGAGATAGCAGTGGTGTTGTCAATTCTTAAAAGTATTGAGCAAGATCTTTTATGTTTAGCAAAACGTTTAAGACCCATATAGGCAGCAAGTAATTCTAAATGATTGATATTAAACTTTTTTGCATCTTCTGACCAAAAACCATGAATTTTTTCTGCATCACAACAAGCTCCCCATCCAGACAAGGAAGCATCCGAATAAATTATCATTTGATATGTAGATTGCTGCAAAGATGTTTTTGCTTGTGGTATGGCTGATATCCACCATTGTAATTCAGTTCGAATATCGTTATCAATTAATAAATGTCATGTCTATTATAGTCTCCACCTTCTCTTTTTAAAGCTAAATATTTTTTCCGTTCGAGGACTTTGGTGTAGAGGTAACCGTATTTAACTGCAGGGCAAATCGATATTAGAGAACCAATAATTCTCGCAAATCGACGGATTTTACAAGTTTGAAACTTCAAAATTGACCGAATTATTGTTATTGTATTGGTAATTTTCACCTGAGTTAGAGACAATGACACATCAACGCTGTTAAAGATAAACCCTAAAAACGTTATTTGTTGAGTTGGAATGAGTGTACTTTTCTTATAATTAATTATGAAACCCAATTCTAGAAACAGTTCAATTGTAATTTTTAGATTATTATTGCATTCCAATTTTGTACTCCCTAACAATAAACAATCATCCACGTAGTTAAGAATAAGAATATTTCTAGCTTTTAAATATTGAGTAACAGGTTTTAAAATTTTTGTGAACAAATATGGCGCGACTGACAAACCAAAAGGTAAAACGTTAAATTGAAACATTTTTCCATCGTACTGAAATTTTAAAAATTTACGATGTTGTTTATTGATTGGTATTCCAAAGTAAGCATCCTTTAAATCTAGAGAGACCATGTAGCAACCTGGAGTAATTAAACTTTTTACAGACCTGTAATCATCTAACTTAAAATGTGGAGCAGTAATATAAGAATTTAATCGTTTCAAATTTAAAACAAATCTGTTTCCTCCACTAGACTTCGGTACTAGAAAAAATGAGGATATAAATCCTTTCTCATTTGAATTACACGGTGATACAGCACCAATTTCTATCAATTCATCAACAGCTGCCCTCATTGCCTGGTGATCGGAATGACAACATTTTTTAAAAAATGATTGATTGTGGCAAGGTTTTAAATCAAATGGAATTTTGTATCCCTTAATAACTTTCAAAATGAAACGATTTCGAGTAACTATGCTCCATTTTGCTACAAATCTCCGAAGTCTACCTGCATATTTTACCTCTAATTGCGACGTGGTTGTTTCCTGGGATATTGTGCCGTTTTGTAATTTTGTTTGTTCTGCCTTCTGCTGTAACGCTTGTCTCTCCCGTCGACGAAGAACTGACTTCTTTTTTCTTTTGGGTAGTTTCCGTAACCCAAGTTGTTCCTGTCTGGATTGAACCTCATCCAGGCTGCAGCTTCCAGTTTAAAGACGTTGATGAAGGTTTCTTCACAAATGCTTTTAAGTCAAAACTAGATTTCTTTAAAGCCTGTGCAGTTTTACACCTATTGGCAAGATCCATTCCAAAAAGCTCTTGATCTACTGGACCAACCTTGGCTATTTTCCTCATTTCAGGATTGAGCCTAGGTTCTAGCTCATGTCGACGATGGAGAGATATTAAATATTGGGAATGTGTAAGGAGCTTCGCAGCATCTGCCAAGGGTCCAACACAATCCGTAATGCTGTTTGTCGGCATTTTTAAGATCTGGTTAAAAGCAGCTCCGAAGGCACTTAAACCCTTACCCAAACAAGTTTGTATATGCTCTAGGTAGGAGTCTTTTTTAATATCCTCACTAGAGGCTAGCAAGTTGACTTACTCATTCAGTTTGGGAGGGGCAAGACTTTGAATATTGTTTGGGTACGGCCACTCGGTCAATAACTTGTCCCTAGTCTCCTTTGGTAGACCGGATGTGAGATAGCTCGACCAACGTGAGACAAGTTTTGTATCGAGATCTATCCCTTGAGGGCTTGTCTTACTTGGGTCCTCCCCTAGGGCAATATTAATCAAGTCAGACTGTGCATTCTCGTCTGTGTTTTCTTCCTCTGAATCCGACGAAGCAAGGGGGTTGGCCCTAAACCTCTTAAAACGGCGTGAGGGGTCCGAATCTGACTCAGAACTTGAACCAGAGTCTGACATAAACGAAATGTCAGACTCTGATAACCAAGAAGTGAAATAAGGAAGAAAATAACCAAATAAATAAACAAAAAATTAAGATAAATGAAAATCCGATGCTATATCCATGATATATATCGCAAGAATATCACAGATACCATATACCGTTCCAGAAAAGTCTATAAAAAGATCAATACTTGCACAAAACATTGTAAAGCAAGTCATTAGATTTTATTCTGCAAATTATTTGTACCTGCTTGCTAAAAGAAAATAATGTGTTGTAAGGCCTATAAATAAGGTAAACCCTTACACACTGTTATGTAAAAAATAAAAATAAATAAAAATTCGAATGCTATATCTACGATATATATCATAAGCATAACACAGATTTTATTAAACACAGATTTTTACCATTACATTCGTATTGAAAAGGTCTATGAAAAGATCAATCCTTGCACAAAACATTCTAATGTAAATCGTTAGATTCTAATCTGCAAAATTTATTTTTGTATCTGCTTGTTAAAATAAAATGTGTTGTAAGGCCTATAAAAGGTAAATCCTTACACACGATTACGTAACTATTTTCATTATACCATCGATATTCGATATGTGTTCATATTTACGTAAACATCTATCAATTTTGTGATACAAGGCCTCTATGAGGTAAATCCTTGCACACCATTTTTTAATTAAGTCTGTGTATTTTACTTATTGAAAATACGGCAAAATATTGTGTGGTAGGGCCTTTAAAAAGGTAAATCCCTACACACCGTTACGTAGTTATCTCATAAAATATCTAAAGTGCAATGTTAACCTTATAATTTTGTAAACAAGCAAACAAAGACACCGTCAGCCGCAGCCGGTTCGATGCCATGCATGCATAGATGAGTAATGTTATATTTGCGTTGGAAAATTCCCAATCACCGTAACAAAATTGATTAAATTACTTACATGAGGAGTTGTTAGCTGATAATTCTGTGACAGCATTTTGAAGGTCTCGTAGCTGTCTTACAATTTCTCATATATTATGTTTTCTTTTCGGCATTATTGAGCACTAACACAAAAAACACTTTATAGCGACTTATGCGTACGACACTAAAAGCAAGAATGAGGCCAGACCGGGTGTGACCGGATGAAGATTTGGTTTATTTACTTTCAACGAGTGCGTACTTCACTAGCAAAGCAGTGATGCCATTTGTGTTCTAGACTGATGGAATGAAGCGAAGTATAATTATGAATAAATCACAGACATATATGTTTGGTGAAAACATAACTGACATAGATTCAACACATGGTTTAAATAGTTATAACTTTGAACTTACAACATTAATGGTTGTAAACGAATTTGGCGAGGGGTTTCCATGTACATGTATGTTCACAAACCGCCAGGACACATTTGAAGAGTGTCCAAGCTAAGTGATATAAGTGCCAAAACATAAAATTTTGTTTTTATTCAATCAATATGATCTATGTTCCTATGCCAATGTCCCCCTATGAGATCTACGTGCTAACTTCACTCTAGTGATTGCAAACGAAGCCCAAAGATGGAGCCGCCTGTAAGTCCGAGATGATGTGCTGTGCTAATTGATCTAAGTGCCATTTGCAGGTTGACGTATAGTCGTTAGAATCGATTGATGAATTTGTGTTTTAAAGTAAATACAATGGATTCTAGTGCGTTTGATGATAAAAAGAAAACAATATCGTCAAGAAAAAAACAGAGTGACGCTAGATTGAGTGGAAAACCCTACATTACACAAAAATGTAAGCTGCAAAAACTTGGAAAGGCCATTCCAAAAAATGAGGTTAGTACGAGATTTTTAACAGATATTTCGCTTGAAATTTGTGAATAGCTACCTAAAACTTTTTTTATTGCTACTTTGGCTTTGTTGATATGATATATTATCATGAGATTTTTCTATTTAGATCACGTGCAAATGTAAATTCAGCTGTAGAGACGTGGTTGATATGAAAATTAAGCTTTTCGACTTGAACTCAACGAGCAAGGCAGCTATCTCATGGGATTTTTGCAAGTTTTACCAATCCAACGTCGCCGCAATGGTAGTTCTGGTGATTCATCAGAAAGTAGACGACAGTTTACCGTAGCTTTTTTGTTCCAGATGAGGAAGGTAATGTGAAAAGAGTTTGTAAAAAAACGTTTTTGGAAATATTTGCTATAAGTCCGCAAAAGATTACTACGCTTGTTAGGCGTAAAAAGGAGGGACATACAACCTTCAAAAAGTGAAAAGGAATATCTCAGTCCAGACCTCAATGTTAATAAGCTATACAACTCTTTTAAAATAAAACATCCTGACAGCACCACAACATACAAATTCTATAGGAAAGTTTTTATGAAGGATTTTCCGAATCTTTCTTTTAGAAAACCTAGAGTTGACACCTGTAAGACTTGTGATTTACTTTTTTTAAGAGGCAAGGACAAAGACCTTAGTATATCCAGAAAAGCTAAAAATGAGTTGGAATTACATCATAGAAAAACAGATAAAGCTCTTAATGTTTTTCAAGAAGATAGTACGAGCAGTACTCTTCCAGGTAGCGATACCTGTACCATTACCATGGATCTACAAAAAGTATTTTCGCTTCCCAAATTGACCATAGTAGTATGTATTACAGCCGCCAATTGTCATGCTACAATTTTGGAATACACATGCAAGATACTGCAGATGGGATAATGTGCATCTGGCATGAAGGACAATCGGGTCGTGGTGGAAACCAAATGGCATCATGTCTTTTACAAGCCTTGAATACAGGAGAGCTTTCAACTTATAAGCGAAAACTATGTATATGGAGCGACAACTGTGCAGGTCAACTGAAAAACCGAATGTTTATCTTCTTATACATTTTCTTAGTAGCTAATGGACATTTTGATACCATTGATCATAAATTTTTAGTTTCCGGTCATAGCTTTTCATCTTCAGATAGAGATTTTGCTCTTATAGAGAAACGAGCAAAATGTTCCAAGCTTCAAACAGTAAACGATTTAAAAACTGTAATTGCTGCTGCTAGACCTTCCAGACCTTACAGACTTTTAGATATGGGAGAATGTACTTTCTTTGATTTCGATAAAATATCATCAGAATGTATAGATACATCTAAACTTGGTATTACTCAAGCATCGTGGTTACGTGTGACGAAAGAAGAGCCGGGAACAGTGTGGTACAAGAAAAATTTTAGTGACTTAATTGGATGGGAGAAGTGTTGTGTATTGAAAAAAGGTGTGGCTGTCCAAAAGTTAAAGTCGACAGAGCTCTTGGGTTTTTCTGGTGTTCAGCAAATAAACGAAAGTAAGAAAAAAGACCTTCGCGCCATGCTAGAATTCATTAACCACGAAAATAGAGCATTTTTCACCTCTATTTTAGATATTTAGTAAAATATTATTCCTGCGGACTTAGATCATTTCCATTTTTTCTTCATTTATTGAGTATTACTAAGTTTGTTTAGTATATTAACACCGAAAATTTGTTATACGTTATTTAGGTACTTGTTAATGAAGCGGAATTTCCATAAACAATTATATATTTGTTTTATTTTTTTGGTTAATAAAGTTTTTTTTGATTTCTGGCAATTGTTAATTTTGGTACTTAGATCACTTAGCTCGGCCACTCTTCATTTATACATAAGCTTTTTTTTTTGAAAAACTTAGGGATGCTCTAGGACATACAATTACTCCTAACACTTTTATGTCTGACATTACGGGGGTATTCTACAACGCTTGGCAGCAAGTAATGGGCAAACCTTGTTATCAATTATATTGTGCATGGCACATTGACCGTGCCTGGCACCCAAATTTATCAAAAATATCCAGCAGTGACAAAAAAAGTGGGTGTAGAAAACTTTGCAATATATTCAGAGACAGAAGAATTTCAAAGCAGTTCAATTAACACTTTCAATTTATTTTATGAAGATCCAGATACTGTTTGCAAAATATTTTAAGAACAATTATAGTACTAATTTAAAACTTTGGACAGTCTGCCATAGGCGAGAATGTGGAATCAATACCACTATGTACCTTGAGTCTATGCACGAGACAGCAAGGTACAACTGTAAAACGATTAGATAAAGGTTTACATGCGATTTTAAAATATATTCGAGATAAAATTGTTGATAGAATAATAAAAAAAACTAAAGGTAAGCATACTAAACGCATTTCTGCAATTGTTTCAAAATATCGTCAAGCAATAACATTATCTTTTGAAGTAAATCAGAATGAAAATGAAACGCTTTTATCAACATTTGGTGCTGATAATACTACTTATACTGTTACAAAAGTAAACGACATTCCTTGTTGTGAATTACAATGCAAATACTGCAGTATATGTGTGCACGTTTACCAATGTTTAAGTGTAGATTATTTTTTAAATAACACAATATGTAAACATATACACTACGTAGGATTACATAAGAATAAACCACCGACAGTAAACAAACATGAAAATGAAAGTAGTGAAGAAATTAAAATGCACTTAAACACAATGCAAAACATAAACAATGAAAATTGTAATATCGAAGTTGAAACTATGCAGAAAAAAGTTTGTACTTTGCTAATAAATATATCTGAACAAGTACGAGAATATTAAAATGTAAAGGCTTTACAAGAATGTTGCAGCCATTTTAAAAAAGGCTTCTTTAATATTAAATGTCAAATCTAATAATGTGTCGCTGTTGCTACCCAATACTGTTATATCTGAACCTACTTCTTCTTAAAGTGCCTATCCGTTCCGGATGTTGGCGATCATCACGGCTATCTTTACTTTGTTTATTGCAGCGCGGAACAGTACAGTGGTAGTCGTGTTATACCACTTTCGTAAATTTTGAAGCCAGGAAATGCGTCTTCTTCCCGGTCCTCTCTTACCATTTACCTTCCCTTGGAGAATCAGCTGGAGAAGGCCGTAACGTTCTTGATTTCTCATTACATGTCCTAGATATTCCAACTTTTTAGTTTTGACGGTCATGAGAATTTCACATTCTTTCCCCATTCTACGCAGGACCTCCACATTAGTAACTCTGTCAACCCAGGATATACGTAAGATGCGCCTATAACACCACATTTCGAAAGCTTCGAGCCGATTCATAGATGCAACAGTCAGTATCCACGCTTCAATTCCGTAGAGCAGAACTGTGAATATGTAGCAGCAATAGACGGCATTTTGTTTTTAATGATATGTCTCGACTGTTGAAAATGGTTCTCATTCTAACGAATGCGCTTTTGCTTTTATGATTCGCTGTTTAATTTCTGTTGAGTGGTCCCATTGGCTATTTAAATTGGTGCCTAGATATGTATATTGCTCGACTCTTTCGATATTCTGTTGGTTGATTGTAAGTTGAGCGTTTAGTAGTGGTTTTTTACTAATTGTCATAAATTTGGTTTTCTTTATGTAAAGAGCTAGTCCGTATCTGTTGCTGACTTCTGTTATGCTATTTGTTAATATCTGTAAGTCATTCAGATTATCGGCAAAAACTATAGTGTCATCTGCACATCTAATGTTATTCAACCATTCACCGTTTATTAGTATTCCTTTCGCACAACCGTCTAAAGCTTCCTTAAATACCCATTCAGAATAAATACTGAACAACAATGGAGACAAAATACAGCCCTGTCGTACTACACGTTCTATTGCAATTTTATCAGTTAACTGGTCTTCTATTTTCATTTTGGCCGTTTGATTGTAGTAAATGTTTCTGATAATTCTAAGATCTTTGTTGTCAATTCCAATTTCTTGCATTAGAGTCATTAATTTGTCATGTTTTACTCTGTCAAATGCCTTCTGGTAATCTATAATGCATACGTATATGTCACAATTCACATACCTGCATTTCTGAAATAGCACCTGCACAGCAAAAAGGGCCTCCCGTGTTCCCAGAGCATCACGAAATCCGAATTGTGTTCTTGTTAGTTGTTCCTCACATTTTGTATATATTCTTTTGTGAATGACCTTTAGAAATGTTTTAAGTAAATGGCTCATAATGCTTATAATTCTATAGTCTTCGCACTTTCTCGCATTGGGTTTTTTTGGAAGATTTATAAAAGTTGACACTAACCATTTTTGGGGAATTATGCCTGTATCATATATATTGTTAAATATATTTGTCAACCATTTTATGCCATCATAGTCCATAAGTTTTAAGAATTCTGAGTGAAAATTATCAGGACCTACTGCTTTACCATTTTTGGTGCTTTTGATGGCATATTTTACTTGGCACTGTAAATGATGGTCCAGATTAGCGATCGGTGTTTGTTGTAACACCAGTGTTACTTCGTATATCCTCAAAAGTTTTTTCCACGTATTTAATCCAAATATCCCTTTTATGCCCTATTTCCAGTACTGTTTCCCTGATTATCTGTCAGGAATCCAGTGTTCTTGTGTTTATATAAGCCTGCTGCTTCTTTAATATTTTTATGGAGGTTAAATGAATCATGTTTTTGTTGTAATGACTCTATCTCTGTATACTTCGAGCTAAACCAATTTTCTTTTGCTATTTTAATAGCCCTTTTTATTTCGTTATTTGTGTTGCTGTAGTAATTCTTATTATCTTTAGCGTTTCTTCTGTCTTCCATCATACATAGAATCTCCTCCGTCATCCATTCCTTTTTATTTGTTCTTTCAGGTTTTAAGTATTTCTCTGTTATTTCTTGACTTACTTTGTGCAAATTTTCTAGTTCTACATCTGTGTTATCTGTTTCTGTACGAGCCCATGGTTTTTCTGTACGAGTTTTCTTTTAGGCGTTTTTGTAACTTTTCCTTTACTGTTTTATTTTTCAGTTGGTTAATATCGTACTTCATAATTTTTGGTCTTTGAACTTTCTTTAAACTAAGTTTCATTTTGGCGATAAGTGGATTGTGGTCCGAATTTATGTCGGATCCCGGGTACGCTTTAACAGATGTTATAGAGTTTCTAAATCGTTTGTTATTAAGAATATAGTCTATTTTATTTCGTACTGTGTGATCTGGAGTATCCTGGGGAGATTTCTACGTATATAGTCGTCTTAAAGGAAGATCATAAAAGTTGTTTGTCACTACGAGCTGTTCTTCAGTTGCAAATTCAATCAAACGGTCTCCGCGTTCATTACGTTCCCCTAGACCAAAGGATCCCACTAAATTTCCACTTTGTCCTTTGCCAACTTAAGCATTAGTCTCCCATTATTAGTATTATTTCGTTTTTCCGAATCCTTTTGACAATACAAACAAGAAAATTGAGAAGCAATTGCAGTTTTTCTCTACAAAGAAGAAACGAAAACTTAAAAACTTTTGTCAAAAAGCCAAATATGGATGAAAAACAGTTAATTTTGGATATGTTAAATACACATCCGTATATTAGCTCAAATGTGGATAACGATCACAAATATTGTAAAAGTACTAATAAATAATTTTTACAACAAAATTGTTTTAAAATTCCATAAAATGAAATAAAATTCAAGTTTTTCAACACCTGCTTCATTTTATAGTCAACTTTTCTGTAACTCCCTATAAATTTGTCTCTGTGTAAAACAACTATGAATTGCTTCCTTGTCTTAAAACAGGCAAAAGTTAATTAAGAATAACCTTCGCTAAAAATAAAAATAATTAAGTTTCTTAGCTCAGTCTCTGTGGACACATTGTAAATAATAACTTAATAATTTTTAGAATATACTAATCCCGATGGCTTATAACTTAATATTTTTGTTTTTAAAACAGCGTTCACTTGCAACAAACATTTGAATTGCGCGCGGTTTTTAGTAAAGATACTAATCTGTGGCCAATATCACAACCAGCACGGAGAGCTCTCGATAGCCGTACCTGACCAGACGTGCTCTCACCGAGACAGTGCGACTAATGCGCGCGACTGTATGCGGATAACTGCCTGGCCAGATTGGGCGATTTATCGCCAATTGGGCTACTTTTAACAAGTCTTTGCGACAAAAAATTTAAGAAAGTCGCAAGTCGCAAATTGGGCGATTTTATACTTTTTAGCATAAGTCACTTTATATAGTTAAAGATTTCACATTTTCATCCAATTACGTTTGTTGCAATCTCTGACGTCAACAACGTGTAAACGTTGTAAATTCCGTGTTGTTAAGTCACCTATTTATGCACCTGTGAAGAAGGCAACCTGCGTTGCTACCTAACGACCTAACCTAAAAAACTGTTTTGTTTCGTTTTGTTTTGCTGAAAGAAAACGCACATAGATAATAGATAAGTAAAATGGTAGTATAAACGCATGCTAAATAGAATTTCGGTATAAATTTGAAACCCCGAAGTTAAAAAAGACACGTTAAAACTGCCGTCTTTATAGTTTCCGCTGAATAAAAAATGTCACCAGAAGGTAGAAAATAGCAATATGGGTAAATGGGCAAAATATACCAAAAATCATAATAAAGAATGGGAGCAGGAACCATTATTAAAAGGTTAGTAGATATATTTATTTTTTACTGTGTTACATTTCCGGATTTTTTAGCAGGGCTTATGCATGAGCACAAAATATTAAGTAAGTAGATATGGGATTACAGTAGCTAAAATTTGGTATTTTTAGGATGGTTGATAGGAAAACAAAAAAATGTAGGATCAGGTATTGGATTAATTACAGAGAGTTATTGTAAAGTATGTAACATAGAACTGCGCTCACACAAAGCTGATTTATTAAAACACGCTGAGACCTCTAAGCATAAAAGTAACATGTCAAAAATAGATAAAACGCAGCTGAGTATACATAGCTTTGGTAATGATATTTACACAGCTCTTTGTCTTTTTTATAACCTTCTTTTAATTTTAGGTATTAATAAAATAAGCCATATGCGAAAGAGAAAAGAACTTATTCTAAGTGCTTATGTAGCAACTCATACCAAAATTCGAAGTGTTGACCACATTGGGGAAATAATAAATAAGATAAATGTCAAATCAACTTCTGCTAGCTCATTGACACAATCCACCTCAAATGCAGCACAGTCAGAAACCATAAAATTACACAGAACAAAGTGTTCTGCTTTAATCAAAGAGGTAATAGCTCCATCATTCATGTTTGAGCTTATTAAAGATTTGGGAGATTCTTCATTTTCTATAATTGTTGATGAATCGACAGATGTTTCTACTGAAAAGTTACTGTGTGTCTGTATTAAATACTATTCACAGAACAAAAATGAAATTATAACACAAATTCTTACATTTATTGCTGTAAAACAAGCAACAGCAGAAAATTTATTTACATGTATTTTTGATTTTTTTAAAAGTATTAACTGCAATGTGAACAGACTTATTGGTATTGGCACAGATGGTGCTAATAGTTTGTGTGGAACACATCATTCTTTATATACATTATTAAAAGAAAAGTTAGATCTTGATAATTTAATTTTAGTGAAATGTATTTGCCATACCTTACATTTGTGTGCTTCCAAAGCCTCAGAAGTTTTTAAAGATGAGGTAGATTTTTTGTTAAAAGAGACATATAATTGGTTCAAGTATAGCTCACTAAGAGTTGCTAAATACAAAGAAATTTTTGACCTTATAAATTTAAATGAAAAAAATAAGTTTTCTAAATTAACTCAGCTGTCAGCCACTAGATGGCTTTCTAGGTTTAAAGCTGTTGAAAAAATTCTTTCCCAGTATTTGGAGCTGGAGACATTTTTTTCCATTAACTATGTAACAGAAAGATGCCACACAGCTAAAATATTATATGACACGTATAAAAATAAGGAAAACAAATTGATTTTACAATTTTTTATTACCATATTTAAAACAAATTTATAATTTAAATGTATATTTTCAAAAAACTGATATAGACCATTACAAAAGTTATAAAGATATTATGACATTTATATGGTCACTGGTAAGGCAAATACTAAAACCTGGTCTAATAGAGCATTTAAATCTTGAATCATTACCAAACTCTTTAAAATATGATAACAACTATTTAGCATTGGATGATTGTGATTTCGGATATTACTTTCAAAAGGAATTTGAAGCTGAAGCAGCTCATATGTCGCCAGAACAAATTTTGCTTCTCAAGCAGAAATGCTTAGATTTTATTAAAGTTTTAATCCTAGAGCTTGTCAAACGTATGCCTACCCATATAGAAGTATTTCAAAAGGCACAAAATTTTAGTCCAACTATTATATTAAATCACAGAAGACCAAAATTTACTGATCTACCTTTACAATTTGTACAAAACTGTATATCTGAATTAGAAGTTCAGTATCGAAATATATTATCTGTAAGTTGGTCCGAGATTTTTCCAGAAGGCATACCTGATGACCCTCTTAAGTTATGGAAAAAAATAATAACAATAAAAATGCAGCAGGTGATTTGTTATTTTTTGAACTCAGCATATTTGCTTTTAAAATGTTAAGTCTTCCTAGCTCAAATGCCTCTGTTTAAAGAGTTTTTTCCATAATGAATTTAGTAAAAACCAAGATTAGAAACAAAATTATGTTGAAGCTACTGAATTCAATATTAATTATAAAATATCACTTTTATGTCAACAATATATGCTGTCAAACATTTGAGCCCTCAGATGAGATGTTGACAAGGTTCACATCAAATATGTATGAGACCAAGATACATAAAAGTGAACATGATAACATTGACACAGATATTGAAGAAGCTAAAGTTTTTAGTATTTGTGAAAAGTATTTGTAATAATAATTGTATTTTTGAATAAAAATTGTTAATAAATCCTCAATACCTTTTTTTTACTATGTACATTATTATAATAAAAGTTTTCATCACAAAATAGTGTCAGCCATTTTTTCGCACCTTTTTTGCAAACACACGTATTAGGCTAGATTAGTAATATAAATAACAATAAAGTGCATGATAACATTAGTAGATGTATATTGTACCCCCAAAATGAGGAGGAGAGACACCTGGCAGTCTAGACAACATCCGGTTTGATATCCAGTGTGCAAAATATAAGGAGGTTAATGCACTGTACATCTGCTTGACAATATCCGGTTTAAAAATAACTCAAGGTTAATGACCAATATCTAAAAATAGCTGAAGGTCAGCGACCTGACCATCTGGTGTGTCTAGACAATATCCGGTCTAAAAATAACTCAAGGTTAATGACCAATATCTAAAAATAGCTGAAGGTCAGTGACCTGACCATCTGGTGTGTCTAGACAATATCCGGTCTAAAAATAACTCAAGGTTAATGACCAATATCTAAAAATAGCTGAAGGTCAGTGACCTGACCATCTGGTGTGTCTAGACAATATCCGGTCTAAAAATAACTCAAGGTTAATGACCAATATCTAAACATAGCTGAAGGTCAGTGACCTGACCATCTGGTGTGTCTAGACAATATCCGGTCTAAAAATAACTCAAGGTTAATGACCAATATCTTAAAATAAATGGAGGTCAGCGACCTGGGCATCTGGTGTGTCTAGACAATATCCGATC
Organism: Diabrotica undecimpunctata; assembly: GCF_040954645.1. Classification (NCBI taxonomy): domain Eukaryota; kingdom Metazoa; phylum Arthropoda; class Insecta; order Coleoptera; family Chrysomelidae; genus Diabrotica; species Diabrotica undecimpunctata. Next base: position 63,136,528 of record NC_092811.1, read on the forward strand.
TAAAAATAACTCAAGGGTAATGGCCAATATCTAAAAATAGCTGAAGGTCAGTGACCTAGCCATCTTGCGTGTCTAGACAGTATCCTGTCTAAAAATAACTCAGGGTTAATGACCAATATCTAAAAATAGCTGGAGGTCAGGGACCTGGGCATCTGGTGTGTCTAGACAATATCCGGTCTAAAAATAGCATTCGATTAACATCGTCTAAAATAACATGGAGGGGTTAATATTCACATAACATATTTAAGGCAAATTGGTGGGGGCTCCTCAGTAGTTTATCGGGAATCATGAATACGTGTAGTATGTGCAATAAATCGTTTTCGCGCTCGGATAACTTGTCGCGACATATGAAAACATGTAAATACAGAAATGTGAATGGTCATAATGACCATAATGGGGATTATTATATTCCCAAAAAAAGATTAAGACCGCTTAATTTGGAAGTAATAGATGGCACTGTTTCAAAATTGACACATGCGTTTAAAAACAGAATTGCATCTTATCGTTTTAATAGTGATAAGAAACTGGATTATTATAGATTTTTAGAAGATGTTAAACCCAAAGTTTTAAGCATCTTGAGTGAATATCTACATCAGCACAATACGATTAAAGTAAATTTTGAAATATTTGCTATTTATCTAAAACCTGACACCAATCTATCAGATATCAAGTCCATGAACACATGCAATAAAATTATATCTATCAGCACTGAACTGGATGAAGCATTTGCTGATTTTAAGGAAGCACTGATGACACAAGCCTCAGAATTTCAAGAGAAAGATTCAAATTGGGTATTACAGGAAATAATGTTTTTAGATGTTAACATCAACAAATTTAGTAGTATTTCTGCATCAACGTATATTCGTCTCCCAACACCTTTAGCAAGAAAACACGCTATTTTAAATATAGAAAACAAAGATAATAAGTGTTTTGCGTGGAGTGTTATTGCAGCTGTTTTTCCTGCCTCTGGTAACCCAACCAAACCAGAATCGTATCCACCATACGATACTTTGTTGAATTTTGAAGGTATTGACTTTCCGATGAAACTAAAAGACATTAAAAAGTTTGAGACTCTTAATAATATTTCAGTAAATGTTTATGGGCTAGAATCTAATTTCGTAACTAATAAACGGCAATATGAAATAGTTGGGCCACTGTATTTTACAAGTAATCGCCATGCCACTCATGTGAACCTTTTGCTTATCACAAATGATACACAAAGTCATTATTGTCTGATTTTAGACATGTCGAGACTTGTAAGAAGTCAAAAAACAAAAAACCATCGCAAAGGATACTTATGTGATGGATGTCTACAATTTTTTGTTAGCGAAGAAAACCTAAATAATCACCAAAAGAGCGACTGTTCACATATTTACACAAAACTTCCCACAACACAACCTAAAATTAATAAGCTTGGTGAAATAGGACCAGAAAATATTGTTGTGCATTTATTAATTGTTATGTCTTTAATTTATAATGTCTTTATCAAAAGGTTCTTATCTAAATTTATTAAAAAGCACAATAACTGATATTAATTTATTTATCACTAAATATACATAATTTATTAAAAAGCGAACGTAACATTTATCGCGGGCGCGAATCTTCTTTATTAACTCTTTTCAAAATAAAAGTTCCCTCATATTTATACGAAAACAGCTGCTCTAGAACTCCATGGATGTTGACCTCAATTGACCTGGTTTCGCCTCGAATGGACAGGCCTAATTCCGGAAGATTCGAATGGAACCAGTTTTTTATTACTTGGAGTTTATGCCAGCTGGTCGAAAGGTCTCGTATAATCTAAAACATATTAGTGAATAAAAACATGTTTACAGGTTAAAACTATGACTCATATTTTTACGTAACATTGCCCCCCTCTCAAAAGATGGTTCCTCCTGGAACCTTGTCGGGACTAGAACTGGAACGGTATGCTGGTATCGGCAACTGGACCCTCTTTTACAACTTCCAGTTGTATAAAAATGACAAGGGACGGTTTTCTCTCCGCACCAGTAACTATGCGGATTGCAACAGACTAACACCTGGACTTCGGTGTCTTTGAAGATCTCCTCCACCATATTTCGGATAACCCTCCAATCTAATTGGCGGCACTCCAACTTTGGCATGGCTAACTTTTGCATGTCGGACTCTAGTACGTGCTCTCTCAATTGAAGTAAGGCTTCCCATACATCTCTGTAGGTAGGTTGGTCACGGGCAGTGTCTTTTGTTACCAGGTAGAAAAGGTAACGTGATGCATCTTGGAGTTTCAAGGTTTTACCGGGAGCTGGCACCTGGCATTGAAGTTCTGCAACTCGACCAAACTTCCTTCGAAAGACGGATGCCAACCCTGGTGCGTCTTTGATACTGGCCGGGATGGTAAGGGCCAGCGAGTGGTCATCGGGGAGCGCGAGTAGATCTTGCTTTTCTTCAGTGGTAACACCATGTCTTGCTTTACCGGTACCTCCATAGGCACCCATGAATTCCTCAAACGTGAGGTCAGACACATCTTGGACTTGGTTTACTTCCACTTCTTCATTTACGTCGTGGTCACCTTCGAAAGATGCCAACCGGTTATGGTGTACTATCATCGGCTTTCCCCTCGGAATCTTGCTTATTCGGTAGATGACATCGTTGATCTTCTCCATGATGAGGTATGGACCTTCCCAAGACTGCTGCAATTTGGGAGAACAACCTTTTCGCTTCTTGGGATTATACAGCCATACTTTGTCGTTCTTCTAAAAGCAACCCTTTTCGGCTTGTGTATCGTACCGTTTCTTCATTCGGTCGCTAGCGATCTGAAGGTGGGAACGGACCAACTCATGTACATCGTCCATTCTTCTTCGTAATTCGATCACATAATCTTCACCTGCTACATCTTCTCCAGGTCGACACCCAAATTCTAGATCACAAGGTAGTCGCATTTCGCGTCCGAATAGGACTCTGGCTGGTGTCTGGCCCGTTGATTCGTTAACAGCAGATCTGTAGGCCATTGTGAAGAACGGAAGGTATTGGTCCCAGTCTCGCTGATGATCGGACACCATCTTTGTCAAATACTTGCCAACTGTCCTATTCATTCGTTCTACCATACCATCCGATTGCGGATGATACGCGGTAGTTCTTGTTTTCTTCATGCCTAGTCTATCACATATTCCTTGGAATAGATTACTTTCGAAGTTCCTGCCTTGGTCACTATGGATCTCCAAAGGCACTCCAAATCGGCTGATATATTCTTGTATCAACTTATCTGCAACGGAGGCGGCCTTCTGGTCTGGAAGTGCATAAATCTCGACCCACTTAGTGAAGTAATCCATTACTACCAACATGTACTTGCCCCCATTTTCACTTTCTGGAAATGGCCCTGCAATGTCCAAAGCTATTCTTTCAAACGGGCTTCCAACATTATATTGTCTCATAGGAGCTCTCCTTTTCCGGTGAGGCCCGTTACTCGTAGCACAAATAGTACATTTCTTACACCAGTCTTTTACGTCGTCGGAACTGTTCATCCAATAAAACCGTTCCCAAATTCGCTGAAGGGTTTTCCTTACACCAAAATGCCCTCCCGATGGACTGTCGTGTAACTGACGAAGTACTTCGGCTATTCTGCTCTTTGGGATCACCAACTGTCTTCTTTTCTCTGAACCGTCATCATTTTCTAGGACTCGTTTGAGCAAGCCATCTTCGATGATAAATGAGTCCCACTGGGCCCAATACGTCTTAACTACTAAGCATAGGTTTGATATTTCCTGCCAAGGTGGTCGACGGTTTTCCTCTTTCCATTTTCGGATTTTCTGTATAACTGGATCTCTCTCTTGTTCTTCCCTTATCTTAGTAGGCGTCCAGTCGTCGTTGACAATCGTCGTTCTTAGCACTGCTGCTTCCTTGGATTCCGTTTTGTTGCAGTGGGAACACTCTGCTGAGCATGGCCTTCTGGAAAGAGAATCAGCGTTTCTGTGGCTAACTCCGGCTCGGTGCTCAATCTTAAAATCGTATTCTTGGAGTCGTTCGATCCACCTGGCTATCTGACCCTCTGGATTCTTAAACTGCATCAACCACTTAAGGGCGGCATGGTCGGTTCGGATTAAAAACTTCCTTCCATAGAGGTATTGATAGAAGTGCTCTACTGATTTCACTACTGCCAGAAGTTCTCTTCTCGTGACGCAATAATTCCGCTCAGGTTTTGAAAGAACTTTACTAAAATATCCGAGGACTCGTTCCTGTCCTCCTTGAATCTGAGACAGCACTCCTCCAATTCCCACATTACTTGCATCCGTATCTAAGATGAACTCTCCTTCTGGCAGTGGATACCCTAAAATTGGTGCTGTTATTAAATGCTTTTTCAACGTTTCAAAGGCATTTTGGCAGTCTATATCCCAGCGGTATTCTCTTGCTTCCTCTGTAAGTCGCGTTAATGGCTTAGCGATATCTGCAAACTTCTTAATAAACCTCCGGTAGTAAGTACATAGTCCAAGAAAACTTCTCACTTGATGTTTGTCAGTTGGTTTTGGCCATCCCTTAATAGAATCGATTTTTCCCTTATCCACGGCCACTCCTTCTTTACTGACTATATGACCCAGATAATTGACTTTACCTTGAAATAGCTGGCACTTCTTGGGGTTTAGCATCAATTGGGCAGCTTTAAGTCGATTAAAAACGTTTTCTAAATTCCTCAAATGATCTTCGAATGTCTCCCCCAAGACGATTATGTCATCTAAATAAACCAGGCATGTTTTCCAAGATAACCCTCTCAACACATTTTCCATAAGCCTCTCAAATGTCGCAGGAGCATTACAGAGTCCAAATGGCATAACGTTGAATTGCCACAATCCAGATCCTGTGGTGAAGGCTGTCTTTTCTTTATCTACTGGGTCCATTTCTACCTGCCAGTATCCAGACTTCAAATCCAAAGTAGAAAACAATTTACTTCCAGCCAATGTGTCATCGATCCGAGGCAGAGGATAACTATCCTTCTTGGTAACGTTGTTCAGCAAACGGTAATCCACACAGAACCTCGTCGTTCCGTCTTTCTTCTTAACCAGGACCACCGGAGAGACCCATGAGCTCGTAGAAGGTTCTATCACCCCGTCTTTCTTCATTTCCTGAACAATCGTTTCAGCTTCCTCTCTTTTCGCCTGTGGTAATCGTCGAGCTGTTTGACGAATTGGCTTAGCATTACCAGTATCAATTTTATGCTTAACAACGGTAGTTCTTCCCGTCTTTCCTCCTTTCGGTACGAAAATATCACGATACTGCCGAAGAAATTCCTTTAATTTCCTTTTCTCAATCTGATTCAGAGACTGTCCTGCAACTGCAACCATTTGGTCGAATTTGTCGTTGGAATTATCAGATGTTGTCGCCTGACGGATTATGGATGTCACAGGTACACAAGTTCCTACTTTTGTCTCTTTCTTTATGGTCACTGGGTAGTCATTGACATTGATAAGCCTCACAGGAATTTCCTTAGCCAAAGTCACCAATTCCTTTCCAATTATGATTCCACGGCCAACCTCATCGTCGTGGTTCCAAGGCTCCATCATAACAGGTCTCCCTTCGTCCACAATTCCCTGTAGCCGCGCTACTATGATCGTTTCACTTCTCGCAGGCACGACTGTATCTTCTTTAATGGCTGCTTGCACAGTGTTGTCATTATGTGGATGGAGAAATACTTCCTCGTTGCCAACTATGATTACCTTATTCTTAAAATCCAATTGGAATCCATGCATATTCATTACGCCATTCCTAATATGACATCCTCTTCGATGTCAGCAACTATAACAGTATGGACAAACTTTTCTGCTCCAATTCCCAATTGTACCTGGATTTCTCCATGAATGTTGGCATTTTCACCTGTAGCGGTCCGAAGTCGCAACCTCGTTGGTAACAGTTTCTTACGGCTGTTTATAACTGTCGGGCGTATAATGGTTCTGGTCGCTCCGCTATCCACCAACAACGTATGCTTTTTACCATTTATCTCTCCATCTACATATACGCTATCCTCACGACATTTCAAAGAAGCTATTAGTATAAGAGGATCTTTGGAAAAGTTCCGGGTCGAAGCTGCTCCCCTAAAGCCGACTCGTTCTGGTTTTCCTGATGGTGAGTTTCTTGATTTTATAGTCTTCGTTTTCTTGCATGTAATAATTTTCATCATATTAACGAGCTGGTCAAGTTTATCTTCATCTCCTTCCTCTTTTACAGTCCTAACTTTACTGTACCCGCCAGAGGCCTGCGTAGCTGACTCGTATTCGAGGGCGGCGGATAGGACATCAACCAGCGTCTTGTGACGAGCTAATCGCAGTGTTCTCTGCATTTCATGATCACGAAGACCATCAATAAACGTTTGAACGGCCAATTTTTCCATCATGTCTTCGGGAGCTGTTGGATAAGCATGTCGTACTAATCTGGCAATATCTACCTCATATTCTTGAAGAGCCTCATCTTTCTTTTGTCTTCGATTTTTAAGCTGCGACTGATATACATGCTCCAAATGTTCGTGGCCATATCGCATATTTAACCTCTTCTTCAGTTGTTCGAAATCATCCGTCTCCTCTACGGCTATGGTCTGAAGCACATCTAAGGCATCTCCTCGAAGAGCGATAGTCAGGTTTACAGCCTTTTCTTTTTCAGACCATCCATTCGCTCTTGCAGCTGATTCGAACTGTTTCATGTAGTTGTTCCATGACGATTTTCCGTCGAAAGTTGGGACTTTCACATGGACAGAACCTCCACTTCCTTCAAATTTCGGCCGTATTTCCAACTTTGTTACCTCTCTCTGCTGTCCCTGTTTCTTCCATCTTTCTTTCCATCTCTTTAATCTTTTCTTCGAAGGCCAACTTATCGGCAGCAACTTGGTTTTTTAACGAAGATATTCTATCGTCCAGGGCAGACATCTCAGAAGTGACTTTAGAGATTTCTGAAGATATGTTAGCAGAAACTTTGCTTTCCAGGGAAGAAATCTCGTTAGAAACTTTGCTTTCTAAAGAAGCGATGTCGCCGGAAACTTTCGAAATATCGCCAGAAACTTTGTTCTCTAATGATGCGATATCACCGGAAACTTTGTTCTCTAATGATGCGATGTCACCAGAAACTTTGGCTACATCACCAGAAACTTTCGAAATCGACGAGAGGACAGCATCTTCAAATATATAAGTCTCTGGATCTAGTCCTTCTTCTAGCAAAGCGTTCTTTAGTCGTTGGACTAACTCAGCCTTTTTTCCGGTAGAAGCTAATTCTCTGTCTTCGAGATGTCTTCTTAAATTCGTCACTGTGAGCTCATAAATCGTCGTCATTTTCACAATTTATAAATATTCACTTGTATTATTATTATAAGTCTAATTTATGTTCGATCCCACTTCTGACACCATTTGTTGTGAATTTATTAATTGTTATGTCTTTAATTTATAATGTCTTTATCAAAAGGTTCTTATCTAAATTTATTAAAAAGCACAATAACTGATATTAATTTATTTATCACTAAATATACATAATTTATTAAAAAGCGAACGTAACATTTATCGCTTTTATCGCATTTATTATTAACTCTTTTCAAAATAAAAGTTCCCTCATATTTATACGAAAACAGCTGCTCTAGAACTCCATGGATGTTGACCTCAATTGACCTGGTTTCGCCTCGAATGGACAGGCCTAATTCCGGAAGATTCGAATGGAACCAGTTTTTTATTACTTGGAGTTTATGCCAGCTGGTCGAAAGGTCTCGTATACTCTAAAACATATTAGTGAATAAAAACATGTTTACAGGTTAAAACTATGACTCATGTTTTTACGTAACAATATACTGAAATTTGTCAATTTTCAAAAAATGTTACCAGTGCCATTTGTTATATATGCGGACTTTGAAAGTTTGCTGAAGCCCATAGACTGCACCGAACCTTTTAATGGAAATTCATATTTTGTTAAAACAGCTGAACACCAAGCATATTCATTTGCATTTTATCTTAAATGCAGCTATGACGATTCACTCTCAAGACTAATAAATTATGAAGGAAAGGATGCCCCAAAGGTGTTTATCCAGAAATTGGATGATTTAGTACATGAACTATATAACAATCACCTTAAACATATTAAACCAATGTCACCGTTAACAAAAGAAGAAATTAAAGAACATGAAAGCGCTACCGAGTGTTACTTGTGTGGGAAGCCATTTAATCCTTTTAATCATAAGGTAAGAGATCATCATCATTTAACTTCAAAATATCTTGGACCCGCTCATAATTCATGTAATATAAATTACAAACTCTCAAATACAATACCTGTGTTTTTTCACAATATGAGTAATAATAATTGTCATCTTTTTGTTAAAGAGCTTTCAACAACTGGTGAACAAGTGTCAGTAATTGCACAGACCAAAGAAAAATATATCACAATTTCTAAAAAAATACTCGTAGAAGAGTCGAAAAGGGGTCCACATAAATACATAACTCTGAGATTTGTTGATTCATTTAGATTTTGGCAAAATCTCTGGATATTCTGAGCACAACTTTAGACTCGGAGCAGTGTAAAGAAATTAAAAAGTATTTCCCAGATACTAAACACTTTGAACTTGTGAGACACAAGGGTGTGTTTCCTTATTCATATATGGATGGATTTGACAGACTTAAAGAAAAAACACTACCACCTAAAGAAAATTTCTACAATAATCTAACTAACAAACACATTTCTGATGAAGATTATGCGAGAGCAATTGATGTATGGAACACATTTGATTGTAAATCTATGAGTGACTATGCTATGTTGTACCTAATATCAGATGTCTTATTATTGGCTGATGTGTTTCAAAATTTTAGGAAAGTATGTCACAAAGAATACAATTTGGATCCTTGTCACTACATAACTGCTCCTGCATTAAGTTGGGACGCTATGTTAAGATACACCAAAATTGAACTAGAGCTTCTTACCGATGTCGACATGGTACACTTTTTAAAGAAAGGAGTAAGAGGAGGAGTGGCACAATGTAGCAAAAGAGAAGCCGTGGCAAATAATCGATATCTACCCAATTATGATCCACAACAACCCGAGTCTTACATCATATATCTAGATGCTACAAATTTATATGGTGCGGCCATGTGTCAATATCTTCCATATTGAAATTTTAAATGGGTAACCGATGCTGAAAATTTTAACTGTTTTTCGGTGGAGGATGATGCGAATAAAGGGTACGTGTTGGAAGTGGATTTGGAATATCCAGCTCATTTACATTCTGCACATAATGATATGCCATTCTGCCCCGAAAGCATGGTACCACCAGGAAGCAAATATCCTAAACTTATACCAAATCTCAACAATAAAACTAAATACATTATCCATTATCGCAATCTTAAACAGTGTCTTAAGTATGGTCTGGTACTAAAAAGGATTCATCGTATACTAGAGTTTTCGCAATCACCATGGCTAAAAAAATATATTGACCTAAATACATCACTTAGAAACAAAGCCAAAACGAGTTTGAGCGGGATCTCTTTAAATTACTGAATAATGCGATATTCGGGAAAAACTTTAGAGACTGTTGAAAAAAGAAAGGATATCCGCCTCTGTACTCGCTGGGAAACAAAAACAAATTCGTTGGGAGCCAGAGCACTTATCTCGAAACCAGAATTCAAGTCTTGTTCTGTGTTTAATGAAAATTTGGTTGCGGTTCATTTGGGTAAAACCAAAATAGTTTATGATAAGCCTCTCTATGTTGGATTTACAATTTTAGATTTATCAAAAACAGTGATATATGATTTTTATTATGGATATATAAAAAAGAAGTATGGGGAAACTGCAAACTTGTTATACACAGACACAGACTCCCTGATTATGGAAATATATACCTCTAATTTCTATGAGGACATGAAAAGAAATATAGAACATTTCGACACCTCCAACTATCCAACTGATAATATTCACGGGATACCGAAAACACCTTCAATACTAGGAAAAATGAAAGATGAATTTGCATCTACACCCATTAAAAGTTTTTATGGTACAGGTGCTAAAGCTTATTGCATAGAAGCAAATAAAATAATACAAAAAGCAAAAGGCATTTCAAAACACGTAACCAAAACACAGTTGCAAATGAGTGATTATGTACTATTAGTAAAAAAAGGTGGTGTAATCTTTAGAAAAATGTATGTATTTGTGTCTAATTTACATACCATATATACGGAACTTAGAAATAAAGTGGCATTATCTTCGAAGGATGACAAACGCTATGTAATAAACGGTGACGTAAAAACTCTTGCGTGGGGGCATTTTTTAATTAAATCACATAATGGTACCATAGATGATCTTATTATGTTTGGGAATGAGCTGCTACACACCCCGGAATTAGCCGATTTAGAAAAGATCCCCCTTGAAGAATTTTTTCAGGTTGATTCTTTTCAATATGATTCATACTTGTAAATTGTGTAAAATAATTGTATATTTATTTGTAATAATAAAACGCATCTATATAAACAATTTTTTTTATTTAAAACCTTAAACAATTCTATTAATACCGTAATTATTGAAAAAGTCGAACATAAAGCTATATAATAAAATATTGGAGATATGACTGTATCCTTCTTAGGTCTGTCATTATAAAGTTCCAACCATTTGGAGTCACTGCTTCTACCACTCATATGTCTAAAACGCAATTTATATTTAGTGCTGTTTAATGGTATTTCAGCTTGTAAAGTTGGTAAAAAATTGTTTCCTGGATATGATTTCATTCTTGACCATGTCTGAGGCCATGTTTCATTTAGTGTGCCATTACTATCAAAGCATACAAAAACTTCCCTGACATTGATGGGTTGTTGGATTAAAAGCAGATTTCTTACAATTGCTTGTAAAACAATAAAGTCTAATAATATCATCTTAATAATCTCTATACAGATTTTGAGCATCTATTTATAGTAAATCTAACAAAGGGAGTGGGGAGTCCCATTTATGTGGTGGGGATTCCATTAATCCATCACGATAACCTACTCTTCGATGAGATAATCCCATAGGTCTAGTCTCACTACAAAATTTACAAAATTCAAACACCAATTTCCACCCTTTAAATATTAAGTTTATTGGAATAAGTCTAGTTCCAGACATTTTACGGCAAATAAGACAAATTTTTTGTCGTACAATATAAAAAGGAGGTCTCGAAAATGTTTTCCACTCGTCACCACTAAGTTGATCATTCAGATTATCACAATATTTATATGACATGTTCCTCTCGTATCTTGTATTTGAACACAAATTGTACTATAAGTATGCGAATTAGTTTGAGTGGAGGACTTTCAGCTAATAAAGTTTACTAGACCTAACGCGGAACAGTCTAGTGTTACTATACCGTTAGGAGTGGGGGAAGTGCATCTCAACACATCTGCATCCGGTGTCAATGAGATTAGAGAGAATATAAGAGTACTGAAAGATCATTATTGTAAACAGTATGCACTCAAGAAGGTTACGTGAACGAGTTGAGCAGTTTTATACAGATATAAAAAGAATAAAACGCGATATTTTATTTTACGAAAAATCAAGGAATGTTAAAAAGTTACAGAAAAGTATTAACCAATTAAAAAGTGAATATCAAAATAAACTTTGTATGTTTAAAAACTTTTCACGACTTAGTATAAGTGATGCGCTTGCGTAGTGGAAGAGTTTATTCACCGGAAGAAGAAAATAGACTATTTTTTGTTTCTAAAGTCGAGGAGCAAAAGTGGATAGACTTGGTGTTTAAAAACATTAACCGTTTTAACAATAATGGAATGTTGTCAGAAAAGAATTGTAATGAATCAACACCCACAAAAACCGTTGTACATGTTTACAAAAACAGAGTTGGAAAACTTTACCATACCGTACATTAGAAAATATGTGTCACTATATGAAATTCTCCGGTCCTGGGATAAATTACCCGTCGAAGTGGTTCAGGATTTTGAAGTACAGATTAGAATTCCGTGTTTTATACACTTCAATCGCCCCGAATGGAGAACAGAGCTAGAAGGATTCGCCCCTGCTCAATCCAGTTGTCGTTTATGTAGGTTTGCATTGGAAAATTTAGATAACAATTATATTGTTTGAATGTAGTAATTATTAATAAAGTATTATTTTTTAATAAGGTATTTTTATTGCTTAAATAAAACATGTAAAAAAAAAATTTTATTGCACAATAAAATTATTGTATAAGTAAAATACATTAGATAAAGCACATGAAGAGCTTTTTTACAAAACTGCATAAATCCATTTCCGGCTAAAATACATTTTTTGTTGAATTTCGAGAGTTTGATCTGCCTTAGATCTTGTGTATAAGTCTCATGTGTTAAAAGTTAATATTTCCCATTTAAAAGGAGCCTCAAAATCACGTTTCTTCCACAAAACTTAATTAATCCACTCAAAAACCTTTACCCCATGTTCACTCTTTTTTTATACAAAACTTAACATCTCCTTCTTTAGCCAACCATTAAAATTAATTTTTATTTTACAAAACTGCATAAATCCTCCGGCCTGCAGATCTATCCCTCTACTATTTTTGTTTGGATTTAAAAGCATCCTCTAGAATTAGATGTTGATTCGTGAAACAAAATATAATATTCGTTAGTTCTAAAACTACCCACGGGTCGCACTGACAGTGTGTAGCGTAGCCAGGCCATGCCACGCGTGGCCACGCTGTATGAGATTATCAGTACTTTTCCGTTCGATGAGACGGGATGTTGTGAATTCGTTGTATGTCAACGTTGTTTTCTGTGTTTTGCGTGTTATTTTGAGATGGATACTGTTACTAATTTATCGGTGGGATCTAAAAAAAGACGATCCATCAAAACAAGTGAGAGAGGGCGTTCAAAAATTATGAAGTACAACGATAGTGATCCTCATTTAGTGTTTCTAAAACAGAAGACCAGACCATGTGCCCATAATTCGAAAAATCTTCGTTGTGCTACGGTATCCTACGATGATATAAAACTTAATCGACAAGCAGTCTACATGGCAGAGGGTAAAGAGAAACAAGATCTTGTTTTGATGAAATATATCTCTGCTTTCGAGCCCCAAAGAAGAAGGTGAAGTGGTACGCCTGTCTCTGCAACTCACACAAGAACGGTTTCTGTGAAATTTTTTCTCAATAGTCAGAAACAGAAACGCATGATTCCTGTGTGTAAAAAGTTTTTTGCTTTTTCAATGAGTGTACCTGCCTCTCGACTACTGCGGATTGGAAAGGTCGTCAATCAAGGTCTGCTGCCCAAAGAAAATAGAGGTGGTTATCGACGAGAAGCTTTTTTCAGAGCCAAAAAGGAAGCAGTCCATCAATTTCTTGGTAAACTAAATTGTGTCGAATCTCATTATGGAAGAGGAAAAAGTAAAAGAGTTTACCTTTCAGCAGAGTTAAGTGTAAATAAGTTATATAAAATGTTTAAGGATGCTTACACTGCCGATTTTCACGTGAGTTATTCATGTTTTCACCGTATTTTTGTAACCGATTTTAACATTGGATTTTCCTCTCCAGCTACAGACGCATGCGCTACGTGCACTCGTCTTAAATTTCTTATTCAACAAAACGCTCGCGGTTCAGTTGAAAGAATTAGTCCAATGACTGAACTTCGTATTCACAAGCTGAGAGCGGATGCGTTTTACAAACTAATGAAGGAAGTTCCCAGTGATACTTATAGTTTTGTTTTTGATTTGCAACAAGTGCATCCACTCCCTAAAACTCCAATCGGCGATGCCTTTTATCGCCGACAAATTGCATTCTATGCATTTTGCTGTGTGCCTATTGACTCAAAGGCACCAACATTTTATACGTGGAATGAAACGCAGGGAAGCAGAGGAGCAAATGAAATCGGATCTGCACTCATCCATCACTTAAGAAGGCAAGATCTTTCGTCTTTTTCTGCAGTATCGTTGTTTTGTGATGGTTGCGCTGGCCAAAATAAAAATGCGCATATTGTTCATCTTTTGTGCCATTGGCTTAAAAATGAGGCTCCAGAGAATGTACAGAAAATTCATGTCACCTTTCCGACTCGTGGCCACAGTTTTCTTCCAGCTGATCGAGCTTTTGGCCGTGTGGAGAAGCGCTTGAAAAAAACTGATACCATCATCTCGAGCGAAGAGTATGCTTCTATTTACGAGGAGTTTGGTTCTGTACAGAAACTGGGACAAGACTGGGTGATATACGATATCAAAAGCCTTGAAATGATTTATCAAAAAATAAAAGGAATCAGCCAAACCAAACGCCTCATTATTAAGAAAATCAAAACAAGGGACCGGCATACTTCAACCAAAATAAAATGCTGCGCCAACTATAGGTTCGATAGTGGAACAGAACCTTTTAGAAGCATTGTAAAAAAAAATAAAAATGATTTTCTTCAGGCTCTTCCCCAAATCCCACTATCTCATTCCGTGACTGAAGAGAAAAAAAAAAGATGTCCTTCACTTATTGCAAACCCACTTTGGACAAAATTGGAAAGAGATCCCTGATCTTCATTGGTATATTAATGCTCTTCAACACAAAGTTACTAGTGATCCAAATCCAGAAACCCACAACTACCATGATGGCGAGTGTGATTGCTTGGAAGATGAGCCAAAAAATGTTCACATCTAAATTGTTTGTACTCCTCATTTTTTTTTGTTTTAGTGGGTGCCGTTTAATATGTATTTGTATTTCTAAGATATTGTTAATTTGACAAAAGTTAATATCTCCCATCTTTTTTTACAAAACGCGATATCTCCAACAGACACATGGCTATATTTTGTTAATGCAAATCAATAAAAATAATGTTAATTAACGTTTTATTTCTCTAAGTCTAACCTCAATTTGATTATGTTCTCTGAAATTTCGAAAATTTTAGTACAACAGCTGCAGCACGTTTTTACGTCTCCTGAAAATTTTTGAAAAGTGGATTTATGCAGTTTTGTAAAAAAGCTCCTCACATACACTATTATTATTTAAATGGTATGGGCATTTTGGCTCCATTATCTCCAAGGCTGGTTGTTCATCAAACTCTATAACTGGTACTAAACTATACTTTCTTATATATTGAGCCATTTCTCTTCCTTTGACATAAACGATATCGACATTACTTGTCAAGTATCGAATAATATCATGAACTTGATGTACCGGGGTAAATCCGTTATTCCAGTTAAGACCATGGTGATTATTCATTAACCAAACAGCTTGTTTATGAAACTCTGGATTCAGCAACCTCAATGGATATGGAGGTTTGAAAAAATAATGACTAATTTTTTCGCCATCATAAGTCGCCAACTCTTTCACGATAAATTTATTTTTCTCGGTGTTAAAACTTTGTACGTCTATTATTAAGCACATGTTAAAGTCTGTCTTTGTATGGTATCTAACTTGCATTTATAAAACAATTTCAGTCATGCGCATGTGAGAGGTTCACATATAATGCTATAGCGGCCACCCATCTTCATACATAATGTACATCTGACCTCATACGGAAAAGTCTCTCATTAGATGTAATTAAATCTTAATACCTATCTCATTATAAAAATATATTAAAAAGCCAACCTGTCCATCTAATAATATCAATATTTTTTATAATTGTTTTACTATTTTAGTTAAGGGATTATATGTAAATTCTTTCTCGTGTAATATCAGACAATAAGCGGAGATATCAGAGGTTGTTGGCTCATCTGTCTCAAATTCTATACGTAACACCACAGATCCTGATTGAATTACTTCTTTTTGTCGAGAGCAGTCAATATGTATCAGTGGTGCAATCATTTTAAAGTCATAAGGATTAAATATTGGTTGATTCAGCACCATATGATAATAACTTTCTTGGAAATTGCCAAACATTTCATAAAGTTTCGCAAATCTATTTGTTTTAAAATCTAATTGTAGATCATTATAGGGATATCTTTCAGAATTTAAAAATACTTTAATATTTTTTAAAGTGCAATGATCAAATTTACTCATATCTTTTGTTAATTTCGATTTTCTGTTATTTTGGAAAGCAACAATGATGTGACGAGGTGTTTCTATTTTCGTACTAGTGCGCACAGACCACGTATGGCGGGTAGAGTTGTTTAGAGCAGGATATTCAATCATTTGCCAAGAGCGAAATTTGATAGGTAATTCTTGATTTGTATGTGAAATCTTGTTAAGTCGTATCTGTTCTCGTATACTCGGTGTTATATGTGGAACCTCCCAATATAATTTACTAATATCAATTTTTGGTCGTTCGCTTTCATCTATGCTGACTACAGCATCAATATCATCATTTGATCTAATTAGTATTAATTCTTGTTTCATGTTCATAATAATTTTCCTGAAATCTTCAAAGAATCCTGATAGGAGTCTTAAAGGTATGCATACGTTAAAGTTTCCATTTGAATCCACCAACACACTGTTTTTGGGAACTTCATTATTGGTTTCCATTCTACTCATTTTTGGAAACCAACCAGCGTTTTCTAATTGCAAGCTTTGGTTTTCGTTAAGACTAAGATAGTTTTTAATACTGGATACTAATCCTACATCACGTACTGAGTCAACTACTACCCCATTTAGTTCGTAGCGTAGTTCGCGAAACATGAAAGCTATACTATTATTAATAAATTTTAATTTTTTTGGTATGTTATTATCATGCGTGAGTAAACGTCCTTCGATATAAAGATAACTATTTCCGGGGTATGTAAATACATCTAGATCTTGAATAGGAATACGTATTTCATCGTTATAACCTAACTTTCCAGGAATGTATGGTTGATATGTGTGAAACTGATATTCTTCAATGGTGTTGTCATTAAAAGATTGACCAGTAACATGAAGAATTTCCATTATACTAGGACTTTAAATCCTAACGATTGTAAGAAGCGACGATTAGATGATGTTATTATTTTAGAAGGTAATCTCCTTATATATGTTTTTGGTATGTGAGAAAAAACTAGAACCATTATATACGTTTTCTAAGATGTAGATTAACCGTAACTTCTTCTCCTCCAAAGTCAATTAGTTTACCTGCTTGGTTAATAATTTTTACTGTAAGGTTGGTGATTGTCTTGATCCATCCATCCAATGGCGCTACAGCCCAAATCGGGCCTTGGCCTCCTTCAACAGGCTTTTCCAACCATCTCTATTTACCGCTGTTCTTTTCCATGAACGCGTTCCCAGGCAGTTCCTGGCATCCTCATCGACTTCATCTTCCCATCTCTTTTTAGGTCTTCCAACAGGTCTTTTTCCCTGCATTCTTGCATTTAATAATTTTCTGGGGATTCTATTCTCATGCATGCGGACCACGTGCCCTGCCCATCGTAATCTCTGCAGTTTAGTATGTTGTGCTAGAGTTGGTTCGCTATATTGCTCGTATATTTCTCTATTGTACCTAATTCGCCAGTTGTTGTTTTCGATTGTCTTGATACCAACTGGATAATACAAAATATTTTGAGGAGCATCCACTATTTTATACCCAATCGGAACGATTGGAAAAAATTGGTGAATCAAGTGGACAGGGTTCAGTATCGATCGTTCCTTTGACCGAGTCAGTCGTTAATTTCGTTAAAGGCCGAGCCGGTTCCTAATTACTTGGTGTTTGGATTTAACTTTTTACATATAAGACAATAATTAAAAAGTGTAAACTGATAATTAATACGAAATAATATCGGTCCCCAATGGGGGACAAAAATAAACAAGGGGCGTCTTTTTTGACGACAGATACTGACATGAATAACAGTGATTTAAGTGTTAATAATATTAATAATAAATCTAGTGAGGATAGTGATGTCCAGAAAACAGCGAAGCAGTTGGAACCGAAAACATTCAATCTCCTCTCAGATAAGTACAACGTGAAAAATATTTGGGTATATATAGAAAGTACCGACAATAACAATTTAGGTAGATTGCATCCAATGACTGTTGGTCATATTCTTTTTAAAAAATTTAATCTTAAAAGCATTCTTGAAATTAAAAGTATAGGCCGAAACCGGATTAAAGTGTTATTAAAATCACTTCTAGAGGCAAATAATTTAGTAAAACATCCACTACTGAAATCAGAAAATTTAAGAGCATTTATACCAAACCATTTACTAGAAATTAAAGGGTTAATAAGAGACGTGGATACTCGTTATGATATAAACTATCTCATGGAAAATATCGAATCAGACTCACGCGTTACTAACATATATAGGTTAAATAGAAAAGTCCAAAAAGAAGACAAAACAGTCGAATTTGTACCTAAAAAATCTATTGTTGTTACTTTTGAGGGGAATATTTTACCAAATCGCGTAGCTTTTAATCGAGTTTTTTTCTCGGTTGAACAATTTGTAGGTAGAATAACCCAGTGTTACAAATGTTTGAGATATGGGCATGTATCTAAACAATGTAACAGTACTCAAGAAAGGTGTATAAATTGCGGTGAGATTAAAGATGATAAACACAATTGTGATAAAAATTTGATTTTTTGTATACACTGTAAAAGCAGAGATCACGTATCTATCTCAAAAAAGTGTCCCTCTTATGACAATCAAAACAAAATTAAAAATATAATGATAGAGCAAAAAACCTCATTTAAGGAAGCCAAAGAAATATCTAAAAATTCCTTATCCAGTTTAGTAAGTCACAATTCCTTTTCACCGCTAACAAATTATGACAAACATTTTCCAGAACTTCCTAACAACGATCGTATATCGTTATCTCATCCAAATCGCAATCAAATCTCTACAAATTTCAATGACAATCAAAATAATTCCTTTTCCCAACAAACTCATGCGAGGGATAGAGCTCCAACCAAAAAAAAGAGAAAATCAAACTCTCCCACTATCCAATCACCTGTTCAAAAACCATTATTTCCATTCACCTTTGGACCTTCACAACCTTTGACAATAAATTCAAATAAACCAAACTACTCTAGTTTGGAAATCAAAAAAAGCAGTATAGCTAGCAATTTATCAATTTTTATCATGGACTTTATTAATAAAATAATTTCAAGTAACAACAGACAACCTGTTGATATTAACGTAATTACAAGTAGTATAGAACAAGTATTGGAGGATACTTTGAAAAACCAATAAAATTGAATCCTAAAACACGCAATTTAAATATAATGCAATGGAATGCACGTTCTGCTATAGCTAACAAAAATAGTCTGGTACAATTTCTTTTTGATAAAAATATCGACATTGCGCTTATAAGCGAAACTTGGTTTAAAAAATAACAACAATATAGTTTTAGTGGTTACAATATAATACGCAATGACAGAAACGATGGCTATGCTGGTGTGGCAATTTTAGTACACAAATCTCTTCAATTTGTGGAACATAAGATCAATATAAATTACAATGAAAATATTTTAGTGTGTGCTGTACAAGTTAAATATGGAACATTATCTTTAAATTTTGTATCTATTTATAAACCTCCAAAAATACAAACAATATATGAAGATTGGGTAAAAATTTTTGAACAGTTTGATGGGCCTTTAATTATAGGTGGTGATTTTAATGCACACCACTCTATATGGGGCTATCATAATAATGATACCACAGGGTCACAACTAATAAATGTCGCAGATGATTTAAATTTAACTGTTTTAAACAATGGAGAACCTACGATTTTAAGACGTCCTGATCAACGGGATTCAGCTATTGATGTAACCTTCTGTTCACCTGAACTAGTTAACAAAACATCTTGGAATGTCATCTCTGATACCCTAGGATCAAATCACTATGTCATTTCTATAGAATTAATTTTTGCAATTAATGAAAATGAAATATCTCCTAAAAATAAATGGAATATTAAAAAAGCCAATTGGGCATTATATACCTCGACGATTCAGATTTTGCACGATACGAACAACAGTCACTCGGATAATCTAACTGAACAGTACTCCTTCTTCATTAATAATATAAATACGGCCGCAGAAGCAGCTATACCCCAATATAAACATTATAAATGTAAACTGCACCCACCCCCTTGGTGGAATATTGATTGTGACAATATTATCAAACAACGAAAATTGGCTTTAATAAATTACAAAAAAAACACTAATTTTGAAAATTACGTTCAATACCAGGAGATCTCGGCTAGAACCAAAAAAACATTAAAAAATATAGCAAAGAAACATTGGATTGAATGGGTCTCTTCCCTGAATAAAAATACACCAGCTACAACTCTTTGGAATCAAGCTAGAACAATTTACAGAAAACCAATATCAAAAATAAAATCTTTCGATCAAAAATGGATGGATGACTTTCTTATTAAAGTTGCACCACCAACCGCGAACCCTCAAAAATCCAGCTACATAGATTCAACCCCATCTGAAAAAAATCATTTTCTACTAAAACCTTTCACTTACAATGAACTAATTTTCGCTATAAATGATCGTAAAGATAATTGTCCAGGATACGATCATATCAAATACTCCATGCTTATTAACCTCCCAGAAGTAGCAAAACATTTTCTATTAGACTTTTTAAATCGAATCATTCAAGACAATTCTGAGGTAGATTTTTTTAAAGACATCATTGTTATTCCGATTCTAAAGCCTGCAAAAGATCCAAATTCAGCAGAATCTTATCGACCCATTTCTCTCTTTTCTTGTGTATTTAAAACTTTGGAACGGATGTTAAAACATCGACTAGAATGGTGGGTCCATACCAAAAAATTACTACCAAATAATCAGTTTGGATACAAACGAGGATGTGGAACTTTAGATGCACTAGCTACACTTGTAACGGACATACAGAGTAATTTTTCTAGAAATAACTATTTGCCTACTTTATCTCTAGATATAGAAGGTACTTATGACAGTGTGTGTTTACCTCGATTAAAAGACAAAATGATCAATCAATTTCAAATACCCACAAATCTGGCACAAACCATAATTAATTTCTACACTAATAGACGCTTATACGTTAGAAACTATAAAAATGAATTTCTTGGACCACGTTATAATAGTTGGGGATTACCTCAGGGATCAGTCTTAAGCCCTTTTCTTTTTAATCTGTATACTGCCGATTTTCATAGTCTTAATATACCAAGTATCACTTACAAAACAATCCAATATGCTGATGACTTCCTAGTCTATACAGAAAGGAGTAAATATGAAACTTCCCTTACAATTTTAAGAAAATTACATGAACATTTCTCAAACTGGTTTTGTAAAAATTGTTTTAATTTATCCACTAATAAATCAAAGGTGTGCATTTTTTCACGACATAATATTCCAAACATAAATACTATTTTATTAAATGGCCAAAGTTTAAATTTCTGTAAGTCAATAAAATATCTAGGTATGTTTCTAGATCAAAAGTTAACATGGAAAGTACACATCGAGTATATGCTTGGCAAAAGCAATAAAGGTCTCAATTTTTTAAAATCAATTTCTAAAACTTGGTGGGGAGCTGACGTAGA
The DNA here is from genome assembly GCF_040954645.1 of Diabrotica undecimpunctata. Taxonomy (NCBI): domain Eukaryota; kingdom Metazoa; phylum Arthropoda; class Insecta; order Coleoptera; family Chrysomelidae; genus Diabrotica; species Diabrotica undecimpunctata. Next base: position 63,157,850 of record NC_092811.1, read on the forward strand.
AACAGCTTTGCTTTTTTACAAATCTTATATCAGATCCATTCTGGACTATGGATGTATACTTTATGGATCAGCAAGTAAACAAATTTTAAATAAAATTGATGTATTTCAACGGACTGTTCTACGTACTTGTATGGGAGCAATGAAGTCTACTCCAATAGCTCCATTGCATGTTGAAGCTTTAGAACCTCCTTTAAATTTTAGACGGGATTATCTAAGTGAAAAATTTGTAGTGAAAATTTCATATATCAACAATTCTTTATATTCTGGCATAAGCTCGCTAAATACCGAGGATCTAACAAACAGTTACTGGATTCATAAAAATTCACCAACCCTTTGCACGGCCTTTAGAGCCATGTGTAACAATAAGTATACCAACAGTATTAGCAACCTTGAGATTAACGACTATTTCGCATTTTTTAATGAAGCTGATATATACATACCAACATATTATAGTATTCCATCATTAGATTCATGCATCTTAAATTCTTACATAAAAAAATGGCCCATGGCAACTGTAATCTATACAGATGCATCCAAAACATCGGAAGGGACCGGATGTGCTTTCTACATTCCATCCAAGTCAATAGAAAAAATGTTCAAACTACCTCTCAATTGCTCAATTTTTAGTGCTGAAGCTCTTGCAATTCTTGAAGCCTTGAAATATTTCGACAGTTTAAACAATAATGCAGTTTTAATAATATCCGATTCATTATCAGTCTTATTATCTCTCAAAAATACAAAGTTACCCAATTATAATTCTAATCCTTTTATTTACCAAATTAAGAACATACTTGTTAACCTTAAAAATAAAAATAAAACTACGAATTTTATTTGGGTAAAGGCTCATGTTGGTATAAAACATAATGAACATGTTGATTACATTGCAAAAGCTGCAATAACCTCGACAGCTGAAATTTTACCAGATGAGAGAATTTGTGTTCCTGATGCTTTTCTCATCTCTAAAAGAAATCAAACAGATCGTTGGAATACCGCCTGGCAAACTTTTTGCGACCACTCAACAACACAATACGTGCATATACAACCACACATTCCTAATTCCAGATGGTTTAAGAATTTCAATACCGCTCGTAAATATACCACAACTTTAATAAGATTGAGATTTGGCCACGCTTGTTATCCTGTTCATCTTGCTCAAATCAAAATATATAATTCAGACTTATGCGAAACTTGTCAAGAACAAGGAGATCTTAACCATATCTTTTTTAAGTGTTCCAAATATCTTCAGCATTCAGGATCTCTTTTAAACAACTTGCAAACTCTAAAAATATTTCCTCCATATCAAATAAATAACCTGTTGGCTACTAATAATAAAAAAGTTTATGATTGTTTGATTAAATTTATACATAGTGCAAATGTGTGTCTGTAGTCAATCTCAGCTAAGCTCGTTAACCTTTGTTCTAACCCAATTGTTTATTTACCTTTCTTTCCGTGACCTATTGCTAGTAATGTCTTAAACAAATGTCCTGATGGGTTCCTGGACGAGAAGTGAGTATCCCTGTTGTTCCTTATATTTGTTTTTTCTTGATATAATTTTCTCTTTTTGTTTGATTCAGTTATAGGGATTTTATGAGGTTTTTTGACTCGAATATATACACTTTTTGCACTAGCAATTAATAGTATAGATTATACACTTATGTATGTATACACTGTATAATGTACACTTATGTATGCACTTATGTGTATATGCATACACTTTTTTTTTTCTCTTTAGTATTAATTATATCAGAATATTGATATTAGTAATTTTTCTTTTATTATATCTCAATATGTAATTGGCTAAATAGCTAAGTGCTAAAGCCACAAAAAAAAAACAAAAAAAAAGTGGACAGGGTTTCCATTTAAATAGCATCCTGAAGCGATGTTACAATCAACACACAGGGTGTTTGCTCCCCATATTTCCACCGGTTTATCTGAAATATGTGTTTGGTTTGGAACTAGTTGTCGTGATTTAAAACCAAACAATTTCCCAATGGAATTTCTGGGGAGGAATGAAATTTCTCGATTACTCTTAATAACAACTTTGGAAGTTGATACATGTGGAGTAATTTCTAAAGTCGCATCATTATCAATCTTTTTCATGTTTTCTTGAATAAGCTTTGTAATATCATCCAATTCATAAGACCCCTTAGGTAGCTTGTAGGTATGGGTAAAATTTTTGAAATTCCAGAGAAAAACGTTATTGCTTTCATCGACATTTGGAATAGTATTAAAACTATAGAAACTGGTTAGACCAATTTCATAGTCAAATTCATCTTCAAGATAAATCGGAGGATTAAAATTATAGCTCAGATTTGAAGAGCTTCCAGTAAGCGTAAAGTTTAAAGACATTTTACGTAAACATATTACATTGGTAGCTATTTATAGTAGTTGAATAGAAAATCTAGTGAGTAATGACCGTACTTGTATGAATCGTTTTGGATTTTGTCGTAGTTGTAATATATCTGTACATTACCTTTACTTAAAAAATATTTTATTACATTTTGTGGTGGGGGTAAATCTCCATATGAATCAAAGTAAATTACTTGAGATTTAGATTTTACATAAGCTACCCAGTGTGTTCCCTCACCACTCCTTGAATCTAAATTTATAACACCACATTCGTTTTTATGAATATTTTTAGGTAACGTATCTCTCATGAATACACCTCTAAAATATGGTAATGTTTTACCATACTTTATTATATCTGTATTTGTTAAAGCGTGATGAGGAAGGTTTAGTTTTTTGAGTAAGGTTTTAAATATAATCCATACCCTTTATACGGTCTTAAATACAATCCTTTGCCTTTCTGTTCCATGGCAAGATTATGGCGTTTTTGTTCTTCAAGACTCATTCGATTAGCTTTTGCATCTCCAATAGCCTTGTAAATTCCCGCCCCCATCCCCCCAACAGTTCCAAGCGCGCTTAATAAAGGTAAAAGTAGTGGTAAAAATCCTCCTTTTTTAGGTGTTTTAATCACTCGTTTTTTTTTATTTGTCTTTTTACGAAGGGAACCGCCTTTTTTGCGTTTAAGGCCCATTCCCAATTTACGTTTTCCTTTCATAGCTGTTGTAACAAACCAAGCGGCTGCTTTTTCTCCAAATGGGGTCTCTTTCGATTTTACAATATCCCAAGCTTTGTTTTCTAAAATCTTATCCGCTTCGTGTCTGGTTAATAAATCAGTATTTTTAGAGTATTTAATATCGTGCTGTTTACAAGCTTCGTCTAGTTTATTGATTCCCTTATCCCCTTGCTTTAATCTTTGTTGTAAACGAGTTCCTGGTCCGCAATATGAATATCCTGGAAGATGTAGCTCTAGAGGAAGTTTGTTAATGAGTGAGTTTAATAACCCACAGCCTTTTCTTTTAGTAGTTTGTTTTATTTTCATACTCTGCCTCTTATATATATATATATATATATATATATATATATATATATATATATATATATATATATATATATATATATATATATATATATATATATATATATATATATATATATATATAGGTGTTGGGGCTATATATACCCGAAATTTTTAACTCATTTTTCACAATGAAAATTGAACCACAAAAACTCTCTCTTCCCATTACAAACCACGATGATATTACCAAAGAACTTCAAGTAAAACATAGTTATCTTTTTAATGGAGTCAAAAGGGTTTTAATTGTTGGACCAAGTGGTTGCGGCAAGACTAACGTACTATTGTCTTTAATTGAACATCCAAATGGTCTTAGATTTGAAAATATTTATTTATATTCCAAATCGTTGTATCAACCAAAGTATACGTACTTACGAAGCTTAATTGAACCTATAAAGGAAATTGGCTATGAAGAATATAATGACTCATCCAATGTACCACCTCCAGATGATATTAAAGAGAATTCGGTAGTTATTTTTGATGATATTCCATCCCGTGATCAAAAAATTATACAGAATTATTATTGTTACGGAAGACACAAACACTTAGATTGCTTTTATTTATGTCAAACATATAGTGCAATTTCAAAACAATTAATTAGAGATAATTCTAATTTACTCGTAGTTTTTCAACAGGACTTTACAAATTTAAAACATATCTTTGATGACCACGTAAACATTGATATGACTTTCCCACAGTTTAAAGATTTATGCTCATTTTGCTGGAAAGACAGATATGGATTTATAGTCATTGATAAAGACTCTTCCAAATCAATGGGTCGATATCGCTGTGGGTTCGATAAGTATATAAGGCTGTAAAAACGGGGTTTAGAATACACAATGGATCCCAAAGTTACGCGAAAACTGCTTTTATCACGACAAGCTTTAAAGAAAAAGTATCGTAGTTTAAAACATGACATAGCTCAGTCTCAGTCTGCTTTAGAAAAAAATTATAAACCAATTACTCAACCACTTAATGAACTTTTGCATAAATTAGAAACCGCTCCATCTATTAAACAAGAACCAGAGTATTCGTTTCAAAAGCCATTGAAATTAGGCTCACCAAAAAGGTATAAAATGCGAAAATCTAATTATCGTTTAGCCTTTTCTTCCCCAAATACAAGTATACTCCCTGAGGGGTCAAAAACACCTACTAATTTTGGAGATGAATCTATTATTCCAACGGAAGAAGTATTCACTCCACAACCAGAAGAAACTTTTGAGTCAGAAGAACAAACGAATACCACGGATGAGAATATTAATCGATATTTTGGGGATACGCTTAGAGAATTTAATCAGATGATCACTAATCCAGATATAATGAATCAATTTTATGAGAATTATACTTCACCATTGCCAAAGAAATATATTAAAGCTAACATCGAAGACACAAAAGGTGATTTCGATCATGACTTAGGGGTTTATCATGACTTGGAAACTGAAAAATTTTCTATTGGAAATTCCTTAATTGATTTTGATGGAGCTGATTTAATTATTAATAAATAATATAAGATACAAGGGAACGCCAGGTATTTATGAGTTACTATTTTAAGTAAACCCCCAATCGTTTAAAAAAACAGATGTTAATGAGTATAGTGATATTTTACGTAGAACAAATGCAATTTATAGAAACCACAACCCAGAATTGCCTATAAAAAGTATTCCATCAAAAATAAAGGATAAATATAATTTTATTATTAAACCAGCTTTGGAAACGAGACCCCAACCATTTAGAAGTCGTTTAAGTTCACTCCCCGGAAATTTAGCAAAAGGCCCTGTTACCCGAAACTTAGCTAAAAATTTAAAAACAAAGGGTGGTGCGCTTTTCAAAAAATATAGTGCCAAGCAATTAGAGTATAAATACTTCGATGATTTTAATGAGCTCATAGATAGATTGAGGCTTCAAAAGCTGCGGGTAACGACGGACACGTGAATGAAATTATATCTATAATTGAAGAACTTCGAGAAGGTGGTATAATACAGTAATGCCTATAAATAGATTTGGAAGTCATTTTTTAAACAATTGTCAAACTCCTGATTCGTCTTCCCATCCATTATATTTTGTGTGTGATCCTTCTTCTTTTTATAGTAAATGTGTATTAACTTTCAAAGGAACAAAAGCAACAAATCTAAACAAAGAATATTATATATTGGATAGTGGTTTATTTTCATATCAATTTACACTAAGTGGTACTATTCATAATGTGCAAATTAATGTTTCAAGTGGAGAAGTAATGATAACCTCGAAATCAGTAAATACAGAGTATAAATATGAGCAGCTACCAGGAGTAAAGATTTTTCAAGGTGATATAATTTCTTTTAAATTAGATAAAGATTCGAATTTTGTGGTATATATGACCCTTCGTTGTCCTTTAGAAAAAGATGTCAAACATTAAATCACAAGTCGTACATGAACTGCATAAACCGGCAAAAAAAAATTTTAGACGGAGACATGTAATCATCAAAGGATTAAACGATCTGATTCAAGCAGATTTAGCTATAATGATTCCTTATGCCAAAGTTAATAATGGATACCAATATATTCTCATTGTAATTAATGCGTTTAGTAAATTTGTTTTCAAACAGATTTGGGTAAAGAGTTTTACAATTCTCAGTTTCATGAACTTATGAAGTCACATGGTATTAACCACTACAGCACATTCTCGAATTTAAAAGCCTCCATTGCTGAGAGAGTAATCAGAACAATAAAATCGATGTTGTGGAGGCAGTTCAGCTTGCAGGGGACTTACAAATGGGTGAATAATCTTTCTGATATAGTAAAAAAATACAATACTACCAAACATTCGACTACAGGTGCCATTCCTAGCAAAGTTAATGAAAAGAATGCCAAGAATATAACTGCATATAATTACCTTAAAATCATTGACCCCAGGAAACATAAATTTAAAGTTGGTGATCACGTCCGAATTTCGAGATATAGAAATTTGTTTACTAAGGGTTATTTGCCCAACTGGACAAATGAGATTTTTAAAATAAGAAAAGTCAAGCAGACAAATCCAGTGACTTACTTATTAGAAGATTCACGCAAAGAAGAAATTCAAGGAGCGTTTTACAGCGAAGAATTAAGGAAAACCCAGTGCCCTGATGTCTACTTGGTGGAGAAGGTATTGAAAAAAAAGGGCAATAAGGTGTTTGTGAAATGGTTAGGGATGGATTTTACACATAATTCATGGATTAATAAAAATAATGTATTATAGTATTAAAATAAAAACTGTTTTTTACAAAAAAAAATGTTTTATTTTTTTTTTATATAATAGGCTAAATAATTAAACATGCACACAGTTTTGTTTACATCTAAATATTGGTTTATATTTTACATTCTTTTTTACTTATGTAAATACTCAATAACAAAAAGACAAAATGCATCAAACTGAGAAACACATTTAGATATAAATTTGTATTTCCTGTTAGTTGACTCTTTTTGGTTTTTATGTCTTTACTAATCTGATACTTAGGAAATTTGTTTTCGATTTTCATGTCTGGTGTTGAGTTATAATTTTTCTGGCACTTAGAAAATTTGGAGTAAATTGGTATTTCTTTTATCTGTTTTGGTCTCTTAGAGAATATGATGCAGCGAGTCCGGTTTCTTATTATTTGAATTCTAAACTGTGTTATATCTCAAAAATTAAACGAAGTCATACCATGAATTCGTTTTTTCAGTCGGCATTTTTATTTGTTTATTTGAGGAGATAATAATTATTTCTGGGTCTTCCTTCTTACTGATATTATTATTTTTACTTTCGTTACGTCTAATTAATATTTTCTTGAAAAAATGTCTTTTTAATGACGCACGGAATTATGTTCGCATTTTACATCTCATGTACATTATTTCGTCTTATGGACGGAATTACGGATGGGAACGGTTAAATATTATTATTTTTTTATTCATAATCACCTTAACGGGTAAGATTATTGTTTTTTAGTGCTACTAAAACGTGTAACGGTTTGGTTGAGATATTTACGTGCCATTATTTGACCAGTCTGTTTGCTGTTATTTGAGTTTTATCATGGTACTTGTTAAAATATTCCTTAATGAGAGTCGTGCCGTATAGTAATCTTTTACGAGTATTTTTTATACGTTTATTAACGTTTCAATTTCCACTTCGGAAATCGTTCTCAAAATACAAACATTAAGAAGGTTTGTATTTTGAGAACGATTTCCGAAGTGGAAATTGAAACGTCAATAAACGTATTTTAACCTTTAATTGTGGCTTATTCCCATTTAAATAGTAATTAATTTAAAATGCCACAAGAAAATAGCTTCAGAACAATACTAAAGATCAGTTATTATATTCAGTCTCAAAACTGGTTAAAGAGCTAAATCGTCCACACAAATTTAAAAATGGTTTACCAGGCAGACATTGGTATGAGGGATTTTTAAAAAGGAATTCAACTATTACTAAAAGAGTCTCACAAACCCCCACAGTGAGGGTTGATGCTAATGCAGAGAAGATTAGAGCTTGGTTTCAAAAAATTTACAGTTACTTGGAAGATAATAATTTGGTGGAAATTCTCGAAAACCTATAATAATTAAAGTACATTTTAAAAGTTGTTTATTTTTTCCATTGTTATTATTAGTTATTTTATTTTTTATATTTAGAATATACTTTTTGATAATTACTTTAACAAAAGTAACTATATGAGAAGTAACCGTTACAAAGTAACGAGTCCTAATACAAAAAGTAACTGATCGTTACCAGTACTGAAAAATAACTAAAGTTCACATCACTAATCAAGGACACTGTCTTTTCACGTGATAGCTAAGTGGATCTAAAAATGGGCTCCCATTTGCCGGGTATCAACTGAAAGTATTGGAAGCTTATTGTGGTAACTTCATTACATATTTTAAGTGCCGGCCATTTCGAAGCAGAGGTTAATGACCAGGCCACGTCGGGATTACAAGAATCAAAGCAAATTATCAGAAAATCATTAGAAACCCTATTTAATATCCTTTTTATATAAAATCAAACAAGGATCCAAAATACATGAATCTCCTAAAGAATTAACAAAAATTTTGAAATCCCAGAAAAACCAGTTTTAATAAATTTAATTCAAACAGTTTTAAGTTCTCTCGCATATATAAATAAATAGTTTGGTAATTTATTAATGGAATTGTAGATCAGCTAACTCTGATAGAGAAAATCTCCTCCACCTACTAGAAGACCAGACAGTTGATATCACATTATCAGAAATAATTGGGAATTGATACTTATTGATAGACATTTATAGTTCCTTTACTTAAAAGAAAGCAGTTAGTGCTTTGTTTTTAGATATAAAAGGGGCTTATGACAATGTTAATCTCCACATCCTATATGCAAAAATGTTGGAAATAGGAATACCTGAAACTGTAACATGGAATATCATTAACTTGTATATTAATCGATCAGTACATGTTAGATTAAATGGGGATAAAGCTAACACGTATCTTTGGGACTACCACAAGGTAGCATCTTGAGTCCTCTATTAGTTGTCTAAAGTTTGGATTGGAAGTTGCATTGTGGAGCGGTAGTTTCGAAGTTGAGTTCCATGAACTATCTAATTATAAATTTAATATATGTTCTGACGGAAAATCAGCTAATTATGATTTATTATACACTCGTAGAGTCCAGGCTAAGATACGGGATATGTTTTTGGGGTATGTCTGGTTATGCAAATGGTATTCGGACTAACTAGTTGTAGAGAATATTTTAAAAAATATAAAATTTTAACATTGGCGTGTCTATACATTTTTGAATTATGTGTTTTTATTTTTAATAACTTACATCGGTTTAAAACGAGTGGTGATATGCATAATTTAAATACTAGATATTGTAATAAACTTTATATACCATTTTCAAAAGGTAACATTAAATTTAAATCGCCCAGGGTATACAGGCTACAGGTGTTTAATCATTTACCCACAGTTGGAAAGTATATCAATTCAATAAATGTATTTAAGAGGAATCAGGCAATTTTTATGTGAAAAAGTGTTTTATACAGTCGAAGAATTTTTTAGATCTTAGATATTAGCCGTACTTCATTTAGCTTTTAAATTCATTTCATATCTTGTTTAGTTTTTAGCAATGTATATTTTTGACTAATTCTATAAAAAACTTCTATAAAAATGAAAACAGAATCAAATAATATTATAAAAATTCCAACCGGTCAACGAATTTACGAATGCGAAATTTGTTATAAACAATATACTCGTCAAAATTGTTTAAAACCGCATATGTTAATACATAATTCTTAAACCAAAATTTTTTGCATTTTAGTTTCTTTCTGGTTTCATTGAAATTATATCTTGTATTAAACAATCGATTGATCTGTGATCAGAAAATGTTACTATAAGAGAATCTTTAACTTTTGCCCAAGAATCAAGTTCTGTTCTTGATGAAATAAGGTCTGCTGCTCTGTCAGTTAACTTATTTAAAACAGTATCGAAAAGACAAACATTTATAGGATTATTTGCATCTCTATTGCTATGATTATTCAAAAAAAATTTACACGATTTAATAAATATATTTAGTTGTTTCTGATTGCCATCAAAAGTAGGAATATTATCTGCTTGATATTTAATTAATTGAAAATTAGGTTGAGTCATTTCGTTAAATGTTAAATTTACTAAATGATCTTAAATATCCTCCACAGTGAATCAAAAAATATATAATATATTGGTAAAATATTGGTTTTTGGTAAAATAGGAAACACTTACATGAATATTTTCATTCTCTATAAACTTCAGACTATTTTTGTTCTTCCGTCTGCACCAATAGGATTCTGGACGATGCTGGTTCCTTCTCCCTGGTCTTGGCTTCTCCAATGGGTTGTGGACAATGTTTGTTCCTAGCCCTGGACGTTTGGCTGTTACCGTGTAACCGTTTCAAAAGATTTAAAAGCAAATCATTATAATTTCGATTATTTTTTTTTTAATAAAACTACTAACCCCATCTATCTGTCAAGTACTTGTAGCCGACTCAAGGATTCTTCTGTAATTCCCAAATATATCCGGTAGATGAGCACATTCATCAACTTGTCACTCACGCCCAGATTCAGAGCGAAAAAATAGCGTCTCCCTCTTTTCTCTTAAGAACGTCCAACCGTTAAGACGTGTTTCCGCCGTGGGTCTCATTAGAGACCCTTATTGGAGAGGCTATCATGCTGATATATTTCAAATACATGGCTCAAGATAATATTGGTATGGAGTTATTCTAAATCCTGGTCCAGTAGCCGTATCTTTTTATGATATACCTAACCCCTCTTATCTAGGATGGTGGTGGATTGATATAGGATGGAGCCGAATCAATGGTTTCATTTGGTTGACTGATTAAATAAGAAAAGAAACAGAGCAGATTCAGGTTGTACCAATTTTTATTATATCTTCTATCAAGAAAACGAGAAATAATTATGAACTCAAAGAATGAAAATATAGTGAAGTGTTTTAATTTTGTTTAAAGGTTTATTTTCTCTATTATTCCTAGTTGATAAATAACTATATTATTTTCAATGTAAACAAATTTCGAAATTTGGGATTTATATATATATATATATATATATATATATATATATATATATATATATATATATATATATATATATATATATATATATATATATATATATATATATATTATTGTGATATTTAAAGTCTTGGTGCGCCAAGCAATAATTAGTTAATTAATTTTTTGATTAATTAAAATTATTTAAATGATATGATTATGACTCTATCACAATTTTTAATTCTTTTATCTCAGGGTTAAATTCGTGCTTCAATATCTATGCTATTACATGTGAAAGGTAAGGTCCAAAGAATACCGGAATAATAAAAAACACATATGATCTAACACTATATATTGAAATAAAAATAATGAAATAATTCACACTCAAAAATTTTCAATAAACAAATCTCATATAATGATTCTCAAAATTTTGTTCTACGTACGTGAACAATCAAAATTAATGGTACAAACAATATTAATTGAAATCTCAAAATCCCAAACTATTCTAACTCTCCTAATCAAAATATTTATATCCTTTCTAAATTAAGTGTAAAAATTGTGTTATCAATAAAAGAAAAAACTGCAGAAAACAAAAATATCTCTCTCTGATGATGAGTGGTCCAAATCCTTGTTCCTTGTAGACTATATTATCTCCTCTCAACCGCTCCCTATGTAATCAGCAATCTTACAACAGATTGTTGCAAGTATATCGTCCTTAATGATCTCCTTCAAAAGCACAAATCATTCAAATTATGATAGCCTTTCTCCTCTCGATAAACTGAATCTCTCGTTGGCCCGAGTGAAAAATGACTCTTGGAATATAAGTAGAAAAATATGACTTACAATATTTTGCTGCTTCAGCCTCTGTCAGATACACTAACTCCACAAAAACTCACTAACATTCAACACTACTGCTTGCTACTTCTCGGGAACCGCCAGAGAACAATCACTGTTCGTCTTACAGACTTGGAAAACCAACTGATTATCTTTTCTCTCTCCTAAATCTAGCTAAACTTTCATTCCGACATACCTATCTCACCTTTTTCAATCTCCGCCAATCAAAACTCGTCACAATTCCCCCATTTTTTCATTTCGATAACAAACAAATTTTTACCTATAATTATAAAATTTCCTAAAACTTATTTACAAATAATATTTTTCTATAATTCTTAAAAACTAACAAAAACCTCTTTATAAAATCTCTTCTATTGTCTTTAATCACTGCATTAATGTATTTGGAAAACCCAGTTCAATTGTCTTTGGATTTTACTTAAAATTATGCGGGTCACTCAAGTATAACAAAGAAATAATTTATGCATAGCTTACATTTTGTTTAATACAGGTAATCCAAGAATTTAATAACTTTCCTTCTTCGAAATGTTTGTTGGTTATTATCCTGCTTATCTGAATTATTTTAATGTTTTTGAACTTTGAAATATTTTAATCAACCCAATATTTTTCTCGATTTTACATATCATAACAAATCCCCGCCATTTGATCTGCCGAAAACTCTTTGTTAAATTTTTAAAATGACAAAAGTTTTCCAGGATCAAATTATTTCACTATGTTATTAAAATCTATTCATGATATTGATAGATGTCGTGAATGTTAAAAATACCCCGTATATTTCCTGTCTCTATGTGCGCTAATTCATAACTATTTACCCCATTTTCCGTATTGACCCTATATGGACCTTCAAATATCGGCATCAATTTAGCACAAATACCATTTTGTAAATTCGACACCCTCAGTGCCTTCACTAAGACTTTATCTCCTTTCTGGAATTTGATCGGCCTTCTTCTTCGGGTTCTTTCTTGTCTTTGGAGATATTTCTCTCCACTTCGTCTCAATCTTCTTTGAACCAACTCGATCACTTCTTCGTATTGTCTGGGGGCGGTGTCTTCCCACGGTCTTGTAGGCATTGTTCCTTTCATTATATATAAAGGCGTCTCTTTGGTAACCGTATTTGGAGCACAATTCAAATAGGTCTCGATCTCAAACACTTTTCTGTCCCAATGTCGATGATGTTCTTCCGCGGCAATTCGTAGAAATTTTGTGACATTCGTAGAAGTTTTCTTGTATAAAACGCTCCGATGGGTTGCTCTGTGGATGACGGATGCTTATAAATTTTGTATCGATGCCCCTCTCTCTTAATTCCCTTTTAAAACGTTCGTTCCTAAAATATGTCGCATTGTCCAATAAAATATTGTCTGGTCTTCCCACCGTTTCTATAAAATTGTCTATCTTCCTAAGTATTTCAATTCCTTTTGTGGTTCTGCATGCGTACAATTTAACATATTTTGAGAAAAGATCCACCATAACTAATATGTGTTTATTCCTTTGAGTTGTTGGTATCAAATCGCTCAACATATCAATAGCAACAATATCCAGTTTCTTCCGAGCTACGACGTTTTTTGTGACGTTTTCATTTTTAAAGTTCCTACTTTTACACTTTTGGCATGTCACACAATTTCGAGTCACCTCTTTGGCTATTGTATAGTCCTGTCGACAAATGTAGTTCTCCCTGAACATAAGCCACACCTTTCTACTTCCAATATGTCCGTTGTCACAGTGTAACTTTAAAAAAACTTCTTTTGCCATTTGCTCCGTGATTACATAGAGTTCTTTACCATCGACCCTCTTAAAATATAGGTTATTTTCTTGTTCAGCCCTTTGCTTTTCTCTTTCATTCAATTCTTCCTGATTTTCCCTGATTTTGGCCAAAGAAAATAAGCCTGCTTCTTCTCTCATTATGTTCATGCCTACGTGGAGAGTTTTGTGATCCTCTTTGCGGAATTGTTCATCTCTCGTCAACGCATCAGCCAAAATATTGTCCGTTCCTTTGATATATTTAAATTCAAAATCATATTCTTGGAGTAAAAGAATGCCCCTATGAATTCTATTATTTACCAACCTATTTTTCATTATGTGTACCAACGCTGCATGGTCCGTTTCAATGGTGAATCTTGCCCCAAGTAGGTAAAAACGTAATTTGTTTACACAAAATAACACACTGGCAAACTCTAATTCAGTAACGCTGTATTTTCTCTCATACGTTTTGGTTACACGGGAAACAAAACATATTGGCACCTCTATATCGTCTTGTATCTGTGATAACACCCCCGCAAAATTTTTTATGGAAGCATCGGTCCTGAGAATGAAAGGTTGCTCATATCTTGGGTGGTGCACTCTTACAGCTGTGGAAAAAGCTCCTTTTAAATTTTTGAAAGCGATTTCTTGTTCAGTTCCCCATTTCCATCTGACATTTTTCTTAAGTAATGCTATTAGCGGTATTTCTTTTGTACTGAGGTCTGGTATCAGCTTTTTGAAATAGTTTACCATTCCTAAAAATCCCCGCAAAGTTTTTAAATTGGTTGGCCTAGGGTAGTTGTTTATGACTTCGATTCTATCTTCTGCAAGACTAATCCCTTTTGTGTCTTAATTTGAATCCTAAATACAATACCTCTTTTTGGCAAAACTGACACTTTTGAATATTTAATTTTAATCCGGCTTGATCAAGTTCTTCGAGAACAGTATGAATATGTCGTAGATGGCTTGTTATATCCGGTGAGAAAATTAATAAATCATCTATGTAATGTACAACAAATTCTCCATGCCTATTTAAAATTGTGTGTAATGCGCGAACCAAAGCAGCGCATGCACTTTGTAGTCCAAATGGTACTACCCTAAATCGGTACACCACTCCGTCGATAGAAAAAGCGGTATAATTTCGACACTTTTCTGCCAAAGGTATTAACCAAAAACTGTGTTTCAAATCGATTTTGGAGAAAATGTGTGATCCTGTGATTCGTCCAAAAATGGCTTCTATGTTCAAAGGCGCTTCGAATTGCGCGATTGTGTGCGAATTAATGTTTCTTGCATCTAAACATAATCGCAAATCACCATTTGATTTTTTTACGCATACTATCGGGTTGATATATGGAGAGTCACATCTTTCGATCACCTTGTCTTTAATCATATTTTCAATTTCCTGTCCGACGCTTTGCCTGTATTTATACGGGATTGGATATGTTTTCGATTTAAAATTTTCTAAGTTTTTAACTTTAAAAGAATGTTCATAATTTTTAGCCACTCGGCTTTCTTCATTAATAAGATCTCCATAATTTTCTAAAATCTTCTCTATTTCCTTCTCCATGTTTTCTCCACATATTATTTTTCTTTCATCCTCAGTTTGTTCACATGTGTTCACTGTCCGTATTACTTCTTCACAAAATTCTGGATTCTCGTCCATAATTGCCATTTCTTCTCTGTCCTCTTCCGTTATTTCTTCTTCTATTTTTTCTTTATCTTTAATTTCTATCTGGTATTCCGAGCACCATGTTTCGGCTCCTTCCATTTTTCTGCTTATAACTTCCTTTTTTTCCTGCTTTCTTTTCGAACTCTTCTTCTTTTTTTTTATTCTCTTTTCCTCTTCGGATTGATTTTTTTCTTGAGTTTTCGATTTATCCTCTACCGTCATATTGATTTCTTTATGTTTTTCTTGTCCATTTATCCTTTCAGAAAATTTTCTCCTATCTGTTTCCTTTTCTTCTTCTATGTTGTCTGGTTCTGCTCTGATTTCCAGTTGATTTTCCGAAAAATTGATGGTGATATGTTTTTCACTCAATTCATCAATTCCCGCTATCATATCATGATTTAGATCTTCGATCACCACACATTGCATAATATAGAATTGGTCTCCCACTCTGATCCGTACTCCTAAACCTTCGTTTACTGTCGTCAATTTTTTATTATTTGCACCCACTAAAGCAACCCTCGGAATCTTATACACAAATCTGTCCATATTTAATTCTTTTACCAGTTTTTTATTGTTTAACGAAATTTCCGATCCAGAATCAATCAGAATTTTAATCGCTTTATGTTTTATAAATGCATCTAAAAAAATTAGATTGGAATTAGAATTTTGTTTTTCGTTTCCCGCCAACTGTATAAACTCTCTCGGGTGACAAAATATACCGGAGAGTTTTTTACTTTTGTTTAGTGGATGCCTTATTGAAAATCCTGTCTGGATTCATTGAATACTTCTTCTTCCTCCTTTTCTATTGCCACATGATTCATCTCTCTTCTGTTTTGTCGTTGGAATCTCTGATTATTTCTATCGTCCCTTTGTTCGTTCGTATTCCTATTCGGAGGATTTTGTGCATCTCTATTCCTGTTGTGATTTTCATTTGTTCTATTTTGTGTATCATTCCGGTTATAGTAATTTTGTTGTCTATTGTAATTATTGTATATTGTATATATTCGTTTGTTGATCTGGGATGTCGGTTTCTCTGGTCATACTTTGATGAATACCTTCTTTCCGCTCCATTATATTGGTCATGTTGTCTTCTATTTCTCATTTCTTTTCTTTTCGCTTCTTTTAATTGAAGGAATTGGCACAAACTATCAATATCTTGATAGTTTTTCAAAATCACGTGATCTTCCAACGTTTCCTCAAAATGTCTGCTGATCATTTCTACCAGCTGTTCGGTAGAATATTTGTATTCTAGATATTTTGAATTGTTATATATCTGCAAAGCATATCTTTCTTCAGATATTCCCATTTTTTCGTGATATTTTCCATTCTGTAGCTCTTGGTTGATTTCTCTCTGTTTATTTTTCCCCCAGAAATAGTTGAGAAATTTATTTTCAAAATCTGTCCAATTTTCAAACTCATCTTCCTTGCTTTCATACCATAACGCTGCTCCTTCTTTCAAATGGTTTCTAATTGTTTCTTTGCAATCGTCAAAATATCTAATATGTTGTAATTTGGTTTTCAAATTTTTAACAAACGGTACTGGGTGTGTTTTCCGAATATCCCCGCCAAACTGTATTTTTATGTCACCCGGACTTTGGATGAGTACTTCTCTCCTGTCTCCCATCTCTCGTTGTTTTCTGATATCCTCAATTTGTTTTTCTATTTCTTTCTTGTCTTCTTGTAAAGCCATTTCAAATTTTGTTTCTAACTGTTCTAATTCCTTTTTCTGTACAGTCTTAATATCTTTCATTTTAGTTTCTATTTCTTCTCTCTGCATCTCTAGTTTCCTCTCTGTTTCTTCTCTGACTTTTTCTAAACAGACTTTTACCTCATTTTCAGATTTGTCCAAACGCTTTTCCATTTTTCTATCATTTTCTTCTAATTTTTGTTCATAGTTTTCCAAACGCTGCTCTATATTTCTGTTATTTAGTTCTATTGTTTGTTTTGTTTCTTGTTGATTTTTATCCATTTTTTGTGACGATTCTTGTATTTGTTGTGTCTGTATTTGCATCATAGCTAATAATTTTTCTAACATCCCTGTTTCTTTTCTTTCTTCCATTATTGTAGCATTTCCTTCATTATCCGATCCTTCATCAATAATTGTTTCCTCTTCTATCTTATCCTCTTTCCTTTCTTGCGTTTTGCTTTGACTCCTTGTGGTCGACATGTTCGTTTCTTTTCGTTACTGTTTTTGTCCCCGCCAAATGTGAAATTTTACAACACTCTATATGTTTCAGAACACGACAATATTTCTCCCCAAATGTATTAAATTTTCACGACAAATATCAAATATGCAATCAGTAAAATTCAAATAATTCAAAATAAATATCAAATGTACGATTGGTAAAGAAAATAAAATCAAATAATTCAATAGCAGTAAATATCCACTAACTACGATCAATCAATAAATCAAATTTATATTCCCTGGAAAAATTGTCAAAATACTTTCAAATTCAAATTCCCTCAATGTTATATGTTTTTATCTCTGAATCACCTGTACTTATTCCAGATCTCTTTCCCTTCCTTCAAATGTAAAGCTGCGATATTTTCAAGCCCCACGTTTTGGAAGCCAGTTATTGTGATATTTAAAGTCTTGGTGCGCCAAGCAATAATTAGTTAATTAATTTTTTGATTAATTAAAATTATTTAAATGATATGATTATGACTCTATCACAATTTTTAATTCTTTTATCTCAGGGTTAAATTCGTGCTTCAATATCTATGCTATTACATGTGAAAGGTAAGGTCCAAAGAATACCGGAATAATAAAAAACACATATGATCTAACACTATATATTGAAATAAAAATAATGAAATAATTCACACTCAAAAATTTTCAATAAACAAATCTCATATAATGATTCTCAAAATTTTGTTCTACGTACGTGAACAATCAAAATTAATGGTACAAACAATATTAATTGAAATCTCAAAATCCCAAACTATTCTAACTCTCCTAATCAAAATATTTATATCCTTTCTAAATTAAGTGTAAAAATTGTGTTATCAATAAAAGAAAAAACTGCAGAAAACAAAAATATCTCTCTCTGATGATGAGTGGTCCAAATCCTTGTTCCTTGTAGACTATATTATCTCCTCTCAACCGCTCCCTATGTAATCAGCAATCTTACAACAGATTGTTGCAAGTATATCGTCCTTAATGATCTCCTTCAAAAGCACAAATCATTCAAATTATGATAGCCTTTCTCCTCTCGATAAACTGAATCTCTCGTTGGCCCGATTGAAAAATGACTCTTGGAATATCTTCTCTTTACGATAAACTGAATCTCTCGTTGGCCTGAACAGTGACTCTTGGAATATAAGTAGAAAAATATGACTTACAATATTTTGCTGCTTCAGCTTCTGTCAGATACACTAACTCCACAAAAACTCACTAACATTCAACACTACTGCTTGCTACTTCTCGGGAACCGCCAGAGAACAATCACTGTTCGTCTTACAGACTTGGAAAACCAACTGATTATCTTTTCTCTCTCCTAAATCTAGCTAAACTTTCATTCCTACATACCTATCCCTCCTTTTTCAATCTCCGCCAATCAAAACTCGTCACAATTCCCCCATTTTTTCATTTCGATAACAAACAAATTTTTACCTATAATTATAAAATTTCCTAAAACTTATTTACAAATAATATTTTTCTATAATTCTTAAAAACTAACAAAAACCTCTTTCTAAAATCTCTTCTATTGTCTTTAATCACTGCATTAATGTATTTGGAAAACCCGGTTCAATTGTCTTTGGATTTTACTTAAAATTATGCGGGTCACTCAAGTATAACAAAGAAATAATTTATGCATAGCTTACATTTTGTTTAATACAGGTAATCCAAGAATTTAATAACTTTCCTTCTTCGAAATGTTTGTTGGTTATTATCCTGCTTATCTGAATTATTTTAATGTTTTTGAACTTTGAAATATTTTAATCAACCCAATATTTTTCTCGATTTTACATATCATAACATATAATATATATATATATATATATATATATATATATATATATATATATATATATATATATATATATATATATATATATATATATATTCATTTACTTTATAATTAATTCTTAATTTAATACGATACAAAGCTTTTTTGTTTATGGTAATGTAAATATAAAATGCTATTTTGGTATCCTTTTGGGATGACATAACTTTTAATGTTTTCTTTTTGTTCATTACTAAGAAATAATAAAGTATAGTTTTCTTGTAAATCTTCTATAAATCTTAATTTTCTCTTTGCTCGTCCCCTTTCGAGGATAAACCAGGGGTGGCGTCCAATATTAAATTAAATTATAATTTCATATTATCTAATTGTGCTTGGATTTAAGGTACGATATAGTTTCTATATGTTTAAAAAAACCCCGCCCACTCTCTCCGACGATGAGCGATTCTGGCCTTGAATATATCTTTGTAGTACGCAATGCTACAAAATTTGGCGCCCAACGTGGGGCATGTTTTAGAATTACACCATTTGTAATTTCTACGAATTCGTCGGACTTTTTCATGTGACATGATTGATTCCTGTTTATATTTTATTTTTAAGATTCGTAGCTGTTTGGTGTAATGATGTCATATGTTTTTTCATCTTTTGATGTTTGGTATTTATATTTTTAGATTGGATTGAAAGCTTTTAGGTTATACAGGGTGATATAAAATAATGTTAAAATATTTTTTTTGATAAATAAGTTTGATTACAGTAAATAACGGTGGCAATTTAAAATTTTCTTTTGTTTTGCTTTTGACGAATATTTTAAAATGGAGTCTTCTGTAGTACAATACCTAAAAAATAGTGAGGTTGATTATGAATTGTTTATAAGAGGTGTGAAAACGAAGAAAAGCATTAGTGAGAAGAAGAAGACAATGCTTCGCAAATTGCTTAATAAAAATGCTGTTATTGATTTGGATGAAAATAAGTTAAATTTTGAAGAAAGAATTCAAATTGATCTAGCATCATCTGATATTCGTGTTTTGATTGATGAGTTTGAAGGTAGACCTACGATAGACTCAGTCTATCGTAGGGCAAAAGTTCATCTCTCCCATTTATCTCTTAGAATGTCCAGATTACCTGTCGAGTTTGGTGAGGAAATCGAATATAAAAATGAGGCGTCTGCTAATTGTTTATTGTTGGAAGGAGAATTAGATGATAAAATTATTTCTGGTCAACCATCCACTTCTTCAAATGTCGTTTCTCCACAGCCCGTCGTTAATATTCCAGCTCCAATTGTGCAAGTATCTCATCCAATTAATTTAGCTGACTAGAACGTAAAATTTAATGGTGATGCAAAGAGTGTTTTCCCATTTCTTGAAAAAGTAAGAGACTTGCTGAATCTCGCAATATTGATCATAATATCCTTTTTCGGTCAGCTGTTGAACTATTTTCTGGTAGTGCTGCAGTGTGGTTCAGAAGTATTCGTGGTACTGTTTCCTCATGGAACGATATTATTTGTCTTCTAAAAGCTACTTTTCTCCCTCACGATTATGATGAAGATTTATGGAACCAAATTAAATATCGAAAACAAAAGAAAAGTGAACCTTTCGCTTTATTTCAAGCTCAGATTATGGCCCTAGCTAAACGTTTGACAACTCAACCTTTAGAGAAGACTCTTGTAAAACATATGAGACAAAATATCCTTCCAGAATATATTCCACTAATTGCGCTAGTTGATACTAATACTGTCGAGGAGTTGTCTGTAGTGATCCGTAAATTAGAAAATAATGCGGTTTCTCTTAATGTCAAAAAGAAGTCATCTTCATCTGTATCTTATGTGTCATGTTTCCCCAGCACTTCGAAACAAGCAAATGTTTCAAATAGGAGATCAGATTTAAAAAATTCTGATTCCCGTCTCCATGTGAACAATTCTAAAAGCTCCAAGGTAGAACCTCCAATTAGAAATTCCCAGAAGTATAGAACGGTTGTTTGTTATAATTTACGAAAACAGGGACATATTTTTAGTGAATTTCGTCAAAGGTTTGATAGGTATTTTTGCTTTCGTTGCGGTAAGGATGATGTCACTGTATCAACATGTGCTAATTGTTCAAAAAACAAGTAAAGAACATCCCCAGATTCGGTGGGCGTGTTGCTGACCAAAATCCCGGACATACATGTTTAGTGATTACTAACAAGTCTTCAAAAAATTTTAGTGTTTCTGATTGGTCCAAATGGCTCAACATAGTAAGGGATTTCTTTAAGCAACCAAGGGTATCACCAGTGATTGTTTCGACACCATTTGATAATAGGCCTTATTTAAAAGTCCAGATTTTCTCACAACCTTTTACACTTTTGTTAGATACAGGATGTTCCACAACTGTAGTAGGATCTAAAGGAATCGAATTTCTTAAGAAAAACAATATTCAAATTGATTCTTCAAATAGTCAAAGCGTATCTCTGGCTGATGGTTCGAATAAAAAAGTTACTGGCAGTGTCGATTTACCGATTGTGGCGAATGGTGTTTGTCATGTTGTCAATTGTCTCGTAGTACCATCACTACCTCTTAATTTCATTTTAGGAAGTAATTTTATTTCAAAATTTTCTTTGGCAATGATCAGAATACTTGGAGTGTTAAAAATTCTCTTTGTGAAATAATTTCAAAATCTCAAAGTGACATTCTATCCCATTCATCCTTGTGCTCAATTGATTCCCTTGATTCTAAATTAAGACTTTTAGCGGATACTGTAATTAATAGCTTTCAAGAAGTAGACAATAAGCATGGACTTGGAAGGACTAATAAAATCCAAATGTCTATTGATACTGGCGATGCTAAGCCGTTTCGTAAACGCCCTTTTTCTATGTCGCCTTATCTGTCTGAGATTCTAAATCGTGAACTCGATGAGATGATCAAATTAAAGGTAATAGAACCATCTAACAGTCCTTGGTGTTCTCCAGTCTTGCTTGTGAAAAAGAAGTCAGGTGAATTTAGATTTTGTTTTGATGGCAGAAACCTTAATGAGGTCACTCGTCACGACACATATCCCCTTCCAAATATTGACAGAATTTTATCCTTGCTTCGTAATGCTAAATATATCAGCTCAATTGATTTGAAGAAAGCTTTTTGACAAATCCCTCTTGAGCCAGCTTAGCGTGAGAAAACTGCTTTTGCTGTTGTAGGTCGTGGTTCATTTCAGTTTACGGTAATGCCTTTCGGTCTTTGTAATAGTGCTCAGACCCAACAAAGATTGGTGGATCAAATCTTTGGTCCTGAATTTGAACCGTTAATTTTTTACTTATCTAGACGATATCATTGTTTGTTCTTCCACTGCAGAAGAACATATTGCTTTGTTAACACAAGTTAAAGACAAATTGAAAGATGCCAACCTGACAATAAATGTATAAAAATGTGAGTTCTTCAAAACATCTTTGAAATATTTAGGCTATATTGTTGGTGATAACTCCCTCAGATCTGATCCAGATAAAATTTCAACAATGGTCAATTATCCTCGTCCAACCAACACGACGGAGATTAAACGTTTTATTGGTCTTTGCTCGTGGTATAGACGCTTCGCCAAGGACTTTTCTACTCTTGTTTCCTCCATTAATGATCTTTTGAAAGGAAAGAAAAAGAAAGAATCCATAGTTTGGACACCCGAAGCTGAGAATGCATTTATCGCTATAAAGGAAGCCTTGATTTCTTCCCCAGTTCTTGTACAACCTGATTATTCTCGTCCTTTTACTATTCAGTGTGACGCTAGTGACACCGGTTTAGGTGCCGTGTTGACTCAGGAAATCGATGGTGGAGAAAAAGTAATTTCTTATGCTAGCCGTTCTCTAACAAAGGCTGAGCGTTCTTATGGTACCACCGACAAGGAAGTCCTTGCTGCTTTGTTTTCTGTGGAAAAGTTTCGTCCTTACACTGACGGTGTTGAATTTACTCTTATCACTGATCATTTATGGCTCACAAATTTGAAAAATCCCACAGGTCGTTTAGCTCGTTGGGCTATGCGCCTAAAACAATTTGATTTCCGAATTGTTCATCGTAAAGGAGCTTTTCATAAGGCGCCAAACGCACTTAGCAGGATTCACGAGAACGATATAATTGCCTATCTTGAGGTAGACACCGATCGTATCGACCCTTGGTATGATGACTTGCGTACGAGGATTTTAACCAGTCCCAATAATTTTCCACAATGGAAAGTTGAGAACGATCTCATTTACAAGTTTATTCCCGCATGTCTCCCTTTTAATTCCAATCTAATTGAATGGAAGATTCTTGTGCCTAAACCTCAACGTGAAGGAGTCATCAAGTCATGTCATGATCCAGCTACTTGTGCACATCCGGGTGTTTACAAAACTCTTGCTCGAATTCAAGAACGCTATTACTGGCCGAAGATGCGAGAAGATGTCGTTAGTTATGTTCGTGCTTGTAAAACATGTGGAGCACAAAAAGCACCCAATACCGCACAAATGGGAAAAATGGGTAAGGAGAAAAAAGCTGAGTATCCGTGGCAAATTACCGCTGTCGATTTGATAGGCCCTTTGACTAGAAGTAAAAATGGTTTTACGTGGCTCTTAGTTTGTGCTGACTGGTTTTCGAAATATACATTGTTACATCCTCTGCGCAAGGCTACTGCCTCTAACATATGTAAGTTTTTGGAAGAACAAGTGTTTCTAATGTTTGGAGTTCCCCAACATCTCATGTGTGATAACGCTTCAAATTTAAATTGTAATATCATGATAGAGTGGGTGATCGTCAAACCCAGAAATTCCCGATTCAACGTGGAGTACGCCACGGGGACACCATATCGCCAAAACTGTTCACTACGCTTTTGGAATATATATGTAAAAGGGCAAAACTGACCGACAAGGGCATCAACATAAACGGAGAAAAGCTTAGCCATCTAAGGTTTGCAGATGATATTGTACTAATAGCTGATAGGATAGATGAGGCCAAAGAACTTTTAAATCAGCTCTACCTTTCCTCGCTAGAAGGGGGATTGAAAATAAATATATCTAAAACCCAGATGATGACAAATCTTGTAGTCAGCGAAGATATATGCGTAGGAACAAGATCCATAGACCAGGTAATGGCCTATAAATACCTAGGTCATGAGATTCGCATAGGAAAAGATAACCAAACCGTTGAGCTTCTCCGTCGTATAAGACTGGCTTGGGCAGCCTTCGGCAAGCTGAACCATATTTTCAAATCGTCTGATATACCAATATGCCTTAAAAGAAAAACGTTTAATCAGTGTGTTTTGCCAGTGTTAACTTACGGTGCCGAAACGTTGACCATGACAAGGAGAACAGTCCAAAAGATCCGTGTGTGTCAAAGGGCGATGGAGCGTGCTATGTTGGGCGTTTCACTACGAGACAAGATCCCAAATCGCCAGCTACGACAAAGAACAGGAGTGGCTGATGCAGTAGAGAGAGTAGCAACACTAAAATGGAACTGGGCAGGTCACGTGGCTCGAATGACAGGCAATAGATGGACAAAGCGGATACTGGAATGGAGACCAAGAGATGATGCCTACCGAAGTAGAGGTCGTCCACCAACACGTTGGACTGACGATCTAAAACGTTGTCATAGGAATTGGATGCAAGAGGCACAAGATCGAAATAGATGGAAAATTATGAGGGAGATCTATGTCCAGCAGTGGATAAGCGAAGATTGAATGATGATCATGAAGGATCTTTGTAAAAGATATGATGTCCAAAAAATCTGGTTTTCTGCTGTTTATTCACCGCAGGTAAATTTTGTCGTACGAAATAATCGTACTATTGGTACCGCGATTCGAAGTTATATTGATAACCATCGTTATTGGGATCAACATATTCATGAAATTCGTCAAGCCATTAATACCGCTAAACATGAAGTAACTCAATATACTCCTGCATTTCTGAATTTTGTTAGACATGTACCGTTATCTGGAAATTATTATGGTCAAGTACCCAATGATCCTGCCGATATTGAAATCCTACCGGGTGATCGTAATAGTTATGCCTCGGAAGTCAAAAGTTTAACTGAAGTTTTTTCAGTAGTGCGTAAGAATTTATCTCGTGCATATGAGAGAAATGCCAAAACTTATAATTTGCGTAAAATCGACGTACAGTTTAACGTCGGTGACCAAGTTTGGAGGAAAAATATGGTTCTATCTAGCGCTCCAAAACATTTCATTGCAAAATTGGCTCCTTAATATATTTTGTGCACGGTTATTAAGAAGTTATCTCCTTTAGTATATGCCCTTAGAAATCCAGATGGATCAAATGCCGGAAATTGGCATATAAAAGACCTAAAAGCTTATCAACCAGTCAGTGTTTCGTCGGAAAATTCAGATTTGTCTGAAACCGAATAAATCGGTTTTCATAAATTTTTAATACCTTTCTTCTAAAATGTTCAGTCCATTCTTAATTTTTAATTTTTTAGTTGATTCCCTTCACGCTTTTGCGTACTTAATCTTTGCTACCTTCTTCAGCGACTATTCAACCCCTCCGTGGCCCGTGTACAGGAAGAGTTGCGCTAACGCGAACTTTATCCTGGAGAGGATTCGTTTCCTTTCCAAATTTTTTTGGCGTGGGGTCAGTACAGCACTGATACCCTAGTACTTAGTACATTGAATATCCCTCCAGCCCTACTACCCAATATTTCTAGACAAGAAAAGTCCTCAGTGTTTGCCTTCACTGAGGAAATAACACTGGCGTCTTACGTTCTTAAAAAGAATAAGGCAGTAATTTTATTGAGTACAGAACATAACGACGATAAAATTAGCGGAGAAGAGACGGACTATAAGCCAGACATAATCTTGCATTACAATTCTACACAAGGTGCCGTAGATACTATGGATAAGATGGTAAATGAATATTCTGATATGAAACAGAAATTGTTTTCTTGTTCTTATTCTTTCATTGTACATTTGTCTTTTCCTAAGAATAGTTATGTTACTTGTGTGGTGTATATATGACAACCTCAACATACGTCGGTAGCACCACATTTCAAATGCCTTCAATCGTTTTATGTCATCTTCTATAAGGCCCAGCTTTCTACTCCATAGAGGAGGACACTAAAAACGTAACATCTCAGAATTCTTACGCATATATTAACACTTACAGATAAGTTGCAGAGAATCTTCCTAAGGCTGTTGAAAGAGCTTCTGGCTTGTTCAATACGAGTTTTTATTTTGTAGCTGTGATCCCAAGTATTCTTAATATTGCAGCCCAAATAGCATATTTTTTCCACGCTTTCTAACGGTGTATAGTTAATTGTAATATGGGCGTTTATGTCGGTGTTCTTAAGGTGGGTACACATATGCTCCGAATGCCGTCTCAAACCCCGACGCGTTCTCAAGTGTGGACGGAGTCATGCAACCGCGTACCATACCTCGACGCGTCAACAACGTACATCGAAGCGATCCATCGGTTGTCGGTAAAATGCCTTCGCATCAAAAGAAATTTGAGCGCGACAATGTACACCGCGAATTCATGTTTGGACTAGCTTGCGAATTTTTTATCGAACCACCAGTCATTCAAAATAGTCAGTCTGTTATTTTGAAGGTTGAAGGTGTTTTTAAAGTTGAGTGCATCAAGATGGAATGGACGGAAAAGAATAGTTTACTCTTAATCGAAAATTATCGGGAAAAAGAGATATTATGGGATACAAATAATCCCAGATACTACAATAAAATAAAATAAAAAAACGATGCATGGGAAGAGATTGCTTCTAAAATGCAAATTACAGTGGATGAGTGTAAAAAAAAATGACCAATCTTCTATCTGGATTACGGAGAGAAAAAGGAAAAATAAAAAAAAGTAAAGGCACAGGAGCAGGTGAGTGGTTTATGAATTTTTAAAGATATAAATTTTTTGGGTAGAATTTATTTAATATATAAACATATAATGCTAGTACAAAATGGGGTAGGTAGTGTAATTAAAAATCAAATTTATTTCTCTATATACTAATAAAAAACATGGTAGAGAAAAGAGAAAACATATAAATAAACTAATTTCTTACTAGATTCTTACTTTTTTAAGTAACTAGAGTTTCAAATTCAAGTTGAATCTTCAGTAGGTACCTATTAAATAATACTCACTTTATTTTTTTATTTTACAGGTCGATCAGAACTGTACAGAGAGTAGCTGGTTTGCTTATAAGAGCATGATTTTTCTTTTGGATAAGGATAAAGTTCGAAATACTCAGAACACTGTAAGTATTCTTTATGTTTCTTGTTTTTTTAAAGTCAATAAAATTGTTTACGCGTAATTGTCTTGCCATGGAATTTTACCTTCTTCCTGAAAGAAATTCGCTACTTAATCTCGAATCACTTTAGCATCGGTAGGAGATTACCTTGGGATGTTTCTCAAAGGGAGAAGGGATGACATAGGATCATTAGTTATCGTTCCATATGCTCCTTCCACAACTTTTTCATCTTTTTCGGTATCAAATGTTCCTTTTGGCGTATACAACGAACAGGAGGTTGAGCTTTTACGTAGAAAATTATGTAAATGAGCTATTGTCATAACTATGAGCGCAGCTTTTTCGGGACTTAATGACATAGGCTTTCGAAGTACTCTGAATATTGCTGAAGCAATGCCAAATACATTCTCCACAACTCTAAGTACTCGCGATAACCTATAATTAAAGATTCTCTGAACCGACCCTTTATTATGAAAGCCAGAAAATGGTTTCATTGGCCTTTCACTTAGAGCAAATGCCTCGTCACCAACGAAAAAATATGTAATTTCGCGTTGTCTTCCATCCAAAGGTTCTGCTTCAGGCAAACTCAAACAATTATTATGCAAGTTGTTGTACAAAGAACAATTCTTGAATATTCCACCATCAGAAATTCTTCCTTGGAAGCGAGATTGACCAGCGTCAACATGGAGAAAATTATAATTAGCATCTCAACCAATGCAAGCAAGACTATACTGAATGTTGATTTATAATTAAAGTATTCGCTCCCCGTATTCATTGGTGATTGTAATACCACATGTTTGCCATCCAGGGCCCCTAGACAATGAGGAAAATTCCAAGCATCATTATACAGTTTAGCCACGTCCAACCATTTCTCGGGTGTTGTCGGTATCTGCAAAAAACAATTCGTGTAGCAACTTATACAATTTTTTTTTTTTTAGGTGGAGACAATAGGTGAAGTATATGAGAGTTTGGGAGAAGATATTCCTGAAGATACAACAGAAGCAAAAGAGACTCAGGATACTTTAGAAAGTCAAGAGACTGTGAAAGCTCAGAAAACTGTTCAAACAACACAAGATAAATTCTCTACTCTAGCCCATACTTCCCGAATCCGAAAGAAAAGAGGTGCTGATGATGAAAAGTTAGACGCCGCATTTGCAGTACTAACGAAGGTTGCAAAAGCCCAAGAAGATTCAGATTGTAGTGAATATACGATCTTTGGAAAACTAGTGGCGTCCAAACTAAAAAAGTATTCTAATGCTACAGCGTCAATTGTCCAAGAAAAAATAATGGAACAGAACAGACAGAGGAACCTTGAACAATATACACAAAGCCCTACTCCCTCAGTAAATTCTAGCAATTCTTCAATATCTACATATTCCAATCATATACCTCACTCATCTGAATCCCAATTTTCACCGCAATCCTTTCAAACAACCCCATATTCCACGCCAACATATATACGGTCCCAAGCCAATGATTCCAATATAATTTTCCCGACCATGTTCTCTATAGATATGCCCAGTTTGGACTTAAATTAAATCAGTACTAAACATAATTATAAATTAAATTCTAATAAGAATAAATGAGACGTATAATTACCTGAATGTTTTTTTTTAATCATTCGACTATAGCTCCACATACTTCCGGAATTATTGCACTTATACATTGTTTCGATATTTTGAAAAGGTATTGTAAACTAGTGAAAGAATCTCCAGTCGCCAAAAAACGGATTGTAACAGCTAACCGCTCTTAAACAGAGATAGCTTTTCTCCATTTTGAATCTTTTCGACCTATTTTTGGACTCACTAAAGTGATCAAAAATTCAAAGTCGGAAGGCGACATCCTTGTGAAATTTTTATATAACCCACTGATCGACTGAAATTTTAAATCCAAGAGTAAGTGATTGCCACCATATTTCTCCCTACTTTTATACATTTGTGTTTGCCACCATCTCCTTTCACGAATATTTTTCGTTTTATTAACTGAATAATGCATAAGAATGTAGGCTGCTGCAGCAACATCCATTTTGCACATGCAAATTCAACTCAATTACTGCTGGAACGCTAAAATGTTTGGTACAAAGTACGGAGCGGTGTTCGGTTCGTTACTTATTTCAATGCTCCCTGTAACAACGTCGCGAACTTCTGTTGATCGCGTCGCTGTACGCGACGGGGTCGAGATGGTATTCGGAGCATATGTGTACCTACCTTAATAAGTTAGCCATTTACAGCAATCCCATCTTCTGATTCGTCCAAGGCCTCTCTAAAGATGTTTTCAGAGTATATGTTAGATAATGCCGGTGACAATATGCACCCCTGTCTAACTCCTTTTTCGACTGTGATGATATCTGACAGTTCATTTTCAAATCGTATTGTTGCTTTTTGTTGGAGATATAAGTTTGAGATCAGTCTTATATCCTTACCATTGAGTCCTGATGTTTTTAGGATATCAATTAGTTTCCCATGTGGGACTTTATCAAATGCCTTCTCGAAATCAATGAAACACACATCGCAGTTCACATCCTGTATTAGAACTTGCAAACTAAAAAGTGCTTCCCTCGTTCCGAGTCCTGGTCTGAATCCAAATTGAACTTCACTCAGGTGTTCTTCTAATTTGGTGTATATGCGCGAGTGAATGATAGTAAGGAGTACTTTAAGTACATGGCCCATCAAACTAATTAATCTATGTTCTACATATTTTCTAGCGTTGGCTTTTTTAGGAAGTGGAATGAATATTGATAGTAGCCAGTCTTTTGGTAAGTAACCAGTCTCGTAGATGTTGTTGAATAGCTTCGTAAGAGCTGTGACTTGGTGTGCCTCTAAGAGCTTTAAAATTCCACCATGCACACCATAGGTACTGGTGATTTTCCATCTTTAATTCGCTTAATGGCGATAGTTACTTCTTCGTTTGTTATTTCTGGGCCGTAGGGATTGTTTATTTCAGTCAGACTTTAGGCTGCATCTTCGAATAATTCTTGCATATATTCTTTCCATCTTCGTAATTTATTCTCAATGGTAGTCAATATTTGGCCCTTAATGTCTACAACTATGCCTGTTTTGTATTGTTTTCTGGTATTCTGTACCTCTTTAATTTTTTTGTGGATATGGAAATCGTCATGTTTGCGTTGTAGTGCTTCAACTTCCATACATTTCTCCGTACTCTTTGATTGCGTACTTCTCCGTTTTTCCTTTGATATGTTACTCTATTGCTAGATGTTTTATTTGTTAGCCATTTCTTATACATTTTGTTTTTTTCTTGAATCATTTATTTTACGTTTTCTGTCATCCATGGTGGTTCGCGGTGTTTTTCGTTGTTCTCTGTACCTAATACTTCATAAGCAATTTTTTTATTATCGTTTTGAGGCTGTTGTATTCTTGTTCTACATCCATATTTCTTTTTATCTCATTTAGTTCCTTTTCTAATCTAGATTGAAAAAGATGTTTAATACTTAATTGGAATAAAAGGTGCAATGTATATCTCTCCGTTTTGTACTGTGTAGTTTTGTTGGACCTCTCCTGATGGAAGAACAACGAGTCAGAATATATCAGGAATCAGATATCTTAAGATATATTAAGATAGGACGTCTGAGGTGGATAGGGCAAGTAATGTGGATGGAACAAAATGACCCAACTAGATCCCATAAAATAGACCCAACTAGAAAACTCTCCTTGGTATACCCATTGGTTAGAGAAGAAGAGGAAGACCCAGAACAAGGTTCCTTGATAACATCGATGAAGACATGAGAAATGTGCGAATACGTACTTAGCGAAGAAAGGCGATGGATAGGAATGACTGGAAGAAGATCATGAGAAGACTAGAATCCCGGCAGGGTTGTAAAGTCAGAATGATGATAATGATGAACTTTATTGATTATATCGTTAAATATTTCTAAAATTTCTAAATTTAATAATTTCTTCTTCTTTGTTTTTAATATAATATCTTAACATAAAATGTAAAACTCAACACTGTTATATATTTAATTTTTGATACATTTCGCCTAATTATCATATTTCTTAGAAGAAAATAATTTTAAAATAACTATTTCTGTTTGCAAACTATTTATATTCCAAAAATTTTTATTTCTAGTATTATTGTTCTTCAAGTGCTTTTAAAATTTTATTATATACCAAAATTCCATTCAAGAGTGTATACTCGTAAGTACTTACATCTGGTCGACAGACTTTTTTCACTTTACCTATTTACCTCTCGTTCACTGACAAAGAATATAGAATGTAGACGCATTCATTTTATGATATTTATTTTAAATCCTTATTTTGTCGATAACATCAAGTGTATCCAAGTGAAAATTTTGATAAATATATTTCAAAATGACAAATCGAGCTTTTTGCAGTTCTAACGGATGCAAAAACTCAAAAGCAAAAAATAAAAATTTAAGTTTTCATCGTTTTCCTAAAGATGAAAGGT
Organism: Diabrotica undecimpunctata; assembly: GCF_040954645.1. Taxonomy (NCBI): domain Eukaryota; kingdom Metazoa; phylum Arthropoda; class Insecta; order Coleoptera; family Chrysomelidae; genus Diabrotica; species Diabrotica undecimpunctata. Next base: position 63,189,593 of record NC_092811.1, read on the forward strand.
AAATTATAGTATTTTACTATACATATTTGATATGTATAGTAGACCGACTAAAGATCAAAATCCCCTACGTAAGCCATTATCTCATTTTAATATCCAAGTTGAAAACTATTTAAAGAATCATTTAAATTGGATTAAATCATGGAAATGTAAAGATATTGAAACTAACCCACATTCTTTTAATGGTTTTTATCTAACAATTAATAGTAGTGTTTTAATGCAGTGAGGCGAAATGAAAAAAGAGGGTAATGAATATTTATTAACTTCAGGGCTTAACCAAGATCCGTTAGAAAATTTATTCGGAACGCTTAGAGATAGATCTGGTTATAATTCAAATCCAACTGCGATGCAATTAAGGCAAACTTTACAATATACAATGTATGCTAATTTAACATATGTTTCTAAATTAACTAATTGCAAAGCTGACGAAACTATAACGCTACTAGCAATTCCGAATTTAATTGATTTACAAAAATCCGTCGATGAATTAAATGAAGATATTGAAGAAAAAAATGATGGACAAATAAGCTTTAATAATAAACGTATTGGATTATGTAACTGATTTAGAGGTTTGCGCTTTTATGGATACAGGGGATGAAATTTCAGAAAAACATGATGCAAATATTAAAAATACTATTTATTCTAATGATCCTTTAAACAAATGCTCACGGTTTTCAGATGTACAAGATTGTAATAGCGATTCTGATGATTCGATAATATCTTATAAGGAAGTTAATGAGTTTGTCAAAGATGAATTAGGTAGTACATCTAGGTTGAATGAAGTTTTTGATTGTAAATCATTCGACACAAATCTGACCATCAACGAGGAACTTTCAGAAACAAGTTTAAAATGTTTATCAATATTTGAAATAGTATCAAATAATGCATCTACGACTGCCTCAACTTCTCTTTATCTCAATTCAGTTAAGTACCTTGCCGGATATTTTGCATACAAATGTCTGAAAAAAAACTAATTGTGAAAAGTGTGAAAATTATTTTGTTCGTAAAAATGTTAATTTTGTTTCAATGACAGATCTTTTATTATTTTTTAAAGCTTATAAAGTTTCTCAAAATAGTAACGAACTTGGTAATCTTTGCGTACCTACACATGAATTTACAGAAGTAATACGTATTTCACTTGATATTTTTGATGTTGAGTTTAAAAATGTTTGTTATTTGGAAAATGTCAGTAAGTTAATTTTAAATAATGCTATAAAAAGTTAAATGAAATCAATCCATCATTTTTAAACATTGATGACCCTTGTAAATCACATAAATATAGCTAAATTAAATATTACAAATTATTTTGTAAATTGATATATTTGTCAATTATTTTGTAAACTGATATATTTGGAAATGAAGCCAGAAATCTCAAAACAGGAATTGCTAGACAGATGGTTAGCAGATGAAAATTTCTTAAATCTTTTTGAAAAAAATGTACCTGCTTTTTGTTAGGTATTTTTACACACACCCACACATACACAATTAGCTTCATACACAAATTGCCCCTGCCCCGGGACCGCTAGTAAAAAGTGATTCCCACGAACAGTGATTCTCACGAACAGTGCGCCCTTAACCCCCAGTGACAGGACACTCGTAACAAGTAGATTAGAATAGGAATTAGATTAGGAAACTAGTATAAATAGCAAATGGACTATAAAACTAGATAGATAGAATAGAATAGAATAGATAGTAGCTAGACAAAACTAGAAATAAGAAATTTTATGTAACATATAGAAAAACTCTTAATTTTGTACTTTATATTTGTTTTGGGATTAATAAAGAAAAAAAGGGGACTCTTCTTTCGCCGCAAATTTTTGGAGTGCGGCGATGGGATGGGTTCGCTTGACAGGGCTTCGCTACATATTGGATAGTACAGGTCGTATGCCGAAAGGTAGGCAGACCAGGGCACGATTGATGTGTGCACTCCTCGGAGTGGACAAATGAATCGATGGAACAAACAACCCTCACTCATGTCCCTACCCACAGTTTGCTGCGAACCTCCGAGCAGAGCGGACGTGCACGTGTAAACGCTCCGCAGAGTCAACCCGCCGGTAAGTGTCAGTGAGTCGCAATGCGCGCAACGAGATGCGCATAAACGCAAAAGTTTCAGTTCGGTGCCAGTGTTAGGACCGTAAAGAGTGAGGCGGACGCTGCGCTGCACGTGTGGCCACGCCTACCCAGTAAAATCGGAGTGGATGTGCGCGGGAAAATGCGCAGTGAACGTAAATAGACCAGTTACGATTAGACCGTCATAGCAGCAACTATCGAACGGAGACCACGCCGGAATATTTGCGAATTGTAAACTACTATGTCCTGTAAGTAAAATTCTTAAAACTTTTAAGATAGCTGGATGCCGAATATTCATTCGGATCCAGCTTTTTTTATGCAAAATTTTAAAACACTATCAAACATACGGACCGAACTAAAACGAGTAGCACAACAACAAACCAGATTCGAGTAATACCTCGGATCTGGTTTTTATTTCAAAAAATGTTCTCTATACTTACTAATTTGGAACGGAAAAGTGTAAAGTGCAACGACATGGCAATCGCACTAAATTACGATGAGTAGAAGCTGCCTAGGGTCTCGCAAAGCCTAAGAAGGACACCACCACCGCCAAGGACCACGTATGAAAGTACGGACGAAGAATTGGAAGAGACAACGACCAGGACAAAACGAAAGTCAACAAATGCAACAGGGACATCATACTACAGAATGCGGACATCATACAACAAATTAAGGAAACAGTAGTAGCCACCGTGTCGCGAACCACGCCTGAAGGTAGGGGTAAGTTACAGTTTAACAATAAAGAACGTTACAACAATCCACTTTAAAATCAACAACTACATCACAATAGTTAACATCTACGATAAGCCGGGAGGAGACACAAATACCACACTTGACACACAAAAACCCGACATAGAAACGGACACGAATAAATCCCTAGTCACAGGAGACTTCAATGCGAAGGATCCAAGCTGGGGAGGAAACGTGTCAGACAAACGAGGACAAGACATACTCGAATGGACCGCACTAAACAACATACTTATTAACAACACGCACAACAGCCCTCCGACCTTCCTCTCAACAAGAGGAAGAAGCTGGGTGGACCTAACGTTAACTAAAAACCTGAGGATAATGGACTGGAAGGTCAGCGAATAGGAAACTCTGAGCGACCACCAGTACCTGAGCAGACCTTCCGGACAATACAACAACAACCCTACAAAAACACAACATACAAGAAATATAACATCGCGGACATAGACAAAACAAAACTAAATAGAGACATACTAAACAAAACATGGGACGCAACAGACACGACGAACGAAAAGGCAATTCGGACTCAAGACCAAATGATAAAAATTATTCAACAAAACACCAAAAAAGGAAAAAAGACCCAATCAAATATGGTGGATCGCGGAACTAAACAACCAAAAAAAACAAACAATATGCGAAGAAAGTTCCAAAGAGAGACGGATATAGTCAATAAAAGAAGAGCCGAGCTAGACTACACGGCTCAGAGAAGGAAATATAAAGAAATGATTAAAAATACAAAAAAAAGCCGCGATTAGGGACTATCTAACAAACCATGACCCGGACAACCCCTGGAACGCCGCGTATAAAATCATCAGAAAGGAATAGCACCATCAATACCATGAAAAAAGCAGACGACGAGGACATCCACAAAATAATAAGACGAAAACACTACGAATACCACACAACGAATGACAAAAACTTCACAGCAGACGAAATCACAGAAACTCATAATTAAATGAAATTTAGGTTTTCATATAATTTTCCTGTTTTTACTTTTTAAATTTAATATTACTTCGCTACAGTTTTAGTAGGGTACTTAATTTTTTGTCGTAGTCGCCAACTTTAGGTGATACAATATTTGTTTGATAAATTAGTTAGTTTTATATTTCATTTGGCAAACATAAATATTTACATATGTACACAGTTATTTCCTTTCCACTTCCACTCTAGTTTATCATAAAATAAAAATTATGGAGTCTTTCGTGGTACTGTACCATAACACAAAAATGCGTAGCGACGTCTATTTTTAGGACACACCGTGTAGGTTCGTTCCATTACTATTCGTTTTTTTTTTACTTGTTTCATGACAGAATAACACTACGGTAAGTGACAGCGACAAGCGCGACAGCAATACCTACAGAACACTGCCGTTTAACTGTTTACCGGCTACATATGTAGGTTCGTCGATAACCGGTTCCTTGAAGTATTGGGAATGCGCCAGACGGTTACGCAAAAATCGCGGTTACTGACATATCGACACATCCCTACTGAAGGCTAACTTGACCGACTTAGATGTCGAAGAAGTGGACTAATTAAACATAATCACTATTCTAATATTAATTTTTAATAATATAAGATCCTTCAAGTAAAATAATGTAATTCTTTAAAATAAAATGCTTCATTTCGTTTAAATTTCATCTCATTAGTTTATTTTATTTTAATTATCCATATCTCAGTCTACCTAGTCTATGAGTATAAGTCACTAATGCACCTCAATGCTAACAGTACAAGTCAACTTACTTAGTCCTAAGCCTTTCTACCGTTAGATGTAAGGCTACAAGTCAACTTATTACTTAAAAATTAATTGTTTTTAATCGAATCAATTGCAAAGATCATATTATACATTAGTTAAACAAAACATATACAAAAACTGTTCAACAAGTACATAAACACAACAAACCACGACATATCACCTTAGATATAATTACGATCATAATTAAAAGGATAACTCCTAAAGGATTTAGGTATTTTTAGTTTCTCTTTTGGCGGTGGGCATTAATGGGTTAATGGCATTAACGTTAATGGTTTAATGGCATTAACGTTAATGGTTTAATGGCATTAACGTTAATGGCATTAATGGGTTAAAACAGGAAAACAAAATAGGTATATCGATGGGGGATGTTGCAGAATACACAACTGTAGGGCAAATAAGTGCTCGTCGCATGTCAGCTGATGACAGCGCGCATGAAAATAGCATTAAAAAAAGAATCATGTCGTAAGGTTCTTATAACACAGTGTAAGCAATGTACAAATAAATTCAGTTTATCAGTTATTTATCAGTATCAATCACCAGAAAGCAGAAATAATACTTTGTATAAATAAATACAAAACATTTTGCCGACCGTGACAGGACGAGAATCAAATATTTTACCAGAAAAGTGCCGGCCATTTCGAAGCAGAGGTTAATGACCAGGCCACGTCGGGATTACAAGAATCAAAACAAATTATCAGAAAATCATTGGAAACCTTATTTAATATCCTTTTTATATAAAATCAAACAAGGATCCAAAATACATGAATCTCCTAAAGAATTAACAAAACTAATATCAAATGTAGTTATAGGTATTATTTCTAATCTGAATCACAAAAATTTTGAAATCTCAGAAAAGCCAGTTTTAATAAATTTAATTCAAACAGTTTTAAGTTCTCTCGCATATATAAATAAATAGTTTGGTAATTTATCAATGGAATTGTAGATCAGCTAACTCTGATAGAGAAAATCTCCTCCGCCTACTAGAAGACCAGAAAGTTGATATCACATTATTATCAGAAATAATTGGGAATTGATACTTATTGATAGACATTTATAGTTCCTTTACTTAAAAGAAAGCAGTTAGTGCTTTGTTTTTAGATATAAAAGGGGCTTATGACAATGTTAATCTCCACATCCTATATGCAAAAATGTTGGAAATAGGAATACCTGAAACTGTAACATGGAATATCATTAACTTGTATATTAATCGATCAGTACATGTTAGATTAAATAGGGATAAACCTAACACATATCTTTGGGACTACCCCAAGGTAGCATCTTGAGTCCTCTATTAGCTGTCTAAAGTTTGGATTGGAAGTTGCATTGTAGAGCGGTTGTTTCGAAGTTGAGTTCCATGAATTATCTAATTATAAATTTAATATATGTTCTGACGGAAAATCAGCTAATTATGATTTATTATGCACTCGTAGAGTCCAGGCTAAGATACGGGATATGTTTTTGGGGTATGTCTGGTTATGCAAATGGTATTTTCGTCATACAAAAGAAAATATTGCGTTCTGTCGCTGGTGTCTCCGACTAACTAGTTGTAGAGAATATTTTAAAAAATATAAAATTTTAACATTGGCGTGTCTATACATTTTTGAATTATGTGTTATTTTTAATAACTTACATCAGTTTAAAACGAGTGGTGATATGCATAATTTAAATACTAGATATTGTAATAAACTTTATATACCATTTTCAAAATGTAACATTAAATTTAAATCGCCTAGGGTATACGGGCTACAGGTGTTTAATCATTTACCCACAGTTGTAGAGTCCACCAATTCAATAAATGTATTTAAGAGGAATCATAGGCAATGTTTATGTGAAAAAGTGTTTTATACAGTCGAAGAATTTTTTATATCTTAGATATTAGCTGTACTTCATTTAGCTTTTAAATTCATTTCATATCTTGTTTAGTGTTTAGTTTTTAGCAATGTATATTTATGACTAATTCTATAAAAAACTTCTATAAAAGTGAAAACAGAACCAAATAATAATATAAAAATTCCAACTGGTCAACGACTTTACGAATGCGAAATTTGTTATAAACAATATACTCGTTTAAGTTGTTTAAAACCGCATATGTTAATACATAATTCTTAAACCAAAATTTTTTGCATTTTAGTTTCTTTCTGGTTTCACTGAAATTATATCTTGTATAAAACAATCAAAGATGTATAAAAGAATCTTTTGCCCAAGAATCAAGTTCTGTTCTGGTCTGCTGCTCTGTCAGTTAACTTACTTAAAACAGTATCGAAAAGACAAACATTTATAGGATTATTTGCATCTCTATTGCTATGATTATTCAAAAAAGTTTCACATGATTTAATAAATCTATTTAATTGTTTCGGATTGCCATCAAAAGTAGGAATATTATCTGCTTGATATTTAATTAATTGAAAATTAGGTTTAGTCATTTCGTTAAATGTTAAATTTACTAAATGATCTAAAATGTCCTCCACAGTGAATCGAAAAATATATAATATATTGGTAAAAATATGTATTTTGGTAAAATAGGAAACACTTACATGAATATTTTCATTCTCTATAGACTTCAGACTATTTTTGTTCTTCCGTCTGCACCAATAGGATTCTGGACGATGCTGGTTCCTTCTCCCTGGTCTTGGCTTCTTCAATGGGTTGTGGACAATGTTTGTTCCTAGCCCTGGAGGTTTGGCTGTTACCGTACCCGAAATGTAGATTGTTTCCGTTAATCTCTAAAAAGAAAAATTGCACACGAAATTCGGCAAGGTTAACACGAACACTGTACAATTTCGAAAAATATCCTACTGACTGCGCCAGTTACGAATGGCGTTTACTTTAAAACACTATAAAACTTCGAAAAATTCTACTGACTGCGCCAGTTACAAAGTTCAAAGCCGAAAACGGATTTTTTAAAAATTTATTTTCGTAACAAAATTTATTTATTAGGAACGTACAAGTATGGTAACAACTACAAAATAAAAAGCTCTTAATCTAATTAAACACTGGTATATATAGTGTTTCTATATGTCGTCACACATTGGATAATTCAGGGACGTAACTGGAAAATATGAACAACTCCAGTAACAGCAACCAGAAAGAGTGTCTAAATATACTTAGTGAAACCTTAGTGACCACAGGTGGGATTTGAACCTAAGGATTACCAGGTTCAAATCCGTAGTGGTCAGTTTTTTCTAAATTATTTAAACAATTATCGAAACAAGAAACCTACTTTGTACTTATTTATATTAGTAATAAAAACATTTTGTTTCAGTTTCATTTACTTTACTCAAAGAGCTGGGAGTAAACAAAACAAAAAATCTCACAGTTAGGGAAGCAGCCTTATACAATAGAGCGAAAAAAAAAATTAGTAACCATTTTTCTATGTATAAAAGAAGAAATCAAAGTAAAAAAGGTTTCACTATGGAAGAGACTATTAATAACATGACCAAAGACCTGGATCCCCATGGAGTAAATTTTTTAAAGTTGGAAATAAAAGCCACACAATTTAAACCAAAAGGGCGACGGTACAATTTTGACGAGAAAGTTCTTGGATTGATTTTGCAGAGACAAAGTCCCAAGAGCTACAAGTTATTTGGGAAATTATTTGCAACTCCATCCAAAAACACTTTGACACATATGCTCAATCGTATTCCAATTGATGCAGGAATTAATGAAACTATTTTTAGAAACTTAACCCTTAACTACAGACATCCGGTATTTTTTAGCGGTGGGTGGTCCCAAAACGGGGATTTCGTGGAAACCCCACCACTTGCAATTTTGTGCGTCTCAGTACCTCTCGGGCAGTTTGTATAACAGTGCTAGTCAAAGCGGTCGGCGTGTATTGTGAATATTTTTTTTTTCGTATCGGACATCAAAAATCTTAACCGGTAAAATTTACCCGGGGTCTGTGATTGAGTAAGTATTTTTAAATTAGTCTTATATGGGTACTACAAAATTTATATTTGTAAAATGTGAACTGTTTATAATATTTTTGTGTTTGTAGGACAAAGTAAAGAAATGGACTCTGAAAGTTATCCTGGACCTTCAAAAAGGGTTAAATTTGGTGATAAAAATTTTGAGGAAATTTTGCAAAAATGGAATGAGGAAATTGATTCTGGCACAAGTGATGCTAATTCAGATGAAGAGTGTTTACCATCAGACCACGATAGTGAATCAGAAATCGAAGCGGACGATGAAGAATTAGGAAATATCTACCCTGAAGCTGACCTATGGGTTCCTCAATCTCTCCCATCCTGGTTAATTATGTACTGGATGATTTAGTATCTGACCGTTTGGGTCTTTTAGATTTTTAAATCCCTTTTATTAAACGGTATGTTGATGACTTATTACTAGCCTTACCTCCAGACAAGATTCAGGCCACCTTGTCTTTATTCAATGAGTTTGACCCTCACTTACAGTTCACTGTTGAACTTGAGGACTCCAACACAAATAGTATTCCCTTCATAGACATGCGTGTCATTAGAATGGGAGATAACACCCTAACTACAAGTTGGTACAGGAAACCAATGGCCTCTAATAGGTTTCTCAACTACCACTCTTGTTATCCCTTTAAATACAAATTAAACCTTATTAAAGCTTTAAGCTGCAGGCTAAATAGACTGACACATCCGATTAATCGAAGGGAATCCCTACAATTACTTAAGAATATTCTGATTGAGAATTCCTATCCATCCTCCCTTATTAATAAATACCTTTTCGTTCAAAGCTATGGTTCTTCTTTAAATGACATACCCAATGGTGACCAACTTAGAATAATATCAAATAATTCAATTAACAACACTGTTCTGCCTAATACTGTACTTGGGAATCCAACTACCCATTACTCATCGTTACCTTATTTTCCTCAAGTTACTGAGAAACTCGTTAAACTGTACAAACATAACAACGTACCGGTTAAAATTGCTATTAAGAATGCTAAGACTGTCAGGAATTTGTTTTCTAAAACTAAAACACCTCTGTCCCTTCTGGAACAAGTTAATGTAATATATCATATACCTTGTGCTGAGTGTGACTCATGTTACATCGGTCAGACAGGGAGATCACTGAGAGGACGTCTTACGACACACCGCAGTGATATTAATTTATCTAAACATACTTGTGCTCTTGCCCAACATGCTATTAGCACTAAGCACGAAGTAAACTTTAATGAAGTTAAAATTCTTGGCACTGAACGTAATCTCGTTAAAAGACAGTTTTTAGAAATGTGTTCAATATTAAAACATCCTAATACCCTTAATAAGAGAACCGACATTAGTAATTTGAGCCAAATTTACCATGCATTAATTTTGCAGAATTAGGCCTGATATGTTGTTTACTCAAACTTTGTCCCACAATGGGTTTTTTCTTATCATATTTTCATATAATAAATTTAAATAAAAATAAAATAAAATAAATTATTCTTTCTTAAACTTAGATTTATCAACTTACATTTTATTAACTATTTGTCAATATCACTTTTACATAATTAAGTAATTGTTCTTTTTGATGAACTTAGTTGTTAAAATTTTAAACTGAAATTGATTCATAGAATCTTTTTCATTACGGTCCGAAATGATTTGAACCTTTGGACTGTGGAAGTTGTATTAATCTTCACCTGTTGGCTGGCTAACCAGTGACGTCATATTATTATAACATATGATATTCTGTTTGACTTTCATGCTTTGTTCTTTGTTGACAAATCAATCACTGTAGGATAAATGGTGATCTTAACCACCTTTTCCTTTCATTGTTTGATTTCTTAACGACAAGTTGTCAACCAAATTTATAACTTTTTTTGAATATACCGCCCTATTACATAGAGGTTGGTATTTCGCCTTGCTGTTCTTGTGATGCTGACCTCAAAGCCATCTTTATTCACGTTGTTTGCGTGGGTGTTAAACCTGTAAATTCATTTATCGGCGAGACTCAGTAAGCTTAAGACTGGTAACTTCATTTTATCTTTATACTAAATTAATTTAAATAACTTATAATGTTACCTAAAGTTAAATTTAAAATCTAATTGATTTAATAAATTGTTGGAAGTGCTTTCTCATGATCTTTCTAGTTCTTTACACTTTAAAATAAATCTTAATGTTTTTTACTTAAGTTTTTATAATAACTTTTTTATATACATGTATGTTTATCACATGTTCTTTTGCTGTGCTAATTTTGTTAAATTGCAAACTATACCAAGTTTCAATGAATTGATTTATACAACTTTACTCTAAATGTCCAGTTTCGTAAGCTTTTTCATATTTTTAACATCTTTGACTGCTACATGTCTTTGTAAGGTAACACACTTTTATTGTAACTTCTCTATGGATGTTTGGTTTCATATTGTTCTTTTTAGATGAACTGATGATGCTTTCTGAGCAGAAAGCGAAACGTCTTTAATAAATAGATGAAGTAGCCACCTTCTTTGTCTTTTATTTCTCCACTTTGACCGAAAAACCCACCACTCTTCGAGTGTACCTTAGTTTATATATATATATATATATATATATATATATATATATATATATATATATATATATATATATATATATATATACTGTGGAAAAGACTCTGATGGGTATGATCTTGGTGACGACTTAAAAAAATATGCTAAACCTACACAGGCAGTGCTAAAGCTTGCACAACCTCTTTTTAATACCAATCGCAACATCACAGCGGATAATTGGTTTTCATCAATACAACTAGTTAATGTCTTGAAAACCAAAAAGCCTACATTTGTGGGAACTTTAAAAAAAATAAAGCTGAAATTCCACCTTCGTTTTTACCAAATAGGCACAGGCAAATAGACTCGTCTCTTTATGGATTTACAAGTGATATAACATTATTGTCCCATGTTCCAAAAAAGAACAAAGCTGTTTTGCTGGTATCATCAATGCACCATAACCAAATAAATGATGCAAAGACCAACAAGCCAGAAATAATTGCGCATTATAATTTAATAAAAGGAGGTGTAGACAGTTTAGACCAGAAGTGCAGTATCTATTCATCTAGTCGCAGAACTCGTCGTTGGACCATGGCCATTTTCTTCAGACTTTTAGACATAGCATCTGTCAATTCGTTTATCGCTCACCAAGCATATCGAGATAATGAAACAATGGATCGCTATGATTACAACAAACAATTAGGAATGATGCTGGTACAGCAAGAAATGAAACGTAGGTTCCAAAATTTTGGGTCAGATTTTCTATGCAACGTATACTTCAAATGGATACTCCATTTGAAGTCCTACCATTTGAAGAAAATAAAAGAACAACGTGCAAAAGATGTCCTGCCAAAAAAGAAAGATAAACCACTCATATTTGCATAACGTGCAAGATTCCGATATGTTTACAATGCACGGCAAGAGTTTGCAAGGAATGTGCCACTTAATTTTTTTGACAACTTGATCTCTTGCAGTTTTTTTCACATGAATGTATAGATTTTCGTTAATACTATTTTATGTTTCCTTTATGATTATATATTAGGTTTATTTGTTTAAAAAAAATAAAAATTTTTTTTCAAGGCAATTATGGCTGTTTGTTTCAATGGACTAAAAATGTTACCAAAATTATCGCTTATTAGATTATTTTTTACAAATCTTGTATTTTATTACTAAAATAACTCATTTCACCAGTTCTCCCATATCTAGACACTACAGAAAAATACATAATGTATTTTTTTTGTGTTTTTTTATTAACTTTATATTTTGACTCAATTTTATAATGACCGGTAAAAAATACCGGGTCTCTGGTGTTATGTACTAATAATGGTATGTCTGTAGTTAAGGGTTAAAACAAAATGTAGCCAAATTGAGTAAACGAGATAAAGTATATATTTTAATGTTCGATGAAATGGCTTTACAACCACACGTGGACCTAAATGTCAAAAATAGAGAATTTTATGGATTTGTAGATTGTGGTGATGAAAGAAATAACAAATTTGCTGATCATGCCCAAGTTTTTATGATAAAAGGTGGGTATATGTTTTTTTAAAATAAAGAGAGTTTATTATTATAAACTGTTCAAATTTTGATTGTTATATACACAGCCAGACATATTCATATGTTATGATATCAAGAATTGTAACTTTGCATACCAATTCAATATATTTTAAGTTATATCTATTAAATACTACTAGATACATTTTTTGTGAGTTAATAGGGATTATGGGTGTCTTATATGTCAGATCTTAAAGGATGAATAAATCTTTTATTATTATTATTATCCAGATTTAGCCATACGGCTCACACTCCCTCTAAGGGGAAAATTCACCCATCCCAGATACCTACGGTATTAAAAGGATTGAGCTCTGGTGGGTCTCTTTCCGTGATATCGAGCTCAGGTCACACTCAGTATTCCGAGAAAGTGGACGTTTGGGGTGACATATTAAATAACATAATAGTCGGACCATACTTCTTTGAGGGTACAGTAACTGGGCAGAGTTATTTGAACTTTCTTCAAAATGTTTTAGCATCTGATTTACAACTACGCTTCCAAGATACTGTTACCCCGCAGAAATTAATAAAAACATGGTTTCAACAAGATGAAGCTCCACCACATTATACAGCAGCAGTACCAACATTTCTTGATCAAACTTTTCCGCATCGATGGATCAGTAGGCGTGGCAAAATTGAATGGCCATCCCGTTCTTGCGATCTAATTCCACTGGATTATTTCTTGTGGAGATATTTAAAAACAAAAATCTACATGATGAAACCAACCAATATTGATGATTTAACCCTTAGATGATGTTTAGATTTTTTTGACTTGACAATTACTTCCCAACGGTACTTTTAAGTACGCCTTATTTTATTGGTCATAAATTTTTACAATAAGCTAAAAGAGTTGTTTATTATATTTAATTATCTTTACAGCATTTTAATGCCTGTTTATTTTGTGTGTATTTCTTCTTATCTTCATAAATTATATGAAATCTGACAACTGTGTGCGCAATACAATTCTCACAACCGCTGCTAGCAACCCACTGCGGACCAAATAATCTACTTGTGCCAATATCATAGTGGCTCATATGAAAAGATATTATGCAGCGGCGGCCGGCCAGGTTAAGTAGGTGTTGGTGAGGTTTACCAAAAAAATATAATCAAATTGAGACAAATAAATAAAAAATAAAAGCAACATTATTATATCTGAATTCTGAAATCAATTATTTATTCTCTTTTAATTAATCTAAAAATTCAAAAAAGACAGCTAGCTTTATTAACAGTAGGTACTTGACGGTCAAGTCCTGACCTGTGTCACTTGCCGTGTATGATTCAGGAATAGGTGAATATCATTTTTGAAATGCGAAATCCATCTGCATAAGCGTTCACGGTTGCCATGGCAACGTGACGTCAGCCTATCGCTAGTGATAGCTGAGAAAACTAACAGGTGCAGTTCCGTTTAAAAATAAATTATCGGTCTTCACCCACTAGTTGGATGGGTATTTAGTATTCCTTTTTTTCGGAAATTTCGCAACAATATTTCGAAAACAATATTTTGAAATTTAGTCTATTATATAGATATTTTTTTATATAGTATAGTGTATAGTATTTATTAGTTTAGTTTATTCACAGTATTAAGTTTATTTGTTTAGTGCACTTTATTAATTTCTCTGTGGTTTGTTTCGGATTTCGGATATAAAGTGTATTTCGTTTGGACAAAAATAATTTTAGACGGACATGAATCCAATTAATGACTTGGTGTGTAATATGTTAGAGACTCCCTTTAGACATTGGAAAAATGAAGATAAAAGGGATGTTCTTTTACATGGTCGACCAACCAGTATTTTAAACATAGGACTAAAAAAGGAAGTTAAAAAAACAGGCCAGTCGTATAACATTAATTTTAAGTTTTCTTGGTTTCCAGAATTCAATTGGTTGTGTAGTAGCACAGCGTTAGAAAAATTGTATTGTTGGCCATGTCTCCTCTTTTAAAATAAACAGTAGGTGTGGAATAGAGACGGTTTTGTTGATTTTTTGAATATTAATAGATCGATGCAGATCTATTCTAGATTCTAGAGAGTATTTAAAAAAAACAATTAATGTTTAGAAATTTTAAACAAAATCAAAACACGATTGCAGGTGCCTTAAAAGAAAACGTTAAATTACATAAACTAAATTTTAATGAAAATGTTCGACTAAACAGGATTTGTTTGCGGACAGTTATTGACGCAGTTTTGTACCTCAACAAACAAGAGTTGTCTTTTAGGGGACATGATGAGAAAAGTGACTCGAGTAATATGGGTAATTTTAAGGAGTTATTAAATCTGTTAATTGTTCAAAGCCCTTTCGAAACTAAAAATCATTACGAAAAAATCAAAAACGTTTTTAGTGGAGAATCAAAAACAATTCAAAAGGAATTAATTGAGTGTAAAATGAGTAATTAATTAAACTCGCTTTTTTTGCAAAATTTGCAAATCCTGGCTATGTATGGACCACTTACGGCCAGTTTCACAACCAGTGGTTAACTCTAGGAGTTAAGTAACCTTTACCCCAAGTTTAACTGACAGATGCCGTTTCACATCCACAGATTCAGTTACGGTCACTTAACCTTAGGTTTCGATTTATTTTTCTTATGTTGGTAGAAAATTATGAGTAATAATCAGAATTTTATGGAATATTGTCAGTAAATATTATGGGTATTGACCAGTATAGATGAGTTATGACACATTTGTCACGTTAGGTTAGATCGAAAACAATATAATATACAAATATTCTCATTTTCAAGTTCTGTTCTGTTCTATGTGTGGTAGTTTTGTTGTAAGTAGAGGTTGTTTGTTCTTCCAAATTAAAATTGTAAAATGGAACCCGCAAAAATATTTAAGAGATCGGCAAACTCTTCGCCAGAAGAGGAGCAATTACTGATTTCATTATGTATTAAATATAAAAATGTTATTGAATGCCGAGAAACCAATACTCTCACATGGCGCCAAAAAAATTCTGCATGGATGCAATTGGAGAAAGAGTTCAATGCAGCATGTGGGGGCAATGGATATAGAAATTTTAAGACATTAAAAGAAAAATACATGAATTAAAAAAAGGGTATCTGAAAATAAACTACAATTTAAGATGACTGGAAGTGGCCCATTCATAGAAAAACCACTATCCGAAATGGAATTGGCGGTTTCAGAATTAATTGGAACCGAAAAAATGTCTGGCCTACCAAATATTTATGATAGTGACAGAGGTATGTATACATTCATATTATGTTATCTCTTATATTATGTATATTATTATTATTATATATATATATATATATATATATATATATATATATATATATATATTATTTTAGTTATAACTTAAGCTCTTTTTAGACATAGACTTAAATCCAGAAAATATTATAGACGAATCAGAGGATGTAGGAAGTTTTTGTAGAGGAAGTATTTCCGGAGAATGTACCCTCTTCATCAACAACTGTAGACAGAAGCTAGGAATCATATTCAACAAAAAGCTTACAGCAACCTGTAGCAGAGAAGTTGACAACTCCAAGAGGAGGTAAGGTATCAGCTAATATGTTTTGATTATTTACAATAAAATAATGTTTTGTTTTAGCACGGAAGGAGAATGTCACAATTTTTAAAAAAAGTCAAATTTCCAAAAGGATTGATTCAAAATCCAGTGAGTTAATCTCAAAAAAGCTGGAGTTTGTAAACTATAAAAGAATGAAATTTGATGAAGAGCATCAACTAAGAATCAAAAATTTGAAAATAGATAACGAAATAAAACAAATGAAACTAAAGCTACTAAAATTAGATAAGCAAATTAAAAAAAAACAATTATTACTGTTAGAAAAGTTGGCACTATTAGTGCCTAATTTTCTAACTGTAATAATTGTTCAATCACAAATTAACCCTTTAATTTGTAATCTCACATTATTTTTAACTTCTCAATTTATTATAGTTTCACCGTGTATAAGTGACATTGTAAAACCATATCGTATAATATTTTAATAATTAGTTCATTTACCTACAACTAAATAAATTGCCGAATAATATATTTTCTAATTGAACTTCCTAAGTGTCGCAATTAAGGCGTAGATTAAATTGTAGGGTAAGCAAAGTTTGTTGGTATGGTATGATCGGAATCAATAACCTCTATGCTGAGGTATGAATTATTTGTGAGATTATAAATTGTGGATTTGAGCTCATGTGAGGGCAGTCTACAGACAGTCAATCATAAGTAGTTACCTAACGAACATCATATTGTGTAATTACCAGTAGCTGTCAATAAATCAACACTTTTACTCCACAACTTCAACTTTATTATACCTATCATCGTCGACCGACAAGAAGCGGACAAAGGGGCATTTACAAACCGATTCGAACCTCAAATCCAAGTTCGAAACTTTCCATTGGTCCTTCGACAAAACATCATCAAAAGGGCATTAATTGGTTTGGAGCTTCGAAGGAGACGACCCTTAGCGACCTAAATAGCTGTTTCCCAGTTCCGTACAAGATCGACGATCGAATTCGAAGTGTGGAGAAAAGAAAAAAGAAATTAAAAAGACCAGAAAGCACCGAAATTAAGGGTAGGAGCCTTACGAGGGCCTTTGATTGCTGAATAGCAGTCCTTAAGTCTACTGTTTCATCAGTTTGGAGATCCAGTTTCCAGCAGAAAAATCCAGTAGCATCCAGAGATCCAGCTCACCAGTTCCAGTTCTAAGAAGGAAGAAGAGACATACAAGTGAACGTCGGGATAAAACTGTAAGTTTTTGAATATTTATTATCATTTAGAGCAGTGCATTTTTTTTATAAATTAAAAAGATTATTAAAGAAACTTAAGATTCAAATTTAATAATACTCAATTGAAATATTTTTATTCTGCATACTTTTTACTTAAAATAGTAATAGTTTGTATACAGCTAATTCAAATCTAATATCTTGATTATTTTAATTTTAATTATATTCGATAATCTAATTTAATCTAATAGCTTAATTATTTTAATTTTAATTATACTCCATAATTTGATTCTTACAATTTAAAATTCTTAAAACATTTGATTTTCATAATATAGGGAAATATCGTAACAAATCGTTATTTTTATACACATTCAGAGTTCATTCATTCCAAATATATAGTATTTTGTAGTATTTACATTTTTTATATAAAGAATTTTTTCTCTCTGGTTACAAGTGATAATATTACATTCTTTAATTTGTACAATAATCGTGTCAGCCGTGTCAGCAAGGTTAAGAAGTTCATTGCGTTGTTGTCTAAGGTAATCTTGCTGAGACTTTAAAAGTTGAATTTAGGTCAGCCTTACATACGTTTGAAATGGAGAGTTATATTTAGATCAAGAAAAGCTAGGTCAATAAATTACAAAACTTTCAAATAATTTACGAAAACTTCGGAAAGAAAAACGAACGAGAGAATACTTAAACATCAAAAGACAGACACTTGATGAATTGTGGAACGACTTTGAAGATCAAAATACAGAAATTGAAGAGAAGGGTTCGAGAGTTGATAAATATTTTACGTCTAACTTTTACGAACAAGTACAAAAAAGATATGAAGAAACGAAAAAGACTTTGGAGGATTTTATTAAAAATTCGTATAAGTCTTCGACAAAAATTAGAGAAGTAGAAATTAGGATGGGAAAACTTCATCATTTATTGGAAGACGACGAAACCGATGAAGATATACAAGAAGATTTAAAAGAAGAGGTACAAAAAATAGATGCTTTAATAATGGAAATAACTGTGGACAATGAACAGGATACACTAGAAGAAGGTGAAATAGAAAGATTTTATGCAATGAGAAGAAGGGTGCGGTCGATCATAAAAGAAAATAAGAGATTAGAGGCGGAAGGATGCAAGAAAGACAAAATAATATTACCCCAAGTGAAGTTACCCTGTTTTGAGGGAAGGTATGAATCCTGGGTAACATTCTATGATATTTTTAAACGTTTGATACATGATAATAACCAACTATCAAATGTGGAAAAAATGCAGTATCTGAAGACAAGCCTCCGAGGAGAAGCAAGTAGAATAATACAACATTTAAATACAACAGAAGCAAACTACAGTGCTGCCTGGAAAATGTTGCAAGATCGGTACGATAATCCAAGGATGAATCTATTTATATTAATAAACAAGATAATTCAGGC
Organism: Diabrotica undecimpunctata; assembly: GCF_040954645.1. Lineage (NCBI taxonomy): Eukaryota > Metazoa > Arthropoda > Insecta > Coleoptera > Chrysomelidae > Diabrotica > Diabrotica undecimpunctata. The sequence continues at coordinate 63,208,253 of NC_092811.1, forward strand.
TGCAGAGATAAAAGAAACGTCAGCAAAGGCGCTGAAAACATTACATGATACTCTCTACGAATGCTTAGAAGCCATTAGTGGACTAGGTATAATGACAGAGTCCTGGAGCCCTCTTATAGCAAGGATACGTATGTTAAAGTGGGACACAGAAACCAGGAGATTATATAAAACGTCAATTCAAGACAGTAGGGACATTCCGACATATAAGTCAACACAGGAATTCCTACAAAGAAGATTCCAGACATTGGAGATGTTGGAAACAGAAAGGAAAAGAAGAGATCATAGACAACAGGTTAAGAAGAAGATAACCTGTGTGGTGTGTTATGAAGATAACCTGTTGAAATGTACAACGTTTCTACGTCAAAAAGTACGTGAAAGAAACAAAATTGTAAAGGAAAAGCAATGGTGCGGTAGATGCTTACTACACAAAAGGGAAGTACCATGTTATTCCTATCATAGATGTGCAGAATGTGGTGGACAGCACTATTCATTACTACACTTGTCAGAAGGTCAGTATGATCCCAGAAGGAATTCTGAAAACAGAAGGCCACAAAATAGACCAAATTCTAGTGGGTCAGGTCAGTATTATAACAGATGGAATTCTGAAAACAGAAGGCCACAAAATAGATCAAATTCTAGTGCAGTGGTCGCCAACCTGTCGATCGCGAGCTACCGGTAGCTCGCAGAGGCAATTCTGGTAGCTCTCACAACGATTTTAATTTAAAAAATACAAACTGCAAAAATCAGAGAAGCTTCCGAAAATTCCACAAAAAAATCTAATTGTCATAATATTAAACATAAACAGCGGCAACGTTACGGTGAACGATCTGCCCCTGACGCCGTCAAGCTAGAATCGGCTATTTATAGAACCGACCAGCCGGACCAGCGCGTTAGTGTTCGAGAACGATCTGGATTGCTTTGAACGGGATAAATACGCACGGCGCGGCGACATTGCGCTTAGTTTAAAACTGAACGCGTAACCAACGTCCAGCGGTTGGGTTAGTAGAGAACAACAAAAATAATATTATGGCAAGCAGTTGTAAGAAGGTAAAGACATACCACTTTCATTCGGAATGGGAAGAACAATACTTTTTTACAGAAGTTAAAGATAAAAATATGTGTTTGTTATGTAATACTTCTGTCTCCGTTGCTAAAAAAGGAAATATTGAGAGACATCATAAAACTGTACATTCTAATTTTGAAAAATCATTCCCACTACATTCTGCCGCCAGAAAGGAGAAACTGAAACAGTTAAAAAAACAGTTAATTGGACAACAATCAATATTTTTAAGAACAGTCGACAAAAATAAGGCTGCAACTGAAGCATCGTACCGTGTGTCCCAGATAATTGCACAAAAAAAGAAACCTTATGAAGACGGGGAAATTATAAAACAGTCGTTTTTAGAAGTTGCTGATTCGTTATTTGCCAACTTTAGAAATAAAGACGAGATAGTTTCAGCTACAAAATCTATGCAACTTTCTGCTAATACAGTGATGAGACGTGTAGAAGTAATGAGCAATGATATTTTTTTTACAGTTAAGAACCGACTTAGATAACTGTGTTTATTTTTCACTTCAACTGGATGAATCAACAGATGTCGTTGACACTGCCCATATGGCCGTGTTTGTCAGGATGGTTTTTAGTGATTTTACGATTAAAGAAGATCTTTTGAAGTTCATTCCACTGAAAGGACACACTACTGGACAGGAGTTGTTTTCTCATTTAAAAAATATTATTTCTTCCTAGAAAATTCCAATATCGAAAATGGTAGGCTTGACAACCGATGGCGCTCCAGCTATGGTGGGTTGTGATAAGGGTCTGGTGGCGTTATGTCGTAAAGATGAAACTTTTCCGCAATTTCTCTGTTCCACTGCATTATCCATCAGCAAGCATTATGTAGAAATTTCCTGAAACTAAACAACGTTATGAAACTGGTGGTAAAAATTGTGAACAAGATTAGAGCTCAAGCGTTACAAAGAAGATTACTCAGAACCTTGGCCGATGAAGTTGACTGTCAATACGGGGACCTACTCCTTCACTCTGAAGTCCGATGGTTAAGTAGAGGACGGGTGCTGAAACGTTTTAATGATGTCCTATCTGGCATAGTTCAATTTTTCAAACAACGCGATGAACCGACTCCGGAACTAGAAAATTCAATCTGGCTTAGAGATTTTGGTTTGCTCTTGGACATTACAGAGAAATTAAACGAACTTAATTTGCAGCTTCAGGGGAGAGACAAAGAACTAGCGGAAATGATTTCTGATATAAAAGCATTTATCAAAAAGCTGGAGTTTTGAGAACAAAACCTAATTAACAGCGATTCCAAGCATTTTCCTATTCTTTCAGAAAAAATATCTCAAAATCCATTAGAACCCTATGACAACAAATATCATGTAGAAATAATTTCTACATACCCTGAAGAGTAACTTCAAAAATCGTGTTTTAAGGATTTCAATGAAATGGCTTTAATAGCGCAGTTTGTTGTTTCACCCTTTATGGAAATTGATATCTAGCAGTTTGCAGCTTGTGTTGTGCAGAACTTTGGCGAAGACATCGCTGTAACAGAAATGGAAGTCATTGAGTTTCAAAATGATTTAGCCTTAAAATCGTTAGTCTTAAGTACTGAATGTATCTGGCCTATTGTAAGTAAAGACAAATATTCAGTTCTATGCCGTGTTGCTTGAAAGTGAAAGCATTATTTAGTTCAACCTATTTGTGTGAATCTTCTTTTTCCAATATGAAGTTTATTATGAAGAATGGCTGCATCAAATTATACTGCAAACATTAAAAAAATTATCGATGAGTCTGAGTGTCAGCCTTCTCATTGAAGGTACTTTTTTATTTTTCGATGTTTATGTTTATGATAGTGCGTTACTTTTTTGTTGTTATTATTAACTATTTTTAAATCATACGTGACATGCCGTTGTGGCTGGATAAAAGTTTGTGTTTATTTTTCAAATACCTTCGTTTGGTAGGTAGGAATGTAGCTATGAACAAGTACGTACTAGTAATATTAGTTGTTTTGTTATTAGTTTATTATTAGTACCTATGTATTATGTATTACTAGTTAAACAGTAAAATAAATACATATAATGATAGATTAACTGTGGATTATTTCATTTACGTTACGTTGCGTGGCTTCCGTGTGGGTAGCTCGCTGTTTATTCCAAAATTAACAAAGTAGCTCAACACATTGAAGAGGTTGGCGACCACTGTTCTAGTGAGTCAGGTCAGTATGACAACAGAAGAACTTCTGAAAACAGAAGGCCACAAAATAGACCCAATTCTAGTGGGACCAGAGGTGACAACAATTATGACGGATCGTCAAGGAGACAAGAGAATACAGTGAGCTGTTTAAGTCATCAGAATGAAGAAGTGCTACTTGCAACGGCATTAGTACGAGTAAGAGACTTAAAAGGAAGCTCAGGATTGATGAGAGCATTGATTGACCAAGGCTCGCAGTCATCATTCATTACGGAGCAGGCCGCTACAAGTCTCGAAATAAAAAGAAAGGCTGTCCACGCTCAGATATCTGGAATTGGCAATGAAGACCAAAGGACGTCGCAATGGAGCGTAACATTAAACTTAGAGGCGCATTTCAAAAACGAATTTGAAATGAAGACCGAAGCAATTGTACTACGAAAAATAACAAGAAATCTACCGGAGAAGGAGATACAGATGAAAGAAAGGAACCATAGGAACTTAGTCCTGGCGGATCCAAATTTTAATGAAACAGGTTCAATAGATATTCTATTAGTAGCCAAAGAATATAGTTTGATATTACTGGACGGAGTAGATCGAACAAAGAATGGTTTGCTCGACCAAAATACAAAATTGGGTTGGATAATGTCAGGGATAGCACAGCAAGAGAATATTCCTAATATACAAGTACTCAGCATGGTATCTAGACGACAGATTGATGAAGAAATAAAAAAAATACTGGAAGTTAGAAGAAGTAGATCAAAGCAATACTCTTTCAGTAGATGAAAAAGAGTATAAAGGATATTATAAAAGAACAGTAAAAAGAGATAACGAAGGAAGATTTGAAGTTAAAATACCCTTCAATTCTAATAGAAGCCTATTAGAGGGACTTAGAACAGCTAGCATATGCGAGACTGCTGCAATTAGAGAAGAAAGTTCAAAGAGACACAAACCTAGAAAAAGAAGAGATAGTGTTGTGCGCTCGTTGTTGGTCCCAAGGAATCTACTTGCAGTAGATTACAATAACTTACACTAATTTTAAGTGACATATGAAAATAAAGAAAGGTGGTCAGATATATTCGAAACTCCAAGAGAGCCAGAAAACAAAGGCATCAAGGTTCTTGCATCCAACCTCATCCAGCGCCTCGAACACTTACTTTATCACAACCAAATTTAAGTAGTACTTTAAAGAAAGCCCCTCCTAGCTTAGATTTGAATTATATAGTTTAGCTGAAACATAAATTCTAAATAATTAAATTATAGATAGAACTGCTCGGGTGAGATAATAATTCAAAAACCGAGTGAATTAGTGTTATGATTATTGTTATATTATTATTTTATATTTTATATGTTTTAAATATTTCTATTGGTCGTCTGTTTGTTTTTTATATAGTGGCCAATATGTTCAATCACAAATTAACCCTTTAATTTGTAATCTCACATTATTCTTAACTTCTTAATCTATTATAGTTTCACCGTATATAAGTGACATTGTAAAACCATATCGTATAATATTTTAATAATTAGTTCATTTACCTACAACTAAATAAATTGCCGAATAACATATTTTCTAATTGAACTTCCTAAGTGTCGCAATTAAGGCGTAGATTAAATTGTAGGGTAAGCAAAGTTTGTTGGTATGGTATGATCGGAATCAATAACCTCTATGCTGAGGTATGAATTATTTGTGAGATTGTAAATTGTGGATTTGAGCTCATGTGAGGGCAGTCTACAGACAGTCAATCATAAGTAGTTACCTAACGAACATCATATTGTGTAATTACCAGTAGCTGTCAATAAATCAACACTTTTACTCCACAACTTCAACTTTATTATACCTATCATCGTCGACCGACAAGAAGCGGACAAAGGGGCATTTACAATCCGATTTGAACCTCAAATCCAAGTTCGAAACTTTCCAATAATTGTTTAATTACTAGTAAATAAGTTTAATTTTTAGATTATTATCAGAATATTTTTTTTTGTTTCTTTATGACTATTTGTTGTATATATTTTTTAGACATTTTATATTTAGTTGTATAGTTTATTTTGTAGATTAAGGAAAATAAATGTGTGTGTGGTTGGTATATTGATTTCGAAACCTGCAGTTTTATTAACATAATTATATTTGATGTAGATTCATACAGCAAAAAGATAATGGTGATGTACATGAAATCCTCTGCCTTCCGGTCCTGGTTTTACTTATAATTGTCCCTGTAGAATTAATTGAAGCAACCTATATCTTTTGCTATTTGACTTGCTATTATTGTGGTTACCATTATTGGATTGACAACACTTTTTGTTTGGATTATGGCCTGTTCAAGAATACTTCTCCATTCAGATTTATTTCATGATTTGTTCTTCTAAATTTTTATTTTTAAAATTTCAATATCTGCACAGTTTCTCATCAGTTGGTCAATGCTTATAGGCATATATTTACTGTAAAGGTTTATAACATCTGACCATCTCATTTGTGGCCTTCCTCTTTTTCGTTTATAACTATATGGCAGTCTATCATCTTATTCCATCTGTCGTCTTTCTGTCTTCCATTTAAGCTTTGCTATCTGCGATGATACATCAGCCACTTTTGTTTTGTTGCGGATCCAAGTATTCCTTTTCTTGTCTGATAGCCTGATGTTCAGCATTTGCCTTTCTTTGGGTCTTTGCTATGTTTTCCATGTTTTTCTTTGTAAACGTCCAATTTCGAGAACCATAGGTGAGAACAGGAAGTATACGTTGGTTGAAGACTCTTGTTTTTAAATATTGAGGGTATTTTCTATTTTTTAGTATATAGGAAAGTTTTCTTAACTATAGCCAAGCCAACCGTATCCTGCTCCTTATTTCCCCGGTCTAATATATATATATATATATATATATATATATATATATATATATATATATATATATATATATATATAATTTTATATTTTTAAATGTAATTAATTTTATGTGTTAAGGAAGGGTTTTATGAAAGGAATAAACACTTATTTAAAAGTAGGGAAACTCCTTATTCGCTCCGTGCGTGACCATGGTAGGGGTACCTTGAAACGATGCCAGCGTGCGTAGCGGCGAAATATGACAAAATTGGAATCATGGAATCTTTTTACGCATAAATTTTATCAAAAATGTGTGCAAATACATGTTGCGTATTTAATTGTGCTAATAATAGCAAAAATAGTAAGTGTAGTTTTTATAGGTTTCCAAAGATTACATCTAAATTAGAGACAAGAAAATGATATATCCGTGCTATTAATATGAAAAAGTAAATATCACATAACCTCATTTTTATGCAATTGAAATAGAAAATATTTAAATATTTTACCTTAAATGATATTTTATAAGGCTTCAAGCTAACTGCAGAGTGCCTGATGACTTTAGCTTTTATATCATACATTTTACTATTACTGTTTGTAATTATAAATATGCTCTTTCACTTGAAAAACTTGATTTGCCAGTACTAGATTTTTCCCTTTCTTTTCCGTTTGGGGTTAAAAAGATGTATTATGATGAATTTTGAGAAACCTAGTTTTTAATACTACATTTATTTTGTACATAAACTGAAAAAATATAATTAAAAAGTTAATTATTAATAATTGTCAATCTCGCCTGTATTTAACAATGTCAAACAAATGTGATATATTTAACCTGAAAATTGGTAGGTCCAAAACAGTCAGATGAAGGCAATAGGTGTCGCGTCAGTCACGCACGGAGTGAATACTTAGTAAAGACATACTTGCAGACATTCTTCTCTGCGTGACTCTCAGTTTGGTAGCTGCTGCTTTTGTTAAGGTAAGTGTTTCTGCTCCGTACGTCAAGACTGGGAGGACGCACTGATCAAATACCTTTCTCTTTAGGCATGTGGCAGCTCACTTTTAAAAGTTTCTCTCAGTTTTCCAAATGCTGCCCACCCAAGGCCGATTCTTCTCTTCAGTTCATGAGTCTGGTTATCCCTGCCGATCATAATTTCATGTCCCAGGTATTTATATCTATCTACGAGTTCTATTTCTTTCCCACCAATACTGATGTTCTGGTTGGGTACTAAATTGGTCATGATTTTTGTTTTCGAGATATTTATATTTAAACCTACACTTTCTGTAGCCACAACGAGTTCCTGTACCATCTCTCTTGCCATACCTAGATCTTCAGCTATTATAAGTATATCATCGGCGAAACGTAAGTTGTTTAGATATTCTCCATCTATTTTTATTCCCTTTGTCATCCAATCCAAATTCTTAAAAGCATGTTCTAGCACCATATTAAAAGTTTAGGTGACATTGGGTCTCCTTGTCTAACCCCCCGTTTTATTTTTATGCGATTACTGTTAGTATGTAATCTGACAGGGGTTGTTGCCTGCAGGTATATCTTGTATAATAATTTAGTATATCTATAATCTAGCCTGCGTTCTTTAAGCACCTGTAATATTTTGCTTAGCTCAACTGTGTCAAAGGCTTTGTGAAAATCGATAAATATTAGAACTAGAGGTTTATTGTATTCCACTGCTTTCTCTATTAGGGTTTTTATACTTTGTAAATGGTCATTTGTTCCGTAACTTTTTCGGAATCCTGCCTGTTCCCTTGGTCGATAAGTCTCTAATTTTCTTTCCATTCTCTTAACTAGTATTCGCGTAAACACTTTATATATATATATATATATATATATATATATATATATATATATATATATATATAAACTATTTAATATTAAATTAACAAATTAATTACAAAAGTAGGTTATTTTTGGAGATGTACCACATTAACAAAAATAAACAAACTTTAAATTATAAAACAGACACGGGGCAATTAAGCAACATATATTGCAACATATTAAACAAAATTTAAAACTACACTCACCTTAATGATTAATCATACCAACTAGCCTTAATGATTAATTAAAGAAATACTATTCCTCTAATGTTTTCTTACATTGTTATTTTTTGCATTTTGAAATAATTTTTACTTGTTCCATCTTATTTATTGTTAACGAACGTGCTCAAAGATATTTTAAATTTTAACATGCATTTTATTAAATGTACAGTTTTATCAACAATAATGTTATTTTAGTATTCAATTTTATTTATGTGTATAATCTTTTAATTTCTGTAAGTATTGTAAATCAAATTGTACGTCAGTGTTTTGAAATGTTTGTTTTTTACAGTTACTCCCGATGAAGCCATCAAATAAATGGCGAAATATTGAGCTTTAGAAAAAACAAAGATTTTTTATTTAATATAGACCACTTACCCGATATTTCCAACATATTTATATATATATATATATACACACTCAAAAATGTTTTGCATATTATCTGCAACGCCACTGAACGTTTCTCATTTGAAATTTTTTGCACTGACTTTGTGTTGTCTACTAAATTAATGTATTTTATTGCTTGTTTTTTGTTTCTTAATCGTCGTAAAGATTCTCAGTATTCATATTGCGTTCATCAGTTTTCGAAAACCGATATTTGTAAAAATTGGTTTGCGTTTTATTCACTTTGTAGTGAACAATATGAATAGACAAGTGATATCTGAGTTCAACCGTGCTCACCTGACCTCAATCCCATTGAGCACGGATGGGATATACTCAAAAGAAAAATTCAGTCCCGGCAGCCACTCTCAAGGACACTACTAGACCTTAGAATAGAAGCGATTGAAGAATGGGGCACCATGGACCAGAACTACATTAATACACTTATAAGAAGCATGGGACATCGCATTCAGTCTTGCATTCATGCAAGAGGTGGAAATACGGCATATTAAGTATTAGTTCCTATATCTGTACAAATTTAAAAAAAAAATATTGCTTTGTCTCCTGCTTTGTGTAATAGAATCATAGTAGCGTTGTTCCAGTCTGTTGGAATATTGGCGCTGTGAAGGCAGATATTGAAAAGTTATTTAATTTTTTCAAGTAATACATCCCCTCCAATTTTTAGTGCTTCTGATACTATTCCGTCTTCACCCGGGGTTCAATTATTTTTCATTTTCTTTAGGGCTTCTTTGATTTCTGATTTTGTTATATCGGGCATTAAATCTGATCCTTGAATGATCCTGATCCCAGTTTTTAGTGTAATTGGAGGTTCCGTATTTTTATCTTTTTTTCTTGATCTATATAACTCTGTGTAGAACTCTTCGACTATTCTTAATATTTCATCCTGTTCGTTGTTTCTTCTCCAGTTCTGTTTCTCAGTTTGTTAATTTCTATTTTCCCCTTTTGTACGCTCCTCTTCAAAACTTTCATGTTCTTATTTTGCTCTATTGCCTGTTTTGTTTTTTCTACATTGTAGTTTCTTATGTCTTTTCTTATTGCCTTTGTGATCGTCTTATTTATTTGATTTATCGCTTCTTTGCTTGTAGTGTTATCTCCTTTCATTTGTCGCCTTAGTTCTATAAGGGTTTTCGTGGGTTGACTCAGTTTTTCATCTTTTTTGCTTGTCGGACAATATTTAGTTTGAGCCTGTTGCATTGTGTTGACTATTTGTTTGTTCAATATATTGATGTCTGCTGTTGTTGTATCTTTCAATGAATTACCAATATATTTTTCGAACTCCTGAATGTTAGTTGGTTTTGTCCATTTCTTTGGTTGTTTCTTATTTATCATTTTGAGTCTTTCTTTTTCGGTTGATATCGTTATTTTAGCTCTTACTAATCTATGATCACTGCTTGTACTGAACAGGTTTAGCACATTTACGTCTTTAAATAATTCTTTTTTGTTTGTTAAGAAATAGTCGATTTCGTTCCTTGTTTTTCCATCAGGACTTTCCCATGTCCATATTCTGTGTTTTTTCTTTTTAAAGAAGCTGTTCATTTGATAGAGATTGTTTTCCAAAAGGAAAGTCAGTAGTTGTTTGCCTCTATCACCAGTAGTGCGCAAGAATGAACCATTTGCATAGAAATTTAAAGTGAGCAGTAACTGCTGCATAGGTGTAAGAGCATCATTCCTAAAATAACATATATTTTAATTGAAAATATATCTGAAACCATTTAATCGACTTACCTGTCTGTAGGGTAAGAAATTGTATCTTCAATTTGCTCCAAAATATTTTCAACGATGTTCTTTGAGAATCTAAACCGACAGAAAAAATCTTCATGGTCTAATTCTTTAAAATGATTTGTTATGTGCCTAATAATTCTTGGTCTGCCAGCTTCCTCATCACTGCTAAAAGCATTTACATCATATAAATCCATATCTGATTAATTTGGATTAATTAATAATTTACGTGTCTGTCTACACTCTGTCAATGTCAACAATACGAAATTCGAAATTAGGTTAGAATATTCCGGTCAAGCTCTAAACCACCGCTTTTACTTCGGGTTAAAAATTTTGTAGGTTTACCACAACCCGAGCTGTTGACCTTATATTGTGAAATCTTTATTTCAGGGTAACCGCGGGTTATCTCCTAAGCGCAAGGTAACTTTACTTTGTGAAACCGGCCGATAATGGCATGCTGCAAAGATTGCTTAGAAAATTTGACCACTAAAGTTTGTGTCCACAATTTAATTTTTTAGTTTATATATGTTTTTGTAGTACTTTGTTTGTTTCTAATTAAAGTTTTAAATGTGTTTTTCATTATTTAGTCGTTGTTCACAAATTTGAAAAAATATGCGTTGAAATTGTAAACATTTTTAAAATTTACTTAATACAACTTAAAAATTTTTTGGAATTTTTCTGTAATAAACATTATATAGTAAATGATTTGTTTAACCCTTTCGGTCCCAGCGTACACTACAGTGTACAACATTTTCAAGGCATCTCAACCAAAATTTTAGTTTGATTTTATGGTATAGTCCCGGTGTATATGTGAGTGTACAAACATACTGTTACGTAAAAATATGAGTCATAGTTTTAACCTTTAAAACATGTTTTTAATCTAATATGTTGTAGAGTTTACGAGAGGCCTCGATTTACCTGAGCGACCTTCCAGAAGCGATGCGAGGGAAATCCAGTTTGCTTTTACCGTTTCGCCATCGAAGGTTTTAGACGATTCGAGATAACGGCACTGGTATATAATAACGGAACTTTATTTGGAAGGGACAGTTAATAAAGAAGATTCGCGCTCGTGGTATTATTGTTACGCTCGCCTACTAATAAATTATTGTATATGTAGTGATAAATAAACTTATATAAATGATCGTGCCTTTTAATAAATTAAAGTAGGAACAATATAATAAATTAGTAAAGACATTATAAATTAAAGACATAACAATTAATAAATTCACAACAAATGGTGTCAGAAGTGGGATCGAACATAAATTAGACTTATAATAATAATACAAGTGAATACGTAAAATAAATTGTGAAAATGGCTACGATTTATGAGCTGACAGTGACTAATTTAAGAAGACATCTCGAAGACAGAGAATTAGCTTCTACCGGAAAAAAGGCTGAGTTAGTCCAACGACTAAAGAACGCTTTGCTAGAAGAAGGACTAGATCCAGAGACTTATATATTTGAAGACAAACATGATGCTGTCCTCTCGTCGATTTCGAAAGTTTCCGGCGACATCGCATCATTAGAGAACAAAGTTTCCGACGATATTTCGAAAGTGTCTTCTGATGTAGCCAAAGTTTCCGGCGACATCGCATCATTGGAGAACAAAGTATCCGGCGACATCGCTTCTTTAGAAAGCAAAGTTTCTAACGAGATTTCTTCTCTGGAAAGCAAAGTTTCTGCTAACATCTCTAAAGTCACTTCTGAAATATCTGCTCTTGACGATAGAGTGTCTTCGCTAAAAAACCAAGTTGCTGCCGATAAGTTGGCCTTCGAAGAAAAGATTAAAGAGATGGAAAGGAAGATGGAAGAAACAGGGACAGCAGAGAGAGGTAACAATCCGATTACAGTGGAGATAAAAGAAGACGAGACGAAATTTAAGTTGGAGACACGGCCGAAATTTGAAGGAAGTGGAGGTTCTATTCATGTTAAAGTCCCAACTTTCGACGGAAAATCATCATGGAACAACTACATGAAACAGTTCGAATCAGCCGCAAGAGCAAATGGATGGTCTGAAAAAGAAAAGGCTGTAAACCTGACTATCGCTCTTCGAGGAGATGCCTTAGATGTGCTTCAGACCATAGCCGTAGAGGAGACCGATGATTTCGAACAACTGAAGAAGAGGTTAAATATGCGATATGGCCACGAACATTTGGAGCATGTATATCAGTCACAGCTTAAAAATCGTAGACAGAAGAAAGATGAGGCTCTTCAAGAATATGAGGTAGATATTGCCAGATTAGTACGATATGCTTATCCAACAGCTCCCGAAGACATGATGGAAAAATTGGCCGTTCAAACGTTTATTGATGGTCTTCGTGATCATGAAATGCAGAGAACACTGCGATTAGCTCGTCACAAGACGCTGGTTGATGTCCTATCCGCCGCCCTCGAATACGAGTCAGCTACGCAGGCCTCTGGCGGGTACAGTAAAGTTAGGACTGTAAAAGAGGAAGGAGATGAAGATAAACTTGACCAGCTCGTTAATATGATGAAAAGCATGACATACAAGAAAACGAAGACCATCAGATGCTGGAATTGTGGCGAAATAGGACACGTACGAAGCTCCTGTAAGCACCCTAGGTACGACGCAAATCAAGAAACTCACCATCAGGAAAACTAGAACGGGTCAGCCTTAGGGGGGCAGCTTCGACCCAGAACTTTTCCAAAGACCCTCTCATACTAATAGCTTCTTTGAAATGTCGTGAAGATAGTGTATATGTCGATGGAGACATAAATGGTAAAAAGCATACGTTGTTGGTGGATACCGGAGCGACCAGAACCATTATACGCCCGACAGTTATAAACAGCCGAAAGAAACTGTTACCAACGAGGTTGCGACTTCGGACCGCTACAGGTGAAAATGCTAACATTCATGGAGAAATCCAGGTACAATTGGGAATTGGAGCAGAAAAGTTCGTCCATACTGTTATAGTTGCTGACATCGAAGAGGATGTTATATTAGGAATGGACGTAATGAATATGCATGTATTCCAATTGGATTTTAAGAATAAGGTAATCAAAGTTGGCAACGAGGAGGTATTTCTCCATCCACATAATGACAACACTGTGCAAGCAGCCATTACAGAAGATACAGTCGTGCCTGCGAGAAGCGAAACGATCATAGTAGCGCGACTACAGGGAATTGTAGACGAAGGGAGACCTGTTATGATGGAGCCTTGGAACCACGACGATGAGGTTGGCCGTGGAATCATAATTGGAAAGGAATTGGTGACTTCGGCTAAAGAAATTCCTGTGAGACTTATCAATGTCAACGACTACCCAGTGACCATAAAGAAAGAGACAAAAGTAGGAACTTGTGTACCTGTGACATCCATAATTCGTCAGGCGACAACATCTGATAATTCCAACGACAAATTCGACCAAATGGTTGCAGTTGCAGGACAGTCTCTAAATCAGATGGAGAAAAGGAAATTAAGGGAATTTCTTCGGCAGTATCGTGATATTTTCGTACCGAAAGGAGGAAAGACGGGAAGAACTACCGTTGTTAAGCATAAAATTGATACTGGTAATGCTAAGCCAATTCGTCAAACAGCTCGACGATTACCACAGGCGAAAAGAGAGGAAGCTGAAACGATTGTTCAGGAAATGAAGAAAGACGGGGTGATAGAACCTTCTACGAGCCCATGGGTCTCTCCGGTGGTCCTGGTTAAGAAGAAAGACGGAACGACGAGGTTCTGTGTGGATTACCGTTTGCTGAACAACGTTACCAAGAAAGATAGTTATCCTCTGCCTCGGATCGATGACACATTGGACACATTGGCTGGAAGTAAATTGTTTTCCACTTTGGATTTGAAGTCTGGATACTGGCAGGTAGAAATGGACCCAGTAGATAAAGAAAAGACAGCCTTCACCACAGGATCTGGATTGTGGCAATTCAACGTTATGCCATTTGGACTCTGTAATGCTCCTGCGACATTTGAGAGGCTTATGGAAAATGTGTTGAGAGGGTTATCTTGGAAAACATGCCTGGTTTATTTAGATGACATAATCGTCTTGGGGGAGACATTCGAAGATCATTTGAGGAATTTAGAAAACGTTTTTAATCGACTTAAAGCTGCCCAATTGATGCTAAACCCCAAGAAGTGCCAGCTATTTCAAGGTAAAGTCAATTATCTGGGTCATATAGTCAGTAAAGAAGGAGTGGCCGTGGATAAGGGAAAAATCGATTCCATTAAGGAATGGCCAAAACCAACTGACAAACATCAAGTGAGAAGTTTTCTTGGACTATGTACTTACTACCGGAGGTTTATTAAGAAGTTTGCAGATATCGCTAAGCCATTAACGCGACTTACAGAGGAAGCAAGAGAATACCGCTGGGATATAGACTGCCAAAATGCCTTTGAAACGTTGAAAAAGCATTTAATAACAGCACCAATTTTAGGGTATCCACTGCCAGAAGGAGAGTTCATCTTAGATACAGATGCAAGTAATGTGGGAATTGGAGGAGTGCTGTCTCAGATTCAAGGAGGACAGGAACGAGTCCTCGGATATTTTAGTAAAGTTCTTTCAAAACCTGAGCGGAATTATTGCGTCACGAGAAGAGAACTTCTGGCAGTAGTGAAATCAGTAGAGCACTTCTATCAATACCTCTATGGAAGGAAGTTTTTAATCCGAACCGACCATGCCGCCCTTAAGTGGTTGATGCAGTTTAAGAACCCAGAGGGTCAGATAGCCAGGTGGATCGAACGACTCCAAGAATACGATTTTAAGATTGAGCACCGAGCCGGAGTTAGCCACAGAAACGCTGATTCTCTTTCCAGACGGCCATGCCCAGCAGAGTGTCCCCACTGCAACAAAACGGAATCCAAGGAAGCAGCAGTGCTAAGAACGACGATTGTCAACGACGACTGGACGCCTACTAAGATAAGGGAAGAACAAGAGAGAGATCCAGTTATACAGAAAATCCGAAAATGGAAAGAGGAAAACCGTCGACCACCTTGGCAGGAAATATCAAACCTATGCTCAGTAGTTAAGACGTATTGGGCCCAGTGGGACTCATTTATCATCGAAGATGGCTTGCTTAAACGAGTCCTGGAAAATGATGACGGTTCAGAGAAGAGAAGACAGTTGGTGATCCCAAAGAGCAGAATAGCCGAAGTACTTCGTCAGTTACACGACAGTCCATCGGGAGGGCATTTTGGTGTAAGGAAAACCCTTCAGCGAATTCGGGAACGGTTTTATTGGATGAACAGTTCCGACGACGTAAAAGACTGGTGTAAGAAATGTACTATTTGTGCTACGAGTAACGGGCCTCACCGGAAAAGGAGAGCTCCTATGAGACAATATAATGTTGGAAGCCCGTTTGAAAGAATAGCTTTGGACATTGCAGGGCCATTTCCAGAAAGTGAAAATGGGGGCAAGTACATGTTGGTAGTAATGGATTACTTCACTAAGTGGGTCGAGATTTACGCACTTCCAGACCAGAAGGCCGCCACCGTTGCAGATAAGTTGATCCAAGAATATATCAGCCGATTTGGAGTGCCTTTGGAGATCCATAGTGACCAAGGCAGGAACTTCAAAAGTGATCTATTCCAAGGAATATGTGATAGACTAGGCATGAAGAAAACAAGAACTACCGCGTATCATCCGCAATCGGATGGTATGGTAGAACGAATGAATAGGACAGTTGGCAAGTATTTGACAAAGATGGTGTCCGATCATCAGCGAGACTGGGACCAATACCTTCCGTTCTTCACAATGGCCTACAGATCTGCTGTTAACGAATCAACGGGCCAGACACCAGCCAGAGTCCTATTCGGACGCGAAATGCGACTACCTTGTGATCTAGAATTTGGGTGTCGACCTGGAGAAGATGTAGCAGGTGAAGATTATGTGATCGAATTACGAAGAAGAATGGACGATGTACATGAGTTGGTCCGTTCCCACCTTCAGATCGCTAGCGACCGAATGAAGAAACGGTACGATACACAAGCCGAAAAGGGTTGCTTTAAGAAGAACGACAAAGTATGGCTGTATAATCCCAAGAAGCGAAAAGGTTGTTCTCCCAAATTGCAGCAGTTTTGGGAAGGTCCATACCTCATCATGGAGAAGATCAACGATGTCATCTACCGAATAAGCAAGATTCCGAGGGGAAAGCCGATGATAGTACACCATAACCGGTTGGCATCTTTCGAAGGTGACCACGACGTAGATGAAGAAGTGGAAGTAAACCAAGTCCAAGATGTGTTTGACCTCACGTTTGAGGAATTCATGGGTGCCTATGGAGGTACCGGTAAAGCGAGACATGGTGTTACCACTGAAGAAAAGCAAGATCTACTCGAGCTCCCCGATGACTACTCGCTGGCCCTTACCATCCCGGCCAGTATCAAAGACGCACCAGGGTTGGCATCCGTCTTTCGAAGGAAGTTTGGTCGAGTTGCAGAACTTCAATGCCAAGTGCCAGCTCCCGGTAAAACCTTGAAACTCCAAGATGTATCACGTTACCTTTTCTACCTGGTAACAAAAGACACTGCCCGTGACCAACCTACCTACCGAGATGTATGGGAAGCCTTACTTCAATTGAGAGGGCACGTACTAGAGTCCGACGTGCAAAAGTTAGCCATGCCAAAGTTGGAGTGCCGCCAATTAGATTGGAGGGTTATCCGAAATATGGTGGAGGAGATCTTTAAAGACACCGAAGTCCAGGTGTTAGTCTGTTGCAATCCGCATAGTTACTGGAGCGGAGAGAAAACCGTCCCTTGTCATTTTTATACAACTGGAAGTTGTAAAAGAGGGTCCAGTTGCCGATACCAGCATACCGTTCCAGTTCTAGTCCCAACAAGGTTCCAGGAGGAACCATCTTTTGAGAGGGGGGCAATGTTACGTAAAAATATGAGTCATAGTTTTAACCTTTAAAACATGTTTTTAATCTAATATGTTGTAGAGTTTACGAGAGGCCTCGATTTACCTGAGCGACCTTCCAGAAGCGATGCGAGGGAAATCCAGTTTGCTTTTACCGTTTCGCCATCGAAGGTTTTAGACGATTCGAGATAACGGCACTGGTATATAATAACGGAACTTTATTTGGAAGGGACAGTTAATAAAGAAGATTCGCGCTCGTGGTATTATTGTTACGCTCGCCTACTAATAAATTATTGTATATGTAGTGATAAATAAACTTATATAAATGATCGTGCCTTTTAATAAATTAAAGTAGGAACAATATAATAAATTAGTAAAGACATTATAAATTAAAGACATAACAATTAATAAATTCACAACAATACCATAGATTTATCATAAGCAGGTGCTGTGATCTAGCGCCAAAAAGATTAAATAAAATAAAATATTATAGAAAACATGGATGACTCCTATTGACAATGCAGTACTCTAAAATATCGTTGTTTTATTGTACTACAGATTGTACCAACCGGTTAGAAAAATTCTTTGCTACAGGTAAATGTACTTTTGTGACTTTATTTAGTGAATTTTTGACTTTGTTTTGTTATTTGAGTGAGTTAAAGACACGTGCACTGTGGTGTACACTGGGTTTCAATGGTCAAATTGAACTAGATAAGTGTAGCCTCACTTTTTGTTAATTTTTTTTTAAAATATGTTTTTTGTAGATAACACTGAGTCGAATTAATCGAGAAAAGCCGTTGACGTACGACGAACTTGTTGAATTGATAAACGACATTGAAGTTCTTAGTGATGACGGAGACGATGGATGGGAAACAGATTTTCACGAAGAAAAAAAGAGAGAAAATGCAATATAAATTGCTTATTGAAGAGCAAACAGC
This sequence comes from Diabrotica undecimpunctata, assembly GCF_040954645.1. NCBI lineage: Eukaryota > Metazoa > Arthropoda > Insecta > Coleoptera > Chrysomelidae > Diabrotica > Diabrotica undecimpunctata. The sequence goes on from NC_092811.1 coordinate 63,226,201, forward strand.
CAAATCGATGTCAACTGATCCAGTTTTGACAATAGCTACATTGTTAGCTGAAATCGAAAGGCGTAAAAGACCAGATTCTGGGCTATCTCTAAGTGGTGGCGTATGTGAAGATTATTATATGCAATGTACTAATGGAGAGTCTTCACCAGTTTCGTTTTCCAAAGTGGATAATATGTATTCAGAAAAGAGAGCCCATCTCCGAGTTCCAATGGAACGAGCAAGGGTTAAGAAAGGAATAGAGACGATTAACAAAGTCGCTACTTTTTCCTTATTTGATAATGAACAACTCAATGTCGATACCAGGTTTTACTTACATTCTGGTAATGATTCATGGACATATGAGAAAAAGAAATTGTCTGCTATTAAAATGCAAACCACTACCCATTATGTGGTTGAAGGCAAGAGCGCAGGTGGCTTCTTGAGCAGTATAAATCCTTTGATTCGAGATAAAGGATACGAAGCCTTTAATAATTCTAAACAAATAAGACAGGCCTGCAGTAAAAACTCATTAGTAAGAGATCTGGTGTTAGAGAAGTTTCCATCTTTGAGTGGGATTCTAGGTGACAGGGCATCGCCCAAACGTTCATCCGAGAAAAGGATATCTGATATAGTGATTCATCCACCAGCAAACGTTAAAGATTTGCAACTATTTGATGATACACAGAGTATCTTTAATGACTATGAGTTACAGACAATGTCAGATTATACTTTGAAAATGCTTTACAATTTAAGTCTTCGATGGCATTTTGGTTTTGAGCTTCTATACTATCCGAAGCCGATAAAATTATTATCGCTATCTTTAGAAATCAAGCGTAACGGAAACGCTTCCCGTGGCTAGAGGTCATTATGATGGAAAACATATAAAATCCCGTCCAGCATATGACATAATAGACGTAAAATAAATTGAAGACAAATCTCCTCGGTAGTATAGTGGTCAGTATCCCACCGCTGTCACCAATGTTACACTTCTTGAAAATTAACTTTATTCAACACCAACAATATGACAATACCCTATAACTAACTGACAACTATATAATAATTTTTTGACGTTTCAAACTTCACTATCGGGAATCGATTGAAGCCAACGAGGTGGATCAGTTCCATGGTATGGAGCTAGTCTCTCGATACGAACTACCTTGAGTTTACTTCTAGCGGAAAACTGGATGCGATAGATTAGATCATTTATTTTCTGCAGGACGGTGTATGGGCCTTCCCAGTTTCGTTGAAGTTTCGGACAAAGTCCTTTCTTACGTGTGGGATTGTATAACCATACTGGGTCACCTCTTGCGAAAGTTGTACCAGTAGCATGTATGTCGAGCCTGGCCTTGGCTTTATCACTTTGAAGCTTTAAAGTTTTACGAGCAAATTCGTAGACTTTTTCTAATTTATCTTTCCAATGGTCTATTATATCGGAAGTGGGAAAGTCCCGATGGAGTACGTATAGTTCAACAAGTGGTACTGCCGAAATCACACATTAAAAGTGTGTTGCAAGAACTTCATAGCAGTCTTTCTGGAGGACATTTTGGAGTCAAAAGAACACTGGCCAGAGTTCGAAACAGATTTTACTGGATCAATTTTATAGCCAAACACATAAAAAAGAAAGGAATAACACCAGCTTTCAGAACAAATAACAACCTAGGCAAATATATTAAAAACAATAAGAGCCAACATAAAAAACACTTACACAGTGGTGTGTACAAACTTAAATGTGGCGACTGCCCAAAAACTTACATTGGTCAAACAGGTAGAAATTTTAATAAACGAATAGCAGAACATAAAAGGGCTTTCAATAATAGAAAAACAGATTCTACATACGCACTTCACCTTCTAGATCATAATCATTCTTTTGATGACGAATTTAAAATTCTACACATTCAAAATAAAGGCCTTAAGCTATCTTTGTTAGAATCTATGGAAATTAACAAATTAAAAAACACAGATATAATTCTGAATGACCAGCTTGAGACAAACAGTTCTCCCCTCCTCAACTTATTTCATTAGAGACTATAAAGTGTTAACCCATGCCAAAAACAGATCACTTGAGAAAGGCAATCAGCCGAAACAGCTGTAGTGATAAGAAGTTAAAATAAAAATTTGTGGAAGTTTTGAAAACAAAGTTTTCAGTGTTTTATTGTTACATAAAATGAATTTCCATCAAGTAACGGTCGAATCCATCAATTATTTAAATATTACAAATTATTTTGTAAATTGATATATTTGTCAATTATTTTGTTAACTGATATATTTGGAAATGAAGCCAGAAATCTCAAAACAGGAATTGCTAGGCAGATGGTTAGCAGATGAAAATTTCTTAAATCTTTTTGAAAAAAATGTACCTGCTTTTTGTTAAGTATTTTTTAGTACTTTCAGATGCACATGCAGTACAGTGTACTTTCAGTGTGCAGTGAAAGTGGTCATATTGTGCGACAATAAAATATTTTTTATCATGGCTACATTTATTGTTGCCCCGGGGAGCGAACTAACCTTTAAACAAATTCGCGAAGAAATTTGGAACATTAGTTTATTAGCAATCGCGTGTCATAATGTTTACGATGCTATATTGTGGTGCGCGATGAGGCATTTAATAAAAAATACAGTGTTCTGCAACATATGTGTCATAAATAAAATATTGGTGAAACGTAGTGGAACAATAGACCAATATATGTGGAAATGTAAATCCTGCCTGACAACTACATATATTCGTGATGGCGCATTTTTTTCTAGAAGCCATATGGCCCTTTACCAAATTATAATTGTAATGTATGGTTTTGCTAACGACTTCCCGTAGAATGTAGTTGGCAAGGAAGCAGTAGTAGCTACCAATGGATCTACTATGACCGACTGGTGCAATTTCTGCCGGGAAGTATGCATCAGATATTTGGAGCAGCATCCTGTGGAATTAGGAGGATTCGATGAGAATGGAAAACCCATTACCGTGGAACTTGACGAATCCTATTTTTTCCACAGGAAGTATCACAGAGGTGCCTACAGAAAAGGGCAATGGGTTTTTGGAGGAGTGGAAAGAAACACCAGTGCCAACACGCAATGAATATTTATATATACATATATATATATATATATATATATATATATATATATATACATATATATATATATATATATATATATATATATATACATATATATATATATATATATATATATATATATATATATATATATATATATATATATATATATATATCACGTTTTTGTTTAATTACATATGTATGTTTCAATTTTAAATTTTCATTTCATATAATATAAATCTTGCCCATAATTTTATATGTATATATAACACTGACGTATATTAAGCTTACATTTACGTTAAAAATATCTATAGGTTATGTTCATTGCACTAAAATTCAAGTTAACCAAAAGTTCAAGAGCAATTTACTAAACTAATTAATCCAAGAATACACAAAGTTAAAATTAATAAAATGAGAACTTCTGGCAAAGTTCTAATAATAGAAACCGCATCAAAAGAAGATCTAAATAAAATACAGACCAATAAAATAATACAGGAAAATTTTAAATGTGAAACACCTAGAAAGCACAGACCTATGGTGATATTATACGATCTTCCTAGTTCAGAGAAGGAAGAAGATATCTTGGAAAGCATAAGGGAACAGAACTTTGATAACATAAATAAAACTGAATTTAATGAAAGTATAAAACTAAGATTCAAAACGGGAATACCTTTGCATTGGAGCAGAACAAAAAGATCTCATATTAGACGATAACACTACGATAAAGCACTGCTGTGACTACAAATACCTAGGTATCACTATTTTACAAGATGGAACATTAGACAAAGCCATAAGAGAGAGAAATACGTCAGGGAGAAAAGCCATCACAATGTTAAACACCATTTTATGGGACCAATCCATCAGCAAAGAAAATAAAAAGAGGATATATGAGACTATAGTAAAAAGTATCACTTTATACAGCTGTGAGGTATGGCCACTGAAAAAAAGAACACTGTCAACGCTGAAAGCGACGGAAATGGATTTTGGAAGAAGAGCCGCAGGAAGATCTAGAAGAGAAAGGATTACCAACGAAATTATATAGTCTATTAAGTTTATGTAAAGCCAATTTGATACCAGCAATGTACCATGGGTTTTATAACTCCCTGCGGCCTACTAGTGAAGACATTCTACCAGGGTGCAAACCGATGCAAGCATCGACAGGTGGTCAAAACTAGACCTTCTAAGAAACTGTTTACCCCGTCATTATTTGTGTTTCACTTCCGTTAGCTGGTGAATTTTGTTGGCAGGCAGTACAAAATTTTTTGTAGTGTCCACTCGTTCGTATATTAATTTGTATTAATTATTTTGTGAGTTAGGTTTATTAACGATTTTATTAATTGTGTGTTATGTTTATTAAATATGTAAACACTCTTTCACCTCCAAGAAAAATATCAAAATTAACTGTTAAGGAAAAAGGTGTAATAATGAACACTTATAAAAAAGCATCCCAAGAATTAATAGAACAGGGAAATATTGTAAAATTTACTGCTGAGGCTACAGGTAACTATTAGCATTATTATGTCAACAATAATATTAATTATATTTTTAAATTTTAGATGTCACCAAGTCATCAGTGTATAATGTTCTACAAGAACATCGCGGAAATAATGGTGAATTTAGACCACCAAAACCATACCATAGAGGAAACAAAGTGCTCGATACAGTTACAGATAAGCATAAAAACATGATTCGTCGGATAGTTCACAGTTTCTTCTTTGACCCTCGAGTGGAGCCGCTGGTGCAATAGTGCTACCAATATTACTTTATGAGTGGGTGGCGCGTGACTATTGGGTTATTTGTTTTTATACCTCTCAGTATCTTTCTAGAAATTGACGAGGAAGTGTTAGTTGAATTTGTGCGATTTAATTTCGTTAACGTCTTTGTCTACGGCAACTTAAATTTAATTGGATCATTTTTGCTACCACGCGTCCAGTCATGTAAGTGAATTAATTTTAATTTTTTTCTTTATAATAATATTTTTTCTGCTACTACTAATTTTAGATTGCTAAAAAATGTCTTTTATCAGTTTCTTTGTATTACAGCGTTGCCAAAACTTGTATTTTACTCTATTTTAGGGCAAAAGGACTTACGGAGGAAGAGCTTCGAAAATTTTTATAAGATATGTCTGATATATAAGAAATTAATGACTCAGATGACGGAGAATGGAGCGAAGAAGACGGAGAGATTGTAACCAAAGAAGACCATAATTCAGGTTTAGAGATAGAGTTGGAAGACATTGAGGAAAATGAGGCTGTTTATGCTAGTGACTCCGGTTCTGATATGGAAGTAGACTCTGACAGTCTGCCTGGCGAAATCCGTAATAACTTTTATACCGGTAGAAACAAGAAAACTAAATGGTGAAAAACTAGTTACCATTCACAAACTTCCAAGACCAGTTCAAAAATTCTTTTAAAAACGAATCCTGGTCCGAAAGGGACTGCAAAAAACGTTCCCACCGAGATTGAGGCTTTTTTAAAATTAATTGATGATAGCATTATAAATGATATCGTGCATTTTACAAATCCGTATATTGAAAAAAAGGGAAAGGGGGTTAATTATAGCAGAAAAAGATCAGTTAAAGTTACAAGTAAATCTGAAATGATGGCTTTGTTTGGATTATTGTTTCTAATTGGTACTAAAAAAGGAAGTCGGACTAATGTCCAGGAACTGTGGACAAATGACGGAACAGGTTTGCCAATTTTGAGGGCCTGCATGAGCTATAGGCGGTTTCAATTATTGCTGCGATGTATAAGGTTTGACGATAAAGAAACACGAGAACAACGTAAAAAATTGGATAAACTAGCGGCAATTAGAGTATTTTTAGACAGGTTTCAAGACAACTGTAAGAAATATTATAATCACAGTTACTATGTAACCATAGATGAAAAACTGGAACCTTTTAGAGGACGATTCAGCTTTATCCAATATATCCCGAATAAACCGGCCAAATACGGTTTAAAAATTTTTGCGCTTTGCGATGCCGAAACTTATTATACCAGTGCTTTTGAAGTTTACTGTGGCAAACAGCCTGAGGGGCCCTACTGTAAATCTAACTCTCCATCTGATATGGTAAACAGACTAGTTGCGCATATAAAAGGTACTAATAGAAATCTGAGCACCGATAATTGGTACACCAGCATTCCTTTGGCATGTTCACTTTTGAAACAAAAAATAAATCAGAAATACCTCCTGAGTTTTTGCCCCACAAAGATCGTGCAATTGGATTTTCGTGCCATGGTTTTCAAAAAGAGGTGTTTATGGTGTCTTACGTTCGGAAAAAGTCAAAATCTGTAGTATTACTTTCTACTATGCAAGATGATGGAAAAATTGACGAAAAAACTGGAAAGCCCGAGATAATTCTTGACTACAATAAGACCAAGGGTGGTGTCGATACAGTCGACCAATTATGTGGGGGATATTTTGTTTCGCGAAATACCAGAAGGTGGCCCTTAGCATTATTTTATGCTCTTTTCAATGTTGCTGGAATAAATGCCCAGATTTTATATTACAGTAACCAAAACAACGCAAAAAGGCAAAGAAGAATTTTTCTTAAAAATTTATCATTTCAAATGAAATCTCAGAGAAACGGTCTAAAATGTCGTCGTTACCTTCAGATATTCAGTTATTTTTAACGACTTACAAACCTAAAGAATAGGCACAAAAACGTGATGTACCAAGAAAAAAGCGGGGATATGTGGAAGCCAGAAAAATAAATTTACGTCACAATTGTATGACAAATGTGATAATTTTCTCTGTCAAAAGCACAGTGAAACTACGATTACCTGTCAACGATGTAAAACCAATTTAGTGGAAACTGATGAAAGTGACTAACTTTTTATGTTTACAGTGTTTGTTTATTTGTTTGCTATGTAAAATATAAGTTTAATAAATATTTAAAACAATTTCCTAAAACTTTATTTACTTATAAGCCATTTAAACAGTTCTAGAACTTTAATTTGCTGCTGGTAGTATATTTGCACCACGCGTTCTCTCACGCGATAATTATAGGCGCGTCCGCTCGATGGTTAATAATGAGCTTCCAACAATCCAAAAAATTATGCAGAAAATTTCTGAAAATCCTCATATCTCTGATCTAAAGAAGACTACTTTGGGAAAAGTCTTGAAATCAATTAATTTTCGGTGAGAATGAATTTTAATGTTAGTAATAGTAATGCAACGAATATTCGTAATTTGCGAAATTTAATGCAAATGTTTTACGAATATAAATATAAAAAAAAAAAATAAGTTGAAGATAATATTAGGTTAATAAAATTAAAATCTATTCACTTCTCAACCTTTTTTTATTAAGAAAAAGTTACTTAACCTCGTATAATCACATTATCAGCCTTCACTACTCTATTTTATTATTTGGTATTATGTAATAAAGCTTAAGATTCAGATTGGTTTACACTAAATATCAATTTAGGACGAAGTCACAAAATTTTGCGCCAATGTGTTTTTTAAATGAATTTTTTTTTTTTCGAATTCTGAAAAAACTAATAAGTATTTTTGAAAAATTTAAACGCAGAAGTAAAGATTGCAATATTACCGAGGGCCGAAAGTCTCTGAAAACTTCTATAATGTTTATTTAAAATAAGTTACAGGGGTGAAAAAAAAGAGAAAATTTAGCGTGATTTTTAATTTCATATTTCTTATTCAAAAGGAACCTTTTGGGTATTCTAAAGGACCTTTGGTCCTCGATAATAATGTAATCTTTCATTCTGCGGTTAATTTTTTTCAAAAAAACTTATTACTTTTCTCGGGATACGAAAAAAATGAATCAATTCCGTGTCAATGTATTCATTTTTTCGAATCTTGAGAAAATTAATAAGTATTTTTTAGAAATTTAAATGCACAATGAAAGCCTCCATTACCTAAGAACGAAAGTCCCTAAAAACTTTTATAATGTTTGTTTTAATAAGTTAAGATATTCGCATTAGTATTCGCGAATGTTCAAAAAATAATATTCGTTACATCACTATATTTTCGCTGTTTATTGAAGTCGGTTTGTTTTTACACGGTCTATTATAGTATAATTGAAGAGCTTCTTGCAACATAATGGTAAGCCACAATGTTACAGAATTCTATTTTATTGCATTATGTATATAAAGAAACCTGTCTTTACCTACAGAAAAATTATTGAGTGATCATTGCAGTAGATGGCGGAGTTATTGCTGAATCGTGTTATTGCAATCACCCGTTTTTGTTCACTTTGCGTAAAACGTGGTAAGCCACATGAAAATGAATTAAGTGCAGTTTAAATGAAAATAGCAGTTTAAATTTAGGTTTTATTGATGATAGTGCAGCAAACTATAGGCCTAGTAGCGATGATTTCTCGTCTAAATCTAGTGAGGTAGGCATTTTTTCTTATTTTTTTTCGCTTACCTTTTTTTTTGTAAAAATATATTTCATTTATATTATTGTAACGAAAATATTTTGCCTACCACATGGGGTATTATTGTAAGAGGTAGAACATTGGGGACTGAAATTATGTGGGGATCGAGCGAGATAGGGCAAGCAAAATAAATCGAAACGTATGCGAACGGCACTCAGGGTTTGTTAGTAGAGCTGGGGTCGTGGATAAGTAAATGGCAGGGGTTTGGATTGGGGCTACTGCAAAAAAATGAAACAAAGGGGTACTTACATGAATCTCTTGGGACAAACAAAACAAAAGGAAACACCTCTAGCAATTTAAAAAGGACGCCGATTCGAGGTGCCAAATTATAACCATTAAAACAGCTGGTTGTAACTATTGAAATAATTATTAAACATAAAAAATATATCTTTTTAAATGAAACTCGAAAAAAGGGTTAGAGAGGAAAATAAACAAAATGGTTAGAAAAAAAATTAAACATTTATTGCGTTTCACCACAAACAGTTACATGTTTGTCCTAGCCGTTTACAAACTCTAGGAGTTGGAGATACTACAAAAACTTACAAAGAGATTGTTACTGCAATAAAGGTTAACCTGTTTTAAAAACAAAACAAATGAATATCAAAAATAATAAACCTAGCTGTCATATGTTAACATTAAATTTTAAAAACTGAAAACAAATAAATTGACAGCTAAAGTCAGACTCTAAAATTTACAATTTTTTAATTATTACAATCTTTAAATTGTTATGAAAGCAATTATTGTTAAAAAAAAATGTTTACTTTACTTTGAAACACAAACAGTTACCTGGATTTTCACTATTAGGGCGTGGCAGAGAAGGGATCACCTTCTCTGCCACGCATAAACTGCATCTCGAAACTGTAAAAAAAAATATCTCGAAACGGCTGCTTAGGGCATGGAGGATTGAAATGGGTGGCACTAGATACAAACTTCAGACTGGAAAAAACAGGAAACCGGAAAATCAGAATTGCTGCAGGCGACACAAATCTCTTAAATACTTTTTTAATCTCCTCAGTAACTACACATATTTCACAATTTACTTTACACTACTACATATTTCCATGACAAGGGGTAAAAGCAGAAAACTTTACAAATTCGATGAATAAATTTGGATCCAAGCTAAAATCGACTACCTCGGGTAGCGATCCCAGCGAGAATGACGAAATTATCTTTAAAATTCATTCGCACAAACTTGGTATAAACAAAACTTATAAACTGGAATATTTCCGTCTATTTCCAACGCGCAAAATATCTAAAAGCAGTTTCGATCAAAAACATACTGAGGAAAAACACATCTGTAAAATATAAACAAACTATAAAATGGTTTACATTAACTTCGGCAACGTAAAGATGAATTGGAAGAATTCGGTATTTTAATACGTACGAATGAGAAATTAAATACATTAAAATTATTCTTTGATACTTCAACAAATACGAGGGGATTTCAATACATATCCAAGGAATTTTCAAATGCTAAATTATATGGAAAAATATGGTATGTCATGTGGTTTATCGAGGTATTAGTATAAAAATTTTGGAATATTCATAAATTCTAAAGTCTAATACAGTCATGTTTTTTGTATTCTAGGATGAATTGCAGGAACTCATACCTATGGGTTCCGGAGGAAACGAGGTAAATCCAGAAAAGAAAAAACCATCCAGATGGGAAATGAGCAAAACTATTATCGAAATGAAAGAAAAAGAAGCTGTAATTTGGGACAAGAGTATGCTTCGAAAAAAACTAAGACGATTTTTAGTTCACGTGAAATCAGCGAGCCGTGTAGTTGTAAAAATAAATGTAGTATGTCGGTAACTGCAAGGTAATCATAAACATTTATTTAAGACATTTTAGGGGTTGGGCTCATTCGAACTTCAAAACGTTATCTCTTTGGGAGTATCAGAGTAAAAACTAAGAATAGATCGTACGAAAAAAAAACAGAAAAGGAACATTTATAGAAGAAAATATACTGCGAATATTTGGTTAATGCAGTAGATGAGGAGATTAAAGTATGCAAGACTGAAATCGTAAGCGTTCATGGTCTTTAAAAATCTCGTAAAAAAATTGAGAATATTTTTAAAATAAAGTCAAACAAGGCTATGATTCCTATTCCTTAAATGGGAGGTAAGCACAAAAACAGACCCAATAAACTTTTAGAGGAACAGATTCAGTCAGTAAAAGCTCATATTGAATCTATTCCTAAGTACCAGAATCACTACAGCAGAGTTAAAAATATGAAGAAGGAATATCTGAACTACGATATGATAATTACAGGACTGTATACAGATTTTTATTTGCCCTGGTGTATAGAAGTGAATTAAATTAGGTAAAGAAAGTGCATACAAAAAAATATTTTGTACTGAATATAATATAGAGACTCCCTCGATCTGATACTTGCAAGAATTGATCATTAAAATAAAGACAGCTAAAGACGCTAATAATACATATCAAGAAAAAGAGTAAACTACTTTATTGAATTTACACATAGCTCATCCTGATGCAATGCGAACTTTCCTAAAAACTGAAAAAAACGAATGTATTACAAACAAGTTAAAATTAGTAATCTCGTTTGACTTACAGCAAAGTATGCCTCTGCCAAAATTAACCACTGGTCCTGCATTTTACTGTAGAACAATTTGGCTCTATAACTTAGGGATTCACGACTGTACCAACGACAAGGGATACATGTACTTATGGACCGAAGATCTAGATACGCGTAGAGCGGATGGGGTTACTTCTGTTGTGATGAAAATTTTTAGAGAATAAGTCATTTTATGAAGAGCTCGTTGTTTTTACCGATAACTGTCCAGGTCAGAACAAGAACTGGCAATTAATGGCTTTTTGGTTGCAATTAGTCAAGGAAAAAAAATTTAATCAAATAACACATCATTTTCTGTTTAGTGGTCATTCCATTATTCCATCAGACCGGGATTTTGCTCAAATTGAGAAACGCCAGAGAAACCGTTCACCAGTTATTAATTCGCCAGAAGGTTGGGCAGGTATTATTATGAAAGCAAATAAAAAGAATCCTTTCGTTGTTGCGCAGATGACACAGAATGATTTTTGCAGTTTTGAACCTCTTCCACGAATGAGATCATATCGTGGAGGAGTCGATAATTGCGATGTATAAAACAGTATAAACAGAAAAATCGAAGTATTTTCTACCTAGTTGAGATTTGTATCAACGCTGCCATACTGTTGACAAAGTTTGGACTGATATGTCAATTACCAGTGCTCGACAAGCGCATGTGGAAGGCCTATCTACAGGAATGAAACATCCTTCTGGAAAAGGAAAAAGACGCACTGTCTTACATATCAGCTCTATCAGCAGTTTCTCTAGAGTCTTCAGTACGAATGACATTAGACTTATCGGCCACATGAACTTAGCTTTTTACTGTCCGATTTTGCCAGGTTTGAGTATAAAAGTCACCCTTATTAGCTTCCATGCTTTTGGTATGCACCCCAGACCTAAGCTAGCCTGCAGTATCATATATAATTTTTTGTGCAAAAGGTCATTTCCCTTCCGTAACAGTATTGAATAAATCCTGTCCGGACCCGATAATTTATATGGCTCAAATGAGTTTATTGCACATTTAATTTTGTGCTGGTTTACTATTTCTTCTGTCACACACCAGTATTTCCTAGAGCCATAAGTCATGGCATATCGCGTCTGATCCGCAACAGTCTTGAGAAAGGTTCCCTAAGTTATTATTACTTTATTATTATTATTATCGTCTGCGAAATCCAGGATCCAGATTCCTTTGCTACTAAGCTCATGAATCAAGTATTTAACGACTATATTTAATTTGTATGTAGTTTTTTATTTTGTACAATTAAATATTAAATAATGTTATGCATGATCCATTGAGAAAGCAGTCTAGTAAACAGAAAGCACATACCCCTAATCGATATTTTTTATCATTGACTAGCATTTTAAAATACCTGCTACTTTATTGTGCTTTAAATTGTTTATTACACTTATTTCTTCTAAGTAATAAAATTTGTATAAATGACTTTAATTTTAGGTTGTCTCGAGGAAGACAAAAAAGTGAAAACAGAACCAAATAATAATATAAAAATTCCAACTGGTCAACGACTTTAACGAATGCGAAATTTGTTATAAACAATATACTCGTCAAAGTTGTTTAAAACCGCATATGTTAATACATAATTCTTAAACCAAAATTTTTTGCATTTTAGTTTCATTCTGGTTTCATTGAAATTATATCTTGTATTAAACAATCAATTGATCTCTGATCAGAAAATGTTACTATAAGAGAATCTTTAACTTTTGCCCAAGAATCAAGTTCTGTTCTTGATGCAATAAGGTCTGCTGCTCTGTCAGTTAACTTACTTAAAACAGTATCGAAAAGACAAACATTTATAGGATTATTTGCATCTCTATTGCTATGAATATTCAAAAAATTTTCACATGATTTAATAAATCTATTTAATTGTTTCGGATTGCCATCAAAAGTAGGAATATTATCTGCTTGATATTTAATTAATTGAAAATTTCGTTAAATGTTAAATTTACTAAATGATCTAAAATGTCCTCCACAGTGAATAAAAAAATATATAATATATTGGTAAAAATATGGATTTTGGTAAAATAGGAAACATGAATATTTTCATTCTCTATAGACTTCAGACTATTTTTGTTTTTCCGTCTGCACCAATAGGATTCTGGACGATGCTGGTTCCTTCTCCCTGGTCTTGGCTTCTGCAATGGGTTGTGGACAATGTTTGTTCCTAGCTCTGGACGTTTGGCTGTTACCGTACCCGAAATGTAGATTGTTTCCGTTAATCTTTAAAAAGAAACATTGCACACGAAATTCGGCAAGGTTAACACGAACACTGTACAATTTCGAAAAATATCCTACTGACTGCGCCAGTTACGAATGGCGTTTACTTTAAAACACTATAAAACTTCGAAAAATCCTACTGACTGCGCCAGTTACAAAGTTCAAAGCCGAAAACAGATTTTTAAAAAATTTATTTTCGTAACAAAATTTATTTATTAGGAACGTACAAGTATGGTAACAACTACAAAAGAAAAAGCTCTTAATCTAATTAAACACTGGTATATATAGTCTTTCTATATGTCGTCACACATTGGATAATCCGGGGACGTAACTGGAAAATATGAATTCTCAGCTTTGAGAATAGTAACCAGGAAGAGTGTCTAAATATACTTAGTGAAACCTTAGTGACCACAGGTGGGATTTGAACCTAAGAATTACCAGGTTCAAATCCGTAGTGGTCAGTTTTTTCTAAATTATTTAAAAAATTATCGAAACAAGAAACCTACTTTGTACTTATTTATATTAGTAATAAAAACATTTTGTTTCAGTTTCATTTACTTTGCTCAAAGAGTTGGGAGTAAACAAAACAAAAAATCTCACAGTTAGGGAAGCAGCCTTATACAATAGAGCGAAAAAAATTAGTAACCGTTTTTCTATGTATAAAAGAAGAAATCAAAGTAAAAAAGGTTTCACTATGGAAGAGACTATTAATAACATGACCAAAGACCTGGATCCCCATGGAGTAAATTTTTTAAAGTTGGAAATAAAAGCCACACAATTTAACCCAAAAGGGCGACGGTACAATTTTGAAGAGAAAGTTCTTGGATTGATTTTGCAGAGACAAAGTCCCAAGAGCTACAAGTTATTTGGGAAATTATTTGCAACTCCATCCAAAAACACTTTGACACATATGCTCAATCGTATTCCAATTGATGCAGGAATTAATGAAACTATTTTTAGAAACTTAAAACAAAATGTAGCCAAATTGAGTAAACGAGATAAAGTATATATTTTAATGTTCGATGAAATGGCTTTACAACCACACTTGGACCTAAATGTCAAAAATAGAGAATTTTATGGATTTGTAGACTGTGGTGATGAAAGAAATAACAAATTTGCTGATCATGCCCAAGTTTTTATGATAAAAGGTGGGTATATGTTTTTTTTTTTTAAAACAAAGAGAGTTTATTATTATTATAAGCTGTTCAAATTTTGATTGTTATATACACAGCCAGACATATTCATATGTTATGATATCAAGAATTGTAACTTTGCATACAAATTCAATATATTTTAAGTTATATCTATTAAATACTACTATAGAGCGTTCCAAGTTAAGAAAATAACATTGCGGAGATAGGGCCATGTATTTATTATGGACGATAGAAGCGCAGCGATGCCACCATGAACACAAGCACGGTTCAGGGTTGTATAATTATTTGTATTTTCGTTTTCACAGACATGAATTAAATTAATGTTTTTTAACGTAATTGACCAAAAGTGCCCATTCGAAACAAGAGATGAAAAGTAGGGAAAATGATTTTAATTAAATAAATAGTATTTACAAAAGATAATTTTATTTTATCTTATTTTAATTATAGTAACGACAGTTTATTTGTTTTTCGGTAAGAATATACCATGAATCATAGAAATCAGTAGAAAATATTGCTTAGTTAAATCATACACAGATTTAAAAGCAAATAAACGGACCGCTTGGAATGCATATATCTAATTACTAATTGCAACTTAAAATAATACGGTGTACGTATGTCAGCGATTTTATGTCGTTCTCTGAGACTACATAATGATAATAAGGCTTTGTGGTTCTTCAGTTGTTATTCTGACTTTACAGTTAAATGTTAATTGAAAATGGAAATTCGAAAAATATATCGACAATCTAGTAAACCGCACGCCTGAGAGTTTTGGCAACACTGATCTCCATAAGCCTAATGTTATTTTCTTAACGTGGAACGCTGTATAGATACATTTTTTGTGAGTTAATAGGGATTCTGAGTGTCTTATATGTCAGATCTTAAAGGATGAATAAATTTTTTTTTATTATTATCCAGATTTAGCCATACGGCTCACACTCCCTCTAAGGGGAAAATTCACCCATCCCAGATACCTACGGTATTAAAAGGATTGAGCTCTGGTGGGTCTCTTTCCGTGATATCGAGCCCTAGGTGACTTGGTATGTTGGAGTATCCCCCAAAAATTTTCGTACACATCTGGAAGTCGCAAGGAGTACAGCTTTCTGCATGGCCTTGTAGTGATGTTCATTTAGACCCAGCTGTTTTATGTTCTCTAGAAGGTTTTTGGGAATAACACCAGTAGTAGATAGAATAATAGGTACTGTCTGGGTACTTTTCTATCTCCATTGCCTCCTGATTTGTATTTCTAGACTCTGTACTTGGCGATCTTTTCACGTTTAACACGATTAACAAGTAAATTATTGGTGTTGGGTATCGCCACATTAAGAAGTGTAGTTTGCCTAGAAAGTTTATTAACTAGTATGAGATCCGGTCTATTATGCGCCACTGATTGGTCTGTAAGCACAGTGCGGTCCCAGTATAGCTTGTAGTTTTCGTTTTTAAGCATTCTGTCAGGAACGTATTGATAATAAGGTAGGTTTGGAGAAGTTCCAGTTTGTCAGCTAGTTCTTCGTAGATAATCTTTACTACTGAGTCATGGCGTTCTTTATAATCAGTACCGACAAATGCCTGGCAGCCACCGGTAAGATATTGGATGGTTTCTTAGGCTTGGCATCCGTATCGGCATTTGCCATTTTGGACTTGAGGATCTTTAATCTTTATCTTTATTTCAGGTAATTTTTAGTTGGAATTAACTGATCCTGAATGGCAAGTAGGAAACCGTCAGTCTCGGGAAACATGCCTTCAATTATCTTCTCAAAACAACACGAAAATCTCAAACAAAAAACAGCAACATGCGGCATACTTGAGACAAAGGACATAACCAAATCAAAAGACCCGGTCATAATGATTACTGGACTTCCGAGAGGGCACGAACAGGATCAGTTTATAAGAGCTCTAAAAATTGAGAATGAACAGTTGAACGAGAAATACGGCGAAGAACTCGACAAGATAAAAAACGCATACAGGAAAAACTGCAGGAGCCCCGGAGAGAAAATATTATAGTAGAGGGCCCAACAGAAATAATCAAGGAGATATTAAAAACTGGTTATATATACTACGATCTAGCGAAATGCTATGTTCAAGAGCACGTCAGGGTCAGTATCTGCTACAAATGTTGCAGATACAACCATGTGACCAAGTACTATGCTATAAATGCGGATGCGGAAACATGACGGCAGTGCCTGCAGATCCGTACATTACAACTGCATAAACTGCCAA
The DNA here is from genome assembly GCF_040954645.1 of Diabrotica undecimpunctata. Taxonomy (NCBI): domain Eukaryota; kingdom Metazoa; phylum Arthropoda; class Insecta; order Coleoptera; family Chrysomelidae; genus Diabrotica; species Diabrotica undecimpunctata. The sequence continues at coordinate 63,242,799 of NC_092811.1, forward strand.
ATAATGGATCTTAATCCAAGAACTCACCAGGCCAGAGATCCGAATTGCCCTATATACCTCAGAAAGGTAGAGGAACAAAAACGCCAGACAAACTACGCTAACTAAACAAGACAAAACTAACAAAAAACAAACAACACTACATAGCTCTGATACAGGAGCCAGGAATGAACGCCTGGCAAAGTACAGACTATGCCACATTAGGACATAAAACATCCAAAGCTCCTATACTCGCACGCAGAAACCTAACCAAACAAATAACACTCATAACAGACCGCACAAACGAGAACGTTACAACAATCCACTTTAAAATCAACAACTACAACATCACAATAGTTAACATCTACGATAAGCCGGGAGGAGACACAAATATCACACTTGACACACAAAAACCCGACATAGAAACGGACACGAATAAATCCCTAGTCACAGGAGACTTCAATGCGAAGGATCCAAGCTGGGGAGGAAACGTGTCAGACAAACGGGGACAAGACATACTCGAATGGACCGCACTAAACAACATACTTATCAACAATACACACAACAGCCCTCCGACCTTCCTCTCAACAAGAGGAAGAAGCTGGGTGGACCTAACTCTAACTAAAAACCTGGGGATAATGGACTGGAAGGTCAACGAAGAGGAAACTCTGAGAGACCACCAGTACATTACCTTCAGGATAACACAACAACACTCACACAAAACCACAATACACAAAAAATACAACATCGCGGACATAGACAAAACAAAACTAAATAGAGACGTACTGAACAAAACATGGGACGTAACAGGTACGACGAATGAAAAGGCAATTCGGACTCAAAACCAAATGATAGAAATCATCCAACTAAACACTAGAAAAAGGAAAAAGCAAAAAAGACCTAATCAAATATGGTGGACCACAGAGCTAAACAACCAGAAAAGGAAAACAAATAATATGCGAAGGAAGTTCCAAAGAGAGACAGATGTAGTTAACAAAAGAAGAGCCGAGCTAGAATACACGGCCCAGAGAAGGCACTACAAAGATATGATAAAAAACACAAAAAGAACCGCGATCAGGGACTACTTTACAAATCACGACCCGGACAACCCCTGGAACGCCGCATATAAAATCATTAAAAAATCAGACGAAAGAAATAGCACCATCAACACTATGAAAAGATCTGATGGTACATACACCCAAAACAGAGAAGAGACAATACGCTACCTACATACAAAATACTTCCCTGACGATAACGAACAAGATGACGAGGACATCCACAAAATACTTAGACAGAAACAATATCAACACACAACGAACGACAAAAATTTTACAGCAGACGAAATCACAGATACACTGGCAAACATGATGAATAAGAAAGCCACAGCATCAGATGGGCTCTCAAAAGAATTTGTACAAAAACTACACGAAACTGATAACACTATACTAACAAAACTTTACAACGACTGCCTAAACTCGGGGGAGTTTCCGGAGTGCTGGAAGAAGGTATGGTCTGGCTACCGAAAAAAGACGGCGGCAAAAGACCAATCTGCCTTCTTCCGACACTGAGGAAGGTCCTCGATAAGTTGACGGCAAAACGACTAACTCACTACTTGGAAAACAAAGATAAACTAAACGACAAACAATACGGTTTCAGGCAGGGCAGATCTACTATCGACGCCATAGACCAAATAACCACCAAAATAGCCAACAACTTGAAAAATAAATATCATACAATGATCATTACACTAGATTTACAGAATGCATTTAACTCTGCCTGGATCCCGTCAATCATAGACAGCCTACACAAAGTACGGACACCCCACAATATTCAAAATTTATGTATAGATTTTTTAAAAAAACAGACAGATAACGACAGAGGACATAACAAACAATACAGAAAAGGGCTGCCCGCAGGGATCAAGCCTGGGACCCATACTATGGATTCTCCTGATGGAATCCTGGTTCGATACCATCGAGCAGACCGAAGTAACAACTGAACACGACGCTATACAGGCCTTTGCGGACGATCAGATCATTTTGTTGACAGGGTCATCGCTTAAGACCCTAGAGACAAAGTGGTCTAGCATATGGACAGCTTGTGAAAAATGGGCAAAAACTTCATTACTGCATTAAAACAGGGGTAAGACAGAAGCCATGTTTATTCCACATAAACCAACCAGCCCACCGAGAATTCGAATAGATGAACACATTATAACACCGTCAGACAACCTGAAATACTTGGGACTGACCTTCGACACGGGCCTACTATGGTTGGACCATGTGAAAGCAAACAGGAAAAAAGCTGCCGACATTGGGCACAAGCTGTTCATTATCGCCGGCAGAGACTGGGGACGATCACCTAAGACGCTAAAGGCCATCTACGAAAATGCGGTAAAACCCATGCTCCTCTACGGAGCAGAGATCTGGGGGAAAAGAGATAAGGACACCAGAATAGCTAAACAACTGGCCGCCGCAGAAAGACCATTTCTGCGTGCGATCACAAAAGCCTACAAAACCGCTCCAACAGCGGCCCTACACATTTTGGCCGGCACAATACCACTAAGCGTGGATGCCTTTGCGACTTACAAGATTTTTACGGACAACAAAGAAGACATAAACGAGCTTAAATTAAGAACTACTGACATACCACACCCAACAAACAGAACAATCAAAACACCACAGGATATACAAAGTCCGGACACGAAAGTATACGTGGACGCCAGCGTCAAAACAATAAACAATGTAAAAAGCGCATCAATCGGTGTGTATATAGAAAGCACACACAAGCAAATCCGACTAAACAGAAAAGTCAACACCAACGACAATATTAATATCGTGGAAGCTCTTGCATTAGCCATAAGCACAAATTTAATTAAGCAAGACATACAAGAGTATGCAAATAAAAACATCGTCTTCTACACCGACTCTGCCTCTGTCTTAGCACAACTGGAAAACGGTAACTGCAAAAACAAAATAATAAATAATATTAAAAAGAACTTAGAATTTATCACAAAATTCAATATCAAATACAATATCACTAAAATGGACAGAAATAATCAAAACCACAAAATAGCCCACAACCTGGCTAAAGAAGACCACAACAACCCACAAGACACGATTAATATCACTACCAAACACGATATTAACAAAATAAAAACGAATATAAAACTGAACACATGGCAACAAAACTGGGACAGAGATGAGAAAGGCAGGAAAACATACAACATCCTACAGACAGTTAAGATAGCTGAACCCGTATACACGTGGAAGGCAATACAACTATTGATAGGACACGGGCACATGCAGGACTACTACCGCAGATTTAATCTTCGGGATACAAATGGTAAATGCGACCAATGTAACGTACCCGAAGACCAACATCATATTATAAATACCTGCATGATAGTCCAACGGATAACGACCAGACAAACACTAACACAAAGGCTAAGACAGAAACAAGGGACATATCAGAAAAAGAAGAGACAGAAAAAACATTGACACAATGGATTAACGAATGGGGAGAAAACATGATCCTGGATGATGACACCCAGGATACAACACACTCGCCAAAAATCACAAATAAAATAAAACTAAACCTTCAATCTTAACTTCAACTACATAAAATTAAAATTATACATAGTGAAAATTACCTCTACCTCCGGTCGATGGTAACAAACACTCGCCAAACCGCGTACAAACATACAAACCGGCGCATAACCCTAAAAACAGTGCTTGTGCTTGTGACAACCACACAGGAAAATTAGAGACCGAAATTAGCGGACAAACTAGTGAAACAGAACCAAGTGATATCCACAACCCAAATTAAAACTAAATGAAACTTGAAAACAAATAAACATCCTGCGCCGCGACAAGTATGTGAAGTGCTAATAGTGACAGGACACTACATCTCTCTTTTTTACTTGTCAAAATTAAAAAAAAACAAAATAAATTTAGAAAATACTGGAAATATCCTAACATACAAAAATGTACGTCCTTAAAATCCTTAATCCTAACAGAAGGTAGCATTACCCATAAACCTAATGTGACAATGTTTGGATTGGAAGCTACCCCTAAAACGAGAAAAGTCTAATCTAACCTTAAATGTACATAACACTTCCTCCCCCTCCATTACAGGAAGATAAACAAAAGAAAAGGTGATCTTTCAAAACAGAAGTAGAAATTTATCCCTGGTTGTGCATTGCCTAGAGCAAGACGAGCATAACCTTACATGTACTGGGTAAATGATTATATAATCGAAACCCAAAAAAAAACGAAGAAGTACATTCTATTTATTGTTTGTCATATTTAGACGTATCAGAGTAGGTCAACTAAAACTGTCACTATCACAGTGGCAGTTGCCAAACTCGTCCGATACGTCTAAAGGTGGGAAACAATAAGTAGAATGTAAATGTATAGGTTTTTATCGCTCAATCTCTCACCTCCACTAGTTTCATTTCTTTTTGTCTCATAACTTAATGTGTTTTCCATCTTTTGCGTTATTCTGTCGGTTATTAGCGAGCTCATCACTGTATAGTTAAATGTAAATGTACATTAAAACTTTTTAAAATACGTTCACCGATAATAGCCATTTCCTATTTATTACAACGACAGTAGTAGGTACTTTAACAACCGTACCAGAAACCATATTACTTTTATAACTAGCCGCAGCGAAAAGGTTAAAACGAAGGTAGTTCATCTCTATAGTCATTTGCACATTTTCGAGTAAATCACTTTGAATCCAGTTTTAAATTCAGAAGCAGTAAAATTCTGTTTTAGTATTCATCTTGACCGCTTGTAACGTTAAGGCAAGGAGTGGAAAATAAGTTTGTAAACAGCTCATTATTAAGTACATTTTTGGATGGTAATTAAATATACACGGTAAAATATACTTAACATGTCGCAAAGCAGTATATCATTTAATATCAACATTTACTCAGTTCTATATTATTACATTGACAAGTTAGGGTGGTACAATCATACCTGTCAAAGATCTTCCCAAACCTGGCATCAATTGAATGATCAAAAGAAATTGGATGTATTGTTAACTGTTAAGGAAAATCCACATAAACCAAAAAGAAAATTGTCTGATGATAATGATTAAAAGTAAAATTTCTGTATTGAGAATTTTGAAAACAATAAATACCATCTGTATAAAATTCAACTACTGCAGGAACTAAATGAAGATGGTCCAGATCGTAGATTACAATTTTGTGAAGTAATTACGAACAGATGCCAACGAAATCCGATGTTTCCCAAAAATATTCTTTTCTCAGATGGAGCAACATTTACCCTACATGGAACGATCAACGAACAAAATTGTCGATATTGAAGTACGCAAAATCCGCACTAGATGAGAAAGTCACACTCAGTATTCCGAGAAAGTGTAAATAACAGAATAGTCGGACCATACTTCTTTGAGGGCACAGTAACTGGGCAGAGTTTCTTTCTTCAAAATGTTTTAGCATCTGATTTACAACAACGCTTCCAAGATAGTTACCCCGCAGAAATTAATAAAAACATGGTTTCAACAAGATGAAGCTCCACCACATTATACAGCAGCAGTACCAACATTTCTTGATCAAACTTTTCCGCATCGATTTTCGATCCCGTTCTTGCGATCTAATTCCACTGGATTATTTCTTGTGGAGATATTTAAAAACAAAAATCTACATGATGAAACCAACCAATATTGATGATTTAACCCTTAGATGATGTTTAGATTTTTTTGACAATTACTTCCCAACGGTACTTTTAAGTACGCCTTATTTTATTGGTCATAAATTTTTACAATAAGCTAAAAGAGTTGTTTATTATATTTAATTATCTTTACAGCATCTTAATGCCTATTTAGTTTGTGTGTATTTCTTTTTATCTTCATAAATTATATGAAATCTGACAACTGCGTGCGCAATACAATTCTCACAACCGCTGCTAGCAACCCACTGCGGATCAAATAATCTACTTGTGCCAATGTCATAGTGGCTCAAATGGAAAGATTTTATGCAGCGGCGGCCGGCCAGGTTAAGTAGGTGTTGGTGAGGTTTACCAAAAAAATATAATCAAATTGAGACATATAAATAAAAAATAAAAGCAACATTATTATATCTGAATTCTGAAATCAATTATTTATTCTCTTTTAATTAATCTAAAAATTAAAAAAGACAGCTAGCTTTATTAACAGTAGGTACTTGACAGTTAAGTCCTGACCTGTGTCACTTGCCGTGTATGATTCAGGAATAGGTGAATATCATTTTTGAAATGCGAAATCCATCTGCATAAGCGTTCACGGTTGCCATTGCAACGTGACGTCAGCCTATCGCTAGTGATAGCTGAGAAAACTAACAGGTGCAGTTCCGTTTAAAAATAGATTATCGGTCTTCACCCACTAGTTGGATGGGTATTTAGTATTCCTTTTTTTCGGAAATTTCGCAACAATATTTCGAAAACAATATTTTGAAATTTAATCTATTATATAGATATTTTTTTATATAGTATAGTGTATAGTATAGTATTTATTAGTTTAGTTTATTCACAGTATTAAGTTTATTTGTTTAGTGCACTTTATTAATTTCTCTGTGGTTTGTTTCGGATTTCGGATATAAAGTGTTCTCGTGGATTTCGTTTGGACAAAAATAATTTTAGACGGACATGACTCCAATTAATGACTTGGTGTGTAATATGTTAGAGATTTCCTTTAGGCATTGGAAAAATGAAGATAAAAGGGATGTTCTTTTACATGGTCGACCAACCAGTATTTTAAACATAGGACTAAAAAAGGAAGTTAAAAAAACAGGCCAGTCGTATAACATTAATTTTAAGTCTTCTTGGTTTACAGAATTCAATTGGTTGTGTAGTAGCTTAGCGTTAAAAAAATGTATTGTTGGCCATGTCTCCTCTTTTAAAATAAACAGTATGTGTGGAATAGAGACGGTTTGGTTGATTTTTTGAATATTAATAGATCGATGCATAAGCACCCAGATTCTAGAGAGTATTTAAAAAACCAATTATTGTTTAGAAATTTTAAACAAAATCAAAATACGATTGCAAGTGCCTTAAAAGAAAACGCTAAATTACATAAACTAAATTTTAATGAAAATGTTCGACTAAACAGGATTTGTTTGCGGACAGTTATTGACGCAGTTTTGTACTTTAACAAACAAGAGTTGTCTTTTAGGGGACATGATGAGAAAAGTGACTCGAGTAATATGGGTAATTTTAAGGAGTTATTAAATCTGTTAATTGTTCAAAGCCCTTTCGAAACTAAAAATCATTACGAAAAAATCAAAAATGTTTTTAGTGGAGAATCAAAAACAATTCAAAAGGAATTAATTGAGTGTAAAATGAGTAATTAATTAATCTCGCTTTTTTTGCAAAATTTGCAAATCCTGGCTATGTATGGACCACTTACGGCCAGTTTCACAACCAGTCGTTAACTCTAGGAGTTAAGTAACCTTTACCCCAAGTTTAACTGACAGATGCCGTTTCACATCCACAGATTCAGTTACGGTTACTTAACCTTAGGTTTCGATTTATTTTTCTTTTGTTGGTAGAATATTATGGGTAATAATCAGAATTTTATGGAATACTGTCAGTAAATATTATGGGCATTGACCAGTATAGATGAGTTATGATACATTTGTCACGTTAGGTTAGATCGAAAACAATATAATATACAAATATTCTCATTTTCAAGTTCTGTTCTGTTCTATGTGTGGTAGTTTTGTTGTAAGTAGAGGTTGTTTATTCTTCCAAATTAAAATTGTAAAATAGAACCCGCAAAAATATTTAAGAGATCTTCAAACACTTCGCCAGAAGAGGAGCAATTACTGATTTCATTATGTATTAAATATAAAAATGTTATTGAATGTCGAGAAACCAATGCTCTCACATGGCGCCAAAAAAATTCTGCATGGATGCAATTGGAGAAAGAGTTCAATGCAGCATGTGGGGGCAATGGATATAGAAATTTTAAGACATTAAAAGAAAAATACATGAATTAAAAAAAGGGTATCTGAAAATAAACTACAATTTAAGATGACTGGAGGTGGTCCATTCATAGAAAAACCACTATCCGAAATGGAATTGGCGGTTTCAGAATTAATTGGAACCGAAAAAATGTCTGGCCTACCAAATATTTATGATAGTGACAGAGGTATGTATACATTCATATTATGTTATCTCTTATATTATGTATATTATATATATATATATATATATATATATATATATATATATATATATATATATATATATATATATATATATATATTTATTAGTTATAACTTAAGCTCTTTTTAGACATAGACTTAAATCCAGAAAATATTATAGACGAATCAGAGGCTGTAGGAAGTTTTTGTCCGGAGAATGTACCCTCTACATCAACAACTGTAGACAGAAGCTGGGAATCATATTCAACAAAAAACTTACAGCAACCTGTAGCAGAGAAGTTGACAACTCCAAGAGGAGGTAAGGTATCAGCTAATATGTTTTGATTATTTACAATAAAATAATGTTTTGTTTTAGCACGGAAGGAGAATGTCACAATTTTTAAAAAAAGTCAAATTTCCAAAATGATTGATTCAAAATCCAGTGAGTTAATCTCAAAAACGCTGGAGTTTGTAAACTATCAAAGAATGAAATTTGATGACGAGCATCAACTAAGAATCAAAAATTTGAAAATAGATAACGAAATAAAACAAATGAAACTAGAGCTATTAAAATTAGATAAGCAAATTAAAGAAAAACAATTATTACTATTAGAAAAGTAGGCACTATTAGAGCCTACTTTTGTTGGCACAAATTGTTTAATTGTTTAATTACTAGTAAATAAGTTTAATTTTTAGATTATTATTAGAATATTTTTTTTTGTTTCTTTAGGACTATTTGTTGTATATATTTTTTAGACATGTTTTATTTAGTTGTGTAGTTTATTTTGTAGATTAAGGAAAAATAAATGTGTGTGTGGTTGGTATATTGATTTCGAAACCTGCAGTTTTATTAACATAATTATATTTAATGTAGATTCATACAGCAAAAAGATAATGGTGATGTACATGAAATCCTCTGCCTTCCTGGTCCTGGTTTTTCTTCTAATTGTCCCTGTAGAATTAATTGAAGCAACCTATATCTTTTGCTATTTGACTTGCTATTATTGTGGTTACCATTATTGGCTTGACAACACTTTTTGTTTGGATTATGGCCTGTTCAAGAATACTTCTCCATTCAGATTTATTTCATGATAAATTTTTATTTTTAAAATTGCACAGTTTCTCATCAGTTGGTGAATGCTTATAGGTATATATTTATTGTGAAGTTTATAATATATATATATATATATATATATATATATATATATATATATATATATATATATATATATATATATATATTCATCTGACCATCTCATTTGTAGCCTTCCTCTTTTTCGTTTGTAACTATATGGAAGTCTATCATCTTATTCCATCTTTCGTCTTTCTGTCTTCCACTTAAGCTTTGCTATCTGCGATAATACATCAGCCACTTTTGTTTTGTCGCGGATCCAAGTATTCCTTTTCTTGTCTGATAGCCTGATGTTCAGCATTTGCCTTTCTTTGGGTCTTTGCTATGTTTTCCATGTTTTTCTTTGTAAACGTCCAATTTCGAGAACCATAGGTGAGAACAGGAAGTATACGTTGGTTGAAGACTCTTGTTTTTAAATATTGAGGGTATTTTCCATTTTTTAGTATATAGGAAAGTTTTCTTAACTATAGCCAAGCCAACCGTATCCTGCTCCTTATTTCTCCGGTCCAATTTTCTTTATTTAACTAGTTGTTCCAAATATACATATTCTTTTACTTGTTCGTATATATATATATATATATATATATATATATATATATATATATATATATATATATATATATAAACCCTTCCTTAACTTAATTATTATTAATTAACTAATTAATTACATTTAAAAATATAAAATTATATATATATATATATATATATATATATATATATATATATATATATATATATATATATATATATATATATATATATATATATATATATATATATATATATATATATATATATATATAATTTTATATTTTTAAATGTAATTAATTAGTTAATTAATAATAATTAAGTTAAGGAAGGGTTTTATGAAAGGAATAAACACTTATTTAACAGGAGGGAAACTCCTTATACTTAGTAAAGACATACTTGCTTAAGTTGTCATACTAGTACAGTGAGTGAAAAACCCTCATTTATTTTACATTAAAATACAAAAAATACACTTTGAGAAATAAAATAAACAAAAACATATTTAACATAATACAAAATTATTACAGGAAAAAAATTGTACCTTTTTTGTAACTACAGTTGAGCAAAATAATTGTTAATAAGATCAATATATATGCAGTATTGCATATATATGAGATCTTCTTCTATTATCAGGATTTAATCTGTTATCTAACATTTCATCTATATTTGGTGCATGAATATTATTTGCAAAACAAATTGCTCTTTCTTGCTCTTGGTGCACTGGTGGATCATTTTCATTTGCATCACAAGCAATATTGTGGAGAACAGCAGTGGCCACTATAATTGGCTGAACACTTTCCAATTTTACTCTGAGTCCCATTGCTAAGGAAGGAAATCTTCGCTTCCATACACCATACTGTCTCTCTACAACATTTCTGGTTCTTATCTGAGACTCATTAAAAAGTTGTTCAGCTGCATTTGTGACATGTGCTAAAGGTTTTATTAGGTAATTTTTAATTGGATAGCCACTATGTCCTAGTAGGACATGTTCACCGTGATTACCTTGTTCAAAAGATGCGCAGATATTTGAGTTTCGAAATATATGTGCACCATGAGTAGAACCAGGCTATCTAGCAACAATATTTCTTATTTTTAGGTTTGGATCTGAAATAGTTTGAACATTTAATGAAAAAAAAAATCTTCCGATTCCTATAAATTTCTGAATTAGCCCCACCTGGAGACTGAATTCTTATATGTGTGCAATCAATAGCACCTATGCATCTAGAAAATTTTTTATGTAAACTGGTAACAAATTTTCCAAGGCTACACTGACTCTTTTTACAACTCTGCTACTTGTTGCTTTACTGACTCCACAGAAATCACCAGTAGTGCGCAAGAATGAACCATTTGCATAGAAATTTAAAGTGAGCAGTAACTGCTGCATAGGTGCAAGAGCATCATTCCTCTAAAATAACATATATTTTAATTGAAAATATATCTGAAACCATTTAATCGACTTACCTGTCTGTATCTTCAATTTGCTCCAAAATATTTTCAACGGTGTTCTTTGAGAATCTAAACCGACAGAAAAAATCTTCATGGTCTAGTTCTTCAAAATGATTTGTTCTGTGCCTAATAATTCTTGGTCTGCCAGCTTCCTCATCACTGCTAAAAAGCATTTACATCATATAAATCCATATCTGATTAATTTGGATTAATTAATAATTTAGGTGTCTGTATACACTCTGTCAATGTCAACAAAACGAAATTAGGTTAGAATATTCCGGTCAAGCTCTAAACCACCGCTTTTACTTCGGGTTAAAAATTTTGTAGGTTTACCACAACCCGAGCTGTTGACCTTATATTGTGAAATCTTTATTTCAGGGTAACCGCTGGTTATCTCCTAAGCGCAAGGTAACTTTACTTTGTGAAACCGGCCGATAATGGCATGCTGCAAAGATTGCTTAGAAAATTTGACCACTAAAGTTTGTGTCCACAATTTAATTTTTTAGTTTATACAGTATACTCCCTCTATAACGAACACGGTTATTACGAGGTTTCGCCTATAACGAGATACATTAGATGTCCCGTGAAATTTCTATTGAACTATAACCGTCTATAGCGAGGCAAATTTGGTTATAACGAGAGAAAATAAGATCCAAAAACGTGTTTTTTATGTTTTTGGTCCGGTCGTGGCCATAAATAAATCCCTTTTCAAACAGCCCCTCAATAAACTTAACTGCAGCCCGCAATAAACTTCTTTACAATGAATAAATGTTTCACATCTTTAGAAAATATATGATAGAATGATACTGGACCATTTAGAGCAGTTAAAAATGACAGAGTTCTTAAAATTGCAGAAGCAATAGTTTATGTTATCCTTGAAAATACGCTTTATACATTATGTAGTTGGAAAAAAATACAAGTACAGATTTTTTGTTTTAATATATTTCATTGACAAAAAAAGTAAATAACTTTTTTTTCAAAAACGCCATTCAAACAATATTTATTAGCATCTTATATTGCTCCGAATGGCTTCACTATAGGAAGTTATTGGTTTAGAAAACTACAGATTCATATGTATGCACAGTATTATTATTGTCTGATATAACGAGATCGGCTTATAACGAGGTAATTAGTCTGTCATTTCAGTTCTCGTTATAGAGGGAGTCTACTGTATATGTTTTTGTAGTACTTTGTTTGTTTCTAATTAAAGTTTTAAATGTTTTTTTCATTATTTAGTCGTTGTTCACAAATTTGAAGAAATATGCGTTGAAATTGTAAACATTTTTTAAATTTACCTAATACAACTTAAAAATTTTTTGGAATTTTTCTGTAATAAACATTATATAGTAAATGATTTGTTTAACCCTTTCGGTCTGATTTTATGGTATAGTCCCGGTGTGTATGTGAGTGTAGAAACATACCATAGATTTATCATAAGCAGGTGCTGTGATCTAGCGCCAAAAAGATTAAATAAAATAAAATATTATAGAAAACATGGATGACTCCTATTGACAATGCAGTACTCTAAAATATCGTTGTTTTATTGTACTACAGATTGTACCAACCGGTTAGAAAAATTCTTTGCTACAGATAAATGTACCTTTGTGATGCACAAAGTGTTTATTTAGGGCATTTTTGACTTTGTTTTGTTATTTGAGTGAGTTAAAGACACGTGCACTGTGGTGTACACTGGGTTTCAATGGTCAAATTGAACTAGGTAAGTGTAGGTAGCCTCACTTTTTGTTAATTTTTTTTTATAATATGTTTTTTGTAGATAACAATGAGTCGAATTGATCGAGAAAAGCCGTTGACGTACGACGAACTTGTTGAATTGATAAACGACATTGAAGTTCTTAGTGATGACGGAGACGATGGATGGGAAACAGATTTTCACGAAGAAAAAAGACAATATCAGTAATGTTAGTAAATTATATTTTTGTATATTTAGGCTTTCGTGATTGTGCTGATGAAACAATTGCCACAACGTCAAAGGAAGTGCAGCCTGAACAAGCAAGTGAAGACGAGCAAGTAAATTCTTCAGAGGTACTAGATGTTGAAGTAATCGAACGTCAGCCCGTGCCCTCTACTACTGTCTGTCAAAAAAACATTAAAAGTAGCAAAGCCGCTCTTCTCAATGAGTATATAGAAAATGAGCTAACGCTCAAAAAAATATATCATAGCGAAAAATATGATCTATGCAACTCCAAACGTAAATTGGTTTGAACCAGAGATCGATTGCCGTACTGACTTGAATAATCCTGTGCATTTCATGAGAGAATATTTTACTCAAGAACTTTTTACTATAATGGCAGAAAATACCAATCTTTATGCAGTTCAACAACATTCCCGATTTGTGCCAACAACATCAGAATTAGAAATGTTTGTGAGGTTGCACATCATAATGGGAAACTTGAGCTACCCACGCATTAGATGTTACTGGGAGAACAATTACTAGCTTATTCCGATGGTAGCAGACAATATGACTCGAGATCGGTTCTTCAAATTACGTCAACATTTACATTTTGTGAACGTAGAAGAGAAGCCGGTCAATAGAATCAAGACAGATTTTTGAAAGGTGCGGCCACTGTACGACATTCTTCGCTCCAAAATGCGACAATTACCTTTGAAAAACACATAAAGCGTTGATGAACAAATGGTCCCTTTCAAAAGACGTCAAACAGTACGTCAGGGGAAAACCATGTCCTTGGGGGATAAAAATATTTGCGCTATGTGGCTCCAGCTGATTCTCCAAGGTAAAGTAAATGGTAAGAGAGGACCGGGAAGAAGACGTATTTCCTGGCTTCAAAATTTACGAAAGTGGTATAACACGACTACCACTGAACTGTTCCGCGCTGCAATAAACAAAGTAAAGATAGCCGTGATGATCGCCAACATCCGGAACGGATAGGCACTTTAAGAAGAGGCACCAGTGGTAGAATGTATGACTTCTTGATATACCAAGGTTCTTCTACAGAGCTCAATCCCCAAGAGAAAGAAGCTTACGGACAGGGGGCTGCAGTAGTTCTGAAATTGTGTGAGCGAATAAAAGAAAATAACATCAGATTATTTTTTGACAACTAGTGTTCAAATTATAATCTCCTCCAAACTTTTAGACGCAAGCACATTTATGTATCATGCACTGCTCGAATAGACAGATTTAAAAATCCGCCATTTTCAAGTGATCTTGAAATGAAAAGACAAGGCCGTGGTATTGCCCGGAAACTTCTAAGTGAAGACGGAGAGGTCATTCTTACGAAATGGTTTGTCAACAAGGCAGTGGTAATGGCCTCACACTATATGAGTGTGAGTACGGTGGACCAGCGTAGAAGATGGTATAAGGTGGCGAATGATAACTTCAATAATAACATCTTCATGATGGCCTTGATAACATCGATGAAGACATGAGAACTGTGCGAATACGTACTTAGCGAAGAAAGGCGATGGATAGGAATGACTGGAAAGAAGTTCATGAGAAGACTAGAATCCCCGCAGGGTTGTAAAGCCAGAATGATGATAATGATGAACTTTATTGATTATATCGTTAAATATTTCCAAAATTTCTAAATTTAATAATTTCTTCTTCTTTGTTTTTAATATAATATCTTAACATAAAATGTAAAACTCAACACTGTTATATATTTAATTTGATACATTTCGCCTAATTATCATATTTCTTAGAAGAAAATAATTTTAAAATAACTATTTCTGTTTGCAAACTATTTATATTCCAAAAACTTTTATTTCAAGTATTATTGTTCTTCAAATGCTTTTAAAATTTTATTATATACCAAAATTCCATTTAAGAGTGTATACTCGTAAGTACTTACATCTGGTCGACAGACTTTTTTCACTTTACCTATTTACCTCTCGTTCACTGACAAAGAATACAGAATGTAGACGCATTCATTTTATGATATTTATTTTAAATCCTTATTTTGTCGGTAAACATCAAGTGTATCAAAGTGAAAATTTTGATAAATATATTTCAAAATGACAAATCGAGCTTTTTGCAGTTCTAACGGATGCAAAAACTCAAAAGCAAAAAATAAAAATTTAAGTTTTCATCGTTTTCCTAAAGATGAAAGGTAAATTATAGTATTTTACTATACATATTTGATATGTATAGTAGACCGACTAAAGATCAAAATCCCCTACGTAAGCCATTATCTCATTTTAATATCCAAGTTGAAAACTATTTAAAGAATCATTTAAATTGGATTAAATCATGGAAATGTAAAGATATTGAAACTAACCCACCCTCTTTTAATGGATTTTATTTAACAATTAATAGTAGTGTTTTAATGCAGTGAGACGAAATGAAAAAAGAGGGTAATGAATATTTATTAACTTCAGGGCTTAACCAAGATCCGTTAGAAAATTTATTCGGAACGCTTAGAAATAGATCTGGTTATAATTAAAATCCAACTGCGATGCAATTAAGGCAAACTTTACAATATACAATGTATGCTAATTTAACATCTGTTTCTAAATTCACTAATTGCAAAGCTGACGAAACTATAACGCTACTCTTCCTCTTCAAGTCATCCTTTCCATTGTTTTTTATTGTACGCTACTTGTAGCCAATTTTTCCCGGCAGTCGCCAATAACGATAATAGCAATTCCGAATTTAATTGATTTACAAAAATCCGTCGATGAATTAAATGAAGATATTGAAGAAAAAAATGATGGACAAATAAGCTTTAATAATAAACGTATTGATTCTGTAACTGATTTAGAGGTTTGCGCTTTTATGGATACAGGGAATGAAATTTCAGAAAAACATGATGCAAATATTAAAAATACTATTTATTCTAATGATCCTTTAAACAAAAAATGCTCACGGTTTTCAGATGTACAAGATTGTAATAGCGATTCTGATGATTCGGTAATATCTTATAAGGACGTTGATGAGTTTGTCGAAGATGAATTAGGTAGTACATCTAGGTTGAATGAAGTTTTTGATTGTAAATCATTCGATACAAATCTGACCATCGACGAGGAACTTTCAGAAACAAGTTTAAAATGTTTATCAATATTTGAAAGAGTATCAAATAATGCATCTTCGGCTGCCTCAACTTCTCTTTATCTCAATTCAGTTAAGTACCTTGCCGGATATGTTGCATACAAATGTCAAAAAAAAAACTAATTGTGAAAAGTGTGAAAATTATTTTGTTCGTAAAAATGTTAATTTTGTTTCAATGACAGATCTTTTATTATTTTTTAAAGCTTATAAAGTTTCTCAAAATAGTAACGAACTTGGTAATCTTTGCGTACCTACAGATGAATTTACAGAAGTAATACGTATTTCACTTGATATTTTTGATGTTGAGTTTAAAAATGTTTATTTGGAAAATGTCAGTAAATTGATTTTAAATAATGCTATAAAAAAAAATTAAATGAAATCAATCCATCATTTTTAAACATTGATGACTCTTGTAAATCACATAAATATAGCTAAATTAAATATTACAATTATTTTGTAAATTGATATATTTGTCAATTATTTTGTAAACTGATATATTTGGAAATGAAGCCAGAAATCTCAAAACATGAATTGCTAGAAAGATGGTTAGCAGTTGAAAATTTCTTAAATATTTTTGAAAAAAATGTACCTGCTTTTTGTTAGGTATTTTTTGGTACTTTCAGATGCACATGCAGTACAGTGTACTTTCAGTGTGCAGTGAAAGTGGTCATATTGTGCGACAATAAAATATTTTTTATCATGGCTACGTTTATTGTTGCCCCGGGGAGCGAACTAACCCTTGAACAAATTTGGAACATTAGTTCCAAATGCCTGTTGATAGCAATACAGATGTGTCAATCTGTCTCTCATTTTAAAAGAAGCTCACTGTCTAGTTCTAAACTTATTCAATATCAAATACAATCTGGTATTGAAGAGACCAAAAAATTAATACAAGATGTTTCTACTAGACGGAACTCAACATATTTTATGTTAAACAGATTTGTTGAATTACAAAATTGTGTTCGAGCAACTGTAGGAATTGTAAATGAAAACTTTCCAATTTTAACGACAGAAGAATGGCAAATAATCAAGGAGTTGTGTGAAATTTTGTGTCACTTTGAAGAAGCAACAACTTCAATGAGTGGGGAATCATACATTTTTGCCTCGGTGGTGATTCTTTTAACTCGAGGATTACTTAATGTGTGTGGAAAGTTACAATAAGAAAACTATAATGTACTTTCGAAAAGTGTTTTGCAAAGTCTTCAAGGTTTGAGGAGTAGATTATTAAATGTTGAATATAGTAACACATTAGCATTGTGCACTATTTTGGACCCGCGATTTAAAACATTTGCTTTTAAGAACGCCGATGCAGTAGAAAAGGTAAAAAAAATATTAATAAACTAAAAAATATTACAAGTCAACAGCAATCTGTAAAATCAACTACAATTTCAAATAATCAAAGTAACCAATTAAATTCACCTGCTCTATTCATTTGGAACTACCTAACTGAAAATTTATCTGGACAGTCAGACAGCATATCTTCAAACGCCAGGACGCGAGCCATAATGGAAGTCCAAAGGTATTTGGAAGATACTGTGTTACCAAAAACTGTTAATCCACTTAATTGGTGGAAAGAAAATTGTTACAACTATCCATTTCTTTCAAAGTTATTTAGACAGAAGTGTTGTGCACTCGCAACAAGTGTACCATGCGAACGCTTATTTTCTAAAGCTGAGAATATCATAAATGATCGCAGAACACGTTTAGGACCCAAAAAATTTAGAGCAGCTCCTTTTTTTTAATACAATTTGCTCTAATAAATAACTTCTTACCTGTTACTGTATATTTAGTACTTAAAGTACTTAGTTTCTTAACGTTTTTTTTTATTGTCTATAAGTTTTTAAAATTTTAATTATTGTTAACTTGTCTCATTTTAATATATATATATATATATATATATATATATATATATATATATATATATATATATATATATATATATATATATATATATATATACATCCGTCTAACAATTGGAAGTCCATACATTACCAATATACCGACAACTCGACGTCCAGCAACAATCGGACGTCCGATTGTAATCCATATTATAATTCGACTTTCCTGACATACACAAACATGTTAAATAAATTTTAGGTGGCTCTGATATTGACGCCAAAATGAAATTTTCATGGTATTATACGTATACTATTAGTTCAATAAAATATCTTTTGAGTGCGCCACTATCATTTTAAAATATACATATCGTTATGTTAACATAATATACTTACTTCTCCCCATTTCATCGACAATCGGCCGTCCAAAAAACTGGCAACAAGGTAAGTGACTGGTTTATTGCAAATATGCTGTTAGGTATAATATTTTTTAGTTATTGAGATACAATATGATCGGAAGGTTATTTACAGCTGAATATGTAAGTTGTAATATTTCAGATGTTTTGTAAGTTCTAATAAAATAAATATTTACAGTATCACTGTACTTCAACCAATGGCAGAAACTTGAAAAAAAGCAACTGGTTCTGTAATAAATCACTATCTCCTATAAAAGATGTTTTGAATGACGGAAGAAACAATTCACCAGTGAAAGAAATGGAAGATAGTTTACAAGATCGTAGCGTAACTTCGTCCGGGGATTCCAGTGTGGAACAATTATACAGAGAAGTAGGTTCTTATAATTATATACAATTAAAGTAAATTGAAGTAATCGTGATATAATTTATTATGACAACGCAAAATAAATATTTGCGTACACGCAATTTATGAAATAAAAAAAGCTTGTATTCACACGTAATTTTTTTTTGTTTAAAAAGCTTTTAAATCAAATTTTTATACATAAATACCTACGAGCTATTTTTTCATTTCATAATTTATTGTAGCTCCAGTAGACATAAAATTTAAAATTGATTTTCTTTATTTAATTGTACACAACTTTAGTATAGGTTCTTCTTCTTCTTCTTATTGCATTATAACTCTGGATGGGTCTTTGCCTGTTTGACTATTTCACTCCATTTAGACTTCTCTCGCGCTGCGTCTTACTTCTCCATTGTAAGTATTATGTTCATGGTTTTCAGATCGTCTTCCACGGTATCCAACCATCTCATTCTGGGTCTTCCCCTCTCTTTCGCCTTTCTGGTGGTTTCCATTGTAAAATTTTCTTTGTTGATTTTGAGTCTTTTAATCTTTGGACATTACACCGCCATACCTACGTCTGATTTTAAATCGTACAATATCATGCCTTTCGTTTATTTCATTGATCTCAACGTTCTTCTGATCCTCCAAGTGCCATCCTCTTGTACTGGTCCATATACTTTTTTTAATATCTTTATATAAAATATCTCAAGATGTTCTTCATCTTTTTTTGTCATTAACCAGGTCTCACACACATCCATAGGTTGCTACAGGTCTAATTCATGTTCTGTTATTAATCATGATGGCCCTTCTGTCTAATAATTTTGATTTCATCTGTCATGTGCCCACTCGTTCGAAGTTGTATTTATCTCTAGCGATACTGTTTTCATTAAGTGCGTTCGCAAAACTGTCGGCGACTTTTTGTACACGCATGCATTTTTTTCCCATGCATTTGTTTCCAGTCTTTCTCATTTTTTCATTTATTTTTCTATCCAATTAAGCGTTTTCGTCTATGATTGATCCCAGATATTTGTTTCCCATCCAATCTTATTTTATTATTTTTCGTACTAGCAATAATCAGAGTTTTGGTTTTGTAGTGTCAATTTTCATATTCCTTGATGTTTGCCAACAATGCCATGTCATCTGCAAACATTAGTTCAGTCAGTTGTGTTTGTTTTCAGATATTCAATTTTTTATTTCCTCATTCAATACTAGTGAAAATAGTAGATTAATACACACCCCTGCTTGACTTCTTGCCTTATAATAAATTCCTTAGGTTTTTACGATATTGGCATTAATTTTGTACAATACATATATTTTAATACTTTTGCTCAATTTTTGTCTACTCCTCTTTTCATATGTCTTCTCTTCGTATTCTGTCAAATACATTCTCCAGATCTACGAAACATATGTGTTTGTCGTTATTCTTGATAACTAGTTTCTCACTCGCTTCTCTGATTTGCCTATCTTACAGCTAGAACACTTAACAGGGCAGTAGTAGAATATTGGTGGTATTATGGCTGTTTCCTGCCTATTGGTACTTTTGTCTTTTTCATTATTTCATAGATTAATTCAGCTATTCTAAAATTTCTAAATGTCCTTTTCTTCCTGCGTATTTTATCACATCCGCAGTGATGTTATCTTTAGGTACCTGATAATTTGATATTTTACTCTTTTTATTGAGTCTTCTGTTTAATATTCTTTTATGAGTACCATGATTTTTTCTTATTTTGTAATTTCTTCCTCCTCTTATTCTGGTATGTCTGTGTATGTTAGCTCGTCGAAATACTTTTTCCATCGTTCTATTATTTTTTATTTTTCTCTTATTATTTTTCCAATTTTTTCTTTTGCGTTTATCATCGTATATTTCCTTTCTGTTTTATTTGTTTAAGCTAGAGATTAATTTTTGATATTCTCTACATATTCAGACTAAAAGTCTCCCATGATTTTTGTTTTGTTTTTTATTGCTATTTTCAGTTATTTTCGCTTTTTTTGTATAGGTACTTCATAATATTCAGGGTTTTAGCATTTTTTTCATTTGTGTTTGTTTCTTATTTTTATACTTACCTTGTCTGTCCGCCATATATTTTTTTCACATTATTATTTCTCACCTTCATTTTACCACAACTTTCCTCTACCTTTGTCAGTATTTCATTTTTAAGACGTTTCCATTTTTTTATGCTTTTGTTTTGTTCTTTATCGTTTAATGTAGTACCTATAATTTCTTAATATCTCTTTGAACAATTTTTCTTCCATAATCTACAGTTGTATTTTTTTCCTGACATCAGTGCTTTTATTTTAAATTTATTTAAGATTATAGAAAACCAAATTTTTCACATCTTATACAGGAAATACTAGTTAACCCTCTATAATTCGACTTTTTATGATCCGACATGCTCGATAGTCCGACATTTCCCGTAGATCCAAGAACAAGCGATGACAGACTGTTTACGCAAAAACGCAAAAGCATAACATATAGAAATATAATATATATATATATATATATATATATATATATATATATATATATATATATATATATATATATATATATTTTTGTTTATTTTTGTTAACAAAAATGCACGTTTCATTTCCACATTAACCTAACAGAATTTTCATATAATACTGTACATAAATGTCTTGTGGCCTACTGCTAGCAAAAAAATGCCAAAAATTGGAAAATTGTCAAAAATTTTCGTATTCCAGACATTTCCGGCAATCCGATATTTCTTCGGTCCCATGTCGGATTATTAAGACTCAATTGTAGTAATAAAAAAGTTTTTATATTTAATGGTAAAAAAATATGATCACATAAATGTCAAGTATGAATTATAAAAACTTATTTTAGATAAAAAGTAACCCTTTTAAATTTAGATGTCTGTATAAATACTCTTTTAGACTTTACAACGAACTCAATCAATCAATCAATAATTGTAAAATTTTTATCTTGTTCAAAAAGAACTTAAACCGGATATAAATACTCTCAGATCGTAATACAATACTCGACAACACTGTTGGAGTTCAGATTGGTCTGAGAATGTAAACAAATATTCACTAAGGACTTCCGATAATCGTAAAACTAAACTAAATGTATATCAATAGGGCGTACTATTGTTAGTAGAACGAACGGTCGTCATTTTGATAGAAAAGTGAAACATAATTTTAATATACAGGGACTCGGACGTCCAACTCTCGTTTTTTATAAGGACTTCTGATTGATGGTGGGATGTATATATATATATATATATATATATATATATATATATATATATATATATATATATATATATATAGATAGATCTAGCGGTTAATGAGAGCTCCGTACTAAAACGGTATTATACTAACTCCAGGCGAATATACACCGTGTATATTATTATCTGGGTAGCGCTTTATGTGGACTCCGACCAACACGTCGGATTAAGTGGACTCTGTAATAGGTTAAAACACTTTTGGGATCCGTATACATTTCTTTGCGTACCCAACTAAACTCCTCCGATGTTGCCAATAATTTGATTAGTCGTAGATTTTTAAATTTTACAGCAGGTACGTTTTGGAACTTCAAATTTATTTAAATATCAATCAATTTAGTCATCGAGAAATTTCACAAATACGTACTTGGTTAATGTAGTTAAATATTTTAATAATTATAATTTAGATTACTTGCTTTAATTATAGATAAACTGAAATTAGTGTCTATTATAAACTTTGAATAGGCAAGTGTCCATTTTTATGTACTAGAATTTTTTTTAATACATTGGCACTGAAATATTTATTATATTATAAATGTACTTTCCGATGTTTCGATTGCTATAGTGTATGACTTACAATATTTGTTTCATCAAGCAGTAAAATTTAAATTATAATAATTTATAAATCAATCTTAAAATTATAATTTTTTACTGTCTAATTTAAATATTTCGATTTTTTAATGTAGGGAATTCAATATACTACTATACTTTAGATACACATAAACACATAGATATAATATTTCGGTGTCTTATGGTATAATTTTAGCCAACATATCTATTACAATTACATATAATATGTTCGGCCTTATCGTTTTAAATACTTTGTCGCTTGTGCAAGCTATCATTGTTTTCAATGTTAAATCATTGTTTTTTGTATCTTGCGTTGTCAGGCATATAATTTTTAATTTAGAAGTACATGTATGTATAATATTCTTTTTTCTGTCACTTGGTTTAAATATAGTACACTTACATTCTTCTTGCTTATTTATTTTTATTCGTAATACTTATAAAGTATGTAATAACGTACCCGTTGTTGCAAAAATCAACAACGGGTACGAAAGATATCAGGTATTAGGGGTAGTATTTGTCAATCGAAATGCCGCTTACGACATATTAAATTAGAGAAAATTTCTCCAAAAATTCTATGACGTCCTCTTAGATGAAAACATCACTTGTTTTATTCACAATCTAGATTGAATTGCTCTCTTCTGTTGATTCGCTTGTATTTGTTTTTCATTTTGTTGATTTTAAGTAAAACATTTTTCGTGTTCTCTTCACTTTGTTGAAGATGTCGCAGACGGGAGAGAGTTTCTTATGAGATCAATATCATTACCATATGCTAGAAGTGCTTGGTACTTTGGGCCATTAATGGATTGCATTTTAAATAGGCGATTTCTATTTTAGTAAGCTGTTCTTTAATTTTTTGAATATTTGAATTGAGAATCTGTATATTATTCGACTGTTTTATAACAGTGTTTCTTGTGTTATAGAATATAGTGCTGTTTATATAGTGCTGTTTAATAATAATAAAGTTCAAGCAACAATTCATATATGCAATAACTTGGTACTGATATCTCTGCTCCCCCATACCAGGTAGCAGTCCCGAAAACATTAAAACTGCTACACTCATGCTTCCTATTATCCAACGATTAGCCAGTCCAGGACTATACCCTTATTATGGTACTAATATTGCTGCTGTCCCTTATAAGTGAATAAAATATGCAAGGAAGGTTTTGGCAATTTAATAGGATTTTGTATGTTAGAATATTATTACTCCGAGAAAGTGAAAAATATCTATTTGTTATACGGATTTAATCTATAGATGAAATATTAGAATGCTATTAGCAGCAAATAATATGGCAGATAATATGCTGGAATTAGCAGTAGCATGTACTAACAGTGGCCATACCTAGTCCACTGTTAGTACATGCTTTTAGAAAAAAGAAAGCCAACTTATCCAATTTAAAAGCAGACAAAATCAATTCCAAATATGGATCGTAAGCCAATCCCTTATGTAAAGACTCTAAAGTAATAATTAGTGAAACTGTAAGCCAACAGCATAAAGTGCTGGTACTAGATATACAAGTAAAGTATGAAATAAAACCAAAATATCGAGGAGAGTCACAAAAACAATTAATTGACGTTAACAAGCGACAAAGTAGTTCAATTTAGAACAAAAATAAAAAAAAGAATGTGTTGGAATATGGAAAAAGGTCATAATGAAATTTGGAGAAATGTGTCAAAAATTATTAAAGAGGGTGTAACTAAAATACTTGAAAAAATCTCAGAAAATTGACTTAAAAATTGGTAAATATAGATAGTCAGACGATGTTTAAGACAATATAAAAGACAAGAGAAGATTATATAAGGAGGGACAAGAAAAAATATCAGAATAAGATTATCAAAAGTATCAAATAGATAAAGAGGAAGCAAATGTGCGGTAGCACAATCTAAGGTAGCAGCGCATGAAAAGCTGTACAATGAACTGAGTACTAAGAAAAAAACATATACAAAATTGTTAAAAGTGGAGCAAAGAAAACCAAAGATTTTAATCAGATTAAATGTATACGAGATAAATACATTAAACTATTTATGCAAGGAAAGGATCTAAAAAATAGCTACAAGGAGTTCTTTAACGACCAATTAAACTAAGAGTTTGAGAAAGCATCTATAGAGGCAACAGAGACAGTAATAGCAATGGTGCCGAAAATGACGACCGCGGAAGTAATTCAAGAGCTACATAAGATGAAAAAAGAAAAGGCATAGGTCCTGATGGCATCCCTGGATATATATGATCAGCATTAGGAAAATCAGGAACAAGTTGGCTAACAGGACTATTTAATAGAATTTTGAAAGTAAGGCGAATACCGGATGAATGGAGAAGTAGCATTTTAGTACCTGTATACAAAAACAAAGTAGATGTTAAACTCTGTACAAACTATAGAGCCCTAAAACTACTCTGTCACACCATGAAACTGTGGGAGAGAATAATTGATAGTAGGATAGAGGAAGAAACAGAAATATTAGGAAATCAGTTTAAATTCATGCAAGGCATATTAACAACGGATGCAATTTTTATCATAAGGCAAGTAATGGAAAACTAATGTTAGAACAAGTGAGGGTAAGACTGATAAATTTCATTTGAGAATAGTATTGCATCAGGGGTCAGTGCTAATCCCTTATTTCTTCTAATTAGTGTTGGAAAAATTGACGAAAACATGTTAAGGAGATATCCCTTGGTGCCTTATGTATGCTAACGATGTGGTTTTAGTAAGAGATAAGGAGAGATAATTGAATTAATGATTGAGACAATGGAGATGGGCGCTTGAGCAAAAAGGTCTAAAAATAAGGTAAACAAAAACAGAGTATCTAAAGTGTGCATTTAAAAATCAACATTAGATATTGATATTGGATACCCTATACTATTTAATCAACGGAAATACTAAGATCACACGGGGAGAATAATATGGGTTATTTCTGGTTTCGTCAAAATTTACGCTGAAATTACTAACAAGAGAGTGCTCTCACTTCCACATGTTGAAATTGATATATAGTACCAACAGATGCTAGTCATATACCATCAGCACTAATAAAATGGAAACTATCAAATTAATGTCAATTTCATTTAATCAAACGTACTAACCTTAAAAATGATCATTTAAGATAACACACCTCAAAAATATTGACAATAAATTAAAAATAGCTTAAGCGTTATAAAAGTAACAGAGCAGCAAAGCTCACAGCATGAGAATAGTGCCTCGTACTTTTATAAAGAAATTTGTTGACAGACAAATATTTATTTTTTTATATACTAGGTTCTAAGAAAAGTGTACCAGATCTTAGATATTATAAATTTCGTCATAGGTGCAAATTATAAATGAAAACCAAATGATAGAGCATATAGTGAAATATAAATATCTTAGCCCTCTATTGCCCGACTTTTTTGTAAACTTGTTTGTTTATAAAATGTTTTAATTTGTATATGTGCTCAAATATCCATTTACAACAACTAGTAATTTTTTTAGATTTTTTAAATTTCGTTTGGGGAGAGTTTTGGGAGTGTTTAGCAAAAACTAACGAATTAAGTTATATACTTATTTATTATGTCATTCAAAAAAACAAATATTTGTAGTTAGTTGTAAAACATAAAGCAACTTTACATTTATCGCACATTACTTTAGAAGTATTACAACATCCTGGTTTTTTGCATCTTTCCTTTTTTTCAGAAATTACTGGCCAGTGGAAGGTTTGGTCAAGCCTAACTTCCTTTGGTAGTACAATAGCAGTAGATCCTCTCCTCTGTTTTTTTACAATTTCGTTCTCAATTTCACTGAGCCTGGGACGTCCTTTGTTTTTGATCTGATCATTGCTTGCTAACAGTACGCTACATAAGTGGGACTTATGTAGCGTACTGGTTTTTCTTTTTAATTTCAAAGTAATCGCAATCACGACGATGCAACAACTAGCTGTTAACAACAGCTAAATCCAGAAGGTGAAAAAATATTTTTAGATACCACTTTTTAGATCTTATGTCTGTTCGGTAAAGAGCAATTAGTGAATCCATAAGATCGACACCTCCAATAAATTTATTATAAAATTGTACTGAATTTGGACAGCATACAATAATTCTTGATTTTTGTTTCTTATCCCACCTCTTGACTAACGAAGTAGGCTTAGAACCAACAAATGTACTAAGCAAATGAACCGGTTTATTATCGTACCACTTTAACGCTGTTTGTCTTATGCCATCTACTGTAGCGTGCTTTTCTTCTACAGTACCTCTGCCCTGTTTCTTCATATTCTTGTCATCAGAAAAATGGCAATAAGGCAATCTGTTTGGAAGAACAGTTCCCAAACATTGCAGTCCACGTTTTTCCATTTCAATCTGCAACTGAATGCCATTGAACCAGTTGTCAAAATATACTTTATAGTATTTAAAAAGGTGAAAGAAATAATAAGTTAGACTTACTCACAATCAATTTAATTTAACTAACCGGACGACCGGTTTCGCTTTCTATAATATGCAAAGCATCATCAGGTCACGATACAAAGTATTTGTATCGTGACCTGATGATGCTTTGCATATTATAGAAAGCGAAACCGGTCGTCCGATTAGTTAAATTAAATTGATTGTGAGTAAGTCTAACTTATTATTTCTTTCACCTTTTGAAATGGACTCACACAAGCAACACATTCATGATTTTTATAGTATTTGTTTGGTTTGATTATCTCACACAATCTTATTACTACATTACCGCTGGTGTCTACATTAGGTAAATGAAGGGGATCTTTAACGGCTCCTGTATATAATTCCCAGTTATAAACAATATCATTGCTATCACACAAAACAAATGCCTTGTATCCCCATTTTTTGGGTTTGTTCTTCATATATTGTTTTAAAGAATGTGCCTCTTTGAATGGTATAATTTGTTCATCAATACACAATTTTTCACTCATTGGAATACTTTGAAAATTTTAAAATAGACCGTTGATGAATGGTCTAATTTTGTATAACTTATCATTATTGTTGACCATATTTTCGTTATTATTGAAATGCATTTTAGTTTTTATTTCTTCCCAGCGATTCCTAGATATAGTATCGACTATTTGAGCAATACGTGTTTCCTTCTGCCAAAATGATCTTGTCCTTGGCAAGCCATATATTGACATCAGTAGAACAGATCCAATAAATTGGTTTAATTCTGCTAGTGTCATATTCAATGGTTTATTTATATTCTTTTGCAGTGCATACAAATTACTTTGTTCTACTATGTTTTCCAGCATATTGGTAGATATCATCTTTTTAAAATAATGTAGAGGGGATTCCGGTTCTAATAATTTGCATGTTGGTAAATTACCTTTCCATTCTGGAATTGGATATACTGTTCGAGAACCACTCTTCCACTGAATGTTTTTTACGATCATTTTTGACCTTTTGAGCACATTTTGTTCAGTGTGTTTTTCAGTTTTATCGGTATCGCCCTCATCTTCATCTTAGTCTAAATCTAAATTGGTATCCTGGTCTAAATTTGTTTCGTACAAATCGTCTTCATTTTCCATTTTATTTGATTCTGGATCGATTAATATCTGGGTACCTGGAAAATTTATTATTACTTTCTTATTATCACTATCAAAGTCAGAGTCTTTGGATTCCTCGGATATTTACTGCTTTTCCCGTAGAACGTTTTTGTATCCATCTTAAAGAAATAATTTAAAATAATATGGTAAAGTGTGGATTCAAAGCAACATACCTGTTTTTTATCACAGTACTGAAACAACACAATAAAATAAACAAATGTCAACGGTAATCAATATCTAAATGCTGATATAATGCCTCTGTATGTATTTTTATATAAATTGTACACAATTTATAACAATAAATCACGATCGAAAATACAAACTAATAAGGCAGTCATGTCCATTTGACATACTGTTAAACATTTCCATATAGGTTTCATCATAGGTTCATAGAGTGTATTAAAATGTATAACCAAATATTGCCTGAAATTAACAGAGGGCATACTAGAGTCGGAAATTGTTTTAAAAAAGTTTTCTGCATCAAAAACTCCTTTGTTACCTTGAGTACACACGGGGCTATAGAGGGTTAAAATAGCTGTATCGAGCGAGGATAAGGTTATTGATGAGGAAAAAAAGACCTATCGCTAAGGAAGTGAGAAAGTAATAGGCAAACGCAAAGAGCACTTTAATTACATTAAATGAAATATGCATTACAATCTATCATGACACACATATCTTGATACACATAAAACAAGACAATTAATAAACACGTTAAGAGAATCTTAAGAAATAATAACCAAAATTTAATTTTTAATACACAAAAGAAATAATGATATACAGAAGATACACAAATTAAAAAAACGTTATCCCCTTATTGTACGCAAGAGAGATACCTCTAGGAAAAATCAAAACGATCGAAAATATATACCAAAACAACACAATAAAAGTAAAAGTAGAAGAAGAACTAACCGACCCTATTGAAGGTGACAATGGAATAAGACAGGAATATTACCTGAGTCCTCTATTATTCAACCTGATTATGGATGAAATAATAAAAAATAAGAACTAAAAAAGGATACCAAATGGAAGAAAAACAAATTAAAATAATCTGCTGTGCAGACGACGCAATACTACTCTTTTAAAGTGAAAATGATTTACAACGTATGCTGTACCAATTTCATATAACCGCCAGAAAATTTAATATGTTAATTTGCCCAAAAGAGACAAAATGCATGGTTACAACAGCAAATTTACTAAGATGTTAATTGGAGCTGGAAGGTCATATAATAGAACAAGTGTTAGAGCTTAAATATCTAGGCATCACATTATCTAGCTACGG
Organism: Diabrotica undecimpunctata; assembly: GCF_040954645.1. Classification (NCBI taxonomy): domain Eukaryota; kingdom Metazoa; phylum Arthropoda; class Insecta; order Coleoptera; family Chrysomelidae; genus Diabrotica; species Diabrotica undecimpunctata. The sequence continues at coordinate 63,272,246 of NC_092811.1, forward strand.
AAAGCTCGAAACTAAAGTGGAAGACCCAGTGAATAGAGCAAACAGAGCCACAGGCTGCATAAATGAAACATTATGAAGAAATAAAAATATCGAAACAGAAACGAAAGGCAGAATTTACAAAACAGTCATCAGACCAATAATGACATACGCGGCAGAAACAAGATCTGACACAGAGAGGACAAAAAGGATATGAAACAGCAGAGATGAAAACACTTGATGGAGAAAAATTGATGGTAAGACACTATGGGACAGAGCTGGAAGTACAGATATACGACGTAGATGCAAGGTGAAGAACATCAAAAACTGGTTAAGAAATAGAAGAGTAGAATGAAACGATCATATAAGCCGAATGACAACAAATAAAACAATAAAGACGGCAAGAGACGGTTAACCCATAGGAAGACGATCAGTAGGACGACCACGAAAACGATGGAAAGGCAACTTACTGGAGGCACATTGAAAAACAGACAGTTATGTCTATATGAAAAGAAAAAGTAGAAGAAGAAGAAGATACACAGGATAACCATTAAAATAGTTGCAAGAAAGATAAAATAAATCAGTCATATTAATGTAGAATAGCAGAGGACAGAGTATTTGTCATAGCTTTGGACAAGTACCCAATTGAAAAAGAACACAGGTCGTTTAAAAAAGACGGAACTCTAGAAAGAAAATAGCATAGATTTAAAAAAATAAAAGCATAAACATGTCTTTTTCTACTTTTTTAATATTGAAGATACGTAAATAGTACATTGAATTAAAATGTAACCTCTGATATCTGTGATAAACCCATCACCTGAACAGTGGCGCCGATGTATGTAGTTAAGATTGTTTACACTTATTTTACCTGTTTATTTTTTTATTATCTATATATGAGTTGTGACAGATATCACAAACTTATTTATTTTCCACAAAGAGGTTCTTTAGAACCTAAAATTATTACTATACAAATCTGATTCGACATATCTTCAAAAAGTAATACACGGCATGTAAAATTTAAATTTTTAATAAAAAGTAAAAGATTACGCATTACTTATGGGGTTTAAAAAACGAGCCTTTAGGAAGATTGAAGTACTAATAAGACCACCGCAATCGGGCATACCCCGGGTAATGATTAATTAATTAATCGGCTAATTCTTCAGTCACCCCTTATATATGATTTTGTCAAATTGGTCCTTTTTAGGACCAACTATTCTAATAACATGTCTATAACTGTTAAGGGTATATCTAAAAATCAAGAAACTTTACTTTATTTAAACTTATCAGACATATGAGCTAAAGACGAATCTGACTAATTTCTAGTACAGGAAACACATATAGGGCCTAACCTAGGGTATTTGGTATATAGCTGATCGCTGAAAACCACATTATAGATATAGACATACTATTTCTATCGGAAAAAAAGCAAAGAATATCTCAAAGTAAGAAAGAACAAAACCAGTCAGCTAAGAGAACCTTTTAATGATTTTGAGCTTGGATCCACCATCTACATATTTAATGAAAAATAATACAAATACCGACATTGAGGATCTGAGCACAAAGCTTATTACGAAATCTGGACCAAAAACACTACAATGGCTTATCCAGATGATGAACAACTGTATTCAAATTAGGAGATACCCAAAGTCTAGAGACAAGCCAAAGTTGTTACCTTGCTTAAACCTGGCAAAAACTCCAACGACCACAAAAACTATCAGCCGAAATTTTTAGTTTGTCAGCTATTCAAAGTAATGTACATCACAAATACTAAATCAAAGATGGGTACGAAAAATATCGGGTATCAGTGGTGGTATTTTTCAATCTAAATGCCGCTTACGACACCTTAACTTACAGAATATTTTTTCAAAAACTATATGATATCCCCTTGGATAACAAACTCACTTATATTGTCTGTTTATGCCTACACAAGAGAATATTTTTTATATCACTCAATGGTAAGAATAGCAGATGAAGAACGGTCTCGCTTGGGGTAGCATAAAGGCACCTACACTGTATAACATTTACACAAACGAACGATCCATACCGGTAGATACTAGGACTTCTATTATATAGACGATACACCTATTATTGTACAATAAAAATAAACTATGAATCAATTTTCAGCCAAAACCCCTGAAAAGCTCGTGTGTGCTCCTTCAATTTCCCTAACATAGACGCTTTCACAAAACTGAACATCCAATAATGTCATGATTGTTGAACGTAGACTCCCTATAAATTCCTTGAAAATAGTTTGTATCGCACGGGGTCAGTCACAGATTATTATTTAAAACTAAAAGGTAAATTGAGGACCAGAAATAATATTGTTCGCAAGCTTGTCAGCTAAAAATGAGGTGCACATCCTTCCACCCTTAAAACATAGACGCTTGCACTATATGCATCTGCCGCCGAATATACCTTGTTAGACAAATTAACCATTCTTTGTTTTTGTGCACACTACTACCAATTTTAACACAAAAATATCTATTGTAGCTCTTAACCATATTTATTTTGAGATAACCGTTCATCGAGATATCATATGTAGTACACAAATAAGACCAGAACTAAAATAATAAAAAAGCTTTATAAAAGATATCGCAGAAGATTGGATGAAATAAAATTAGTTTTTATTAATCGGATGCTTACATAAGACGTACAAAGACATACTCACGTAAACAAAATATATTACGAAATTTCTGTAATTAAAAAAAACATCGAGTTCGGCATTGAACTAATAAAATTATATTAAATAAAAGAACAACATTTTTAAAAATGCAGAAAAAATAAAATTTCCTATGCAAGCGAATATTCCATTAAATAATAAGCCCAAATCCTTTTGTATCTATATACCTGTTTTTAAAGAACCAGTTACCTTTTAGTACGTAGTTATACCAGGTAAAGATATCCTCTGTTACTCAGTGTAATGCGTATTAGATTACACTGTCTACGAACAGTAGATAAAAATAAGGAGCCCATATGAACCGTTCAGGGTATATGCTGAAAATATACGGTATAATCGCACAGTTGCCAAACTCTCAGAGCTTACTTAAACCGATAAACGTATGGTTCAAATATACATTGAAGAAGATCTGTACGACCCCTATAATATATACACGTGAACTAAACGATATACATTTATGATACAGGGGTATTTACGGGCTCCAAAAATTTTTTATAAATTATTAAACTCTACATGTTGATGAATCGACAGAACCAATATTATGGAATGGTCAAGTGAGCTCCGTATATCGGTATCCACTTGACCACGGAGCTCAATTGAACCTGAATTTTAACATGGGCGGAGTCCACTTTATGCCGTAGATATATATATATATATATATATATATATATATATATATATATATATATATATATATATATATATATATATATATATATGCCGCAGCAACTTGCACAGCCGCTCGCAAAGTTCTTAGCCAATCAGTTACAACCGTACGCAGAGGAAGCGGATTCTTACGTCAAGAACGCAGGCCACTTCATCGAGCGTATAAAGGACGTGACTCTTGACCCGGGACATTTGCTAGTGAGTTTTGACGTGGTGTCACTGTTTACTAACGTCCCAGTAGAAGAATCGTTAGAGATTATAGGAAAAAAATACCCAATACCACCGGATACAGTAAACCTAACGAGACACTGCCTGAACAACACATATTTCATATACAAAGACCAAAGGTACAAACAAGTCGAGGGAGCACCCATGGGTTCACCACTGTCACCGGTGATAGCAAATCTGTTTATGCAAGAAATAGAAATACGAGCAATAACAACGGCAGAGTATAAACCGAAACTATGGTTGAGATACGTGGACGACACCTTCATTATCTGGACACATGGGGAAGAAAAACTAAATACATTCCTAAATCACATTAATACCATCCACCCCAAAATTCAGTTTACTATGGAACTAGAGAAAGACCAACAGCTACCGTTTTTTGATGTTTTAATAATAAAGAAAACAGATGGAACTTTAGGATACACGGTATACAGAAAACCAACACACACTGACAGATATCTACACGCTGACTCACACCACCATCCTGCACAACTGCAGTCAGTCATCAAAACCCTGACTATAAGATCAGAAAGATTAACAGATGAAGAACACAGGAACAAAGAAATGAAAACGGTCAAAACAGCATTAAGAAAAAATGGCTTCACCACGTACACAATTGAAAAGGCACAAAAATCACAAGGAGGAAAAAGCAAAGAATCAACAGAAGAAAAAGAAAAACCTATTGCTAAGACGATTTTACCGTACGTGAAGGGCACTACGGAAAAAATCAGTAGAGTCCTAAGAAAACATAAAATAGAGACAATATTCAACACGGATAAGAAAATTTCTAATATGCTTAACTCCGCAAAAACCAAAATCCCACTAGAAAACCAAGGAGTGTACAAGATTCCCTGTGGACACTGCGACAAATCCTACATCGGACAGACTAATCGAAGAATTCAAGTAAGACGAGAAGAACATCGAAACGCTATTGCAAAGCAAGAAAAGACATCTTCCCTTGCACAACATGCCCTAACAACAGGACACACAATCGATCTAGAACAGACAACAATGCTAGCGAACATCGAACACAAAACCAAGCGAATAATCAGGGAAGCCATAGAAATAGAAAAATATGCAAATAACCTAAACACTCGAGATGATGCCCAAAGACTTCCAACAACATAGAAACCAGCTCTGCAAAGAACCGTCCTAAAGAATTCTTCAACTTCAGTTAACGCACAGAAAAAACAAACAGCGAGACCGCCAGACAAGGCCCCGTCCACTTGCACACAGGCAGGACCAATCACAAGAGCCCGCGCGCCGCCGAGAGAGTATTTAAACGAGCGCCGAAATGCCCAGTCGACCAGTACTAATCGAGTAACGACGAGAAGTAGATCCACCAGGCTTGAGAATGGCAAGTGAGACCTTGCCGAAACGTCGCCAAAACAATGGTTTTCAAGAAAACCAGCATTTTACAACGCGGAGTCAAACCCGGAAAAATAGTGACAGCACATATAGCTCCCGCGGAAACCTCAAAACAAACATATATATATATATATATATATATATATATATATATATATATATATATATATATATTGATACGATTAGGGTTTATAGAAAATAATTTATAAGTTATATACTACATAATATTAGATATTTGGTTGTTTTAAATAAATTATATACTAGAGAATTTAATAAAAATATATTTATGTGAGGGCATTTTTAATAAATTAGCATATAATAATTGTAAAAAAGTTGTATTTTAATATTGTAAATATATATAAGTGAGCCATGTGCTTAGGCAACCAAAAATACTCTCGGAGATTGACAGATATTTATACTCTGAAATGACGTTTAAGAATATTTACGAATATAAGTGGGTTATAATAATATATTGTTTGAAATGTGTATTTTATTAAATTAGAATGTTAAGTTACTAATTTAATTATATATTCTGATCTGAAAAGCCTAAATGTAAACAAAATTATTAATAGAAAAGAATGGAATTCTCTGGATCTCCGGAGATGGCCATGTTTGCGAAATGGTTTGTTCCAGAAAATTCAGACAAGTATTTGATAGAACAAATTGGAACATGATATCTTACGAGATAGTTCTAGAAAATCCAAAAACATATAAATACCCGTGATTTGGATTCAAGATGGCAGTTTATGGCAGTTTTTAGAAGTTTTTAGTCAGAAGTCAGCCCAGTTTATTATGAAAGTTAGTACCTAGACACATTTAGTTAGTGAATAGTGAAGTAAATTGTTGAGAATTTTCAAGAAGTCAGTCAGAAAAGTTTAGTAAGAAATATAAAGTTAGTTGGAGTCAGTGAATCAGGTACAAATAGTCAAATTGTTTAATATAGTGAGTTAAATGAAGATTAAAAATTATGCATATAATTTAATGCACATTTATAATTATACACAAATAATTATTGAAGATAAAAAAAGGTATATTGGAAGAAATTAAATTATATTATGGTTGGAGATTAGTATAAATCAACTTATAATAATTGGATATTGGTATATTGAAAAGAAGAATAAATATAAATGCTGTTTGCTGGTTTGGTTGGTGGTGTATAGATGCTGGTGAAGAAAAATATATCTTAAATTGGTAGAAGCTGATAATTGAAAAAAGTAATTTCACAAAAAACAAGGATAACTGAAGTACGAAGACATTCAGTGGTGATTAGAATCTATATACTTAGTGGAAAATAGTTCATTTAGGCATTCAGTGAAAGAAAGGTACAAAATTTTGTTAATATAATTTAGTTAGTGTCATAACAATTTCAATTTTGAAGATAGTTTGTTTAAATTTTAGATTGTCTATAGAATTTAATTAGTTTTATAAGAATATCAATTTAAAGATAGTTTATTTTAAATTTACATTGACTAGGTTAGATATATATGTGTGTTTCATAATAGTTATAATAAAGATAATTTAAAAAAGTACTTACAAGCTAATTCTTTGAGAACCGCGATAAAAACCCTATATATTATATTATTAAAAATACTCATTGCTCATCATTCAAACAAAAAACACATCATAACAATTTGGCGCCCAACGTGGGGCTCTCTATTTAAAAGAATTAGTTTGGGAAGATAAGTGCTCTCATATAATTAAATTAATTATCAGTAGAAAGGAAAAATAATAGATTTTATTATTAATTATATTTGAACAAGTAAAGTCTCAAAATGTCTCAAGGAAAGAAAGGTACAAGAAGCAAAAAGAATGAAGAAGATGTGGAAGTAGAAACACAACCTATACAAGAGGAGAGTTTAGTTCAAGTTCCACAAGATACTGCAGAAATGAATCCAGAAAGAGAGGAAAATGTCAATATGGCAGCTTTGATGTCATTAATGATGCAGATGAACAAGACAATAGAAGAGAATTCAAAAGAAATCAAAGAAGACATAAAAAAATTGGAAGAGAATTCAAAAGAAGTCAAAGAAGACATAAAAAAATTGGAAGAGAATTCAAAAGAAGTCAAAGAAGACATGAAAAAAATAGAACAAAAAATGGAACAGAATTCACAAGAAGTCAAAGAAGACATGAAAAAAATGGAACAGAAATTGGAAGAGAATTATAGAAAATTAGAAAAGAAAATAGAAGATAATAATAATAAAATTGTAAAACAAATGGAAAAACAAATGGATAAAAAACTTGAAGCTGCAGAGAAAAAAGTAGCAAATGAAATAAAAAGTATACGGAATGACTACAAGAAAAGGATAGACAATGAGAGGACAGAAGTAAAGAGGATTATTCAAGATAATAAAATAGATATAGAACAGAAAATAGAGTTACAGAAATGTAACTTAGAAGTAAAAATTAACGAAGACAGGAGAAACACAGAAGAAAAATTAGACGATATACAACAAAATATCCAAATAAATAGTAATCAAATAAGAAATGTGGAACAGAGAATAGATGATATTTCACAAATGAGAGACATAGGGAGACCTTACTTAAATTTAACAAATGAGACTGGGATTAAATTCTCTGGTAATATAAAAAATTTGCATCCTAGAGTATACATAAATAGTTTAAAACATAAATTAAGATTTGTGAATAATATTAATGATATTAAAGATTATATTAGAATGACATTAAATGACAATGCAGCAACTTGGTTTGCTAGTATTGAGAATGATTTAGATAATTTTCAAACATTTGAAAATAAATTTTTAAATTATTATTGGGGTGAATTAGAGCAAGCCAAGTTTAGAGAAATTCTATATTTTGGAAAGTATAATCAAAATTTAAAATCAAATATGGTAGATTATGCATTGAAATTGATAACAGTTGCAAAATATTTAGAACCACCACTTAGAGAGGATGAAACAGTCTTAAATGTATCTAGACATTTTGATGCTGATGTTGTGCAAACCGTAACTGTACAAAATATTCAAACAATAGATAGTTTTATTGATTTTATTCAAAGAATACAAAGAGGCAATATGACAAGTAATAATAACAACAGAAAAAACAATAATAACTTTCAATATAATAAAAATGATAATCAACAATACAGACAATCATATAACAATAATTATAGATATGGTAATAATTTACAAAATTTTAATAATAATAACAGTAATCAAAATAGACAGAATTTTAATAACAATACTAGTTATAATAGACAACATTTTAATAACAGTACTAATAATAATAGACAAGATTTTAACAATAGAAGAAATACAGAGCGACCTAACTATAACAGACAGGTAAATTGTGTTCGAAGGAATAGAAGCTGCGAAGACAGGGAACGAAATAGTACAAGGCAAGAAAATGTGAGTAGAAGTCATAGTAGGGAAAGACATAGGACATCAGATTCAAGTGGTCAGATACAATCTGACAATTCTAATAATCAAAATTTTGTGCAGTAAACTTTCTGAATTACAAGTTAGGCCATTGCTATTATGAAAAACCTTCTGAATTTATTTCTTTAGATGAAGATAAAATTATTGAATCTATTAATTTAATTTATATAAATGCTTTGGCCAAAAATAAAATGATTAAGATTATGATACATACTGGTTCAGAAAGTACTTTAGTCTCGGAGAATTTTATTTTTAATACATTAAAACTATCAGATATAATAAAGATTCCAAAAATTAAAATTATTGGTGCAAATAATAAGAAGTTGGGTGAAATTGATAAACTAGCCAATTTTAAAATTAATATTCTTAATAAAGAAATTAATATGCAAGGATTTATTGTCAAGGATTTATGTGTTGATATATTAATGGGAAATGATGAATTGGAAAAGAAGAAAGTAAAGATAGATTTTGAAGAAAAAATGGTAACTTTGGAAGGGCAAATAATTAAATTTATGCAGAAAGATGAGGTAGAAGAAGGAATAAGAGTTGATAGGATATTATTAAAAGAAAATAATGATGTTTATGAAGAAGAAATGTATTTTGATGATAGGGAAATGTCCCAAAAGAATGTAAAGAATAATTATTGTAGTGAATATTTAAGGAATGGAAATTTTAAGCAGATGGATGCCTACGAGGCGGAGTGCGTAAAATTGGAAGCAAGGAATAATGAGTACATAATGAAGAATAATTTTATTTGTAAAGAAGAAGATATGATGAAAGTTTTAAATTGCCCTGAAGAATATAAATCAATAGTCATTTCCATATTGCAGCAACACAAGGGACTTGTCAATAAAGAAAATAGAATTGCACAAAATTATATCCATAGTATAAAAGTTAAAGAAGAAAAAGATTTTAAAACAAAATCATACCCAATACCATATAAATACAGAGAAGAAGTAAACAAAACAATTAATAATATGTTAGAAGATGGGATCATTGAGAAGGCAGACACACGTTTTATTAACCCCATAGTAGTAGTACGAAAAAGATCAGGTGAAATCAGGTTATGTTTGGATGCAAGGAATATTAACAAGATTACTGAAAAGCAATTTGAAGCACCAATGAGTATAGATGGAATATTAGGAAGAATTACAGGAATGTCATTTTTCACTAAAATTGATTTACAGCATAGTTTCTGGTTAATACCTCTAGAAAGAAAAAGTAGACAGTATACAGGATTTCAGATAGATGGAGTAGTATATCAATTCAAAGTAGTACCATTTGGACTTCAATCATCTTGCAGTGCTCTATGTAGATGTCTTCATGATATTTTGGATCAATATGAACATTTTGTAATTCACTACATTGATGATATATTAATTTTTTCTAAAACGGCTGAAGATCATGAGAAACACCTAAAAATTATAATAAATAGATTAGACAAAGTTGGACTAAAAATAAATCAAGAAAAATGTACATTTTTTCAAAAAGAAGTCATATATCTAGGTTATAAACTTAACACTAAGGGAATCGAAATGGATCCAGAACGGACACAAGTCATTCAGGAATATAAAACACCACACAATTTAAGAACTTTAAGAGGATTTATTGGAATAATTAATTATTATAAAAGGATGATACCAGATCTAAGTATAAAAGAAATTCCATTACTTGAACTACTGAGAAAAGGTGTAAAATGGAGATGGGATCAGAGAAGAGAACTAGCATTCCAAGAGATTAAAAACATTTTTCTGTCAAATTTGAAAATATACTATCCTGACTATACACAGCCATTCATATTAAGAACAGATGCATCAATAGAGAGATTATCAGGGGTATTATTACAAATACATGATGGGGTCGAATACCCAATACAATTCATTTCAAGAATTACTAAGCCACATGAAAAGGGTTACTCAGTTTCAGAATTAGAACTAGCAAGTATAATACACTGTGTCACAAAATTAAGATTTTATTTGTTGGGTAATGAATTTACAATAGAAACAGATCACCAAGCTTTAACATCTATATTAAATAACAAATATGGAAACAGTAGAATACATCGGTGGAGTCTAATACTTAGTGAATACTGCTTTGAAATCAAATACATTTCTGGAAAATCCAATATAGTGGCAGATGCTTTATCAAGGTTAGAAAATACACCACAAAAAGGGCAGCGAACAATAAAAATTGGATTAAATCAATTAGTAGAAAGTACTGGATTATATTCTAAAGAAGAAATTATAAGAGATCAGATCAATTTGAGTGAAAAACAAAAAGTCCTTAAGAAAGATGGAGTTTATTATAAAATAATAAATGGCATAGAAGTATATGTAATAACTAGAACTTTAGCAAAGAAAATATTGAAAAATTTACATAACAATTATATGCATATTGGTTCAAGAAAGCTATGGATGCTATTTAGGAACAATTATTTTGCAAAGAATGACATAAGTATAGCAAAAGAAATTACTAACCAATGCCCAAAATGTCAACTAAACAAAGAAAAGAATTTAAAAAAAAAAAAAAAACTTACTGATAGATCCATTTCATAGATAGATGGTAGATTTCTTTGTTGTGAATAAATTTGACATCATACTTGTTGAATTTTGTACATATGGAAATTAATTTGTACCCTAAAAATCATAATTTGGGGTTAGATACAGAATTGATTGTGTAAATGTCTTTATAAAAAAGTGTAAAACTTACCAATTCATATGGATGAAAGCCTGTTGAATGGAAATAATTCCTAGATTTTGTCTATAAATAAACAACACAATATCCATTATATTTTTAATTAAGGTTATATTTTATTCTCTCCATTTGACATGACAGTTTGACCATAGAATAGCCGAACTGTGATCCGTTGTTCTCTGTTTTGATATAGACAGCGAACAGGGATGTATTTAACACATTTTAAAATAAAAAAAAAAAAAAAATTGATTTATTAAATTTAATAAGGTATGAGAAAATTAATATTTAAAAAAATAATAAGTAAATTATTTATTTTAAATATTATTTTGGGGTATTGATACGATTAGGGTTTATAGAAAATAATTTATAAGTTATATACTACATAATATTAGATATTTGGTTGTTTTAAATAAATTATATACTAGAGAATTTAATAAAAATATATTTATGTGAGGGCATTTTTAATAAATTAGCATATAATAATTGTAAAAAAGTTGTATTTTAATATTGTAAATATATATAAGTGAGCCATGTGCTTAGGCAACCAAAAATACTCTCGGAGATTGACAGATATTTATACTCTGAAATGACGTTTAAGAATATTTACGAATATAAGTGGGTTATAATAATATATTGTTTGAAATGTGTATTTTATTAAATTAGAATGTTAAGTTACTAATTTAATTATATATTCTGATCTGAAAAGCCTAAATGTAAACAAAATTATTAATAGAAAAGAATGGAATTCTCTGGATCTCCGGAGATGGCCATGTTTGCGAAATGGTTTGTTCCAGAAAATTCAGACAAGTATTTGATAGAACAAATTGGAACATGATATCTTACGAGATAGTTCTAGAAAATCCAAAAACATATAAATACCCGTGATTTGGATTCAAGATGGCAGTTTATGGCAGTTTTTAGAAGTTTTTAGTCAGAAGTCAGCCCAGTTTATTATGAAAGTTAGTACCTAGACACATTTAGTTAGTGAATAGTGAAGTAAATTGTTGAGAATTTTCAAGAAGTCAGTCAGAAAAGTTTAGTAAGAAATATAAAGTTAGTTGGAGTCAGTGAATCAGGTACAAATAGTCAAATTGTTTAATATAGTGAGTTAAATGAAGATTAAAAATTATGCATATAATTTAATGCACATTTATAATTATACACAAATAATTATTGAAGATAAAAAAAGGTATATTGGAAGAAATTAAATTATATTATGGTTGGAGATTAGTATAAATCAACTTATAATAATTGGATATTGGTATATTGAAAAGAAGAATAAATATAAATGCTGTTTGCTGGTTTGGTTGGTGGTGTATAGATGCTGGTGAAGAAAAATATATCTTAAATTGGTAGAAGCTGATAATTGAAAAAAGTAATTTCACAAAAAACAAGGATAACTGAAGTACGAAGACATTCAGTGGTGATTAGAATCTATATACTTAGTGGAAAATAGTTCATTTAGGCATTCAGTGAAAGAAAGGTACAAAATTTTGTTAATATAATTTAGTTAGTGTCATAACAATTTCAATTTTGAAGATAGTTTGTTTAAATTTTAGATTGTCTATAGAATTTAATTAGTTTTATAAGAATATCAATTTAAAGATAGTTTATTTTAAATTTACATTGACTAGGTTAGATATATATGTGTGTTTCATAATAGTTATAATAAAGATAATTTAAAAAAGTACTTACAAGCTAATTCTTTGAGAACCGCGATAAAAACCCTATATATTATATTATTAAAAATACTCATTGCTCATCATTCAAACAAAAAAAAACATCATAACAATATATATATATATATATATATATATATATATATATATATATATATATATATATATATATATATATACATACATCTCGCCATCATTTTAAACTCTTTTTACGTTGCAGTAATTTAGCATCACCAAGAAATGCTATCATATTCAAATTAGAAGTCATGTATATTCGTTGAGTGTATCTTTTTAGGCTTGACACCGTTGTCAGTTTTTTAATATTTCGATTTTTTTATATAAACTCCTGGACAAAATTAACGCACCACTTTAAATAATCTAAATATTTACAATATGAACACAAAATAAAACTAAGTTACATTGAAAAAATAATAAACACCTACAAATAAGTCGAACATGACTTTATCATAACCTTAATTTGCCTTATTGTTTCTTTAAAAATTTGTTTTTGCCGGAAATGCGTAAATAAGCTAGCATAATTCCAAATTGCAAAAAGGAAAAAAATCAGTAAAGTAACACAATGAAATGCATCTGGGTCAACACTAATACCGTGTGGGCCCTCTTCTTCTTAGGACTGCATTAATGCGTCGAGGCATGTTTGATATCAAATGTTCAACAAAAACTTGCGGAATATTCTCCCATTCTTCAATAACGGCCCCAATGAGTTGGTTGTGGTTGGCAATAGGGGGTCTACGACTTCGAATCTTTTTTTTGAGATAGTCCTATAGATGCTCTATAGGATTCATGTCCGGACTGCTAGGTGACCACTCTAATAATGGAATATCAACATCATTTAGGTAGCCAATAACCTGTCGAGAAACATAAGGACGAGCGTTGTCTTGCATGAATAAAAAATTAGGTCCAAGAAACGGAGCAAAAGGCACTACATGTTCGACAATAATGTTGTCTAAGTAATAATGGGCATTCATAGACCTCGTACGTATGGGGACCAACTCCGTACGAGCTTCAAAACAAATTTACCCCAAAACATTTTAGAGCCACCACCAAAAGGTACTTTAGGAGAGATATGGCAGCTGGTAAACCTTTCTCCTCGCCTTCGCCAGACACGCTCACGACCATCTGGAGCTTTTAGGTTTACTTTAGTCTCATCGGAGAAAAGAACTCGTTTCCAATCATCGATGGTCCAATTTTGATACAACCTTGCAAAATTCAATCTCTGAACCCTGAGTTCTCTGGTAAGCAAGGGTTTTTTGGCCGGTTTCCTGTTGCTCAATTCTGCTTCATGTAAACGTCTTTTAACTGTTCGAGATGATATCGCGACATTTCGAACATCTGCTAGTTCATTTTTTAGCAAATTGCTGGTGACTCTCCTATCTCCGAGAGCACGTTGTCTCAAAAAACGATCATCAATTTGATTAGTGCAACGTTTTTGCCCTTGACCTGGTCTTCGATGGTACGACCCTGTTTCATTATATCACCTCACCTTGCGACGGATGCTGGAATGATGTCTTCCTAACAAACCTGCAACGTATCTCATTGAATATCCTTCATCTACAAGAGTCGATGCTCGCACTGCCTCCTCCATTGACAAATTTCTTTGTTGGTTCATTTTTTTATTTGATTTTTATGCAAATGAACTTCCAAACATGCATGTAATAAAAAATATCACAATAAAAAGCTTGTTTCTCACAAGCACTTTGCTTTAATCGGCACTTTTAAGCATCTTTTAAGCAACAAACACTTTTATCGGTAGTTTAACTCACTTTTAGTCTAAAACGAAGTTTAATACAAATTATTGTTAAATCAAGACTATTATTAGCTTACGTAACAACTGTCATTATCAAACAAGGTCCATAGGCAACTTTTTGCACAGTAAATTATCAATAAATAAAGATTATTGAGAAAAATATGAGTGGTGCGTTAATTTTGACCAGGAGTTTATTTAATTTTTCACACTTAACAGACAGTTTAACCTCTATAGGTAAAATGATTGTTTCTTGCGTCAATACAGTATCGCTAGATGTTGCCAAAATATATATATTTATTTGAAACACAGTAGGTACATAAATATCGATCGGTTTGGGTAGAGTTCAAAGACTGACATACAAACTTACTGACCGGTTTAGGGTTCTCGGATTTAATAGATATATTCTAGTTTAGTTGTATATTTAATATAGCAGGTACTTTTTCTCAGAGAATTGTGAAAAATCATGAGTGAACGATCGAAACGAATTTTGGCGCTGGCAGCAACAGGTAAGTAATACTTGTATTATTATGGTAAAATTCATTTTGATTTATTTTAGTCTGTCTTTATTACTGTAATATTTCTAATTACCAAAATTTTAAATAACTACTTAAACTAAATATATATTTGTATACATAATCGTAAGGTTTTTTCGAAAGACACATCCCTAGTTTAAAAATTAACTTTTTTTGCAAAATCTGTTTTAACAATTATGTGTTAAAAATATTTCAAACACGCACAGCCATAGGAGAATAAATTCATGCTTTGCACTTTTAGGAAATGGAAAACACGAGAGTAACGATCGACTCTTCATAAAAAAAGAGAGTCCACCTCCAAGCCCTATAAATGGAATGAAATTTCTTTTGGAGGTAAATATTACAATTATACTCGTATAAGATGTGTACGGGCATAATTAGAATTTTAAAAATGTATCATTCAACATTCCCTTAAATTTTAATATAATCGACTAATAGTGCATTATAATTTTTTATTTTCAATTTATTGTGTTGTCTGATACTACACAGAATATTTTTTTCTTGGTTCTGCTAGATTTTAAATAGTAATTTCGATTAAATAACTCAACTGTTTAATGCTCTGGAATATAACTAAGATTATTGCTTGCCTAATGGTTCTCTATGAGACATTTATTACACTAGTACTATAATGTCTCACTAGTCCAAAGGATACCGAATTTTATTTAATTTTGTTGAAATATTTAACACATTTTGCCTGTTAAACTACAATGATATTTCCTCATAACGATTTAAATTATTTGCTTGTTGAAAAAAAAAAAACAAATTTATATTTGTAATTTGAAAAATTAATTTTATACTTATTGCTGTTTTCACTTACAGACAAGAAGTCGTTATCACAATGACATGGTCAATGGTTAAATACATTTTATAATTATAATTATAAGTTTTCTACTCTGTCTATTTTGACATTTTCTATAACTTATTGGCAGCAAAGACAATTTAATACAGTTTTGATGTTTATGTTTTTAAAATTTGTGTGGTTTGTAAGGCCATCCCTTCTGGGTATTACAGACAAATATTTTGAACTATTTTGTTAAGCAGCTTTGCTTTCCTTTTAAATTTCACTTAATTATAATTATTTAACTGTGAGGACCTCATCATCTATTTTATATATAAATAACTGAAAAGCACCTAATAGAAAAAAAAAACTAGAAACATTAAAAAAAAGACAATTAGAGATCAATACTAGTAATAGATTTAGGATAAGATTGTATACGAAACAATGAGTAATGAAAAAATGAGTAAAAATTGTAAGATTGGCGAATGGATTTAGTGTCCGCAGTTATATAAACACAAACAAACAACAACAAATAATTGTTTAGTTTCGCTTAAATAAAATTACTTGCATTTGCCAAAATTCCATTTAATTTAACATTTTACATTCCGGACTTTTATTACAATATAATTTTTAGTTTGGTACCTATTGATTGGAATCTTGTTTAAATTGTTTTTTTGTACTTTATAGTACAAAATTGTAATAGTTTTTTCTGTTATTTTTGTATAGATATTTTTTTACGCCAAATAAAACCAAAATTTTTTGACCTGATTTAATAATAACTTCAGGATATGTTTTTACATTTGTCATTTATGTTATACACATTTTTGTATAGTTCTTAGTAATAAGTAATAAATTTTTAATTTTTTTATATTCAACTCTTTGTAGTTGTAAAGTCTTAATTCTATTAATTATTGTTACGTAAACATGCCAATTAATAATAAGAAATTGCTGAAAGAATAATTACAAAATTCATAGCCAAAAACGTGTTTTAAAAAAATGTTCGCAATAAAATTTATTTTAATTTTATATAATCTTTCTTTGTGAACGATTTCCGTAGTGCAAATCGAAAAGTCAGTATTTTTTAGGTAATAATGTATTTATAATTACAAACCAACTGTGGCTAATCCCATATAAACATAACACTTAACTTAAACATACCACAAGACAATAGTTTCAGAACCTTACTAAAATTTATTTGTTTGGAACGTACAATTTCAAAATACATTAATAATTTAAAGCTGTTATATAATTTAACAAATATGTATAGTCTTTCTATACATCGTCATCATATTGGATCAGAGCGTAGGCGCAAAATTTCAGGCCAATGCTTTTTAAATGCAATCATTTTTTTCGAATCCTGAGAAAACTAATAAACATTTTTGAAAAATTTAAACGCAGAATGAAAGACTACATTATTGCCGAGTGCCGAAAGTCCCTCAGAATAAACAAAAAGTTTCTTTTGAATAAGATATCTGAAATTAAAAATCACACTTAATTGTCTCTTTTTTTTCACCCCTGTAACTGACTAAAATAAATATTATAGAAGTTTTCAGAGACTTTCTGCCCTCGGTAATAATGTAATCTTTCATTCTGCGTTTAAATTTTTTAAAAATGCTTATTAGTTTTCTCAGGATTCGAAAAAAATGAATGCATTCTGCAAAATTGTTTCAATTTCTGCCCAAAAATTTCTTCCGGCAGCCTTCTCATTTATTTAAAGGGGATATCTTTGAACAGGAATGAGCAAATAAACTTTTTGCAAATTTAAAATCTGCTATTACAAGCTATTAGTAAATGTGAGTATTGCAAATACATGAGAGGAGAAATTATCCACTGATAACACTCCCAATACTAACACTAACAAATAAAATTAGTGTAGGATTATAATTTGACACTAGAATTGAAATGGAAATTAAAATTAAAATTAGTGAATAAAGTCTGTTGGCCACTGTCTCTTCAATCTTCGTCTGACTTCTGGTTGTAGGTGTAGTTGTCTTGCTTCCTCGTTGGGATGGGCTGGCAGATGTTCTAAATAATTTCTTGTTAGTCTGCTGATTTCGTCTTCAACGAACGGTATACCAGAGTCATCATGTAGTGTTTTATTACTAACGTACCACGGCGCATTGAAAATCATTCTGAGTATTTTGGATTGGATCCTCTGAATGATTTTGGTATTAGAAGGCTTTGCACAGCCCCATAGTTGCACCCCATATGTCCATATAGGCTTTATTATGCACTTATACAAGAGAAGTTTATTATCTGTAGAACTGTGATTTTCGGCCTATTAACCAATTCATTTGACGTATTTTCATGTTGATTTGGATTTTTTTTGCCAAGATGTGTGCTTTCCAAGTGAGCTTTTGATCAAGTGTCATTCCCAGGTATTTGACTTCTGTTTTTACTGGTAGTAATATGTTGTTCAGTCTAATTCTTGGACATATGATGTTCCTGTTGGTGAATGTAATTTGATTAGACTTAGTATGGTTAACTTTGATTTTCCATCTATTCATCCAGTCTTGTAGTAGGTTCATGTGTATTTGAAGGTTTCCTGATGCTACTTGGGGGTCATCATCGATGGATATTATGGCGGTGTCATCTGCGAACATGGCTACTGTGGTCGTATTTGTTGTTGGAATATCAGCAGTGTATATGAAGTACAGGAGGGGACTCAGGACACTTCCTTGAGGGACACCGGATTTTATGGGATAGTAATGAGAGGTTTATGTAAGGAATCTGACTTGAAAGTGACGTTGTGTGAGGTATGATTTTAAGAGTAGATAGTGAGGAGTGAGAAAGGATGACTTAAGTTTATACAGGAGACCATCATGCCAAACACGGTCGAAGGCTTGTTCTATGTCCAGGAAGGCAGCAGTGCAAATTTTTTTCTCTTCGAGGCATACATTAATGTTTTTAACAATCCTATGACACTGTTGTAGAGTTGAATGGGCTTCGCGGAAACCACACTGGTGTGTGGGGATCACTGAATTAATTTCGATGTCTTCTGAGAATCTTTGGAGCAGAAGTCTTTCTAAGATTTTTGACATTATTGGAAGTAAGCTGATTGGTCTATATGAAGTAGTAATATTTGGTGGTTTATTTGGTTTACTAATCATAATTATTTGTGCGAACTTCCAATTAATCGGGTAGTAGGCTAATCTTATGATACTATTATATATCATTGTTAGTAGGACAATTGCTTTTCTCGGTAATTTTTTTAATATTAGCCCAGTGATCATGTCAAAGTCTGGTGCTTTGTAGTTATTGCATCTAGAAATTTGTTCTTTGACATTATTAGGAGTAAAGCATTTGATTGGTAGCATCATTGGGCATGGAGCGTCTAAGAAGTTTTTAACTTGTTCTTCGTTATTATTGTTATTAAGTTCAGGTGCACCAAAAACGTGTGAGAGATGTTCAGCAAAGATTGATGCCTTTTCTTGTTCAGTTTTTCCCAGCTTCCATCGGCTTTCCTTAGAGGTGGTATGTGCTGTGTAGGTGTCTTGAATGATTTCGTTGCTTTCCAGATGCTGTGGTCTTCTTTTGACAGGCTGTTGATGAATAGTTCAAATGTATCATTCCTCGCGTCTTGTAGGGCAGTTTTAAGTTGCCGTGTTAATCTATTGTATTCATTTTTATCTATAGGATTGCGACTTCTTTGCCATATGCGCCTGGCTCTTCTTTTTTGTGCAACAAGACGTTTTATATATACGGGTATGTTGGTGTCACTTGGTTCTTTGTCATTCTGAGGGGGTGTAGCTATTTCAGCGGCTGCATGTATAGTTTGGGTGAGAAGAAGCACAGCATTATCGATATCGTCTGGTTGCTTTAATCTTATATTTAAATTTAAATTTTCATTTATGTAAGACTCGAATATATTCCAGTTGGTTTTTGATGTTGTCAACTTAGGGATATTCGAACGTTTTATAATTTGCGTAGATAGTGTCACAATTATGGGAGTATGGTCGGTGGACAGATCCCAGGATGCTTGTATGTCAAAATAATTTAAGGCCATGTTATGGAGGATAAAGAAGTCGAGTAGATCTGGGATTTTGTTTGGATCTGATGGCCAGTAGGTGGGTTGCCCTGTAGATAAGTAAGAGCTGTTTGTATTAGCTATGGCTTGTCTGAGATTTTTTCCCTTTGTCGTACATAGTCTTGATCCCCAGTCTGTATGCTTGGCATTCCAGTCACCTGCAATTACGAATTTGTTTGATAGATGTTTGAAGAAATCTTCATGTTCTGCTGTGGTGATATTATGCCTTGGAGGGCTGTACATTGCCGCAATGTCAAAAGACCATGGTTGAGAACTGATACATATTACTGCAGCTTGTATTTTTTCCGTCTGATACATTATTTCCTCATAGTGTGGTATAGTGTTACGTACAATAATAGCAGCGCCACCGTGTGCTGTTCCATCAGGATGGTTGGTGTTGTAAATAGAATAATGAGGGATCTTGAACATCGGTCTGTCAGTGAAATGGGTTTCCGATATGAGTAGAACATCAATTTTGTTATGTTTAAGAAAGTTAGTAACTTCTGTGTTATGGTTGCCTAGGCCGTTGGCATTCCATTGTGCAATTCGTAGTGACTTAAGTTCCATTACTAATTTTATTTATTACTGTGGAAAGCATGTTTAAGATCACGCTATTTTGATTAATTAGTTGTGAAAACATAGCTTTGAATTCGTTAAGGAAACTCTTCATCATCTCTCCAATGTCACTGTTTGTATTACTTACATGTATTCCACTTGTTATTTGAGCGTAAATTGCATGATTCTGGTTGTATGAGTTCGTATTTTTATGGACATTATTTACATTTGTTTCACCCGTTGCTTGTGTGTAAGTCGCGTGATTTTGATTGTTTAAGTGCGGATTATTCTGTACTGTATTTATGTTATATTGTAGTTGATTGTTCGCTGGAGTGTGCGATGATACTCCTCTTGCTCTGTTTCTACTGCTAATTAACTCTTTATATACCATGCATCCTTTGTAATTTGCGGTGTGTGCTCCATTGCAGAGAGCACATATGGCAGGTGTGTCTCTAGGTTTTTTACAATCAGCTGACATAAGGTTGCCTCCACATTTGACACAGTGATAAGGTCTATTACAGTATGTCTTAGAGTGTCCATACAATTGGCATCTGGTACACTGGACAATATTATTCTTTTTATACGGTGGCTCAATAACTATTTTCGCATTGTTTATAAATTGAATTTCATATATTTTTTTATTATTTCGATTAGGTTCTATATCGACGTAGAACATCATTAGAGGGTCCTTACTTACTGTGTGTTTTATATTTACAATATTGCGTACTAAATGCCCATGTTTTTCTATTTCGCTTTTTATTATATTAATGGGCACTGTATGATGTAGATTACGAATTACAACTCTGTATGCTCTATCCTGTTTCATTTGGTACGTATGATGCACAATTTTTTTGCTGTTTAAATGTCTTACCAGTTTTCGGTATGTTTCTGAGTCACGGGAATTTATTTTTATTGTGTTGTTCTTTAATGCTGTACAATAGAATGTCTCTGTTTTTGTTACTTCCGATAGGCTGTTAACCATTTTATTGTATTCAGTAACACCATATATAAAAATTGGTGGGGGTTTAGAGGTTGCTGGAGTTTCGTTGGTATTTTCTGTACTGTTATTGTTGTCGTTTTCGTTTTCATTTTGTAGAATCTGAAATTTATTGCTAGTTACTACTGTGTCTTCGTTTTCTGTTGGTGTCGGAGGATTAATTTTGCGTTTTTTGTTACTATGTTGTATAGTTTGCCATTCGTGGATGTCCGATGACTCAATGTCGCTGATTTCCCCTGAAGATTCTTCACTTTGTAATGTACGTGTCATCTTAATCAAATCGTAAGCTTCATTTTGAGGTGAAGATAATGTGGGATTTATTTTAGGATTGTATTGACAGTTTGAGGAAGATAGTGATAGTACTTGGTTAGGAACATAATATATTGTTGTTGGTGGGTTGTTTAAAATTTGTGCTGAATTTGGTTGTAAATTTTGTGGAAAAAGGACATTTGGGCATTCTGGTTGAATTTGCTGTTGCTGATATTGAGTATTTATTATTTGACCATTAACAGTAGCAGTATAAAAAGGAACACTCACCGATAAATCTGGTGGAGCACTCATTTTAATTGTTAAAACTGTATATTTGATTTTTTAAATAGTTTATAAATAGTATATCCACTTGATACACGATAATGACGGTAAAAACGCGGCCGGAGCCCGTTTTTAATCACCACTATAAACTTTCGCCTAATTCGTATCGATGTTTACAGGTCGAGAGTCAAATGAATACTAGCAAATAAACTGAATCAGATTTTTTTTTTCGTACGGGATCGGGCTTACAACATTGACTATAAGGTCGCGGCATATTATCGTGCACGTATAGTTTCCGGCACGTAGCGTTTCCACTCCAGCAATTGGGCTGCTCGTTCACATTTTCATACATAGAACTTTTCGGTTTGGTTCGGTAAAGATATGATCTCGCTTTTCTCGACAAAAGTTATGTGCAGTTGCTCTTCTTTTTAACGATGAAGAATGAAAAACTGTGTTAAAAATAAGGTTTAAAGTACATCCAATGCTAAGACAAAGGAAGAAGGAATGTAAATACTGGACTTTATACAGATAATTAATTAACTTTGATCAGATAAAAGGCATATATCGAGCACAGTTTAATTAAATCTTGCCCAAGTACTTTCGATCCCTAGATCATCTTCAGGGGCATTTCGTCAATTGTGGCCTATCCGGCAAGAACAAGATGTCATAAACATATAATTGTACATTACACTACACTACAAATGGACAAACAAACACTTTAAAATAATTTAAGGAAGGCTACATTACTTGAAGAAGCCGGAGACAGAATGGCTCCTGATCTAACGGAAATGTTGGGGTGACATGTGACAAATGGCATTTGGTCATTTGTCACATGTCACCCCAACATTTCCGTTAGATCAGGAGCCATTCTGTCTCCGGCTTCTTCAAGTAATGTAGCCTTCCTTAAATTATTTTAAAGTGTTTGTTTGTCCATTTGTAGTGTAGTGTAATGTACAATTATATGTTTATGACATCTTGTTCTTGCCGGATAGGCCACAATTGACGAAATGCCCCTGAAGATGATCTAGGGATCGAAAGTACTTGGGCAAGATTTAATTAAACTGTGCTCGATATATGCCTTTTATCTGATCAAAGTTCATTTATTCGAGCATTCAACCTTATATTTAGATAATTAATTGATGACGATGAAAAATATTATGGATATTTTAGAATGAATAGGATTCAGTTTAAATATGTTTTAAATTTAATTTCACCTTCAGTTAAAAAACAAAATCTACATTTAACGAAGCCATACATCAAACCAAAAGTATTTTTAAAAAGAAGAGGAATCACTTCCGTACAAAAGTCCTAATTAATTGATGGATTCGACCGTTACTTGATGGAAATTCATTTTATGTAACAATAAAACACTGAAAACTTTGATTTCAAAACTTCCACAAAATTTATTTTAAATTCTTATCACTACAGCTGTTTCGGATGATTGCCTTTCTCAAGTGAGAAAGCAAAGTCGAAGCAGAACAGTCGAAGGAAATTTGATATTTCAACAGAAGCGTCAAATCATTTAAACATGCAAAAATGGAACAAGATTACCATTGTTCCGCTTGCAAAAGACCTCAAGTTATTAAAGGACTATCTTACTAAGCAAGCAGAGATAACTACCAGAAAGTTAAAATCGGATTTAAACGACAAGGATTCGTACAAGATATTATTAGAAACAATTTTTTGTAGACTAATACTACTTAATAGGAAAAGACCTGGAGAGTTACAACGGTTATTTTTAGATACTTACCTTAACTCGGAAAAAGACAAACAACAAAACTACGAGGAATTTTCGGAGGCTTTATTACCTTCTGAAAACTTACTGATGAAAAGCTTTAAACGAATTGTAATTAGAGGGAAACGAGATCGTGGCGTCCCTGTCTTAATAAGCCCCGATGTACAGGAACATATTAAAATTATTCTCGATGCTAGGAATAATTTTATTAGTCAGCAAAACAGATATTTTTTCGCCAGTGTTAAAAATAATGACAAACCAATTATTGGGTATAAAGTATTGTCAAATTATGCTTTGGCATGTAAAGCAGAAAATCCTAAGGCATTGACATCTACAAGGCTTAGAAAACACATGGCCACTTTAACGCAATTATTTGAGATGAAGGAAAGCGATTTAGAGCAGCTGTCTACTTTTATGGGGCATACGTCAGAAGTCCATAAAAAATCTTACAGACTACCGGATGATGTTTATCAAACGGCAAAAATAACAAAAATTTTACTACTGATGGAGAAGGGCCAGGCAGCTAAATTTAAAGGAAAATCCCTACAAGAAATAGAAGTAGATATGGAAGAGGAGTTATTAACATCTGAAAACACCTCCGAAGAAGTGGATGAAGCAGAGGAATTGAGAGACCTTCATAGGTCACCGGAGCTCACACCTGAACCTAGTACAAGTACATGCGGCCGTGATAAAGCGAAACCCTACAAACGAATCCAGAGGGAACGCTGGACAGAACAGCAAAAACGCACGGTTACAGAACACTTCCAGCATCACATTACCAATAAAAAAGCACCGAAGGAAAAAGAGTGTAAAGAGTTAATAATGAAATATTCCGATCTACTGCACAATAAAGACTGGCAAAAGATTAAAGTCTTTATTCAGAACACATATTCAAAAAATAAGTCTCATTAAGTGTCATAAATAAGTGTCATTTTATAAACCGAATATATTCAGTAGTTTTAATTTTAAGAAATATGAGAAAAACTGTTTAACACCCTAGTTGCGTTTAAATATTTATAAAGTTTTGTTTGTTTCAACATTTATTGTTAACACGTTCGTCTCCAATAAAATATGTTGATGTACACACGGTGCCGGTTAGTTTTTAAATTTTTTTTTTTTTATTAAATTTGCAAATTTACAATCTGCTATTACAAGCTATTAGTAAATGTGAGTATTGCAAATACATGAGAGGAGAAATTATCCACTGATAACACTCCCAATACTAACACTAACAAATAAAATTAGTGTAGGATTATAATTTGAAACTAGAATTGAAATTAAAATTAAAATTAGTGAATAAAGTCTGTTGGCCACTGTCTCTTCAATCTTCGTCTGATTTCTGGTTGTAGGTGTAGTTGTCTTGCTTCCTCGTTGGGGTGAGCTGGCAGATGTTCTAAATAATTTCTTGTTAGTCTGCTGATTTCGTCTTCAACGAACGGTATACCAGAGTCATCATGTAGTGTTTTATTACTAACGTACCACGGCGCATTGAAAATCATTCTGAGTATTTTGGATTGGATCCTCTGAATGATTTTGGTATTAGAAGGCTTCGCACAGCCCCATAGTTGCACCCCATATGTCCATATAGGCTTTATTATGCACTTATACAAGAGAAGTTTATTATCTGTAGAACTGTGATTTTCGGCCTATTAACCAATTCATTTGACGTATTTTCATGTTGATTTGGATTTTTTTTGCCAAGATGTGTGCTTTCCAAGTGAGCTTTTGATCAAGTGTCATTCCCAGGTATTTGACTTCTGTTTTTACTGGTAGTAATATGTTGTTCAGTCTAATTCTTGGACATATGATGTTCCTGTTGGTGAATGTAATTTGATTAGACTTAGTATGGTTAACTTTGATTTTCCATCTATTCATCCAGTCTTGTAGTAGGTTCATGTGTATTTGAAGGTTTCCTGATGCTACTTGGGGGTCATCATCGATGGATATTATGGCGGTGTCATCTGCGAACATGGCTACTGTGGTCGTATTTGTTGTTGGAATATCAGCAGTGTATATGAGGTATAGGAGGGGACCCAGGACACTTCCTTGAGGGACACCGGATTTTATGGGATAGTAATGAGAGGTTTCTGTAAGGAATCTGACTTAAAAGTGACGTTCTGTGAGGTATGATTTTAAGAGTAGATAGTGAGTAGTAGGAAAGGATGACTTAAGTTTATACAGGAAGCCATCATGCCAAACACGGTCGAAGGCTTGTTCTATATCCAGGAAGGCAGCAGTGCAAATTTTTTTCTCTTCGAGGCATACATTAATGTTTTTAACAATCCTATGACACTGTTGTAGAGTAGAATGGGCTTCGCGGAAACCAAACTGGTGTGTGGGGATCACTGAATTAATTTCGATGTCTTCTGAGAATCTTTGGAGCAGAAGTCTTTCTAAGATTTTTGACATTATTGGAAGTAAGCTGATTGGTCTATATGAAGTAGTAATATTTGGTGGTTTATTTGGTTTACTAATCATAATTATTTGTGCGAACTTCCAATTAATCGGGTAGTAGGCTAATCTTATGATACTATTATATATCATTGTTAGTAGGACAATTGCTTTTCTCGGTAATTTTTTTAATATTAGCCCAGTGATCATGTCAAAGCCTGGTGCTTTGTAGTTATTGCATCTAGAAATTTGTTCTTTGACATTATTAGGAGTAAAGCATTTGATTGGTAGCATCATTGGGCATGGAGCGTCTAAGAAGTTTTTAACTTGTTCTTCGTTATTATTGTTATTAAGTTCAGGTGCACCAAAAACGTGTGAGAGATGTTCAGCAAAGATTGATGCCTTTTCTTGTTCAGTTTTTCCCCAGCTTCCATCGGCTTTCCTTAGAGGTGGTATGTGCTGTGTAGGTGTCTTGAATGATTTCGTTGCTTTCCAGATGCTGTGGTCTTCTTTTGACAGGCTGTTGATGAATAGTTCAAATGTATCATTCCTCGCGTCTTGTAGAGCAGTTTTACGTTGCCGTGTTAATCTATTGTATTCATTTTTATCTATAGGATTGCGACTTCTTTGCCATATGCGCCTGGCTCTTCTTTTTTGTGCAACAAGACGTTTTATATATACGGGTATGTTGGTGTCACTTGGTTCTTTGTCATTCTGAGGGGGTGTAACTATTTCAGCTGCTGCATGTATAGTTTGGGTGAGAAGAAGCACAGCATTATCGATATCGTCTGGTTGCTTTAATCTTGTATTTAAATTTTCATTTATGTAAGACTCGAATATATTCCAGTTGGTTTTTGATGTTGTCAACTTAGGGATATTCGGACGTTTTATAATTTGCGTAGATAGTGTCACAATTATGGGAGTATGGTCGGTGGACAGATCCCAGGATGCTTGTATGTCAAAATAATTTAAGGCCATGTTATGGAGGATAAAGAAGTCGAGTAGATCTGGGATTTTGTTTGGATCTGATGGCCAGTAGGTGGGTTGCCCTGTAGATAAGTAAGAGCTGTTTGTGTTAGCTATGGCTTGCCTGAGATTTTTTCCCTTTGTCGTACATAGTCTTGATTCCCAGTCTGTATGCTTGGCATTCCAGTCACCTCCAATTACGAATTTGTTTGATAGATGTTTGAAGAAGTCTTCATATTCTGCTGTGGTGATATTATGCCTTGGAGGGCTGTACATTGCCGCAATGTCAAAAGACCATGGTTGAGAACTGATACAGATTACTGCAGCTTGTATTTTTTCCGTCTGATACATTATTTCCTCATAGTGTGACACCTCATAGTGTACCAGTTTTCGGTATGTTTCTGAGTCACGGGAATTTATTTTTATTGTGTTGTTCTTTAATGCTGTACAATAGAATGTCTCTGTTTTTGTTACTTCCGATAGGCTGTTAACCATTTTATTGTATTCAGTAACACCATATATAAAAATTGGTGGGGGTTTAGAGGTTGCTGGAGTTTCGTTGGTATTTTCTGTACTGTTATTGTTGTCGTTTTCGTTTTCATTTTGTAGAATCTGAAATTTATTGCTAGTTACTACTGTGTCTTCGTTTTCTGTTGGTGTCGGAGGATTAATTTTGCGTTTTTTGTTACTATGTTGTATAGTTTGCCATTCGTGGATGTCCGATGACTCAATGTCGCTGATTTCCCCTGAAGATTCTTCACTTTGTAATGTACGTGTCATCTCAATCAAATCGTAAGCTTCATTTTGAGGTGAAGATAATGTGGGATTTATTTTAGGATTGTATTGATAGTTTGAGGAAGATTGTGATAGTACTTGGTTAGGAACATAATATATTGTTGTTGGTGGGTTGTTTAAAATTTGTGCTGAATTTGGTTGTAAATTTTGTGGAAAAAGGACATTTGGGCATTCTGGTTGAATTTGCTGTTGCTGATATTGAGTATTTATTATTTGACCATTAACAGTAGCAGTATAAAAAGGAACACTCACCTATAAATCTGGTGGAGCACTCATTTTAATTGTTAAAACTGTATATTTTAATTTTTAAATAGTTTATAAATAGTATATCCACTTGATACACGATAATGACGGTAAAAACGCGGCCGGAGCCCGTTTTTAATCACCACTATAAACTTTCGCCTAATTCGTATCGATGTTTACAAGTCGAGAGTCAAATGAATACTTAGTTTTTTAAAATGAATTAATTTTTGGTTACATTATGTTTGTTTATGTAGAATGTAATTTTTTTTGTTTCAAATTAAATTTAAAATATATTGTATATGTAAATGTATTGTATATTATGCTACCAGTGCACTATCATGTTTATTTGTTTTCTATTAAAATAATAAAAAACTATATAAATGTATAATTTTTATTTATAATTATAAAATTATGGAAATATTGCCAAAGTTAAAAATACATAAAGAAAAAATAAAAAAAAATAATAATAAAAAAACTTCCACTTTTTACATTAGAATGAAAATTAGAAAAATACAACTATTATGTTTAAATGTTGTAAGGATTAAAACTGGTCTTTTGTCGACCCATTTTATCACTTGTAAAATCAATAATGGGGGAAGTTTCATCGTAAGTAACCGGTTGCAACTTTTTTAATCAAGATTTTGGTTTTACATGTTTTTATAGTAGAACATCTGCACATGAATTCGGTTCTTGAACCATGATTTCAATTCATCGACCCATATTCTAAAAAAAGGTGTTTTTATGTCCTTCGGAATATTATAAACTGGTTCTCTTTCACAAAGCATTGAAAATATGGTTTACATTCTATATTTAGAAAAATAACTCTTGTTCGATCTAAACTAAATTAATACACAAATCAAATAATCAGTTTTTTATAGAAATGCAGATTCCTGCGGAGTCTCGTATATCCGGACCTCTAATAGCATTAAAAACATAATTCTCAATTAGCAGTGCGATACAAGATATATTTAGGTTGTATAATCTTAGAGCCGTAATACGACCATAAGACCGTATGTTATAAATAAATATATCCCTATAAGCAGTGAACGTTGGAGCTTTTTCGAGTTTATCATATCTTCTTCTTTGAGTGCCTCTCCTATTAGAGATTGGATATCATTAGGGCGATTCTAATTTTATTTACTGCTGTTTTAAATAATTCGTTAGGGGTACAGCCAAACCACTCCCTTAAATTTCTCATCCAGGACATTCTTCTACGGCCTGGATTTCTGCGTCCTTGGATTTTTCCTTGCATTATATTTTGTAGGAATGTGTACTTTTGTCCTCTCATCAGGTGGCCAAAGTATTCAAGTTTTCTCTTTTTTATATTCAGTATAACTTCAGGATCGTTATTTGTTCTACGTATTACCTCTTCATTTGTAATTTTATCCATATTTTAGTATACGGCGGTAGCACCACATCTCAAAGCTTTCAAGATTTTTAACATTCTTCTGTTTAAGAGTCCATGCCTCAACACCGTAAAGCAAAGTACTGAATACATACTAAGTAGTTAACTAAAAGTGGACGTATGCAAAGAGATGTATGACGTAATCGTATGGTATTCGCTAAATCCTGTCACGTAATATGCCACACACCTCTGTGCGTTAACTCGTTTTATTGCTGCCAGTTTAAGGTGTTATTAGATGCCGCCATGTTTAATTTCTCTCCAACATCGTATTATCTCCGTTAAATCCTATCATTTTAGGCTCCATATGTCATGATTAAACCTATAGGACCGGAGATACGCAACTAAGGCTCTTTTGACATAACTATATAGCAAATATTTATACCTAAGGTCCTTTTGACGTGTTGATGTATTTAATTTCTACTGTATGTCACGATTGGACTAATAGGATCGAAGATACATAACTAAAGCCCTTTTGCCAGGCTTCTTCTTCTTCTAGTTCCATGACCGTTATCGATCGTTGGATATCATGTTGGCTACAATATTCGCTATCGTGCCTTTATTGACAGCAGCTCTAAATAACAATGTAGTTGAGTTTCCATACCATTGCCTTAAATTTTTAAGCCATGATGTTCTTCTTCTACCAGGATTACCTTGGATCTTTCCCTGAATGATCAGATGTAAAAGATCATATTTTTCAGGGTGTCTTATAATGTGACCGAAGTATTCCAGCTTGCGTTTCTTTATTATATTGACCAGTTGTGTTGTTTGGTTCAGCCGTCTAAAGACCTCCTCATTTCTAACTATGTCGACCCAGCTTATTTTCAGTATTCGTCTGTATACCCACAACTCAAAGGCTGTCAAGCGTCTAAGGATAGCCTCAGTTAGAGTCCACGCTTCCACTCCATACAGCAGGGCAGGAAAGATGTAGCAAGATGTCATTCGAACTCTAAGGTCAATGCTAAGATTGTGACTGCAAAGTACGTTTCTCATTTCTACAAAGGCAGCTCGGGCTTATTCTATTCGGCTTTTAATTTCTGCGGTTGGATCCCAGCTCTCATTGATATTACTGCCGAGATACACGAGTTTCTCTACTCTGTCCAGTGTGGCATCTCCGACTTTTATACCGTCATCCTGTATATAATTATGTTTGCTAACTATCATATATTCAGTTTTCTTAACGTTGAGTTTTAATCCATACTGATCACAATTCTGTTTTATTTTGTTCATTAGATTTTGAAGGTCTTCTCCACAATTAGCAAGCACTAATGTATCGTCGGCATATCTAATATTGTTGACGGTTACTCCATTCACAATAATACCTTCGGTTGTCTCCATTTAGGCTTCCTTAAATATTTCCTCCGAATATAAGTTAAAAAGTAAAGGCGACAATATACAGCCTTGTCTTACTGTTCTTTTTATATTTATTTCATCCGACAGTTCTTGTTCAACCTTTATTCTTGCCACTTGATGCCAGTATAGATTTGTAATTATTCGTAGATCTTTATCGTCCAATCCCGCTGTTTCCAATATTTCTAGCATTTTGTTATGTCGGACTTTGTCAAAAGCCTTTTGCCAGGCTACTCTATTTAATTTTTATATCTCATTGTATTCTATTAGTTAAATTCTATCATTTGAGGTACGAAACGTCACGATTGGACCAATAGTACCGCAGATACATAACTAAGGCCCTTTTGACAAGCTGATGTATTTTATTTTTCTATCTTATTGAATTCGATTGGTTAAATCCTGTCATTTGCGGTACTGTACGTTACGATTGGGCCACTAAAAACGAAGATACGTAACTAAGGCCCTTTTGACGTGATGCTGTATTTGATTTCTGTCATTGTATTCTATTGGTTAAGTGCTATCATTTGAGGTATCGTACGTCACGATTGGACTAATAGGACCGAAGATACATAACTAAGGCCATTTTGACATGCTACTCCATTTAATTTTTATACCACATTGTATTTTATTTGTTAAATCCTTTCATTTGAGGTACTGCACGTCATGATTGGACTAATAATAGAACTAAAGATACACAACTAAGGCCCTTTTGACATTGTTCTGCATTTGATATTTCCATCCCATTGTATTCTTTATGTTAAATCCTATCATTAGAGGTACTATACGTCACGATTGGACTAATAGAACCGAAGATACGTGACTACAGCCCTTTTGACATC
Source organism: Diabrotica undecimpunctata (assembly GCF_040954645.1). Taxonomy (NCBI): domain Eukaryota; kingdom Metazoa; phylum Arthropoda; class Insecta; order Coleoptera; family Chrysomelidae; genus Diabrotica; species Diabrotica undecimpunctata. Next base: position 63,303,842 of record NC_092811.1, read on the forward strand.
TTGCTGTATTTAATTTTTTTATTTCATTGTTTTCAATTGGTTAAATCCTGTCATTTGAGATACTGTACGTCACGATTGGACTTATAGAAACGAAGATATATAATTAAGGCCTTTTAGACATGCTGCTATATTTGATTTTTCTGTCTTATTGTATTTTATTGGTTAAATCCTATCATTTGAGGGGCTGTACGTCGCGACTGGACTCATTGGAGCGAAGATACAATAGGTAGTTGCAATATATCATAAACTGTTGCTTTTAACTAAACATGATGCCAGAATGATTTGTGGATGAAAAAAATATATATATATTCTTAAATTTACTATTTCGTTGTGGGTAATATTATATTCAACAGCGATGTCAAATTTCTGATGCTAAAATGATTGATAATGAAAGTGGGATATACATTTTCATGTATATAATGGCAGCGAGTAAACGGTAAAACCCTGAACTAAATATATATAATTTTTTCACTCTACCATCATTTTAGACTCAAACATTTTCTGGAATAAACTTATATAACTCAATAAGGGATAAAAAGAGAAAGCGGATATTTTAAAATACCAACACGGTATCAAAACTCTAATCAATGAGATGGTTAAAATTCTTGTAACAGGTACAGGAAAAAAGTTATTAAGGTCTTGTAAAGTAGCGTCGATATACAGATGCTACTTTGCAAGACGATGCTAAATTGATGGTAAAAGCATAATGTATCGATGCGAAAATGATATTAGGATGTATATATATATATATATATATATATATATATATATATATATATATATATATATATATATATATATATATATATATATATATATATATATATATATATATATATATAACTGCACCGGCCAAAATAGAAACTGGAATTTTGCCTTGGCCTTGTTATTGTTAGTTCAAAAGTGAATGTTTATGGTGTTTAAGTAGTTTATGGTAAGCGGATACTTACTTACTAAACGACTCAGACTTTGGTTCAATTGAAACACTCTAAATGCAAACTGATTTATGTGCTTGAATATTGGTTTTCAGTCATAGTTCGGCGTAGAAAGAAAAAAGCTTTCATTTTCACAAAAATGCTTAGAGAAGACTTTAAACATCTGAAAAATCTCACTTAATCAATTTCAAAAAGAAAAACCAATACGGATAACCAACCAACCAGTGTCATGGTTAAAATGCAGTGGATTAGAGTCAACAAAGATGAGCCATTTTCACAAATTAATATCCTTCGAAGCAAACAGAAGGGAAGACCAACATTGTTGAAAAATCTTCAACTGGATTGCATGTACACAGCACCTCGACCAGTCATGCCAGCTAAAAAACGGGATATGTATGATTTACTACCATACATTCCTCCAGTCCACCATTCTTATTTTAGAAATCTTATTTCATCTGATGAAGTCAATGACGAAGCTGGACCACTTCCTGATGTAGAAGAAAACAATGACTAATAAACTAGTGAATTTATATTTGATTTTCTAATGTAAAAACAATAAACATGTTTTGCTTTCTTTACATTCTCTTTAAACTCTTAAAGGAAAAGTGGTGTAAGTCATTTCACCCCTTAAAAACTACCCTTATCATAGTTTTATTTGTACAAAAATGTTAGTAGAGTTGAACATATTCTTAGTAAATAAAAAAATATCACCAGCATGTTTATAAATGTTATATAGATTTAATTACAATGTTTTTAGTAAAACCTTTATATATCTCAAAATGATGCTCAGATGACTTAAACCACTTTTCCTTTCACCGCCTTATATATAACTTAACCGCAATACGTGCGCTGTTGGTGATTGCATTCAAGTAATTGAAGGCATTGGTCGGGATTCTTCCGCAAAGTTCGTGTTTAGCCGACTGTACTATTCGGAACCGTCCGTGAGTCGGTCTCCCACAAGACGCCAACTTGTTTTACTGTGCGTAGCAGTGGCAGTGCTTTGTTTACTCTTTCAAGTGTGTGTTTGTAGATCAGTGATCTGTTTTACTACTGTTAATAGCGTGTGTGTAATAAGTGCTAAGCGCAAGCGTGTAGTTGTGTCTTTAGACATAAAACTAAACGCAATTCGTCGTCTTGACAAGGGCGAATCAATTAAAAGTGTAGCTACTGATTTGAGTGTTGGTGAGGTTACCGTAGGTGACTGGAGGAGGAAAAGGGCAGAGTAAGAAAAATGGGTCGCTCAGAGCTTGAATAGTGATTGTAATCCAGATCGAAAAACTTTAAAGAAGTGTGAATATGAAAAAACTTCTGAGGCATTATTCATATGGTTTTCGGAAATGAGAAGTAAGGGCAGTCCAATGAGCGGACCTATTTTACAGGCAAAAGCGCTAGCTTTTCAAAAAAGGTTTGGCGATGGTGATAAACCCTTTACCGCTAGTTCTGAATGGTTAATGCGATGGAAGAACCGATATGGAATTCGACAACTTACTATATCTGGAGAAAAACTTTTAGCAAATGTAACTAAAGTGCCTATTTTTCAAAAAAAAATTCTAAATTGATTTTGAATGAGGGCCTTACATCTGATCAAGTCTTTAACTGTGACGAAACAGGTCTGAATTTCAGAATGTTGCTGAGTAAAACCTTAGCTAGTCGGCAGGAAACATTAGCTCCTGGTTATAAGAAATGTAAAGATCGAGTTACAGTTCTAGCATGTGCTAATTCTGCAGGAAGTTTGAAATTAAAACCAGTCGTAATCGGTAAGCCTAAAAAGCCACGTGCTTTCAAAAACACTAATGTGGACACCTTTCCCAGCATATATAGGAATCAGAAAAACGCATGGATGGACTCGCATATTTTCAAAAATTGGTTTTTTGATGATTTTGTTCCGATTGTTGAAGCTTTTCTGAAGAAAAAAAATCTTCCTCCCAAGGCCATTCTTGTTCTTGACAACGCTCGATCTCATCCAGATGATGATGAACTAGTGAGCAATGGTATTAGAGCCATATTTTTACCACCTAATGTTACTTCCCTTATCCAGCCGCTTGATCAAGGTGTACTTGAAACTTTTAAACGAAATTACAAAAAGATACTGCTAAAAATGATACTGGAGAAATTAGAGGAAGGTCTAAATGTCACTAATGCTCTAAAACTCATCACACTGAAAGATGTTTACTGGTGCTCAGAGGCCTGGGATAACGTTAGAGATGACACGATCAGAAGGTCATGGCGCAAACTTTTTGGTATTGATGAACGGGCAGCTGCTCTTAGAAAGCAACCGGTTCTAAAATCGAAGAGCTTGTGGTTCTTGGCAATCAACTCACAGTGGCTGAGCCCATTAACGCAGCCGACATTGCAGAATGGATCAACGGAGATGAGGAGCAAGCGCTAACTGATGACGTAATTATTGAAATCCTGAATACGCCAGAAAATGATGACAAGTAAGTTTTTTATTTTATTGTCTCCCAAATTAATAACCATTGTACCGTAAAATTAATCTGTCGAATATTTTTTACAGAGTTATTGTACACATTTTACACTTCATTAGACTTTAAATTCACAAACCAAAACTTATTTTATACACGTGATAAACTGCTGAAAGCACTAAAAGCTAAATTATTTTTACAGTGAGGAATGTGATGAGCTCAGTGATCGGATCTCTCACTCAGACGGCCTACGCTCTATCGAGGCAGCACTGGCCTATATTGAGCAGCAAGATGATGTTACAACAAATGATTTATTATGGCTGCGGCGCTGGCGTAACAAGGCAGTCTGCAGAAGAAGCAATAACCTTACGCAAATTACAATCAAAGACTTCTTTGTTAAAAATGATAATTGATTCACATGTAGTGTATTTGAGATTCAACTATTTTAAGGTTATGTATTATTAAATGCGTTTTATACCAAAACAGTGTGTGTTTGTCCCAATTTTTATGTTAACCTAACAGTCGTCTTTCGTTATTGTTTTGCAACATTTCTGAACGTACTGTATATGGTATGTTATATAAATACATTTATTTGGTTTCTTACAATTTTTAAAATGTTTCTTGTATTTATAAACTGAACAAAAGTCACAAATAACTAGTTTTATATCGTCATTTAAGTATATTGAGACATATTTATAATACCAATTACAGTATTGTACTATATTTAGGTAACGTTCCGTGTTATCTGAGTTTTGCCGTATCCGAGGTACTCTCGGTCCCAATTACCTCGGTTAATCGAGGTTCTATTGTATATATATATATATATATATATATATATATATATATATATATATATATATATATATATATATATATATATATATATATACATATATATATATATATATATATATATATATATATATATATATATATGCAATTATTCTTATTATTCTTTTTGTTTAAACTTGCCATACAACGATCTTTATACAATTTAATTTAGAAGATTTATTTGGTAAATCCCGTATATCATATATCATATTATATTCAGCTAAGATAAATTTAAACTTCATCCGGATGCCTACACCTACAAAAATGATTAATAAGTTATTTTATCACGTTCAGTAACAAAAACAAACCAAGTACATATTTCACCTACCGCGAGTTCTCTTAGAAATATCTACCGAGGTACCGAGTACATTATATACATAAATCTATTATCGACATTGATCAAGTCCTGTATCATGTCCAACATCCAAGTATGAGTATCGCTCCTTTCATATTACACGATTTCGCTCGTGCGGGAAAAAATCGCCCGGGGAATTTTTCTTGATCGACTGTTGAAGAGTACGAGACCTTTCACATTGGACGATTAGAACACGGGCACGTTTTGTAATCGTGTTGCAGCCGTCCAGTGCTACTAGCACCGCACGGCTACCGTATCGCCTTCTAGTTCAGTGGCCTACGTGACCAAATGCACGCTTTCACACTAGACGGTCTTTAGTCGTACGGGAACTGTCCCCAGTATTGTTTCTACCGCGTTCAGTTTTGGTGGTTTGTTTGCAAATTATGGAAGGTGTTGACGCTGAAGTGTTAATATCCCTAGTTGAAGCAAAACCTGTGATATGGGACAAAACTTTAGAAATTTATAAGGATAGAAATGCAACAAGGAAAGCCTGGGAAGAAGTATGTTTAGCACTCAATCCGGATTTAGAGAACAATGGCGATGGAGAAAAAAATGCATTTAGTAAGTACTATACCTATTAACTTTCTATTAAGCAAAGTAAACTTACTTTTTGGACGTATGTATATTGAATTTTTTAATGTATATTGGTGTTGTATGTATTGTATACTTCACTTGATTTACTATCTACAACAGAGACACTTTTTATTTTTATTTCATTTATTTATTTATTTTCACATATATGAAAAATTATACTTTAGACATTTGCCAGGATACACTTCCGACTTCTGTCAAAAAATATGAGGTAAGCACACTACTGATATTGTTTGCTTCCAAGCCTCCTCGTGTAGTGCTTTCTCCTGATACATCTTCCAGGCCTGTGATCGTCGTTGTGTCCTCAACAAGATATCCGTCTCTGTCACGTACATAATTGTGCAATACTATGCACGCATTGACGATGAGCACTGCGAAATGTGGCTGAACGTTGATAGGGCGATGGAATATACGCCATTTATTGCTCAGGATGCCAAACGCACATTCTACATATCTTCGTGCTCTGCACAATCTATAATTAAAGACCCTTTTTTCAACTGTTAAGCGTTTCCCTCCAAAGGGTCTCAGTAGATGTCTGTGTAAGCCAAATGCTTCGTCTCCAACAAAGAAGTATGGTATTTTAGGACTCTCTGTTCCTGGAAGAAGTTTTTCCTCAGGTAATGGTGGAGAACCACTGTCTATTGATTTCCACAATTTGGACCTCTTAAATATTGACGAGTCACACTCTTTACCATAGCTTCCTACATCAACGTAAACAAATCTGTACTTTGTGTCTGCTACAGCCATAAGGACAATAGAGAAGTAATCTTTGTAATTAAAATACATTGATCCTGAGTCAAACGGACAAGTCAGTCTTATATACTTGCCGTCCACAGCTCCAAGGCAGTGAAGGAAGTTTGCGATACTTTCAAAGTTGGAAGCAATTGACTGCCACATGTCACAAGTTGGTGTCGGTATACACTCTTCTCGCATTTCTGACCAAATCGCAGCACATACTTCTTCAACTATGTTTTTTGCTGTTGAAATTCCAACTCTGTAGCTGTAGTGCAAATCCGTAAACGTACAGCCACTCGCCAAATATCTGAAATAAAGTGAACATTGTCGTTAATAATTATCATACTGAATTGATTGTATTTATTTATTTTAGTTTTGTTTTTTACAGGCAAAAAAGTGGTGAAAAGGTGGACTAATCTCCGAGATTGTTTCGCAAAATCGAAAAAAGATGACAAATCTGCTAAAAAAAGTGGATCTGGGGCTAAAAAACGTAAGAAATATGTGTTTTCAGACCAACTTCAATTTTTGAATAAGATCTACACCGAAAAAGAAACGGTAGACAGCTTCAACCCAGAAATTGTACCAGGAACACTCGAAGAAGATGAAGAGCCTGAAGGCACCACTGGTGAACCTGAAGTTTCTACCAACGTAAACCTGCCATCCAAGCCCGTAGGAACAAGGAAACGAAAGAAACTAGATGAGGTTGAGGTGAAAATGCTCAAAGCTCTGGAACATAAAACGCCCTGCAGTAAAATGTCCTTCCTTCAGAGTTTAATGCCTCATTTGACAAACTATTCCAACAGTGAATTCCTTCAATTTCAAGTGGGAGTGTTAAACGTAATAGAAAACATAAACAAACTAAAGGAAACTCCTCATCTTCAATCAAACAACCCCTCTTCTGTGCCCTCTTATCAACCACAACCTCAGTACATGCTTCAGCCATCTCCCGTTAACCAACCGCAAGCATTTGTCCATGTTCAACAACCTCCATTTAAACCTCAACAATATGCAAATCCTAGTTTTTCGGGCTACGTTAAAAATAGCGCACAACAGCTTCACTTTTCTCAATATGTACGTGAACAGCAAAATCAATCAAGGCCAACGCAGCAATCAACGCCTAAACAATCAGACTCACAATCCGAACTGGATAAAGCATCCGATCTCAGTACCTACAGGGATTTAGTTACAGCGACTCTTCAGCAACTGAAACTGAGCATAGTCCGTCTATTTCGGCTTCACGAGATTCCTCGATGTCTGATCTATTTTGAGTGATTAAAATTAAATAAAGTATATTTGCTTATTCAAAAGGTTTTATTATATTACCTACTACTGTAATATCATGCTTACCTTAAACATATTGCCAGCATTTCAACAGGTTGTATACAGTTTCTGAACTGCGTGTTTTGTCGTTGTAGAATACTCTTCAGTTTCCCATGTAACTCATCAAAGGAGCGAACTGACATACGAAAGTAGTTGAAAAACTTTTGGTCATCGTTTCTAAGATCTTCAAATAATGTGTGGAACATCCCGACTTCCTGTCGTCTCTGATTAATTGGGTGAATCCAGTGAAGGCGATTGCGCCTTTGTCTTTTCCGACGCCGATACAGTATCCATAACGCAATAACTTCGCGATCCATAATTTTCATCCAGACCAGAACAAATGTTCCGATGAACTGATAAAAATGTACGATTTTTATCGTTTAATGTGAAGTAGCAAAACCACGATTAAAAATCGGGCGATTTTTTCCCGCACGAGCGAAATCGTGTAATACGAAAGGAGCGTATGGCTTCTTTCAAAAGGACGACATTTTGTCGTAGTCGTGTACGGCAACGATATCGTGTATAGCAGTTAACTCATTGATTAAATGTAAACTTTCACACGACGCGATTTAAAATCGTAGTCGTACACGACTGTCGTAGTACCCCGGCGGGATCACTGCGACGACACGATGTCGTGGTCGTGAACAACTGCAGTGGTACAAGCAAGTCCATTCTAGTTTTCACACTTGTCGTTCGTAGGCGAAAAAATCGTGATTTATTCTAAACCGTGGTAGTGAATTTAGATTTAAAAATATTTGTAAAATATTTAAATTTAAAAAAAATGGATGTCGAAATTGATAACGAGCTTCTTATCAATCTTGTTGAATGGCGGCCGGTGTTATGGGATAAAACTTTAGAACAGTATAAAAACCGAAATAAGAGATTACAGGATTGGAAAGAAATTTGCAGAATTTTAAAAGATGGATTTGATGAGATGTCAGAAAAAGAATAAAATGAAATTGGTAAGTAAAAATATTTCGCTGTATTTATTAATGACTTAGCTTAGTAAACTTATATTTTTAAATGTTGCCAAGGGACTGATCCTTCCTCGGCCAAAAACTAATCTGCGAAAAGGTTTCTAATTTCATTTGTTGATAATCCTCCACGTACTGAATGACTATTAGGAAGATTCCCAATACTTTCACCTATTGTCAAAGTGCCTTGTGGATTATATCCATCTCTATCACGTACGTAGTTATGAAGAACACAACATGCTTTAACTATATCCACAGCAAAATTCTGTGACACATTAAAAGGACGGTGAAAAATTCTCCATTTATTTGAAAGAATACAGAATGCACATTCCACGGACCTTCTGGCTCTAGTTAAACGGTAATTAAAAACTTTTTTTTTGACTGATAAATTATGACCTCCAAATGGACGAAGTAAATTATCATCCAACGCAAAAGCTTCATCCCCTACAATTACATACGATAAGTTTGATGCAAATCCTTCCAATGGTTCTGAAGTGGGAAAAGCTAATTCATTATCTTTTAGTAGTCTCCAAAATGTTGTATTTTTAAACACAGTCGAATCACAATCTTTTCCATACGATCCAATATCAACATAAGTAAATTTGTAATCTGAATCTACTACCGCTATTAAAATAACAGAGTAATAATGTTTAAAAGGATTTTAATTTTCTCATGTCCAATTGCAGGTACAGTTGTTTAACTCGAAACTTTCGGAATTTTTACATTCTTAGACACACTCAACAGAATATTCCAACCCATTTACGCATGAAGAAATATCGCAAGCCCTAACTGAAATGAAAACAGGAAAAGCGCCGGGTTTCGACGCCATTCACGCTGAGTTCCTCAAACATAGCGGCAGATTGGCAGCGGCAGAACTAGGCAATGGCTCGCAGAATTCTTTTCTGACATCCTTCAAACGGGGAACGTCCCCCCAACACAAAAATGCAAAAATCGTCGCCATTTTAAAACCAGGGAAAAGTAATAATTCACCGAAAAACTACCGCCCCATCGCACTCTTAAAAGTATGGTGTACAAATTGTTCGAAAGACATAATGTATAATAGAATTAGCAAAACCATATTCCAACTTTGAAAAGCAATTAAAAACAACCGCTGTCTTCATCGATCTATCTGCTGCTTACGACACTGTGTGGCGACAAGGGGCAATATATAAATTAATGCGAATAATCCCATGCAGAAAGACCACTGAGGTTATTACCGCCATGCTATCCAACAGATGTTTTAAAGTTATATTGGGAGACAAGACTAGTACCCAAAGAAAACTGAATAATGGACTTCCACAAGGATCCGTGCTGGCTCCCATGCTTTTTAGCCTCTACATAGCAGACATGCCAGAAACCACATCAAAAAAGTTTGGATACGCAGACGACTGGACGCTTGTCGCAAGTAATAAAGAATTCGAGGTCACTGAACGCATTCTAACAAACGATTTAAATGCCCTAGGGAATTATTTCCGCAAATGGAGATTGCAACCCAATCCAACTAAGACAGAAGTGTCCTGCTTCCATTTGAACAACAAGATGACCTACTATCAACCTCAAATCCATTTTGAGGATAGACTCCTTAACTATAATAAACACCCAAAATACTTACGTCTTACACTTGACAGAACGCTAAACTTTAAAGAGCACCTTACTAAGACTGCTGCAAAACTCCGAACTCGTAACAACATCCTGCAAAAGCTCTGCGGCACTACATGGGGCTCCTCAGCACCCACACTTATATCGACAGCATTAGGACTGGTATACCCCGTACCGGGATACTGTGAACCAGTATGGATAAACAGTCCACATACTCACCGTGTTGATGTCCAACTCAACCAAGCCATGCGAACGATATCGGGCACAATCAAGGCCACGCCCACTTACTGGTTACCAGCTTTGAGTCATATAGCTCCACCACCCATCCGCCGGGATCATGCCCTTGTCAGAGAATTTACAAAAATCAATACTGATCCTGAGCTCCGCTCCCATGTCGGAACTTCCGCCAGAGACATAAATAGGCTCCGTTCAAGACACCCGCCTCTAAAAACAGCAAAAAGGCTAGTAGGTCAAAACTTTAATGTAACTGAACGGTGGAGAGAACAATGTATATATATATATGAACCTGTGATGTAGCCATACGCTAAATAAATAAATAAACCTTCTTAGAAATACTACAGGCTGATCTGTCGTTTTTGAGGGGGAGATATCCCACCTTTCTTTGGTAGTTTGGTAAATTTTTGCAGAAGGGAGACCACTTCTGAGTGGGCACTCGTTGTGAAAAAAACTACTTCTCGTGGGGAGCTCCGCTCATATTATTGTCTCTGTGTTACATTCTCTGTGCATTTTCTTTCTAAGTGTGCATACACTTGTATATTTGAGTTTTTTGATCTAATATCATATTAGATTAAATATTGGCATAGAGTACCTTTAATTTTAATTAACTTCAGTGCTTGATACAAGTAAAGTATTATAGAAAAGCAAATTAACTTCAGTGAATTAACTAAGTTACCATAATCTTATTTCCACTTATCTGGGCGAATGATATGGTATGGTATCATATTTTTTTTCAATCATCTGGGCAAATCTAAGTTCATCCATGTCTTCACCTGTAGTTGGGAGTAACTACTGATTTTTGCATTCAATTTAAAGAACAGAACATTCAATATTTTTTTACGAACTTTCCATCAACTACTAAGAAATTTCAATAAACAATAATTAGGAACATTTAGTTCTCAATCATTAAATAACAGTGCGAGATAGATAATCAACTTAACCAAGTGCGGTTTGGTTAGATTTTTATTTCGGTAACCTTTTTGTATTCTTGTAAATTTAGATTTGATTAATTTTTGTTATTTGCTATAATTGTTGTACAAGTTTCATGATATAATAGTAACTCTGAATATTTGCTTATTGTATTAAATTATTATTGTACTTTCGACCAGAAGAAAGATAGGCTGATTAAGTTTCGTAGGTAAGTAGGTGGACGGAGTCCACCTAATATGTTTATTATTTGTTTATGTATTGTGTTGACCAAATTTATTTAATAATTAACTGTTAATATCTTTTCTTGGGTTTGGTGTCTGAACCTAAATATCTTTCCTTATCTTTTTTTTTCTAAGGTTTCTTAATTTTCTCCTTAAACCCCAAAAAATTGAGTGGCGCCCTGTTTCTATCTTATTGTATCTTTGGTAATTTTACCTATCTAACTTTTAGTTTATTTCTGTATCCTTTCTAATCTCTTATCCTATCTTTACTTATTTCGTCCGTTGGACCCATTCCAGGTTCCAAAAGCTAGTTTCGAACCCACGACTCGCTCTCCACCAACCAACTGGCTGCCGTCCGCAGTGTCTCCATTGGTGACCTTTCTAGCACCATCCAAAAAAGGTTTCCGAGGTTACAGTATATGTTTCCCATCTACAGCTCATATACAATGCGGAAAATTAGAGCGTTTCTCAAACATATTTGCAATGGCTTTCCATTTTTCAGTTGAAAGTTTAGAACAATCATTGTGCATAATATTCCATATAACCTTTGAGACCTGTTGAACAATTCCACTAATGGTCGAAATTCCTGTTTTGTATCTGTTATGGAGGTCGGTAAATGAACATCCAGTAGCAAAGTACCTAAAAAAAATATTTTTTAAGTGATACCTACCTATGTTTTTCTTTTATTTACAGGTAAACTACTTACAAAGAGATGGACAAATATAAAGGACAGTTTCTTAAGATGGCTTAAAAAATATGACACAATGCGTTCAGGTGCTGCTGCTAATAGCTTGAAGAAATATGTTTATTAAGACCAATTATTATTTTTTTTTTAAACTGCACATCCAAATAAAACAGAAAATAGTTTAGGTGACACTATCAACCAAGAACAAGTATGTGTTGACAATAATACAACACCAACAACCAAAAAACGTACACTTGAAGAGTCACAAATACAATCGGGTTACAAAAAAAGGATGACTGCATTTGAAGAACGAATGATTGCAGCACTGGAAACACCTCCACCACCAGCACATCAAACTTTTACAGATCGACATATGGCATTTTTCGCTGGAATAGTACCTCCTTTAAACAATTTTACCGACGATCAAATTTGTGAATTCCAAATTGGAGTACTACAATTAATTCAGTCTCTAAAGCGAAACGATTTTTCAAATTCAGTAAATCGAACGCATGCAAGTAATCCCAACTTTTATTTGGGACAAGCGGCAGTTCCCACACAATCTAGAATGACACACTACTTGCCTTCTGAACACAGCAATGCAAATATCGCCAATACCATATGTCTATGCCATTAGATTCTCATGGAACAACATCCAACTTTCGTAATAGAAAAGGATCTTCGCAAAGCACCGCAATCCAGAATAATTCTGAAAGAACTTATACCCTTTTGCTACCTTCAGGACACGCTTCAGGAAAAAATAGCGCTGCCGCTGAATTAACAGAAGAAACAAATGAATTTTCCCCATCGTATTCAACCGTCTCATCAGACGGCTTACAAAGTATTAATTTGTTTGATTAATGATACACGTAAATACCGAAATTGCATTCTGTATTTCTAGTTTACATTTCTTTGTTGTTTTTTTCGTACAGAATAAAATAATATGCATTTATTAGAATGTTATTACTTACCTTAGAGTAACTGCGAGCATCTTGATTGGTGGTTCGCAATTTCGCATATTGGTGTCCCGTTTCTGTAAATCACCCTGTATCTTCATACTTAATTCATCGAAACTTGCAACAGACATTCGAAAGTAATTTAAAAAATTTATGTTGTTTTCTCGCAGATCCTGAAATAATGTTACAAATTCGCCCACATTCGAGATTTTCGGCGACAATGCCATAATGCCAACAATATTAAACGCTTTCTTTTTCTTTCATCCATCATACAAGACAATGGTTCACAGCACGACTACGGCAGAAATTGAAAGCAACCAAACTTTTTTTCACGACACGACACTGCACGACAACGACAAAATGTCCGTCTGAAAGAAGCCTATGAGTATAGTATTTTTCATATAAAAATGCGTGCACGTCACAATTTATATAAAGTGACGTCACTTATATTTAAAATTTCCAGAACGTCAACCTTATGAGTTCAAATTTTCCTAACACAGCTAATAATACGAAACCCATACGGAACTACTCGATCTTTCATAGGCGTCAACATGGTGTAATAATCAGAAAAATGTAATCATCTTCTTCTTCTTAAGGTGCCATGCATTTCTGCGTAGGCGTCCACCGTACATCGTCTTGTCAGGTGAGATGTTAAATATTCTGGATTAAATAATTCTGTTTTTAGCAGCATTGCGAAGCATTTCATAGCTGTGGGTTCCTGTCCATTGTCGAATATTGCGCAGCCATGACATTTTTTTACGTCCGAGACCTCTCCTACCCTCTATTTTCCCTTCGAGTATCAGTTGCTGAAAAGTGTATCGTTCTCCTCGTATAATGTGCCCCAAGTATGCAGTCTTCTTACTTTTTACATAATTAAAAAGTTCCCTATCCTGTAAGCCCGCTCTTCTGAGTACTTCCTCATTTCTGACCCTGTCCGTCCATGATATTCTGAGCATTCGACGCAGGCACCACATTTCGAACACTTCAAGTTTGTTAATGGAACTGGCCTTTAACGTCCATGCTTCCATTCCGTACAGGAGAACAGGCCACACGTAACACTTAAGCATCTTGTATCGGAGGTTGAAGTCCAATTTGCGATCAGTCAGAAACTTACGAAGCCTCAAAAAAGCATTTCTGGCTTGTTCAACTCTGCTCTTTATTTCATTCTCGGGGTCCCAACCCTCATTCAGCAAACATCCCAAGTATTTGAATTGCCTGACTTGTTCGATTTCTTCTCCAGAGACATATATCTTTGCGTTGGGGTAATCATTTCTACTTATAATCATTGATTTTGTCTTCTTGATATTTATTTTCAAACCCCGAGCTTCACTTGTAAGAGTTAGATCATTCAAAAGGCACTGAAGATCTTCGATGTTATCTGCCACTATGGCTGTATCATCGGCATACCTGATGTTATTAATAAATATGCCGTTAACTTTAATACCCTTATTAGAGTCTTCCACTGCTTCTGCGAAGGCTTTTTCTACGTATAAATTGAACAGCATTGGAGACAGTATACAACCTTGCCTTACTCCTTTTTTAATGGAGAAATCTTCTGTTTCGTTGGAATTTTGAAGACGTACTGTTGCTGTCTGATTCCAATACAGATTGGCAATGATTCTTATATCCTTTGCATCCAATCCCAACTCTTGTAGGTATTTTATCATCAATTCATGTTTTACATTATCGAATGCTTTCTCGTAATCGATGAAACAGATAAAAACATCCTTTCTTTGATCTAAACAATTCTGTATCAATGTTTGCATACTAAAGATCGCCTCTCTCGTGCCAAGTCCATTTTTGAAACCAAACTGACTCCATCCACTGACCTCTTCACATTTCTTAAACAATCTAGTGTGAAGTATTCTCAGGAAAAGTTTCAAAAAGTTACTCATTAGGCTTATTAGTCGGTGGTCCTTGCAGAAGTTCGCACGTGGTGTTTTTGGTAGGGTGGTAAATGTAGATCGAAGCCAATCTTTTGGAATCTGGCCCGTATCGTAGATGTCGTTAAAGAGCTTGACAATAATGTCTAGGTTTTCTTCATTAAGTATATATATTATGTAATCATCATTATATTGGAAATTTTAGTACGCAACCGATATGGGATTACTTCAAATTTGATTGACAGTTCATCGTGTGGCAAAATTGTTTGAAGTGTTGCCGCTCTTTTAGAGTAAGAATGTTGTTTATGTTTTGATTTCTTACACAATTTGATCATAATATAATATATATTAATAAATTGTATTTATAAATACATATTAAATTTGGATTAATAGTTTTAAAAACTAATTATTGTTGTGTATTGTGATTGTGCTATGCCAAAACAAATAAATAGTCTGTAGAAAGCTGATAAGCTTTCATATAAGATATATTATTTTGAACAAGAAATAATGGCGGGACGTTTTTACTATTAAAGCTCTAAAATAAATAAGTTTAAAATGTACAATATATAATTTTGTATTAAAATGTTTTTTATCTATTTAAGTGTGTTGCAGTAGTCCTCAACCTAAGTGTATTTACTGTTAATATAAGGTACATGTACCAAATAAGGCCCAGTTCCTAACAAGGCCCACCCTCATGTTTTCACATAAACAATTTGAAAAAGTACCAAATTCTCTTGCAATCAATTAGGTAGTGGCATCTAGTGGACGAGACAACAACTACTTCGGTAGCCATTGTTGTGTTAGGCTATTTATGTTCATTTGTGTTGCCGCAACCAAGGAAGCAGAGCTGTGTTCTTATTTGCAAGGTATATTACATCTGTTTACATCCATCTTGTTATAAATAATTTTGTACTGTAAATTTGTATTTATGAACAGGAAATTGTGTGTTTTAATATGGTAGTTTTATTTTTCTCAAACGGCGTATATTTACAGAGTTATTAACAGATCTCGAGTTTCAATTACTGTTAAGCCGGTGGCTAATAATAAGGCCCACCCGTAGTGCTCCAAACAAGGCCCGGGTGGGCCTTATTCGGCATACTCCTGTTTTTCTGTACTATTGAATAGAGTTTGGAAATTAAGATCAAGTGTGCAATTTAAATTACTAATTGGAAGAGCTACTTGGTAACACTTCGGAAAAAGCCAAGTGGCATGAAAAAAATAATATTTATTGTGCTACAAGGGATCACTTACAGTTTTAAATACAAAGAATAATAATTATGTCAGGAAAAAATCGATAAGAAAATACACTCAATAATACAAGTAGACTAATAAAAAAATTACATTGACTAAGCAATATTAAAATACATTTTTTTTTAATCTATGATGGAAGTTATATAATTTTGTTCTGTTTATCCGGCATTTTACTTGTACGTCTAAATAATTTTTCAAAAACTATAAAAATTTAAGCCTACAATTCAGAAATATGAGTGTATTTATTTATTGATTTTTTTTATTTTAAGATGGATTCAAAGAAAAACGTGCCACCTGGAGTGAGGATGATTTAAAAAAAAGCGATAGGAGCTGTTAATGAAGGGATGTCAGTCAGAACTGCATCTAAAATGTATGGTATACCCAGGCGTACGTTACGCAACCACGTAAGTAGCGGTGTAGCAATTAAAAAGTTACGACAGAAACCTTGTTTAGAGGAAGCTTAATAAAGAGAAGTTACTCAAAGAATTTTTCGGCTTGCTGAAGTCGGGTATGAACTTACAGCTAAAGTTCTCCGACGCAGTGTATTTGAGTTCTGCGAAAAAAATAATTTGCAGAATCCGTTTAATGAAGGAAAAGGTTTGGCTGGGCGCGAATGTAATTGGGGAGGTTATTCCTCCAATGATCATTTTCAAAGGAAAGCGACGCAAGCCAGAATGGGAAGATTATTTCTGTGACTGAGGTGAGTAAGCACATAAGTCAAATTTTCCGATTTTTTTTTTTTATATAAAAATGTGTAGGTGATTTGTAATACTATCATCGGCTCTAAGCACTTTAGTCTACAATGCATTTTTACAGCTGTTATTGCGAAGTGTGCATAATAACCATACTGAGAAAATACCGACTTGAGTTTGTGAATAAACACTTAAGTCGACTTATGTGAAGAGAGCCAGTTGGAACTTGCTGTCTCTTGTCGTCCCGTCGGTGACTTATGTTACTAGGCGCTAATGAAACATTACATGCAGAAAATAATTTAGCCTAAAACAGTTCAGTTTGGTTTGATATTGCGAATAACACATGTCCAGAAGTTTTTTGTTTAAAGTGTCTGTTGATGATGAGTTGATAGCAGATACATTCCTAAAAGCAATTCTGTTTTGATGACAAAATAATAATACTACAAGCAATTTTACTTAGAGCGTGAAAATCACGTCGAAAGCTACAAAAACCACCGGACAAAAGAAAGGCTAGAGAATTACGAAAATAAAAGTAATTCGGGAAGTCATATATTACAAAAAATGGTAAAATAATTCCAGAAAGATCATTTCAACCTCTGCCACTATGCCCAGCAAAGTGCAAAACAAAAATCACTGAAAATCAGTTGAAAGAAATTTTTCCCGAATATTGGAGTTTGGGCAGTTACGACAAGAGAGTAGCTTATATAGCCAGTCTTTTCACCATACATGACAAAAAATCGCAGAGGCCTCATACAGACGATCCAGACAAAGAAAAATTTCGCCTCAAAATCTAAAAATATTTTTTATGAATAAATAGTAGCCATATTTCTGTTTGCCGTAAATGCTTTCTTGTGACTTTCAATGAAACAGAGAATTTCATCAAACAGAGAAAAGTTATCGCTGTAATAAAAAGAGTATAACCTGCGGAAACAAAGACTCATTCTGCCCAATGAAAGAATATTCCAATAAACAAGTGGTCTGAAGAAAATTAGAAGAACTCGGTAAGCATATTTTGAGTTTCCTGAGTTATGAAAGCCACTACTCACGCGTCCAAACAAATAAAAGGTTTCTACCATCACATTTGACCCTAGAAGCAATGTATTTCCCTGTACAAGGAATCATACCAAAACTTTGTGTCGTATCCATATTATAGATCTAAATTTCATAAATTGAATCTGTCGTTTAAAAAGCCTCAAACGGATATTTGCCATAAATGCGACAAGTTAAAGGGGCCATTGGTGTCTAGGAAAAGACGATCAAGGAGAACCTTTTCGCTGGCATGACGTGCAATGGCTAAATTATATAAAATTGGATAATGGGAAAATATTTTTTAAAAAATCCTTAAATGCAGAGAAGCCATTTAAGGAAATTTCTTTTATTAGACGAAATGGGTTGGGAAATTTAGTTCCCCAGTTGAAATATAAGGCGGATGTACTAATAAATAAAGAAAAATAGAAGGATCTTCTTGATTTGCTTCCCTTAATCCCTACAACTTTTCATGGGTTCTATGAATCTTTTCCATACGATCCAATATCAACATAAGTAAATTTGTAATCTGAATCTACTACCGCTATTAAAATAACAGAGTAATAATGTTTAAAAGGATTTTAATTTTCTCATGTCCAATTGCAGGTACAGTTGTTTAACTCGAAACTTTCGGAATTTTTACATTCTTAGACACACTCAACAGAATATTCCAACCCATTTACGCATGAAGAAATATCGCAAGCCCTAACTGAAATGAAAACAGGAAAAGCGCCGGGTTTCGACGCCATTCACGCTGAGTTCCTCAAACATAGCAGCAGATTGGCAGCGGCAGAACTAGGCAATGGCTCGCAGAATTCTTTTCTGACATCCTTCAAACGGGGAACGTCCCCCCAACACAAAAATGCAAAAATCGTCGCCATTTTAAAACCAGGGAAAAGTAATAATTCACCGAAAAACTACCGCCCCATCGCACTCTTAAAAGTATGGTGTACAAATTGTTCGAAAGTCATAATGTATAATAGAATCAGCAAAACCATATTCCAACTTTCAAAAGCAATTAAAAACAACCGCTGTCTTCATCGATCTATCTGCTGCTTACGACACTGTGTGGCGACAAGGGGCAATATATAAATTAATGCGAATAATCCCATGCAGAAAGACCACTGAGGTTATTACCGCCATGCTATCCAACAGATGTTTTAAAGTTATATTGGGAGACAAGACTAGTACCCAAAGAAAACTGAATAATGGACTTCCACAAGGATCCGTGCTGGCTCCCATGCTTTTTCTGAGAACTTCTGAGAACCTTTTCGCTGGCATGACGTGCAATGGCTAAATTATATAAAATTGGATAATGGGAAAATATTTTTTAAAAAATCCTTAAATGCAGAGAAGCCATTTAAGGAAATTTCTTTTATTAGACGAAATGGGTTGGGAAATTTAGTTCCCCAGTTGAAATATAAGGCGGATGTACTAATAAATAAAGAAAAATAGAAGGATCTTCTTGATTTGCTTCCCTTAATCCCTACAACTTTTCATGGGTTCTATGAAAATATTTCATCGATCGAAACAGCGTTGCTGGACTATTCGGGTATCGACGAAGATATTGATTAAATAGTTATTATGTTTAAGTGGTTCATTCTTTTTTTTAGGTTTATTTTTTTTATCAAACTTCCTTTTTTATAACAAATAAAAAATACTTTGTTTAATAATATTATTTTCATAACCATTTTCTGTAAGTGCAATAACAGATAAGTCATGTACACACATGGATCAAATGACATAAGTCACAAATTTCATTTTTGACATATTTTTTATTAAATGGGTGGTGGAAAATTTGGAGAATAGTCTATATTAGTATAAGACATTTATATAGATAATTATAAAAACAACAATTAAAACCAAATAAAGTAAGTACCACGTAATTTTGGGCTGTAAAACGGATTTAGAGGTAACCGGTGAATATTAAATCGCTTCTACTGCAAAACTAGGCAAAATGACTTATGTGCTTTCTCACCACGGTCAAAGATTTGCCACCTGGAACAGCGGTAGAAATGACAGACAAGGGCTCAATGACTACATCGACCTATCAAGTGGCTGCATCATTTTGCTAAATACAAACCTGCAGGAGAAGTTCTTTTGATTTTTGATGGAGCATCGTTTCATTTAGATCCAGATATTTGTGACGTTGCCGAAGGTCACAGTATTAGACTGTACTGCTTGCCTAGCAATACGACTCATGAACTTCAGCCTATGGACAAGTCAGTATTTAAACCATTTGAGTCGTCTTGGGACGATGAAGTCCAATTACATTGGTCGACAAATAAAGATGAAGAAAACAGAGCAATTAATAGACGGGTATTTGAAAAAATCTTTAGCAAGGTATGACCAAAAGCTGCGTCCCCAGTTAATGTCATGTCTGAATTCCGAGCTACTGGGATTTATCCCTTTGATCCAGAATTTATTCCTGACTGTGCATTCGCTTCTTGCCATCCTTTACAGTGTCTTGATCCAGAAGAAAACATGCGAATGGGTTCCGAACCTGCTGAAGCATCAAAGATTCCAACAGTTTCCGAACTAAGGAGTTCTCGAAAAAGGAGACGCCAATCCAGCAGTTCTAGTTCTTCGGAAAGTGAGCTATTTTCTGTGAGGGATAGTTCATGTGATGTCAGTCTTAATGGCAATGATGACGATAGCGACAACCATGACGATCTCGACTGTTCCTTCCAAGAAATTTTGAAAACTCCAGAGCTGAGGAAGAAACTCCTAGACGGAAAGCACTAAACTATCAGGCGCAAGTAGTTACTGAGGAACTAGTCGCTGAAAGACAAAAGCAGAAGAGTGCCAAAATAAATAATGCCTATAAGGAGGTTTCAGTTGGAAAAGAGAAGATAATTCCGGTGAAACAAAAACATCTGGAGAAATCTAGTAATGAAAACGACGGTTCTGCTCTAAGCTGCAGTGGTACATCAGAAGCTGTTAACTGGTTTTGTCATTTATGCTGTGAAGACAAAACAGCTGATATGGGACTTTGCAAAAAATACAAAAAATATGTTCATGAAGAATGTGGGTTGACATCCACAGACAAAGTGCAGAATTTCGTATGTCCATGGTGTGAGAAGTGATAGTATATCATTTGTTAATTATATTAATGTTCATTAAATATTTGGTAAATCTTGTCATTGGTTTTATTGCTATTAACATGCTTCATACATTACAGTTTTGGGGTGGGCCATATTAGGGACCAGGTATGGGCCTTATTTGGAAGATGGGTTTCTAATAAGGCCCATCTTCAAAAGTTAATAATTTTTTTGATTATGATAATACTAATTACGAAATAATTTTTTTTTGTATTTAATTTTTATATTACTAGAACTGAAGCATGTTACACATTTTTTCCCGACCTCCTATCTTCTAACTATATTAAATAAAAAGGTAATGATTGTTAGAAGGGCCTTATCCTTAATAGTTTAATGCTATACATTATATACGTATTCGTAAATGTAGCTGAGCTGAGTCGGTTAAATAGATATCGAATATAAGTATTGATATTTATACCGATCCCGTCCATGGTCCAAGTCCAAGTCCAGTCATGCGAGTATAATGTAAGCGTACGCGTACTCGTTTATATTGGCATTAGGGATCAGTTCCACAAGTATAAATAAAATACCTGTTCCAAAGTAACTGGTACGGGATCAGGTCACCATCCCTAGTAGAGGTGGAGAACTATCGATAAATATCGATAGTTTGGCCTATCGGAAACTATCGATAGTACTATCGATATCGTGTTCATAACAAGATGCCTGAATAATCTGCCTATCTGTGTCCATGCGAGTGTCAAGTGCAAGTGTCACTTGTCACTCTCAACTTTCCAATTTTCCACGATTAAAATAAAATATTATTTTATTATTATAAAAATAATACATTCAAAGAATCCAAATCCATTCATCCCTAGTGTATAAATGTATGTATATATATATATATATATATATATATATATATATATACAGTTTTTTTACGATAAGAATGAAATTATGACATTAGTAACTTTTACTAGTAACTTTTAAATGTCCAACCATACAGCAAACTCCCTATGCCCCTCTCCCTATAGATTCTTCTAATAAATCTAGTGACTTTTAGTGAATTCTCGGTTGGCAAAATATTGCCATATTGCCAGTGCATTTCTCACGGCTTTTTGTTATTATATTTGTGAACTGGAGCCACAGAACAGAAAATAATTGTGATTTGTTCTGTAGTGGAGGTTAGGTCACAGAATAGAAAACAATATTCTGTGGTTAGGTCGTGTTGGTTATTTATTTTTTTCGTTTCAATTTTTGCTGTAAATTAAACTAAAAAAGTTCTTTTCTAATAAACTTTTATAAACTTTCAAAACTGCCTAAAGATTTAGGAAGATGTACCCAGAAAATGGTCATTTCTTTAATTTCATACTTTGAGACAGAACGTGATCATCAATCTATATTACTTCCGTTTGAAGCAGTTAGGGATGTAAGTAATTATTTGTCCTATTTTTTTTTTTAATAGTGATATAAAATCAGCGGTAATAAGCCTTAGCTTATTACACAAAGGGTTGTAGCGCCATTAGAAGAAGAAGAAGAAGAAGTGATATAAAATCTTGTGAGCAATATTTTATTTTACATTTTTAAACAATCCTATTTCATTTTAATTAAAAAGTAAGGTTATATGAAAGTTTTTATTTTTAGAGAGTAGCAGCGGCGTTAAATATTAGCCTGTCTTATAAATAAAATTGCAGTAAAAGCCAATAGGGGTGAACCGTTAAGAAGTCTAAAGCAAAAAAGATAACGTACAAAACCAATTGTTGATATAGACGAATTCAATCAAATGACTATTCAAATGTTATTTATGACATGTACAAAAAGAGTAAGTTTTTGGCCAAATTTACATATCAATAATCTTTAAAACAAATAATCATTTTAGTTAAATTTTCATCAAATCAATCAAATTTTTTTCATTCAATCAAATAATCATTTTTAAGTTAAATTCCAAACACTACAAGCGAAATTGGCAGAAAGATATATTTTTACTGGTAGTCTTACTTCTCTATGGAAAATTGTACGCAGTATTGAATTTCATTATAAAAAAGATGATCCACGACGTGGTTTAATGGAGTTACCCAATATTGTTTTTAGAAGACATATGTTTCTGTAGCAGTATGTAAAACTAAAAAATGAAGGTCTATACACATTTGTTTTCTTGGACGAGACATGGATTTTTCAAGATGGTACTATTAGTCGTTCTTGGCACGATTCAAGTGACAAAAGTGTTAAGAAAACTAAAGTCGGTGGTGCAAGGTAAATATATATTTTTTTGTTTAACATCCATTTTATTGTGATCTATTTTACAATAAACAATAACATGTGAGTGTTACAGTCAGCATTCACCCCGTGGTGAATACCTAAAAAAGTATAATAATAATTGAGTTAATTTAGTTATTAATTAATTGACAATGTACCAATTTAAATATATCTTTAAAAAATGCATTTAAACTCAACTATCTTTTGTTGCAATGTTCAAATTTAAAAGAAATAAAAACATTTAACAATGTGACAAAAACTGAAATGGTTGTGGGAACTTATGCTTTGTTTTATCATCATTTTAAAATTATAATGAATGTACAAAAAATCAAACTCATCAATATTATACTGCTGCATTACACAAGAACATTGTTTGTAGCATTTATATTTTGTTTAAAAATATTTTATTTATTTATAAAAAATAGTTTATATTTAGTTTGAGGTGTGCAAGCAGAGTGAGCAAGCGAGCAGGCTGAAAGTCTAACGAGTTTACGAAAGGAGTTGGGTGCGCTCGGGTCTGGCGGCTGCGAGTGCTCCTCCGGCAAGGCCGAAAGGGTTGAGTGTGGGGATCCAGGTCGGGAGTGAAGACATGGATGAGTTAGAGGCTGCCAGAAAAGAAGCAGAGAGAGTGGCAGCCCTAAAAGAAAGAATAGGAAGGGTCCTAGAAGTTGACGAGGTCATAGACCTCACCAACGAAGATTGGCCGGAGGCAGTCTTTGAAAGGACCGAAGTGACTGAAGAAAGCTCGCTTGGAAGGCCAAATGACCTGTGCGTGTTTGTGGCGAACGGGGGAGACACCGGGGGTGAGGTTTTTGGTGCCTACCCAGAACTGGTGTCTCTTCCAGTGGAGGAGAGAACGGAGGATGTTAGGTGCGGGTGGATGGCTTTATCGACTAGAGTGCCTGGGAGGGATACAACCGAGAAGTATATCTTCAAGGTGGTTCCCTCTGACAGAAATGAGGTAAGTGGGGCGGCTAGGTTCGTGCACGCGGCACGAACACTGGCCGAATGTATGAAAGAAGAGAGGAGAGAGTGTGTCTCGCTGGCAGCTCCGGGATTCTTGGGGCTTGAACGGTCCAGGAAGATCTTGGAGCTGGTAGCCAGAGCGAGTGGGGTGCGCTTTATAGTGCACGGTAAGCGGAATGTGAAGGGTTGTGTGGCACCGCTGCCCAAAAAAAAGGATGCGGTGGTCATAATAAAATCGGGGCCGAATCGGACTTACGCCGAACTTTTAAAGGATGTCAGAACTAGTGTGGGAGAATGTGAGGACATCAGGGTGACAAGGGTGAGGCAGACCAAAGGTCTAGCCTTGTCCCTTAATGGAGGAATGAAGATGGCCGAAAGGGTCAGGGACTACTATTCAAATGTAATTTAAACTATTTTTTAGATACATTGTTCTCCATGCAGGAAATTGTAATGGATTTATTCAGGGAGCTGAATTGGTTTTTTCATCCAAAACAAAGAACTGCGACTACCATGGAGAAATGAATCGTCATAACTTTTTACAATGGTTTGAACATCAGCTGTTGAATAATTTAGAAGAACCATCAATGATTATAATGGATAATGCTCCATATCACAGCACAATAATTAATAAAGCTCCTAAATCTGTTTCAAAAAAAAGCTGAAATAAAAGAGTGGTTGGAAAATAATATTGCACACAAACAAACAATGTCAAAACCTCAATTGCTTGAGCTGGTCAAGAGGTATGTTTTTAATTAAATTTGTGCAATTGGATATGCTTTTAATATTTCATTGCTTATAGGAAAAAACCAGAACCAATATATGAAGTAGATAGAATGGCTGAACCATATGGGCATAGAGTTCTTCGACTTCCTCCATACTATTGTATTTTTAATGCAATTGAGCATATATGGGGAATAAGTAAACGGTACAATACAATAAAGAGTACAGAATCTGAGATACAGCGCTGGTGGGATAGAGAAATTGTTTTTGATCGTGAAGACATTAGCCTTGTAGTTATTGATTTAGCAGAAGATGATGATGATGACGATTTTTGTATTGATAGTGGTGTTGAAGTCTTTTAATTTTATTTAAAAAAGAATTATATAGGCATTGCAATTTTGTTCTAATAAAAGTACATTTCTGTAATATATATTTATTTAAAAGTTATTTTTGTATTTGATTCATTTGTTATTTATTGTAGTTGTACATCGTATCTATCGGTCGCGTTCACCAGATGCAAACGTTGGCAATCAGTTTCCGCTTTATTCTTCTGAACGGCTTGCTGAGTGTTTCTAACGTAAAACGTGTTTGGAAAGCGATCGCCATTTTTACAAGCATAAAATATTTACGCTGAACTTTCTAAACTTGTTATATGGCGGGAATGAAAATTGTACAAATTATATAATATATTTATAATGGTTTTGTGCTAAAACAACGGCTACCGAAGACATTCATAAAAGATTGATGGTGAGTTCAATTAATTAACAGCTAATAATAATTCTAATATGGTGTGTTATATTATAACCTTAAAAATATTTTTATTGTAGATACGGAGTTCTTTCTAAATTACATTCAAAAATGTGCTAATGTAGTAGAAATTAAGCCGCTTAAAGAGAAACAAAATGTTCCCATTACTGAAACAATCAAAGCGTTTACTTGGAATTAAGAAAACACAAAATTGTTAATTACGGAATGCGGTAAACATATTTCTGAATTTCGTAATCCAAAAATGAAAAAAAAAAATTACATGGGGTAAAATCAAAAAAGTTTTCCATAAGATGAATTACACGGTATGTGAGGAAGACCTTGACAGAAAAATGCGAAATTTAAAACACCACTATAAGACAATCAAGGATAATAATAAAAAGTCCAGCACTGGTAGAGGACGCATCATCTGGAAATATTTTAATATGTTTGAAGAACTATTTGCAGAGGATAAAACTATAAATCACGGGAAAATCTACTCGTCACTTAATTGTTTAGATTTTCCTAGTACTTCAAGCACTTTTCCTAGTACTTCAAACACTTTTCCTAGTACTTCTTGCAATTCATTTTAATGCGGGCCATTGTGAAAACCGATGGAGAGTGCTCGAAAGAGCATATAAGAAATTTATTGGCAATAAAAATAAAACTGGGAGAGGAAAAAATTTTTTTGAATATGAAACTGAGATGAATGAGATTTTTAAAGGAAAAAATAATATTCAACCAGTTGTACTCGTTTCTTCCGAAATTGTAGAAGAAGTGACTGCAGTTACTCTAGAGGCTGTCGATGCTCCCAATCCCAGTACATTCAAACAAACAGTTCGGTTTCGAAAAAGAAGTATTGTAAACAGGATTTCAATACTTCAACAGATTCAAAAAGACAGAAAGGAGTACTATGACAAGTGGATAAAACTTGAAGAAGAAAAAATCAATATTTAGAGAGAGAAATTAAATGATATAAGAGAACGAATCAAAATATTGAAATGCTCGAATTGTCGAAATAATATGTAATTTTTCATAATTTTTTTTCTTTAGTTGATTTGTATAAGTTAGGTTATTTCTTTAGTTATAAATGTAATTTTTCATGATTTTTTTCTTTAGTTAATTTGTATGTGTTAGGTTATTTCTTTAGTTAATAAATGTATTGTAACTTCAGAGTATTGTGTCACGGTTTGTTCTGAAAGTAATAAATCAGTTATCATTTATTTACTTTTGTGTTACTTATTAAAAATTATATTTAATTTACCTAAATAGTTTTGGTTCTTAACCCTTGGTTAGTCTAGTAATAATTCTAGGTCATCCTCGTCACTGCTTTCCATAGAAGACATATCACTGATATCACTGTACTCTGGGTCGGACATATTATACAAAAAAAAATCACTGCTATGTTCACTGCAAAACTAAAATATTTAAACACTGGTAAAGTGGTAAATAAACGATTGTTAAATTTAAACGTAAAAAGTAGGGTTATAAGGCAGAGTTTGTAAACAAGTAAACCATTGACAACCCCTCTACTATTCAACAGTACGACGCTTGTCCCAAATTCCCTGTTAGAAGAGAATCCACAAACTATTTTGACTGTCAGCAAACACGTTTTTGGTTTGGTTGGAACAGCAAACGATTTGCTAGCGGACTGTTTGTGCTCTCGGTTGGAACGCTTTTATGTTATTGCGCAGAATCCTGACGTCTGCAACTTGTTTCCGGCTCTGGTTGGAACAAAACCTATAATGTTTTATATCGCTATCACCAAAACAGGAACGCCTTATTAAAAAAAAGTAATCAGTTTTTTGTCTCTCCTGTAAAATTTATAAAATTCGACTTAATAGGTTTTACACTTTAGCCATCGATATAGGACCACGGTTCGTAGACTTACTACGGTTGCCTCTTCCGACTGTGGTGGGGATGCTTGAGTTACGTCACCAGAGTACACCAGAATACAAAACCCATTTATTATCAGTTTGTTCGTGGTAATTATCTCTCAGTTTATTATTTGCTTTATTATTTATCGTTTCTTAAATATCTCAGTTTATTTTATATTTTTGTATTTGAAATTTTGGTGTTATTTTCTATAAAAACTTATTTTGAATTATCGAAGAAACGTTATTTATTGTAGTTGTACATCGTATCTATTCGTCGCGTTCACCAGATGCAAACGTTGGCAATCAGTTTCCGCTTTATTCTTCTGAACGGCTTGCTGAGTGTTGCTAACGTCAAACGTGTTTGGAAAGCGATCGCCATTTTTGCAAGCATAAAATATTTACGCTGAACTTTCTAAACTTGTTGACTATTAGGAAAAATAGGGCGGGAATGAAAATTGTACAAATTATAGAATATATTTATAATGGTTTTGTGTATAAAATAACGGCTACCGAAGACATTCATAGAAGATTGATGGTGAGTTCTTTCTAAATTACATTCAAGAATGTGCTAATGTAGTAGAAATTAAGCCGCTTGAAGAGATACAAAAGGTTCCCATTACTGAAACAATCAAAGCGTTTTCTTGGAATTAAGAAAACACAAAATTGTTGATTACGGAATACGGTAAACATATTTCTGAATTCCGTAATCCAAAAATGAAAAAAAAAATTACATGGGGTAAAATCAAAGAAGTTTTCCATAAGATAAATTACACGGTATGTGAGGAAGACCTTGACAGAAAAATGCGAAATTTAAAACAGCACTATAAGACAATCAAGGATAATAATAAAAAGTCCAGCACTGGTAGAGGACGCATCATCTGGGAATATTTTAATATGTTTGAAGAACTGTTTGCAGAGGATAAAACTATAAATCACGGGAAAATCTACTCGTCACTTAATTGTTTAGATTTTCCTAGTACTTCAAGCACTTTTCCTAGTACTTCAAACACTTTTCCTAGTACTTCTTGCAGTTCAGATATACTAAATATAGATCCATTAACAGTTGCTCCCCACAAGCTATTAGATAGTCCTAGCTCTGCAACTGAAACACATAAAAAAAGGTAAAAGTTGCACCACATTTTAATTGTCCTAGCACAAGTACAACACCTGTATCAAACACTCCCAAACAAGCTATTAAATTAAGAAAGGCCTCTCCAGGAAGGGAGAGACCCCTATAGATTTAGAAAAGAATATTTAGCTCTAGAAAATAGAAGAGTTGTTGCATTGGAAAAATTGGTGGAAGAACTTGCAGAGTTCTTCAACCAATCTTCCACCAAACCTTCTAACAGAATCCAAAAGAACAGGAATGAAATATTAAAACAACAAGGAAGTATAGAATATTTTAATCTTTTAAATATAAAAATACATATAATAAATAGTTTATAAAAGCACTCTTGTTTTATTATCTGTTGCACAGGTTCACCAGTGTTACGTTCCAAATTTAAAGTAGAAAGTCCCACCTCTATTTTATCAAAATTTAAATAATTCAGGACGTGTAAGAGCGGTTGCCTATAATATATTATAAGCAAGGTGGCGAAAATAAAATTAGTAATTTTTAAATAGGGGTAATGTCTGGCAAATTGTGCTGAAGTTAAGGGAACACGTCCTCTTTTTTGTGAAGAAACTAATTTAGATCGTTCTTTCTAGAGTTATCTTGGAAGAATTGGGATCATAAAATTGAAATTTTTGAATCTCGGTATTATTCGGTGACCTCCGTGTGTCAAGTTGTCAAGTGTTCGGAAAGACGACGGAAAGAAAGTGATTCCAGATTTGACGGTGTTACTGAAAGGTTGGGCTAGATTAAAAACGGCATTTTGTTTTTTTGCTTTTGCTGCTGTTCCATGTGGGATCTGGACTAGTCCGAACCGTGTGGATATTCAAGGGGATTTGCTGCCTTCGTGGAAGGGTTTTTTTTGGAATATCCACAATTTCGCTAAAAAAAGCGGATCTACAGTACACGTGAATACCGGGAGTCGTATTTAGATCAAGAAATTAGCCTTAATCACGAGTCCAAATAGCCGGCTACGCTTCGGTCCAATTTGGGATATTTCAAACCCCTAATCTGGCTAAGAAGGGTGAGTGTTAGAACATTTCGTTTTTAATTAATTAAAAAGTTGTAGTTATTTTTTTATCCCATCTCTAAAAAGCTATTCACATTTTTATCAGTTTTCATACATTCAAGTTCGGAGACAAGTTTTTTTTTGTATTGCTCCATTATCGCCAAAAGGCAGATAAACAAAGTGTTAAAATCAATATATTTATTTCCAAATAATTATTTTAGACACAGATGGTAATTAATGTTTTCTTGCTTCAGGGTTGGTTGGTTGGTTGGTTGGTTGGTTGGTTTGTTTGTTTTTTTCTGCTTCTTCTTCTTCGTATTTTTCCGTCTGGCTGTAATTTTTAACTTTTCAACATTGTCACACAAGTCTATGTACAGCGACAAGCGTATGGGATTTTGGATTGAAGACACGCTGAACTATAACTGGAATTCCACGCGGTGAAGTATATGAAAATTCGAGGTATGGATCGATAATTAATTTTCAACGGAAGATTTAAGCGCCGTCTAATTTGGTTTGCGGAATACAATAGTTTTTTTAAAGATTATTTGCTGTTAGTTTTTATTTTCATATTTACAAATACTTTACAGATTTTTTTTAAAGATAATTTGCGGTTTATTTTATTAATTCAATATTTACACATACCTATTTTAATTTTGTAAACTGCGTCTAAGGGGGGGTTATATATTTGAGATTTATTTTTTTTATATTAATTTTCTGCGCACGCACTTGAGCTCACGTGGTGTCCTATTTGCGTTAATTATTTTTTTTTGGTTGGTATTGAACCGCACACCCCTTAGCGTCCGGTACTTTTGACACGTCTTACCTTTCATTTTGTTCTGTTAAGTAGAAATAACTTATGAATTTTTGTTAGGCAAGCAGAAGCCGCATTTTTATATTATTTTTTTATTAAGCCTATGGTAAAGTTAAATAATATTGTAATATGTAATATGTATGTATTTATTTTCAACTATCTTGGGAATCTATTTATTAAAATTGACTAAATTCTAATCTGACAATTTCATTTATTTTTTTATTTATTCAGGTTGTATACTGTTACTTAGTATTTTAGTAGTAAACCTATTGGTAAGTTGGTGGTTTATTGAATAGCAACGTAGGGAAGGCTGTGGGCCAATTTACCTGGCGCCCCTGATATAACTTCGGATTTTTTTGTTTTGTGGACCGCACGACCATCTCCACTGTTTTGTCTAGCCGCGAGCCATTCCCAGACTGTCACCGTATAGTACTTTTCTTTCCGGGTGTACGTCTGATTTATATTTGGTACATTTTATAATTTTTTTTATATAGATTCGGTTTTGTACGCCACATATTTTGGCGCCCAACGTGGGGCCCTTAATTAATTAACCTTTTTTTGTCAACCCCTTGTGTAGATTCCTTTTAATTAGTTAACCTAACGTGTTTGGGCTTTAATTGACTAACTTTGATTTATTTACTTTACCACTGGTTTTGCACTTAGTAGTAGTCTTAGAACTTCGTGTTTAGTGGAAGTGTATGCCAAGAAGTGCTTACTAGTTTTTTTTTTGTGTGACGTGAAGTTGGAAGAAGCCAAAAATGGAACTTAAAAGAAGATACTTTGAAGTGGTGTTGTGGAACTTAGAAGAATTATGGATATATTAGGACTTTGAAATATTTCTATTTCAGTTGGAGTTCAAATTTATTTTTTTGAGAAGTTGGACTTCGAAATTCTACATTGTGGTTTAACTTACTTATGTTAGGGAATGTAAAATCTTTTTTTTTGAGATTATGTTGTGACTTGTAATTTGTTCTGAAACAATGAAATTTTGAAAATCTTTTGTGAAATTTTATAGATTGAATAAAGCGACTATTACTTTTATTTTGCTTTTGGTTTGCTCCCATTAATAAAGTAAACTGTACCTGTGTGTTAATATTTTTACTTATATCTTGATTTTGTTTGAATATTTGCTCCTTTCGGTTGATACATTTTTTTTTAAATTTTGAACTTTGGCAAGATGGTGCGAAAACTTGTACCCAACTACTTAAGGAAAGAGGAACTGGAATATGAACTCAAAATTCGTGGAGTGTCTACTGGCACTGTTGAGTCTATGAGGTCTAGTCTGTCTGATGCACTTAGTCGTGAGGCAGCAAATGAAAGCTTTAGATATCCTGAGCACCCATTCACCTTTTCACAGGATAAAACTGCAATCGAGACTAAACTTGCGGAGCTGAATACGGCTGTTGGAAAGTTTGCCGGAACTCCTACTTGTGCTGAGTCCTTGAGATTGCGGACACAGATTAACCATGTCTTGGGGAGAATTGATCTTATGGTATTGCCAACAGGTGACGATGCAGACGCAGCCCAGGTTGTTAAGTCAGACTTTCTTGCTGAGATTTTGAAGTTGTCACAGGATTTCCATGATAAGCAGCATCCAATCGGATCTGGTTCGGTACCAGTAGCGCTCGATGTGATTTCGGTTTTAAATCAGTCTTTTCAGGCAGGGGTAGGACAAGTTCATGCTTCTTCTCCTGGAGCGATGTCACAAGCTGGTAATAATGTTTTTTCAGGGTCTGTCTCTAGTTTTTCTTCTGGGATGATACTTCCTCATAAATGGGGAATAGAAAAGTTTTCAGGTTCTGCTAGGGGTATGTCTATTTCTGCATTTTTTGAGATGGTGAATGAATTGAGTCTCGCTCGTCATGTACCAGATAGTATACTTTTGGAATCAGGTATAGATTTATTTTCGGATAAAGCCTATCAGTTTTATAAAGATGTTCGTCTACGTGTAGGGAGTTGGGCTGAATTAGTTGAAGAGTTTCGTAGGGAGTACCTGTCAGCTCACCATGGGGAAGCGCTTTTTGAAGAGCTTCGGAGGAGAACTCAGCATTCGTCTGAGACTATTGGAGTTTACTTGGCAATAATGAATAGTTACTTTAATCGCTTGCGTTGTCATGTTCCAGAGGAAGTTAAATTGTCTATAGTTATTAGGAATTTGCATCCGTTCTATCAAGATAGATTACGTGATCCTTTGCCAGCTACCTTGGAGGAACTTCGTGTTCTATGTCGCAGTATGGAGGAAAGACGTGATTGTATTAGGAACTATGTTGAACCGAATAGTAGGAAAATGAATACTTTGGAAAAGGACCTAGCTTATATCAGTGTGGATGCTGAAAGTTGTAGTAGTGTTGGTGAGGGTCCTGTTGCTTCATCCGAATCGGAGTCCGCTAGAGGAAAGTTTAGGACTTTAGTCTGTTATCGTTGTAATCAGTCAGGCCATAAGGCAGTAGGGTGTTTAATGAAGAAGGAGGCTGTTCACTGTTTTAAGTGTAAGAAAGAAGGGTTTACAGTCAGAACTTGTCCTTCGTGTAATTCGGGAAACGGAAGGAAGCGCACCTAACTGGTCGAAGAGGTGTTGCCGACGTTGACTCGACCAACCTACGTCCTATTTTAGACTTTATTTTACATCATTCCGAAGGAGATGAACGTCCATATTTGAAAGTTAAAGTCTTAGGAAAGGAAATTTTGGGATTATTGGATTCTGGTGCTTCAAAGACCATTGTAGGAAGAACTGGTTGGAAATTTTTACAAAACTTGGGTTTAGAGTTGGATACTTCGAAGAAGACCGTTTGTAGAGTGGCGAATGGTCAGATGTGTGAATCGTTGGGGGAATGTTTAGTACCTTTCATGGTTAGGGATCGCTTGCGTGTCTTGCCAGTATTAGTTATTTTGGACGTACCGCACATTCTGATTTTAGGATCTGATTTTTGGCGTGTTATGGGTATCGTTCCAGATTTGAGGCATAACGAATGGTATTTTTCGGACGCTCCAGCAATGGTAGGTTCAGTGGATCATCTCCGAGGTCAAACTATTTTGACCGATGCAGAGAAGTCGCAATTGGAGGAAGTTATTAATAGAAGTCGTGAACTAATGGGCACTTCTCTTGGTTGTACTGATGTCACTGAGCATGTGATTGTTTGTAAATCTGCACCCATAAAACAACGTTACTATCCTGTATCCCCAGTAATCCAAAGCCATATTGATAAAGAGCTAGAAGATATGTTGGCGAAAGGAGTAGTGGAGCGATCGAATAGTGCTTGGTCGTCCCCGATTCTCTTGGTGAAAAAAAAGGTTCCAGAAGGTGAAGAACCAAAATGGAGGTTCTGCGTAGACTATCGAAAGCTTAATGCCGTAACAGAGAGGGATGGCTACCCATTACCGTACATCTCTAATATTTTAAATAAATTAAAGAACGCGCATTATCTTTCCACCATAGACATTAAGTCGGCGTATTGGCAGGTACCTGTTGCTAAGGCTTCCAGGCCTTATACTGCTTTTACGGTTCCTGGTCGAGGTCTTTTTCAGTTTTGCAGAATGCCTTTTGGATTACATAATGCCCCGGCTACATGGCAGAGGTTGATAGATCGTGTCCTCGGTCCGGAGTTGGAACCCTATGTTTTTACTTACTTGGATGACGTGGTCATCGTGACAAAGTCTATTGAAGAACATGTAAGGATCTTAGAGGAAGTCTTTAGACGCTTGAGAGAAGCTAAGTTAACCGTTAGCTGGGATAAATGTCAATTTTGTAGACCGGAACTAAAGTATTTGGGTCATGTGGTTGATAGGAATGGACTACATGTTGATGGTGATAAGGTCAAGGCTATGCTACGTATCCCAACACCCACATCCGTCAAGGAAGTTCGTAGCATCATAGGCACATTTTCCTGGTATCGAAGATTTATTCCTTCCTTTGCGACACTACTAGCTCCAATTACAGCGATATTGAAGAAAGGAAGAAAATTCAATTGGACCCCGAGTTGTGAAGAATCTTTTCAGAAAATAAAAGAATGTCTAGTTTCTGCTCCGATACTTAATTGTCCTGACTACAATTTGCCTTTTGTTGTCCAATGTGATGCCTCAGGATATGGAGTGGGCGCCGTGTTATTGCAGCCAGGCCCGGATGGTGACGAAGTAATTAGTTTCCTGAGCAGATCACTAACGCGTCAAGAAAGGAATTTTTCCACGACGGAACGGGAATGTTTAGCTGTGTTATGGGCAGTCGAAAAACTGCGTCCTTATTTGGAGGGTGTTCCGTTTACGGTCGTGACTGATCACGCATCCCTCGTATGGCTTCAAAATTTGAAGGATCCTACTGGAAGATTAGCTCGATGGGCGGTAAGATTGCAACAATATGACTTTAAGATTGTGCATCGGAAAGGAAAAGAACATGTTGTCCCCGATTTGTTATCTCGGTCAGTTCCCGTGCTTGATATGGTTGAAGAGGTTGTACCGCTTCCTAGTGGTGATAGTTGGTATGATAAACTTTGTAGAAAAATCGAGTCTAATCCCTTGAAGTATCCTCAGTGGAGAATGTCTGGTGGCAAACTTTATAAATACATCCGTCCCAGTTATGGATTTTTGGTCGAGGAAGCGGACAATTGGAAGGAAGTCGTTCCTAAGGGTCAACGATTGGAAGTGCTGAAGTTGTGTCATGATAGTCCTTTAGCAGGTCATATGGGGATCCTGAAAACTTATAAGCGTATTAACGAGAAGTATTTTTGGCCGAAACTGCGGAGTGATGTGTCTCGTTACGTTGGACGTTGCTCACTGTGTGCCATGCATAAGGTGGAACAAGGTAAGCCCAAAGGCTTTATGACTCCTCAACCTAAAGCTACTCAACCATGGGAGATAGTAGCAACCGATCTTATGGGACCTTTCCCAAGATCAACTCAAGGCTATAAGTTTATCTTAGTGGTAATGGATGTGTTTAGTAAATTTTCTTTGGTATTTCCGTTGCGATCCTCAAAAGCCGTGCATGTCGTTAAGAAAATAGAAGAAGAAGTTTTCCTCGTATTTGGAGTTCCACGTCTGTTACTATGTGATAATGGTGTCCAGTATACTTCGGGTATTTTCAAGAAAATGATGGAAACCTATGGTGTCTCAGTTCGTTATAATGCGTTGTATCATCCACAGTGCAATCCATCTGAACGCTATAACCGAACCCTTAAAACAATGATGGCAACTTATATAGCTGACAACCATAGGAAGTGGGATGAAAATTTGGCCAAACTAGCATGTGCTACGCGCACTGCATACCACGAGTCGACTGGTCAAGATCCCTACTTCATAAATTTCGGTCGGAAGATGGTAGTGGATGGACGAGATTTTTCCCGAAAGGACAAACTCGGAGACCCGGAGGACGAAGTAGCTAAAATGGGATATAATCGATCGCGTGGACTCCAGGAATTATTTGTTGATGTTAGAAAACGTTTAGATAAAGCTTCGGCTAAGTGTGAGAAGACCTATAATCTACGGAGACGTCCAGAGGAATTTCAGCCCCATCAGTCAGTATGGCGGAGAAATTTTGTGTTGTCAGATGCCGCTAAATATTTCACGAAAAAGTTAGCTCCTAGATGGATAGGACCCTACTTCGTGAAGAAGAAAGTTTCCCCCTGGACATATAGTTTAGAGGATGAAAATGGCAAGGATCAAGGTATTTGGAATATTAAGGATTTAAGGATTAGTAACCCGACTGGTGATCCCGATAGGATTTAGGTCGGAGTAGAACGGACTAGCAAAGTTTTGTCTAGTCTAAGTAAATTCTTCTGAAATTGGTTGTATTTATTTTTTTTTGTTGTGTCCGTGAAGGATGACTGAGTGTTGGCTATGATCTGTTCTTAGGATGTATTTGGATGGTCAACCGATTCGTTTTTTTTTGTGTTAGGTAGCCAATACGAAGTCGTAGGGTTGCGGTAGCCTTAATTTCTTTTGATTTATGGAATTGAATGTCACTTAGGTTTGGTCAGAAATATGTTGTCTTCGATGATATGGCGTTGGGATTTGTTTTGATGTTAGTAAGCCATTCTATTTAATTGGGATTTTTTCGAAGCCACATAATTATGTTTTGGTGAATCTTGTTGGATAATAGCTTAGTTTTGGATGATTCACTAAATTTCGTTGTATACGGATTTAAATTCTGAAAGACCTATCTCATTTTTATTTTAATGAACAATTGGAATTACACTACTGTTTCGGTAGATGTTCCTCGCAGTATCAGTAAGAGTGGAATGGTGGAGAGTTTCTTATGGACTCATGTTATGCGAGGTATAGTGAAGTACTAGCGATGCCCCAGAGCTGGGAGGTCGCGAATAAGGGCAACATCCAGTAACCGACCTAATCAGTGTTGTCAGATTGACGTTGGAATTTGAAACTATTCTACTTGATCTCATACGATGAGAGATGACTGTTGTGTGGAAGTGGAGTAAGTGTTGTAAGTGAGTTGTTGCTTTGTGCGTGTGGTTTGAGATTGGTATGTCTTTCGTTGTCCAAGTACTTGCGCACGGTGAAGACGGTGTGGATGATGATTGTGTTGTGGACTTCGCTCGGAGTTTAGGTAGTGCGTCGCTAGCGCGAGGGAAAATTTTCTTCGTCTAGTTTTTCCTCGTAAATTTTCCTCTGGGAAAGGGAGGTGTTGTTACGTTCCAAATTTAAAGTAGAAAGTCCCACCTCTATTTTATCAAAATTTAAATAATTCAGGACGTGTAAGAGCGGTTGCCTATAATATATTATAAGCAAGGTGGCGAAAATAAAATTAGTAATTTTTAAATAGGGGTAATGTCTGGCAAATTGTGCTGAAGTTAAGGGAACACGTCCTCTTTTTTGTGAAGAAACTAATTTAGATCGTTCTTTCTAGAGTTATCTTGGAAGAATTGGGATCATAAAATTGAAATTTTTGAATCTCGGTATTATTCGGTGACCTCCGTGTGTCAAGTTGTCAAGTGTTCGGAAAGACGACGGAAAGAAAGTGATTCCAGATTTGACGGTGTTACTGAAAGGTTGGGCTAGATTAAAAACGGCATTTTGTTTTTTTGCTTTTGCTGCTGTTCCATGTGGGATCTGGACTAGTCCGAACCGTGTGGATATTCAAGGGGATTTGCTGCCTTCGTGGAAGGGTTTTTTTGGAATATCCACAATTTCGCTAAAAAAAGCGGATCTACAGTACACGTGAATACCGGGAGTCGTATTTAGATCAAGAAATTAGCCTTAATCACGAGTCCAAATAGCCGGCTACGCTTCGGTCCAATTTGGGATATTTCAAACCCCTAATCTGGCTAAGAAGGGTGAGTGTTAGAACATTTCGTTTTTAATTAATTAAAAAGTTGTAGTTATTTTTTTATCCCATCTCTAAAAAGCTATTCACATTTTTATCAGTTTTCATACATTCAAGTTCGGAGACAAGTTTTTTTTTGTATTGCTCCATTATCGCCAAAAGGCAGATAAACAAAGTGTTAAAATCAATATATTTATTTCCAAATAATTATTTTAGACACAGATGGTAATTAATGTTTTCTTGCTTCAGGGTTGGTTGGTTGGTTGGTTGGTTGGTTGGTTTGTTTGTTTTTTTCTGCTTCTTCTTCTTCGTATTTTTCCGTCTGGCTGTAATTTTTAACTTTTCAACATTGTCACACAAGTCTATGTACAGCGACAAGCGTATGGGATTTTGGATTGAAGACACGCTGAACTATAACTGGAATTCCACGCGGTGAAGTATATGAAAATTCGAGGTATGGATCGATAATTAATTTTCAACGGAAGATTTAAGCGCCGTCTAATTTGGTTTGCGGAATACAATAGTTTTTTTAAAGATTATTTGCTGTTAGTTTTTATTTTCATATTTACAAATACTTTACAGATTTTTTTTAAAGATAATTTGCGGTTTATTTTATTAATTCAATATTTACACATACCTATTTTAATTTTGTAAACTGCGTCTAAGGGGGGGTTATATATTTGAGATTTATTTTTTTTATATTAATTTTCTGCGCACGCACTTGAGCTCACGTGGTGTCCTATTTGCGTTAATTATTTTTTTTTGGTTGGTATTGAACCGCACACCCCTTAGCGTCCGGTACTTTTGACACGTCTTACCTTTCATTTTGTTCTGTTAAGTAGAAATAACTTATGAATTTTTGTTAGGCAAGCAGAAGCCGCATTTTTATATTATTTTTTTATTAAGCCTATGGTAAAGTTAAATAATATTGTAATATGTAATATGTATGTATTTATTTTCAACTATCTTGGGAATCTATTTATTAAAATTGACTAAATTCTAATCTGACAATTTCATTTATTTTTTTATTTATTCAGGTTGTATACTGTTACTTAGTATTTTAGTAGTAAACCTATTGGTAAGTTGGTGGTTTATTGAATAGCAACGTAGGGAAGGCTGTGGGCCAATTTACCTGGCGCCCCTGATATAACTTCGGATTTTTTTGTTTTGTGGACCGCACGACCATCTCCACTGTTTTGTCTAGCCGCGAGCCATTCCCAGACTGTCACCGTATAGTACTTTTCTTTCCGGGTGTACGTCTGATTTATATTTGGTACATTTTATAATTTTTTTTATATAGATTCGGTTTTGTACGCCACACCAGGTCTCTACGTTTCATTTCTACCCCTTGAAGTATTGGGTCATTGTGTTCAACTAAATTGTTTTCTTCTTGTTCTTCAACTTCTCCTAAAAGGTAATTATCTTGGGAGTTCTCTTGCAGCACAATAAAATTGTGTAGTACACATGCAGCCAATATTATTTCACTGGCCATTTCAGGAGTGGCAACATCTAAATATTTTAATATTCGGAACTTTCCTTTTAGAAGTCTAAATGTTCTTTCAATAATGGACCTTACACTAGACAATCTTGTATTGTAATGAATTTGTTCTCTACTAAGGTGGCCATTATCTTGATATGGTGTCATCAATTGATGTAAAAGTGGTTAGGCAGAATCCCCAATTAAATGGTAATTATTAGGTACCAATTCTTGTAACCTATTGAACAATGGACTTAACCTAAATACGCGAGCATCATGCATTCTTTCTGGCACGCCTATGCAAATATCTATAAAAACTCCTTTATCGTTACATGTACCTAAAACATGTAATTCTATAAATAATTAATTATTGAGTTTCAGAAAGTCTGTACCATTTGAGAAACTTTAATTATCCATTTGTTCCCCACTATATACTGTTTGGAAAATTTGAATTTTGACAACTGAATTTTTTGGCTAACAAGTGGATAATAAATGTTTATTATATGATGTAATTCACTATATATACCTAAAATATTTGCCTTGCAAGATGACTGAATATGTACCTTTTCTATTGTAATAGTCAAAGGCATTTCCTTCTGGCTGTTTTATTTGTATGTGACATCCATCAATTGCTCCTACTATACCTGGAATGCCATGAGAGCGACGCTGAAATACCTGTATAAAAAAAAGGATGAATATTTTAACAATAATTTATAAATCCCTTCATACATTAACTATCCGCATTTGTTTTTCTAAATTTGACCAATTAATTTTTGTCTGGCACATTTGACCATCATTTCAATAAAAATGCGATGTCCTGAGCTTTTTGCAACACCAAATCGATCCCCTGCTTTCAGAAAACTGTTTCGTTTACTAATAGTCCATAAGGTAAATAATATTTTTCTTATAGGTATTCGAGTAACTTCAACAAACTGTTGTACTCGTAACAAAACCTAAAATCGGAACGTATTATAAAATAGATATTAGATACCTGTAAATTCTATACTACCTCAAACGTTTCTCTTGACATGCGGAAATGCTCTTGAAACTGAGTATCATTGTAGTTGGGAAT
Source organism: Diabrotica undecimpunctata (assembly GCF_040954645.1). Lineage (NCBI taxonomy): Eukaryota > Metazoa > Arthropoda > Insecta > Coleoptera > Chrysomelidae > Diabrotica > Diabrotica undecimpunctata. The sequence goes on from NC_092811.1 coordinate 63,343,834, forward strand.
TGTTACCTCATAATAATTTTCATTTCGAGTTATTTCCGGTCGTTCAGCAGGAAATAACTCAGCTAAATCCAGTAAAGGTTCCGCTAAATCTACAGCTATATCAACAATCCTAGCTATCTTATCATCCATTTTCTTTTTTTTTATTAAAAAAATAATTTCAAAAACTGAGAATATTTACTGTAGGTTTAGGTTAGGTTCAATCAAGCAAAATGTCGAATCTCAACCTTCACAACAAACCGTTCAGCTCGTTGCCAACAAGTTTAAGAATCAAAGCGCAAACAGTTGTGAACATGTTTGATGAACTGATGAACGCAGCCATTGTCTTCGTATCTTTTTATAAGGTAGGTAAAACTTTAAAATTTCATTGTGTATTAACGTAATAATAATGTTGATGTTAAATGAAAACAAGATGAAGACATTAATGATCAATCAAGGAAAGATATTAAAAAAATGGAAAAAATAGTTATGTAATTCGGGACATAAAAACGACGATTAACAATGTTACGATTCAAATTACTGTACTCTCGTGACATAATTTCGGGCTTAATGTTCATTGGTTAGTTGGAAGAGGCAACCGTAGTAAGTCTATGAACCGTGATATAGGACATTTTTCACTTTTAGGCCCAGTGAAGTTAGCTATAAATGAGCTGTCAATTAAATTCACAGAACAAATTTTTGACGTTTGGCTGTGTTGTCATGTCTTTATAATGTATATTTTGTAGGCTTCAATTATAAATAAAGAAGCTTTCAAAAATACATTTTTATTATATTATATGAATTATGCAATTTTTTTATATACAACACGAACGAATAAATACTCGTTTCTTCTCATATTAATTGCAGTTAATTATTACCAAATTTTTTTGGCATTTGCCTTTGATAATAAGCTGATACATTTGGCAATCCTCAAACCACCAGCTGCCAGATTGTTACAGATGGTCACCAGATGTCTGTGGAAAGTACCTGAATACTATTCTTATTATTCTTTGAAAGAATTTCTTTTTTACTGTTAGTTTGTTAACGTTCAGTGTTCATTTTGAAATCGTTTCGTTGGATTTTTTTTTTTTTTCAATTTTGTTTGAATTTAAATGTTTTTAAAATGCCAAGTAATATTGTTGAACCTCAAATACTATTCGATGAAGCGCAAATGAGGGAAGAAACAATAACTGTGGTAGATATATCATTTAATGATAATTTCACGTGGTTGGTGTGATGTGCGTTGCGGCGTCTTATAAAAAATAGTAGGGGAGAGTGGTCCACAGTGAGACAATGCATTTTCTGAGGACATATCAACAGCGCTTTGCACGCTATCCCCACCATAAAGTTGTCTTGACACGTAGAGTCTACCGGCAAATCTTAGCTTCAGTTCGCTTGTTCGTTTTTGCGTGTCAGGTGGTAGTGTGATTTTTGCTCCCGAAAGTAATTATATTGTTCCTCACATCGACTGATATTATTCGGTTGTGAATTGAGTTAGTACTTTGATATTGGTGGTAAGTAAAGCTTAGGTATTTTTGCATATAATTACGTAGCGATATTGCTTTTATTTTATCAAATTTAGAAAAAATATCACACTTTGGAGAAATTGTACCTGTGGGGTACAGTGAGACAATCCTTAGTGGGGCAGACTGAGACGCGTCTCACTGTAACCCATCGAGGACGTTAGTTCGATAATACAAACTCATAATATTTGTTTCTTTTTTTTTGTAGATCATGGCAAGGAATAGAAAAAGAAAGACTAACATTGCTTCTTTTTCTGACAGTCAAATGAGAGAAGCCGTGAAATTGGTCACAAAAGAAGGGTTTTCATTGCGAAAAGCAGCAGAACTGAAGAAGGTGTCATTTCAGACTTTAGCAAGGTAAATTGTAAAGGAAATGATGAGGGTAGATGAGATTTCGCGTAAAAGATTTTATTTTTTCAATAGACAATCATCTTTCTATTTCAGATACGTGAAAAAACTAAGGAATAACCCTGATACCGAAGTGAAAATGAGACCATAATGTGTCAATTTTCTTTGATACATTGCACAATGTCTTGAGCAGGCACGAAAGCTTTGCCGATGGCTCTAGATGAAACTGGGACGACAACTGTGCAGAAACCAAAAAAAGTGATCGCTTGCAAAGGAGTTAAACAAGTGAGTCAAGTAACTAGTGCCAAAAGAGGGTCTTTAGTAAAGACCTGCTCCTTCATAAGTGCTTCAGGAAACACGATTCCACCAGCTATTATATTTCCTAGGGCTCATTTTAAATCGCATATTCTTCGTAATGCGCCAACTGGTAGTTTGGGACTTGCAACACATTCGGGCTGGATGAACAGTGAGTTGTTTGTAGAAGTTATGCGTCATTTCATAAACCATACAAATTCCTTAATCGAAATCGACATTCCTGTTGTTCGATAACCACGACAATTTCAATTGAATGTGTGGATTTGGCCAAATCCAATGGAGCGACTATTTTAACCGTTCCTCCCCATTGCAGTAATAAACTACAACCATTAGATGTTGGCGTTTATTTTTCATTTAAGGCACACTATAACAGAGCTGTCGACTCTTGGCTCATGCATCACTCCGGAGTTCCAATGACCATATACGATACACCAGAATGTATTACGAGTGCATTTCAGCATTCAATGACTCCGATTAATATAACAACAGGATTTCGTAAATCGGGTATTTTCCCTTATGATCGGGATGTTTTTGCAGAAGAAGATTTTCTTCCTAGTTCCGTCACAGACCGGCCTGAACAGTCAACATCTTCAAATGGTACTGTCGAATTCGGATTTCGATCCAAAACAAAAATTTAAGATCAGTTTTTATTTTTAAATTTTGGACACAATTCAATCCCTAGAAAGACGCTTTGGGGGAATAGATAAGTGCCACGATTTATTTGGATTTTTGGGTAATTTTCAAAATCTAGATTCTGATGTGATTAAAAGGATTTAGCTTTACAAATTCAACATGAAGGAAACGTATGCAAAGATATTGATGGTCTTGATTTGCATAATGAAATTCTGTTATACAAAGTTCTTAACCCAATCACAGACTCTAGCAAAATTTCGGATTCGCCCATAGACATTAGATTATATAACAAAGAAAAATTTACAATCCTTGTTTCCAAATCTATTTATAGTCTTGAGAATATTCCTGACCCTTCCAATTTCGGTGGCATCTGGCGAAAGGAGTTTTTCAAAGCTAAAGCTCATGAAAAATTATTTAAGAACGTCAATGTGCTAACAAAGGCTATCAGATTTGGCAGTCATTTCAATTGAAAATAAAATTTGTGAAGCCATTGATCACAATGAAATGATAAATGAGCTTGCATCTGTGAAAGCACGACGTGTCATGTTTTAATTCCAATATTTGTTATTTAATTATTTTTCACTTGGTATATATGTATTATTCAATAAAGTTTTTTTGCATTGAGAGTATCTTCTTTCTGTTATTATTTCATGTTATATTGCAGAATGCCTTATTAATTTACGAATTGAGTGTTTTCTTTCTTACTGTTAACTTACATAATAATATTGTTTTAAAATGACCTTTTTTCTTCATTTAATTTTGAAAATAAAACCTTTTTTTCAAACATGGTTCGTTTTATTTTTCTTTTTACATTCATATCATATTTTCAATATCACAAGAACATGTTATGATATAGGTATCTTAAAAACATAATATGGGGGCGCACAAAAAATCCTGCACGCAGGCAATCACTACCCTAGGAACGGGCCTGGACAGATGAATCAAATTTTTCAACTTCATGCATTTTTAATAGAAGAAATAGATATTCGTGGGAACAGAAAAATAATAGAAAAAGAAAAATTAAGCAAATAAAAAAGTCAGGAAGAAAATCAATAAATGTGTGGTGCGGAATATTTCAAAACAAAATAGTTGGACCATATTTTTATGATTATAAATTAACTGGGGAATCATATTTGGACACAGTCATTACAGAAGTGGATCAGTTATTAAATGGCCACCAAATGGTCCCGACTTAACACCATGTGATAGCTTTTTATGGAGGTTTTTAAAGAAAAAGTGTATTTTGATTCAAATACAAATATTAACACTATCGCGGCAAAAGTTCGCGCAGAAATTGAAAATTTAAATAATCATAATAACACAATATCTGACGCAGTAGAAACTTTGAGACGAAGATGTTACTTGTGCATTGATAACACTGGAGGCCACTTTGAGCATCTATTGTAGTCTTAAATGTAGTATTGTATCTTAAATGTAGTATTGTAAATCACTAATTTTGTTGACTTTCTAAATATATTTTTTTGAATATATTTTTTTCTTATCTTAGTATCGTATCATACGCCCTTATAGAAAAAAACTAATGCTACACTATGTTATATATTTGTAATCGAGAAGTGCAGGGCTACTGAAAACTATAAAAAATACAGGGTGTCCCATTTGAAATATTGAAGATGCATTTTATTGCGTACTCCCTGTATACAAAATTTGGTCTGTTGCTACACTGTTGGTCGGTACAGATAAAATAATACAACTTTTATTTGAAACTTTTTTTGTATTCCCGAAATTAAGGAAAATAAGTCGGGGGTGAAAATATAATGAGAAACCCTGTACACTTAATTTAGAGCAATATGTTGGAGAATTGTAGTCCCACAAGCAACAGCTTCCGTTGGCCCTGTCGATGTAACAAACAGGCCCCACAAATTACCTTGAGCTTTTAAGTTTTCTGATAGCTGTAGAGATGTATTATGCGCCTATATTTATATTTTAGACGTTTTTTAAATTTAATTTTTAGGACAAAGTTTCCCAAATACTTAAAACACAGAATAAACATGAAAAATTACATAGAAAAGAAGGATATGGCAAAGTTACAATTTATTCCAATTAACTTTAACCCACTCATAAATATGTCTTTTTTTATTACATAAAAGCTTCAAAACATAAAAATTACAATCTTAACATCCCAAACCCACAAAATTTTTGCTTCTACGCACAAATGAGATTTATTCTAGAAAAATATTTAGAAAAAATCAAAGAAAGTGGGTCAAAGTTACTCCGATTGACTGTAGTTTATCTGAAGAAGAGGAACCCGATTTAAAAAACAAAAAATTGAAGGTCGTAATAAAGTGAAAATTACTGACTCTAAAATTACAGAGATTCTTAGCAGTTCAAGTTCAAATTCTTATCAAACAAAACAATTAACTATTGATACAAGTATGAAACGAATGGTGTCTTATGGGGAAGGTGGTAGTAAACATAGCCAAATAACTAAGACTATTTGCTATATGATAGCTAAAGATGTCAGCCATTTTCTATTGTAGAAAATAAATGTTTTAAAAAACTGATAAAGTTAACTTCGCCCCTGTATAAAATGCAAATACATTTAAAAAAGAAATTGAACAAAAATATAACTTTGTATCTGTAGTAGTAAAGAGAAAATTAGAACTGTTAAAAGCATATTGTATCACATCAGATATTTGGACAGAAACCAAACAAACATTAAGCTACCTACATGGGATTTACAATTCATTATGTTGATATGAAAGATCATGAATTAAAATCTATAATGTTAGGAGTGTATGAATTAAATGAAAGGCATACTGCTGAGTATATAGCAGAAACACTAGAAAATTTATGCACAGAATGGAGCTTAAAGAAAGATTATATCACAATAGTAACAGATGGAGGAGCAAATATGGTAAAAGCAAGTAAAATATTTCTAACAAAAAAACACTTATCTGCATTTATAAAGGGTGTTTGACATGTTTTGGGTGTTTAGCTATAATTATATTTAATGAAGAACCAATATTTTCACATTAAACTCAACCTAATGTAGATTATGTCTAAAATATTTAAAGGTTCAGTTACTGGTACACAGATCCGGAATTCACAGTCCGGAATTCCAGTAAATGAACATGGGGTACATTCACTGGGGTTTTGCATATTTGCAAAGAGCAAGCAAAATTAACTTTTAAAGTAGATATCTTTATGAAGCAAACTTCCAAAGTAAAATACTTATGACATATGAGGTGGTTTTCCAGTAAATGAACGGTGTTCATCCGCTAGTCTTTTTTTGTTCATTCACTGGAACCTTCATCTAAACCTTCTTTTTCTTAAACAAATTGGCACCAGTACTTACCATTATGGCATTTTCAATCATTGTAAACTATATCCATTATATTATCTTCTTTCTAGATGGAGAAAAATTATTTGCGTTTCAAGTATACACATGAAGATTTGATTAAAGCTATCGACAAAATTACAAGCGGCCGTCTAAGTTTGAACAAAGCATCCTCTAAATATGGTATTCCTAAATCTACTCTCCACAATAAAATTACAAATAAAGTACCGTTTAAAAGAAAAATGGGTCCATCATCAGTTTTAACTCCTTTTGAAGAAGAGAGGTTGGAAAGTTGGATTTTGGCAAAGGCAAAATTGGGGTTCCCAATGCATCCAAGCAATGTCATGGATGCTGTACAAAACATTCTCAGAGGTGCTGGAAGACCAAACAAGTTTATCAATGACAGATCTGGTAAAAAAGGGCTACAACTGTTCTTGCAGAGACACCCAAACATTGCCAAAAGAAATACAGAAATAATATCAAAATCACGGGCTTCAGTTAAAGAAGAAAGTATTCGCAAATGGTTTGCAGAACTCAACGAATTTTTGGAAAACGATAATTTATTAGACATGATAGGTGATCCAACTCGCGTTTTCAATGCCGATGAAACAGGCATGAAAACCTGCATGAAATCAGGGTTAGTCCTAGGTCCGACCAGGAAATTCAGAAACCTCTACGAGATTGCTTCTGGAGCCGAAATGGAGTCTATCACAGTCCTATGTAACTATTCTGCAGCCGGTGATGTAGTTCCGCCGATGGTAATTTTCCCGTATAAGAGGATACCCAAACAATTGGCCCTTTCTGTTCCTTCAGGATGGGGTATTGGACGATCTGATACGGAATGGATGACCTCTGCAACGTTCTTCGAATACGTTGCGAACGTATTTTTTCCTTGGTTGGTAGAAAAGAATATTCAGTTTCCCGTCATTTTATTTCTAGACGGTCATAAGTCCCATTATAACATGGAGCTATACGAATTTTGTGTGAAGCACAAAATAGTTCTGTATTGTCTACATTCCAATGCAACACATATCTTACAGCCTTGTGATGTTGGCATTTTTCGACCTTTGAAAGTGGAGTGTAAGGAAGTATCACGAAGGCACAAGCAACTAACAAGTACCCAATTACACGCCATAATTTCTGTAGCATATTTAAAGAAGCATTCGATCAAGCCTGTAAGCCTGAGGCCGTTACGAATAACTTTAGAGCATGCGGGTTATTTCCGATCAATCCTGGTGCTGTTGACTACTCAAAATGCATTTCTTCTTCAAGGCGTAAGGAAATCTTCGGTGGAAATATGTGAATATTGACACCCGAGGAGTATCAATCGAGCTTAAAAGTTGTAGAACAGTTTTTGGACCAAGTCAAAATAATTGAGTTTAATAAGAAATTTAATTCTAAAGATGAAGATAACGAGAATGATGACGAAATGTATCGCTTTTGGAAATTTTGTAAAATTCAAGCTGCTGAAGATGTATGCGCAAAAATTAAGAATCCATCAGAAGATATACAGGAACATACCCCTGTAATGGAAACATTTTCTAATTTAAATGACAGTTACAATGAATCAATAGATGTATTCTCCGAAACCTTTATAAATGGTTTACCTGTACAAATTGATGATATATTATACTTAACAGATCCCTTGGTTGAAACTGCTAACGAAACTGACGTGAACTGTAATACCAATGATAACGTTTTAAACAAAAAAGAGACTGAAATTAACCATAACCTGATAATACATGATGATTTCATCCTAGATACAGTCAATGACGCCTATATTGGCAGAATTGAAAGCAAACTAATATGTGAAGAGATACTTGAAATGATTATTGAGAATGTCCTGATTTTAACCTTTTAACTGCCAACGTTCCCATTTTGGGAACACCTATTAAAACATTTTTTTAGGATTGTTTATGCAATTATTTTTGTAAATCGCACTACATAATGTTTTGTAAAGGTAAGGGGCTTGCTAGTTTAAAAAAAAATGTTCTTAGATGTGGGTTCATTTTCTTAAAAAAAATAGTAAAAAGCACAAAAATTCAATTTCTTGATTCGTTTTACGGTTCTTGTTATCAAGTCAGCAAAAATTATTCTATTGCTATTATTTTTTCAAGTAAGGTAGCCAATTGACTACCTTAGTAAATAGTTTATATTGCGCTTGAATTCTTTCATTACTTTTTGAAAAAAATTGTCGGAATTAGCCATGTCCCAAAATGGGAACGTTGGCAACTTTGAATACCTAATATACCCTAATAAATTATAATATAATGTCGTTTCTGTTAGCTCGTAAATTTTCAAGGGCAATAACGATTAGTGCAATCGTCTTTCAAGTGCCTAATAGGAATTTAGGAATAACAAACAGTCGATCAGAGCTGTTCAAGAAGAACATGTGTGTACTTGGTTTTTTTTCTGTCTGCATTGTTTATGCTGAGAAGTTTAGAATGGATACAAAAGCATTTTATGGGTAAGTTTACAAAAATAATTTTTCAATTAGGGTCTAATTCAACAGTTTTTCTTAAGTTTTTCTTCTTTCTTGAAGTAAGTACATAACTAAAAATAAAAATTTATTGGTTCAGTTTTTTTGATACAAATATTTTCATATTGTTTACTAAGAGCACCGAAGGCTTTTTAGAAAAAAAAAATATTATGTAAAGTACCTAAGACAGTCTTATTTTACATGTACCTTTCTATTGAACCATGTTTCTTAGATATTTCATTGTTTTAGGAAATCTATACGCCGACACAGACTATTACGGGATGCTTTGGAAGATGTGGAAACCTCAATATCCTCTAACATTGATGTTGTAATACTTCCTCCCACTTCAGGAGACCGAGATATTGATAGTGACGAGGACACTCTTGATGACCAGATTTTGGACGTGGTTGATATGCCAATAGAGGTTCCTGGAGAATTAGAAATTCATGATGGTGATGCCGAATCAGATTACGAAGAAGAATCAGTTATAAGTCACGCATCACAAAAATGGAGGAAATCTGAAAAAGTGGCAATCCAGCTAGAAGCCCAAGATCCACCTAAAGTAGGAGCCGAGCACATGGGTAAAACGGAGTTTGAAATATTCTCTTTGTTTTTTACTCCAGAAATTATTAGTTTTATTCGTAATCAAAGCGAAACTTACGCTCGAAGGGATCAAAATTTTCATAATTTTATAGTTTCTGATGAAGATATTCGTCAGTTTATTGGCTTGCTCCTGATTAGCGGATATCATCATCTACCCGGCGAAAATGACTACTGGTCAACGGCGGATGACATGCAGGCTCCAATCTTTGCAAAGACAATGAGCCGTGAAAAATTCAGAATAATAAAAAGATATCTTCACGTTTGTGACAACTCTAATTTAGCTCATTCAAAAGTAGCTAAAGTTTTACCACTTTTCGAAAAATTAAAAATTAATATTCAGCAGTTTGGAGTTTTTCATAAACATGTCAGCATTGATGAATCAATGGTTCCATATTATGGCCATCACTCAGCTAAAATGTTTATAAAAAATAAACCAATTAGATTCGGATTCAAACTATGGATGCTCTGTGGAAATGATGGATATCCATATAACTTTGATATTTACTGCGGAAAATCGGGAAATGCTCAAACTCCCTTAGGAACTCGAGTTGTAAATAATATGTTAGAAATTCTGCAAAATAAAAACAGCCATGTTGTATATTTCGATAATTTTTTCACCAGCTACTCCCTTCTGAAATCTTTATCAGAAAACGGTATACGGGCTTGTGGTACAGTTCGAGAAAATAGGATCAACAAATGTCCTTTAGTTTCATCGTCAACTATCAAAAAACAAGATCGAGGGACCTATGATTACAAATCAGATGGCGATGTTATTTGTGTCAAATGGAATGACAATTCTCCTGTAATAGTCGCAAGTAATCATTTTGTAGTAACCCCTGTTCAAAATACAACCAGAAGAGTGAAGTCTGAACATAAAAAAGATGTAACTCAACCAAATTTGATAAGACAATATAACATTGGAATGGGTGGTGTTGACCTTTTTGATCGTTTAGCTGCTTCTTATCGTCCCCGACTTAGATCAAAAAAATGGTGGTGGAACTTGTTTGCTCATGGATTGAATTTGGCGGTTGTGGCAGCTTTTCGATTTTTTCAACATGTGAATGCAGGAACAAACATAACACACCTCGAGTTTCGCAGACACGTTGCTCTCGCGCTTGTAAAAGCAGGTTCAGGTCAAAGAAAAAGAAAAGGCGGTCCATCTGCCTCTGTTCTAAGCGACATAAAATTTGACGGGATAAATCACATTCCCGAAGGCACTAACCAAGGGCGTTGTGTTGTGTGCTATAAAAATACTAGACTTCAGTGCAGTAAATGTGAAAAGCGACTTCATAAAAATAAATGTTTCGACCAATTTCATACACCTAATAAATAATTGTTTTATATTGTATCTTATTTTTACTTATTTTAGACATTTATGCTAATAATAAACATTTTTCCAAACAGGTAAGTATTTTATTTTTTAGAAAATCCATAATACCTTACATGCCAACGTTCCCAAAATGGGAACAACATGATAAAGACAAAATACAGCAGCAATATTTTTTTTTACTTCAAAATCTATTAAAATATGTCAAAATCAAAAGACCTTTTACATATTATCTGTTTATTCCAAATATTTCGTATAGCCGCCATTAAAAGGTTAAGTAAGGATTTTGATATTTCTCAAACCGAAGAAGCATTTGAGAAAGAAAACCAATTTCACAGCGAGAAGAAAATTAATATTATATCAAACATTGTAATTGGCGATAAAAAAGGAAGCAATATAAATGATTTGTGGAAAAAACATTTGCATTGGCCAAAACAAGAGGGTCAACTGAAGAAACGTAGGACTGTGCAGCCTAAATTTCCTTTTGCAATTACTTCAAACAAGTGGGTGGAGTACCATAACGAAAAAGAGCAGAAGAGGATAGAGAAAGAAAATTAAATTAAAGAGAAGAAAATGAAAAGGGAAATGAAAATGAAGGACGCAAAAGTGAAAATTGATTCTAACAAAATACTGAAGAAAACTATCAGAAATATCATTAGCGATGAAGAGATAGAAATAACAAAACCGAAAAGAAAGCGCTTTGGGACAACAGATGAAAGCGTCAAGGAAGAAAAACCCTTAAAAATACTTAAAAAGGAAGTTGTTAAAATAGGCAAAGGGGACTACGTGTTAGTCAAATACCAAAACAAAAAATACCCTGGGTTGGTAACAGACATTGAGAACGAAGAATATGAAGTAAGTATTATGGAGCAAGAGCTAGGCAAGAAACACAAATGGAGATGGCCGAATGTTCCAGATGAGATATGGTATATCAGAATATTGAAGAAAATTCCAGAGCCTAGCGTTGGTGGTTCTGATGGCTATTTTTATGTTTACAATTTGTAATTTTTATTTTCTTGATGACTGACTATCAAAGAGTAGGTATTATGTTATTTGTAACATCGTTCTATTTTTATGTTAATATCTTATTCTTTTAGAATAGAAACTGTTAGATATGTTGTTGACTTTACTATAATATTATAAGTATTGCAAATTTTTAATTTCTGTCTGACCTAAACTAATATCTACCTCATGATATAGATATTATATAATAATTACTATTTTGACAATAAAAACTCATATGTTCATTCACTGGCTTACTATCGTTCAGTAATTAGAGACACCTGTTCACTTACTGCAGTTTTATGCAATTTTAATAAAATACTTGGAAAATTACATATTAAGATTCACTGAATTAACTTTTGTTGACTTTTTAAGATTTAAAATAGTTTAATCTACCTACGTATGCATTTTTAGCCATATATATCAAAATCATAAAGCTTATTTCATGACCCAAAGTCCAGGATACCCTTATTTGTTTTCCAGATTAGACTGACCAATTAGACAAACTATAAAGTTAGACCAACGTTAAATCACTTCAGTGAAGTTTTTTCAAATGCATTCACACCCAACGGACAAGTTTCCATAAATAAAAGTATGGTTCCGTTTAAAGATAGAACAACTCTCAAACAATATAAGCCGATGAAACCCGTAAAGAAGGGGATTAAAATTTGGGCATTAGCTTGTTCCGTCACAGGTTATTTATACACATTTGATGTATATTAAGAAGGACAAACTGCTAGCGAAAATACATTAGGTGAACGGGCAGTTCTAATATTGTCACAACCATTATACAACAAGGGTTATTGTCTGTATTTTGACAGTTTTTTACAATATCCCTGATGTAGATGCTTCAGGAAAGGGGATTATTTGGAGGTGGAACTATTCGTGCCGATCGAAGATTTTTCCCAAAACAATCATTAAAATTGGACAAAACAATATCAATGGGGGAGATTGACTTTGTAACATGCAACAAAATTTCTGTTACCAAATGGAGAGACCGTTAGTAAAAAGGCTGTGACAGTGTGCAGTAATATGAACTTAGCCAGTGAAAATGGACAAGTTCAACAGATTAATAATGCTGGCGGAAAAGATAATGTGATGTTGATAATGTGATGTCCAACATCAATTGTGGAATATAATAAATTCATGGATGTTGACCGTTTCGACCAAAGAACAGCAGCCTACAGTATTACATAGAAAAGTGGACGATGGTGGATGAAACTTTTTTACTACTTTATAAATGCTTCGATTGTAAATTCCTTTGTTCTGTATAAAGAAAGAGTAAAGGTAAAATGTCCTCGAAAAAAAAACCGATCAGTCATTTGCACTTTAGAAGTACAATAGCCGACCAATTAATGAGTAAATTCACTAGCAGAAAGAAACGTGGACCTCTGTGGTAGTATGCAGACCACTTACCACAGAAGACAACTTCGCACCGTTGTAATGAATGCAGTAAAAGGGGTGTTCAGAAAAGAAATACCACAATGTGTATTAAGTGTGACGTGGCCTTGTGCATAGAGTGTTTTATTCCTTATCACAAAAATTAACTATTTTATCTTTGATTTATATAAATCAGGCCTGTCCAAACTACGGCACGCGTGCCACGGTGTGGCACGGCGGTGTCTTAGAAGTGGCACGCGAGGACTTTTTGGAAAAATAAAAAAAAAATTAACTTAGTAAAAAATTAAAAATTCGTCTTTTATTCTACGCCACTGCCTCGCTCTAGACACGTTCACGTTATTCATCGTTTTATCGATTGTCGATGCCCGGTTGATTCAGTTCTCAATTGATTCTCAACTTTTGTGCGACACGCTTCAAGTCTGTTTGCCTTGTGAGATGGTGTTTGTACAGTTTATTTCCTTTTAAAACAATTGTTTTCAAAATGACCACGAGTAAGCCATCAACTTCATAACGTAAATATGAGGACGATATTGCGATTCGTGAATTTAAAACTGAGTGGGAAGAACAATTATTCTTATTTACTTATCACAACACTTCCAAGCCTTGCTGTTTGATATGTGGAATTTGTGTGGCAGTGCCAAAAAAATTTAATCTGGAGCACCATTATAAGCAAGTTCTTGGCGATTTCACCAACAATTATCCTGTTGGATCACGCCTACGAACCGAATTCATCGCAAAAAAAAAGTCTTTAGCCGGGCAACAATCTTTGTTCCAAAAAAGAAGTAATGAAATGGAAACAATGGTGAAGACTTCATATGAACTCTCGCTGTTATTAGCACACAAGAAAAACCCATATTCCGACCTAATATTCGCTCAAAATGTCGGTAATTCAGACATAAAACATATGGTGGACTAAATCGCTTTGTCCAGAAACACCGTCATGCGCCGAATTGATGATATGGGCCAGGATGTTGAAACACAAATTATCGCCGGACTACGAGACTGCAAATATTTTTCACTGGCTTTGGATGAAAGCTGTGACATCACAGGTAATGCGCAGTTGAGCATATTTGTACGCTTCGTGACAGATAGTTTCGATGTTGTGGAGGAGCTATAAGATTTACGCCAACTGGTCTCCACAACAGGACAGTGGGTAAACCCTGTGTTATGTTAATATCAATAGTCGCCAAAAAACGATACGTGTCGTGCTGTCCTCCATTTCAAGGTGTCAATTGTCGTTTTGTATCAACTTATTTGTAGCTGTGGCCTCGCTTCTACTCAACACCTTCAGACGTGTTGCTTTAGAGAGACACACGTCGCTTGATAATTGGAAGCATTGGTTAGAAAGAGATACAACTAAACGGTAAAAGCGTTAAAAATTTAGGTTAGAGTTAGAGATTTGTTTATATGTAAACATCGCATCGTATAACAACCAATAATTAAAATTGATAAAAATTTTTATTTAAAAATAAAATGAATAAACTGAAAGTGAGAGCAGACCACTAGGAGTTATTGGTTAGTATGGTGGAAAAAAACTCCGAAATAATTACAAATAAATTTAACGGGGCCGCTGGCAAATCCAAAGGTCACGCCATGTGGCACACTATTGCCAATCGTCTGACTGCCTTGGGTTTTGGAGAAAAAACTACAGCCGAATGGAGGAGAGTAAGTTGGTGATATCTGTTTATTTTAAATTTATTCTAAATATTGTGTGATATTTTTAGGAATTGACTGATTGGAAATCGAAAACCAAGGCCAAAGCAGCAAAATTGCGTTTGCAGTATGAAGGTACTGGGGGTGGGCCTTCTACAGCATTACCTCTAAGTGATGTAGAGAAAAGATTGCTTGCTGTAATGGGTAATATTGCTGTAGAAGGTGACACTGGTGTTGCAGAACTGGGAGTGCATCCTGAAGTCAACATAAACAGTGAAGTTATTGTAGAAGAAATGTGTGAATCAAATAATCATAGCTATACAAACAAAACAAAGAATGATACAGAAACTGTGTCACCTAAACGTAGGCGTCGAGAATGTATTAGAGACAATTCAAATTTAAGATTGTCGAGAGAGTTGATAGATATGAACAGGGATACTTTGAATATTCTGTCCCGGATAGACACAAATATTCAAAGTATCGCTGAATCATTGAAAACTATAGCAGAACATTTTAATAGAACATAATTGTGTTGTAATGTTTGTTTTTTTCAAACTAGTTGAATGTTTACTTTTTTAGTTAAACTTTTCTAGACTAAAAATTTGTTATGTAGCTTTTTATTTATTTTTAAATTTTTATATCCATGTTTTGTTTTTTTTTTATATTTCAATTCTTTGTAGATTTAAGTTTTGTTTTGTAGCTTTATCCTTAATTTGTTAGATATGTTAATAAATAAAATTATTTTTTGTTACTTTTTTTTAACCTTCATAAATAGTTTTTCCATTTTTTCTTAGGTATAATACCTATATAACCTATATAACCTATACCTAAGAAAAAATGTATATACTGATAAAATAAATAAATATATATATATATATATACATCCCACTATCGTTTTAAGCTCTTTTCACGTTGCAGTAATTTAGCATCACCAAGAAATGCTATCATTTTCTATTTATAAGTCGTGTATGTTCGTTTAGTGCACCTTTGTAGGCTTGGCACCGTTGTCGGTTTTTCAATAATCCGATTTTTTTATAAATTAAATTTTTTACATCAAACCATCATTTTAACATTGGGAGGTAAAATTACTGTATTTGGTATCATTTTAGTAGATGAACAATACAGCCGTCACTATAGGTATAGGGAAAACAATGTGATAGATAAGATCGGAAGAAATGTTAGAATTTATGAAAGCATTCAAGAAATTATAGCTGTTAAACATAAAATAACAGAGTACATCAAAATCAACCAACTAAGCTGGCACAATGGCACGCTGAACGCAGAATCTCAAAAAAGATATTAAATTGAAAACCGCAACAAAGAGACAAAAAAAGACAGACCGAGGTTAAGCTGGAGAGACGGAGGCGACAAAGATATAAAAGCGAGAGAAATAGAAGAGTACCTTCTTAATGACCGAGACCAATAGAGAGAGGTGTGTGACGTCACAGCATATAGGGAATTGTGTGTATTGGAGAGAGAGGTATGTATACGTATATACGTATATACGTATCTCCGTTGTTAGTGGTCCGATTTTAACAAACTGAGGCTCATTTGAATGGGGGAGGGGCAAGGAATTCAAATATGACGACGTATTGCCAAAAGGGCGCACGGCGTCCGGACGCGTTCCGGCGTCCGAGCGCTGATCGGTGCGCGAACCAGATGTGCGGTCGGTACCTTAATTTTTCAACGTCCGAGCGGGCGGCATCCGATCGGTGCGCGAACCAGATGTGCGGTCGGTACCTTAATTTTTCAGCGTCCGAGCGGGCGAGCTGGCGACGTCCGAGGGCAAGCTGGTGATGCGCAAACCAAATGTGCGATCGGTACCTTAATTTTCCATGGAAAGATCCTGTAGATAAGAAGCGCGCGGATTTTGGAATTTAAATAAAACTATATTTAATTTTTTATTAATTTTTATTAATTATAAAAATTATAAAAATAATTATCAGAACAATCTTTATTCGTATATAGTTACAATTTTGTTTAACAAAGTTTTTAATTGTTTTAATAGACCGTCTTCAGGACAGGGTATTCCAAAAAGCCCCCAACTAAACGTTCCTGCTGCTACAACTTTACGTGTGTATTCGCTGTACTTATAATAAGTATTGTTTTGAAAAAAGTAAATAAACCCATCTGTGTACCGGAATGCTGATGTTATTTTATTTGGTATTCCGGGGAAGAGATAATTTAATGGTCCTCGGTTTAAGACATCTCCAGCTTCATTAAACTCAATGTACGAATTATCATTGTATAATAAATACATTTGCCCTCCGTTTGTTTGAAACAGAGCATTTATTTTTGTTCTCATAGGTATAGAAGGAAACACAAAACTTTTTTGAATTTTTAAATTAGGGAAAGATGCGGCGTAATACCGATTATTGCTTAAAGTTATTAAGTGTCCATCGGAATTCTGAAACACATGGGAAACTAGCGTAGACCTCAATTCTTTAGGAAGATAATCGGCAATTAATTCTGGATATTTTGGGAGACGCATCTCATTTAAATCAAACTTCCATAAATATTTGCCGGATCCAACGTACATTCGATAATTTGGAAACTGAGGAGATGTAGCTAGAAACATGACATCAGGATACTGAATTAGGCATATATTTTTAGGCGTCAGAGCCTGGTGCGAAATTGTTGTTTGCGTAACTGGTGTCGGTGTCGGTGAGGAAGTTCTTTTTTGTCCATATAGCTTGCTCATTGCCTTTTTATCATCATTACTTAAACGTACATCTTGTTGATACCAAGGATACATAATAGACGAATCAATATTACTATGTTCTAGTCCGAGGGAATGGCCAATTTCATGCATTAGGACTGCCAAAAAATTGGTTTCGCCATCAGGACTCCTGCCATTTCCTACATACCACCGTTCAGTAGCATCAAGATGGATTTCAATGCATTCGTTTGCACCAGGATAGTATGCGTGAGCTAATACTTTTCCGGGACCGTCGAAATTAAATGGACATTTAGAGTTTCCTTGGCAACTTGCTCGAAAATCATGATTATTTGGTACCACAGTTATAGTAATATCAGGCTTCGGAGAAGGTATTATTATTTGTTCAAATTTTAAATTAGATATGTTCTCCCATCTATCGAAAGCTTCTGAAGCAAGATTTATATAATTAGGATTACTAATAGCTTGAGGGAAATACCAACGCAATTTCGTCTTATTCCACTTCGAATGAATTACATAGTTATTGGCAGCAACAGAACATCGGGGCTTATTCCTCATCATATTCATAGTATCATTATTTAATGTTCCGGTCACCGGAAGATTGTATTTTTCTTGAAATTCAACTAAGATCATATCTATACTAGAAATGGCATTACTTGATGCATTTAGATATCCGAAACGCTTAAGAAAAGAAGTAGCATACTTTAGAGTGCTATTCTCTGCACAAACAGTTACAGAGAGCAACAATAAGACATGTAAACAGACAAACATCTTGATTTATACTAATGCCCAAAATTTTTAATTGAGTTATTTATATAAATTAAGAAAATATTTGAAAAAACATTAAATAATGAATTGTTAGAAAATTATCAGCCCATATGTATAGGAAATTGCGGGCTACACTACTTTGCAATTTTGTTATCACACCGCATTTTGTCATTGAAATGCATTTTTTATCACGTGCATGGTGAATGCAGGTTTTTTCCAAGTCAAACACAATGATAAAACTGCGTGGATACAAACATTCTAAAACTATGTCATAGGGTGGGGCACGGGAACCTATAAATTAGAAAGTGCACCTCGGTTTGGTCTATTCCATGCTGTTATTGTGCTTCCATTTCCATACTGTTATTGTGCGTGTTTTGTCAACTAGTTTGCAAGGTAAGTGTTCTCTTAATTCTTTAAAATATTTTTTGGTGTCCGATTTTGAATAAAACTGTTTTTCTGCTATAAAATCTTGTGTCTACAAAGCAAGCATTTTGCACTTATTCTTTTTACTTTTTATGTTTTTTTCATTATTGTTTTATCCGTTTTCCGTGGAATTTGCAGTAACTACAGAAGCCAGCATTTTCGACAATTATTCTTTTTCATAATTCTTAAATCTAAGGAATTTGCAGTAAATAACTGAATGCAAAAAAGGTTATTTTGAATGCCATTCTTTTTGTGTTTTTTCAAGCCGGCATTTTGATAATTATTCTTTTTCGTAATTATTCTTAAATCTGTTTTCCGAGGGCGGTGCCCCCCTTCAGGAGAACTCAGAGGAATTTGCAGTAATTGCAGAAGCCGGCATTTTCGGCAATTATTCTTTTTTCATAATTCTTAAATCTAAGAAATTTGCAGTAAATAACTGACTGCAAGAAGATCATTTTGAATGCCATTCTTTTGTGTTTTTTCAAGCCGGCATTTTGATAATTATTCTTTTTCGTAATTATTCTTAAATCTGTTTTCCGAGGGCGGTGCCCGCTTCGGGAGAACTCAGAGGAATTTGCAGTAACTGCAGAAGCCGGCATTTTCGGCAATTATTCTTTTTTCATAATTCTTAAATCTAAGAAATTTGCAGTAAATAACTGACTGCAAAAAGGTCATTTTGAATGCCATTAGTTTGTGTGTTTTTTTTTTCAAACCGACATGTTGATAATTATTCTTTTTCGTAATTATTCTCTTATATCTAAGGAATTTGCAGTAAATAACTGAATGCAAAAAAGGTCATTTTGAATGCCATTCTTTTGTTTTTTCAAGCCAGCATTTTGATAATTATTCTTTTTCGCAATTATTCTTAAATCTGTTTTCCGAGGGCGTTGTCCCGTTCGGGAGAACTCGGAACAGTTCGGTAAGTCAATCTTCGCAAAATTAACAAGATCTTGCATGTCTATGCAGATTACGTCACCAATATTTTAGGCATAGATAGTGGCGTGGGCAAAATTATTCACATCTAAGGTGTTGTAACATTCCTTTATTCTTGTTTTCCTTATCACAAATCTTTTCAATATTTGTCTTTTTTTACAATTTATTTGTTCTGCTCTGTTAGTTATAATATTCCTCATTTCAGATGGATTTAACTAAAATTAATGAAGCATCTCTGGTTGCAGAGAGGAAACCAATCAAAAAACTTAAGGACCTGCCCCTCAACATTCCGGTGCCGATTAAGGAGGCCAGACTAGTCAAGTCAAAATTTGGTCAAGTCGTTCTTCTGGATGTGGGAGAAGAAGTGGTTTTTTTGCCCGGAAGAGTGACAGAGACCTATAAGCCGGTCATCAACGAGTTTGCTGACGGCAAATATTCAATAATATTTCAAGGTGTTGTGGACATCGGAAGCAAGTACCAGCCCCTAGCATCCTTCAAAATCGTCTAATTGGAAATACTGAAAGAGAGAGGTAAGCATTATGGATATTGTTAAACAATGCGAAAATTTATTGTTATTCATCAAAAGAGTTAGAAAGATAGTTTTTGATAAATTTACAGCTAAAGACAAAGAAATTTGGTTGAAACGCTTAACGAAACAAATCAAAATTTGCAATAAAGTAATAAAAAAACGCAATTTGCCTATAGGTACAATTAGAAAACTGCAAACACATATAGGACATTTTAAACATTTTAAACAGATTATTTTAAATAGACATGTAGGTATGGGTCTAGACAACAAACTAAAACATAGAGTTAAATGGGAAAATGTAGTTTCCGCGTTTAATAGTCGAATTAAAACTGGAATTATAGTTAATTTATGGCATAAGGACTTAGCACATTTCCTAAATGATTGTTATATTATTTTTAAAAATAAAATCAGAAAAATTTTAAAGGTAGATAAACTTGTTAAAGTTAATGTTTGTTTTTGTGGAGAATTTATTAAAAAATCGGGGGAGAATGAAATTGTGACTTTTAAATATTTTAATACAAAAAATGCTATACTAGACATATCTGCCGATACAGAGCGGTGGTTTTTTGAAAATGTTAAAGATAAAATAAATCTTAAATTATCCGAGTTTCAGGAAAAAGACTCTGGTTTTGCATTAAATAGAATAATATCTTTAGAAGTAAATATTAATCGATATGAAATTGGAAATGGTTCATCTTATATTAAACTCCCAGAGTCTATTCAAAAAAGCGTGCTTGCATTAATATAAAAAATTCAGATCAGGCTTGTTTTTATTGGGCAATAGTTAGTGCCTTCTATCCGGCTAAAGCAAATAAAGAACTTACGTCCTCATATCCATTTTATAGCACAGTATTAAAAACAGAAGACTTGGAGGCACCGATGCCGTTACATCAAATTTCAAAATTTGAAAAAATAAACAATGTATCAGTCAATGTATATGCTTTAGAATTGATAGAAAATAATAAAAATTCATTTTTCACAGTATACCCAGCAAGATTAACTAAAAAAGTAGTTGCCAAACATGTAAATCTTCTTTTAATTCAAAATCACTATTTTCCTAAATTAAACGATTATGAGGCACCTCCAGTGGATACTGATGATTCTGAAATTAAGTACCACTACTGCTATATTACTGACATATCTAGATTAGTTTCTAGTCAAGTAAATAAAAGCAGACGCAAATTATTTCTTTGTAATAGATGTCTAAATTATTTTTCAACTGCAGAGAAATTGTCTGAACACGAAAAAATGTGTGCAGATATTAATAATTGTAAAATGTCTTTTCCTAAATATGATGTTGTTAGTTTTAAAAATTATACTTATAAACAAACAACGCCATTTGTCATATATGCAGATTTTGAGTGCATGTTAGAGAAAGTTACAGACCACAAATCACTTTTCACTAAAAAATATCAAAGACATATTCCGTATAGTGCTGGATACTATGTAAAATGCAGCTATGATGAAAAGTTGTCTTTTTTTAAAAGTTATAGAGGCAATGACTGCATGGAGTGGTTTGCTAGTGAATTACCAAATTTAGCTCAAAGTATTAATTCAAAAATTAAGACAATAATACCAATGGAGGAAAAACCAAGTACCTGTGGGGCTACAGTGTGCCACATATGCGAAAAATGTTTTTCTTTCACAGATATCGTTGTCAGAGATCATGATCATTTTACGGGGGAGTTCAGAAATTACGCTCACCAAGCATGTAATTTAAATTTTAAAAAATTGTTTGTTGTCCCACTTATTTTTCATAATATGAACGGATACGACGGGCACTTTATAATTTCTGAGTTAAGTAAAAAAGGAGATATTAGTCTACTTCCTATCAATAAAGAAAAATACATTTCATTTACACTTAACGATAAAGTTACTAATATAAAATTTCGATTTATTGATTCATTAAGATTTTTAGGAGCTTCTTTAGATGAATTAGCATCAATATTAGATAAAAATGACTTTAAAATTTGCAGTCGAGAATTTAGCAGTTTAAGTAGCGAAAATTTTAAATTAATAACTAAAAAAGGGGTTTTTTGTTATGATTTTATTGACTGTTGGGAAAAATTAGACATTACCGATTTACCTCCGATAGAGGCATTTTATAATAAACTAAACGATAAGAATCTTACAGATGAGCAATATACTCATGCTAAAACAGTTTGGGATGCATTTAGCATTGCAAATTTAGGTCAATATTCGGATTTGTATTTAAAGACTGATATTTTGCTTTTGGCAGATGTTTTTGAAAATTTTCGAAAAAAATGTTCAATAACTTATGGTTTAGATCCCGCATGGTACTACACAATGCCTGGTTATTCTTGGGATTGTATGTTGAAATACGTGGGGTGTAAGCTAGAGTTATTGCGTGACGTTGACATGATACTGTTTATTGAGAAAGCAATTCGTGGAGGAATTTCAGTATGTAGTGGCAGAATGTCGGAGGCTAATAATAAGTACATGCCTAAATATGACTCCACAAAGCCCTCAAAATACTTAATGTATTTTGATGTTAATAATTTATATGGGTGGGCTATGGGAGAGCCCTTACCCTACGAAGGATTTGAATGGATGGATGCCAACGACTTTAATGTTATGTCTATACCTGATGACTCTCCAGTAGGGTATATGTTACAAGTTGATTTGGACTACCCCCACAAATTACACGATCTTCACTCAGATTTTCCATTCGCTGCCGAACACCGCAAGGCTTTGGGTTCAAATCATACGAAACTAATGACAACACTTTATAATAAAAAAGAATATATCGTTCATTATAGAAATTTAAAACAAATGCTGGCTAATGGGTTAGTTTTAACAAAGATTCATAAAATTTTGAAATTTAAGCAGTCTGCGTGGCTGCGACCCTACATAGAATTAAACACTCGACTTAGAGCTACAGCTACAAACGATTTCGAAAGAAACCTCTATAAATTAGCAAATAATAGTGTATTTGGAAAGACAATGGAAAACATTAGGAAACATAGAATAGTAAAACTAGTCCGATCATGGAATGGGCGATATGGTGCCAAAAATTTAATTTCTAGTGCGCGGTTTCATAGCCGAAAAATATTTAATGAAAATTTAGTAGCTATAGAACTAATTAAATCAGATCTAGTTTTTAATAAACCTTTATACATTGGCATGACTGTTTTAGATATATCAAAATTATGTATGTACCAATTTCATTACGACTATATGCTCCCAAAATTGGGTGCAGATAAATGTAATTTAATGTATATGGATACCGATAGCTTTATTTATGAACTGTACTGTCATGATGCATATGAGGAAGTAATAAAACAAGATTTATCAAAATTTGATACATCTGATTACGCTGTAGATAATATATATAATATTCCTCGCGTAAATAAAAAAGTTTTAGGAGTAATGAAAGATGAAAATAAAGGAGAAATTATGACAAAATTTGTGGGATTACGATCAAAAATGTATACTTTTAAAGTTCAATCCGGCCGAATCACTAAAAAAGCAAAAGGGACTAAATATAATATAGTAAAAAATGTTATAAAATTCGATGATTATGTAAACTGTTTAAATGATTTTAAGGAACAAACTGCTACTCAACGCTCCATTCAGTCATATTGCCATAACGTTTATAGTATAGAACAAACAAAAATTGCGCTAAGTCCTTATGATGATAAAAGATATTTAATTTCAAATAGTTTTAGAACGCTACCATGGGGGCATTACAGTATTTTAGAATAGATTTTTTTATTGCAGAAGAACGTTGAAATGTCTCACAGGTGTGTTACACCAGACCTATGGACTCCCGCTAATCTGCAACAAATAGCAGCCAATAAAATTTATTGGGCTGTAGTTGATGCTCATACAAAGACATTTCCGCTTTCAAGTGGAGAGTTATGTCAAATTCATCTTCACCATAATGTGATTGGTATTCAACGGGAGTTCAGTAAGCAAGAGCATGGATGTATCCTGAATTTTAAGATTCCCAAGCAAATACGATCTAGTTTAAACGTAAATTGTATAAGAGAATTAAAACTACAAATTGTGAAGAACTCTGAAAAAGTGATGTCATGTGGGTGTCAAAGATGCGGGGCTCCCTATGGATTCCCCCCAATTTACAAAAATAGCGAATACAATCCTAAGTAAATTGTCTAAGAGAAAACTACAAATTGCAAATATATAAAAATTGATTTTTTGAGACGAATTATGTTTATAAGCTACTATCTCTCTTTTGTACTAAACGCATAACAATATCCACGTGCTATCTCTCTCTTTCTTGTATATATATATATATATATATATATATATATATATATATATATATATTGTAAAATAGTTTGAAATATATATGTTAAGGTAAAATAAAAACTCTAAATTGGTATTTGTATTATTTATTTAAAATCATTAATTACCTTAATTTTATTAAAATGAAGCAATTCCCTAAGAGCATTATTTGTCATATCATCGGGCATTATAGAACAAAATGCATGCAATATTTGCAAGGGACTTAAACTATCTACAGTATTTTTACAAAAATCTATAACATTATAATAATATTTACAAAAGTTCATCTTTTTTAAACACTTTATACGAGGCAATATCACACTAGTGTTAAGTTCAACAATTTGCTTCACTTCTTCTTCATCCATATAGTACTCCACACCATACTTCTTAACAATAATGAATTTGCAATCATCGTAAACTATTGTGGTAACAGTGCAGTATTCTTCGCATGGAAAAGTTTGGGTGTTGTTGTCTTCAGTTGATTGGAAAAAATCAATTAGTTGTTGTGTGATGATTGAAATAAAGGATTTCCATTCGTATACGCTGAGTGATATTCTGCTGCTAGTTTTATATTGTTGAGATAAAATCACTGCAGGCATAAATGATCTTGCTGGGCTTATACCACATTGTACTTCATAGCCCGATAATGTGTATTTTGTTGCAAGCAGGTAGAAAAATTCTGATTTGGAGGCATCCTCATAATTTTTCAAAATTTTATTTAATCCATGACTATAGTCTAATCCATGACTGTCTTCTTCGCAGATAGACATATCATCGCAATCACTTGAATAAGAAGAATACCCACTATCTTGAGAACCCATGATAACTTTACTGACTTTGATTCTGAAGCATGAGTTCTTTTATATCCCCCTACTCCTTGTGGTATCTACCTCTTTTTTCAAAAATGTATTGCTACGCGGCGGATTAAAAAGTAGATCTTAAACTGTGTCATTAGCGTTAATCCAGCTGTTATGTTTGCTGTCCATACCAAGCCATTTCACATACATCTTATTACCTTTTCGTCTAAGTACTTTTTCAACGAGGTATATGTCTGGGCTTGATGTCTTCTGCATCTCTTCTTCGTAGAAGCCTCCACTTATCGGTGTACCTTGCATGTCTTCAAGCAAATATGTTATAGGATTTGTTATCTTAACTTGTACAATTTTAAATAATTCTGTAGTCCAATTAGGAGTGTAGGCCTTTTCGAAGAAATGTTTTGCCTTTGAAACACGTACAATGTCACCAACTTTAAATTTTCTCGGACCTGCAATCTTTAAATGGCTATAACTTTTGTTTAAAATAGCTTTTTCGTTGGACTTGTTGACCTGGGATGGTTTGTATCCTGTTTTGCTGTGTTTTGTATTGTTGTATTCTTCGGTGATTATAGGCAGAGCATCTAACCATTTGTATGATCCATGTAAACTAAAATACTTGTATAACTTTGCTTTTAACGTTCTAATAACTCTTTCACAAATGGCAGCTTATTTGATCGTGTAGGTGCTGTAATGATTAATTCCGTGTTTTTTCATTAAATTTTGAAATTTTCTGTTGTAAAATTCGGTTCCCTGATCAGATTGCAGGTTCTTCGGAAGTCGTCGAGTATGAGCGAGAATATCCGAAAATGCCCGAGTAATTTCCTCACCAGTCTTTGTTTTTAGAGGACGTGTCCAAACAAATTTTGAAAAACAATCAATTACAACTAGTATTAGTTTGTAATTTTTATTTTGGTGTGCATAAGGACGCATTTCAGCTAAATCCATCTGCCACAAATCATCGATTCCTTTGATTATTGTTCGTCGACGAGGATAGTTTTTTCGTGTCGGTTTATGCAATTCGTTCACCACTTGTTGCTTTTCTTTAGACATTTTCTGCACATCTACTATATCTAGATGAATATTACCTACTAAACTCTGTAATGTTTGCTCCACTTGTTTTAACCTCTCCATCTTTTAGGGTATATTTTTTACTGCGTTCTCTACATTTTTTAACCTCTCTTCCATCTTCATCTCGTTTATCATATTTTTTGCAATTGTTTCTGCAAAATCTTTTATATTTGTACTCATATCCTTTTTTAGTGTATTCAAATCATTTGACAATATTTTAGTAACCTTATCTATGTTGTTATATACTTCTTTTTTTAATACAACCATATCGTGTGCCGATGTTTTTATCAACTTAATTATCGTGTCATCCATATAATTTTTTAGTGTATTTTGACCATCTATAGCAGATTTTTGATTTGTATCCATATCCTTTTTTAGAGTATTAAAATTTTCATTAATTTTTTTTTCCAATCTTTGCTCGATAAGTGGAACTCTAGTTTTATAAAGGCCTGATCTTACTTCATTTATTTTGTAGGTTAAATTTGGAACTATGGTTGTATGAAACTCTTCTCTTACATCGTTTAGTCCGATGGTTAAATCCTGTATGCTTTTATCCGTATCCGTTTTTAGTGTATTCAGATCATCTTTGATTATTTTCTCAAACTTTTGTTCGAGAAGTGGAACTGTGGTTTCACGTATCTCGTTTATTTGATTATCGACATATCTTTTCGTAGCAGCATCGTCATTGTCTGATGGATCCTTGACATTGCAAATTTTCACGTTTTCGGCATTAATATTTCCGGCAGAAGTATGTGGAAATGTGACTCGCGCCACCTTTTGGGTGTTACTACTACTACGGGAGTGATGACCGAATTTGTCGACACTCATGATGGAAATGATACTGACATTCCCAGTTACTCTATTATATTAGCTTCTCTTAGTTCATTGATGATGGCTACGATTTCGTTGTCGAGAGACGTGTTGCCTGCGTCTTTCGAAGCCACCAAGAGTTTAAGACGTTCAACTAACTCATTTGGATCATCCCAATAAATATACTCCATGGGTGCAGTGTTGTATGTTAAACGAGAGTCATCCAATCCCGTTCCTTTGGCCGTAGATGAAGATGATCGTGTTGTTGTTGTTGTTTTCGTTTTGTGTTCGAGTTCTTTTTTGGATCGAGTTGCATGCTTTTTCATTGCTGCATCAGATGGTTTGAATAGAGGTTTAATAATAGAATGGTATTTTTCTCCACTAGAACCTTTAAGACGTCCTAAGGTATCCAGATGAATCTCTGTGTTTTTCAACAGTGTTTTATACTTTTGTAAATCCTCATCATTATACTGTTCAGGGTTGGCATAAAATAAAAGTTGATATAGACCTGGCGTACCACCTAACCTACGTTCTTCTAAATCACGTTCTCGAATTATTATTATGTCTCCATTGCGTTTGTCAAAGTTTATTCGACGTTTTCCCATTATCCAGCCACTAATAGAATCGTAAAATGGACCATAGTTTTTATCAATTTTATCGTCTTTTATTAAATATTCTTTTATGTACTTGTGACTTATTGAAGGATATTGATCGATATATTCGTCTGTGGCATCCATCGGAATCTCGATTGGTTCTCGAATAATGTTTTCATCAGGTATCGCTAGATCAGGTGCATCAAGAAATACATCATCACCATCATCACCATTCTTCTCCTCCTCTTCCTCCTCTTCCTTTTTCACTTCTTCTTTTTTAACTTGTTCAAACTTGTTAGTGATAGTATGATGTAACGTTTTTGATGATTGTGCAATATCTTTGAGAGGTTTCGAGAGTGGTTTAAACAGTTTATTTAGGGACTCATCTTGTTCTGTTCGGCCTAATTTTAATGCCAAATATTTTTTGCGAATTGATCTAGCCAATTCGGCGACTTTCTTCTTGCGAAGCGCAATGGCAACCGTATCATCTAACATTGTGTTGACAACTAAACAATTATCTTACAATTTTATATATTTATCAAATCCTTTGCGATATCGGCCATTATTGAGAGCAAAATCTTTTATAATTACCAGAGTACCATACCTATCACACCAACATTCAGAACAAATTTTTTTAAATTCATCAAATGACATGTCTGGTGATACATGCTCATCAAATACATGCTTTAAATTTATCTCATCTTGCTTGAATAGTACAATCATGTTACAGTTGTCTCTAATTAACTGCTTCGGTATTTTTGAATATGTTTGACATAAATAAGCGGCATCGATATCTTTATGTCTGCACATGGAATAATACTCGCGAATCTTTTGCTGACCATCGCATGCAACATCGTCAAATAAAAACACGGAGTGAGGTTTAGCTTCGCTGGGACTAATAATTTCTTCGTTGTCTTTAAATGGGTAATATCCTACACCTTTAACTTGCGCTATTACATCTTGCAGTAGTTGGTATTTCGGTTGAAAGAGGGATTTCGAATAAACATAGACATTTTTAAACTTGACGCCATTCGGATTAAATAGAAGAGATAGCATAACATTCGTTTTGCCGCACCCACTTGGACCGCAAATAATCGCTCTGAATGAATTCGGTAGTAATTTACCATGTTTACCGTTGGTTGTTTTCTGGGCAATGTCCAAATTCTCAATTGGTAGCGTCTGCTCTTGCTGAACGACCTTCATCATGTGACAAGTGTAGTACATAAGTACGGTAATATATATTATAGATGTCACCACTTGCATGGTATCAGTCCAATGTTGGTCGTTGAAGGAGGAGGTCTCGTGAACTCTCTAATTAATAAACTTCCAGTTGAACTACATATTCCTGGTTATCAGTATTGTGGACCCGGAACAAAACTAAAAAAACGTCTTGCACGTGGAGATCCAGGAATTAATCCATTAGACGCAGCTTGCAAACGACACGATATCGCTTATTCGCAGCATTCATCTCTCGAAGAACGCCACAAGGCCGATAAAGAATTGGAAGATAGAGCTTGGGAGCGCTTCAAGTCGAAAGACGCTAGCTTTGGTGAAAAAAGTGCTGCTTTAATTGTAACTGGTGGAATGAAAACGAAAAGAAAGTTGGGGATGGGATGCTCTCGTCGTCGTGGAAGACGGGGACGTTACTCTTTCAATCGAGATGTTGTCCCAAAAATTGCAAAGTCCATGAAAAGAGGAGCATCGTTAACAGATACTGCTTTGACGGCTGTACGAATAGCAAAATCCATAATCAAAGGACTTGGTGGTCGTAAAGAAGTTGATGTTCCACAAGTGCTACCACTAAAATCCGGAGGTTTTCTACCCCTCATACCTCTATTTGCAGGCCTTTCCGCTTTGGGGGCTTTAGCGGGGGGTGCAGCTGGGGTGGCGAAGACAGTAGTCGACGCTAAGAATGCTCAAAAGAAATTGGAAGAGGATATTCGCCATAACAGGGCAATGGAACACATCGGTTCGGGTCTGTACCTACGTAAGAAACCCAGAGGTGGATTCGGCTTATATTTGAAAAAAAACTTCCAATAAAGCTACCCAATCGTCCGCTATATGATGTGGAGATTGCACATTATGCGAAGAAGATCCTTAAAATACCACATTTTCGAGGTGTTTTCATGAATGACGCTCTGCCTAGAGACGGTCCTCGACAACGAGAATGTGCAATAGTAAACTTGGATGTGTCCACACATAACGGGACACATTGGGTAGCATATAGAAAGATAAACAGCGACGTAGAGTATTTCGATTCATTTGGTAATTTGAAGCCGACCAAAGAACTTGTTAAGTATCTGGGTGGTGCACGTGCCAACATTTCCTATAATAACCATCAGTATCAAACATACAATCAAATTATTTGTGGACATTTATGCTTAAAGTTTTTATATAATGGAGCCTACTAAAAGTACAGAACTGCTTATGGACCATATGTTTTACAAAAAATGTTTTACAGAATTCAGTAAAGAAGAACTAAAATGCATACCGCTAGATTATATTACACGAACTGTACGACCTTACGAATTGTTACAAATATGGCATAAATTGCCTGAAGAATATCGAGGAGAATTTAACCTACAGATACTACTTCCTTGCTTCGTACATTATAACAGACCGGATTGGAGGACTCACTGGGATGGCCCACCTGATTCTCAAGCTTCATGTTATTTTTGTAAACTTGCTTTGGAACAAGTAAAACTATTAAAGTAAATATTGTTGTTTTTTTCTAATATAATAACCTATTAATACATTGACGTGAGTCAGTCATCATGTCGCAGTTGTTGAGAGTAGACAGCACCAATTACATATTCTCATTTCAACCTCCCACACCGATCGTGTTGGATCCGAACGAAGATTATGAGATAGCTCTTCGATTTTTCCATTCCTACAACAGTATACCAAACATTGAAAATAACAAGTTTTATTACTACAATGACAAAAACAAATTGCAACAATTTGATATCCCCGATGGATGTTATGAAATTGCCGATATTGAAGAATACATACAACAGAAATTGGGTGCTGATAATGTGCTTAAACCCGAAACGATATTTAGTCTAAAACCTAACCATAACACGTTGCAGTGTCAAATTTTCAGCAAATATAAGATTTCGTTTAAGCAACCTGACAGTCTTGGTACAGTATTGGGATTTTCTCCTGCAATACTAAATCCAGGACAGACGCATTCTTCAGATCGACCTGTTAGGATTATTAAAGTATCTAGCATACGCTTTGAATGCAACATTAGTACCGGAGCCTTCGATGGTAACAGACCTGCTCACACGATCTACGAATTTGTCATACAATCAAATCCTGGGTACGCAATTGACGAAACTCCACACAATTTGTTGTATTTACCTGTTGTACCGCAACGAGAAATTACCAATATCACAGTGTTGGCTGTCGATCAAGACGGACGACCTGTAAACTTTAGAGGAGAACAGAGCACATTGGTGCTGGAACTTAGATCAAGAGGGAAATGGGATTATTAATAAGACAATCTACTGCCCATAGTACACCATTAGTTGAGCAACCGTCTAAGCGGCAACATCTTACGTCCTTATCTAAGCGACCACATCTTACGTTTGCAAACAAATTATTTTTGCAATCACTTGGTTTTAAACTGAAAACATGACAACTATGTATGGAAAACGATCACGTTCAAACAGCATAATGCCACCAATATTTGATATTTATCGTAAGCCGATGTTTGACGAGTCGATTCGAAAGGCCGAATACCGAACATATGCACCATTCATCAAATCATTCAATTGCAATGACATTGTGGAATTTAGCATCAATCAAGTCGACTCGTTCTTTGCAATGAGCGAAACCTTGTTATGCATTAAAGGATCGCTCGCAATTAATGGAACTGGTGACGTTAAACTAGCAAATAATGTTGGTGCTTTTCTTTTCGATTCGTGTACGTACAGCGAAAGCGCAAAGGAGATGGAAACAGTGCGGGATCCTGGTATCGTAAGCGCTGTACGTGCTATGACATGTTATACTCAAGAAGATTCCGGTCATATGGCAATGGCAGGCTGGAATTACCCTAGGGATCCAATTCTACACGCTGCTGATCATTCATTCAACATACAGATGCCTCTTAAGCATGTGTTCAACATTTTCAATGATTATCCTTTGATTACGTGTGGTCGTCAAACAATAAGACTAGTTCGAGCTCGAAACGACAACGATTGCATAATTGTCAAAGAAAAAACTCAAGGCCAAGTTACAACTGTTAAGATTAACATTACCAATATTGAGCTCAGAGTCAAGCACATATTTCCCAATGATGATATTAAATTGGAACTTATGAAATCCATTCAACAAGATCAACCTATAGTTATTCCGTTTAGAAAGTGGGAATTGCATGAATTACCAGCACTTACCAAAGGCGCTAGACGTGAATTTTGGGCTGTAAAAACTAGCAATGCAGTGGAAAGACCCCGTTATGTCATTGTTTTCTTTCAAACCAACAAACGTGACAAGAATTCAGCTGATCCCACCTTATTTGACAATGTCGATATTCAAAGTATCAGATTATCTTTAAATGGTGAATATTGGCCAAACGAGAGAATGCAGTTGGATTTTAGCAAAACTGACTACAATGAGGCCTATTTCAACTATACCGAATTTTATCCTAGCTACATACATTCCCAACAAAAGCGACCTCTACTCGATTTCTCAGCTTTCAAGAATCACGCATTGTTTGTCATCGATTGTTCGAAACAAGAAGAAAGCATGAAAGCATCCACTGTTGACGTAAAACTCGATATTGAAGCGAATAATGGTTTTCCCGAATATACCAAGGCTTATTGCATTATAATTCATGATTGTGTAAAGGAGTACTTCCCTCTCACCGAAATTGTAAAAAGTCTAAATTAGATGCATAAATTGTCAGTAGTGAACGAGAAGTCATCATGAGAGTAGCATTCGTAGACATTCAGGGATTCGATGTGGACGGATGGTTTGTTCCCAAAGAACTTACCATTGAAATAGGTTTTAAACGAAGTCATTACATCTTTTTGCCTCAGAAACCATTTAATGCGCTAACTAATAGAGATAGGAAGACTGCCTCATACGTGGAGAAAAAACTGCTTGGAATTCGATACTCTGATGGTCAAGTAGAATTGTCCAAACTCAATGAAATACTAGAAACCAAGTTGTTGTATGCAGCAGATTACATCTACGTTCGAGGAGAACAAAAAGCAGAATATTTGGATAAGAAACGTCACGTTTTTGGAGTTTTTCCCATTATTATTGATGTTTGCAAGTTTGATGGTACGCCTCGTGCTACTGGAAACGTTGGCCCTACTGCAAACCCATGTCATGCCGCTGGATTATTTTCATGTACCGAAAGAAATGTGGATCGTCTACGTCACTGGTTTGCCAATAACATAATACCATTGTAATTTTTGTATATGTATAAATAAATATATTAGAAATTAAACGCTTTTTTTATTTAAAACATCTTTATTGATTGAGTCTTATATTACATGAAGATTCAAATTTTCTTCTTACAATTTCAAAAATAATTTTTAAAATTAAGATAAATACAGATGCTAATATTACACAGGACATTGTAAAGACATTATCTATTTCACTTTTCATATACTCGCTGGTTGTGTTGTTGTTGTTGCTGCTGACCCCCGTGGTGTTGTTGTTGTTATTGTTGCTGACAAACATGGTATTGGTTGAATACGTCTTAATGGATATGTAGCTGGTGGTAGTTTTCTACAGGCCCAGGTGTCTTGCTGCTGCTGCTGTAGATTCAACTCTTCGGGTTTCCACGTTTTGTTGTCAAAATGCAGGCTATCTAATTGTCTTGTAATATGTTTAAAATCCTCATATGATTTAATGTCTTTCTTTAACCGATCAAGTTTTCTTTGAAATTCTGTTACTCTATGTATGTAATCAATGGAATTCATATTACTACTAACTATGTTCTACGTAGAATGCCACATTTTATGTCAAGCGACATCTTGACTAACACATAACTGCCACGTCCTGCGTCGAATGTCACGTCCTGCGTCGAATGTCACGTTCTACGTCGAATGTCACGTCCTGCGTCGAATGTCACGTGACATTTCGCGTTCTACGTCGAATGTCACGTCCTGCGTTGAATGTCACGTGACATTTCACGTTCTACGTCGAATGTCACGTCCTGCGCTGAATGTCACGTCGTTTCACGCGACATTTCACGTTCTGCGTCGATAACTATCACATCATTTCACGTGACATTTCACGTAGAATGTCACGCGTTCTGCGAAAATAATTGACAGTTAATATTGAACTCTGGCAGAAGAAGAATTATTCTTATTAATAAAATAATAAAATTAAATATAGTTTTATTTAAATTCCAAAATCCGCGCGCTTCTTATCTACAGGATCTTTCCATGGAAAATTAAGGTACCGATCGCACATTTGGTTTGCGCATCACCAGCTTGCCCTCGGACGTCGCCAGCTCGCCCGCTCGGACGCTGAAAAATTAAGGTACCGACCGCACATCTGGTTCGCGCACCGATCGGATGCCGCCCGCTCGGACGTTGAAAAATTAAGGTACCGACCGCACATCTGGTTCGCGCACCGATCAGCGCTCGGACGCCGGAACGCGTCCGGACGTCGTGCGCCCTTTTGGCAATACGTCGTCATATTTGAATTCCTTGCCCCTCCCCCATTCAAATGAGCCTCAGTTTGTTAAAATCGGACCACTAACAACGGAGATACGTATATACGTATATACGTATACATACCTCTCTCTCCAATACACACAATTCCCTATATGCTGTGACGTCACACACCTCTCTCTCTAACACATTGTTTTCCCTATACCTATAGTGACGGCTGTATTGTTCATCTACTCATTTTAAAGCCAATAGATGTTGCCAGTGTTAATACTTAAATAATATTTAAGAACATAAAAATATCGATCGGTTTTGGGTCAAGTTCAAATGAAGACAATGAAACTACCTGCCGACCGGCTGGGGTCAACCAACTAGTTTTTTTATAATATCAACGTTCAGTTGTTATATTTATTCAATTTAGATATTTTTTCCCAGAGAGTTGTGTAAAGGAATATTTTACATATTTCAATTTCCAAGCTGTTTAATCGAAGCTATCAGTGAATAGTTGATAAATATTAGATTTTTATGGGATTAGGTCAAAAATATTGGTTGTGATTGGGATGAGAATCACATTTTTAATTATTTAATGTTTAACATTTTGATTTCAATTCAGGAAATCGTTCTCAAAAAACGTTTTTTGTACAAAATGTGTATACACATTTTTACATAATTTGTACAATAAACAAGGTTAAATATTGGAAATCGTATCGTTAAATATTAGTTAATTAAAAATGTAATTTTCATCTCAATATCGACCAATAATTGTGGCATAATCACATAAAAAAATAATATTTGACTTTGACCATGCCATAAGAAAGTAGTTAACGGAAACTCGCTAAATAGTTTTAAAAAATCTTACAGAAATTTAAATTCTAAATAGTATGAGGGGTAGCCGACGAAAAATTCGTAAAGACGTACAGTTGATTTTGCTTTGTTTTCTTAAACAATCTTAAAAGGCAAAAAAAAATTTTGCTTATAAAACGTTTTGTATACATTCTAAAGAAAAATAATTTAAATAAAAGTTGTAGACCATAAAAAGTTTTCTATGTAGAGAAATACCAAATTTAAATACATAAATAATTGAGATAATTCCAAAAAACCATAAACTCTAAGATATTATATGTTTGTAGTAATTTATAAATGTTAATAACTTTGTTTTTGACTAACGAGAGATAATATAGCTACTTGAAATCATGGCAATTGATGAGTTATTAAAGTGTGCTAAATATCAAGCAGATCAAAAAATATTT
Source organism: Diabrotica undecimpunctata (assembly GCF_040954645.1). Lineage (NCBI taxonomy): Eukaryota > Metazoa > Arthropoda > Insecta > Coleoptera > Chrysomelidae > Diabrotica > Diabrotica undecimpunctata. The sequence goes on from NC_092811.1 coordinate 63,379,159, forward strand.
TACAATTTATTCAATTTGTTTATCACAGAAAGCGATTATTTAAACAACTGTACTTGTCCAAACTCGTATGACTCTATAAGTATTTTGTAACTTGCAATCGATTCTTTGCGCTTTCAGTTTTAGGGTATATTAAAAAAACTTTTAACAAGTTATAATCGAGAATAATTTGTGGTTTTAGTACTTGTGTATAATTTTTCTTTTTATTTGATTAAACCAAGATACAACTATTATGTTTAAATTTTGCAAGGATTAAAACTGGTCTTTTGTCGACCCATTTTATCACTCGTAAAATCAATAATGGGGTTAAATTTCATCGAGAGTAACTGGTTGCAACTTTTTTAATCGAGATTTTAGTTTTACATGTTTTTAGAGTAAAACATCTGCACATGAATAATTCGTTTCTTGAACAATGATTTCAATTCATCGACCAATATTCTAAAATAAGGTGTCATTACGTCGTCCGGAATATTATAAACTGGTTCTCTTTCATAAAGCATTGGAAATATGGTTTACACTTTATATTTAGAAAAATCTTTTACTGCAACTCTTGTTCGACCTAAACTAAATTAATACACAAAACAAATTAATCTATTTTTTTTTTATAGAAATGCAGATTCCTGTCGGCTTTTTATCAGTGCGGCATGAGTCACTGGTGTCTCGTATATCCGGACCTCTTATCGCATTACAAACATAATTCTTAATTAGCAGTGCGGTACAAGATACATTTATGTCGTATAATCTGAAAGCCGTAATAAGACCATAAGACCGTATGTTATAAATATATTCCTAAAAGAATTATCTTGAAACATGAAATAAATAGGTACACTAAAAAAGTGCAATATTAAGTGTTATTTAAAAAATGGTATGTCATTCACGACGGGCGTACAGTTAAAAACAAAAGTTTTCAGTGTTCTATTGCTTGATTATTATTATCTGGTATTCTGAAAATGTTGACATTTTTTCCTGGTCTGATCTTCCTCAACTAATGTCATCTTTCTTAATTTGTGGGTTGTGTTGTTCAGGTCTCTTTAAGTGTTTTTGTTGGTATCCATACTGAATGATCTTCTTTAGACAATGTACTAATGTAGTGTTCAAATGTGGCATTGCGTGCGTCATGTAGCGCTGATCTTAATTGTCTGATTAGTCGATTATATTTGTGTTCGTCATTAAGATTTCGGCTTCTTGGCCATCTAACTCTTGCTCTTCATTTTTCGACTATTAGTTGTATAATATAATTCGGAGTGTTACTTGTGTTTTCTTGTTTCGGAATTGTTAATCGTGTAGCTCCGTATGAAATAGTAAAAGATGAAAACGGCAGCATATTCATCCATAAAAAAAGAAAACGCGATAAAGATATCTGAAACAACTGTTTTATGTTATAAGAGATGAAATAGTCTGAAATTGCCAGGTGAACAGGGTACTATAAAGAGGAAGTAGAATTAGCTATGAAACAGATTAAATGGGGAAAAGAAGTAAGCTTAGACCAAATACCAGCAGGAATTATTCAACTGGGGAAAAAATTAAACGGATAACAATATTCACTCCATTTACAGAAAAGGGGGTGACCCGCAAAAATTTTAAGAACTTCTTTAATAACCTCCAGTCAACAATTTCCTAATCATGTTTAAAAAACGTACGGAATGCACTGTATATACTAACCCAAACCGTCAACATACTTGTTGTTGCAGTTATGTATTACGATCAACTTAAAGGTTATGCACGACTCCCCTTGTATAGGTACACAGGCATGCACCCGTGCGGGAGAAAAAAGATTTGTCATAACGTTACATTATGTCACATTTTAACGTTGAATATTTTATGGTCCCCTTTGGATTATAAAACGAATGATCGACTTTTTCTCGCACAGATCCCGCCTACGTAACTTTATAAAGCGAGTCGTTTGCTGGGTATTAAAGAAACGTCTATGGCCATCATATAATTTTACGCTATTTCACGTTCTACGACGCATTCCACGTTTGACACACTGTCTTGTTTAGTTTTCTGTCATTTTATTTGTTAAATCCTATCTCATTCTCGTCACAGCGTCAAGGAGCAAGTAGTAAATGTGTGCAGTGAACGGGAGGAATATGTTTAACAGTGAACGTTGGAGATTTTTCGAGTCTTTCATATTTTCTTTTTGGAGTGCCTCTCCTATCGGAGATTGGATATCATTAGGGCGATTCTAATTTTATTTACTGCTGTTTTGAATAATTCACTCATCACTAACTCATCAGGTGGCCAAAGTGTTTTTTTCTCTTTTTTATATTCAGTAAAACTTCTTCGTTATGTATTCTACATATTACCCCTTCATTTGTAATTTTATCCACTCAACTTATTTTTAGTATACGGCAGTAGCACCACATCTCAAAGCTTTCAAGATTTGTAACATTCTTCTGTTTAAGAGTCGATGCCTCAACACCGTAAAGCTAAATACTGAATACATACTTAAGTAGTTAACTAAAAGTGGACGTATGCAAAGAGATGTATGACGTAATCGTATGGTATTCGCTAAATCCTGTCACGTAATATGCCACATATCTCTGTGCGTAAATTCGTTTTATTGCTGCCAGTTTAAGGTGTTATTAGATGCAGCCATGTTGAATTTCTCTCCACTATCGTATAATCTTCGTTAAATCCTATCATTTTAGGCTCCATATATCCTGATTAGACCTATAGGACCCGAGATACGCAACTAAGGCTCTTTTGACATAACATATATAGGAGCAAAGATATATACCTAAGGTCCTTTTGACGTGTTGATGTATTTGATTTCTACGTCGTAGTATTCTATTGGTTAAATGTTACCATTTGAGGTACTGTACGTCACGATTGGACTAATAGGACCGCAGATACATAACTAAGGCCCTTTTGATAAGCTGATGTATTTTATTTTTCTATCTTATTGTATTCGATTGGTTAAATCCTATCATTTGAGGTACTGTACGTCACGATTAGGCTAATAAAAACGAAGATACGTAACTAAGGCCCTTTTAATATTTTGCTGTATTTGATTTCTATCTCAGTGTATTCTATTAGTTAAATTCTATCATTTGAGGTATCGTACGTCACGATTGGACTAATAGGACCGAAGATACATAACTAAGGCCATTTTGACATGCTACTTTATTTAATTTTTATACCTCATTGTATTTTATTTGTTAAATCCTTTCATTTGAGGTACTGTACGTCATGATTGGACTAATAGAACTAAAGATACACAACTAAGACCCTTTTGACATTGGTCTGTATTTGATTTTTGTATCCCATTGTATTCTCTATGTTAAATCCTATCATTAGAGGTACTATACGTCACGATTGGACTAATAGGACCGAAGATACGTGACTACGGCCCTTTTGACATGTTGCTGTATTTAATTTTTTTATTTCATTGTTTTCAATTCGTTAAATCGTGTCATTTGAGATACTGTACGTCACGATTGGACTTATAGAAACGAAGATATATAATTAAGGCCTTTTTGACATGCTGCTATATTTGATTTTTCTGTCTTATTGTATTTTATTGGTTAAATCCTATCATTTGAGGGGCTGTACGTTGCGACTGGACCAATTGGAGCGAAGATACAATAGGTAGTTGCAATATATCATAACCCGTTACTTTTAACCAACCATGATGCCAGAATGGTTTGTGGATGAAAAGAATATATATATATATATATATATATATATATATATATATATATATATATATATATATATTCTTAAATTTACTATTTCATTGTGGGTAATATTATATTCAACAGCGATGCCAAATTTCTGATGCTAAAATGATTGATAATGAAAGTGGGATATACATTTTCATGTATATAATGGCAGCGAGTAAACGGTAAAACCCTGAACTAAATATATATAATATTTTCACTGTACCATCATTTTAGACTCAAACATTTTCTGGAATAAACTTGTATAACTCAGTAAGGGATAAAAAGAGAAAGCGGATATTTTAAAATATCAACACGGTATCAACACTCTAATCACTGAGATGGTTAAAATTCTTGTACCAAGTACAGGAAAAAGTTATTAAGGTCTTGTAAAGTAGCGTCGATATACAGATGCTACTTTGCAAGACGATGCTAAATTGATAGTATGATGTATATATATATATATATATATATATATATATATATATATATATATATATATATATATATATATATATTGTTATGATTGTTTATTTTGAGTTCAAACTTAGTTTGTTGAGCCAATAAAAAAGAATTATAACTTATTTGTTATCAAAAGTAAAATAATCCTTATATTACCTGTGTTCGATTGATTCAAAAGATTTTCTAGTTGTCTTTTATCGGGAGAGAAGAAAAGGATAAGAATACAAATATATTATATTACAAAGATTTACGTTTCTTTATTTTATATGAACGAATAAAACAATTATTAAATTCTGTCGTTATCTTATCAATCAGCATACAAGAAAATAAATCAAATTATTATGATAATAAGATTATAAAACTACATACATTTATATTACGTGAAAAACCAATTTTACTTAAAATTTTCTTTACTTGAAAAAAGAAACCACAAAATTTTAAACTTTTGATTAGCCTAACAAAACCTCAGTTCTTAAATTTTAATGCTAATGACCATGATGTCGAAACGATCCTTCACAGATATAAAATTCAATTGTACAAACACTTACAGTTTATTTTCTTCTTGAGTTGTATGTTGGAACATACCCAGAAAAGTCCAGTCTCCTCAAAGATGTGATCTCCCCTCTTTGGCACCTCGGCTCCATCTTTACGTCTCTGCAAACCTCCTTCAGACTACACAAAAAAAACACCTGATTCACTTCTCCAAACTCCGCTACTTATTTATGACACCAGGACCTCCTTTTGTCAACTTGATGCCGTAAGAATACTTTCACATATACTTTATAAAATGCCCACGGTAGATACAAGGACCTCTTTTAATCTACTTGTTATCTCCTTCTTCAAACTATTCACTTCTTTTCGTTACGCCGGTATCCAAACTCACGAACCACACCCTATCTTGAGACAGACGACTGTTTCCTTTCGATGACCAAAATATGACTAACTTCTCCTCTCTCATGATCGACTCACCAAATTCCCATTTAAAAACGACCGTCCAATCAAAAAGCTTAAATTGTGTTTACTATGGTTTTGGAAAAGCCTAATTTCGGTTTCAGAGAAAACTAAATAGCTTACTTTAAAATTGGTTTCTTTCAATACATCATTTATACATATTTCAAAAGATTAAAATATGGTCATTTAATACTCGACTATACAAACAATGAAAAGATTATTAACTTGCAGGTAAAATGTCTTCTAATTCTAAACAAAGGATTTTTGATAATTTTGTTTGAAACGGAAAAAAGGTCGTCTACACTAAATCTTATCTTAAATTACTATATACAATTTGTTTATATTGATATCTTGAAATTTTATTTCGATGGATTTTTTTATTTATTTTTCTTTGGTTGGGAAAGAAGAAACATAACAATATATATATATATATATATATATATATATATATATATATATATATATATATATATATATATATATATATATGATATATTATATCATATACCTTGTGCTGAGTGTGACTCATGTTACATCGGTCAGACAGGGAGATCACTGAGAGGGCGTCTTACGACATACCGCAGTGATATTAATTTATCTAAGCATACTTGCTCTTGCCCAACATGCTATTAACACTAAGCACGAAGTAAACTTTAATGAAGTTAAAATTCTTGGCACTGAACGCAATCTCGTTAAAAGACAGTTTTTAGAAATGTGTTCAATATTAAAACATCCTAATACCCTTAATAAGAGAACCGACATTAGTAATTTGAGCCAAATTTATCATGCATTAATTTTGCAGAATTAGGCTTGATATGTTGTTTACTTAAATGTTGTCCCACATTGGTGTTTTCTTTATCATATTTTCATATAAGAAATTTAAATAAAAATAAAATAAAATAAATTATTCTTTCCTTAACTAAGATTTATCAACTTACATTTTATTAATTATTTGTCAATATCACTTTTACATAATTAAGTAATTGTTCTTTTTGATGAACTTGTTTGATAAAATTTTCAAACTGAAATTGATTCATAGAATCTTTTTCATTACGGTCCTAAATGTTTTGAACCTTTGGACTGTGGAAGTTGTATTAATCTTCACCTGTTGGCTGGCTAACCAGTGACGTCATAATATTATAATATATGATATTTTATATATTTATAGGATTGACTTCGCATGCTTTGTTCTTTGTTGACAGATCAATCACTGTAGGGTAAATGATGATCTTAACCACCTTTTCCTTTCATTGTTTGGTTTTTTAACAAGTTGTCAACCAAATTTATCACATTCTTTGAATATACCGTCCTATTATATAGAGGTTGGTAGTTTGCCTTGCTGTTTGTGTCATTTTGACCTCAAGGCCACTTCTATTCACGTTGTGTGCGTGGGTGTTAAACCTGTAAATTCATTTACCGGCGAGATTCAGTAAGCTAAAGACTGGTAACTTCATTTTATCTTTATTACTATTAATCTTAAATAACTTATAATGTTGCCTAAAGTTAAAATTAAAATCTAATTTATTAAATAAATTTGTTGGAAGTGCATTCTTATGATCTTTCTAGTTCTTTACACTTTAAAATAAACCTTAATGTTTTTTACTTAAGTTTTAATAATAACTTTTTTATATACATGTATGTTTATCACATGTTCTTTTGCTGTGCTAATTTTGTTAAATTGCAAACTATACCTAGTTTCAATTAATTGTTTTATACAACGTTAACTCTGAATGTCCAGTTTCGTAAGCTTTTTCATATTTTTAACATCATTGACTGCTACATGTCTTTGTAAGGTAACACACTTTTGTTGTAACTTCTCTATGGATGTTTGGTTTCATATTGTTCTTTTTAGATGAACTGATGATGCTTTCTGAGCACAAAGCGAAACGTCTTCAATAAATAGATGAAGTAGCCACCTTCTTTGTCTTTTATTTCTCCACTTTGACCGAAAAACCCACCACTCTTCGAGTGTACCTTAGTTTATTTGGATATATATATATATATATATATATATATATATATATATATATCGCACTGCGAGGATACAAGTGGCGCAACTCAAAAATCTAACTTTTTTAGTTAACCTCATAGTGACGTCCCTTAAAATGAGATCTACCTGATGCTACAATGGGCTCTTTTATAGTCCCAATATTTTCTGCTAGAAAGCTATAATCTCTATATATATAATAATATATATAATAATAATCTCTATAATTTCTGCTATAATCGTAAGCAAGTTAGCAGGGGGATACGAGAGGCGTATGTCAAATTTCTCAGTGTGCTCCGTGATTTCGAAGTGAAAGCATAGTTTACAACAGGCCCATTTCGAAATACGTCTATTGTAACACAAATGGTAAGTACAAATTTTTGATTGATTTAACATGCTTTACAGAATAATCCTTTTTTGTAATTTTGTTTGTTCGGTCATTTTGAGTAAATGTCTGTATTGTTGTGAGTGACCTTTCGTTTGAGCTATGTAGTTGTGAAGTAGTGTTATGCATTTTGTCTTCTAATTAACCATCTTTGACGGCGTATTAAATGCCACAGGTTAGTTGAAGTTTGTGTACCAGAAGTAGTCATTGTGAGTAGTTGAGAAGGTTCGACTAAGTTTAGTCTCAATAGTAGAATGTTTATTTGTTGTGTATCCTTTCTTGTATCTGAGTGACCACAGGTGTAATATTTGTGATCAAGAGATGCTGTTTTAGTTTTGACTAGGAGCAGTCTCACTTAGTTTTCGGAACAAGAGTTGGTTTATTTTGGTGTTATTTAGTGTAGCTCACTCAAAGGTCAAGTTTTCAATATTATTAGTGTTTTGTCTTCCCTTGTATGTACAATTTATGTTGCTTGTTAGTGTCCATGTTGTTTAAAACCATTTTTTTAGTCCTTGTTAGTGGAGGTGTGAACTTTTAAGAGACAGGTCAGAGACCTCATTTTTGTTTACCGACTGATTACTAAGTCAAGAGCAGAAGTTGCAGCAAACTGATTGAGTTTTGGATTTCAGTACGCGGGAGTGCAAGTGAGACTTACTCTCAGGTGATAAATGGAAAAGGTTGTTTCTTAAAATTATCATATTTTCTACTAGTTGTTGAGGTTGATTTTAGTTATTTTGTTTGTTTGATTTCATTCAATTTGTGAAAAATGAAGTCTACTCAGGTTAATCATTTGAAATCAGGAGAGTTATCTTATGAGCTTTTCATAAGAGGTAAAAATGTCCCAAATAAGACAGTGGATAAGAGAAAGATGTTAAGGGCTTTGTTGGCCAAGGAGGCCACTTCGTCTTCAAGTTTAGTCGATTTGGTTAATAATGTAGTAGATCCTGAGAAAGAGTTGTGTGAGATTAGATTAATTATGGATGATTTATATAGTAGTGCTCAATCAATGAATGCACAATCAACTAAGGCTGATTTTGCTAGATTTGAGACAAGGTCTACACATTTAGATACCAGATTAGAGAATTTTCCTATGAATGATGTTGAGGAAGATGTAAAAAAGTTTGTTAATGAGTGTAAAGATGATTTGTTGATGTTAAAGGGTGATGTTTTGGAAAAGGAGGAAATATCTGCTGAATTAGTAAAACCATCCACTAGTAGCCCAGTTTCAGTCCCTGTAGTTCCCAGTTGTACAGTCCCAGCCCCAATAATACAGGTTTCAACTCCTGTCATTATTTCTGATTTACATATTAAGCTTAATGGTGAAAGTAAAGCTCCCCACATTTTTAGAGAAAGTTAGAGATTCTGCTAGGTCTAGGAATATTTCCGAAGACATCCTGTTTCGTTCAGCTATTGAACTATTTGAAGGTAATGCTGCTATTTGGTATAGGAGTGTTAGAGATAAAATTAATAGTTGGGATGAGTTGGTAGCCCTACTCAAATCTGCTTTTTTGCACCCAGATTATAATGATAATCTCTTCGATGAAATTAAAAGTAGAAAGCAAAAAAGGAATGAATCCATAACCATTTATTCAGCAGTGATGGAAAACCTTTTTAAACGTTTGGAAACATATCCTAGAGAAGCCCAAAAAGTAAAAATAATGAGGAAAAATATTTTAGTGGACTACATTCCACTGATAGCCCTTCAAGATTTTGCTACAGTAGAAATGTTAGTAGCAACTATAAAACGTTTGGAGCAGAATGTCCTGCCCTTGTTGCAGACTACTAAAGGTCTTGCAGGTATTTCAATTGATGATTCAGACAAGCCCAAAGAACAAGTTCATGTGGTGAATAATCAAAACAAGCAAGATAAAAGTGGAGTAGTTAACAGACGGGACAGAGAAAATAATCCTTCAAGAAGACCCAATCCCAAATGTATGTATGAAAATGATAGACCCAGTCCACCAGAAAATGCTGAAGTAAGAAATCAGTCCTTTTCATCCCCACCTCCAATGATGCAATCTTTTTCATCTCCACCTCCAGTAATGCAGTCTGCCCCTTATCAAGCCCCCAGAAATCCGAAAAAGATTATTTGTTTTAATTGTAATAGACCAGGTCATTTTTCCCGTGACTGTAGAAGCAAGTCAGTATCTTGTTATCGTTGTGGTTATAAAGGTGTGACCATATCTTCTTGCCCCAGGTGTTCAAAAAACTAGGTCGTGTACAGCCAATAAGTCATCGTTAAACCCAATTTTTGAAAAGAAAGATTTTGATAGTCGTCTTTATGTTAGTATTTCCATTTTTTCTATAAACTTTGTAGTTCTTCTGGACAGTGGTTGCTCTACTTCTGTTGTAGGTGCTGCTGGAGTTAAATTTTTGGATTCTCAAGAAATTAAATATAATCCCACATAGATGGTTCGAATAAATCAGTTGTTGGTACCATTGATCTTCCAATAGAGGCTGATGGTGTTTGTCATATGGTGAAATTTTTTGTTGTACCTTCTGTCCCTTATAATTTCATTTTGGGAAATAATTTTATGCAGCAGTTTTCGCTGTTATTAAACTTTGAAAATGGAACATGGCATTCTTCCCAAAGGAAGAATAAAATAGAAACTCTGTATTCTGTAGACTTATTGTCTACTTCTGAGAAAAATATGGCAAAGTCAATAGTAGAATCTTTTGGAGAAGTCTCTAGTTCTAAATATATTGGAAGAACCAACAAGATAGAAATGGTTATTGACACAGGTGATGCTAAACCATTTAAGAAAAGACAATATCCTTTGTCCCCATACATGAATAAAATTCTACATGAAGAGTTAGATGAAATGTTACGTTTAGGAGTAATCGAACCAGCACAATCCCCATGGTCAAGTCCAGTATTGTTAGTTAAAAAGAAGTCAGGAGAGTATAGGTTTTGTTTTGATGGTCGTTCATTGAATGAAGTTACAGTTCATGATAGTTATTCGTTGCCTCAGATAGATAGAATTTTGTCATTGCTTAGAGGAGCTAAATGCATTAGCTCTATTGATTTGAGAAAAGCATTTTGGCAGATCCCACTTCATCCTGACTCAAGGAAAAAGACAGCCTTCAATGTTTCTGGTAGAGGTTCTTTTCAGTTCACTTCTGTTCCCTTTGGTTTGTGCAATAGTGCACAGATTCAACAAAGACTTGTTGATGCTATTTTTGGACCTGAATTCGAGCCCTATATATTTTGTTATTTGGATGATATTATAGTATGTACTCCAACATTTTGTAACGAGTCCGTTACTTAAATAATCGTTTACCTTTTTTTTGTGATTGGAATCTTTTAATTTAATTCTAAATTAAATTCATATTGAAATATTCTTAAACTAAATATTTAAATAACTCCCAGTAAATCTTATTTTCTAAGGTTGGCATTAAACTACGCCACCAGTGGTAAGATTCTGAAAGTACATCCACTCGACGACGTGTAGAACCTTAACAGGTTACTTGTCAACTGGATGTGATCGAAGAAGGATCGTTTCGATCAGAGTAGTTGCGGCTGGGAAGTGCCATTTTCTCCCGAATTGAGTTTAAGTTTATTTTATTGTCAAGAGCTGTTTGTTTTAGAAGAAATCATTTGAGTTATTTTGTTGTTTGTACGAGGATATTTTCAGTTGGATCACCCTAGCCGGTAAGATAAAATTACAAATAAATTATAAGGAAAAATCCTTCATATCATCCGCCATTGTTAGTAAAATTCAGACCTATTTTAATTTCGTCTTTGATAGGTATTTCATATATTTTATACATGTCATATTTCACCTTATTTCATTAAGGAAAATGTTTTATACCTAAATAAATTATAAGTATTAGATTCAATATCTCAAATTTTTATTTCCTTTCAAGAGTGAAAGAAACAATTATTTATTTCAATTTCATACCGTTTAAACCGGCTAATATTTCTTTTTTTTCCTATTCTATAATATATAAAGATGATGCTTTCCGTTAAAACTATCTATTTAATATATCCATACATTATAAAAACATTGTCACACCATTCGAAGGTCACTATTTACCGAAAACCATTAAGGTTTTTATCTCAATTTAAGGTCACTTGTTGACATTTCTTGTATCGCCTTTCAAGGTTGATAACCCTTGTGTTTTTCCTTACCTTTTGTATGTACAAAGAACATGAAGTAACACAATTGTTCCTTTTAGCCTCCTCCCAGAATCCAGTTGCAAGTCAGGGGAAGAAATCTTTTTTTTAGTTTTTGGGTTGTACTTAATAAGGACAAGGGGAAGAAGTTTCAAGTTCATTTTATTGGAAATTAAGAAGAATTTTAAGTTGACTTATTTGTCTAAAAGTACCTGATCCAGTGAATCCAGGTTTGGTGTACCTTTTACCACCTGAGTCTAGTTCTCCACCGGATCATCTTCAAGGGAAACCTACGGAAACCGGCAGGAAGAACTTACTTTTATTTTTGGTTCTCACTCAATTATTTTAAATAACTTTTGCTACATCCTCTTCAAGGTTTTAACTTTTGGTTCCACTTTTAATTTAAATATATATTCTTAATAATAAATACCTTCAATTTTCTTAAAACATTAATTATTGTAACTTAATTTAATTATTTATTGTCTACCAAGGGATGAGGTTATAACTCTCCCTTGAATGGAGACCTTTGTTAGGTTATCGTGTGCACACATATCCAGAGAGTTTTCACTTAAAAACCTAAACAATTCTTGAACGAAAACTAAACTATTAGTGAGTAGTATATAATTATATTTATTATTTATACATTATTATTGGATATAACTTTTGTCACGATTTGAAATTAAGGGGTATATCAGGGGTAAATTGTTTTATAATTATATTCAGGGATTTTACTGTAAATATAGCTAAGTTAATTGTACATAAGAGGTGGTGGTTTAGTATATAAGCATTTAAAATAGTCTGTACCTAAGTTTGGTAATTATTAAAGTTGTGGTTAAAATTTAATATTTCAATTAGTACCTATCTTTCATATTTCAGCAATAGAAGATATCTCGGAAGAAAACATTTAACTTCCTGGCGCCCAAGCATTCATTAGAGCAACTATTATCTTTCATCTGTTTATTTCTTGGTGGTTTTCTTGTCATTAGTTCTTATATCTTACGGTCTCTGTAGGGCATGCAAATTGGCCGAATCTTTCTTTGAGTGTCAAGTGGTCATCCTCCTGCATAGTCGCTAGCCAACACTTAATTCTGCTATATTTTAAAATTCATATTTGCCCTTTATTTATTTCTTTTACATAATTTATTTCTATCTAATTCCTTCCATCTTCCGTTATTCCACATATTAGTTCGTTGGTGTATCAAGGTGCATTTTAGAGTTCACCCTTTTGCTACACTGGATAGAGTCACCCAGACTCCTTAGCACATTTTTGTTACAATTTGAGAAACACATTGAGTTGTTAAAGATAATTAAAGAGAAGCTTAAGGAAGCGAACTTGACCATCAATGTTGAAAAGTGTGATTTTTTTAAGTCAGAGTTAAAGTATCTTGGTTATGTAGTTGGTAATAATTCTTTAAAGGCAGATCCAGAAAAAATTCTTGCAATGGTCAATTATCCTAGACCAACTAATTCCACTGAAATTAAAAGATTTATCGGTATGTGTTCTTGGTGCCGTCGTTTTATTAAAGATTTTTCCAGTTTAGCCTCCGCTATAAATGATCTTCTTAAAGGTCATCGCAGAAAGAAACAGCCTGTAGTATGGACAAGTGAAGCTGAACAAGCTTTTTTGAAAATTAAAGAACTACTAATTTCTGCCCCAATTTTAGCCCAGCCCAATTTTGATCTTCCTTTTGTTGTGCAATGTGATGCATCTGACACCGGTCTTGGTGGTGTTTTAACACAAACTATAGATGGTGAAGAAAAGGTTATAGCATATGTTAGTAGATCTCTTTCCAGAGCTGAAAGAAATTATTCAGTTACAGAGAGAGAATGTCTTGCTGTGATCTTCGCTATCGAGAAATTTCGAGGTTACATAGAGGGAGTCAAGTTTTCGGTCATTATTGACCACCATTCACTTCTTTGGTTGAATTGTCCAATCCTACTGGTAAATTAGCCATATGGGCCATGCGCCTAAGACAGCATACTTTTGATTTAATTCATAGAAAAGGAAAATCCCATTTAGTCCCTGATGCTCTATCTCGAGCTCACACCAATGATCCAGTAGAAGCTACCCAAGATATTTGTTATTTAGAAGTTGATGTAGATAGAATAGACCCTTGGTTTGATAATTTGAGATCAAAGATTCTCCGATCCCCCTTGATTTTCCACAGTGGAAGGTGGAGAATGATTTTGTTTATAAGTTTGTCCCTACCACCAATTCTTTTAAGACTAATGACGTAGAGTGGCAAATTCTTGTGCCCAAACCACAAAGGTTTGAAGTTATGCAGTCTTGTCATGAGCCACCTACGTGTGCTCACTTTGGATTTTCCAAAACTTTGTCCCGTATTCAAGAAAGATATTATTGGCCCCAGATGCGTGTTGATGTGCTTAAGTTTGTCAGGTCATGTAAAGTTTGTGGTGCTCAGAAGACACCAAATTATGCTCCATTAGGTAAAATGGCTAAGCAGAGAGAGGCCAAGTTTCCTTGGCAAATAGTTGCTATAGATCTGATAGGTCCCTTTGTTCGTTCAAAGAAAGGTTATACGTGGTTATTAGTAGTTGCTGATTGGTTTAGTAAATATACGTTAGTCCAACCTTTAAGAAAGGCCACGGCTAAGAATATTGTTGAGTTTTTGGAAAATTATGTTTTCCTAATGTTTGGTGTTCCTCAATATGTGATTTGTGATAATGCCTCAAATCTGAACAATCCTCTCTTAATTGAGCTCTGTAATAGGTATAACGTTCAGAAAGTATGGTTTAGCCCAGTGTATGCACCTCAGTGTAATTTTGTGGAGAGGAACAATAGAACCATTGGTACAGCAATACGTACATATGTGAAAGACCACGTAGATTGGGACAAGAATTTAGCAAAGATCAGACAAGCTATTAACACCGCAAAGCATGAAGTGACTGGATATACTCCAGCTTTCCTGAATTATGGCCGTCATGTTCCTTTAAGTGGAAACTATTATGGTGTTGATCATAAGGATCAACAGAATTTTTTGCTAAAGGTAATAATTGCTTTCATTTAAATTTAAGAATTGGCAATAATTAGAATTATTTTGTAAACTAAGTGTGGTTGCTGTCAATCTTTTGTTTATTTTGTCATCAAAATTAAATGTGACATCTGACAGCTAACTCTAATTTGTTTTTGTTGTGACAATTTTTAATTTGCTTGTATAGAAAGATGTTTTATAGAAAAAGTTAAATCTTATATATTTTCATGAACAAGGATATCCTTCAATTTTAATTTAGCCATATTAATAAGATAACCTAGGAACCATTTCGAAGAATTTTGTAGCAATCTCCTTTGTTAACAGGCAACACATGTAAGTTTTTTTTGTAATTTTGTATTTTGCAATTTTTAATAATTTTCGTGCAATCTGTATTTTTGTAACTGTTTGTTAGAGACACAAATAAATGTTTAATTTATTGCCCCAACCATTTTCTTTATTTTAATTTAGAAAAATCTCCTAACCTTTTTTGTGTGTTTACTTTTTAGGAAGGAAGAGCTCTTTTCTTCTTTCCTCCAGCAAGTTTAGGATCCTTCAAAGCGGCGCCCTTGTTTCTAAATTGCTAGAAGCCCTTCCTTGTTGTTTTATTTGCCCAGTTGTCCAGGAGATTTATGAAAGTAACCCCTTTATTTCATTCATTGTGTAGATACCCCAATCCGACCCATTTATTTCAACTTATCCACGACCCCAGCTCTCCAACAACCAACTGAGTATCGTACGCACTAGTAGCGTTTATTTTGCTTGCCTTATCTTCGCCCCCATAGGTTCTGTCCCCAATTTTAAAAGTACCCCTATTTTCTTACCCTATGGTAAGCAAAATAATATCGTTACAATAGTTGTAATCGTAAGGTATTAAAGGGGAAAGACGCAAAATGTCGCCTGTCAAAATGTTCAATGTGTTTTAAATGTATCCATTTTTTTTTCAAATCCTGAGAAAACTAAACAGCATTTTTGAAAAATTTAAAGGCAGAATGAAATATTTATTAGAATAAATAAAAAGTTTCTTTTGCATGCAATATTTTCAATTAAAAATTATACTATATTTTCTTTTTTATTTTCACCCCTGTTACATAACATATTAAAATAAACATTGTAGAAGTTTTCAGGGACTTTCTGCCCTGAGTAATAATGTAATCTTTCATTCTGCGTTTAAATTTTTCAAAAATATTTATTAGTTTTCTACGGATTCGAAAATAATGGATATATTTAACCCTTTCGAGACTCCAGGTACATATGTGTACCACTATGTTTGCATACGAGCCTAAAATAATTTTTTGCCGTTAATTTATATTTAAAAATGCACCAGTCAGTTCTCTATTGTATCGTTTGAGTCACGTACACGTGTAGCCTCGTAAAATATTTTAGTGAACCTCAAATTTGCGAGTTTTAGATGTGTTGGTTGGTGCAGTCAGCATAAATATATTGTTTTTTGATAAAAATAATAGTTAAATTGAATTATACCATTTTACAGACTGTTTGTTTTTGTGTCTTTTTATAGTAAGTATATTTGGATTGTTATTTATTTATGGTAAAATAAACATTTGACTATTTATAAAGTCTATGGTAGTAATAAGTACCAATAGTCTTATAGTACGGTATGTAGGTGTACCATTAGTCTTATTCATGTCATCTTTAGATATGGATAAGAAAAGACCACTTACACAAGAAGAACTTAAATATTATGCAGAATTGTCATTTTCCGAGTCTGGATGTAGTGATGAGATGTATTAACCTTCTGATGATGAATCGGAATCAAACGAGGACTGCCAAGATAACTTTCACGAAACTTCTGATGAAGAATCAGAATCAGAGAGCCAGTTAGAAGTTTGAGATATACAGGAAACTTTAAAAATAACTGCCACACCTAGTAGTTCTTTTGTGTTGTGGTCAATACCAAATAAAGGTTTTGCTCCGAAAAAACAAATTTCAAGTCAACCAATATTTCAAAAAGTTGTTTCCACGTTCTTCGTATACGTATATTTCTCAATGTACCAATGAAAGGACTGAAATATGTAAGAAGCAGTCAAGAAGAAACGCTCGTCTGAAAGAAACTGACTTGGGCGAAATTCAAATAGTTCTTGGTTGCATGCTAGTTATGTGGTCAACACATCCTTTACTTGGAAATGTCTCGATTCAAAAGGCAATATCCCGTGACAGATTCAAAGTTATATCTTCAAAAATGTATTTTGCATCACCAATTAAACCAACAGAAACTTCAAAAACGTATTACATTGATGACGTTGTACAATGCTTGAAAGATACCCTTCAAAATGGGGGAATCAAAATGTGACTTAGGTCAGACTCGTTTACAGGATATACCTACTTAAAGATTTACACAGGTCGTGAAACTGAATATCTAGAAGGAACTCTTGGGGAACGTGTAGTGAACAAACTTATTTGCACAGCCAAATAAAGAGATATAACCTTTTGCTTTGATCGTTTTTTTACTTCGATTTGTCTGTTGGAAAATCTACAGTACGCAGCAATAGGTACCTGTAACCAGAATAGAAAAAACTCACCAAAATTAAAAGATAAATTGCGAAGAGGTGAATGCTTATTTAAGTGTAATGAAAATGGACTAATGTTTGTGAAATGGCAGGACACCAAGGAAGTCTTGATGCTGAGTAATTGCCATAATGACAATGTTTCATCTATCAATAAAACTATGAGAGATGGCTCGAAAGTAAATGTGCCTTGCCCAGAAATGATAGCGTGCTACAGGAAAATTATGGGTGGGGTTGATCTAGAGGACCAAATGGTAGGATTGTACGATTTAGATCGTAAATCAAACAAATGGTGGAAAAAAGTATTCCATCGTTTACTTATGATGTCAGTTCTAAACTCATGGATTATTTGTAATGAAAAAAATTCCTCTGATACAATTTCTGGTACTTCTGACAGAAGAAATTATTGCTGAAGGACAAAAAATTTCTGCTATATGACGTTTATCTAAGAAGGGAAGAATATCTATAAAAAGAAAACGTTTCGAGAGTGTATCATTTCATCTTCCAATTAAAGGAAACACAAGAAGACGATGTAAGAGGTGCACTGATAATAAAACACAAACACGTACAAAAACAATTTGCGAAGAATGTGACATTCCTTTATGTAAAAAGTGTTTCGCAGTAGATCACCGTCAATAATATTTTGTATTTTTGAGTAATTGATTTATATTTTTGAGTAATAAAGTAATAAAAATATATTAATATTTTTATGTAGGACTGTTGGTACACATACGTACCATTACACAAGACTAATGGTACGTATATGTACCACCACCCTCACCTACAAACTAACGTTTTTATTAACATATTTTGTCAAAAAAGGGTATATTCGTGTATATAAAAATAAAAAACCACACAAATATGTTTTTAAAACCCGGTAAAAAACCGTCTCGAAAGGGTTAAAACACATTGGAAATTATGCCAGGCGACATTTGGCGCCTTTCCCCTTAATTAAATAAATGCATCTTTTACAAATGGCAAGAAACTTTTTATTTTTGAATAAAATAAAGAAGTTTTATTAAAAAATACAATTTACATAAGTACAATTTAAAAAATATATTTATTTAGTTCAAAAAAATGTTTCAATCATATACTCTACGACACTGGTGTAACACATCTGTAACCATTCAAAATACCCTCGTAATAGGATTATAAGGTATTGTATTCCTTCAGATACAAGGTGGGTTAGTCGAAAACATCTTAAACCGTCAGTTTCAGGTTGGTTTTTACTATTATATCGTATTACCTATCCTCTCTGTATTTCAGCTCTCTAATTAGGGTTAAACTTGTAGTGAGCTATCGACAAATTGTGAACCGTGTATAGAGTCAGTGTGATTTTTCAAATATTTGGTCTGTCGAAGTGGGGTCGAAAAGATGCACTTGCATTTTGCGTAAGTAAATATTATTTATCTATATAATAAATTTTAACGATATTTTGTAAAAAATCTATGGTTAATAAAACAAATGTTTATATAATTTCTGCCAAATGTAAATTTATTGAGAGATTTTTCTAGTATCTTACCTAATATGTCGGTGATACCATATGGTATCATTGGGAGATTATAATATCATTTATAATTTATGATAATTTTTTTACAGCCGTGGATTCTCACTATCGTAAGCTCTAGATATGATATATAATGAAAATGTCGCTAATGAACTGAAAGGGATATTTATTGAGCCACCTAATTCAATTGTTGACACTGATAAAGATTCAGGGGAAGTAATAGACAACCTCATGATAAATAATTTAACAGGTCGTCAATCGCAAGCTGGTGCTGAGCTAAAATTAACCAATAATAAACATATTAAAGCTAGTGATGACGATGTAAATCTACAACCAACACATTCTTCTGCTGGTCCTTCCCAGGAACCTTTGAGGTCTGAGAGTAATTGGATTCAAAACAGATTACAAGAAGTTCAAAAAGAAAAACCACTTAATTTGCAGAGAGGTAGAGAAAAAAGAAAAGGAATAAAAAAAATGATCAACAAAATAAATGGATAAAAGGAGATCTTGTTTAACAAGTATCGGATTTTTTATTAGCTGACTACAGTTTGTATGAAGGTATGACATGTACAGAAATGTTTGAATATTTTTTTGATGATACTATAATGAATCTCATTTGCGAGGATACGAGAACTATGCCTTATTTAAAAATCAAACTAATCCAAATATAACTGTAGATGATTTAAAATGTTTCTTTGGAATATTAATTCTTACTGGATATAACAATGTGCCATCAAAAGGCATTACTGGGATATAAAAGACGATCTTAGTAATAAACTTGTGACCGACGCTATGCGTCGCAATAGATTTGATGAAATTCAAAAATATATTCATTTTGCCAATAATACACAGATCAATGAATCAGACAAGATGTGGAAATTACGCCCACTTATGGGCAAACTGAAGAAAAAGTGTTTGGATAATTTTGTGCCTGTGAAAAATGTTTCATATGATGAAGCCATGATAAAATATTTTGGTCGTCACGGATGTAAACAATTTATCCGTGGCAAACCAATACATTTTGGTTACAAAATGTGGTGTTTAAATACCAATGATGGCTACCTGATCAATTTTGATTTATATCAAGGGGACAACAATCCTCGTGGAAATAAATCTTATGAATCTCTTTTTGGAAAATGTTCTGCTCCTTTAGTAAATTTTTGGAAGATTTACCAGACGATAAAAGACAGTTACATTATGCCATTCATGTTGACAATTTGTTTAATAATTATAATTTGTTTACTTATCTGAAGTACCTAGGATATTCTCCAATTGGAACGATTCGTGATAATCGGTTGGGTAATACGTGTCCACTGACAAATAAAGCATCATTTTCTAAAAAATCCAGGAGTACCTCAGAACATATAATACATAACTGACGGAATACCATTAGTTTAATAGATGGATGTCAGTGGTGACTGTTGTTGCAACTTCTTCAGATGTTTTACCAACTTCGTTAGTAAAGAGATACTCCATGCAGCAACATCGTCACGTTATGATAAACCGTCCAAATTGTATATCTAAGTACAAAGAAAATATGGGCGGAACGGATCTTCAGGATCAATGTATGGCAAACTACGGAATAGGTGCTAAGGGAAAGAAGTGGTACTGGCCCATATTTACTTGGATGATAGATATCTCACTAAACAATGCCTGGATCATTTACAAAAAAAATTGTATCCAACCTCGATTTTCGTCGCAATAGTTTAGGTATTTTTGACTCGATATGGCGTCAAACCGACAGGTGCTGGCAGAAAGAAGGTTCACACGGAACCTTTCGTAGAAGTAAGGTATGAAAAAATCGATCATTTTGTTGCCCCTTGTAATAGAAGGCGTTGCGCTGGGATTGGATGTACTACATTTGGGAGAACATAATGCACAAAATGTGATGTCGGACTATGTGTAAAGTGTTTTATTTCGTATCATTCTAAATAATTTTTTTTGTAAATTGGATATAAGTTCCCAGTGGTAACATAGGTATTTTTTTTCTTATTGAAATTTGACGAAAAAATCATGTTTCCTTCTAACTTTAGGTCAAAGAGACTTGTAATAAAAATTGCAGTAAAATTTATAAAAGAAACGTTAGTATGGGCGTTAATGGGTTAAATGGTTTAGTGAAGAGAATGAAAACAGTGACTCAGAAGAAGCAGACACTTTCACTACGGAGAATACAAGTCTATATTACCATACAAAAGATTGGCATAACTGGAGAAAATTTGGTTTTGTTCGTAATGTTCGAACAAGAAGCGAAACTATTGTTACGCATCTACCTGGATCTCTTAGGGAAGCAAAACATGTAAAAACACCTGGTACTTGAACCTATTTATTGATGATATCGTGAGTATTGTGGTAACAAATACAAATTTATACATTCAGAAAATAGCAGGCCGTTATCCGGATCAATCTGATGCGGATCCAACGTCAGAACTAGAAATTAAGTGCTTTATTGGTCTACTTTATCTTGCTGGTACTTGTGTGTGGTGTCACAAAGGAGATTTCTTTTGTGAGTCATTAGATTTGATTATACAAATACGAGAGCAGCAAGGCAACTTGTCGAGAAGTTGGCTCCCATTGGGGAAATTTTTGAAATATTTAATATTAATAACAAGTATAGTTAACACCACCTATCTACCGTCCGTCGGCAAATTCAAACAAAAATATAACTCCCAGACCATCTTTTATCACTTTTAGTCCAAACAAATTAATATATGCATTTAATATTTTACCACCAAAAATGAGATGTTTTAACCAAATATTGCTTCAAATATAATATGAAGAATAATTTTGAATTACGTTCCGCTAACAAACTTGCTTTTTTGTCCTTAAAAGTAGGAAAAAGTTTCAATTATATTGCTTAATATTTCGTCTAAATATAACCGTTTAACAATTTTAACTGTACTAATGCCCAAGTATCAATTTTCAAGTTTTAAACCATTGATTTATGATGATTAATCCGGTTGTAAAAATACCGGCATGTGCATTATCTAAAGGACTGGACTTGCAAATTTTTAGTTTAGTTGTATCTTTGCAACTAGCTTGTTTATAGATAGATGTGCATTGCTTTAATTTTGAGTTGTGTTGAAATTTTGTTGTGATTATTTATAATTGTAGTATTTTTTTGTTGTTTGTTTTTTTGAAACTGTTTATTTGTGTATAAAGAACATGTTTAGACCATGCGAAAAATCAGCTAGTTTTTCGTGCATGGGAGCAAGAGAACCCAAGTAGTGGTAGAGAAAGTGTAGTAGTCAACAATCTTTTAAGTGTAAGTGTTACAAAAACAGTGACACTGAGACTGTAACTGTAGAAAAGTGTTTAAGACTTCCGAAGAAAAGGATTGTTTTGAATGAACAATCTAAGAGAATTTGTATGAACGTATACAAAAATCTTCAACATGAAACTGAAAATAGTTGTAAAGCCAGTATTATAAGAAAAACGGCCTTTCTAACAGGAATTCCGTATTCTACCATCCGCGACATCGTGAAAAGTTGTGTTAAAAATATAAAAAAAGATCGGATGCTGGAAAACCTAAACAAATTAATATCGTGACTACTAAAGTTTAAGGAATTTTGATATTATATACACCAAGCTTGTTGTAATGGGAAGAAGCTGCCCTAAAACCACTTTACGTAGACGGCTGAAAAAACTTGGGTTCGAATACAAAATCGTTGATAAACGGGTGGCTATTATGGAAAGTAAGAGGATAGTACACTGGCGTTTAGATTATTTAAAAAAAATTCAAGAATATCTAGATCAACAGCAGACTATATATTATTTAGACGAGACATGGTATGACACGCATGACACCGCTAGTAAGGGTTGGACTGATGGTTCACTTAGGTGCCCGTTGAAAGGAGTACCTCCGAATAAAGGTTTTCGGATGATTATTGTGCACTGTGAATCTACAAATGGTTGGGTGCCAAATGGGTTAATGCTTTGCGGAAAAAAAAATAGAAAAATGTAGTGTAGATTATTATCAGAATATGAATTCTACTATATTCGAAGAATGGTTTAAAAATATACTACTTCCCAATATAACACCGGGCAGTGTGATAGTTATGGACAATGCTAGCTACCACTCAAGGCTTCTCAAAAAAATTTCTAACAATGTGTCTTCAAAACAGAAACTAAAAGATTTCCTCAGATAATGATTTGTATTTTGAACACAACTATAATAAACAGTTACTTGAAGTGCTTTGTACTAAAACTTATAAGAAACAATATATACTGGACACAATTGCAATACAACATGGCCATACTGTTTTAAGGTTACCACCTTATTTTTGCATATTCAATCCTATCGAACTTATTTCGGGACAAGTAAAAAAACGGATTCGGAGAAAAAATAGGAAAACGACTGGAAAAAGACAAGTAAACCATGTAGTGAAAGTAGAAAATGAGTACAGAAGACTAGGACAATTATTTTCAAACAGTGGAAAACTTATTATTAATCTGGTGGATAGTAACGATGATGAGAGCACGCCTGCAGGAGAAATATTTTAGACAAGGTACGCTAATATGACGATTATTTCAGTTAAAACAACTCAGTTTTTCATTATAAATTGCCAACTGTGTTGAAAACAATATTTTCTTAAATGTAAAATACTTTTCCAGAGTTTCGTCTATGTACGTCATCGTTAAACGTTAATATGGCTTTTCAACGCTTCTCATATGTTTCAGGCACTTGGGATATGTCGTATAAGTTTAATATATCTACGCCATACGTTATTGGTAGGTATATAGTATATACCAATAACTATACATACCAAAGACGTATGAGGTAGATGTATTAAAATTGTATGACATATAACAAGTGCCTGAAACATATGAGAAGCGTTAAAAAACCCTATAGAAGATGCCGTTGTATCACCTAGTATTTTTTCCGACAGGTTTGTAGTGATAATTTTTTTTACATTTCACTTTCAACCATTTAAAAAACAAAGAAATATAACGTTTTGCTTGTTTTTCCAAAATAAAATTTTCTGCTCTTTGACTATAATAGACACATTACACATCAAAAAATTTGTGTCGGTGAAACAACCAATATCGCGAGACGTCCCTGGACATCGGTTACTCGAATTTCATAACATACAAATATTATCTGTTTGAATTTGCTGACAGACGAAATATCGATGGACTCGACTTTAATAACAAGTGTCAATGTTATTATTCAATGGGAGAGTATGTTACATCAGGTGAAATGTTGCTGGCTTTTCGTGGTACATGTGGCTTCCGCATGTTTATGCTTAAAAAACCAAATAAAGATGGAAGAAGTAAAGTATATTCTCTTGTTGACGCTCGAACTTACTATACATCAAAATTAGAAGGTTATGCTGATGTATAGCAGCCGGGTGGACCATTTCAGACAGACAATTTTACTAAAGCAGTGTCTCTTAGAATGTTTAAAGGCATGTTGAATTCCGGTGGTTCAAAGTTTTGCTCTTACTGAAAAAGATATTACTCAACACAGACTTACAATTGTTGGAACTCTCAATGCACATGCAAAAGATATACCACAGGTTTTTAGAAACTTCAAAAAACTACCTATTCCTTCGACTATATTTCGATATGAAACAAACATGACTTTAGCATCCCATGTGCCTAAAAAAAATAAAAATGTTCTGATATCTTTCTTTCGTCGAGAGGGTGTAATAGATACAAGTACAGGTGATGCTGAAAAGCCAGAGATAATTACTTTTCACAATGCCACAAAGTTTGGTGTTGATATTGTCGACAAAATGATTTCGTCATATAGTGCGACTAGAAATACTCGAAGATGGCCGTTAGTAGTATTTTATGAAATGCTCAATGTAGCCGCCATCAATGTATACGTCATATGTAAACGTAATGATGCTCCCAAGTCCCAAAATCGAAGACTATTTTTAAAAGGATTGGGAGTGAGATTGGAACTGGTAAAAGAAAACGTTACAAAAAGAGCAACTACGTTAAAATTGCCAAAACATATTCGGCAACCAAATTTTCTGAGCTGAATACTAAATCTCTACAGAATCCACCTCCAAACAAAAGAGGATATTGTAAGTACTGTAGGAAACGACAAACGAGATATTTTTGCAAGTTTTGTAAATCGTGGCTTTGTATGGAGCACATTATTGCCTACTGTGGTGAATGCGTCGAAAAAAAAAATGAACTTTAATTTTAAGCCTAAATATTTTCTGTTTAAAGTTAAGTTTGAATTTGACTTCTGGTTAGTTTATTTATATAGTACTTTTTTAAAAATAGTTAATATAGTATTTTACGGTAATCATTGACATAAATAACATGATGTGTCGGAAGTCTGTTTTTGTTTATCAATTTATTGTCAGTTTGTTTTTGTCAAAGAGGTTAGAATAAATACATTGAAAACTTGGAATAGTATCAACTAAATTAATCATAGCTGTTCTTTATAAAAAAAAGAACAAAAAAGCCACTTTAGGATACTTAAAATTTTTTACCTAATAGGCTTAACTCATTCGCGAGTGTTATGTATTCACTCGTCTGATGAAAAAAAAATTTTAATTGAAAAACCTTTTCTTATTTCGATCACGTTTGTAATCTTAATTTAAGAGCCACAAACTATTTTCAAAATAGAGTCCAATTATAACTAATCTTTGATATTGCCGGACATATGAAATAACTGTCATCCTTTTCATCTCTGATGTAGATGAGAAAGTGATTTAGATTTCCTTGAAGAATCTTCTTGTTGATATAATATCAATTTCTTGTTTTATAATAATCATAAATCGACTTTTCAAATTTGAAGTCAATGTTAACCTAATGATTATTATAAATAAATATATACGTAGAGGAACGTCCTTGGTGTTAAAAATCCTTGAAGTTGATCCACAGCCACAAACTATTTTCAAAATAGAAACTTTTCTGTCCAATTATAACCAATCTGATATTGCCGGACATATGAAATAACTGTCATCCTTTTCATCTCTGATATAGATGAGAAAGTGATTTAGATTTCCTTGAAGAATCTTCTTGTTGATATAATTTCAATTTCTTGTTTTATAATAATCATAAATCGACTTTTCAAATTTGAAGTCAATGCTAACCTAATGATTATTATAAATAAATATATACGTAGAGGAACGTCCTTGGTGTTAAAAATCCTTGAAGTTGATCCACAGCCACAAACTATTTTCAAAATAGTAACTTTTCTGTCCAATTATAACCAATCTGATATTGCCGGACATATGAAATAACTGTCATCCTTTTCATCTCTGATATAGATGAGAAAGTGATTTAGATTTCCTTGAAGAATCTTCTTGTTGATATAATTTCAATTTCTTGTTTTATAATAATCATAAATCGACTTTTCAAATTTGAAGTCAATGCTAACCTAATGATTATTATAAATAAATATATACGTAGAGGAACGTCCTTGGTGTTAAAAATCCTTGAAGTTGATCCACAGCCACAAACTATTTTCAAAATAGAAACTTTTCTGTCCAATTATAACCAATCTGATATTGCCGGACATATGAAATAACTGTCATCCTTTTCATCTCTGATATAGATGAGAAAGTGATTTAGATTTCCTTGAAGAATCTTCTTGTTGATATAATTTCAATTTCTTGTTTTATAATAATCATAAATCGACTTTTCAAATTTGAACTCAATGCTAACCTAATGATTATTATAAATAAATATATACGTAGAGGAACGTCCTTGGTGTTAAAAATCCTTGAAGTTGATCCACAGCCACAAACTATTTTCAAAATAGTAACTTTTCTGTCCAATTATAACCAATCTGATATTGCCGGACATATGAAATAACTGTCATCCTTTTCATCTCTGATATAGATGAGAAAGTGATTTAGATTTCCTTGAAGAATCTTCTTGTTGATATAATTTCAATTTCTTGTTTTATAATAATCATAAATCGACTTTTCAAATTTGAAGTCAATGCTAACCTAATGATTATTATAAATAAATATATACGTAGAGGAACGTCCTTGGTGTTAAAAATCCTTGAAGTTGATCCACAGCCACAAACTATTTTCAAAATAGTAACTTTTCTGTCCAATTATAACCAATCTGATATTGCCGGACATATGAAATAACTGTCATCCTTTTCATCTCTGATATAGATGAGAAAGTGATTTAGATTTCCTTGAAGAATCTTCTTGTTGATATAATTTCAATTTCTTGTTTTATAATAATCATAAATCGACTTTTCAAATTTGAAGTCAATGCTAACCTAATGATTATTATAAATAAATATATACGTAGAGGAACGTCCTTGGTGTTAAAAATCCTTGAAGTTGATCCACAGCCACAAACTATTTTCAAAATAGTAACTTTTCTGTCCAATTATAACCAATCTGATATTGCCGGACATATGAAATAACTGTCATCCTTTTCATCTCTGATATAGATGAGAAAGTGATTTAGATTTCCTTGAAGAATCTTCTTGTTGATATAATTTCAATTTCTTGTTTTATAATAATCATAAATCGACTTTTCAAATTTGAAGTCAATGCTAACCTAATGATTATTATAAATAAATATATACGTAGAGGAACGTCCTTGGTGTTAAAAATCCTTGAAGTTGATCTAGCATTTTTTACGTCATAGAAATTCAGCATTTTCGATAGTACTGGCGGTATCGTTTGAATTTCACTTATTGCTCTACTTATTGTATTGTATAAATCGACTTTTTTAATTTAAAGTCGGCGCTAACGTAAACAAACGTAAATAAACTTGTAACATATCTACTACTTTAACTGTTTAAAAACTTGATAAACCTGGAACTGGCTATAAAAAACACAATAACAACTTTTAATATTAACAATATTTTAGAGAGCACATTATTACATTTATACAGATCAAAATTTTGAATGTTCTTCAACTTGTATGAATGTATCTTTTTTCAACTCAAGTGGCTATTTCTGTTCTAATCCTGCTATCCTGTCGTATATTCTACAACCAATTCAATATCGATCTGATACTTCAGCGTATTAGTTCTACGGATCCATAAAAAAAACTAAACTTAAGATTTCATCTTCAGTAAAACATTTTTTGTGCTAAGCAGCTAACCAAATTTCATGATGCCTGCATTCCTTAATAACCAAAGATTCATTTATATGTATCCATACACTGTGATTAGGCACGGCTTCTGCTCTTAACCTGGAAAAAAAATAGAGTTAGAGTAAATGACATCTATTGCATATTTTAAATAATATTACAGGAAAAATAAAATAATGATTTTTCAGCAAATTTTTAAGACTTCTTTTATGAAGTATTTTGAACTCTTAAAGGATTGAATTAAAAAGCTCATAATCACAGCTGAACACAGCATAAATGATTAACCCAGTCAAACGTGGTCAAAGAATACAAATACACTAATTTATTCTAACCAATAAATAAATCACACATCAACTTTCGTCTGCTTCATATCATTCATAGACTTGGATATTAAACATACACATATAAAAGGGCACCCTACAAGTAACGGAATAAACCAGACACTAAAAAAGAATTACATCAAGAAAAACCGGGAAACTTACACCTCTGATTAGAATAATTACGAAAAATTTCAAAAACTATGAAGTAAGGGAGTGTTCTTTAAAAACTACCACTATCCTGCTTATCCCAGTATCTAACTTAACCTTCTCCTAGACCATGTTCCAAATGTTTATTATGTACCCACAACACAAAGAACTTCATCACCTTAATAAGCTCTAGGAAATGCCAAGGAAAACATCCAACACAAATGTGCACTTCTACCCTTTCAGAGAAATGTTTGTCATGCAATTCCAATGACCACCAAGCATGGTCCTAACAAACCAACTGACCAATGTCCTAACAGACCAACTAGACCTATCAAATAAATTCCTAATGCATTTCAAATGTTTTTAAAACTCCAGATGAGGTTCATACTGAACACCAACTGCCTCGGAAACCATCGGGGTCATGATTTTCGTGTTTAGTGATCCCAAAAACTACTGAGTAGTAATATTGAACTAATTTCTTTCAATTACTTCCGATTTACAAATTTTTTATAACTTTAAAACACACTGTCGAAAATGCATTTTCCTTGTTGTGCAATTTTCATTTCCAAATCATAATTTTGTTTACAAAACACTCTTACGAATCGAATACAAGTTTCATTGAGATCCATCCAACTGCAATAAGTTGGTAGGTTTTGGGCATTCTACTGCTTCATTTTCTCACCTTATTAAACTAAAAAAGAGATTTGTACATCTATATAATATTGATACTACCCCAGTATTTAGCAGAAATTCAAAATTTATACTCATGTTGGATCTGGAAAAACCAACCAATGACTCACCAACTATGCCACAGGAAGGTCTCACAATATTTCAAGATAATGGCTCATAACGTAAGGTTTCTTCAAATTCAAATATAAACAGTTTTCAACCAAAGAAATACTTTATATACAACTACATACAAAATCAGAATATCTATAGTTTTATGTGTGTGGAGAGCAAAAATGAAAATTTCATTAATCCATGTTATGACTGGTGTAAAACCTAACAAAAAGAAATTATATTAAGCCAAAACTTTAGAGGAGGCAACCTTGTACAATTCCGAAAACTATTGAAAATGGGTGAAGAAAATCCTAAAGGAACTCTCTCAATCACTGCATCTGTTTCATTCTCTGTCAAAGCCTCTAAATTACATATTTTCATTATCTACATTCATAATTCTTCTTTAATTGAAGATATGCTCTTCACTAAATCATCCCTTTATGATTATTCAATAATCATTGGCAATTTTAACACACCGTCATGTATAAATCAAATCAAATGTTTCCCTCAAAATTGCAATTTTTGTCAAATGCCTACAGCTCCTGTGTATCATGGCAGGTAACCCAAGCACAACGCTCGATACATTACTATGTTCTAAAAATGTTATAAATAATATCACAAATATACTTCTAACTGCCGATCTGGGCAGTGTCATCTGGATCTGCAATTTGATTTTAATCTACAACTTGTTCCTAATCATATTAATGAAGTTAAGCTTTTTAACAGCAAAAAAGTAATGTACAAAATCTAAATGGTAGAATGAAGGAATTTTTAAATGTAAGGCGATATTTGTCCACAAAATTTCAACACTATGTTGTCTAAATTATTAAGTAATAGAAAACTCACTCACACAAAAGAATTCGCCTTTTAATTGCAATCTTCCACCCTTGATTTTATCTCTAATTAAACTAAAGAGCCAGTTACTCAGGCAGATCCAAATCAATGATGCATGTGCATTAAAATCACAATTTAATGAATTAAACAAAGACATTCACAAACTTATACCACAATTTAAACTACATACATAAATGTATCCTACATGTAAGAATGTAAACTCTATCGGCCGGTTTCACAAAGTAAAGTTACCTTGTGGTTAAGAGATAACCAGTGGTTAGTCTGAAATATACGTTTCACAATATAAGGTCAAGGGCTTGGGTTGAGGTTAACCTATAAAATTTTTAGTTAAGGTGCTGGTTTAGAGCTTGACCAGGATATCCTAACCTCATTTCGATTTTCGTTTTGTTGACACTGTCAACATGACTATAAACACGTAAATTATTAATTACTCAGATATGGATTTATATGATGTAAATGCTTTTAGCAGTGATGAGGAAGCTGGCAGACCACGAATAATAAGGCACAGAACTAATCATTTTGAAGAACTAGACCATGAAGATTTTTTCTGTCGCTTTAGACTTTCAAAGAACACTGTTGAAAATATTTTAGAGCAAATCGAAGATAATATTTCTCACCCTACAGACAGGTAAGTACTTATAATAAATGGATTGAGATATATTTTTAACTAAAATATGTGTTATTTTAGGAATGATGCCCTTACACCTATGAAGCAGTTACTGCTCACTTTGAATTTTTATGCAAATGGCTCATTCTTGCGCACTACTGGTGATTTTTGTGGAGTCAGTAAAGCAACAAGCAGCAGAGTTGTAAAAAGAGTCAGTGTAGCCTTGGCAAATTTATTACCTATTTATATAAGAATGCCTGAAGGTGATGAAGTAGGTGAAATAAGGCAACAGTTTTATAATATTGCACGTTTTCCTAGGTGTATAGGTGCCATTGACTGTACAATATAAGAATTCAGTCTCCAGGAGGTGCCAACCCAGAAATTTATAGGAATCGAAAGAATTTTTTTTCTTTAAATGTACAAACAATTTCTGATCTCAACTTAAAAATACGGAATATTGTTGCTAGATGGCCTGGTTCTACTCATGATGCACATATATTTCGAAATTCAAATATCTGTGCATCTTTTGAACAAGGTAATTATGGTGAACATGTCCTACTAGGAGATAGTGGCTATCCGATTAAAAATTATTTCATCAAACCTTTAGCCCATGTCACAAATGCAGCTGAACAACTTTTTAATGAGTCTCAGATAAGAACTAGAAATGTTGTAGAGAGACAGTATGGTGTATGGAAGCGAAGATTTCCATCTTTAGCAATGGGACTCAGGGTGAAATTGGAAAGTATTCAGCCAATAATAGTGGCTACTGCTGTTCTCCATAACATAGCTTGTGATGCAAATGAAAATGATCCACCAGTGCATGAAGAGCAAGAGAGAGCAATTCGTTTTGCAAATAATATCAATACACCAAATATGGATGAAGTGTTAGATAATAGATTAAATCCTGATAATAGAAGGCGGTATAATCTTATAAACAATTATTTTGCTCAACTGTAGTTGCAAGAGATAAATTTTTTCTACTATATTAATTTTTGTTCTGATACACCATCTTTGTTTAATCAGCATTTGTTTATCTATTTTAAGAATGCATTATTGAATACTTGTATTATTTTTGATTATATTCTTTATGTTATTTCTCAAAATGTATTTTTTATATTTTAATGTAAAATAAATGAGGGTTTTTCACTCACTATAGTCAGACAACTTAAGCAAGTATGACTTTACTGAGTACAAGGAGTTTCCCTCCCTTTAAATAAGTGTTTATTCCTATCAAAACCCTTCCTTGCAGAATATAAAATTAATTACACATTTAAAATAATATTCTTTATTTCAAAAATATATATAAGCAGATATATTGTTACATACTATATACAATATAAAAAATTTATAATTATATATATATATATATATATATATATATATATATATATATATATATATATATATAATTATGTTATATTAATTATATATATAATTATATTGTACATAGTATATAATATATCTGCTTATATAAATTTTTTAAATAAAGATTATTTTAAATGAGTAATTAATTTTATATTTGGCATAAAAATTTTACATACTTAGGATCCCTGGTTACTTCTGATAACAACATTGCAGAGGAAGGAAAGAGGTGGATTTTCATTGCCAATAAATGGTACTATAGCTTATAACAGGCAACTAAGATCAGATAACGTCACAAGAAAAACAAAATGCCAAGTATATAAAACTCTTTATAAGACTGGTACTCACATATGGTTCAGAAACTTGGATACTCTCTAAAAGTGATCAAAAACAATTAGCCACATTTGAAAGAAAAATGTAAGTGGAATGGAGTCACAAAAGAAATGGAATGGAAAGATTTCTTTGATTTATACAAAATATCACGATCCAGATATCATAACATTTATTAAAATAGGACAGCTGCGTTGGATGGGACATATGGAAAGAACAGATGATGGAGAAATACCAAGCAAAAGCACCCTAAATCAGAGAAAAAGGCATGAATCAGATCAGAATGGAGAAGAACTCTGAAACAGGCGAATTCACAAAAAGGGTTGTTGAACCAGAACTAAATATATATATATATATATATATATATATATATATATATATATATATATATATATATAATACATATATAAATACATATATATAAATACATATATATAAATACATATATAAAATAATGTATGTTTCTTAATTTTCAATTCCTGGGTTAGGAGGTCTATTATAAATAAAACACTTAATTATTGCTTAAGCATTTCGGCTGTTTGCTATTTTTAATAAGCACTTTAATTATTTAACAATATGTTATATACAATTATATTTTATGTTTACACTATTTGGTGGTTTTACATGGAATAATAAAATGGTATCTGAGCCTAAAATACAGGTTACAGGATATATAATATATATATATATATATATATATATATATATATATATATATATATATATATATATATATATATATATATAAGCACACCAAATCAAAACTGGTCAAGAACTGCAAAGATCTCAACTACACAACTAAATAGAAAATGTCTAAAAAATATATATACAACAAATAGTCCTAAATAAATATAAAAATTTATCTTAATAACGATCTAAGAATTATAATTAATTAACTAGTAATTAAACAATTATTACGGTTAGAAAAGTAGGCACTAAGTGTCTACTTTTTCCTTTAACATTTTCAGAGACCTATAGCCATTTCCTCCACATGTTGCATTGAACTCTTTTTCAAGCTGAATCCAAGCACTATTTTTTTGGCGCCATGTGATAGCGTTTGTTTCTCGGCATTCAATCACATTTTTATATTTAATGCATAATGAGTTCAGTACCTGTTCCTCTTCTGGCGAAAAGTTTGCCGATCTTTTAAATATTTTGAAGTGCTAGCTTCCATTCTAAATTTAAGCTTGCTAAATTCTTAAACAATACAATTATAATTATTATGTAAGTTGAACACTGAACACTATGAAATGACAACTAACCTGAAAATATTTTGACTGTTGAATAAATAAAGTGACAAATGTGTCAGAACTCATCTATACTGGTCAATATTCATAACATTTGCTGATAATTCTCCATAAAAAATCTGATTATTGCCCATAATTTCTTACCAACATAACAAAAATAAAACAAAACCTACGGTTAAGTAACCATAACTAGATCTGTGAATGTGAAACGGCGTCTGTCAGTTAAACTATAGGTAAAGGTTACTTAACCGCTAGGGTTAACCACTGATTGTGAAACCGGCCATATGAAGGGTTAAATATACTGGAATGGAATAAAAAAAAAACTGTCCAAATATTTATTTAATACACAGGATAACCCCATTAAAAGTTTAAATTACAATATACAATATCACAGTTAGGATTCAAAACTTGAAATTACTGATAATATAAAATCAATATCAAAAAGTTTCCAAAACGAGACTAAAAATCTTACATACTAAAAATATGTACAACAAGTACAACAAGAACAAAATTCATTAACACTAATATACATATCACAAAGCAAGAGATCTTTTTAACTGAGTTAAAGTTATATTGAAAATATCAAAATCGAGAACATTTAATAGTAACATAGAGCTTAATGGGGAACATTAAAGTTAATCTGGCGAAACAGGTTTGGACAATCAATAAATCCATGTATGATCTTATTATATAAATATAGCTCCTAACATATCACAACAGTTCTTGTGTGAGGGTGAAGATAATTCTTGTTAGATACGGGAATAATCATGATGTTCAATAGAAGTGTGAACATGGTAAGTTCAAAATCTCAAAAATTTTTGGTGGACTCTTTCTATGGTATCAATATTGTTCTGAAAATAGGGTGACCAAATAACTGATCAGTATTCCAAAATAGTTCTAACTAAGCAACAATACACTAATATTGTTAAATCAATGGAGAAATCTATATATCACACCTGTAGATACTAAAACTATCACATTTAATTTCAGAATCAGTTATGTTATCACTAGTTACTCTCCACTAAAATAATTATATTGTACAAGCAGCAGTAAATACTTTTCGGGATCTCAGAAATCTTTGTATGAACACCTTTAACATTTTGATAAAAAACTGTTAATGGGAAGGACACTAGTTTTTGTGGTTGTTTAACTTCACAAACTGTAGGAACACCCCTGCAGTATCTAATACATAGATTTTCACTGCCAACAGATTTTCTTCCATCCAGTTCCTGTTTAGCTGCCTTGTAAGTGTATTGCTCCATTTTAGTTTGATCCTCAGAGATTCTATAAACAGTATTTCAAAGTTTATTACTAGATTTAAGAGCCATTTTCACTGTGTTATCATTACATATAACTTTGACTGGTCTAGCTTGATGGCAACTGGACATTTTGCCAACTTGAATAGCATGTGATATTGTGCATTCCTCCTGGTGTAAACCAAGAAAATGAAAGACTTCACACACCTGAGATTTGTCATAGCTAATGCGATCAGCTAATACATTAGTTATATTCAGGAACTTTATAAATCATATTGATGTTATATTTTATAAAAAACTGAATTGGCTGTTGTCTGTGAATTGCTATTTTCCATTAATATAATCTTTTCTTTGAGACCGGTGATTTCTTCTTCCAGCTTGGTAAATCTTCACACAAACAGGAACACTCTTAAATGCATCATGACAGGTAGCACAAAAGTACATAAGTAGATGTTTCTGCAAAATAATTGCCTGTATCTCAGATGTGGAAAAGCCAGAGCATTTTTTTGAAATGTGTACCCTTGAACGGCAACTGTCGCATGCTGTTATTTGCTTTTCATTAGTACCGACATCTTGGGAACAAGCGCTACAATTATTAGTCATTATAACCTCAAAATTTTATTTTAAAATATTTCACCAATCATCGGCTTTTTGCGGTCTATTATTTATGGAATATAAAAAGCAATAACCAAATTAACTAGTATGCACAATATTATTTTTAACATGCTTTCAAAACTGGAAAAGTTTTTGGAAAAATACAGCAGCAAAATTTTGTTTGTTTTGTTAACCTAACCTGATCTAATATTTTTTTGACAAAATATAAATCATTTAGACAACAAATTTCAGAACTGGTATATGATGGCCGGTCATATAATACAGATGAAGAAAATGTAATGATTTTGTAAAGTACCTAGAAGAAATCTAAAAATTTAGTAAGGAAAAATGGGCAGCAAATGTAATAAATTTCAGCTTCAGTTATAAAGGGAATCTTTTTGATCAGACAGACCAAATGAGAAAAAGAAATCATATTCTGCATGTGCCTAGTATTGTAACCATACTGATCTTTGTAAGTTCTTGAAATCATTTAGATAACAAATTTCAGAACCAGAATAAGGTAAACAACCAATCCATGCCACTGTACCATTTATTGCTACTGACCCTTAAATTCTAAGAAAATAAGAAAATGGCTTGAAATCAAATTACATTTGTTACAAGTACTAATACCTTATTATATTTGGGAACTGTGTACTGTTGTACAACACTCAAGCTTCAGCCAATTTTGTTGTATACCACTTACAGTAATGTGTAAAACTGCTTCCTGTTTTTTGTAATTTTCTTATGAAAAAATTAAGATAAGTATACATTTTTCTTTTTCTAATTCACTTTATTTACTATTTAAAATTGCGGTGTTGGTACTACTTTTTTTATTACAAAAACTTTACTTTTACCAGTTATTACCAGTGGTGGCAATCAGTGGTTCTAAAGTGGCAATCATAAGTTCCATTAATATTTAAGTATCTTGTACATTCCAGAAATGGCACCTAAAATGAAATATTCGAAAGAGCAATTGGCCAAAATTCTAGAGGATGTGAAAAAGGGATTCCTAGCAGCTACTGCAGCAAAAAATTATGAGTTTCTTGTAGTACTTTGAGGCATAAGAGGGATGGAAAATCACCATTAGTTTGTTCTATGTCCCTTCTACAATTTTAACCAAAGAATAGAAATCAGTCCTAATAAAATGGATTTTACATCTAACAGAAAGACATTCTATGATTTCAAAAGTTCAGTTTTGGATGCAGTTCAGAAAATAATGAATTCTACAGAACGGGAGAAATAATTTATTAATAGCTGTCCCATGACAAATGGTTTCACTTGTTTTAGAGAAGACATCCAGAAATATCCCAAAGAGAATCACAGAATTTAACTCCCAGTCAGGAAAATATAAGTGAATACAATTTGAAACAGTGGTTCAGTCAAGTTGAGGAATATTTAAAGTGAGTTTAAATTTATACAGTTTTGGTAATTGAAAAATTGCCCCCCGCCCCCCCAATGATTGTGTTGGCATGTGAAAGAATTCCACCATCTGTATCCCAAGTATTCCAAAAGAATGGGCTCTGGGAACTTCAGATAATGGATGCATATGTTTTAGTACATTTTAGTGGGTTGAGAGTGGTAGAAGCTGTGATGACATAGACTTTTATGAAGGCCCTAACAAAGAATTTTGCCTACTAACTCACAGAGAATTTAGTGGGGAAACTATTTGCTTGTGGAATTCATAGGAGGTAAAAGAAAATCCATAACATACAGATATGTTGTGATGAAAAAGACATCTGTTTTGTTAATGAAAATCGTATTTTAGGCATACTGCCAACACCTATTATTTTATCCACTGGTAAACGGAACCAGTGGATATATTTGAGGCCTAAAACCTGTGGAAAACACTAGATATATTGTTTAATTTATTTTTTATATCAAGATTATTTTATTTATTAGTTTGGTTTAGATTTTTATTAATAAACAAAATTTTTCAGTAAAATATCGTTATTTATTTATTGCAATGACTGGATGGCATTTTGGTATTTTGAAAAATTTTGTGGCAATTATTGGTTTTTTGTCTTTATATGGTTTTTAGTTATACCTTTCTTATAGTGGCAATGACTGGTCATTTACCTTATGCCAGCCAGTCATACAATAGGAATGAAGAAAAATGTAATGATTTTGCAAAGTATTTTCAAGAAACCTACAAATTTAGTGAAGACAATAACTTTGATAGATACCTAACATTACATGGATAATTAGCTCAGAAATTTTTATAAGAACAATCATAATCTGAATGTCCTTCAGATCATCATACAGAAGAAGAATATGATGAAACATTTAAAGGGAATAAGGAAATAATAGAAGACAGAACTCCATGAAATGTTACATACACTGGAATGAAATAAAAAAACTGTCCATTTAGACAACAAATTTCTGAACTAGTGATGATCAGAACTAGAATGATGGCTAGTCATACAATATGGATGAAGAAAACTGTAATACTTTTGTAAAGTACCTTAAAACCTACAAATTTAGCAAGGACAATAATTTCTATAGAGATACCTTAGATGAGGAGGATAATTGGCTTGGAAATTTTTATGAGAAAAATCATAATCCCAATGCCCTTTGGATCATCACACAGAAGATGAATATGATAAAGCATTACATAAAGAAAAAAACATAGCTCCAGGCAAAAATTACATAAATCGTAAAATCCTTAGGCAACTAGATCCTGTTATTTATTATTTAAATTTATATTTAAAAACACCAATAAATTCCAGAAAACCAGTTTGGATTTAAGGAAAAATCAACAGTAATCCATTCTCTTTCAATAGTAACATCCAATGTACAGACAGCTAGAATACAAGTACTGAAAACTGTTAAGTTTTCTTGAGGGGAATTATGATTGAAACTGCTGCCAATATGTATTAAAGTATTAAATGATTTGCAAACCCATAGTGGAATATGGTTCTATAATTTTCTACAATTATAAAGTTCCTGCTAAAAATAATATAAAAGTGGCCAAAATAGCTAGTTTCCCACAAATGAATAGAATGCATCATTCTGATAATCCATCAAATATAATGTTTTACAACAAAAGCTTGAGCCTCACATTATGAACAAACCTGAAAACTCTCACAGTAGATATCCCAAGGGAACTCTATTTGAAAAAATACTCTAAATACCAAGACAATAAACAATTTTCTTTTAGTGTCTTCTCTTTAATGGTTGTAACTTAATAGTCTAACAATATTGTAATTACCAGTATTTTTTTTATATTTTTTATTATGTTTAGTCTTAAAAAATAATTAAGTACCTTCTATACTAATTTTGTAAATTGGCTGATAGACTTCAGTCAATAGCCTTTTGGTAAATAGTGTCAATATAGTATATATTTCTCTCTCTCTCTCCCTCTATAATCTAATATTATTGTTTAATACATTGTGTTTATTTTGTACATACTTTCAACAATTTAACCTGTTGTAAATCGTAAGTAATTTTTGGAACTCCAGTTCTTCGTTAGGTTAGGCATATGTTCCCAGAAAATCTTGCCACTGCAATGACTTACTTGGGAACAACACGTATTAGAGATATGTCTCTAAATATCTCCAGTAGTAGGCATACTTGAATGTATTATCCTCTAATGAACTCACATTTGTCCTATTTAACTATCAAATGGGTTAATATCAATCATAACAACTTCATCCTCTTATGGTGTTATAAAACAAGGCTATTAAATATGTTTTTGAACTGCCACATCTTCATCCAACTGAAGGCCTATCATATTCAAAAAGAATACTCAACATGGAATCAATGTATACCATGCCAGTGTGTGTAATTATTCATGAATGTAAGCTTTGTCAAGCATAGACAAATATTGTCCTAACACTGAGTGAAGATGTGCATGACTACCATACTAAGCAAAGAAGTACTTTTCATATGGCGGGCAATTTAAATTTGATGTAACAGAATCCCTTCCTGACAACTACTTTCAAGACCAATCAGTTTTGAATTAATTTGAACTTCCTCATACTTTGTAAAGTAATACATTTCTGTGTTAATATAAATAACTTAATCACATTTTATAGCACATAATAATATAATATTAGCATTAAATAAAACATCTTATTTAAACTTACTTAATACCATTATTTTAATGTAGTGAATGTATACTTATAAAACCAACATAGTTAATGCTCAATATTTACAAATGTATATTTAAAATATAGAATGTTTCACAAAAAAAAACACCTAAGAAAATAAGACAGTGACTTAGATGTATGAGACAAACTTAGTTGAATGGAGGAATGAATTTCTTAAAAATTACTGCTGAAATAACAAAGCAAAGAACATATCAGAATGGAGGAAAACCCTGGAAGAAAACAAGACCCAGAAAGGGTTGTCCAGCTGATGATATTTCTGATGTTAATATACCTATGTATAACAAAACAGAATATGTAGCAAATATACTAAATGGAAAATCTACATCTAGGACAATACCATACCATTTTAATATTTAAGAAACCTCATAAATTCTTTTATGGTCTGAAACAATTAACAAGATTTCATTACTGAGAGTTTGCAAATACTGTTTATAACAAAATTATACTTAATGTTAATTCATCATTTAAATTTGTATTATTTCTTGCATTATATAGGTAATAGAAGTTACTGGAACAATAAAGTTAGAAGAAAGTGCATATCATGACTAGGCCTCCTAGCTAAAGTCTGGATTAATTATACCCCACAAACAGGCTTGATTTGGAACAGTATGGCAAGCTTGATCGACCATAACTCGATTTTTTATATTATAGTATAATATGGAAATATATGCAATTTGCCAATTTGTAATAATTAATAGGCGACAACTATTATTTTCTAAAGATATATAAAACAAAATACCGAGAAAAACTAAGGATTATCATTAATGAGTAGTTATGAACTAAATATATTACTTACATTCATTCATGTACATGTCTGCAAATGTACAAGTTTACTCCTACATTTCAACTTAAAATCCATGTACTATAAGTAGCCATGTCCATTATACTAAAACTCAGTTAAAACCGTAAAACCTTGCGAGTGTTTACTAGAATAGAATAGAAACTGGAATGCAATGAATGCCGGCGACGCACGCTGTGGCCATGGCGGCAGGACCAGAGACAAGCGTCTATTCATACCTTATTAATTACAATTCGTCTTCGATGCTCGCGCATCCATGTAATGTCAAATATTTTATTAGGTTATGCCTGTCAGAGGTTTGTTGTTCATAGGATTTATTCCTAGATAAGGTTCTGATATATGATTTAATTCGTTTTTGTGTTTTGTAATTATTGTAATTAAAATTTATTGTTAAAGTTTAATTTTAATAAACTTTATTGTTAAAGTAAAGTTAAGAATTAAGTTTAGAATTTCAGTTTAAAATTTTAACCAAAGGGATAGAATATAGTAGTAGTCAGTCTTTAAATTTAAATTTTAAATATTTGCACCGTACAGAGGGCACAATAAGCTGAGTTCATGTTAGAACAATTGCGATTTTATTTTCATGATTTCCCAAGTCGGCGACAAAAAATCGAACACAAAACCATAGGAAACATTTCATAAAAAAACAACGTAAAAATGCAATATCAAAAATTGCGGAAATCGCAATTGAACTTTTCTAGTAAAATCTAGGCAATATTTTTAATCACATATTTTCTATCATTATCGTTCTAACTCTGATTTAAACGAATGAAATCATTAAGTAGCCTGTAATTTCAAAATATTAACAAATCAAATCTGGTAAGTATAACCTAATAAAATATTTGACATTACATGGATGCGCGAGCATCGAAGACGAATTGTAACAAGGTATGAATAGACGCTTGTGGACCAGAGTTCGTGATCATGGTACAATGACAATGAATGTCAATGAATACACAAGGTATGATACATAATGTTCCAAAATCGGTTCGCTTTCGCGCATGACGTAGTCAAGATCGCTTATTCCCGCAACATTTGAATGTAGTTGTATAGGAAAGACTTTTAATTTTAAGTTTTTTTATATAATTTGGCTCATTTAATTATAGTAATTATAAAGAGATGATAAAATTATGTTATTATAATATTTATCCTTTATAAAACATAGATATCCTTTATAAGACAAGTTTTAATTATCTTTTATTACACGTAGGTACAGGTTAATTAACTTATACTCCAGAGTTCGATATTTCAGATGTTTAAAAAGATACAGAAAAGTGGTAATGGAGGTACACAAAATTTGTACGTATATATACCTACTGAACTAAACACAAAATCAAAATAAATAATGACAAAGTCAACTTTATTTATATCGAATGAGCTAGCTGGCCATCGAATATGAGTGTAGTGAGGGCACACAATATTGCACAACATTTAAAATGACATTTTTGTAATATTCACACATAAAATTATCTTGGTATTGTTTATAATAATGATAACATTGTATATTTTAATAATGATAACATGATTTAACAAAGAAAAATATGTTATTTTGGAAGATGCTAAATTGATTTCCTGCGAAACAGTTCTTATTGCAAATTGCATAGCAGGCTGAGGCTAATTTCTTACTTAACAAATCGATATGAAAAAATCATTAAGGTTTCATGACTAATAATTAATAAAAATAAAGATTTAGACTTACGTCGTTGACCTAGAAGTAGTAAGAAGCTGCTCAACATACTTTTTGGACTCTCTGTGTTCGCCTCCTTGTACGCGTTTCTTTTAGTTGGTTAAAAGTGTAGCCGATGTTGATTTAGGCAAATAAAGACTAGGTACTGCCTCAGGTTTGAGTTTTAGACCCTTTTTAGAAACGTAATTTAAAAGTTCCTGTTCTAGATTTCTTTGGTAATCTTCAGTTTTAAAATGTGTATAACAAATTCTTGCAGTATTACAATTAAAATTATCCCATCTACAACAAGATATAATCCACAGTTTTCTGGTCACGCTATCTTTAGGAAATGTATGAAACCTAAAGATTTTATCTTCATTGTCACTATTGCAACAAGCAATTGCACAGCGTACTTTGAAAAAGGTACAAAACCAGATATACAAAGGCAAATAAAAACTTTCAGTTTTACAAAAAAATACTATACAGTATAAATAAATAGTAACTAAACACCATTTGTATAAAGACACATATATAAGCATATATCTAAATTATTTTTCTATTATAAAATAGATGACTCAGTCAGTATTGAGATACTTTAAAATATATTTATTATCTCATAACTTGCAATTTGCAATAGTCACCATTGATAACCGATATTATTGTTGAACTTTTGTTTTTATACAAGCTTTCTGTCTTGCCGGTGTAAAGTCGTCTGAAGTCGATATTTATTGTGTTTTGAGTTTGAACTAATTTGTGTCTTATTTTCATATTATTATATTGTTTGATAAGTAAATTTTGCATATAATAATCGGTAGGTTATAGTAATGTGTATATTTTTTATTTTACTAAATTTCATTATAACTCATCTAAAATACCATATTGAATTGTAAAACATATTTTTCTCTATTGTACTCTATTTTGTTTTTATTTCAGTAAAACTGCTTGGAAGTGAGTGACAGTGAATCAAAATAAGCAAATCTACTACTTTACCTATTCACAGTATTTCCTCTGCAGAAAATTTTTAAATTTCAAGGGATTTACATACAAAAAGAGTACTTATATTATTAGTATATGTATGAAAACAAAAATAAATATTTTGCCTGAATCTCTAGGAGAAGTAAAGGTTTTACGCTACTGAAAATATATTTTTTATTCAATTATAACCAAAACAAAACATTTAAAAAAAAATTAGATAACTTTTTAACCATAATTTCAAAATTAATGTGTACGTTAAGCTGTAATAATGGGTTCGAGGTGGTTCAGGCGATCTTAACTACGTCACACTCCTGGGCCAGCTGTCAAATGTCATGCGCAATATCATACCTTGTGTATTCATTGTACCATGAATACACAAGGTATGAAGGTATGATACAAAATGTTCCAAAATCGGTTCGCTTTCGCGCATGACGTAGTCAAGATCGCTTATTCCCGCAACATTTGAATGTAGTTGTATAGGAAAGACTTTTAATTTTAAGTTTTTTTATGTAATTTGGCTAATTTAATTATAGTAATTATAAAGAGATGATAAAATTATGTTATTTAAATATTTATCCTTTATAAAACATAGATATCCTGTATAAGACAAGTTTTAATTATCTTTTATTACACGTAGGTACAGGTTAATTAACTTATACTCCAGAGTTCGATATTTCAGATGTTTTAAAAGATACAGAAAAGTGGTAATGGAGGTACACAAAATTTGTACCTATATATATACCTACTGAACTAAACACAAAATCAAAATAAATACTGACAAAGTCAACTTTATTTATATCGAATGAGCTAGCTGGCCAGCGAATATGAGTGTAGTGAGGGCACACAATATTTCACAACATTTAAAATGACATTTTTGTAATATTCACACATAAAATTATCTTGGTATTGTTTATAATAATGATAACATTGTATATTTTAATAATGATAACATGATTTAACAAAGAAAAATATGTTATTTTGGAAGATGCTAAATTGATTTCCTCCGAAACAGTTCTTATTGCAAATTGCATAGCAGGCTGAGGCTAATTTCTTACTTAACAAATCGATATGAAAAACCCATTAAGGTTTCATGACTAATAATTAATAAAAATAAAGATTTAGACTTACGTCGTTGACCTAGAAGTAATAAGAAGCTGCTCAACATACTTTTTGGACTCTCTGTGTTCGCCTCCTTGTACGCGTTTCTTTTGGTTGGTTAAAAGGGTAGCCGATGTTGATTTAGGCAAATAAAGACTAGGTACTGCCTCAGGTTTGAGTTTTAGACCCTTTTTAGAAACGTAATTTAAAAGTTCCTGTTGTAGATTTCTTTGGTAATCTTCAGTTTTAAA
Organism: Diabrotica undecimpunctata; assembly: GCF_040954645.1. NCBI lineage: Eukaryota > Metazoa > Arthropoda > Insecta > Coleoptera > Chrysomelidae > Diabrotica > Diabrotica undecimpunctata. The sequence continues at coordinate 63,423,168 of NC_092811.1, forward strand.
ATGTGTATAACAAATTCTTGCAGTATTACAATTAAAATTATCCTATCTACAACAAGATATAATCCACAGTTTTCTGGTCACGCTATTTTTAGGAAATGTATGAAACCTAAAGATTTTATCTTCATTGTCACTATTGCAACAAGCAATTGCACAGCGTACTTTGAAAAAGGTACAAAACCAGATATACAATGGCAAATAAAAACTTTCAGTTTTACAAAAAAATACTATACAGTATAAATAAATAGTAACTAAACACCATTTGTATAAAGACACATATATAAGCATATATCTAAATTATTTTTCTATTATAAAATAGATGACTCAGTCAGTATTGAGATACTTTAAAATATATTTATTATCTCATAACTTGCAATTTGCAATAGTCACCATTGATAACCGATATTATTGTTGAACTTTTGTTTTTATACAAGCTTTCTGTCTTGCCGGTGTAAAGTCGTCTGAAGTCGATATTTATTGTGTTTTGCGTTTCAACTAATTCGTGTCTTATTTTCATATTATTATATTGTTTGATAAGTAAATTTTGCATATAATAATCGGTAGGTTATAGTAATGTGTATATTTTTTATTTTACTAAATTTCATTATAACTCATCTAAAATACCATATTGAATTGTAAAACAGATTTTTCTCTATTGTACTCTATTTTGTTTTTATTTCAGTAAAACTGCTTGGAAATGAGTGACAGTGAATCAGAATAAGCAAATCTACTATTATTTACCTATTCACAGTATTTCCTCTGCAGAAAATTTTTAGATTTCAAGGGATTTGCATACAAAAAAAGTACTTATATTATTAGTATATGTATGAAAACAAAAATAAATATTTTGCCTGAATCTCTAGGAGAAGTAAAGGTTTTACGCTACTGAAAATATATTTTTTATTCAATTATAACCAAAACAAAACATTTAAAAAAAAATTAGATCACTTTTTAACCATAATTTCAAAATTAATGTGTACGTTAAGCTGTAATAATAGGTTCGAGGTGGTTCAGGCCATCTTAACTACGTCACACTCCTGGGCCAGCTGTCAAATGTCATGCGCAATATCATACCTTGTGTATTCATTGTACCATGGCTGGCGGCGCATGAGGTTAGGTGATCTGTGGGCGCATGGGCAATGGGCATGACGCATCCCAAATTTATTACCAAGCACAGGTCCGCAAATGATTGACAGCTGACAGCGTGTATCTTACCACATAATGGACCACGGTTCGTAGACTTACTACGGTTGCCTCTTCCGACTTGGGTGATGATGCTTGAGTTACGTCACCAGAGTACACAAGAATACAAAACCCATTTATTCGCGATTGAAACTGAATCTAGAGGGCACGGTTCGTAGACTTACTACGGTTGCCTCTTCCGCCTAACCAATGAACATTAAGCCCGAAACTGTACTCTCGTGACGTAAAGCTTCCCCTTCAACCAATCAACACTGCAATCGACCTGCCCTCTACATTCAGTTTCCATCGCGAATAAATGGGTTTTGTATTCTTGTGTACTCTGGTGACGTAACTCAAGCATCCCCACCCGTCGGAAGAGGCAACCGTAGTAAGTCTACGAACCGTGTGTAGAGGGCAGGTCGATTGCAGTGTTGATTGGTTGAAGGGGAAGAATTACGTCACGAGAGTACAGTTTCGGTCTTATTGTTCATTGGTGAGGCGGAAGAGGCAACCGTAGTAAGTCTACGAACCGTGGAATGGACTACCTAAGCTCTGACGTCAAAATGGGCGAGGTTTTGAAAAAAAAATTATTAAAAATCCTTTATAAAAGGTATATAATTTAAAAACCCAATCGGGCTATATCATATCAAAACGTTCTCGGAATCCATGTTCCATCATCAGTACATCTAAAAAGTATATAACCACTTAATTAAAAAGAACGTGAAATTTAAATTTTTACCAAGGTTAATACAAAATGTGGTGAACATGTGGTTAACATTTTGTATTAACCTTGCAATAAAATGGAACTCACCTGACCTATGACAATTATAGTTTGTTGTGGTACAGTTACCGATTTTCTTTGAACCATACATTTTTACAAATGATGAGAATGTTTCTTCTTCTACATTTCCAAGATTCAAAATCTTCAAAAGTATCGAATACTAAGTAATTATTTTTAATTTTAATGCAATGGTCATTCCTGTAGTGCGAAATTAAATTTTCTCGACCAGAATTAGTATTTTCACACAACGCACACTTTAATTTTGTTAAGGCATTACTATGAGTTTTTTTTTTGAGAAACCAATTTTTTTAAATTATGAAAACTTTCAGAGCAGCAGTAACATACATAAGTTTTCTAGTTAACAGGTGTTATTTCGTCTAATTTATCTGAAAAAGAAAAAACATGTATGTTATTATTGTGTTTGGTTATAATTGACTTCTTCTTCTTGATGTGCTTATCCGTTACGAATGTTGGCGATCATCATGGCAATCTTTATCTTATTTGATATATCATGCCAATACAACATCTGTGAATCTGGTTCAATACACAGATGTTGTATTGAACCAGATTCTGAGGTTCTTTAACCAAGATGTTCTTCTTCTTCCTGGACCTCGTTTTCCAAATATTTTTCCTTGCAGGATGGCTTGAAGGAGAGTATATCTGGATTCATTTCGCATAATATGTCCGAAGAACTGTAACTTTCGAGATTTGGTGGTGGTCAGTACCTCTGGGTTCTTATTCATTCTTCTGAGGACCTCCTCCTTTGTGACTCTGTCAGTTCACGTGATCTTAATCATTCTCCGATATAGCCACATCTCAAATGCTTCCAGTTTTCTGCACATATCTTCGTTCAAGATCCACGATTCAACACCATAAAAAGGACAGAGAAGACTCTTACTTTTGTATCAAGGGAGAGGTTGTGACTCTTAAAGAAGGCCCCCATCCGATTAAAGGTGGATCTAGCTTTTCCGATGCGTGCTCTAATCTCCTGGTTGTTGGTCCATTCTTCATTTATTATGGTGCCGAGGTAGTTGTAGTGCGTCACTCTTTCTACAGGGGATTGGTTGACGTAGAGTTGACCTTCTGTTATTCTTTTCTTGCTAATTATCATAAGCGTTGTCTTCTTAACGTTTATATTGAGTCCATATTGTTGACTGTAATACGTGATTTTGTTCATAAGAACTTGTAGGTCTTTTAAGTCGTCCGCAAATACTATGGTGTCATCTGCATATCTGATGTTGTGTAGCCGGCAACCATTTAGTAGAATACCTTTTTCAGTTTCTATACCATAATTGACTTAGTGTATTGATATTGGTTATACGTTATACCTACCTGAATGCTGCCTTTTCACATGAAGTCTAAGATTGCCCAGATTTGCAAAATTTTTTATTACATTCTAAGCAAGGCACAGTAGATTTACTTTGTTTAACGTTCTTTATGTGTAGCATATCTAAAAAATTTATTGTACATACTGCATTAAATTAGAGGATAGGTATATAAAATGATATATTACCTGGATGTTTTCTTTTTACATGTGCCGTTAAGTTTGAAGATTTTGAAAAGTTTATGTTACACTTAGTACAACGATTCGTTTTTTACTTAGCCAAAAAAAAACACAAGAGTTTAAATTATAAATACAAAACTAAGTTAATAATATTTCAGGACGGTCAAAAACCACACGTAAAGTATTCACACCACAGAATATCAGTTATACGCAAATATTCAAACAGAATCAACAACCAAACATCCGACACAGTGTCGTAAGTACGATTGCGCGAAGCGCGAAGCCGTGGAGTGGAATTTACAATACTCGGTCGGTCTGTAGATCCTTGTAGCGCAGATCTGAAAATGATTGACAGCTGACAGCGTGTATCTTACCACAGAAATTACTACCTAAGCTCTGACGTCAAAATGGGCGAGGTTATTAAAAACAATTCCAAACATTTGTAATTTGTGTGTATTTCTCCCAAAAGAGGTTGGAAATATTGTTTTTTAACTGTTTGAAGAATTAGTAAGAACTTTTGATTATGGACATTCATTCTGTCCGATTCGTATTTGTTGTTCGTGAATTTGTGAGGTAAGAATATCAAACGATTAAGGGATGGATCAGACTGCTCGACCAGACCGGCCGTCCACGATCGACCATGAAAATGTATGTTCGATCTAAGAACCTTGTTAGTCACTAATTACCGGTGTTTTATCTGTTTCATTTATTGGAGTATTGCGATACTCCAGGAGCGCCATATCTAAGTCGTCACAGTTTCTACGCATGTTTTTTGTAATTTGAACGGCTCGTTCTGCCTGCCCATTAGACCGTGGATAGCGGGGACTGGACGTTACAAACCAAAAATCCCAGTCTTTAGCAAATGGCTGACAATGCCACGAATTATAAGGCATGTTATCTGATATGACTTCGTAAGGTATTCCGTGTGTTGAAAAAATTTTCTTTAACTCCTTGATGACCACCTCAGAAGTTTTTGTATTAATTTTCACTATATCGAACCATTTAGAAAAATAATCAATCAGAACTAGATATGACTGTCCACCATAATTTAATATATCACTTGCTACCTTTTCAAAAAGTGCTTGAGGCAACCCTCAAGTACCCTAATAGCACACATACGTCCAATGGACGTCCCTCACGGACTTTAAGGACGTCCGCTTTGGTCCCAATTACGTCCATTTAACGTCCTATATTGGTCCTAATGTCGCTGCGCCGAACGTCCTATGGACGTCCATTTTACGTCCCGAGCGGACGTAAAGTGGATGTACCGGGACGTTAATTGGACCTAAATCGAACGTCCATAATACGTCCGGAGGACTTACTGGATGGACTTTTGTAATGTTTTCGGACGTCTATTTTAGCGCTGAGGATGTAAATTAGACGTCAACGCCATTGTATAAAGTACTAAAAGTGGCGTCATCCTGTGCATAGTAGGAATGTATTTGGGGAAATAAAACGTAAATGTTTAATGGAACTTACATTTATTATTACATTTATTTATATTTATTTATTATTAACAAACGGGACAAATCCACTGTAAAAATTATACAAAAATGCAATATTATAGGAGTATAAAATCATTTTGAGTAATAAAACATACACATGTTTAAAGGACCTTACATTTATTATTACATATATTTATATTTATTTATTAATAACAAATGAAATGGAACAAATTCACTGTCGTAATTATACAAAAATGCAACATTATAGAAATATACACAAAATTACAGATAAAAATAAAATATACATGAATAAAATAAATAAGTAGACATTTATAAAAAGTATCATTTTGCACTTTAGTGCTTCAAATAGTACCTAAAGCTATTGATACAGAAGATTCAGACCATACCTATACTTGAACCGTAATTAGTTCTGCGGTAAGGAACATGGAAATGTGAATTCTAACGCAGTGAATGAGGAGGAATATGAAAACTAGGTGAAGAAATTCAGGAGATTGATTATTTTATAAAAAACCTTAAAAATAAAGATTGAAAGGTAACTCTTCTGGTAAGAGAATCCAGATTCAAGAAATTGATTATACCAGAATAGAAATATGGTCTACATAATTTAGAAAAACAGTAGATGCTTGTAGACAAGTAGTATAAATCTAATCGACATAAAAAATGTTTTTTAATGCAATTATAACATAATCAGTGTAAATTAGTAGAAGTTGAACGACTAGACAGTAAACCATGCTGACCAGTATGAAGCTGATTCTTCAATTTACTGTCAAAAAATCAATCAGTAAAGCCTCAAAAATTTTAGGAATAGCAGAAAGAATTATAATGGAACGATAATTAAGAATCAATGAGTTAAGGATAAAATCAATAAATAAATTGTGATGAAAAGTGACCCTCAGTCAGAGATATATTAAAAATAAGCCATAGAGGTCTACATAAAAAGAATGCACAACTCCTTAAAAATAAGTTAAGATATTCCGTCTAGACCAAGACCTTTATTGGTATTAAGACACTGTAAGCATGCTAGAATGTCACAAATTTTAATAGTTAAAGAGTGAATATGGCTGTGACTGATATGGGATCTTTGACTACACTTGTCTACACAGGAGAAAGAAGGATTGCGAGTACTGCTAAAGAAATTGGCAAAATCATTGAAACCGTAGCTCACTAAAAACAGAACCATTCAACTTCCCTTATCCTTTCCCATTCTGATTTCCCTTACAAGTGTTTGGTAGGCAATTAAAATCAGACAAGTCAATTGTTGAGTTTTAAAGTTGAAGTCATAAGTATGAAAAAGATCAATACTTAATATGGAACTTTGTCTATTTTATTTCAGCAGTAGATAAATTTTTAGGTACCTATTTTTAATAAATAAAAATGTCTCAAAAACTGACTGTCCCTTTCTGTTTACCAACCACACAATTTAACCATTACAAAATTATCATATTTGCTAATACAACATGCAAATTAAATTTTATCTGCCCTCTCTTCAGATCTCCTCAAATATTACATTATCAAGCTTCAATTACCTTGCAACGCTGGTTTTGGAGTTTTTCCAAGCAGCATCTGAAAACAAAATTAATGTACATTCATAAATTGAACAAACTAATTTCAGATGTAGTTCATTATACTTTGCTTATTGTGAATAAATCATCATTCAAAGGCGTAAAATTAAACACATGAATTTCAAGTGCTGTGGTTTTAATGAATCTCACCTAAACTAGAAGAATACCAACGCAACCATTGGTATTTCTTTCTAATGACCAAATAAGCAGTAATTACACTTTGATACTTAAAAAACAAAAATAACAGTGTATAAATAAAGTATAAGGCCAACAACAAACCTTCATCTCATATAGCTAGCTGTAGTTCTTAAAGCAATCTCATAGCCAGACCTGAACATTTGTGAGTTGGTAAATTTTGCCATCTAAATTATATATAAGACACAGTTAACAATATGCTTCATCGGCTATATGTGGCCACTTAAGCGATAGTGTGAATTCTTAAATGTACCTTAAATTGATTTATGTTTACAAGATACAAACCTTTTAAAATCAGAGCTATATGTGTGTCCTCAAAAGCTTTATATTGATTTTTCCCTAGCCAACTATATTTTCGTTGAATTTTATTGATCAGCTTCTTATGGCTTCTCCTAACAAATTCGTCTCATAAATGTTGGAAAGCTCATTATCCTAAAATATAAATCAACATGTAATAGTAATCTAACTACCCCACAAACTTGATCATCCATGCTTAATTATTTTAGCTTAAACTATCTAATAAAAAAACAGCCTCTGTTACAAAATCAATTAAACATTCATTTGCAAATTTTGGCTTCTCATAACCATAGTAAATGCCTATTAAACCTACAATTTTAGGATATATAAACAAATTGCACAAACTAGGATAAAAATGACTACTAAAACTCTTTTTTAGTGGGATTTCATCAAATTTTACACAAATATAACATTGTTTTTTTGCCAAGATAAAAATAATTTTGAAATTTGAATCATGTGGATCAGAGTATTTGTTCTCTGGGTGAAGCAAGAAGGGTTCTAGCATCTGAAGGCAAATAAGAAAAATCAGGAACTTCTTTATGAATTTTTAATAAATCACCTAGCATTAAAGGACAAAGTCCAGTTGCATAACTTATTGGAAAAATTAAAAACATCTCGATAAGGTTCTCCAGAATTCTCGTTACAACCATATTTAGACCCTTCTTCAGTTTAATTGAAAGAAGAGCTTTGTAAATGTAGGATTGCATTCGTCATCAAATAAACTTATTTAAATTATTTCCGTTACCAATAACTTCTATTTATCACGAACCGCGAGCCAAAAGCCAGAGTTAAGTACTATTGCTGAAAAAACATAAAACGCGGTATGATAGTAGCTCGACGGGGGGTCGAGTACACAGTACACAGTGTAAGTAGAGCACTCAAGACGAAGAGTTGATATGCATATGACGGCATCTCATCTCTATACGACGTACGACGAAAGACGTTCATATTTTTGCTATTAAACCGCGGACCTATTTCAAGTTATAAGTAGTTACTGTTTACATTAGTTCCATATTCATTCCTGTAATTTACGAGTTTAACAATAAAGTGTTTGTTTCAATTCGAATCGACCCGTGGCCTATAATTATTAAACCCTAGACAACAAAGAAAAACCCTACATTTTGGGGGATCGTCCGGGATGAACGATGAACGATAAACGATAGCGGATAGCAGATAGCAGATAGCAAATGAACGATAAACGATAGCAGATAGCGGATAGCAGATAAAGGATAGAGGAACAGGATATATGATATCGACAGGATTGCATGTGAAATCAGCTGACTCAACCACTGTTTTGAATTGGATTGTTTATGACGACACAACAACGCCTTGTTTACCAATACCAACTCAAGTAGATGTGCCAAGAACGAGAAACAGGAGCAAAGAGGATAAAATCTCAACCGATGAAAGATGGTGACGAATTAAAAAACTATTAAAGATGATTTGCTAAGGTAAGAGTTATTTTTCAACATTCTACCAAGCAAATAAAGACGGAAGAAGATAACGTTATTTATATGACATTTGTGTTTTGAAAGTTTTGCTTTTGTTTATATAACAGAATTAATAGTATAGTAGATGAACTCTCAGTAAAGACGCACGTGTTTCTTATTATATGAATGAACTATTTTTATTTGACCTAGATTTAATTTTGTGACTTATAAAAACATTTTCATACATTTGAACATTTATGGTATCCGGTTTTTAAACTTTTATGAGTCTTAAGAGTGAATTCCGTAATAAATAGAAATCAATTATAATAAAAATTTTATTACTCCTATTTTTTGTCGACGATATATTTCTGTTTTAGATTAGGAAAACGATAATTTATGTAGGTTTGATAGCACAAATATGCGTTATTATGGTTATTAAAAGACAATAAACATTTTTGAGAAGGTTTAATTTTTTTGCATGTTTATAGTTTATATGTAGTTACATATATTTTCGGTATTGTTGGATATTTTTAAAAAAATATTTTATTATTATGGCAACTTTGGGTTCTATCGGTAATATTGGCTATAATATTATATATATAATGGCTATACACCCCAGTGTGGGGTTAAACCGCAAATGCTTTCTAGATCCGATTTCTTAAGTGGATCAGTCTTTTTTGTTTATCTTATCTTCTTGACAATATCTCTCCATTTTTTCCTGTCTCTAGTTCTTCCTCTCCATTCTCTGACTCCTGCCCTTTGGAGGTCTTCTTCAACTTCTTGCAGCCACTTTGATCTCGGTCTTCCCCTTCTCTTTTTTCCTCCTGGATTCCATTCTATCATTGCGTATGTCACTGCCTCATCGCCTGCTCGCCAAATGTGACCTAACCATCTAACTCTGCATTGCTTTATTTTAGTTACGATGTCTTCCTTAAGTTCTTCCTTAATTTCTGCATTTGTTCTGCTTCTATATTCATTTTGCTCTGTTCTGATTGGTCCTAGTATGGTTCTCATAATCTTTCTCTCTGCTATTCTTAAGTCTTCTTCATCTTTTTTAACCATCGTCATTGTTTCTCCTGCATATAATAATATTGGCCTAATTATGGTGTTATAAATGCTCATCTTACTTTTTTTAGTCAGTGTTTTGCTTTTAAGTAATGGTTTGTTTGCAAAATAAGCTTTATTCGCTGCTAATATTTTTTCTTTTATTTCGGATTTCCTTTCTCCGGATTTACTTATTGTAACTCCTAGGTATTTGAAGTATTCTACTAGTATGCTAGAAACTAGCATTTCTTTCATTATTTTTCTGTTCTTTGCAATAATAGCAATATCGTCTGCATATGCAATTATTTGACCACCTCTTGTTCTGAGATTTCCTTTATTTATATTTCGTAGTACATATTCTAATGCTAGATTAAATAGCGTTGTTGATAAGGCATCTCCTTGTTTCATCCCTTTATTTATAATGAATTCCTCTGTCTCTCCTCTTTGTGTCTTTATGCTTATTTTTGTAGTTCTCATTGTCATTTCTATTAATTTTCTGAGTTTATGTGGAATTTTTAATTTTTTAAGTGCTTTCATTAATCCGTTCCTTTTAATTGAATCAAATGCCTCTTTGAAGTCTATGAATAACATTTCCAATTCTAATTTATACTCGTTTGCTTTTTATAATATTACTCATGCTAAATTGAGAGTTGCTAAAATTTTACATTATATTTGTTTTATCACTGATGGTGAACCTCGAAAAACTAGAAAAGCTTTGCGTGCTTTTCCTGGATTTCGGCTTGACGACACTTCCGAACAATTTTTGAGTAAATGTCAAGACGTAAGTGAAAATTTTGATCTTCCTGATTTAATTGCGGTATGCCAAATTCTTGGTTTAAATTATAAAAATGAAAAACATGACGTGGTTGTCCGTATTTGTTCCTTTTTGAATACCTTTATTAACGACGACGAAACTGAAGACGACGAAGAGGAGGATGACGTATCAGATATAGATGAAGACGACGAAAGACGAAAGGAAGAAAAAAGACAACTGAAAGGAAGAAAAAAGACAACTGGAAGACGAAAAAAGACAACTGGAAGACGAAAAAAGACAATTGGAAGAAGAAAGACGGAAAGATGATGAAAGACGTGAAAAAGAAAAACGACGATTGGAAGAAGAAAGACGGAAAGATGATGAAAGACGTGAAAAAGAAAAACGACGATTAGAAGAAGAAAGACGGGAAGACGATGAAAGACGTGCGGAAGACGAAAGACGTAAAGAAAAAGAAAGATAAGAGAAGATGTTTACGATACATTCTTTAACGATATTTGTTTAACACCCGACACCATAATTTTGAAAGGCTTAGGACAAAATGCGAAAGTTAACACATTAGGATCATTCTCTACACAAGCTGACGTTAACGAAGAGAAGTTTGATCTAACATTTCATATTATCCCAAAAGCTGCGACATCTTTTCAAGCAATAATTGGAAATAATATTTTACAACAAGCATCTGTTAGTATAAGAGATGATGGGATAGTGATGTATAAGAGGACGGACGAAAACTTTATTATGCACATTATGCTTGACGAAAAAGATAAAGAAGATGAAGTAAAAGTAGCACATATTGAAGACGAAAAACACAGAGAAATTGTTAAACAGTTAATGGAAAGTTATGAACCAAAGAAAATATAGACGACAGAAATTGAAATGAAAATTGTCCTAAAAAGCGAGGAACCGATTTAAGAAAGACGCAGACGATTATCTGTTTCTGAAAAAGAAGAGGTAGACAGTCAGATAAATGAATGGTTCAACGAAGGTATAATTAAACCTAGTTGTTCAGATTTTGCCAGCCCAATAGTATTGGTAAAGAAGAAGGACGGTCGGACAAGAATTTGCTACGATTATAGAAAAGTAAATAAAAACATAATAAGAGACAGATTCCCACTTCCCCTCGTTGAAGACGTGCTTGACTGTTTACAAGGTGCAATAATTTTTAGTACGATTGATTTAAAGAACGGATTTTTTCATGTTCCCGTAGAATTTAGTAGTACTAAGTACACATCGTTCGTGACGCCCAGCGGACAGTTTGAATTCCTCAAGTGTCTATTTGGACTGTGTAACAGCCCAGAAGTATTTCAGAGGTTTATTGCTCACATTTTTAGAGAATTGACGGCTCAAAAATATGTAATTTACTATTTAGACGATTTTACCAAATTTGTTTGGCTTTACCCGACGAAGTCGACTACGAAGAAAGAAGTTATAAGTTGTCTTGAAAAGCAACGAAGAATATTTGGAAACCGTTCTCGAATAATAACCGACCGAGGTACAGCATTTCGATCAGAGGAATTTAAAAGATATTGCCAACAAGAAAACTTTCAACATGTTCTAGTGACAACTGAAGTACCACGAGGAAACGATCAGGTTGAACGAGTGAATAGAACAATTACCGATGTTCTTACGAAATTGAGTTTAGAAGAACCTACAAAATGGTATAAAAATGTTGACAGGGTACAAAATGCATTGAACTCTACCTATCAACGAAGTATAGGTACTACACCTTTCGAAGTATTGGTTGGCGTAAAAATAAAAAATAAAGAAGATATTCGAATCAGAGAACTCATAGAGGAAGAGGTGATTAAAATATATGATGAAGAAAGAAAAGAACTTCGAGAAAGATGTAAAGAACAAATATGTAAGGTACAAGCTGAAAACAAAAAGGGGTATAATTCTAGAAGAAAACTTGCAAAAATTTATAAGGAAAAAGATTTAGTTGCAATAAAAAGAACCCAGTTCGGCCCAGGACTTAAACTCAAGATAAAGTTCTTAGGTCCATACGAGATTGTCAAGGTTAAAGATAACGATCGTTACGATGTTGTTAAGATTGGTGAGCATGAGGGGCCAATGCGAACATCAACGTCTGCTGAGTATCTTAAACCGTGGGTCGACAATGAAAGCGACGAATCCGAGTCGGATTCTGAAGAGGATGGCCGAGTGTAGGATTTCATTCGTCATCAAATAAACTTATTTAAATTATTTCCGTTACCAATAACTTCTATTTATCACGAACCGCGAGCCAAAAGCCAGAGTTAAGTACTATTTCTGAAAAAACATAAAACGCGGTATGATAGTAGCTCGACGGGGGGTCGAGTACACAGTACACAGTGTAAGTAGAGCACTCAAGACGAAGAGTTGATATGCATATGACGGCATCTCATCTCTATACGACGTACGACGAAAGACGTTCATATTTTTGCTATTAAACCGCGGACCTATTTCAAGTTATAAGTAGTTACTGTTTACATTAGTTCCATATTCATTCCTGTAATTTACGAGTTTAACAATAAAGTGTTTGTTTCAATTCGAATCGACCCGTGGCCTATAATTATTAAACCCTAGACAACAAAGAAAAACCCTACATAAATGATCACCAGAATGGTCGTCCACGTGGTAATTTGGATTATTTTAGGTACTTAACATGTTAATAAAAAGTTTAAATCGGAAGTATTGTAACCTGAACTATTTGAACTGAAACTCTCATCAAAATAATCAGTTAAGGATTCCGAAGAAAGGTTTGAAGGAGATGGAATATCGGGGCTATTAATAATTTCAACAATATTATCTACGTTTTTCGTACCTATTCTCTGTTGATGAAGCTTAGAAACAAATCGTTTTCTTTTAAACATAACTAATTTTAGAAAAAATTACACTTACCTTTTTGTAATAAAATAAAAACCAAACTCGGAAGGTCGGAAGTAACCTAAAAAATGGTACCAAACCTTTATTAACGATATACCAATGCTATAACCAAAACAAGCATCAAAAAAGGTTGCTAATTCACACCATTTGCACTTTATACTGCTTAAATAGAATTCTTTTAAGCATTAATAATATTATAATTAAACTGTGCCATTTTTTTAAATAGGTATGACGTAACAATGACAATTAATATAAAATAATAATCACCATTCATTACTTTGCCCAGCCAGAGTATATACAACCACTTGTTCATCTTTTCAAAGATGATTTCAAGATTCATTTTGTTGATGAATTGTCAAAAAACTGTCAAACTTGAAGCACGGTTTTTTGAAGAAAATCTTAACAATTTGTCGATTTTGTCCATCGAAAGTAGGAGAGAGGTTCTGTCAAACTCATTTGAGGTTGAGGGTTGAGGCTATCTTCGGTTTCCGTGATTGGCTTTTGTGGAGAGAGGTTGTATTATAATAGTTCTGTTCCTATCTTTATAAACTTTAATTTAATTTTTAGTTGTAAATAAATAATTTTTATTGTTTAAAATCAATTGAAAAAAAAAGATTTAAAGAGGTTTAATAATGGGGGATAGCACAGGGGGGTTGGCCCTCCTAGTGTTGAGATGGTAATAAGTAAGAGAGATGATTCAGACATAGAATGTAATATAAATTTAGACAAAACATTTGTAGGAAATAATGATAATTCGGAGACCACTAATCAACATGAGAGTAAAAAAGACAAAAAACAGTATTCTTATCAGTATACCGACACTGGCCCATTTGAGGTCTATATGGAATCAAAAAACAATAACGTCGGAAATTATAGTTTTTTAAAGCTAGCAAAATATATACATGATAAGAAAATTGAGAATATACAAAAAATTCATAAAAAGGGTAAAAACCGAATTAGCGTTATTTTTAAGAAATGGGAATGTGCTAATAAATTTGTTTCAAATATAGAGATTAAAAATGATGGATATGAACTCTTTATTCCTGCTAATAAAGTAACTTGTAGGGGTGTAGTAAATAATGTTGATGCAAGTATTTCTGATGTTGAATTAATTAGTTTTTCGGGTACATCCTCAGTAAATATTAAAATTTTGGAGGTAAGACGTTTTAAAAGAAAATCAAAATATGATTCAGGCAAATACATAAATACAGAGACAGTTGCTTTTACCTTTTCAGGAAAACAAATTCCAAAAGAGGTTTCTATATATGGGATTCCCTTTAGGGTAAAGCCATATATGATTCCGGTGGTTCAATGCTATCATTGTTTTCGTTTTGACCATACAAAAAATCAATGCAGAGGGGATAAAAAATGTAAAAATTGTGCTGATAAAGCACATGAAGGTGAATGTATGATGAAATGTCTCCATTGTAGTAGTAATTTTCATGTAAGTACTTTTAAAGAGTGTCCTGAATATGTCAGACAACAGAATATTAAAGCTGTTATGTCATTAGATAATCTCTCTTATTTTGAGGCAAGTGAAAGGTATCCATATGTCTCCAATAAAAAGTTATCAAAAGAAAATACATTTAGAGTAAGCCAGGACGAATTTCCACCTCTATCAAATCAGGTTAATATACCTGACAGAATTCCAATTAATGAGCGATGGATAGAAAATATTCGAAGTAACCCAGAACAGTGGTTTAGCAAAAAAACAGAAAATAGCGGGAACAAAAATAAAAGAAAAATTAACGAGTCAAATAAAACTTATGACAGAGAGCTTCACAATCAGAATTTAATATCTCCAAATGGCAGATTTGAAGAGGGAACCTTTTCTGTTAGTTCTAAAATTCCTATCCCTGGATGTTCACGTACAGAACAACTAGAGAGGGAAACGGAAAAAATATTGAATGAAATACTAAAAAAACTGAATTGGAGACATAAGGAAGACCTAATCACCTACTTGAACAAGCTAATTACACATGAAACTTCAACAAATAGAAAATTATTAGATCTAGATGGATCCCAAGAATCCATACATCCTACAATGGAACATAAAAAGTTTAAACAGTAATTATAATAGTTTAACGATTTTATACACGATTTTAACCCTAAAGTAATATTATTAAATGAAACATGGTTAAAAATAAATCATCATTTTTATTTAAGAGGGTATAAAATACATCGATTGGATAGATTAGATGGTTATGGTGGTATTGCTACTGCTGTTGATAATAGTTTGGATCATAAAGTAGTATATACTTATAACAATAATAATAGTAAAATTCAAATTTTAGCAGTTAAAATAATTGATTGGGACATAACAATAATTAATATTTATATTCATCCTGGGGCAAAAATAGATTTAAATGGATGGGTTGGGCGAATAGAAAAAATCAGAGGCAATAAAATTATAATGGGTGATCTGAATGCACATAATGCACTTTGGGGAAGTCAGGTAACTACTAATGCTAATGGAAGAATAATTGCTGACTCTCTAGAGGATTTGGATCTAGTTTGTTGCAATGATGGAAGATCCACACGGATTACACTCCCAGGTCAGAATGCTTCAGCAGTAGATCTAACACTAATCTCCTCGGAAATAGTGAACAGATGTCAATGGGATGTGTTAGAGGACTCGGGTGGTAGTGATCATTTCCCAACGATGTGTAAAATCCAGACACAAATTCAACATACATCTATCCAAAAAAGTTACAAAAGAAACATTAAAAATGCCAATTGGGAAAAATACTGTTCAAAAATAGAAGAACTAATGAAAAGTGGGTGTAAAGAATATAGCACCTTTACGCAAATTATGGAGAAGGTGAGTGATGAAGAAATACTCTTTTTGGAAACAAAAAAGCACACAGGAAAAAAGAAAAGTCCTCCATGGTGGGACACGGAATGCTCAAATTTAATTAAAATGAGGAAAGAAAAAATCAAAAAATACAAAGAAGATGCAAGTACAGATAATTATATAGAAATCAAAAAAATCTTTGCCTATAGTAAAACAATATTTAAAAAAAAAAGAAATAGTTTTAGATGCTTTTGTAATGGACTAAACAGGGACACTCCTCTAGCAGGAATATGGCGAACTGTTAAACAGTTCTCCACATATCAAAATGCAATAATTCCTGCCAAACTTCCCAGCAAACACATAGCTTTGGATATATTAAATAAATTGGGAATTGATATAACAGATCCAGAATTTACTGTTATCCAATCCAATGACAATGTGGAGGACATTTCCAGAGAGGAAATAATAAGTGTCATTAAAAAAAGGATAAGGCTACTGGCTTAGATCTAATAACATATAGTATGATTGGCAGACTTCCTCAGGTAGCATTAGAATCACTGTCAATAATATTTAATCAAATAATGAACAGAAAAGCTGGATTTCCACAAGAATGGAAAAACACTCTTGTTATTCCTTTCTTAAAACCCTATAAAGATCCATTATGTGCAGACAACTATAGAAATATTGCCCTAGAGTCATGTGTGGGCAAAATACTCCAAAATATAATTAAATTAAGAATTGAACAAATAATTGAAAAAAATTGTATATTGAATCCAAAACAGTTAGGATTTAGAAGAAATAAAGGGTGTAACGATAATTTAGCTTTAACAATAAATTATATTAGAACAGGATTTAGTAAAAATTTAAATACAATCGCAATTTTTTTGGATATTAGTAGGGCATATGATACTGTCAATACGTTTTTGCTATATAAATATCTAATAAAGTATGGTATTCCAACAACCTATACAAACCTAATTATGCAATTCTTGCTCAATAGAAATATTTATATTAAAGATAAATCAAACAATATACTAGGCCCAATCCAAGCATCAACTGGATTGCCACAAGGGTCTCCTCTCAGTCCAATATTGTTTAATTTGTACTCTAAGTCTTTACATGATTTAATCAAACCTGAAATGGAGTGCTTCCAATATGCAGATGATTTTGTAATTCTGGTACAAGGGTCAGATATATATAAATCAATTAATTGCTTAAATACTTACTTACAAAAATTACAGGAGTGGTTTGAAACACACAACTTTAAAATCTCAGCACATAAATCAAAAGCAATAATATTTAGAAAAAGAGCTCAAGCTTATAACTTCCCCCACCTTATGTACCAAAACATGGAAATCCCATGGAAAAATGAAATAGAGTATCTGGGGTTCCATCTACAGTGTAGCTTGAATATGACAATTCAAATAAATGATATGATAGCTAAAGCAAACAAAGGAATTAATGTTATGAGAGCAATTTGTACAAAATGGGGATCTGACCCAAACATTCTTTTAAGCTTATACAAAGGGATAGTAAGATCTCATTTAGATTATGCAGCCAATCTTTTAAATCCTTGCAGTAAAAGTCTGATGATGAAGTTGGAACAAGTACAAAATGTGGCCTTAAGGATTATAACAGGTTGTCTACGTTCTACACCAATTTTAATATTACAAGCGGAATGTTCAGTATCCACACTAAAAGTTAGAAGGGAAATATTGGCTCATAAGTATATATTGAAACAAATGTCTGAAAAAAATAACATAGTAATAAGAAGTTTAAATAAGTTAAATGAAGCTATAAACGCAAATAACCAATTTTGGAAGAATAAAGCTATACCAGACTACTCATTAGCATATACGGACATACTCAAAAAATCAAAAAATATAATCCGATACAAAATTAATCCCATATATGAAGTAGAAAGAAAAATTCTTTTGTATCCTATTACAATTAATAGCCTAGAATATGAAAAATATGAAATTGAATCTAATGAAATGTTTTTAGCAAAATATGGTGGAATATATAGTAATCATACCTATGTATATACAGATGGATCTATCGACCCACAAACAAACCAATCTGGATTTGGAATTTATATACCACAGATTAATTACAAATTTTCATCAAGGCTCCATAATTACACACAAATCTGTACAACTGAAATGATAGCTATATATAAAGCTATCTCTGTGTGCATTGAGAAGGGGATCATGAAATGGGAATGGGTTATCTTTGCGGATTCAAAAAGTGCTTTATCCAAAATTTCCAGTCTCAAATGGGATCAAATGGATTACGTAACCATAATGACCAAAAAACTATTGGTAGAAGCTAATAATATGGGATTCTCGATAGGAATAGAATGGGTACCTGGACATCAGGGGATTAAAGGTAATGAGGTAGCTGATAGGCTGGCGAATATTGGGAGAGAATTAAGAGTACCATATAATATAAAAAATGTTAGTACAGATATCTTTTGCGTTACAAAAAAAGACATTTTAACACAGTTCTACAATGAATGGCATTCCCAAATTAAACATAAAGATCCAAACTATTGCAGATTGCAGTGTGATTTCCCCATAAAACCATGGTATGCCAAATGTGGGTATATGGGCAGAAATACCATAACAAATATTAATCGTTTACGTAGTGGACATTGCAAAACTCCTTGCTATCTCTACAAAATAGGTAAAACGGAAACACCGATATGTGAATGCGGAACCATTGGAACAGTGATCCATATCTTCTTTGAATGTCCCATAAACAAACACAAAAATATGGATCTGTATTTAGAACTAATAAAAGCAGGAATAGAGAGTCCAATATCTTTACATAGTATTCTATATAAACCCTCTGAGAAAGTTATAAAAATAATTATTAAATTCATTAAATTTTTTCAAATCGATCTATAAAAAATTTTTTTTTTTTTTATACTTGTCAAAATAACAAAATAAATCTAGAAAATACTGGAAATATCCTACATACAAAAATGTACGTCCTTAAAATCCTTAATCCTAACCGAAGGTAGCATTACCCATATACCTAATGTGACAATGTTTGGAAGCTACCCCCAAACGAGAAAAGTCTAATCTAACCTTAAATTAAGAAGATAAACAAATGGAAAAGCTAATCTTTCAGTATCACCCAGTTGTCAATTAGCAGTAAACAGTAACCTTAAATGAAGAAGATAAACAAATAATGGAAAAGCTGATCTTTCAGTATCACCCAGTTGTCAATTAGCAGTAAACAGTAACCTTAAATGAAGAAAATAAATAAATGGAGAAGCTCATCTTTCAGTATCACCCAGTTGTCAATTAGCAGTAAAAAGTAACCTTAAATGAAGAAGATAAACAAATGAAAAAGCTGATCTTTCAGTATCACCCAGTTGTCAATTAGCAGTAAAGTAAACAGAAGTAGAAATTTATCCCTGGTTGTGCATTGCCTAGAGCAAGACGAGCATAACCTTACATGTACTGGGTAAATGATTATATAATCGAAACCCAAAAACAAACGAAGAAGAAGAAGAACATTTTGTTGATAAAAATCATATTTTTACTCATTAGAATTAGCAAACATATATCATCGTGATAACTAGAATAATAAAACAATTGTAACGAATTATCTAGAAATAAAAGATTTTTACAATCTACCTAAAAACAAAAACATGTTTTGGATATATTAAACTATACAATTTTTAATTAATCATGATTTAACCTTTTCGCTTTTAATTATTTTATTAACATAAATAATTTATTATTCTATTACGTCCATATTTAGTCCACCCAAAGTACGTCCCACTTCGTACGTCCAAAGTACGTCCATTTTACGTCCAGGGACGTCCGGACCAAAACTGGACGTATATTGGACGTCGATAGGACGTCGTGTGTTACTAGGGTAATAGTGGTTCTTTAGCATTGTGACTTTTAAATATCTCACACTTGCTACAATTTCTTACCCAGACTTCTATACTTTTGTTCATTTGTGTAATATCTGTCTGGCTCTCTGTTGGGTTTTCTGAATGCCAAAATGACTCGAATGCAATAATCTTAGCATGCTCTCTCTCAATATTTTTGGGACTATAACTTTGTCTTTGTAAAATATTAGTCCGTCAAGTAAATAGAGTTAATTTTTTATATTAATTAACTATTATTTTATAATACCTAATTGAATCGCTTACTCTTGACAAGGTTTTGGGCCACCCTTATATACAATATTTCTTTACTAGTTTCAGATCTTCATCAGCATCCACTTCAGTCCTAAATTGCTCTCTCTTCTCATCAGTCATGTCAATAGTATGAACTATTTCTGTAATAAATTTATCATCATCCACCTAATATTTTATAAAATTCCTCGATAGTAAATCTGCCACATGCATGAACTTGCCTGGCTTAAATTTTACCTCTATGTCATATTTAGATAATCTTACCCTAATCCTTTGTAATCTCGGAGACATTATGTCCGCAATGCCTTTATGCATTAATGCCTCCAAAGGCTTATGGTCAGAATCAATTTGCACTTTTCTTCCGTAGATAAAATTGTGAAATTTATTGCGTGCATATAGGATTGCCAAGAACTCCTTTTCAATTAGACTCATATTTGACTCTGCTGTCGTTAGCGCCCTAGATGCAAATGCTACCGGTCTGTTATTCTGTAAGAGTGCCACAATTAAATATTATTACTCATGGTATACAGCCAGCTACAGCAACTTAGTATCCTTGTGGATTTTAAATGTAAATATTGGAAAATTGTTTGAATCTCTTTTAAGGACATAACTATTTTATCTGAGGAAGTCCTACAGCATTGGACCAGTAGCTTCTCACGTTTTGGCATTTTTACTAACGACATGTATACAGAGATGTCAACATATTGTTTTATATTATTAGTAGTAAGCATCGCAAGTTTACTAGGATTAGTTTTTGTCGAATACAAATTAGATTCCGTATTGATTTTTTCAGAAAGACTCTCATCAAATACATACTTAAAGAAGCTATAAGATGTTGAGAGGTTAAGAATATTTTTGGGAAGCTTAAATTTTCCCCTAAAAGTATTATTTATGGAATTAATTTCACTATCTGAATACCCACTACTGGTTGATTCTTCTGGTTGAACTCGCCCTCACTATCCCTCAAATTTAGGATTGCTTCCTCAAGCTGTCTTTGTGTAAGAGGTCTGAAGCGGTGATATATTGCTAAAAGGTATATTTTGTTTAAGCACAAGTAATTCAAAAATAACTCACAAATATTTCAAATATTTCAAAAAACAAAAAATGATACCAATCACACAGATTGAATGTTCATAACCAAAAGTCGTTATTTATTCTTCAAATAATTAAAAAACCAATATTTCCAACTTCTTATGGGACAAATACACACAAATTAGAAATGTTTGGAAAGATTTTTAAAGTCCCCGCCTATTGTGAAATCAGACTTAGATAGTCCATATACCACCCACACGTTTCCCCTTCGTTTAATTTATCTGTGATCACGATACACACATACACGGTATGACAGCATGGTACAATGAATACACAAGGTATGATATTGCTCATGACATTTGACAGCTGGCCCAGGAGTGTGACGTAGTCAAGACCGCCCGAACCACCTCGAACCCATTAAACACATTAATTTTGAAATTATGGTCAAAAAATGATCTAATTTTTTTTAAATGTTTTGTTTTCGTTATAATTGAATAAAAAATATATTTTCAGTAGCGTAAAACCTTTACTTTTCCTAGGGATTCAGGCGAAATATTTATTTTTGTTTTCATACATATACTAATAATATAAGTACTCTTTTTGTATGCAAATCCGTTGAAATTTAAAAATTTTCTGCAGAGGAAATACTGTGAATAGGTAAATAGTAGTAGATTTGCTTATTCTGATTCACTGTTACTCACTTCCAAGCAGTTTTACTGAAATAAAAACAAAATAGATTACAATAAAGAAAAATCTGTTTTACAGTTCAGTATGGTATTTTAGATGAGTTATAATGAAATTTAGTAAAATAAAAAATATACACATTACTATAACCTACCGATTATTATATGCAAAATTTACTTATCAAACAATATAATATGAAAATAAGACACAAATTAGTTCAAACGCAAAACACAATAAATATCGACTTCAGACGACTTTACACCGGCAAGACAGAAAGCTTGTATAAAAACAAAAGTTCAACAATAATATCGGTTATCAATGGTGACTATTGCAAATGGCAAGTTATGAGATAATAAATATATTTTAAAGTAACTCAATACTGACTGAGTCATCTATTTTATAATAGAAAAATAATTTAGATATATGCTTACATATGTTTCTTTATACAAATATCCACTTCGTAAGGGCTTAAAAAATTTGACGGGTAAAATTTAACCGGCGGCCGTATCCCAGACGAGCGCGTAAAAAATTACCAGTAAGGGGCGCCTGTGTCTGAGACTTGTGTGTACTTGTGGTGTTTAGTAACTGTTTATTTATACTGTATAGTATTTTTTGTACCTTTTTCAAAGTGCGCTGTGCAATTGCTTGTTGCAATAGTGACAATGAAGATAAAATCTTTAGGTTTCATACATTTCCTAAAGATAGTGTGACCAGAAAACTGTGGATTATAAATCTTGTTGTAGATAGAATAATTTTCATTGTAATACTGCAAGAATTTGTTCTACACATTTTAAAACTAAAGATTATCAAAGAAATCTACAACAGGATTTCTAAAAAGGGTCTAAAACTCAAACCTGAGGCAGTACCTAGTCTTTATTTGCCTAAATCAAAATCGGCTACCCTTTTAACCAACCAAAAGAAACGCGTACAAAGAGCCGAACACAGAGAGTCCAAAAAGTATGTTGAGCAGCTTCTTACTACTTCTAGGTCAACGACGTAAGTCTAAATCTTTATTTGTATTAATTATTAGTCATGAAACCTTAAATGGTTCTTTCATATCGATTTGTTAAGTAAGAAACTAGCCTCAGCCTGCTATGCAATTTGCAATAAGAACTGTTTCGGAGGAAATCAATTTAGCGTCTTCCAAAATAACATATTTTTCTTTGTTAAATCATGTTATCATTATTAAAATATATGATGTTATCATTATTATAAACAATACTAAGATAATTTTATTTGTGAACATAACAAAAGATGTCATTTAAAATGTTGTGCAATATTGTGTGACCTCACTATACTCATATTCGATTGCCAGCTAGATCATTCGATATAAATAAAGTTGACTTTATCATTATTTATTTTGATTTTGTGTTTAGTTCAGTAGGTATATACGTACAAATTTTGTGTACCTTCAATACCACTTGTTTGTATCTTTTTAAACATCTGAAATATCGAACTCTGGAGTATAAGTTAATTAACCTGTACCTACGTGTAATAAAAGATAATTAAAACTTGTTTTATAAAGGATATCTATGGTAACAAAATAACTGTACAAAAATCAATAAATTTAAATTAACTTCAAAAATGTATTTATGATTAAATATTATAATAACATAATTTTATCATCTCTTTATAATTACTATAATTAAATTAGCCAAATTATATAAAAAAAAAACTTAAAATTAAAAGTCTTTCCTATACAACTACATTCAAATGTTGCGGGAATAAGGGTTCTGGACTACATCATGCGCGAAAGCGAACCCATTTTGGATTATTATGTATCATACCTTGTGTATTTATTGTACCATGGTGTAACAGTATTAAGAACGGTTTAACTCAGAAATATGTAAGGGAGATGTCTCGTACATATCTCTGGTTTAACTAGAAGGATAGTTCCATCATCCAAATATATCTGTCACAGCACCATGTGGCTGTGACCAGGTGGCGTATTTTGGGGATTACGAGCAATTATTGTTAATATAAACTTTTATTGAAGACACATTTGAGATTTAAAGATTTAAAACGAAAAATTAACGTTTTGTTTTTATAAATAATCAGATTAGAAAACAGTACCTAAGAAATAGACTTGTCGCACCACCAAAAAACTACCCGTTTTAAGAGGTTTGCGTAGGTTGGATTCGATTTTATTTGCTTTTATTTTATACAGAATACAGTATTACAGTTACTTAAATATTATATATGCAATAATAACAAACTTGCAATATCAACACAATAACAACATGACGTTAATTGCCTACTTCATACTGTCTCTTATTTCTTTTTTTTCGTGGCCCAACACCACTTTGCCTTTCATCCAACAAATTGTTCTAATAGGTAAAGGCAATCTCTGACATACTCCCACCTGAGGAATATTCTGATAAAGTAAAATATTGCTCATAAAATCTAAAAGAGACATACTACAAAACCATTATACAAAAAATTAAAAATTGCTAATAAGTATACAGTTTTTGACAATCACTGCTCCAAATAATGTTTAGGTACTTTGGAAGCCCGTCCCGTACGTGTGATTTTCATTTCAGAAACCTTTGCACTATTTGTCGGAATACTGACTTTAAACACTCCCGCACTCTCACAGTATTCGTCTTCGGAACTGGAGTCTCTCCAACTCAGGAACATGTGGGGTACCATTTAATTCACTGTCATCCTTCATTGACGTCTTCACATCATTCTGAAGCTCGAACTCAGGAATAGTACAACACACTAGTAGGTAAAGACGCTGGACAGGTCTCAATAACTATCCCTTAACTGACTTAACTTTGCACAGTCGAACACTTCCATCTTTACCAGGAAAAAGTTCAACAACTTGTCCCATAGGCCAATCTAAACGTTTACTGCCATCGTTGCTGACAAGTACAATTTCATTAAGAGCGATCTGACCGTGAGTTTTATTCGCGCTAACCAGTTTTAACTGTCCAAACTGTTCCAAACGGAATCGCTTAGGAAGTTCCTCTCGCAAAGTCTGAACTCGACGCACTTTCCGACACGATGAAGCATTGTCTATAGCATCACAAGCTGGTAGCCTCCAGTCCACCTGATCCCGCAAAAACATCGCTGGTGTCAAGACAACTAACTCTTTAGGATAATCCCATAAATACGTTAATGGTCGCGAATTAATTATTGCCTCACACTCACATAACAAGGTTAGCAAAGTCTCATAGTCCAAACTGGCACGACCTAGTGTTTTTCTCATTAAATGTTTCATAACACCAATGAAACGCTCCCAGAATCCTCCCCACCAAGCTGCTGTAGGTGGGTTAAAATGCCAACGAATATGTTGCACAGACATCTCACGAGTAGTAACGTCCCAGTCCAGACATGATGCTAGATGCTTTCCAGTGTACCTCCGGCACAATACACATTTGGAGATAACAGATCTTACGCTACGCCTTCCTGAGAGAATCCAAAACTTTTCTCGGAGCAAACTTAAAGTAGATTGGACCCCAACATGACAAGACTTTAAGTGATAATGCCTCATTAACTTAATGGTTACCTCATGTTTAGATTGCAGTACGACTGGAAAACGGTAATACTGAGTATCTTCTCCGTTACAAACTCTAGATCTCAATCTAATCAAACCCCCTTCTTCATAAAATGGGTCAAGGTGATTAATCCTTTTATCATCGACACCTGAGAAGCTTTCCTGCTGCACTTTTGTCAAAATAAATTTCTCTGCAGCTTCAAACTCTTCAGAGGTCAACTCACCTTTGTACTTCTGGTCACCTTTGCGACAATTTTTTACAAAACGTTGAATCCAAGCCACCATTCGTACCATCTCAGTATATTGTGAAAAGTAGCTAAAATGCCAGTCACACGAATTATAAACATTAATACGAGATGTCACCAAAGTCTTCCTACGCTCGGCATTAACTTCTTCTTCATCAGAAGTAGCCGCACTAGATGGCCACTTATCATGGCTTTCATATAACCACTTCGAACCCTCACACCATCTTGACTGAAACAAGTCTAGCAGTGCACCCTCGTGATGGCAAGTCTGCAGGGCAGGATTGACCACTCCTGGTAGGTGACGCCAGCTTTCCATTGAAGTTAAGCTACGAATTTCTTTAACTTTGTTCAATACAAAAACTCCCCATTCTTCTTAGCGTTGTATTCAGGAAATAACAGTGCTTGAGTCACTCCAAGAAAAGGATTCTATATTTCCGGACAAGTTCGGAACAAGTTCCGGACAAGTTCGCTCTGCAACTTGAACATACAAACGGGCACCTGTAGTTGCAGCTATCAGCTCCAGACGTGGAATAGACATTTTCGAGGTAGATTTCTTAATTGGAGCCAATCTAGCTCTCGAGGCCAATAGAGATACAAATACTTTACCAGAATAACTCACTTGCAAAAGATGGCACAAGCATAGGCCAGTTTGCTTGCATCACAAAAAACATAAATACTTCAATTTTGTAATGTCTCACCATTCATTTGTACCCATCGAGGCAATTCAATCTTCCCAAGATAAGGTAAATCTTTCAACCAAATTTTAAACTTTTCAGAGATAACTTTATCCAGTGGTTCGTCCTATGCCAAGCTCTTCTCCCACAACTTTTGTAACATAAGTTTGGGTACTAATAGAACTGGACATAAATATCCAATAGGATCAAACACTTTCTGTGCTATAGAAACAATTCTACGTTTAGTCACTACCATATTTTCCAAGTCAGTATCCTCTCTTAAGAATTTCATATTAACTATCAAAACATCTCGTACAGGATGCCAGGTCATACCAAGAACAGGACATATCTCTTCAGTTCTACTAACTTCATCATTTCTTGTACGCTCCCACCCTCTTAGTTCGAACTGTCCCTCTGCCATAATTGCTACAGAGTCTGTAATGAACCTTGACACCATCTCTTCATCAGGTAAACTTGTAACACAGTTGTCCACATAGAAACTTTTATCTTAACCTCTTCACAACATCTAAAGTATTTTAGCCCTTTTCCAGTCTAGAAAAGAGCCCTTTTCCAGGTATCTTGCTAAGTGGTACTCTAGTATCATTCCTAACAAAAATGGACTACTGTAAATACCGAATACTACACGTTTATGACGAGAAACTACTGTCTGACCTTCTGTGTCAACCCATAAAAATTTGAGGAAATCACAGTCCCTTTCGTGCACACCTATTTGTTGAAATGCCCTTTTAACAGCAGAAATAACTCCTATTTTGTTTTCTCTAAACCTTACAAACATTGAAGGAATTAACTGAATTAGATTTGGACCTTTCTCGAAACAGTGGTTTATTCTTTGAATGTGCAGATGCATCAAACACTGGACGTACCTTGGTAGTACTTTCTTCCTTTACTACTGGGCGGTGAAGTAAAAAAATGTCCTAGACTGATCAACATCATTTAACTTTCCAACTAATTCAATTATACCCTCAGCTTGCCAGTCAGCAAAAACATCATCATAACTTTCAAAAAGACCATCACCTTTCAGCTTTTGAAGAGTGGAATTTAGTCTTTTCTCCGACAACTCACAATTACTGGGGAGAGGAGGGTGACCATCCAACCAAGGAAGACGAATCTCGTACCGGCCCATCTTATCTACACTTACAGTCTGCATAAAAAAATCCCTAGCAGCTAAAGCAGCCTCCTCTTTGGTATGTCTATCTGTAGGCTCTTTAATACCAATTGCTTTCAACTCCCAAAGCTCACTTAAGGAAGCATCCTTTATGAGAAGATTCAATGTGGACATGACAACATCAGAATGTTTACTACTTGTAGGTATTTTTCCCATAAGTGTCCATCCAATGAGAGTTTCTATAGCTACTAGCCCACAATCTAGCTTATGACGACCTCCTGTATACAAATAACCAACGACATCTGCTCCCAGCCACAGTTCAATTGGTCCAGGTTAGAGGTCATCAGATAAATCAATATTAAGGTTCTTGGCTTGTTCCCTCCATGGACCATGAAATACTGGAGCTACATCACTACAAATTGTTAGTTGATCTAAGGCCTCAAAACAATAAGTAAAGTTCTTACCCTGTATTGTGACTTCATAACATATGAGAGTTTGAAACTTCTGACCCTCCAAACAGACAATGAACAATTTTTTCCTGTCGTTTAACTGGATAACCTTATTTTAAAGCTGTGTCCTTTAATATATATGATCTTTGTGACCTACTATCAATTAAGGCACGAACAACTCTACTTTTACCAAAGATACCAATTAAAGTGACTCTCAATGTTTGCAAAAATACATGACCTTTAGTTTGGTTAGTCAAAACCTGGTCGTTTATGACATCCTTAGAAAACATGTTCTCATTTTGACTATTACGATGCTTACCTTGACTTACTGTGAAACTGAGGCACATCAAGACTACATGAGCTTGGCTGCAGATAACACATCTTAGCCTTGTTTTACATCTTTTTGTTTGATGTCCCACTTTTAGACATCTAAAACAAGCCGTCTTCCCAATGAGAACATCCCTTTTTTGAACAAATGTCATTTTTTGTGCCCTAAAGCAATCTTCACTACCATGTGTACCTGAACAAAAGACACATGCTGAAATTTCACAATTAATTAGATTAGCAGCAGTTGGAAAACCTGATGCCACTTCGTCAAACAGTCCAAAACCTTTAGCAGCTAAAGCAATCGTTTGTTCATTCTCTACTTCATTTCTGAGAAAAGTCATCAACAATTTCAACCTGTTTTCCAATGTTCCATCTCTACAGTCAATATTTGTGACGCGTTGCCATACCCTAAGCAATTCCTGAGATAAACAAGATTGGATTAATGGAAAAAGCATTGCTGAACACTTGTGAGATGTGAAACCTAATGTCTCCAGTGCTCGCAATTGAGTTTCAATGCTGTCATATAGTTTAGATATATCAATCTTTTGTTTAGATACAGACTTACTCAAAATAAGTTTTAATAACTCTCTAATGTATACTTCTAGCGGTAAGTCGTCTCTGCCAAACCTGCTTTGCATACTTCCATAATTTTACTATAAATGTCAGCCATAGCTGGATAGCTCTCTACTAGTTGACGTGCTCTACTACCTAGTACTGTGGCTTGAATTAAATATTCTATCTTATCATGGCAATCAATAGAATCGTCCTCGTGAATCTTTTTGAATTGTGCCCAGAATGCCAACCAACCTTTGATACTGCCATCATATTTTTTTCTAAATTTTCTCATACCTGTTAACTCTGGCTCATCTGTATTCTGGGACACTGCACTATGCCTACTGGATGCTTCAGTCTTCGTTTCTTCCATCAGCTTGTTATATCTTGTTCTACACTTGGAAAACTTTCTCAAATACACATAATTCAGTAATTTGGGGATCAATTAACTGTAACTCCTTAAACTTACATTTTATCAGTTCCCTGGACACTTCTATTGACTTGTAGTCCAATGATTATGCTTTCATAAAAACTTCTAACTCGTTGGCCGTATGCGTAAAAATAGCCATTAGTACTCTTCTGGTTTTCTTTCTACTTTCCAATTCTGCTGCCATAGTGCGTTTTTAGTAAACGTTCTCAATACAAATCACAAACCAAAAGAACGCGGTAAAAACTCACTGGCCCAGAAATACAAAATTCACACCGAAATCCAACTCAAAAAGTCCTGTCACGGTCGCCACAATGTCGCACCACCAAAAAACTACCCGTTTTAAGAGGTTTGCGTAGGTTGGATTCGGTTTTATTTGCTTTTATTTTATATAGAATACAGTATTACAGTTACTTAAATATTATATATGCAATAATAAAAAACTTGCAATATCAACACAATAACAACATGACATTAATTGCCTACTTCATACTGTCTCTTTTTTCCTTTTTTTTGTGTGAACTTTGAAGGATATTGCAATGATATTTATTTAACTGTTGTCTTTTGTCTTTATTAAAAGGTTGTACAATAATACATAATTTATTTAAAGGCGAGCGTAACAATTAAAATCGCGGCCGCGGGTCTTTAGAATTAACTAACTCCTTCAATAAAAAATCCATTATTATATATGAAACCACAACTGGCCTAGAATTCAGGAGAACCCCTCTGATGTATACTAGAAGGTCATCGTCTGACCGGTTTTCTTTCTGCCAGCTGGTAGAATTCTCTCGTACAATCTACAACATATTAGTGAATTAGTCATAATATATTTACGGTTATTTTTAGGCCATGATATTTATGGTAACATTGCCCCCCTCTTAAAAGATGGTTCCTAAAACGATATGCTGGTATCGGCAACTGGACCCTTTTTTACAACTTCCAGTTGTATAAAAATGACAAGGGACGGTTTTCTCTCCGCACCAGTAACTATGTGGATTGCGACAGACTAACACCTGGACTTCGGTGTCTTTAAAGATCTCTTCCACCATATTTCGGATAACCCTCCAATCTAATTGGCGGCACTTCAACTTTGGCATGGCTAACTTTTGCACGTCGGACTCTAGCACGTGCTCTCTCAATTGAAGTAAAGCTTCCCATACGTCTCGGTAGGTAGGTTGGTCACGGGCAGTGTCTTTTGTTACCAGGTAGAAAAGGTAACGTGATGCATCTTGGAGTTTCAAGGTTTTACCGGGAGCTGGCACTTGGCATTGAAGTTCTGCAACTCGACCAAACTTCCTTCGAAAGACGGATGCCAACCCTGGTGCGTCTTTGATACTAGCCGGGATGGTAAGGGCCAGCGAGTGGTCATCGGGGAGCGCGAGTAGATCTTGCTTTTCTTCAGTGGTAACACCATGTCTTGCTTTACCGGTACCTCCATAGGCACCCATGAATTCCTCAAACGTGAGGTCAGACACATCTTGGACTTGGTTTACTTCCACTTCTCCATCTACGTCGTGGTCACCTTCGAAAGACGCCAGCCGGTTATGGTGTACTATCATCGGCTTTCCCCTCGGAATCTTGCTTATTCGGTAGATGACATCGTTGATCTTCTCCATAATGAGATATGGACCTTCCCAAAACTGCTGCAATTTGGGAGAACAACCTTTTCGCTTCTTGGGATTATACAGCCAGACTTTGTCGTTCTTCTTAAAACAACCCTTTTCGGCTTGTGTATCGTACCGTTTCTTCATTCGGTCGCTAGCGATCTGAAGGTGGGAACGGACCAACTCATGTACATCGTCCATTCTTCTTCGTAATTCGATCGCATAATCTTCACCTGCTACATCTTCTCCAGGTCGACAGCCAAACTCTAAATCACAAGGTAGTCGCATTTCGCGTCCAAATAGGACTCTGGCTGGTGTCTGGCCTGTTGATTCGTTAACAGCAGATCTGTAGGCCATTGTGAAGAACGGAAGGTATTGGTCCCAGTCTCGCTGATGATCGAACACCGTCTTTGTCAAATACTTGCCGAATGTCCTATTCATCCGTTCTACCATACCATCAGATTGCGGATGATATGCTGTAGTTCTTGTTTTCTTCATGCCTAGTCTATCGCATATTCCTTGGAATAGATCGCTTTCGAAGTTCCTGTCTTGGTCACTATGTATCTCCAAAGGCACTCCAAATCGGCTGATATATTCTTGGATCAACTTATCTGCAACGGTGGCGGCCTTCTGGTCTGGAAGTGCGTAAATCTCGACCCACTTAGTAAAGTAATCCATTACTACCAACATGTACTTGCCTCCATTTTCACTTTCTGGAAATGGCCCAGCGATGTCCAAAGCTATTCTTTCAAACGGGCTTCCAACATAATATTGTCTCATAGGAGCTCTCCTTTTTCGGTAAGGCCCGTTACTCGTGGCCCAAATAGTACATTTCTTACACCAGTCTTTTACATCGTCGGAACTGTTCATCCAATAAAACCGTTCCCGAATTCGCTGAAGGGTTTTCTTTACACCAAAATGCCCTCCCGATGGACTGTCGTGTAACTGACGAAGTACTTCGGCTATTCTGCTCTTTGGGATCACCAACTGTCTTCTCTTCTCTGAACCGTCATCATTTTCCAGGACTCGTTTGAGCAAGCCATCTTCGATGATAAATGAGTCCCACTGGGCCCAATACGTCTTAACTACTGAGCATAGGTTTGATATTTCCTGCCAAGGTGGTCGACGGTTTTCCTCTTTCCATTTTCGGATTTTCTGTATAACTGGATCTCTCTCTTGTTCTTCTCTTATCTTAGTAGGCGTCCAGTCGTCGTTGACAATCGTCGTTCTTAGCACTGCTGCTTCCTTGGATTCCGTTTTGTTGCAGTGGGAACACTCTGCTGGGCATGGCCTTCTGAAAAGAGAATCAGCGTTTCTGTGACTAACTCCGGCCCGGTGCTCAATCTTAAAATCGTATTCTTGGAGTCGTTCGATCCACCTGGCTATCTGACCCTCTGGATTCTTAAACTGCATCAACCATTTAAGGGCGGCATGGTCGGTTCGGATTAGAAACTTCCTACCATAAAGGTATCGATAGAAGTGCTCTACTGATTTTACTACTGCTAGAAGTTCTCTTCTCGTGACACAATAATTCCGCCCAGGTTTTGAAAGAACTTTACTAAAATATCCGAGGACTCGTTCCTGTCCTCCTTGAATCTGAGACAGCACTCCTCCAATTCCCACATTACTTGCATCTGTATCTAAGATGAACTCTCCTTCTAGCAGTGGATACCCTAAAATTGGTGCTGTTATTAAATGCTTTTTCAAGGTCTCAAAGGTATTTTGGCAGTCTGTATCCCAGCGGTAATCTTTCGCTTCCTCCGTAAGTCGCGTTAATGGCTTAGCGATATCTGCAAACTTCTTAATAAACCTCCGGTAGTAAGTACATAGTCCAAGAAAACTTCTCACTTGATGTTTGTCAGTTGGTTTTGGCCATTCCTTAATGGAATCGATTTTTCCCTTATCCACGGCCACTCCTTCTTTACTGACTATATGACCCAGATAATTGACTCTACCTTGAAATAGCTGGCACTTCTTGGGGTTTAGCATCAATTGGGCAGCTTTAAGTCGATTAAAAACGTTTTCTAAATTCCTCAAATGATCTTCGAATGTCTCCCCCAAGACGATTATGTCATCTAAATAAACCAGGCATGTTTTCCAAGATAACCCTCTCAACACATTTTCCATAAGCCTCTCAAATGTCGCAGGAGCATTACAGAGTCCAAATGGCATAACGTTGAATTGCCACAATCCAGATCCTGTGGTGAAGGCTGTCTTTTCTTTATCTACTGGGTCCATTTCTACCTGCCAGTATCCAGACTTCAAATCCAAAGTAGAAAACAATTTACTTCCAGCCAATGTGTCCAATGTGTCATCGATCCGAGGCAGAGGATAACTATCTTTCTTGGTAACGTTGTTCAGCGACGTTGTTCCACACAGAACCTCGTCGTTCCGTCTTTCTTCTTAACCAGGACCACCGGAGAGACCCATGGGCTTGTAGAAGGTTCTATCACCCCGTCTTTCTTCATTTCCTGAACAATCGTTTCAGCTTCCTCTCTTTTCGCCTGTGGTAATCGTCGAGCTGTTTGACGAATTGGCTTAGCATTACCAGTATCAATTTTATGCTTAACAACGGTAGTTCTTCCCGTCTTTCCTCCTTTCGGTACGAAAATATCACGATACTGCCGAAGAAATTCCCTTAATTTCCTTTTCTCCATCTGATTTAGAGACTGTCCTGCAACTGCAACCATTTGGTCGAATTTGTTGTTGGAATTATCAGATGTTGTCGCCTGACGGATTATGGATGTCACAGGTACACAAGTTCCTACTTTTGTCTCTTTCTTTATGGTCACTGGGTAGTCGTTGACATTGATAAGTCTCACAGGAATTTCCTTAGCCGAAGTCACCAATTCCTTTCCAATTGTGATTTCACGGCCAACCTCATCGTCGTGGTTCCAAGGCTCCATCATAACAGGTGTCCCTTCGTCTACAATTCCCTGTAGTCGCGCTACTATGATCGTTTCGCTTCTCGCAGGCACGACTGTATCTTCTGTAATGGCTGCTTGCACAGTGTTGTCATTATGTGGATGAAGAAATACCTCCTCGTTGCCAACTTTGATTACCTTATTCTTAAAATCCAATTGGAATCCATGCATATTCATTACGTCCATTCCTAATATAACATCCCACTTCTGACACCACTGCAATGATATTTATTTAACTGTTGTCTTTTGTCTTTATTAAAAGGTTCTTATTTTAATTTATTAAAAAGCACGATAACTTATATTAATTTATTTTAACTACTCAATAATACATAATTTATTTAAAGGCGAGCGTAACAATTAAAATCGCGGCCGCGGGTCTTCAGAATTAACTAACTCCTTCAATGAAAAGTCCATTATTATATATGAAACCACAACAGGCCTAGAATTCAGGAGAACCCCTCTGATGTATACTAGAAGGTCATCGTCTGACCGGTTTTCTTTCTGCCAGCTGGTAGAATTCTCTCGTACAATCTATAACATATTAGTGAATTAGTCATAATATATTTACGGTTCTTTTTAGGCCATGATATTTATCGTAACAATATCATCATATTCGCACAAACTGTATGTTGTAAAAACAACCTGTATAATATTGTAATAGTATAGTTATTTTATCAAATTGTGCGCTCAGGTCGTCAGCTATCGTGTTAACGTGTGTGCGACTGATTCCCTACATCAGGGACCCGTCCTCCCCTCGTTATATAACTTAGGACAGACAGTGCTAATTTGCCTCTCGGCAAGTAAAGACGGGCTGGGGTGCACAAATGGTGGAAAGGGTAAACTTTGTTGCCAAACTATCCACATTTAAGAGAGGCGTATTTGAACACCTAATTGCTTCAAAATATTTATTAAGGACCACTGAAGCAATAAAACAATTAAAATGTATTCGATTTATTTATAGTGAACTTAAGGGCTAATTCAACATTGATAATTATCGCAATTCTGATAATACTAAAAAGAGTTATACAAATATCATTAGCTTTACAGTGCTGGGAGGCAGTAACAGAGATACATAGAATTGAGAGAAACAAACTGATATACGTTTAACACAAAACACCGGGGTTACAAGCGCATTTATCACTTACGCACCACGCACTTTTCGGGATCACACCCCAGCCCGTCTTTACTTGCCGAGAGGCAAATTAGCACTGTCTGTCCCAAGTTATATAACGAGGGGAGGACGGGTCCCTGATGTAGGGAATCAGTCGCACACACGTTAATACGATAGCTGACGACCTGAGCGCACAATTTGATAAAATAACTATACTATTACAATATTATACAGGTTGTTTTTACAACATACTGCCCCCCGTTGAAGCACTAGCTTTAACATTATAAAAAGCATTAAAAAGAAAAGAGTACATAAAAAAACCAATATGAGTAATAGTATACAAACAACATATGAGTAAAAGTACTAAACCTAATAACATTAACATAATCCTTCACTAGGAAGGGGACACAATTTTGTTATCGTGCGTTTGAAAATCCCATCCTTAGTTTTAATAGATGCAATTCTCACTCGGCCATCTTTACCCGGAAAGACATCCATCACTCGTGCCAATGACCAGTAGAGAGGAGGGAGATTATCTTCTTTAACTAACACAAGGTCATTGGGTTCTAAATTTTTGAATGGGAGAAACCATTTTGGACGATTTTGAAGTCGATTCAGATAATCAGTCGACCACTTTTTCCAAAAAAGTTGCTGGAGCTTAGAGAGATTTTGCCAGATGCTATGTCTATTTTCCGGGATAGATGTATACTCCTGGTCGGGTAGCGAGGTGAGAGACCTTCCAATTAGGAAGTGACCAGGGGTAAGATATGTGAAATCGGAGGGATCATTAGAGAGGGCACAAATGGGCCGAGAATTAAGTACGGCTTCAATTTGGGTAAGCACGGTACTGAATTCCTCGAATGTAATTTTGAGATTGTCCAACAATCTATAGATATGATGTTTAGCGCTCTTTATAGCGCTCTCCCAGAGTCCTCCATGATGAGGAGATCGAGGTGGTATTGTTTTCCACCGAATTTGAGAGGAGGCTAAAAATGCCTGAATAGAAGAGTTAGTTTCCTTATTTTTCAAGAAATTATAGAGTTCGAATAACTGATTTTTAGCCCCAAGAAAGTTTGTCGCATTATCAGAGAATATAGTCTGAGGGAGACCTCTTCGACTGATAAAGCGCTTGAGAGTAAGAAGAAACGCTTCTGTTGTGAGCCCACTGACTAATTCTATATGAACCGCACGTGTGGATATACAAACAAATAGAGCTATGTATGACCTTATCAAGGGACTTTTACGAAGTTTAGTGGCCTTTATTAGAAAGGGACCACCAAATCCAAACCTACATGAGCAAAAACTTGAGCAGAGCATAAGCGTTTCTTAGGTAAATCAGACATGATTTGAGCTAAGGGTTTGGCATTAAACTTGAAACAAACATGACATTCGTGGACTATCCTCTTAATCTCCCCTAGACCATTTAAGGGCCAATATCTAAGGCGAACTTGAGAGAGGGTATTCTGAGGACCTGCATGATGGAGCCTAAGATGTTCTTTTTTGAGAATTAGACGAACAACATGATTTTTCGAGGGGAGGAGGAGAGGATATTTTTGATCAAATGTAACTTCGGAATACCTAAGACGTCCACCTACACGGAGCATTTCATTTTTGTCAAGAAAAGGAGCAAATTATAAGAGAGACTTATTAGAAATAATCTTATTGCCTTTGAGATCAGCAATTTCTGAGGAGAAACTTGAGTTTTGCAATAATTATATAATTTTCATTTCGGCATTTTGAAGTTCAGATACTTCAAGTGCACCGGATAATTTTTGAGTGCCAGACTTTGCGTTATTACCAAATCTGAGTACATAAGCTATAGTCCTTACATATTTCGTGAAACTGGAGAACCTTTCAGAAAGCATGACAAAGAAATCAAATTGAGCACTTCGAGTGTGAAGAACAACTTTTCTTTCTTCAGGTAATTTATTAGAATTAAACTTCGGACTATATTCAGACAAATTTAGGTCAAATGTTTGCAAAAGCTGAGGACCGTGAAACCAAAGAGTGGAGTTGAGTATGTTAGAGGGCATCATTCCTCTGGAGAGGAGGTCAGCAGGGTTGTCTTTAGACTTTACGTGTCTCCAATGAGAGTGAGAAGAATTTTCTTGAATTTGAGCTACTCTGTTGGCGACAAATTGATTCCATCTGGAGTGATGTGATCTGAGCCATGCCAAAACTATCTCAGAATCGCTCCATATGTTTATAGAGGTAATAGAGGGCAATTTATTATTTATGATATCAACCACCTTTGTGGTGAGCTTGCTAGCCAATAAAGCACCCATAAGTTCCAGCCTTGGAAGCGTTATGGTCTTTAAAGGAGCAATACGACTTTTCGAAGCAATGAGAGAGCACGAGACATTTTTTGATTTGTAGATAACCCATATATAACAACAAGCAGCGTATGCTTTCAAACTTGCGTCAGAAAAAGAGTGAATTTCAATAGAAGAAATTTCATGACATGAGAAAAGACATCTGGGTATGCTTATGTCTTTGAGAGCAGCGAGATCAGTTATAAACTTCAACCATTCATTTAAAATATTTGAATCCACGGAGTCATTCCAATTAATTTTAGAAATCCAATTTTTTTGCATAATAATTTTAGCAAGAACACTTACGGGATTAATGAGCCCTTGTGGATCAAAAATTTGAGCGATAATAGAGAGTACTTCCCTTTTTGTGTAATTATCCTTTATTGATAATTTAGGTACAGAAATTGAAAATGTATCAGTACTGGGGTTCCAACAGAGACCTAAAACCTTATTAAAAGCATTCTCTGGTGAAATAACATAGGCAGAGTTTGTAGAGAGAGTAGAAACATTTTCCAAAAACATTTTTGAATTAGAGCACCATTTATGAAGAGAAATGCATGCCTTGTTGAGTAGGTCAGTTATCTCATTATGAGCCTTAAGAAGAGTTTGCGTGTCATCTACATAGCAGCCTGTTAAGAGAGCATCGGAGGCCAATGGGTAGTTGTTTTGATGAGTTTTAGCTAATTCCATCAAACAACGAGTACTTTGAAAGCTTGCGCTTTTTGTTCCATAAGTTACGGTTTGAAGCTCAAGACATTCGATGTCCTGTTCTGAAGAATCCCGCCAGAGGATATTCTGCAGGAATGTGTGATCAGGATGAATTTGGACCTGCCTGTACATTTTTTGTATGTCGGAAGTTAAGACATAGGTATACAATCTAAACCGAAGGAGAATGTCGAAAAGTTCAGGCTGAAGAGTTTTTCCTTTCAACAGGATGTCATTAAGAGAACAGCCACTGGAACTTTTCATGGAGCCGTCAAAAACCACCCGTAATTTGGTAGTTAATGATTCTTCTTTTATGACAGAGTGATGAGGTAAAAAGTATTTATTTTCTAAGCGCACATTTGTGAGAGAAAGAGGAACCTTTTTGGCATGTCCAAGAGAAACATATTCATTGATGAATGCTTTATATTGAGAGTATACATTTTCGTGTTTTAAGAGTTTATTTTCTAAACTAATAAACCTTTTCCTAGCCATATTGTAAGAATTGCCCAGCATTTTATGTGCTGTTTCAGAAATGAGAGGAAGCTTTACCTGAAACCGACCAGAAGGTAGAATTTGAGTTGTTTCAGTGAATATTTGTTCAGCCAGATCCTCAGAGGAGGAGATTTTAACAGAGGGGGTCACTTCTTTGACTTCGAAGAATTGTCGAATTATATTATCGAGCTTATCTTCCTCAGATGTGGACTGGACAAATAAAGAGACATTTGACTGTGTAGGGGACAACTGTGAGCGATAAATCCCTTTGTGAAGTGCGTAAGGAGGTAAAGAACCAAACATAATGTACCCGAAGTGTGTGTTCTGGAGAACAGGGAGTCCTTTACCTAAACGTATTAAACCATCCGATAACAACTCGCTATATATGTCACTGGCAAAAAGAAGATCTATATTTCCAGGGACAGAGTAGGTGGGATCTGCAAGAGTGACTGTAGAGGGGATATTCAATTTACTTCTGTTTATGGATAACTGGGGGAGTCTACAAGTTATGTTGTCTAAAATAACACAGGAGATTTTGAAACCATTACCATTTCTTTTGTATGGAAAAATTTCTAGATCGACCATTTTGTTCGAGAATGAACTATGTTCAGAGATAGTAGAGATTTGTAACCTTTTGCTGTAAGGAGAGAGATTTAATTTTTGAACCAAATCTTTAGAGACAAATGACGACTAAGATCCACTATCTAAAATACATCTAGCGTGTATGGGTACGCCATGCTTTGAATAAATAGTGACTAGAGCGGTTGCCAGCAGAACATCCTGTTTTATTGACAGAGCAGAGAGAGAAGTCATCACATTTGAGACCTGAGAGGTTTG
This sequence comes from Diabrotica undecimpunctata, assembly GCF_040954645.1. Lineage (NCBI taxonomy): Eukaryota > Metazoa > Arthropoda > Insecta > Coleoptera > Chrysomelidae > Diabrotica > Diabrotica undecimpunctata. The sequence goes on from NC_092811.1 coordinate 63,462,219, forward strand.
ATTTTGTCGTTAAAAAGATCTACTAGAAGAAGAGCTATTTTCATGGTCATTGTGCAAGAGTGTATGATGCCTTTTCTTACATATACTACATGAACGTTGAGACGAACAATTTTGAGAAAAGTGTTTAGTTCCTAAACAGTTGCGACATAGTTTGTTTTCATTAACAAATTTATACTTATTCTGTAAGAAAAGATTAGCAAATTTTGTGCATACATAAATAGTGTGTGTAGCATTATTACAAAATACACAAGTTTTGGAGTACGAGTTATTTTTATTACTTGCCGAAGAGAAGAGAACCGTTTTAGAGTGAGTTTTAATAACTTTTTTATCGTTATTATCTGAGGAGTTTAACTTTTCCATAATGTCACACTTTTTTTCTAAAAAATCAAAGAATTGATTTAGCGTGGGAATATCTTTTGACCCTAACTCGTATTCGAAAGACCGGTGAGTGGTAAAGTCCACTTTTTGCAAGAATATTTCTATTAATAAGAGATCCCAATGCTCGATGGGTACATTCATATTTTTTAGCGCGAGTAAGGTCTGTTTTGCGGTGACCAAAAATTCACGTAAGGCCTTTGCATTAGTTTTGACTAAGGATGGAACTTTCAAAAGACGCTGTATATGCAAACTAATTACGCGCGATTTGTTTTCGTAGCGATTTCGAAGAGTGTCTAACGCGATTTGGAAGTTTTCTTCTAAAACTTGGATGTTTTCTACCAACTGGAGAGGTTCTTTGCGTAGAAAAGATTTGAGATAAACAAAACGCTGGACGTTGTTGAGTTCCGGGTTATTAATAATTAACGTCTCGAAGAGCTGATAGAATGCACTCCATTCTGAGAAGCATCCTGAGAAAGTTTGAATTTTAGTTTCGGGAAGAGTCACTTTAGCACTGGCTAAACGTGGAGAAGTGGAACTGGACTGGTGTGAAAGAGGTTGGAGCATCTCCATTCTATGTTGAAGACCTGCTAGAGTTGAGAAGTATTTTTCTTCAATTTCTTCCCTATCGCTTTCTTCAGTGTTTGCTTCGTCCAGTTCCTCAATCTGATCCATGAGGTCATCATATTTAGCGTAGCAATTCGTTAGTTCAGTACGACGGAGTTGGAACTGCAAGGGACCCGTTTCTTGAGCAGAGTTATCCCTTAAGCAATTAGAGATACGAGAGATTTTTGATTTCAACGGTTTGCGTTGTTTCTTCAATTGATCCATTGCGGTTAGAGATGTATCGAAAGCTTTGCGAGATATTTATCTATGAGAGATACACGAGAAATAAAAAAATTTAGAGTCTAAAACACAGCTTAGTCCACCCCGTATAATAAACAAGAGTCTCAGAAAATAATGTCTGTACGAATCCTGCGAAATATAAACTCGTCCTGTATACTAATAATATGCGTTCGAACTTTTGAATGTCCCTGTACGCGTGATTATAAAAATATATCTTGGAACGAACTCACCAAATAGAAATGAATCGTAAAAAATCCATAAATCCATAGTCACATCACATGTTTCTTGTCAGCAATTTTACTTGATACCGGCCGGCGAAGAGCGATAAATCTAAGAATGTTGAGATGAACACTTCAAACACTTGCGTGGTGATGTAATGTTCCATGTACCGTGAGATTGTTTATCTTATGTTTTTATGCAAAGTTCTATTTTGTGAAGAGCACTTAGTAATGAGTTTTATTTTAATTTTTGTGGGAAAAGAATTAAATAAGAGAAAATTAATTTGATTTATAAAGATAAATCGGAAGAGGAATTGCGATAAACAATATCCGGCTCGAAGGACCACAAATGGTGGAAAGGGTAAACTTTTTTGCCAAACTATCCACATTTAAGAGAGGCGTATTTGAACACCTAATTGCTTCAAAATATTTATTAAGGACCACTGAAGCAATAAAACAATTAAAATGAATTTTTCCTTCGATTTATTTATAGTGAACTTAAGGGCTAATTCAACATTGATAATTATCGCAATTTTGATAATACTAAAAAGAGTTATACAAATATCATTAGCTTTACACTGCTGGGAGGCAGTAACAGAGATACATAGAATTGAGAGAAACAAACTGATATACGTTTAACACAAAACACCGGGGTTACAAGCGCATTTATCACTTACGCACCAGTGTACAAGGGTCAGTGGTGGTACTGTAACGAGTCCGTTACTTAAATAATCGTTTACCTTTTTTTGTGACTGGAATCTTTTAATTTAATTCCAAATTAAATTCATATTGAAATATTCTTAAACTAAATACTTAAATAACTCCCAGTAAATCTTATTTTCTAAGGTTGGCATTAAACCGCGCCACCAGTGGTAAAATTCTGAAAGTTCATCCACTCGACGACGTGTAGAACCCATCGAGTTAGAATCTATGGAGAGGGCATCACGTGACTAAAAACGACCTCACTTCGGCCATATTGTTTTGACACTTTTGACAGATCGTATATGTTTATTTACGTTTGTCGTTTTTCGAATATTTTTAGTTTTATAATACTTTTATAGAAACTGTAATAATATATTGTGATAGTGCATAATAATGGTTTCTTATTTTCAACGTTGTTGCAGTGACAGAAGCAATGTTAATAAAAAATCTTCAGGAATAACGTTCTACAGGTTAGTATACAAATATGTAAACAAAGTAATGGCCCGTACTTCAGAGAATAAATTAATAGTATTTGACTGTATTAATTTATCTTTATGTATAATATATCGTGTTTTTAGTGTTTACCGCGGGATAAATAAATCATAGTTTAATAAAAATGTATTGCACTTTTTTAGATTATGATTAAATCTTCTGAATAACTAGTCATATTTTTATAGTAGTTTTAATATTATTGAGTCCGGCCATGATCCCACCGCCATATTGATATCACAGTTAGCCACGCCTACCTACGCCGTTTTTAGTACATACGTTAATATGCTCATAGCTTCTCCATAGATTCTAACTCGATGGTAGAACTTTAACGGTTACTTGTCAACTTGATGTGATCGAAGAAACATCGTTTCGATCAGAGTAGTAGCGGCTGGGAGTGCCATTTTTTCCCGAATTGAGTTTAAGTTTATTTTATTGTCAAGAGCTGTTTGTTTTAGATGAAATCATTTGAGTTATTTTGTTGTTTGTACGAGGATATTTTCAGTTGGATCACCCTAGCCGGTAAGATAAAATTACAAATAAATTATAAGGAAAAATCCTTCATATCATCCGCCATTGTTAGTAAAATTCAGACCTATTTTAATTTCGTCTTTGATAGGTATTTCATATATTTTATATATGTCATATTTCACCTTATTTCATTAAGGAAAATGTTTTATACCTAAATAAATTATAAGTATTAGATTCAATATCTCAAATTTTTATTTCCTTTCAAGAGTGAATTATTTATTTCAATTTCATACCGTTTAAACCGGCTAATATTTCTTTTTTTTTCCTATTCTATAATATATAAAGATCATGCTTTCCTTTAAAATTATCTATTTAATATATCCATACATTATAAAAATATTGTCACACCATTCGAAGGTCACTATTTACCGAAAACCATTAAGGTTTTTATTTCAATTTAAGGTCACTTGTTGACATTTTTTGTATCGCCTTTCAAGGTTGATAACCCTTGTGTTTTTCCTTACCTTTTGTATGTACAAAGAACATGAAGTAACACAATTGTTCCTTTTAGCCTACTCCCAGAATCCAGTTGCAAGTCAGGGGAAGAAATCTTTTTTAGTTTTTTTGGGGTTATACTTACTTAGGACAAGGGGAAGAAGTTCCAAGTTCATTTATGGGAAATTTAAGAAGAATTTTAAGTTGACTTATTTGTCTAAGAGTACCTGATACAGGGAATCCAGGTTTGGTGTACCTTTTACCACCTGAGTCTAGTTCTCCACCGGATCATCTTCAAGGGAAACCTACGGAAACCGGCAGGAAGAACTTACTTTTATTTTTGGTTTTCACTCAATTATTTTAAATAACTTTTGCTACATCCTCTTCAAGGTTTTAACTTTTGGTTCCACTTTTAATTTAAATATATATTCTTAATAATAAATACCTTCAATTTTCTTAAAACATTAATTATTGTAACTTAATTTAATTATTTATTGTCTACCAAGGGATGAGGTTATAACTCTCCCTTGAATTTCTCTTTGTTAGGTTATCGTGTGCACACATATCCAGAGAATTTTCACTAGAAAACTTAAACAATTCTTGAACAAAACTAAACTATTAGTGAGTAGTATATAGTTATATTTATTATTTATTCATTATTATTGGTTATAACTTTTGTCACGATTTGAAATTAAGGGGTATATCAGGGGTAAATTGTTTTATAATTATATTCAGGGATTTTACTGTAAATATAGCTAAGTTAATTGTACATAAGAGGTGGTGGTTTAGTATATAAGCATTTAAAAATAGTCTGTACCTAAGTTTGGTAATTATTAAAGTTGTGGTTAAAATTTAATATTTCAATTAGTACCTATCTTTCATATTTCAGCAATACAAGATATCTCGGAAGCAAACATTTAACTTCCTGGCGCCCAAGCATTCATTAGAGCAACTATTATCTTTCATCTGTTTATTTCTTGGTGGTTTTCTTGTCATTAGTTCTTATATCTTACGGTCTCTGTAGGGCATGCAAATTGGCCGAATCCTTCTTTGAGTGTCAAGTGGTCATTCTCCTGCATAGTCGCTAGCCAACACTTAATTCTGCTATATGTTAAAATTCATATTTGCCCTTTATTTATTTCTTTTACATAATTTATTTCTATCTAATCCCTTCCATCTTCCGTTATTCCACATATTAGTTCGTTGGTGTATCAAGGTGCATTTTAGAGTTCACCCTTTTGCTACACTGGATAGAGTCACCCAGTATCCTTAGCACAATTTTTGTTACATTGGCGAGCCCAACGTGGTGCCTATTTTCAGTTCAGACCGTACATTCTGTAGTATATTTCTCTTTGTAAAATATTCTTTATTATTTCTAATTTGTTCCTGTTGCTCTTTGTTCAATTTTTTTTAACTTCTTTATTTATTTATTTTTCCTTATTAGATTTACATTTATAGATATACTTGTATTGCTGTAGTTTACTTACATTCATATTTAAACCCGCACCTTTTTAATCTCATTGTGTACAGTTAACAACTTATTTTACTATTATTGAACTATAAAATTTAATAATTTAGATATTACATATATATATATATATATATATATATATATATATATATATATATATATATATATATATATATATATATATATTAGCCAATATTGGTGGGTTTTTTATATTCAATTATTTGTTAACCATATACTTGTTGAAACCATTGTGTGTTGATTCAAGGATTCAAATTTATATTTACTTAACTTTACTTAACCATTTTGAAATTTTTGTGAATAACTTTAGATTATTCTTGGATTGATTTTTTGGTGTGTTGGTACATCTATTGTTATTGGTTTTCCTAATGTCTGCATTCAAGGTAGAACATTTGTTAGTAAAGGAATTGGATTATGAGTTGAGAATTAGAGAGATCACCATTGACGAATCTTCCAATGTGGATTTAAAACGCAAACTCTTGCGTGGAGCTTTAAGGCAAGAAGAAGGAAACAGAAGCTTTCGACAAATTTCTGCCACAAGTATTCCTTTTCTAGAGCAGCAAGAAGAGATTGATGAGACTGTGGATGATTTGGCTAAAAGGATATCCGATTTTAGAGGGACTGTCCAAGATAGCCTATACTCCAGGCTGATATCTCGTCTAGCTCATGTCTCAGGCCGTGTTCATTTATTGTCGTGTTTGAATGAGGAGCAGCAATCTTATAAACGCTCAATTTCAGTCCGAATTCTTAGCCTAGAGGGAGGGTGAACTTGATTCACGAGTAAATCCAATTGCTACTTCAACTCCTATTTCTTCTGTCCAAGCAGCTAACTCATTTCTACACCCCAAACCTATTCAGGTATATAAATGGGGCATTTCGTTTTCTGGTGAAGGTCATTATGACCAAGTAATTTCTTTTTTGGATAGGGTGGAATGTCTTCGTGTATCGAGAGGAGTGAGTGAAGATGATCTTTTTGCAGCTTCTGCTGAATTGTTTACAGGCGCAGCTTTTACGTGGTTTAGAAACAATCGCAATAATTTTTCTAATTGGTCTGATTTGGCTCAGAAACTTAAGTCTGATTTTCTACCATATTCTTTTCAAGATGACCTTCTAGACCAAATCAAAAATCGTAAACAGAAGCCAAATGAGTCTGTGACGATGTTTATCAATAACATTTTGGGTATGTGTAGTCGCCTTGAGACTCCTTTAACAGATTCTGCAAAAATTAGGATTATTCTGAAACGTCTATTGCCATTTTATCATCAACAATTAGCTTTAGTAGACATCAACAGTATAGCAGACATAACCGAGAAGTGTAAACGTTTGGAGGAAACTTTATCTTGGTCTTCTCAACCTCCAACCACTTCCAAACACTCTTCTGACTCTTTCGGTCACCAGAATTCTTTTAGACACCGTTCTTGGCAACCTTAGGGCCTGAGCGTAATATTTCAGTTGTAACTTCTGTAGTGTGCTGGAATTGTCGTGAGTCTGGTCATACTTTTTATGATTGCGGCATCCCTCGTACCCGTATTTTCTGCCACGGTTGTGGTAGGGAAAATACCCTCAAACGAAATTGTTTTAAGTGTTCGGGAAACGAACGATCGGAGGTCCGTCCCCTGAGCGTTTCTCCGTACACACCCCCATCAGGGAATCAAACCGTTACATCAAGCGAAGTCACTGGTCCTACCACGTCAAGCCACAAAAACCCGTCTTTCAGTCGGAAAGGGAAAGGGGTGTTCTCCAAAAAACCAACACACACCACACCAAGTCATTCCAAGAAGTAACTTCTCAATATAATACATTTGATTTGCATAGATTATCTTCCCCAAATATCTCCCCAAATTTTAGTAATAAACATAATAGTAGCAGTGTAGTAGTTCCAGTATATATACCAGAGTCTACCACAATTCAGGAGGATTCTTTTATTTCCGATTATTCTTGTTTGCCTATCGTATCCTCTGATTGTGTTAGTAGAGATAATAAGTTTAGTTTAGTACCATTTAAAATTTTTGACCAATCAGATAATGATTGTTTTGATTTGAATTCGTTATTAGTGAGAAAACATAATGATAATAGACCTTATCTTCCTATTAAGATTTTAGGACAATCTTGCTTAGCTCTTTTAGATAGTGGCTCGAACATTTATGTGATAGGTTCACATTCATTAGCTTTACTAAAAAATGCTGAGGTTTCTATTAAGCCCATTTCTTCTCTGCAAGTGTCTACTGCAGATGGTACAGTTCAGTCTATTACAGGCAAATTTGAAACCGAAATCACAGTAGCAGATTTATGTAAGCAAATTACATTCTATATCATTCCTTAAGTTCAGAATTCCATAATTTTAGGTATGGATTTCTTAAATGTTTTTAATAGCACACTGAATTGCTCAAATTTTTCCTTTTCTATTTCTCAATTTAATCTGTCCTTACTTAGTGCTATTCAGGATTTTACTAGTTTATCTAGTTCCGAACAAAGGCAATTAGAGAATATGATCTCTAAATTTATAACTCTTTCGTCGAAAGACAAGTTAGGTCGTACATCCTTAATATCTCACACTATCGAGGTGGGAGATACCACACCTTTTCGACAATACCAGTATCCTATTCCTCAGGCTTGGCAAGTTGACTTAAAACAGGAAATTGATTCCATGTTAGAGTTGAAGATCATTGAACCTTCCACGTCTTCTTACTGTAGTCCTTTGTGGTTAACCAAGAAAAAGGATGGATCTTTTAGGGTTTGCTTCGATGGTCGAAAGCTGAATAATATTACTACAAATCGGGATGCTTATCCTATTCCCCGAATAGACGTCATTCTAAGTAAACTCCGGAATGCTAGGTATATTTCTTCTATCGACCTATCTAAAGCTTTTTTACAAATTCCATTAAGTGAGGAAAGTAAAAAGTATACAGCTTTTGCAGTTAGTGGGAAAGGATTATTTCAGTTTGTCACTATGCCTTTTGGTCTCGTTTCAGCTCCTCAGACAATGTGTCGTCTGATGGACGTAGTCATTGGTCCTCAGTTAGAGCCCTATGTTTTTTATTAGTTGGATGACATTTTGGTTGTCACTCCTGATTTTTCTCTTCATATGGAAATTTTGGATAAGTTGTTTTTACGTCTCAAAGAGGCTAATTTAACTATTAATTTAGATAAATGTCAGTTTTGTCGTCCTAGTCTTAAATTTTTAGGATATGTAGTCGATAGTAAAGGTTTAAGGACTGATCCTGATAAAGTTACTGCTATCAAGGATTTTCCTATACCTAAGACTACTACCCAAGTCCGTAGGATATTAGGCATGTGTGGATATTATCGTCGGTTTGTGCCGTCTTATTCTACTTTGTTATCCCCACTTACAGATCTCCTTAAAAATAGGAAAAAAGGCCAAACTATTACATGGACTTCAGAAGCCGATGATGCTTTCCGGCGTATAAAAGAAGCTCTTACTAGTGCACCTGTCATGACATCTCCGAATTTTAAAGAGCATTTCTATCTCATGACAGATTGTTCCAACACTGCTTCAGGTGGTGTACTATTTCAAATGAAGGATGGTTCGGAACATCCAATAGCTTATACCAGCAAAAAGCTCAATAAAGCACAGAAAAATTATTCCACCACAGAGAGAGAACTTCTTGCAATTATCCATGGTCTTGATGCCTTTCGGTACTATCTTGAGGGTCGTAAGTTTACTATCATCACAGATCATAGTTCTTTATTATGGTTACATTCCATGAAAAATCCGTCACAACGTTTGTCCCGTTGGATTTGTAGGCTTTCTGTCTTTGATTATAATATTGTTCATCGCAAAGCCAATGGTGTTGTGGTTGCAGATGCGTTGTCACGTACATTCGATATTAATCTTTTAGATCTGTCCACTTTATCTCCAGATAATTGGTATCGAACGATGATTCATAATGTCACCCAAGAACCTACTAGATATCCTGATTTCAAGGTAGAGAATAATATCCTTTATAAACATGTAATCAGTCCAGTTGAATCTTTATCGAATATGTCTGATTGGAAAATAGTAGTCCCAACAGCAAATAGGGATGAAGTCTTGAGAACTTTTCATGATGATGTGACATCAGGTCACTTTGGTTTTTATAAAACATTTAGTAAAATAGCTGAGTTATATTACTGGCCTGGTCTGCGCAACTCAGTTAAGAAATACATCTCTAGATGTAGAGTTTGTGCAACATGCAAGCCGAGTAACCTACCTCAAGCTGGATTTATGGGTTCGTTTAGGAACATTAATTTTCCTTGGCAAATGATCTCTTTAGACCTTATTGGACCGTATCCACGTAGTTATTTAGGCAATACATATTGCTTGGTAGTTGTAGATTACTTCACCAAATTTCCTTTAGTTTGTCCTCTTCGTAAGGCTACAACTCCAGCTATTTTGAAGTTCTTAGAGGAGCAAGTGTTCTTACTATTCGGTATTCCCCAAATAGTATCATGTGATAATGGTCCACAATTTATTTCTAAAGCCTTTAAAGATCTTTTAAGTAAATATAAGGTCCAAAAGATATTCTACAATGCAGCTTATCATCCGCAAGCTAACCACACTGAACGTGTAAATCGTAGCATTGTTACTGCTCTTCGATCTTACACTTACACTGATCATAGAGCTTGGGATTAGTACATTCATTCAGTTGCTCAAGCCATTCGAACTTCTGTTCATGAAACCACTCAGTGCTCTCCAGCTTATGTTAATTTTGGTAGGCATGTTCCATTGTCAGGTGATTATTTCGGTTTAATTTCTGAAAATTCAACAACTCTTCCTCAAATTTCTGAGAAACTTCACCGTATGGAAGATCTCCAAAACTTACCTCCAATATTCGCTGACATTAGGAAGAAGTTGAAAACTTCTTACCGTAGAAATCAGCATCAGTATAATTTGAGGAAACGAGATTTGCGATTTTTTGTGGGCGATCGAGTTTTGAAACGGAATTTTGTAAAATCAAATAAAGGTGATGCCATTTCTGCTAAGTTTTGTCAGAAATATGTTCCCTGTACTGTCGTTAGGGTAATATCTCCTTTAATATATGAATTAAAAGACAATTCGACAAATAGACGAATTGGTCAATTTTATATAAAGGATTTACTCCCTGATAATACAACAGATGAGGCAACATCTTCATCTTCAGAGGAAGATTACCTTAATGTCTATTAAGCTAACCTATTCCTTTAAAGTTAAAATTATTAAGGCCATTAGAGTGTTTACTTATACCAGATGTTGCACTGGTATGGAACTAAATATTGTAATGCTACTATGCTGTGCTATATGTTTATGTGTTGTATAACCTATGTTCTCATTTTGCTTACTTGTTTTGCCAGGTTGGAAAGAATGTTGTAATTTTTTTTTATGGATTTGATTCCGTTTATTGGTCATGATCAAGTTATATAGGAACATGTATCTGGATTTGCTATGTGGGCTGGTTTTTTTATCAGTCATTAGGAATTTATATAGATAATCAGTATGCATAATTTTAGTACACTCCTATATTATATAGACTATTCTGCCTGTGTATATGTGACTGAATATGTGGGTTCGAAGTTTTAGTTCAATTAGAGGCCTCAGTTGTTCAATGAATTTCGGAATTCACCATTTTCATGACAAGTTGTACAGTTATCTAGGCAGTAGAACGTCTTCCATAGATAGTAAATTATCGTTAATGTTAATTAGGATTTGAACATTTAGCTTTAATCCTTAATATTTTCAGACTTTGGTCTAATAACAGAATTGTTCCTTAGCTGATTTATTATTCTTATTTATATAGTTTATTCAAGTCATGGATTGCTCCCTTTACAGCTAGCATGTTTAGATTACAGTTATGGATAGTATTTCATATTTTGGCAACAAATGACCATTTATAGTTATTTTCACTTCTTTCCTTAGGCACTTATCTATATTTTGGTATATTGAACTAGGAATTATCCTGTTCTCTTTTATTAATATCAGAACGAATTATAAATCTACAGTTTCTTCAGAAATTGGTCTACTCGTTCTTGATGTTCTGTTTTGTTATTACTTCTACCTTAACTCTTACTATTTTGCTATGGTTGTTAGAGTTACTAGCACATTAAACTCCTTTTAGTGCTCTTATGTTAGATATTCGTATAAATTTGTTGTAGCTACCTGCTATAGTTATCGAGTATCAGCATAAGTTAATTTTGTTGTAAGAAGTCACCACAGCAGTTCACATGCTTTGGTACTCTACCTTTTGAGTTCAAGTTGTTTAGCTTTGCATTTGCTAGGATGATTAGGTTTATAACACCTCCTAGTTTTTATTTTTGGTCTTTATTTTGGATCCCAAATGTACTGATGGCAGATCATCAGGATGGAATCGATTTTATGGCTGTCCTTTGAGTGCCATTTTTTCCCGAATTGAGTTTAAGTTTATTTTATTGTCAAGAGCTGTTTGTTTTAGAAGAAATCATTTTTGAGTTATTTTGTTGTTTGTACGAGGATATTTTCAGTTGGATCACCCTAGCCGGTAAGATAAAATTACAAATAAATTATAAGGAAAAATCCTTCATATCATCCGCCATTGTTAGTAAAATTCAGACCTATTTTAATTTCGTCTTTGATAGGTATTTAATATATTTTATACATGTCATATTTCACCTTATTTCATTAAGGAAAATGTTTTATACCTAAATAAATTATAAGTATTAGATTCAATATCTCAAATTTTTATTTCCTTTCAAGAGTGAAAGAAACAATTATTTATTTCAATTTCATACCGTTTAAACCGGCTAATATTTCTTTTTTTTTCCTATTCTATAATATATAAAGATCATGCTTTCCGTTAAAATTATCTATTTAATATATCCATACATTATAAAAACATTGTCACACCATTCGAAGGTCACTATTTACCGAAAACCATTAAGGTTTTTATTTCAATTTAAGGTCACTTGTTGACATTTCTTGTATCGCCTTTCAAGGTTGATAACCCTTGTGTTTTTCCTTACCTTTTGTATGTACAAAGAACATGAAGTAACACAATTGTTCCTTTTAGCCTACTCCCAGAATCCAGTTGCAAGTCAGGGGAAGAAATCTTTTTTAGTCTTTTTGGGGTTATACTTACTTAGGACAAGGGGAAGAAGTTCCAAGTTCATTTATGGGAAATTTAAGAAGAATTTTAAGTTGACTTATTTGTCTAAGAGTACCTGATACAGGGAATCCAGGTTTGGTGTACCTTTTACCACCTGAGTCTAGTTCTCCACCGGATCATCTTCAGGGGAAACCTACGGAAACCGGCAGGAAGAACTTACTTTTATTTTTGGTTCTCACTCAATTATTTTAAATAACTTTTGCTACATCCTCTTCAAGGTTTTAACTTTTGGTTCCACTTTTAATTTAAATATATATTCTTAATAATAAATACCTTCAATTTTCTTAAAACATTAATTATTGTAACTTAATTTAATTATTTATTGTCTACCAAGGGATGAGGTTATAACTCTCCCTTGAATTTCTCTTTGTTAGGTTATCGTGTGCACACATATCCAGAGAATTTTCACTAGAAAACTTAAACAATTCTTGAACAAAACTAAACTATTAGTGAGTAGTATATAATTATATTTATTATTTATACATTATTATTGGTTATAACTTTTGTCACGATTTGAAATTAAGGGGTATATCAGGGGTAAATTGTTTTATAATTATATTCAGGGATTTTACTGTAAATATAGCTAAGTTAATTGTACATAAGAGGTGGTGGTTTAGTATTTAAGCATTTAAAAATAGTCTGGTTATAGGTAATAGTCTAAAAAGTTTGGTAATTATTAAAGTTGTGGTTAAAATTTAATATTTCAATTAGTACCTATCTTTCATATTTCAGCAATACAAGATATCTCGGAAGCAAACATTTAACTTCCTGGCGCCCAAGCATTCATTAGAGCAACTATTATCTTTCATCTGTTTATTTCTTGGTGGTTTTCTTGTCATTAGTTCTTATATCTTACGGTCTCTGTGGGGCATGCAAATTGGCCGAATCCTTCTTTGAGTGTCAAGTGGTCATTCTCCTGCATAGTCGCTAGCCAACACTTAATTCTGCTATATTTTAAAATTCATATTTGCCCTTTATTTATTTCTTTTACATAATTTATTTCTATCTAATCCCTTCCATCTTCCGTTATTCCACATATTAGTTCGTTGGTGTATCAAGGTGCATTTTAGAGTTCACCCTTTTGCTACACTGGATAGAGTCACCCAGTATCCTTAGCACAATTTTTGTTACAGTACCTCAATTTTTGTTTTTAGTGATATATACTTCTCTCTTCTACCGTTAACTACAACTTTAGAAGAAGTAGCGGGTACTGCTTGGTGTCCTAACATCTTATCATTTGCAGCATATACATCCCTCCTAACCATAACCCCAACGAAGAAGAGATACACGATTATATATTTTAACTTCCCTTTCCGTATATTCTTGTTGGTGACTTTAATGTCCATAACAGAATTAGCGACTCATTCCGTACTTTTGGTAAAAATAAATTTATTGAAAACTTCTTAAATTGTTTAGACACCTGTCTGTTAAATACTGGGGTTTAATAACTGGGGTTTTTCTATCATCATATCCAACTCCTCCAATAAACAAATGACTACTAGAACTTTCTGGAACTATCCAACCCAATTGGATAAAATTTAATTCTAAAACCGCAATATTATTATCTTCCTTAGCTATTACAGAGGATATTAACATTACTCTAAATTTGTTTAACGAAGGCTTACTTACTGCTGCCGAATAACATATCGGTAAAAAAACCATCTCTTCCACTCACAAAATAGTCCTTGGAGAACTCTGATTGTAATAAAGCCATCCGTTTATCCAAGATTGCTTTAAATAAATATCGGTGAAACAAAACCCAGGAAAATCTTTTAATACACAAACAACTTAAAGCTAAAGCCAAATTTCTTATTAAGCAAAGCAAAACATCCTCTTTACAAAATTACACTTCGTTCCTAACACACAATGCAAACATCACTCAACTATGGAAAAAAAAATTTCACAAATCCGAGGCAATAAAACTAACCTTAAGTATGCGTTCATAACGAGGCGCCGACCCTCGATCGGACCATAGGATGGTATTACATTATCATCTCCACGTAAAATAAATACCATGCCATGGTCTCCGTAATGAACGTACGATAAGATTCCTCCTCTCATCTTCAACAACACCAACATTTGAAGACAAATCCAATAAAAGTAATATGACTTCCCCACCATGTCTTCTACATACTCAACCTTTCAACACCTTCTCCTCCACTCCACACGATGTCACGTTTATGAATGCCCCGTTTACATTACATGTATTGTAATTTACCTTGTCTTCGTGCAGAAAATCTGCTGTTGGTCCCGGCGGTATCCCTTATATATTTTTAAAAAATCTCTCTAATACACGTCTCTCCAAACTTCTCAAAATGTATAACCTTATTTGGAACACACATAAATTCCCAAAATTTTTAACGCAATTCTATAATCATCCCCATTAAAATACCTGACTAACCCTCTATAACTCCTAAATCTTTTCGTCCGATTTCTCTCACTTCTACCACCTGAAAACTTCTTCAATAAATGATAAATAAAACACTCACTTGGTTCCTTGAAAAGAATAATATTATTCCCGACGCTCAATCTGGCTTCCGACGTCATCGGTCTACTCTTGACAACCTTGTTCATTTTCAAGCAATCAACAATCAATATGATGTCGTAGAAACTATATTTGACATTGAAGCGGCATTTGATTCAATCTTCAGAAAAATAATAACTGACAAACTCTTCTACTATAATTTAGATGGTAATATTTTCTCATTTGTAAAAAACTTTTTAACTGGAAGAACCTGTAAAGTCTTTGCCAGTGGTAAACTTTCTCAATCTCTTCCTCAAAATCAAGGTGTCCTTCAAGTATCTGTATTAAGTTCAACTCTATTCAGTCTTGCAATCAACGACATTTGTAGGTCGTTTCCTGCTCCCATCAAATATGTTCAATACGTTGGTGACCTAATCTTTTACTGCCATGGTAAATCTGTCTCCACCACATGTAAACTTATACAAAGGGCAGGAAGAATCAAATCTCTGAACTTAAAACCGATTATTTTAAAAGGATAGACGTTCTTAAAACCCTCAGTAATCTTCAATGGGGTGCCGATGAAACTACTATATTAAGAGTCTACAGAGCCCTCATCCGATCTAAGCTCGACTACGGTAGCTTTGTCTATTCCTCTGTCTCTCGATCTAACATAGATTCATTAAACTCTGGCCACAATAGCGCGCTCCGTCTATGTCTAGGTGCTTTTCGCTCTAGTCCTATCGAGAGCATGAACCCTGAATCCAATGAACCTTCTCTCATCCTAGGATGACAATCTTTTCTACTTTCATATGCTGCATCAACATCGGTAAATCCCTTTAATCTCATTCATTCCCTAATTAACACAATGCCGTCTTCTTCCAATAACAATATCCAATACCTTCTCATAAAACTTATACGTCAATTAATTTTTCCACTACTTAAAAATATTGACCTCCTTCTGACTAGTTCATTTCCTCTACCTTTACTTCCCCCTGGGTTAAAAATCTTCATTTAATAGATACTTCAGTATACATACAGTCAAGATACAGTCAATATAATTTTTACTGACCACCTATTAATTCAAAACATTCATGACATATACCAAAATCTCTCTACTCACGATGTAACAGTCTCTCTCATATGACTGCCTTCTCATATTGGAATTATTGGTAATGAAAGAGCATATAAATTTAACAAAGGAGCTGCCATAGTATTGGAGTCACCCCAATTCAACTAGCTAACGATCTCAAATTCGTTTTCAAAAAGTCAGTAGACTATTGAAATGAAATTTATTTAACTGCTATGTCTTTATTTAATTTATAATGTCTTTATTAAAAGGTTCTTATTTTAATTTATTAAAAAGCACAATAATTTATATAAGTTTATTAACCACTAAGAATACATAATTTATTTTAGGCGAACGTAACAATTAAAATCGCGAGCATTAAAATTAATTTCTTCAAAATTAACTGTCTCCTTCAATGAAAAATTTATTATTATATATGAAAACACAACTGGCCTAGAATTCAGGAAAATCCCTCTGATTTATACTAGAAGGTAAATCTGGGTCATCGTCTGACCGGTTTCTGGAAAGTTCCGTCTCAGGTAAATTTCTGCCAGCTAAT